>NW_022681462.1:98627577-101099452 GCF_009764315.1 Trachypithecus francoisi | reverse complement strand
GAGTCTTTCGCTACCTGACAGCGGCAAAACAAAAGACTTGTATTGAGTACCGTGGCAGCGAGAAGTTCCAAAACTATAGACCATAGGAAAATGAATCACTTTTTAGTGAGCTTGATCTTCTATTATACTTTCTCCATGAAAGCATTTGCTTCTAGGTGTAGAAATTAATGGAAGAGAAACTAAGTTATTACTTGAGAATAGGACAGGTTAAATGACTTGGTAATTGCTTTGATGTAAAAACAGAGATTGGAGGAGTCAAGAGTGAATGCCTAATTTCTCTCTTACGCAAAGCAGACCAGATACTAAGTGAAAGAGACCAAAGGAGGAGCATGTTTGGTAACAAAAATATGTTTGTATATTTGGTGTATTGAGTTGAATTTTATGTGCATTTGATAGCTCCAGGTGAAAATGTCTAGCAGAGATGAATTTATTAATTTGAACTCTAGGGCTGAGACCTGTGCTGGATATGTGCATTTGGGGATTATTAACATAGCCCCTAAGAGCCTGAGGCTAGATAAAATAACAAAAATAAGCATTGAAGCAAATGGTCAGAAGGCCAACCTCTGAAGCCAAGGGAATACTGACATATAGGGCAACTCAGAGAGGAATCCATGAAGGATTCCACCACGAAAGATTCAAAACGAGACGAGAACCGTCTTAAAGCTCAAAAGCCAAGACACTAGAGCACTGCAAGAAGTGGCTGTATCTGTCATGCAAGCAGAATGAGCCGTCAATGATGGCTAGCTCAGAGCAGAAAATCCCAGGTGAGAGCGTGGAGTTTGGTAGGAAAGAGTGTTTAGCGAATTGTGGAAACAACTGATCCCAGCTCCAGATAGATTGTAGAGGAAAGAGAATCTCACTGAAGGATGATGATGTCGCAGAGGTGAAAGGGTTTAGAATTACTGTGATACAAACAGCAGATATGGTAAAAATGAGAAATGAGAGAAGTGAAAAAATAAAATATTCAGAGGAAAGACTTGAAGAGCTTAATTTTCAGATGTAAAGCAGTTGGATAGTAATGTTAAATTCATGATTAATAGTAATATGATTAACTTATAATTAATTTCAAAACTGGGAGAAACGTGTCACATCTCATATATGCCCATTAGATTGTTGATTTATTTTTTATCTTTTTATTTCAAATTTTTGTGGGCACATAGTAGAGTAGGTGTTTATATTTATGAGGCACATGAGATGTTTTGATACAGGCACACAACGTGAAATAAGCACATCATGGAGAATGGGGTATCCATCTCCTCAAGCGTTTATCCTTCGAATTACAAATAATTCAATTGCACTCTTTAAGTCATTTTAATATGTTCAACTAAGTTGGTATTGACCATAGTCACCCTGTTGTGCTATCAAATAGTAGGTCTCATTTATTTTTTCTAACTTTTTTTTAACCCATTAACCGTCTCCACCTCCTGACCCCGACAGTCCTTTCCCATCCTCTGATAACCATCCTTCCACTCTCTGTGTCCATGAATTCAATTGTTTTGAGGTTTAGATCCCACAAATAAGTGACAATATGTGATGATTGTCTTTCCGTTTCTTAATTATGCTGTTTATATATTCTATTTCCCCACCTTAAAACGTTGTACTTACTTTAACAACTTCATTAGTATATAATCAAAAAAACATTTAAGGTATGTAATTTTATATTTTCCATATATTAATGTACTTGTGAAACCATCACCATAATCAGTATAATGAGTAGATCCATCATTTGAAAAAGTTTCCTTAAGCCTTTGTACAATTTATCCCCCATACCACTCCCTTCAACCCCCTGCCTCTCCAGGGAACTATGAATCTAAGTTCTTTCATTAAGGTTTAGTTTGCATTGTGTAGATATTATACAATAGAAATATAGAATACCCCCTCTTTCTTTGTCTGAATTCTTTCACTCAGAATACTAATGTTGAGATTCATCCATTTTGTTGCATCTATCACTAGTCATTTCCTTTTAATTTCTTAATATCATCACATTGTATAAATATACCACAATTTGCTTAGCTATTCACCTGTTCATATAGCCATTGGCTTGTTTTCAGTTTTGGACTATGACAAATAAAACTATGAATATCTACATACAAGTCTTTATGTGGACGTGTTTTCATTTGTCTTGGATAAATACCCAGGAGTAGAATGACTCAGTCAAGTGGTGGGTATATATTTAGTTTTTAAAGAAACAGTTAACTGTTTCCCAGGGTTGTTAAGCCATTTTGTTTGCATCAGTGAATGAAAATTCCAATTGCTCTGCATTTTCATCATTTAGTGTGGTCTTTTTCATGTAGATATATTAACGTGTGTGTAAGTGTATTGTTATGATTTTAATTTGCATTTTCTTAACAATCAGTTCTGTTTAACATCCTTGAATGTATTTGACATCTTTTTTTTTTTTTATTGTTATACTTTAAGCTCTAGGGTACATGTGCACAATGTGCACGTTTGTTACATATGCATACATGTGCCATATTGGTGTGCTGCACCCATTAACTCGTCATTTACATTAGGTATATCTCCTAATGCTATCCCTCCTCCCTTCCCCCACCCCATGACAGGCCCCGGTGTGTGATGTTCCCCTTCCTATGTCCTAGTGTTCTCATTGTTCAATTCCCACCTATGAGTGAGAACATGCAGTGTTTGGTTTTTTGTCCTGGAGATAGTTTGCTGAGAATGATGGTTTACAGCTTCATTCGTGTCCCTACAAAGGACACGAACTCATACTTTTTTATGGCTGCATAGCATTCCATGGTGTACATGTGCCACATTTTCTTAATCCAGTCTATCATTGATGGACATTTGGGTTGGTTCCAAGTCTTTACTATTGCGAATAGTGCCACAATAAGCATACGTGTGCATGTGTCTTTATAACAGCATGATTTATAATCCTTTGGGTATATACCCAGTAATGAGATGGCTGGATCAAATGGTATTTCTAGTTCTAGATCCTTGAGGAATCGTCATGCTGTCTTCCACAATGGTCGAACTAGTTTACAGTCCCACCAACAGTGTAAAAGTGCTCTTATTTCTCCACATCCTCTCCAGCACTTGTTGTTTTCTTCTTTTTAATGATTACCATTCTAACTGGTGTGAGATGGTATCTCATTGTGGTTTTGATTTGCATTTCTCTCATGGCCAGTTATGATAAGCATTTTTTCATGTGTCTGTTGGCTGCACAGATGTCTTCTTTTGAGAAGTGTCTGTTCATATCCTTTGCCGACTTTTTGATGGGGTTGTTGGTTTTTTCTTGTAAGTTTGTTTGAGTTCTTTGTAGATTCTGGATATTAGCCCTTTGTCAGATGAGTAGATTTCAAAAATTTTCTCCCATTCTGTAGGTTGCCTGTTCACTCTGATGGTAGTTTCTTTTGTTGTGCAGAAGCTCTTTAGTTTAATTAGATCCCATTTGTCAATTTTAGCTTTTGTTGCCATTGCTTTTGATGTTTTAGACATGAAGACCTTGCCTATGCCTGTGTTCTGGATGGTATTGCCTAGGTTTTCTTCTAGGGATTTTAGGCCTAACATTTAAGTGTTTAATCCATCTTGAATTAATTTTTGTGTAAGGTGTAAGGAAGGGATCCAGTTTCAGCTTTCTGCATATGGCTAGCCAGTTTTCCCAGCACCATTTATTAAATAGGGAATCCTTTCCCCATTTCTTGTTTTTGTCAGGTTTGTCAAAGATCAGATGGTTGTAAATGTGTGGTATTATTTCTGAGGGCTCTGTTCTGTTCCATTGGTCTATATCTCTGTTTTGGTACCAGTACCATGCTGTTTTGGTTACTGTAGCTTTGTAGTATAGTTTGAAGTCAGGTAGCATGATGCCTCCAGCTTTATTCTTTTTGCTTAGGATTGTCTTGGCAATGTGGACTGTTTTTTGGTTCCATATGAACTTTAAAGTACTTTTTCGAATCCTGTGAAGAAAGTCATTGGTAGCTTAATGGGGATGGCATTGAATCTATAAGTTACCTTGGGCAATATGGCCATTTTCACGACATTAATTCTTCCTATCCATGAGCATGGAATGTTCTTCCATTTATTTGTGTCCTCTTTTATTTCATTGAGCAGTGGTTTGTAGTTCTCCTTGAGAGGTCCTTAACATCCCTTGTAAGTTGGATTCCTAGGTATTTTATTCTCTTTGAAGCAATTGTGAATGGGAGTTCACTCATGATTTGGCTCTCTGTTTGTCTGTTATTGGTGTATAAGAATGCTTGTGATTTTTGCACATTGATTTTGTATCCTGAGACTTTGCTGAAGTTTCTTATCAGCTTAAGGAGATTTTGGGCTGAGATGATGGGGTTTTCTAAATATACAATCATGTCATCTGCAAACAGGGACAATTTGACTTCCTGTTTTCCTAATTGAATGCCCTTTATTTCTTTCTCCTGCCTGATTACCCTGGCCAGAACTTCCAACACTATTTTGAATAGGAGTAGTGAGAGAGGGCATCCCTGTCTTGTGCCAGTTTTCAAAGGGAATGCTTCTGGTTTTTGCCCATTCAGTATGATATTGGCTGTGGGTTTGTCATAAATAGCTCTTATTATTTTGAGATACATCCCATCAATACTTAATTTATTGAGAGTTTTTATCATGAACGGCTGCTGAATTTTGTCAAAGGCCTTTTCTGCATCTATTGAGATAATCATGTGGTTTTTGTCTTTGGTTCTGTTTATATGCTGGATCACATTAATAGATTTGTGTATGTTGAACCAGCCTTGCATCCCAGGGATGAAGCCCACTTGATCATGGTAGATAAGCTTTTTGATGGGCTGCTGGATTCGGTTTACCAGTATTTTATTGAGGATTTTTGCATCAATGTTCATCAGGGATATTGTCCTAAAATTCCCTTTTTTTGTTGTGTCTCTGCCAGGCTTTGGTATCAGGATGATGCTGGCCTCATAAAAAGAGTTAGGGAGGACTCCTTCTTTTTCTATTGATTGGAATAGTTTCAGAAGGAATCGTACCAGCTCCTCTTTGTACCTCTGGCAAAATTCGGCTGTGAATCCATCTGGTCCTGGACTTTTTTTTGGTTGGTAGGCTATTGATTATTGCCTCAATTTCAGAGCCCGTTATTGGTCTATTCAGGGATTCAGGTTCTTCCTGGTTTAGTCTTGGGAGGGTGTACGTGTCCAGGAATTTATACATTTCTTCTAGATTTTCTAGTTTATTTGCATAGAGGTGTTTATAGTATTCTCTGATGGTAGTCTGTATTTCTGTAGGATTGGTGGTGATATCCCCTTTATCATTTTTGGTGTGTCTATCTGATTCTTCTCTGTTTTCTTCTTTATTAGTCTCGCTAGTGGTCTATCAATTTTGTTGATCTTTTCAAAAAACCAGCTCCTGGATTTATTGATTTTTTGAAGGGTTTTTTGCGTCTCTGTCTCCTTCAGTTCTGCTCTGATCTTAGTTATTTCTTGCCTTCTGCTAGTTTTTGATTGTGTTTGCTTTTGCTTCTCTAGTTCTTTTAATTGTGATGTTAGGGTGGCAATTTTAGATCTTTCCTGCTTTCTCTTGTGGGCATTTAGTGCTATAAATTTCCCTCTATACACTGCTTTAAATGTGTCCCAGAGATTCTGGTATGTTGTGTCTTTGTTCTCATTGGTTTCAAAGAACATCTTTATTTCTGTCTTCGTTTCGTTATGTACCCAGTAGTCACTCAGGAGCAGATTGTTCAGTTTCCATGTAGTTGAGCAGTTTTGAGTGAGTTTCTTAATCCTGAGTTCTAGTTTGATTGCACTGTGGTCTGAGAGACAGTTTGCTATAATTTCTGTTCTTTGACATTTGCTGAAGAGAGCTTTACTTCCAACTATGTGGTCAATTTTGGAATAAGTGCGATGTGGTGCTGAGAAGAATGTATATTCTGTTGATTTGGGATGGAGAGTTCTTATGTCTTTGAACTAGGTCTTAAAATCTTTTTTCCCATTTATTTTTATATTGTATTGCTTATCATTATTAAATTATATACCATTCTCTCTGTATCCTGGATACTTTTCCTGGATCTGATGCATGATTTACCAATATTTTTCCTTAGTCTTTGCAGCTCTTAATTTTACTAAAGCACTGTTTATCAATTTACTTTTATTTTTATGGATCACGCTTTTGGTCACAAAATTTATCTATTTTTTCTTGATGCTTGATGGATTAAAGTTTGACATTTATATGTATAATTCATTTGGAGTTAAGTTTTTACATGCTGGAAAGTATAGATCAAGTTTTATTTTATTTAATGTGTTTTGTACGTAGATCTACAATTTCTCTAATATCAGTAATACATAATAATTTGCTTTTGCTGTGTCTTGTACTTTAGAAACATCATTAATTTTATGTTTTGAAATACCTAGTATATTTTTATCGAATGCTAGACATTGTGTATTTTTTTTTTTTTTAAATAGTAGAGGCTCCAGGTGATATAAACTCTCCACCACAAAAGAGTCACCACTTTTTTACACCAGACCCAAAAAGTCAGGGCTGATAATCCTTACGCAGTTACAGAACAGGCTAGGTTTCAATTTCTGTATGGATCTGTTTAGCTCCAGTTTGTACCTGCATTTTTAATGTATTATACAATATCTAAGGCAAGACTCTTAATGCAAAGTTCTCCAGGACTTTCCATTCAGAATCTTTGTGTATCTGCCAGGGCCCTGACCATGGGTGGATGTTGAAGCCTAATACTTGCCTTATCAGCACTTAGAGAGCTTTCAAAATCTTCCAGCTTATTATCTTAGCTTCCTACCCCAAGATGCTTCACAATTCAGTGACGAGCTTCATGGGAAAACTGACTGCATGTCTTTCTCACCTCTCAGTCACTTTCTTCTCATCACGATCTTTCACTTTCAGTCTTTAGTTTTTCTCTCCAAGTCCATAAGATCATTTTATCCTCTTAATCCTATGTCCCTGAGCCCCAGAGGACCACCAAGACTGCTCCTGATCTTGTATTCTGAGCAACTGTGATCCTCTGCTGGCCAGAACCTGGATTCCCAGCTCTTGTCCTGTGTCCAGGATCAGCAAAGAAATTCCCTCAGAAAGAAAGTGACTTTAGGATGTCAATTTACTGCTTTGGGTTTATCCCTCTGAAATTTTTCTTCCTCTCCCTTGTCTTTTTTCTTCAGTAGTTATCTGATGCCTCTAAATAGTTTTATTTTATTTTTTTTTAATAAACTTGGACTTCTTTAGTGTTTTCCCATGGCAGTGTTGGCCTCCAAGCTACTATGTTCTGTTCAAAAGCAAAAGTTTGATATAGCTTCTTCCCTTTGGCTTAGTAATTAATCTTAGCATTCGCTTGTCTGTTCTCCCTGTTGTCTCCATTTGTATTTGTCATTGTTGTTTTACTTGTTAGGCGTCCTCTCTATTATCATCCATTGAGACTGAAATATGTGTGTATGTTATTTCTTATTCTTTCTTGTTTAAAGTTTAAATATCACCCACCTCTAAATTTGTGGATGCAGAAAATTCACTTCTCATGGATGCAATATATCACTTTTTCCTCTGAGAAGATGATGGGGCCATTTCTGACCTATGACACTTCCTCTTGCCTCCGGATTCTATAGACTCAGAGTGACACTTCCATCTCTCATTGATGAATGTCCTGTGTTTCAGGCAGTAGAGCAGTTTCTAGGGGGGTAAACTTACAATGATGACTTGGATAAACATCTCTTTATTTTATTTTAAATCAACCCAGTCTCATCAGCTTTTTCTTTTTCTTTTCTTTTTGTTTTTGGTTATGAGGGGAACGCTAGAAAGAAAATTTTTATCATTACAACAGGAGCCTCAGTAACCAAGTACACAGACCTCCATTAGAGATTTGAGAAAGAACAGAAGAAAACACACGGATGTGTATTTATTAGTTTTTTTCTGACCTATCACATGTTTATCTCCAGGATTTCCCTGTATGAGATCATCAAAGGGCCTTAGGGGTCTTTGCATACCACATACCCAGGCAAACGAACTTGCATATTAGTAGGAGTTCAAAGAAAGCATGGTCGGTTGAACGGCTGCTAGAATCATGGGGCGACAAGCAGCCCATGGAGAAACTGCCAAGAGGGTCATTGGAAACTTCTCCCAGCAGCTGAAGCACATGCAGCATAGCAGCTAACGTTGAATGAGAAGCAAGTAGGCTTTAAGAAATCAAGTTCTCCATGAAGGTGGGGAATTTTGTTATTTCACTGAACCATCTTAACTTTTCCAAATAAATAAGAAATTAAAAAGTTAATGAAAATGACTCTCGGGCAGGAGTGCTAATGACTTCTGTCAGATTCGTGCACCTCATGCTTCTTCGCTAATGAGCTAGGGCGAGCTGATTCTCCCCTCTTCCTTTGGCTCTCTCTTTAATCGATGTGATGTATTCTTGCACTGCCTTTGTGGTTTTTGTGTCAACAAGATGTTGTCGAGCTGATTTTGAATGTAAAAGTGGGGGTAGGACAAGGACAGGAGCATGTCACTGCTTAATTTTGCATTAGTATTTCAGGTTATTCCAGCTCCTTAATTTTATGACTTTATTTACTAATTATCAGAAAGAAAAAGCAATCAGAATCAAATTGCCTTGCCTGCACCTGCATGGGCCCAAAGTGACTTATGGCATCACTGCTACCAGGCTGTTCCCTGGGACATGCCCTGCACTTTGGCAGCCTCCACCTGGCTGGGCTTCATTTCGTAGCCCACCTGCACATCAGCCTGGGGCTGCCAGGAGGATCCGGCCACACACAGACCTGCTTCAGCCCATGGCTGAGTTGGAGGCTGTCTTCCTCGGTAATGACCATTCAAAAGCAATTATAAGTTTTTCAGTGTTGTAAACTCCCACCTATTTCAGATCCTATGCTTACTTCCAATTAATCTGAGTAGGAGTTACGTAGTTCCAGTGAAATTTATTCTTATGTTATGTTTTCATGGCTTTATTTCCCCTATAAATTCAGAGTAGAGGTTGAGACATGGCAATTTTTCATCGTGATTGCAACTCTCTTGGTCTTCCAAAAACATGGAAGGATGTGAAGAGCTTGAATAATTATCATCATTTCCTTCTTCTTTAAAATGTATTATTTACCTTCCTAAAGACATGGTGAAAGTAAATTTCTTACATGCATTTTTCAACATACAACATGTATTTACTGAGTGTCTACTCTAGGCCAAGCACTGTTCTAAGAGTAGAAAATACAGTGGTGTGTTAGGTAGAATATGTTCCTACTTTCATGAAGCATTCATTTTAATGAAGTCAGTCAATACAGAATCTTTCATAAAATAAGTATTTTCGGATACTAGAATATTATCAAAAAGAAAACAAAATACTGTAAGAGTAAGGGCTAATATTTTAGAAAGAAGTGAAACCTTTTACCTGAAATCTTAGGAGTTGAAGACTTTTGGAAAGGACATCACCCAGAGATTATAGCAAGTGCATAGTGAGTCAGGAGACAGGGTGTTTAAAGATGATAAACAAGACAAACGTGGCTCAAGTATGTTAAAAAAAGAAAAGGGAGGGAGTGCATGGAACTCAGGGTGGAGATGTAAGCAAAGGTCACACCATATAGTTTCTTGTATTAGTCCATTCTCATGCTGCTAATAAAGACATACCCAAGGCTGGGTAATTTATAAAGGAAAGAGGTTTAATGGACTCACAGTTGCACATGGTGGGGAGGCCTCACAGTCATGATGGAAGACAAATGAGGAGCAAACTCACATCTTACATGGCGGCAGGCAAGAGAGTTTGTGCAGGAGAACATTTATAAAACCACCAGATCTCCTGAGACTTACTCGCTACCACGAGAACAGTATGAGGGAAGCCATCCCCATGATTCAATTATTTCCACATGGCCCCACCCTTGACATGTGGGGATGATTACAATTCAAGGTGAGATTTGGGTGGGGACACAGAAAAACCATATCAGTCCTTGTGGTACATTGTAGGAAAAACAGACAAACATGCATACATACATATATATATATATATTTATATGAATTATTTTTAGCAGGAAAGTGTTTTGATCTAATTCCCTCTTATAAAGATCATTAGCTGTTGTCAAGGGTGTGAAGAAATCGGAAAAAGGATTTATGCACTATTGGTAGGAATGTAAAATGATGCAGCTACTATGGAAAACAAAAAGCAATTTCTCAAAAAAATTAAAATAGAATTACCACATGATCCAGCAATCCACTTCTGGATATATACATAAAAGAATGAAAAAGAATGTCTCAAAGAGATATTTGTACATGTTCATAGCAGCGTGACTCACTATAGTCAAAAGGTGGAAGAAGCTAAGTGTCCATTGGTGAATTAATGGATAAGAAAATGTCGTATCTGCATACAATGAAATATTTAGCCTTACAAGAGAGGAAAATTCTGACATGTGCTGAGACAGGAATGAGGACGTTGTGTTAAGTAAAAAACAAAGGAAAACCATCACACAAAGACAAACTGTGTTTCCACTTACATGGTGTCCCTGGAATAGTAAATTTCATAGAGACAGAGGTAGACAAGAGCTGGGGGAAGAGAAAACGGAGAGTTGTTTAAAGGTTGCACAGTGTCAGTTCAGGATGGTGAAAAAGGAGAGATGGATGGTAGTGATGTTGCACAACAATGTGAATGTACTTAATGCAACTAAACTGCACACTTAAAAGGCTAAGATAGTGAATTTTATGTTAGGCATATTGTACCAAAATTCAGAACTTTTAGAAAGGAAAAGATCATTTACTGGTCTTTAGAGTACAGACTTCAGAAGCACAAGCATAACATCATGGAGAGCTGTAGGAAGTTGTTGCGTATGTCCAGCCCCAGACATGATAGTAGCTGGGACTATTAGTCACTTGTAGCCTTTCCTAGAATGGTTTCTGTGTAGGTGGAAAATGCAGAGAGTTTATACACAGCCCATTCCAGGAATTTCATTGTAAAGTTAAGTAGAGAATTGCAAAGGCATCTTAGCTACAAAAAGTGTTGAGTAATGTAAGGGGTGTGTGTGTGTGTGTGTGTGCACCCTTAGCGCTAAGAATGTTGATGGGAATATCCATTAGAGAGGGAAATACTGATGAAGAAGAGAAGGAAATAGTGATTGGATAAGAGAGGGAGAGGAAGAAAAAAGCAAAGCTTTGAGGTACTTTTGAATCAGATCTAGTGAAAATTTGTAAGCGTTGTCTTCAGACAGGGGTAAGAAAAGGTCATTCATGGTAAAATCCATGGTAAAAAGTGGGACAGTAAAAACATGGGGGGAAGTGCCTGTACACTGGTACTGTAAATGTCAGAAAAATGATACTATTCTCATTTAATTATTTCAGCTTCATCAGTGAAATGAGAAGTGAGGTTATTACTTGGGTGTGAAGAGGGTACAAATAATTGCTGAAGGTTACAATAGAGAGTAGAAGGGTGAAATTGCTGTCTTGGTGAGTGACAAAGCTAATTACTTAAGGGCAATGCAGTAGGATAGCACAGTAGGACTTATAATCCACTTGGGATTTGTGAAAAATGTACATATGTCATTTATTCCTCAAAGCATTCCTATAAGATAGGTATCATTTTACTAGATTTATATGTCCAAACCTGGGGCTGAGAAGGCAGAATAAGCAGGGGACCATGTTCCTTTTGTTTGTACAAGGCCACACCTTCAGGTGCAGGATCTACTTAGGATCAGCCAATTGCTCAGCACCTGACATTTCTGTTAACCTTATCATGGCAATAGCTTAGCTTCCGCTAACAGAGAGGATCAAAGCAAAGTTTAGGCAACTTCCCAAAGTCACATGAGGCAGAAGTAAGTTTCAAATAATTCTGACTCCAAACCCTTGTCTTCCACCTACCCACACACTCCACGCAGAGCAATGTCCTGTGGCAGGGGTGGAGGTAAGCTGAGGGATAGCCCATAACCAATTCTCTTCATTCTCCCAGGCCACAAAAAATGTATAGCTGCATTCTGCGTGTATTTAAAATGATCTAAAATATAAATTTTAGAAAGTCCAAAGATTCAGATGCCAGGTACCCTTAGGTTTTTGCCTCTTTTCTGAGAAATAAAATAATCTGAGGTCTAATGTTAAACAAAGTCAAAACTACTGCTGAGTTTCCAAACTTCTAGCTCCACATGATCTGTTGTTGAAGTTGCCGGCAGAAGGCATTTTATCGAAATACACTGAGTTATTTGGAAATGTCCATCTTAATGTGCTCAAAGATGATGTTTTCCCAGACAAAGGGCAACGTGCCCAAGTACGGTTAAGGGTCAGGAAAATTTGGAGTAACCGGATTTATTGCTTTTTCAATCCGGAGTTGAGGGCATAACCTTGAATAAGCTTTGTTGTTCGTTATGGTCTTTCTCACTATTTTACCTTTTTACGAGCACCTTCAAATCAATACACCTTGTCACAGGCTGACATATGAAAATGGTTAAAGATTATATCTCAAAATAAAATATTTCATAATTCTTCCCTGCTGTAGCTTTTTCTATCATTGAATCTAAAATTAAATTGATTTATCATTTGTAAACACCAAATGCAGAGTGATAGAGCTGATTACGTTTTTAAAAATTCATCTATATGTCAAAAATACTATAAACAAAGTTAAATAGCAAGCTGTGAAGAAAATTGCAAAGTGCCAATCAAAAAATCCAAAATGCATGATGGAAAACAGAAATACAATAATATAAATATAGACAAATCATATACAAATATAATTCACAATGAGAAATAAAAATGCTCAACAGATATAAAAAAAAGTTCTTCAAATAGACAAATGAGATTACATCAAGCTAAAATGCTTCTGCACAGCAAATGAAATAATCTACAAATAGAAGAGACAATGTATGGAATGAGAGGAAATGATTAAAAACTATTCATATGACAAGAGATTAATTGCCAGAATATATAAGGAACTCAAACAACTCAATAGCACACACACACAAAAATGATTTTAACATGGGCAAGAGACCTGAACAGACATTTTAAAAAAACACACACACACATACAAATGACCAATAGGCATATGAAAAAAGGCTGAACACCTCTCATCATCAGGGAAATGCAAATAAAAACCACAATGAGATATTATGATATTATCTCACACATGTTAAAATGGTTATTATAAGCAGTACAAAAAATAACGAATGTTGGCAAGAATATGGAGAAAGGGGAATGCTCATACACTGTTGATGGAAATTGAAAGTGCAGACACTATGGTGAGCAGAGCAGAAGTTCCTCAAAAAACTAAAAATAGAGCTACCATATAATATAGCAATCCCACTCCTGGGTATATATCCAAGAAAGAAAAAAGAGGAAATCAGTATGTCAAAAAGATATGAACACTGTCCTATTTATTGCAACACTACACAATAGCCAAGACGAGAAACCAACCTAAGTGTCCATCAACAAATGAATAGATAAAGAAAATGAAGTATATATACACAACAGGACATTATTCAGCCATTAAAAACAATGAAATCCTGCCATTTGCAACAACATGGATGGAACTCAAAGTCATTATGTTAAACAAAATAAGCCAAGCAAGAAAGACAATCATGGCATGCTCTCACTCGTATGTGGGAGCTAAAAAATGGGTCTCATGGAAGTAGAGAGTAGAAAGATGGTTACCAAAGGCGGAAAGGGTAGCATGGAGGAGAAGATTAAGAAAAGTGGGTTAAAGTGTACAAAATACAGTTAGATAGAAGGAATACCTTCTAGTATCAATAGTACAGTAGGGTGACTATAGTTAACAATCATTTATTGTGCATTTCAAAACCTCCAGAATACAAAAATTGGAATAGTCCCAACACAAAGAAAAGATACATGTTTGAAGTAATGACTACCCCAATCACCCCGATTTGGTCATTACACATTGTATTCAGATAGCTATTCCACTGTAGCATGTATCCCCCAAATATGTACAACTAGTATATATCCATTTTTAAAAACTAAAAGATTCTTCAACTTACAAGCATAAAAATACAATGACTTATAATCACTAGCCACTGATTAGAAAATAATCATCTCAAGCTAATCATAAATTTATCATCATTAAACTTTGAAAATGCTAACGGTTTGTGAGTGTACAGAAACTTGTTATCCACTTGGTGTGGGTAAAAGTTTTATGGAGGACCATTTCAATTGATATATAAAAATTTTAAAATGTTCGCACTTTTTAGAAAGCAGTTTCACTTCCAGAAATGGTTGTAGTAACCACAGCAATAATTAGCTAAATGGGCAAGCGCATAATTAGAGAGTGGCAACCTTGTAGACTTGCTCACACTGCTGGGACCATTGGAAACCTCAGAATAAAACACATGGCCACACTGAATCCTAACAAACATATGACCACTTCCTTATCTCCCTCAGGGACTCAATGCAGTGTTGCTTATATTGAGCATTTAGTCAACATCTATTTAATGGTGATGTAGTTTACCTGTAAAAGACCTGTACAGGAGCTGATAGAAATGAAAAGACATATAGTAACTAACTTATTACTCTATCCTCAAAACTTCTCTGCCAGTTGAGTTAGACAGAGTCCTTAAGTTTTATGAAAAGTATATGGAGATGTAAATGTTCAACTTACAAATATTTTAAGAGATATGTGTGTGTAGTGAATGGGATAATACTTGCAAAATTTCTGGAACAGTGCCTGGCACACAGCAGGGGTTCAGAACCTAACAGGTAGTGTAATAAAATTACACCAATGAGTGTGTTATTATCAAAGATTCATGGCATGTTTCCTTTATAAATGGTTCTTCCTTTCCTCTCTTCCCTCCATTTTTCTCTATTCCTCCCTTCTTTCTCTCATCTTTCTCTTTCATTTCTTTCTTCTAACATTTTTGAATATCTAAGATGAGCCATGCATTTTACTAGGTACTGAAATAAGTAAAAAATAAATACCATGTTATCGTTGTTGTTCTTCTCGTAGAATTGATAACATAATTGACACAACTAGCTTTGAAAGAAGCAATGTCATACATGACAAGCAAAAGCTGTAGCATCTGAAGCTAATTCTACTTGGATAAAGTTTTAAGACTTTTGTTTGAAGTGGATTTTGAAGACCAAGTGGTAACATACAAGACAGAGAAGGCAGAGACGCCTTTTCTTGCCTATGACATAATTTTGCATTTGGAAGGATATACGGGTTTTGGAGACCACAGGGACTGGAGAAATAATAGGTAGAGCTTCAGGCAAAGCAGGTGAGAGTAAGTCACAGTAAGTGTGGAAAAGATATTGAAAAAGATGAAAAGGAGTTTGTGTGTGATCCTATATAAACAATTTCAAGTAAAACAATGGCCTGATCCATTCTGTTTGTGAGACTAACATGCTGACAATGATAAGGACAAATTAACTATGATAGCACCTGATTTAATATACACTTTCTTTTGAGAACATCTACCATAGACCTAGATTGGGCCTGTGTTACTCACTGCCAAGGGTGTGCATGCATTTCCTAAAGCAGAATGAGAAATGTATTTGTTTATCCTGTGAGCCTTTCTTTTCTCAGGTATCTAATAGCTCAGGGATGGTCTGCTTCCTTCATTATTTATTCAATAAACATTGTATTACTCTAAGTTGAACTAGAAGAAAGAGACACAAAGAATATAAAGGCATGGTTTCTTCTCTCCCAACTATTATAGGCAAACAGGACAGGAAGGAGTTTAACTGTCTAGCAATGGGGCATGATCAATGCTACCATAGACACGTACAGTAGAAGGAAAATGGAGGGGACATTGACTATTCTCAGAAAAAAACATTTTCCCAGGGTAGGAAACACTCAAGGCAGGTTTCGAAAGATGAAATTGGACTTTACACGGAGCTGAAGGGAAGAAATGCCTTCCAAGTCCATCTGTTTTTGTGATGCTCTTTTTCTTTTCCTGGTGCTTTATTTTGACCCAATAGGAAGGGAGGGTTGCTCTCTCCTTCAGACCCCTGTAACATACTGCCATTTTCAGTATGGCCTGGGCCTTTGAATGTGCCTGAATTTCAGGTAGGCAATCTTATTGTATCATTAGACAAACTCTTTGAAGGGAGTAAAATAATCTTAATTTTATAAACAAGGTAAACCCCAGGAAATCTAAGTCGATGGTCATGACGACTATATCACATATGCCTCTGTATTGACAGTTGTCTCCAAGTACCACCACATGCTCTCAAGTAAGAGCAGGAGTCCCACTTATTTATGCTGCATCCCAGTGTAGCAGTGTTGAGTGTAGCCTTGAACCTGGCAGGTGTCCTAAAATATTCAAGGAATGAACAAATACATGAATGCATAAGCCCTAGAAATAGTTCTTGAGACTTAGCTACTTCTACCAGATATGAAGATCTTTAGTTTCACATGCTTTGTCTTCTGAGCTAAATTATTTCCCTCTTGAGGGCAGAACATCGACCTTAATCTTTGTAATCCCCCATAGCACCTAACACAGAGCCCTGTCCAATGTAGGAGACCTTGACAGATGTTTTTTAAAGTAAACTACCCATTTCTGATAGCTTTATGGAAAAACTTCAGTCCACCTGCTTAGTTTTGTAAAACCACATCTAATCCCATTAGGTAGGATTTTGCCTTCCTGCTGTTCTGGAAGGAATTGAAATCATTGCCCCCCCACACCCATCTTTTTTTCCCCACCATTTCTCTTTAGCTCTGGGGTTTTAAAATACCTTCACACATCCTAACCTCTGTGGCTTATATAACCCATGCAGAGACCTTCTTTCCTCTAGGGAAATTAATTTAAATCGTGGCTTTTACTGGAGCAAATTCTTAGATCCCAACAGGTTTCATTCTTATAAGAAATCTTAGCAAATTATAATTAAAGGAAAACATTAGGGGGTAAAATAAGGAAGAAAACTACCATCTTAAACCTTAACTGTAGTTCTAACCTACACTATCATATTGTTGTTTTTTGAGCCAAGTTAAATTGTTGTTGGAAGTAAATTTTGAAAACCACTTTCCATACCATTTAAAACTCCAAATTTCTGCCCCCCATTTTAACTTTGAGACATTAGTATCTCTGGTGAGCTTGAAACATAGTTCTCTAAGAAGAGAGCTACCATTTTCCATGCAGCTGCTAAACTACTGTGAGTTGGCACCAAACTTGCTGGAGTACACCTTGAGGTCCACAAGTGTCTGTGTCATGGTGAGTGCTCGGAGCCTCCCCACCTACTGTGTCCCTTAATGGTCACTCTGTCCTGAATGAAGAATTTGAGAACGTGGATTTCAAAGTGACCACCGTCTCTATCTTTATTGAAATCTTCCATTCTTGTGGGAAGACGGGTAAATAGAGATGCTGGTCAGAAATCAGTAAAGAAACCAGTAAAGAACTATTTATGAGCTGGCTGCACTAATGCGGAATCTCTGTTACTCCCACTCCCACGAAGGCTTCTGTGTCCAATGGCTAGTGAACAATTCCAAAACCGTGGTGACATCTTCTACTTCTTTTGGGGGGTTCTACTAATTTCATCACTATAAACTATGTTCAATCATTATGGCTCTTATGGATTTTTCAAATCTATCCTTCTTTCATCTGTACTGTGCCAATACTTTCATTCAGGCTTTCCACAACATTTCCCTGAAAATTGTTAAAAGCATCTTAGGCTGGGCACAATGGCTCATACCCATAATCTCGACATTTTGGGAGGCCGAGGTGGGAGGACTGCTTGAGGCCAGAAGTTTAAGATCAGCCTAGGCCACATAGTAAAACCCCATTTCTACCAAAAAACAAACAAACAAACAAAAAAACTAGTGTGCATGTTGCTGGGCACCTGTAGTCTCAGCAATGCAGGAGGCTGGGGTGGGCAGACTGCTTGAGCCCAGGAAGTTGAGCCTGTAGTGAAACATAATTGTACCACTGTACTCCAACCTGGGTGACAGAAGAAAGAAGACCCTGTCTTAAAAATAAATGGATAAATAAACGAAGAAGCAAAATCTTCTTCGCTGGTCTTCTTGGGGCACATACAACAGAGAGGAGCAGAGAAAGTCATCATGTGTAGAGCTGAATGCCATGTGATTCTCCTCAACTGAAAGGAGATGTTATTACTTCTAACATCACCATAAGGTTCAATATTGTTTCCAGTGTTTTACTCACCATCTCTGTGAAATAATCATAACTGTCCACTGCTTTGTGGTTTACAGTGACCTCCCCACCACAGTTTCCCCATGGGAAGAAGGTTCTTCCCCGTCCTGTTCGCATGGGCTCGGCCACAGGGCATGCTTCAACTAGATAAATGTGCAAAAGTGTCTAGAGCCATGTAGAAGCTGTGATAGCCATCAAGTGGTCTGGCCATGCCATTTTCCCTCTGCCAGGGGACGGGCATATCCCAGATAAGAACTGCTCCTTCAGCCAGGGTCTTGGAAAGAAAATTAGCTGGCAGAGCAGCAGCTGACCTCAGCCGACGTATAACCTTTGCAAAAGGTAAACCTTTGTTGTTTCAGCCTCTGAATTTTGGGCATTACTTCTTTTTCTTGCTTTATCGCCCAGGCTGAACTCAAACTCCTGGGCTCAAGTGGTACTCCTGACATAGCTTCGTAAGTAACAGGGACTTGGGGGTTTTTACTCTAACAGTAGGACGAAACCATGATAATACAATGAAACTTTCATTTTTAGGCTATTTAACTCCTTGTAATTCATGATTGTGTAGCAGCTGGTATCACCTTGGCATAAGCTTTCATTGGATTTATGAAATAATGTCTTGTCTTACTAGCATGAACTGCTGTAACAAACACCACGACTAGATGGCTTCAAGAACATTTACCTCTCCTAGTTCTAGAGGCTAGAAGTCTGGAGTCAGGGTGCCAGCCTTGTTGGGTTCTGGTGAGGCCTCATCCTGGTTTATAGAAGGCCACCTTCTTGCTGTGTCCTCCTTGGCGGAGAGCTCATCTCTGTTGTGTTTCTTTTTGAGGGCACTAATCTCATTCATGAGGACTGCAAACTCAGGGTCTGATCACCACTCTCAGGCCCTACCTCCTAAGACCATCACGTTAGGGATTAAGGCTTCAACCTATGAATTTTGAGAGGATACTGACATTCAGTCAGTAGCATGTCTCTTCTGCAGAACATCTGAAGATTAATGATTATGTGAGATCATACCTGGAAGGCAACATGCTGAACATAAACTCAGTAATTTACAAATGTAATCTGTATCTCTGCCCATGTCTGCTCTTTATTAATTTTCAGTGACTCAGCCGTGTGTATTTAATGTCTTAGCTCATGTCAAAGAACAATGTATTCCAAAAGTCTTTCTCTTTAAAAATGATTGATTAAAAAGGAGAAATATTTCTGATGTTGAGCCTTTTCTTCACCTCTGGCTTCAGAGCAGTGAACTGTCCTCTTTGGGTGGCTCTATTAACAATTAACCATCACATAAATGGCAGCCAATCTTCCCTCTGACACTGTAATTGTTCCGTAATTCTGGCTTGAAAAAGACTATTTCATCATCAGCAGCAAACATTTGTTAAACCTCCATTAAGCACCAGGTTGAGAAACAATAAAAATGTGCAATTCAGAGCCTGCCCCAGGGAAGCACATGCTGGAGCCTTGGAGGCAGAGCAGCCTGGGTGCCGAAGGGAGAAGCTCAGATGAGGCCCCAGGGCCAGGAGCAATTTCACTTCTTTCAAAGATGGGCTCCACAAGGGCTTCCTAGCAAAACAAAAAGAGAAGAAACAGCACCAAGAATGGTGGATGGAGGAGACAGGACTGGAACGTGAAAGGAAGGTAAAAAGAAAGCAGGAAAAGAGAAGAAAAAGGACACTTTTTGAGCACCTGTTACATGATGTTAGGATTTACACTTTTTTTCCTAATGTCATCTTTAAAGCAAGTCTTATGAAGTGGGCATGATGATGCCCATTCTAAAGACAGAGAAATTGAGGCTGATCACTTACTCAATGCCTCATGGCTAGTAAGTGCCCAGGCCATGGGTTCCTGTTCGCTTTGCCTTTCAAGCAGTGGCTTTTGCAACGTGTGATTTTTCTGATCCTTGACCTCTTAAACCTCATTGCTTACATATCCCTTACAACCTCCCTTGACTGTTTTAAGCCTAAAATGAGAAGTGAGTGTGCGTCACCTCTCAGCTGTAGGGTCCCCACACTGGGCACTCCTTTCTGTCCTTGCACATGTTCTTCCCTCTGCCTAGAATGCTCCTGTACCTGTTGGCAGTACATGCCAGTTCATGCAGGCTGCAGACACTCTCAGCAATAACATTTGCATGGAAGGGAAAGGACTATTTGAAAGTTGTGTGCTACCTTAGACACATTCCTGGCTGTTTTGAATGAGGTAAAGCATATCAGTATCTGTAACTCAGCAATACATGCTTTCGTATCCTTTGAATGAGAATTTACCATATCTTGTAAAAAGAATCCAATATACATTTTGATTTATCATCTGCCATTACCCGTTTATCTTATCTCCCTTTCTGAAATATCCTTTCAAGATGGAAAGTACAGCTGATTACAGAAGGTGTGTTTATAACTTGGTGACAGAGAAAGGAAAGTCAGGCGAGCACTACTGAATCAGATAGTTGGGGGTTTTATTGTGTTCTCTGAGCTACTTTTAATAAACTTTCTTGATACTCAGTAAAAGGATGTGGTCTCCATCAAAAGCTCTTTTCGGTAACCAAATCAACAAGAGGAGAAAAACACACCTACACAGTCCCAGGTGCAGCCGAACTGTGGAGAACTTTGTGAGGGTGCAGGGTGCCTCTGCTCTCACCAGCTCTGAGGGGCTCCCTGGGACCGGCAGCTCACATCTCACACAAAGTCACAGGTGTGTGGCAGCAGCGAGCTTCTTTCAGCTACAAGTTCAGAAGAAAGAGAGTGCACTGCCCTGTGCTCTCCCAACTTAGAATTGCAGCTGTCTTCCAGCTAACACTTTTCTACGCTCACCTCAATCTCAAAGCACTGGCCAAAGTCCAAGTATACTGAGCAGGCCTGACTCCATCTGCTAAATGTCCACCCACCCTCTTAGCCAGTCAAGCATTCGTAGGGTACAGGGGTGTAGAGAGGAGGCTGGTCTGGAGAATGAGGCATCAGCTTGGGGTGGTGGAGGAGAAGCACATACGACTCTTGTCCCAGGATGGTCAGGACCCCCTTTGCTTGGGGCCATTGCCAGCATTCTCTCATTGAGGTTAAAGAGAAGACACACGTCCTCCTGCCAGAGTCCATGGTCAGTAAATAAAAGATGGCTGAGAGACAGAGTGTGGCTCATGGGAGACTGCTGCTCATTTCTCTTTGGAAAACCCCCCACTGCCGACAACTTTTCTTTCTGCCTCAGAATTCTTCATGCATATTTTGATGCCTCTTTAATTCTATACATGTTATAGTCAAGGTACTTTGATAGACTTCATGATGTGCCAAAATATTGTTTGTGTTTGGCTTAAAGTTGTTAGACCTCAGTTTCTTTACCATATAAGAGTGAGCATTTATCTTTATTTATTTCAAGGAGTCATTAAAAGTTATTACATAGATGAAAAGTCAGCCAAACAGGGAGCATGTCTGTTTGGTTGACCTCTGCTTCATCAGTTCCTAGCTCAGTGCTGTGCAAGAAAATACACAGCTAATAGATAACTACTCTCTGGTCTGTAGTAACAGTGATTTAAAAAAAAAAAGTATACTCCAATGTGACGTGTCAACTCTAACACATTCATTGGCACACTCTGCGTGCTTTCACATATACGATCTCCTTTAGGCTTCAGGGTCCCTCTGAGAAGTAGGTCTTATGATACTCGTTTGACGATTAGAGAAACGGGGGCTAAAAGAGTTTAAGTGAGTCCACAAAATGCTCAACATTTGTGTTGCAGCCAAAGTTTCAATCCAGACCCTTAAATCTAAACCCAATGCTGTTCCACCAATCCATAGTTCTCTTCAAATAGTGAGAAATATACTCTAGTCGACAGGGTGCGGTGGCTCACACCTGTAATCCCAGCACTCTGGGAGACTGAAGCAGATGGATCACCTGAGGCTGGGAGTTTGAGTCCAGCCTGACCAATATGGAGAAATCCCGACTCTACTGAAAATACACAATTAGCCAGGCGTGGTGGCATATGCCTATAATCTCAGCTAATTGGGAGGCTGAGGCAGGAGAATTGCTTGAACCTGGGAGGCGGAGGTTTCAGTGACCCGAGATCACGCCATTGCATTCCAGCCTGGGCAGCAAAAGCGAAACTCCGTTCCAAAAAAAAAAAAAAAAAAAAAGAATAAAAGAAGTATACACTAGTGCACAGAAGCTAAGCACTGCTGCTAGGTTATTCTCTCCACTCTCAGCCAACATGCCTAGTGGAATTCCACTGAGCTGGGGCCTGGCCAATTTGTCCCACACTTATAAGTGATGCTGCCATGCTGGGGGCTATACCTGCATTGTTTCATTCGTCTTCAAAATAACTCTTCAAGGTGCCATCACAGCTGGGGCCATCAAAGCTGAACTGCAGGGAAGATCAGCCACGTCCCAGCATCACCCAGCTTTGCCTCCAAAGCTGCTCTCTGAATCACTGTGCTCCCCACACAGCCACTGGCATGTCAGCTGGTATTCAGGCACTGTGCCAAAGAGCAGGGGCTTCTCAAGCTTTGCAAGGCCCTCGGGAGGCACTCCCAAACCACATTTACACATATAACAAGGTAGTGCTCATGAGCCAATAGTGCCATCACTTCTACAACACTCATCACGTGTTGGCTGTCATTCTGAGTGCTGTAACGCTTTCTAGCACAGGCGTTCCTTTTTTTTTTTTAATTGAGCCATGTTGGTGAATCTCTAGAATTATCACTTTTTGTCATCAAAACATGAGCAATATCACAAGTAAACATTACTTTGTTCAGCATTTTATAATCACCTCTTAATATGGCCAGCATGCGACCAAATGCATGAATAAGGGGACTGCCCATGACAATCTCACAGCTTGGAAAGCAGCAGAGTACACTGGCGCGCAACCGGACACCCCGTGCGCAGTGTACTAAGTGCTCTATAAATGTTCCTTCAATTAAGGGCACCCGGAAAAGGAAGGACCCACTGGCCTGGTCTTTTCAAAAGGGATGCAGGTTGCACCGTTTGCCGTGGATAGGTGCTCAACTGGTAGAGAAATTTACTAGTGGGGATTTCAGGATAAGGCAGAGAGGTGTCAAAGATGAGGGAGGAGCTCCATGAGACTGAGCAGGTCACAGATGTTGACAATTGGCAGGACTCTATATTCATAGAGGAGATTTGAGCTAGATCGTAATATCATGCTAAAATAGAGCTTTTTTTTTTTTTTTTTTTTGAGATGGAGTCTTGATCCATCACCCAGGCTGGAGTGCAGTGGCGCGATCATGCCTCACTGCGAGCTCAGCCTCCCGGGTTCACGCCATTCTCCTGCCTCAGCCTCCCGAGTAGCTGGGACTACAGGCGCCCGCCACGCCCAGCTAATTTTTTGTATTTTTTAGTAGAGACAGGTTTCACCGCGTTAGCAGGATGGTCTCGATCTCCTGACATTGTGATCTGCCCATCTCGGCCTCCCAAAGTTCTGGGATTACAGGTGTGAGCCACTGTGCCCGGCCTAAAATAGAGCTTTGAATCCAACAAAAACATTTACCCAGTTTCTTCTGAGGGGATAATGTGCTCTCTGGAGGCGAGGGGCAGCCTCCAAATCAATTCGGTGCACAGAGTTTCATCATGACGGTGGAGGGCAGGCAGCAGCAAGAAGATTGGACTAGAAAGGAGTTTTACACATTTCTTGTAGCAGTTGAAAGTAAAACTTCCACTTTCAATGTGTTAAAACTACATTATTTGTGTTTTTTTCTTGGTATATAAAACATTATAAACATTTTGTAAGAGTAGAGAGTAGGGCCAGGCACAAGGGCTCATGCTTGTAATTCCAGCATTTTGGGAGGCTGAGGCGGGCAGATCATGAGGTCAGGAGTTCGAGACCAGCCTGACTAACATGGTGAAACCCCGTCTCTACTAAAACTACAAAAATTAGCCAGGCGTGGTGGCACATGCCTATAATCTCACCTACTCAGGAGGCTGAGGCAGGAGAATTACTTGAACCTGGGAGGCGGAGGTTGCAGTGAGCCAAGATCTCGCCATTGCATTCCAGCCTGGGAGACAGAGTGAGACTCCCTCTCAAAAACAACAACAAAAAACAAATAGAGACTAAAATAGTGAGTATCTAGGTACCACTCCCAACTTTATCAAATTCCAATCCATGCCATGTTATGTTTGCTGCAGATGACTTTGGGGGAAGTTATGACACAGCTGGTGTGTCACCTGTGTACTGCACAAAATCCTTCTCCCCTGATTCTCCCATGAAGATAATCATTAGTATGCATTTGGTGTTCTTACACCTACGCAAGAGTTTAAAATCGTTTCTGGTTTCATCGCGAGAAAATTTTAAACAGTTTTTAGATTTGAAAACTTTTTATAAATGATATCACATTGCATACATATTTTCTTCCACTGTCTTCTTTTCTAAAGCAACGTGTTTTGACATTTTGGTGTTGATTCACACAGTGCTACTTTGTTCATTTTAATTGTTGACTAGCATTGTTCACAATTTTTTATTCATCTGTTGAGGGACACTGTTTATTTGGAGGGAGGTAGGGGGTTGGCAAGGAAAAATGCAACTGTGTGGAACTTGATGTCAAAATCGGAACCAGAAGATGCAAAATATGTGTTACAGTGTCCGTGAAACCAAAGCACTGGTTGGGTCACATGGTGTCAGCTTCCGTGGGTCATCTCTCCAATCCTGTGATCTGTTGCTTAAATTTCTCTTCACAAAGTTGTACCAAGCAGTTGCCTGAAATACAGAGATCAGGAAAATAGTAGTTTCACTGAAGAATTTTGCAAACTTGCTAGTAGGGCTTTAAATTCTATGAGGGTATTAGGCTTACATGGTGGCATATCTGTTTGTTTGGTATTTGTGACTAAGTTTCTGCAGCTTTATCCTGGTATATCTCTGTTATTTCTGTCTAAATTATTTTTCAGGATTATCTTCAACAATAAGGGTTAATTGCTGCATTTGATGACCAACTGAGGGTGGAAAACACTGACTGTATCAGTGTTGAATACATTATTTTCAACTTTCCTGTAATCTCTGCCCTGGTGTGCTTTAGGCTGTTTCAGAGAAATTGAACCTAAGCCATTTGTTCTTTATATTACTTTTAAGTGACAGGGATCTCTTTATTCATTCAGGTAAAACTTCTGCAAAATGGAGGAGAAAGCTCCATTCTTTGGGAACTGCTGCATGTTAGACACAAGGTAGATTTTCCTTCTCTCCTCTCTCCATCTAATGGCTTTGAAACAGACAAGTCATTCCCATTTGCATGTGGGAGAAGTGACAGGGAAGGAGATTAAATTATTTGTACAATGTCATGTAGGTCGAGCAATGTGAAGTAAGTACAGTTTCATCTGAATTTAAAATTATATTTTTAACTCAAACAAGACAATATATTTTAGTTAAATAATGATTTCTTTTCCCTGAATGTCATCCTAGTATGTTTTGTGGTCTGTGGCCCAGTCTGGCACCCTCTTTACACAATGGTAAGGACAGGAGAGGACTGATTGTTTGCCTTTGAACACCTTTATTCAAACACAGTTTTTCTTGAACTTGACAGGCATATTCCATGCAACAAAGCATGTTCTTTTTGAAAATTATTATTCAAAAAAATAGCAGTGGGATGACGTATCTTGGAGGCTGTGTGCTTAGAAGGACTACCCTGCCACAGCCAAAGTCTTCTGCAGACATAAAAGCCAGCAGCCTGGCACTCTTCTTTGCCCATTTCCCCCACATCGCAGTCAGCCAGCTTCAGATCTAAGCAAGCCTGCCTCGCTGCCGTAGGTCCCAGGGAGAAGTGGTGTTTGCAGTTGGTTGCCACTGAAAGGCAGCGTGATGGTTAGTGAACCAGATGTCTTGACACGTAGGAGGCTTCCGGGGCAGATACCCACCCACAGATTCTCAATTAGGAAAATCTACAATTAGCATGACAGCGAGGAGAAGGATCTGGTGTGCAATTAAAATATTTTGGCTAATTCTTATTTTGCTGAGATATCAGTTATTAGCCTTCAAAATACATACGAAATCCAGCTATTTGCTAAAATATGAAAAACTGTTATAAAGAAGAGATCAGTAGAGTAATGTGATAAACTTGTGCTGGATTTGTCAAAAAAAAATCTGCTTCAAGGCTAAAAATCATAGATTCTAGGATATGGTTTAGATAACACAAAGCATAATCCTCATGGATCCGAGCAGACTTGAGAAGTGAACTGGAGGTGAAAAATTCCAATCACAATGAAAAAAGATCCTTCTAATGGCTTCAGCAATTCCAATGTGTCTTGAGCTCCAGAAGATTTTGGAGTTTGCAGCTGCAGATGACAATTCCTTTTCTTTTCGTTCTTTCTTTCCTTTTTTTTTTTCTTCTCAAACTGAATTTCAACAATTAAGCAAGTGATTGCAGTGTGGCAATAGACAAAAACTGTTTTCAGAGGGTTGCCTGCTTGCAGAGGCCTGGGAAATCCATGCTTCCAAGTCACAAACAATAGGTCTTTTAACCTAATGCTTTGCCCCAAACTGGGTGATAAACACATTTCCCAAAATTGTCATGGTCCAACATATTAGGAAACCTACAATAAGAAAAGCTTAGCATAGTTTTCTGTGCTCCAATTAAAAAGAAGAATCTTTTAGAAGAGCTTTCACAAGCTGGAGAGCAGCTTCCTCCAATCTGCAATTGAAGTATGAGTCTCACTTTCACTTGTATCCTCAGGCAACAGCATCATTACCACAACATAAAGACGAATGTAGGACTCTACTGTGTGGGGCACACTGTGGGGGGATGGCTGGGATCTGTACGGATGAAGAAACATTCCCCAGGGAACAAAGAAATTCACTTGGATTATTATTTCTCTGCTTACCCAATCCTCCAATTAAGCTGTATTTTGAAGGAAAGAAATGATTAATTTCCTTCTGCCCTGAATATCTCGTATGTCTTAATGCTACTTTAAATGTATTCAAAGAGATGGGAATGACCCTTGGCAGACAGACAAGGACATTCATCCATTCTGTCAGCCAACTGACTGAAAATGCCAAGTCACAGGATTACTGTCGTATTTTTTGGAGATACAGAAATAAATATAGGGGCTGGGGGGCTTTCCCTTGTTGTTTATCAGGGAAGGCATATATTTTAGCATTCTTACACTGGAGGGGGTTAAATGGTTGAGAAAACTGGACTTAAAATGCCAAATGGTGGGAATGATCATTAGGCTGCTCAGAGAAGGCAAGAGTTGAACAGATAGTAGTTGAATAGAAACAAAGAGTGGGAGTTTTCCAGATGAGCAAGGGTAGGAAGGACATTGTAAGCAGAAGGAATTGCATGAAGACACAACAGCATGAGATAATAATAATAACTCGTATCTATTCAGCATGTACTGTATGCCTGGGCTAGGTTAAGCACTTTTCAAGCACGATTTCAATTACTCATGGAAATCACTTTATGGCACAAGTACTATTACTCTGCCTGCTTAATATATGATGAATTGAGGCTTTGAGAATTAAATAATGTGTTCAAGTCAAATAGCTAATAAGTCATGGAGGTGGGACTCAAACTCAGGTCTTATTTTTTATTTCTTTTCCTGAAACTGAGCTCCTGATGCCATATTGCTACAAGGTACACGACACAGAGGTGTGAAGTCAGGATAAAAAAAAGCTCCATATCAGGCAGGGATCCTCCGGCTGCATACACATATAAGTGGAGTGTTTACCGAGCTGTGAGCAAGGGAGTGAGATGACCATAGGGATGTTTTCAAAAGATTCCTTTTGTAGCAGTTGTGCAGACAGGATTGGTGAAGAAGACCTTGGAGGAAGGGAAAGCTGAGAGAATAGGTGGAATTTTCTCTCCTGATGATAAGTAATGAGAGCTAAATAAAGGCAACTGTATGGAGACAGATGTGGAGGATTGATTTGCAAAATATGTAGCATTAACGAGCTACGTGACTTGGGCAGAGGAGAGAGGACTCAGAGAAATGCCAGTGTCTTGCTTGGCTGAGAGACTTGGTGAATTGAATGACCTATAGCCAAGACTCTGTAAACAGAACAGCTAATAATGACTACCGATGATCTGCTGTCTCTCAGCACCAATCAGCTGTTCCTGGGTCCCAATGTTATGAGAGGAGGTGAGCAAATGCAGAACAACATAGCTAACTTCAGGGCTGCAGGAGCCTCCAAACAGGTCAGGAGAGAGCAAAGCAACACAAACAACCCTACAACCACACCTGGGTCCTACTTTAAGAGGGGATTGGAGGGAGAATACAGGCAATGAGTGCTACAGGAGATCAGGAGAGAAATGCTCACCAGGGGCTAGATCTATGCAGCAGATGGAAGGGCCTTAAGCTTAGAAGATGGGAGGACTTCTGAGGCAGTCAGTGTGTTCATGCAGTAAGGATTGGAGTTTACTTTCCCTGTAAAATCTGTCTGCAGCATACAGATCAAATGGTACATTTCACTTGGATTGCAGAAACCCTTGAAGGAGGTCTTATTAAATGATTTGCTATTGTGTATTTTCTGCATGTGTTTATGTGTTTAAATTGCTTCTCTAGGCATTCATGTGCATCAGGATTCCCTGGGGTACACATTAACATTGAAATAATCAGATTCCACCCCAGGGATTCCGGGACAGGTCAGGAGAGATGCGGCGGAAGCAGGTGAATCTGACCCACTAGCAATAGCAGTCAAAGTCGTTCTGCTGCAAGTGTGTGAAGACCATACTTTGAGAAACACTGCTCCGGAACGGAACAGGTTTGATCAGGATAGTGACACCTGGGGAATTGCATATTAGAAGGTGTGACCAGTCAGCCTTGTGCTTTTTTTTTTTTTTAATTGCAGTGGTCACTAGATACTATAATATGAAATAAAAACAAAAGTCCTTTTAGATATTCAGATCAGAGCCTTCAAATCCTTTGGATGCCTTTTTAATTCTCTTAGTCTTCATCTTTCTCCCTTTTCCCTGCCTCACTGTCTCTCCTAAACTCTCACATTTTTTCTCTTTGTTTTTTCTTTGCTCCTTGCACAACTCCTGGATCTCGCTCATCTTCTCTGCATCCCTTTCGTAGCTCTCACCCCCTCACTATCCTGGGTTCACCTTACATTTTCTTTCTTTTTTTGTTTTTCCTTCCATCTTCTTTTATTATTGCAGCATCCATCTTATGTGGTGATTTTTCCATTTATTTGTTTATTGCTTTCTATTGGTATTGGATTGTGTCAAATATTATTTTGCATCTATTGAGATAACCATATGCATTTTCTCTTAATTCTGTTGACATGGTAAATTGCACCAATTGATTTTTGACTGCTAAATCAACTTTGCATTTACTTGCTAAATCTTTGCATTTCCTTAGCCATGACATGGCATTGTGTATACCTACATATATACAGACACATGCACGCACTGAATTAGCTTGTAAGTTTTAAAGTATGTAATATGTGGTATGTGTCCTTGAAACATATTTGTCTACACTTCTCAGTTTTTGTAAAGCCTTGGTCTAGTTTCGATAGAGGGTAATTCTGGCTTCATAAAATTAGTTGAGAAATGTTTCTTACTCCTCTATTTTCTGAAATAATTTTTGTAGCATAGCAATTATTTCTTTCTTAAATGTTGGATAGAATTCACCAGTGATGCCATCTGGGCCAGGAGTTTTCTTTTTCAGAAGGTTTTTAATTATGAATATGATTTTTTTAATTGACAGAAGTCTACTTTTTTTCTATTTCTTCCTAGGTTAGTTTTTTAAATTAGTGTTCTTTAAGAAATTTTTCCACTTTATATAATTTTTAAAATGTATTGGAATAGAATTGCTCATAATATTTTCCTATTATCATTTTTAATTTCTGTAGTATTTTTCATGATTTCCTCTCTTTCATTGCAGATATTACTAATTTACATCTTATATTTAATTTCTTCATCAGTTTAGCTGGGGGGGCTATTCTAGGTATTATGATTAATGAGTTGTGAAAATTCTGATTTCTGTGTCTTATGAAAGGAGAGAAGGTTAGCACTCCCTTTGACAATGCTGAAAGGGGCCCTCAGCCTGGCAACATGCATATGGTTAAGATGTTGCCACCTACTTCATGACAATGCCTTAAAGTTAAATATTGTTGGCCAGGCATGGTGGCTCATGCCTGTAATCCCAGCACTTTAGGAGGCCTAGGTGGGAGGATTACCTGAGGTTGGGAGTTCAAGAGCAACCTGGCCAACATGGCAAAACCACGTTTCCATTAAAAATACAAAAATTAGCTATGTGTGGTGGTGGGCGTCTGTAATCCAGCTACTGGGGAGGCTGAGACAGGAGAATCACTTGAACCCGGGAGGTGCAGGTTGCAGTGAGCTGAGATCACACCACTGCACTCCAGCCTGGGTGACAGAGTAAGACTCTGTCTTAAAAAAAATATATATATATATATATATACACACACACATGCACATATGTTTTGTAAGATATATATATGATTTACAAGATATATATATGATTTGTAAGATATATATGATTTACAAGATATATATATGATTTGTAAGATATATATATGATTTATAAGATATATATTATATATAACATATAATACATATATTATAAGATATATATATAAAAGTTTTTTTTAAAAAAGAAATTCTGATTTCTGTTGTCTTTTCCCCCTCAATATGTCATGTTTGTTCCAGCAAAAAATTTTCTCAGCTGGACTCAAGTTGAACACTATGTTTTGTTTTGTTGTTTTTAGCTCTGATCCCAGTTGAGATATTCTATGTTTTAGCTGAGTTGCTTTGGGTATTTCAGCCAGAGATATGGGCAGACACAATGTGGGGAATTTCTAACCGACTCCTTTTCTTCTGTGTCTCTTTTCTCCTCTCTTTTCTTCTTCTCATTTTCCATTTGCATATGATTTCACCATGGTCCATGGTAAAAACTGTAATCATGGCAACTCTCCATTGTAATTCTCTCCACTGGTTGTGCACTACCCCTCCTACTCTGAGTGCTTCTGTGAATTCTCCAGTGCCTTCAGGTATATGTGCTTTTGTGTTATGTTCACAGTTTATAGTTGGCAGTTACAGGAAAGGTGGTCATGTACGATGCTACTTGGCCATTACCAAAAACAGATCTACATGTTTCTCTGCCCTCATTTTTTAAAGAAGTTTTTGCTGAAAGGAGAATTTTAGCTTTGTTTTATTTTGCTTGGGTTCGGGTGGGTTTTGCTTTCATTTGATTCTTTAAATGTCTTGGTCCATTGTATATTATCTTGCATTGCTTCTGACAAGAAGTCTGCAGTCATTCTTATATATCCGACCCTCTGTTTATAATGTGTCCTCCTTCTCTTGCTTTTTAAAAATGCTGTGTTTCACAAACTGTTCTATAGAAATATGATTATAATGTGCTTCTGCATGGCTTTCTCTAGGCTTATCCTGCTTGGGTTTTCTTAAGTTTCTTGGCTTTGTGAATTGTAATAAAGGGTTTGACTTTATTTTTTGAAGTTTCAGTGCTGACAGCTTTTCATCCATTGGATTCCCTCTTCTCCTTCTGCCTGCCTCTAGTAAAACTGATAAGAACGCCCAAGTGCTCCCTTCTTTGGTGAACCTTCACCCCTCCCCATTTCTTAACCACAATTAAAACCCAAGTCAGCTTCCTTTTCTTCCCTCTTTTCCCAAACCATTTCCAGACCAGCTTTGGAAATCTACCTTACTCTTCCCAGGTGCCTTGTTCTGTGAGTAATAAACCTTTTCACAACATCATAGTATGTGTGAGGCATCATCAGTCTTAACATTGAAACAAAATTTTGAGTTGGGATCCATCCTATATCTTCAGATGTCTAAGATACAAGTTGATGATTCTCATCAAATTTTGAAAATTTGTGTCATTATTTCTTAAAATATTTTTCTCTTCTACTTCTGTACACAAAATAGATGTATATAATATTGTCCTACAGGGCACTGATCTTATTAAAACTTTTTGTGGTTGTTTTTATATCTGTGTCTGTGCTTTGATTTCTATAATTTCTATTGCCTGACTTCAAGTTCTTTGACATTTTAATCCATTGTATTTAATCTTGAATTAAGATCGCTTAGTAAGTTTTTTATTTTGGATAACTTTTAGCTTTAGAAGTTCCATGAGGTTCTTTTCCAAAGAGGTTCCATAAACATCCCTTATGTTCATATTCTCCTTTACATCCTTTAGCATATTATACTAACAGCTTTATAGTCTTGGTTAACTAGTTCCATAATTTCTGTAACTACTAGTGTCATTTGCATTGGCTAACTTTTTTTTGGTCTGGTATGTGCCACAGTTTCCTGCTTCTTTGTAAGCTAGTGATATTTGATTGAAGTCTTGATGCATGACATTGTTATTCAGAATTTAATGTTACACTTTGTTGTTTTCTTTAAAGACTACCTAAAAACATTGTTTTGAGAGAGATTTAAGTGATTTGTGGATCACCATGATTATTTGAAGCTTGATTTTAAGTTTTTTGGGGAAGGTCTGGATAAGCCTCTACTTAAGAGTTAATTTAACCCATGCATAAAATGTGATTTTTCTGGAGCCTCTAATGAATAATCTGGGTGCTCAATAAAGTCTTTTTCACTCCGGTTGGTTTGTCTTCCATTCCAAGCATGTATGTGCTCTGGGAATTGATTAGCTTGTAGTTTCTCTTTTTTTATTTTTTTGGCCAATTTTGTAAAATTTTACTTTATGCATGCAAAACGTAGACTTCAGCAACAGACTCAGTGGGACTCATACATACATATATGAATCTCTTTGTCTAAAATGCTCTTTTCTCTTTGGTGCTCTCTTTTTCAAATTTTATTCACTTGAGCTGTCGTAAACTACCATTTCTGCATTCTCAGCTCAACAGTTTTTCCATTCCCTGCCTGAGTTCTTCCTCTCTGCAACAAGATCCGTAAAATGCCTCCAGGAGAAAACCAAAAACCAAAGCAAAACAAAACAAAACAAAAACACAGAGTAATCATAGGGCTCAACTTATTTGTTTTCCTGATCTCAAGGATCACAGCTTTAATTTTTTCCATTGACCAATATCTGAAAGAACTTTGCCATATATTTGTTCATTTATCAGCTTGTTTCTGGTGGAAGGATAAAACTAACACCAAGAACTCCTTCGTTGTTGAAAAATGAAGGTTCTTGGATCGTTTATTTTAATGCTTTTAAAAATTGTTTTAGACAAATAGTGATTTAGGTTCATCTTAAATTTTAACCATATTTGACACTTCTAATGGGAACTCAGCTGAGATGGCAGTAAAATAAACAGAAATCTTGACACATGGCTGAGTCCACAGTGCCCTGGCTAGGATAAGTCATAGCCTGTTTCTCTATCTAGCCTACAAAAATGTTTGTTTATTGTTTGTAAAACAATTGTAAGATCTGTTTCATAAATATTAAAATTTGTATTTTGGCATGTTATAATTGAAGAGATGGTATTATTATAGGAGAGAAGGAGACAGGATAACACAAAAATAAGATACACTTACACACATACTCACAAAATAAACTTCAGTAAAAGGGTAACTACTACAGAGTGATGAGTTTCCACATATCTTTTTCTTTCTTTTCAAATTTTTCTTGAATGAATGTCTTACTTGCATAACAAAATGCCTTTTTAGCAAATGGTGCTGGAACCTCTAGATATTTACATGGGAAAAAAAGTAACTTCACCCCTACCTGGTACTATGTACAAAAATTAATTTAAATTTGATAATATATTTAAGGGTGGCCAGATCTCACTACTTTTGATATCGAATTTCAGGTAAATTTTATTAAATTATTTAAATCTTCACTCAGAAATAGAGTTATTAAAGTATGATAGGGTGATAAGCAACAAATAATCACAAAGAACACAGTGTGTTGACCACGAGAGTGGCAAGAAGGTATGCAAGTTGGAAAGGTCTGTCTGAGTGTATTGAAGACTGGGCCTGAAGAAGTCAGAGGTGGCTTCTTAGAGTGGATTCTGAGTAAGTGAAGGAATTGGTCAGGTGGATAATGGAGAAAAAGAGCATTTTAAATAACAAACACCATGGGCAAGTGTACTGAGACATAGTATTGCCCAGCGACTTCTTTGTCCTGAGGTTTAGCATGTGTTTCTTTGGCCTGTTACTGGGAGTTTACTCTGGCTGAGCACTGTGGTAAGATGCTCTCATATACCCCCTCTTCTGACCATAAAAATAATATTTTTTCTAGGTTATTCCTTTAGCATCTGACCACCTCAAGCATCCTATAAGAAAGTCTGGGGACTGATGGCAATTCCTAGAAAGTCTTTATCACATTTTCTTTAAAAGATCTTACGAGCTTTTTAATATTGTCATATGTTGTTACACAGAACATTCTTAGATTATTATTTTATATTGTGAAGAGGGAATGACATCAGCAATGGCAAGTCCTAGGAAAGTAGTTATGTTTCTGACTTCATTCTGTTATTTGTTTTAATATCCTGTAATAGGGCCCCTCCTTGTATGATCAGGAATCAGATTTTCAAAAAACCAAATGTGGTCTCTCAGATCTTTTTAATGTGATTAATGGGAAAAGAAGTGCTGAAGCAGAAAGCAAGTCTAGCATGTGTTTCTGCCAAAGAAACAGAAGCTGTCTTGCCCCCAGCCATGCCTACCAGACTCAGCCAACACACAGCCTACTGGAATACTACCGTTCCATCCAAGTCGGCCCCAGGTCTTACCTGAAGGTCATGATGCCAGGCTCAGATACCTCCCCCATCCATAACCCCAAGTACCTGCTATCAAAATTCCTCCAACAGAGAGATGCTTGAGGTGCATTACAGGAAAGCCCTGATGAAGTCCTGGCAAAGAGAATTTTCACCTAGGTGCAGGTTCTGGCCTCACCTTGGGGCCAGTACGTCAGACCATCTGTCTCAAGTTGTCAATCTCTCTGATCTTCAGGGATCAGAGAAATGGGCTGGTTTCATTCTTATCCCCATGCCAAGGTGCCTCCTGACATACTGAACTGAAAAAAATACAGTGTAATTTTCACAATGGCTAACCCCCAGTGATGGGGTTTGATAGATTTCATTTTCTAAATTACTTTCTGTATTTTCTAAATGTTTACAAGCATTATTTACAGTTAGAAAAACAGTTAAAGATACTTTAAACAATGAATATAGTGCTGACATTGTTCCCTTTTCTTTTATTTCATTATTTATTTGTTATTGTATATATTTATCATATTATGTATTATTTTATTTAAAACATTTAAATATTTTCTCCATAATTTTGTTTCAAAATTTTAGAATAAAATGTTGTAACTAGACATTGGGGAATTCAGTACTATCCACACAACTTTTAAAACTCTGTGATCTCCCTGTTAGGAGCAGTTTCACTCATCTGTAGCTTTTTTTGTTTGTTTATTTTTACATTAAAAGTTGTTTTAAGTAAATATTCTACACTAGAGAAGCTCATTTGCCAACTGATATTTTACAATTATTTTATATCCATGAATGAAGAAATGATATTAAGGGAATCATTTTCTCCCCTGGTTACGGATGGAAGGTAATGTTGGGCCATGCCATGTTGCTGTACTAATTCAGATAAAAAAAAAAACATGGTTTTAATCACTGTAAACATGTATTTCATTATAATATTCAATTTTAAACTAACTTTGGCATCAATTCTATGACCAATCCTACACTAAAAGATGAAAAGTAAATATAGTATGTTTTCTATCTTCAAGAAATGTATAATTAATTTTATAAGTAATATGATAGGCAACCCTCCTAAAGCAACATATATATAATGATACGTGACCTGACAGGATTGTGAGGTAAATCTAATCATTTCTGTGTCTGTTTTTATTTTAGCAAATTTGTTACTTTAACCTTTGATGTTATTATTTCTATTTTTGTTGTATAAACAAAGAAATTTAGCTTCAAGCATTTTACCTCAGTAGGTCTGATTCCTGAAACCAAACCTACCTCATCATATGGTAACTGCTGTTCAGTAAGGTTAAATACTTGAACCCGCCTTTCTGTTCTTGGTGCTTCCTAATTTTCCTAAACAGATTTTCAAGGATGGAAGATGGAGAGAGAGAGAGAGAGAGAGAGAGAGAGAGAGAGAGAGAGAGAGACTCAGTTCATTCCTGCTGCTATAGCAAAATACTTTAGATGGCAATTTATAAAGAAAAGAAATGTATTTCTTGCAGCTGTAGAGAATGAAAGTCAGTGTCTGGTGAGGGTCTGTTCCTCACTGACTGTACTTTCTCTGCATCCTCACATGGTGTGAGGAATGAAGGAAATGAAATGTTGTGATCTTACCTGGGGGAACAGATGGAAGGGCAAAACGGTCTTGCTGTTTTCTCTAGTACTTTTATGGGGACACTAATTCCACCCACCAAGGTGGAGCCTTCATGACCTAATCACCTCCCAAAGACCCCACCTCCTAATACCATCTCTTTGGTTTTTGACTTTTTACATATGAATTCTGGAAGGACACACATTTAAATGATAGCAGAGAGAGAGAGAGTGGGAGAGTGAGAGACAGTGAGGATACTTGTGGCATAAGAAACAGGAGAAAGAATGGGAGGAAGGAAGGAAGGAAGGAAGGAAGGAAGGAAGGAAGAAAGGAAGGAAGGAAGGAAAGAGGGAGAGAGAGAGAGGGAGGGAAAGGAAAAAGAAGGGAAAGGCAGGGCTGGGCTCAGAAGGGGTGCAATGAGGTAACCAGTGATAAAGATGTTTCAAGCATTGACTAATTTACAGCTTATTTGTTTATTGGTTTTTGTCTCCAGCCTGAACTATAATGAGGCAAACAATAAGTGATTAATTTGTATAGTATCCTAGAAATAAAGGCAGATCTCTTCAATGTTCTCCCATCTATTCAATCTCTATAATTTGCTCTTTCCAAAAATGCCTGATCCTTCAAATCACTTCACTAATCAACTCTACACGAGACTAAAACTATTTTTAGCACCAAAAGACCATCATCCCGGGCATTAACGAAGACCAGAGAAACCAACTTTCCATCATCCTAATGTGCTAAAGGACAGCAAATGTATGGCCAACGGAATTAACATAAGATATAGGTTGGTATCACTCCCCGAAAATGAACGAGGAAGAGAACACAACGTTGCACATCGGAATGACTGAAACTGACAGTGGTCCTCACTGATTCTGGTGATTCTGACCACAACACATGATTGGAGTTTTATTTGAAACTCTCATCTGTGTGTTTTCTTTATAATGTGGATTACATTTGAAAGAGGAGGAAAGAGGCTAAACATATTTTGCTATTGTTAGGTGTCAGTACTTTAGAGTCTGTCCCTGCTTCTTTGGGCAAAATGAACCAACATCTCCTTTTGGAGCAAATGAAAGCTCTGCTCTTAGCTCTCATCACCTAAGTCTAGAAACTTCCACACAGCCACTAAATCACAGAAATAAGTCAAAGGGAGAATTAGGCAAATGCCTTCTTCCCTCGGTTCTCTGTTTTGCCTATTTTTACCGACTATCATACAGATAAGAAAGAATGTCCTAGAATGAATTACTTCATTCAAAAGTATTCATTGATTAACTTTCTCTACCTGGGTTCTCTCAGACAGCACTATGCATTTATCATCACGGTCAGTACAAAAGGACAGAAAAAAACGTTTGCCTTCTGTGCCCAGCTCTGTACTAAACACCGGAGGTAAAGACGTGAGTAAAACGGGAAAGACGCTTGATGGTTTGGCTGTGTCCCCACCCAAATCTCACCTTGAATAGTATTAATCCCTACATGTTAAGGGTGGGGCCAGGTGGAGATAATTGAATCATGGGGAGAGGTTCCCCCATGCTGTTCTCGTAGTAGTGAGTGAGTCTCACGAGATCTGATGGCTTTATAAATGGGAGTTCCCCTGCGCAAACTCCCTTGCTTGCCACTATGTGAGATATCTCCCTTTGCTCTTCCTTTGCCTTCTGCCATGATCGCGAGGCCTTCCCAGCCATGTGGAACTGTGAGTCCACTGAACCTCTTTCCTTTATAAATTACCCAGTCTTGGGTATATCTTTATTAGCAGCGTGAGAACGAACTAATACAACCCTACCCTCCTGAGGCATAGAGTTTAGTGAAGGTTACAGACAATTACAGTAATTATCCCACAATATTCCAGTATTTCAAATATGTAATTGTAAACTGTTAACTGCTAAGGAAAAAATAAGAAGTGATGAGAGATCTTGGTTGAAAGTGAGAAAAGTCTCCTGTAATGTGCTGTTTCATATGCAGTCTGACCAGTGGAGAAGCCTTAGTTCAACTGTAAGGGTATAGAACCCTCTAGAAAGAGTCAAGCCTCTGTAATAACCCTGCAACAAAAAAAGATCCTCTAAGCAAATGAAAGACTGCTTTGGTTAGAACAAAGATGAGAAAGTTGCACAAAATGCAGAAGTCATGAGAGGCCAGATGACAGAAGCTGTGTCAACAATTCAGGTTTAGAATCCTAAAAGCAAAGAGGTTTATACAGAGCAATGAAATAATCAGATTTTATCCCTTTAAAAAGTCACCCTCCTGCTGGGTGCAGAAAAATGGGAGAAGGAGGAATGGACTTCAATTTGATCCCAAGGTTGGACCCAGCATGATCTAAAGGTGTAGGCTTTATTGCCCTGTTCCTCACCTCAATGCTTGGGCAGACCACCAGCATCGTCCCATTGCTTCCTCACTTGCAAACTCTGGTGCAATTTACATATAATACATAGCAAATGGCTCTACTAGCTTCATGCTACTTTTTGGCAGCCTAGTCCCAAACAACCCAATGTCTGGGTATATGAGATTGCTGCTTTCATTGAAGCCAAACCCCACTGAGTCTTATGCTGGGTCTTTGCTTTTTATATGTCTGAATCTGCCTGGTTGGCCTGGGATCATCCAATGCCTTCATACTTTCTGAGTTATTTTATTGTGAGTTTATCTGTTGTAATTCAGGCTTTTAGTGTTTTGAGCCCACGTAAAGTTTTTTTTACAGTTGTTTATTTTTTCTATTTGCACTTACATTTAGAAGTGATGTGCCTTGTCTTCCAACATTTCCTCTTCTTTTGTTCTTATTTTTCTATGCTGCTTGTAATTTCCTTGTTTATCTTTTGTTATGTATTTTCAGTTTTCCAGTTTTTACCATCTGGCTAATTCTAAGGTATGTATTTTGTTTTAAAAATACTATTTCTATGCTGAAGACTTCTAAATATATATCTCTAGCCAAGAATTTTCTTCTGAACTCCAGAATCGCAACTTCTCCATTGCTATTTTCACTAGGACCAGTTTAATGTATTTCAAAATTAACATGCGTGGAATTGAATTCCTGCTCTGGTGCTTCACCTTCTCCCCTCTGTTCTTCTGGATCTGAAGAAACATTCTTTCCATGCATCAGGTTCCTCCGTCCAAGATATCTGGACATCTCTTTCCTTCTCATGCCCACATCTGATCCATTGTCAACCTCTGTGAGCTCACCCTCCAAATCTCTCCAGTAGCCACTGCCACAAGCCCAGCTCAAATCATCAGCATCTTTTGCCAGCTGCAGCTTCTTAGATCATCTTGTTGAACCTACTGTTGGCCTCTTCCAACTGATGTTTCACATGGAAGCCAGACCAATTTGAAGTGTAAATTAGGATTTTTAAAACAATTTATTTTAAATAATGACTTCATTAAGTTTCAAAATTACCAAGTTGAGAGCATATACCCTTCCTGGAGTGAGAAAATGAGAAACGAGGAGCATGATTGTGAAGGGGAGGGGTGGACCCTTAAATGTTGCTTAATTTGCCCACTTCTGGCCACTTTTTGGCAAACTTGCATTTTATATATACCTTGTGTAGTGCACTGCCTGATAATTCGGACAGCATACTTTTGGGGTTTATTTCACAGCATTTCAAAGAGTGAACAGTCTGAATGCATGCCACCATATTTCCTGGAATATGGGTCACACATTTAAGCTAAACCTCTTTGCCATATGTTACCTCCGTGTGTCAATTTGTTATCATGAGCTTCTTCATCATGGTCCTATGGTTTCCTCCAAAGTAAAGGCAGCAGTTATCTCTTTTAATTACCATTCATTCATTGTTGATTGAGCACCTACTGGTACATCAAACTGTGCTTTTTGTATGTATAGGAGATACAGAGATAAGTAAAGTTCAGTCACAGCCTTTAAGGAATTTAGAATTCAGTGGGGGAGATGAAACTTGTAAAAGTACCATATGTGATGGTGTATGCAAAGTTGAACTGAAGTTCACAGGAAGGAATGGCCACTTCTAAAGCTGTTAGAAATGAGAGCTGGGAACTCCATGACATGGTATTGATTATAGATTCCAATCTCTCTCTTGGTTTATTTCTATTTTTCTTCAAATTACTTTACAAATGTTTGGAAAATAGCTCGGCATATGTCCCCACCCAAAAGTTCACCCACGGTATTCCATCTTTTGAAAGTTTTATCTTCTAAAATAGGCCACAGTCATAACTGCTTAATCCAAGTTGCAATTACCCCTTAATGAAATCAGCTTTCTTAATTTGTAAAGAAACTCAAGATCCAAGAGTTTGAATTTACTCCTGCCTTCCAGAGAGAAGATATTTTTAAAAATATTTCTCTGAAAATAAAAATATTAATGTTTAACAAGAATTTCTCCATCTTCCCTCCCCCAATATATATTTTTTTTAATTTCAAAGATCTTCAAAGGTCCTTAGAGTACATGAATCATAAAGGGGTCAATGCAACTTCTATCTAGAAGGTAGAATATTCTACTTTAACCCATGATGTGAAACCACAGGACAAATGCATTTATTATTTTTTGAACTTTTTCCTTTTATTTTAGGTGGCACATAATAATTGCACATATTGATGAGATACACAGTGATATTTCAATGTGTGTCTACAATTTGTATATGAAGCCCCATCTCTAAACCATATACAAAAATCAACTCAAAATAGATTAGAGACTTAAATGTAAGATCCGAAACTATAAAACCATCAGAAGAAAACAGAAGGTAAATGCTTCAGGCATGGTATGGCTAAGACTTCAAAAGCCCAGGTAACAAAAACAAAAATAGACAGATGGGACTATATTAAGATAGAAAGCTTCTGCACAGCCCAGGAAACAATCGACAGAACGAAGAGACAACCTGTAGAATGGGAGAAAACATTTGCATAGGATTCATCCAAATTTCTTTTTAAAATATTGTGCAAGTTTAGTGACTCATACATATGAAAGTGTCGTGTAAACTGTGAAGAACCAAATCAACTGTGTGAAAAGTCCATAAGCCAACAGGATGACAATGCACAGAAGCAATTCTTTAAAGCCAGTGGAACCAAAGATAAACGGATGAGGAAATAGTGTCCTCAGTGTCATAATCACAAAGACATCGTAGATACTGTATTTTCAGCCTTCTTTAGGTTAATGTTTTCCTCTTGTAGGATAAAATTTATTGGACTATTTCATCCCTAGCAGAGTTTAAAAATGGGAAAATGGGAATCATTCTTTGGGGTAGAAGGTAAATGCATAGGAGGATCTCATTTATGGATCTTACCAACTCCAGCATGAACCATTTGGAATAACTTGCCTGTAGAGTCTAAAGGTGTTGCTGGGAAATGCGGACAAGAGAGCAGTCAGGCCTAGTTGAGACCAAGTGCAAGGTTAAGACACAAATGTAGACACTGCTCCTGAACAGTGGCAGTCTCATTCCAGTAGTTCATTGTTTTTTTTTTTTTTTTTTTTTTGAGACGGAGTCTGCCTCTGTTGCCCAGGCTGGAGTGCGGTGGCCGGATCTCAGCTCACTGCAAGCTCCGCCTTCCAGGTTTACGCCATTCTCCTGCCTCCGCCTCCCAAGTAGCTGGGACTACAGGCGCCCACCTCGTCCCCCGGCTAGTTTTTTGTATTCTTTAGTAGAGACGGGGTTTCACCGTATTAGCCAGGATGGTCTCGATCTCCTGACCTTGTGATCCGCCCGTCTCGGCCTCCCAAAGTGCTGGGATGACAGGCTTGAGCCACTGCACCCGGCCCCAGTAATTCATTTTTGTATACTATCTCAAGACTTAAGAGGCTGCACACAATTGGATTTGACCTCTCTGTTTCTGGATTTATTTATAAAATTTGGAAGTTGGACTATGTACCCAGTAACCAGCACAATCATGAGAGGCTGATTCTGAGAAATACTGGCAGTTAAGCCATTCTCTCTTTTCCTATCTTGGTATCCTTAAATGTAGCATCTATGGATGAAAACAGTTGTGGATATATAAACAGATGCCCACACAGGACATTTATATGGTGTAAACCTCAGGTAAGCTAGATTAATTTCTTAGGTAAAACCTTTTTTTTTCCCAGAGAGGTGTCCTTCAATAATTGCCACTAGCTGCATTTCAGTGGAGGAGCATTAGCCCTAGTTCAATAACTAAATCCTGGGTAGTGTCCTCCACATCTATAGTTATGACTGGTCCTTCTGATGAGCAACTAATCCCACAGCTCTTCCTGTTGTCCCAGAGAGTGACTGCCTATACACCCAGAAGTCTCCTAAGTGAAGTTCACAGATGATTGACATATAGCCTATATTTTAAATCAGACTACAGAAATATTTATTTAAAACTGTTGAGAAAACTATTAAGACTTTTTTTTCATGATGTATTAACAGACTACTTTTCTTTTAACTCTGTTCATAGTCACTCTGGAGAAACATGTGAAGTATATGTTAGGTGCTTCTAGGAAGTGATTATGTACTGTCACTAACATTTTGTCAAATAACGATCACGATGATGAAAAATGAGCATCTGTGTAGGATTTTACAGGGGTTTTACCGTTCTTTATTATTATTTCATTCATTTGATTACAAAATCCCTGAGTACATTGACCACACTTGTTTTGTTCACCAACTTGTAACCAAGTCCCACATCAAGGCCAGTAAATATTTCTTCACTAAATAAGTTAATAGTGGCCTCCTGACCTTGGAAAAGAGATGAAAATTACTTCCATGGTAATTAGGAGGCAACTCTAACTCAGAGACACTAAATGACTTTCTCCTAAAGCCTGGTAAATGGGAGAGTTGGGAATGTGTTTGGTAGCATGGCCAACCCTTGAGACACTTGGGCAGATTCAGCAGGATGTCCATACCAAGCACCACAATCTATCCAAATCTGCGCACTTGACTCAGTTATTTCTACTTATTCCCATTAGTTGTTTTGTCATCTCAGTCTGGAAGAAGTATCAGTCTTGTCCTGCTTATATAAGACCAGGATAGTCTTAGAATTGCATACCTATTAGAGTCAAACACACCTGCCACATGAACTGAGGGCACCAGAGGCCCTGGTTCTCCACAAACTGTCCACTGCAGCAGCCTAAGGGAACACAAATCTCCACATCAATTTACCCTAGAATCACCTTGCACCAAAGCCAGAGGGGATTTCTCATGAACGGAGGTCAAAAAGCTGCTTGTCTGAGGCTCCAATATTTTGCATACACAATATTTATTTTTATTTACATCAAATGACAACATTTACAGATTGGCAAACTGTATTTATACTTGGATTTCCAGCTTCTATTAAAAAATCAAAATGTTTGTCAAGTTTGGGTTCATTTTCTTTCAGAAGTTAAGCAGCCTCCGTTATCCATTCTCCCCATTTTCTATGGTACTATTCTAGGGCCCTTTATTCAATTTCATTTAAGGTCTGGGCTCTTAACGTTGGAGTCTGCGGCCTTGTTTCTAGAAATCTCCAATAAAAAGCTGCATTAACTTCTGAGTCTTCAGTTGCTCTCAGTTAGCATATAAGTAATTCAGGCTGGAAAATAATTTCGACTCAAAAGACTGAGCTGGCAACAGTTAGTAGGTTCAAGAAATTTATATCTCAATATCCTCTTTTTGAGTCTACCATTATCTACAAGGTTTTAGGCAGTTTCTGCTTTCTTATCAGAAAGACTGGGGACTGGCCGTCTTTACGCAGCCTGGTACCCTGCTAGAAGATCAAAGGAAAATGCAGACGAATGTACTCTTCAGAGTTGTTCTTTTTCCCACTTCTTTACATTCCACCTGGCTTCGGAAAATAGTGAGCGTATTATATATTTTGTGTCTGTTATGTTGGGCTTTCTCAAAATGTGGGCTAGTGACCACTTCTATCAGAGTCACTTGGAATAATCACTTAAAAGTTCCATGATCAAAATCTAGGAATTTTGAGCTTCAGAATCCACATTAACAAGGTTTCAGGTTGGGTCTAATGCAAATGAACGTTGAAAAGTGTGTCCATAGAGTATTATCCTTTCAAGTCAGGACCGTCTCATCACACATCAACACTGTGGGCCTCTAGACACCGTCTACTCCCCTCTGTCCAGCCCAGCTGGTGTAGGTCTTGCTCACGTAGCTCTGCATTGCCGCACCGGCTTCCTGATGAGTTTCAATGGCTCCTCTTACTCTTACTACTTTATGGAACCCTCACAACCCTGAATCACTTCAGTTTTCCACAGGGATGCTTCCAGAGTGAAAAGCTCATCCCTTTGCTAGCTTGATTAAAACCATTCATCAATGGCTCTCTAATACCCTGTGGACAAGAAGAGTCAAACTCTGTAAAATATTTTAAGAGATTTATTCTGAGCCAAATGCGAGTGACCATGGCCCATGACCCAAGCCTCAGGAGGTCCTGGGAACGTGTGACCAAGGTGGTCGGGGTACAGCTTGGTTTTATACATTTTAGAGAGGCATGAGACATCAATCAAATACATTTCAGAAATATATTGGTTTCTTTCAGAAAGGTGGGACAACTCAAAGTGGGGGGGGCGACGGGGGAGGGCTTTCAGGCTATAGGTAAATCTAAACATCTTCTGTTGACAATTGGTTGAGTTTATCTGAAGACCTGGGATCAAAGGAAATGTTGAGGTGAAGATAAAGGATTATGGAGACCAAATTTTATGTGCAGAGGAAGCTCTCAGCAGACTTCAGAGAGAGCAGGTTGTAAAATGTTTCTTATGGGACTTTAAAGGGTGCCTGCCTCTGAGTTGATTATCTCCTAGATTTGGAAAGGAAGGAAGGAAAACAAAGGGGAAAGCGGATTCTCTCTAGAATGCGGATTTTGTTCCACAAGAGACTTTGCAGGACAATTCTAAGGTATGTCAAGGAAATATATTTTGGTGTAAAACATTTTGATTTTTTCCCTTGTTATGCCAGAGTCAGAACGGAAAGTAAGTCAGGATATACAGGGATAAATAAAACCCATCTGATGAGAATTTATGGTTTTTAGGGTATGATTCCCAGATCCCTTAGAAAGAAATTTGGGCAAGATTAAAAAAAAAAAAAAAAAATCAGAGCTTAGTCCTCAGCCCTGAGCATAAAATCTAAACATTTTAACAAAGTCGGCTTCTAGCTCACCTCTCTCCTTCATCTCCTGCTACACAGCACCAGCCCTACCCTTCCTTCTACTGACTGGAAGCAACTCTGGACCCTCAATTGCAGGCCTTTGGGTAGGTCTTTTCAAGGAGTGTGACTCCCTCTGTCCCATTCCCTGACACAAAAGAAAACCTGAACCGAAACAAAACAAATGAGAAAGAGTTTGAAGGAATTAAGTGAGCATTGCTTGACTTGAAGTCTCATTTTAGGGTATCAGTGCCTAAATCCTCCTCACCTCCCACACGCAGGGCATCAGCTGGGTCAGGTCACCTGCCCCATCCACCTCAATTGCCCTCTCAGAGTTCATACAGCCTTGAAATCAGGTTTGGCTTGCAAGTATAGTACTGTGCAGCCTGGGGTTCTTTTAGTTTTATAGTCTGCTCTTTCTGTGGTGCCTAGCAGAGTTCTTGCAACATTAATGAGAGAGCAGGTAAGTGAATCAGGATCTGCAAATGGGCCGGTGAACAAGAGAAGAAGCTGGTGGTGGGGAGCTGAAGAAATAAACGTGGTAGCAGCACAAAGCAGAACATACCTCAACTCTGGGACCGATCGATGCTCAGAACAGGAAAGACACAGGAAGTAGGATCAAGTAGTCCGGTAGCAAGGACTGGGTGGGAGGATAGCAGGTCAGGGGCACCCTGCGGGATGCACAGAAGGCAAGTGAGCCTCCATGTCTGAGTCAAAGTGCTTTCCATGTTTTTTATGTCAACTGAAGATGATTCATGTTTAGATCTTCTTCCTATTTATGCCCTTAATCTTCAGTTACTGGTTTCAGCTGAATTCTAAAATTACTTAAATTGGTTTAGCTTTTAGATGGAGATGTTAGGGTTGGCAGATACCCTACAGTTATGGTTCTCAAACCTGAGCGTGCATCACCATTCCCTGCAGAGCTTGGTACACACACACACACACACACACACATTGCTGGACCTATCCCTGAAGTTTCTGACTCAGTGGCTCCAAGTCAAGGTCTGAGAATTTGCATTTTTAACTGGTTTCCCAATGAACCTGACACTGGTGACTTGCAGATCCCAGTTTGAGAAACACTGCACTACAGTGCAAATTTTTTACTTTTCCAGAAATATTAAGTAAGCCAAGCAGTATTTATTTTGGAAAGAAGTATGTGGAATTCTACTAATGGCTCAAAAGCAGATGCAGATTTCCCAAGGAACTCAGTTTAAGCTCCACGGCCATCATTTGCATGGGCCACTGCCAAGACTCTGTACCTAATTTTGAGCTCATACAATTGTATTTTCTTACTTATAGATCCCTGCTCCCCAGACCCCACCACCGATTATTAGTATAAGCTTCAGGCTCCACATAGTGCCAGCCTGCTCTTGCTCCAAAACTATATATACATATTTTTAAAATTTAACTCTGGAGAGACTTGGGATTTTTATGTAGCCAAAGTCCTTGCCTATCTGTCCTTCCTTGAAATCATATCAATTTCACAATACTTTCAGCTTCCATCTACTTTAGAACACCCTCTCTCTAGAATAGCTCACAGCCTGGCTCCCACTGTCTCCCGTCTCCCGCTGTTCTCTCATCTCTCCTCTAGCCTTTGTTACTGAACAAGTTGTCGCCACTGAATTCCTGATTTTTCTACAGGGTAGTAGCACATTGTGTCCTTGTGCCTCCATTAATTTGTCAGCATTGTTATCAGTTCTGCAGCCTAGCTTATTTAAGCATAGGAGTAGTAATAGTTTAAGCCACCGTTAACATGAATGCCATCTATTTATACATGAATAGCTACCTTCCCACAATGGTATGTATGCTTATTTTGTATAGGCTGATTTTGCTGATATACCTGGAGTTTTGCTAATATATTAGGTGTCGGTTCAATACATTATGATAAAAGAAACTCAGAGCTCAATAGGGATACCATGGCCTGTAATGGAGAAAGCAGAACAACATTCTCGTAAAGGCTGAGAAATATCTTCTAAAGAAGTGTGCTCTAGGAACAATAGGAATATCTGTATTCTTGTCTGACGAATTCTGTGGAGCACCTTGTCAAGGACAACAGCACAGAATAGGATCAATTTCAAACATGCAGTTATACAATATGAGTATAAGACCCCAAAGTTCTTAAATGATATGAGCACATGCAAGCCTTCAAGACAGCTTTGCATTGTCAGCCGAAGGATGCGTCAAGGCCAGCATCAGCATTATTAACAGAGCTACATAAACACGCCTTCCCAGATCAAATGCGAGAGGATTTTTATGCACTTCTTTGTTTCACTCTTCATCTTTATTTGTTCCTAATTTTTGCATCTAAGCACAAGGTAGGGGGATCTGAGATGAAACTTTGTTTCTGATCAACTACAAAGAAGTTTTCTAGCATCTGTTGAGCTCAGCTAGTAAGCACGATTTATAAAACAGGGAATGACTCACCCCTGTAACCATTTTAATGACCCTAAAATAAAGTGCTTAGAGCAACATCTGTCCCAGCAGCTGGGTTCTCTGCATGAGTGGGCAGAGCGACACATTGGGACAAATTCTGTTCTCCCTTTTGACAGAAACAATTGCAGCAGATCATTTTTATCGTAATCAATTTAGGTACAGTTTCTTGGAAACCATCTGTGTAGTGTTCATAGATTGTGCTTAAGAATTTAAATGTGTATATTTTTGGTCGCTTGATGTAGCATCTGCTAATGGCCACATAAGTTCCACTTTTTATGCAGAAAGCTGTTTCCTTGTAAAGGGATTAGTAGAATGACTACTTGATTTTATCCTTTTAACTACCCAATAAGCTTCTGCAGTTTGAATGACATCCGCCACAGAGTGTTAGTTGTAGAATTAATTGCTTAAATAAATAAAAACTGGAATTTGAATTATATGACCAACAAAGGCTCAGTGAAACATTTTAATATATTTCTATCTCTAGCTCATAATTTTAAATTACTATGGTTGTATATGGGCAATTGAAACTAAAGAAAAGCATAGCTTTTGATAACAACTCTTTTTCTTCCATTTTTTCCAGTATTCATTTGTGGCTTTACAGCTATTAGTTAAATAACTCTATGAAGAAATCAAATGGCTAAATCAGCCAACATTGACTTTAGCTTTGAGAATAATTTTAAAATCATATTAAAAGATAATTGCTCTTAAAATACAAGATAATGAAAACTGAAGGGCGTCAGTGCAGATATAAAGGATTTACCTAAAAAAATGCTGTCAGCTATATTTTGGGGATGAAGTGAATTCTATAATGTACCTGAGTCTTGACAACACATTTCGAATAGAGAGATTCCGAGTCTCGCTTGAGAACACTCATGAATTTAGAAAATATGTCACTATCCAGATAATCTAGAATAATGTAGGATTTCCATGGTTTGGGGAAAAAAAAAGGTTTTTTTCTCTGATAACAGGCATGCTTGGCCTCTTCTCTACTCAAAAGTATTTGAAACCACTAAACCACAAAACTAACTTGATTACCAACTGGCTAAATAATTAAATAAACCAAATAATGCCAGAATTTAAATTCTATGACAGTATACAAGCCTTAAGCTTGCATAATTTTTATTTTCATAGAATACAAAGCAGAAATTTAGGAGGAGTATATGTAGTTTTATATTCAACCCTGCAAACACACATTAAGTGCCTATTACGTATGTGTGATGTGCCGGAGTTACAAGATGAGTGAGAGGCAGTTCCACCGGTGAGGTGTTCCCCAGAGAGCGCAGAGGAAAAAGCAATCTGTAACTGGAGTAGTTTCCTCTGTGTTCTCAAGGTTCTATTATGAATGTACCTCAATGTGGCACAAACTTTGACCAGTTAGTGCAGCAATCAACCTGATCGTATTCATCTATTTTCCATTTACTCCCCTGTGGTGAACAGTCTTGGTTTTCAAAAGAGTCAATAGTGAATTGATTGTGATTGTATGCAGGTGATCCTAATAATCAGTTATTATTTGCTAAGTTGGTTGTATGTCTTTGCATTAGGTCATTGAACCACGAATAGAATGTGAAATCAGGACTGCTAATAAAAAATGTTTCTTTGTTAATTTCTGTCCCTGAGGTTTGAAAATTCTGTACTCACCAAAGCATGAATAAAGAAAGAGAAGGATGTTGGCTACACAGGGTTGAGTTCACAGTAAGCACAATAGAGGGGATGGATCAAATTTTCCAAGGAGGTTTTTGCTACAGATAATTGGAGTGTATTTCAGGAAACATATTAGCAGAAGTAATTTATGGTAAGTTCTGAATATGGCAGGAGGTGAGATTACTTCAAGCATGTGCCATTTTTGGCTCCCTGGTCTAGAGAAGTTCTTTCTACCCAAACTATCAATCAGCTAAATTATTTTCAAACTTAATTAGATGAAAGAATTTGGTCCTATGATTTGAATGTGCTGGAAGGTGTCCAGGCTACTAGAAACGTCATTTCAATAATACCCTTCTATGCCATCTGTAAGAATCACACCAAACAGACTTAATGCAGATGAACATAATACAAAACAGAACCTACAGCAGAAGAGGGAAACAGAGTTCATGCAGAAATGCACAGGCACACATGGACACACACGAGCACACACACACCTCAGATCCTGTGGTAACACAAAACTATATGTAGGGGCCACAGAAAAGTGAATAGCAGCAGGCAGGAAAGAAACTTAAAGAAGAGGCTTCCTCCATTTTGAGATCAACATTCCTCCAAAAATAGTTTTGTATTTAAAGCTTCCAATTAGTCCTTTCTCAGATTGTCTTTTGGGATGTGGTCCTTCGGAAAAATACATTTTTTTTTCATTTCGATGGATGTATGTGTGTTTGTGTTTCTAAGTGTGTGATGTCGATATTCAGTCATAGTTTAAAGCAGTGTTTCTTTTTTCAGGAATAGAAATCAAAGGTTGTCTGGTGCTTTTGTAAAAAGACTTGATACATATAATATGTCTACACAGAACAAATACTCCCAGCTAGACAGAGACAGGCATTGTAAGAATGCCTGCTGTGGCTCTTTATGGAGGAAAAGACTCCTCTCAATTGGAAGATTTAGGCAGTCTTTGCATAAGAGAGATGACATTTCGGGAAATCTTTACTTGAAGGAGGGGTATTCTATTTGAGATGTGCAAGATAGGTAGATTTGGACTTTCAGGTGATGAGAACAAAAGAAGCAAAAGTTAATAATTGCTGTATCTTCTTGCCCGACTTTCAGGCAGTAAGCCGTATTAGTAAATTTTATTTATTATTATTATTATTGAGACAGAGTCTCGCTCTGTTGCCCAGGCTGGAGTGCAGTGGTGTGATCTCTGCTCACTGCAGCCTCCATCTCCCGGGTGCAAGCGATTTCCGGGTTCAGCCTCCCAAGTAGCTGGGACTACAGGCATGCACCACCATACCCAGTTAATTTTTGTACCTTTAGTAGAGACCGGGTTTCACCATGTTGGTCAGGCTGGTCTCAAACTCCTGACCTCAAGTGATCCACCTGCCTCGACCACCCAAAGTGCTGAGATTACAGGTGTGAGCCACTGTGAGTGGCCCGTATTAGTAATTTTTAATAGCTGAAGGCTGAAAACACCACAGATCCTGGGGAGATTTAGCTCAATTGGAGGTTCACTATTGTGTAAAGCATTGGTTTTCACACAGTGTAGTTTCTTGGACAAGCAACACCAGCATCACCTGGACATTTCTTAGAAATGTAAATTCTTGGTCCCTACTCAAAACAAAACAGAAACTCAAGGGATAAGGGCCAGCAACCTAGGGTTTAACAAGCCCTACAGGTGTTTCTAGTGCTCTCTAAACTTTGAGAAACGTCGTATGAAACGCTGCTGATAAAATGTCCCTTCTGTTGGCAAAACTTATTGATCCTTACCTTTCTTCCTTATAAAGTAAGGGCCTAGTTATCCAGCTTTTCATGTGCCTTCATAGAGAACACTGATAAGAGCTCATCACTGACTGTACTTGTAGGGGGCTTTTGGTAGTTAATCTTACTGATTATGTTTGCTGCTTTGATTTACAAAACAAAATATGGCAATTCAATGAGCTAGTACCATAAGGTCAAAAATCACATCATCACCCTGCTGAGCTCATGACATCCCCTAACTCCAAGGGCCTTGGTGTTAGGGAAGGGGGAATCCAATAGGTACTCAGGTGCATGTGACACACAGGTTAATTTCAGAATATGCATGGTGCTCAAGCTCTTTGCAGGCTCATCCCTTCAGTTACTACAGGACCCTCAAGGGACAGTCGCATTCCTTGTGCAGTGTGGGTAGATGAGGTCAGTAGGTCTTCCAGTCATGGCAGACTAAAGAAGTTTGTGCAGCTGAACACTGACCCAAAGCCGTGTTGCACTGGGTTTTGTTTCACAGTGGTGAACTTGAGTTGAATGGCCTTCTGTGGTTCTCCCTTCTGATGCACTTCGGGCTGGCTCTATCAATTAGGTTGGTGCAAAAGCAGTTGCGGCTTTCACCATTACTTTTAATGGCAAAAACTCCAATGACCTTTGCACCAACCTAACATATATAAAGGCAAGTTGCCAGTGGAATTGAGCTACCTCCAGTTGGAGTCAAAGAATCTCAGTGTTCAGAGTACGCTTGGAGAGTGTGCGCTTCTACCCGCCTTTCTTGTTCCGATTGCCAGACCCAAGGCCAGAAGGTGAGGGAGCTCGCCAAAGGCATTTGGATGGGAGGCTGCAAGGATGGGGGCGGGTCGGCAGCTCAGTGTCGTTTCCCTGCAACGTCCGCCTCCTCGCACACAGACGGTGCCAAACGGCCAGGAGTGAGAAGCGCGGCTGTCTCCATGAGCAAGTAGGTGACATAGTGCCCAGAGCACACGGGGGGTCAGAGGGAGGCGATCCCCACGCCCCACCCAAAGGAAGCCGCTCCAGCCAGCCGTGGCTACGTGAAGACATCGGCCCGGGGTTGGCAGATCTTTTTTTTTTTTTTTTTAATGTGAAAGCTCCTGGTTTTTAATGTTGTCTCAAATGAAAAATGATTGTGTGGGATAAACAAACATGTTTATAGGTCTGATGGGGGCCATGGGCCACCAGTTTGAAAACGCCACCGTTTCAAGTGAAGTTATGCCCCACACTGTCTTTTCTCATTTTTTTTCTCCGTTCACTTAGTTTGAAGCCATCCCTTTTCCAGCCCTCCTGCCTAGAGCAACATCTGCTCTTATCTCTATGACCTACTTTTGTTAGCACCATTCTTTTTGCCTGTTATGTAGATTGTTTCTTCCATATCTGGTCCGACTGAAATCTCTTTTGAGATCCAAGTCACACCGCCACCGTGCAGCCTTCCTTGGCAGCCTAAACTGGTTAGGGACCCTGGCCTTCTCAGCAAACACCACTTCTGGTGCTCAGCAAGCAATCTATGGCAGTGGTGGGTCTACACAGCAGATGAGAGTCACCTGGAGAAATCTAAGAGGCCCTGAAGTTCCAGTCTTACCTCCAGCAGTTCGGGTTTAATTGGCCTTAGGTGGGACGTGGAGTTTTGTTTGTTGTTTGTTTGTTTTCTTTAGTTAGTTTTTTTTTTCTCCCAAAGAAATTTCATTTTGCTAGAGTTGAAAAATATTGAGATGTATAATGATGAGTTACTCATGGGCATATCTTAATTAATCAGGTAGATCATAATTACCAAAAAAATCCCCACAAAGAGCAGGGAGGAGGTTTTATATTTATGTTTTTCCCATGAAGAAAGCGATACAGTGTTTTACCTATAATAGATGTTCCATTCATGCACATACCAGCTGGCAGTTTATATTCCACACATGGCCAATGAGCATGTATTTCGCCTGAGTTGTTTATACTCTGTAACTTCCTATGTTAAGGATTCTTGGGTTTCAATGTTGCAAAGCATAGTCCATTCATGAAATGGTCCAGGACAAGGAACTAGGATCATTATATCCAAAGCTGTTGCTTCTTTTCTTCTTTCTGTATTCTGGTCTTAGCTGATGACCCTGGTCACAACAGCCTCAAATAAACACTATTGGAAAAAGAAAGGGCTGTGTATTCTGCAGGGACAATGGGACAGGAGAAGAGTCATGCTCTCTACTGAATCCTTAGAATGTTGGTTACTGAGTCTGTAGAGTGTTGTCCCCCTTTTTGAGCCAGTAGTTTTGGTCCCAAGAATGAATACTAACAGCAGATATAAAATACCAAATTAACTCTGGGTGTGCATAAATATATATTGCAATGTTACCTGTGATAACTAAAATTAAATAGCCAAAACATCCAAATCTGCATAGTAAAGTATTATGCATGTAGCCATTAAAAACATTTTAAAAAATTCTCACTGGACTAGTATGCAGGTTGAATTGATTTTATAATGTATTTGTGTGTCTATTCAATCAAACACATATGTATTGAAATCTACCATGTACAAGGCACAAAGCTATGGGGCTCATCATCTAGATGGCATATTTCTGAATGTAGTAAAATGTTGCTGCTTTTATGAAAACATCTCAAGTTTTTTCATCATATTTTCTGAGTGGATTTGAGGAAAGCCATTGAATGTCTATGTGGATTTTCTTATTTTCTATTTACTTTTAATAATTTCACAGTAGCTAAAATAGCTTTTATTTTCTTTTAGGTTTCTTTCTTTAGGCTTATTTTCTGGGTAAGTTCCTCTGCAAGAAATATTTTGGTTTCCTGGATTGTAAAAAGTTGTATTTACTAATTCTATTTAATGTTTTTGTTGATAGCTTGGACAGCTTAGAGATGAGAAAAAAAGGTAGGAAACAACTATCACCACCAGGTTTCCATCTTGAGCAACTGGCTAAATGGTGAAGATGTTTAAAAAGATGGGAAAGCCTGTAGGTAAGCAGGATAGGGGATGAGAGTGTGGGGTCGTGGGTTCTACTTGAGACATTTAAAGTTTGAGATTTCTATGAGACACCCAAGCTGAAGTATAAAGGAGGCAGTTGACTTTGTAAGTACAAAGGCAAGAACTGTTAATTGGAATCTCCAGTCTAGATCTAGTATTTAAAACTTAAGTCATATGTGAGATCACACCTGTAAAGCATGGGACAGAAGCTATTAGAGGAGAAAAGTACTTAAGAAAGAGCTCTGAAGTGTTCCAATGTTTAGTATTTAGGAAGAATGGAAGAAAATACAACATTTCATATGTATGTTTGTATACATATACATATGTGTTTATATATGTTTATATATTTCTCTCTCTCGTTTTATACATTATTCTTTTAGAGTACTTGACCCATTATTTTGTGTGTTTTCTCCACTTATGTGTCTGTGTCTGCACTAGAATGTAACTCAGTGGCAAGCATCTTTCTCACTCACCTCTGTATCCACATTGTTATTTGGTTGGACGCCAAGTAATGGATGGACAAATAAGTGACTCAGTGAATGAAAGACAGGAAGATGCCATGTAAAATACTGGCAAGTATGATCCAGGAACATATACAGGCATTTTATCTTTTGACATAGAAGTTCTTATCCTCTTATCCCAGTAATACAGTTATCATTCAACATTAGAATGACTTCCAGGGCATATTATAATCATATTACAGATGAAGTGATAAAAGCAATATGACCATCGTGGTGGAAGAAAAAACATTTGAAAAAATGTACCTGTTTAAAGGACCATTGATAGCAATCTAGAAATACAAGTCTGATAAAATGTACCTACTCAAAATACAAAGAAAATATTATATGTAATGGCAAAATTTTAGAAGCATTTGTGTTTAAATTAGGAGCCAGAGAGATGTACCTGGTATCATAATTTTCATTCAGTAATCTTATCCAATGCAATAAAACAAGAAAAAAAAAAACTACTAGAAGAGACAGTAGAATAAAAATTTATAGGTAATTTTTTTATGTGGAAAACCCAAGATGATGAACAAACTATTAGAACTCAAAAAGATAGTTTAGTAAGTATATGGATTATAATCATATCTAAAACCCAGTAGTGCTTTTAATTCATAATTCATAACTAATTAGCTGATGAACTTGGTCACAATTCATAAGTAATTAGAATGTATAATAAAGTAAAAGTATCTCTTACAATATCAATTGATATTCATGAAAAATAAATGTAAGAAAAATGTGTATTGACTTTATGAAAAAAATACAAAATGCTATTGAAAAAGACAAAAGATCTGAATAAACAGTGAGATACCAAGTGTCAAGAAAATGTCAATTCTTTTCAAAGTTGGCTATAAACTCAATAGCATTTCAATAATCATCACAAGAGTTTTCATGGAATTAAAAAAAATATGTAACTAAATCTAAAATTCACAGATGAAATTGAAGGTACAGATAAGCAAAAAACAAACAAACAAACAAACAAAAATCAGGAATTAAAAAAAGCAAGGCCATAAATTATTCAATAAAAGATTCCTCAAGAATTTTTAATAAAACTAATGTAACATAAATAGTATTGTGTTGATGAAGAGATAGACAAATAGATTAGCAAAACTAAACAGAAGTTTTGGAAACTAACCAAAAGGATAGGTGAGAACTTGGTGTGTTTTGGAGATCCAGGGAAATGATATATTATTCAATAAATGACTTCGGAAAATTGGCTTTCCTTTTGGCTAAAAAGATGAAAATTAGACTCTCAAATTTATATGCATACATCTTCCACACATATATATTCCAAATGGATTAAATATGTAAACATGAAGACAAAATATTTATTGTGTTAGAAGAAAACAGAGGAGACTGCATTTATCACCCCTGAGTTTAAAAAAATAGAAGTCTTGAACAAGAAATAAAATGCACAACTCATTAAGCAAGTGATTAATCAATCAGACTACTAAACATTAATTATGTCTATATAATAAAAGGAACCACAAGTTATACAATAAGCCAAAGCATGGAAGAAGTTATCTGCAAAACCCCTAACAGCCAAAAGATCAATAAACATGTAATTGTACAAATGCCTATACATCAATAAGAAAAAGAAACTAATAAAAATGACCAAAGACATGAATCGGGGTAGGAAATTAATTTTAAATTAAGATATACATTAATGTTCAGTCTTATTTGTAATCAGAAAAAATTCAAATTAAAGCAAGAAGAAGATGCCAATTTTAGAACCATTAGACTGGACATTATTTAAATATATGAAAATATGAAACACTGGTAAAGATATGAGGGAGAAGAAAACTCACAGACACTGATGAAAGTACAAATTTGTAAAACCGCTATCAAGTAATTCAATCACTTGATCCAGACATTCAATTTTAAATTTACACCTTAGGGAAAATCTCCCATCTATGTGGGCCAGGAATCATGTACAAGGATACTCATCGAATCACTGTTGATTCAACTATCTAAATGCCCCTCAATAATGGAATTCATATGTACATTGTTTTATTATCTTTGTCATATTACTCTACACACCTAAAAGGAATGAAATGAAGTAACATTGATAGGTCTTGAAAACACAGCTTATGGAACAAGCAAGTAGCAGGGCGTTACGTACAGTACGATTCCATGTATGCAAAATCTAAAACTAAGCAAAGAATTCCTCTTATTTATGACGACCGAAAGGGTGTGGCAAAGCGTGAAAACATGAACTGGAGAGATAGACATCAAATTTTCAGTAGACATTGCATCTGGGGAGAGAGGAAGGTGAATGGGGAATTGTGTGAAATACAACTTTATCTGTAAAATTCTATTTCTAACTAAAGTAATCTGAGCTAAAATTAGCATTATTATTTTGGTATTGCATATGTGACATTTTGTTGTGTATTCTCTATCATTTATTTTAAACGCAGAGAAAGAAGAGGGGGCAGAGCGGGGGCTGTAGTACAGGCTCAGTTCAAATACACAGGGACTGAGGACACAGCTCAGCTGTGGCTGAGACCCACTGTGCTTATTCAACAAAGCAAGGCAGCTGTCCAGCTGAGTGGACCTGAGAAACTGAGCTGTGTCCTGGGGCAGCAGTCCCCAACCTTTTTGGCTCCAGGTATTGGTTTCGTGAAAGACAATTTTCCCACCGACCTGGCAGTCAGTGTGACGGTGGGGTGGGGGCATTCAAATGCATTACATTTATTGTGCACTTTATTTCTATGATTATTATATTATAATACAAAATAATTATACAACTCAGCATCATGTAGAATCAATGGGAGTCCTGAGCTTGTTTTCCTGCAACTAGACGGTCCCACCGGGAGGTGATGGGAGATGGTGACAGGCATTAGATGCTCAGCAAAAGTGTGCAACCTAGCTCCCTTATATGCTCAGTTCACAGTTGGGTTTGCACTGCTATGAGAATCTAATGCTGTCGATGATCTTCAGGAGGCAGTGCTCAAGTGGTGATGCGAAAGATGGGGAGTGGCTGTAAATGTAGATGGAAGCTTCGCTCTCCTGCTGCTCACCTGCTGTGAGGCCCGGTTCCTAGCAGGCCATGGACGGCTACCAATCCATCACTACCAATCCATGGCCCAGGGGTTGGAGACTCCTGTCCTAAGGGACAGGTGGGCTTGTATGCCTAGTGGTTGGGAGAAAGGTCCCTACAAAAGGCTCTTCTGAGATGTATTTGATGCTGGCCATGCAGTGGAACCAAATGACCTGCCCTAGGATGGGTATTGACTGCCTAGTTCAACCGCTGAGTGGAGGAGATTCTGCAGAAATAGGACACTAGTGATTCTATCTTGTAACAAAACAAACAGCTTCTCTATTTCTAAGGATGATTACTATAAGTTTCATTCCACATACTTCTAAACACAGAAAAAAGAATCCTTTGAAAATTCTTACCAGAAATATTTGAAAGGGGCCTTCGGGAAGCTGTCTGCATGACTTTAAGGGTTCTGAGTTGATAACCCAATTCTTAGTATTTATTGATACTTGGGTTGGTGCCATACCTCCCAAGCAATAAGTATTCTTGATTAGCTCTGAGCCACAGCAGATGGCGAGTAGTTTAGAAATCTGATTTGTCTCTAACGCTCTGTTTTAGGGTAGTGTGGTAGATTGCATTGTCTGGCTTTGACAGGTCAAGTGTGATGTTCAGGTTTGATACAGAGCTTGTCACTGAGAGGCAGGATCTCTGGGTGGCAATCATTCATGTGTGTACAGGGGGAGAAACTGGGTTGTTCTTGCCCCTCACGCTGTCCTTTGGCTTAATCTGACTTTCCAAAGACTTTGAACAGCACATTTCAAATTAGATAATGGGATAGTTTTGTAATTTATTGAAATGTTTAAAAATCTGTTTGTTCCTGGAGAATTTATCCTGTAGCCTCCATGTCTAGTAATATTTGAAATATCCAGGTGGATTAAATTGTGCCCACAAAACAAAGTAAATGAACACTGATATGTCCTTGGCTTTCAGTAAAAGACATTAGTACCTGCAGTGCTAGTGTCGAAGACGTTGTTCACTGTGAGATTTCATCTTCTCTCCTTATAGATATATGTTTGATTATTTTTTTCAAATTCATATGCCAGAAAATGTGTTGTTTTTCCTGAAGAACTTTTTTTTGCTCTCTTTCATGGTTCTGTGCAAAACATAGGATTGATCTCTAGAGTCAGTGTGCATAATTTGGAATTGCCAACATCAACTTTTATGTGTTGCATGTTCTTAAACAAATTACTTAACTCCCTCTGCCTCAGTTTCCTCATTTGTATAATGGCATTGCTAACAGTCTCTTTTTGTACAGAGTATTGTTAAGGATCGAATGAGTTAAGACATGAGAAATGCTTAGAATAGAACCTCGCTTAGAGTGCCCATTCGATAAATAGTCAGCACTATTAGGCAGAAACTGATTAACGTAATGAACATATAACCTGTTTTTGGATTGATGACTGCATGGGCTCCATGGCCTGAGTGTTTATGTGCTGGCCTCCCCAGCCACCTTGTACTTTCCAAGGCATTGCTTAGAAGATTTTACTTTTAGTTTTCCATTAAAAAATTATTTTTAGTTCCCTTAAGTTTTCCGAACATAAAGGATTAGAACAGAGTGCGTACGTGTGTGTGTGTGTGTGTGTATGTTCCTATGTGCTGGAAGTGCCCAGAAACAAAGCCTGGGTAAACAACACAGCCACTTCCCATCACTTGATGCAAATGCACAAGGAAATCCCACCGAGGATAGTCCCCAGAACACTTCCCAGGACGCGGACCCCAGCTGCCCAAAAGCGGGGTCTTGTAGGCCCATAGAAACCTTGTTTTTGGTGAAAAATGCATGTTAAGAGTTAAAAAAACAAAAACAACAACTGTAGATTAGGCAAGACGGTGAGGGGCGTGAGTGAAGAGTTGAGGATGAAAAGAAGTCGCTGTCTCTGAAATACTACATAAAAACTGATCACAGTGAAATTCTCATGGATAGATTGCAGGGTTAGGCTGTGATAGGATCAGGGGGAAATGCATTTGGTGAAAACCTGGAGCCTAAAATTAACCTAAATCTTTCCTAGAATTTAGACCTTCACCCATCACAACTTTCTAAGCCCCAGTTCTCTAAAATACTATCACCAGGGTTCCCTCTCCAAAGGTGACTAGGATTTAGAGGAGGCCATAGATGTGATGCCTAAACTCAGAAAAGCATTCACATAGAGGAGGTATCATCATTAGGATCATTCATGTTACTATTACCAGTTTCTTCATTGCGATTGTTTTCCAGAGAGTGGTATCTTCTCAGCTGAGGACAAGCTGAGCCTGTAACTTCTCCCCAGAATGCAGGTAGAGCCTTCTCCGTGCTCTTGGGACAGAGAAATAAAAGGAGAGGGAGAAAAGAACACTCAGTGAAGGAAATTGTGCAGTGGGAAGCTCTGCAATTGTCCCTGCCTGTGTTCGCTAGCAGCCAGCCTGGCTTAGGGTCATTAGCTTAATGAGCTATTGTATTATTTCTCTTTCTCTCTAAAAAGTCTGCTGAAACATCCTCCCAGGAGCCAAATGAGGAGGCGAAGAAATAAACAGCAGCTGATAGCTGAGGGAGCTTAGCCAGAGAGCCCGTCAACTCAGGATGTCTGTCCCTGAGTGTGTGGGTGTGTGTGTGTATGTGTGTGTGTGTTTGTGTGTATATGCGTGCACAGGAGTGGGGTGATTTAGAGGAGGATGGACAGAGAGAGAGACCTGTAGAAGAAGAGGTCTCTCACACTGCAAGTGGGAGCAGCCTTCCAGAAGTTCTAGGGGCCTACCCTAGAGGTGGCTCTGGCTTTCAAGGAAATAAAGCGGGAGCACAGCTAAAGTGAGGATGTGAGGTGATTTCCCGACCACAGTGATCAAGAAAGCGTGGCACTTTCACCCATGGATGAGTCTTATCTTTAGATATGACGTTGGCCATTACAATGTTGGCTTATTTAGTTTAAAATGAGAAATAAGTTACTTGACACATGCAACGGTAGGTTTCTAGGGCTTCTTGAAAGAATATATGAGCTACTCAGTGGCCTACTGTATTATTTCATTTTCATACTGCTATAAAGAACTGCCCAAGGCTGGGTAATTTATAAAGGAAAGAGGTTTAATTGACTCACAGTTCTGCATGTCTGGAGAGACCTCAGGAAACTTACAATCATGGCAGAAGGCAAAGGGGGAGCAAGGCAACTTCTTCACAAGGTGGCAGGAAGGAGAAGTGCTGAGAGGGGAAAGTGCCCCTTAAAAAACCATGGGATGCCATGAGAACTCACTCACTATCAAGAGAACAACATGGGAGAAACTGACCCCGTGATTCAATTACCTCCACCTGGTCTCTCCTTTGATACATGGAGATTATGGGGATTATAATTCAAGATGAGATTTGGGTGGAGACACATAACTATATCAACTATGGAGGCAACGGGGCCAGAAGGAATCCAGAAGGACAGAGCTTGGCCCTCACCGGGGGCCAACCCCAATCCTATCTCAGACATCTACTCTGTATCCCCATCCAAGACCAAGCTACAACATTTGGGGAGTTTCTATTCCAGTTGTCTTCATAATGCTTCTTTACACAATGTTAATAGCAGAGCCTCACTGTAGGAGATTTGAAAATTGATTTGAAAATTGAGAAAAATGTGAAAAGGATGGAAACTACATTTAATCTTACAATCCTAAAAGATTATTAACATCTTGATATGTTTATCTTGGATGCACATTCTCATAGACTTTGCAGTTTGCATTTCCCCCCCCACAGGATATTTTAGCAATAAATTTCCACCAAATTATTTAAAATGAAATTTAAATAATCTGCTCTGCTACAAATGTACCATAACATGTTTAATCATTGCTCTATTGTTGAACATGGATGGTCTCCATTATTTTATCATACACATCATGGAGTGAGTCTCTTTGCATCCTAGAATACACATCTTTGCCAATAATGCTAACTATTTCTTTGTCATTGATTACTAGAAGTGGGATTATGGGGTTAAAGAATGTACATTCTCAAAATATGCGCACAAACACATGCACACACACTCCACCTGCTTTCTGGAAAAGCCGTACCATTTTTATCCCCTTCTGAAGTGTATGAAAGCACCAATCTTTCATCCTGCCTTTCCAATGATGAATATTATAACTTAAGCATAATGTTTACATTTTCAAAGGCACAAAATGACATTTCACTGTTTGAATGGAAATCTGTATTTCTCAGGGACAGGCCTTTGAGCTGGATGATGAACCAGGATCAACTAGTGAAAAGGGGTCTCCAGGGAGAAGCCCCAGAGAGCGCCTGGGGAACTTCTGTGCCTGCGCCCCCCAGGCCCCAGCAGGATTGTGCCTGGGGAACTTCTGTGCCTGCGCCCCCCAGGCCCCAGCAGGATTGTGCCAGGGGAACTTCTGTGCCTGCGCCCCCCAGGCCCCACCAGGATTGTGCCTGGGGAACTTCTGTGCCTGCGCCCCCCAGGCCCCACCAGGATTGTGCCTGGGGAACTTCTGTGCCTGCGCCCCCCAGGCCCCAGCAGGATTGTGCCTGGGGAACTTCTGTGCCTGCGCCCCCCAGGCCCCAGCAGGATTGTGCCTGGGGAACTTCTGTGCCTGCGCCCCCCAGGCCCCAGCAGGGTTGTGTCAGGCAGGAGCAGCCTCTCCAGGGGCAGCCACAGGAAGAAGCCTCTTGAGGTCTTCAAGAGCCCTGGGCAAGGGGAAGACTTGTGGCTTTAGAGGGAAAGTGAGAGATGGTTCCTGATCAGGAAGAGCTTCAGAGCCTGTGGAGCCTGGGAAGAAAGGCACTCGCTGGTTTGGCCAGGAGCACTGATCCTGGGTTGAGCACTCTCTCCCCCACCTCAGAGTGGCTTCTCTCTTGCTAATCCTGACCCAAAGACAGGAGAGAAGGAGGCTTGATTGATTTTGAGTTTCTCTTCTGCTTCGTGTGTCCCGTATGTGTCCATCGGGCTGGGGTTCACCTCCCTGGGGCATCTTCTCTGAACTCTATGTCTACAGAGCCACCTCCTCTTGGAGCTCCCGAAGCACAGTCTTCTTGCCTCGACCTGTCACATGGCTGTGATTTTCGGCTCACTGCATCTCTTTCAAATATCACTAAATGCCTCGAAGGGCAAACATGTCTTACTTTTCACTTTTCCCTAGCACAGTGTCTGGCACATAGTATGTGACGAATAAATGAACACAGCTAGGATCTTCTGCATCCCACCCAGATGGGACATTTCACCACAGTGTGGCCTGCTCACCACCTTCAGCACAAGGTTGCCTGTGGCTCAGAAGCAAGTGCTCTGGATGCAGACGGTGCAGGGCAGCTTGTTTCCCTAGGCAACCTGCTTTCTCTTTCAGAAAGCATTTCTCATTTGCAGTTCTGGGGCCTGCAACTTTTGCCATATGTCGGTTGTCGCTGCCTTCATGATCCCAGCCATATTAATGTTATAATTAGAGCCAGTATTTATACAGACTTTCTTCTGAGCAGCTCCTCGCGCTTTGCAGGAATGATTTACTTTCTCTTCTCTGCATTGCTGGTTCAGGGATATTATTACATTTTAGATTTAGGGACAGATTGAGAGAGAGAAACATGCCAGAGACAGAAAAGCGAGAGGAGTAGATACCCACCAAGAAGTCACCCTCTGGCTCCATGAGGCCAGCACCGCTCTTGCCTGTGGACGGCTGATTCCAGGGTGAAATTCTCAGCCTACAGTTGTCACTGTGATTTCTGGGCATGTTTTTATTTTGTTTTGTTTTGTTTTTGAGACAGAGTCTTACTGTGCTGACCAGGCTGGAGTGCAGTGGCATGATCTTGGCTCACTGCAGCCTCCACCTCCTGAGCTCAAGTGATTCTCCTGCCTCAGCCTCCCGACTGGCTGGGATTACAGGCACGCGCCACCATGCCCACAAAATTTTGCTGTGCCTGGCCGCAGGCATGCTTGTTTACACTACATTTATTGATTTCTACTGGGATATCTTCTTGAACCTCTACTTTTTCTTGATTGTGTATTGAACAATATTAACAGAAGGATCTGAAAGATATTAATGTGTTGTAGTTTGGTGAGTTTGGGCTAAATTATCAATAGTGAACAATCTCCCGATCATCATGCCTCTGTGACTTATAGCAACCAAGGCTCATTCCTTGTTCTAGCTGCAGGTTGAGTCAAGGTCAGCCATGTTGCCAGCTCTGTTCCTGGTCACTCCTCCCAACCCCTGGAAAGAAGGAGCAGCCCCTGTCTGCTCTGCTCGCCTGGCAGAGGGAAAGGACAGCTGCTGGGGAAGGGGGCACAATTCCTTCACTCTGTGGGTGGGCATGCATGTGGGAGTGTGCAGGCCACACAGTCATGGGTAGGGGCGTATTATTTTACATGGCAGACGCACCTAACAGGGAGTTGGACTGCCACTGCTCTTCTACCCCGTGCTGGCTGCTGCCTCTCAGTTCCTGTGAATTGTCTCATGCTTTGTTTCCAATTCTGCATTTGCTCTCTTTCCCACTTTCACTTCTTGTTTTAATCTAGTCCTGGAGCCCCGTATGTGCTCTCTCTCTCTCTCTCACACACACACACACACACAAACACACACACACACACACACACGCACACACACACACAGAGTCATACTGAACTTCCTCCCACTGAATCCAGCCTTGCATTAGCTCTTTGCATACTTTGGAGATTCTTTCTTTAACAGCTTTCTACATTGCTCCTGCGAAAGTAAACCACCCCACTTTTTTATCTTGCAAATAATCCAAATAATCACTTTTTAAAAAATCTCAGTATCCTTTTTCTAATCGTATGAAATTAAAAGCAACAGAAATGCCCTTTTTTGAATTTGCTTTCTGTGAATAGCTCACCACGGAGACCGCGCAGTGTCAATGCCTCGGGGTGGATGCACTTGTTGGTGCCTGACTTTCCTCGAAGCCCGCTCACCCCTACCTTGATCCCAGTCCAGCTTTCCAATCTTCATCACCAACAAGAAAGCATTTCTAAGTGCTCCTATAGGCAGGCTTCTGCTCTGGAAACAAAGAGTCAGTCAGACACTAAATTCTCAGATTGATGTGGCAGCTGGAATTAGTGGCTGAGACTCAAATAACCTATGCAGGGGCTCTTGTGTTGGCTCAAACCTGGGCCCTAGGGGCCTGAGTGTCTTCAGCTGTCAAATTAGGTGACCTCAAGACACCTTTGAGCACTGGGGTTCTTCTCAAGACTATAACATGTAGAAAAGTGGAAGAAACCCACTATTCTTACAGGTTGTAGCATAAATCAGTTGAAAGTATGGGCTTGCATGGTGGCTCATGCCTGTAATCCCAACACTTTGGTAGGCTGAGGCAATTGGATCATGAGGTCAGGAGTTTGAGATCAGCCTGACCAACATGGTGAAATCCTGTGTCTACTAAAAATACAAAAAATTAACTGGGTGTGGTGGCACGTGCTGGTAATTCCAGCTACTCGGGAGGCTGAGGCAGGAGAATCGCTTGAACCTGGGAGGCAGAGGTTGTAGTGAGCCAAGATCACACCCGGGCATTCCAGCCCGGGTGACAGAGTGAGACTCCATCCAAAAAAAAAGATGATTACTACCAAGTAGCTAACATGTAAAACACTCAGCCAGTAAAGACATCACAATGATGTTCACAGTGAACAATCAAATAACAAAGCCACAGATTCCTTCTATTTTTTTGGCTTTGCTCTTTTGACTGTGTGGCTTTTGTCCTCACAGTCACAAGATGGCTGCCACACCGCCAGGCACTGAAGGTGGAAGATGAATTTAAAACCCTTCTTCTTCCAAGGCTTTGCATTCTACTTAGAGAAGGAGCCTTTCTCAGCAGATGTCCACTCATCTCTCAGAGGACACAGTTGTTGTATGTGGCTCTTGCTATCTCAAAACTAGGAATGAAAATGAAGCATCAGATATGTGCCTTTCCTTTTTTTCTTTTTTCTTTTTTTGAGACAGGGTCTTTCTCTGTCACTCAGGCCAGAGTGCAGTCGTGCAATCACAGCTCACAACAGCTTTGAGCTTAAGAGATCCTCCTGCCTCAGCCTCCTGGGCAGCTGAGACTACAGGTATGTACCACCAATTCTGGCTATTTTTTAAAATTTTTTTTGTAGAGATAGGTCTCACCATATTGTCCAGTCTAGTCTCAAACTCCTGGGCTGAAGCGATCTTTCCTCCTTGGCTTCCCTAAGTGCTGGGGTTAGAGGCATGAGCTACTATGCCTGCTGCTTTCCTGACTTTATAAAAGAAGAAAGCAAGGGTAAAGAAGAACAGGAATGAGTGCTTGAGTGAGTCACCCTATGGTAATCTGCTACAAATATTTGTCTCAAGTTTTCATCTGAAATTCTTCAGTTAGGCAACATGGTATCGTGCAAAGACCCTGAGGTCTGTCATCAGGCAGAGCTGTTATGACCATGCCTGTTATTTTAGTTATTATCTTTGAAACCTTGGGCAAGGTCTTAGAGTCTTTGGGCTTCAAGTTTCCTTATCTCTGAAAAAGGATAATAATACCAGTCTTTGTTTCTTGTGATAATTAAATGAGATAACAGATAATAAGCTTATGACAATGCTTGCATTTAGCATGAATTCATAAAAATTAGTAACTCTGAGTTACGTTTTGTTCCTAAGTAGGATGTGTCAATATCACACACACGTGTGCACACATCACACAGAAAATCAGTCACATTTGAGCAAAACTCAATGTCCAAATTATCAAATTCCTCCTCTGAGGACCACATGCTGTGTTCTGGATTTTTACATATTCTCTTGATCTTGATCCCTGTGTAATGTGCAGACCTCAAGGACCACATGGAATGTCCCAGTGGCTGTGGTGACGAGGGCCTTGTACATATAATGCAGGCATGTTGGTTTCAACGGGAGTGAAGTCTTTCAAAGCAGACCCCAAGAGCTGAGTCAACAGCTCTTTCAAAGGACATCCTATGCTAGTAAACCCTTAGCCTGTCCCACCGTCGCTGGTCCCTGGACTGTTGTAATGGGCTCCTTGCTGACCTCCCCACCTCAGTTGCCCTGGTCCTCCTTCTACAGGTGAGAGTGAGCGGTTGATAATTAGGTCACAAAGTTCTTCTAGTGAAGACCACGCTACAATGGCTTCTTCTCTCAGTTAAAACCCACGGCCTCACCAGTACCATGAGCCCCTCCTGCAGCCTGCCATGCACCCTGCCCTGAGCCCTACCGCGCCTCCTCCTGCCTGCTGTTCTGCAGACTTTCTTCCTGATCCTCAAACAAACCCAGCAAAGCCCTGCCCTAGACACTTGGTCTTGCTCTGCCCACGGCCTTGCTGTGCACATGGGCTCATGCACCCGTCGTTCAGGACTCTGCTCAATCCCCTCCTCAGAAATCACCATACGTTCTCGCCACGTGACATCATACGTTTATCTGGTGGTCTGTGGGCTGCCCCTTTTGCTGAAATGTAAATCCTAGATGGGCGGCCACTGTATCGCTTTTGTTCCCTTGTGTGGGACCAGCATTGAGAATCATGTCAGGCACACAGAGCACACCCAAGAAATCTTAAGTGAAGAAAAAGTAAATGAGTAAGTAAAGAGATGAATCCATCACTCCCAGAGTAGTTCCCAATTTCCACATGCATTTCATTCCTGCTGATTTAGTTTCTTATGCGTGGTCCTGAAGAAGCCCAGGACTAACCCCTCTATCTGTGAAGCAGCACAATTCACAAGATGTTTCACATCACCTGCCTCTGTGCATTCCCTCCATCGCCTCATCTACCTTGTCAGGCTGGCAAGGCGGGGAGATTCTGATACTCAGGACCTGGGCTGGGACCCAGGTGTTGCTTAAGCACACTCAAGTTTTAGTGCCTTCTTGCAGAGGAGTAAATGCTTTGGTTCTTTGTTTACAGATGGCTTTGCTCTCCATCCCATTCCTCCTTGAACAGGTTCACAGATTGGGCTCTCCTACATCTGTCTCAGCTCTCCCCCTCCATCTCTATTGATACAACCCAGCACATTTGAATAGCAATATCTGTGGCATTTGTTGTTGAAATGGAATATGAATAAGATTTGTGGCCCCATTTTTTTTTCTTTCTGTAATTGTTGATCCCTATTTCCTGGGGGCAAGGGAAGAGAGAGATAATTTTCCCATCCACCGTTGAAGCATTTAGGTTCCATCACATCAGGTCCATGGGTTTTTTTCAGGTTATCACCTGCACCGTGGTCTCCCCCATACCTTACTCCAAATCTGCGTTCCTCTCATTAAATAGGGGTTGCTTCCTCGCTTATTTGTTTCATGCAAACTTCATGAATCAGGGCTGCTCACCTCAAAACTGCATCTTTTTCAATCAGTCTAAAATGGTGATGTAGATATAACTGTTTGTATGTGCTATGTATGGTGAGGCTGTCCAAAAGGTATTTAAAAATCTGTAAAGAAAATCACAGTGAAACTCTGGGTTTGGGAGCTGTAATAGCTGCCAGAGCCTGTAAGAGACCAGGAAGGGCTTTGGCAGCACCTTGCCCCCAGCCCCCACCTGACCCACACTCCTGCAATTGCATAAAAATAGTCTTGCATTTGTAAAGATTTGAGATAAGGTATGCCTCTGACCTAGTTTCCACTTCTGAATACCCAGCCTCTTACTCTAGACTCGCTTTTGCGGGCCACTATCTGAGTGAATAAAATGTACCAGGAGCATTGGAGACATTGGACAGAATTAATCTTCACTACGATCCTATAAGGTAGGTATTGCCACCTCCATGTGCAGATGAGAATACTCACACAGGAGCTCATTTCCGCACCCAAGATCTCATCTCTGCCAACTGCCCAGCTCAGATTTGAGCTCTAAGATTGCCAGAATCAAAGCCCATATCCTCCTTATTGTCCAAGAAGGCCGTCTAATTCAGCCACGTGTCTCCTCCTGGAAAGATAAAGGCAACACTCAAAGGCTTAAAAGAGATTTTGCACAGTAAATGCTCTTAAACATTACAAAAGTACTCAAAATTATTAGCTTTCTCTCTCTCGCTCTCTCTTTTCTTTTCTTTCTTTCTTTTTTTTTTTTTTTTTGACGGAATCTGTCTTTGTCGCTCAGGCTGGAGTGCATGGCAAGATCTTGACTCATTGTAACCTCTGCCTCCAGGGTTCAAGTGATTCTCCTATGGCCAAGTGTTGTGAATAAAAGAATACACTACTTACAGGCAATTTTTTTTCATCAAGTCAAACTTTTTGCCCTTGAATCTCATTTATCTTATAAAGAAAATGATTCTCAGAAATTCATGTTTTGTTTCATCAGATCATGTGAAGGCAGTATGGGACTGCTCTATGTTGTCTAAGAGTTCTGCATTAATTGATGTATTTAAATCTCTATTTTATGATTCAAAGCAACATTAAGGGCATGGTAATAAACACAACTTCAGTTAAATAGTGCATCTAATGTAGTATTTTCTCTCTAACGATCCTATATTCTTCATTAATTCAGCTAGCAAATACCACCCCATCTGAAACCAGGTATATCTGGCAGATGGAATCAAAGTAGTAAACTCACTGTATCAATAGTGCAGGCAAGCTGGGGAATGTTAACCGCCTGAGTTATTTTTGGGCAGTTCAGCAGATTTCTTCTTTCCATAATAAGTGAATTTTCTCCACAGAATTTTAAATTTAACTGATTTTTCCTCAACAAAACAAAGTTACTCCAAAAAGAAATGTCTATTAACTCTTTACCATAAGTTACTTTTATGATCAAACTTTAAAAAGAGAAAAAGATCAAATTTTACTTTGGGGTTATATCTAATACCCTATAGTCTAGTATATTCATGCAATTACCTTAAAACTTTAAAAATTACCTAATCTCTACAGAAAATGGTTGAAAAGTGGCCAGACTATTGACCTCTAAATTCACAAATAATAGCAATGTCATGAAAGGGGAAAAAATCGATGTCAGTTTATCACCTCCTATTGTTTGAATGTATGCCCTCTAAAATTCATGTGTTGAAACTTAATGGCTAGTGTGATAGTAGTGAGAGGAGGAATCTTTAAGAGGTGATTAGGTCATGAGGGCTCCGCCTTGTGAATGGGAGGGATTAAGCCATTAGAAAAGAGGCTTCATGCTACGTTTGGCCCCATTTTTGCCCTTTCACTGCTCTGTGAGGACATAGCGTTTCTCCCTCCAAAGAATGCAGCAACAAGGCACCATCTTGGAAGCAGACAGCAGCCCCTACCAGACAGTGACCCTGCCAGCACCTTGATCTTGGACTCCCAGCATTCAGAACTATGAAACACAAATTTCTATCGTCTATAATCATCCAGTCTCACGTATTTTGTTATAGCAGCAGGAATGGACTAAGACATCATCCAATTACCATTATTAACAAGGGAGGAGAGGTGCTCTTGATGTGTGCTTTTTCAATAGGTTATTAAATGTTTATGCATTGGAAGTGAAATAGTCAGCTTGGCTTGGCTTTGTATGTGTGAAACTGATGGAATGTGACCAGCAGCCTGAAAATGAGAAAACCTGATTTTTCCTGCATCTGTTACTTCCTAGCTCTATAATTTTGAGTGGGACCCTCAGTTTCTCATCTACAAAATGGGAATAACAATAACTTCTTACATTTGTAGGAAGATTAAATGAGAACAGAGCTCCCCAAAACATAAATGTAATCAGTTTTATTTCCTCATTACATATGTCAATTCCCTTCTTATGTATCTTATAATAAACGACCACATTTTATTTCTGGATGTGACCACAATCTTTCTCAGGACTTTGTGCACTTGTTGACTGTTTCAGGAATGGTTTAGAGGACGAACTTTTTTCATGGGGTTTCCTCCCCAGGCCTCAGTCGCCACCACCCATATCATATGCAGCTAAGTAAGTGACTCTGCTCTGCCCAATACTATTGTGGGAATCTAGTTTCTGAGCATGGAGATTCTGAGTAAAGATTCTGAAGCAGCATGTTGTATGTAGAGTTAGAATGTATAAGCAGGATAAATTTACTTCAGTAAAATACCTACTATCAAGATAAAGTGTTGGCTAACTTTATTAAATTAGATGTGGGCATTCTGCCTAGAGAAAATTTCCCTACTATTACAAGCTAATCATCTATCAAGAGTAGGACCTTTCCCTACCCATCAAAAATGAGTTGAGTGTTTTCCTTTTAGGCAGATAGAAAAGTTACACCCAAACCCTCATATAGGCTGAGGGCTCAACCTTTGGGCCCAGTGGTTCAAGCTTCTGCTTAGCTTGTCCCTTGTCAGGGTGACACACAAATAAATGAATAAGGGAAACATATGTAAAAAGAATAACAAAGAAGCTTCAAAGAGCCCCTTCCTATGGGATTGTAGGACAGGACTCCTGCCATCAGATTCCAACCCTACAGCACAAAGCAGCTTGAGACAGGCTCACTACCCAAAGTCCTTCCTTCTTTGCTGTTGGGAGGAAGCTAAGAGCCAGCTGGGAGCATGCCCAACTCTGGGGACACTTAGCTCCCTTTCTCCTCCCCTTGCCTTCTGACCCTGAATGCACAAAGGTGGAAGGAGGAAGCAGGAAAAATAGGCAGTTCCTAAGAGAAAGTATGAGCCTCTACCATGTTCTAGACTCCCCTCTTCTTGACATCAAGGAAACTTGATGCTAGAGGAGACACAAAGGGCTCCAATTTAGCTCTCCTTTGCCAAGGAGCACATCTGCCCCCTTGTCTATGTTCAGTGTTCTTTCCCCACACTCCCAAAGTTCCATACACTTCCTCAAACACACAATTCAGCATACTGTATTGTAATTACTTGTCTGATGCCCCTGCTAGGCCAGATGCTTCCTAAAAGGAGGGCATGCCTGTCTCATTACTATAGCAGGTGGATATAGTATTGGTTTATCGGTTGTTAACAAATCAGTGAAGGAATGAATGTTATTGAGGTAAATGTGAACTCTGATGGACACGCAGATAGGAGTTGCTGTTCTGAATCATTTAGAACTCCCATCCAGCTCTAAAGTTCTGCAGTTCCCTGTCATGTAAAGTGAATAATATAATCCATGCTCTATAAGAATTTTAGATAATTAGATAATTAGATAATTCAGTTGCCTGACCTTAAGGACTTAAAAAGAGAATCTGTGATTTTTTTGTCTGTTGCTATTTAGCAGCTGTACTAAACTGATTTGACTTGCTGATTAGATGGTCATTTTTTTTTCTGAGGCAATGCAGGTTAATTGGCACAAACTCCAGGTGTTCCTGTATGCAAATGTAACACCAGGAACCATTGATTACATGGCAGCTCCACAGTGGAACTCTTATCACTGTTGAGAATCAAAGTTCCATTGTCAAATCCTGTCCCTGATCAAGGTTTCACTCCCAGTTTTTATAAAAGGCATTCTTTTAGCTAACTTCTCTATGGCAAAATAGACAAGGATTCTTCTACACAATTGAGCCAAGAATGGCTTTCTACCATATGAAAGGGGTATTTGGTGGTGACTTTTTGTGAGCACAAAATCCAAATTACCTTTGAAAAATAAGTAAAGCAGCCATCAAATCAGTCATTATGCTGAAAACCAAAAATCTGTGGCTCCTGGCATCTGTGTCGCCCATTTCCTGCTCCCCTGTGAGCACATGCACAGCCCTGGACCATTCCAGGAGGCACTGAAGCATGTATTTCGCAGAGTTCCAGGCAGCTCATCTTATGGCAAGTTATCTCCCATTGCAGCCCTAACCCAGAGATTTTGAGTACTGCTTGAGTGACTAAATTGGCCATAGATTTTTCCACACACCCCTAATATTATTGCAGAGTTGCATTATCATGTGGGCAATCACTGGTGAGGAAGCTACAGCTACAGCCTGGCCAGACAATGTTGTGCCCACAGTATTTTATGCCTTTCAAATAGGGGGAGAATAAAAAAAAGAAAACTCATCTTTGAGTCATTGGCACTCCAGTCGAAGCAAAACATGGCCCCACTGCTGCGTAATACATTATGCATCATCAAACTGCTGTTGCAGCTTCAGCAGTATGTTGGCTGCCCCGCACCCTCTCATGAACGTTTGGAAGCTGAATCCAGCATGGAGTTTCAATGTGCCTGTTCTGGAAGAGAGACAATGCTGAATGGGAAGTAGAAATGCCAATGTGCTGTAAGGGGCTATTTCTCCTGCACAGTTATAGAAGAGAAATGTGCACATTCTGCCCTTTCAATTGCTATGGGTCATACAAGACTGGAGAGTTTATTTTTGTTGTTGTGGTTTGGTTGGTTTTTTAGCACAGGACAGGAGAGAATGCAAAGGGCACCAGGTTTGATGAAAGGAATCTGGGTCATTGAGGTTATGCATCTTCCTTTGGGAAATATTCGTAGAGGTTGCAAATACCATTCCGGCTTCTATTCCTCTGTAGGCAATTTATAGGCCAGCTATCTTAAACACTTGCCTACTAAATAATATAAGATTTTTCAAGGAACTTTAATGACACTACAGAAGTGGGTTGATCAGAAATTATCTTTACTTGAAAAAAAAAAGAAGAAAATAGAAAACAAAAACAATTTGGGGCCTGTGACACCTGCTATCATGTTTTGAATAACATGACAACAGGATATTATCAAAATGTTGTCATCCCTATGTTAACCACTTTCAAAGAAACTTTTATGGTGATGACTCTGGCCTCTGAAGAATGACTCATTTCTTAGTCAATGAGGGTCACCATGGCCTAATCCTTAGAGTCAGATGCATAGCTGACAATTACTTCTACACAACAGCATTCATTCAATAATCAAGCAGGGCATTTATAAAGAACTGCAGAGTGATAAGTTCAGAGACATGCAAAGTTTGAGTTGATATGATAGCTTTAGGTTTCCCTTAGCATATTTCTGATAATGTTTTATGCCTCAACTTGTAACCTATTTTGAAATATTAACATTACACTAAGTATTTTGCAAAATACAGACAAGGTAGTGATCCCTACACCATAGTTACATGTTTCGATGAATAAAACCTAAGTGCTTCAGTAAAACTCAATGTTAGGATAAGAGCAAGTAGCTTTTAAGAAAAGAACAGATGATTATGTCTACTAAAGTTCCTAGTCATATCATTAATTCCTTTGTCTTATTATTTTCAGTAGATGGATGATTTACATCCTCAGAGAAACTGTGAATAAAAGGAAACCATAAATAAACAAAGGGGGAAATGGCAAAATGATTATTTGCTTTACAAATAGCAAAATATTCTTATTGTATAATCCTGTATGTTATCTTTGTAGCATGCAAAATTATCATTAACAAATAGTGAAATGAGTTGTTTATTGCATGTCTCATACACCAGACTCTACAGTCAACCAGAACAAGGACTTTTCTCTGCCTTGTTCACTCCAGTTCCTTTAGTGTTTTACACATAACCAGTGTTGACCCACATTGTGTCCATTATCTCATGATCTGCCATCTGCTAGCATGCTATACTTGGTACCACTTACTACTGTTGTGGGTAGACCTCTCTCTGGGCAGTCAAATATCTCTGTGAATTCTACTTATATACAGACTTAAATTGTATGTGAATGGGAAAGTTCAGAAATATATATGACTCATCTCTCTCCCCATATTTCCTCATATTTCATTTCTAAGGTAGCACAGTCTCAAAATAAGTGTAAAAATAAATATCTTTAATCTTCTGTATTTCCTGACCCTTGCAGTTAGGTAGAGCCATGTGACTTGTTTTGTTTGGCTACATTTTATAGTAATAATATATATATATATATATATATTTTTTTTTTTTTTTTTTTTTTTTCTGTAGTGAGGGAGTGAAAAGCCACCTACAATTGCCAGCCTTTCTTTCTCTGCCAGAGTAACTAAGGAAGTCATATGTTCCAGATGGTATAGCCACAAGATGGTGGAGCCTTCATCAGCCTGAGTTCCTGAGTGACTGTGTGGAGTAGAACTATCTGACAACCCACATGAATCATGTCACATAAACCAAAGTAAACTTCTTGTTGCCGTTGCTGTTGTATAAAGCCACAGAAATGTTGAGCTTATTTGTTACCTCAGTATAATCTAACCTCTTTTAACTAATGTGGGCACCAAACTTTATTGATTCTTCTTTCTCAAACTGACTTTAGTCCCTTGCCGTTTCATTTCTTTACAAGGGACTATGACGTCCTAGATGATTTCTTGCCATCTGTCTCTCCTGTTCTGTTCTAATTCATTCTGTTCATGCTGCTGGGAGGATCCTTTCTGTCTAAAGATTTAATCAGGTTAGTCTTCACTTCGAAAACTTTTAGTGATTCCCATTTGACTTGAAAGCTATCAGTATCAACTCCTCCTGTAAGCATGTGAGTTCTTTCAGTATTTGGCTCCAATTATAGATTCAGTCTCATCCTTTTCTTCCTGTCCATATGATCCATATACTCTAGGAAACTAGTCCATTCATTCATTCAAAAAATAATCTATTTCCAGTTTTTCTTTAGGGTATTAGAGACACAGTGGTAAGCAGAACTCACCAGGTTGGTGGATTTCAAGGAGCTTATATTCAAGAGCAGCAATCTCCAACAGAACTCTCTGAGATTATAAGTGTTTTCTATTTTCACTGTCTGATATCACCACCAAATATGTGACTCTCAAGTGCATGAAATGTGGCTACTATGACTGAAGATAGAAGTGTTTAAGTTTTTTTAATTTTAATTATTTTAAGTATGCTTAAAACAGTAGATATGAAATAGCACCAGACAATAAGCACCAGAGTCTGGTGCATGAGGAAGACAGAATGGCAGTGTTGCTGAGCATAGTGTGCAGGCGGGAGAGTTCTCAAATGAGAGCTCAAGTTCCAGGGTTTTGTATGCCATGATAAGGGATATGCACTCCTCATTCTACTGACTATTCCCTCGACAATCCTTGATAATTATGAAGAGTCATTTTTGGCTAGTGTTCACTGTATTGGGCAGTATGGTTTTACAGGGAGGAAACAAATATTCAGAATAAAAAAAACAAAGAGGGTAAAGTATCAGATTATGACAAGTACTATTAATAGAATTTAATGCGTCGTAGAAAATAGGTTGAAATGTGAATGCCATTGGGAGGTGGTGGCTATTTTGCAAGGTTGGGTCAGACAAGGCCCCTCTAGAGGGCTCATATATAAATGACAAGAAAAGCAAGTACTGAAAACATCAGAGAAGAGTATTTTTGACAGAGGGCACAGTCAGTGCAAAAGTAGACCTGAGTCTGGTGCATGAGGAAGAGAGAATGGCAGTGTTGCAGAGTAGAGTGTGCAGGCGAGAGAGTTATCAAACTGTGGTAAGGGATATATACTCCTACAGACTGTTTCTCAGCAATCCTTGATAATTCTTGACTCTAAGCTGTTGCAAACAATGTTTTCTCCCCATTCTTTTCTCTCCTTCTAGTCACAAAATATTTATACTTGAAGATTGTTTTCTTCTTGGATGAAACTTCTCATGCAAGATAACACAAAATGTTCTTTCTTATGAAATTTGTACCTCTTATTTGTTGGGACGTGATGCAGCAAATTTTAGTCTGCTGTGACTTTTCATATCTATTGTTATTGTATTTAATTTAGTTTTTTTAATTTTTGCTTTGGTTCTATAAATGTATGAATCATCTCCCTATGCAAATATAAGCACCTTGAGACTGGCACCCATGCTTTGAATTAATTCTCCAAAGTATCTCATAGAGTTTTGTTGTGTAATAGGTGTGGGGCAAGTTTTATTGATTATCTGTAATTTGTTAAAGGTAGAACATATATATGTTTTATATCAATATCATTTTATGCCATATTAACTGAAGCACACATTTATTTTATTTAGTCTTAGAAGTGAGCTAGACTTTGAACTCTTCTGAGGAACTGAGCAACATAATGGGAGGAGCGATCATTCATTTTAAATCTTCAGCACCTAGCACAAAATAGAACATAATATATGTGGAATAATATAATAAAGTCATTATGTCTTGAAAATGCATAATGTAAAACCCATACAAACTTTGGCACACAAATCATCAAATGGAAATGGAGATATGGCTTTATCTGATACGTAGTCATAGCACCACCTAGAACAAGGGCATTAGCATATTGCAGAAACTCTCCAGCGTACCCTATGCCTCTCTATTCATACAAGATGCTGTGCTTTCTCGTCACTAAGAAAGCAGGAAGGATTTGGAATCCTAGGACTTTCCAGTTCACCAAGTCGACATGGTTCCATTGTGGACTAGGCAATGTCATACAAGGCTTAGTACAAAAACTTCTTAAATGTATTTTTTTGAGTACATCATAGTGTCTTTCATCTGTGAAATTTTTTAAATAAAAAAATATATCTTTTAGAGAGACAAGGTTTCACTCTTGCCCAGGCTGGAGTGCAGTGGCACAATCATAGCTCACTGTAACCTTGAACTCCTGGGCACAAGCCGTCCTCCCGCCTCAGCCTCCCAAGTAGCTAAAATTACAGGCACATGCTACCACACCTGGCTGTTTATTTTATTTATTGTAAAGATGAGATCTCACTATGTTGCCCAGATAGGTCTCAAAATTCTGGCCTCAAGTGATCCTCCTGCCTCAGCCACCCAAAGCACTGGGAAAACAGGTGTGAACCACCATGCCCAGCCTGAAATGTTTTAAAGACCTTTCCTATTCTTTTAAATTTATTATATGTCATTTTGAGGCTAGAAGAGGGAAATTCATGACAGGATGAGAAGAAGAAAAGAATATTAGATTTAAAATTTAAAAAAATGTCTAGCTAGCAATATATCCCATAATATGGATGGCAAATATTAACTAGAGGAGTGAGAATGAATTCTGACCACTTGACCATAGTTCTGTTACTCACATTGTATTCCATTTGATAAAAAGGGTATTACGAAGAATCTGAGGTGTAGACAGTGGCAGCTAGTGACTTGGTAACCTCACCCCCCACCTTCCCAGTCCTTATTTTCCCCTCAGTGATTCTGTCCCCAACAGTAGCTCTCGCTTCCCAGCACTACTTCATCAGCCCATTTCCAATCCCTGCCTCCACTCATTTCTCCCCTGTGCTTCTTTGTCTAAAGAAAACAGGTTGCACTGGGAATCATAGGAGCTGCATTCTTCTTTAGAGCTTCCACCACCATTATCAGTGTTGATCTGGCCACCACCCAAGCTCTCCATTTCTCAGTTTCTCAAATCATGAGATGGAGGAAATAGTCTTAGCTTTTCACACACAATGCTGTGATATAGGCTACAAATAAAGCCCAGATGGCATGTTGTAAACTACTCTACTGGTCTGAATTATAGCAATGTCTCCTAAAGTGTGTTCTATCATTGGTGGTTCTGTCAGTGTTCACAAGCGTGATCAAAACTGGAAGATTCCACAGTGAAAGAGAATAAACAATAACAGGATGGACAATGGTGGAAAGGGTCCTCGATGGCAGAGCGCCTTACTGCCTGGATGCTGATATGAGCTGCAAGGCTCCAAGAAGGAGGTATAGGAGGCAGGACTCTCCATATATGCTGAGCAAGCAAAATTTGTCAATTTGCTGAGCATGTCATGTCCCTGGGCTCTTGAGATCATTTAGATCATGTTTCCAAGGAGTGAACTGCTTAGAATAGAGACTATGGACACCTGCAAAGTCCTTTCCATCTCTGTAGTATGATGGAGTTGAAGCCCAGATCATTGCTGAATGAGAGGTTTTCAGGGTCATTTGTGGGCAGGACGCTGGCCCTGCCCTGGTTATAGTGGTGCTTCTCTCTCCTAAAAGAGGAATGTGAGCTCCAGGGGACACATGGTGGTTGGCAAAATAACTTTCACTCTCATCCTGCCCTCCCCAGTGAACCAGTCCACCTCCCCAGCCAGTTCCCCTGATCCAGGTAGAACAGATGAGCTTCCCTGTTTGATTTAATAAATAGTCAAAAATCAACTCTAAATATAGTGGAGTGTAACTGTGTAATGATATGTTTATGTTCAGTGAGGGGAAAAAAAGGAAGTGAAAAGAGCAACAGTTAACAATGTCACCTCCTGTTGTGCCCAAACTGTGAGATGCAGAAATTTGATACCGGATGAATAAAATTAAATCGCTGGTCCTTTTCAGCAAATTTGTTTCTCCAGACCTTAGCTGTTCAGCTTGGAAGTTCGAGATATCAATATCCTGTGTTCCTAAAGAGAGAATAGAAAGCTGGATACCCAAAGACTTGCCCCTGGAGCCCCACTCCACCCTATACCATACCCAATAATATGCCCTTCAAATGGGGTGATGCCATGAGACCTACAGGAACTCAAGTTTGAGCGAAGCGAGTCTCTAAACTTCAGCCCATTGCCTTGGCCAGTCACTTACATGCTGATGATTGCTGATATTTTAGATGCACCATGGGACCCTTGGAGTTGTTATAACTAGGAATCAAAAGGCATGTAGAAGCCTCTCAGTGGGGAAAACTCCCCAAGATGACTTTGGGGTTTTAAATCTGTGTCTCTTTCATCAATCTGTAGGGACAGAAAAAAAAGTCTGTTGTGCTTAAAACATCATACTGTTTTTCCTCCAACAAAATCCATTTTCCTAGAGATGCAGAGGAATGCAAGTCTCTGCTGATGGTCTCAATCTATTCTGTCAGCTTCATCTTCTGCTCCCTCCAGACGTTGCACTCCAGCCTCATCAAGCACAATCTACTTGTTCATCTCTAGCTACTGTGTGCTGTGGTCTCTAATTTTGTCTCCTGTGCTCATTCCTTCTCACTTCCAGTAGGAGAGCCCAGAATTTCACTTTTGTATCTCTTCTCCTTTTTATTAACATCACTACCTTGGTGATCTCCTCAAACACTGCAGCATTAAACCCCATATGCAATGCCTCCCAAGCTTTCAGCAGACCACACCCCACCCACCGACTGCTGAATTCCATTCACATTGTCAACTTCCTACTGAAAGTTTCTCTTGGGCATGTAATAAGCTTCTCAAACTTGATGTGTACAAAGCTGAGCTCCCAATTGTCCATCCCAACTGCTCCTCTCTTCTTTCTTCAACTCAGTAAATGGCAACTCTGTCTTTCTAGTTCTGCAGGCCCCAAACTTGAGCATTGTCCTAGAGTCTTCTCTCCATCACACTCATTCTCATGTTTGAACCCATTATATTCCAACTATGCCTAGAATCCAATAACTGTCATCACCCCACTGATTCTACTCTTATCAAAACCACTCTCATCTCTTACTTGGATATCCCCTGCGTTAGAATGATTACAAAAATGACCACAATCTTAAACTCTCTCTGTACCATCACCTATGCAATGTTTCTTTGCATTTGCTCCAAATAAGAGGAAAATTGTACCCCCCAACACATACAGACCTAAACCATGCCTGTACCTTGTTAAAAATGTAGAAAATTGCCGATTCTGAGCCTAAGCCTCACTCTACTTTTTTTTTTTTTTGGTTTTGGAAATCCTGCCATTGCATGTGAATAAGCCCAGCTTATTCTGCAGGAGGAGAACCCAGTTATCCCAGTGGAGACCATTATAGACCAGCCTATGCCTAATAACCCAGCAAGTATGTGAGAATCACTCTCAAGATTAGCAGAGGTACTCACCAGACCTACAGCTAACAGTAGATCCCTGTGTGAGCACAACCAACCAAGAACTATGCCATTGATTTGTACAGTAATAGTGAATGCTTATTGACTTGTCCAGTAGTAGTGAATGCTGATTATTTTATACAAGTGAGTGTTTGAGTGGTTTGTTATGCAGCAATAACTAGCCGATATACCACTACCTCCTACCCAAAGTGATGTTCCTGCTTCTGCCCTTTCTTGCCTAATGACCAGATGAATTTCATTAAAATGTTATATCATTCTATTTGTAGCTTCAAAACCCTGCAATGCCTGCTCTTCTCATGTGGAATGAAAGTCAAAGTTCTTAAAATGACACATAAGGCTAATCTGATCTGCACCTACCAACCTGCTACCTCTCCAACACTGTCACTTTCCCCCATCTGTGTTTCTGTTATATGCATTCCAACCACATTGGCCTTCCTGCTATTCCTCAGATACTACAGGCATTCTACCTTCTTAAAGCTTTGGCATTCACTATTCCCTCTGCTTAAATCATACTTCCTGTGGAATATGATGACTCACACCCCACCCACTTCTTCAGCTTCCTAGCAAGGCCTCCGCTGGGCACCGTATCTGAAATGAAATTCAAGTACTCCTTCCTACTCTAACATCTTCTGTCTTCCTCCCCTGCTCCATATTCCTCCTTAGTACTTTCATTCTCCTACCAAATATAGATTTTCCTTTTTCTCTTTCCTAGTACACTTCTATAAACTCCAGTTAGGCAGGAATTTTGTCTGTTTCATGCCTTGCTGAATCCTAAAACAATGCCTGCCATATAGCAGGAACTCTACAAATATTTGCTAAGTGAATGAATGAACAAGTGTATGAAGTTAGATCCTTAAGACTCAAATGCTGTCCTATCCCTTCTCTGCCTGACTCTTGATTCTGCACTCTCCCATATGTTATCAACTTGTAGCTGTCTCTTTAAACTTTGTATTAGTCCGTTTTCACGCTGCTGATAAAAATGTACCCAAGACTGGGAAATTTACAAAGGGAAGAGGTATAATGCAGAACTCATAGTTCTACATGGCTGGGGAAGGCAATCATGACGGAAGGCAAGGGGGAGCAAGTCACATCGTAAGTGGTTGGTGGCAGGCAAAGAGAGAGCTTGTGCAGGCAAACTCTCGTTTTGAAAGCCATCAGATGTCATGAGATTTATTCACCATCACAAGAATAGCACAGGAAAGACCCACTCCCATGGTTCAATTATCTCCCACGGGTCTCTCCCACAACACATGGGACTTATGGGAGCTATAAGATGATATTTGGGTGGGGACATAGAGCCAAACCATATCAAACTTACACTAATTTTACTAGAGTCATATTCCCATCTCTGCAGGACTTGGCACTGAGTACGTAATTTTCTTCTAATACATAATACATTGTATTTGAATTATATGCAAGTCTAAGTTCAAATTCTACCTATTTTTCAAAAAAAAAAAAACTTTAAAAAATCTCCCCCTGGTTCTTTCGATCCTATCCTCTAAGTCTTTAAAATATTTGAAGCCTATTTAAAGCAAGGTCTTACCTAATTTTTTTCTACCGGTTGCCTTCAATTGTGCTAGAGTTGTTTCATCAATTAGAAACTAAGTTCTCTGGGTATTTCCTTATCCCCCAAGGTGACTTAAAAGGTCCTGCCTGGTATAAATCTCTTTTATGTCCTGTATCAAAAGATATAGGGATAGGTAAGAGTAGTGAAAGGAAACAATGAATAACAAGAAAGATAACATGGCCTGAAGCACTCATTCCTGTATTTTCATCCAGAATTTTGCTGAACTATAAAAGATATGTTAATCAGACACATAAATATTAAACAGCAAATGTACTGAAGTTCAGAGAGTTCAGTAGATTGAATTATGAGGCAAACCTAGGGATAAACTCTAACAAGGACAAATATGAAAGCCAGCATTTAAGCCCCAGCGATCAATAGTACAGGCATACAGATCAGGGGAAACCAGAGCTGTTAGCTCCGTGAAGGGAAAAAAAGGTCCCTGGCTTTAGGGATTTCAAGATCAGAAGTATCTCCAGTATGAAATAACGATTACAGAAAAAGCAGTAAACAACATTAGGGAGCAACATGGTTCAGAACAAAAGATAAAATAATTCTGTGCCAGTCGGAGCACATCTGGAGCCTTCTGTTTAATGATGGGTGTCACATTTTACGATGCTGAAAAGCTGGAGCTCACTGAGAGGAGGGAAGAAAGCTGAGAGGTGACTTGAGAACTGGTCCACTGGTGAGTTTGTTAGATAATCTGGGACAGTGTTGTCTGGAGAAGAGAGGTGAAAGCAATTTTTTAAATATCTAAAAATCAAGAAGACATAATCTGGGCAGTTATCAGGGAAAGAATCAGAACCCGACAGAAGGCAGAAGAGGCCACTGCCCTGTCTGTTGTGGAAGGAGATGCTGCCAACAGGCTAGACTTGTGAATTGGACCGCCTCCCAAAAGCACAAGCCCCCTTCCAGAGTCAGTGTAAATTCAGAGGGGGCTGGCCCCGTCTGGAAGAGTTGTAGTTGGGATTTCTGGAGTGTAGTAGAGGCTGAGTGAGGTGAACCCTTGGGGGCTCACAGCACTGGAATCCTACAATTCTGGATATTTTTGTGGGACTGTTTAGAACAGGCCAAGTTGATGATTGACCCATGGCTTGTGGAAGTTTGGGCTGGAGTGTAGGTGCAGTGTCCAATCCCAATTAGGTATACCAAAAAGGGACCAGAGGTGAACTATGTGTGAGTCCATTATTCTGATTCTGGTCATAACTGATCAGCATGATTCTCAACTTTTTCACATGTAAAATAGAAATGGGGGAGGGTGGGGATGCCTTACTTCTCTTCATGGAGTTGCTGGAAATCCCAAGTAAGCTCACATGTGTATATGAGCCTTTGTGGAGTAGACATTATGCCCAGAGACTAAGTTTCACATATGTATGTAAGGATTACTGTGTTTCTAATTTTGTTAGAGTTTTAAACAGGTATTTCAGAAAATAAAAGGATAGATTTGAATTTCAACAAAGACCTTTGCAAGACCTCTAGGGACATTTTGGTCTAAATACAGGGATACATCTGGGTGATGGTAAACTCAGAAGGATTTATCACTGGATGAAGGGTTCTGCCCCAAATGATGCTGATTAATAGATCAGTGCCAACCTAGATTAAGTTGTTTGATGACAGAGCTGTGTCCTCAAGCCCTGTTCTGAGTCATAAAAAGATCAAAACAGATGGAAGTAAATCTAACAAAGTTAAGTTTAATATGGGTGGGAAATTTGGTCTTATACTGGATTCTAAGAAAGCAACTTAAGCTCTGAAATGTGAAGACTATATTTAAGAGTTTAATCTGTCATAAATTTAGTCAGTTGAGTGTGAGTCAACATTGCAATGTGGTACCTAAGTAGGAGAATGTCTTCTTAGGCTACATTAATAGAGGCATAGCTTTTTAAAAAATAAAGCTACCAGCAAGGCGAGGTGGCTCACGCCTGTAATCCCAGCACTTTGGGAGGCCGAAGCAGGCCAATCAGGAGGTCAAGAGATTGAGACCATGCTGGCCAGCATGGTGAAACCCCATCTCTACTAAAAATATAAAAAATTAGCTGGGTATGGTGGTGGGAGCCTGTAATCCCAGCTACTTGAGAGGCTGAGGCAAGTGGATCACTTGAATCCGGGAGGCGGAGGTTGCAGTAAGCCGAGATTGTGCCACTGCACTCCAGTCTGGCCACAGAACAAGACTCCATCTAAAAAACTAAAAATAAATAAATAAATAAATAAATAAATAAAGCAACCATAGTTGAGTTCCCCTCTGTACTGGCTAGGCTGCATATTCACTTCTGAGCATCTCAATTTTAAAAGGAGTTTTGACCAATATGACTGATAAGAGCAGACACTGAGAAAAGCAGCACAAGGTAAACCTGAAACCACTTTCATGAACCATGGGGTTGGGTAAGCTATTTACCCCCAAAGAACACACCAAAGACTTAGAAGTTGCAAGAGCACTATAGCTTGGTCTCCAAATCTAGGTTCAACAGTGCCCACCCATGCCCAGCCTCTTTGCTAAGCTCTCCTCTTCAGGTATTCACATCTTCTAAGCAAGCTTTGGGGTTCACTACTCCTGATTTTCCAAGAGCATGTATTTGAACATTAATACACACACGCATACACACACACACACACACATACTCCTCTTCCAAAATTGGCAATGTTTTTTAAAGGTGCATCTTACCTGGATCTGGAACAAATTTTTTTGTTTGTTTGTTTGTTTCTTTTTAATAGAAGGTAACCCATAGAAATGTAGCTCTGTCCCTTATGAGGAGAAACTTCCAAATTTTTATTCACAGCAATTTAAATCTATTCCAGAAGAGGGTCTTTGATCTACATTTGCATATCTAAAGGTCCTTTGGGTGGTTTTCCCAGAACAAAAAACAGGCTGCATCAAAGATAAATATAGGCCTCTCCTGGTAAGAAGCATAAATGTGCTCGCAAATTTTAAAGACCATTTCTATCTGTCTTTTCATCTAGGATTCAAAAATCAAATTGTGAGTTCCATCCTCAGCCAGGGTCACTTTGTCACCTTTAATCAGTGTGGAAGAAAAAGGGGGTGACCACATAGGAAGCAAACTCAGCACTTCTCAAATCAGTGACCCGGCAGTCATGCCTACGTGTGGTACTGGAGCAACTCTGCTTTCTGCCATGGAGACAGTGGTCTCAGTCTGACTATTTGGTGTATGGAAGAGAAGGAGGTGAATAAGTATGTTTAAACATTAATGAACTTGAAGATCACCCTTTTAAACTGTGTTCTGGACTGGGGCCTGAGTTCTGATAAAGAGAGGGGAGGTGCTCATTGAAGTAGAAAGTGGCTGAAACTGAAGATGGTCTAACAGATCTGGAGAGGATGGTCTTGGAGAAATAATGACATCAGTTTTTGGGATATTGAGGTGAAGGGTACAATGTCCCCAGGAAATATGGGGCTGGAGCTCAGGGGACAGGTTCTGCCTCCCATTGGTTGATTCATTGCTCCTGATTCTTCCAAGCATCGTGGTTCAACTCTGGGATGATTGGTCGTGTGGCACAGCTACCTCCTCAGCACAAGCCTCTTCCCAAATTCGTAATGCCCATTGTAGCCCATTTCCCCGATGACATCATCAGTAACAACCACATGATGTGATCTTGTGGGGGGTGGAGGCAAGCCTGGCATCTCCAGACCTCTTCTCTGGAATCTGGAATGCCTCAGGGATAGCTCTGGATATGACACAGGACATAATTCTACGTTTATGGCTATTGAACACAAAGCCTTCTCAAAGGAGTAATTGAGATATTTAGACCTTCCGCTATTCAAATACATCTCAGTTTCCTCTCATTCAGGCCACAGCTTTAAGATAACATTTTATTTTATTTTGTCTAAAACCTCTTTGAGAGCTTTACCTTTTGGCTGGGATCATGCTCTATCCTAAGTCTTTGACCTCCATTAGAGCTGTATCCTCTTCTTCATGCTCTCCACTGTCACACCTCCCCAAGGTGCACTTAGCTCTGCCTAATTCTCATAATTACGTGTGGGGTGGTCATGAGTATTGAGAGAGGAAATAGATACAGACATCAGCTAGGTGCTGTAAAAGGAAAGGGAATAGTCATCATTCATTTGGGGGATGACACCAAGTTCCTGTCAACTTCCTTCAACCCATCATTTCTCTCTTCACAAAAGGCAAAGAACTTTAACATCTATTATCTCATTCTATCCTTGTAAGGATAAATAAGATTGAATATTGACTCCGTGGTATAGATGTGGAAACTAAGGCCCACAGAGGCTACAGTAGCAAAGTAATGCTGCATATTCCGAAAAAGCAGAAACTGAAGTTGCATGTTGTCCCCTGAGTCTTAACTCTCTCGTGCTTTCTACTCCTCTTTACAGCATTAAGGGCAGAGAATAAGAGACACTGATATTGCGACGATTAATGTTTCTATATCATCAACTTTGTGCAGAGCATTATACTGGGTGCTTTACATATGCAGTGTTTAGTGAGTCCTCACCAAAACATGTGCTATTTCTGTCCCCATTTTAGAGAAGAGAGGAATTAAGACTCAAGAGGGCTAAACAACTCTCCCAAGAGCACATAGTGAAATTAGGGTCAAGAGTCAACCCCAGCCCTGCCCCATGCTTTGGCCTGTGCCATCTGCCCACGAGGGAGTCAAGTTCAATGCCCCAGCAGCGATCCTGAGCAGAAGGGCTACGGGAATTCAAGGAGTCCCCACTCCTCCTGGGGGCAGACTGGGCAGACGTCCCAGAGAAAATGGGGTTGACCTGGCAGCCATCCAGCTCTGACAAATACACATCCTGGGGGGGGTCAGTGCTTAGAGATAATAAGCACAATCATTCCTTATTTCCTCTGTTGGATGACTGCAAGAACAAGGTCTCCTAAACAGGTTTCACCTAGAGCCTCAAGCTGGGCAAGAAGAATGAGTAACTAGTAATGCTTGAGGTGGATGTGAAGCAGTCTTTACTCTCCTTGGGGCATAGGGGGATGGCTGACCCCAGCTGTCCACCTTCAAATATAGCACCCACTGAGTTTCAGATGCAGCCAAGGCTCCCCAGAGCAAACAGTGCTCCTGGTAGTACGAGTGCTGGTTTTAATTAATTAAGTGAAAAAAGACTCTTAATGATCTCTCTCTCTCTCTCTGTCTCTCAATCCCTCCCCCATCACTATAGCATGTCATTTGCTTCATAGTGACTTCTGAGTTGCCACCACACCAACTCTGTGATCCACAAAAATCTTGCATTTAATACAGCAACGGTACCTATAATGGGGAAGGGGTGGGGGTGGGGAGGCCGCACATTTCACCATTTCCATCTAGATGAGGAGCAAACAAAGAGATAATTATAAACTGTTTCTCTTATTGTTGCACTTGCATTAGACATGTGCATCTCTCTCTCCCTCTCCCTCGCTCGCTCTCCTTTTTTTTTCTCCACAGAAAAGTAATTCTGTTGTGGAGATGGCACCAGGTGCACGGGGTGACCTCACACACACCAAATCGGGAGCTGACATCCATCACACTTTGAAATTTTGGATTTCATCATTTCCTGATCTTTCTAAAGGGATCACAGCACCTGGCCCTCACAGCTGTAGTTCATTTAGAAAGCAATTTAAAAACCGAGAAAAAAGCAAATGACATCTTGCTGCCTCAGCCTTGTCATTAAGTATAGCAGAATGGCCTTCATTTATGAGGCACATGGCTAAGAATTAATATCTTTCAGGGCTTTCTCGAGTAGAGATTACAAAAGGTTTGAAAGACCACTAAATAATTAGTGGTATGACTGAGGCAAGCAAAAAAAAGGGGGGGAAGAAATCCCTCTTTTTCGTTCTACAGAAGAAAATCGGAAATTATACTGACTTTAGTGTGTCCTAAACATTGGGAGGCATCCGTGCAGCACCCTTTGTGAGCCATATTCTGCACTGTGGGTTTCTTTTGCCTTCCCTGGCATTTTCAGCAGTGCCCGTCGGTGTGTGCTCTTCATCTCCAAATAGTGTCCATTCATCCAAAATAAAAAAAAAAATTTTCCCAAATGTTTTGCTGAGTGAAGACTGCTTTAAACATCTTCAAGTCGTCTCCCAGAGTTCTCTTCCCCTTCTTATGTTGCAAGTCTTTTTAGATCAGGTTGATGGGGAACATAGACCAGGCTGATGGAGAACAGCTACAGGGTGGACACAGCACCAGGTAAGGATATCTGTGTTCTAGTTTTTCCAATTCTTTTTACCATTTAGCCACATGAAATGTGGAAAATGACTTCTGTCATCCGAGTCTCAATTTTCTTATTCTGCAAAATGAATGGGTTAAAAGATATGGCTTCCGGAATCTTTTAGATAGCTAAGTACACTGAGCAGGATTTCTAAGAATCATTTGGAAATCAGTTCAAAAGTTTTGCCAATACCATTCTAGCCAGAGTTTCTTGGTCCCACATTCAGGACGCAGTGAAAATAAAGTGCTAAACTGCTTTCAGACCTGAGTCTTATTTTTAACAATACTTATTTTGTTGAGTACCACAATACGTTGGTGGTATACTTACACGATCTGTGATCTTCCTTATCACCCTTCACAGTGGGCATAATTATTCGCTTTTTACGGGCGAAGAAACTGAGGCTCAGCCAGCTTCAGTAATGTGTCCAATTTAGTAGAAGGTAGAACTCAATAGATCCTCTAATCCCTCTGAGCAACATCTTTAGTAGCTTTCAGGGAGCCACTCTAGATGAATTCCTAGGATACTGTCAATTTGGTCTGCCGAAAACCCTGGAGCTATGGAGCCTCCAACCCCAGCCACTCTCGCTCTGCACTGCACATTCACTGGTATCTCTCTCAGGTAATCAGTGTTTCACTCATCAATGCTGAGTGGCCGTCTTACCTAGGTGTTTCCCAACATTCATGAAAACTTATGAGCCCCTAAATGCATCAGAAAATCTCCTGAAAGAGAAAGGGCATGTGTAGTTTGCACAATATTCTAGGAGCCAGCCATCATTCCTAGATGCCATCCATGCAGATATAACTTAATTCTCACAACCACCATACCAAGTGGGTTTTATAATCCACACTTCGTAGCAGAAGGCATGGGCTGAAGTAGGTGAAAGAGCTTTCTGTGATGGATTGCAGTCTTGTTTCTGATTATTCCCTTGCTCTTCCTGTGAGACGATGTTTAGGTCTCAGCTCTTTGCTGTGTGTCTTGCAGCATCTCCTGTGTAGGGAAAGAGGTGTCCCCGCCCTACTCATGGGGCACGTGGCCGTGTGACCTCCTGTGGCCAAAGGAAAGTGAGCCAAGGCAGCATGGTTTTCACCAAAGGAGCAGTGTAAACCCTGTTTGTGTGCCTGCCAGTTCTCTTGTACTTTGTCTCTGCTCCATATGCGGCTTCTCCTCGAGCCTGGGTCCCCTAGTGAAAAGACAGGCAGAGTGGAACTGCAGGCAAATCGCAGTGGCCATTACACAACCAGAGCATAAAATACAACTTTTTGTGTATGTGTACACCACTGATGGATGTTGTTGTTGTTGTTTACCACAACAAACCCAGCAAAAGCTGCCTAACACACTTGCTTGCAGTCTTCATGAAAGTGGCTGCTTCTGCACTGACACTACTCAAAGTGCCCATGAAGTTTTGATTGACTCATGGTCTATTAAAAAATACAGCTACATATTGTCACCAGGCAAAAGGAGTACAAAATAAGATAAAGGATTTGTTGGATTTTACAGTGGATAAATCCTTGAGCTGCATACAGTAGATGAATCCTTGATTCAGTATCAATATTTTTATTTAATACATTTTTTTTAAAGACAGAGTCTCACTCTGTCACCCAGGCTGGAGTGCAGTGGCATGATCTCGGCTCACTGCAACCACTACCTCCCAGGTTCAAGTATTCTCTGCCTCGGCCTCCCGAGTAGCTGGGACTACAGGTATCTGCCACTACGCCCAGCTAATTTTTGTATTTTTAGTAAAGATGGGGCTTCACCATGTTGGTCAGGCTGGTCTCGAACTTCTGACCTTGTGATCCACCCGCCTCAGCCTCCCAAAGTGCTGGGATTACAGGCGTGAGCCACTGCGCCAAGCCTGAATATAAATATTTTTTATTTTGGACAAATGGACACTATCTGAAGATGAAGAGCACAGATCCACGGGGACTGCCAAAGGGTAGGCAGAAGCAGCCCACAGCACAGAATACGGCTCACGGAGGTGCTGCACGAATGCCTCCCAGCATTCAGGACACACTAAAGTCAGTGTAATTTCTGATTTTCTTCTGTAGAATGAAAAGGAGGGATTTCCTCCCCTGACCCCCACTTTTTTGTGTTTGCCTCAGTTGCACCACTAAGTATTAGTGGTCTTTCAAACCTTTTGTAATCTCTGCTCAAGAAAGCATAAAAAGATCATCCATCAAGAAAGCAGATTTCTCTTAGCCTCAGTGTGTAGCAGAGGCACAGGCAGGATCTTCAGAGATACATGGAGATGTGATTGCTTCTTAAATAGTCAGGTAACATTTTAGTGCAGTCACTGGCATTAATTCATCTGTAGCTTAGAGACAGTAATGAATTCAGACTTTAAATACCAAGTATATGGAAAGCTCTTGTTCTTTCTTTCTCTCTGCATTTATTCATCTGTGTATTTATTATGTTTAAGAAACCCATTGGTTAGTTTTAAGACAGCTCTAAACAGCTGCCAATGAAAGAGCCACTGGTTGTATGTTCCTCATTTCTCCTACACCTACATCAGTTCAGCCAAAAGTTATATCCAGTTTTGAAAAGATAAAACTGTATGTATTGGATGATAAATCCGATCAGTTTCCCCGGGGAAGAGATGTTTCCTGAAAATGTGAGAATTTCTGTTTTTAAACCAGGATAGTCCCTGGTGAACTGGTATAGCTGGTCTCCCTAGGTATGAGATACTAGTCTTTATGTTGATACATTCTCCATAGGCATATTGCTGAATCCCTGCATCTACTACAAAGCTCCAATGCCTCCTTTTCCACGAAGCCTTTCTCCCTTTCACCATCTTCCAAAATTATATTGAAATTGTCCTCAGAATGTTGAAAAGCCCTCATAACTTTGTCACTCATTCAAAGGTTAGCATTTGCATTCCTCTTTATTGTTTCTTTTGTGTCATTTGTCATTATTGCTACAAATTCTCTTAGCGATAATAGAGTAAAATGACTCTGATTTACTAGCTCAGTAGCCAGATATTAGAATGGCTTGGCAAACTTTCCAAAGTGCCATCCCACGGTGGCTCATTTCTAATTAATTAAATCAGAATCTCTGGGGATAAAGATGGGGCCCTAATTTCATCTTTTGTTTTTGTTGTTTGTTTTTATTGTGCTTTGTTTTTTAAGCTCTGTTGGTGATTCTAAAGTGTAGCAAGAGTTGAGAACTACTAATATGGCTCAACTCCTTAATTACAAAAAAACAGCAAACAAACTAACTTTGTCTAACAGAAGTTAACTATCTCATCTTAGATTTCTACAGATTGCCAGCAGCAATGTTTAGGGGGGAAAAAAAGGAAATCAAGAAACGAAACTGTCTGATCCCCTAATCTTTCACCACAATTTTTAAATGGAGCCAACCATTGATCTGTCCATTTCAACTCATATCCATACTGTACCTCAATTTTCCCTTTCTGCTTCCCTCTTGTTTTCCTCTCCCAGAACTATGAAGAAGCCATCAGAACAGAGTTGGCTTCTTGTCGACAACACAATAAATAGAAGCTGCTGAATCAAACAAGTTGTTTATGCTATGATGTAATCTCTCTCTCCTTCCCAAATTGACCCATATCACAGTCTAGGTCCAATCAATCTCTCAGCTCTCTAATGCAGAGCTTCTTACTCAATTATCAATGATTGGTAATGTATGTGACAAGATAGTGATTCCTTTAGCTTTCTAATAGGCCAGGTAGAATGTGGCAGGGCAGAGACCTAGTACATCCATAACTCTAGACCCTTTGTCCAATTCTACCTGTAGGCTCTCCTTACTCCAGGGTGCTGTAAACAGATAATCATTTTCTACATGTACCGGAATGTGAAATTTTATGATAGACTATAAATGCTATTAACTTGTTCTCTCTCTCAATGTTTTTCTCTTCCTTTCAATGATGTTGTCCTCTTAACCTTAACAGTTTTTGGAGAACATAGCCTACCAAGCATTGAACATAATGTTTTTGTTTACATTATTTGACTTATTTCTTAAAGCATCTTTGTTGGATCTATTTTATAGATTAGAAAAGGAAAGATTTGAGAACTGGAGAATTTTCCTCAAATCACAGATATGGTAAGGTAGAAATGGCACTAAAAAGTATGTAACTATTTGAGTTTGTATGTTTCTAAATTTGCCCTGATACCATTTTCATGGTTAAAATCAACATTAAGTAGCACCATTGCCTTGATTTAAAAGAGATGTACTTTCTCCCAATTTCAGGCTGATTTTTCAGTCTATATTCTTCCCTTGAATGCCAGAATTAGTAACTAGAAAAGAGACTTTAAAGATCCAGATATCTAATAAGTGTTGTAAGGGTTAACATGGCAGGCTTGGGTTGCCCAAACCTTCCACATTCCAAAGGCCTTCAAGACTGGCCCTTGACTAGCTTTCAGCAGTTGCCTCTGAGCCTTTGAAATAAACTGACTGATAAGAGTTTCTTTGCGTACCTATGATTGGGGCCATGCCAGATAGTTTTTGCTAACAACGGAGTTTATGGAGAATGTTTATTCATATATGCTTTGTAAGTGGTGGCTTTGGGTCATGCTGTGTCAATTCCGCTTCCAGAGAGTCTGGGGGTGAGTAACTAAGGTTAGTTATTGGCATTGCTTACCTACATGAATGACCCCCAGTAAAAACCCTGGACACCAAGGCTCAAGGGAACTTCCATGGTTGACAACTTCGCAAGTGTTGTCATACATAATTTCTGGGAAAATTAAGTGCCATCCACACAAGTCCACTGCGAGAAGACAACTGGAATCTCATGTGTGTTCTCTCCTAGATTTCAACCTATGCTCCTTTTCTATTGGCTTATTTTAATCAGTATCATTTCACTCTAATGACCTGTAAGCATGAGAAAGACAGTTTTCAGAATTTTATGACTTTCTAGAAAATCATTAGACCTGAGAGTGGTCATAAGACTGTCCAACACATGGTGCTGTTTGGAGGCATGGAGCCTGTCTTAGCCCATTCTCACGCTGCTGTTAAAGGCATACAGGAGACTGAGAAGAAAAAGAAGATGAATTGGGCTTACAGCCGAACATGGCTAGGAAAGACTCACAATCACAGTGCGAGGCAAAAGGCACTTCTTACATGGCAGCAGCAAGAGAAAATTTGGAAGAAGCAAAAGTGTAAATCCCTGATAAATCCATCAGATCTTGTGAGACTTAATTCACTCTTAATTGAATCATAATCCTCATGATTCAATTACCTCCCCCAGTACCCTCCCACAACATGTGGGAATTGTGGGAGATATAATTCAAGTTGAGATTTGGGTGGGGACACAGCCAAACCAAATCATTCTGCCCTGGTCCACCCAAATCTCATGTCCTCACATTTCAAAACAAATCAGACCTTCCCAAAAGTCCCCCAAAGTTGTAACTCATTTCAGCATTAACCCAAAAGTCCACAGTCCAAAGTCTCATCTGAGACAAGGTAAGTGCATTCTGCCTATGTGCATCTAAAATTGAAAGCAAGCTAATTACTTCCTAGATACAAATGGAGTACAGGTATTGGATAAATACAGTCATCCCAAATGGGAGAAATTGGCCAAAACAAAGGGATTACAGAGCCCGTGCAAGTCTGTAATCAAGCAGGGCAGCCAAATCTTAAAGTTCCAAAATGATCAACTCTAACTCCATTTCTCACATCCAGGTCATGCTGATGCAGGAGGTAGGTTACCATGATCTTGGGCAGCTCAGCCCCTGTGGCTTTGCAGGGTACAGCCTCCCTTCCAGCTTCTTTCCTGGGTTGGTGTTGGGTGTCTGTAGCTTTTCTGGGTGCATTGTGCAAGCTGTCGGTGGATCTACCATTCTAGGGTCTGGAGGACAGCGGCTCTCTTCTTATAACTCCACTAAGCAGTGGCCCAGCAGGGACTCTGTGTGGGGCTCTGACCCCACATTTTCCTTCCACACTGCCCTAGCAGAGGTTCTCCATGAGGGCCCATCCCTGCAGCAAACTTTTGCCTGGGCATCCAGACGTTTCCATACATCTTCTGAAATCTAGGCAGAGATTCCCAAACCTCAATTCTTGACTTCTGTGTACTGGCAGGCTCAATACCACGTGGGAGATGCCAAGGCTTGGGGCTTCCACCCTCTGAAGCCACAGCCCAAGCTGTACGTTGGCCCCTTTCAGCCATGGCTGGAGTGGCTGGGACACAGTGTACCAAGTCTGTAGGCTGCACACAGCACAAGAAGCCTGACCCATGAAACCACTTTCTCCTCCTGGGCCTCCAGGCCTGTGATGGGAGGGGCTGCCATGATGGTCTCTGACATGGCCTGGAGATATTTACCCCATGGTCTTGGAGATTAACATTAGGTTCCTTGCTACTTATGCAGATTTCTGCAGCCAACTTGAACTTCTCCCCAGAAAACTGGTTTCTCTTTTCTATTGCATAGTCATACTGCAAATTTCCAAACTTTTATGCTCTGCTTCCCTTATAAAACCAAATGCCTTTAACAGCACCCAAGTCACCTCTTGCTGCTTAGAAATTTCTTCTGCCAGATATCCCAAATCATCTTTCTCAAGTTCAAAGTTCCACAAATCTCTAGGGCAGGAGCAAAATGCTACTAGTCTCTTTGCTAAAACATAACAAGAGTCATCTTTACTCCAGTTCCCAACAAGTTCCTCATGTCCATCTGAGACCACCTCAGCCTAGATCTTATTGTCCATATCATTATCAGCATTTTGGGCAAAGCCATTCAACAAGTTTCTAGGAAGTTGCAAACTTTCCCACGTTTTCCTGTCTTCTTCTAAGTCCTCCAAACTGTTCCAGCCTCTGCCTGTTACCTAGTTCCAAAGTCGTTTCCACATTTTTGGGTATCTTCTCAGCAACACCTCACTGTACTGGTACCAATTTACTGCATTCGTCCATTTTTACTCTGCTGGTAAAGACATACCCGAAACTGGGAAGAAAAAGAGGTTTAATTGAACTTACAGTTCCACATGGTTGGAGAGGCCTCAGAATCGTGGTGGGATGTGTAGGGCACTTCCTATGTGGTGGGGGCAAGAGAAAATGAAGAAGACGCAAAAGCAGAAACCCCTGATAAACCTATCAGGTCTTGTGAGACTTAATTCACTATCACGAGACTAGCACAGGAAAGACCGGCCCCCATGATTCAATTACCTCCCCATGGGTCCCTCCCACATCATGTGCAAATTCTGGAAGATATAATTCAATTTAAGATTTGGGTGGGGACACAGCCAAACTATATCAGAATCATACTTGTGGAGAAACACAGAGGACTTGGGTGTGCTTATCGGCGGCCTCCATGCTAAAAACAGATGCAAATATCAGCCATAGCTCTTATTAAAGACTTTATGGTTGTATTCCTCAATGGAGAGGGGAAAAGAGAAGAAATTCTAGAGAAAAACTAGAAAGTAATACTCAGTTAGTGTAGAGTCAATTACTGAAGTATGTACTAGTATCTAGCATTGCTATAGACTTTCAAGGAAAACTGAGAAACATAGGAGTCAAGTCAACTTTCTTTTACCGTTAATGCCCTTGAAATAATACAATCTTGCCAAGGGCATTTACTCAGGAGTAGATTAATATTCACATGCTTGGAAGATAAATTGGCTACTGACATACTCCTGTTATTTTTTTTCTGAATGGCCACAAAAAGCTGCCAATTTCATAGGAGTAAGAAGTTTTTCTTAGGCATGATAGATCTTAAAATCATTGGAAAATGAAACCATTTCTGCTAATCAGTCCTTTTCCTTTTTCTGCACTTTGTTTAAAGAATGAAACTGAGTGTGCATACCACAAGCATGGGTTTCTTTCCCTCTTCACACAGCAGTGCACTTCATGGCTTGGTGATGCTCACTTCAGCTTCGTAAAGGTTACATTTCAGAATGAAGTTTTAAATCACTTTTACAGTGATCTTTGAAAATCAATGAGATGTGTGACATCTGAAAGTAAGGCAGCTGAAGGACTGAAGGATGTGCCATCCCAAATTATGCCAGACTAGCATATGATTACATGAAATATGATTATTGTCAGTTGAAAACATTGGAGAAATTGTATTTTCAGAAAGGGCTAGCAGACCTGTATCTTTCTGCATTCAGTAAGCCATAAAGATTACTCTGGGAGGAGCACCCTCCCTGTACCAGGGTGAGAAAATCACCCTCATCACCAGAGACTTGAAATTGGGGGGGCTGCAACAAACCCGAATAAATCCACTTCCTGATGTCACCCTTATCTGCTGCTAGTTTTACACACATCCATATATCTCCCCATGACTCACCTAGAAATTTCCTGCCCCTACCCAGATCCCCTTTGTTTTATCATTTCTTCTCAAATTCATTGTTCTTTGACTAAAAAGTATAAAAGCATCTTGCTTTGGCCACTTCCTCAAACTTCACTCTGTTGTGAAGATCCCCAGGTAAATAAAAAGCTAATAAAATTGGTATACTTTTCTCTTGTTTGTTAATCTGCCTGGTGTTAAATTTGGCTTCTAGATCCAGCCAAAGAGTTTGTATAAGAGCTAATGGGAGGTTTGCAGTGATCACTGACTCCCCTTTACAGCAAAGAGCTAAACTAACAATCTTAAAGGTAATTATTTTTTTGAGACAAGGTCGCTGTCTCTGTCACCCAAGCTAAGTACAGTGAGGTCATCTTGGCTCATTGCAGTCTTGACCTCCCAGGCTCAAGTGAACCTTCAGCCTCAACCTCCTCAGTAGCTGGGAATACCAGCACATGCCACGAAGCCCAGCTAATTTTTGCATTTTTTTGTAGACATGGGGTTTTGCCATGTTGCCCAGGCTGGTCTTCAACCCCTAGACTCAAGCAATCAACCTGTCTCAGCCTCCCAAAGTGCTGAGACCACAGGTGTGAGACACTGTGTTAGTCCATTTTCACACTGTTGATAAAGACATACCCGAGACTGGGAAGAAAAAGAAGTTTAATTGGACTTACAGTTCCACATGGCTGGGAAGGTCTCAAAATCATGGCAGGAGGCAAAAGTCACTTCTTACATGGTGGGGGCAAGAGGAAATAAGGAAGAAGCTAAAGCAGAAACCCCTGATAAACCCATCAGATCTTCTGAGACATACTCACTATCATGAGAATAGCACAGGGAAGACTGGCCCTCGTGATTCAATTACCTCCCACTGGGTGCCTCCCACAATGTGGGAATTCTGGGAGATAAAATTCAAGATGAGATTTGGGTGGGGACACAATCAAACCATAACATTCCACCCTGCTCCCCACAAGACTTATGTCCTCACATTTCAAAACTAATCATGCCTTCCCAACAGTCCCCAAAATTCTTAACTCATTTCAGCATTAACTCAAAAGTCCACAGTCCAAAGTCTCATCTGAGACAAGGCAAGTCCCTTCCACCTATGAGCCTGTAAAATCAAAAGCAAGTTAGTTATTTCCTAGATACAGTGGGAGTACAGATGTTAGGTAAAAATTCGACCATTCCAAATGGGAGAAATTGTCCAAAACAAAGGGATTATAGGGCCCATGCAAGTCTAAAATCCAGTGGGGCAGTCAAACCTTAAAACTCCAAAATGTTCTGCCTTGACTCCATGTCTCACATCCAGGTCACAATGATGCAGGAGATGGGTTCCCATGGTCTTGGACAGCTCTGGCCTTGTGGATTTGCAGGGTACAGCCTCCCTCCTGACTGCTTTCATGGGCTGACGTTCAGTGTCTGCAGTTTTTGCAGGAGCACAGTGCAAGCTGTTAGTGGATCTACCATTCTGGGGTCTGGAGGATGGTGGTCCTCTTTTCACATCTCCACTAGGCAGTGCCCCAGTAGGGACTCTATGTGGGGATTCCGACTCCACATTTCCCTTCTGCACTGCCCTAGCATTGGTTCACTATGAGAGCCTCTCCCCTGCAGCAAACTTCTGCCTCCAGGCGTTTCCATACATCTTCTGAAATCTAGGCAGAGGTTCCCAAACCTCAATTCTTTACTTCTGTGAACCTGCAGGTTCAACAGCAGATGGAAGCTGCCAAGGCTTGGAGCTAGTGCCATCTAAAGCCCTGGCCTGACCTCTACATTGGCCCCTTTCAGCCATGGTTGGAGCAGCTGGAATGTAGGACACCAAGCCCCTAGGCTGCACACAGCTCAGAGTCCCTGGGCCTGGCTCACAAAACCACCTTTTCCTCCTGGGCCTCTAGTCCTGTGTTGGGAGGGGCTGTCATGAAGACGTCTGACATGCTCTGGAGACATTTACCCCGTGGTCTTAGGGATTAACATTTGGCTCCTTGTAATCTATATAATTTCTGCAGCCGCTTGGATTTCTTCTCAGTAAATGGAATTTTCTACCACATTCTCATGCTGCAAATTTTCCAGACTTTTATGCTCTGCTTCCCTTATAAGGCTGAATGCCTTTAACAGTACCCAAGTAGCATTTTGAATGCTTTGCTGCTTAGAAATTTCTTCTGCCAGATACCCTAAATCATCTCTCTCAAGTTCAAAGTTCCACAGATCTCTAGGACAGGAGCAAAATGCCACCAGTCTCTTTGCTAAAATATAACAAGAGTCACTTTTACTCCAGTTCCCAACAAGTTCCTCATCTCTATCGGAGACCACCTCAGCCTGGATCTTATTGTCCATATCACTATCAGCATTTTGGGCAAAGCCATTCAACAAGTCTCTAGGAGGTTGCACTTTCCTATTTTCCTGTCCTCTTCTGAGCCCTTCATACTGTTCCAATCTCTGCCTGTTAACCAGTTCGAAAGTCACTTCCACATTTTTGGGTATCTTTTCAGCAATGCCCCTACTGTACTCGTACAAAGTTTCTGTATTAGTCTGCTTTTACACTGTTGATAAAGACATACACGAGACTAGGAAGAAAAAGAGATTTAATTGGACTTACAGTTCCACATGGCTGGGGAGGCCTCAGAATCATGGCGGGAGGCTGAAGGCACTTCTTACATGGTGGTGGCAAGAGAAAGCAAGGAAGAAGCTGAAGCAAAAACCCCTCATAAACCCATCAAATCTTGTAAGACTTAATTCGCTATCATGAGAAAAGCATGGGAAAGAGCAGTTCCCATGATTCAATTACTTCCTCCTGGATCCCTCCCACAACACATGGGAATTCTGGGAGATACAATTCAAGTTGAGATTTTGGTGGGGACATAGCCAAACCCTATCAGCCACCTCTCCTAGCCCTTAAAGGCAATTTTTAAAAAGAAGAAAATTTTCAATTATGCTTTATCCTGTGAACCAAAGAAGTATGTTAATCTAAGAAGTATTAAAGAATTTGAACACTGTGCATATCACTTTTACCCCAAAACTGTATTTGCCATGAAAATAAACATTTCCCCAGTTTCACGAACACTTTAACGGGAAATACAACAGACGGAAAATTAGGGAGTGAGTCTCATAGACATTAAGCTTTTGCTCATATCTGTATTTTTTGTTTTGTTTTGATTTCAGGGAAACCGTTTTTGAAAGAGCAAAAGCTTAAAAAGAAAAAAAAATAAGAAAGAGAAAAATGTTTCCAGTAGTGCACATATCCAGAGATACATTGGCAAGAAACAATACTCTGAATAAGGTCTAGGGAGAGCTAGCGAAAGTGGCTCCATTTATGAACTGCGTAGAAGCTGAAACTGCATATTTTCAAACAGATTGTCTCCACAAACCAAGATAACAGCTTGAATCAGGAGAGGGCTGCACTGACTCAGGGTTAGAGGTGTGAAGTGCAGGGGGGAGCACTGGAAGGCAGCCACAGCACATGGACCATGGGATGGATGGATGCCTTTTCCAGATCTACACGGGAGAGGGTGACATGTGACATTCACCACGGCGACTTTTTGGAAACAGCTCATTTCATGGATTCTTAGCATTAAAAAAAGTTGGAATTATGTTTACTTTAAATAGGGCATGTGCTGATTTCTCTCTCATTTCACGAGGTATTGTATTCTTTTGATGCAGCAGGAAAGATACCCTGAAGGTCAGTGGTGAGAGACCCACATTGCCATGGTTACCTCCAAGATGCCTTTCTTCTCTGCAAAAACACAGGTCATCAAAAACTTAAAAACCTCATGCTGAGTCTAACCGAGGAGGAGAAATAAAATCTTGTTAATATTTTTGACAACACATTCTCCATCTCCAGCTGTCAATTGTGTGCTTTCAAATACACTTTGGAAATGGTGTTACGGTGCCCTGTGACTGACTCGGCATGGAGTTGAGCTCTTAACATTTGGGAGGGAAATAATATTAAATCGATGAATGGATGCTTTGAATTGTCTGCACTTCCTTATTTACATCTTTTCATTGATATTAGGGTTTGATGATATGCTTTATTCGAAGTGAGATCTAAGGGCTCTTCAAAGACTTATAGGGATTAAGAGCTCTTCTGATCATTGGCTCAGCAGAGGTCCAAACATTGGTAATACTTTTTTTTTTTTTTTTTTTTTGAGACAGGGTCTCACTTTATCACCCAGACTGGAATGCAGTGGCATGAACACAGCTCACTACAGGCTCAACCTATCTTCCCAGCTCAGCCTCCCGAGTAGCTTGGACTACTGGCATGTGCCACCATGTCCACCTAATTTCTGTATTTTTTGTAGGGTCAGGGGTCTCCCCATGTTTCCCAGGCTAGTCTTAAACTACTGAACTCAAGCTATTCTCCGGCCTCAGCTTCCCAAAGTGCTGGGAGCACAGGTGTGAGATGCTGTTCCTGGATGGTAATGATTGTATTACTTTCTCTCTGTATGGCAACACCCGCTTCTTCATACCCCTCTTGATGGTCTTTATACACTTTAAGTTTGGTATCTTAGCCATGCACAAACATGGCTTCTCTCTCCAACTCTCTTTAGTACTCTTTGATGAAAGAACGGTGGTGTGAATTGCATTTGTATCCTTTTTAGTGTGTCTAACACAGTGTTCATATAATGAACTCTCAATAATTATTTACAGATTGAATGAATAAATGAACAATATAAATGATGTCACCAGTGCTAGAAAGGTATAATCTGTTAACTTAGACATATCTCAACAAGTTATTAATTTTTATATTCACTGAGACAAATTAAGAAAAAGTAGTCGATATTTGCATGCTTGGAAGAGTTTAATTCTGGTGACTTTTCGAAACGGAAATTTTGTAAGTGCCAATAAATAGCATTTACATTATTTGTTGTGCTCTACAATTTCGTCATGATAATAAAATATTGTTTGGATATAAAAAAGATCTGACTAAACTAGCCTGGGTGGTGTCCAAACCATCTGTTTAGGTCCAAAAAACACTTGTAGGGAATAAATATGTCTATAATGAGCTTGTGACTTTTAGATTTGAAACCTTAAGTGCAGAACTCAATAACAGTCCTCAGATGGCAGCTCTCAGAGATATCTACCAAGGAAGAAAACAGACAAGTTACCATTGCTAGTCAGATGCCTTTGCCAAGAAAGCGGAAGCATGGAAATGTAGGTCACAGATGGAATTCCATTATTTCATGGCTATGGTGTCCTAAGCACAAATCTGAAAACCACACCTGGCTGAGTTCCGATCAGAAGGAGCACCCATGTCCCCCTCTGTGGGGCTTGGCCCGCTCTCAAGCGTGGCCCTCTTCCCTCTCACAGATAGGCAGGAATGATTTTCTTAATCTTTACTTTGTCTAACATTATTTATATCTTCCACTGCAAGCCAGGCACTGTGCACATTGTTGGTGGTTCAGCAGCAAACCAGATAAACTTGAATCTTCCCTCCACGGAGATTTTTGCAGAATGAACACAGTTTTTGGAATCAAATGCAGATCTGAATACAACTCTTTCTACCCAAGAGTAAAGCAGATACATAGGATCTCTGACACATCAATAAAATACTTATATCCAAAAAGGATCATGCAATGAGAACAGCAGAATTTACAAAATCTCTGCTAAAAGGATACTGCTGGGATGTAGGCAAGATAAGGAATATGCATGGTCAACAAGGAGAGAAAAATGTGACAGAGATCAGAGTCACATGGATGAAAAGACACAATTACTCAGTGAAACCAAATTTGCTTAGGCCCCCTCAAAAATGAAGAAGGCCCTTCACCTACTCAATGATGAGGAGAAATATGTTCTCTGCTATGTTAAAATAAATGCAAGAAAAACTTTATCCATTTCCAAATGCTTATGTGTGTGTGTCTGTGTCTGTGTGTGAGATAAAAGTTAACCCCATTTCAAAACCTGCCAGCTACATACAGATGAACTGTATTTTTAATACTGTTGTAAAAATCACTGTTTAAATAAAAGCTTTTAAAAGAGAAAAATAAAGAATGCTATGGGACTACATTGAAAAACATGAGTTTTCTTATGGATTTCAAGTTCATTGCTCCCATCAAAATCCATGCCAGCGGAGGCATGAGAGCCAGCCACAGTGACCCAGAGTCACTCTTCTCATTAAGAAGAATCAGGGGAGTTGTTCCATTCAGGCTACAGATGACCACAGTTATCAAACTAATGCCAGACAATTTCCAAGCCAGCTGACATGCTCTTTGTTCACAGTAATTCAACTATTGACCGAGAGCCTACAATGGGCAAGTGAAGTGGCCCCTGCAAGTCTGGGAAGGCTGGAGAGAACAGGATACCTGTGGCTTCTGCCTTCATGGAGCTTCAAGTCAAGAGGGGCAAAAAGGCTAAACAAACAATTCAGAGGCTTGTATGTTAGAAATATTTCACAAGGATAGAACACCTCATGTGGGAGAAAGGAGGGTGGAACAAATTGAGAGGACGTGGTCAGGGTCCAACTTGTGAAGACACCATTTTGGCAGAGATGAAAGTTTGAGGGAGAGAAAGAGCTAGGCAGAAGTGGCGGTGGTGATGGTGATGATCATTTTCTGTAGGAGGAAATACAGGTACAGATTCTTCTGCAGTTTGGTGTGTTTGAGGTTATACAAAACACATTCTGTGTCAGAAGAATGAGAAAGAATCAACACGATACCCACAAATGGCTCGTTCACCACGTCCAATCTACCAAAGAAGAAAACAGGCGAGTTACCATGACTAGTTAGATGCCTTCGGCAAGAAAGTAGAAACATTAAAATGTAGGTCACAGATGGATTTCCATTATTTCATGTCTATCATGTCCGAAGCACAAATCTGAAAACCACACCATCCTTGAGCCATAAAGGCTTTATGTCACTGCTTGGCAACAAGAGTCTTTCAGGCACTTAGGAATGGAAACCTTCCTAATTTACTTTCTGCCTTAGAGGCATCAAAAATAGTAAGAACAAATAAACCCCCAAAACTATAATCTTCTGAAATGAAATTAAACGAAAACATTATATACAAACATGTAAATGCAGCATAATTAAAATATTGCAAAGAAAAACTTTCATGTAGGTGAACATTTTGGAAAGAAACAGTAAGCTTATAGTGGCATTACAGTATTATTGGAGAATGGAACATTTTTTGTAAACATTTCTTAAATGGTATTGTACCCTTATTTTCTTTTTATTTAATTTTTTTTTTTTTCTTCTGATTCTCAGAGGCATGGAGCTGAATTACTTGAAGTTCTTGATTTATGGCATCCTCAGTGGTCACACATGGCTCATCTTTATTTGTTTTGTTTATTTGAATAATTTAAAATATACCCAATCTTCCATTAGCCAAAGCAAAACATTAGAACCTAACAACCTACATTTAATTATATGGCCCCATCCCGTTCCCTTGCCTTCACCATTAGGTAATTATCTACTTGTATCTCAGGTTAATCTTTCTTTCCTTTTGTCCTTCTTTCCTTCCTTCCTTCCTTCCTTCCTTCCTTCCTTCCTTTTGAGGTTAATCTATTGCATCTCTAAGTACTGCTACAATGAATTGTTTTAAAAATCATGGTTGTTTTTAACTTTATAAAAGGGTATTATGATGGATGTAATCCTTCAAAACTTATTTTCTGCACTGAATATTATTTTGCTTAGATTGATCCATAATGTCTTACTGTATTCCACTGTGTGAATACACCAGAGTTTATTCATGCTTTGCACTTTCTGTTCATGAGTTCTATCCGGGTTTTTGCTATTGTGAATATAACTCAAATGAATATCCTTGCATGTGTATTCTGTAGCTCATATGGAAAAGTTTTTCTTGAGTATGTGTCTCAGACAACAATTGCGAAAACATAGGTTAACAAATGTTTAACTTTACACGAAAATACCAAACTGTTTTCCAAAATGGTTGCTCCAATTTATGGGCAATTTGAAGGGGATTCTGTGATTCCATAATCACTCCAATATTTGGTATTTTCAATTTTTTTTCCTAAATAAATAGGAATAGAAGGAGATTCTGTTTTCATATCTCTAGTTTTAATGATATTTGGCCTATTTATTTTCTCTTTTACGAAATAGCTGTTCATCTTTTTTGCCCATTTTCCTCAAAAGTCAAAAGTTATCTGTGCTTTCTTTATTAATTTTGAAGAGCTCCTTTTATATACTGTGCTTGCTACTGATCGTTGTTAGTTTTGTCTTTTGTAAATTCCTTCTGTCATTTGGTAATTTGTCATTTTACTATTTGTATTAGTCCATTCTTACATGGCTATATAGAACTACCTGAGACTGATCAAGAACTACCTGAGACTGGGTAATTTATAAAGAAAATAGGTTTAATTGGCTCATGGTCCTGCAGGCACCACAGGAAGCATGGCTAGGAAGGCCTCAGGAAACGTGCAATCATGGCAGAAGGTGAAAGAGATGCAGGCACGTCCCACATGGCTGGAGCAGGAGGAAGAGAGAGAATGGGGAGGTGCTGCACACTTTTAAACAACAAGATCTTATGAGAACTCACTCACCATCACAAGAACAGCAAGGGCTAAATAAACCTGTTCATGATCCAATTACCTCCCAACAGGCCCCTCCTCTGACATTGGAGATTATAATTCGACATGAGATTTGGATGGGGGACAAAGTCAAACCATATCACTATTTTACTTTATGTTGAAGAACAAAGTTAAATTTAGTGTGATACACCGAATTAATCTTTTTTCAATAAGTAAGCCATTTTGCATTGATTTAGATCAGTAGATCTAAATAATATCAATCTATATATTTTACTAGGAATTTTAAATTGTTTCTAAACATTTAAAACATTTAATTAAAATGGTGTTTAATTTGGAGTTTTTTTTTCATTTTGTGAAGATGTAGATTCAATTTAATCTCTTTTTTCTTTTCATAAGGATAATCATTTTTTCAAGTTCGTATATTGAACATATACTTCTTTCCCAATCTCAGATACCAGTTCCATATAAACTTCCATAAATATGTGGGTTGTCTACTTGATCCATTGGTCAAATTGCCATCACCGTATGTGCATATAAATTTCCATATTAATTTTAAAATTTGCTCTTTGATATCTGAAAAAGGCAAACTTTGAAGAGCTTTAGATTGGGGTTACAGTGAATATATAGCTCAATGTGAGGAGAATTGACTTGAGCAGTATTGAGGCTTTAGAAAGGTGAATACAGTGCATCTTTCTATTCATTTAACATGTTCTTAATTTCTTCAGTACTGTTTTAGTTTTTGAAGTATGAAACTTGCATGAATTTAAAAAATGTATCCCTAACCATTTCATATTTTTATTCTATTATAAATGGTATTGCTTTTCTAAAATTCCATTTCCAATTATTTGTTGTTAATACCTGCAAATGACAATTGATTTCTGTATATTGTCTCCAGATTGTGCAGATTGTGTATTCTCACTAATTCACCTACTAGATCTAGCAGTAGATAAAATCTACCAGATTTTTGTAGATTTTCTGTAATCTGAAGAGTTAACTGATTAGTTCTAGTAACTTTCTTAGAAATTCCTCATAGGCTGTTTTGTTTTTGTTTTATATAGATGATTACATCAATTACAAATAAAGATATTTTTACTTTTTCCTATCTAATATGCACACCTTAATTTCTTTTCTTATCTTAGTACACTGGCTAGAACTCCAAGTGCAATGTTGAATAAATGTAATGGGAATAAAGTTGTTGCTATTTTATCAATTTTAGTGAAAACATGTTCAGTCTTTCATCATTAAGAATGATTCTAGCTGTAGTTTGTCATTGTCATTTGTAGAAATTTTTGTGAGGTCAGGAGAGTGCCCTTCTATTCCTAGTTTTCTGAGAGTTTGTATAATAAATTGATGTTGGAATTTGTTAAATATATATTATTTTACATCTCTGTAGATTGTTTGAGTAAGCAGTTAGGCAGACATGAGCAGGGCAGGAGAGCATCCCTATCCAGGAGTGTCAGGCAACCATCAAGTGATGGTCAGGTGATTGCTAAATTATCTCTCTAAAATGATAATTAGTTACAGCCAATGCCAGGGAAAGACAGTCTCCCAATATCTCTCTAAAATGATAATTAGTCACAGCCAATGCCAGGGAAAGACAGTCTCCCAATAGAGAGAAAATACCTGAAGCTGGTGATTAGCAGCTTTCAGAGAAGCTCTCAGGAGTTGAGTGAGTGGGCTCAAGCATGCACACTAAGTGACAAAATGGTGAAGTTTAATTAGTATACAATATTCGTCTAAGAATGCTCAACTGGTAAGGGAAAAAAGTCTCAAGCGAGTATACACACAACTTCAATAAACACACTGCATGTGCAGCCCCTCCCAAGGGCTGGCAGGCCACTGAGCATACGGACAGCCTACCTCAAGTTAAAAAGGGAGTAGAAAAACAAACCCCAGAACCAAGCCAGTGTATAAAACCCCAAGTCCAGTGCTGAATGAGACACTTGAATCTTTCAAGTCACCCACTTCACCCTCTTCCAAGTGTACTTTGCTTCCTTTCATTCCTTCTCTAAAACTTTTTAATAAACTCTGTCTCCTGCTCTGAAACTTGCAATCTCTCTCTCTGCCTTAAACCTACTTCTGCCTCTTAGCTGAATTCTGTTCTCTGAGGAAACAAAGGTTGACTTTGCCACAGACCCATATGCATTCACTGCTGACAATTAGATGACAGTGTAATTTTTTGGTGAAGTGAATTTGATACATAGTCAAAAATCTAGATTGTGTTGTGTTTCTTCAAGGAAGTCGAAAATTGGTTTTGCTTTTAATCTTGCAACTAAATTTTGTTCTATTCATACTAAATGTTGTTTTATCCTTTTGGGGATAGCTTATTTTGGTTATGCTCTGTATTTGAGGATATGGTTCTTTCTTCAGAATATGGTATAGACCTTTATCTTAAGAAATGACTTTATTAAGGTCTCCACTGAATACCTGAGGTTCCCAGCAAAGTCTCTCTGCTCAGGCCGGGTTGGAGCTCCAAGTCTTCCATTACTTCACAACATACAGCTGTAAATTAGCTGTAAGCAATAGAGTAACCAATTTCTTTCCGGCCTTGTTATACTTTGTCGACACCTGATCAGGACCTGAAGTGAACCCCCATGCAGAATTCTGCCCCACTGCCAACACCATATGGCGCTCACTCTTCTTTGATACCTGAGTCCACAAGTTCCAGCCACATCAACACCCTGGAACTCCGGTCTTCATCCCTTCAGCTCAATGACATCACTGCTCACTGTGGGCTCCACCTGTCTGCAACTTGGTAGGGAAAGCCACCTATGGAAGGCCCTAGTCAGGAAGCCAGAAAAAATACAGAGTTCATCATTCTGATCCTTCTATTGTGTAATGCTTGGGAATAATATTACATAGTTTGTTTCATATAGCTTTTCCAATGTTATGACTGTTTACAAAGAATAAATCCAGTGCCAGTTAAAACATCTTTGACGACCCTGCTTCTCCAAGCCCTTCACCCTTCTTTATAAAATATATAATATGTTAATGAGTGCCGTGGAAAGACTTTTAGGATTTTTCTGGGATTGTGTCGAACCTATCAACCAATTTGGAGATAATGACATCTTCACAATATTAAGTTGGGCATATCTCTCCATTTATTTAAATTTCCATTAATAGTTCTTTGTTTTGTACATAATTTCTAAGCATTATAATGTGCTTCCATTGCTACTATAACATACATATTATTTAATAGACCCTTACACAATTTAAAGATTAATAGAAAGATCAAATCAAATGTCTCCAAATAGTTATCTAATTATGTTTAATATTTTTAGTGACAGAGCTCACTATAGCTAATTTTATTGTCAAACAATAAATCTTGCTATGAAGTTTTTCCTTATCATGAGCCAAAATTTTCCTTCCTGAAGCTCTGTGTCCTAATTTTACTCTGACTTTAAACAAATACATCTAATTGCTAATATTATTACTCAGCTTATATCATTTGCAAATTACTTTTATAATTTTAAACTGTTGTATAATTAGTCTTCACTAAAAAGTGGACATAAAGTAGAATTGGTACTATTTGTCCAATTTATGGGTAGAGAACATGGAAATCACAGAGTTAAAACATATTTCAGTTCTCACAGTTGGTTAGCTAGAACTTTGGCTCTCAATTCACTATTACTTCCATCAATGTCAAGTTTAGTTTATTTGAATCTATTCTACGGAGCAAGGTGCAAGGTCACAAGAAGGTAAGACGCTGACATTAAACTTTCTAAACTTTTCTAAAACACATTTCTAACTTACAAGTTGTAAGCATCTTTAAACTCCTTGGATATAATCAGACTTGAACTGATGGTCTTGTAAAGGGAGCACTTCCTGTCTTGTATTCATTGGTGATCTACTTACTCAACCAGCAGAAAAGACTTACAAGATTCTCTAAACATTATCTGCCTCAGTAAATCCTAGGTGACTTTAGATGCAATCAGTAATTGGTGGCACATTTAAGTTTTTGGACTTATTCTTAAAAAGAATTTTGAATGTGTGAGAGTAGATTGAAAATAAACTGAAGGAGGAAAGAGCATTAGCATTCATGAGCGGCCAAGAGTTTTGTGTGCTTTCTACTCATTCATCTAGCCAGCCCTGTGCAGTAGTTGGTATTATCTTTATTTTACAGATGAGGATTATGTGCTCAAGATCAAATTCTTTGACCTAGATATTCTGATGCCATTTGGATTATTTTTTTCTCAAATTTGCATGCCACAATGCACCGGAGAGATTTTTGAAAAGATATTTAATAAATGACAAAAATACTGGAAACTTTTACCAAATTCCGCTCTTTTAGCAATGGCAAATAAACTCAGCAATTAGCTGATTGAACAAAAAGAAGAAAATGTAGAAGGGGCTAAAATGTATTTATTCATAATGTATCAGGGACTTTGCTAAAAGTTGTACACATATTTATCATTGAAACACTACATGAACTTATAAAGCAGTTACTGATTTTATCTTCATTTTATAAATAAGAAAAACTGTGTTTTAGACAGTGTAATGGTTAATATTCAGTGTCAACTTGATTGGATGGAAGGACGCAAAGTATTCTTCCTGGGTGTGTCTGTGAGGGTGCTGCCAAAGGAGATGAACATTTGAGTCAGTGGACTAGGAGAGGCAGACCCTCCCTTAATCTGGGTGGGCACCATCTAATCAGCTGCCAGTGCGGCTAGGATAAAGCAGGCAGAGGAATGTGGAAGGACAAGACTGGCTGAGTCTTCTGGCCTCCATCTTTCTCCTATGCTGGATGCTTCCTGCCCTCAAACGTCGGACTTCAAGTTTTTCAGCTTTTGCACTCTTGGACTTACACCAGTGGTTTGCCTTGGGCCTTCAGTCACAGACTGAAGACTGCGCTGTCAGCTTCCCTACTTCTGAGGTTTGAGACTCAGACTGGCTTCCTTGCTCGTCAGCTTGCAGATGGCCTATTGTAGGACTTCACCTTGTGATCGTGTGAATCAATACTTCTTAATAAGCTCCCTTTCATATATAAATCTGTCCTATTAGTCTTGTCTCTCTACATAATCCTAATACAGAGAGCAAGTAATTTTCTTCCAATTTTACACAGCCAGCAGAAACAAGGGTGGCCAGGAGACACCGTCCTAAAACCAGCTCATTCTTTAGCCTTTGCTTTTGAAACAGGAGAAGTTCCCTTGTCCCTCTCACAGGGCATGCAATGGAGGTGTCAATTGCTTCTTGAATTCCCTTCTGCTGAAACCTCTCCGGGAACATATAGATGGGCAGGCTGTAGGGCTCCAACCCTACAGCAGTGTCCAGGGTTGAATGTTTACAGCTGAAGCCCCAGTGGGCATGTGTTATAAGGTGCTCCTTTAGTTTAGCCATGTATAGGTGGCTTGTGTAAGCCAGCTCAATTAGACCCTCTACCTTGTCACAAGGACAGAAGGCTGTCTGCGTCCCAGGTTTTTGCCTTGGTGTACCAGAAGAATCGGATCCCATGTGGGCTTCGAGAATGAATGCAAAGTTTTATTGAGTGGAAGTAGTTCTCAGCAGATGGCAGAGCCAGAAGGGAGATGCTTTTCCCCCTGGAGTTGGGTCACGTGGTGGCCCCAGCTTTCCTCCGACTGCCTTGGGCAAACTCTGCCTCGTCCTGCTGATCAGTGACCTGATGGTGTGCTGGCATCTGCCGGTGTGTTCTTCCGCCAGTGTACTCCCCTTGACATCCTCTCAATATCCAGCCACTTGTGTCTTCTTCCACTGATCTGCTCCTCTCAATGTCTAGCTACCTGTGTGTCAGCCTGCTAGGGTCTCAGGTTCTTACAGGCATAGGGTAGGGGCGTGATTGGCCAGGGTGATCTTGGAAAATGCAACATTTGGGTGCAAAAGCGGAAGTGTCTGTTCTCACCTAGGTCTGTGGGGGTGCAGCCCTAGCCAGGAACCCCCTTTTCTCTACCCAGCACTTCCCTGTCCCCACTTCTGTATGACTGAAAGGGACCACACTCTTCCCTTCCCAGCACTCTCGTATCAGTTTCACTTAGGTACAAAGATAGTAAAATACTGGGCCAGGAATAAACATGGATTAAAGTAGAATAGGGTTAAGTTTTTTTGTCTTTTGTTTTTAAGGGTCTTTTCTTCCACAGTATGTGTAAGACACCTCTGAAACATCCTAGTAAAGATAAAAATTATTTTACTAAACCTCTGCAACAAGTCTCTGAGATAGAAACATTTATAACTCTAATTTATTGAATGTTTAGTGAGGCCTAGAGAAAATAATTACAACTTTCCCAAGAACACTGTATTAGTCCATTTCCACACTGCTATAAAGGACTGCCTGAGACTAGGTAATTTATAAAAGAAAGAGGTATAATTGACTTACAGTTCAGCATGGCTGAGGAGGGCTCAGGAAACTTACATTCATGGCAGAAGGCAAAGGGAGAGCAAGGAACCTTCTACAAAAAGCAGCAGGAAGGAGAATGAATGCAGAAAGAACTACCAAATACTTATAAAATGATCAGATCTTGTGAGAACTCACTCATTATGATGAGAACAGCATGAGGAAAACCACGCCTATGATCCAATTACGTCCACCTAATCTCTCCCTTGACAGTTGGGGATTACAGGGATTATAATTCAAGATGAGATTTGAGTGGGGACGTGAAGCCTAACCATATTAAACACAAAATTAGGAAATGTATACCTGAGGGCCTAGCCTGGGTCTGAGGCCCCCACGGTGGCCAAGTCCTCCCCTCTGTCCTGTCCATCCTCTCCTAATGGCCAGGCTATGATGTAAACATACACAGGTTTCAGTGAGGAAAAACATGCTGAGTTCCATGGTGATTGCTGGACCCAAAGCTCTTTGCTTAGGAAATGCATAGTTGGGAGATTCATAGTCCCTCTTGCAGACTAATCATCTCACAGATAAAATGTACAGGTGCATTGGTGCTGGCTCATGTCTGCATTGATTTCCCAGAGGGGCTCATGCTCAAAAGTTGAGTAGAAAACAAGGACTTTAAGAGAACTTAAAATTTAGAGTACCCAAAGAAGCATTTCTGAAGCACATTAAGCTAAACAGCTCATTAGTTAGGACTCTGTCCTCTCAAAACACTGCAGAGATCCACACAGTGTTACCTTGGACAGCAGCTGCTTCCTGGAATCTTTATACTCTCACCACAACTCCTAAGCAGGAGGAAGAGACTTTTGGAATATTAGGGTAGAAAATGCAAGTGGAGATAATTAGTCAAATATTGTCCTGTGATGTGGTTTGGCTGTGTCCCTACCCAAATCTCATCTTGAATTGTAGCTCCTGTAATTCCCACATGTTAAGGCAGGGACCCAGTGGGAGGTAATTGAATCATGGGGGTAGGTCTTTCCTAGGCTGTTCTCATGATAGTAAATAAGTCTCACGAGATCTGATGGTTTTATAAAGGGCAATTCCCCTGCACACGCTCTCTTGCCTGCCACCATGTAAGATGTGCCTTTGCTCTTCCTTTGCCTTCTGCCGTGATTGTGAGGCCTCCCCAGCCAGGTGAAACTGTGAGTCCATTAAACCTCTTCCTTTATACATTACTAAATCTTGGGTATGTCTTTATTAGCAGCATGAGAACAGATTAATAATCCCATTTTTAAAATTTCATTATAAAAATAAGCGAACTGACTGTTTAAGACCTGAGAATTACAAGGCTGAGTCAGTTTGGCCACACAGCCAGTTAGTGCAGGGCCAAGAACACAGAGGTCCCTTGAACCCCTGCCCAGCTCTTTTTTGCCATCAGAATGCTTCCTTGTCATTTTACTGATGGACTTACCATTCCCCACATTAAACACTAGATTTCTCTTTTTTTGTGCAAAGTGTTCTCCGTTTGTCAGCTACATGCTAGTAAGTACCATGTTCCCTGTGTTTTTCCTCACCACCAGGGAGGGCCCCAGGAAGTTGTCCACCTTGAGCCCACATAACCTTGTGAGTAACTTAGACACACTCCACGTCAAGCTGCCTCAAGGGCACTTGGAGAGCTCTGGGAAGGCTGCGATGTGCACACCACGGGGAAGCTCTCAGAGGATATTGGCAGCAATTCAGTTGCCAACCAGCTGCAAAAAGCTTTAAAGGACAGTGTTGCATAAAAAATGAAAAATGTTGATTGAGGACATATTGCCCTTGATTGAATGCTGAAGGAAACCTGCTGGCAGAAAAATAGATGAGAAAGGGAGAGGGGAAAGGGGGGCAGGGAAAAATAGGTCTGCCCACTTTAGCAGCTGTGGAGAAAGCTGTTTGTCCACCCACAGTGAGCATCACATGGAGTGAGATGTTGTGCTGTCTACCAGAAATCCAGGCCCCCAAACTGCTAGGGATCTTACCATAGTTTGCCTTGGAACTTTCCAATGCTAAGAACTGTTCAAACCTTTGCTTTCCTAACTGATTCCCATTCTATCCCATCGTTTCCAGCTTTGCCAGAAGGCCCCAGAAGGGTAGGGCGGGAAGAGAGTGTGTATTTACAGCCTTTGAACGCAGACTTGGGGCTTTATAATCCAGTGACCATCAAAGATGTAACTTAGGCATCTTCTCGGAGACACTAGCAGCGATTTTATCATTTATTCCTGTGGGAGATCTGGCTCCCTACCAGCCAAGGATGGAGCTTTCTCTTAATTCCCAGAGTTGTAGAGCCAGTGGTTTTAAATGTGACTGTTCTGAGGATTCCTCTTTGCAGAGTTCAGTTACTCACCAATCATCACTGCCCAGGGAGGATGCGTTTCTGAGAAATATTCTAGATGTCTTGATTGAAAGAGGCTCCACTGTGATCTGAGCCAGATATAATGTTTACCTTAAGAGGACTCATGCTAATCATTCAGCACAACGGTGTCCTCTAACTAGAGTTAGCATCTGCTGGATCACTGACTGCATTTCCATAGAACACAGAACACAGTGGTCAAGATTCACGAAACATTGTCCACCTTCTAACTCCAAGCAGACACCAAGAAGGAGGCAACAGCAGGAATCCTGAGAAACAAAGGGAGTCCAAGGAGCTATGGGGAGAATTTTCCATCTTTGGGGATGAGGATGGAAAGCATCAATTTATGTGAAACCTATTGCTTGATTGAAGACTAGATTTTTGAAAGGCATCCTGTAAATCACCCTGCCACACACATTGTTGGAAGGTAAGAGAGTTAGACACAATGCTGACACTGCAAACAATTGAGCATTTCATAGTCTTCATCTCATAATTAGTGTGGTAGTAATCAATATGACTGATATAAAAAGAACTAGATATAGGTCTGTTTTTCTGATGTCTTGTGAGTTTCTGTAAGGCAATATTAATTAAAAATGTGTAAGGTATTGATATTGTATGATCCTTTGTTGGTAAATGTGAGAAATTCCATAGATAATGCTTGATGATCGAGCCCCCTCATTGTACACTACAGGAACATAGAACCAAATAATACTACAGATAAATGTTTGTTGTATTAATAACTTCACAAAAGGATACAACTTTTCTGGAGGGATATCAACAGGCCAAAGGCCTGTAATCTATCAATTCTACTTTTAGGAATATATCATAAGGTAAATGTGTGGTTGGTTATTCAATTTAGGTAAAATTTTACTCAACAAACCTTCTTTTACAAAAAAAAATTGTTTCTTTTTTGTTGTTGTTTTTTGTTTTTTGAGATAGGTTCTTGCTCTGTTGCCAGGCTGGAGTGCAGGGGCACTATCTCAGCTCACTGCAACTTCCACCTCCCTGGTTTAAGCGATTCTCCCGCCTTATCCTCCCAAGTTGCTGGGACTATAGGCATGTGCCACCATGCCAAGCTAACTTTTGTATTTTTAGTAGAGGCAGGATTTCAGCATATTCTCCAGAATGGTTTTGATCTCTTGACCTCATGATCCACCCGCCTCAGCCTCCCAAAGTGCTAAAATAAGAGAAAACTTTAAACAACCCAGAATGTTTAGTAACAAAGGTCTAGTTCAATAAAACTGATCAACCATGTAGGACAACACTATGTGGACTGAAAAATGATATTGTAGAAGAACGTTTATCCACATGAAAATATGTTTTTAAAAGTTTGGTTAGAAAAGTAAGACAAATATCTAAATGGCATGTTCAGCATAGAATATTTTTGATAATTAGAACATAAGCATACACAAATATTCTGCAAGTATATCAATATTTTTTAAATGTTAACATCTGTTTTTTGAGTAAAGCAAGAGATGTTTTTAAAATATTTATTTGTATTTAAATTTTGCACTTATTCTAAAATGAATGCTCATTAATCATGTAGTAAGAAAGTAATGACAAAAATAGTAAAAAAAAAAAAAAAAAAAAAGGCCTCCATAAATTACATGTAATTTAATAATGAAAAACTAGTTAGCTACTACCTACCAGGTCCTATATGGGCAGGCAGAGTGGAAGGTTCAAAGGAGAATTGATCAGTTCTGCTTTCCAAGCACTCATGATTCTGAGAACCAGAACAGAACAAGGAAGCAAAGGATGAGAAACCAAATTTTCTAAGAGCATCAGTTTCTTAAAGTCGATATCATGGGGATATCTTTGAGCCCGTGTTCCATTTCCTTATGTTTAACAGTTTCAGATTCGAGAACAGCCTGGCCAACATGGTGAAATGTTGTCGTTATGAAAAATACAAAAATTACTGGGCATGGTGGCAGGTGCCTATAAGCCCAGATACTTGGGAGGCTGAGGCAGAAGAATCACTCGAACCCAGGAGGTGGAGGTTGCAGTGACCCAGGATCGTGCAACTGCACTCTAGCCTAAGAGACAGAGTGAGACTCTGTCTCAAAAGAAAAAAAAGTTTCAGAATATATCTAGGCAGAGATTCACCAGCTGTCACCTACATACTGACCAGGACAGCATTAGATGTCCTGGTTTACCTGTAATGAACTGAGGTCCTTCCAGGCAATTATTTCAGAGCCTTAAGATTCCTGGATCCTTCTTCCTGGCCTACCCTTTCTCCTCTAAATATTCCACAGCTTACTCCCATGCCTTCCCGTAGGTCTCTGATCAAATATCAATTATCGGAGAGGCCCTCTCTGACCTGTCTCTAAAATAGCTTCAACCCACCCCAGCCACACCACACCCCATCATCTGATGTATGTGTGAGTGTGTGTGTGTGTGTGTGTGTGTGTAAAGGCTTTGTCTGTTTTGTTTATTGCTTTAGCTCAGGCATCTGGAATGTGGCAGGCACTCACATCAATTTTGGTAAATTAATGAATAATTCCAGTGCTCCTAAGCTAAAGTGAAATACACATTCTAATACCAAGATTAGTTTTAAGTTCATATCTCTAGTGTTCAGAAGGGGTATGGAGAGGAAAAAAAACATGAAGAACTCTAACCGAATTCCTAATAAACATGGCATCTTTTTTTTTTTTTTTTTTTTTTTTTTTTTTTAACTTTAAACAGTGTAGTTCTCTAGTTAGTTTGGAGCACTGTGTTCCCTGGGCTAGTGTCATTAGTATAATTCCCATTTGGGACAGTTGCATTCAACTTAAGGCTGGTGTCAATCGATGATGGGTGCTACAGCTACAGAACCTCTACAAACGATGTGTGGAAGCCCGGGGAAACTATCGCCATCATCTTCTAAGTGAATGCACCTCCAATCCCTTAGATCAGCACTGGGGATGTTTATCACTCGGTCCAGTGGTAAATATAAACACATGGGAGAGTTTGAATGGCAAAAAAGAAAAAAAAAGTGGCACTTTGGGAGGCCGAGGCAGGCAGATCACCTGAGGTCAGGAGTTCGAGACCAGCCTGTCCAACATGGTGAAACCCCATCTCTACAAAAAATACAAAATTAGCAAGGTGTGGTGGTGCATACCTGTAATCCCAGCTACTCGGGAGGCTGAGGCAGGAGAATCGCTTTAACCCGGGAGGTGGAGGTTACAGTGAGTCGTGATTCAGCCTGGGCAACAAGAATGAAACTCTGTCTAAAAAAATAAGAGAGAGAGAGAGAGAGAGAGAGAGAGAGAAAGAGAGAAAAGTCACCCATACAACCACCAAGTCATTTAAATTCACGGTTTTTCTTGGATCCGAGTTATCATCTTCACACATGGGGAGACAGGCCTGTATAAGACAATTGGTTTCAGCTCTCCAGCACCCTTGGAGTTGACGGAGCTCTCTCCAATCCTGAGCCGTCCATCTTACCAGTGTACCCGATCCTTGTGGAAACCTCCCAAATTATGAGGGTCTTCTCTATGTTGAAGCTGAGGCACTCACTTTGCAACAAGTAACCTTGAAGTGATTCCCCAAAGATGCAATGGTATTATTGGTTTACTATAAAGTCACTAGTGACTTTAAGTGGTATGACTGCTTAGAGAATTTACAGCATTTACAGTCAGGGTTATTTTCCCTGGAAGAACAATATAAGGTGAGATGTTTGAGAGCGGAGACTGTTTTGTTCATGTCTGTGTCACCTGTAAGTAGCAAAATACTTGCCATGTAGAATTCTTCTCAATGATACTGGTGTGTTTGCTAAAAAAAACTGAATCACTGATTGAGGGTTCCAGTCATGAAGTTTGCATTTTAAATCTGCAGTGCTGTGATGTTGTCCAGCCTCCTACACGCAGTGGCACTTCTCATTTAATGACTCTGTAAATTCTTTACTTAATGACTCTTAAATTCTTTACCGTTGTAACCTACAATAAGTAACATGGAATGAGCCCCTAGAATACAGCCTGGCACCTAGGTTCCTGATTTGAGGATGCCCAGTGCTGCCCAGGCCCTGTGGGCTAGACAAGGGAAGGGGATGTGAGGGCTGCACTCTCAGCTACTCCAGTCTGGCGGGAGAAATAGTGAAACTGTGCTGCTATGTCACTGCTATCCATACTCTAAGACAACTTCAAGTACTTCAGCTGAGATGAGGTAAAGGGTGAAGGTTGAGGTCAAAATACAGCTAAGAACAGAAATACAAAGGCAGGGAGACAAAAGCATGGATTGATCCAGTTGGCTGCTCAGTTCCATGCCAAGGGATGAACAGGTGTCTATCTAGAAACAAAGTCTTAAATAAGAAAAGACCTACCTTAGAAACATAGTCACATCTCCTCCACTTGCTAAATGATGTGGCCTGTGGCATGTCACTGAGCCTCCATTTCTGACTCTATCATTAGGGCTACGAATATCAAATGAATTAATACATATGAATAGATTTTGTTGGCAGTAAAATAATATTCAAATCTATTATGCTCTCAATATGTGGAAGGAGGACCACTTTCACCAACATAACAAAAACTGGTGTTACCAATTCGTTACATATGAAGCATGCAGGAATAAAATCAGAGGTGTGTCAAAGTCAGCTCCCACCAGTTCCAGAGAGCTGACTGTAGCCATCTACTCCCAAATCAGCCTTCAGTGATCTAATGAGGGTAGTTTGCCCTTGGCCACAGTGAGAGTGTTTACACCATAAAATTTGGAAAATGCTACAAATCAGGACCTCTTTATTCTCCTCTGAGAGAGGCTGTTAAACCTTTACCAACATAAGACTGGACAAAATGTCTGTTTTTTCCAGTTAATCTTTCTCATATCTGATAAGGATAAGATTTTTTTCTATTTGTTTCACACTAGCCCTTTCAGACACCAGCATTTCCCTGGATTAGCAAAACAATCAGCATTCACAAGAGGAGAGAGACTGAGGGGGAAAAAAAAAAAGGTTCTAAATCTGAAGCCTGTGTCCATCTTTCTTAGAGGAATTTAAATTCCAAGGCCTATATATTCTTCAATTCCATATGGTACCATGAGGTCTCAGTAAATATCACTCAATGGCTCCGATTTAGTAACACTGACACACACACACACACACACACACACACACACGAGTCATCTGCCATCTGCTGGACTTCATGTGAGAGTCGGTAGTTTCAGTCAATGGAATGGTGTTCATAGACACGAACCTCTAACCTGATTGAGATAGTTTGGGTCAATAACTTCTTCCTGATTGTTGAAAGATTAATAACACATTTGTATTCTTAAAAGTGGCATCAACTATAAGCTGATGGGAAAAATCAAGTTTTCTGTGTGTTGGTTCCTCTCAAAGATGCATTCCATTGAGGAAGGGGTTTATGTACCTCCTAAGAGCATGGGGCGAGAGCATGTTCAAGCCAAAGGGAAGTGTCAGAAATGTGTTCCCTACTCATCGTGCCCTCAAACAGGGCCAGTGACAGTAACAGACACTATCTGTTTCATGCACTTACTCCCATTTCTAGATCTGGTACCTGAAACCACAGTCCTGAAAGTAGTCAAGTACAGCTATGCCTGAAGCCAGGAAGTGTGGTTTTCCACGGTGAGGAAGATTTGCATTGTGAAGCAGATGTCAGATAGAAAAAGGAAAACAGAAATATGAAGACATTGTAAGAATTTTTGGGTGATTTCTGACCTGCTCACTTTCCATCAGGGCATCCCAGGGTTTTTTGCCTTCTCAATTTTGAACAGCATAGCATTTAAATGATCATTTTTGTTTCTCCCCGCTGCTCCCCAATCTAAACAACAAAAGAAGGAATTTAACCTCATATCCTCGCTCTGAAATTAGCTCTATTGTCAGAAGATGACAGCTGTATCCTGATTTCAAGAATTTCGTGTTGGAATAAAACAGCATTTTTGAAACCATTGTGTTATTTCAAACAGATCTGTAATGGTCCCTCAGCAAACCATTTTCAGAAGACTTGGGTAAGTAAGATAAAAAGACACCATTTCTGAAGAGTTGCTTTTATGGGCTAGGTCAGAGTGCTCTCTTTCCATGTTGTTCATTCCCAGTTGAATTTCCTAATAGTCTATCTCCTCAGCTAGCAGATGCCCAGCCTCATGTCGGAACCAGATCGCGCCACTGCTGAGATTCCATCCAGTTCCTTTCTTATTGAGCCGTTTCCCTAGCAGATGGTGCAATGCTGCAGGCATACTCCTTCCTGTTAATTACCAGCCTTCGCTACAGATGGAAATGTCAGTCAGCCTCACAGGTCCTGGTTCCTGCCATTGCCTCAGTCCCTAGCCCTCTACCTAGGCAAGATGCTGCCAACACACACCATGTGTTTTGTGACTGCTGACTAGGCAGGCAACAAAAAACAACTTACTTCATGAATATTCATGGCGGAATGTTTAAAGTTCTGTTCATCTGTGATGCTTATAGATCCGCTTAAAGGGGATGGCACCTTCCTAAGAACACTCTGCCCCTTGTTTTCCTAAACTGAGGATACACGAGTTACCAAGTGAGTTGCCATGGCAACGTAGAGAGGACCATTAAACGTCGGCCATTTGGAGCCTTCTGTAGACACATCAATTTCTGACTAACATTCTTCTCGTACCTCTAAGTGTCACTTAATTATTCTTGTCCTGCCATAACAGACCAATAGTCACCAAGCTGAACTGATTAGCTAATAACTGTTGGTTTTCATTAAACCCTGATTATCTCATTAGTGCATATGTAACCAATATGAATTCCTTGATCTTTCTTGGTATTTAAATATACCAAATCAAGATAAATGAATTTCAGTAGTCATCCTCTATCCATTAAGTCAAATTATTTTACTTCATGTGGGAAACATTTTAGCAATCAAAACTGGGTATCTTTTTAGGTTTAGAGGAAAAAAATAGGTTTCAGGTTTTGAGAGTAGAGAAGAGGAAGTGAGACCTTGAGGAAGCCTTTGATTGAAGGTCATTCAGATAAGCTTTTTTTTTTTTTTTTTAATTGGTCATCTTCTTTGGGATGCTGTGTTTATAGGTGAGATCATGTGATGATGGAGAAGGTCACCAGAGCTAGGTACCTTGTCCACACACAGGGTTTCCTTCCTCCATGACTTAACCCAGAGATGGAGACGGCGGGGTCAACATTAAATACCACACACAGGCAAAAGAGTTTCAGACAGAAGGATCATCTTCCTGAAGACAAAATAATCATCATCCTTTGAGGGCAAAATGGGCAACCTTATGGGTGTGTAAAATTGAGAAGTAGCTTTCATGAGTCCTGATTTACTTATTTACAAAATCTAAATTTATTTTCTTCCTTAGATATCTTTTGTTTTGGAATAAGACTCTACACTATGGGATTTCTAGTGGAGAAGAGAGTTACCAGAGTCAGCACTGGAGGTATGGGAATTTCTAAGCTAGAGAACTACAGTAGGGAAAATTGAAATATGCGATTCTGGGGGTCTCACTGATAGTTATGAAGCTTAAGTCTTTTGTCCTGATGTCTTTTTAAGAAGCATATGTTAGTTGTATGCTTTTTGATATTAAAAAAAAAAAGATAAAGTCTGTGTAGGTATTTTACAGGCAGAGCAGAGATGGGGATATTCTGAATGCCCTTACCCCCCAGAAAACAAAAGGTAAGCGACACATATTTTATAAGGTATTAAAAGAGGATACATCTCTAGGAAGAGTGGGGAGATAATGCCCATAATGTAGCCAGAGCTCTACATTCCCTTGTTCAAAATCAACTATGATTGAATTTTACAATGAAGAGCACATACAGTGATTTGCAGGTAAATGTTTAACAACAAGCTCACACACACACAAAAAATTTAGAATATATATACATATATATAATGTCATTATAAACTTTATTCATATAAAGGATGTATATCACACACTTTACAAATAATAAAATACACAATAATCTTTACTGCAAATTTTACATAAGCAATTAATTCTTACAGAATGCTTTCATTGATTTTTGCCAAGCTGTAGTATCTGTAGCCAACCTATAGTTACGATTCAGTTATGATTTGATGATTGAAACTGAATCCCTTTCTGCTCTTTTCTCACTAAATTTGTTATCATTAAGTCCAATATGTGATCTATTGTTAAACTAGTTCTCATTCTCATACAAACTATTATACATTTAGTAAATCAAAGCCTGTTTCTGCTTCATCGCTACGTATGTCAGAATTTCACTCTTTTTTTTTTTTTTTTTTGGGACGGAGTCTTGCTCTGTCACCCAGGCTGGAGTGCAGTGGCCGGATCTCAGCTCACTGCAAGCTCCGCCTCCAGGGTTTACGCCATTCTCCTGCCTCAGCCTCCCGAGTAGCTGGGACTACAGGCGCCCCCACCGTGCCCGGTTAATTTTTTTTGTATTTTTAGTAGAGACGGGGTTTCACGGTGTTAGCCAGGATGGTCTCGATCTCCTGACCTCGTGATCCTCCCGTCTCGGCCTCCCAAAGTGCTGGGATTACAGGCTTGAGCCACCGCGCCCGGCCAGAATTTCACTCTTTGTTCAATGATGTGAGGAACTTTTTTTGTCTAATCAGATAATGGTATTCAAATATAGGAAGAATATTTCTTCAATATCTTTTGCTATACACAATGTAGTAGCTACATGCACAGCACACCATTAGGTTTAATCTGCATTACTGACATTTTCCGCAATACTTTCTTAAGTCTAGTCAGTCAACAGAGCATTAAATCAAGTTTTGTTTTACAGTGTTTGCCAATTTCTGTTTTATAAATATTTATACCATGCCCAATTTCAAGCTATCAACATGATGTCACTGAAGGCAAAGTTGGGCAGAGAAGTTATAATAGTACACTTGATTTTTAATAATGACTGTGTTTAACAACCAAATTACAAAATTGCTGAAAATTTGACCATAGGCTCTTGCAGGCTGGTACAAGTCAGCTCCAACACACCACCTGGGCACCCAGTCTCCCCATTTCCTCCACTTACCATCTCTTTTGGAACAAATATATCATGTGTGTATGTTTACCAGTATGTAAAAATTACATAATTTTACAAAGTCTTACTTAAGTGAAGCTTAATAAAGCGCTCAATAAATTGAATTGAATGGATGCACACTTAATGAAGCTAGTTGAAAAAATAAAATATAAACACATGGAAAGTTTAATAATGTTTGGAGTGATTTTTGCTTTGTGCCGAGGGAGATTTAACAGGACAACATGGCTTCTAAGGCAGGCAAGGACTTTCTGTACAGCCTAGTGTGGGTGGGCAAGGGGCTTAGCCTGAGCCTGGAAAAGTGGTTAAGATTTGGGTAGATGAAGAGGGAAAAAAAGAATAGTTCAGGCATTAATTCAAAGAATATGTATTGATTGATTACTAGTAACCATAAATATTAAATTTTATATCATTAACTATCTTTAAAAGGATATACAGTTTCCCCAAAGAATGTTTTAATCTTCCAAACAACTGGAGGGACACAAATAAATTTCAAAAATCAGTTATTCTAGGAGTTTTAAATGTCTAAATTTTAAAAATTAACCACTGCGTGTAAAAGCAAGCAAAAATTGTTTTCCTTATATACTGTATCTTTAAAAATTCCATGGAAAATAACAGCAACAGAAACGTATGAGGAAACCAAAAATTGCTTGTAAGATTTATGAGATAGACAAAAACCAGTGTTTTGTTTTGTTTTGCTTTTTTAAATTTGGTCTTCAAAGGAGGGAGAAGAAGGACACATGTAATTAAAGGTCAAAATGAAAATAACTTGGCTAGAATTCATTTTCATTTGCAGACTGGCACTTGTAGGAATTCCCTATTAGCCCAAAGACTACCCTGAATGAAGTTAGTTAAGCATTATTTCCCAGAGTAAGAAGTTAGCTTTCGTTTCTGAAACCAGGAAGAATTATAGATCTACATAAAACAAATATAGATTTGTTTGCTATAAAATGAGAAAGAGGTCTGTAATTCTGAAAAAAGAAATATCTAACCTCTAATAGGGAAAATATAAAAAATTTACTTTTTATTGAAAAGTAAATATGGAAATAAATACTAAAAATGACCAAATTGAAAATTGTTCAATCTAGTTAGTCATGTAATTAAAGTAATAGGATGTCAATTTCTCTTAAAAACCAAGGCCATAGAAGTTACTACATTATTGCCTCTTCTGATATGAAATAGATATACTCATATACTGCTATGAATTGCTACTAATTTATTTCTAGAAGTCAGTTTGACATATGTAACTAGAACCACAATAGAGAAATGGTTAAAGATACTATGGGCCATCTGTCTGTCTGTCTGTCTCATCCGTCTAATTAGTTATCTAGAAAAACTGGTACAGAAGAAAAAAATAACAAAATGTTAATGAATTAAAAGTGATTTGAGGTCTCTGTTTACATTTTTATGTGTTTTTCCATTTTTTTTTTTACATAAGCAACTTTTGCTTTTATAATCAGAAAAAAGAAATCAAAGTTAATTTAAAAAGAAATTACACTGCTTCTGAGGAGCACAAGCTTTGAATACAGAAAGACCTTGAATTACAGCCTGCTTTGAGTCTCTATGATCTGTGTAGCACTGGCTAAACATTTCTTAGACTCGGGTCTTCAGTTTCACATCTTTAAAAAGGGACAATAGCAGAATGCTTACAGAGTTACCTGGAGAATAGCTGAGCCTACCTTACGGAGTGCTGGACATGTGGTACGTGTTTAGTACAGGCCAGCTTCACTCCCCAGTTCAACACATTCTGAGTCGTATCCACTGACACTGAAAGACCAAAATCAGATCTTTTTCAGTCTCATCAATTCTATCAAAAAAAACCCTCTTCCATGTGCTCTCAACCTAGGAGAGTCAAGCCGGTGGAATGATAATCATCTTGTGTGAGTTATCAGTGCTCTCCTAAGCGTCTGGTATGCAGGATCACGCTCCTAAGTTCGCCAAAAATTGTATCTTTGATAATGTCTGCTGGAGGTACTTAGGCAAAACTCGAAATAGAAAGATAATACTTTGGAAGACAATTCCCCACAAGTGTAACCCGAAAAAATGTTGGTTTGGGGACATGTACCTGCTGGAAAAGTAAGACCACATCGTTCAAAAGCACCACAGCACCTCTGCAAATGAGATGGGAGCTAAATATGTGTCCCGGAGATAGGAAGCTAAATCAGACCACAGCAAGAAGACAGCACACATTTGAGAGAGGAAAAAGTGTGAAATCTGCTTCTGGCCATCAGAGGAGCTGATGCAATCCAGGCTGACTCGGGGGACAGCCACGGTGCCAGCTACAGAGGCCACATGGCTTCTAATGAGGCCAGGCCCAGTTGTAGCTCCGAAGAGTGGGTGAGCCAGCCAAATTTCACCCAAGGACAGAAGCAGCCTTAACAGCTGGTGAGTGAATTAACTTCAGGCAAACCGGTTGGACCCAGGTGGAGGGACATTTTGAATCATTCCCTTATGGGTAGAAAAAGAACAAAACATCTTAGGAAACAGAGCTACCATAGCCTCTTTATTTAAGTTTAGTTTCTTCTGTCAGGCTTCGTTGGGGCAGGGAGAAGCTTGGGGGATTGAGGAACTGTGGAGCAATGACAAGTCAGTGTGAGGCTGCGTGAAAGGAGGATGGGGAAGTCAGGGCCCAGGGTGCGCTTGCATTGCAGAGCTGGGAAGCAGGCTGCACTTTATCAAGGCAGTATTCCACTTGAGTTAAAGGAAAACATTTTAGGTGATGTGAGCTCTTAAAAAGAGATTTCGTCTTAAGAGAACCTCTTCAGCATCTTTGATATCTGCAGCTCTTATCAAACGCTGGGTCCCTGGCATTTGCACAGGAAATACTGTTGACCTGCTCCAGAGTGTCTCTACTCCCAAGATTTACCTGTTTATGGAGGGGGCTGTCCTCATGAGGTCTTGTCCCTGGAAGCGCCCTGCAGAGAGCAGGCTGATCCTGAAGGGACGGAAGAAGGGCTTCTTTCATGGACTGGAAAGCTGAATCCTGAAGAATTCAGGAAAAGCCCGCACCCTGCAGTTTGAGCACCATCCTGCCACCTGGTGGCTGCATCCCTAAATTGCAAGGGCAGGTCTTTTAACAAGCCTCTAAATAAGTGAATTTGCCAAATAAAGTCATGAGGTGAAGCCATTTTGACAAATGTTAAAGAGAGATGCGAGCATCTTAGAAGGATGAGTAGAATAAAAAAATATATGTTGTGAGAGAACATAGCTTTTCTGGTGAGAAAGAGGTCAAATCAAATGTGAGTGGGCAGACAGGAAACAGAGGAGGCTAACGCAGCACCCGGGCGTGGGTAGGACACCACACACCGCCCTGACATGCAGGTTATTACAGGAAGATCTCTCTCTCTGTGAAGGCTGAGGTTACCACTGTTCCTACACAGCCCAGGGAGGAGAGGGGTCTGGTAACATTGTGTGCCTCTCCTTTTTTGACATTCTAATATTCGACCCATGTTGAAGTGTGCAAAAACCTTCTCAAGGTAGCACAACATCGTTTGATTTTTTGACATCAGCACTGAGTTTACCGTTTTTCCCTTTGGTCATTTTGTCTTCTTCCTTTCCCATTCTCTTCTTTAGTTGACAAGCACTGGCTACCATCTATGTGTCAACAGTTGTGTCATGAGTTTGGGATGGGCCGACAGCACATGGAATTCAAAGGTGACTAAGAGAGAAAGGAAAGTACATCAACAATCAGAGTCCAGAGAGCTACATGAAGTGCAACCCATGGTTTTATGGGAGAACCGAAAGGGGCACCTCATTCTGGAAGGAACAACGCCAGGAGAGGCTTCTAGGTGCCAATAATGTCCAGGTGATGTGCACATGTGTAGGAGTTAGCAAGACAGAAAAGCAGCTATTAATGGGGAAGTGATGTGGGTGACATTTCAAATAGAAGGAATAGCAGGCAAAAGAAGATTAAAAAGATATGTTTAAGGAAATGTTGGAATGACTATTTCACATGGCCGTGCTGCCAGAGATAAGTTTAGAAGACATGCACAGGATCAGACCAGAGATGGCGAGCCAGTGGCTCTGCATTTCACCCTGGCAACTCTGAAGTCCTGCTGGAGAATTTTAAGCAGGAGAGGAATGGCCACCTGACAGATATAGATAAACATCCTGGAAAGATCACTCCCACTGCAGTAAGAAAGGAGCAATGCTGGAGGCTGTGGTTGCACAGGCCGAGGAGGCCTTCTGAAAAAGTCCATCTGGATGAAAGTGAATTCAAGAGCAGTTTAGCTGGCAGAACTGACAGACTGTGGTGCTCTTAGTGATCACGTGGATGATGGGAGGGTCACGAGGAAATGCACAGAGGGTGTGAAAAGTTCCAGGTTGAAATCCTAGGTGCAGGCTATGCAATGGCCATTTTAGCATTTATGAATGGAAAATCCAGGGTGCACAATGCTTTGAGGAGAGAGTCACTTTGGATTTGCCTCTGGAGTCTACAGGCGTGGTGTCCTTGGAAGCCCGACCATGCAAGTCTGGGGTCTGCGCTGGTGGTCAGATCTCAGCCTCCTTCGGTTCCCTTTTTCATCTTTTTATTTTGTTGTGTGTGTGTGTGTGTGTGTTCTTTTCCCTCTTCCACATCTCAGTTCTAACCTTTCTGCCTCAATATGCTCTTCTTTGTCTGATCTTTAAAGAGCAACTTGTTTGGAATCGATTCTGAAAAGAAAGTATTGGAGGGCGGCATTTGAACTGGCATTTAAAGTGTCAATTGGGGAAATCTTGATGCCAACCAGTAAAAGGGGAAAATCCCAAACACAAGCTCCATCACCAGAGACAGGGCTAGACTCCCGACTAGAAACTCAGAGGATGTGCTGAATCATTCGGATACTTTCCAGAAAATTATTTTACCTACACAGAAGGCTGGGCATCAGCCAAAACAGGCTGGAAAACCACAAGGAAAGACATTTCCATGAAGTAACTAGAGTTTCTGGCTTCTACTCTAGAGGAGTATAAGAGGAACTTTCTTTAAAAAGTGTGCAGGTGGTTCCTTTTAAGCTCACCTAGATTTAGAAACTGTCTGGTTTTTCAAACAGATCAAGGGGTGATGGCAGGGAAATGTCTCCCCTGGGAATCTCACCCCTACATTTGTTAAAGAGGAGAAGGAGCTTCAATCCCTTGACAGTATGATGAAGAAGCAATCATAAGCTGCTGTGACAAAGTCTCATGCCAGCAGTCCTACCTGTGGTGCACCCTTCTCATGGCCAACAATGACTTTTCTTAAAAAAATAAAAATCAAGATTTGTAACTCTCTTGCTGTAAGCTCTTCAGTGGCTCACGGATGAATGAACAGGATCACTGTTGGCACACAAGGTCCCCTACTCATCTTTCCACCCCAGCTTTTGCCATTCTCTCCCCATCCCTCAAACCCATGGCCATCCAAAGATAAGAAAGATCTCAGATAGGGCTTCCCGGTTGCCGCAGAGAGTGGACTGTCTTTACATTGAGGGGGCTATTCTTTCATAAAGAAGTCTTCTCGCCCATGAGAAGGGATTGGAGGACTTCTCCTAGGTACTATGGGAGGAGATGGTTGAGAAATGAGCTAGCCCTTGAGTCTTTGCAGCAAGGGAGAGTTCTTCCTTTTAAGAGTCCCATCATGAGAGCAGGTGGCATCGGAAATGCACGGGTTTGGAATCGGGAGAAACACGTTTCAGGCCTGACTCAGATACAGATACTTGCCATCATCAGTGTGCCCTTGAATGAGTTATAAAGTGGCTCTGAACCTCTGTCGTCTCCTTTACAGTGCTGAGCCAAGATTATATACCACCCAGGGATTGAGGAAGAGGAGTTAAGGCAGTGTACGTGGAAGTGGCTGGCTCATAGTCATGACTGGCTAAACACGACTTGAATTCCATTCTATAACTCCACATAGAAAGGCAATTACTCTGACCAAATTTGATCAGCCCTTCACCCCAATTCTCACCCCATGAACTTTTCTTTCATTTTTCACCCTTGGATTTAGTAGCTTGGCACACACAGTCCTTCTCCCTCTCTCACTTCTTTCTTTCTCTCTTTTTTCCTTCTTCCATTACACCTAAGAAATTCTGATGCTGAAGAGGGTTTTCTTAAGGTGATTCTCCTGGAAAAGATGGCTCTTTAAGCAAAAATTCAGACTTTCTCTAGAGTGACCAAAACACATAGGTGACAGTAGCAATACAGGCTGACCATCCAGCACGGCCCTGGGAACCGCACATCAGCTCTGCTGGAGATGCCCAGGCAGCGTGTCTCTTCCTGAAACAAAATGACTTCCACACAGCTCTTCTGAAGGCTAAGATGGCCACATCTATCTAATGAACCCATCCTGCCACCTTCATTTGGGTCTTGGAAAGGGACTGAGCTCTTTTGTGGTTCCCTGTACATTTCAGCATGCATCTTCAGCTATGAGAGGTCATTTGCTGCCAGTTCTGTTGGCTTTAATGAGTCTCCTGCCTTGGACTTGGAGAGAGAAGTGGGAAAATATGATTCTCATGCCCAGGCCTGGCCTCCCTGCACTCACTTTTCCCATTAAGCTTTGACACTGAACCATGCCTTTGTTGGCAGAGGAGGTTTTTATGGATCTTATGGGGAATGCACAATGGAAACTGGAATTAAACTTGTGTTTCTCTTTTCTCTCTCTCTTTTCCTTGATTGGATTTTGACTGAAATCATTTGACTATTTCCTTTTTACACGGACAGAACCGAATCTGTTCTTTCAACGTTATCCAAACCATCATGCTCAAATAGAAAGGAAAGTTCTGCGAGGTTACGAAAAATGGCAGAGACATGATGTCTACAGTAGGAACAAAGCTGCTTAGATCCTTCCAGACACTGTAAATTCCCCTAACATAAAAGACAAGAGTACAGACTCTGAGGTCAGAGGGACTCATGCCCAAATCCCATCTCCCCCTCTCTCAAGTTACTTATTCTCTTTGAGTCCTGATTTTCTCACTGGTCAAATGGGAATAAAAATCCCCACCTGGGCCAGGCACGGCGGCACACACCTGTAATCACAGCATTTTGGGAGGCTGAGGTGGGTGGATCACAAGGTCAGGAGTTCAAAACCAGCCTTACCAAAATGGTGAAACCCTGTCTCTACCAAAAAGACAAAAATTTAGCCAGGTATGGTGGTGTGCACCTGTAATCCCAGCTACTCAGGAGGCTGAGGCAGGAGAATGGCTTGAACCCGGGAGGTGGAGGTTGCAGTGAGCCGATATCACACCACTGCACTCTAGCCTGGGCAACAGAGCAAGACTCTGTCTCAAAAAAAAAAAAAAAAAAAAAATTCCCACCTCATAGGATTTCTGTGAGGGTGAGGTGAGGGGGTAAGAACTTGGAGAATCACCTGCTAGGAATCATCCCTCCCTCTCTTGCTCCTGCTATGTGGCTTTCTGTTCTCAATGTGTCATGTCCTAATTTTTCTAACCCTAAGACTTCCACATACGTTGTAACCTTCGCCTGGCATGTTTTCAGGTCTCTACCCTCCCATAGGATCTCTGAACATTTTCCAGGTGTCAAACACTGTAACCTCTTAGAAGTCTTCTTTGCCTTTTCAGAATGAGAAGTGACCTTCAGCCATCCAACCACATGGTTCTCCCAGCCTCACACTCTGCTATAGGATAAACCCAAAGGCCTTGGTATGGCCATAAGGCCCCTGAAGGGATTTCCCCTGACTCTTACTGGCTCATCTCTCATCACCCCTAGTTCCACAAATAGTGAATGTCCTTCAGAGGACAACTCAGCACATACTGATCCCTAAATGTCACCCTTCCCTTGGGACTCACTTCAGCTGTCCTTTTCACTGAGACGTCACCACTCCCCAGCTGTGGTCATCCACAGCCTCTGTGTGCATTTCCTTCCATCGGAGGGCTTGCTGAAGATTCATCAGCTCCTCACACTCCCATCTCACCAAGCTGTGAGCTCCTGGAGGGCAGAGATATGTCTTGTTCATCTCCACAGTATTATTTAGTATTGCAATGTTTAAGACACAACAGTGTTGATGTTGAAATAAACAAATATGGAATGCTCAACTAGATTGACTCATGGCTTTACAATCTCCCTTGTTTATTCTTTTTGTTTGTTTTTTGTTTTTTCTGAGAGGGAGTCTGGCTCTGTCACCCAGGCTGGAGTGCAGTGGCATAATCTCAACTCACTGCAACCTCCATGTCCCAGGTTAAAGCAATTCTCCTACCTCAGCCTCCTGAGTAGCTGGGACTACAAGCGTGCGCCACCATGCCTGGCTAATTTTTGTATTTTTAGTAGAGATGGGGGTTTCACCATTTTGGTCAAGCTGGTCTCGAACTCCTGACCTCATGATCTGCGCACCTTGGCCTTCCAAAGGGCTGAGATTACAGGCATGAGCCACTGTGCCCGGCCACAATCTCCCTTGTTAATCTTCTTCTGTGGTGACTGATTACTGCCTTGACACGTTGACACCGCCTCACTTTCTCCATCTCAGTTTGGAGGCTACATTTCTTTTATTTGTTGCATCAGCCTTTGCACTTGAGGGAAATTCAAACCAAGGAAAGTTTTATTAAAAGAGGAAACACCTGGTTTAGTTAGATTAGCCACAAAGAGGAAATTTGGATTGCCTGTTTCTGATGGGCTTGTTAAGATGGTATTTTGATTTTTAAATAACTATATAACTTTAATGTCATCATAATTAAATATTGAATACACTTTCTTGTGCTTTTTGGATACATTTTTCTTGCTATGCAGTGTGATTTTTCTTTTTCTCAAGGTATAAGTGCATTGTTTAACATGTATCTCCGATATGTTATGAGACTACTATGTAATAGACTTTTTTCCCAACAAGACAGCATTTCTTAAGTTGAGTTAATCACCTACATAATGGCCATGTTAAGTTATTTTGAAAGTGCAGATTCCTAGGCCCATTTCCAAACCTAGAGCATCCCAGCTCTGGACATGTCATCATTTGCACTCCCTTCAGAATTCCTACCTATTTTCACTTCCACAGGTGAGCAGAATGCACTGGACAGACACGCTGAAAATGCAAATTATCTGACCTTTCTGGGGTGGTCTGAGAATCAATAGATGGTCTTTTGCAAGCAAGACATGCAAATTGCTTTAATGTGTGCTGGTGAGATTTCAAGGGGGCCCAGTGAAAAGAGCATAGATTTTGGAGTTAGATATACTTATCTTTGAATCCTGGCTCTGGGACCAACTGGTCATGTGACTTTGGACAAAGTACTCCACCTCTCTGAGCCTGTGTTTTTGTTAATAAAGTACCAAATTTAGAGCATTTATAAGAGTTCACTGAAACTATATATATATTTATATGCATACACACGCGCACCTATATTCCTTGAATCTTAGGCAAATAACTCAGAAACTTACACATCAACACAAAAGTCAAGAAAATTTATGTCACTGGCCAAGTAGGGTTAGACTAGAGAAGTTCACTCTTCCCTCCCCTAACAGTCAGTGGTATGGAGGAAAAACACATGCAGGCTTACAATTTAAACTTAGAGACAACTTCTAAAGAATAAACATTGAATGTTAGTATTTGCCATGTGACCTTCCTAGAACCACTCTGACTTCCTCAATGATTTGTACACATGCTTCTAAGCTTATTTAGTATTAATATCTGAATGAAGAGCAGAGGATATGAAATGCAACTCAATAAATTCAAAAAGATGTAGATAAAATAGTAGAGCTATTGAACATGGACCCAGAGACTGTAATCCCTTTTTCTGATCATCACTCATGCCATGTCACCATTTTTGTAGCATCTTCACATGGTCTTCTCCCTTTAGCTTAACACATCTCACCTCATAAAACGTTCTTATACTAGATTTCTTAATTCTATGAAGTGTAGTGGGATTCACAGCCAAAAGAAAGAAAAGACGGAAAGAAGGAAAAAAATAAAGCAAGAAATTCCTTGTTGTCTCTTGTGATCGCTGTTTCTAAATTCAATTCAAAAAACTCTAAAGTTCAGGAGTTTTTAACGTTTCATTTTAGATATTTTTTCGACAGAAATACTGGTCCAGTTCTATTCTCAAATCATCACTCTCATCCACTTATTAATTCATTCACTCACTCACTCATTCATTCAACAAATATCTATTGAATGCTAACCAAATGCCAGGCACTGTCTTGGATTCTGGGTACAAAACAGTGAACAAAAACAAGACCCTACCTTTATGGAACTTACTTTTCAGACAAGGGGAGACAGACAATAAACATAATAAAAAGTAATTAAAATGACCTTCCATGGTTTGAGAAAATGGGTCACTCAGGGAAAGGTCTAGGCAGAGTGAATAGCAAAACATGGTGAGGTGAGCGCACATTTGGCATGTTCCAGGGCAGGCAGGGAGACAGAAGTGACTGGAGTTGAGGAAGCATCGGGGAGGTTAGCAAGAAAGAAAGTCAACTATGCAATGCCATGGACCATTGAAAGAATGTTGGGTTTTACTCTGAATAAGCTGGGAAGCTATTGGAGTGACTTAAATAGCAGATGATATCATTTGAATTAGCATATTTAAAAAGGATCAAGGCTAGGAGTGGTGGCTTACACCTGTAATCCCAGCACTTTGGCAGGCTGAGGTTAGTGGATCACCTGAGGTCAGGAGTTTGAGGCCAGCCTGGCCAACATGGCAAAATGCCATCTCTACTAAAAAAAAATAATAAAATAAATACAAAAATTAGCCAGGCGTGGTGGTGCATGTTTGTAATCCCAGCTACTTGGGAGGCTGAGGCAGGAGAATGGCTTGAACCTGGGAGATGGAGGTTGCAGTGAGCCGAGATCATGCCACTGCACTCCAGCCTGGGTGACAGAGCAAGACTCCATCTCACAACAAAAACAAACAAACAAACAAAGTAAATAAATAAATAAATAAAAATAAAAAGGATCATTCTGATTGCTGGTGAGCATAGATGATAGGAAATCAGAAATGTACAGAGGGAAACTGTGTGAGATGCTATTTCAATAATCAGGTTAGTGATGACAGTGACCCAAACCATGGGAGTATCAGGGGAGCAGAGACAAACGATCCAAGATTGGATTTTTTTCTTTTCTTGAGACAGAATCTCACTCCATCATGCAGGCTGGAGTGCAGTGGTGCCATCTCGGCCCACTGCAGTCTCTGCCTCCAGGGTTCAAGTGATTCTCGTCCCTCAGCCTCTGGAGTAGCTGGGATTACAGGCACGTGCCACCACGCCCAGCTAGCTTTTTTGTATTTTTAGTAGAGACAGGGTTTTCCCATGTTGGCCAGGCTGATCTCAAACTCCTGATCTCAAGTGATCTGCCTGCCTCGGCCTCCTAAAGTGTTGGGATTACAGGCATGAGCCACTGCACCCAGACTTGGATGTGTTTTGAAAGCCGAATCCACTAGATTTGCTAGGGAGTGAACGTGGGGCATTAGAGAGAGCAGAGTAAACCATGCTGCCAGAAGCTAAACAAATGGTAGGATGGGGCTGCTATTGACTGAAATAGCTGAACAGTGAGACACACAAGTTTGGAGAGTGGGGCCAAGGAGGAGTTCACTTCAGACATGCAGGATTTGATATGCTTGAGGCGCCTATTACACATCAGAGAGGTGATGTCAAGAAGTAGCTGAATATATGAGCCTGTGGTTCAGAAGGAAAGGGGTCGTGTTAGAGATAGACATTTAGGACTGTCAGTGCTGAGGTGTGTTTAAAGGAGGAAGGCTGGATGGTGTCACCTGGGGCATGAGTACGGAGGACAGGAGCAGTCTGGGTGCTAAGACCAGGGATGCCACAGTGTTCAGAAGTCAGGGAAAGGAGGAGGAACCAGCAAAGGCCACTTAGCAGGAAGGCCAGCGAGAAGGAAGAAAGCAAACGATGTGGATTATCTTGAACCCAAGCAGAAAAAATATTTTAAAAATGAAGAAATATTAAATACAGTAAATATTGTTGCAAAGTCAAGTAGGACGAGGAGTGACAGTTGAACATTGGATGTCACCATGTTTACCACCTTGTAAGGGTTGTTCTGGTGTAGTGTATGGCCAATCTTTCGAGAGAAAATTGTAGGAGAAGTGGAAACAGTGGATGGGGATGAGACTTACGAGGAATTTCGTATTCAAGGAGAGTAGAGCATAAAGCTGTAGTTAGGGGGTCAGTAACTTTTTAAAATAGTTACAGACTGTATACCTAGGAGAAAGACTCACAGAAAGGTAGCAAATTATGATATGGGTACAATAGGAGGAAATTACCGAGGAAAGATTTGAGTAGGCATGAGAGGATAGAGTTGAGCACACCCATGATGGCTGGTGACTTTGAGCCAGATGGGTATTAATTCAGACAACATACATTTGTGGTTCTGGCTCTGTTCAGGTAGTCCTTTTGTAGAGGGCTTATGAGATATGGCTGATGACGTAGGCTGTGTTTAAAGCAGAGTGGGTTAAATGCCTGGACAGGGAGATTAGGCCTAACCCAGGGAGTGAGAGGAGTCATCAAGGATTAAGAAGAGGGAGTGGAATGAGGAGAGAACTGTGCATTCAATAATACTGCTGCTGGTGTTTAGAATAGCTCATATGTATCCAGTGTGCTCTTTCAAGACACTGTTACCCATGTTGCAGGAAACTATTGAATTCACGTGGGTGTGGTTCTTGCTACTATGAGAGTATTAAGGAAAAAATAAAATTTCTTGTCATCCTAAGAATATTGCCAGGCCTTCATGTTCTGAATCTGGCATAAATGTCTTCAGATGTGTTTCAGAGTGGAAAATGAAAGTCTGAGGCACCCTGAGAAGAACCGTCCACAGCAGCATCTTGTGGGATGAGATTACAACAATCTCTGTGAATTAAGTCTTTTTCTTTTCTTTTCCCTTTCTTTTCTTTTCTTTTCTTTTCTTTTCTTTTCTTTTCTTTTCTTTCCTTTCTTCCTTCCTTCCTTCCTTTCTTTCTTTCTTTCTTTTTCTTTCTTTCTTTTTTTTCCTTTTTGTCCCACTCTGTCCCTGGCTTGTGTGCGGTAGCACAGTTGGCTTACTGCAACCTCCAACCCCTGGGTTTAACGGATCCTCCCAACTCAGCCTCTCACAGACACACACCACCACGCCATGCCTGGCTAAGTTTTTGTATTTTTGGTAGAGATGGGGTTTTGCCATGTTGCCCAGGCTGGTCTCAAATTCCTGAGCTCAAGCAATCTGCCCACCTTGGCCTTCTAAAGTGCTGGGATTACAGGTGTGAGTCACTGTGCCCAGCCTGCTCCTTATTTTCTGAGCACCACTGAAGTCCTGGATTCTCAGCTCACATCAGAGAGAAGGAGCAACAATTAATCAAAACCTACAGGAGATTTTCCTCATCTCCCAGGTGAAAACAGGCTCAGAGACAGATGACACTGCATTAAAAAGCAAAACAAATTCATAACTGATATAAAGGCACCACATATGGATATAATATAATGTGTGCACATATAGTATTATATATAATATAGTGTATATATACATATATTATATATGTATAGTATTATATATAACATAGTGTGTATATACATAAAACTTCTTGTGCATAGCATTATTTCATTTTGCTAATGACAAGTCTAAGGCTCACAGAGGCAAGGTGACTCACCCAGAACTTTTATATGGCAGAACCAAGTATCCAAGAGAATTTGTCTCACCACACTCCATGTTCTTGTTGGCACCAGTGTATTTTAAACGTTAAGTTTCTGCTATACTTTATTTATACTATTCTTTATTTATTCTTCCTTTTAAATTTTATTTAAAATCAATTTCTTGATTTTAGACCCATCCTAAGTAAAACTATCCATAGGTGCTCAGGTTTTATATGCTAATTACATATGAATCTCTAATTAACAATTATTAAAAGTAATCATCTCTAGAATTACCAATAAAGTACAGGATAGGTTGAAAGTGCAGAATTAGGAGTAGAGAAAAATTATTTGGAACTTGTAATGAGAAGACTAAGGTTCACAACCTGAACCTGGTTATTGGTAGGTGAAATGCAAAAAAGACAATAAAAATATGAGAGGTTTTGAAATTAAAGCGAAAAAAAAAAAGAAACAAAAATCTAGGAGTTCAGATGATTTTTACGGCTTCAGGTGATCAGTGGTGCTATCAGAACAGGCGAGAAGTCCAGCAAAGTTAAAAGTTACTCGGCAAGGCTGCATGCAGCTCAGCTCTGCCAGCATAGCTGACATCTTATGCCACAACAGTCTGAGTGATTTTTCTCTGTAGGATAAGGTGGTTAAATTAGCTGATCACACACATGCTGATTTCTAATTGTTCCTTCCTTCAATATAGGTACAAGTATATATAGACATAAATATACATACATACATGCATATATAGTTTTTTTTTCTTCAATGGGAGAGGGGTAGTGAAGGATAAATATAATTTTAGAATCACAAAAACTATATCCAGAAATGGTCAATCTTGTATATCCTATTGTGTAACAGATATCACGATAAAAGATTAATAGTAAAATTCTTGCTTTTTGTCTTGCTCTGTCACCCGGGCTGGAGTACAGTGGTGCGATCTTGGCTCACTGCAGTCTCCACTTCCCGGGTTCAAGTGATTCTCCTGCCTCAGCCTCCTGAGTAGCTGGGACTGCAGGTGTGTGCCACCATGCCAGGCTAATTTTTGTAGTTTTAGTAGAGACAGGGTTTTACCATGTTGACCAAGCTGATCTCGAACTTCTGACCTCAAGTGATCCGCCCTCCTTGGCCTCCTAAAGGGGCTGGGATTATAGGTGTGAGCCACTGCGCCTGGCTGAATTTTTCTTTTCCTTTCTGTAAGATCACATTAGTTACTAATTACCTCATATTCAAGTCATAGTCGTCACAAAGAACACACGGTGGCAGCCAGCACTGAAAGGCCCCGCATTACTTCTCAGCCTTTGGCTTCTCTGGCTTCCCTCTCTCATAATCTTTGAGTGTTTAGGCTGTTGCTGTGTGAAATCTCCCAGTTCAAACGGGTCCTCATTTTCTCTAGGAAAATTCTAGCATTGGACTTGCAGGCCAGAGACTGTATGAGATGACTTCTTTGAAATGTGTATTCAGCAGAAGAGAAAATCGGCTGCACTCATAAGTGTTTTTAGACTGCTAAGGAAATCTCTAAGACCCTCTCATACTTCTTAAGACTCTCTGTTATAAACATTTGGGAGACTTAGAATATTCCTTTGCTATCTGGCATGATTATGAGAAAGTCAACATCTTAGGAAAAGAAGACAGCACTCAAGAAATTTCCTAATCTGTTCGTGGTTGGGGATGGCTACAATTCTTCCATACAATCCCAGGCAATGTGCATGTATATATCTTTGTATTTCTATGCAGATGTGTGTGTGTTTGTGTGTGTGTGTGTGTGTTTTCTGAATTTCTCATCCCTTGGAAAATGAGTGTTAGTGAAAAGAACATTAAAAAAATTAGATTGGGTTTTAGGAATGTGGTCATTGTGGAGCAGCTTATTATCAGATAATAAACCTACATGTGGGTGGGTGGTGCGTGTGTGAGTGGTTGTGTGTATTTGAAGGCACTGCAAAGTGGCCAACAGCAGGCAGAAATGGGAGGCTGTCTGCCTTGAGAGCAGGGAAGCGCTCACTGCATGAGAACCAGGTGCAGGAAGCACAGAGTGTCCCCAGAGATGCTGTGTCCCCCTGGAGCACTCAGTTTGTGCAGCGCAGGAGTTGAGCCTCAGGAGGAGAGTTGCAGCCTATGTAGCTTGAGGTGTCTGGGTAATGGGGTTTGGTGCTGCCAGAGAGGTTAGGCTCAAATGTATTCTGTAAATGTGCACATTTCACTCTATGTAAATTCTACCCTAATCCACAGAAAACAATCAAGATTGAAACCTGAATCTGTTTGATATTAAATAATGTTCACAAGTTTATGAAATTGCTCTGGGCCTTAGTTTCCTCATGTGAAGACATAATGGGCACTACTTACTGAAAACCTGGCTCGCGCAAGGCCCTCTCTTAGCAACTTTACAGCCCTGAAACTCACGGTCATCCCCCAGGGAAAGTTGGATTATTTGTCTTGGCCAAGATCAGGAATGGGAGCCAGGTAGGTCTGGTTCCATGGGTCTCATAGTTATGACTACAGTGGCTGCCTCCCTGTTGGGAAGGTCAAGTTGAAAAGTGAGGTGTGTTATGAACTGGTAAGACGTTCCAGTATTTCATGTTGCTATTACGACTCAAAGGGACTTTTCTCTTTCCAAGTCCTGAAGACAAAACATTTCAGCCCAATGTTGAGACACTTAGAGCAGCAGCAAAAGCCAGTTGCTTGGGTGGGGACTTCTCAGTTTCAAAGCTTCCTCTCTTGGTGAATTCTCACCCGACCCACGTGTGGCTTCCATCCCTTGCATTCGAAGGCGTGTAATCAAGTGACAACTCTTGGAACTTTCTACTTTTTTACCCTTGTTCCAAGGGTCTGACACTCTGAAAACTCAAAAGAGTGGAACCAGCAGCTGGAGAGAAGTAAAGACACATTTGTAAGATGCTGTGTGTGGTGTTTTCTTTTCTTCCCTTTTCCCCTAAATGCAGAGAGAGTGCAGTGTGACTAATTACACCAGAGAGGAAAGCAGAAGCTCTCAAGTTAAAGTATTTTGGTAATCATGTTTACTGCGGGTAAAGTACGTCTGCATTAAATAAGTCAAAACACAGTGCGCAAAATTTGGAAGGATTCCTTGAGCACTGCAAGGACGGAGTTAGATGTAGAAATGATATAATGTCCAAGTCGAAGCACTATGAGAGAAGATAAACCATCTGCTTCAACTAACTCAGATCCACTTGAAAATGCTAATCGTATGGCAGGAGGATGGTTCAACTACATTAAAAAAAACTTTTTCTGTAAGAGATGTACTGCATTGTTCAGCAAGACTGGGCTCTCCACAGATGGAAGGAATGTTATTGCCTCAATTAGGTGACCATCAGAATCTTAGTTTGTCATAGGTTCTTAAAGACTTTATTGATCACTTGAGCTCTGTTCTGCCATCCATCTCTTTGCAGATGGTCCAGAAAAGGTAATTAACTTGTCGAAAGGCCTGCAAATATTTAATAGCAGATCCAGAACCGAAATGCTGATTTCCTCACTCTAGATTTAGTGCCCTTGCTGCTGCCTCTGTAAGTGGAGAACTGAGTAACTACACTGATAAGAAAATACTATGCAATCATTACTCAGTTATAGGAATGTTGCTGCTAGAACTGAAAGAAATCTTTACAAGATGCTAGACACAGACCCCAGCTCCTAATTTTATGAGCAACAGAAGCAATTCTGGGTAAGAGAAGTAAGGAGTTGCTATTTATCCCACCATAAAATCATGAAATGGAAATATGCAATACACACACACATTCATATAGACATTCTGCTCTAAAATGGGAATAGATGAAGATCTTGGTATAGGCTTCAACACAGGGCATAACTTTCAATCTCCATGTCCACGAAGATGGCATTTCCTTTTCAATGTCAATGAAGATGTTGCCACTTCTAATGTGATGAATATGACAATGATGACAGTGAATTTTTGAGAGCTTGCTGTGTAACTCCTGGGCATTTTACATAAATTGTGTCATTTAATCTTTCAAAAACCCCTGAGGCTGCTGTGCACTAGTTTGCTAGGGCTGGCCTAAGAAGAACCACAAACTGGGTGGCTTAAACAACTGCAGGGAACTGATGACTACAAATCCACACCATTGATTCAGGCAAGGGATTTCAACAGACAGGGCACATTCCTCAAGGAGGGAAGTGACTACAGCTTGGGAGAGAGAAAGCTTGAGGTGGGAGGAGCAGGAGCCAGCAGAGACAGATGGGCAAATACTTGAGAGTAATAAAATTGAAGAAACTCAAGGGCCAAGGTTGCTGGTTAGAAAGGAAACACAGAACTAAAAATGTTAGCAGAGACATTAAAGCAAAATATGTCTGGTTATAACATCGTTTCCTCAAAATTTCAGCGCAATTTTTACAGGGTGAAAATTACTTCTTTGTGAATCATTTTGGTAGGAATTCCACTGGAGATTTAAGGCCAGATAAAGCAGGCAGATAAGCCAAGTTATGTCTTATGAAAGGAGTGAGACATGATGGGTATAAAGCAGCTGAAGGTGGACAGGGTGGGTGTGCACCTGGCTCCTCAGGTACGTGTTCTCAGGCCCTGGGAGAGCAACATCTCTCTGCATGTCAGTCTCTATATTTCTAATATGTGTTATCATAATAGTGTCCTAGTAAGTCATGACGATTCGGTGAGATCACACATGTGAAAGTGCCCGCATAAGCTTGGCACTTGTAAAGCACTCAACAAGTGTTTTAGAATAATGACAGAAAATTGGGCCGGTATAGTGACTTGTGCCTGCATTTTGGGAGGACAAGATGTGATGAATGCTTGAGCCCAGGAGTTTCAGACCAGCCTGGGCAACACAGTGAGACCAACATCTCTACAGAAAATTTAAAAATTAGCCAGGCACGATGACATGCATCTGTGGTCCCAGCAACTTGGGAGTCAAAGGTGGGAAGACTGCTTGAGTCCCTGAGTTCCAGGCTGCAGTGAGCTATGATGGTGCCACTACATTCCAGCATGGGCAACAAAGTGCGATGCCATTTCAAACAAAAACACACGAAAAAGAAACAATTGTATTATAAGGAAGTAACAACTGGACAGGAGGGCTTCTGTTTGTAATTCAATCTTCCTCCTTCTAGGCCACAAAGAAAGAAGTAAGTACTTATCATGGAAGATACCTAAAGCAGAGGCTGTGTCGTGAGATAGAGAAATAAACCCTTAAGTCATAACCTTGTAGGAAAATATCTTAAATACAAGAGTTCCAGTGACACTGGCAATTCATAGTGGACAATCAACTATGCGGCAGAGTTGCCACTTAGCCTACGGAGCAATTGTGGGCTTCTGTTGGAAAGATACATATTGAATCCTGAGACCAATGATAAGAAAAATAGGGTGAGAAATCCTGATAAGTGTGACTTTTACTCACTCCTAAAGTGGAGTGTCCAGGCATTGAGCTGCCGGGGTTGTCCTGGCCAGCCACCATTTCCTCCTTCAATTGTTTTTTCTGATTTGCATCATTTAGAAATGCCTGTGATAGCTGCAAAATTTTTGTTTTTCATCCATCTCTCCCTCTTCAACCATAAGGCCCTGTTGGTCAGCTTGGCATAGGGTAGAGGGCTGGGTAAAGGGGTGATATTTATTGTGCTGAAATCTTCAACTCTTTCTGTCCATTGCACATTTAATTCTCCCAGCATTCACATGAGCAAATTACTCTTTCATTTTTCAAATGAGATGAGTCTCATTTGTAAGTGAGAGATAGGTAGTTAGTAGCAGAGTTAAGATTTAAACTTTGGTCTGTGTAAAGCCAAAGTCCATGTTATTTCTATTATACTAATATTAGTAAAACAACAAAAACTGAAACTTAGGTAGCATTGACTATAGATTGGGAATGGTTCTCAATGCTTTAGATACCTTCACTCCATCTTCATGAAACCCCAAGAAATAGGTAGGTGTAGGTATCCTTATCACCAAGTACAGATGGTAAACCAGAGGGCTGGGTGGATGGAGTCAGGAACAGAGTTATTAAGGATGGAGGTGAGATGCCACGTGGAAACTCTGCCTTCCCAGTGTTCAACCACTGTATTAATTTGCTAGGACATACAAAGTCCCGCAAACTGGGTGGCTTAAAACAACAGAAATTTCTTGTCTCACAGTTCTGGAGGATTGAAGTTCAAGATCAAGGTGCTGTCAGGTTGTATTTCATTCTGACGTCTCTCTCTCTGTCTCCTAGAGGGCCATCTCCTCCCTGGGACTTTACATGGTCCTCCCTCTGTGTGTGTCTGTGTCCTGATCTCCTTCTTATAAGGATACAAGTCATGTTGAATTACAGCCCATCCCAATCACCTCGTTTTACCTTAGTTACCCCTTTAAAGACTCTCTTCTTAAATACAGTCACATCCTATGGCACTGTTAGCACTTCAACATGTGAATTTTCAGAGAACAGAATTCAGCCCACCACAACCACTGTGGGAGTCGGCCTTCCTCTCCAGTTGTGCTATCTCCAGTCACAGTCCTGTTGTTCTGTTTTTATGTTTCTTTCTAGTGAAGTCTTGACCCTACAACTATAATGGCTCACACTTGTGGCCTTTGGTACTAACAACATTGATCCACGGATATTGAAATACATCTGCCAGTGAGGTTTAATATGCTCCAGAAATTCTCGCCCTGTATTTTAGATAGTACTAGGTATTTAATGACTACTCTTGAAAGTCTTCTTTTCCCAAATATCACCATTCCTTATTTATAAACTTTTAAAAAATTATGTTAACAGACAGAGACAGTTGGAGAAGGGTAAAGGTAGAGAGGAAGTCAGATATGTTGTCTCTGGGTAAAATAAGACAGCTTGTTGTTTGCTCTGAAGTTGGAGTTATAAAAATCTACAGTTTCATATGGGAAACTATTTGTTTATAACATTAAGACAAAATAGTGAAATTAAAAGTATAAATATGACCATGCTCAAAAGTAGAGCTATAAATAAGAAAATAAAAGATGGGTAGGAAGTGAATCAAATTGTTGACTTTGGGTGTCTGTGAGCGTGGTTAGTGGGAGTGATTTTTCTTCTTTTTTACTTACTACACAAAGTGAATTTTTACAAGTAGTTAATACTTTAGAATTGAATAGGTCATAAAATATTTTAAGATTTTTTAAGCGTGGTTGTCTTATAATTAAACGTCCTTTTGGACTGACGTGTCTATCTTAGAATGACACCTACTGTCTTACAACAAGCATGCAAAGCCTGGATCTTATTTACAAGGCAAATTACTCATCTGTAAGAGGCAGAGAAGGCTTGAAATGTCTTATCAAAGCACTCTCACAAAAAGTGATCACTGGATCCTCAAAACTACCTTATTCAGTAAATTAAAGCATGATGAATATCATCAATGGGCATAAGAAGATTAAGAACCAAAACAATCGGGGAATGGCAGCCAGGGAGGGGAAACTCATCGATACCCGTGAAGTCTGTTTATTTCTAGTTTCCTCTGTGCTTTGGTATTAAGAATATGTTTCTAACAAGAAATATCTAACTAGCTCTTTCAAATGTAGTTACTTTTAAATAGGACAGATTCTACAAATGATTGCTTTCAGCTGTATAAATGGCATCTCAGAATTTCATGTTTAATATTCATATTTAACAATTTTCAAACGGTGCAGTTCTGCATCAAATTTTAACATACTGGACCAAGGTATTTATTTGTCCTACTAGGATACCCTATTTTAAAACAGATCTGAACATCTTTTTTGCATGTATTCCATGAATATATCTAAATTTATGCCAGATAAATGACTGAAGAAAAAGATTCTAGGTCTGCATTGACCTTCAGAAGATTCAAACTTCTGCAAGAATCCACGCTTACCTGAAATCCAAGTGTGCATTGGGCACTGTCACAACTAAGGGTCTTCTTTCATCAGTGCCAGGCAAGGCTCAGGCACCCGTGAATGACTCGTGCTCCTGTCCCAGTTTCATTATAATCTGTGCCATAAAAGAACATATGGGTTGGGCACGGTGGCTCATGCCTATAATCCTAGCACTTTGGGAGGCCGAGGTGGGTGGATCACCTGAGGTCAGGAGTTCGAGACCAGCCTGGCCAACATGGTAAAACCCAATCTCTAATAAAAATGAAAAATTATCCAGGCGTGGTGGTGGATGCCTGTAGTCCCAGCTACCTGGGAGGCTGACGCAGGAGAAATGCTGGAATCCAGGAGGCAGAGGCTGCAGTGAGCTAAGATCACACCGCTACACTCCAGCCTGGGAGGCAGAGTGACACCATCTCAAAAAAAAAAAACAAAAAAACAAAAACAAAAGAACATATGACACACCTGTATGTGATTGTGTCCTAATGCAGTTAGTTTCAGGGCTTAAGTGATTTCTCTCTTTGTTTTGTTTGGTTTAGTTTAGTTAGTTTTCCTATTTGTCTAGCTTTTAGATTTATATGTTGGCTATGAGAATAGGCACTATGGTTTGACTACAAGAGAAGTTTCATATTGCTGATGATGTGTTTAATTTTTAAATGAAAATTTTATCATTTATATTTTAGGCTTTGGCAACAGATTTATACATTAAGTCTTGAGAATGCAAACTTAAAAAGAAATTGCAACTACCTATCTGTAATGAACCAGGATATTTTAATCTTGTACAGTCACAGCAAAAATCCAGGATAAATCAAATGCTAACAATCAGACTGGGCTATCATCCATAACTCTGATTTCAATTAAGCCAAAAAACTGCCTCATGTAGTAATTACTTGATATTATAATAAGAAAAATGTTATAAATTTGAGCTTATAAAATATATTTGCATTACAAAATACTGATTTTATCTTTCATCTGCTTTACATTTTACAGATACACTTAATAGCTCATTTGAAAATAGAATCCTCTTTTCTAAAAGTTTGAAAAATATTAAAGGAAACCAATATCAGACCAAGGGTAGTTATCATAATCCATGTGACTTTCCAATACCTAAAGCAGAAATTGCTGGTATTATAACAACATGTTCATAGCTTCCGGGAATTCATGTTCTAATTAATCATTATTTTAGCTTTTCTCATGTGCCATGAGTTATTTACAGTTGAACCAGGATTGGGGATTTTCCCTGGGAAATAACCATTTATTCATTGCTTCCGTTGTTATATCGATGATCATAGCATGACAGAGACCACCAAGGCTTACCTGATTCAGGTCAATTTAAATGAAATTCTCATCTCCTACAAATCATTTTTTACGAGATTTTACCTTTTTTCTAACCTTCGCTTTCAAGATATCATATTCTAAAATCTGAAGATTATAGAAGTCTTACAGTATAGAGAACAAGAAGTTGGATTTCCATTAGAAGCACTCTGAATTTTATATTCCCAACAGAGATCAAGGAAGACTGTATCCCCTCCTAGGAGAAATCATGAGTATTTGGGTGTATCTTTTTGTCACAACCTTTGGGGGTGGGATTTATTGGCATTTGTTTGGATGCCAGATGCCCTCCAATTTATGGGACAATTATGTGCCACAAAGACTTCTCTTTATTTGAAGCAATTTTCAAATCACTCACCTGATATTCATGTGAGTGGAAAAGCTTTTAAAAATTATTTGAATCTAGAATTTAATTCTAGTTTACAAATATAAACACACAATTTTCTTTGCACAGCTTTAATATCTACTAATTTTCCAAGAACACAACTACTTTTTAATTCAAAAGTAGAATATGCTTTGTGTTATTGGGGATTTTACCAAAAGCCAGAAAACTGAAAAATCACAACCTCACTGAGACAGTGCTGGTGACATTCAAGGGCCCTCTACAACTCCTGTATCATCTGCAATTGTACCTGTCAAATTCAAAAGAATTCTGAATTTGGGTCAGAGTATTATGTATCTCTATATACTTATTATTTTATATATTAATTTCCTTTTATGTCTCCTTAATATTATAGTTAGGTTAAACAAAGAGTTTTAGGGTTAGGTGCGTTGGCTTATGCCTGTAATCTAAACACTTTGATAGGCCTAGGCAAGAGGATGATGTGAGCCCAGGAGTTCAAGACCAGCCTGAGCAACAGAGTGAGATTCTGTCTCTTAAAATCAATCAATAAAACAATAATAAAAAGAAAGTTTAAAAGACAAAAAACAACAAAAAAGTAAAGAGCCTTATACAATTATGTATTGATTTTTAACCTCAAACACAGAAATGCAAAGGATGGAGTTAAATACATACACACACTCTTCCGTTTACTGTACATTATTATCACTGGTCATGCAAGATTCTCTTGTTTTATTATTTATTCACTTTGATCTTCATAATACATTTCTACCTCCCGTTATCAACAATTTTAATATTATATCCTAGGTGTCTTTCTTTTTTAAAATGGGTATTTTTGAAATAATTGTAACTGTGTCAGACTTCTCCCTGTTCTTCTTACATTTTCATTAAGTACCACATTTTTAAGATCCCTCATGAGATTATAGGACACCAAAGCACCCAAATTGTGCCCCAAACTGCTGCTCACTCCTCCACAATGTCTGTCTGCAAATGAACCACCTCCTCCCAGGAAGTCGTAGCTGGCTGGCATCACTAACTGTGTTCAATAAACATCCTTGTACAAGTCTTCTCATGGATATGTGGAAGGATTTCTGAGGGTTATGTATGTGGGGAAAGAATTTCTGGACTCATAAGACACATCTACACTTAAGTTGATTGATTACTATCAGGTTGGTTTTCAAAATGGCTGCACCAACCTGTTTCCTCCCTAGAACATATTCCTGTATTGCACATCTCTGTCAACCTTTGATATGATCACCTTTTACACTCTTTGTGGTTTTCTCACCAGCCTAATAGGCTTGGAGTCATAACTTTTTGTATGTCTTATTTATCTAATTATTAATTACTAAAATGTTTCTTCATGTACTTGTTAGGAATTCCTTTTAAAATTCAGATATTAATCTCTTGCCAGTTTTAGACATTTAAGTTATTTTCCCTCTTCTCATTTTGAACAGAAAACCTTAATTTTGAGGTAATCAGATTAACCAATCTTTGCCTCATATTTAGTGCTCTGGAAATTGTTGAAAGTTCTCCCTTTCCCTTAATCACACAAACATTCCCTTCCATTTTTAAATTAATGCTGTGGTTTTGTCATCAGCATGTAGGTTGTGCAACACAGTTGTGAGCCACAGTCCTGTTGCTCCCACCCCTTCATAATTTTGATTCCTTTGGCCTGTCTCTCGGTCCCTGCATCAACCTAACCCTGCCAGCATTGCAACAGCTTTGTGAGATGTTTGGATGGCTGGCCAATGACAGTGAGCCAATGAGAGTCCATAGAGTTGACCCAAGTACAGATGAGGCAGCCTCAAGTCCTGAAGAGCTGTGTGCATGTGAGTTGTAAAGATAGACCTGGGTGTTCCTGTCTTCCATGCAGTCTTATCTAAGCTCTGTAGCAACGTGGCCCAGACTAAGACAGCTTGAGCCCCAGGTGACCTCCTGGCCGATCGCCAAGGGCACTAGACCATAGCTTTGGAGAGCGGCCCCTGTGGCTCTGTGCATCTCCTCTGTCGTTGTGCTTCAGCAGCTCTGGTGATATGAAATGCAAAAGAGAAATGGCCATTGGTGTCTTCAACTCCCTACGGTCACCTCCAAGGAACTAATAAGACTCACCTTAAATTTTTGTGTCAGACCTCTCCTGTAATTCTTCTCTCTCTCTCTCTCTCTGTCCCTGTTGTTAAATTCCCTCATTGCTGCTGAAACCACGTTTAGCACATTTTGCTACTTAGTTGCACACTTTGCCACTTCTTGCTTTCTGCCCTAGGGCTTCTCTGTCACTGTCAAGTGGGAGTCGTAAGGCATCTCCCCAGTCTTCCTGATGCCTGGACTAATCTAGAAGTCTGAAAAAGTTTATACCCCAGGGGGCAACCTGTAAACACAGGAGGATGGAAAATAGTTCATAAATATATCCTCGTCCAACCCTTGCACTGTGGGGGATCCCCCGGGTATCCCCAGTCACCACTTGGAGTAATCAGCTTGGTAGAACACCTCGAGTTTACCTCTACGTCCTTTCTTATTTTACTCTTTTCTGATTCTGCTTTCCAAAAATAAGTGACCGGCATCCATACCCTGCCTGAAGCTCTACTTTTTGGGCTCTACTGGCTAAGACAGAGGCCTCTGGATACTGACCTTCATATTTATGTGCAGCCTTGGCCCCTGGCTTATCTGCAGATACATCCCATGATTGAGTCACATACATCAAATCTAACGAACAGTTCCCACTATGTAGCCTAAGTTAGACCTGTGTTAGATATTGATGATCTACCAGTGCCAATGAAGCATCCTTATCTCCAAGAAACTCTCACTTTAGTGTGGAAGACAGACAGGCAAATGGGCAGTTACAATGGGGAGGAATCCTTCATGCTACGATTGAGTAAAGATCATGTTCTTTCATCCTGAGCAACGGTCATTTCCACTCACCTCTGTGTGCAGAGAAAGCCTCAGATGAGGCTATTTGCCAATTAGTCAGTTAAAATGGAGAAACAGAACATCTGACCAGTCTGCCCTTAGGCAGTACCCGTCCATAAGGATATGCAGTGTCCCCATCCTGGGCTCACACAGGCACGGTACTCTTATCCACCAAGGCTCCAGGGACTCAGCCAGCACCCTTCTCATCAGAGTGAACAAGAAACTGCTATCAACTCTCACATTTCACATTCACGATAAAACCTATTTTCCTGGTAAAAATTTATCATAATATAGATGGGAAGACAGGCCCAGGAAGGCCCAGGAAGGAGGAGGGACTTCCCCAAAGTAAACTCGCAGATTACTCGTGGAGTTTAGACAAGAACCCTTGGCTACTGACACAACCTTCTTTCTTTGTTTGTTTGTTCGTTTCTTCATTCATTCATTCATGCAATGGTCTTTCTCTATTCATTTTATCCCTACTGACGCACAGGCAAAATCTCATAGCAACTGAGACAAAGCTCTTTCCCCATGGGTTGGTTGATTGACTCAATCATTCATATCTTTAGCAAGAATAAAGCTTCCTCAGACAATGAGATCAGAAGTCACACTTCAGTCCGACATAAACATCACAGACTCACAAACGCATGACTGTTATTTCTGTGAAACTGTGAGCTTCTTGCATGCAGGAGCCATTTCTAACTGGCTGCTGTATCTTCACAGCTACAGCAGCCGCACCACTGCTGCTGTCTTTCCCTTTCCCCTCTTGAGTCAACAAGAGGCCCTAAGGAGCTCTGAAAAAACCCTGTGGTACTGAGGAGAAGAGCTTGCAAAACCCTAGACAATAGGACACTTGTATCAATCAAGTTTCAAATAAGAAAGAAAGTCACTCTGCTTCAAAGAGAGGAGATCAGTATAGGAAATGGTTTACATAGGCAATGGGAGAGCTGAAAATTCAAACATGGAATGATGAGGTAACCAAGCAATCAGGCACAGGAAGCCACTCCCTAGCCTAGGATGCGGAAGAGGAAGAAAAGTCTGCAGTTGTGGGACCACAGAGGTCAGTGCCTGCCACCAGGTGAAAATTTGGTTCATGGAGGGCATCTCTGGTAGGAGATGCAGTCACTATGGGGACTCCCATCTTACGAGAAAGAGAGAATGAGCTTGGCTTCTCTCTTCCTCCCACCTTCCAGTGTCCCACTAGAGCTTCTCATTGTCCAAACTGAGCTCACCTGGGAGCCTGGGAAAGGTAGCCCAGAGGCTCACAGCAGAGCTGGGAAAGAGTGAAGGATGACATGCAGGAAAATAACCCAGCACCCACAGGTCACTCCTGGCCCCTTCCAGTTCAGACATCTCGGAATTGTCTAATCAGACCTAGCTCAGAGCAAGGATCTAGAGTTCATGGCTTCAGTAAGAGAAGTGCCTTTCATCTTGGAAGAGATGCCAGGAATACACAATTCCAGGTTCTTATGTTTTATAAGTTTGCTAAACAGATGAAAATATGCTATTCTAGACAGTGCTATAATATCCGAGGCACGTGCCTACACAATGGAGGAAAATAAATATTTGTATAAAGAAACAGATTTGGGTTTATACTCTTAAAAGGAAATTTTCTCATCAAGTAAAAATATAGGCTAACGTATGTTATTAGGAAACAATGTACCTTTATTAAGTTCAGTGTCCTCCAAACAAAGTCTGGTTTCTCATGTATACAACCATTTTAAATCTACAGTTTTAAGACGGTGTGACAAAGTAGGGTGGAATTTCAGAAAGAAGAAGAAATTTCAGACAGGGATGCAGAGTAAGAGTAGAAGGTGGAGGAAATGATATCCTTTGATTGGAAAGAGGCAGAATTGAGATGCCACAGCAGGTTATGCCTTCCGTGATGTCAAGCCATTAAACAACAGTCACACCAGTGGACACACAATTTCAGTGGGAGAAAAAGACAAAGCTATATTGGAATGGTAGGAATGAGAACTGAATAAAAGTGGGACAGAGAAGTGCATGCACATGGACACATACACAACACTCTCTCGATATATATTTTTAATTGGTCACATACATGCATATATGAAAACTAGCGTTTATTAAGTGCCTACTGTGTAACGGAGTCTACATTAGATGAACTATGTAACTTAATTCTTTTCACAAATATGCGACGTACTTTCCCAGTAGAGACATTGTAAATAACGACATTGGGAAGATAAACTAATGGCTTGAACAAGGTCAGGCTGTCGGCAATTCAAACCCGTTTTATATGACTCCAAATTCTACCCTTATCACTCTACATCACCACTTGATAGGCATCTGTTAATATTAATTGAAATAAGGTTTCAGATTTGCTCAGTCTCTTGGCATTAAACTATGGCTTAAGCTAATTGTGTACTCTAAAGTAGATATGCGATCACATCCATTTTAATATTAATTGCTGTGGTGCTAATCTGTCAAAAATAAGAAAACTGAAAATCCACTTCAGTTGGAAATTGCAAAGCATTCTATCTAATATTCTAGATTTCACGTGCGTCCCTGTGAAGAGACCACCAAGCAGGCTTTGTGTGAGCAACAAGGCTGTTTATTTCACCTGGGTGCAGGTGGGCTGAGTCTGAAAAGAGAGTCAGCAAAGGGAGATAGGGGCGGGGCTGTTTTATAGGATTTGGGTAGGTAGTGGAAAATTACAGCCAAAGGGGGTTGCTCTCTGGCTGGCAGGGATGGGCATCACAAGGTGCTCAGTGGGGGAGCTTTTGAGCCAGGATGAACCAGGAGAAGGAATTTCACAAGATAATGTCATCAGTTAAGGCAGGAACCTGCCATTTTCACTTCTTTTGTTATTCTTCTCTTGCTTCAGCCCAGCTGGATGAATACGTGCAGGCTTGGGCTTAGAGGCCTGACACTAGAGTTTTAAACTTCAACATTTATTGAGACTACATACGAAGCTCTATGTGAAATGCTCTCGCATACATTATTTGATTTAGTTCTCCCAACAACCCTTAAAAGGATGTACTAGCGCCTTATTTTATCTTTTTACAAATAGGAAAACTGAGATTATTTCAAGCTCTCCCAAGGACCAAGAGCAAGTAGCTGACAGAGCTGGAATTTGGACCAGCCACTTGACACATCCAGTGGTCTCTCCACCATCCTCTGCTGCCAGATTTCCGAGTCAGTGCCCCCTTTGCCGGTTTGCTCAGACAGCTTGCAATGCCGAGGAAACTGCTAGAGGCTGCTCCCAGAGGCCAGCCCAGGTGTTCAACTCCTGGCCTTGCCTGCTGCACATTATGCTTACTAGAGGCTTTTTTTTTTTTTAAAGGCGATCTCACAAAATAACCCTATTATTAGTGTTATAATCATTATTATCATAATCCTTTCTCTGAAATAATTTCCGTAAAATATATTTACTAAAGGAGAGGAGCACTTGAAAAAAAAAATGCTAATCCATCCCCTACCACACAAACCCCAGATGGCCTTGTTTTAAGTGGAGGAAGACACCACAATAATAGCCACGATTACCATCAATTCCACGCAGTGGCAGATGTGAAAGAGATAAAGATGCTGGGATGCTCCCATAGAAGTTCAGAAAATCTTTCTGTTTTCCACACAATACAAAAGCATGAATCGGTGTTAAAGAATAGGTTCCATGCAGTCAGATTTTAATCTTTCTTGCATATCTATGCCCCAGATGGCCCCATGTTTAATGGGAGGAAAATAATAGTCACTTTGTGAGCAATTCAGGGGAAATTACAGAAGTATGGTAACTGCCCTGTGTACCTTTATTCAATTTTCTCTCATTTCACTAGCAGCATGAATAAAAAGGGTGGTGCATATTTTCAGCTGAGGACGCCATTTTGACTTCGAAGGAGAGGAGATTCAAACTGAATTTTGCTAAGACCCTTCTATCCCAGTTGGCTCATAACACAGAAGAATAAAGTGAGCCTGTTCCTTGGCCAATGCTTCCCTGCCTATCCTCACACACAAGGTACAAAAGTGAGGCAATGGTGTTTCCTAAGAAATGTAAGTTGGAGAAATTGCCTCATTTCAAATGGTCATTCTCTGGTATTATGTTACTTTGATGCTATTAAACTACCACACTAGCAGGACAGTAAAAGATAAAATGGTACAAATATGTCTTCACATCTCAGATTCCTCATGGCAAGTGCAGCAAACATCAAAAGATATTTTGCTGATTTTTTCCCCTCTGTCTTTTTAAATTGAAAAGCTTGATTTCCATGAATGCTGCTCAAGTAGACGATATCAGATTTTAGGAAAGATATTTTGGTCCCTAACCTTAAAATGCCTTTTTATTATCTAGGAAAAAAAAAAAATATAATGTTGAGCCTCCTTGCCCAGGCAGGAGATAGGGATAGAGAAATTGCTAATTGAGCATCTCCATGCTAGTACTCAATGGGGTGGTAGGAGTTGCACTGTTTAATATTACAACAACTCTGGAAAAGTATTACATTCCCTTACATTGCAGATATGGTAGCAGAGTAGGGCCCTCACATAACTTACTGAAGACCACATCAGATGTAGAAAGTTGTATTAGCATCCAAGCCTTTTATTTCTCACGTCTGTGAAGTGTCAGCAATAATGGATGCAAAGATCAGAGAAGACCTTGAGTCTTGAACACTACAGCCCCTTTGTCAAACATACTGATTATTTAGCTTAGGCATAAAATAACGTTCTCACAATCTTGGAGTTGAATAAAAGGCCTTAGAGATCCTTATTTTCCAAATGAGTAAACCAGGAGTAGAAAAAATTGACACTCTTTGCTAAGGCTGCACACCTAATTAGGGGTGTGTCCAGCTGAAAGTCCACTCTCCCTGATTCACAAACAAGTGGTGCTTCCAGCCATAATGGAATGGGGTACAGACGGCATACATTCGATCCTGTCAGCAGAAACCCTAGAGCCTTCATCCTGAAAACTCACCCTTGGGAGGCAGGCTTCCTGTCCTGACCCTGTCATACTCCATGGAGTTAGACAATTCTAGCAAAAGGCAGGCAATGATGGCTTGGGTTACACATTGGTGTCTGCTGTTTCTTTAAAGAGAGTCCTCTCTGTCAGTTTCCATCTTGCCAAAGGGACTGATTACAAAATACCCAACCATTGCACAGTCAGTTTTCTTCAGGGCAGCAAAAACTCCACCATTAGTTGTTCAGCTGAATGAGGACAATAAAGGTCTTTTTGAAAACATAAGCATATTAGTTGGAAGTTCTTTCCTTCCTCTCCATGTTGAAATTCTACCCATTCTTAATAATGCACATTATATGTCATCTCCCTCTTCCATTACATTTGTGCTATGCAATATGGTATCCACCAGCCACACGTGACTGCTATACCTAAATGTCAATTAATTAAAATCGATAGAATTCAAAATTGGATTTCCTCAGTTGCTCTAGCCACGTTTCTGATTTGCTTTTCTAAGACCACCAGAGCGGGCACAAAAGAACCAGCAACTAGGCAAGTGTAGGAGCAAAACTGCAAGTTTATTTTGGTCACCTAAGGTGTGGGGAAGAGGTCTGTCGGCCTCCAGCAAAGAAGGCCGACAGAGTCCCCCGGTGGGGCTCTCGGACGGAGTTCCCACAGTCCCAACATCCCGACAGGAGTGGGGCTGTGAGAAGGCCGCACGAGGCGTCCCTCCGGAGCGGCTTTTCTAGGAGTGGGAGGGCAATAGGCGGGGCACGGGCGTGTCAGGGGGCGTTCCACAGGTGCGACCAGGTAAATGTTGGTCTCTTCAGATTGACGTCACCTGGCGCATGCCCAGTTGGTCTGCACCTTCCCGGGCGCCGGCTGCATTTTCGCGTGCGCGGGAAAAGTTGGTGAACAAGAACCCGGAAGTGCACCATCTTGCCTCTGTTCATCCAAACAATTTCTTTTTTCTTTTCTTTTTTTTTCAGCTTTTACTTGCTTTAACTTTTATTGTAGGTTCAGAAGCACATGTGCAGTTTTGTTATGTAGGTAAATTGCATGTCACAGGGGTTTGGTGTACAGATTATTTTATTACCCAGATAATAAGAATAATACTCAATAGGTAGTTTCTCAAACCTCTCCCTCCTCCCAACCTCCAACCTTAAGTAGTCCCTAGTATCTGTTGTTCCCTTCTTTGTGTCCATGTATGCCCAATGTTTAGCTCCCACTTGTAAGTGTGAGTATGCAATATTGGGTTTTCTGTTCCTGCATTAGTTTGCTTAGGATAATGGCCTCCAGCTCCGTCCATGTTGTTGCAAAGGACATAATCATTTTTATGGCTGTGTAACATTCCACGGTGTATATGTACCACATTTTCTTTCTCTAGTTTACTGTAGATGGGCATTTAGGTTGATTCCATGTCTTTGTTAGTGTGAATAGTGCACAATGAATATACGTGTGCATTTGTCTTTATGGTGGAATGATTTCTATTTGATAATGGGATTGCTGGGTCAAATGGTGGTTCTGTTTTAAGGTCTTTGAAATATCTCAAAACTGCTTTCCACAATGGCTGAACTAACTTACATTCCTACCAGCGGTGCATAAGTGTTCCCTTTTCTCTGCAATCTCGTCAGCATCTGTAATTTTTTGACTTTTTAATATAGCCATTCTGACTGGTGTGAGATGGTATCTCATTGCAGTTTTGATTTGCCTTTCTCTAATTATTAGATGTTGAGCATCTTTTCGTGTGCTTGTTGGTCACATATATGTCTTCTTTTGAAAAGCGGCTGTTAAAGTCCTTTGCCCACTTTCTAATGGCATTGTTTATTTTTTGCTTGTTAATTTGTTTCAGTTCCTTATATATTCTGGACATTAGATCTTTGTTGGGTGCATGGTTTACAGATATATTCTCCATTCTGTAGGTTATCTGTTTACTCTGTTGATAGTTTCTTTTACTGTACAGAAGTTCTTTAGTTTAATTGGGTCCCATTTGTCAATTTTTGTTTTTGTTGCAATTCCTATTGGCATTTTTGTCATGAAATCTTTGCCAGGGCCTATGTCCAGAATGGTATTTCCTAGATTAACTTCCAGGGCTTTTGTAGTTTTATGTTTTGCATTTAAGTCTTTCATCCATCTAGAGTTGATTTTTGTGCATAGTTTAAGGAAGGGGTCCAATTTCACTTTTCTGCATATAGCGAGCCAGTTATCCCAGCAACATTTATTGAATAGGGAGTCCTTTTCCCATTGCTTGTTTTCATCAACTTTGTTGAAGATCAGATGGTTGTAGTTGTGTGGCTTTATTTCTGGGCTCTCTATTCTGTTCCACTGGTCCATGTGTCTGTTTTTGTATCAGAACCATGCTGTTTTGATTACTGTAGCCTTATAGTATAGTTTGAGGTGAGGTAATGTGATGCTTCAGCTTTGTTCTTTTTGCTTAGGATTGCTTTGGCCACTAGCCACATTTCAATACTCTATAAACACCTGCAGCCAGAGGCTGCCGTACTGAATAGCACAGACACAGAAGTTTTCCATTATCATAGAAAATTCTATTGAACAGTGCTGCTCCAAATGCTTAGGTCACCTTAAAAATCACTGTGTTGACACTTCGAATGATAACGTTTTAAAACGTAAAAGGCCTTGGAAAGCACGGAGTCTAACACTTCATTTTATGTAAGAGAAAAAAGAAAAACTTTGCTAATAGGTGAGGCTGCCACTGAAAAATACTATGGAAAAACCATCATGCCATGCCATGCATTCATGTCCTGTAAGTAGAGCATGTTTCATCCCAGCTTTGGTTTCCAAAGTCCTTAGGACAAAGGAACTGTTATTCATTTGTGTATCCTGAAGATCAAACACCCTGCTGAGCACATGGTGGAGATTCAGGGAATGTTCGTTGATTGGTTTGAAAATGTTATCAAGTTGAACATTGTGACCTTATTTATAACTCATTTATCACAGTAATAGTATTTAGAGAAAATGAGACACCATCAAAGTAAAGTATTTTAGCAAACAATCTGTTACTTATTCCGTCACTGCCAAGCTAGACCTAGTTTCCAGAGAGCTATGGATGGGCTCTGAACAGGTATCCTATATCTTCTCTGTGGTACCTGATTATGAATAGATTCCCATATGGCTCTGAACAGGTACCAGGTGTATCCATTTAAACTAAAAATAAAATTATAAGCTCCTCACTGACTGAACAGACCCTTTCTTGGTAAAGGGAACCCCATAAAAACCTTAAAAAAATGAATTCCCAGCCATGATGGGAAAGGAAGTCAGATGTGCCTTATTATATCCCTACTCCCTTTTGGAGTTCGGGTGCACTGGCCAGCATCAATGTTAAAATAGAGACTCTACAACTGACAAAACAGATTCTTTGTGCAATAAAACACCAAATTATAAAGAAGACCTAAGGCTGTTTCAGACAAGGATTAAGTCACGTCCGCAGGCCATCAGTCCTGCTACATAGCATCCTTAGGTTAACTTAAAGCATTCCTTTCTGCTGACTCTGTTTTAGATAGAGCCTGACTTCTTTAACCAACTGCAAATTAAAGAATCTCTGAATCCACATATAACATGGAAGCACTTTGACTCTGCAAGATATTCTGCCATTTTGGCCAAACCCATCTACACCTTCCAGGCATTGATTTATGTCCTTGCCTGTAGCTCTTGCCTCCCTGAAAGGTGTAAAACCACATTGCAATCTGACTGCCTTGGGACCACTTACTCAAAACTTCTCGAGTTTGTGTTTTCCCTGGGCTGCAGTCACTCGTATTGGCTCAGAATAATCCTCTTTAAAATGTTTGACAGAGTTTGGTTTTTCTGCTACATTCACCTTGGCAAGTGTTAGGGTGGCTTTCCCAGCCAAGGAGGAGTTCATTTGAATGGACAGGACACACGTTGAAAGGCATCAGCTAGAGCAGTGGAATTCCAGTCCAGGAGCTGGCAGTGCAGTTCCAAGGAATCTATCAAAGCAAACTACATGGGAAAGTCACACTTCGACGTTGAGGTCAGCAGAGGTGTCCCTCCCTTTCCCTCAGAAAGCTGAGAGTTTTCGGGAACAAAATTCCAGTCTCTAGATCAAGAACTTCCCAGAGGGAGGCAGGACCATGACCCAGGCAGAAACTACGATCTAGCAAAAAAAATAAAATAAAATAAAAATAAGAAGAAAGCCCATTTTCAAAACTGTTTTAGCAGATCATTATTCATTTTGAAGAACTAGCTTGACTTAATAAATATGAATTTGCAGCTGCTTCGTCTCTATCCCCGCCTCCCTGCCTCAGCTCAGGGCAGGGCAGGGCAGAGCACAGGGGAGGCCAGGACACAGGACTGGCAGAGAACAAGGGATGGTGAGAGGGTCGGGGCCTCACTGCAGGGTGCTCTGGCCAGCGGCAAGGTGGGGATCTAGGTGTGGGGCACCCCTAGACTCCCCAGTGGGTGCCAGGCTTTGTAGAGAACTTTAGACTTTTCCCCTGAAGTTTTCATAATTTGAGTCTATAAAACAAACTGATAATAGACTAACAGAAAAAAGCAAATATAAAATACAAATATATTTTATATTTAAATACAAAATATAAATATATTTTATATTTAAATACAAAATATAAATATGTTTTATATTTAAATACAAAATATAAATATGTTTTATATTTAAATACAAAATATAAATATGTTTTATATTTAAATACAAAATATAAATATGTTTTATATTTAAATTTATATATAAAATATAAAATAAAAAATATTTATATATAAAATATAAATGTTTTATATTTAAATATAAAATAAAAAATACAAATATATTATGTGCACATATGAACACTGGAGTTACAAAAAAAATATGAAACTCAAAGAAAGGTCAGAATGGTTGAAGCTTTACACCATCCTGAGGTTAGAGAAAGGCTAGTGTCTTGGAATGAACAAGACCAGTCATGGCAGGAACAGAAGAGGAAACATCTGGGGCAAAAGTGGGCTTGTTATGCAGATGAAACCTCACAGGTAGCTGCTCTCAGAACCAGAGGTAGCAGCCTGTGGTTGAGTTAGTTTTTCATAGGTCCAGACCAAGGGGAAAGCCTGGCTGTTTATTTCACCAAAGTAGATCCGACGCAAATCTCCTCCACAAAAGGCGGCTTTGCAGGGCTGTTCTTCTCTGCAGGCTCACTGAATAGTCATCTCAAAATGTGTCAAATAAGTGTATTTGGGGTCAAATATTTTTGGTTTCCTTTACCTCGTGTGTTTATGGCATAAGCAAGTAAGACCACCAGAAAAAAAAAAGAAATTATACAAAATTGTATTTTAAAAAGACATTGAAGTAGTCAGCAGAGAAAAAAAGCAGGGATGTGTGAGTTCCTGGCATTGCTGTTAATGATTCTATTTTGAGGAGGGTCACCTTACCACTGTCGGTACTGAGCCCTTGCGGCACGTGATCTGGTTTTGGGTGGATGGAGGCCATGCCGTAGCAGCCAGGAGGATGGCAAGCACAGAACCAAACCAACTACCTCTACCTTCTGGTCACAAAGAAATCAGGATAGAGCTCTGACTACGCAGAACCCAGGGCTGGGTTCTGCTGCGCTGCATGTGGGATACCCTGATGCAGGCGTTCCTAAAGAATAGCAGCCATTCCAGAAATTACATCTCTCTCTGGCCTCCTGGCCCCTCTCTATGTAAAGCAAGCAGCAGATAAATGTTTAAATTGAGCTTTAAAGCCATTTCCTCAAAGAGTTAACATAATATGAACCATCATAAAAGGAAAAAAGGACCCATTTATACTCAAATTACACAGGAGTCGCTTGTCTCCATCTAGGCTCAAGAGTATTTGCTCTTAAAAGCTATTTTTTCCCCAGAAACAATAGTGCAGGTGCATCGCGCTTCAGTGTGCAACATATTCATCCTGGGAGGCAGGAAGGTGATTTCACACCTGTTTCCTCTTTTTATTTGCTCCTGGCCTGGCTAATTTGCCCAGTGTCAAGATTGGTATGGCCAAGTCTGTCCAGGAGAATTACTGCTTTGCAGCACGATGTCCTCACTCTGGGCATTTGGACTGTGTGATTTGCTGCGTGTCTATTCTGAGTACATCTTTCTGTTTTTCATTGTCTATAAATGGAGCTGATTGGTAATAATAATCTAGAAGAGATTCTGTGTGTATTGAAATATCAGAAAGAGACAGAGGAGAAAAGACAGTTTTAACTGGCGTATGGTATGCATTGCTAACGGGGAAAGGAAAGAAGAGCGATATTACTCTGTGCTTTGATTGGCTGAAGGTGAGTTACTGCAGAAGACGTCTGACCTTCACTTCTTATGCCTCAAAAATAGACTGCTAACCGTTCGAATATGCCTGCAGAAGAAAGGAGAAAGAAGATGGAAAGAAAATTACAAGTACCTAAATGCCTGTACTTCACTGGGCCTCCTGAATCAGGGAGGGAGGACTTTTCACATCTTTGCATATTAGAAGTTGTGCAACAAGCACAGGGTCATTTATATAACAAGACAGCATGCTGAGTACGTTTTCTAAAAGTACAAATTTGTTTTGTGTGATGGTGACTGCTCTATAAGCTTTCCATTTATTTCAACTCCATATATTCCTCTCATGTTTATCTTCTAATTTGCTCTGGAATAGGATGGCCACATAAATTACATTTAAAAATTGCTTGATTTGAGATAAATGTTAAAATAATAAAATTACCAGATGTATGTGAATTTTAAGAAATCATATTTCCCTATCCATTACCAGTGGTTAACATTATTCTAGCATTTATATTTTTGAAGTATGATTTTATAATTCTAACAGGAAATGGATATCCTACAGTCTCATCAATTTCTAAGTCAGCTCTTTGAAGGCGCACAAATTCCCTAATCAAACAAAAGGCTTTTAAGAAACATTTGATATTTTTGAGTAATGTGCAGGAAATTAATGAATATAAACTTATTTTCATATTTTATGCTGCTTATTTAAATATTTAGAATATGGTTTTAATTACCATGAAACTTTACTAAACGTCCACCTGTCAGTAAAGAAACTGATTATTTTGTGTAGATTTGCATTCTCCTGAAAAAGAAACAGGTGTGAAAACCTGCAGGTATTTATCCACCAACAAAAAATAAAGGATATCTGTGAAATGTGGAGGAAGAAGTAAACACGAATATAATCTTAAAATTGCAAAATCTCAGTATGTGATTCCAAACTCCAAGAACACAAAGATTCCATGGAAGAAGGGAAATGCCTTCTTATCCTTGTGGAACCCTCTCAAATATCAGGAATCTCCTTCCGTTGTATCTATCTATCTATCTATCTATCTATCTATCTATCTACCTACCTATCTACCTAGTTATGTTTTTTGATCCCTAAAACAGTCTTCCATGATTATTTATGGTAATATATTCCAATTTTATTGATGTAAGAGTTACAGTTAAATTAAGAACCCAGGGTGGAAGTTTCCTTTGAGTCTAAAAGTTCAAGATCAGCCTGGGAAATACAGTAAGACTTCCACTCTTCAAAAAAAAAAATTGAAAGATTCACTTTTTAATTAATTTAATTTTTTAACTTCAGGTTGCATGTGCCTGTAGTCTCTGCTACTTGGGGGCTGAGGAAAGAAGATGGCTTGACCTCAGGAGGTCAAAGATACAGTGAGCCATGATGACACCACTGCACTTCAGCCTGGGTGATGGGGTGAAGAACTAAGGTTAAGCAATTTTCCCAATATCTCAATGATCATAAATGGACTTTCCTTATTTGCTGTTAAATGTCTGTGAAGTCTGCTGCCGTCTTCTCTACCACTCCTCATATTGGTCAATTTATACTTTTCTTCCTTTTTTCTTAGTCATTCTTGCTAGAAGTTTATCAATTCCATTGGCCTTTTCAAACCACAAGTTTTGGATGTTACTGATTTGTCTCTACTGGGTTTCTGTTATTGTTCTTTTTAATTTCATTCATTTCTGTTCTTTTTCATTTCCTCCCTTCGGCCTGCTTTGTGTTTATATTGCTCTCTTATTTCTGGTTTCTTTGATTGACTTGAGCCCTTGCTTTTATTTCCCTCTAAATTGCATTCAGTGGGAGAGAGAAGAAGGGGTGAGCCTGCTCCATCTTGTACAGAACCAGAGCCTTAGAGGTTGGGTTAAGTGAAACATTAAGCAGCATGGAATAATCCTGAGCTTTGGAATCAAATTGGCTTGGGTTCCATTCACTATCTACCTGACCAACTGTGAGTCTTTGGAAAAGCTCTTAGAAGTCTCATTTTCTTGATTACAGTTGTTATAAAATGAGACAAAAATTATTATTTCTGGTGTTTCCATGAGAATGCATATAAGAGAATGTAGAAAGGCTATACATAATTGCTTGTTAGATACTTTTTATTGTTCTTTCCCTTATAGTCTTGATTCTTTCCATGGTTCAGATCACAGAGGTTTGACTGTTCATACACATCACCATGACTCACAACAAATCTTGGCTTCTTCACTGCTTGCATCTTGACTTCTGCTACTTGCCTACTTATTTAATATTCAAATATGCTCAGCAATTATTAATCATCTATTTCATGCCGGGCATTGTGCTAAATTTTTCCTCATATGTTAGTTTTTAGTGTCAAATATATTCTTGTGAAAGAAGTTGTTATCATTCCAACTTTTCTTTAGAGATAAAAAAAAGACAAGTCCTTTCCAAGGTTACACAACTTGTATGGTATGAAACTAAGATTCAAACCCATGGCAGCTTGGCTCTAATTCTGTGCTTTTCTTAATACACTGCAGCTGCTCCTCATTTTCACCCTTTACCTGTCTGGCTTTCTCAGCATCAGTCTATTGACATCCTCTAAGGGTTTAAAGGCCTCAGACCCAGGATTGCTGACTCTAGCCTGAACATCAGTCTCCCTTTACCACTTCAGCTGTGGCCCTGGTGCTCCCACCACCCACCATCCAGACATCAAAGTGTCAAACTCCAGAAGCATGGCAGGCCCAGTGAATTCAAGGTAGTGTCTAATTAAACATGCACCCACTACTTAGGAAAATATATACTTTTTTAATTCCAAAAAGCAAACCTTTTCAACGTATTAAAATTAGATATTTATATTCATAGCTCAATGGAGAATTGCTTCTTACTATCACCATTTCCATTTCCAGTCAAGGACAAATCTGCTTTTCCTAAAACATAATGTTAATTCCTATCATTCCTGTGTGCATTGTGGGTCTATCACAGATGCATATCCTTCATCATAACGCTTTTCTAAGTAATGAGTCTATAAGCCCCTCGACTCTCCTTCTCCTCAAAGTCTCCCTGAGCCAGGACAGACTTAAGAATGAATCATGCTCTACTTATCCCACTGGCATTTTAGTTCCACTCCACCCACCTCTGCAGGCTCTTTACCTTCATTAAAGTCAAGATGTCTTAACTAACAAGAAATGAGTAGAGCCAGGGCAAAAGATGAGTAGAGCCAAAGCTATTTCCACATGAATCAGAAGTAAGTGTAGATAGGGAGGATCTAGAGATGGGGGTGGGGTTGGGTGGGAGCAGTACTAGAGGCAGAAGGAAGAGATGGGAAGGGAGGTAGATTGAGGGAGGCATCACAGACAGAAGAGAAGACCCTCAGCTGAACTCTGGGGTCCCTATTCTTCAGTCAGCAGCTTGGCTTAGGGCAAGTCACTCATCCTCTCTGGTGACCCCTTTCCTCCTTTTTAATTAAAGGTTTGGGATTAGATGACCAGAGGGTTACATATGGTCCTTACATCCCAGGCTGTTCTGAAAATAACACAGCTTTATACATTTGCAAGTGTAATAAGAAGTCCCTCTTTCTTTCCATACTGACTATTGCACAAAAATTAAATTGAAATTTGGTTACTGAGAGCCTAAGCCACATTTTCTTTTAGTCATGTCAACATTCTACGTGATGCTTCGGTCCTCAGTCAGTTGACTAAACCCTAATGAACCCATGATGGACTTGAACTGTACTAGAATGACATCCAGGTCCCAGGAGAAGAAAGGGACAGAGGGTGAGAATGAGTTTCCTGAAATATTGCTGAGCATGGAGTATCCTCCTGTCTACCTTACTAGCCCTTTCTTCATGGCCCCATGGCCCACTAATTGTGATTTCAGTCAGCCCCGTTTCTCAAGAAGTCATGGGCTATGATATCAGCATCCAATTAATTCCCTCATCAACATTTCTGGGTGGGTGCAGTGGCTCACGCCTGTAAGCCCAGCACTTTGGAAAGCCGAGGTGGGTGGATCACCGGAGGTCAGGAGTTCGAGACCAACCTGGCCAACGTGGCAAAACTCCGTCTCTACTAAAAATACAAAATTTAGCCGGGCATGATGGCACTTGCCTGTAGTCCCAGCTACTTGGGAGGCCGAGGCAGGAGAATTGCTTTAACCTGGGAGACAGAGGTTGCAGTGAGCCGAGATCACACCATGGCACTCCAGCCTGGGCAACAGAGTGAGAGTCTGTCTCAAGAAAAGAACAAAAAAAGTTTCCTGGGAACCTCCCCTTAGTCCCACTTTCTTATGCTAAACATCAGGAGGAAAATGAGTAGTGCGCTAGTGAGGTAAGTGACGGACAGACCTTAGTCTTCCTTCCTTGCTGTTTAATTTTAATAAAGATTAATATTGAGCTAACATTTAATGGGATATCGGTTTCATATATACAATAAACAGATTTGGCTGCGGAGAGAAGAGGTATTTGAGGCATGTAATTATGTTTGTCAGAAAACCAGATTCACCTGGGAAAAGCTCCAGCTCAGTATCTGAGAGTTGTTTACTCCCTGCTTCAACCCCATACCCACAAGGTTATTAAAAGTTCTAAATATTCACCTTCTTGCAGCAAAATACTGGAGTTCCAGAAACAGTGATAGCTGAAAGAGTCACTCTCAAGTAGGTTTGAAATATTATATATCTTGAAAGAATCATCATAATCATGGGCCACGCAGCACCGCCCTCCATTCAATGTACAGGCATTTTAGGCCAAGCCAGCCTGGCCTTTCTCTCCCAGGCTCTTTTTCTCCATCATACCCACAATAAGAAGACATACATGAAGGTGCAATGTTATGGACTGAATATCTGGGCTCTTCCAAAATGTATATGTTGAAGCTCTAACACCCAGTGTAATGGTGTTTAGAAGTCGTACCTTTGGCAGGTACTTAGGGTTAGATGACATCATGAGGGTGGGGCTCTCATGATGGGATTTTTATCCTTATAAGAAAAGGAAGAGAGACCAGAGCTCTCTCTCTCTCTCTCTCTCTCTCTCTCTCTCTCTCTCTCTGCTGTGTGAGAACAGTCAGAAGGCAGCCACCTGCAAACCAGGAAAAGAGAACCCTCACCAGGAGCAGAATCTGCCAGCATCTTGTTCTTGGACTTCCAGCTTCCAGAACCATGAAAAATAAATGTCTGTTGTTTAAGCTGCCCAGTCTACAGTATTTTCTTATAGCAGCCCGAGCAGACTAAGACATGCGGAATTCAGCAGGAGGCTAAAGTTCATGCTCCCACAGAGCCAACAATAGCATCATCTTCAAGTAGAAACATCCCCAAAGTTCATAGTCTCCCCATAGTAGAGACAGCTTTCTTTGTGGCCTGACTCAACTGCTTGGGGTGAGTCACTCAGCTCAGCTAGTAGGGACAGAAACATCTTTGTAGGTGAGGTGGGTAGGGGTGGAAGAGCTGTGAGTTCCGCTCACTGGAATCCAGTTGCACACCCACATATCTCAGCCTGGAAAGGCCTGCACCTCCCATGGCTCCAGCATGGAAAACAGCTGCTTCTTCTTCCTCCTCCTCCTTGACGTTTCTCTGTCTCCTTGTCTTGCTTCATGGCATCTGTGCTGCAAGCTTCTCTCTCCAAATGACCTAGGTACAAAACACAACCTCTGTGACTTTCCCAAAAGATCTCATATGGGGCCACAGCCCCCTGGTTCTCTAAAGGGTCACTTAAAAAATCACTGACGTGAGGCAGATTGATGAACAAGAGAAAAGGCATACACATTTATTCTACGCATATACACAGGAGCCTTCAGAATGAAGACCCAGAAGCTTATACACCACCTTGGGTTACAAAAAGAATCGGGGTTTGGATCCTGGTCAAACGGGTTAAGGGAGGTGGGAGAAGAAGAACAGAATTATATTGAATGGCAATACACATTACTAAGAAGAATGATTGGATCCTAGAAACAGAGATTAACTTGTCAATAGCTGTTGTGTTTTGTTTTGTTTTTTGAGATGGAGTTGGAGTGCAATGGTGCTATCTCAGCTCGCTGCAACCTCTTCCTCCTGGGTTCAAGCTATTCTCCTGCCTCAGCTTCCCAAGTAGCTGGGATTACAGGCACCCACCACCACACCTGGCTAATTTTTTTTGTACTTTTAGTAGAGACAGGGTTTCACTCTATTGGCCAGGTTGGTCTCAAACTCCTGATCTCAAGTGATCCACCTGCCTCACCCTCCCAAAGTGCTGGGATTACAGGTGTGGTTCGTAAATAGTTATTTTTGTAATATCAGTGATCCTTGGAGACAGTGATTGTGCTTGTAAAAGGGCCTTCTCAGGTGTGCTTACATCTTGGTCTTCTTTGCAATAGATAATGAGATAACAGGGAGGGGAAGAAAAAACAATCCTTCTCCTTGGTGGGTCTGGAGCCTAGGCAGCTAAAGGAATGTCAGCTTCTTCCAGAGAGACAGTTGGGTGTGGATGGGTCAGAGAGGCTTTGAGGCTTCTTCAGTTGAACATGTCAAGATGCCGTATTTTGGGGTATTAGTTTCTGTGCTGCAGCACTGGGCTGTCTGTCTCCCATTACTGAGAATAAACAGAGCAGATCACATGGTCACTAACCCCTGCTCTCAGGCCACCCTTTTCCTCCCAGCTGTGAATCCACACCCTATGCTGCACTCCCATAGCACTTAGGAGGTGAACTGAGTTTCAGAATGATGATGGGCAGGGTGAGCTGTTATGGTCTGATGTTTGTGTTTCCCCAAAATTCCTACATTGAACTCCCAATTCCCATTGAGATGATATTAGGAGAGGGGGACTTTGGGAGGTGATTAGATCAGGAAAATAGAGCCCTTGTGATGGGATTAGTGCCCTTACAAGGAGAGATAACAGAAAGCTTGCTTCTCCCTCTCTGCCATCTCCACCCTCCACCTGCAAACTAGGAAACGGGCCCTCCCCAGACCCTGAATCTGCCATCACCTTGATCTTTGACTTCCCAGCCTCCAGAACTGTGAGACACTAACGTTTGTTGTTAAGCCACCCAGTCTGTGGTATTCTGTTACCACAGTCTGAGTTAACTAAGAAATGAGCTAAAGGGAGAAAAGCAAAGTCTCCCAGTTCTTTAACAGCAATGGACAGGAAGGATGGCTACCAAGCACCCACCATCTACTGAGCACTTGATGTGCATGAGATCTCTTGGGATCCACGTGGATTTCCTGTGACGGAGCTGCCGTCATGCCCACTGCAGAGAAGAGAGCACTGAGACTTGGAGAGATCTGCGTATGTATGGGAAGCATCATTTGAACTGAGGTCTGTGGGTCTTGACAGCCCATGCATTTCCTATCACAGGACGCACCTGACACAGTCAGACATACTGACACTATCGGAGGGCATGATGTGTACTGTGAAGTGTTATTTCTCTTCATTTGGAAGGGTCTGCTGATTCTCTCTCCTTCAGCCCCACTATAAACTGCCTTTCTTCATCTCTGACCAATTCAGCATAACAGGACAGTCTTGTCTTCTGCAGCCAAAATTCAGGCGCTGGTGACGTTCTTGATTTGTTGTAAGAGACTCCAGTACCCAGGGCACTCAGCCTGGTTGATTCTATCACAGTTCATGAATTCACATCAAAATGTACCTTTTCCCCTATAATTAAGTGAAGGCCTGATCTTTTAGACTCATTTGTGGCCTCTAGAGCCCTGTTTACAGCCTATAAACCCTTGAATTTCTAGGTGTTCTGAGCACCTATTAAATTTTTTCTTTTTTTAGATAGTGTCTTTTTCTGTCCCCTAAGCTGGCATGTCATGGTGCAATAATGGCTCACTGCAACCTCGACTTCCTGGGCTCAAGCGATCCTCCCACTTTCGCCTTCCAAAATGTTGGGATTGCAGACATAAGCCACAATGCTTGACCCTGTTAAACTTTTTAATTTCATGACGGCTCAGCAATAGAAGCTGGATCCAGTCCCCCATCCTGAGCTAGAGGTGAGGGCATGCAGAGCCTGTGAGCAGGAAGGGAGCACAGAGTGGGGAAACAGCGGGACACAGGGATGCAAGAAAGCACCAAGGGCACACGTGTGACTCTACTCATCCTCTGCTCTTCCCTGAATTCATTCCCTTTCTTCTTCCTTGAATCACTCGTTCATCTGGATGTGGCAGGAGCACACACTGTGCCTCTCCTCTTCCCTCTAGAAGGCTCTGCCACGGAAGGCACACAACTAGAATGGGAGTCAAAAAAAGTGTGCTTGAATCCTGGTTCTGCAAATATCTCCCTACCCAACCCCAAGCACGTGGCTTGCCCTCTCTGTCTGCTGAGACCATTGTGAATGCAAGTGAAATCCTCCATATGGCCTCTTCGCTTGCTGCTAATCCCTCTGTCAGCAAGGCTGTCACCATTCTCCAGTCATCCCTGCCTCTGAGCCCTCCTCCCCTGGCAAATTGTCTCCATCATCTTGATTTAGCAAGCCATTCCATCCACCATGGCCAGGCGCCACACGGGATAGCAGATTTCCATCTTGCCACCCGGACTTCCAGTACTTCCAGGGAAGACTCTGTGTTAGGGTCTCTCCTTGAGCCCCAGCACCCTTGCTTTTAACTAGCAGGGACCCGTGACTGCCCTCTACTAATTAAGGTTAACCTAAAGTTGCCTCCTTATATATTTTATGTCCAGCCTAAATTTTGAAGTTCTCCATACCTAGTAAACAGCAACCTAGCTGGATGAATAAACAGACTTTAACCTACTCCCGTGCTAATCACTGAGTTTTAGCCAATCAGCGGTGGCCAACTGTTAAAACCAGTTGAAGTAAGACAAACACCAAGCTGTAAACAATCCAATTGTTCTGATCTCACTTCCATTTTCTGTACATCACTTTCCTTTTCGTCCATAGATCTTCTTCCACCACTTGGCTACGCTGGAGTCTCTCTGAGTCTACCTTGAGCCTATTCTAGCTTGGGAGGCTGCCTGATTCATGAACTGTTCTTTGCTCAGTTAAACTCTGTTAAATGTAATTTGTCTAAGTTATTTCTTTTTAACACCTCTAAGCACAAGAAGAGATAAATGAATGGTTGAAGAATGAGAAAATAGTATCTAGGTGCATGCCCTGCCAGAATCTCCATGCCCTTATGTTACATTTCTTGCCTTCAAGTCAAGTGTGGATGCTTCCAAGATGTAGAGAACCCTCTCGCTTAAAAGGAAATAGACTCAGGATCCCTGGGAATAAACAAATCTGTGAAAATGTCCTGTTAGCTTGACGGTATCCTTAATATCTGCTCCTCCTCCCCCGCCCTCAACCCGAGGTATCTTTCCACACTCTGCTCTGTCATCACCTACTTGAGAAGTCCTCCTGTAGCTTGGGTCTGCTCCTCCCCTGTCCTGCCCAGCAGCCTTCTCACCTACTCCTTTGTGCCTTTGTGATTTGTTTTCATCTGCTTTCCTCACTCCACTCTGAGCTAGGGGTAGTCATCATTTCTCCATGAAACCTTAATCACACAGCTTGGTGTGGATCTGCCCTTCAGTATGATGCATCCATAGCATCCTGCACTCATTCTATTCTAGTGTTGCTAAAAAATTGCAATAGACATTCACCCAGTTACCTGCCCTTCCACCCCACTGCAGTCTCCACATGCCTGTCCTCTTGCCTGTTGTCTTTCCAGACCTCAGCAGAGTACTAGACACGTACACCTCACTTAACACATACGTGTTTCTAAATGAACGCATTCACAGGGATTTCAGAAGTCTTCCTGAGATTCCTTGTGTTTACTTCTAGCTAGCAAGAATCCTTCTAACAATGGTTTTTCCTGTCTCTTTTCCAGTAAATCATAAAATACATGTCTTTCAGCAGATCAAGTTCCTGATACATGCAAGGCTCTCTTTGAATGCCAAAGCAGTACATGAATGAAGGGAAAGTCTAAGTTCTGCCAAAGCAGTACATGAATGAAGGGAAAGTCTAAGTTCTGTTTCTGGTCCTTCTGAAAAGTACCAGGATGGTGTCTCAAATCAATGTAATCACGTTAGGCTGAGCATCACTGAGATGCCAAGGCATTCCAGGAAGAGTGTGGGGTTTACATAACCTTAGGCTGAAAAATTTATCCTGCCTCAACCCTCATGTCCACCTGAAAGGGTGACGTGTTGTTTCTTGTTGACCCTATATGTAGATAATGATAAATCTGGAATTTTTGCCATGATACCAATTTGAGGGTCTATATTTTATGTTTACTTGATAACTACTTAATTCAACAAATATCTACTAAAAATATCAAATAAAATAGGAACACCAGAGAAAGTACCAGCTAAAAATATCTGATCGAGAGGGGATACAGTGGCCAATAAAGAGAGACATTCCCTCCCCATGTAGCACGTTCAATCTTCCAGGGTAGCAGTCATTCAACAAGTAGGTATCAGCCAATGACCCAATTTTTAAAATAATAGTAAATAAAATTCTGTCTTTAGTTGAATGGAAACTTATGATATTGATGACAATCTTTTAGAAAACTGAAATTATAGCTGAAGGTTTTTTGTGTGATTTTCTTCAATAAGGTGATCGTATAGTTTTCATACTGAACATCTTCATTATCCCAGATAAAGCTAGGGAGGCTGAGGCGGGTGGATCATGAGGTCAAGAAATCGAGACCATCCTGGCCAATGTGGTGAAACTCCGTCTCTACTAAAAAGTACAACAATTAGCTGGGCATGGAGGCATGCACCTATATTCCCAGCTCCTCGGGAGGCTGAGGCAGGAGAATCGTTTGAACCCGGGAAGTGGAGGTTGCAGCGAGCTGAGATTGTGTCATTACACTCCAGCCTGGGCGACAGGGTGAGACTCTATTTAAAAAAAAAAAAGTTTTACTCTGGTAAGATACAAACACATAAAATAATTCCATTAACAGTTAAAAAGATGGTGACTTGTTGATATTCATTTTGACTGCTCAAACTGCAAACAAACAGCTAAGGAGTAACTAGGACAGTTACTGTAATAATCGAGTCCTGTTCAAGATAAGCCTATGGCTTCATTTTTATGAGCAGTACCTAGAATTTTGAGAACATGCTTGAAATCCAAAATGATGATTTATTAGATATTTCAACACAGTTTTATGTCATTATTTGATATGTCATGACAGAAAATATGCTTAAAGAGTTAGGTTGATAAAATGGATTAGATTTTGCAAGAATTTGTACAATATCTTTTATTTTTCCTTGATATTTAGGAAGCAACTATTCAAAATAGACTCTTTTCTAAAGGAAATACATTGTTAAACTACATTTTCTTTTAAATATTAATTAAATTGAACTGAAATTATATTTAAATATTATGGAAAAGATAGTATAAAGCATGCAAATACATTTTTAAAAGGGGAGAAAACCACAATCCCAGCATTACAATAAAATCACATTCATTTTGGCATCTTTTCTCCAGTCTTTTATATGAAGAAACAATTTTAGATCGTGGTATTTATAGCAGCATGCTACTATTTAGGTTTTTATCTGAATAATTATGACACATTTTTAAATAATTTGAAATATCTATTAGAATCGTACAGAGAAATCTATTCCCTTCTCCCAGTTTCCTCAAATGGAAGCATCTTACATGACAGGAGCACCAGATCAATACCAGGAAATTGACCTTCATGCAATCTACTGATTACATTGCCTTATTCAAATTTCAACAGACTTTATAGGCACCTGTGTATGTGCCTATATATGTATGCCTGTGTGTATCACAGACACATACATGAGTGCCTATATATGTGTGTATTTTTTCTTTCTATATGACAGGTTTTTTTGGGGGGAGGGATGGAGTCTTGTTCTGTCCCCACGCTGGAGTGCAGTGGTGTGATCTCTGCTCACTGCAACCTCTGCCTATATATGCATGTATTTTCTTTATGTATGATAGTGTTTGTTTGTTTGTTTGCTTGTTTTTGTGAGATAGTGTCTTGCTCTGTCCGCAGGCTGGAGTGCAGAGGCCTCAGAGCTCAACAAACAGTTCAACTTAGCCTGCCTTATACTCCAGTCTGTTGAGAATTTCTTCTGCACAAACATCACATGGCCTAGGGCGAGCCCAAAGGACTGATGGACAGCAGAGGAAGCAATAGCCAGGCCTTCTAGAAGCCAAGTCACTGCTATTGACAGCATTTTGAGGCACTTGATTGGGATAATACAATTGTCCCATTTTAGCGTTTCCACTGTTGTGCCAAATTAAAGAGCTAACTCCTGCAAAGGAGTGAAAATCAGGTGGGATGGCTCAAGTTTCCTCTGTCCTTCCCTGTGTCATACCTCCCAGACAGAACTGGGGTCTTCAAAAGCTGAATCTCTGTAAGTTGTGGATTCCTCCAGTGCTTTGCTTTTTTTTTTTTGTTTGTTTCAGACGGAGGCTTGCTCTGTTGCTAGGCTAGAGTACAGTGGCAGGATCTCGGCTCACTGCAACCTCTGCCTCCCGGGTTCAAACGATTCTCCTGCCTCAGCATCCCGAGTAGCTGGGATTACAGGGATGTGCCACCACACCTAGCTAATTTTTGTATTTTTAGTAGAGATGGGGTTTCACTATGTTGGCCAGGATGGCCTCGAACTCCTGACCTTGTGATCTGCCCCCTCTGCCTCCCAAAGTGCTAGGATTACAGGCATGAGCCACCACGCCTGGCCAACTTTTTTCTTTTATATATTTATTAAATATGTATCAGCATTATTTAAGCAGTAAAAATCTATAGTCAACAGTATCATTAGACTGTCTACATACAAAGTGATCTATTTGTTTTTGCATTTTAAATTAATATTAGGAGAATTTACTCCTAACTATTCTACTATACCATTTGATATATATATTATTAATCCAACTGAATGCTAGTATCAGGTCAATTTACTTTTAATAAAAAAAAAAAAATGTTTCTATCATGGGCTGACCCAAGTTTGGACATAGTGTGTGCTGTGTGCTTTTCCAGAGCGAATGTGGAGCTGGGATAAAGTGATCCAGTACCTTGCCCTATTTTACCTATCTAAACTCTCCACAGCCTAAGGATCTAGTAAAACAGTAAATAGACTTGATACATTGGGGCATGTTTTGTCAATTTTAATTTCTGTGTTCCCCAAACTTTCATTTGCTTCCCATTTCCTTCAGAACTAAAGAATACGTTACAATAACAATAATAACAATGGTAAATACTTGCATAGTATTTACTAATTCCAGGCACTGTTCTAAATGCTTTGCACAGTTTCACTCATCTTAACCTTACAACAGCCCCAGGAGGTAGGTGATAATTTAACTCCATTTTATAGGTGAGAAAAGTGAGTTGAGAAATTTGTCCCAGGTTTACACAACTAGTAAATAAGTCAGTTTGGATTCTCTATCACAATTTAGCTCTAAAATTTATGCTTTTATTAACTAAACTATACTACATCCGAAAAAGATATTCTTAGCTTTAAAGTACATTTTCCAGTGGTCCTTATACAACTTCCCAATCTCATCTCCCAGGACTGTGCTTCCCCAGCCCAGTGGAAACCACCCTCTTTAGACCTGATTTTTCTTCTGCAGCTGCCTGAGCTCCTTCATGATGCAGGCACGTCTCTTCCCATCCTGTTAACTTCTAATGGGAAGGGATTGGGAGAGATAAAATGAGACTCTTCAGAGATGTACTTTTGTGGTTTAAATCAAGTGTGATCAAGGACATGCCATAATAAAATTTCAAGAAGGAATGCCCCAGCAATTAATCGAGTGCAAATGGAATAGTTGTCAATCAGAAGGTGAAGGAAGAGCACAGTTGGGAAGACTTCCAAAAGAAGTGCTATTTGGCCAACAATTTTAAGATAGAAAAGGAATTCACCAAAAAGCAGTGGGGAAGATTTGTGTATATGGGAAAAGTATTGCAGACATATAGAGCAGCCTTTTGTTTTGTTTTATTTTTATTTTTTTGTAGAGACAGGGTTCTCACTATGTTGCCCAGGCTGGTCTCAAACTCCTGACCTCAAGTGATCGTCTCACCACGACCTCCAAAAGTACTGGGATTACAGGTGTGAGGCACTGAGCCCAGCTGAGTAATCTTTGTTAGCTTGTGAAAGCACAAGCAAACCTGTGAGTAACCATGTATAACCTGGATTCATTAAATGTATATGTATATTTATATATTTATACACATGTGTGTATGGCCTAGTGAGGCAGGAGAACAGGACCTGGAGGCAGGGACCCTAAGGACTTTCAAGAACTAAATCAAATGGAAACACTTCAGCTATGATAGGCAATATCCTCTGCATTTACACAGGGTATACACCAAGTAAATGGCTTTGTAACCTGACTTCACTATTCATTTATAGCAAGTAAACAATGGAAACCTCTAGAGGGTATTTAAACACCAGAACATTCTGTAACAGGGCTCTTGAGCCCCTATGCTCACACCCACTCCCACCCTGTGAAGTGTACTTTTGTTTTCAACAAATCTCTGCTTGTGTTGCTTGCTTCTTTTATTGCTTTGTTTGTGCATTTTGTTCAATTATTTCTTCAAGACACCAAGAACCTGAACATTCTCCACCGGTAACACTGGTATTGTGACTGCTACTGTGTATGTGTGTATAATTATAGAGGTACACAGGCGTACTTCGTGTTTCCTCAACAACAGTCAGCATCTTCCTGTTTTTACTCCCCATGTCCCCTGGTCTAGCATGATGCTTCATATGCAAACAAGTGTATTAGTCCACTTTCAAGCTGCCAGAAAGTATTGTCTGAAAGTGGATGATTTATGAAGAAAGGGGGTTTAATTGACTCACAGTTCCACACGGCTGGGGAGGCCTCAGGAAACTTACAATCATGATGGAAGGTGAAGGGAGAGCAGGGCATCTTCTTCACAGTCATGGGGTAAGAGATTCAGGCAAGTCTCATATGGTAGCAGGCGAGAGAGAGAGAAGGGGGAAGTCCCAGACATTTATCAAACAACCAGATCTTGTAAGAACTCCCTTGCTACCAGGAGAACAGTGTGGGGAAATCACCTCTATGATCCAGTTGCCTCCCATCAGGTCCCTCCTTCAATACCTGGGGATTACAATTTGAGATGGGATTTGAATGTGGACCCAAAGCCAAACCATATCAACAAGGCTTTGGAACTTAGCATTTATTTTGGGAATAAGCTTTTATTCTCTTCATACAGAGTCCTTGAGTATACCTCTGAAATCTTTGAGTAAGAAAGCAGAATAATATGGGTTTTTTATATAAGTAAGATTCTGAGCCTCATGAGAAAATTGTATCTGAACTATCCACAAATATTCTGCTATTTTAATAAAATGGCATGCCTTCACCACGGTCTACCTGCAAAGTAACTTTCAAGGTAAATCCTGTAGGCTATAGGGATTTTTGAATGTTCTTTTAACTGATTATCCTATTATATGCCCCCTCTTGCTGTGGCAATCAGTGTGATACGTACCATCACAATTAAATATTAACAAAAAAATTTACAAGAAATAAAATGATTTAGTGGATGCTTCCTCTGTATAGCAGTTTGCAAAATGTATTCTGCTGTGGGCTTCTGAAATAGATATTTTATGAACAGGTGTAAAATTCACAGGCTTGTCACGTACAATTGCTACAACTGATTTGTTAAATGGCTGCCATTTTCCTTGGGAAAATATTTGTGTTGTTTTTTCTGCTGATAGCAAAGCTCCATGCCAGGAAGGCATTTGCTCATTCCTTGGAGCTGGCCTCACAAAACAATTCACAGCAAAATTAAAGCAACTTAAGAAGAAACTTGAAAATCAGAACAACCATGTGCTTAAGCAGGAGAAGATCCACTAATCTAAAACGGAGACAGAAAGCCCTAATTAAATGCCAAACCAAACCAACTCTTTTTTCCTTTTTCTTTCTTTCTTTTTTTTTTTTGGAGAGATTTTTAGCCTTTTAGTAATTCTCTTATTCTTAGAAACAAAAGAGAGGGAGTTGTAGAGCATGGAGCTCTGCAGACAAAATGTCCCAACTTCCACCTTCTATTCAGCAAAGGGGACTAGTAGGAAAAGAGGATGTTACTCAACTTATACATACAGATTGTTGTTTTAAATTACCGACAACTGTGCAGGAGAAAACCTACGTAGAATGCCTCCTTTTGACTTTCTCATTGGGAGCCTTCTCCTGCCAGTCAGATTCTGGCCCAGAAGTCCCCCTGGCAGCTGTCACCCTACAGATTTGCAGGGATGAACTCTGTTACCGGGCCTCCGCTGGAAGTGAGAAGGAAGTTGATTTCTGCAGAGGAAGACAAGGAGATGACAGGTTTCTTTGATAGATGTTTGAATTTTGTTTTTCTAGGGCAAGGCAACTCATTTGGTGGACAGAACAGGCAATCTGGCCTCCACACATACAATCCAGATGGTTGTTATGAGTTGAGAGGAGCTGGCCATCGGGAGGCTCGGGCCAGCTCTTTTATTACAGGCAATCTTCTCCCCACAGCCTGCAGGCTGCATGGTTTCCTCCGAAGGACTGAGTGTTTAAAAATTCAAACATCCATACGACTCTATTTTTAAAAATTAAGTGCTATATAGAAGTATGCTAAATGCAAGACTGTGCCATCTTCCTAAGGCAAAATGCTCATGAGTTTGAAGCATGGGACACATTAACATAGAGCAAATCCCGGCTCTGACCTTAGCTCACTGTATGGCCTCAGACCATTCAAGTCTCTTCTCTGGATTTTATCCATCTCTAAACATAAATGGTCTTGGGTCCCTATCAGTTTTGACAGAAAATGATAGGTTTAATTCAGTAAGTCCGTCTCAATTTGAATCACTGGGTTTTTATTAGTACAGTAGTCTCTCCTTAATTGCAGGGGATACATTCCAAGACACCCTGTAGGTGGCTGAAACCACGGGCAGTACCGAACCCTATTGCCATCAAGTGGAACATGTTTCAGTTCATGTCTTCTATCCACAAACGTAGAGCCTTTTTCATCTTAACTAAGCACTTAACACGCACTGCAGCTGTAACTTTTGCAGCTTGAGGTGTGACAGCAAAACTAGCATGAATTTCTCTTTTTCTTCACAATTTCATGAGTAGAAGACTGAATCTTAGCAGCCTCAGCATACATTTTTTTTTCTTTCCTGAAGCCGAGAACTTCCCTCTTTTCACTTAAAGACAGCATTCTACGGCTTCTCTTCGGTACATCGACATTGCCAGCATTACTACTCTTGCGCTCTGGGATGGTTATGCAGTAAAATCAGGGTGATTTGAACACAAAGCACGGTGGCATCACCGTGGTCGATCTGATCTCTGAGGTGGATGCTCAGTGAGTCATGAGTGGGGAGCGTGGATAGCGTGGATCCACTGGACAGAGACTGATTCACTTTCTAGGCGAGATTTCATCACATGACGCAGGACAGCAAGCAAAGTAAATTTCTGAATTGTTTATTTCTGAAATTTTCCATGGACTATTTTAGACCACAGTTAACCAAGGGTAACTGAAACCTTGGAAAGAGACCCCTCAAAGCGAGGACTATGGCATGCACTAGATGCCGGAAGCTGACGGGTACATGCTCTCAGGGAACTCAAAAAATGCACTACTATCATCAATATTTTACCCTTGATACTAAGTGTAATTTTTAAGAGTGTGAAGTCAAAAAAGAGGACTTGAAAAATCATAGACATTCTGAAGCACTGACTAATTAGAGGACTCAATCGACACTTCCAGAAATACCTGGAACCCAATACAATGCTAAACAATCCAAGTGCTAAGCTAGGCTAAGCCAGCTTGGGAAGAGGTGAAGGTGAATTGGGTGCAGAACGTGGGAATGCAGAAGGAGTTAGAGAAGCTCTATTTGAAAATGCAGGAGCTGAATCTAACTACAACTTCCTTTACAGGAATGAAAGTGGAAGTGTATCCAGTTGGAAGAATAAGTCCAAACCAAGGAGATTTTGAGAGTCAAACTTAGGGAAAACCAAGAAGAAACTAAAAGTCCAGAGATTGAACCACCGAATGTAAGAACTCATCTCCTATTAATAGAAGGAATCAACATGTTCTTTCCAACAGACCTTAGCCTCTGATGGCACACGGTGTCACTGAGGTCAGCTGGGTGGTCAGGTGTTTGAGCCGCCTTGAAACACCAGTAGCAGAGGAAAAGAACTCCTGCTGCACCTGCTGGGGGCTGTGGGGTTGGGGTTTCCCACTTCCCAAAGCCCTGGAAATGGGCACCCAGACATTTTCCAGAATCCTTGAGATGGACAGCCTGGAGTTTTCCAGGCCATTCCACAGGTTAATCCTGCTGGCTGATTCCGCCACACAGGAGAGTTTGCCTGGGAAGGGACCCCCGGTGGTTGCTGCTTTGACTGATGAAGCAAGCCCAGGAAGATGGTTGAGAATGGTTTGTGCATTCTGATTATCTCTGACATTTTTCCCAACTCATAGTTGGAGCAGAGCTACGACAAAAGCATGCATGTTGCTAATGCAGACATCCTCTTGGCTCTTAAGGGCTGAATTCTGTACCTCCACATTCATATGTTGAAGCCCTAACATCCAATATTGCAAAATGCGACTGTGTTTGGAGACAGGGCCTTCAAAGAGGTTGCTGAATTAAAATTTGGTCATGTGGGTGGGCCTAATCGAATCTCACTTGTGTGCTTATAAAAGGAGATTAGAACACAGACATGCCGGGGGAAGACCACGTAGGGAAACAGGGTGAAGGAACTGCCTGCAAGCAAGAGAGAGGCCACAGAGGGAACCAACTCTGCAGACATTTCGATCTCGGGCTTCCAGCCTCCAGAACTATGAGACAATAAATTTCTACTGTTTAGCCACCCATTCTTCATACTTAATTACAGGGCCCCTAGCCACCTAATAGACCAGCATAGGGTCAAAAAGCTATCATGACCAAGTGCCCACACTGGGTCAGCAGTTCCAGAAGCAGTATCAGAATCACCCGTGCAGATAAAACTCGGAAGTCCAAGAAAGAGCCATTGGCACACAAACAGGACCAGAACAGATCAGGGAACCAGGTGATGGCCTATACTGTCAGAAATGCCTGTATACAGTACAGTCATCTGACCAGAGGGTTCTCAATCGTGGCCACATATTTGAATCACTTGGAGAGCTGCTAAAACCCATGACACTAGGTTACAATCCAGACAAATGAAATCAGAATCCCTGGAGGGTGAGACCCAGGCATCAAGATTTAAGGTCTCTGCAAGATTCAAATAGGCAGCCAAAGTTGCGAGCAGCTGGCTTAAAGAGAGTATAAGGCTTTGTTACAGTATCTCAGCATGGATTACATTTCAATTTAGCTCTTTGCTATTATTCTTATCCTCTGAAATGTTTACACCACACAATGGCCTATTACTGGCTCTGAATTTTATATCATACATCACATAATAGATTCCTCACTTAAGTTGTAGACATAGGCAAAACTTTTCTTGTTTCCGATGTAAGATAAAGGGAGAGAATGACTGGATCAAAACAAAAATAAGATAATAATACAAAATAAGTCATGGGATGGCATCACATTTTAAGAGTCTTCATTTCTGACAAAAGCACAAACTTACTTGTTGGTGGCATGACTTTTGCCATTTTTCCTTAACTGTTTAAGCTTGCAGCAATTGTATAGCTCACTGTACAGGCTAACGCTGTTTGATGCCTTTCTTTTTCAAGCTGTGTCAAAATACCTTCAAGCAAAAAAGATGATTTAAAATGTATAAACCTAACAAAAGTAATAGCACAGATACAGTTTCTGTGTTTGGGCAGATTTTAAGACATTTCTATGTATTTTTCTGACACAATGGATCCTACAGACTGCCATAGACATAGATTAGTCTGATTTTAGGCCATCGCTTTGTAGCATTATGCAGCTTTTATCTGAAAGACATTTCAAGAGGGGGAGCTAGTTAGCTAATTAATTAGAGATTGTGACTTCAATTTTGCAGAAAAGAGATACTTTCCGAGTTTAAGGATATCTGTGTCATGGGAAGTCTCCTGTCCTGTTTCTACTCTGCCTTCTCCATAAAGCAGGCTGATTATCGGGGCTCTCACACAAGCCCAGCGTGGTAGCTGATTAAGGCTTGAGAAACAAAAAACAAATAGGATTCCTAATCATGTGTCTCATAGAAATGGAGCTACAAAAACACAAAGAATTGCCATTACACCCTAAGTCACGCAATTTAGAGCAACTCAGGAAATAGGTGCATATAAACAAACCATGTGGTTAAAGTCTTTGGACCTGCTTTGGAGCAAAGCTGTAGGTGATTTGTCAAAATCATCTGCAAAACCAGATTTCTAACACCTCCCTGCTGTGTATCGCATTTCTGCTGATGTGTGGTGCTTCCTAAGATGGGGACGTTAAGCACGCAGCAACTACAGTCATTTGTTCTCAGAGGTGAGTGTTGCAGTTCTTTTTATTACTTTTTCTCTTCTTTACTCTATTCCTCGCCTCTCTCCAGACAATCCTTAAACCACCTATCAACTCTCCCCTCACAGTCTCCCTTTTCTGTCTGCGTTTTTTTGGAACCCAAATCTAACTTAGATGCTTTTGTGGTTTTTCTATTCACTTTGTTGTTTTCTCCCTTGGTTAGAAAATAAATTCCTGCTCACACTCACACCTATGCAAGGGCTGCCCTCAGATATAACAGGAGGCCAACTTCAGCCTCAGCCTCTTGATCAGACATTCCCAAGAGGGAAGAGCAACCTGGTTGTGTGTGTGTGTGTGTGTTGTGTTTATTTGTGTGAAATGTCGATAGAGCATACTAATAGCTTGTGAACAAGTATCTATATCAAGATAGACACTCCCAATAAATTCAACATGTGTTGAATATTTAACATGAATCACACATTGCTTGTGAATTGTGAGGGATGTAGTTGTACTCGTGTGTGTAGATATGTGTGCATTTATACACATACTCTTTATAGGGTAGCTTATAGCTTACAAAGTGATTTCAAATACATTTTCTCACTTGACCTAGAAGAGAGAATAAAGTAGAATGTGCACATCTCACTCCACAGGGAACCGCTCTGGTAGGCGGGTCTCAGAGCTAAGGTGCTAAATGGGGCCAGGCACAGTGGCTCATGCTTGTAATCCTAGTACTTTGGGAGGCCAAGGTGGGTGGATCACCCGAGGTCAGGAGTTTGAGACCAGCCTGACCAACATGGTGAAACCCCGTCTCCACTAAAAATACAAAAGTTAGCCGGCATGGTGGAGGCAGAGGTTACAGTGAGCCAAGATCACACCACTGCACTCCAGCCTGGGGGACAGAGTGAAACTCCGTCTCAAAAAAAAAAAAAAAGATGGTAGATGGAGTGTGGCAGTTTGTGTTGGAATTTTGGCTTGGCAGAATTAAAGCCTAAAGTGCAGGGCCCAAAAGAGCCAGATTTGCAACCTAGCTTCACCACTGCCTAACCAAATTGCCCTTGGGCACGTTCCTTAATCTCTCTATGTCTCTAAAACAAGAGGAAAAATCTGTCTCTTAGAGTTATTTGTGCAGATTGAGCTACTATGTGTAAAATGATAACCATTATTGCATTATGTGAGCATGTACTATTAAATATAAGCAATCATTTGTGAAGCACTTTGAGATGCTCATTGTCTAGCATCCCTGAGCCACCTTGGCTGTCCCTTAGCAGTCCCCAAGAGTCCTTTTCTAACATGGGTATGCCAGGGGAATTTGGTTAGTTCAGGTGGGGTGAGCACAGTGGGGCAGGAACTGTGTCCAGTGGTTACTGGGCAGCTTTGCACCTGGAGCTATCACAGTTAGTTTTGTTGCACAAATATGTGCTGAGCACTTTTCATTGGTCAAAAGCTAAAGAATAGTGTGCTTGTAGGCAAGCAGTGAGAACTAAGATGGGAATAGCAAGTCACGCTCCAAACTTGGGTGGCTTTCAAAGTTGGGAGAAAGCCTGATGTTTCTGAGGACAGGGCTAGAAATGGGGAGTATCCAAGCCTGGGCAGTGGATGGGAGTTGCTCATCATTGTATCACTGCCTTGATGTGTTTGCACCCAGACTGGAGTTTCTGCAGCTCTAGACACAGGAATGTAAAGGAGATGATATAGAGTTTCTGTTGTTGCTGCTTAATTTCTTGAGCCCCAGCTTCTTCAACTTCAAAATGGCAATAAGCCATATTATGCTTTATAAGGGGTAGTGAAAATTAAATTGAATTGAGGTTATAAACCACCTATCATGGTGCCAGGTACAATTTGATGCTTAATAAATATTCATTGTTTTCTTACCTTCCACTCTTCCTCTTACCTTTTGATATGGTTTGGGTATGACCCCACTGAAATCTCAACTTGTGTTGTATCTCCCAGAATTCCCACGTGTTGTGGACCCAGGGGGAGGTAATTGAGTCATGGAGGCCAATCTTTCCCGTTCTATTCTCGTGATAGTGAATAAGTCTCACGAGATCTGATGGGTTTATCAGGGGTTCACGCTTTTGCTTCTCTCTCATTTTCTCTTGCTGCCACCATGTAAGAAGAGTCTTTCATCTCCCACCACGATTCTGAGGCCTCCCCAGCCATGTGGAACTATAAGTCCAATTAAACCTTTTTTGGTTCCCAGTTTCAGGTATGTTTTTATTAGCAGTGAAAACGAACTAATGCACTTTTCTTCTTCCTCCCTCTATCTCCCCACCTCTGTCCTCTCCTAACCCTGGGTCACCCAAAGTCAAAGTTCATGGGAAAATTACCCAAATCCTCTGCATTATGTGATGGTTCTGAGCATGACAACTGGCACCGGGAAAGTGACTGGCTCATTGTAGTTGATGTAGAATGTGCCTGTCGTGGAGTGGGGGTGTATGGACATGATGATGCTCTACCCAGGTTGCTCTTCAGCAAAGAACTAACTGTCCTTGGAGCTGGGGACATTGGTGGACTACACTTTTCATATGAACAAGAGGCAGGGACATACTAGGTAGAAAAGGGCGGGATCCTTGACAAGGCTCCCACCCTCAAGCCTAAGCCACGGCCCTAAATGAGAACTTCAAATCCATTTTCCCACCTGAATGTTGCCTTTTGGCCCACTACACCCCTATCCTGTGCCCATAAAAACCCCAAGCTCCACTGACAGAGGAGCAGAGTGGCATGGCAGAGAAGGACATACACACAGAAGAGAGAAGCATCTGAATGTCAAGAGGAGATGATTCAGCTGGACATTGGAAACTTCTTTGGGAAAGGAGTTTGGCCAGGGATGGCTGACCTCCAGGGAAGACTGCCTTCTCACTCCATCCCCTTTCCAGCTCCCCATCCTGCTGAGAGACACTTTCACCATTCGATAAAACCTCCACATTCACCGTCCTTCAATCCATGTGGCCTCATTCTTCTCAAGCACCAGACAAGAATTCGAGACACAGTGGGTATGGGAACCCAAAAAGGCTATCACACTGGCCCTTTGTCCTTGCTGTTGGAGGACAGCTGCCCCACATAATAAGGCAAAAGGCCCACTGAGCTGGTAAAATGCACTCTGGGACATCAGGGGTTGCAGACACCTCCTCCCAGACAGCAGAGCTAAAAGAGGATTGTAACACACTTGGACACTGCCACGAGGCTTGCACAGGGCCTGCTTTTGCTGGAGAGATGCAGCTGACAGTTCCAGCATTCACTCACTCTGGTTCCTGCTCCTGTCCATGGCATGTTCCCTCCAGTAGGGGTTAAGCTCAGCGGCCAAGTAAACAAGCCACATCCCTGTCACAAGTCCTGTGAAAGGGTCACGGGAACTATCCTGTCCCATCTTCAGGGATTGCCTGGGCTGCAGAGAGCAGGCCCAAGATCTTGCCTCTTCTGGGGAGACCCACATGTATGACTAATCCATGCCAGGGGTTAGGGTAGTGGAGTAATAAAGCTTTGGTTATCTCAATCTCACTCAGACACTCTTCTGAAGAGCCACGTGAGTCCCTGAGTTTCCTAAAACATAAGTAAGGCTGTCTTGAGCCTGCATGGAAGATAACTTTCCCCTCTGCCCCTCCTGCTTTCTCCTGTCCCTTTGACTTGTGCTTACCCCAACGCACTCCTTGATAAACATCCTTCACTTTAAATCTTTATCTCAAGGTCAGCTTCACTAGCTCACCCAGCTGCAGGTGGTTGCATGGAACTCAGCCCTTTGCACTCATTCGTTCTTACCTTGCATAGTTAGAACAAGAGGCAAATGTGCAGAGGGGAGAGCCCCCGTTGAGGTCTCTGGATGCATGATGTGAAGCCTGCTGCACGAAGAATTTATGGCAGCAAAAGTCATGTATACTATGAGGCTGAGAGAGGACTTTGAAGCTGTCCTGTAGAGGGACAGTGCCACATAGGTGCCTAGCAGAATCATAAATACATTTTTTAGGCTTTTATGCAAGACTCCTTATTTCAACTGAGATAATTTTGGCTCTAGAGTCCCCTTACCCCTTTGAGCTTTAACTGGAGGACAAGTGAATGGGGGTCCCTAGCCTCACCATTTTTGGAACTTGTATCTTTGGTTCTGGTGGGCTTTTCTGAAGGGCAGAACAGAAACACATGATAAAGGTGGTGTTGAGACTTCAAAAGAGATCTTTACAAGTAGAACAGGGCCAGAACCCATGTTAAGATTAAACTTTAAGGCCAGGCACGGTGGCTCACACTTGTAATCTAGGAACTTTGGGAGGCCAAGATGGGAGAATTGCTTGAGGCCAGGTGTTCAGAACCAGCTTGGGCATCATAGTGACCCCCTATCTCTGCTAAAATAAACATTAAAAAACGTAGCCAGCCTTGATGGTGCACCTTTATAGTCCCAGCTACACAGGGGACTGAGGAGAGAGGATTGCTTGAGCCCAAGAAGTTGAGGGTATAGTAAGTTATGATTATGCCACTGCACTCAAGCCTGGGGGACAGAGCAAGACACTGTCGAGAGAGAGAGAGAGAGAGAGAGAGAGAGAGAGAGAGAGAAATGAAACTTTTGGAAGGAATGAGAGTGATCACCAGGGAGCGCTTCTGAAGAGGCTTGCTCTGATGGAGCTAATAAAGTGCCTTTACCTACTATGGATTAAGCATTACAATCCAAAAATCCAAAATATGAAGTGCTCCCAAATCCAGAATTTTTTGAGCAGTTACATGACACTCAAAGAGAATGCTTATTGGAGCATCTCAAGTTTCAAATATTTGGATTTGGGATGCACAATGGGTAAGCATAATGCAAATATTCCAAAATCCGACATAATTCAAAATCCAAAACACTTCTGGTCCCAAGCACTTTTGTTTTATTTATTTATTTATTTATTTATTTATTTATTATTTTTTTGAGGCAGAGTCTCGCTCTGTCGCCCGGACTGGAGTGCAGTGGCTGGATCTCAGCTCACTGCAAGCTCTGCCTCCCGGGTTTACGCCATTCTCCTGCCTCAGCCTCCCGAGTAGCTGGGACTACAGGCGCCCGCCACCTCGCCCGGCTAGTTTTTGTATTTTTAGTAGAGACGGGGTTTCACTGTGTTAGCCAGGATGGTCTGGATCTCCTGACCTCGTGATCCGCCCGTCTCAGCCTCCCAAAGTGCTGGGATTACAGGCTTGAGACACCGTTTTTATTGGTAGGACTTTATTTTATTTGTAGGGTAGTACAGATTGAATCCCTTATCAAAAGTGATATTCAATCTGTACTAACCTACAAATAAAATAAAGTCCTACCAATAAAATGAGTTCTATGCTTAAGACTGAAAAGTTATAAAACTTTATTCTTTGTCTAGGAGAGACAAGAAAGCTGTAGGGAAAGGGATGCAATTATTGTTGTTGGTTTTAACCTTTTTGAACTCAGTCTGATTCACAATGAGATTGATGACAGTGTTTATTGAGCTTTTCCCGTGTGGCCAGCAATATGTTAGGTGTGGCAGTCCTGATAACAACCTAAGAAGTAGACTTCCCATTTGACAGATAAGGAAACCGAAGCTTGGAAGGATTGACTTGCTGAACGGCACAGACAGAGGAAATGGCAGCAGTGAGATATGCCTCTGGATGGTCAGTCTGGGGCTTGCCCTCTTCACAGTAATAACAGTAGCCACCCATAGGGGCCTGGTGAGGACTGGAGACAACACATGCAAAAGAACCAGCAGATTCTCGGCTCCGTGCATTCATACGTGTAAGAATGTCATGTAAGAAAGTGCCTGGAAAAGGGCGGCCATTGCACATTCCTTTCGCACCTCGGAAAACTTCATTAAAGAACACCATGTAGCCAAATGGTTAGCCCGATCTGATGTGTGACTGAGAAATGGGTGATGTCCTCCTGGCCTGAATTCAGGAAACTGCATATCAGGGGAGCAGAGCTAAACTCTTAGGGACCCCAAAGTGGAATTGCTTAAAGGCTAAATCACCCCCACACCGCACGCGGCTCTCGTTACAGTTAACGGCACAGGTTCATGTGTGCGTGCACACTGTGCGATCCTCCATGGGGAAGGGGAGCAGCAGTGTTCCCAAGGATGAAGCCCTTCCAGCCGAGCCCCCATTGGTAGTGAACCTGACAGAGGAAAAGATGCTTCTGTTTTTGGGGAAAGGGACATTATATGAATCCAGGACACTACCGGAATATAGCCGTGTAAGATATATCAGTACATTCATAACTGTGCTCCTATCATCCATCCAACAAAATGAATGAAATTAAGAAAGGAGCGGTCATCATAAGCCATATCTACTCAGAAATGTGTATTTAAAAGCAAGCTGCCTTGGACAATGCTTTGCTCATTAAGATTCTTTTTAGGTGCATTGTTTACTGTGTAAGCCCTGATTAATTTACAGGTTTTCTTTTTGCCTGACTCATAATTGATCTATGGAAAATACAATTTTAGAAAATACAACATTAACTACATAGGACTGGTATTAACAGTAATGGACCCACTGAAGGCGAGTCTTACTCTTCGCTCAATGAATGTCCTTCAGTCTCTCTAAATTAGATGGAACAACACCTATGACTTTGGGGCCCATTTAAATAAATTAAAGCCAGAAATGAGTGTTCTAACTTTGCTTGGATTCAAACATTCGTCACTGTTTTCCTGTCTTCCCTTTTTACCATTCAATTCAACCCGACCTTTAGAATTTTTGTCCCCCAAGCAGAAATCAGATGATCCCTGCGTATCATCCTTGTATTAAATGTCTACCATGCACTAAGCACTAGGAAAATAGGAAGGAAACAACACCCAGGATCCTTTTCTCAAGTAGCTCTCAGTGCAGTGGGCTTAGCGTGGAAACAGAAGCAGCAAAGATGTTGTGGGAATTGTCTGTGTAACCTGTGGCATGGCTGTTATTTAATCCCAATTAAATGGATGAGAAAGTTGAGGTTTAGTAAAGTTAAGGAACTTCCCTACATCCATAGTTAGCAAGTACTAGAGACAGAATTCCAAACCAAAGCAGTCTGCTTGAAAAGCCCAGTTTTGTCCCACCCCTTCCCTGAGCCTTTGGTCAAATGGGAGAGAACAATGTATAAAACTGGCTGTGGCCCTTGGCTGACCTCAGATCTAGTGGTGGCCTCATACCTAGCATGCAAATTCTCACAGGGGTTCCTTTGCTAACTACTTCATATGAGAAGGCAGCACCATTCCTGTGTCATGTATGAATGCAATTTTCCTAAGATATTTTTTATTTTCTGTTGCTTGTTTTTAAATAATTAATGCCATTGTAAGAGTAGCCTCTCTTAATTTAGGAGGGCATTTCCGCTCTGAATTTCCAATTCCAAACATTTCAATTTTCCACCAAGACATCATTCCTGGGTTTGGGATTCCTGAATTTTCTCCACACAGAGGTGACTGCTTTCAGTGGAAAAGTTAGCAAAATTGCATTGTTCTCCCTGAAGTATCTATGAGACTAAAACAATGTGACTGCTATATGACATGCTGTAGGCATTCTCAATACATTTGGAAAATGCAAAAGTAACTGTGATCTAACATCTCAAAATGGCTATGGAATGATTTTCCTGTGGTCATGTCTGGACCAAAGAGAAACAAGAAAAGCTGGAGTCACACTACCAAAGGCCAAATCTGAGCAACAGAGCTGTGGAGTCAGCTGCCTGGGTTCAGCATGCAGCGCTGCCGTGGACAATCTGTCTCTCTTGAATATATGACTTAGCAGTTTTACTTTCAGTCTCTCCATTTCTAATTAAATGAGATGCAATAATACTGGCACCTTGCTATGATGTTTGCAATTATTATTTCTAGGAAACAAATTATTATTGTTACTCAGTATCTGGTACATCAAAACTAAGCCAGAAACATTTAAAAAGAACAAAAGTATCATTTCTACTTAATTCCCAGGTGTTGGGAGAGTCAAGGAACAACATCTATTGTTTGAACAGCATAATCCAAAGTTGAAGTGGGACAATATTCACCACTGTAGCTTGATGGAATTAGCTTTTCAAAAGATCAAATTTGTTTATTTAGAAACTTCCTTACTCCCTTTTTATAAACATGTGGCAAATCAACAATGATGATGACCTTCTTTTAATTCAAAGCATCCGTTCAATCTACAATCTGCTCTCCTAGATGGATTTTAAGAGTGGGGGTTTGTCTTCCAACTACTGTTCCACTGTCAATTAACTATCATTTCCTGTTCTTATTAATCAATAAGATCTTTTCCACTGCCTTAGACTATTCTTCATTCAACATTTGTTTTTTATCTAAAATGTCCCAGACTTTTCTAAGCATTAAGAGTAAAATGTCTTAGAAGAAATAAATCAAGTCAAGTGAGTATCACAAACCACTCAACTAGTGGCCAAGTCAGAAATCTAAATGATGTTCTTGAGGAATCTTCCTCCACCTCCCCTTTACCTATCCAGTCATCCATGAACCTTGCCGTAGCAGCTTCTGAATACCAGTATCTCTTGGGTTCCCCTGCTCCTCTCCATTTCCACTTCTGCTCCTTTGGTCTGGACCCCTGTGGAGTTTGAGAGAACAGTCCCAAGTCTGCCCTCACCTCTGACACCAACTGCAAAATTAAGGAACAGTCCTTAAGGCTTCCCTACCTTCAACACCAGTTGCATGTTTGAGAGTTCCCAAGACCACTCTTCATTTTGGTACTTCACTGCAAGTACTCACAGAACTCACTGAAAGTGGTTATACCCTTAGTTACAGTTGAGTACAGCTAACCAACACAGATGAAAGTCAGCCACAGGAAGCAGTGCATGGACCAGTCCAGCGGGGTTCCAAACATGGAGTTGCTGGCATGCCCTCTGGTGGATGGTGGGCAGCCTTAGTTCTCAGGTAAGACGTGTGATAACATGCAGAGAGCATTGCCATCCAGGGAAGTTCCCCTGAGCTTTGGTGTCCAGAGTGTTCACTGTACTCAATCACATGAAGCTAATTGGCCTCTCCTTTCATTGATCTCAGTCTCTAGTCCCTTGAGGGATGACTTCGTGACCCAAAGCCCTCACCTGAAATCACATTGTTAGATCCTCCAGGTGTGAGCCAAGGCCCCCAAACAAACAGAAACCCTCCTATTGAGCACAGTATTCCCAGAGCCTAGAGATTCCTTCCCAAGACCTGATGACAAATGTCAGACTTCTTTTTGGAAAGAGTAGATTTCTTACGTAAAACACCTAGTCTTTCACATGGAGTCACACAATATTCTTTCCACTGGTTTCTCTGACTCCAGGCTTGCCTTTCTCCAATCCATTCTCCATCTCTCTAATAAATAGTTATTTTTAAAAGCAAATGTGATAAGGTCACTCATCCATTAGCATTTGCCTGGGAATTCTTCATTACTCTTAGGATCAAGTTCAAACCCCTTCATGTGGCTTAATGGCTGTAAGAGACAAGATAAGCAAAGAATACTTGATAAAGATGGAAGAATCAGAAACTACTACATATTTTATTTTTTTAAAAATAAGAGTACTGTTTAGAACATTCTGGAAGAAAAAACTATTATCTACACAAAATGCTTGGTCAGGAAATCCAGCATGTAAGGAAAATTGGCAACAAATTGAGAAAGGGATGAATCAATGGTGACTAGAATAAGGCCTTTTTGATGATAGCTTTTTCTTTGCTAGGACTGACATCAGAGTATGTGAAACCATTTATCAGTATATCAAAGGCACTGACAGGGAATAAAGCAGAATGGCATTGTACAAGAAAAGATGGGCTTTGAAATCAAACAGACTTTCAATGGCAACTGTGCCATATACTATATAACCTTGAGCAACTTGCTGAACTCTTACAGGCCTTAGTTTTCAGATCTTTTAATGCCTTTAGAAATGCTTCTCTTATGGATTTGTTGTGGTCAAGATGCAATGAATTCTTGTACCTTTTTTTTTTTTTTGAGACGGAGGCTTGCTCTGTCGCCCAGGCTGGAGTGCAGTGGTGCGAGCTCAGCTCACTGCAACCTCCACCTCCTGGGTTCAAGTGATTCTCCTGCCTCGGCCTCCTGAGTAGCTGGGATTACAGGCAAGCACCACCACACCCAGCTAATTTTTGTATTTTCAGTAGAGACAGGGTTTCACCATGGTTGGCCAGGCTGGTCTCGAACTCCTGACCTCGTGATCCACCCGCCTCGGCCTCCCAAAGTGCTGGGATTACAGGTGTGAGCCACTGTGCCTGACCAAATTCTTGTACTTTCTAAAGATTCTAGTGTATTTGAAACAGTCCTAGGCCTTAGAGAAACAGCATCGAATAAGAGAGACCCAATCCTTCCTCTCATAAAACTTAAGATCCCTCGTCAATACACTTGACAGAGAGTGGGCATTTAAAAAAATTGTTTGGTTTGCTGATTCTCAGAGATCTTCCAAGTGAACACTCATGTCCAGTCCAGTCTGGGGGGTGACCCTAGTCCTTGACATGGGGTAATGGGGACAGCATTTCCTGAGGACTTCACAGGAGGCAAATCTATGTCAGATGTTTTGATGGCATGGAATTCGTAATCTACAAGTGGGCTTTTAAATCATGTGTTATATAGTACACACTTAATTTTTTAAGGTGACTAAAGCAGGAGAAAAACAGGGTCCTCAGTGGATGGTGACTGGCTTTGGTGGTCTAGAGCCCCTAGAGCCCATGGGCCACCTTGACACAGAAAGATCTGTGCCTGCCATGACTACAAAACATGTAATTTATGTGAAATAGTCACTAACTTTGGATTGGTGTTCTGAGGGGGACTTTTTTCCTTCTTTTCTGCATTTTCAATATTTTGTCATGATTTTGAGTAATATTTTCATGATTTCATAATATTGCTTTAATATTAGCAAAGATAAAGCAGACTTCTTAGTCAAAAGTTAGTAAAAGTGATTCAATTGTTACGTTAAGAGTAACAGCATGGTGTTAAGGAGGTAAGAGTGAAATTTGCCAGATATTGTCTACTATGCAAAGTGTTGTTTGATTGTGTTTGATTCTGGGGCTATGTATTTGCTAAGAAATATTATGGGGTGGGGTTATGGACTGGTCCTGCCTCAGTGACTGTCATATGGAAGAGCTGAAGTTTAAGGAGCAGGAGCAGAAGAAAAAGAATAAGGAAGTGCAGTATTTAAGGAGAATGGACTTCAGAGTCAGAAACCTGGGTATACTGCGCTGCTTACCAATAAATCAGCTCATGAGCTCAGCTGCATTTCTATACCTCTGATTCAATAAGAATTAAGTAAGGAAATGCCACTTCATGTATGTCGTGTGCCTGAAACAAAGTATCTGAAAAATGTTAAGGCAACTCTGCAAAAACTGAGTGAGGAGCAATCCTGGCAATCCCCTCTGCAGGGGGCAGGTGGAGACGATGCCTGTAAGTCAGGCTGCAGAGAGCTTCCATTCAGGTCAGATTCTGAAAGGGAAAGAACTAGAGTCAACACAAAGAACCCAATGATTACAGTGAGTGAGTGAAGGCTGCTGAGGTCATTGTGAGTAATTCTGTTCATATGGCCCATCAAACATTTTGGAAGGAGAAAAGAAAAGCAATCTAGCTGCTGTTTAGAAATGGTCAGGGGGATAGAGAGATCACATCTCTATTAAAAATATAAAAAATTAGCTGGGCGTGGTGGTGCACTCTTATAGTCCCAGCTAGTTGGGAGGCTGAGGTGGACAGATAGCTTGAGCTGGGCATGTTGAGGCTGTAGTGAGCCGTGATCATGCCACTGCACTCCAGGCTGGGCAATGACAGTAAGATCCTGTCTCAAAAAATACAGAAAACAAATGGTGTAGGGGAGCTAAGGAGAAACCTCTTCCTGGACTCTCCATGCAGCTGCAGAGGGACTGATTTTCATATCTGTGAGGATGAACTTCTTTGTACCCAGATGGAAGGAAACAGCATTTTATTAGATTGTTATGTTAACTCTCCCAGGCTGTGGCTCATCCTAGGTCATGCCTGTCTCAGTCTTCCCTTGGACCACCTGATTTTATGGTCTCTATTTCAGATGAATGGAGAAATGAAACCGGCTTTTGAAATGATGTTTCTGTGCAATATGTCCACAGTATTTGGAAACCTAGAATAAGGATTTAATGGTAAGCAGGGTCACTTAGCCTTAGATGTACATTGCTTGGTTCTTTTGCTATTGCCATTTTCTTCTTTTATTCTTATTCTGTGTGACATTTCAGCTTCGTTAAGGATTAAACATGTTAAAAGTAATTGCAAAACCACAGTTACTTTTGCACCAACCTAATACTTTACTTGATGGTAAATTTATCTCAATTAGATAAACATTTTCCCCAGGTTTCTTTTCCAATAAACAAATTTATCCAAGAGTGCCAAGGCACAAAATTAACCAGTTCTGAATTGATTAATGATAACAGTGCCAGATCCAGGCCTTCCCCAGGGAAGCAGTCTCCTCCCTGGTACCCTCCCCAGTCAGTCACAGTGCAAACCCTGACTGAATCTCCAGTCAACACCTCTCTCTTGGCCACAGAAATGGAGACATCTTTCACCAGTCGCAAGGCTCCGTCCAAGGACAGCAGGGCGGGTTCCTCCTTCTCTGTGTTCTTTACACCAGCCCGGGCATCTAGCAGGGGCCAGAGCAGCCCTAAAGGAGTCTCTCTGGGAAGTGTCCACCAGGTCAATGCTCCCTGCCCTTCTTCATCAAAGGCTCTGATGGTGATGCAAGCTTAGCATGAAAAGAAGCACCCGGAAAACAGGATCATAGACAGTGTTGCAGGAATGGCCCCTGCAGTCAGGACCTTATTAATGGAATATTTATGCATCTTCAGTCTTGCTTCAATAATCTTTGTCAGGGCAAGACAGTCTCCACAAAAACCACTGCATCCAGTGATTGCTGAGTCTGTTAATTTCTAACACTTGGGGCTGTCCTGGCTGTAAATTGATAACCTTTCACTCAGTGTCTGAAGCGACCGTTGAAAACTCTTCTCTAGCAATTGTCAATATATATCTCTGCTGAAATCACAAGGCACAAAGGGGCAACTGCAAAGGGGTTGCAGCACTGTATGGTTCCATCCTCCTGGGTCCTGAGTACCTGGCTGCAAAGGACAACACCCCACAGCTGTGCCTGTGGCAGCCATTAGAATTCCTGCTGTCTCACAGTGAGATGGAGGCACCTAGACAAGCATTCCTAAGTGCCCCAGTCGTGGTGTTCATCATTAGCTGGACTGATTCCTTCTCCTCAGATAAACCACAGGCCATGAAAGCAGGTAATGTATAGACCATGATACAATGCAAAGGGCTGTTCTAGAGGTACAGTGCACTGACCAGGTACAGTGTCACTACCTAAGAGGGAAGCATGGATTCTGTGTGTGAAAGTTAGGGAAGGAGCACAGAGAGGGAGATTCCTCAGTTCAGTTTTGAACGATGAGCAGAAGCTTGCATCTTTGCAAATGAAAACATATGGGTCTGTGCAGAAGCACCTTGACCCATGAAATGCAAGCACTTTCACATGTCATGTATGGAGAATCTGAGAGAAAGCACAGAGAGAAATGAGGCTGGGGTACCAGAGGCCAGCCCGTGGAGGAGCCTGAATATATCAGCTGAAAGGAGGTTGGCATCATCTTACAGTCAATGGAGAGCCAATTAAAGGTTTCAATGGGGGCAGGATTATAATGAAGCTGCTGATTAAACAAAAGAAAATATGCCATATGAACACCAAAGATGTCTTCTTAAATCCAAATACATTTTTTTTAAAACCAACATTCATTTACCCCTATCTCTGAGTCAGGCCAAGGGGTACAGCAAACCGCACCAGAGAGTGAAGCCCATTGCCTGAAGGGCCTCACTTTCTAAACTTTGGGGGATCTGACAAGGAATAAGGAGCAGGTTTCCTATTAACTTCTTTAATTAGCAGACAGCCTCATCTCTGAACTTTGCTCACAGCCACGAGAGAATAACTGTGTTTCTAGAGAATCCACCACTTCCTGCTCCTAGCTCAGATGTCGTGAGTAATGGCCTCCCACCTGTGTCTGTGAAGTGTCTTTCCTGTTTTAGGCTGCAGCCAATCCCTTGGCTCTCTGTGGTATCCCACAGCCTGCATGGTATCGCCTTAATTTGGTTAGGTTCCCAGATCCCAAAGAAAGAAAAAGTTTTGCAGCCTGGGGTTGGTGATATCAGACACACAACTAGACTTCCCCTGGGAACAGGTCACTGAGCTGGGGTTCTAGGCCTTTAATATTTTCACAGCATCACACTGCAAGCTTTCTCATGGTATTAAGTTTCTGTGGGATTGATGATCATTTGCAACAATCCTAGTTACCTACCTGTGACTAAATGTTTCAGCTCTACCATAGTCTAGGATGGCAATGAACCCATCATGCTTGGTCTTAGATCTAATGTGTAATTAAATTTTAATCTAAATGTCATAATTGTAATTTTTTTTTAAAAACCTCATGCTTGGTCTTAGATCTAATGTGTAATTAAATTTTAATCTAAATGTCATAATTGTAATTTTTTTTTTAAAAACCAGCTGTGAACTTCAAAAGACAGTATAGAATGGTAATACCATCCCATTCTCATTCTCTCCCCATGTTATCTCTCCAATTCCAGAACTCAGACAAATAAATACAGTTTCCATAGAGAGGGTATTTTTCTTTGTTTTGATTTGTGGAGTCCAGGTTTCAAAAATGCTCCAAGTTTCTTACAATCTATTTTCCCCTTTCTTTCTGCCTGTCTGTTTGAGAATCCATGATTTGCTCCGAGTAAAGGATGCTATCACAATTGTGAAATCTTAAATTACCTTTGCTTGGCAGTAATCAAGATGGCAGTAGTAACATATTAAGAATGTTCTCCCAGTGGCAGTGAAAAGAATGCGTTTTCAAACAAGGGCTTGCAAATACGAGGACTTACTATGCCAAAGTTGTGTGGAATTGGGGATGAGATTTTCTTATTTCTGGATGTGGCATTAGGCCCTTATTGAGATGCCAAAATGGATTGCACATCTACCAAGCATCAGACACTTTGCAGGGGGCTTTGAACATAGTGTCTAATTTAATTGTGCTAACAAAACTGCAGTGCAGATATTACTATGCTTCTTTTAAAGGGATATCCCTTGAAGCAGTTAAGGAACATTCCTGAGATTATATTGGGGTGAGCTAGGATTTGAACCCAATCTGACCTCAAAAGCCATAATTTTCTATTTCACTGGTGTTTTTGTTTCTTTTTGTTGTTGCTGTTGTTTTGTTTTGTTTTCCGTTTCAGAGATAGCAATCCGTGTTTCCAGGCAAAGACATTGAGTTCTGAGGACACAAGGAAGTTCACCAGACAAATGTTGAAGGAGGGGCCTGGTGGAAGATGACTGGATTATGGGGGAGGATTCCCCCATGCTGTTCTCATGTGAGTGAGGGAGTTTTCACGAGAGCTGATAGTTTCAAGTGCGGCACTTCCTCGCTCTTTCAATCTCTCTCTCTTGCCTCCATGTTAGACTGCCGTGGTTCCCCTTTGCCTTCTGCCACCATTGTAAGTTTTCTGAGGCGTCCGTAGCCATGTGGAACTGTGAGTCAATTAAATCTCTTTTATTTTTAAATTACCCAGTCCCAGTGTCTTTACAGCAGTGTGAGAACAGACTGATACATCCCCAAACACTGACACTTCTCCTGGTTAGAAGGATGCTGAAAGACATGGGATGTGGCTTCTGCCTTTCTGAAACTCCCAATCGAGTGGAGAAGATAGATTTATACATAAATAATTCATTCATTTGTTCATTTCTTCAGCCTTTTATTCATCACTTATTTTTATGCCTGGGATTGTAGTAGGCATGGGAACAAACACATTGAACAAGTCAGACCCGGCCCTGCACCCAGGGAGCTTGCACAATAGTGGAGGGGATATATACATCACATAAACGTAAGCCAGATAGATACCAGCTGGGATCACCACGCCCTTAAGATCCAGAGAAGTCCTGCCCAAATGCACATCTCATCAACCATGAGAAGCCCTTTGTTTTCAAGATCTCTGTCAGTCCTGGGAATTTTAGCTTTTCACATCACCTTTGATTTCTAAAGGTGTTCTTATTCTTTACTTTTCTGTTGGGGGCCTGTTCTTTCACATGTCCCTGAAAGCAAGCAGGGACATATAGCCCAGGCCTGATACTTTCTGGAAGAACAGCCCCTCGTACAGAACTCCTCTGACGCTGCCCTGCAGAGGAGGTTGTTACCATTCCAAAGACAACCAAGAGACTTAGATCTGAGCATTAAACTCCCTGTAGTTGGAACAGTTCTATTCCTTTTCTGGCATCTCCAGCTTGGTCTGATAAATTACTCAAGAGCTTTGCTCATCTCTGTGCTCTCCCATCTCCCGATGAGCCCTCAGTTCCAGCTTGTGGTTTATAATGACCCATATTTTCCATCTCTTCTTGTACCTCCAACTCACGCTCTTAGGGCCCTACCTGCTGTCTCTAAGTGTCTGATCTGTGCAAGTTCCTAAACAAAAAAAAAGCATCCTTCATGAAGCATATTTACGTGATGAAGTAATACTGTTTTTCACCCCAATATGTATAAAGTTACAAAACTAATGATATACTTACTGGTGAGAGAATGTGTAGGATGTCGTGAGTGGTAATAAGGTGGATCAGTTAGAATGGGATGGGACCTACAGGGGAACACGACAAACAGAAGCTAACTGACCTGGCTGGAGGGTGGCAAAGTTATTTAACCCCACCCCACCCCATATGTGTTGCTGGTCAGTAAGGATCACTTTTAGTCACTCAGGAATCCAGGCTCCTGGAGGTGCTGTCTCAATGCACGCTTCTGTAATCACAAGAGCTGAGATGCAAAAAGAGCATAGCTCACCACACACTAATTCATTTGCTTTTTCTTTCTTTTTTCACTTTCTTTCTTTAATTTAATTAAAAAAGCTTTATGAGGTATAATTGACATACAAAAATTGCATATATTTAATGTATACAATTTGATGAGCTTGGACACATACATATACTTGTGAATCTACCACCATAATCAAGGCAATAGTCATAACTATCATCCCCCAAAGCTTCCTTGGGTCCGTGTGTGTGTGTGTGTGTGTGTGTGTGTTTAAAACACTTAACATGAGATCTACCTTCTCAACACATTTGCAGGTGCATAACACAGCACTGTTGAGTATGGTCACTACACTGTACAGCGGACTGCTAGTGCTCAAAACGCCTGCATGGCTGTAACTTTATGCCAATTAAACAGCAATCCCCCATTTCTCTTCCCCCCGGGTCCCTGGTAACCACTGTATGTTCTCTGCTTCTCTGAGTTTGATTGTTTTAGGTACCTCATATAAGTGGAATCATGCAGTATTTGTCCTTCTGTGCCTGGTTTATTTCACTTAGTACAATGTCCTTCAGGATCATCCAGTGTTGTCACAGATGGCAGGATTCACTTCTTTTTTGAAAGCTAAATTGTATTCGATAATATGTATATAGAAAATTTCTTATCCATTCATCTGTTCATGAACATTTGAGTTTATTGCATACCTTGACTATTGTAAATAATCCTGCAATAAACATGGGAATATAGAGATCTCCTTGAGATCCTGATTTCTTTTGGGTGTATACACAGAAGTAGAATTGCTGGATCATATGGTCACTCAGTTTTGAATTTTTTGTAAAATCTACAAACTGTTTTCCATAGTGACTGTACCATCATACATTCCCATCAACAGTGTATAAGGGTTCCCTTTCTCTACCTCTTTGCCAAAACTTGTTATATTTTGCTTTTTTCAATAATAGCCATTCTAACAGGTGTGCTTTAAATTTGCATTTCCCTGATAATTAGTGATGCTGAGCACCTTTTCAGGTACCTGCTACCTATTTGTATGTTTTCTTTTGATAAATCTCTATTCAGGTACTTTGCCTATTTTAAAAGCTATTTCAAATTTTGAATTTTCATGTCTTTGCTCTGGAATTGCCTTAACTCTGGGTACCAAGAGCACACAATGAGGGAATTACAGTCTCTTTAAGAAATGGTATTGGGAAAAATAAATATCCACATGCCAAAGAATAAGGTTGGATCCATATCTTACACCACACACACACACACACACACACACACACACACACACAAACTCAAAATGGATTAAAGACAAGTGTTTAAAACCTGAAACTGTAAAATGTCTAGAAGAAAATATAGGAGAAAACTCCATGACATCGGTTTTGGCAGTGATTTCCTGGATATGACACCAAAAGCACAGACAACAAAAGGAAAAATAGACAAGTGGGGCTATGTCAACTAAAAATAGACAAGTGGGATAAGGTCAACTAAAAACAGATGAGTGGGACAAGGTCAGCTAAAAATAGACAAGTGGGGCTATGTCAACTAAAAATAGACAAGTGGGATAAGGTCAACTAAAAATAGATGAGTGGGACAAGGTCAGCTAAAAATAGACAAGTGGGACTACGTCAACTAAAAATAGACGAGTGGGACAAAGTCAACTAAAAATAGACGAGTGGGACAAGGTCAGCTAAAAATAGACGAGTGGGACAAGGTCAGCTAAAAATAGACGAGTGGGACAAGGTCAACTAAAAATAGATGAGTGGGACAGGGTCAACTAAAAATAGACGAGTGGGACAGGGTCAACTAAAAATAGACGAGTGGGACAAGGTCAACTAAAAATAGATGAGCGGGACAAGGTCAACTAAAAATAGACGAGTGGGGCTATGTCAACTAAAAATAGACGAGTGGGACAAGGTCAACTAAAAATAGACGAGTGGGGCAAGGTCAACTAAAAATAGACGAGTGGGACAAGGTCAACTAAAAACAGATGAGTGGGACAAGGTCAGCTAAAAATAGACAAGTGGGGCTACGTCAACTAAAAATAGACGAGTGGGGCAAGGTCAACTAAAAATAGATGAGTGGGGCTACGTCAACTAAAAATAGATGAGTGGGACAAGGTCAACTAAAAATCGACAAGTGGGACAAGGTCAACTAAAAATAGACAAGTGGGGCTAGGTCAACTAAAAAGTTTCTGCACAGCAAAGGAAACAATCAGGTTACAAAGGCAACCTAGGGAATGGAAGAAAACGAATGCAAACCATGGATCTGATAAAGAGTGAATCACCACATTGATTCTTCAAGTGATTTCTGTGCACTTCTCAGCGAAGGCGTTGCCGCTTTCCCAGCCATGCCCTTCATCAATGAAGAAGGAAGCATCCACCATGCATGAGGGACAGCAGACAGCTATCAACAGTGACCTTTCTGGTCACAAATACTACATTCACTTTTTATTTTCCACTTGCAAATACTTTCACTCCTTCTCCAAAAGAAACCATCCAAGGCCTACTCCTGGGTCAGGCTCCAAGTCCAGGAGCTTATGACTATTTTATAGGCAGGTCTGGCTACAGCTCTTTTTGCTTTGGAGATCTATATACTGACCAAAAACAAACCCAATAAAACAAAACGCAAAAGCAAAACAAACAAAAACTACTTTCTTCCCTACAAGCAAAACATGGTGATGGAAGGACTACATAATTTCAATGAACACTCTGAAATCCTGCTGACAGACATTGCTTTTTAAGATTCTGTTCAACTTCTTGAGCCATTGTTCAAATTGTTTCTTCTTTTTAATTACCATATTGACCACATATGAGGAGGTCAATAGGAAATATCTGTCTTTAGGGCTGCACAGGTTTCCCAGCATGCTCTCTCCCTAGAGAAGGTTGGGGGCCCAAGCCTCAACTTAAGTCCTGAAGGGTCAGTAGCTTTTAGACCACACTGGTGGATCTTCAAAAATACAACTCTTTCAAATCTACTTTGTTTCAGTAGTCACATTCAAAATTATTTTTCAGACATGCATTTTTGTTTCACTAAAGTTAATTGCTAGTATTTTGAGCCTATCAGTTTCATGGAAGAACCAAGCCAATTCTCTTTATACCTGAAACATTGTGTCTAATTAAAGTAATTCAGTAAAATGTTCGTAGTTTAACAAAGAGGATAATGACCTTCTTGATTTGTTCCTTGCCTCAAGACTGAATTTTCATCAATCTGAGTCTGAAAGCTTGGAGACTGACAATTGGTTATATTTCTCAAGCCTTCAAGTCATTGAATTAGGAACTTTCCATTCCTTTTCTTCCTGCTTGTAAATTGAACAATTTTTTTCTGATCTCATCTCTTTTTCATTGACCTTTGTCCAATGTAACCATTAGCAACCAAATCATGTTACCAAAGTTTCTCTTCCCATCTATTTGTCTAAAACTATGCTCTTATTACAAACTGATTTGTCTTCCAACTTACCATGGATGGCAGTTTTCCTAAGTGTTTCACTACAACCTAATATGGATCACCATCCTTACAAATGTTAAGAGTTTTCTTTCTGCTCATTGTCCATCCTAATGTCAATGTCACATAGTTTAGTGTTATTGTTATGAATATATTCCTTCTTTGGTACCAATTGTTCTGCTCCAATACTACACAATCCAAAAAACCAAGCAACTTAATGATAAAAAAAAAAGTTTATTTCCCACATTACATGCCCATTACACGTAAACAGTGGTATTCTGTTCATCATAGTCAAAAAAGGATCTGTACTGGTGGTTATGTCATCATTGACACATGCATCTAAGAGCTCAGGGGTTGGAGAGGAAAGAGTATGTAAACAAAGCGCCAGCTCTGAAAGTTTCCACCTGGAAGTGACAAGTGTCTCTTCCACTCACACCTCATTGGGAAAAGGTGAGTCACATGACTAAGCTCTGAGATACCTATAGGTGAGAAGGGATTGTCCTCTCCCAGAGAAAAGTGGTACATATTTTTGAATGCAGAGGGTACATAAACTAGTAGGAAGTGTTAAGAAAGATCTTTTCATGGGCATTTTTAACCCGAAAAATAAGTGGGTGTTAGTACTTTCAGAAAAAGGGTCAACATGTGTTATATACCAAAGACAAAAAGAAACACGGTGCAATCTCAGAGAGAAAGCCAGTTCGGCATGAGATGGCTCGGGGATTGTTGGTGGGGCCAGACAGTGGCACAAAGTCACAGTGCTTTAGTAGAAAGACACAAAAACTACCATGGGGAAGGGAAGAGGATGTTCAGATTTCAGGATTTTTGAAGGTTTCTTGGAGAAGTAGGACGTTAGACACTGACATTATTTTGCAGACAGTCTTATTTGGGAACTTTTGGGGTAAAGGTTGGCATTTTCTTGAAAGAAGCATGCCAAATAGCCAAGCCCTGCTGTCCCAGGGCACAAAAAAAGTGCCAGCAAAGTTATCACCAGCCCAGGAATTAGCAGCAGATGTAGCAATAGGGCAAGGACTTGTGTCAACATACGTTAAGGCTCTCTGATGGCTGGGTATAACTTTAAATTGGCTTGGATTCATTTTAAACTCGTGATCTCAAACGTTAACTGATGCTATATAGTAGTAAAAAAAAAATATGTTTTCCCTGTACTAGTTTTTCCAACCCTCTTGTTAATCAGACCTCTACCCTCCATCCACATGCACCCTCATGATCATTCCAAATAGAGGTCATCAGGCTCAAAACCCCTTATACGCCTACCGCTAAGCCAATGACCTCTCTCTACACGCACCAATTCATCTTTTCCCTTGCCTGTCAAAACAGAGGTCACCACGAACTCTCACTGGATTATTGCAGCAGCATCCTAACAGTGTTCCTAATTTACTTTTCTCTAATTTGTTCTACAACAGCAGTAAAAGTAATGTTTGTTAATTACAAAATGATATCATATTACTGTCCTATATAAATCCTTCCAATACTTTTTTATCCTCCTTACCATGACCTTCTCACCATGACCATCTTACGACAACCTTGTTACCATGATGTTCTCACTAGGACCTTCTTATCATAAACTCACCATGCTTACGATTCCAGGCAAGATCTGGCCCCTGCCTATCTCACTGACTTCATTTCCTGCCACACTCCTGTTTGGTCAGAACCCCCAGTTACAGTGGTTATCTTTCTGACTCTCAAGCATAGAGCTTTATGGTTTTGGTTGTTGTTGTTGTTGTTGTTGTTTTCTTTTCGTTTCTCTGGGCCTTTACAAATGCTGTTACCTATACCGATAGTGGTTTCTGTTTACCTTTCATTTAACCGCTTCTAATTCTCGAAGCTTGGCTCTGTTTAAATATCACTGTCTTGAAGAGGACTTCCCTGACCAGAGGAAAACGACTTTCTACTTAATATTTTTAAAAACTTATCTCGTTTTTTATTCATTACACAATGCAACTTGCCAATATTTTTATTCAGTCGACTTTTCTTTACTCATGCTGCTGCAGAGTTTTTGCTTTTGGTCTTGGTGTCTCCTCTTTAAGATATGGAACCAAAAAGGCAGGAGCCAAGTGTCTTTCTCACCATTTTGTACTCAGTGATGAGTATGCAACCTGGCACACAATAAATACTTGTTGAATAAATAAATCACAGGCACATAGCCCAAGGAAAGGACTGCTCCACTTTCACATCTGTACCAATCAAAAGAAACTGCTAGAACAGCTTCAAGACTGTGGAAAACAATAGACTTAGGGCTACAAAAGTAACAGTGATTTCTCTTCCTCCTTGTTCTCTCATACTGCTTTTAAGGTTATCTCCAAGACTGAAATGAATCTCATATTGACAAAACAGATGCTTCCAATCAGTAGAAGTTTCTACCAATTCTTCATGTTACTCAAGAATTAAAGGAAGCTTCCATTTAGAATGGCAGATAATGTTCCTTCCATCTAATTAAAATACCCATAAAGGCATATTAAAATGAAATCTATCAACACAGTATGTTAAAGATAAAAATGGACAATAGACTCAAGAAGGGGCAATATTTCCCCTGCATATATCTTCTATGTGTGTAGGGACCAAGAAATATATTCTTGGACTAAATATCTCACTTTCTATCCTGCATGTCAAAATAAGCCAGATGGCTCCAAAAATGGTAGGGAAAGACTTTTGAACACTCTTCTGTTGCCTGCCTCTTCTTAGGGATCTCAGGGTTTGTAGTGTCTGTAAAATGAGCCAAGATACAACCAAACAATAAAAAATAAGTAAACAAAAACAAATACTGATGAACAGAGACAGAGCTCCTCTTGCTGAGTGAACATGCTACCTAAGTGACCCAGGGTCCCATGCCTGCTCACGTTCCCCCCGTCTATTCCCATTCAGACTCCCAGCCCATGAGACAAGGGAGAAAAAGAGCATGAGCAGAGTAGCCTTGCATCTTGGGATACTGGCCTTCTAAGAAGAATGTTTTTTTCTTTTTTGTTAACTTAAGGAACTAGGCAGTGGCAGAAAAAGCTCATAGGCAATGGATGCAGCTTGTATTCACTTTCTTGTAAAAATCAGCTCAAAAAAGAATTGCAGGATGCTTCAAACTCTCTACTATAGTCGAACAATGACCAATTGGAATATTCAAACTCAAGCTAGCAAAATAAAACTGATGAAATCCTTCAACCGAACATAAATTAAGGGAGTGCTATGCACTTCCATCTGAACTTAGAACCATATAGGAAAGACATTATTCCATGGATAGCTAAAACCCAGGAGAGGTCCCTCATCTAGTCAGAGATGAGAAACACATGTGTAGCTCTGAAACAAATGGAATCTGCATATGTAAACTAAATAAAAATTAAAATTAAAAAATGCCTCTCGTTACAGTTATACACCATAAGGGGTGCTGCCAAATTTATATCCAGAGTTAAATTCATATCCTAAACTACCCTATTTATCACAGAATAACAAATAGATATGAAACAGAGATTGATTTCAAAAAAAATTTGAAAAATAAAAGACAACTCTAAGGAAAACCAAAAGAATGAACTGAAAGTGAATAAAACTAGTCAAAATATAGAAAATAGCAAAATAGATCAGAAATTTTAAGGATCAATCTTTTGAAATAATGAAAATGAAAGAGCAAATCTATGACACAGAAAAATAGAAGTATTAGAAGTCATAAAGTTCATATAATAATAGTGAATAATAACAGTAATATTTAAAACCTGAAAGACTGTCAGATATGGGGTTAAATGCCAATTACTTTTACAATCTTGTTGTATGGATACTTTCCTGGATATATATATATATATATATATTTTTTTTTTTTTTTTAATAGGATTTTGCTCTGTCACTCAGGCTGCAGTGCAGTGGATCACCATAGTCTTGACCTCCTGGACTCAAGCTACCCTCAGTCTCCTGAGTAGTTGGGACTACAGGAGCATGCCACCATGTCCAGGTAATTCTTTTATATTTTTTTTGTGGAATTGGGTCTTGCTTCGTTGCCCAGGCTGGTCTTGAACTCCTGGGCTCAAGCAATCTTTAGTCTTCCTGTTTCGGTCTCCCAAAATGCTAGGATTACAGGCATGAGCCACCATGCCTGTCTTGGATATTTTTAAGTTGCCAAAATAGTAGAAAGAATGAGTAGAATGCTAACAAGAATAACACTATGGATTTTTTTTGTTTCAAAATTTAATAAAGGATTAATTGTAAAATATTTAATAAAATCCAGAGCACAAACACATGGACTGCTACCCAATTAATTTTATAAAACTTCAAAAAGATTTCTATCAAGATTTGAGAATTCACAAAAATAACAATTGTGAAAAGAAAAGCCTTAGACGAATTAAATTTCATGGAAGTTAATTGAGCAAACAATGATTTGCAAATTGGACAGTTCCCTGAACCAGAGAGACTCTGGTGCTGTTGGGTGATTGGGGAAGATTTAAGGACTGAAAAAGGGCCAGGTGCAGTGGCTCACACCTGCAATCTCAGCACTTTGAGAGGCCGAGGGGGGCAGATCACCTGAGATCAGGAGTTTGAGACCAGCCTGGCCAACATGGTTAAACCCCATCTCTACTAAAAATACAAAAATTAGTGGGACATGGCAGTGGGCACCTATAGTCCTGCTATTCTCAAGTCTAAAGCAAGAGAATCGCTTGAACCCAGGAGGCGGAGGTTGGGTTGCAGTGAGCTGAGATCATGCCACTGCATTCCAGCCTGGGCGACACAGCAAGACTCCATCTTAAAAAAAAAAAAAAAAAGAGAGAGAGAGAGAGGGTGAGACTCTATCTTAAAACAAAAAAGACTGAGAAAGGAAATCCCAGGTACAAAAAACAGAAGTGAGGTCAGAAACAGCCAGATTGGTTACAGCTGGGCAGTGTCTTACTTGAACTTGGTTTGGACAGTTGGCTGCCCTTGATTGGCCAAAACTCAGTAATGGGCACAAGGGTATGTTCCAGTCTGTTTACACATCTAGTTAGGTTTCAGTTCACTATGTATGAATAAACCTTCAGGCCGATTTTAAAATATATAAGGAGGCAGCTTTAGACTAAACTTTTTCAGCAGAATTTAACACTGGGAATTAAAAGTAGGCTATTAAGCTAAAATTTTTGTGTTACTTTAAAACATGCAAAAATACATTTGTTCATCATTAATTCAGTATAGGTCCAAGGTCTTTTCTTTGAAATGTCTACTGATCATAATTGTGCATTACATGTTGAACAAGTAACCTATCATATACATTTCAAGTGTTGGTATTTTGAAAGTGAAAAGTGAATTTAAAGACATTTACAAAGCAATCCACATCCAGAAACGTCGTGATGCTGCGTTGGAGAGGCTGTGGGGCTGCCAAGAGAGCATGGAGGTTCCACTAAAATTCAGACTCTGGAACAGGCCCTATGTAACCAGTAAAACAGACGATTTTAGCCGTCACAGATGCTCTGCAGCTGTATAGTGCCTCTGAACAGCTAATCGTGTGAAAGTGTGGGGAGAAATGAGAGCTCAGCCAGAGTTCCTGAAGGCCAGCCCTGTGATATCTGTTCCCACCACAGCGGATGCTGTTCCCATATCCAGCCACAGTGGGGTTCCAGCCCCTCTGTGCAGGGGAGAAAGATGTGGACCCTGAGGATGCTGACAACCTGAGTGCAGAGCAAGGTTGGCCAGGGATCTGCATGGCCTGTCCTCAGTAAAGACAGCCTCGAGAGGACCCGAGTGAGAAGGTCACGTTGAAAAAAGGGATGTGACCAAGGGACAGGAGTCCCCTGGTGCTACATCTTCAACTGCCTGCTGAGGAGCCTGGGAAACCCTCCCCCACGAGATGGCTAGAAGACAGGAGCAGCAGATCCTACTGAGATCACTGAGCGCCTGAGGCTGGGCAGGATGCAGCTGAGCAAAGGCTGGCTTGGCAGCTCTACGCTCTTCCTGTTTAGTCATCCAACAAGAAGAAGGAAAAGTGAAACTCTAGCAGTAAGATTTTTCTTGAAAAAATGGCAACAAAGACCTTTCATTGTTCTGTATACAACCAAATAAAGATGTAAAGAACTCATTTAAAATTTGTATTTAGTCTTTTCAAGGTGAATTTTTCAAAGTAAAAAACTACAAGCACTCTTAATGTCTAAAATCAAATTTAAAAAATAGTTCTGAATGTTCTAGTGAATGAAAAAAGGCAAGAACCAATATAACTGGAACTATTTGAAATAATAATTAAAAAACAGTCCATTTATAATTCAAAGAATTTACTTAGATTATACCTTAGATAGCCTAAGAAAATCAATTGAAAAAATATTAGACTTGATAACTTCGATAAGCAAAGTAAACAGATAAAATATAGATACAGATTATTCAATAATTTTTTGAGAAATGAACAGTAAGCTTTTAGAAAACAAAATGAAAAAAAAAAGACCCTATCCAAAATAGTAATAGAAACATGAAGTACCTAGCTATAAATTTTGTAAGATTTATGTAGAAAATATACGAAAACAAAAATATTTCTATGATCTATAAAATACAAATAATACACAGGGATTTATTATAGTTTGAATGGAAAAATTGAATACTATAAACAATTTTTATAACAAGCTTTTAAAAAATTCTTCCATAATTAATTTATGTGATTAAAATAAGTCAGACCAAATTGCTAATGACAGAACATTTATGAGAATCAAATAAACCACAAGCTGTCATCTTTGCAACCAAATGGAGAGTGATAGAAGAAAATGGAAAAAAAAAAATAGGTTACTGATTTTTGTAGAGAGATGGAAGCATTGTTTAAAATAACATGCTAAAACATGCCTGGAAATCCATATCCACCCTGACTGCCTATGAAATGAGCTAGAGAATTGTCCTTATTTTTATTTTCTAAGCAGGTTTGAGTTATGTGACTGTGTCTGTCAATTGCAAATGAAAGAACATAATTACAACTAGCTATTAATTTATAAAGCTAAAATCTAGCCTCTATACCAGCTGAAATGCTTATAACAGTGGAAGTGTCCTGTTCTGAGATGCTCAACACTGTGGCCACATGTGGCTACTGGGCACTGGGCACTTGAAATGTGGCTGATGCAGCTGAAGAGCTGAATTTTTAAATTCTATGTAAGTTAGTGAATTTCAAATTAAATTATATGGCTGGTGGCTACAGCTTTGGACAGGCCCACTCTATAATGATAAAATCTTGTAATTAAGGTAATAAAAGCTGTTTTTGCATTACAAATTAGAAGTAACTTTGGAAACCTCTTAATGTTGGAGAGCATGACATGTGAAAAGAATTCTCTCATTTACCTGTAAAAGCTCAAATCTGTACACATTTGCAATCTTTTCTTAGAATAATATGTCAATTTTTATCAAGTACAAAACTTTAGCCCAGTAACTCTGGAAACTTCTAGGGAATCCTATCAAAATAGTCAAAGATGTTGATAATAATTTGTGCATAAAAACTATTAATACCACATCCTTTATGATTTTAAAAGCATAAAATACATTAAAATGACAACAAATAGAAATAATTACCAATTAAATGAGTAAACAATGGAAGTAATGAAAATTTGGGAACTTGGAGAAGATTAACTATTATACCTTCACCTAAAGTCAAGTTTACAGGAATTATTCATTAAATTACAAAATATTTACAACATAGCATTTTTAAAAAATACAAATATCTCTCTGTATAGACATATTATATATAATATATCTGATTATATTATATATAATATATCATGAATATTTTATTAGTATGTCATATATTAATGTTATATTTTATATATAACTAATATATATTTTGTTAGTATAATGGAATATATTATATATAACATTACATGCTATATAAACATATTAGGAATACATAATATTCGTATTCACCAATATTTCAAAATAACTTATAGAATATGGAATTTTAAAAAAACTTGCTTCACATTTGTTGTAGTTTGTCCACTTAAGAAGTCTTCAATAAAACTAAAACACTGTAAATGAAATTAAGCCCTCATACTTTAATAGTAGTTTTTCATTTACAAAATATCTTCACATTTCTTTTTTATCTATTAAGATAAAACTTAATGTAATTAAATTATTTGACCAAAATTATGTATTTTTCCAGTATTATAGCCCAAAAGAGAATTCAGCTGTTATATCTGTCATTTTTCAAATTGGTGTTGAATTTAGCAAGATCTTAGAGGTGGCATGAGTCTTTTTATTTCTGAGTTTGCATCTTTGTCTGATAAGCTGCAATAATCTAATAAATAATTCAACTACTCAAAAATAAATTACACAGCTATTTTATTTTTATTTTACTTTTTGTATAAAGAAGGGTCTCATTATATTTCTCAGGCTAATCTCAAACTCCTAGGTTCAAATGATCCTCTTGCTTCGACCTCCTAGAGTTCTGGGATTACAGGTGTTAGGCACAGCACCCAGTCAACACTGTTAATTTAGAGAGTCAAATTCATTTTGTAGTCGAAAGGATGCTTTCTACTTTCATGTCTTTGGAGATAACTTTAATCCCTGTAGAGTATGTTCTTGTGCATGTTTTATAGCTTGTCTGTGCTCAAATTCTCTAGAATAAAAATAATGTATTAAATAGATAAAGATACAGGCATAGACACACAGATTGTTATGGGCAAACTTGCACCTATGCTTATTAGGTAAACATTTCCTTCAGTACTAACCCGGCAATTTTTACATTCGGTCTTCAATGCAATTAAATTGAAGCTGGATTGATTATCTGAATCACTTTATTCTCTGAGGAGTGATCAATATATTTTAAGGACAGTATTTACCCCTACTTTTTTACCTGAGGATCAAACTTGTTAGTAAATGAAAGCTTGGGATTGTCATGGTCCTTTACCAAAAATAACTCAAGGTATTTTATAAAAATCATCTCAGAAGTTATTTCCAGTACTGACACAGTGACTTCTTTTGAGGATAAGTCCAATTTCCAGATGGAGAAGATTTACTTAAAGCCTCAAATTATTCTGTCATTGACTGTTAAGGTTAGGGGAGATGATGAAGAGCGGATGGACTAAGCTTGTCACATTACGAATGAGAACACTGAGAACCCCAGCTAGAGCAATGAGGTGCCTAGGGTCACCTGAGTGCCAGAAACGGCATTGGGAACCAGCCTTTCCAACTCTCTGCTTGGTGTTTGTTACCAAAATGCACTCACAAGAGCAAATACAAACCAACTCACCTTTTCTAAGTTCCAGACAAACACAGTTTTAATCAGCTCTCTAACTAAAAACATCTCTCACAACAAAATGCCATTTACTCGGTTGAGTTGCAGCATGCCTTTTGTTTGAGATGGAAGATGATGAAAGCTTCTAATTGGACTTTTTCAAGTATCACATTTCCAAAAATCAGTAAACGATGTTAATAGACTGGTGTCCACTCTCGTCTATCATTTACACAAAACAGAACAATTTTTGTATCTTCAGATTAAATGTTCTTTGAAATAATAGTGTTAATATCATTTCCCGCATTTGTATGCAGCTTTTTATAGTTACATGCATTATTCCATTTTAGGGTGCTTTGTTTGGCAGCAATAAATAACTAAAACAGAAAGGGGTCCGGAAATAGGGCATTGCTATCACAAAGACCTAAGATGTATATACTCTTGGCTTTGGGAAGGGGCAGTGGTGGAGGCTGACACCGCGATGAGGAGCTTGATAATGGAGGCTGGAGGTGCAGTAATGAAACTGATAGAAAGCTTAAAAGATGATGACCCATGTTTTATAGTTATGAAAGAAGTGGTAAAACTCCTGGGAAATAGAAAATGTACCAAATTAACCTATGCATGCAGATAAGATTTCTAGGCAGAGTATTGAAAGTGCCAATTGGCTTCTGTTAGCTCCGTATGAAAAGATATGGGAAGATAAATATGAGCTAAAGAGAGAACTATTCAGTATGCAAGAAGAATTTCCAATTCAGACTTACTGGGTTGGAAAATCAAACTGTTTCACATTTCCAGGCTCTCTAGCTGGCAAAAGACTCTCAAAATAAGAAATGGCCTCTGGATAAAGAGTAAATCAAGGATGTGTTCATAAGATCCTTTGTTAAGACCCTGAAAAGACCTCTGCTTAGAAGACTCCTTCAGCTAGAGAAAAATCATTCTAAGACTCTTAAAAGTGTTATTTCACTGCAGCTGTACATATGGCCTGTGGTTCTCCCAAAAAGAATCATGGGTGTGGTTTTTGGGACATGGAGTGAATCACAATCAGATTTATAAAATGCCCACAAACTTTCTAAAGGAGTTGTATAAGTTTGGAACAAAAGAGGTAGAAATCACTCAAAAAATAAAGATGCTCTTGAGTTCTCAACTTTCCACAGGAAACAAGGAGGCTCTTCAGGTGAAAATATGACCCATTTTATATAGGAAGAAATACATGTTTCAGAGGTAAGAATCCCAGAGGATTTCTTTAAGAAACATGGTAAACCATTAACCAGAGAACTACTTTCAAGGGACAGAATTGAGCCTAATAAAGAAAAAATTTCTGTGGTCAGACACAGGTTCCTTACAATATGTGATCATCTGGATTTCAGAAATGCTATGGACCAGTGACCTCTATGTTCTTCTTGTTCCTCCTCCTTTTTAATAGGAATGTCTGTTGCACATATCCTGCCCTTGTCTCACCATCATGTATAGATGTGTAGAAGGCCGATAGCATGTTTTTTTTTAAATTCATGCATCTCTGAATCAAAGCGAGAAGCCTAATCCACACCTGGGCTGATGTAGGTAATAAGAGCAGTGGATTTTAAGCTCAATGCTGTGGTTTGATGAGTTTTTAGGGGTCATGAGTATGTTTTGCACATGGAGGAACATGTACCGTTGGGGCCAGAGGCTAGATTATTGCAGATTGTTACACTAAAGTTGCCAGGTGAATCATATCTCCCGGTATCCATGCACATGTGTAATCATCTCTCAAACTGATGCTGGGTTTGGCCATGGATATTGTTCTGGCCAATGGGGCATCAGCAAATGTGATGTAAGCAGATGATTAAAAAACTGCTATTGTGCTCGGGGTCTTGCCTTTCTGGAGCACTGCTGACTGCATGTGAAAGAGGTCCAGCCCAGACAAGTCCCCTCAGGGATAAAGTATCACAAGCAGAGAAAGACTCAACCATCTCACCCTCCCCGTTCAGCCCAGTTCAGCTGAGTGTGTCATGTTAGATAGCACATGTGAATCCGGCCAGAAAACTGACAACCAACCCAGAGAATCGTAAGAGATAATAAATCATTGTTTTAGCAATGGACTGGATAAAGAAAATGTGGTACATATACACCATGGCATATTGTGCAGCCATAAAAAGAACAAAGATCATGTCCTTTGCAGGGATATGAATGGAGCTGGAGGCCTTAACAAACTAACACAGGAACAGAAATCCAAATACCATATTTTCTCACTTATAAGTGGAAGCTAAGTGATGAAAACATATAGGCAGATAGAGGGGAACAACATACCGAGGCCTTTTGGAGGGTGAGGGTGGATGATGAAGGGTGGGAGGAGGTAGAGCATCAGGAAAAATAACTAAAGAGTCCTAGGCTTAATACCTGGGTGATGAAATAATCTGCACAACAAATCCCCATGACACGAGTTTCCCTATGTAAAACTTGTACATGTGCCCCTGAACATAAAATAAAATCTTAAAAAATCATTGTTTTACACACTAAGATCTGAGATGATTTGCTACTTAGCAAGAAGTAATCGAAACAAGAGGTTTCAACAGCAACAGAAGAATCTAGAAAAAAATGAGCCGCATCTTTCACATTATAATGAGAAAAATTATTTTTCACCTGCAATCCTATTTGCATTCAAACCATCAATTAAGTGAAAGGATATAATGATGCCTTCAGACAAACAAGTTCTCAAATGTTTACTTCCCATGAAATCTTTGATGGAACATGGACTACAATAAATAAGGAATTAAACCAAGAAAGAGGAAAGGATGGATTACAGTGAAGAAAATCAAAATGTTTCACCCCAAAATAAACTTCTGTGACATATTTTGAGTTGGGTGTTCAAAGAGCCAGCCACCAGCATCAGCCCCCAAAATCTGTCTCTTGGGAGGAGATTTGCATCTGGGGAGAATCTACATCAATGCAGTCAGGTTTTCTCTGACACCTGCCCTTGTCCAGATGTAGGAAAGACTAAGAGTTTGGCATTTTTAAAGGCCCCCCCAAAAATTTGCCATCTATTTTCTCTGAGAACTGTGATCTCTGAGATTTCACCTAGACAACAGGACCATCTTTGCTCTTCAGGCTTCCTCTTCTCCCTCTCTCATAACTTTTGTCAGGACCCAACCCCAATTCTTTCTACCTCGGGATGGTATACAAGCTTCTGAACCTCATTGGGGGGTTAGGGTAATCACTGTGGTTCTCCCCCATATGTACGTTAATACATTTTTATGACTTTTCTCCAGTGAATTGGCCTTTTGTCAGGTGATTTTTCAGTGACTCCTCATAGTGTGAAAGCGAAAGCTTTTCCTTGGCTCTTACACCAGAAAAGAAATATGTAACCCAAAAGATACAAAAATATGTGAATAAGTAAATTTCCAGTATGTTTATAAAGAAAATTCCCCTGGGAACAACTATGCACAGGCCTGGCTTATTCGAGGAGGATTACAGAAGACTCCTAGTGGATGTCTTCAAGGAAAAAACCTCAATATGTTAAGAGGAGGTTTATCCTTCTGTCAGGAAGGTAGACCATGCATTAATTAACAGTAATTAGAGATCTAAACGGGTAGAAAGAGACAAAGCATTGGTTCCAAGGGAAAACAAATTCTACAAGAAAGAAAATGATCATCATAATGGACACAAATCAATACATTTTTGGGAAAGGGGGAAGGGACACATCTATACAGGCATGTACACATATGTCTGCATTGGAGTGGTGTTACGAGAAAGCTGAATCTTCGTCTTACACCTTAGGAAGCCATTGGTACCATCTGAAACTGAAGACTTAAGAAATAGAAGTATATGGATACTTTATAGAAATACGTTAGTCAATATATAGTAAATATATTCTACTACAGGAAAAATCAGCTGGATGGGTTGGAAGTGGCCACCTCTTTGAGATGGTAAGAGACTTGAGAAAGGTAGAATTAGCTGTTTTTGTTATAAACGTTATAGAGCTACTTGACTCTAAAAACTATGTGCTTGAACATCTTTGAATACATGAAAAGAAAATGTTATTAACTGAACATCTGTGTTTGTGACTGAAATTCACAATCACTGCAGAAGCTAACCGTTCTTATTCTTCTACATTAGCTGGTAGTCCAGGGATGCTTTGTAGAGAGGCATAAGAAATAATGGGAGAATAGCAAATGACCCAAAAAACAGAAATTCTGAAAGAGATAGAGGGCAAAATCTTCAACTTTATCAAATAATTTATAGCACATCTAGGCTAAGGAGAACACACTGCAGGGCACAGAAGCTTCAGTCCTAGTTCATGAACTTACAGAGCTGGAGGATTTTGGTGAGCAACAAGGGAGGTAGATTCTGAGCATGGGCTGAGGTTGTTCCTGTGCACAGTCTGTAACAGGATGCCTGAAATTAGAGATTGAACAGAATTTATGTAAGTAAAGCAAATTCTATACCATGAGATTTTGAGGAAAGGGATAACTAAAATTTAACTGCTGGAAGAGGAAGACAAGTAGTCTTGAAAGCATGGAGGATGGGAGAAGTAAAGAGAAAAAAAGACCAAGAATGCTAGAAAAGAGATTAATAAAGAATTATCCATGAGCCCAGAGTCCAGGTGAAGGGCCCATGGAGGACAGCAACAGCTGCCACTCAGAGCTCTCTCTCAGTTTGCAGTCTCTATTACAAAATGAGATCATTTCAATTAAATAAGTGTATGTGACATAATCATGTGCTGCCACCCCTTCATTTTCTAAATTGCCGTCCCCAGGACAGAGGTCAGAGAACAGAAAGAACATCTGCTACAAAATAAATCATAGAAACTCTGGTTCATTGCTCCCGCATCTGTAAAAATGTTCACTGGTTTTCTGCTATCTCCTCTTGGGAAGAACAGTTTACCCGGTTCCCTGGAAAGGTTGGCCAACCTCTCAGGTGTTTTCAGGTTGTGTGTTTGTTTATTTCCATATTAAACCAGTATTGTTTCTGCCTTCATGGAAACATTACTTGAAAGAATGGTCATAGGTAAAAATAAGCAAGTGGGGAACACATCTGATAGTGAGAGATGGCATGTGGAGAGCTGCTGTAGAGATGACAACAAGCTTTAGATACTTTACATTTTGTGGTCCAGGAAGGCTGCTCTGTGCAGAAGATTGAAGCTGTGAACTGAATGTTAAGAAGGAGCCAGCCAATGATAATCACTGGGGGAGAACACCCTTAGGAGGAATACATTCGCTTTACTCAAATCATGATCAGTATGGTCAGAGTGATAAAAGATGAAGTTGAAGAACTATCCCAGGAAAAGGACGTACATTTCAGGATAATGGAGATGTGAAGAACATCAAGTCTTTACTGGGTGTATCCACGTGATGTAGAAGTCATTTCAAAAGTCATATGTCCTTCAAATGTGTTCATCCTCATATTATTCATGTCGAAATAAATCGCCACTCAGTTGCTCAAGTCAATATTCAGAATCCTTAATTACTTCCTTGGCTTCACTCCCAAACCCAACTTATTAGCAAAATTAATCGATTCTTTTATCAAAGCATGTGTCATATTTAATGACATCTTTGTCTCCACATTCATCCTAAGATTCGTTGTTTTCTCCTGCCTCCCTACAACTTATTCTTCAAACAGCGATGAAAATTATATTATATAAACAAAGTCAGATAATGTCATTTATTTTCTCACTGCTATCGATTGCTGTCCCATTAATACTCTGTAAAACAGTAGGTCATTGGATACATTTGAATAAGCTAGATAGCAGGGAAAGTAAATGAATTGCTTGAGATCATATGATTTTGCTTATTAATTAATTCAATAATATTTATTCACTGTCTACTATTTCTAAGTATACTGGATATACAGTGGTAAGCAAAAATAAATAAATATTTTTGTGGTTCTGTCCTCAGGGACCTTCAACACCAGTGAGAAAGAGACATTTCATATAGTATCTGACAAATAAATACATAGCTACAAATTGTGATAAGTGCAACAAAGAGAAAGAACAGAGTACTACAAGAAAAAATAATGAAAGAGAACATTTGGATTTCAGGCAGATTCTTTTTGAGGAAGTGACACTTGAGCTGGAACCTGAAAGATGAATAGTAGTTAGGCAAAAAATTTCAGGCCTTAGAGTTTGGCGTGTTTGAAGAAATACACACATATTGATATAGTTGGAATATAATGACCCAAAAGCAAAGGAGTCTGAGTAGAAGATGGGAAGATAGATGGTAGCTAGATCATGTATGTCTTGTAGCCCTACATGCTTTTGAGTTTCAATTGGAAGTGGATTGGGAATTTACTCAGGAGTTATAAGTAGATTTTTAAAAATTTTCCAAATATGACTTTAAATTATGGGTAGAAAATGGGTGAATGGGAGAATGGCATTAGAAACAAGGAGACTTTAGAGGATGTCCTTGCAAATATTTAAGAAAGTGATGATGGATTTGAATAGAAGCTTTGGGAATGGGGAGACAGGCGGATTTGAGACATACTTTAGGGGTAAACACAATAAGGTTTACTGAGTAGGTTTGGCAATGAGTTACATATGGAGCTAAGAAGCAGGTGACAATTTAGTTCTAGAGCTCAGGACTAGGCTGAGGATTCTGGACTGTCATTCTTTTCACCTATGCTTGCTGGCTGTCATAAAACAATAGAAGACACTTTTCCTTCACTCTTGATTGTTGGGCTCTCTTGTGTGTAGTATCAATCTCTAATAAAAGGATAGTTAAAGTCATACATACCAACTTTTGCTAGGTTTTTAGCTAAATACTCTATGACTAGTTAGTAACAGAACCTGAACACCAGTTTCCACATTAAAAGCAAAACCAGGTTTTGAAATCAATGTTCATGTAATGCAAATTTTTTTTATACTTTCACTGAAATATATGAGAAGGGAAACAATAGTAAGAACAACATTGGATAGTCATTTCTACCAAGGACTCGGATCCTTAAATGACTCAGAGCTCTGAACTGACTGTCTGTGAGACCTTCCACTTGCCAATTTTCAAATTAATTCCAAATTTTAAAAGGATCACAGTGTTTATGCTGGGTTTTACCACAAATAGCCATCAATTAAAGTAGGTACCCAAACCACTGCAGTTTAAGGAAGAAGTTTTCCAATACTCTCTATTGCTCTGTTGCTTCTTCTATTAATCACGAGGCTTCTGAGATGGCAAGGATGTTTGATTAGTGGGTTCACAGCTCTAAATACAAAAACGTATGTTCCTATAAATTTTAGAATCAGCACGTCAAGTTAACAGACACACCTTTAAGTGCACACATGCACACACAAATTCAGTTGTGCTATCCATGAACATGGTACATCTGTTTATTAATAAGGTCTGGCCGGGCACGGTGGCTCAAGCCTGTAATCCCAGCACTTTGGGAGGCTGAGACGGGCAGATCACGAGGTCAGGAGATCGAGACCATGCTGGCTAACACGGTGAAACCCCGTCTCTACTAAAAAATACAAAAAAGTAGCCGGGCGAGGTGGCGGGCGCCTGTAGTCCCAGCTACTCGGAGGCTGAGGCAGGAGAATTGCATAAACCCGGGAAGTGGAGCTTGCAGTGAGCTGAGAACCGGCCACTGCACTCCAGCCCGGGCGACAGAGCAAGACTCCGTCTCAAAAAAAAAAAAAAAAAAAAAATTAAGGTCTACTTTAATATCTGTTAACAAAATTGTGTACTTTTTCCCAGAGTTATCTTACTTATATTTGTAAATATTGCAAATAATGTTGGTTAAATCTCATTTTCTCACTGTTTGTTGCTGGTATGTAGAAAAAAAGTTGATTTTTATACATTAATATTGTCTTCAGCAAATGAGCTAAATCTGATCATTTTCTGTAAATTGTTTACTGCATGTAAATGCATAGCATTTGAAAATGATGAGTTTCTTCCCTTTACAATTTTATAAGTTTGTTTCTATGCTGGGTAGAATCTTCAGTTTAATAAAATGATAGTGGTCAATCTTATTAAAAATCACAAAGAGAAAACTTTGATATTTCCCAATTATGTAATTTTACTATAGATTTTATAATGCTGCTAATTTTTAATTGATGTGAAATATTATAAGGTATAACATTTTGCATTTATTAATATAATCATTAATTTTAAATCCATTAATTTTATATGTGATAAATTACATTCAGCCCTTCTTCTTTTCCCCCCACCTCAGTTAAAGAACACAAATTTTGCTTCAATATTCTTTTCATTGCAGAAGTTTTGGTACATAGTGTTTTTATCATTATTCAGTTCCAAGTATTTTGCAGCTTTTACTGTGATTTCTTCCTTGACACACTCAAAATCTAGGAGTGTAATTTTTATTTTCCAAACATATAGTAATTTTCTAGTCATATATTTCATTATTGATTTTCACCAAAATCACCTGGTTATCAGAGAACATAATCCATATGACTTTATTTGACATCATCTGTTTTCCATTCTATTTTCCAAATATATAAATGTACTTAAAATATATTCAACATCTATTATGTGTAAAAGTCTATGTATTTGAGAGAAATTTGTTATTCTAATTATTCAAATCTACTATATAATCATTGTTTTTGTTTAGCTTACTTTATCTATAAATCTGAAAACATTGGGAGTTTGAAATTACCCAAGAGTTTGTCAGTTTACTTCTTCTTGTAAATGTATTAAATGTTTTCAGTTCATCTGACACCATGTTATTAGAAACATATACTTGGAGAATTTGTCATCATTATAACTCATTCTTTTATTCTTATGAAATCATTTGTATTTTACAATGCTTCTTGACTTAGAGTTCATATGATCTGATGCTCAAAAGGATTTTTTTTGTTTCTTTTAATTTTCAACAGATAATATATTTTATTATTCAGACTTCTAAGATTGCCTCCAATTTCCTGGAATTCACAATCTTTTGCAATCTCCAACCCTTGAGTTTGGATTAGTTATTCACTGCTAGATATAAAACACAGCAAAAATAATGGAATATCACTTGTAATATTAGGTCATAAAAGAATGTGACTTTTGCCTTGCTTAAGCTCCCTCTTTGACTTTTCTCACATGTTCACTTTGATGAAACAAGCTGCCATGTGGCAAGTTTCCCTATGCAGAGGCAAGAAACTGTGAGTAGCCATTTGGAAACAGGCCACCAGTTCAACATCACTGAAGGAGATGAAAATCCCCAATAACCATGTGAGCAAGCTTGGAATCGGATCCTTCCTCAATCACGTCTTCAGATGAGATGGACTCTAGCACAGCCAATATCTTAACTGCAGCCTTGTGAGAGACCCTGAAACAAAGGATCCAGCTAGACCATGCCTGGATCCCTGGTCCACAGAAATTGTTAGCTAATAAGCGTGTGTTGCTTTAAGTCACTAAGATTTGGGAGAATTTTTACAAAGCAATAAAGGACTAATATACTTGTATATAAGCTGTGCCTGCTTCCCCCATTTTTTTCCTTTTAAGACCATCTTTGTCTTTTTATTGAATAATTTATTACCTGTTGCTTGAATGTAACTACTTTTATATTTGAATTAACTTAACCATTTTATTTTGTCTTGTTTAGCTTGATGGAGAATTTTTACCATTCCAATTTTTGCCTCTTTAACAACTTGGACATTTGGAAATTTTGTGAAGCTCCCTTGACTTACCAAAGTTTAATGTTAATAAGTTCCTTTGCTCCCTCTTAGAAAAAGACCTTTATATATAATAGGCATACCTACTTTAGAGTTTGTGTATGTTTCCCGTATCCGAGTCATTGTATTACTGTTGTTTATTGTTTTCTCTGACTCGCATGCATAAATAAACCTTTATTTATTGTCTGACTGTTTATCTTTGTGTGCTGATCCTAATATTTAAAATTATTCCTAGAAATAATTTCAGGTAATAAAAATGTAATATTTCTTAACAACATATTTTCTTTTCTTTTTTATGGCTACAGGAGAAACATTCTACTATCACGTCAATTTCAAATCCAGGAGATATTCTGGAAATCCAGGATGTGCAAACCTAATAGAACCCACATAATAATGGAATAACTTCAAATTATGTTTAATTTGTGGTTGCAGCCATTTTGAATACCAGCTTACTGTGTGGGTAGGCATCAGACAGATACTGGGCTTTTATTTTATTTTTCCATCCTATAATCTGTATTTTATTGCTGTTTCTTCTTCATTAGCAAATGTCTTCAAGAAAAAGAAGCACATTTTAATGGAATTTATCTGTACAAAGTATCATCTTCTGTTAGATTTTAGCCCAGCTATTTCTTTTATTAGCTTTAAAAATTTTTATTAAAATTTTCAAATGTACATAACAGTAGAACATACAATAAAACCCCCTAGGTACTCATAACTCAACTTCAATAGCCATCAACATTTTGCTATACTTGTTTCAACTATCCTCTTCCCCTCTTGTATTTTTTTTTTAATTTTAAGAGTCACAATTTATATAAAAAAATTTACATTAAAGTTACTTTTAGATGTACAAAGAGGTTTTGAAATAAATCAAAGTAGTAGCAATAGAGCACTTAACTATTTTGTTGATTGAAAGTAAATGCAAGAAATTCTATTACTTAGGATACAAAATGATACATTTATTCTACTTTGGATGTTTACCTTTCAAATATATATTTAATCTAATTTCATTTGATATAAGTATTCTGTAATCACTGACAAGGAATGTCTAACATACTAACTCAATATTTACCAACTACTAATTTCCTTGATATGTTTCATAACTTTCCTTGACTCTAAAAAAGATTCTTTTAAAGATATATTCCTATTTCCAGGTTTTGTATTTTCCCAGTAACAGGTCTAATATTTTGTTTCTATAAATTTATTAATATGTCTTGTTGGCACACCTCAGCAATGAAGTGAGTATCCTCATAAATAAAGCTTAGATTTTAGACTATAAAATTTAACCAATATTACATAACAGGATTTGACGCAAACTTTGGTTTGGTCTAAGTTATGGCAGTTTTTGTTTTGCTTAAAAAGCCTTCATGAGGTACAATTCACATACCATATAAATCACACATTTAAAATATACAATTCAGTGGTTTCAACATATGTAAATATATGTGCAACCATTCCCCCACAGTTATTTTTAAACCATTTCATCTCTTCACAACGAAACTCCATATAATACATTTTTTGCTATTGCAGTCCTCTTCAAGAGAGTTTGTTTTATCTTGACTGACATTTCTAGAACTGAAAGTGTCTAAATCAATAATTTTTATAAAAAAGTTTCCATAAACAGCTTTCATTAGATGTATTTTTATGTACCTTATAGTTTGTCACTATTATAAGTACTGTATTTTTTACATCTAATTATTTGCCTTTGCTGGCATAAAAACTCCCTTTTTATATATTACTCGTATATTTAGCGACTTTCCTAAACTATAACTAATTCTTATAGCATGTTTATAGATTTTCGTGAATTTTGTATGCAAACAAGAATTTTGTTACTATCTTGCTGATTATTATATTTCCTATTTCTTTTTGTTGCTGTAACGCATTTTCTAGTACTTAAAGAAAATATTGAAGAATAAGGAAGTGTTGATGATTGTATTAGTTCGTTTTCACACTGCTGATAACGACATACTCAAGACTGGGCAATTTACAAAAGAAAGAGGTTTAATTGGACTTACAGTTCCACACGGCTGGGGAAGCCTCACAATCATGGAGGAAGGCAAGGAGGAGCAAGTCACGTCTTACATGGATGGCAGCAGGAAAAGGGAGAGAGTTTGTGCAGGGAAATTCCTGTTTTTAAAACTATCAGATCTCGTTGTACTTGCTCGCTATAACTGGAACAGCATGGGAAAGACCTGCCTCCATGATTCAATTACCTCCCATCAGATTCTTCCCACAATGTGTGGAAATTCAAGATGAGATTTGGGTGGGGACAGAGCCAAACCATATCCTTCTGCCCCTGGCCCCTCCCAAATTTCATGTCATCACATTTCAAAACCAATCATGCCTTCCCAACAATTCCCCAAAGTGGTAACTCACTTCAGCATTAACTCAAAAGTCAAAAGTCCAAAGTCTTATTTGAGACAAGGCAGCTCCCTTCCACCTATGAGCCTGTAAAATCAAAAGCAAGTTAGTTGCTTCCTAGATAAAATGGGGGTGCAGGCATTGGATAAATACAGCTGCTTTAAATGGAAGAATTGGCCCAAGTGAAGAGTCTACAGGCCCCATGCAAGTCTGAAATCCAGCAGGGAAGTTCAAATCTTAAAGCTCCAAAATGAGCTTTTTTGACTCCATGTCTCACATGCAGGTCATGTTGATGCAAGAGGTGGATTCCCATGGTCTTGGACAGCTCTTCCCCTGTGGCTTTGCAGGGTACAGCCTCCTTCACAGTTGCTGTCACGGGCCGTCATTGAGTGTCTATGGTTTTTCCTGGCCCATGGTGCAAGCTGTCAGTGGATCTACTATTCTGGAGTCTGGAGGATGGTGACTCTCTTCTCACAGCTCCACTAAGCAGTGCCCCAGTAGGGACTCTGTGTGGAGGCTCTGACCCCACATTTCCCTTCTGCACTGCCCTAGCAGAGGTTCTTCATGAGGGCTTCACACCTGCAGCAAAATTCTGCCTGGGCATCCATATATTTCCATACATCCTCTGAAATCCAGGCAAAGTTTCAAAAACTTCAATTCTTGACTTTTGTATACCCACAGGCTCAACACCACATGGAAGTTGCCAAGGCTCAGCATTTCCACCCTCTGGAGCCATAGCCCAAGCTGCACCTTGACCCCTTTTAGCCATGGCTGGAGTGGCTCAAACACACGGCACCAACTCCCTAAGCTGTACACAGCATGTGGGCCCTGGACCTGGCCTAAGAAACCATTTTTTCCCCCTAGGTCTCCAGACCTGTAATAAGCGGGGCTGCCATGAAGATCTCTGACATGCCCTGTAGATGTTTTCCCATTGTCCTGGGAATTAACATTTGGTTCATTGTTATCTATGCAAATTTCTGCAGCTGACTTGAATTTCTCGTCAGAAAATGGAACTTGCTTTTCTATTGCATTGTCAGGTTGCAAATTTTCCAAACTTTTATGCTCTGTCTCCCTTATCAAACTGAACACCTTTAACAGCACCCAAGTCACCTCTTGAATGCTTTCTTGCTTAGGAATTTCTTCCACCAAATACCTTAAGTCATCTCTTTCAAGTTCAAAGTTCCACAAATCTCTAGGGCAGGAGCAAAATGCCACCAGTGTCTTTGCTAACACATAGCAAGAGTCACCTTTGCTCTAGTTCCCAACAAGTTCCTTATCTCCATCTGAGAGCTCCTCAATCTGTATTTCTTTCATTGTCCATATCATTATCACCATTTCGTTCAAAGCCAATCAACAAGTTTCTAGGGAGTTCCAAACTTTCCCATATTTTCCTGTCTTCTTCTGAGTCCTCCAAACTGTTCCAACCTCTGCCTGTTGCCCAGTTCCAAAGTTGCTTCCACATTTTTGGGTTATCTTTTCAGCAGTGCCCTACTCTACTGGTACCAATTTACTGTATTATCCATTTTCACACTGCTGATAAAGGCATACTCAAGACTGGGCAATTTACATAAGAAAGAGGTTTAATTGGACTTACAGTTTCACGTGGCTGGGGAAGCCTCATAATCATGGAAGAAGGCAAGGAGGAACCAGTCACATTTTACATGGATGGCAGCAGAAAAAGAGAGAGAGTTTGTGCAGGGAAACTCCCGTTTTTAAAACCGTCAGATTTCATGAGACTTATCCACTATCACGAGAACAGCACAGGAAAGACCTGCCCCCATGATTCAATTACCTCCCACTGGGTTCCTCCCACCACATGTGGGAATTCAAGATGAGATTTTGGTGAGGACACAGTCAAACCATATCAATGATAATGAAAAATCTTACCTTTTTCTAAGGTAAGTGCAATGTATTTTATAATTCACCATTAAGCATGATGTAGATTTTTGATAGATGCCTTTTCTGGTAAAGACACTTACATTTTATTTCTTATTTCTTAAGAATTTAAAAAATTAATACAGCTTACTGATTTTCTTCAATTTTCCACATCTATTAAAATGATTATTTTATTTAAATCATTCATGTGTCAAATCATGGCTAATGGATATTTTGATATTGAGCCAGCAATACATTACTTGGATACTCCCTATTTGATTATTGTTATACATTATCAGATTGAGCATCATAAAATTTTATCTAGAATTTTTACACCACTTTTCATAGATGAAATTGGCTACTTTCTTTTCTCACAAAAACAATAAAAAAAACTAACATAATACAATCGTAGGCAGGGTTAGGAAGTTTATTCTCCCATATTTCTTGTCAAGTTAAAAGTACTGACTGAAAACAGGCTCTGTTAAAAAAATAATAGCGTGCCAGAGTCTAAACAGTAGACCAGTCATCTTTATGAAATGTTGTGTGTCACCACGGCTTCAAAGGTAAGGTAAAACAAGAGCCCTTTCAAACTAGCAGCACCTCCATTAGAAAAAAGCCAAGTTGCTGCTAGTTTGAAAAGACTCTTGTTTTACCTTCCCTTTATGTAATAATTACTAAATTTTGTATGTGTAATAGTTTAAACATTTTATATATGCAATAATTATTACTTTACATATATAAATATATATGAATCAAATACGAATATATATGAAATGATATATAGGGCTTGTATTACACATATAATTTACCCTGAAAATATTGACACATTTAAAATGATAAAATCTTCTGATTCAAAAATACAGTATGAATTTCTGTTTGTCATAGTCTTGTATGTTTCTGTCCCTCAGGAGCATTTTCAAATTTTCTTATTGTAAGTCACATATATCTTAAAATTGTTCCTAAATATTGTTTTATTGTTTTTGTTAATATTTGTTCTTCCTCTATATCTTTTCTTCATATATGGAAGGTATATATGTCATCTTTTTAATTTTATATGCCCTTTTTTATGAACTGAATTTCCTTACTGTTTGTAGTATTTCTTATACAAGCATATAATCACACCAGCCACAAAAGGTCCCTACTACTGCCTGATTTCTAGTTAGTATGTCTTTAGTTTCTTTCTCTTATCTAGTTGCATTCACCAGAATGTCAGAAATGACGATAGGGAGATACCAAGCAAGCTGTTGTGGATGCAAAATAAATCAGACACTAGCTCCCTGTCCTCACAGGGTTAAATGAAAGATTTGAGCTTAAAGAGAAGGAAGTTGACTGGGTGCTAACACACTTTTTTTTGTGCTACTCTTTTTGACAGTAACTATCAGTACTCTGTCATTTAGTTCATAATTACTTGAGTTTTGGCCTCTTTCTCCCATAAAAATATAACTCTATTGTGGAAACAGTTCTGTCTTTGAGATCATCATTTTATCTGCAGGGCCTAGAATGTGTAGGCATCCACTACATATTTGGTGACAAATGAAAGCTGGGTGGGCGATGTACAGCCACAGGCCACATCCAGCCAGGCTTCTATTTTTGTGCAGGAAGGCCCCACAGCATGACAGCCATTCCCATCCCTCTGCGTGTTTTCTAGAGCTGCCTTTGCATTACGTCCAGCAAAGATGAGTGATTACAACAGAAACCATAGGCTCACAAAGGTGAAACTATTCACTGTCTCACCTCCTACCATTGATGGGAAACGTCTGACAGCCCCAGAGCTGAAAGATGAATGTCTCAAAGGAAGATGTTCCTTCATAGCAGGCCATTGGGATCAAACACAGATTTAATTTGTGGAATTATTTGTTTAATAGCTCCTGTCCTAACCAAAGGTGAGAGAACCGGCATTTGTTCCTCCAGAGGATGAAGTTGATTTGCCTGCTCAGTGTCAAGGACAGTCACAGCGGCAGGGAGTCCTGGACATCCCACCATCCAGAAACAACATTGGTCTGGCTTCGGTCTCGCAGGGCAGCCCGGCCCAGGCCCTGTCTACCTGCCAACTCCACCGGGCGTCCCTCTGCAGGCCCCCCCCTCGCTGTGTGCTCTGTCAGCACCTCCAGAAGATCCAGTAAATGTCACCCTAGGATGCTCCCCATGACCAAATTAGTCCTGACTGTGTGAGCTGCTGTCTGGCAGCCGTCACCTGCCAAGTCGCAGCTACACTGTCCGGAGTGCGTGTTTACCCTGAGAAAGCATAGCCTAGTGCTTCTGAGGAACCGCAGACCCCCAGGCAGGAGCCAGGAGACCGCCAAGCACGGTGAGGCCAGCTGTGCTACCAAATAAGGCACCTCTCCTGCAGAGAGCCGGCACCCAAGGTACTGGCGCTGGGCACGGGGCAGGTGGCGCCTGTGTCCCCTGCCCACGGTGCCCAGCGGGCCTGTACCTTCTGTGGGCAGCTCCCAAGCCATCCCCCGGCCAAGAGTCCAGACTGAGGACACGAGCTCTTTCGCTCACCCCTTGCCCGGGGCCCTGGCTTTCCCTGGGCTCTCCTCACAGTTCACCTGCTCTCACTGAGACAAGGTGAACAAAAAACAGGGCTTTTGAACAAATAACGTGGGCGCAGGGCCGTTCACAACAGTGTAAGGGGGTTCAGACACCTCACCCAGGAGCACGGCTCCCGCCACACCCACAGACACCCACAGCAGACGCCCCCCCAACACACACACACAACATACACACCACACAGAGACACACGCACCACACACACCCCACACCACAACACACACAGACATCTGCATCAAAAACACACATACACAACACACAACAGACACATACCCAATACACACCACACATAGACACACACACCACACCAAACCACAACACACACACACACCCTCACCATACACACAAACCATACACACCACACGCAGACACGTGCACCACAACACACACACACAGCACACACTGCACACACAGACACTTGCACCACACGACACACACACACCCTATACTCCACAACACACATCACAACACACACAAACACACATCATACACACCACACACACCACAATACACACAAAAATACCCACACCACACACATACACACCTTACATACCACACAGACATGCTCACCACACACACTGTACACACCAAACACACCACACACACAGACACCTGCATCACACACCTGCACACATACACTACACACACCACACCATAACACACAACCACCCCATACATACCACACACACACACCACACCACACACACCCGCACCACACACAGTACACACCACAACAAAGACACAAACACCCTCACCACACACACACAATACATAGCATACACAAACACCCCACAACATACACACCATATACACCACACATACCACACATCACACACACCACAATACACACAAACACTCACACCACACACACACCTTACACACCACACAGACATGTTCATGACACACACAATACATACCAAACACACCACAACACACACCACATCACACACAAACACCAACATCACACAACTACACACACACTATACACATCACAACACACACCTGCACCACACACACTATACACACCACAATGCAACACACACACCTACACCACACACACTATACACACAACACACACACAAGATGCTTACCACACACATCACACATACACATTACACCAAAATGCACACCACACACACTACACATGTCACCCACCATATTACACAAACATGTGCACCACATACAACATGCAACACACCAACCATACACGCAACACACACCACAAAACAATACACACAACACACCACACAAACCACACACCACAACACCACACACATACACCATATTCCACCACACACAAACACACACCACACAAACATGCACACCACACGCACACGCCTCACAGCACACCCCACAAACATGCACTTGATACACCTTACATCCCAACACATGACACACCACACCAAATACAACACATACACACAGCACACACAACACACATGACAACACACACACACCATGCACCAAAACATACATGTACAAGCACTCATACTGCACAGACCACACACCACAGCACACACACACCACACACCACAACACACACAAACATGCACACCATGCCACATCCCATACACTACACAAACATGCACACCACACACACACATCACACCACACACACACACACACAGTGTATACACATTCACCACACCACACACATAGCATATACACACACCACACATCACAACACACACATACAAACATGCACACCACACATATGGCACATACACACCATAACACACAACACACACATATACTACACACCACAATACACAAATATGCATACCATACAGGCTACATACATATGCACACTGCACACCACACCACACAGATATGCATACCATATACACTACACAAACACCACACACATATACCATATACAACACAGAAACACACACCATACACACCACTAAAATATCATATCACACACATCTCACACACCACACACAGCATACACTACAACACACAACATACACATACATCACACACCACAATATAAAAACATACACATCACACACATACCACAGCACACACTACACCACACCCACCACACTACACGTAGCACACAGTTGCACACACCACACACCCACACAGCACACAGATACACACACCACACCACACACATGCACACCACATACCACAATATACACCACAACACACACCACATACACACACACACCACATACATAAGTACAGACACACACAACAGAGGGGCGAGTGTGCTTGCTGGGAGCCCCCCCTGTGCAGCCCAGAGGGGACTCCATGTGGAGCCTCCAGGGCAGATGCTGCAGCCTGCAATGAGACCTTCCCTGCAGATCAGGTGACTGGGGTTGCTGATGACCTGTTAGCACTTTGTGAGTATTTCAAAGATTTTATCATGTACAGAATGCTCTTCAGAAATCATCCAGTTTAAGTACATTTGCTTATTTTGTGCACAAATAAAGGTGGGCTTGGTGCGGAAATCCTCCCCATGCAATAGCCTCAAAGACCCAGATCCAGTCCCAAGCATCCCTGTGCCCTACGGTCCCCTGGGAACCGCAGAGTGGAGCCCCTAGATATGTGGCCCGCCACCCTTTCTCCTTCTCTAGCTATATGGAAGTCTGACGGGGACATCACTCCAGACATGGAATCTTCTGCCTGTGCCTCTGCAGTAGGAAGAATAAGGGCTTGGTCCCACTCTTGACACCACCGGGCCTGGCAGGTCCTTGCCTGACTGTGCCTAGAGAAAAGAACAGTGCAGGTAGAATAAACAAACCTTCCTGGCATCAAGTCTGTCTCCCAGGCACAGTCCACTGCGTGTGCCCAAGGCCTCGTTCAGTAAAGCTGCTAAATCGGAGATAGAGATGCATTTTTGGCTTATAGTTGGGAAGTGGGGAGGGGAAAAAGAGAAAAAAAAGAGATAGAGTGAAATGCTCATAGACACCCACAGCGTAGCACTGAGGTGTGCAGGGGGAAGTTGTCCATCCACTTTGTGGGGCTACATGTGGGAGGAGGGAGCAGACAGCCGGCAGGGGCACAGATGGGTACATCCTTCCTATTACTCATGCTGCACAGGCTTGGAGGAGCAGGGCTGGTGACTACGGGTAAGAAAACGGCTGAGCTCCACACCAGAAAAGATGCCTGCATTGCATTTCAGTCAAGTGGTGTTCAAGGCAGTAAAAATGTCTGAGCTAATTCTAAGGACCAGAATTCGAATAGAGCCAGCCCCTTCTATTGGCTGGGAATGTTTGTTTTGAAACAGTGGGCTCATTTAAAGGGATCATTGAGGAGATTCTTCAGGGCCCAGTTCAAATGTCATGACCTGTCTACAATTATTTTTTCTGTATTTTTGTATCACCTTATATATAACCCCAGTATAATATTTACTATGAATTCTGGATGCAATACATTGTTTAGCGGTGTGCCTTGGAGACAGCAGGTGTTTGTTCACTGTTTTTATTAAATGAAAGAGTGGATAAGGGCATGAATGAACAAATGATGGAGTGACTGCTTTGCAGGAAGGGTACCTAAGCGGGAAGGCGGAGCTTTGATCAGCTTGCACTTTACTATTTTAATTAGCTTATGTATTAGTCTGTTCTCACACTGTTACAAAGAACTGCCCGAGATTGGGCACTTTATAAAGGAAAGAGGTTTAATTGACTCACAGTTTTGTTTGGCTGGGGAAGCCTCAGGAAACTTACAATCATGGCAGAAGGGAAGCAGGCACTTTCTTCACAAGACGGCAGGAGAGAGTGTAAGCAAAGGCAGAAGGGCCCCTTATTAAACCATCAGATCTTGTGAGAACTCACCCACTCTAAGGAGAACAGCATGGGGGAAACTGCCCCCGTGATCCAATCACCTCCCTCCCTCCCTCAGCATGTGGGGATTACAGTTTGAGATGAGATTTGGGTGGGTACACAGAGCCAAACCATATCAGCTCATGAAGAGAGCTGTGTAACCCAATAAAATATACTGGGCAAGAAACATCAAATTCTCAAATTAGTTCCCTAAAAATCAAAATATCAATGGTAGTAATGCTCAAGGCCAAAGCTAAGATGCTTGTGCAGAAACAGATAAAAAGTTAATTTGGCAATGCCTGCTGTGGTATAATTTCACATCTGCCAATTGTTTTTGTTTGCTCAAAGTTGAAGAAATAGACCAAAGGCCAGCTGTGAAGTTGTGAAGAAGAAAATTCACTAGATGACAAAAAGTAAAAACTTCAGACTATGTAATGTTTTCCCCTAAATATTGGTAACTCTGCAGCTGCCAACAAACAGGACAGCATGGGAACATTTTTGCATTTAGAAAGTATTTGAATTTTAACTTGCAAAGGAAAATAAAATTATATCAGTTGCATTTTCAAGACAATTTTTAATTTAAAAAAAAAAAAAAAACAGCCATGGAAAAGGCTGTGAAAAGCTATGATTGCTGCTCTGAGGATCTGGGCTTTTTCTTCTCAGCAATGTAGTGAAAACAGAAATGAAAACCTTGAAAGGTAGGGGAAAAACCACATTCCGTTAAGATCCTGGCAGAGGATGCAACCATTGTTCCAGAAACCCCAGCGGCTTTTTCATTTGCATCTAAGGAAAGGTGGATGGACTGTCTCTAGGATCTAACTTTCCTCATCCAGGGGACCCCTGGATTCATAGCAGGCTGGCAGGTCACCACTTTTACTCATCCTCAAATGGGAAGCGGAAGCTCTGAGGTCGGGAAAACTGCACCACCCCGCATCATGAGGTCGGGAAAACTGCACCACCCCGCATCATGAGGTCGGGAAAACTGCACCACCCCGCATCATTAACAAGTGATAGGACCAGGATCCCAGTCCACCTTTCCCAAACCCAAACCCAGTGCTCTGTCCTGGTCCCCACTGGCTGAGGGTTATCAGAGCAAGCCCTCTGTCAGGTTCCACCCCTCCACAGCCTCCACACTGCAATAATTCCTGTGAGCTACTCCAGAGTTCACTTTGTCTTACAATCTATGTTGACATTAACTAAGAAAAGTAAAAACACATAGAGAAAATAATAAAATGATCAACTCAATTGCAAAACTCACTATACTCAAAAACCACAAGTTAGTGACCTTACTGTGCAGATCACTCTCCTAGATTGCTTTTGTTTGTCCCCATCCTATGGATGATGAAGATAAGGTGCAAAGAATGATGAAATAAGGCTTAAAATTTCCAAATCTAGGGTTTCTCTAACCTAACCTTTGGATTCCCCTTCACAAACCCTTTAGAAATATATTTGTTAGATGTGATTTTGCCATATCCTAGTTTTCCTTTGTTTTCTAAAGTATTTTGACATACTAAACTGTCCCTTGATGCCAGCACTCAGGGAACTGGTGAGGGGACATGAGATTTGGACAGAGGGAGGATGATGTGGCCAGGTGCTGGCCTTCCATGACAAGGGCTGATGGACATAAATACAAAAGCTAGAAAACTGAAGAGGCTACACGATGAAGATTCTTTAAGCCAGCACATAGACAAGCAAAGCTAGATGAGAACAATGCAATACACACCAGAGCAATTAAAGCTCATGCACAGCCTTGTTGGGCAGGTCAATTGATTTTACTGGGCTTGGAACAAGAAGGGGCCTCAGGCATGCTATTTTGCAGACAGAATAACAGAGCATCAGAAAAGGAATGTGACTTGCCCAAGTTCACAGTCAGTTAGTCAATGATGGGGCAAAAGCTCAGGCCTCTGGGTGCTTTCTCAGGATAGCTTTTATCTGCACCTGATTTCACAAAACAGACTGGAATGTGCTGAGAGGCTGCCAGGCAGGTGGCCAGCATCCGTGCAGTGGGTGCTCTCACCGATGCCTCACCTGGAGAGTAGGAGGGAAAAGCAGATGTCACCTGGGTGATTTTTTTAGCCCTGGGTCCTTCCCTGTTCACACCTCAGTCTTCTCAGCACGTATTGCTTTGCTATGCTTTCCTCAGCTTACAGTAACAACTCCTTTTGCCTGCCACCCACACTGACATGAGCACCCATTTAGAGATGGCTTCGTGAATATTTCAGATTTTATCAGGTGCTTTAATTAAATCATTGACATTTATGTCAGAGTAGAAGACTGAAGTTCACTGAGGGTGGTGGTCTTACCCAGGGTCATCGAACTAGAACTGACACAGCCAGGATTTGCACCTAAACCTGTTGGACTCCAAGGCCTGTGTTCTGTCTACTTAGAGGATGACAGCCAAGACTTCTAGTTTCCTACCAGTTTCAGAAAATGGGGAGCTCCCACAGCATAGGAATTCTCTGCATAACAGAATTTTATGGTTAAAAGCATCATCCATCTAAAATTCAATTTTGAGTATTTATTTAATAAATAACTATAGTACTTCATTAACTACTATAGCAGATATTTAATAAACAATGTTGTAATATGTGCCATTCGAAGCACTTTACATACATTGAAGCTTTTTGTCTTCTTAAAAACTACATAAAGTAGGAACTATCATTTTTCCATTTTACTGATGACAGTACTGAGGCTCAGAGACATCCAATAAATTACCTAGAATTACATGGCTGGTAGGTGGAAGAACTGGTACTCAAATCCAGGCAGCCTGGCTCTGCACTCTTGGCTTTTAATCATTAAGCCATACTCTCCTCTCTACCTTTGTAGAAATCTTAATAGAATGGAGTATGCATATCTTTGCTTTCTCAAATTGAGAATAGTGAACCTAGTTGAGCCTTCTGCTTATAATTAAAGGTGACCTACATGAATTTGGAACATTACATCCACCACAGCACGCCCAATAGTACCCTCAGACATTTTAGATTGCAAGAGTAAATTTCCCCCAAGACTGGCCCCAGATTGCTGTTCTCATGAAGTTCTTTCCAATTTTTATAGCTCTTCTGTTTATTTCTTCTGCTATCTTCCCTCAGCTTCTATGGCTATCTATATATATTATTAATGACCTTGTTTTATAAGGAATTATCTGGTTATATATCTCTGCAAGATTCTCTTGCCTTCTAACACAGTAAAACACATCAGCTTTATGACAGCAATATGTTTCTCAATTTTTTTTCTAGATCCGATGGCATGTCCCAGCTTGATGTGGCTGTATAAGTGTGCAATATTGTTTAAGATTCTGCTCAAATGGACTCCCTGATTCTGAACCTTAGGAAGGAAGGGTGTCAGCAGCATCAGCAGGGAGGCTCTCTGGAGCTTTTCTATGAAGGAAGTTGCCACAAACACAAATGCCGCATTGTCAACTCTCTAGAAGACAGTCATCTCACGACTGTGGAATGTCCCTCCTTGCCAAACCCTCAGGACAACAGCAGCTGAAACTTTCACATACGGAGGAGTGGAGGCTCCTATAGAAGAAAAGATGAAGAAGCGGTGCTTAATGCTGGCTTTTGACACTTCAAGTTGGGCAATGTTTTTGGTTTCAGCAAAGTTGCTAGAAACCACAATTCCCAAGGTTGGCCTGAACTTTGATTCAGAGCTCGAATTGCTGAAGAAGGCGAGGCTGGCCACAGGTTTCACTTGGCAGCAGTTCGCTTCTTCCCTGCGGGCAGCTACCCCTGCTGTCCTTTTCCATGCGGAGTTCCTGGCCCTGGGTCCACGGTCAGCAGGTGCTTCTCTCCTACACCCTGGGTCACAGCACAGCTGTGGCTCTCAAGGGGAGGCCCCCTGGCCAGCCAAGTAGCATCCCCAAGAATCTGTTAGAAATGCAAATTCCCTGCTGAATCAGAAACTCTGGTGCTGGGGCCCAGCAAGCTGTGTTTTAATACGTGCCAAAGCTGACCTGAAGCACCTGCGAGTCTGAGAACCATGACAGTAGAAGAAAAGGAAATGCAGACCCATGAGAAGAACAAAATGAATTTAGAAACACAGGGAAGACTCAATCCCAGTGAGTGACCCCTGTCATCAGAGGGGTGTGGCACGTGGTCCTACAAGAGCTTCACAGCGCAACTCAATTTTCCATGAGCCCAGACAGGTCTATAGAAGTGACTCTCCAGACTCTATGTCGAGAGGAATTTTGAGGCCATACCTCAGAGGGAAATCACACAGAGACAAATAAGCAACGGCGTGTGGGCCAGGAGGGGCAGGGGACAATCTGTCAATTTGCCCCTAAGGGCGACAAATTGAAACTGGGGTTAGTGAGTGAGACAAGCACCTTGGATAGAGCCCCATAGTGGGGTTTATTTATTTATTTATTTATTTATTTTTTCTGAGCAGGTCTCACTATGGTAACGTCTGGTCATAAAATTCTAAAGTCATTTGTTTAGAAAAGGATATGGCAATTCACTGAGCCCAATTCCTCAGCCGTGGTCTCCAGCACACTTCCACTGAGAAGCCCCTAGCAATGGAAGGTCAGCTGTCTCTAAAAGCCGTTCATTCTATCTTTGGAGAATTGTGGACCTGAAACATTTCTGCAGCCATCCTGGCCCTCCCTGAAAGTTTTACCCTATGAGGGACTCAACAGAGATGATCTGACTTTAGGACATGCTGATGCACACGTGCACACAGTAGTTCTCAGGAATGTGACTTTCTTTATGACAGTCCTTCCTCTAGGGTGCTGGGCATGCCTTCTTTCTCTGTTATATGAGTACTTGTGCTTATGGGGCCTGTGCTGGGTGCTGAAGAGACATTGATCAGGTGAGCAAAAAAATCAGGGGCCTCCCTTCTGGAAATTTCATCTAATGGGAGCATCAGATATTAAACAACTGGAAAAATCAATATTAAATTTTGTGACAAGTATATAAAATAAAAAGTCCCGAAGAAATCTCATCAAGTTCCTTTCCATGAAAAGAATCAACTTGAATTGTTATTGTCTGTCTTGGGCTGAGTCTTTGTACCCATTGTTAATTGATCCAGTGTCATTTTAGCCAGCTCTTACCGCCACACTTTTTCTTCCTCCACAGGAAAATTCCACTGCCACAAAAAGTACTACAAAAAGTACAAGGAAATATACTCTGTAATCCTACCTTTATGAAATTTATAATCTAGTATAGGAGATGAACTTAAAATAATTGTAAGGAAGCTGTGAGCCATTTCTGCAATACACGTTTAAGCGTGGAAGAAAGAATTGCAAAGAAGGCATTAACAGCAATCAGGGAAAGCTTCAGTGGGAAGATGGCATGTGAGCTGAGTCTTTTAGGATGAACAAAATGTGAAAGGTAAGCAAAACAGGGCAGCCTCTGCTGTGTGTGGTGGGGAGAGGGGGGTGTGGGGGGAAGGGGGAGGGAGGGGAGAGAGAGAGATTTCTATGTTAATAAAGAGATGCTATATTGAGAATGGCACGCTAAAATTGCACCAACAAGATCTGTTTTCTTTTTAGGCCCTTCAACTATGGGATTATTTTCTTGCTTGTATTTGATGATTTATAGATTTTCCTACTTTTAAAATCAGGAAAAATAAATACGATATCAAACTTAAAGCTAAAAAATGCATCCAAAGGCGCTGACATACGCCAGGCAGGCAACTTCATTCTCCATGTGTCCAACATAGAACACACAAGACTCTTGGCTGGGTGTCCTCTTTTCAGGAAAGAAGGTTCATTTTTAGAGAAAATTACACACTGTGTAAGCATGGAAGTCTCCTTTTACTCTGAATGGTTTCCTGAAAATGCTCTAACTACTGCATTTATTTGTGGCAAACTTGGGTGTTCAAGAGGCATGGAAGAGCAAGAAAGGGTTCATAAAGCCTGGGCCAGGCTCAACACAAAGACTTTTCTAGGCTCAAAAAAGGGTCTGTAACTGGACCAGGCTGATCTGAGTACCTCCTCATACTTTCTGGCTATTTCTGATCTATCCTCGACTTGTTACACAATATTCTTGTTTAATCTTTACAGCACAGAGGGGATAAAGAACACAGAGACTTAGAAAGATGAGGGTGGTCAGTGGGCATCACACAGCTACCTTGATCCAGGCCTGTCTCCGCCCTCCACTGCACCAACCTTACACAGTGGGGTGCTCGGCTTAGCCTTGCTCTCTGAGGAACTTTTCAATAGTAGGTGCATTTATTTTAAGGCAAAACAAGAATCTGTCTCTAAGTACATCTTGCAGTGTGAGGGTCAAGACAGTTGATGCTCTCTGTGTCTATTGATTCTGTCAGTGCCTGTCTGAAAAACAGGCTGATATTTTATCAGTTTTGTCTTTGTTAATTCCAAGATGCTTATCTCTTGATTGCATTTTCATCCATGGCTAAATATTTCAGAGGGGTTTTAAAGTCATAATAATTGATAACCTTCAAAAGTGTTTTCTCCTGTTTTTGATGGAATCACTGCCTTTTTTTTTTTTTTTTTTTTTTTTTGAGACAGAGTCTCACTCTTTCTCCAGGTTGGAGTGCAGTGGTGTGATCTCGGCTCACTGCAAACTCTGACTCCCTGGTCCAAGCAATTCCATGCCTAAGCCTCCTGAGTAGCTGGGACTACAGGTGTGTGCTACCACGCCTAGCTAATTTTTGTATTTTTTGTAGAGATGGGGTTTCACCATGTTGGCCAGGATGGTCTCAATCTCTTGACCTTGTGATCCGCCTGTGTCGACCTCCCGAAGTGCTGGGATTACAGACGTGAACCACCCCCTGGCCCAGCCAATCTCTGCCTTCTTATAAGCTCATCTTGGGGGTGAAAAGTCTCATTCATTTCTCCTCTGACTTCTGGGCACTCTCATATTCCTCCCTGACAACCGGGCATGCATGAGAAGCGAGACTGCCCAGCGTGAACCTGATCCGTGTCCGCTGCTGGATTCTGACCCAACTGGGGATGCCTGTGCACTGGAGGGCAAGAATACCTGAAGGTATTTTCACAGGGGATTTGGGAACTGCTTGGAAAGAGTTCAGCGGGAGCAGAACCAAGCATAAACAGCACAAACTAGAGATTCTCTCTGGTTGTTTAGGAGGAAAAGTGACGGAAGTAGCTGTTGCTTAACTTGCTCCAGACCTTACCTCCGTTGTGCAATGACACAGTGCTCACAAATGGTGGGTGGAGACCCGAACCGGAGCCAGAGGCCAGGCAGCACACTGCTTGGTGGGAGGATGAAGAAGGGCTTTGCAGGAGACTACCTTCCCCAACTTTGACACCATTTGCATATGAATCTCCAAGAAACATGAAAACTAGACAGCTATAGAGCTTTGGGTATAGTGTGCTGCTGGGCACGACACACAAATGGCCTTAAAGAAAAGCAGAATGGACAATGAATGCCATCCCTTAAAGCGACGTCTTTGCTGCACCCTCTTTATTTGCCCTTGGATTAATGCGTAATAGTTTCCTGTCCCTGGTACTTGGAGCCGTGCAGTGAGGTGAGCAGGACATTACTGCTGTGGGGTGGAGTGAGGTGAGCAGGAGATTACTGCTGTGGGGTGGAGTGAGGTGAGCAGGACATTACTGCTGTGGGGTGGAGGAGAATTAGATAAACCCAGCCAGGCCAAAGAGTGAGTGACTGAAGTGTCTGGAAGCACAGGCCTCAGTCCTGGGATTGAGGGCAGCAATAAAGGGTCCATTTGGCTTAAGGCAGAGAAAGGTATGTCAGTCTGCGAGGGCTGCCGTAACAACGTCCCGCAGACTTGATGTCCTAAACAATAGAAGTTCATTTCTCGGAATTCTGGAGGCTCAAGTCCAAGATTAAGAAGTCAGCAGGGTTGGTTTCTCCAGAGGCCTGTCTTCTTGGCTCTCAGACGCCACCTTCCAGCTCTGTCCTCACATGGCCTCTCCTCTGTACACAATCAGCCTCTCCCCTGGTGCCTTCCCCTTCTTACAAGGACACCAGTCAGATTGGATTAGGGCTATCAGTGTGACCTCATTTTACCTTAACTACTTCTTTAAAAGCCCTACCTTTAAATGTCATCACAGTGGGGGTTAGGGCCGCCACACACAATTCAGTTCATAAGAAAACGGGATGCCAATGAAAAAATGCCAGGCATCCAGAATAGAACTAGATAACCAAAGTGCTAGCAGAGCTTAGAAGTGAGAGCGAGGGGCTGGATGCGGTGGCTCACACCTGTAATCCCAGCACTTTGGGAGGGTGAGGCAGTCGGATCACCTGAGGTCAGGAGTTCGAGACCAGCCTAGCCAAAATGGTGAAAACCTGTCTCTACTAAAAATAGAAAAATTAGCTGAATGTGGTGGCATGCACTTGTAATCCCAGCTACTTGAAAGACTGAGGCAGGAGAATCACTTGAACCAGGAGGTGGAGGTTGCAGTGACCCGAGACTGTGCCATTGTAGCCCAGCCTGGGTGACAAGAACAAAGCTCCATTAAAAAAAAAAAAAGTGAGAGGGAGAGAGGAGAGGTCTACTGGTCCCCACACAACCACTGCACCTCGGTGTCTCCTCTAGAGCTATCCTGTGTGTCTGCACGTGAACCTTGTGTACCATTGGCCACGGCAGCTATATTGTGAATACTCTGATTTTAGTCAACTGTGCCACGCTTTCCTAGAAATAGTTTAATCAGGTAGCAAAAATATATATAGAACAACCAAAAATAAATATTAAAATTCAAAGTGAAGTAAAAGTAAAGAAAAACAGTAAAGGTAAGGCAGTGGAGAAAATGATCATAATACAGAAAAATTCATACGGAGGGCTTTTTCATAATTACCAACCATTTCCTCCAACGTTCTGTCTAAGCCCCTCAGAGCCAAGGCAATAGGACCACATAACCAGTTGTAAGCCTTGTATTGTTCATCAGAACAGCTGGAAGCTGCACTGAGCGTTCACCATGTTTGTCATCGCCTCCCCAGCACTTCTCACCATCCCTGACATGGCACTAGATGGTGGTTAGTAGATGGATGATGAAGAACATGAATGATGCCTAAGTGTGATGGTTAATTTTGTGCATCCACTTGACTGGGCCGCTAGATGCTCACATGTTTGGTGAAACATTATTCTGGGTGTTTTTTGTTGTTGTAGTTGTTTGCTTGTTTGTTTCTTTTGAGACAGAGTTTCACCATGTTGGTCAGGCTGATCTCGAACTCCTGACCTCAGGTGATCCACCTGGCTTGGCATCCCAAAGTGCTGCGATTACAGGCGTGAGCCACTGTGCCTGGCCTATTCTGAATGTTTTTGTCAGGGTCTTCTTGAGTGAAATTAACATGTAAATTGGTAGACTGGGCAAACGGATGCCATCCCTGATGCGAGTGGGCCTCATTCAGTCAAAGCCTGAACACAACAAAAGCCTGGTGTTCCCCTGAGTAAGGAAGGATCCTCTCCCTGCCTGAGAGCTTTGGGACTAGGGCCTTTGTCTATGCCTGCAGACTTGAATGGAAACATCATCTCTTCAGGAATCTCGAGCCCGCCAGCCTGCAGACTGGAACTCCAGCATGGACTTTCCTGGGTCTCCAGCTTGCCGACTCACCTTGTAGATCTTGGCACTTGCCAGCCTCTTAATCACCTGAGCCAATACCTTACAATCATCTACTCTCTAGATAGATAGGTAGATAGATCCATCCTACTGGTTCTGTTTCTCTAAAGAAACATGACATACAACAAGTTAATTCATTTCTCATTTCTTAGCACTCGGATGTGAGGGACATTTCTCTTGCACATCTAAAAGATAGCACAATGATGCAGTGGAATGTATGTGACTGTTATTGTTATAATAGATTAGAAGGTATTGGTAAACAAGTGTCTCAGTATTTAATGTGCATATGAATCACCACGGGCTCTTGCAAAAGTAAAGACTTGGATTTGGTAGGTCCATGGTTGGCCTGGGAGACTCCAGGTGTCCGGCTCCTTAGCCCACAGCTAAAGAGGGAGCTCTTGGAGTCTTTCTCTCCATAATCTATGGAGCTAAGGACAAATAACTTGGGCCACACTAGCTACAGGAGCTACCTTCCCTCTATTCTCTCAGAGCCTACTGCCGGGGGTCACAGGCCCTGGAGCTCTGCTGGACGGTCCTGCGGGCTCCATCCCTAAAAGACTGTTTTGTGATTTAAGGAGGCAGCCAAAGTGACTGCCTCTAGCTTCCCTGTGACCTGCGTTCTAGGGGAGGTAAAGAGTGGGTGTAGACTAGCCCAGCTATTCTGAATGTAGTTCTTCATTCTTTTTGCAAATCACACCAGTGGTGGCCCATGGATCACTGCTCTTTATTTTTTGCAACTATAAATTTGAGAGTCCTCTGGGGCCCCCTTGGGCAGGTGGCATGCTCTAGCCTCTAGTGTTGGGCTGCGATCTCTAATTCTTTCTTTTTTTTTTTCTATCAATCCAATTCAATCTGCTTTCTATCTCCCAAGATATCTCAAAGTATCTGGTCCACTGCCGGCTCCCTTCCTTATGTTTAAGCAAAGTTCTATATTTTCTGCCAATTCAATGGGTAATTGGGGAAAGAGAAGTAGTTACAATGTTCAGTCCACTTTCGTGATCCAGAAATCTGGGCCGTTTTCAAAGGCTCTGCATGTGGTTCTTAAATATTATGCTGAATCAACAAAGAGCGTGTTGCCAAACTGAAAATCTCGTGCAGTTGGCTGCTTCTCCATCGTAGCTCAGAACAAGGGTACACAATAAAATGATGTGACATATACAGTGCTTTAAAATCTTCCTTCTTGAAGTGTAACAGGCATTTAGAAAAGTGCACAAAGTCAGCAGGGCTCAGCTCAATGAATTCCACGAGCCGAATTCACCCATGTAACCAGTACCCAGATTAAGAACTTCAACATTAGCAGCAGGTCAGAGGGCCTGGCTTGGCCTAGGCTACTCTCTCCCCACTCCCAGAGATGACCTTTGCCTCTACTTCAGTCCCACAGATTAGTGTACTTATGGCAATGGAATCATATCATATGTACTCTTTTGTGTCTGGCTTCTTCTACTCAACATTACATTTGCAAGATGCTTCCATGTTTCATGTATAAATTTGTTCACTTTTATTTCTGTATAGTATTTAATGTACAGATGAACCACAGTTAATTCACTCTAGCCTTTTTTTATCCAGCATTATTGAGATACAACTTATATGCCATATGATTCATCCATTTAAAGTTTTTGTGTGGACGTATGTTTTCATTTCTCTTAGGTATGTACCTAGAAATAGAATTACTGGGACATATGGTAACTCTGTGATAAACTTTTTGAGGAACTGCCAAACTGTTTTCCACAGTGGCTGAACCATTTTGTACTCCCATCCACAATGTATAAGAGTTCTGATTTCTTGTATCGTTACCGACACTTGCTATGGTCTATCTTTTTAACTGTAGCCGTTCGAGGGGGTGTAACATAGTCTCTCCTTGTGCATTTGATTTGTATTTCCTTAATGACTAATGACATTAAGAGTGTTTTCATAGGATGACTGGCAATTTGTACATCCTATTTGGAGAAATGTCTATTAAAATACTTTGTTCATTTTAAAACTGTGTTATTTGCTTTTTGAAAATATTGAGTTGTAAGTGTTCTTTATATATTCTGGATGTAAGCCATTTAGCCATTATATGATTTACATATAAATTATCTCATTCTGTGGAGTGTTTTCTTGCTTTCTTAAAGAATTATTTGCAGTACAATAGTTTTAAATTTTGATGTAGTCCTTTATTATTTTCTTTTTTGTCATTCATGCATTATTTGTTATATCTAAGAAACTATTAACTAATCCAAGTCACTAAGATTTTGTTCTATGTTTTCTTCTAAGTATTTTATAGTTTTAGCTCTTACATTCATGACTTATTTTGAGTTAATCTTCTTTGTTTGGTGTGAGATAAGAGTACACATTTATTCTTTTGCATATAGATATCCAGTCTTCTTAGAACTGTTTGTTAAAGAGACTATTCTTTCCCTCATTGAACTGTCTTGGTACCTTTGTCAAAAATCAACTGACCATAGACACATGAGTTTTTTCCTGACCCTCCATTGTATTCCATTGATTATATGTCTATCCTCATGGCAGTCTCACACTGTCTTGATTATTGTATCTTTGTAGTAAGTTATAAAATCAGTCATTGTGAGTCCTCCAACTTTGTTCTTCTTTCTTAAGATTGTTTTGGCTATACTAGGCCCTATTCTTTTCCATATGAATTTTGGCTTGTCAATATCTGCCAAAAAAGGCAGCTTGGGGTTGAAAAATTATTTACATTGATGTTTATTGTTCTGAAGTTTTCTTTCTTTGTTGTATTTATGCCAGGTTTTGGTGTCAGGATGATGCTGGCCTCATAGAAGGAGTTAGGGAGAAGTTCCTCCTTTTCAGTTGTCTGGAATGGTTTCAAGAGAAATGGTACCAGCTCTTCTTTGTACATCTTTGTAGAATTCAGCTGTGAATCTGTCTGGTCCTGGGCTTTTGTGGTTGGTAGGCTATTTATTACTGCCTCAATTTCAGAAGTTGTTATTGGTCTGTTCAGGGATTCAGTACTTTGACTACGGCATCCCACTGCCTCTTGAGCTCCTTTGTTTCTGATCAGAAGCCAGTTTTGATATTATTGAGCTTCCCTTGAACTTGATAAGTTATTTTCATCTTGCTGACTTCAAGATTCTCTGTCTTTATCTCTTTACACTTTGTGAGGTATCTTATTATGTTTATCCCACTTGAACTTTGTTGGGCTTCCTAGATATGTATAATTAAAGTTTTTCAATAAATTTGAGAAGTTTTCAGCCATATATTTTTTTAATATTCTCCTACTCCTTTTTCTCTCTCCTGTCTTAGAGGTTTCTTCTGTGACTACTCCAGAGACAGTGCAGCCTGGGGCATACACACAGTCTTCCATACTGCTAGGGCTGAGGGTGATTTTATTATTAAGGCTGAGTTCCTAGGAGTAGCACCTGGATCATAATAGTTTATGGGGCCATCAGTGTTTGGTCTGAGGTTGTATTTAAGCCTTTTTTATGAGTGAGGCTTCCACTCTGTGTTGATGTGTCTGTGTTCCTTTTGGAGAATGCATTCAAGTCCACCCCACTTCCTTCTCTGACTGTTCCTCAATGAGTGAAGTCTAGTGCATGCTATCCTGACCCCCGAGTTGACTGTGATCTCAGGAGGATTCTTGTTGGTCATCACCTTCCCTGGTTCTCTCTGTTAAATGCTATTAAACATATGACCACTCTGCCATTTTGCATGCATTCTGCTACTACCAGCCTATTCTTCATTAATCTTCACCAAGATCTCCATTATTTTCAACAATACCTTTACGAACGGGTTTCTCCCACCCTGTTGCAAATCAAGTCAACTCTGTCAAGCAGAGCTGCAGAACTCTTCATACTTATGGCCCATTCTTCCCCTTAGCAAGAGCCCCTGCAGCACTGTATCAGCATTGTGAGTGAGAGTTCTCCTTTTCCACAACGACAGCTTTCTCTACAGTGGACACTGGGAAGGGGCAGCCTTGGTTTTCTTGGCTTACCTTTTCAGATGTGGAATCTCTTCCTTATAAGCAAGTGCAGACAGAAGACATAGAGGCCCCAGTACTCTGGCCTGCCTCATCTAGGATAAAGCATCTTCCCCAGGAGAGGCAACTAGGTCAGAGGAAAGAGAGGTACTCTGTGTCCCACTTGTCTAGAATTCAGCTTTTGCAACACAAAACTGGGAGGAGGGTGAGAAACGCTACTGCGTGCTCCTTCTAGGGTGGAAGCATAGCCCCAGACTGGGAGCTGGAAGAGAAGGAACTCTCCATCTTCTGGCTGTACACATCCATGGGAGAGCTTCTGCAGTCATGGGGTGGAAGAGGTAGTTAATAGAGCAAGCCATAGCTTAAATGCCATAGACTCTTGCTCATAACCCAGAGTTTAACAGATTTTTTTGAATGAATGTTTTTTTTCTTCATTTGCTGTATATGTTTAGGAAATTTCCAGAGACCTTAAGACCTCAAATGATATTTTATATATATATAAATGCATATATATACATGCATATATATGTATATATACACATATGTATATATGTGTGTGTGTATATATGTATCTATAAAAACCAGTTAATTGTTAATTTGCTGTGAAGAAGGCCTGTGGGCTCCTTACCATGTCTTTACAGGAGGTTCTTTCTCCTGTGTGTTCTGTTCTTGATGAATATTTGGATTGCTTTCGGTTTGGCCCCATTATAAAGTAATGCTTCTGTGAATGACCTTGAAGATGTCATATCATGAATAGATGTAGAATAGATGTGCATCTTTTTGTTGGAGACATCTAGTATATACCTAGGAGTAACTTCTTCATTGATAGGGCTGCATATATTCAGCTTTAGTCATTGATATTACCAAAATGTTTTTTTAAGTAACTATATCTATTACACTCCTAATGTAGGTCAACTTATCCATCTTTTCATAGATAGTTTTAGTAAATGAAAAAGTTTGAAAATTTTAAATACTTGTTGTGAATCAAAATGAAAAAAATGAATCAGAAAAAGTGAATTCAGAAATTATATTTTTTCTACTTTTTAGTATAACCTACATTTAAAGTAAAAAAGCTATTACTTATAGTTTCCATACCTATTCAATATCTATGAACCATGTACCCAAGATACAGAGAGTCCAGCCGAACACTTCCCTTCCCTCTCAAAATTCAGTTGATTTTTTAAACGAGATATTTGTTAAACCACCTCCAGCTGTTTGTCTTGATGCCAGCATTCTGCCACTCAGGTGTCTATGATAAAGAACTGCAGCACCTCTGCCCTGTGTGTTTAGATTGGTAGTCTTTGGCTCTCAGGCTTCCCCCCCAGGTCCTCAGTCTTTACTTGCTTTCATGTTACTTCTCATTTGCAGATTCTGATATTTTGGCTTTTTTCTTGAATATCTGCATTGTTTTTCCCTTTAGATATGATGACAGTCATTTCCCCAACTTTGATGCTTGGTGCCCCAGAGACGTATCTTAACATTCTGTTTGTTCCTGCTCTGCTGTTATCGATAATCTTTAGTGGATACTGTTGTTGACTCTCCAGCTTGTAATTTAGTTTTCTTCTGATGCAAGGTAAGTTCGAGAATTGAGCTCAGATCACATTGTGGGAATGATATTTGTTGGGTGACTGTTGAATTCATAAGTTGCAAAGGCCACCATCCTAGGGTTCACGTTTGTAGGATGAGATATGGCAGGTAAGTAAGTTGAGGTTAAATCACGAATTTTAAGCCAGGGACTTTTAGGTTTTCTATTCTAAGAAAAGTGGAAGCTGTTGCACAAATTTCATAGACTCTATGATGATCAGATTGGCAGAGGTACATCATGCTAGATGTATCAGGTTCTGCTTAGATGTGTGGGGTATGTGAGATCTTGGAGCATTGGAGTACAACCTGAATTTGGGGAGAAATTAAAGCAAGCTTGAACTCTCAACTTTGTTCTCGAATAAATTAAAATTAAAAAAGGGGTAATTGCCCGGCGTGGTGGCTCACGCCTGTAATCCCAGCACTTTCGGAGGCCGAGGCAGGCGGATCACTTGAAGTTGTAAGTTAGAGACCAACCTGACCAACGTGGAGAAACACTGTCTCCACTAAAAATACAAAATTAGCTGGGCATGGTGGCACATGCCTGTAATCCCAGCTACTCGGAAGGCTGAGGCAGGAGAATCGCTTGAACCTGGGAGGCAGAGGTTGCAGTGAGCCGGGATGACGCCATTGCACTCCAGCCTGGGCGATAAGAGTGAAACTCCGTGCAAAAAAAAAAAAAGAGTAATGGAGCCCTTTGAGCCCTTTACTCAGTGAAGAAAGAGCAGAGTTGCTCATTCCCTTTGGCTTCTCTTGAAAGAAAAGGTGAGTAGCACAGTAATTTCTTCATAATCTCTTTAAAGGGCTACTTGTAAGTACATTTCAAGTAGCACAATAGCGATGAGCCGACCTTGTGTATCACAATCTGCTTTTACTCACTGCAACCTAGTCCCTCAGTCCAGTTACACAATGCCGGCCACTTCAGCTTTCCCACATGCAAATAAGTTTCAGGAGCTCCCTCTGCAATAGGATCAAGTAAAAGAAAATGTTTTTTAAAGTTGAAAGAAAGCATTTTATATAACCAGGAATTGAAGATGCTTTAAAATTTTAATAGTAAGTAAGAATAATACTAATATCTTAAGAAAAAGCAGAACAGGCCAGGCGCGGTGGCTCAAGCCTGTAATCCCAGCACTTTGGGAGGCCAAGGCAGGTGGATCACCTGAGGTCAGGAGTCTGATACCAGCCTGGCCAACATGGCAAAATCCTGTCTCTACTAAAACAAAACAAAACAAAACAAAACAAAATACAAAAATTAGCTGGGCGTGGTGTCAGGCACCTGTAATCCCAGCTACTCAGGAGGCTGAGGCAGGAGAATGGCTTGAATCTGGGAGGCGGAGGCTGTAGTGAGCTGAGATCACACCATTGCACTCCAGCCTGGGTGACAAGAGCGAAAGTCAGTCTCAAAAAAAAAAAAAAAGAAAGAAAAAGAAAAGAAAAAGTAGGATTAATTGAATATTTATATTTCAAGTGCTATTCTAAGGACTTTATAAACAGCCTCCATAATTCCACAATAGTCACAATAGGTAGTTGTTATTTTTCCCATCTTACAGATGAGAAAGCTGAGGTCTGAGGATCATTATATAATGGCTATGGCAGGTGAGATCCAGCCATGTTTTACGTGAAACGGGGTTGTGATACTGAATCTGCCTTCCTTGTGGTTCAGTGGGTGGAATCCTTTATTTCGAGTGAAAAGAAACAATTGTCATCTTTAGGCATCAGTCTGTGTGAAGTTAATATTTCCCACCTCCCTCCTCTCATCTGTAAAGTGGGGACTAGGGAACATCTTCAGCTTATTTCCCAAATTCTCTTTAAGGAACACCTGAGAGAGGATAAGCAGCAGAATGAGAATAGCAAAACACAACATGAGATCTGGGAGCGCTATTCTAGCTGATCCACAAACATTCCCTGACACTTGAGATCTGCTGCTGACTTGAGTGAGCGGATATCTTCAGGAAATAATTAGCCCTTCCCAGTAACAAAAGAATAGGGAGGGCTCTGAAGTTTGGGCGCCCAAACACAGAATACTGGACCAGAAGGTTTTGTGTGCCCAGAATTTAAAAAAGAAGTTATCATTTAGGGTACTTTAAATCTTTCTTTTTAATCAACATACATGTAATCTTTTTCCAAAGTCAGGTTTCTCTTCAGTGTTGTTGGTATTTACCATGTCTCTCTTATTTATGTATTTATTACATAATAATAAATACATAATTATTTATGTATTTATTATTTGAGACAGAGTCTCACTCTGCCGCCAGGCTGGAGTGGAGTGGCGCAATCTCTGTTCACTGCAACCTCCCTGTCCTGGGTTCAAGCGACTCTCCTGCCTCAGCCTCCTGAGTAGCTGGGACTACAGGTGCCTGCCACCATGCCCGACTAATTTTTGTACTTTTAGTAGAGATGGGGTTTCACCATATTGACCAGAATGATCTTGATCTCTTGATCTCGTGATCCACCCACCTCAGCCTCCCTAAGTGCTGGGACTACAGGCATGCACCACCACGCCCGACTAATTTTTGTATTTTTATTAGAGATGGGGTTTCACCATATTGACCAGGATTGTCTCGATCTCTTGACCTTGTGATCCACCTGTCTCGGCCTCCCAAAGTGCTGGGATTACAGGTGTGAACCACTGCACCCGGCCGTCAGCCGTATTTACCATTTCCAATCTACAACGTAAATAATCTCCATAAACCACTCTAACTCACGTATGTTACTGAGGCCCCACACACTGAACATTGTGCATCAATTGTTTCTCTGTTTGCTATGAAACTTTTGTTTTTTTTTGAGACGGAGTCCACTCAGTCGCCCAGGCTGGAGTGCAGTGGTGTGATCTCGGCTCACTGAAGCTCCGCCTCCCGGGTTCACGTCATTCTCCTACCTCAGCCTCCCGAGTAGCTGGGACTACAGGCGCCCACCACTGCGCCCGGCTAATTTTTTGTATTTTTAGTAGAGACGGGGTTTCACCGTGGTCTCGATCTCCTGACCTCGTGATCTGCCTGCCTCTGGCCTCCCAAAGTGCTGGGATTACAGGCATGAGCCACCACGCCCAGCCACTATGAAACATTTTAATAGGGTCTTCTCAAAACATAACAAGATGTTTTGATATTTTTATTTTTTCTTAAAATTAGGAAATATGCAGAAAGAAAAGAACGGAAGTGAGCTACCTTGAGGCCTTAGAGGGAAGGCCAGCAGTATTGTCAACCCGTTTGGTTCTGCCACACCAGGATGAAGGTCATGGGCCAACCCAACTGAGGGTAAGCCTTTGTGTTTCTCTGCAGCAGGTGACAGAGAAGCAGCCAGGCTAGTCCCTGTTCTGAGCTGCAGCCCAGCCTGCTCCTGCTCACTTCCTCTGTTGTTTCGGGAGGCTTGTCAGCTTGTACCTCTTCAGCTCCTTCATGCTGACACCATGTTGGAAAAGCCACTTCTCAGAGATTCAAATAACCCAAGCCTTGCTTGACTTGTTTCTCAGGACAACAGGATAGACACCAATCAGAAACTCTGTGGCAGTGTGACCTGTTTTTACCTTCCAGGCCCTGCCTGTCTCTGCCGGCTGTCTTCATTGGGATCACACCAGAACTTCCTATAGTTCTCTTGCCAGTGTAGTGTAGCTTATCACATATTTGCTTGACTAATTTCAATTCATCCTCTAGGACTTAGCTCAGGTATGACCTGCCCTGGGAAGCTCCTTTGAGACCCTCACCGCTCTCCTAGGGCCATATGCTAATTTCAAAGCCATGTGCCCGTTTTGCCTACTAAACTTGGAGCTTGTTTTGAAGAGGGAAATTCTTCAATGATCTTAATGGTACTCTCTGTTAGCCTGAAGCCTGGTGTCCTGTAAACATTGGTTCTTATAATAATATTGATGAATGAATAAACAAATGAGAAATTGTGAAGATGAGGCATTATCTTTCAATGATCATCACTGTACTTGGTGTAACCATTCATATTCATTTAATGCCAAGATAAAGTAGCAAGTGCAAAGGTATACTGCCAACTGCGTGAAATGCTATTGATAGATATTTCTGCTGGAGCCATGTACTATTATATGCTAATAAAAGAAACTAAAATATGTCTTGTGTTCCTCTAAGTGCTTTGCAAATATCAACTCGTGTAACTTTCATACAACCCTATGTGGTGTATGTTATTATTAACCTCAATTTTCAGATGGGGAGACAGGTATAGAGAGTTAAACATCTAGTTCAAGACCAAAGAGCTACAAAGGAGACAGAACCTGAGTTCAGACAGTCTTTGCTCAGAGTTTCTTTCTCTGCCCAGGCAGGCCAGGCATTCCTAATGGGTCCTTGCCTCTTTGAGCTGATTCGCACCCTCTTTGGAGCAATTGCTTGATTTTATTGAAAGTGTCTATTTTCATTTTGGCTTTGTCTAGTAGACTGAGTTCTTTAAGAAAGGTCATATTTCCCCACATCTTTCAGAGTTCCTGGCACATAACTGATGCTGATTTTTTGTTTGTTTTTGTTTAATGAGTAGATGATCAAAGGTTCATTGAGTTGTGGAATCATCACATACATCTGGAGGAAGCTGAGAGAATATGTTGCGAGTTGCAAATGCCAGCTTAAGTGGTCAAATTGGTGCTTCCCAACTTCGCCACAGGGATGTCCTGTGTCCAGTGAGATAAGAAAAGTAATTCAACAGAAAGTGACCCTCTTGTTAAATGTTTAAGAAGTTTAAAATATGATAGTAATGGTCCTCTTTTACATCAGCTAAATCAATTATGTTCTTGGTCCACCCACCAGTGGACATTTATGTCTTGGTTTCCTAACTACAAATTAATTCTGATTAACATCCTCACTCAAACTTCCTGATAAAATTATCGTGTGCAATATAAAGGGGCCTTGAATTTTCCCTTAAGATTATAAATTCAAAGTCATTCTAGAACTGAGAGGAAAGAGATGGGAAAGAGGGAGAAGAGAACCAAACAGCTGTTTCTATAAAGAGCACTTTCCTGGCTTTGGAGAGAATACAACAAAGGAATAATCCTGCAATGGATAAATACAATAAGCACAAAAGTTACAGTCTCTGGACTCAGTCTGTAGGTGAAGAGTATGTTAATGTAGGAGGCTGCATCGGTGATCCAGGCTGGCTCTTCCAAAGTCCACTTGTGAAGAGATTGGATTCCAAAACCTGAAAGGTATTAGAGTCTCCTAAAGCTTTGCTCTGCCTGAGACTTGCATTCCCCTATGAACTCAGAATTTAGTGAATTTAAATCCACATGGACTTTAGGAGGCTTTGAGCTAGGGTGAAACATGGGCTGTCATTTTGAAGGCTTTTTGCAGATATATTAATCTATCCTGAACTGCAGATGCATGCACATTCAAGAGGCCTAACCTGTCTATCTCATCCAGTTAGCCACCAAAGGGTACAGGAGTTCACATAATTCAGTCTCCCATCTCTATGTAGATACTTTCCAAACCACCCAAGGCTGAATGTAATTAAAAGTCAGTTGGCAGTGAAAGATAGGACTAAATCCTCTGTCCTGGAGCCTTTTCCGTGTTCTTTCAGAACATCATGGCTGTGCTGTAATCACCTTATTTAACTCTTAAGTGATAAGCAAGTGTCCTTAAAACAGGCCCAATCTGGGTCCACACCCTTCCCCGACACTTCCTTCCAGGATAACTGTATTCCCATCTCTCCAAATCTGCTGTCTTTATTTCTTCTTAGTCCTTCCCCAGATTTACTCTTTACCTGATACAAGCAGGAAATTTTATAAAAATGGTATTTTCCAAAATATGTATCTGTCTAATTAAAAATGTGGTATTAAGCTCAGTTTGGTAAATATTGGTGGAGTTCCAACTCTGTGTCCGACGCTAGAAGAATATGAAGAATGACAAGGCACAGCCACTGCTTGAAACTTAAGGACATTAAACCAAACATACAGAAACAACTGCAATGTAAATAAAAAATTTAAAGGTTCTAATGGGAAAGAACTCATACATTTAGGCCCGTGTTCCCCAAGGTATGGTCCATGTATCTTCTGCATCAGAATCATCTGAATGTTATTAAAATGGACGTTTTGAGAGTCTACTCCAGACCTGGGGAATCAGAATCTCTACAGGCAGGACTTGGAAATCTTCATTTTAATCAACACCCACAAAACCAAACGTTTTGTTCTCTGAAAGACTCAAGAGAGTCAGAGATCTCCTTGGAGGCAGTAGAATTAAAGATGGTTATGATTTCAAAAATAAGAAATGCAAGAAACGCATTTTGTGCAGAAGGAGCAGTAAGGCAAAGACACTGAAAAAAGCCTTGGGAAACATCCTGGGAAGAAATGCACTTTGGCTGGAAGATACTGTATGTGAAGACAAGCCGGGCAAGATGAGCTGGAATGTGACCTTGGGTCTTCTGCCCTAACTAAGGCTATTATTTGTTTGAAGACTGCTAAAGGGCAGACTGCACTTTTGTTAAGTTTGGTTACGCCTCTAATCTCATGAGGATATTTAATTTCTTTTTCACTTCAGTTGGTTTCTTAGCGTGATATTATGGTAGAGTGAAAACAACTTGAGTTTTTTGCTTCTGATCTCGTTTTCCTTAAACCAGCATTGATTTACATTCTGGCCCCATCACATGTTAGCTCTATGATCTCATGACAAGTCACCTATCACCTCAGAGCCTCAGTTTGTGCACCAACAAAATGGACATAACAACAACCAGTTGTCCTCAGTGATCAGCAGTAATGCACAGTAGCGACCTGGGACATAACCAGCACTCAATAAAGGGAAGCCATCATTGAAGAATTACTGAACTTTTAGGACATTGGGAAATAAGCTTGCTTTATCCTGACCTCTCCTTGGATCTAGCAAATCACCTTATTATTTTAATCTTTAGATTCAACTGTCTACCTGGCGCATTTACCATCTCACTGAATTTCAACTTCTGAAGCTCTTTTAAAAGCATGTCAGCCAGGGACAGCATTGAGTCCTTGTGTTAGGATGGCATGGTGCCAAGGCAAATGTTTAGGTTTGGCTGAGGGTTTGACAAGTTGCATTCAATGAACGTTCTATGTTTTAAAGAAAACGAAAACCCAGGAGCTTTTTTGGGAACAGAGGGGTTGGCTTCTCAGCTGGTGGATAATAACCACACAGGTGCACTGCCTCCCAGTGACACGGGGTGAACGTTTGACCCACAGAGCCTGGTGAAGCCATCCCTGGGAAAGCCTGAAGCAAGTGCAGCTCTGAGTGCGTGCAGCTCTGTTTGACTTGGCTGCAGTCCTCACAAACCTGGCGGGGGGTATAGCCCAGAGGAAAACAGCCTTGACACTGACTCTGGTCACTGCCATGCTCTGGGCCACCTGTGGGTTTCACGACCCACCTTGCCTTGCCCACAGCATCCCAGCCAGTTAGTGTGTATTTCCAGAAAAGAAAGATCCCATTTCTCTCTTGCTCCAATGCTCAGTATCTGCCCGGGGTGGACGCCTAAAGGCACTCACCTGTGTACACCTCTGAGCGCAGGCGCTGGGCCAGCTGCACCATCAGAAGTCTTTGTTGATTCTGAGTCTCTCTCCTATTTCCAAGCATCAACAAACATACAAGTTCTATTGCAATGGGGAATAAACTAATGTTCAGTAAGCACCTGCCTCCAGCCAGGTGCTTTCACAAGCAGTACTTTGTTTAATCTTCTAAGCAACTGTGTAAGAAAGGCGTTAATATATTTATTTGCTAAAGACGGTGAGGTTTCGAAGTCTTAAGTAACTTGAAAATGAGACATCAGAGGAGAAAAGATTTGGACTCAGCATTCTGACCCTAGGTTCATGATCTTTGCCTTCACTATGCTGTCTCAGTATGTTCTAGAAAGAGCAGTGGGTTGGGGGAGGAGCAATCTGGATTCCAGCCCAGCTCCCTCTGTTTCAATGTCTCTGACCCTATGTGTAAATGGAGAGTATGGACAAGCTCTCTCTAGGGCTCCTTCAATTTTAATGTATATTTTGGGCTTGCATATCAACCCCTGGGACCAAATATGGGCGTTGGGTATCCTTTGCTTCTGTTAGTCCCTGCCAAAAAAACTCCGTGTGTGTTCTGAGAGACCAGTGGAGCAACAGTCTAAATGGCATTGCACTGTGGGCTCCATGGTTAGGGACTTTAGATATGGCAGGACTTTAAGATATGGCAGGCTCTTTTCAGCCCCAACACAGACAGCACAGCCTCTAATAAAGGTTGTTTGCACAACAGGAAGAAGCAGCAACACTCCTAGGCCTCTAAAGACAAAGACAAGAACACGGGCAGATACTTGACAGACTTCAGAGTGGGCCAGGCCCTGTTGTGGGCTTTTTGTGTCTATTGGTTGCTTTCACCTTTACAATGACATCAGGAGAAAGGAGTTGGTTTTCCCATTTTGCATATACATGGAAAAACTGAGGCACAGACAGTTCACGGCTCACAGAGGAGCTGCCGGGCATTGCACCCCGTTAGTTGCTCTAACCATGACATTATATGTGGTATTTTGACAAAGGCAAGCATGTGAAGACTGCCCATTCAGAAACTTGCTCTATATTTTGAAAAAGGAATACAATGAATGGTGATTGTGCAGCCACGGCTCGGTGGCCACTCCACCTGTGTCATTTCATTTAATTCTCACAGCAGCACTTCATTTCGTTGGCATCTTGGTGAAACCATATCTGAGAAGTTGGAAAAGATCTGTTTTTGGGGAGCAGAGGTTTTATTGCTGTGGACTTTCTGAACACACATCCTGTGCTCTTCCAGCCACCAGGCTGCTTGAACGGGACAGTATCACTGGGTCACCCCCTCTTTCTGTCCGGTGGCAACCTTCCCTGTTTGTTTATGGGATTAGAAGATAGGAACGGATTGATCTGTATCACAGTCCTCAGGACTCATTCTTATTTGGGGAGGAAGCTCAGTTACAGAATGGGGATAAAGGACGTTAGAAAGAATCCTACAGAGCGTAACATTTGTAACTACGGGTTTGCTTATTTCTCTGCATATCCCTGTCTCCATTAATCCACATAGATCTGAGTGCAGGAAACATATTTCATTTCTGCCCTCCAGACCCTAGTGTAGGTCACTGCACAAAGTCAATGGTCCTGTCTCCCTTCCTCCTGCTCTGTGAGCAGATGCTGTGGCCCCCCAGGGTGCAGGTGAGAGGCTGCACGGGAACGCGTGCTCCACTGCCCTCTGGGAGCCAAGCATCTGCATTCTTACGTCTGAGACCCATCAGAACAGAGCTGATTGCCTTTGCCCAAAAGACCACTGGGAAAACTTCAGAGGTGAAGGATCAGTATAATTGGCTGTTTTAAAATGTATTAAGGTACCAAAAAAGGCGAATTAAGTCCGTTTCCAAACATACATTCAGACGACATTTTGGCATGGATTTTATTTATGGAATCATCATCTTACTAATAAAACCAGATTGATTTAACACAATCACAGCTTGTATTTTCAAGGTAACCACTTCAGAGGGACAGAAAGACAGGGAAAGCAGTTTGGGGAGAAGGAGAAAGAGGAAGCAAGATGCAGAGGGAGAAAGAGAGAATGTTGAAAAATAGGAACTCACTTCACAGTATTACTGATTTTCCTCCCCAGGTGCAGAAGAAGCCACACATGCCTGTTGTTTACACCTCTTTTTAGACATGGTTTTTAACTTTGTAGCCTCATTCCATGTAATCACATGTGTCTCTAACCTCTACTTACTTACCAAAATGCATGAGAATCTGTTCAAAGAAGTACACTTTAATCTCATTTGAAGATTAGGCAATTGCCAAATTGTTTCAACCTGGTAGAGAAGGACAGCCAGATTTTCTGGGCTGTTTGGACCTCCTTAAATTTATATACCAAGTTTAATCGGAAATCATTCACCTTCTTCTTAAATCATCAGGACATTTTTTGAAAATGGAACATGCCCAGCATTAGGGTTGAGGAAGCTCTTGTGTTGTTTGTTGATTTAAGGAAGCACAGCATGCTTTTGGAAGTTATCTGAAAACAGGTGCACAGGGAACCCGGCAGCTTCCATGCACCTTTGGCTCCGTCCCAGGTCCTGTGTCAGCAAGGGCTGTGGCCTGCCCAACACGTGAGGAAGCTTCTGATTTTAGTGAAATACGGATGTTGAGACGAGTTTGGGGTAGGTGTTTCCTAGAAGGCCAAGGACTATAATGAAATATCAGCTTACTTAAAAATGCATGATTTCATCCCATAGATACGGAAACCTAAGACAGCAAAAAAGAGAAAGCTTAATGGGGTGTGTGTGTGTGTTTCCCCAGAAATAGACACATGATAGAAACAGCATGTATGAAACTGGGTTAAGGCTCTGTACCTAAAGGGTCATTGAGTTGGAAGGCATGTTATAGACTCTAATTCAGAGGCTTCTAGATGCCAGCCAGGAATTAATAACAAACAAGCTGCCTAGCAACAGCCTGGCTTGCTTCTTGAAAAGTCAGATTCCTAGGTCCCATTTCAGATGGAGGAATTAGAATCTCTAAGAAGCTACTTGAGGATCAATGGGTTCTGAAGAGCTCCCCAGGTTCTTCTAATGCGTAACATGGTTTAGATACACTTTATTTAAATCTCTTACCTTATAAATGAAAACAGCGAGATGCTGAGACACTGGCAAAAGTCACTTAAGGCCGCCCATCTGGTGAGCAGGGAGCCCTCTTATGATCCAAGTCTCCCCATTCCCGTTGCAGCTTTCAGAAAGGCTGGAGAGGACACATGTGTGATGGTGGTTTGACTCAGGTTTCACTTTGAAACCCTTTTGTTTTTTTTTTAAAAAAAGGAATCTCTTCTCTTTTGGCAGGCTGCCTTCGCTTCCCCCACAAATAATTCTGTCTTTCAAACAAAGCTAAGCTTTTCCAAAGCTTAGAAAATCCATCCTAATCACAGTGTAGTTTCCGTCTTGTAAGTTCTATGAAAAGCTTAAGCCATTTTCTTCTTGCTGGGCTGTGGAAAAGGGAAGTTGTCTCACGCCTCCTAGTCATTGTGAAATAGCCAATGGAGTGGTTTTGTGGGCATTAATCCCTTCCATTTATTTCAGTTGTCTAAAAATGTATAGAATGTTTATTATGACCTAGGGCAGGGGTTGACAAACTTGTTTGGGAAAGGGCAGGTGGTAAATATCTTGCTGGCCATGTGGTCTCTGTCACAACTACTCATTCCTGCCACTGACATGCGGCCAGGGACAGACAGCCTGTAAAAAAGTGAGTGTGACAATGTTGCAATAAAACTTTATTGACAAAATCAGCTGATCTTTTGAGAGAACACAATCCAACTCACAATGGGGTCCCTGATTCTCCTTTTGCCGTTACCTACACGCGACCCGAGGACACTCAGAAGCCCCAGCACCTTCCACCCCACTCCTTACCCACTCGAACCTACAATCTGGCTTGGGGATGGCATGGAGGAAACCCCAGCATGGGGTTTGCCAGAGGTCCTTACCCGAGGAGGTCCAGAAGTTTCAGTTCTGGGTCTCAGTAAGGGAGCGCATAAGCAGGCTAGGCTGTCCAAATGGAAGAGTCCACAAACCCAGGGAGCGAGGTGCCTGAAGCTTAGACACGACCATGACACCCACAGATCAGGAACCTGCTCATCAGCTGAGGAAATGCAGACGCTCTGCGACTAGTTTGGAGGATGTTCTTGTAGAACTTGGTCCACTCACCTGTCAAAAGTCAACACTGACCTATTAAAGGGAGTTGCTTCATACCTGACCACACCTTAATGTGCACATGCAACTGTTACCATGAAAGGGCTCTGTGACATTTCTCATGGATCAGAAGCAAAGAAAACAATATGTTTGACTGAGTTCCTGATTTTCCACTGTTTATAATGTGGAATGAACATGATTATACATAGATTTCAAAAACAATCCAACAATATGTTTGATCAGTTTCCAAATTTTCTACTGTTTATAACATGTAATGAATATAATCTTACATAGATTTTGAAAAATAGCGTGACTGTTCCTTAGAATAAATTCCTAGAACATAATTGCTGATTCACATAGCATAAATATCCTAAAATACGTATAATAGATATTGTCTATTTGCAGTTTAAAGATTTTCAACAATTTATGCTCTCATAACAGTACCTGAGGAACTCTATTTTTTGATCCTTTACTCAAATCACTTACACCCAGCATTTCTGAAATTTTGTTAATTTAAAGTTTGTAGAACAGAGGAAATTTCTTTTTGTTTTGCTTTTTGTTTATTGATACTTCCAGTTTTATGTATTGTATCCTTATATCTTTGATGACTTTTAATGGGTTGCTTAATGATTTCTTTTTTATTTTGTTGGTATTTTACATAGAAGGTAAATAAATCATCCTCTTGCAAATATAACCTCCTATTGTCTTTGATATTCGACTTCATTTTATGAGTTTTTTGCCATTCAGATTTTCTTCACATTTGTATGTACTCAAATGACTCATTTTTTTTTCACTCTGTGGCTTTTTAGTTTTGATTTATACTGAGAAAGACTTTACCATTCCTAATTATTTATGCTTTAAATCATGTTTTTATTCCCTTTATAATCCATTAATCATTTATTCTGATCTAAGAACTGAGATGGCAACCCAGTTTTCCTGACAATTTTCTCATGATTATAACATCTATTTTTACATACCAACAATGAATATCAGTCAGGTTTCCATCAGTAAAACAGAATCAGTGGCATACAGACACTGAGGTCTATTGCAGGAAATGACTTATGCCATTCCAAAATCTATAAAGCTGGCCATCTGAAGTGGCAGGCCAGAACTCTTAGGCACCAGCTAGAGCTGATCCACTTGCTGACTTTCTTCTTGGGAGGAGTTTCTGCTCTTCTCTTCAGATCTCTCTAATGATTGAATCAGATCCACCCACATTAATCTCCCTAATGAGTGTCAACTGATTGTGGACTTCAATCACACTTACAAGATCCCTTAACAGTAACACCTGGATGAAGGTTGGACTAACTAGGAACTGTAGCCTAGACAGGTTGACACATAAAATTGCCCTTCACACTTACCTGTGCTACTTTCTAATGGGCTGCCATTTGTTATGATGCTTATTTACTATCTTTGTAATAACATTTACAAGTAAGATATTCTATTTTGTTTTGTGTTTATTTTTGCATTTTATGCTGGGTTAACTTTTAAAAACAAACAGAAAGAACTTGCATAAAAATGAAATCATATCTAAATTGGAAGGTTTTAAAACTTGGTTTGGTCTTTGTAGGAGTCTGGGTCTAATCAAAGATAAATCCACGCAACAGGTTAAACAGGGAAGTTTAATATAAATAATTACTACAAAAGAGTAACTGATGTAAGGAAACTCTCCGGTACCCTAGAACCCAGAGAGTGTTCCCAAGTAAGGAAAGAGTTGGAAAGGAGGCAAACTTTGTTGGAGAAGACACAGTTTAATCCCCGGAGTGGTGGAGAAGTTCATAGTTCAGGCAGGCCCAAGTTGGCCAGCTGTCTCTGGGAAAGCAGGAGGCCTCCCTCTGAGTGCAGGATGTGGGTCCGGGGAGAAGACTGTCCCAGGGCAGGTGGGAGGGTGCACAGAGGGAGTGAGTGAGAAGTGGGTGGGGGCCAAACTTGGACGACTGCATCGGGAGTGGGAGGGAAGAGACATGGGGCGGGGAGGGGCTGGGCAAGGGACAACTGCTCTTTGTGACTCTCTGGACACAGGTGCAGCAAACAGGCTGCACAGCACAGGAGTTTGCTGAGGTTGTCCCGGCAGCATGGGGCAAATGTCAGTCAGTGCCTGCGGGTCATTGCCTCCCAGGCTGGGGATGTGCATAGAGGTGCGTTCAAGCTGGAGGCTGGGGCAGGCTCCCTGGGTGTCCTCACACCCCCAGACCAAAGGCCTCCCCTACTCAGGGAATCACAGAAGCCCAACTGCCTTGCATGGCCCCTGCAGTGTCTCTATTGCCTAACACCCCTGCTCACTTTAAAAGGAAAGGAATCCCGCTGCGGGTCTAGTAGGTGCCTTTGGATCTAAGAGGCAATAAATTGATGACTGACACAGCCACATTTTGGAGAGTCTGTGTAAGTTTTCTCCATAAATATTTTTCTGCTTAGGTTTCCTTTCTCTGCATAAATTAATTTTGTGATAACCTAGAAATTTATTAACTTTATATGATCTTCAATTTGTCTATATAGTTATTATTTTATTAATATAATTATTAACTTAATACATTTTATTAATATAATTGTTTATAATTATTGCATAATATCATTTTATAATTCAATTAATTTTTGCTGAGGCTACTTGCTCATAAATTACCCTTTCACTGGGGGCCACAGCCCACCTGCCATCCTGCTCAGTGCTCTGGCCTCCTCTGTCCATCCTGCTCTCCAGCTCCAGGCTCAGGTCTTTCAAGCTGTTGTCTGCTCTGCTGGGAATTCACTGCCTGTCTATGTGATATGATTTGGCTCTGTCCCCATCCAAATCCCATCTTGAATTGTAATCTCCATAATCCCCACATGTCCAGGGAGGTAACAGGTGAGAGATGATTAGATCATGGTGGTGGTTCCCCCCTGCTGTTCTTGTGATAATGAGTGAGTTCTCATGAGAGTTGATGGTTTTATAAGGCAGTTTTCCCTGCTCTTGCTTGCTCTCTCTCACCTGCCACCATGTAAGATGTGCCTGTTCCCCTTCAGCCATGATTGTAAGTTTCCTGAGGCCCCCCCAGCCATGCGGACTTTGAATCAATTAAATCTCCTTTCTTTATAGATTACCCAGTCTCGGGTATGTCTTTATAGCTGTGTGAAAATGAACTGATACAGTAGATTTGTACCAGGAGTGGGGCACTGCTAATAAAGATACCCAAAAATGTGGAAGCGACTTTGGAACTGGGTAACAGGCAGAGGTTGCAACATTTTGGAAGGCTCAGAAGAAGGCAGGAAGGTGTGGGAAAGCTTGGAACTTCCTAGAAATTTGGAAGTGGAATGGTTATGACCAAAATCCTGATAGTGAAATAGACAATGAAGTCCAGGCTGAGGTGGTCTCAGATGGAGATGTGGAACTTCTTGGAAACTGGAGCAAAGGTCGCTTTTGCTATGCTTTAGCAAAGATACTGGTGGCATTTTGCACCAGCCCTAGAGATCTGTGAAACTTTGAACTTGAAAGAGACGATTTAGTGTATTTGGCAGAAGAGATTTCTAAGCAACAAAGCATTCAAGAGATCAAAAAGCATAAAAATTTGAAAAATTTGCAGCCTGACCAAGTGATAGAAAAGAAAACCCCATTTTTTTCTAGAGAGAAATTCAAGCCTGCTGCAGAAATTAACATAAGTAATGACAAGCCAAATGTTAATTGCCAATACAATGGGGAAAATGTCTCCAGGGCATGTCAGAGACCTTTGTGGCAGCCCCTCCTATCACAGGCTCAGAGGCCTAGAAGAAAAAAATTATTTCCTTGGCTGGGTCGAAGGCCCCTGTGGCTCTGTGCAACCTTGGGACATGGTGCCCTGCATCCCAACTGCCAGGGTTGGCCAAGGTACAGCTCGGGCTGTAGCTTCAGAGGGTGCAAGCCCCAAACCTTGGAGGCTTCCATGTGGTGCTGGGCCTGCAGGTGTGCAGAAGACAAGAATTAAGGTTTGGGAACCTCTGCTTTCAGGGGATGTATGGAAATACTTGGATGTCCAGGGAGAAGTCTGCTGTATGGGCTAAGCTCTCATGGAGAACCTCTGCTAGTGCAGTGTGGAAGGGAAATGTCGGAGACCTCTCACACTGTCCCTACTGGGGCACTGCCTAGTGGAGCTGTGAGAAGAGGTCTGCTGTCCTCCAGACCGCAGAATGGTAGGTTCACTGACAGCTTGCACAGTGTGCCTAGAAAAGCCGCAGACAATCAACACCAGCTTGTGAAAGCAGCCAGGAGGGTAGCTGTACCCTGCAAAAACACAGGAGTGGAGCTGCCAAGGCTGTGGGAGCTTACCCTTTGTGTCAATGTGACCTTGATGTGAGACTAGAGTCAGAGGAGATTATTTGGAGTTTTAAGATTTAATGACTGCCCCACTGGATTTTGCTTTTGCATGGGGCCTGTAGCCAATTTATCCCACTTGGAGTGGAAGCATTTATCCAATGTCTGTACCCCCATTGTATCTTGGAAGTAACTAACTTGCTTTTGATTTTACAGGCTCGTAGGTGGAAGGGACTTGCCTTGCCTCAGATAAGACTTTGGACTTGGACTTTTGACTTAATGCTGGAATGAGTTAAGACTTTGGAGGACTGTTGGGAAGGCATAATTCTGTTGTGAAATGTGAGGATATGAGATTTGGGAGGGGCTTGAGAGGAATGATATGGTTTGGCTCTGTGTCCCCACCCAAATCTCATCTCAAATTGTAATCCCCATAATCTCCACGTGTGGAGGGTGGGAAGTGACTGGATCATGGGAGTGGATTCTTCAATGCTGTTCTAGTGATAATGAGTGAGCTCTCATGAGATTTGATGGCTTTATAAAGCAGTTTTCCCTGCTCTTGCTTGCTCTCTTTCACCAGCTGCCATGTAAGATGTGCCTCTTCCCCTTTCACCATGATTGTAAGTTTCCTGAGGCTTCCCCAGCCATGTGAATCTGTGTCAGTTAAACCTCTTTTATTTATAAATTACACACTCTTGGAACTATCTTTATAGCAGTGTGAAAATGGACTAACACACTATGTCTGCATAGTTCTCTATTTCTTGCAGATCTCTTCTCAATGGCCACCTTGTCAGAGGGAATGTGACCACCTAACTGGATCAAATATCATCCCCATCATGTTCTCTCCCTTCCTCTGTCTTACTTTAATCCTCAGCATTATTTGCTCTCTGACATATTACATGTATGTTGTCTGTTTGTTTATCTCATCTACCTCTGTTACTAGGACATAAGTGAGACAAAGTGAGGACTCTGCTCCTGTTTACTGCTGTACCCTCAGTGCCTGGAACTATGACTGGCACATGGGAGAGATACATTTTTGTGGTTGAATAAATTTCACCTGCTCTTGGATCTATTGGGAGAACGGGGTGGACAAAAGCCATTTGGCAATATTCTATGTAATTAATTCCCTGGGGAAAGTCATGAAACATTGCAGGAATAACGGTGGTCCATGAGATGTGGCCCTAATTGTTGTGCTGATGGTTGGAGAGGAGCTCCGGGAAGCCTGATGTTGCTTAGTGCCAGGCGTTCTTAGAAGTTAGCAACCCTTTACATACACAGTAGGGCATTGTGTCTATGTACCAACCGGGTCAGACCTCGCAGCCTCTGAGCTCCTGGGTTCCCATCATCATTTCCCTGACTGCTGCCTCTCAAGCTGTCGGAACACTCCCTTGCCTCTGTGTTTTTCCCTGGCCCCTCACTCACATTCACCCCCAGTAGCTACAACTTAGCCCTTCTCTAAAAATACCTGTGGGGCCATCTTATGGTCTGAATGTTTGTGTCTTCCCCAGAATCATATGTTGGATATATTGAATACCCAATATGATGGTATTCTGAGCTCGGCCCTGTGGGAAGAAATGAGGCCATGAGGCTGGAGCCCTCATGATTGGGATTTATGCCTTTGCCAAATAGGGAACTCCCTCACCCTAAGAAGGCAGCAGTCAGCAACAGGGAAGAGAGCTCTCTCCAGGACTTGACCATGCTGGTACCCTGATCTCAAACTTCCAGCCTCCAAAACCATGAGAAATAAATTTCCATCATCTAGAAGTCACCCTGTTTATAGTATTTTGTTATAGCGCCCTGAACAGACTAAGACAGGCCACAGAAAATAAAAGCACGAACACTATTCTTGTGTGTCCTCTGTATTAGGAGAATCTCCATGGTCGGTGCTGCATGGTCTCCTCTCTGATTCATTCCCTGACCTTTCCAGCCTATGAAGCTTGGGAATATGTGTGGAGCAAGGCCTCCTGGTGAGTGAAAAATGCACAACAGGAGTCTGGTGAGCTGTGAGCAGCCCGATAACTTCGAGAAAGCAGCATGCACTGGGGCATTTCTCCTGGTCTTCCCTCCCCAACCACCCAAGGCTTCAACTAATGTGATTTTGGAAAATGCTCTTGTTTTACAGTCCAAAACATTCACAAAAGGCATAAAATTGACTTGGTGGCTTCCCCACATCCCTCCCCTGCCGGGAGATTCCTCTTTAAAAACTTACATATGTTCCATCTTATTGTTTTACTTAAAACAAGGGAATTTGAACTTAGGGTATTATAATTGACTTTAAAAGCTCAACTCAGAATTATTTTTATACACATATTAAACTAATTTACTCGCTGAAAGGTCTTGACCGAAGTGACCCAGAAGAACATTGATTTTTTTCCCACTTCAATTTCCCTCTCATTAGAATATTTCTGTTTTCTTCTAAGCAAATTACATTCAGAAGAAAATTGCAACACTATTTTCAAAATCATACTAATCAAGCATACCTAGATTTGCTGTCTTAATTTCCATCTTTTTAGATGCATTGTAAAGATGTGAGATGCTAGCCTCACAAAACTGGGCATTGGATAAAACTTGATTTGAATTAAGCATCCATAAGTTACCTCTAAGTAAACTGTAGTACTATTAGGTTGGTGCAAAACTAATCATGGTTTTTGTCATTACTTTTTTAGGAAAACAAAACGGCAAAAACTGCAATTACTCTTGCACCAACCTAATAGAATCGTAGAGTTAGGGAATTTTAGAATTCAGAGAAGAATGCTATAAAGGATTTGTGAGCTCACCTAATTCAACTTCTCATTTTACTCAAACAAGATCAAACCTTTCTCGAGCAGTAAAGGCCATGCATCCCCCACATTTCTATCCCAATGGGTATGAGTCTGAACTGCAGATGGAGAGTAGGGTCCCAGGCCTGAGTTGGGCATATGTGCACAGGCAGGGAGGAGGTGCGTGGGAGGTGGGGACAATTGGTCTGCACAGCCAAGAGCCCAGTGTCATCCAGGATGCAGCTTGACTGACAGCCGAGATGATGGATGGTGGCCATATCTGCCCGGGACTCCTGGGAAGCCTCTGCCTGTGGCGCTTGCAGTGACATTTGAGTGGAGAGTACTTAGCACCAGGATTCCAGAGTACCTGATGGCTCAGACCTCCACAGAAAGCCCACATTGAACACACACACACACACACACACACACGTATGTGCATGCGTGTGCGTGGGCGCTCCTATTTTGTTCTGGTCTCTCCCAGATATCCCCATAACCCTCTCCAGTGGGTATTTTCTGGTCTTCTGCAAGGTGCTGAGAAGGAAGGGTGGTGACCTGGCTCAAGGAGATTCATTTACCCAGATGTCAATGGACACAGGGCATATTCTGATTCCTTTGGCCAGAGGTAGGGATACTGTGGTCAGTAGACCCAGAGTGAGGAGCCAAGGGCAGTGTCAGGGTAGAAGAGGACCACAAGGGCCAGGCCATACAACATCAGGTCCATTTACCCAACCTAATGGCCAAGGGGTTGTGTGCTTAGTGGCCTCAAAACTTCTGGTCCTCCCTTCCCTATAGGATGACAACCACAAGAGCTGGGGATTGGAGACCCTCAGAACACACCTTGCACTGAGGCTGAATCAGTGGGAAATGCCCATCATGTCTTTGCCAGTGCCCTTGAGGAAGTTGGAGTCTGCGCTGGCAATAAGGCCACCGCATCCAAGTGAAAGGACCATCTGGTGTGTAGAGTGCGTCCAGAAAGGCTGACTCTAGAGAGGGCAGATTTCATCAGCAAATGCCCAGACAGCCAAAGCCACTGGCCTAAGGACACACAGCTGATGAGTGGTGGCCTGGGCCCTACAGAAGCTAAAGGTGATGGGCAGGGGTGGGGGCCATTCATAAACTTGCAGGGCCCATAATGAGACTATATTAGGCTGGGCACAGTGGCTCACGCCTGTAATCCCAACACTTTTGAGAGGCTGAGGCGGGCACATTATTTGAGGTCAGGAGTTTGAGACTCTAAATGGAGTACTGAAAGATAGGGAGGGTGACAAATATGACAATGGGATGAATGGAGGAATAAACAGACCTATGGGCATAAGATGCTGTATTGTAAGAGTGGCAGAGGTATGGTACATTCGATAAATGTTGGGACAAAGACCATTCAATTAGGAAAATCTTCAGACTGCTACCTCATGTTTATAAGTCATGGAGAGATTAAAGGGTTAATATCTGCAAGTAAAGATAATTTTGCTCATTCCTTTGCATTTTGTATGCTTTTATTGCTTCTCTAATTGAAGCAGCTAGTGATTGTGTTAAACAACGCAGATAGCATTTCACTTTATGGATTTTTAGCCAATATTGTCTAGAATGCTTCTAGTGTTTCCCCATTAAGAGATATCAATCATTATTTTAAGAAAATATCTATCTATTCCAATTTATCCATATTGCTAATAACTTACAAAGTTTATGAAATGTATTTTTAGTGTCCATGGACATTTCCTATAAAAGAGATTACTGGACCCTTAGGGCAGTGGCTCCCAACCTTTTTGGCATCAGGCGCTGGTTTTATGAAAGACAATTTTTCCATGGATGATGATGGGAGGCTGGGGTGATGGTTTCAGGATGAAACTGTTCCACCTCAAATCATCAGGCATTAGATTCTCATAAGGAGTATGTAACCGAGATTCCCCACATGTGCAGTTCACGATAGGGTTTGTGCTCCAGTGAGAATCGAATGCTGCCACCGATCTGACAGGAAGCAGAGCTCAGGTGGGAATGCTAGCTTGCCCAGTGCTAACCTCTTGTTATGCAGCCTGGTTCCTAACAGGCCAGGGCCCAGCACTGGACCTCAGCTTGGGAGTTGGGGACCCCTGCTTTAGGGTATATTTACTTTTGAAGACTTTGAAATTTATTTCCAAAGAGTCCTCCAGAATTCTAAATCAATCTACATTCATGTCAAATGTTTCCAATGCTTTAGGTTTAGAAATATCTAAATACTTTAGATGTCTGAAGTTTATTAGAAATAATATATTTTGATGTATATACTCTTCCCCTCGTCTGACTACACAACACCAAATAACTACCAAGTTTTCTGGGGATATTTTTTCTTTAAACACAGTAAGATACAAATAAATGTGTATTATGTATTTCTACCCCTTTGTACCAAACAGTTAAATGTGTATTTGAAATGCTTTTGTTTGTACGTATAGAATATCTTCATTATGTGTTTTTACAGCTGGATAGAACTCTGTGAACAGAGGCAATACAAATTATTCAAACACTATTATTGATGGGCATTTAGCTAGTTTTCAGTACCCTGCTGAAATGCAGCTGCAGATAATTCTGTAGGTACACCATTTCACATGCGTGGAAGAACTCGGTCAGAGAGCATGTGCATACGACAGTCTGATGGCCATTGCTGGATTGCCCTCTAAAAAGGGTTCAAAATGAACAATGCTTCCTTCCAGGTATAACTGTGGTCACTGACACACACACTTGCCCAAAATATGAGGAAAGTTTTGATATGCACTAATTCTGCTTGCAAAAAATGGCACCTTCACTGTAGGTTGTCATGTGACTCTTTTTATGACAGAAGTAGGACAACTTTTCATGTGCTCAAGAGACATTCCCATTCCTTCCCTTGTGCCCATCCTCCTCTCCCTGGCTCATGTTCCTATTGTTTTGTTAATCATTTTATTAAACATTTCTTGGGTTCTCTATGCATTACAATGCAAGTCCTTTTGTAATAGGAAGTATAAATGCTTTTTAGTTTTCTCACTTATTTTTTATTTTGTGTATATTGTCATTTTAGGCAGAAGTTATATTTCTATTTCTAGTCTTTCTTTCTTTGTCGAATTTGTTTTCTTGTAATGCTGATTAATTCTGAGTTTTATTAAAAAGGTTTTTTCAATACATAACTATAACATTCTTGTGTTTCTTTCAGTATGTTTATGATTTCATTTTCATATTTAAATATTTGATCATTTTGAAATTATACTGCTATAGAGTTTATTTAAGGTATGGTTTTATCTTTAAATTTTCCCTTAAGATATATGTTGCTCGAGCAATATTTTAAAATTTCTAAGTATTTTTAAGTTATTATTTTAAATAACTTTTATCTTTATTGCATTGTGATTAGAAAATGTTATCTATATGATTATTCTCTGTGAAATGATTTGGAATTTATTTGTGGCCTCATATATGACCAATTGTCCTGAATATTGGAAAACCTTAATATACCAGAGCACAGTTTGGTCTGTATAAATCAGATTTACACAGTGCACATGGTGAAAGGCAGTGCACATGATGAAATACAATGCACAGGATGAAATGCAGTCTGCATGATGAAAGGCAGTGCACAGGATGAAAGGCAGTGCACAGGATGAAAAGCCATGCACAGGATGAAAAACAGTGCACAGGATAAAATGCAGTGTATGGGGGAAATGTGGCGAACACGATGAAATGCAGTGCACATGGTAAAAGGCAGTGCACATGGCACCTGGCTTCTTGGGTGACTTCTGACAGCGTGGATGATGAACCGAGCCGAGCTCCTGTGGGTGAACTTTGACCATTTGAAGCTGGGCAGACCAATTCTGCCTCTTTCTTCTCTTCTCAGGATGGTTCTGAAGTGTCATTTCTCCTTGAAAATCTCCTTGAGAAGTATCAGATGTCGAGTGAACACACCTGCCAAACACCTGAGAGGCCAGCACCGCCTTCTTGCCTACTGCACTGCTAACAGCGCCCCTTTGTCTCACTGCTTTTCCCTCTCATTTTCACAGCCTGGGGCTTGAAACAATGTCAGCACTTTAATCCTTGTTTCAGGCTCATCTTTCAAGAAAACTCAGGCACAAGAAATAGTCTTACTTATTTTTTATCCATTTGATATATCATGGCTGGTGAGATAAAAGAGAGGAATTAGTCTTTTATCCTAGTATGCTTCCATTTCGTGCTGTATCTCTTGTAATTTCTACTCTGTAAATGTTGCTGATATGATACTTTAGGTATAGATTTTCAAAACTGCTCATATATTTACTCAGCAAGCATTTTTATCGAGCAATCGCAATGTGTCAGAAATTCACCAAAGACTTAGGATGTAGTGATTAAGAAAGTGGTTCTAATCCCTGACCCTAAGTATCTAGATTCCAGTGTGTCTTCATTGTGGAGAGTATCATTTAAAAATAGAAGCTCATCAACTTTGGGTCACTTTATATTTTGTGCAATGAATTCCATCTTGCCTGGCATTAAGATCATTACTACTGGTTATATAATTCTTGCATTTGCCATTATGCTATGCCCACTCATTTAATTTCAAGTTTCCTCAATCACTTTGCTTAGATGAGTCTTATTCCACAGTATAGAGTTGGATTGTGTTATGTGTTTTCTGATTCTTTCTCAAAATTTTTTCTTATAATAGGAGAGATAGACCATTTACATTTATTGATAAGAAAAATATACTTGAACTTGCCTCTTTTGTTAGTCAGTTTAACCAGAAAAAACAAACCAGTAGCTCAGATATACATGAAAATTTTTTTTGTAAGGAATTGACTTATAAAATTGTGGGAGCTGGTGAGGCAAGTCCAAAATCTGCAGGATAGGCCACCAGCAAATACAGGTTGTGACTCAGAACAGCTTCTGCTACTCACAGGTAGGATCCCTTCTTCAAGAGAGCATCCGCTCTGCTCCTGGCACCTTTCAGTGCATTGAATCAGAACCAGCCAGATCAGCCAGGGTAATCTCCCTAATTAATGTCAACTGATTGTGGACTTCAATCACATATACAAAATACTTTCTTAGCAACACCTAAATGGCTGAATGACTGGGGACTGTAGCTTAGACAAGTTGACACAAGAAACCCCTCTGACATTCCATGTTACCTTTTCTGAATTGTTGTTTAAAATTGTGTGGTCTATTTTCATGATCATTTTTATTTTTTGTGGTTTTTCTAACACTTGGAAAAATCTGTGTTTTTCTTTAATGTTTACCCCTATTGCTAAACTTTAATATAACACCCCTAGTCTCTATTTACTTAGACAGTATCTACTATTTTCTTACTGTAAACGATCTTGAAAATAACGTGTACTTTGCCCTTCTGGTCACCTTTCTCTGTTCAATCCCCTAATTTTAGTCCATGAAGTCTTTGTTAATGTGGACTTTTGTCTTGTCAGATGTGCTCATTACTTCTGTTATTTGATTTTTCATCTTTAAATGATACTATCCAATAGCCAGCTATTACAGCTAAAGTCATCAAAAAATGGACTCTACCTCAGCTTTCTTCTCCCTTTCCCTCCCAATTTTGTCATTTCTCAGTTGCCTAGGCATAGGAAATTTGTAGTTCTTTACATCTCAGTAATACTCATGGGAATTCCTGTTTCATGTCTACAGTTCATTCTATTCAATGTTCACCACTAGGGTGACAATTTCCCCCATCACTTCTTGGCTGAAGTTCAACCTCTAGTAATTTTATTGTGCGGGTTCTTGGCAATACTGTAGTGATACTCCTGGTGTTCTTGTTTTTCATAAAGTTTGCCTATAGCTTTAATATTTGAGAGACAAATTGGCTCAATATCAAATCATTGGTCCTCACATTTCCTGGAGGAGTCATGTAGGTGCTGCCTCACTTTCCTCTGGTATTAAAGATTTTGGGGGGAAAGTTGAGATAACATTTTTTCCCATTCTTATTGTGATGTTTTCCCTGGCTGCCCTAAGGATTCTTCCTTTATCTTTAAAACCATTAGCTTCATTCGTGTAGGTCTCAAAGTTGACCATTTCACATCAATGTCCTCTAGCACACAGTGAAGACTTTCCACACGTAGATTCAAGTATTCCTTCATTTCATGAAAATAATGTTTTATTTTATTTATTTATTTATTTATTTATTTATTTATTTTTGAGACGGAGTTTCTCCCTTGTCACCCAGGCTGGAGTGTGGTGGTGCGATCTCTGCTCACTGCAACTTCTGCCTCCTGGGTTCAAACGATTATCCTGCCTCAGCCTCCTGAGTAGCTGCGATTACAGATGCCGGCTACCAAGCTTGACTAATGTTTTGTATTTTTAGTAGAGACGCGGTTTCACCATGTTGAGCAGGTTGGTCTCAAACTCCTGACCTCACGTGATCCGCCTGCCTGGCTTCTCAAAGTGCTGGGATTACAGGCGTGAGACACTGCTCCTGGCCAATGATTGTTTCTTAATAACATTAAATATTTGTTATATTCTACTGTGGCAGTGTGTTCTGTTACTTCTTTGGAGACTCCAATGTGCATGTTAGCTCTATTTTCTAGCCTTTCTTTGGCTATTATTTTCTTTCTTATCCTTTTTAGTCCTTTGTTTTCATTTCTATTTGTTTTAGTTTTGTGTGTTTTTCACATCTCTCATTTCTAGCCGTGTCTCTTGGTAGATTTTGTGAAGTGTCTATTTTTTCACATTTCATTTTTATGATAGTTCCATTTCTTTTCTTCTACTTTTGTTCTCGAGTTATACTAGTAACTTTTTAAGAAATCTCCTTTTATCAGCTTTCAATTTCTTCCCTCTAGTCTTGCATTTCTGAGCTGTGGTCTTTCTGCTCAGAGTAAACTGCTTCAGAGCCTTGTGTTTCATAGGGAAATGGGAACAACTTTCTTTTGCTATATGGCAGTACTTTTTCTGGTAAGTAATCATGTGTCAAGGTTTTTTATAGGTATTTGTTGTGAAATCATTGCGGTGTGTGTTAACACTTAGCATTGAACAGGTTGGATTTTCTTAAGTCATATTTATAGGAATTTCTGAGAGTAGTGGCTCTCCGGGGAGAAACTAAGACTGGCAAGCTGACAATCTAGGGTTCAGAGCTGGCAGGTTCAATAGATTCCCACTGCCACAGAAACAAACAGGTTTTCTCTAATACCTCATGTGAGTCACTCTCTACCTCTAGGTTATCTTTGCCCTGATTCAAAATAGATACAGAAACAATTATTCCACCATCCTTGCTCTCCCCAGTTTCCCAAGCCATTGTTGCCACACAGGCAGCAAAATGTGCTCTTTTTGGGGGATCCACTTGCCTTCAGGAGTGTCTTTTGCTGGCCTGTTCTAAGGTCACCTGCTGGGTCTCTCACTACCCCTGACCTTCTCCTCCTTCCTTCCTTATAGCAGCGTTTCTGCATGATCTTGAAGGATTTGGGCTAGCTTTGTATGTATTTAGAGATCTGTGGATTTATATGTATCTTCAAGTTCCACTAAAAGTGGAGATTATATGCTTGTTTTTGTTTCGTTTTGTCTTTTAACGTTCTTCCTGCTGCTTTGGTATAATGTCCATGGGGAGAACTGAAAAATGCTGACTTGTACCTGTGTTCATCCAGGAAGTTTCTTCAGTACTTTTGACACAAAACTTTCTTCACTCATATTATCTGCTGTGTAATGTTCCAAGGATTTAAAAATTTAAATTCCTCTTGTTTAAAGAAGTACTTTTAGACTTTTTGATTATATCTTTAGGTAAAAGTATAAGTGCACTCTACCCTGAGATTCATACATTTGCAAATATACATACACATCTATAACAAATAACAACCAAATAATTCTCAGTTTTGCCAGTATACTGCACTAATATTTTCTTTTTTCACTCTGTTCTACTTTTTTCAATGTTCATCATGGCTCATTAAATTCAGTTTATGATTCACTTGTGGCTTATTATCCTCTCTTTGGAAAACTTTCATCTGGAAGATGTGTTTATTCTCTACCTAATACTTACTGAGAGTCTTCAGTGGCTGACATACTGTGCACCTTCCAGTATAATTTCTATCCTCATGAAAATTTACAGAAAGGCAACTAAGTGGTTGAGTATTAATAAGACAATTGTGAAGAGGATGATAATTGCACCATAACTACCTTACATTTACATAGTCTAATAGAGTTAATAATTTTGTAATTTATATCTAATTAATTTTTTAAAATTAATTAGATTTGGCAGGGATTATGCTGTTTCTCAACTAACATTTTTTAAGGCTCAGTAATGTTGTGACTCACTCAAGATCACACAGTCATAGGAATGAACTATAACATTTGTGCTTTGATTATTAGTCATTGCTCTTTATATCCCGTTAAACACAGAATCAATTCCAACAATTAACTGTCAGAGAGTATTAAACATAGATAAAATAAAAATTGATTTTAAAGCCTGTAATCCCAGCTACTTAGGAGGCTGAGGCAGGAGAATGGCGGGAACCCGGGAGGTGGAGCTTGCAGTGAGCTGAGATCCGGCCACTGCACTCCAGCCTGGGTGACAGAGCGAGACTCCGTCTCAAAAAAAAAAAAAAAAAAAAAAAGGGTGAAATATCAACACTGCATAAAACTATTTTTTATTCATCTTCAAACATTAATTCTAGGAAGCACACCTTAAAATGCTTGCGTAGTTAAGATAACACACACACACACCACACACACACATACCCCAGAGGTGCTCTCTGGAATGGAGATATGGTTAGCATTTAAAGAAAAACTTCAGCCACATTAAATTTAAAGGAGCTTGAGCAATGAATGATTCACAAACTGGGCAGCTCACAGAATCACAGTAGATTCAGAGACACTCCAGGGTTGTCTCGTGGTCAGAACAAATTTGTAGACAAAAAAGAAAAGCAATGTACAGAAATTGAAAGTGAGGTACAGAAACAGCTGGATTGGTTACAGGCTGGTGTTTGCCTTATTTGAACACAGTTTGAACACTCATCAGTCTATGAGTGGTTGAAGTATGGCCAACACTCAGTTATTGTTACAGGCGCATACTCCTAAGTTAGGTTTTCCATCTTTTCTACCTATTAAGCTAAGTTATGGTTCATCCACAGGGAGTAAAATATAGAAGTATGGAGTCCTTAACAAGTCATATTTAGTTCACTTTAACAATTGTGACTATGTTTCCCCAAGGACTGCTACCAGCTGACAGTAAATGCTCAAGATCAGTGGAGAAAATGGACTGCGTGATGTGTTCTGTGGACATATATTTATGGAAGGCAGCTTGAAGGAGGTAATGAGAGTTGGGGACCTTTTCTAATGTAGAGTTTGATATCAGCAAGAAGGCCCAGGCCTAGGCTCTGCTTCTAGAGTCTCAATCTTCTGGGAGTGTGGCTCCTTGGTGAATGCCATTGTAATGGAGACCAACCCAAGAAAGCTGACCTCAAGCCCTCTGAGGAAGACGGGCCTATTCGAAGGACTGAAAATGACCCACATATCTGAGCAGAAGGTCTTTTAGGGTCAGGGAATGTTTGATATAGGGGGATCAGGCTAGCAGAGCCAAGACACCTGCTTGGAAGCTAAGGGATGCAGTGGAGTGATTTTCATTGGAGAGCTAAGACTTTCCGAGGAGCAGTAGACCCTGACAAGGATACCTGTCCCACCTGCTTGTGTCAAGCTTCTTAGGCCTTCCAGATCTGACTGCCTCACTAACCTGCTCTCGTGCTCACATCAGCTGTGTGAATTGACCAGTCATAGCTGGGCTTCCATCCTATTTTTGCCTAAGACCAGTATCAACTCCTACAAACCAGACACCCTTGAAAACTCTAAGCTGGTGTCCTCGGCTGTCACAGTCCATCGACAACAGTCTAAGAGAGAAGATTTCATCCACATCTGCAAACTGAGCTGAGGGGTTGAAAATAAGGAGGTTATGAAAGAAAACAATAAAGCAAAGATTGAAAGGCTCTGCAGAAAAGGAAAAGAGAAAACAAAGGCTAGACACAGGTTGTGTTTTCCTTCAGAGAGCCTGCATAATCATCTCAGACTTCAGCAGGACGTCCAGATGTCGCCGAATAGAATACAGCCAAATGCAGTTCATGAACTTGCTCACGTTTTCACCGCTGCTGCAGATGTGACCTGGAATGTAGTCTTAAACTATGGCAGTGTGACTTTCAAGGGAAACGCGAACATTTAGTTACTGGCCAACAGCTTTTTGCCAGTGATTCATTCACAGCATGGGCCCATCCTATTGAAGTGAAATTTAATTATTTAATTGATATAATCCCAAACTCCATGAAGAGTTCATTCATTCATTTACTCTTTCGCAAATTAGTTTGTTCTTCTTCTAAAATGGAATTTCACAATTATATTCCCAGAGACAGGATCAGGGTCTGGCACACAGTAGGCATGCAATAAATATTTTGTTGAACAAATGAGTGAATGAACTCAAGAGATTGTTGTAAAAGCCTTTATGTGAGATATAGCCAATTCAAAATAAACCCCATTCCCAGGCTTCCAGACATTAGGTATGGGAGGCAATCACGTAAACTCTAGAATACAGAAGGTAAGTGTTTCTTCTCGATATGGTTTGGATTCGTGTTCCCTCCTAAATCTCATGTTGACTTATAACCCCCAGTGTTGGAGATGGGACCTGCTAGGAGGTGAGAGGATCATCAGGGCAGATTTCTCATACGTGGTTTAGCATCATCCTCTTGGTACTGTTCTCATGTTGGTGAGTTCTCATGAGATCTGGTTGTTTAAAAGTGTGTGGCACTTCCTTCCTCTTTCTCTTGCTCCTGCTCCTGCCTTGTAAGATGCCTGCTTCCCCTTTGCCTTCCACCATGATTGGGAGCTTCCTGGGGCCTCCACAAAAGCAGAAGCTGCTATGCTGCTGGTACAGTCTGCGGAACTGCAAGCCAATTAAACCTGTTTTCGTTATAAATTACTCATTCTCAGGTATTTCTTTCTTTTTTTTTTTGAGGCGGAGTCTCACTCTGTCGCCCAGGCTGGAGTGCAGTGGCTGGATCTCGGCTCACTGTAAGCTCTGCCTCCCGGGTTCACGCCATTCTCCTGCCTCAGCCTCCCGATTAGCTGGGACTACAGACACCACCACCACGCCCGGCTAATTTTTTGTATATTTATTAGATACAGCGTTTCACCATGTTAGCCAGGATGGTCTCTATCTCCTGACCTTGTGATCCGCCCATCTCAGCCTCCCAAAGTGCTGGGATTACAGGCTTGAGTCACCACGCCCGGCCAGGTATTTCTTTATAGCAATGCGAGAATGAACTAATACAGTCCCTGTCGCAAAATCTCTCTCTGTCCTCCTTTTTGCTTTCAGTTAGTATATTTGCTATTGTCTCTAAAATCTATAACAAAGTGCACACTGTTTCTGAAAGCTTGACCAATGTGTCAGTCTTCCTGTAGGGTCCCTTTTTCTTTCTTTTTTTTTTTGAGATGGAGTCTTGCTCTGTTGCCCAGACTGGAGTGCAGTGGCATGATCTTGGCTCACTACAACCTCTGCCTCCCAGGTTCAAGCAATTCTCCTGCCTCAGCCTCCCCTAGTAGCTGGGATTACAGGTGTGTGCCACCAAGCCTGGCTAATTTTTGTGTTTTAGTAGAGATGGAGTTTCACCATGTTGGCCAGGCTGGTCTCAAACTCCTGACCTCAGGTGATCCACCCGCCTCAGGCTCCCAAAGTGCTGGGATTACAGGGGTGAGCCACCGCGCCCAGCCACCATCCCCTGTCTTTTTTTTTTAAGGCTAAGGGTTATCAGACTCAAGCAGGTAAATGTTCATTTGCCTGTTTTCACTCACTACCCAGATTCAGTCAGAATTTCCGCTTCTCATTCAATAGCTTCCCACCCTCATCTAATTGGTCACTGAGTTTAGTTAACTCTATTTTGTTAAATTCTTTCAGATCTCTTCTCTTCTCTTCATTCCCACAGTTACTCCCTTGGTTCCACCTCTATTATGTAAGTTTTACACCTGGTCAGACGGTCAGAGAGCTTCAGTGGTTTTCTAAGATGTTTTACTACTGATAGACCAAAACTGGTGTTCCTTCCATAATTAAGACATGTTCTAATTACTCATGTTGGGGAAGAGAGTGTGACAACCTTAGATTTTCTCAGGGGATCCCCATTCTTAGAGATGGGTGCCCAACCAGGACAGGCTCTCCTTAGGGATAACAAACAGGAGTCCGGTTGTGTGCCTATTGAGCGTGAGACCTCGAAATTTCATACTCAGCTACATTAGGCCAACTGACCACAGGCTGCCATGAAAGCCACTTTCTGGTTTCATTTTCTATTTCTGTTTATCTTTGAATCACCTTGTTTCATCCATTGAGCTCTCCAGAGGGCTCTGCACATGTCAAGAGGGAGTGAAACAGTGGCTTTGACAGATTTTCACTTTCAGGCTCGTCCTGGGCCTGCAGAGCTTGTGTTTCTGGTTCCTCCCCCCACTCCCATCTATTTCAGAACTGAGAAAGCGCACAGAGTGCCCAGGCCTCCCCAGGATGCATTTGAAGTGCACACACTCTGCTCTGAGTCTTCACTGCTTTAAGAAGGTCTTTGCATCCCTCAGCACTGTTGCCCTAAGATAATTTGCCGGCAGCTCTGGAACCAACAACCTGTGCAGAGAACACACGCTGTAAGGATCCTGCTCTGTGATTGCTCTGTGATTTAGATTTTAAGCTTGAGATCCTGCATCTCTTCCTGGATAGGGCAGGAAGACACTAACATTTCTTGCTGAAGTCACACCCCAGCCACATCCTCTCTGCCCCCACCATGGACTTCTCTTCTCCTACCTGCCCTGTCCACACCTGTCTTATTCCATCTATTTTTGCTAACAGCTATTATTCTTCATCTGTATATAGTTTACATTTATATAAATGTAAATTATATATGTAAATCAATATATTCTTTAAAAATTTATTATTTGATGCTTAATCAAATGAAAGTATTCTAAATTTTATCTGATTTTAATAGATAAAAGTCATTCGTAATGTTTATTGAGTGCCTCTCAAGGTCACGGACTTGTGTAGCTGCTATGACTGAGAAAAGTAGAGAAGGTCCTTGGCCTAGGAAACCTCGAGTTTAGCATGTGGAGGGGCAAATCAGTGGCAAGTAAGCAAATAAATAAGCTGAATTGTGGCAGCAAGGGACACATGCTATGATGGAAATGGAGGATGCCATGGAGGGGACAGGTGACTAGCACCTCAGTGAGTTGGCCAGGGAAGTTCCTGTAAGGAAAAGATGTTGGAGTTGAGACCTACATGATTCGAAGAACAGAAATATAAGGAAAGAGACTCCCTCAAAGGGCCTGAGGCAAAGGTGAACTTGAGGTGTTGAAAATTCTTGCAAAGTCTGTTGGCTGGGACTGGAGGGAAGAGCCAGGGGAAGTGCAATGGGAAAGCCAGCAGGCTAAGAGAGACTTTGGACCACAACACAGAGAATGCTGTGCTGATTCCAGTGGGAAGCCACTGGGGACTGTGAACACAGAGTCAGGGGCAAGATCTGATTTATATTTCCAAGAAACACCCTGGCTGCTGATTGATGCATAAATGTTAAGAGTACAAGAGTGGAAGAGGGGACAGCACTGTGAGGCTGCTGTATCCTGGGAAGAGATGACAGATGAGTCAGCATGGAATTACATGCACACACGCTCACACATATATGTATCTATATGTTATTTTACTGGACTGGCATAAACCTAGATGTCATGGGACTTTATGCAAGGATTGAATTATTTCCAGTTGAATGTAGGTAGTTAGTATTTCCACCATGCAACAAGTACAGAGACTTTGGCCCTATTCCTCCGATTAGGAAATGCCCATATCTTATTTCATGGGTCCTGCCTGACTTAGGTCACCTTTGCTGAATTAAGTTAAATGTCCTCTTGCAAATTTATAGAGCAATTTTTTGGGGGGAAGGTATGTGTACAAATACTCCCCAGAAATGTGCTTAATGACAAGATTTATTCAAGAGCGTCCTTCCCCAGAGATAGATTTTAGGTAAAATTCCAAGCTTATTGAATAGTTATCAAACACAACCCACATCTTCTAAATTGTTGTGGCTTTGATGTGATATTTACAAAGTTAATGGTAAAGGCCAGGAGAGTTGGGTAGTGCCCAGAAATAGGATACATGAAGGAAGATGAGGCTTTTGCTGACACTGATCGCTGAAGACTTTACCGGCATTTCATTGTAAAGAGGTGGAGCATGGAGCTATGTGACACGAGCAATTCACAGGCACAGCCTGAATTGGTGTTCTGGGCCTTGTCTCAAAAGAAAGAACACACTTGAAGGTGTAAAGCCAGGCTTGGCTGAGACAGAGAGATAGAGACAGATTTTCTAAGCACCTGAAGCAGAATCAGATTAATGTACCAAGAAAAAATTTTTTTTAGAGAAGGGTAGAAAGGCAGGATGAGTGATTACAATTTGTCTCACTTTGACCAAAGAAATGTGGGAATGGATGCATTCTCTCTTTAGTGGTACTTTTTTTAATGAATAAATTGAAATAATAAAATCTGGTTTAGTTCTGGTTTGGATAAGGTAAATGAACTCTCTTAACCTTGGTTATTTATGCCATTGTTGAATCTGTAAATTGTTCCTATTTTGCAAGGTTTTTGGAACAATTACATTATATAAGATAAATGAAAACACCTTACATATCATAAAGTACTGTGCGAATACAAGCTGCTGTTATGAACTTCTCCTTGTGTTTAGTCTTAAAATTACACACTGGATGTCTCAGTCTGCTCAGGCTGCTATAGCCAAATATCTCAGACTAGATGCTTTCGACAACAGAGGTTTCTCACAGTTCTGGAGGCTGGAAGTCCAAGATCAAGGTTCTGTGATAATTGGTTTCCACTGAGGGCTCGCTTTCTGGCTTGTAGATGGCTGCCTTCTCACTGTGTCCTCGTGCGGATGTTGGAGGGAGGGGAGGACAAAGGGAGAAAGAGAGAGACAGAACCCTGGAACTCTGACGTTTCAGTTCTTACAATGACAACACCACTATATGATCAGGGCCCTTCTCTTATGACCCCACTTACTCTTGGTTGCCTCCTTAAAGGCCCTACCTCCAAACACAGTCACATTAGGGGTTAAGGCTTCAACATATGACTTTTGAGGGGGCACAATTCAATTCATGACGTTGGTCACATTACCATCCAAATATAAACCTTCCACATATTTGAAAAGAAGATGTATAAATAGCCAACATACATATGAAAAAATGCTCAACATCACTAATGATCAGGGAAACGCAAATCCAAACCACAGTGTGACACCACCTTACTCCTGCAAGAATGGCCATAAACAAACAAACAAACAAACAAATAGATGTTGGTGTGGATGTTGTGAACAGGGAACACTTTGACACTGCTGGTGGGAATGTAAACTAGTAGAGCCACTATGGAAAGCAGTGTGGAGATTCCTTAAGAAACTAAAAGTAGAACTACCATTTGATCCAGCAATCCCACTACTGGGTATTGACCCAGAGAAAAAGAAGTCATATGAAAAGGATACTTGCACAGGCACAATTTGCAGCACAATTTGCAATTGCAAAAATGTGGAACAAACCCAAATGCCCATCAGTCAACAAGAGGATAAGGAAACTGTGCTATGTGTGTATATATAGATGTATATGATGGAATGCTACTCAGCCATCAAAAGGAATGAATTAATGGCATTCGCAGCAACCTGGATGAGATTGGAGCTACTACTCTTAGTGAATGAAGTAACTCAGGAATGGAAAACCAAATATCGTATGTTCTCACTCATAAGTAGGAGCTGAGCTATGAGGATACAAAGGCATAAGAATGGCACAATGGACTTGGGGGACTCGGGGATAAAGGGTGGGAAGGGGGTGAGAGATAAAAGACTACAAATTGGGTGCAGTGTATACAGCTTGCGAGATGGGTGCACCAAAATCTCACAAATCACTACTAAAAAACGTATTCATGTACCCAAACACCACCTGTTCCTCAATAACTGATGGAAATAAAAAAAAAAAGAAAAATTTTTGGGGGTGGAGCAAGATGGCCGAATAGGAACAGCTCCAGTCTCCAACTCGCAGCGCGAGCGACACAGAAGACCGGTGATTTCTGCATTTTCAACTGAGGTACTGGGGTCATCTCACTAGGGAGTGCCAGACAATCGGTGCTGGCCAGCTGCTGCAGCCTGACCAGCGAGAGCTGAAGCAGGGTGAGGCATCGCCTCACCTGGAAGCACAAGGAGGAAGGAAATCCGTTTTCCTAGCCAGAGGAATTGAGACACACAACACCTGGAAAATCGGGTAACTCCCACCCCAATACTGCGCTTTAAGGAAACAGGCACACCAGGAGAATATATCCCACACCTGGCCGGGAGGGGCCCACGCCCACGGAGCCTCCCTCACTGCTAACACAGCAGTCTGCGGCGATCTATCCGCAAGGCAGCAGCGAGGCTGGGGGAGGGGCGCCCGCCATTGCTGAGGCTTAAGTAGGTAAACAAAGCGGCTGGGAAGCTCAAACTGGGTGGAGCTCACAGCAGCTCAAGGAAGCCTGCCTGTCTCGGTAGACTCCATCTCTGGGGACAGCGCACAGCTGAAGTCCAATAGGGGAAGCAGCGGGGGCCGGCGCAGATGCAAACGCCTCTGTCTGACAGCTCTGGGGAGAGCCGTGGATCTCCCAACGCGGAGGTTGAGATCTGAGAACGGACAGACTGCCTGCTCAGGTGGGTCCCTGACCCCTGAGTAGCCTAGCTGGGAGACATCCCCCACTAGGGGCAGTCTGACACCCCACACCTCACAGGGTGGAGTCACCCCTGAGAGGAAACTTCCAAGGAAGAATCAGACAGGTACACTCGCTGTTCAGCAATATTCTATCTTCGGCAACCTCTGCTGCTGATACCCAGGCAAACAGGGTCTGGAGTGGACCTCAAGCAATCTCCAACAGACCAACAGACAGTCCTTCTGACTGTCAGACGGAAAACTATCAAACAGGAAGGACACATATACCAAAACCCCATCAGTACCTCACCATCATCAAAGACCAGAGACAGATAAAACCACAAAGATGGGGAAGAAGCAGGGCAGAAAAGCTGGAAATTCAAAAAATAAGAGCGCATCTCCCCCTGCAAAGGAGCGCAGCCCATCGCCAGCAACGGATCAAAGCTGGTCAGAGAATGACTTTGTCGAGATGAGAGAAGAAGGCTTCAGTCCATCAAACTTCTCAGAGCTAAAGGAGGAATTACGTACCCAGCGCAAAGAAACTAAAAATCTTGAAAAAAGAGTGGAAGAATTGACAGCTAGACTAATTAATGCAGAGAAGATCATAAACGAAATGACAGAGATGAAACCGTGACACGAGAAATACGTGACAAATGCACAAGCTTCAGTAACCGACTCAATCAACTGGAAGAAAGAGTATCAGCGATTGAGGATCAAATGAATGATGAAATGAAGCGAGAAGAGAAACCAAAAAAAAAGAAGAAAAAGAACTGAACAAAGCCTGCAAGAAGTATGGGATTATGTAAAAAGACCAAATCTACGTCTGATTGGGGTGCCTGAAAGTGAGGGGAAAATGGAACCAAGTTGGAAAACACTCTTCAGGATATCATCCAGAGAACTTCCCCAACCTAGTAGGGCAGGCCAACATTCAAATTCAGGAAATACAGAGAACGCCACAAAGATACTCCTCCAGAAGAGCAACTCCAAGACACATAATTGCCAGATTCACCAAGTTGAAATGAAGGAAAAATCTTAAGGGCAGCCAGAGAGAAAGGTCGGTTACCCACAAAGGGAAGCCCATCAGACTAACAGCAGACCTCTCGGCAGAAACTCTACAAGCCAGAAGAGAGTGGGGGCCAATATTCAACGTTCTTAAGGAAAAGAATTTTCAACCCAGAATTTCATATCCAGCCAAACTAAGTTTCATCAGTGAAGGAGAAATAAAATCCTTTACAGATAAGTAAATGCTTAGAGATTTTGTCACCACCAGGCCTGCCTTACAAGAGACCCTGAAGGAAGCCCTAAACATGGAAAGGAACAACTGGTACCAGCCATTGCAAAAACATGCAAAATGTAAAGACCATCGAGGCTAGGAAGAAACTGCATCAACTAATGAGCAAAATAACCAGTTAATATCATAATGACAGGATCAAGTTCACACATAACAATATTACCTTAATGTAAATGGACTAAATGACCCCAATTAAAAGACACAGACTGGCAAACTGGATAAAGAGTCAAGACCCATCAGTCTGCTGTATTCAGGAGACACATCTCACATGCAGAGACATACATAGGCTCAAAATAAAGGGATGGAGGAAGATCTACCAAGCAAATGGAGAACAAAAAAAGCAGGGGTTGCAATCCTAGTCTCTGATAAAACAGACTTTAAACCATCAAAGATCAAAAGAGACAAGAAGGCCATTATGTAATGGTAAAGGGATCAATTCAACAGGAAGAGCTAACTCTCCTAAATATATATGCACCCAATACAGGAGCACCCAGATTCATAAAGCAAGTCCTTAGAGACCTACAAGAGACTTAGACTCCCATACATAATAATGGGAGACTTCAATACTCCACTGTCAACATTAGACAGATCAACGAGACAGAAAGTTAACAAGGATATCCAGGAATTGAACTCATCTCTGCACCAAGCGGACCTAATAGACATCTATAGAACTCTCCACCCCAAATCAACAGAATATACATTCTTCTCAGCACCACATCGCACTTATTCCAAAATTGACCACATAATTGGAAGTAAAGCACTCCTCAGCAAATGTCAAAGAACAGAAATTATAACAAACTGTCTCTCAGACCACAGTGCAATCAAACTAGAACTCAGGACTAAGAAACTCAATCAAACCGCTCAACTACATGGAAACTGAACAACCTGCTCCTGAATGACTACTGGGTACATAATGAAATGAAGCAGAAATAAAGATGTTCTTTGAAACCAATGAGAACAAAGATACAACATACCAGAATCTCTGGGACACATTTAAAGCAGTGTGTAGAGGGAAATTTATAGCACTAAATGCCCACAAGAGAAAGCAGGAAAGATCTAAAATTGACACTCTAGCATCACAATTAAAGAACTAGAGAGGCAAGAGCAAACACATTCAAAAGCTAGCAGAAGGCAAGAAATAACTAGATCAGAGCAGAACTGAAGGATAGAGACACAAAAAACCCTCCAAAAACTCAATGAATCCAGGAGTTGGTTTTTTGAAAAGATCAACAAATTGACAGACCGCTAGCAAGACTAATAAAGAAGAAAAAGAGAGAATCAAATAGACGCAATAAAAAATGATAAAGGGCATATCACCACTGACCCCACAGAAATACAGACTACCATCAGAGAATACTATAAACACCTCTACGCAAATCAACTAGAAAATCTAGAAGAAATGGATAATTTCCTGGACACTTACACTCTCCCAAGACTAAACCAGGAAGAAGTTGAATCCCTGAATAGACCAATAGCAGACTCTGAAATTGAGGCAACAATTAACAGCCTACCCATGAAAAAAAGTCCAGGACCAGATGGATTCACAGCTGAATTCTACCAGAGGTACAAGGAGGAGCTGGTACCATTCCTTCTGAAACTATTCCAATCAAAGAAAAAGAGGGAATCCTCCCTAACTCATTTTATGAGGCCAACATCATCCTGATACCAAAGCCTGGCAGAGACACAACAAAAAGAGAATTTTAGACCAATATCCCTGATGAACATCGATGCAAAAATTCTCAATAAAATACTGGCAAACCGGATTCAGCAGCACATCAAAAAGCTTATCCACCATGATCAAGTGGGCTTCATCCCTGCGATGCAAGGCTGGTTCAACATTCGCAAATCAATAAACGTAATCCAGCTTATAAACAGAACCAAAGACAAGAACCACATGATTATCTCAATAGATGCAGAAAAGGCTTTTGACAAAATTCAACAGCCCTTTATGCTAAAAACGCTCAATAAATTCGGTATTGATGGACCGTACCTCAAAATCATAAGAGCTATTACGACAAACCCACAGCTAATATCATACTGAATGGGCAAAAACTGGAAAAATTCCCTTTGAAAACTGGCACAAGACAGGGATGCCCTCTCTCACCACTCCTATTCAACATAGTGTTGGAAGTTCTGGCTAGGGCAATCAGGCAAGAGAAAGAAATCAAGGGTATCCAGTTAGGAAAAGAAGAAGTCAAATTGTCCCTGTTTGCAGATGACATGATTGTATATTTAGAAAACCCCATCATCTCAGCCCAAAATCTCCTTAAGCTGATAAGCAACTTCAGCAAAGTCTCAGGATACAAAATTAATGTGCAAAAATCACAAGCATTCTTATACACCAGTAACAGACAAGCAGAGACCCAAATCAGGAATCAACTTCCATTCACAATTGCTTCAAAGAGAATAAAATACCTAGGAATCCAGCTTACAAGGGATGTCAAGGACCTCTTCAAGGAGAACTACAAACCACTGCTCAGTGAAATCAAAGAGAACACAAACAAATGGAAGAACATACCATGCTCATGGATAGGAAGAATCAATATTGTGAAATGGCCATACTGCCCAAGGTTATTTATAGATTCAATGCCATCCCCATCAAGCTACCAATGACTTTCTTCACAGAATTGGAAAAAACTGCTTTAAAGTTCATATGGAACCAAAAAAGAGCCCGCATTGCCAAGACAATCCTAAGTCAAAAGGACAAAGCTGAAGGCGTCACACTACCTGACTTCAAACTATACTACAAGGCTACAGTAACCAAAACAGCATGGTACTGGTACCACAACAGAGATATAGACCAATGGAACAGAACAGAGTCCTCAGAAATAATACCACACATCTACAGCCATCTGATCTTTGACAAACCTGAGAGAAACAAGAAGTGGGGAAAGGATTCCCTATTTAATAAATGGTGCTGGGAAAATTGGCTAGCCATAAGTAGAAAGCTGAAACTGGATCCTTTCCTTACCCCTTATACGAAGATTAATTCAAGATGGATTAGAGACTTAAATGTTAGACCTAATACCATAAAAACCCTAGAAGAAAATCTAGGTAGTACCATTCAGGACATAGACATGGGCAACGACTTCATGTCTAAAACACCGAAAGCAACGGCAGCAAAAGCCAAAATCGACAAATGGGATCTCATTAAACTAAAGAGCTTTTGCACAGCAAAAGAAACTACCATCAGAGTGAACAGGCAACCTACAGAATGGGAGAAAATGTTTGCAACCTACTCATCTGACAAAGGGCTAATATCCAGAATCTACAAAGAACTCAAACAAATATACAAGAAAAAACAAACAACCCCATCAAAAAGTGGGGAAAGGATATGAACAGACATTTCTCAAAAGAAGACATTTATACAGCCAACAGACACATGAAAAATGCTCATCATCACTCGCCATCAGAGAAATGCAAATCAAAACCACAATGAGATACCATCTCACACCAGTTAGAATGGCAATCATTAAGAAGTCAGGAAGCAACAGGTGTTGGAGAGGATGTGGAAATACTTTTACACTGTTGGTGGGATTGTAAACTAGTTCAACCATTATGGAAACAGTATGGCATTCCTCAAGGATCTAGAACTGGATGTACCATATGACCCAGCCATCCCACTACTGGGTATATACCCAAAGGATTATAAATTATTCTACTACAAAGACACATGCACACGTATGTTTATTGCGGCACTATTCACAATAGCAAAGACTTGGAATCAACCCAAATGTCCATCTGTGACAGACTGGATTAAGAAAATGTGGCACATATACACCATGGAATACTATGCAGCCATCAAAAAGGATGAGTTTGCGTCCTTTGTAGGGACATGGATGCAGCTGGAAACCATCATTCTTAGCAAACTATCACAAGAGAAAAACCAAACACCACATGTTCTCACTCATAGGTGGGAACTGAACAATGAGATCACTTGGACTCAGGAAGGGGAACATCACACACTGGGGCCTATCATGGGGAGGGGGAGGAGGGAGGATTGCATTGGGGAGTTATACATGATATAAATGATGAATTGATGGGTGCTAACGAGTTGATGGGTGCAGCACACCAACATGGCATAAGTATACATATGTAACAAACCTGCACGTTATGCACATGTACCCTAGAACTTAAAGTATAATAAAAATATAAAAAAAAAGAAAATTAAAAAAAAAAGAGAGATAACTCAACTAAAAAAAAAAAAAAAGAAAAATTTTTAAAAAAGAAAAATTTGACCCACATCAAGTCCCAAGGCTAACTGGAGAGCCCCACTCTTTCTTTTCTCCAACTTCATTTCCATTCTTCCCAGCCCATCTCCACCACAATGCGAAGTAGTCCTAAGCAGCTTCCATTTGCCTTTCCCGTTACGGACCGGAGAATCTGTGGATATGGAGCCTGACAGCAGGTGTGAGCACACGGGGCATGTGGAGGTCAAAGAATCAATGCTCCTTTATGCTTAAAAACAAGTCATACCCACAAAAACCCAGTTAGTTCTTTGCTTTGTGTTTTTATAGATGTGCCCTTAGGCAGCCTGACAGTTGCCTGTTTTAATTAAAATTAAGTACTTAATTACTGGAGTCGTCTCTGTTAGTATATTTTATCTTTGTCTTTATAGGGCTATGTGTTTTAAGTCCTACACGTTATCTGTTCTGATTAAATCCATTTCTAAATTAGAACTCTTTTATATATACAAAATTAATATGTTACAAGTAGGAATGATCTACAGACAGAAGTGTGAAATAGGCTGATTGCATGCCATTAATCGTTAACTCGTCAAAATAAGCCTCTACATATCAGTAATAGTGATGGGCACTGGTAATGCAGAGATGGACCAAATAGACATGAGCCCTGCCCTCATGTGACTACACTGCACTGTGGTAATTCTTCAGTGAGGGAGGTAGGGTGCTTCAAGAACATAAAGGGATGCAACCAACTCAAACCCCAACTTCCTCATTGAGAAGAAACACAATTTGATGGGTTTATACTTGTAAATTCTGCAAATTTTATTCTAGTAACATCTTATTTTTCTTTTTTATTTAATTTTTGTTTTTTGAGACAAAGTCTCACTCTGTTGCCCAGGCTGGAGTGTAGTGGCATGATTACGGCTCACTGCAACCTTGACCTCCCGTGACCTCCCGGGCTCAATGAATCCTCCCACCTCAGCCTCCCAAGTAGCTGGGACTACAGGTGCATGTCACCATGCTCAGTTATTTTTGTATTTTTTGCAGAGACAGGGTTTTGCCATGTTGCCCAGACTGGTTTCGAACTCCTGGGCTCAAGCCATCTGCCTGCCTCGGCTTCCCAAAGTGCTGGGATTACAGGTATGAGTCACCGAGCCTGGCCTTTAGTAACATCTTAAATGCATCATTTTATCCTAGATGCACATGTGCACAAACAAACTATAATATTTTAAAATTCTATTAATAAATTAAGAGTTATGCTACATAACAGCAATTTACTTGGGCAATGAGCTGTGGTAAATTTCAGATTCAGTTCAGCTTCAGCACTGTATATGCCTAGTAACATGGGTCTTTATTAATTATATTTAGTTGCCACTCTCTTTCCTAAATGATAATTATATGCACACCCATTCATTTAGTTTTTCTAAAGTGAAATGGCAATTAGAGGGAGATAAGTCTAGTTGAACAACCGCTGGAGACACAAAACTTCTAATGCATGGCTGAGCATAAATAGAAGGTGAGCTCCCATCTTCTTGATTGGAAAACTACCACTTCTGGAGCCTGGCAACGAGACTCCTGAACTTCAGTGTCTCAACCCTGATAGTCCACACAGTCACCTTCCACTTGTCCTTGCTTTACTGAACTTCCTTCTATCCCATGAGCACACAAAGCTTGTCCTTTCCTCAGGGACTTTGTACCGGCTCATTGTGCTGATGTCAGCTCCAGTCAAACTCCAACAGCTTTATCCTGATCTTCCTCCGCGTTTCAATGTCATCACACTATTCTGGCTTCTTTGTGGCACGTATGACTAGCTAATATGGCATTATGTATTTACTTATCTGCACACTTAATCATCTGCTTTCTCTAATTAAAATATAAGCTCCACAAAAACTAAAACAGTGTTTGGTACATGGTAGATACTTCAAATATGTATTGAATGACTAAAAGATAATAAGAATCAATGAAATGCTACAGCTGCATCCCTTTCTCGAATTCTGTCAGATGGTCCCAGTTGTGGCAGACGTATATATTTCCATGACTGTAATTATTTGATTTTGTTTTAAAGAAGTCTTTACCCAACAGTTAGGGAATATGTATTTTTCTCAGGCACACAGAGCAATTACAAATATTTACCACACGCTGTTTCTTTGAACAAGTCTCAAACACCAAAGCATCAGGATCATTACATATAATATATTGCATATCTAAACGCAAATGTGGCTCTCAAATGTAATTAAAGGACAATAACAAGAAATAACCTAAGGTATGTTTAGAACATTTAAACCACACTTTAAAATTAATCAAAGAAGACTGCATAAGGGAAATCATACCATACTTGGAAATTAATGGTAAAAAATATTCTATTTAAAAATTTGAAGATATAGCTAAAACAGTATTTTAGGGAAAAAAATGTGTAGTCTGAATTACATGCTAGAATAAAAGGCTGAGATTTCAGAAAGGAGTCAAAGCAAAGAAAATAGAGGTAGTAGGGTAATAAGTAAAAGATGAAATATGCAAATGAAGATCACTATAGCCAAAATCAAATCTTTCAAAAAAATAGTAAGAGAATACTGTGGATGCCTGTCTGCCCTAAAATGGACAACTTTCCGTTATACAAACATCTCAAAAATACTATTGAACAAAATTAGGTCAAGGAAGAAGAGAAAACCCAATTAGTTTAATAATACATACTTAGGAAAAGAAATCCTTAGTTAATAATCTTTCTACAGAGAAAACACCACACCCAAGCAGTTTTCTAGGTAGGTTCTATAAAATGTTAAGTAGATTATTTCAGTCTTACACAAAGTCTTCAAGACAATAGAAAATAAGAGAATACTCACTATGTCCCTTTATGAGATGTAAAAATTTGAGCTTTCATATCAAAACCTTAATAAAAATTATGTAAGAGAAGCAAAATAAAAGTAAACTGTAGGCTATTTCATTCCTGAATGAGGATGCAAAAAGTTCCTTAGCGAAACATTGGGAAATTGAATCTAAGTAATATACATAAAAATACAATAGACCAGCCAGGCACGATGGCTCAAGCCTGTAATCCTAGCACTTTGGGAGGCCAAGGCAGGCAGATCATGAGGTCAGGAGTTTGAGACCAGCCTGACCAACATGGTGAAACCCCATCTCTACTAAAAATATAAAAATTAGCCAGGCATGGTGGCGTGCACCTGTGATCCCAGCTACTCAGGAGGCAGAGGCAGGAGAATCGCTTGAACCCCAGAGGGGGAGGTTGCAGTGAGCTGAGATTGCGCCACTGTACTCCAGCCTGGGCGACAGAGCGAGACTCCCTCTCAAAATAAATAAATAAATAAATAACACAAAACAAAACAAAACAAAACAAAAATAGACCATGCCAAATTTGTTATATTTCGGGAATTAAAGTTGAAATAACAACATTACAAATGTGTTAATAAACTTGCCATATACATAGATGTCAAAAGGAAAAATATTCATAGTAGATGCAGAAAAATTACATATAAGATTCACAATCCACTAGTATAAAAACAGAGTACTTTAGAAATAGGAAAACCAACAATCTATAGCAAATATCATACTTAACGGTGAAAATATAGACAGTTCCTTTTACTCAGAAATTAGAGAAGCCTGTTCTTATTCTACATTGCTCAGGAAGATAAAGCTGGCAAAGATTGTGCCCAGAATTCTACCTGCCCATCCAGCTCCCTGGGTGCAGCTCCTGGTCACAGCTCTGTGGTCTCAGTGCCTGGGTCCCAGACCCCAGGTCACACAGTTCCAGGGTCCCAGGGCCCTGGTCCCAGTCACAACCAGGAAGGAGGTGACTGATTGAGCCCAGGAGGGGTGTTGAACCTCCCAGCTGCACCCTGTTCAGGATCTGCTCATCCTCTAGCCTCCAGATGAGCCATGTGCCCAAGGTCCAAGGACATAAGCAGCAAGGGTTTGCTGTGGACATGACAGTTGCTAACTCCTGGTAGGTTCTAGGAGGTCCAAAGCACTAATGAAGCCTCTGCCTACCCATTGGACCTGAGCTGAGCCTGAAAGACTGAAGTCCAGGATGTCCGGAACTGTCTACACTTGGTACATATTTGAAAAGGCTCCTGTGGAGGCAATCTCTCAAACCCCTTGCAAAGCTGGAGCTGTCACATGGGGGCTTTCCCAGTTTAGGAGTGTGGAGGCCACAGTCCTCCTGGACCACTGTGCCCACCTGGTGCCAAGCACCAGCAGGAGCAGCCACTGGGGACCTGACTGTCCTCCAGGACTGCTGCCCAGCTGGGAAGAAGGGGCGGTGGTCTTTATTTTATTGCCTCTTAATCATGTTTTGTATGTACAGACATGGAGTTACTTGAATGCTGGAATCAGGTCCCATCTTGGTGTCCTGAGGCTAGTCCAGTCCAGGTGCATAGTGGATGGATTGGAGATCAAAGGATGACATTTCAGCTTCATGGCAAGTTCTCTATTCAATTCTTCCACAGAAGGAAGATCAATTGATTGGAAGGAAGGGATCACTCGGGCCTCCAGAACTAAACCCAGTGTAGTTTTCAGATTTTGGTACCTGAAGAATCATGAAGCCAGTACAACAATGACTCCTCTGCATCTCATAGCCAGGGCATGAACATGTCTTCCCTGGGCAACAGCTTCCTATTTTCACCTGTCAATGCAGTCTCTACCTGCTATCTTCTAAAAACATCCCTCCCCACTATAAAATCCTTTGGCACTAACCCACACTTAGTTTTCCTTCCTGACTGAAACATACAAGGGTTGCCCGATCTGCCCCTGCTCCTTTTCCATCTCAATCCTAATTAATTAATTAATCCTAATAATCCTGAATTAATTTTAATTCAAAAATTAAATCCCGACTTTTGCTAATTTGGGCATTTGTCCATTTGCTCATGGTGAAATCTGGCCAATTCCTACATATTTTTGAAGATTGGTGAGACGGTGTTAAGACACTTGGCTTTAGAATTGGATGGGTGAGGGATATATTTGGGAACACTTTTGGCCCGAGTTTTATCATTTGGAAAATGGGAGTAAGGCTAGCTACCGCCTAGAATTGTTGAATTCTTAAAATCTGTATGTACAAACACTTGCAAGGTGTTAGGCCGGAGTGTCCACCAGCACAGTGCAGTGTCTGGCTTATAGTACAAATCCTGCACATGCTGATATCTTTCCCCTTTGACCCTCCACGCCGACGGGAGGAGTGAGGGCCGCCACCCCGACCTCCATGCCCCTCCCTCATACTCCACAGACACTGGAAAGCCCTCCCTCAACCACTGTCATAGTGCCTTCGTCTCTTCCTTTTTAAAAAATCTCACACTACCGCTCTTGCTGTTCTTTGAGGACAATGTCCCAGGGCTGTATATCTCCAAGGGTTGAAGCAATGTTGGCATGTACCTTGTGCATAGTAACTGTTTGTTGAATGAAATAAGGAGCAAGCACATCTTCCCACTGGGTGAAGAGACCTTTTATCATGGGAAAGATTTGAGTCCTTGTGTGTCTGGCAAAATGTTATCAATACATTTTCACATAAAGAGCTTTTTATCCCTTGAAATTATAGAGTCGGTTAAAAGTTTCATAATGGTTGGTTATTTTTTTTTCCAAGACTTCCAAGTTTGGATGAGATGTTATTTTGGACAGTATTTTAAATTAAGTTCTTGAGTTGGTATAAAAATATCATGAACCTCAGATGTAGCAAAGAACGCAGCTATTGTCAAAGGGTAAGCACTTTAAAATGAAACAAGTGGTATCATCTCCAAAACTCTTGTGCTAATTCTTCCAGAGCGTGTTCTGTGGGGAGAAACACACTGCTATGGAAACCACTAAAGAGAAGCAAAAAAATTCTTTGTAACTAGGAGCTGGGGCCTTTAGCTTTGCAAATTAGTGCCAAAATACCACTTATCCATCTGCATCCCTGACAGTACAAAGATAGTAAAACATAGCACCTTATCCTGTACTTGCTCATGCAGATGGAGAAGTGTCTGAATGTGATAAAGACCGTGTCTAGGTTTCTCCTGGACACCAGGATCCGGAAGGACAATCCCACTGTGATAAGCAGAGGTAGCGAGCACTGCATGCTGGCACCTGAGATGACATTCCCAAAGGGCTTTTGCAAACTGGAAAGCACGGTGGATGCGATTTTTTTACCCTCCTGTGTGCTCTGCATCTAGGTTGTGCACCATCAAGCAGAATGCTGAAAGCAACCCTTGTGTGTCCTGCATTTTCTGTGAGGAAGCTGCACTTACATTAACTTCTCTAATCTCTATTAGCACAACCTGTGGAATAAAGCAGAGCAACGTGAGCATAGTTTTTTATACATAGAAAGATGTGTCAGTTGCCAGGGTTTGCCTCCTCATTTGGAGCACATACTGGTGTCTTTATGTTCCTTTGTGTTTTGCCTAATGCATAGGATGAATAACCAAATGGGAAACATAAAGATAGACATTTCGTGGCTTGTCAGCCAAACAAATTAATATTCTTGCAAACATAGATGTAAGCATGACCAAAAATAACCATGCTAGCTGGGGCCACATGGATTTCCCTCAAGTAAAAAGTACCAATTAAATTCTATGGAGGTTATTTTTAATTCCATAGTTTATCAAACCATTTTTTTTTTTAACTTCCTCAGTCATTTCTCTCTTTCGAAATGTCCTTAAATCTAATAGGTCCAGAAGTAGGAGAGGGGGACCGAGGCATCCTCTCACTGATGAGTGGGAGGACAGGGGAGGCAATCCTTGCTATGGTTTGCATGGGGCCCCTCCAAACTTCAGGTGTGGAATCTTGATGGTCAGTGTGGTGGTAAGAAGAGATGAAGCCTTTAAGGTGTGATGAAGCTATGAGGGCCCCTCTCTTGAGAATGGAATTGAGGCCTTTATAGAAGAGACTTCAAGCAGCATTCAGCTCACCTGGCCTTCTGTCAGGTGAGGACACATCCGTTGTATCTTCTGGAAGATGAAGTAACAAGGTGCCACCTTAAAAATGGAGAGCAGCCCTCACCAGACGCTAAATCTGCTGGCGTCTTGGTCTTCGACTTCCCAGCCTCCAGAACTGTGAGAACTACATTTCTGTTCTTTACAAATTACTCAGTCCCTCTGGTATTTTGTTACTGCAGCACAAAGCAGACTAAGACAGTCTCCATAACTTCTGCTCAGCCTAAAGAACCAGCTTCTTGCTCAGGTGGAATAGATCTTCCAGAGGGAAGCTGTATTTCTACTAGAAAATCAGTTGTATTTTCACCAATCACTAAGCCTCCTCCAGACATCAGGGCAGTTGTAGAAGCACCTGGGAAATGGAAATGGGCCCTTTTCCAGAACGCCCCCACACAGGTCAGTGGGACATTTATTTCCCTCTCTGTGAGAGACCTGTTTGGTTGGGAATGAGAGGAATGCTGTCTGACTTTTATACCCACTTCCGGGGAGCAGTCAGCTCCCACATGAGAAAGAAGCATTTCTCCAGGGGCCAGGACCCCCTCTGGATGCCAGAACCTCAGGACTTTCACTACACAAACATGTACATTCTGAATCATTCCTAGCAACTCTTCATGCAAAACAAACAAGGTGAGGAAAGTACCTCTCAGATGCACAAGCCAAGAAATCTAGAAACTCACTTTCCTAACCCCAAGTTATCTGCAGAGCACGCCCACAGAAAGCACCTGGGTGTGAGGCACTGCTTTTCTCTGGTGTTCACAGCTTTTAAAGACAGCATTTGGGAAAGTATGTTCTCATTCATAGCTGATGCAAAAGGTCCTTACACTTTTCTTGTAGTTTAGTCATTTTGTAATTGTAACTGATTTTTCTTTGATGTTCTTTCTTTTTGAGTCATATAAAGAAAAAATAAACTTTGGTTTAAGTTTTTTTGTTAGCTTTACTTTTGTACAATAGTGCTTGTCTTACTGAACCACATAATGAAATTAGAAGCTGCCAGATGTCAATCAGCATGGCCCCAAGTACCATGTCCTTGTGTATATCCGTGTGTATGGAATATATTTATCATATGCTTATTGTGTGCTGGGAACTGTGTAAACTTTTTAATGCATTATGTCAAATTGTAATAACTACTCTGAATGGTGTTTTGTTAACCATGTTTCAGAGATGAAGAAATTGAGGTTTACCTACAAGCAAACTTGCCCACTATCATAAACTCATGATTGGTCCAAAAGATTTAGCAATCAAATCCTTTGCTCTATCCAGGATAAGTTGCAGTTGTATTTCGAGCATTTACAGAGTCCAGCGTTGGCAGATAGATACTTTTCATCATAATGCATAAGTATCCATCTATTAATACTTTAACGTTTTTAAATTAGTTTTCTGAGACTGATGTAAAAACTTACCACCAACTGGTGGTTTAAAATAACAGAAATGTGTTCTTTCATATTCTAGAGACCGGAAGTCCAAAATCAAAGTGTCCTTTTAGTGTGTCTCCAAAGCAACAGAGACTTTCTTCCTTTGCCTCTTCCAGCTTCTGGTGACTCCAGCTGGCCTTTGGCTTATGGCCACCTCACTCCAATCTCTGCCTCTCTGGTCAGTTGCTTCCTACTATTGTGCCTGCCTTTCCTCTGGGTGTCTCTTATAATATACTTGTCATTGGATTTAGGGCCCACTCAAATAATACAGATGATCTCATCTCGAGGTCTTTAACTTGTTTACATCTGCAAAGAGCCTGTTTCCAAGTAAGGTTGCAGGTTCCAGGGAATAGGATGTGGACATATGTTTTGGGAGGCTACTATTCTACTATGTAACACTACGTTTTTAAATGGAAATGAAGATTTAGCAAGTATTTTTATCATTTACCGTATTTTTAAATATATGTTATCTTTCTTGACATGTATATTGTGAAATAGCTATACATTACTTAATAGAGAAGGATTATTTAATTCCTGAGTTATAAGCCCTTTCTGATTTTAATATCTTATATGTTCTACTGTTCCATTTCATTATAGATATTTATACCTTATTGTTTAATTTCATTATAGATATTAGCGTATCAAATTAAGATGATCTATAATTTTTCTATAATTTATTTTTCAGATTTTAGTATAAGGGTTATGCTATCTTCATAATTAAATAAAATAAAATTTCTTTTTCTTTCCCTACTTGCCACCATATTCTATGGAATATGTTATGAAATATCAGATTTATCTAAAACACAAATGCATGAAAAAAGTATAATTTTAGAACTGTCTCATTTCAGGACACTCATTAAAGTGAATTCTTTGTATTTTGTAAGGCCTTCCATGTGTATCAGCATGTTCAAATTATTTACCTGCTTGAATCAATTTTTAATCTATATTTTTCTAGAAAAATAATCAATTTCTAGCTTTTCAGAGTATTGGTAAGAGTTAAAGTTATTTTTTCCATTAGTTTCAACAACTGTCCTCTGTATTTGTTGTTAGAGACTCTTCTTCTATCTGACGTTTTATCTACTTTTATTGTTCAGTGTTCCTGTCTAAATATATGGATGTTGTATTAGAGTTTCCATTGGATTCATTGCTCTGTCTTTTATTCTTATTGACTTTTCCTAAGTGTCTTCTTGTTAAAATACTGTATTTTATTGCAATTATTGTATTTAGAATTAGTGAATAAACAGAAGAAGCCATCTCCCTATCATCTTACCTCATTTTTGTCCAGTAAATTTTACTTTAAAATATAATACCCTTTAAGTTAAAATTTTTAACAAACAAAATCTCTATTTTCTTCCTTTGAACTTGGAGCCCTGGCCCAGCCCATCCTACAGACATGGTGGTGCCATTTACTTCGGCCTTTTACTTTGTCACTCCCTTAATTCTATCAGAGGTATTGCTAACATCTCCAGTTAATAATTTCCACTAACAACGCAGAACTTGATTAGCATAATAAGCATTTCCCATCTGCACTGAGCAGTCTTCCCGTCATCAGTCTGGAAACTAACTACTGTATAGAGAAATCAAGGGGAATGATTAGAATTAGCGCACACAAGCCACTCAACACAACGCTCTTGCCATCCACTGGGCGTAATCGGTAGATTATGCAAACGTGGTTACTGTCATTTCCACACAAACTAGAACATACGCGTGGAAGAAGATGACTTTGGAGCTTGATAAGAGGTTCTGTGGAGACTTGCCCAGGAGATGTCAAGCAAGGCAATGGCCTCCTGAGGGAGGAGCACGCACCGCAGTCAGCCTTGGGGCCACCGGCCCAGCCGGGGCCTCTGCTCAAGAAGTTTTCCCTCTTACAGCTTTGGGACCCTCATCTGGAAGGAAAAGGAGTGACTGAAAATGAGTGAAGGCGTTCCCCAGTGGCTGTTCCCAACAGCATCAATTGTGTAGACCCCTACATGCAGAGAGACCCCAATGCCTTCTCAGTTCCACGTGCTGTCGATGCCTCAGATCATCCTGGATGCTGTCCTTGTTGACAACCCAAAGATACGGACCTGCTGAATTCTTGACCTCCATAATGTCAATGGTCTTCACCTCATCTGCATATTTGCCATCTTCTCCCTGGTCATCCCTCAGACCTTTGCACCATTCCAAAGTACACCACCTTCTAAATGTGAGTTATGCCTTGTTCCCTTTTTACTTCTGATTTGATTCCTAATGAAGTTTTTATTTTATTTTGTACATACTATGAATATAAAAGAATATAAAGAAAGTGTACATGAATATAAAAAATATAAGTACGTCACCCAGCATAATAAAAGCACCTTTACCCAAGCTTTGGAGGCCACATGTGATCATTCCCAATGCAAAACCTCAACCTCAGTATCAAAGATAAGCATCACTTTGAATATTTTACAATTATTCTCCTGCATTCATTCTAGTCTTATTATTTCCCTAAATAATTTAGTGTTGTGTATTAGAATTTTATATGAATGGTTATCATACTGTATGGATGTCTTCTTCTGTGTCTTGTTTTTACATACAATGCGGTGTTTGTGATTTGGCCATGATAATGTTATCAATACAAGTAATTCATTTTTACAGCTGTGTTTTTCGTTCTGTGGACACATTGTATAAGTATATAACGATGTATTTCTTTATTGTCCTGTCATTGAAACTTTGTGTTGTTTACAATTTTTGGCTATTAGAAATAACACTGCCATGAACATTCTTGCTCATGCACCCTGGTATGCACTGGGCATATGCCAGGAAGCAAAGTTGCCAGGCTGTAGCATATGTGAATCTTCAAATTTGCGAGACAATGCCAAACTCTTTCTCCACGCTCTTGTAGATATTTTGTACCTTTCCCAGCATTGTTTAAGAATCCTCATTGCAGTCGGGCGCAGTGGCTCACCCCTGTAATCCCAGCATTTTGGGAGGCTGAGGTGGGTGGATTACTTGAGGTCTGGAGTCCATGACTAGCCTGTCCAACATGGAGAAACCCTGTTTCCACTAAAAATATAAAAATTAGCCGGGTGTGATGGCGGGCGCCTGCAAACCCAGCTACTCAGGAGGCTGAGGCAGGAGAGTCACTTGAAGGCAGGAGGCAGAGGTTGCAGTGAGCCGAGATTGCGCCATCGCACTCCAGCCTGGGCGACAGAGTGAGACTCTGTCTCAAAAACAAACAAACAAACAAAAAAGTATCCTCATTGCTCCACATACTCCCCAATACTTGGTTTTATTATTTTTTAACTTGTCTTGTTAAATGGTGATGTCTCATTGTTGTTTTACTTTGCATTTTCTTGATTACTCGGAAGAGTGGGCATATTTTCATGCTTTTATTGCCTATTTGTTTTTTCTCTTCTGTGAAATGCCATTTCTGTCTTTTGCTCATTTATCTGTGGGTGGTCTTTTTCTCCTGTATTGCCTTTGCATGTTTATTCAGTTCTCTTCTGCCATTTAAGTATTAGTGTTCTTAATGCTCAGTCTTGGGCTCTCTTTTCTTCTTAAGCTTCTTTCTTCTCATATAATCCCATCTACTCTCAGTTACCATCTAGTCATACCATATGTATGCAAATTACTTCTGATTTTATATTTCTAGACAAGATCTAATTTCTAGCTTCACATCTTAAATCCAACTATTTCTCAGTATGCTCACTTGGATGTTTCAAAGGCGTCACAATTTTAACTTCAAAACCAAAATTATTATTTTCCTCCAAATCTGTTATTTTTAGTGTTCTCAATCTCTTAAGTGTTTTACAAGGCAGAAACCTGGAGGGCATTTTGACTCTCCTCTCTCTCCCATACATAATTTCTCAGAAAGGTCTATCAAGTTTACCTCCAACACACTTCTCACGTCCATGTTTCTTTCCATGCCCCCTACAAAACCCTAGTCTAAGCTATGTCATCTTTAAGCTATGGCTGCAGTTTTTTACTAGCCTCCCTGAATGTATGCTGTATGTGTCCATTTAGTTCTCCACACTAGAGCAAGTGAGGTATCCTTTTTAAGTGCACAGTTGATGATATGGGAAACATCAACAGCTTCCCATCTCTTAGAATAAAGTCTAGCATTGCTAACATGTAACCAAGAACATTGTCCATTTCCTGGCCTCTGCCTACGTCACCTCCTGTGATTTCTCTTGCTCCTTGTGCTCAGCTGCACCAGATTGGTTTCCATTCCTTGAAAATCTGTGTGTTTATCTGCCCTCATTATTGGACAGACTGCTCTCCATTCTTTGAATGATACCTACATGGTTCCATTGTGCTTTACTTAGGTATCACCTAAGAATCTTAGCCCAAGCACAACTTCCTCGGAATGTCATTCCCTGATAAGCCTGTCTGTTTTATAAGCTCACCAAGAATTGCAGTCATTTTGTTTGGACGTCTAATGCATCCGGAAATATGAACATCTACCCTCCCCCGGAGTTCCCTGGGGGTGGGGAAGGTGTTTGTTTTGGTCCCCATTAAACTTAAACCCAATGCAGTGCCTGGCTCATTATAAACACTTAAGAAATATTTATTAAATTAATAAATTATACTCTCATATCGTCTGGTTTTTAAAAGATACATCGGGTTTTATTTTTTGTTGTTACCTGGTATCACTGGTCTGTAATAAAGCCCAACTCTGCACATGTATGTTGTAAAATGCTCGAAATAAGATCACAGGGTGCCCGGGGAGGTGGGGGGGAGTTGGAGGCATATTGATGTGATTTCTAAAATAGGAAAAGACGTGGTAAAATGAAACTTAGAGGCGACTAGGCTACTCATCAAGTCACTGACACAGGAACTTGGAAGGGCATCCATTGCATGGAGCATCGAAGTGTTCAAGGTGAAATAGGTCAATCCTTGGGCCGCTTCTTGGCTTTTGGTTTGTTTTTGTTTTTGTTTTTATATAACCAACTTATTCTCAAAATTCTCTTATACATGATTCTGTTTCATTTCATTTTGTTTTCATTCTCTTTTACAATTACGGAGATGATTTGGAAAGAAAAAGGAAGAAGAGATATCCTTTTCCAATTCAGAGTCTTACATGAGACATCTAATAACATTACTGTCCTGTGAATTCTAAGCAAATTAGAAATAAAATAAGATGATGACATTTGGGATGGCAGAGAGTCAAAAACTGAGATCCACTCTGGGTCAGAAGAAATACCTGTAGAATTTCAAGATGTATCAAAGGGAAATCATAATAAGATGCACATAAACAAGACCAAAAAATACCAGGTATTGCAATTATGCTAACCTAATTAGGATGAATAGTTAAGACAAAATATTTAACTGTTAAGTGGATTTGTAAATCATAAATATAAATATTGTGCCTAACAAAGGGAATGGTGTGAAAACAATATGACAAAACTTAAGTGGGTTGCCATATTCAATAATTTCCTCAATCATAAATACAGATTGTACAGAAGAAAAAGACATTCTTTAGAAGACTTCAACTCATTTGCAGTAAGAAGACTTTGCAAAATTGCATCTGACTCTACTAGATTATAATTGGTCAAGCTGGTGCTTTATGACCAATCAGAAGTGATAGGCTTCATAAAGTTCTGTAATTTCAGACATTTCAGAGGAGACTATGTTCATTTCCAGCACACATACATGCAGCTTTTCAAGGACACATACTGGCTGTGTTACCAGAAGGAGTGTGGAATAATGAAAAATAATATTCTCTGCCGTGTTACTCCTAAAGGATCCTCTGCAACCCCAGGCAATGTATGCCCAGTGCCTCTCCTCAGCACAATGTGAAATTGGCTTTTATTATTAAAGGGCATGGTTCAAGTAGAACACATAGGACATCCCCTGCGTCAGGGCAATTAAATTGTCCTAGTCAGGAGAAATGAGTTTCTCCTGGATGATGGATCCAAATTTTAGTTCCAGGTTCCCCAGGTGCCCCCTCTTCCTAGTGATCTCCCTAGAGAATGCATTCTTATTAAATTTCTTGTGTGCAAGTTCTCATATCAAGGTCAGCTTCTAAGGAAACTGCTTTACAAAAGTGACCTGAAAGTCTTATCCATCATACCAATTAGTATTTGTTTTAAGTCAAAGAAATGTATCTCTAATTGTGGAATTGGGTCTATTCACAGAGGTAAAAGAAGGGGTTCCCAAAGGTCCAGAAAACCATCTGACATAACGATTACCACATACAGGTAAAAAGTTTGTCCCACAGGGAAGGCACAGGATGGAAACATGGACTCTGAAGAATAACAAAAGAATAAATAAATAATAGCTATTCCCATAGTCCAAATGTCAAATGTTAATGAAATATCACTCAGCACAAGCTGGGCTTCAGTGTGCTGCTGGTACTGTGTTGGTAAAACCTCCCGTGCAGAGTCACCCTGCCAAAGAGGCAACGTGGGCATGCTGCATTTGAGCAAAGGGTGCTTTGAACAGACTCAGGTCCCATCAACGCCATCACAGTGAACCCTGATGGGCTCATATGACAGAAATGAAGGAGACTGTTAGAAGAACAAAAGAATGCTTCTTCAGTAAGGGATATACTATGTGTGTGGCTGAAATCCCAGAGGTTGAAGAATAAACCTGCCTGCCCATCTCACATAGACCTGAGAATGAGAATGAAAATAATGGCCTGAAAGGGTTGAAGTGAAAAATCCCCCATAACAAATGTGGGAGCAAAAGGAAAATGGCCCGTGTTAAGCAGAACTCCGTGGTGCAAGTCATTTCTGTGCAGGAAGCAAGTCTCTGGGTTAGAAGTGACAAACAGAGCCTTGATCTCCTGTTGGAGAATGGAGAAATGACCAAAGACCAGGAGCCAGCGCTATGCAGGATGCAAGACATGGATGTTGTCTGCTGTGAATAGTGGTAGAAAGCGGAGCTGACGTCCTCTGTCAGAGACTGGAGCTGATGCAGCCTGGGAATATCAGAGATGTTAGAATCAATGAGTGCACTGAATAAGAAGTGTAGAGGCCTTAGATAATTGGCAAAGAAAATTCCTCAATAAACATTTGTCCCACTGTAGTGCTTTTCTTAAATTAAGGTAAAAAAGGAACTTTTGATGGCACTCAAGGGGGAAATTGTTTTTACAGGTGTGGTTTTCCAGCCCATCACCCTTACTCCCCACACATAGGAAATAGAAGCATGATTTCCTAGTTAACCATTTATTGAAGGATTCATTTTCTCAGTTGACTTAAGCTCATAAGTCTTCATCTATGTATGCCCAGAAATGAGAAGACATACATTTTCTTTATATCTTTCCCCCAGTGCAACTGACTGAATGTTTGTGTCCCTGAAAATTCATGTTTTGAAGTCCTAACCTCAGTGTGATGGTATTAGGAGGTGGGGCCTTTGGGAGGTAATTAGGTCATGAGGGTATAGCCCTTATGGAAGGGATTAGTGCCCCTGTAAAGGGACCCCAGAGAGCTCCTTTGCCCTCTTTTGGCCACGTGAGGGCACAATGAGTAGTTGGCAGTCTGTGACTCAAAAGAGAGTCTTCATTAGAACCCCACTATGCTGGAACCCTGATCTTGGACATCTTAGCCTCCAGAGCTCTAAAGAATAAATTTCCATTGTTTATAAGATACCCAGTCTATGGTATGTTTGTTATAGTAGCCTGAACTCTGACAATAGATAATATTAACTCTCCACTACGGTCTGTAGCTGAAAACAGCCATGTGGGTCTAGGTTACTGTTTCTCCAATATTGCCTGAAGACCATCTGCATCAGCTACCTGCATAGCTGGAATGAGAGACGTTTGACTCTCTTCCCAGACATAATGAAGCAGAATCCACCTAGGCGGGCTCAGAGCTCTCCATTGTTAATCAGAACAGAACTCCCAGTTGATTTCATGGATTAGGTTTTAGGAATTTCATGTCTATCTGAGAAATATTATTACATATACCTGAAAATTGGTATTTAGCTTGCAAACCACTATAACGGTAACATATAAATATGACATCTGTTTGTATTTTCCACATTTTGTGGATAGGAACTGTTAACTTCTAACTTCCCCCAAAAGGGCACCAAAACAACCCACTGTTATAGTAAAGCTGAGTTTACTGCTTGCTGCAGCAAGGAATCCACTAAACCATTATGACAGCATCTTAATAGCATCTGAGGGGAGTTCTATGGTTTTGGTGAGGGTTGAGTTTCTGTTTTAAGATAAGTCTTTTCATGCTATTAGGAATGGGCTAATTGGGATTATGTAAAGTACATGCATTATAGTTTGGGACTGGTGGGTGCAGCAAAAGGAGACTTTGAAGAAAGTCTCCAGGAATAGGCCGTTGTTTGGTGAGAAAAGAGTTATTTACTGAGACTAGTTAAGTAATCTATTGCCTGAGATGGGGATAAGGACTCAGTTGACAAGTCTATTCTCCAGATAAATAGATTTTTGAGAAGATCCAGATACCGTAGAGTTATTTGTAAGTTTATCATCTCGGCAAAGTTTTCCTAGAATAGAAAAATTACATTAATACAGACTGCCAAAGGCTAAAGTCTCGCTAATGTGGACAGTGAACTGTGTAGTTGCAGATGCTTTAAGTTCTTCAAATTGGGAGTCGGAGTTTCCTGTGTCTTATTAACTCTGTGGAATGTTCTGTTGGCTCTTTGTCAGCGTCAGTGGAGGACGACCCAGACTGCAATTTCAGGAAGGAAATCAGACCTGAACCTGGCACTCAGAGATGCTCTTCCAACCGGGGTTAAGCAAAAATACATAGAAGACAGGATATGCTTCATTGCATCTCTCAGGTCTAATGTCTGTGGTAATAGGATAAAGGAAATTGAAATGTTTGGTCTCTGATTTCTCTGTGGGAAAGGCTGGAGAATATTTCATTTTTGAGATATGCTACTGGTCAAGGATTCACTTTGTCATATCACTAGTGTGGTTGCAAATTTCAGGGCTGATACTTTTTTAAGCAACATCATCACCCACACCTGGTACACTTTATTTATCACTGCCTGTGAACTTGGATGGACAAGAGTGATCTCAGTTTATTTTTTGTTGCTATAAAAAAATACCTGAGGCTATGTAATTTAGTTTAGAAAAAGGTTTATTTAGCTCACGGTTCTGCAGGCTGTGCGAGAAGAATGGCGGCAGCCTGTTTCGGCTTCTGGTGTGGCCATTCGTGCTGCACTGAGACACCACAGAAAAGTTCAAAGGGGAAGTGGGAGCATGCAAGTGCGAAGACAGACAGCACCTGATAGGCTTCCTGCCTTTATAACAACCCACTATCCGGGAATTAATTAATTTGTTTCTCAAGAACCAATCCAGCCTTAGAAGAGCCAGAACTCACTCACTACCCTGAGCCAACACCTCCCACCACACTGGGGGTCAAATTTCAACATGAGATTTGGTGGAGACAAACGAACTCTATCCAAACCACAGTAGTAGCTAAGCATATTATTGAGAAGGGAAATAAACCAAGGTAACTCATCAGCTAACTTCAGAGTGGGCTTGCTGGGTAAACTTAAGTAATATTTGGTCCTCACTTAGTTCATAACTACAGGTCATAACATCAAATAGCCACTAATTCACAAAGGCGTGACCTGTACTCCCCATGTCTGAACTTTGAATGGCAATTACAAAGAAAAAAAAAACAGAGTGTGCTTGGAGAATGTGTCTATGCAGATGGCTATATGATTTTTTTTATATTCCAGAGACCTTCTGACCTACATGAGGATAGCAGCACTTTGATGAATCCTGGATGTGGCAGCGGAGATAAACAGGATGGCAAAAAACTAAAATGCTGGAAGGTGTTTGCAGGAACAGTGCTACCTCAAGTTTTCAAGTCATGGCGCACATAGAAAATAGTGGTATTTATAAAATATACTGGTCAGGTTCAGGAATTTCTGCCCTGAAAACAGAGGAGAATCAGTAGCTCAACAAACCTATGCTCATTCAAGAACTCAGGTTGGAAAGTTCTGATCTAGGAAAAGAAAAAAGCTTATTTCTGGATCTGCCTCCACATTCTGTCATCAGAGAACAGGGGAGGAGATAGAATCTCAGATTCAAGAACATTCGCGGAACCCCATTTTTAGGTGGAAAATAGTAACTTGGCTGCTTTAAAAAGGACATAATTGGAAGAAAGATTCTGTTTCCGGTTGATTGTGTTACTTTTTTTTTTAAGTTGGCCTTTTTCTATCACTGGAGAGGTGAGAAGGAAATTCCACTGCTGTAGTGGGCTTAGGGAAGAGGGGAAAAGACTGCCTTGAGCTTACATCTGCTGAATAAAAGAAGAAACCCCTTTGTGATCATTGAAATTTCATTTGGTTTGGGGGATTAAGGCCTCAGCTCGTCATCTAAGTTGCCATTGTTTGGTGCAATATCAGATGCACAGCTAGATAGTTTGGGAAAACTGAGGCAACAGCTCCATGTCCTCACCTTCTCACCGAACACTGGCTTTTACAAGCACTCATTGCTGCTTGGGCTGGGAAGGGTGGGGTTGATGCAGAAGGAGCGCTGATGCCTACATATCCAAAGCTTGACCCAGAAGGAGATGTCATGCAATTACCAATAAGCTTCTTCAAACTGAGAGCCTGTGGGATGCCACCATCACTGACAATGGCTCCTTGGGTTTTCATTGCTTGGAGAAGATAATTACAGCTCATTGTGCCCATTGAGCAGGCACATTTGTGGGCATACAAGAAACAGCAGATAGTAATCCTTGGACTTGATTATACATACATTCTTTTTTTCTTTTTAATTACAGTAGTCTTCTGTGACACAAGTGGCACTTCTGTTACTCTCCTGAAGGCGGACCCTCTGAATCACCCTCGAGGACAGGCACTTGCTCTGCACAGACTTCCCTGTTTGGAGAGCCTTCTGTACATCCAGCTTCCTACTTTCCCCAGGCACTAAACAATGGGGTTCTGTCTAAGGCTTGTTGAATTTGTCAAACCAGGACAGTAAGGAATTGAATTCTATGACAGCAAGTGTTTTTAGAAACAAAAATGAAGGTCAAACTTGGGTGTTCTAATTCATTTTCTTCAAAGCAACTAGACATGGTAACAAAGATCTCTCTTTTTCTCCTAGACACACACAGAGACCACACTTAGTGAGAAGCAACATTAAAATTGCTAGAGAGTCTTACACAAATGTCTATAAAAGCAGGCTTTGAAGCTTCAAGTCATTGCACTGTCCTCAGTCCATAATATTTCATTCCCTTTTTCTTTACATACGATTTCAGTAAGTAAATGTAGTATATATCCACACACACATAATTTATATATTTTAATTCAGACAACAATCCTGTGAGCTGGGTGTAATGATTAATTTTATGTGTCCACTTCACTGGGCCACAGACTGCCCAGACATTTGGTAAAGCATCATTCTGGGTGTGTCTGTGAGGGTGTTTTGGGGTGAGATTGACATGTGAATTGGCAGACTGGATAGAGAAGATTGTCTTCCCTACGGTGGGTGGGCTTCATCAGTCAACTGAAGACCTGAACGAATATCCGAGTAAGAAGGAATTCCCTTGCCTAAGTGGCTGATTGGGATGTTGTTTTTTTCCTGCTTTCAGATTCTAATTGAAAAAATGGCTCTCCTTGGATCTCAAATCTGCCAGCTTTTGGACTAGAACTCACAACATCAGAAGGCTCTCCTGGTTCTTAGGCCTTTGGATCCTAATGGGAACTACACCACTGGACTCTCCTGAGCCTCCAGTTTGCCAACTACACTAGCCAATTACATATACATGTAACTGGCTACTTGGGTTTTCACACACACATATACGTGTGTGTGTGTGTGTTTCTCTGGAGAACACTGACTAATACTGTGGTATTATACTTCCCATTCTAAAGGGCTCAAAAAAGCTTTATGGCACCCTAAAGTAATGTAGCTAGAAAGCTACATCTAGTAATCAAATTCAGTGCTTTTCCCTTTTCACTGCAGCTGCCATGATATGAAAGCCCCAGCCCCTCTACTGTAAAGTGTCCAGACTATCTGACTCTCTGCAAACCTGGTACAAATGCAGGGTTCCCTGAAGGCAGATGTCTACAATCCAACAGCTCCCCTTTCCCCAGGCATCTCCTTTAGAAATGCACACCCCTACTCATCAAGACTGATTGATTTGCCTTCTCAGTATCTGCATTTTCCCTGAGCATGTGTCCAGCTCTTACTCATAAATCCTCAAACACCACCTCTAAACATAAGAGAGGGGCCCCACTTCCTCACCCCAGAGGAATCCCAAGGCCTGACTGGGCACCAACATGCTTACTAACCTCATGCACAGAGTTACCACACGATTTACGATCCAGAACAAGACCCTTTGGAGAAGAGAGTGGAGAGGTGCTATAAATCCCAACGCTAGGACAGCAGATATAAATGGTGACTCTCCTGGGTAGACTGGGAAGTATGGTCAACCTATTTATATACCTAACGCCTATTGAACATCATTTTAGCAAATGCCATGGCTTTACCATCCCTGAAATAGAGGATCAGCATGTTCTGATAATTGACCCTCACATTTTCTCCTTTTCTACCTAAAAAATAATGTACCAAACTTCAGGTGGTGTTGCTCTAAGGACCTAAGACATTTTTAACAATCCAGTCAAAATTCCTGTGTGACATACACACACACTTGTTTCTTTCTATCCCCTTTAAGTTCAAAGAAAGTGCTGTATCTAAGGAAGTTGCTTTGGACTGCTAGAAAATCATCAATTAAAGATAAATCGTCAGGAAAGAAATTTCAGGGCTTGCCCATTCAGGAAAGCATGTATAATTTGGTGAACCTAAAACTTCTAGTGGAGTTGTAAGTCTTCCTCATGCTCCATAGACACCTGGTCGAGGCTTCTGGTGTCCTGTGTCTGAGAGAGGGTGGAAAAGATTTTCTTGCCCATTTGTTATCCTGCCTTTGAATGTGAGAATAAACAGGGCTAAAATCAAACATCATTAATTTATTCAAAAGGTTCAAATTTCAAAAAGAGGATTGACTTATTAGAACCAGTTTTGGTAGTAAGAGTGAAACTTGTTGCTGGATTTTTTTTTTTTTTTTACATTGTACAAAGAAAATAAATGAATATAATTCAATTTCTCACTTCCAAACATGTTTACACAAAAGTCAAGTTGTAATGTTTTTCCATAGTATTTAAAAGAGCACAGTAATAGCACATTAATAGAAAATAGGTCAATGGTCATGACAGATTCCAGAATACTCCACAGGTTTTACATAGATGATAATCTATAGGGAAAGTAGAAGCTATTCTAGAAATGATGTTTTAAAAAAGTAATTATTAATTCAGAAAAATGTCTTGAGCTATATTTCTACATTGTACCATTCACAAAAAGTTGTTTGTAAGAAATCAAATAAGTAAATCAGTAATCAAATAAGTTAGTAAGGAATCAAATAAGTAAATTAGAATGTAGAAACATTCGACAAATATAAAAATAGACAAATATTAAAAACACGTTTATTATGCTAGTTTAAAAAAAGGATTCATAATTGAAACAATAAGGCAATTTCTAAAGAGCAACAGTTCCTTTGTCTACATTAAAAGATAGAATTTTTATATGGCTAAAGATGTCACGAAATATTTAAGTACAATAGAGCAGGAAGAGAAAATAAAAAGAAATATTGATTATTAATAAAAAATACATAAAAGACTCAACAGAAAAAAAAGTGGGCAAAAGGAATGTATAGGCAATTGTCCAAAAAAAAAAGAAGAAAAGAAAAAAGACATACAAATGGTTACCAAATATATGGAAAAAGAATCCATCTAAGAAGTAAACAGAAAATTTACTTATAAATCTAATCTTAAAAGCAATTTTAGATCCATAGAATTGATAATTTGAAAGGGCTGGTGATGTTTAATGTTGACTAGGATGAAAAAACTATTGTTACTCTCACACAATACTGGTGGAAATGTAAATTGGTCTTTAGAGAACTTTCAGGTAGATTGCATTAACATTTTCAGGCAAAAATACCCTAGCAGAAGGCTATCTTTGCAGTATTTGTTGAGTGAAGAGTTGTAAGCAACCTAAATATTGGCCTTAGGTAGAATAGGCTAACTGCTATAATAAATAAAACCAAATGGTAATGACTCAACAGACAGTTCACTTCTTGCTCAGTGACTGTCCTGATAAATGTTTGGTCAATGGACTGAACTCCAGCTTTTTTTGTTTGGCTCCTTTTATGTTAGGGCTCAGCCAACCTGTGGAGTTTTCTGAGTCTATATCCGGCTGGGGGAGAGGAAAGATCATGGAACAAAAGCCCAAGGGAGTGTAAGGGGGCTGGGCCCAGAAGTAGCATCTACAAAGTCTCCTCACACTCCTCTGGCTAGAATTCAGTCACCTCCCTCCAACTGCAAACATGCTGGGAAATGTGTCCATGGCCAAGGGAAGTAACATTTGGTGAACTCTAAGCTGCCTGTGCTTCAGTGTCTAACCGGGGAGAAACATCTAACTGTAGGACAACATTTCATACATAGAGATTGAGGTGAATGTAGGTGTATCCTTTCAAGCCAGAAATAAAAATGAAAATGCACAAATAAAGAAAATGATGGCATTTAATGTAAAATAACAACATCATTATCATATTTATTCAGAGACACAAGAATGCATAGGACATAGTCAGTAAGAAGTACTCTAATGCAGTGGTCCCCAACCTTTTTGGCACAAGGAACTGATTTTGTGGAAGACAATTTTTTCATAGACTGGGTTGGGAGGATGGTTTCGGGCTGGGGTTGGGGGATGGTTTTAGAATGATTCAAGTGCATTACATTTACATTTACTGTGCACTTTATTCCTGTTATTATCATACTGTAATAAATAATGAAATAATTATACAACTCACCATAATATAGAATCAGTGAAAGTCCTGAGCTTGTCTTCCTGCAACTAGATAGTCCCATATGGGGGTGACGGGAGACAGTGACAGATCATCAGGCATTAGATTCTCATAAGGAGTGTGCAACCTAGATCATTTGTGTGCACAGTTTACAATAGGGTTTGCACTCCTATGAGAATCTAATGCTGCCACTGAACTGACAGGAGGCAGAGCTCAGGCAGTAATACTTACTCGCTGCTCACTTCCTGCCGGGTGGCCCAGTTCCTCCTGCTGAGCCGCCCAGTTCCTAACACACCACAGACTGGTACTGCTTTGTGGCCTGGGGCTTGGGGACCCCTGTTCTAATGGGTAGCAGGGGTTATCTCAGAGACTTTGTTGGGATTCAGATTGTGGTCAAAGGGAAAAGGAGAGTGTGCTTGTTCGTTACTAATATAAAAAAAATAAGGTTGATAATGAAGATGGTGTTCCACGGCTCTGATTTTGGGGGAATTTTGACGCCATTGGGAAGTGATATGTGGATTTTTTCTTTTCTTTTTCTTTTTTTTAATTAAAATTTTATTTTTATTTTAAGTTCTGGGGTACATGTACAGGATGTGTAGGTTTGTTACATAGATAAACATGTGCCATGGTGGTTTGCTGCACCTATCAACCCATCATCTAGGCATTAAGCCCAGCATGCATTAGCTATATTTCCTAATGCTCTTAAGAAACAACAGATGTTGGTGAGGTTGAGGAGAAATAAGAATACTTTTACACTGTTGATAGGAATGTAAACTAGTTCAACCATTGTGGAAGACAGTGCAGAGATTCCTCAGAGATCTAGAACCAGAGATACCATTTGACCCAGCAATCCCATTACTGGATATATACCCAAAGGAATATAAATCATTCTATTACAAAGACACATGCATGTGTATGTTCATTGCAACACTATTCACAATAGCAATGTTATAGAATCAAACCAAATGCCCACAATGATAGACTGGACAAAGAAAATGTGACACCATGGAATATTATGCAACCATGGAAAGGAACAAGATCATGTCCTTCTCAGGGACACAGATGGAGTGTATTCCCCTTTTTTAAATTACCCTTTTCTCTTTTCTCTCCTGTACACAAGACTGTTAAAACAAGTGCCTCAAAGATAAGTTTTGCTTTCTATTACACCTCACTGTTTCTCAAAATATTGTTTCTAGGACTCATCTGAGCTTCTCTATCTGTGGTTTCCACACTTCAGTATGCCCCAGAGTCATAGGGGGGCTTATTAACACAGATTTTGAGTCTCACTTCACCAATTTTCGATTCAGTAGTTGGGGTTGCACATGAGAATTTGCATCTTCAACAGGCTCTTGGGTGATGCTGGTGCCACTGACCTGGGATAACACACTGAAAACCATGTTGCATAGAAATGTGCATGCTCGGCCGGGCGCGGTGGCTCAAGCCTGTAATCCCAGCACTTTGGGAGGCCGAGACGGGCGGATCACGAGGTCAGGAGATCGAGACCATCCTGGCTAACATGGTGAAACCCCGTCTCTACTAAAAATACAAAAAACTAGCCGGGCGACGTGGCGGGCGCCTGTAGTCCCAGCTACTCGGGAGGCTGAGGCAGGAGAATGGCGTGAACCCGGGAGGCGGAGCTTGCAGTGAGCTGAGATCCGGCCACTGCACTCCAGCCTGGGCGGCAGAGCGAGACTCCGTCTCAAAAAAAAAAAAAAAAAAAAAAGAAATGTGCATGCTCTTTGCTTTAGGTGTCTTGCTTGTATACCACCAGCTATGCTTTCATGAAGGTTATTTACTTCCATTACATCTGTATGGTGTAAATACCACATAATAGTATTTTTCTGAGCATCTCTTCCCAACCACCTGTTCAGTAATACCCCTTGATAGGGTGAAATCAGCCGAAGCAGGATGTTTATAGCATGGAAATCAGCAAATGCTACAAAGTCAAGGTTCCCCTACTACCTCCCACAAAAGCCAGTTGTTAAACATTTACTAACACACTGCTGATTAAACAAAACCATCATTGCTGCATAACTCTTTAATATACACGTCTGGGGTTCAAATGGGTGCTGGCTTTCTGGCTTAGACACCCTAAATTCTCCTTACTTCACCTAGAAAGGAGGCTTTTGTCTGGCTAGGATCTGTTTTTGAGCTTGGCAAAGCATACTTTCTTGAAAAAAAGGAAGGGAAATAAAAACCGGAGGCCCTCCAGTTTGAGGCTCTGGAGAGTTCTCTTTCTGCACAGGGGCATGGTAGGAGCAGCCATATTTGTTGCTGTGGTCTACACATCTTCTTCACCGTATCATAGAAATGTAACTGAACCGTCAAGGATGTCCATGCAAGCCTTCACAGTCCTCATCTCAAAGCCAGTTCTTCCCGGGTAAAGCTGTCTCTGCTTTCATTGTCTTGGCTCTCTCTACCTCTTTGTCTTTTAATAATTGCTGAGCACAAAAGCATTGCTCTAATACCAACACTGATATTTCTGGCTCACTGGCCGGATAAGATGACCAGAGGCTTTTTAAGGCCCAGGAGGAAGATCTTGCCTGGGTGTGGACATCAGACAGCTCGAACCAAATACCAACTCACTCACTGTCTATACCATGGCATTGGCCAAGCGATGGATCTTCAGTTTCCTCCTGTTTAAGATGAGGATAATAGTACCTAACTCAAGAGTTGTGGCAAATGGGATAGCTCATATAAAATTAAGCTAGTAGAGAAGCCGGCTACGTTAAAATAAGCTTCTTACTATTGCCAAATTATATACTAGAGTATCTCCTTTTGAGAAACTCAGGAGAATAATTTTCTGAAGAATGAAATTAGGATAGCCCTTAGTAGCTTCTGAAACCCGAATGCTAAATGCCATTGTAGTATTTAAGTTGCCCACATTTATTCCTGTGTGGCCATTAACTTTCCATGTATAAAGTTATAGAAAAGAGCTTCTTGCTGAGGGTGTGGCTAGTATCTCTTTGTGTCTGAGCGCTGACATCTGTGAGCATCAATAATCACTTTGTTTACTCACCTTATTAAAGGAGAAATTTGCCTATGAGAAATCCAGAAGGTTTGCTCTATTTATTTGGAAGACAGAGAATGCCTTCTCGCATCTTGAAATTTTAATGACAGGATAATATCGTATTATCCTACCCAACTTATCATGACTCTTTCTGCTTAGTTTCAGCGGGAAGAGCCCACTGAACACCAGGAATACAGCTGCATCAAGCTGCTCTGCACGCTCTGTCCAAATCAGGTTTGGAGACACCCAAAGCATTTTTCCTCAGAGATTGCATTCCTGTTTTGGATCCCAGTCCTCATATTCTAGAACTGGCACAGATGGTAGAAATCGCTCAGCCCAACCAGATCATTTTAAGGAGGAAGGAACAAAGCAGAGGGCAGGGATAATCCCTCCCCTCCCATCACAGCTAGGGAGCAGCTGAGCCAGCATTTCACGCCAGGTGTCACTACAATAGTAAACTTCAAAATTTTGTCAGCCTTGTTCAAATTTTTAGAAATTAGTACTGGGATTTTTACATCAAACAAAACAAACTCCTAGGCTGGGAAAAGCTAAGACTAATGTCAAGAAAGATAAAGGTCTTACGAATTGTATATCCTGGTAAACTGTTCGAGAACATAGATAGGAATGATTATAATGGTATTAACTGATAAGCCTATGTACTTTACATACTTTATGTACTGTACAAATATATTGTTATACTGTTCTGGGCTCATTCTATACAATAATACACTTTAATTTTCACAATAATACATAAGTTACATATGATTATTTCTATTTTACAGAGAAAAAGATACTAGTAGAAGTCTACAGAATTGAAACATCAGGCTGATGAGTGGGAGAACCAGGATGTGAACTTGGCATTTTTTGGAAGCCAGGGCCCATTCCTTTCTTCTGAACTGTCAAGGACCAACCTTTCCATGACTCCCCTCGGAACTCCATCTCAGAGTGAGATCTGTGTCCAGGCAATGCTGATCTTTCCTTTCGATTGTCATCCTGCCTCCTTGCCTTTCAGCAGCTGACAGCATCCTATTACTCATAGAGCCTGACTTTGAAATGAGTTCAAATATCCCAAGCACTTCTGAGGCATGCAAGGTCTTTCTGTTTAAAAGATTGTATGCTTAATCAGTTCCATGAGGCTGGGACATCTTGCAGAGGACACGCCAGCTGAAGTCAGAACACTGATCAAACCTCAGAAACCAGAACAAGGGTCTCCAGGGACCAGGGTGTGGAGTGAGGGATTGGAGTGCAAAGGGGAATTGAAAACTTCAGATCATCTTGATACAAATATTCTACATTTTTATTGTGTTACTCGTTACATGACTATTTACATGTGTCAAAACTAATCAAATTGTACACTTAAAAATTAATGAATTTTATTGAATGTAAATTATGCTTCAATAAAGTTTATTAAAAACAGTCTTCAAAGTTATAATCCCTAGGCTATAATTCTTAACTACCTTTGAAAATCCAAAAAAGTATACCTCTGTAACAGTCAATATTTCTGCAGAAAGTAGACGGCACAACCAAATGAGATAATTTTAGTATAATTCAGTAAAGGGTCTGTTTACAAGGTGTAGGGTAAGCACGAGAACAGTCCAATATCCTGGGCTAGTAACATCCTAGGGCTGCCAACCCTTCCAGGCTGAGAGGGGAGGGGCGGGAGCAGCCACGCCCCCGGAGAGGTCAGCAGTGTGGGAAGGCCACCAGGCAGGGGTGGGGGCCTCAGGGGAGTCAAGAGATGCAGCCAGACCCTGAGCCCATCAGAGAGAGGACAAGGGCATAGAACTATATATGTGCAAAGTTATCACGTGTTACAAATATTAAGTCACTAATTATTAGATTGTGATGAATTAAAGACATGTATTGCATTCCTTTAAGGAGCCAGTATATAGAGACATTAAATTTAATACATTACCTAACAGTATACTGAAAATAATTTGTTTTACACAAAAGAAAATGTCAAAGGAGAAACACAGAAACAAATAAGATGAATAAACAAATAGATATACATCTGACCCTTCTCTAACTCTCCTTATGCGGGTGCTCCTCAGTACCCAAGTTCAACCTGAAGCCAGAGGCCCCAGATGCAGTCCCTAAGGGTGTATCCTGGGGCACAGGCTGGACTCGGAAGGAGGCAGAGGGGTCTGAAAGGCAAACAGAGGGTGGCCAGCATGGCCTCGCTGAGCACCGGCCACTATTTGATTTCCAGTGCTCTGGGGGCATCAGCTCTCCCCCGGCCCCCTACCCACCTCTTTCCAGTCTTGCCTTTAGTGAAAAGGTGTGAGGGGTGCTCATTTCTCTGATAGAGTCCGTTCAGGATTTGGTTATCAGGACAGATCAGTGGGTGTGGGATGTCCCCTAAGTGGGCCCTCAGCCCCATGACCCCTGCAGAAGGTGACCACCGGAGCCAGGAGCCTCCTCTGCAGGGAACGGCTCCTCATGGGCATGGACCACAAGTGTGAGGCCACTGCTGTTCATCAGCTTCCAAGATCAAAGCCGCTGGGGTGCCAGGATTTTTAAATAAAAAGAGATGGAGTGATTGCTTTGGAAATCAGTGTCATCCATGGTTCCGTTCATTCTATGACACTTATAACCTATCCATCAACAGTTCTGGTGGCTCTACAGAACACATCCAGAAAATGACTTTGTCTAATCTCCTCCATGGCTTCTAGTTTAAGTGAAATCCCCATAATTTCTTACCTCGATGATTGCAATCATCCCTTGATCAACCCTGAGCCTGTCCCCCAACCTCCTTACTTATATTCTCAACAGGACAACCTGTGGAATTCATTCAGAATGAAAATCCAATCATGACACTTCTGGACTCAAAAGCTTCCCTTAGCTTTCCAACTCACACAGACACAGAAGCTGAAATCCTTAGAATGGTTCATCAGGCATTTTTTTTTTAATTGTTTTGTAGAGTCAGGGTCTCACCTGGTAGCCCAGGCAGGTCTGAAATTCTTGGTCTCAAGCTATACTACCTGCCTTGGCTTCCCCAATAACTGGGATCACAAGTGGGAGCCACTGCACTGGCCACCAAAACCAATGTGTGATGGTGTGTAAGCTGTACCCACACCATCACACATCAGTTCTCTCTCTGGCCTCATCGCCTACAACTCCTCCCCTCGCTCACGCTGCTCCATCCACACTGCCTTCCTGGTTATTTCTGGAGCATCTCAGGAACATTCCTGACTCAGGGCTTTTGCATTTGTTGTTTGCTCCAACCTTATAGAAAGCATAGCTCTCACCACCTCTTTCAGGCCTTTTCTCCAATAATGTAGGCAGAAGTGCTTTGTATATTTACTTGTGTCATTAATTAGAGCATGACCCTGCTCTCCAGTACACATTTTAAGAAGCCACAGATGTCTTCCATACAAATGCATGAACTTCAGGGAGCCCTAGACGCTTCCTCTGTATTCTCCTAGTTTCAAAAGATTTCAGTAAAGCATAAAATCATAAAGACATGTACATTCAGAGAAACACACACACACAGTTGTGTGTGTGTGTGTGTGTGTGTCTTCCTGAAACCTTGCCCAGAAGCAACTACTCTCATCTTCATAACAAAAGTGAAGGGGAAAAGCCTGACTCACCCTACAGAAATGCTTTCCAGGCAACTATTCAGAAATACCTGAATCAATAGCAACCTCGATGATTGGGTAATGTTTCTCAGTATAAATCTTCTTGTTTCCAAAGAAACTTTCTTTTTCAGTAGCTCTCTGCAGCTGAGCAAATGCTAAAAGCCATTGGTGAAACCTATTACCTGACGCTAATAGGGTTTGAGAAAGAAGCAGGCAGTGTTACTAATACCCTCATTCTGGACTCTGAGATAAGAGCCCTTTCTATGCTGAGCTTTGTTGTGAGTGAAATTTCTCATCCGTGCTGCAGATAAGATGTCCCCGCTTGTTGAAAGCATTCCTGAGCTTCCATTTAACAAGTTATGAATGGAGCCGTCTGTGCTGCAAGCTCTGAGAAGCTGTTTATCACCTTCCTCCCCAGACGCTCAGTCGTCTCTGCTTTTTATCCTCCCTGGGTCCTGAAACCACAAGTGTGATTGCTTCTCCTTCACCCTCCATACACCCACCCTATAAGTGGGGCATTCACTGGAAAGGTGTTCCACCTGGGGCCACCAAGACGAGGACCTCTTCCTGCGGTTATCCAGGAGGCTCCGATGCTGGCCTCTGGATGACGCAGTGTTCTCTGCATGATACTGAGGCCTGGACCTTACTGTGAGATAAGAAAGAGCGACCATGAACTAAAGCTTTAAATGAACGCAGGGTATCGTGCCTTTAATTAAGCAATTTCAGGGGCATAAATTCCCACCAGCCACTCTCCACTCCAGGCTGACTTGGAGAATTAGTTTGATATTCATAAAAAAAGATGTTCCCAGTGAGCAATTCTATCAAAATGGGTTCTTGTCTTTTCTTTTTGTCCCTACACACCATCCTGCCCCACATCCAGTGGCCTCCTAGCTAGTCTGTTTCCATCTCATTTTCTTCAAAAGCACCCCTTACCCACAGGCACGATCAGTCTACTGGGGCATTTCCTATCATGGGGTGTTAGTGGAGACCACAGCATGTGAATGCGAGGGCAGAGGTCACGGCAGCCAGCCACCTAGCAATTACCTTCATCCTTCTCCATAGTAATTTTTAATGTGTTTGTCCTTTTATGACAGTCCTCTTGATGTTAAGCTGTATTGAGTTGTTGAGCCACCATTTCCACTGTTGAACTGAGATGCCACAGGTTAGAGATCATTGAAAAATTTGTATCCACAGGCCCTCGATCCTCAGGAAGTTTCTTATCTGTAATAGTTTCTCAGTAAGTATTGGTTGTAAGGGTAAATGTGTATCCAGAGGATTAAGTGAGCTAAACTCAATGAGGGGACAAATATAAAAAGCTTGATTTCTTTCTCCAGCCTGTGCCAGATCTCAATTATATATAATTATTTTAGATAATTAAGAGTCACCGTCGGCTATTTTAAAAGACTAGTACTGTTGAAATGGAACCTTCCAGTCCAGGGAGCTGTTCCTCTCCTGGAGCCTCGGAGGAAGGAGGAGTGTGGTCTCTTCCATCTTTCCTCCTCCTCCTCTCTCCCCAGCTTTATGCTGCCTCTGGATGCTCCAGGATCTGCACAGAAAGCCGGGAAAAGAGAGCAATGCAGGCAGAGTACCGACCTGACTGCTGGCATTGGCCGTTCTCTCTTGCCATCCTGGATGGAGCATGGGAGCCACTCTGGGGGTCAAGGGTGGGTTCCATGCCTTAGCTGGCCACCTCCTATGGCCCCGCTTCCTGATGGAGACGCACGCCTCCTCACCGTGGCAAGACATTAGCCACAAGCTGCCCACTGTGCTCACCATCCCCGCCCTGACACCTTGGCGGCTCTCCCCAACTCACTAATGCAAATTCTCCAGGCATGGAACAGAAATCAGGCACACATCACTCTTGACACTGGGTGCACGTATTAAAAAGACATAACTCTTGTCTTATGTTTTTACTTGGTTGGGGCATTAGGTACATGATCAGATCATTACAGTAGACTGATCCACATTGTGATGATTATAAATGTGGGTCTGGGGAGACGAAGGAGGTCACTAACCATATTTAAGTCCCATCGGACACACTAGCTGCCAAGGTCTTGAAATACATGCTTTACACAGCTTGGCAAATCACCACTTCTCCAAGCTCCCTGAACCCCTTCTCCCTAGCCCCACAGCCCCTCATCTCTCTCCTCTACCTGCCTTGGAAATCCCAAACGGCACCTAAATCCACCAACTAATGGGTACATTCCTGGTACCGCACAGGCCTCTGCGACTCCACATCAGGACAAAGGCTGTGGTCTATTCTGATTATTTGGTTCCTGGGCCTCAGTGGCTGATAGATATTTTGAACACCACTCTTAAACCCAACCCTATAACCCTATTCTGAGGGGCCTGGGAGCCTGTGCATTTTGTACCACTTCCCCAGGCAAGCGGTATGGTGGGACTGTGCTCCATCCTGTTTCGTCTTCAAAGCATCCTTCTGAAGAGCTGCACGTCCTTGCAGAGACAGGGGCTTTGTGGAATACACCATCAAGCACAGGTGAGAATACGTGGCTTCCTAAACTTGCTGCTGTGTCTCCCAACAAGTAAAAGGCCACAGGATAAAGAGCTCTGGGGCCATCCTAAGGGATGCTGTCCTCCTCGGCAGCCTCCCCTCTGTTAGTTCTAGACAGTCTTCTTTCCAGGTGTGGGCTCGTTTTCTCTACATGTGTGATTTCATCTCTCAAATTCATAATTGGAAATATTTTTCCATTTCTAGTTTCTGGGAGACTTTTTATTAGCAGGGCTGGTGCAAAAGGGCTTCTGTTTAGTTCCCAGCTGACCAAGAAACCCATCAGGGACGTAGTCCCCAGGACACCTGACAGCGAGCCCTGATTATCCTGACTGTGCCAGGAGGCGGTGAGCAAAAGGACTGCCTTCCATCCCATGGGTCCTTGAGATTAGGAGGTGGTGAGCAAAAGGATTGCCTTTCATCCTGTGCATCCTTGAGATTACTCACTGTTTACTTGGAGGCCCAGGAAGGTGAGAGGCTCGCTCAAGTTTTCATAGGAAGAGAAAAAAAATGAATTCCAGTCCCCCTGGTTCTTTAGGATTTGGGAGAGGAAGATGGGCCCAAAATGACAGCTACAATTTTCTTCTTATTTTAAACATAATACAGATTAAACATAAAATTTGGAAAGCACAAAAGAATAAAACAAACTTGTTAAGAGGTAGATTATTGAGATTATTAAGACACATATAAAGATATAGATATTAAATGGACATGGCTTATTGAGACTGATTTAAAAGGATATTCAGGTCATTTAGTTTTTGAATTTTTTTCCATGTTTCAGTTTATAGATCCTCTGGTCATATGCCTATTTGAATGTATTATTTTTTTTTCTATTTGTTTTGCTTAATTAGATCTGTCAGGGTTTATGTGCTTTACTATTTTCCTTAAAGATACAACTCTTGATATTTACATATTTCACATTTCTTTTTTTCTAATTTGTTAATGCCTGCTTTTGTCTCAAATATATTCTTCAACTTTTTTCATTAATTTAATACCACTCTCTTATCAAACATCTGAGTTAAATGTTTTATTCATCATTAAGGCTTGATAAACATACTTAGGATTATAACTGTAACTTGGAGTATAATATTTATGCTTCTCCAATGTTTATACATAATAGCCGCAAGGCTATTATTCTTTAAATAGTCTGTATTAATTTTTTAAAATCCTTCTTTGATCCAGGAGTGATTCCAGGGGCAATTTTTGTATTTTTGAAATGTCTAATTATTAAGACTTTTGTTTGCCCTTTTGTTATTAATATGTTCATTTACCCATTTTGGCATCATTCATTTCTATTCATCTTTTAGTTGACTATGATATTGTTTAGTTTTCAAAAATAATTTATGATCTTGTTTGCTAATATTTTTAATTTCTGTTATTGCATTTGTAATTCCTTGTATTAGTTTTTCATTATTGCCAATAGAAATAGAAATTGCCACTAATTTAGCAGCATAAAACAAGAAACACTCATCATGTCAGTTTCTGTGAGTCAGCGGTCCCGGAAGCGTGGCTCAGTCAGGTCCTCTACCCAGGTTCTCCCAAGGCTGCTATCAAGGCGTCTGCACGGGGCTGGGTCTCATCTGAGGCGGGAGCACCTCGCCATTTCCCGTGGCTGTTGTCAGGATTTGTTTCCTTACACCTGTAAGAAGTCTTGGTGGCATGCTTTTTACAAAGCCAGCAGGAGAAACTCTAGAAAGAAGCTAGACCTCTTTTTAAAGATCTTCACCTAATTAAGTCAGGCCCACCCACAATAACCTCTATTAACTCAAAAAGAACTGATTTGGAACTTTAATTATATGTGCAAAATTCCTTCCCCTTTGCTATCTAACACAATAGAATCCTGTGCATAACATCTCATCATAGTCACAACCTACCCCCTCCAACTCACACATCTGGGGCAGGAGGTCGGGGGATTACAGAAAGGAACAGGAACCTAGAGGCCATTCTAAAATTCTGCCTACTTCATTCCTTATTTTGCCCATTTCCATTGTAATATGTCTCTCCTTTCATTCAGCTTTGCCTCTTCCTTTGGCATTGTCTACCAGTTTTATAGGTCCCATACATTTCCTTAAACGTTGATGAAAATCAGCCCACACTGAGAGAGCAAAGAACGTGTCTGTTCTGACCCTGGCAGGATTCCTCTCTCACACAATTCTCCTGATTCCCACCATAGTTCCTACATTGCTCTTACCCAGATATGCCTTATGGAGAAGGTTTCTCCACATTTTAGACTTCATCTGACTAGTCCCAGCTAATCTTTGACTATTGATTATGTACTACATAAAGATATTTCGAAATCTTCTTTCAAGCTTGCCAATTTAGTTGTACACAAATATCAGGTAATTTTCAGTAGATATGGCCAGACAGGTGAGTTTTCTCTGCAGCCATAACCTTTCTATCAAGTTTCATGGAAGTACATCAGCATATAGATTGGCTTTTATTACATGCAAACACAGAGCAACATTGCTACCTGCATTCAGGGTTCAATGGAATTCCAGCTCTGTCTATTGTGTGCCCCACTAATACTCTGCATTAAAAGCTTATATGAGGCAAAAGCAGTAATATTCGAGCCACAGGAATGACCTGACTATAAAGATGAACCAAGTGACCAAGAGCTTTTTTAACTAATACCTGAACATAGACACTTAGGAAATAAGCTGAGTTGCTATTCCTAATGATGAAGACCAGAGGGCTCACCAGCTACTTAACTGTGTTCATGTAAGGAGGGGGAATGTCTCTAAAACATCTTAGCTAATTCATGTATCTTGAATACAACAAATTTCACTAATAAAAACAATTTTTGACTTTCTTTTCGAGTAATGGCAGATTTGGTAATTCAAAGTGACCCATTTACTGTAAAGAAAGTAGAAAAGCTGGAAATATGTATGTTTTTTAAGTGTCTTGGTGGCATTAGAAATTTGTAAGAAAGTAAAAAATGTACCAGGTCCAGATTATGGAGAAAACAGATATACAAAGGAGTAAAAGCTCAACTTCTCAAGCCACTTCTCCTTTAGGAGTTTGATCAATATGGGAAAAGGTGGCTCTGAGGGCAAGAAATTGAACAGTACATTTGACCAATTCATGTAAGATCATTGGGTCCATAACTAACATGCAGATTACTTGCATTAGAACCCAATGAGCTTTTCATAAGAGTAAGGATGCATCGCACAGACATCCTCTTTGTAAGAAGAGAATATCATCTTAGTCTCAAAAAATTTATACAAACAATATTTCAATTTAAAAAAAGCAAGTGAAGAGACAAGACAACATGTACAAGAACTAAAGAGAATACAGGCCAATTATAAAACCACAGAGCTTCCAAGTATTAATCAGACACATATTTTAAAATAATTATGATGACTATGTTACAAAATGCTAAAACAAACAAACAAATACATAGACACGAAAAAAGGACTGAGAGTTTTGGTAGAGAACTGAAATACTATAAAGATGACATAGCAGATTTATTAAAGAGAAACAAATAGAAAGTTTAAAAATCAAAAATATTATAACCAAAATTACAAGCTCAATGTATGTGATTAACAGCTGATTAGACATACTGAGCAGAGAATTAGTCAACACAGAAAAGATAATATGCAACAAATTAGACAAAATGAAATGAAAGTAAATTCATGAAGTAGGAATCCCAGAAGACAAGAGAGAGCAAGTGACAAACTCAATATTTGAGGAGATAATGGATGAGAAAATCTCAAAAGTGAAAAAAGACATGAAGCAAGAGATTCAAGAATCCATAAAAACCTCAAACAGAGTAAATAAAAAGAATGCACCTTGAAGACTTTCACAGCAAAACTGCTAAAAAGCAAAGCCAAAGAGCAATTCTTAAAAACAGATTTAAAAAGAGAGATTACTTTCAAATTACTTAAAAAACAGACTGACAGTTGACTTTTTAGGTAAAAAAAGGAAACCAGAAGTGACTAGAGTGATATCCTCAAGGTACTGCAAGAAATAACTACAAGACCCGGCCGGTGGCTAACACCTGTAATCCCAGCACGTTGGGAGGCCGAGGCGGGCAGATCATGAGATCAAGAGATTGAGACCATCCTGGCTAACATGGTGAAACCCTGTCTCTACTAAAATTACAAAAAATTAGCTGGGCGTGGTGGCGGGCGCCTGTAGTCCCAGCTACTCAGGCTGAGGCAAGAGAATGGCGTGAACTCGGGAGGCGGAGTTTGCAGTGAGCCGAGATCACGCCACTGCACTCCAGCCTGGGCAATAGAGCAAGACTCCATCTGAAAAAAAAAAAAAGAAAGAAAGAAAGAACTACAAACATGAAACTTTATATCATGTAAGAATTATCCTTCTAGAATGAAGAGAAAATGAAGAGATTTTCATTTAAACTGCATCTGAGAGAATTTGTCACTAGCAAACCTGAAACAAAGTAAGTCCTAAAGGTGTCTTAGGGAAAAGAAAATCCTACGTGGAGAGGTAATGATTCAGACAGGCATGAAGAAGCACAAACATTATAAATATATAGATAAATGTGTCTACACAAAAAAGTGATAAAAAATTACAAGAAACTCTTCTGGAGAAAAGACAAAGTAAAAGGTCACCTCAGCTTGTCTTAGGAGCCACTATAGCCTTTGTTGTGAAACAAGGACATAGCGAGAAAAAAAAAATTGCAGGTCAATTGCACAGTTGAATATAGATGTAAAAATCCTAAATAAATAATACAAAATAGATCCAGGAATGTATAAAAATGATAATATATTACTACTAAGTTATTTGTATTCAACATGTGAGATTTAATATATTAAATCAATTATAATTGATCACATTAAGATAATCTAGGAGAAAAATCATGATCATCTAGAGATGTAAAAAAATGGACAAAATTCAACATCCGAAGGAAGGAAGGAAGGAAGGAAGGAAGGAAGGAGGGAAGGAAGGAGGGAGGGAAGGAAGGAAGGAAGGAAGGAAGGAAGGAAGGAAGGAAGGAAGGAGAAGGAGAGAAAGAAAGAAAAGAAAGAAAGAAAGAAAAGAAAGAAAGAAAGAAAGAAAGGAAGGAAGGAAGGAAGGAAGGAAGGAAGGAAGGAAGGAAGGAAGGAAGGAAGGAAGGAAAGAAGGAGAAAAAAATATCTGAGCAACCCAGGAGAAATCCTGATAAAGGCTTATGCGAAAACACTAATAGTGAATATTGTCCTTATTAGTTATTGATTGAAAGCCTTCTTTTCTGACCTGAGGGAAGTTCTATTGAACTTTTTACTGTAGGTTCTGGTCTATGTCAAAATGAGAGGCAAGAAATTAAAGTTCTATTATTTGGAAAAAGAATCAAAACACCACTTTTTCAGAGACAATTTGATTGACTGCCTACATAGGAAATTCAAAAGAATCTACAGAGAGAATATTATAACAAATAAACTTAGTGAAGTATTAGATATAAAGTAGAAACATAAAATCAATTTTACTTTTGTGTATCAGCAATCAGGAGTTAAAAATACAATTTTTAGAGAAAAGTTATAATTTATAATAGAATAAAAATTAAATACATAGAAAAATAACAAATATATACATATACAATATCTGTACACTAAAACATAAAAAGATATGGTAAAGAAATTCTAATGGGGAGATATACCATGTTCACAGATTGGAAGACTCAAAATTTTAATTTTATATGTTGATTCTTCCCAAAATATCTGAAAATTCCATGCAATTCCAACCAAAATCCAAACAATATTCTTTTATGAAACTTGAAAAACTGATTCTAAAATATATATGGCAATGCAGTGGAAGACGAATAAGGCATTCGTGAAGAAAGAGCTGCATAGGAAACCTTACTCTACTGGCTATCACAATTTGTTAAACACTTACAGTAAAGAAGTGAGGGTGATACGGGCACATGGATAGAAAACAGACCAGCGGGACAGAAAAATCCACCAAAATTAACGTCTACTTACGTGGACACTGATGTATGTTAGAGGTGAAACTTTTAGAAGAGTGCAAAAAAAAGGTCGTTTCAATAAACAAAGTTGAGACCAGTTATAAAAATAGATGAAACTCGATTCTATCTCATACCATATTGAAACAGAGAATGAAAGGTAAAACCGAAGCAGTCTTCTAGAAGATAATACAGTCCATAGGACAATATCTTCATGTAGGACAATATCTTCATGTAGGACAATATCTTCATGTAGGACAATATCTATCTTCATGTAGGACATATCTTCATGTAGGACAATATCTATCTTCATGTAGGACAATATCTTCATGTAGGACAATATCTATCTTCATGTAGGACAATATCTTCATGTAGGACAATATCTATCTTCATGTAGGACAATATCTTCATGTAGGACAATATCTATCTTCATGTAGGACAATATCTTCATGTAGGACAATATCTATCTTCATGTAGGACAATATCTTCATGTAGGACAATATCTTCATGTAGGACAATATCTATCTTCATGTAGGACAATATCTTCATGTAGGACAATATCTTCATGTAGGACAATATCTATCTTCATGTAGGACAATATCTTCATGTAGGACAATATCTTCATGTAGGACAATATCTTCATGTCCTTGGGGTGGTAGACAAGGCTTCCTTAACTAGAATACAAAGGGCACCAATCTAAAAGATAAGGATGATAAATGAGCCTACATTAAAATTAAAATTTTATGTTAACCAAAAGAAACCATAAAAGGAATTTTCAAAGAGTCGCTTCATATAAGCAATCATCAAAAGTTCATACCCATTATATGGAGATACTTCTTACATATTGGCAAGAAAAGACCATGTGATGGAAACGTGGCTGTGGGACTAGTGGATGTGGCCGGTCCCACCTGCTCCAGTTACCACAGATATTGCTCAGGTAGGCACCCATCGATGGTGATTGAAAATCTTCCACTGTTCTTGTTACAAGTTTCCTGTGCTTGGGAACCTTCTTGTTTAGACCTCTCTTGTTGACCTCTCCTCTTAGCAGCCTGTGACCCTTTGGGAGTCCCACTTACTCCTAGCAACTTTCTGCACAGCTGTCTTGTGAGACTCTGGGAGGATGATTTCCCACCAGCTGACTGGACTTCACTCTCAGCCATGGCTCAGTGGGTCCCCTCTACCACCCGCTGGCACCACAGGAAGCTGAGGCTGCCAGCCTCGCAGGCTGTGCTCAGGGGTCCAGGGCCCACCTCAATGGTCCCATATGCATCTCCCTCCCACATTTATTAGATAGTGTCTGCCTCTCAGAAGAGTCCTGGCTCCCAAATGGAAAGATGGACCAAAGGGTCTCATCTCTGCCTTCCTCACCTTCCTCTCTCACCTTCATCCCTGCGAGTTATTCCATGATAAGTTTTAACAGCCTTGAATACTGACAAGCAAAATTCAAGAATTGAGAGTTCCTAGCTAAATCCCTTTTCCTGCTGAAATAACTATTGCTTTGCTACAGAATTCTAAAAATTTATTATGAAATTCAAGCTGAGCAAAGGTTCCTGGTTCTAGGTGGCCTTGGTTATCTGGGGCAGTAAGGCAGATCTTTCAGCTCAACTCTGCCAATGAAATGGCTGCAGATGTGTGAGGGTTGGGGGCAGGGGAACTAAATATAGAAAAAGGGAAAATTATGGAGTGATATTTCAAATGACCATGCTCTCTGAGAATGTATTGCACAATATACTCTTAGACTGCTTTACTTCCAAGCTGAAGAATGACAGAGTTTGCCTACATTTTTCTGACTGTTGTCATCTGGAAAGTTCATGGAAAAAATGCAGCACTAGCTAGAGGTTAGCAGAACTGACTCGACTCTCGGTCGATACTTGCTCTGTGGATGCACTTGCACGACTTGCTTAATCTCTCTGTATTTCAGTTACTCCATCTCTAAAGTGGTGACAATGGGATACACTGCAGAGGCCTCTTCTGAGGATTGATGATGTAACGCAGGGACAGGAAGCTTGCATACCTCCCGCCAGCAGACCCCAGCGGGTCCCTCTGTGCCTGTCTTGCGTCTTGACCCAACTCACTCTATAATGCATTAGCAAGTAATGTAAATTCCTTAAAGATTTCCAAGACAGAGTTTTAAAACAAAGCTTAATATCACATGCAGCAAAACTTTTCCATGTTTCCACCATACCATTCTCCACCCAGCAGCAAGCAGCTCATCCTTAAAGCAACTCCCACTGCATTCCTGCCTCCCATTCTTCTTCCACTTCATTGCTCACAGGATACCCCCATGGATGGCCAGAAGAATGACGCACAACATGGAAATAAGTCTAAGTCTAAGACTATGGCCTCTCCATGTCGTATGCCGGCAGAGGCCACCTAAACATGACCTAGAAGGATGTACTGAGTTTCACTGTTTCAATTAGAGGCCTCCACTTTGTGAAGTTGCATACTAACTTGTAAATGTTTGCCTGTTAAATACATAAACAATTCTTATGTGGAGGAACATATACTATAACTTTTTAAGCTGGTGGCTGTGTTGGACTTTAGCCAGCTCTATACTCCAGCTGTGTCTACATTCATTTTGAGCTTCTTAATGCTCTTTGAATTAAGTGTAGCATCTCACTGTTCACCCATTCATTAATGGGTTAAAGAGACTCTTCGACATGTGCTTATTCTATATTTACTTGAGAATAGTGAGTTTAACTGTTTGAAGATTATATGTTGATATTCTTACATAACATCAAAAACCCCTTAGGAAATTAGTCTTACCACCTCCATTCTTACAATCTATTTCCTCAACAACTATTGTTTTGGCAAGTAGCCATAGCTGACTCCAGATCTCTTTTGGAAGGCCTTCAGGGATCTGTAGCTAAGGGAGGAAAGTCGTCTCCTTATCATTATCCTTTTCTTTCTCTGTCATGTTTCCATGTCATCCTGTAACATGAAAGGTCTTACCTTTCTAAATTCCCCTTTTACCTGTATTTATTCCCTACCGATGGCCCTTTCCTTTCTAAAAGGAGACGGCTGGATTTCCACATTTGGGAAATGGGTTGTATTTCGACTTTTCTGGCCTCCACTCTTGCTTTTGGACACTACACATTGCCAGGTGGCATTGGTAGCTCAGAGGTCATTCATTTCATGTTTAGGGAAGATAAGCTGCATGCTTCTTAAGTGGGCTTCTCGAGGTAACCCAAGTCCTTGACTTCCAGCTGGCTCTGGTCCCTCTCTATGTGAAAGGGCCAAACTACAGTCAATGGTTACAGCAAAAAATCCAAATTATTGGAATAGTTAATTATCCGTGGGAATTGTTGGTACCCTAGAGTATGTATATGTACGTGCATGTGTGCATATTTCAACTTTATAACCTGGGGCCAGGGTAGAGGGTAAAATGAGTTTTGTGTGTGTGGTTCAGTCTATTTCTTCAAACATTCTGAATGATAATTAGCTTTGATTTTTCCATCTATTCATAATGATAGCAGAGGGCAACGCACAACAGAAAGGGGGTTGCAAGCTTTCCACTTAGCAATTAATTCTATTATTAAATGCTAAGAAAAAAATAAGTGCCTGCCAGCTGTAGCTTTATTATGTTTTCCCAGAAATAATAATGACAAGGCTGTGAAAGTATATTATTTATTTCTCCCTTTCTCCTCCACCCTTGTAGGAGCAGGAAAAAAGCCACGGGTGGTCGTTTCTTCCCTGTGAAAATAAATTTCCTCATTCTGCCGTGAGATAGTGGCTGAGACAATGTCTAGAGAAGGGGGTAGGTGCCCCGTGGAATGCTTACTTGTCTTGTCTTTATTCGTTTATTTTTAAAATGGAGCCTCTACTCTGAGCCAGAACAGGAATTAGGAAATGTGCATACTTGGATCCTCCTCTGTAGAGGTAGGTACACACCTGAATTCAAGTAAAATATGGTCAATGCCAGATTAGCAAAATAAACAGCACCCGGGGCACAGAGGAGAGGGTGTCTAGTTGGTAATAATATGTGAATTTTAGTGAAAAAGTCAATCATCAGTCAGAAAACAGCTATTGATTCTCTTCTGCTGACATTACGCCTGTAAGGAGCAGGTTCTCTATCAACATGAAATGAATGAACCTCAGTCTGACCTAGATCTATCTTTTCTTCAGCACATGATGAAATGGAGTGAGGCTACTCTGCACATCTCAATTCAGCCCTCAGCTTGACTCCACAGGGAAGTGGGCAGTGGTTTTTGCCAGCTGAGATGCGCCCGTTAATGTTTGCAAAAGGAAAGCAAGTTCAAACCAGAGTTCTTACTAATTTAGGTATAACGCCAGGGGGTTTAGATTAACACTGTTCTATTCTCCTGGGACGTAAGCAGGAAACTGTAACATATTGGGATTAGTGTTGGACTTGGGTTAACTAAAATCTGATATCCTGCATATACTAGCTTTGTAACCTCGAGTACATTACACATCCCTTGGAAGCCTCAGTTTTATTGTCTATAAAATGGGTGAAATGATGTTTCTTTTACAGGGATATTATGATATTATGAGAATGAAACTACATGTGGAAGAATTTCTGGCATATTGTAAGTCACCAACAACTATTTTTATTTCTTTAAGTCTTGTATTGCTATTGTGGTTTAAAAATCAGTTTTTTTTTTTTTTTTTTTGAGAGAAACTGGACTTTTTCCATTTCTCTTTCCTGTTATTTGCGGGTACTGCCAAAAATCATGCTCAGTGACACAAACTCAGGCCTCCATCATTAAATCCCCTAATTTAGAGTATTTCTTCCTCTGGTTGGTTCAATTCAATGCCCATCATGAAGCTTGTAAATGAGTCAAGAATATCTAATTTTCTCTGTTTCCAGTTCAACCTGGGGGAGGTACAAACCTCCGTATTCCTGCACGATGCACGTCACTGTATCTGTTTAAGTGAAAGGATACTCTTGCGCTTGGAACCAGTAACACTGGACAAAATTTGTCCCGATACTCATTCTCGTAGGCACAGCATTTCATATGTTGTTTTACATTAAATTTGCTTGTCTTTGCTGGGGAGAGGAGGTGCACCCTTCATTTTGCTACAGTCCCACTACTCACTGTGCCTCTAATCTGATTTGATTCCCTTAAGATATCACCTTCCAGCTTCTGTAGGCCATTGGAAGTTATGACCACTGCTCTAAACTATGCCTGCATCTAGTCACACCTACCTGTAACACAAGACCCTAACATATGCGTTTGGGAGAGGGTTGATTTAATACCAAGACAATCATCTACGAATTTATCTACCTGCTTCAAGTCTATTTCTTTAGTGCCTCCTCCTCATGAAAAGTGATTGAACTCTCAGAAATGAATGTATTGATTCTGTGACTCCTCTACTAGAAGCTTTTGAAAGTTCTCTGTAACCCACAGTTTCTGCTTCCCTGCGCACCCTCAGGCACTGCTAATCTATGCTTCAGATATTCTAAATGAGTTTCCTTTTTCAAGCACGCTCTGGACATTCACAACTACATGCCTTTGCGAATAGTCTTCCATGTGCCTAGAAGACCCTCTCAGAATTTTTCAGTTAGCAAGCCTCCCTTAAGATGCGATTATAAGCTTTGCAAAGTGTTTTCTGATTGACAGCCCAAGCGTCCAATAGCTCCTTCTGAGTTCTCACAAGAGTTTTGGTTTCCTTAGGATGATTATTTTTACTATCCATCTTCTCTACAGCACATATTCCTTGAGAGAAGATATATCTGTAGTGCCTCGTAGCACAGGGCCTGGCACCCACGGAGCTTGTAGCAGACAGGGCTCATTGTGGCTCATTGCCTGCAACTCCACATTTTCCCTTTCCTCCCTCCTAACAGAGTTCAGTTTTGTCAGAGCAGAACTGAACTTCAGCTGCAAACGGGCGCAGCTCAAGTTCTGGCTAAGGAAAGATAGAAACACTTTGCCAAATAAAAGAGCAAACTCTTCCTAGGAGAAGGCTCTTTTCCCTTTAGTCCAGAATGTGGTGCCCTTCCCAGAAAAGCAGCACTGCTTTGCATGCAGAGGACAAAAGCCACAGCCAGGGACGGTGATACAGGAGGACAAGGGTTACGGTCCCTGGTGACACCTGAGCAGCTGCACTCAGCTTGCCCTTTTACCTCCAGACTTTTTATTTAAATTAAAAATATACCATTAGAAGCTTAAACCAGTTTTGGTTGAGTTCTCAGCTACTTGCAGTCACGTACTTTCCCCACTGATAAAAGAGTCAGCACCTTTTTTTGAAGAAATGATATTGATCACTCATTCAATAGACACGTGTCAATTCTTGGGGCAGTGAACAGGACCAAGTTCCTACCCTCATGGAGTTTATGCTCTAGAGAGGAGATAGTGAACTATCCTCTTTGTCAATGCATAACACAGGAAATCAAATGACGCAGTGGTTCATGCCTGTAATTCCAGCACTTTGGGAGGCTGAGGCAGGCGGATCATGAGGTCAAGAGATCGAGACCAGCCTGGACAACAAAGGTGAAACCCCCTCTCTACTAAAAATACAGAAAGATTAGCTGGGCGTGGTGGCACGTGCCTGTAATCCTAGCTACTCGAGAAGCTAAGGCAGGAGAATCACTTGAACCCAGGAGGCAGAGGTTGTGGTGAGCCGAGACCACGCTCCTGCACTCCTGCCTGGGCGACAGAGGGAGATTGTCTCAAAAAAAAAAAAAAAGAAAAAAATCAAATGTCAAATAATTATTAATATCGCATAAAGAAAAGAAAAATAAGCAGGATAGGAAAGGGAGAGTGAGAGGAGAAGAAGGATGACAGGAGGAATTCTAGAGCAGGGTCACTGGAAGGCAGAGAGTGAGCTCTGTATCCACCTTTGGAAGCATCCATGCAAATGACTCAGTGCAGGCCTTTGTTCCAGGAAGAGTAAGAAGGACAGTTCACTAGAGAGCAAAGCCTGAGATGGAGCCGGGGGAGATGACATCAGAAAGAAGAATGCAGGCTGCTGGGCTATAGTTTCCATGTGGGGTCACAATATATGTGTGATTAGAAGCTGGGGAGAGTATTGATAACCTGTGGCCTAATTAGCTGACATGTATTTTCCCATTGATTATCCTGCTATGTGGAAAATTGATGGCAAGGGGAAGCAAGATTGAGAACAGAAGACGATGGGGAAAGTGGCCTCCTTCAAGCTGTATTTTGGAGACAGAGTCAGTAAGATCCACTAACGTGGAGTTTGAGGAAAATAGAGGCATCAAAAATGATGCCCAGATTTTGATTTGAGCTCTTCAGTGAATGTTGGTGACATTTTCTAAGATATGGAAGAAATCAAGAAGTTAAAAGTTATTTTGGACATGCTGAATTTAAGATATCAACTACATACTCAAATGGAGACACCAGGAAATCAGAGACCAGGAAGTAGTTTGGGGCTGAAGACGGAATTTGGGAATCTTCAGCCATAAAGACAAGGGACTGGGATGAGGTCACCTAAAGAGTTAGTATTATGAACACTCACATATACTGTGGACCCTGAGTGATAATGATGTGCCAATGTAGGTCTATTAATTGTAATGAACAGACTGCGCTGATGGGGAATGCTGATCTGAGGTGGGGTAGGGGCTGTGCCTGTCTGGGGGCTAGGGGCATTTGGGAACTCTCTGTACCTTTCATTCAATTTTACTGCGAGCCAAACTGCCTAAAGAATAAAGTCTATTAAAGAAAATTCAATTAGGCCTTAAAATAGTGTTAGAGGAGAGTATCAGAGGAGAGAAGGATAGGGTGAGTTGTGTGTTATGGAAAGCTTCAGACATCTGAGAGAGAAGTAGCAGCTAGGGAAGGAAGCTAAAAAGGAAAGATCAGTGAGGGTAAAAAGAAAATGAGTACAGTGTCAGGAAGGTGAGTGAAGAAAGCACTTTAGGAATAATAAAATAAATTCCTTTTTCAGGTGAAAGAGATGAGGATTGGGAATTGATTATTGTCTCCTTAACAAGGAGCTCCTGTTCAGTGGAGTGATGGGAACCAAACCCCAGTAGAAACGACCTGAGATGAAAATGAAAGGGAAGGAAATAGAGAAGCAAGTGTAGATAGAAGTGTAGAAAGAGGAATGCAGGCTGCTGGGCTACAGATTCCATGTGGGGTCACAATCCATGTGTCATTATGTCATTAGAAGCTGGGGAGGGCACTGATGGGCTCTGGTCTAATTAGCTGATATGTATTTCCCTAATCATTATCCTGCTATGTGGAGAATTGATGATAACGGGAAGCAAGATTGTGAGCAGAAGATGACAGAGGTGGTGAAAAGTGGCCTCCTTCAAGCTGTATTTTGGAGGTGGAGCCACTAAGATGTACTAATGTGGAGTTTGAGAAAAATAGAATAATTATTATCAAGGAATTACGTTGTCTAGGAGAAAAGAGAAATAAAGTAGTAGTCAGAAGGATATGTGGACAACACAGCAAGACTCCATCTGTCCAAAGAATATAAACATTATCCAGGCATGGTGGTGTGCTACTGTAGTTCCAGCTACTCAGGAGGCTGAGGTGGGAGGATCACTTGAGCCCAGGAGGTTGAGGCTGCAGTGAGCTGCGATCATGCCATTGCACTCCAGCCTGAGTGACAGAGCAAGACCGTGTCTCAAAAAAAAAAAAAAAAAAACATTGAAAATGTTCTCTACTACTAGGAATGATCCAGTAGAAGAGGTAACAATAGTGATGTAGAAGACAGGGCACTATTTCAAGAGCAGAGTCAAGATTTACAGAACAGGATGAAATCTCATACACAGGAGCAGGGTCTGTTCGTTCATTTTAAAAGGAGAGTACGTAGATGTGAGCACAGGTGGATTCATATGCTCCATACTGGCATGGCTCAGTAGGTGTTGCACAGTGATGGGTGCATGGATGGAGGGATGGACGGATTGATGGATGGATGGAAGGACAGACAAATGGATGGATGAATGGATAGATGGATAGATGGATGAATGTGGCTATATTTTCTAACTCTCAAAAAATTTTGTCTTAGGATTTGCCTCAATGAAGCAAAATACTTCCCCAGTTATGTATCTCCAGTTAGCAAACATCTTCAAACAAAAAAGTTTTGAAAGAGAATTCTTTTTAAGAGATTTCTAAAACAAAAATGTTATGTGTTTCCTGAGGTTTCAACTTCATCTCTTCTGACAGGGAATATGAAAATATAGTGAAAAGAAGAGAAGGAGTAATTAGAATGGAATTATAAACACAATAAAACTCTAAAAAAAGAGAAAATGTGTTGAGACTTCAGGGCTAGGTGATTTTTTTGTACCATTGTTCTGAATGGAATATGATGTAATTAGATGTAGTGCCAATACGTTTCCCAACTACAGCTTTGAAAAAAAAGTTAGAGTAAAAATGACCAAATTAGCATTTTATGATTATTTCCAAGAGGGAGAAAAATTGTGTTATGTGGTTTTGTGGAATAAATTTTAGAAGTGTTTATTGAGTTTTAAGGAGATTTTGTTTCAAAATAACTTAGTTAATGGATAAGTTGGGAAATATAAAGTTTTGTTCAGGAAAATTTTTTTGAATTAGTCAATAGCAAGAGTAACCTGAAGGGAATTTTCAAACTTTCAATGATTTTTTGAAAAAAAAAAATTAAACAAAATCCACACACTGAATTTGAAACAACAGGTAAACTATAGTAAGAAGCTAGTCTTCATTATCCAATTATCAAATCTCAGTTCTACCACTTATTAATTGAATGATCTTTCATAACTCTTTGAACTTCAGGTCATTGATTTGAAAACTAGGATGAATATTAACATAATACATATTTATAAGATTTGAAGAGGTAACCTACATCATGTACCTGGCAGATGGTGCTATATTGTAGGGCAAGCTTGGCGGCAAGCTTGTAGGTCAGGACAGCTTTGAATGCAGCCCGACACAAACTAGTAAGCTTTCTTAAAACATTATGAGATTTTTTTACTATTTTTTTTAGCTCATCAGCTATTATTAGTGTTAGTGTATTTTATGTGTGGCCCAAGACAATCCTTTTTCCAATGTGGCCCAGGGAAGTCAGAAGAATGGGCACCCCTATTGTAGGGACTCAAAACTGCTTATTTAACTCTTTTTCATTTATCTGTCGTTTCTTTGCTTCTTTTGCCTTCACTTCTATACCTTGTAGGTATATACTTATATACCTTGTAGGGTGCCAGAAGTACTGATGTAAATAAAAGTGAAAAAAGAATGCTTTCATCAGGATCCGACTCTAATCATCTATTTAATCTTTCTATACTTCTCACACAGCAAAAGACACATATGCCCCCACACACAGGCACAAATATACACGCACTCCCTAAAGCACCCGTGGTATATTCCTTACAGTTCAGGTAATAGCTTTGACAGCAGGAAAAACATTGTTTATTTTCTGTTTTGACTATTTGACTTTAGCTTCTGGAAGCCTTCACCCCACGCAAAAATGTACTAGTGTTTTCATGCATTTCACTGAAATTGTGAAAAGTCACTTTGCAGTAACTTCCACCTATGTAGTAAAGAGAAAGACTAATTTTACTGACCAATGACAAATTTCAAGTCCTGCCCCTCCTTTCCTCTTTGCACACCTCTGGACAACCCCATAAGCACTGGTGCTTCTGCCCTTCATCATCAGGCAGATGGCCATTTCAAACAACATGAACACCTGCCTGGGAGGGTACTCCCACCCTGGCTCTAAGCCTTGTCCACAGTGAAAATCCCAAATGCTTGCTCTTTCTTCTTTTGCTCTTGACCTCCTCTTTGGAGAGACCCTTTGCTGCTTGCCAAATGAATAGTAAACTTGATCACACGTCCATTGGTGCCTATGTGTCATTCCTCCCAACATCTGCAAAATTCCGGAGGGGCTGTCCAGCAAACTACAGAAAATGGTAGGTGCCTCCTACCGGAAAGAAATTGCTCTTGATCTTTGCAAGTGTTTAATTAATTAATTATACCTCCATTCCTTCTGCCTGCTCCAGGGTTTTTACGTGTTTTGTTTCTTCTGTCTTCAATATTCTAACCCATTCTTCTCCTGACTCTTCTTCCAGATAAACTCACCTTCACTCTTTAAAGAAAACTTGCTCAGCTTCCCCAGTCCAGAGATTCCTGTGTCACAAATTCTCATAGATCTCTGGTGCACTGAGATTACAATAAGATAAAATATAATTACATGTTTATTAGTGTAAGCATTTGATTCGTTTTTTCCTCCTCCATTTGATTACCAGCTCCATGTGGTAGTGACCATCTCCATTCTTCATTACTAACCCAGCATCCAGCACAAGACTTGGCATGTGAACATGTGAGCAAAGACTCTGCGTTAGCTATTAGAACACACTGAGGTTGAGGAAATACATTGTACTTGTCACGTATGTGTGTGTGTGTGTGTGTGTAAACACAAATACACGTATGTGTCTTATGTGTGGGTATGTAAGTGCCCCCCCAACAGACACATATACACAGAGTAAATTACAGTCAAGGTAGTATTTCTCACTCTCTTGCATAAAGCTCAGACACCTCCCTCAGATGAGCCTCAGGTTGGCCCCAGGACCTTAGGAAATGAAAGCGGCAGAGGAAATGTTTTAAATGTGTGTCTCAGAGGCAGATAATTAATGTGGTCCCTCCTTTATGCATTTACAGGTTGTGTAATTTGGGACGAGTCAGTTAATCTTGATGAGAACCAGCCTCCTTATCTATAAAATAGAGATTAGGAAAGTCTGATAATAGAGAAAATAATAATTAACAATAATAGAGATTATACAGTACTATTGTGGGGACTTGAAGTTATGTATGTAGAACAAATTGTGCCTATTTTAATTAAAGTCTCCTGTAGTTGGGTTCATACTCATAGCAGCCATAAGCCGTAAGTCAAAAAGCAGACATGAACCAATAGGCCTTAATGGATAGGATTGAATCCAAAGACTCACCCGCTTTAAATTCAGCCTTCCTTACATAATTCTTAAGTATAGGAACTTCCCACCTGACATTCCCCTTCAGCTTATCTGAGCCCTGGGTCAGGTGGGCGTGCAGCCCCGTAGTGAGGGGCCCTCACCTATCTGCACCCTATTACTGAGATTGGAGGGGGTGACAGAGAGATATGAGGCCAAGTTTGTTCCCTCAAATTCCCATTTGTCCTGTCCTTCCCATGTCACATTCATCTTTCCTTCTTAAGCACCAGCTCTGATGACTTCAAACTCAAAGGCAAGCACATACATAACTATCTTAAGTAGACTATGTAACCCATGAGGTCAATAACAAGACCTATATCTATGCCTAAATAAAGGATGATAAAGACTTCTCATCACCCACAGTGATTCTGCTTTTCTTATCCAACTGTACCTAAATGCTCAAGAAATCATCACATGCCAGGAGAATTTGGCAAATGTGAAATGCTGAGAGCTCGAGAAGAGTGGTTAACAGAGAGATGTTGGAGCATTCCTGCAAAATCATGATCAACCATGTGTGCTTTGATGAGGCAACCTTGTCAGAGTTAGGGCACCTTATCATCCGAGCTGTCTCTGCTTGGGTGAGGTCACTAAGTGGGAGGTGATGCTGCTGATGTCTCCAAGGTAATTACTTGCTCTCAATTTCTCACCCCTCGATCCTCACAATTTCTGAACTCAGCATCCTGAGGCCCCTCCCTGGTTCTCTATTCCTGTCACCAGGCATCTGAAAGCGTCAAGTAGGCCTGGGAGCCCTTTCGTTTTTCCTGAAAACACAACAGAGTGGGGCCATTTTTCCATAATGATGGTAGATCTGCGGATTGTTCCTCACTGCCCCAGATGACTTAGCTAAGCTGGAAATTCTTTCTCAGAATCCACGTCTCTGAATTTTCAATTCTTCTGCAAAGGAACTCTGCATGTAATTTGGACACCAGAAGAGAAGCAGCAGCTGTGTTGCCACCTGGAGGGTTGGTGTGCACCGGTTACTCCTCTGTGTATTCCCCTGGGGGATGGTGGGCAGTGGCGGGGCCCAAGGCTCCCAGCTCCCACCTGACCTTCCCCTTCAGCTTCTCTGAGCCCTGGGTCAGGTGGGCGTGCAGGTCCGTAGTGAGGGACACTCACCTATCTGCACCCTATCACTGAGATTGGAGGGGGTGACAGAGAGATGTGAGGCCAAGTTTGTTCCCTCAAATTCCCATTTGTCCTCTCTCTCCCATGTCACATTCATCTATCCTTCTTAACCACAAGCCCTGATGACTTCAAACTCAAAGGCAAGCACGTACGTAACTATCTTAAATAGACTGTGTAACCCATGAGGTCAATAACAAGGCCTATGTCTATTTCTAAATAAAGCATGAGAATGACTTCGTATCACCCACAGTGATTCTGCTTTTCTTATCCAACTGTACATAAATGATCAAGAAATGGTCACATGCCAGGAGTGTTTGCAAATGTGAGATGCTGAGAGCTTGAGAAGGGTGGTTAAGAGAGAGATGACGGAGCATTCCTACAAAATCACGATCCACCATGTGTGCTCTGATAAGACTGCCTTGTAGTGTGACCCAAAACTCATCCACAAAGTTGCAAAGATCTTAATGTGAATGCATTTATAGTGACATCAATCAAGAGATGAATTAAGATGTCTAAGTCAGCAAAGAAGAAACCTAAACATCACAAGCTAACACAGAACATAGGAGGAAGTAGCCGCATGGAAGACAGATGATCCACAAGTGTTACAGAGAGGGCGTTGGACTGATTAGTTTTTCACATTCGGAATATCGGGTCAGGATGATCTATATCTCTATGGGTCAAATAAATTCCAAGGGTCATATGAGTTACATTTATTTACCCACATCTGATGACTGATGTGTCGCAAGATTCTATGTCCACTTTGGTACAAGGTCTTGGCTTAGCTCCTACCTCCCAGCCCTGTGGTTATGCTGTAATTCAAACTCTCATTGCCTCTCACCTGAGCTACTATAAAAGTATCTAAACCAGTCCCCTCATACAGTCTGTCTATCTCTTCTTCCATTCCATTCCCCTTACAATGCCCCATTTAACCTTCCTTAAATGCACCCCTTGTCATGTCAGTGATGTGCCCTTTGTTCCTCCAATATCTAATACAGTGCATAACAAATCATATTTTATAAGGATCTGTTGAATAAAAGCTGACATTAGAAAATTTCCCCTATAAAGGATATATGTGTGTGTGTGTGTGTATACACATATATGTATGTAATGTTTTTTCTACAAATAAAGAATGCAGTAAAATGCAAATAAAGTGACAATTCATGTTATCATCAGAAACACAGCTGGCTAGAGAAAAAAATCAGTGAAATTTATCCTGAGTCTCCTCTTACAAAATCCTTTTATCCTTCATTAAGATACCTCTTTTCAACCTGTTCTCATCCCTGTAAATCAACTATTCCTTTGTGTCTTTTGTTTTGCCTCCTCTTCATCTAAACTATCTTCAGAAAAATCCCAGTAGGTGTCATGTCTGAGGAGAGTGGAGATATTTTATGTATTATATTTGACCTTGGGAAAATGGGCAGTGAGAAACCCAGGAGAGAGTTAACAAAGTATTTGCAATATCAAAGACATTTGGTTTCCTTGAAGATGCACTCCAAAAGTATGATACATATGAATAAACAATCTTGGAAGAACATTTTGCTGGCTGAATTGCACCCTCTGAAAACATATATTCAAGTCCTCACCCATGAATGAGAACTTATTTGGAAGCAGGTGTAATTAAGTTAAAATGGGACCATGCTGGACTACAGGGAGCCCTACATCTAACATGGCTGGTATTTTTAGAAGAGAGAAGACACAGAGACAGGCCCAGGGAGAATGCCCATGAATGAGGAAGCAATGATTGGAGCATTGTGTCTACAAGCCAATAGACACCAGGCATTGCTGATCCCCACCAAAAGCTGGAAGAGGCCAGAAAGTAACTTTCCCTATGGCCTTCAGAGAAAATATGGCCCCAGCATTGTTCTGAACACAGAAGATACATCAGTGAACAGATGAGAGGGAAAATCCATGTCCTTATGGAGTTCATATTTGATGTAGTTGATGAAAAATGTTATTTTTTAGGAATAATCAAATTGACAGCTCAAGCATTTTGTTTAACTTATTTTCTGTCCAGTTATAATTCATATATAGATAGACAGACAGATAGATAGATAGATAGATACACACACACAATAAGATAATTTAACAAATTTTATGAAGATGTATGGATAGGTGTGAATCCATATAACTCAGTTGTGTAGAGTAGGATAGCTCTCTACTGGTTCTGGGGAAAAGCGGGGAGGGGTTCTTAAAATATGTGGAAGGCATTGTATTGCAAAAGAGAATTTTTTAGGAAATGGCCTCTGGATGCTTCTGTGGGATTTTTCTGCTCTTCCCCTAAAGACTGAATATTGTTTAATATGCTCTTTCTGGCCAAACACCTGTCAAATTCCTATTTTAGTTGATTTTAATTAGGAGCAAGAACTAATACCCTTTTAATTAATTGGATGTCTTCTCTCCTCGGTTCCTCTGCTGCTTCTCCCTCCACTAGATAACCCCACACAGAACTGCTGTAGGGTTGAAGAATCTATTAGTTGGAGACCATGAGGATCGTAAATATGGAGCTTCACACACACTTAGGTATTCAAATTTGTTCACATGTCCTTAATTAGTAATAATTCTAATTGTGTTTGAGAATGCTATCTTGAAAAATATGCAATGTGTTCAGAAAGTGCCCACCAGTCTCCAATGTTTTTTTTTTTTTGTCATACATGAATTACTGAAACATGAAAACAACATCTCTACATCTCTCTTTTTCAAACCATCACATTAATTATTCCCTCGCAACTCTGGAGGCATCTTTTCCATTGCTGGCTCTGCTAAGCAAACTGCACTTTAGGAACTAAGAAGTCCTGTGTGTGGTTTCAAATCTCTTTACTGTAGAAGCCAAAGTTTTCTTTGTTCACCAGTTTCATAACTCTGTTCCTCTCCTTCATTAATCACAATCAGCCACTCATCTTTAATTATTTTACCCTCTAAAAACCTCTCACATCCTTACCACCCTTCTGCCCCTTTCCTGAAAGTTTTCTGAAGTTTCTTAAGTGATTTCCAGCCATCCTTATCATCCTATACTTACAGATCCTTCTAAATGCAAAACTGGTCATGGTTTCCATTGAAAACCTGTAAATGGCTTCCATTGTTCTTGGGATAAATCCAAGCCTCTGATGTGCAAGTGTCCTTTACAATCTGACTCCTGACTACTTTCCCAGCTTTGTTTCCTGTCCCCTCTGCAAGGTATCTGCACTCTCACACTTCATACTTCCTGGGCTTACTGGAGTGGATGCTGCCCTGTGGCCCAGATGCACTTTTAGGACGGACGCATTCATTGCCCTGCTGCTGGGAGTGTTGGTGGTGGACAGCTTACAGGGAAATCCTTCCCCAAGAATTGTTCCCAGTCAAAGGAAGAGACTTACCTAGCTTAAAGCATTACCTTCTGGGGCAGGAGGAGGGAAGAGGTAGGGACTGAACCTTCTGAAGGCTCCCTGGGTGAGAGCCTGGTCCTTGCTCTAAGCAGGACAGTGTTGCAGGCTGCCCCAGCCCCAGAGCTTCCTGTTGAAACTGGCTTGCATTGCAACTGATCACGGTTCACATGCTCCCTCTGTGCAATCGTACTCGGTGATCCCGGGGGAAAATCCTCAAGAAATGTATTGCATGCAAATCTCCATTTCAAAGATCTATGCTCTGGGAAACCCAGCTGAAGTCACTTAGGATTTCTATATTATATAGTGCATATTTTCACTTCCAACTTTCTAGATGACCTTTATCTGAGATGCTCTTCTCCCACTCTGCCTGTTTTCTTTAAGGATCTTCTCAATTCTTTCCTATTCCCTCTAGAAAGAGTTGAGCAATGCTCCTTGTGCACACCTGCACTCTGTACATGCTGCAGGTAATCGTTTGATTGCCTGTTTTTCTGCTTTTCCTAGATTACATTTCTTCAGGACAGAAACTACTTCTTTTCTTCTCTGTATCCCTTGTGCTAAGACTAATGCCTGTCACAGAATAACTGTTCAATAAATATTTGTCACCTAATTAAATGAATCAATGAATTAAATAAATTAATTAAATGAGCCTCCAGCTGAAAGAGTTCAAGGCTTGGGAGATAAAAGCCATGCAGCTTAGGAGGACAGAGCAGAAATCTGCTGTCTGTTTAGGCAAATAAATTCATTGACTAATCAATTGGGCTTGAAAGATTCATAAATACCTCAATAATGAGAAAGTAATGTAAATGGAGATTTAGCTTTGGTTGAGAGAGAGCATGAATTAGTGGTCTATCTTTTTAGTAGCCAGAGAGATTGAAAGTACGATTAATTTTTATTTGAATGAATTTATTGATTCCATTATTGATTTTAATGGTGATGCCAGCCGTCGTGCTAAGTTTTACATAAGGTGAAAACTAAACCTAATTAAGACCCTGCGAGCATGAACTAAATAAATTGCCATACAAGGTTGAGTGATAAGTACCACAGGAGAAGAACATATGAAAGTTTCCAAACTGAGAGATCTCATCAGGCAAGTGACAATCCTACCCAAGGCTTAAAATAGGAACCAGGCCAAGCCTCCCTTGCAGTGCGGGATTCAGACTGAGAGTCTCTCATTGGTAAGTATTGTGCTGTGTCTTGCATTAGAGGTTGTCAGATCAGCACAGTAACTCACCTCAGGTAATGCCTGAAGAGCTAACAGGTATTGACCAAGACACTGAAAACTCAGCTAACGAAAGGTGCTAGCCACTGGTGCAATGGAAGCTCCTGCAGAATGCTTTGCTTTGACCAGGGTGAACTTAGATTGAATTTATACGTATAGAGCTGTGTTTCTCAAGGACAGCTCATGGATAATATCCACTGTGTTGTTAAATCCAAATCTCTAGGAGGTTTGAGCACCAAATTCACATTTTAACAAGTTCCTGGTTATTTTATCCATACTGAATTTAAGAATTAAGAATTTTTGGTGTGGGACTTGGGGAATTGGAAAGCAGGAACAGCTTCTTTCTCTTCTTGGTGTGTGTGTGTTCCTGAGTGTGTGTGTTCATGTGTGTGTATTTAAGAACAGTAATGGGGGCTTCGAAGAGGTTGGAAGAAAGTCATTAGAACAGTATATAATTGATTGCAAGTACTATTGTATTAAATATCAATAAAATAGGCTTTAGGCTTTTGTTTGAGTTTAATGTTTGGTCTTCCTAATATAGCAAATTATTTATTTCGATAAAACAATAAAATTTCTGGCCGGGCGCGGTGGCTCAAGCCTGTAATCCCAGCACTTTGGGAGGCCGAGACGGGTGGATCACGAGGTCAGGAGATCGAGACCATCCTGGCTAACACGGTGAAACCCCGTCTCTACTAAAAAAAAAATACAAAAAATTAGCCGGGCGATGTGGCGGGCGCCTGTAGTCCCAGCTACTCGGGAGGCTGAGGCGAGAGAATGGCATAAACCCGGGAGGTGGAGCTTGCAGTGAGCTGAGATCCGGCCACTGCACTCCAGCCTGGGCGACAGAGCGAGACTCCGTCTCAAAAAAAAAAAAAAAAAAAAAAAAAAAAAAAAAAAAAAAAAAAACAATAAAATTTCTATGAGAGGGTAAATGGTATAACAATACACTCCTTCTCAAGTGCAGAATTTGAAAACACCATTCCCAAGCAGAATACAAATGCATTTTTTGGTGTATTATTCTCTGATATTTCCTCTTTTGAATAGCAGAGAAAGAAGTATGTGTGTGGCACTGCGGTTAAATATGGAATGCAGGCTCTAAAGGATTCCCTTTCCTCTGAAAGTCTTAACAGGCGCCTCACCTTTCTTTGGTTTTCCTTCTAGTCTCATGCAAACACTAAACAACAACAAGCAACTTGATAAAATAGTGTCCATAGGCCAGCTTAGTTTAGGCTGGTCACATGGAAAGAATGTGACTGGGAATCCATATCCTAGATTAAGCCAGAAACTTGATGATTAAACAAATCACTTCCTTGAACCCAGTCTTTTTCCAAGGTTCTGTTATCCATACTCTCATGAAGCTGTGAAGTAGGGAGGTCTACATGGGGGTCTCTTTGTACCAAGACTTATCAGCATCTCAGAAAGCAGAAGTGCCTGAATTATTGCAGGCAGAAGTGGGAGGCTGGGACAGCATTTCTGACTTCCTGGTGAGTTTTAATTTTCTTCTGAAATCACGGAGCTCCCATAACTTCAGTCTCCCACAGGTTCATTTCTTGTCTGTATAGTTTGCATGAGTAAAATATTACCACTACATCCAAAGGACCCGCTTACTTTAGTGGGTGGCTGTCACAATCCAGAGAGGAACAAACGGGTTTCTATCTGCTCGCTGAGTGGCAGGGCAGAGGCAAGGCGGGTGCACAGATATGAGGTCTAAAAGACTTCCTACAATTGTGAGGCCACCCACTTGACTTTCTCTGTGGTAGTCCTACTAGATTGCAAGACCAGTGCAGGTTCCTAGTGCTCTTCGGGCAATGGGACACCAAGCTGCTTCCTGAGCTGAGACAGTGAGGCAATTCTCAAATACAAGGCACCGAGGACGCTCACATTTATTCTTAAAGCTCTTTCTTTCCATGACTTGTGCCTCGCTGTAAAATCTCTGTACCAGAGCAGAGCAGGGGCATTTGGTGTGAGTCCATGCAGGGACTCTGACACCACCATCAGCAGTGGTCAGAGGTGAGCAAGGCTGCATCAGGGTATGAAGCCCACCCTAAACAGAGGCAGCGACAGGAGCCTCGCTGGTTTTTGTGACTTCAAGAACAGAGCTGCAGTACTTTATGTATGTGCAGTCAGAAATGAGGCTGAGTCTGGTGGGGCAGGATTGCAGAGAGTTTCATTGTGTTGGAGATGGGAAGGCAGGTGAGGGCGGACAGCTGAGCAGGACAGACAAGTGCAAAAGGAAATTAAGAGAGGGCATGAACTCTTCAGACTCCTGTGGTCAGGGAAGGCTTCCCAGAAGAGAAGGCTAAATCTTGAACCCACAGGACAGGAGGGGCACAGGACAGAAGTAAGGGGGGCAGCCTCAGACATTTGTGTGTCTTCACCACTAGCCTGTGAGCTTCCTGAGGGCAGGGGCCATGCCTGGGCCACCTGGGGTATCCCACAACCTGTGCTACAAGGGACTGGCCAGTGGGTGTCCATAAAGTGTCTGCTACAGGAATAAATGAGAAATAGAAAGAGGCTGGAGGAAATTGCTAGGACATCCCTAGCCTAAAGGGTTCACCTACTTGGACTGCTTCAAGCCAAGATAGACAGGTGAGGTCCATTTTCACCAGAGTCAGATCTAAACTCCCTTCTGGAAAAACTGGGAACTTGGTTCACAGGCAGACAAGTTACACATGCCCAGTAGAAGCTGGAGAGGGCAAGGTCTGCTCCAAGAAAGATGTGGGATAGAAGCCCAGGGAGAAGGAAGGAGATTCCACCTGCAAGGAGCAGGTAGGACTTGAGGGTGTGGAGTGACCACTCCGCAGAAAGTCCAAAGGCTGCCCCTAGGGACCCCAGGCCCCGGTGGCCACCAGACCCTCCTTGGAGATGTTCTGTTCTCAAATAATCTCATCTTCCATCTCCCATTTCTAGACTTTGCAAATAAAAAGTCAAGGGATTTTAGAAGAGGGTTCACAGGAGAGTTCTAAAGATAATTAGAGGCTCAGAAATGACCTGCATAAAAGATTGGAGGCAGTAAAATCTCTCCTCCAGGAGCACTAAGGAGAGAGTCAATGTATTAATAATAAATAACACTTACTTAGGCCTCACCAGGAAGCAGGCTCTCATCTAAGTTCTACACATTGTTACATTTCCAGTGGATTTTATAGTGGACAGGACTGTGTGTTGTGGGTTGAACTAAGCTCCCCCCAACTCTTGCTTGGAGGAGTCCTAACCTCCAAGACTTCAGAGTGTGACCATATATGGAGATAGGGTCTCTACAGGGATGGCCAAGTTGAAATGAGGGCATCAGGATGGGCCCTAATACACTGTGACTGATGTTTTGATGAAAAGGGGAAATTTGGAGACAGACGCACAAGGAAGATGATGTGAAAAGGTACAGGGAGAAGACTCAGAAGACACAGAAGACAAGCCAGGGAGAGGGACTTGGAGCAGATTCTCCCTTGCGGCCTGAGAAAGAAACAGCCTTGCTCACATCTTGATCTGGCCTCCAGAATGGTGAGACAATAATTTGTGTTATTTAAGTCACATGGTCTTGGGCACTTTGTAATAATAACGCTATCAAATAAATACAGTGTTGAATAGTCTTATTTTACAGATGAGTAAGCTAAGGCTCAAAAAGCTAAGTAATTCATCCTCCCTCACAGTGAATCACTGGCAGAATGTGGATTCAAACTTAAGCCAACTGACTGTACAGCCCATCACACATTGCAGCCCCTTGGTTGTTATGGAGATTTGAGAAATATATAATGACAACTGATATGGTTTGGCTGTGTCCTCACCCAGATCTCATCTTGAATTCCCACGTGTTGTGGGAGGGACCCAGTGGGAGGTAATTGAATCAGGGGGGCAGGTCTTTCCCATGCTGTTCTCATGAGAGGGAATAAATCTCATGAGATCAGATGGTTTTATAAAGGGGAGTTTCCCTGCACAAGCTCTCTTCTCTTGTCTGCCACTATGTGAGATGTACCTTTCACCTTCTGCCATTATTGTGAGGCGTCCCCAGACACATGGTGTGGTAAGTCCAATAAACCCTTTTTTTTTTTCAATTGCCCAGTCTTGAGTATGTCTTTATCAGCAGTGTGAAAATGGACTAATACAACAACCTGGGTGAATGTGCATGAAGTCTTAACAGGAAGACCAGTGAAATCCCTTAGATGGAGGTGAACTATGAGGGAGGAGAAACTCCATGCATATGGATTGTCAAACATCAGCACTAGGGAAGTTGCAAAATTAGTATCCTTTGAGATCAAAGTTACAAAACGAAGTAATCAAACAAATGAAACACTGTCACATCTTGCAGAAAGAGAGGGGGATGAATAGGATGGTCTCCTCTAGGGGCCGTTCAGCTCTGGCTTGTCCTGGCCTAGCAAAGAGCATGGGGGCCTGGGAAGTGACATCTGGAAGCCAGGAGCCTGGGGATGGGGAGGGAATTGGGGGGGAACCTGGAGCTTCCATTGCCCAGCCTGGGACCTTGCCACATGCTTACAGGAAGACGCTCGACTCTGTTGCTGGCCAGTGAATACCATTCAGGAAGCCTAAGGGCTTGATTTTGTTGTTTTTCCTTGATTCCTAACCTGGGTTTCTTATTCTGTACATTGTAATAGTTTTACCTATAATAATTACAGACTAACAAAGTAATTAGAGTTTTCAAAATACCTTTATTTTGTATTTTTCATAGCAACAGTACCAGTAAGAATTGTTGTTTTCTAATTCAATTATTCACCTGTTAGCTGGCTTTCTTCACTAAAGAACTTCTTCCCCTCCACACTTTTTATTTTTCTGCCCTGTCTCTCTTATTAATATTTTGAATATTGCTATGGGCTCATGGATTTTTATGTATTCAATGTGTCAATTACCATCCGCTTCCTTTTTCATGCTCCAGTGTCCCAAGTTAGGACATCCAGAGCCCTTCCCTCCAGTTTCAGTGTCCTTTGACATCATCCTGTTAGTCACTGAGTGCTCTCAGAGCCCCCTTGCTTTCTGGCTTTGAGGAACACACAGTCTTCAGCACAATTACTCAGGCCTGCATTGCAGCATGGAAGAAGACACAGGAAATGTCTAGCTGAATGGCTGTGGCTGTGTTATAATAAAACTTTATTCACCAGAAGAGGCTTGGCCCTTGGCATGGTTCACCTCTCTTGCTCTAAACAAGTCCTCATTGGTATCTTTTATTATTTTGTTGTGAATCTATGTTTTGCTACCATGAAAAGGGATGCTACCATGAAATCACAGTGCATTCTGACTGCCCTCAACCACGTCACTAGTTTTCCAGCAGTACACTTGGTTATATTGAACAGCAGAATAGCAGGATGCTATGAAAAGAACACAACATTCAGAGAAGGCTTGGGGTTAAGGCCCTACAAGGTCATCCTCTAGGTGTGTGATCTGGACATACCTTTCTGCCTTGCAGAGAGGGTGGGAAGATTGAACTGGAAAACTGGCTTGTGCATTACACAGAAAGATAAGCATGTTCTGCTAGTTCTTATCATTGCTACCATGTTGGTGACGGTGCTAAGCAGAACAGAAGACTAGAGAGGAAAAGTCATGCTCAGCAATGTGACTTTTTATAGTGGAGATGATTGTGTGTTGCAGGTTGAGCTAAGCTGCCCTCAACCCTTGCAATTTATACGTTGGAGTCCTAAGATATAAATTACAGTTGTCCCACTGTGAATAGAAAATTTTATCTCCTCTCTGTCTCTCTCTCTCTCTCTGTGTGTGTGTGTGTGTGTGTGTGTGTGTGTGTGTGTGTCCTGTTCTTCAATTTCCAATAATTATGTCCAGGGAAAATAGAGAAGCACAAATGTCAGACTCTCAAAGGCTTCTATGTTGTATATGCATCAGTTCAAATCTTGGCATTAGTGCTTGCTTCTGGGTAAAACTGAGTACATTTCTCATTCTCTCCTTGCCTTCAGCTTTCTCATCCATAGTCTGAAAAATAAAAGCACCTATTTTATAACTTTGTAGTAAAGGAATAATCCACATAAAGCATGTAGCAGAGTGTAAATCCTTATCCCTCTTCTAAAAGAGGCAGTTTGGGCATAGGGTGGCAGGAAGAAGGGCGAGTCTCTTTATGGAGTGTGTGATCTGCACAAGACGGCATGCTGAGTGCTCTCCTATGCATGTCTTCATTTTTGCTTTTAAAGATGAAAAAGCTAAAGTGGAATGTCTAAAAGAGTACACAGGTCCTAAAGCCACCCAGCCAGGGTGATGGAAATATGATATGATTCAAATCTAGACTCAGTGGCCCTAAATACTGTGCTTCGATCTTTAAAACCCAAAAGACATGTGGACCAATGTTTGGAGGAACAAGAGGCTGTGCCCTTCTCCATTGTCAAACTTTAGGGAGAGAAGCCTTCAAGACATGGAGAGTGGTACCCGGCCCCATGGAGAGAAAGAGCGATTCACAGCTAGGAAGGTATAGTGTAGCCAGCAGTGCTCAGGAGACAGCACCAGATTTTTGCTGGTGGGAGGCTTCTGATTCCTTTTCCCTTTGGGGCTCAAAGCATTGATAAACACAAACTCTCAAGACTAGACATCACTGTCTGTGGTAATTCCATGTTTTATATTCACCTAAACATTATACTAGCTTCAAGCTCTATTATTTGGTTAGAAAGGCAAATCTGGATTTAATAAAAGACAAGTCAAACCCTTATATTCACGTTCGGTCATTTGGGCATCAGTGAAAACAATGAATACAACTTCTAATGGTAAAACCCTTCGATGCAGCACAAATATTTATTCTTAGCTGTATATCTCAGGAAAGCAGGCCTGTCATATCTGGAAACTTCCCCTGCACAACTGTGAGTTCCAGGATTGCACCCACTTCATTCTTGAGCAATTAAGCGCAAAGACCATCTCCCCTGACTGTGGCCTCTTTCCATAGTGCTCAGCACCTAGAGGGGTTCAGCAGATCTTTATGGAATGATGAAATGATTTCCTAGTCACTGTGGTTTGGTTATCCATCAGCAGTAGGTCATTAGTGTTACAAATATCTAAAAAGACAAGATTGGATGGAAAGTCTTTAGGACTATTATATTCCTAAACATTTCTATTTTTCATTATTACTAATAACCATTTCTAAAAATACAAATGAGACTCAAATGACAGTCAAATGCTTGCTACTTAATAATTTCTTCTTAGAGTTCATGATTGCTCCAGAAGAGCAGATAATTAATGTACCCACTTGGCCACTTCTCCTCCCTGCCTCCTCCCTGTCCCCGGCCTGTCTCCTCCCTACCATCACCTCCCTGCCGGCCAGTGTAGCAGGAGCACACAGAACACAGAACACGGCACACAGCACACACTATTCAGCAGAAGCGTCCCTGACTGTTCCTTCCAGACACCAGTTAGGGGCTGAATCTCCAGGGAAGGGGAGGAGCAACCAATAACTGTGAAAATGAGCAGACTCAGTGGTTTCTCTGAGAAAACCTTTATAGTTATGAATAAGACAATGGCAATTACATAATATTGGTCCCTTTTAATCAGTCTTGTTTATGTGAAAGAAACCCTGAAATAGTTGAGCTATGACAGCTTCTGGCAGGCAGCGGGCTACATGGCTTTCCAATAGCTATTTGGTTAATTAAAAGCATTTCAAGCATTTCTCCATCTCCTCTAAATAGCTTAGGTCACTAAGAGGAGGGATTAGGCCACTCCAGTTCCATTTTGCATCACACTCTTGCCACTTACATTACAGATCACTTAGATACTGTAGGCCAACCAGTCTTCAGGAATGTTCAAAATCAGAGGTAGAAAAATGCACAGAGAGGTTAGTTTAGGAAATTACATCATTAACTTTAAATCTAAACACCAACTGAATTATAAAAGACAAGATACATATTTAAAATTCTTTAAAGTTTCAAAGGCACTGGTGTAGATGTCAGAAACATCACTGGTTTTCTTTCATTCCATGGGGTAAGGAGATATTCATGTTGACAGAACCTTGAGCACTGCTGAGCACAGAGCGTCTCAGATTTATCAGAAGTATGTCCAGTGATCAGAGCTCCCTGTGTGTGGAGGCCATACTGATTTTGATTGGCAGAGATGATTCCTCATTATTGTGGTAATCAATAAGAAAAATTTTAAACGTAATAAAACTCAAATAAGCTTACATTATTAGTACAAATGAGATTATAGTCCTCCTTTTAGTTGCTTATCATTTTTTAGCAAAACAACAAGTCAAGTCATATTTACCATTCAAATAATTTAAAAACTTTCAGTCTGCATTGAATGAGAATACATCCAAATTATGACTCATCAAGTCTTTCTTTAGTCCCTGTAGATTCATTTACTGCCTACCCTCAATGTGTCAGGTACTAGTCTATTAGGTTGGTGCAATTACTTTTGCATCAACCTAATAGAAGAAAAGGATTCGAAATGTAGTTTTACAACGTCCCTGCCCACAAGGAGTCCATAAGTTAGTCAGGAACCCAATAATATTACCAGGTGTTGATTTCTTCCTATTTATGGGAAGTAGAGGAAATAGATTGACAGCTCTCTATTTTTCTTAGGCAAGATAAAATATACCAATGTCTTGGCATCCCTTTAAGAGGGTAATTAATACTAGCTAGCTGCTATAACAACTACCAAATCTACACGGCTTAACACAATAAAGGTTTATTTATTTTCACTCAAAGTCCCTACAGATCAAGTGGCTCTCCCCCATCTTGGAGGCGTCTGGAAAATCTGGAATCCAAGGATTCAGTGGCAGAACAAAAAGATGGTAGAGGAAGTACAGGCCTGAAAGTGAAAGACATCCCTTTCCCTCTCATTCCACTGGACAGAACTGAGTTATATGGCCCCAACCTAACTGCAAGGAAGGCTGGGAAACATAGTTTTTCTGGGTTCCCAGGAAAAGGCACAATGTAGAGAACAAAAGGTTGCCCCTGCTGCAGTCTATTACAAAAGACCAGACATTTCCAAAGATAGAGGAGACGATGCAATGCTTACAAAGATCCTATTTAACAAGGCATTTGCTTGGAATTTGTGCTTCTTTGTTTTCTATTTTACTTTTTGATAAAATATTTGAGCCTCACTTTCCCTTACTTAAAATACATGGAGTTGCTCCTGTATTCCTGATATAATAATTCGGAACATATATTTTCATGTTCAAGAGACAAGGGTTGACATACCAGCTCTCCTACAAGGGTGGAAATGCTAATTCTTAGCTCAGAGGGCTGTTCTGACAATTAAATAATTTAGGAAATAAAAGCACACTGTAGACTGTTTAAAATCAAGGGAAAATAAACATTCCATCTAATGGGAAAACTACCATTTCCAAAAATTATTTCTTTGCCATAGCCTTAATAAAACGACCTTTTAAAGGACGCTTTCATATGAGGTTGGTACCTCTGAGAGCTTTATCTTTCCATAGAGGTCTTCAAAACTTCTGTCCAACATTCATTCCTTTGTTTTGTCCAAATCTGTAAAGGAAGAGACTTACGGCAAAAGGCTGCATGAGCTCCCACAGACCATCCCTCAGCACAACTTGGTGAGCCCAAGAAGGCAATAGGATCTGATTGCAGAGGAACCCAATTAGACCCCCTTTCCTTGTTTGTTTAGTGTAAAATGAGATTTCCTGAATTTAACATCTTGTAACTTTGCTTTATACAGCTGAGAATTCTTATTAACGTCTGAGATTGGTTTGCGTCCTGGACACAGGCTGCATACCATTACAGAGGGATTTATTTGGCTCCTCTGGGAAGGACTCCATTTTGTCCTCCAAAAGCATTGCTTTTCTCAGGTTTATCCAGGAAAGCATGGGTGGCCCTTACATAATTGGAAAATCAATTGTTGACTGTGGAAAGAAGGGGTCATAGGAAATTCCTAAATTCTAACCTAAGCTGCAAGTCCCAGATTCCTTACATTATTCTTAAATATCCCTTGCACCCTCCCCTCCACCCTGAGACATACTTTTTGTCCATTTGTTTGTCTTTGGGCCTTATGTACATAAAACCAACGTATTCCTTGGAAAATGAGTGCAAAGGTTTTGTGTTTTTAAATTTAACAGTCTTGTGCAGCAAGTACAGTGGCCATACAACTGATTTTCCAGGAAATGTTGAGAGTGAAGTGGGCACCTAGTAATATTCACTCTGAGATAACAGTCAAAAACTAGGACTATCTTTATTAGTCTTGCTAGCGGTCTGTCAATTTTGTTGATCTTTTCAAAAAAACCAACTCCTGGATTCACTGATTTTTTGGAGGGTTTTTTGTGATTCTATCTCCTTCAGTTCTGCTCTGATCTTAGTTATTTCTTGCCTTCTGCTAGCTTTTGAATGTGTTTGCTCTTGCCTCTCTAGTTCTTTTAATTGTGATGTTAAAATGTCAATTTTAGATCTTTCCTGCTTTCTCTTGTGGGCATTTAGTGCTATAAATTTCCCTCTACACACTGCTTTAAATGTGTCCCAGAGATTCTGGTATGTTGTATCTTTGTTCTCATTGGTTTCAAAGAACATCTTTATTTCTGCTTTCATTTCGTTATGTACCCAGTAGTCATTCAGGAGCAGGTTGTTCAGTTTCCATGTAGTTGAGCGGTTTTGATAGACTAATAAAGAAGAAAAGAGAGAGGAATCAAATAGACGCAATAAAAAATGATAAAGGGGATATCACCACCGACCCCACAGAAATACAAACAACCATCAGAGAATACTATAAATGCCTCTACGCAAATCAACTAGAAAATCTAGAAGAAATGGATAATTTCCTGGACACTTACACTCTCCCAAGACTGAACCAGGAAGAAGTTGAATCCCTGAATAGACCAATAGCAGGCTCTGAAATTGAGGCAACAATTAATAGCCTACCCACCAAAAAAAGTCCAGGACCAGATGGATTCACAGCTGAATTCTACCAGAGGTACAAGGAGGAGCTGGTACCATTCCTTCTGAAACTATTCCAATCAGTAGAAAAAGAGGGATTCCTCCCTAACTCATTTTATGAGGCCAACATCATCCTGATACCAAAGCCTGGCAGAGACACAACAAAAAAAGAGAATTTTAGACCAATATCCCTGATGAACATCGATGCAAAAATTCTCAATAAAATACTGGCAAACCGGATTCAGCAGCACATCAAAAGGCTTATCCACCATGATCAAGTGGGCTTCATCCCTGGGATGCAAGGCTGGTTCAACATTCGCAAATCAATAAACGTAATCCAGCATATAAACAGAACCAAAGACAAGAACCACATGATTATCTCAATAGATGCAGAAAAGGCTTTTGACAAAATTCAACAGCCCTTTATGCTAAAAACGCTCAATAAATTTGGTACTGATGGAACGTACCTCAAAATAATAAGAGCTATTTACGACAAACCCACAGCTAATATCATACTGAATGGGCAAAAACTGGAAAAATTCCCTTTGAAAACTGGCACAAGACAGGATGCCCTCTCTCACCACTCCTATTCAACATAGTGTTGGAAGTTCTGGCTAGGGCAATCAGGCAAGAGAAAGAAATCAAGGGTATCCAGTTAGGAAAAGAAGAAGTCAAATTGTCCCTGTTTGCAGATGACATGATTGTATATTTAGAAAACCCCATTGTCTCAGCCCAAAATCTCCTTAAGCTGATAAGCAACTTCAGCAAAGTCTCAGGATACAAAATAATGTGCAAAAATCACAAGCATTCTTATACACCAGTAACAGACAAGCAGAGAGCCAAATCAGGAATCAACTTCCATTCACAATTGCTTCAAAGAGAATAAAATACCTAGGAATCCAGCTTACAAGGATGTAAAGGACCTCTTCAAGGAGAACTACAAACCACTGCTCAGTGAAATCAAAGAGGACACAAACAAATGGAAGAACATACCATGCTCATGGATAGGAAGAATCAATATCGTGAAAATGGCCATACTGCCCAAGGTGATTTATAGATTCAATGCCATCCCCATCAAGCTACCAATGAGTTTCTTCACAGAATTGGAAAAAACTGCTTTAAAGTTCATATGGAACCAAAAAAGAGCCCGCATTGCCAAGACAATCCTAGGTCAAAAGGACAAAGCTGGAGGCGTCACGCTACCTGACTTCAAACTATACTACAAGGCTACAGTAACCAAAACAGCATGGTACTGGTACCACAACAGAGATATAGACCGATGGAACAGAACAGAGTCCTCAGAAATAATACCACACATCTACAGCCATCTGATCTTTGACAAACCTGAGAGAAACAAGAAATGGGGTAAGGATTCCCTATTTAATAAATGGTGCTGGGAAAATTGGCTAGCCATAAGTAGAAAGCTGAAACTGGATCCTTTCCTTACCCCTTATATGAAAATTAATTCAAGATGGATTAGAGACTTAAATGTTAGACCTAATACCATAAAAACCCTAGAAGAAAATCTAGGTAGTACCATTCAGGACATAGGCATAGGCAAGGACTTCATGTCTAAAACACCAAAAGCAACGGCAGCAAAAGCCAAAATTGACAATGGGATCTAATTAAACTAAAGAGCTTTGGCACAGCAAAAGAAACTACCATCAGAGTGAACAGGCAACCTACAGAATGGGAGAAAATTTTTGCAACCTACTCATCTGACAAAGGGCTAATATCCAGAATCTACAAAGAACTCAAACAAATATACAAGAAAAAAACAAACAACCCCATCAAAAAGTGGGAAAGGATATGAACAGACATTTCTCAAAAGAAGACATCCATACAGCCAACAGACACATGAAAAAATGCTCGTCATCACTCGCCATCAGAGAAATGCAAATCAAAACCACAATGAGATACCATCTCACACCAGTTAGAATGGCAATCATTAAGAAGTCAGGAAACAATAGATGTTGGAGAGGATGTGGAGAAATAGGAACACTTTTACACTGTTGGTGGATTGTAAACTAGTTCAACCATTATGGAAAACAGTATGGCGATTCCTCAAGGATCTAGAACTAGATGTACCATATGACCCAGCCATCCCACTACTGGGTATATACCCAAAGGATTATAAATTACTCTACTACAAAGACACATGCACACGTATGTTTATTGCGGTACTATTCACAATAGCAAAGACTTGGAATCAACCCAAATGTCCATCTGTGACAGACTGGATTAAGAAAATGTGGCACATATACAGCATGGAATACTATGCAGCCATAAAAAAGGATGAGTTTGCGTCCTTTGTAGGGACATGGATGCAGCTGGAAACCATCATTCTTAGCAAACTATCACAAGAAGAGAAAACCAAACACCGCATGTTCTCACTCATAGGTGGGAACTGAACAATGAGATCACTTGGACTCGGGAAGGGGAACATCACACACTGGGGCCTATCAGGGGGAGGGGGGAGGAGGGAGGGATTGCATTGGGGAGTTATACATGATATAAACGTTATGCACATGTACCCTAGAACTTAAAGTATAATAAAAAAAAAAAAAGAAAATGAGTAAATATATTTTGAATAACAAAAAAAAAAACAAAACAAAAAAAAAACTAGGACTATCCTTGCCAAACTAAGACTTGTGTTCACAATAAACATAAAATAAAAATCATTTAAAAAATTGTAATACAATGTTAAGCTTTTTAAATTTGTACATATTCAGGTCATTGATGTTTACCTTACACGAAGCTATAATAAATGACCTCATGTGCTTTTCAAAATCAGTATCCTTCTCATTGCTCATGAATCTGAGTTTCTTTTACATATTTATTAATCACTAACATTTCAAGGCCTATAAATTGACTGTTCATTATCACTGCCCATTTTTCTGTTGTGTTTTCCTTTCCTTCTTGATTTATGTGAGCTCCTATGTATTCAAGATGTGAATTTTTTTGAAAATTTAAGATTTTATAACTGTCTTTCATTAGTGTCCCTTCTTCCATGTTTGTCTCTGACATTCTTAGTTAAATACATATTTTTAATTTAGAGGTAATCATATTACAGCTATCCCTTATTTACATTTATCACTTAATATTAAGTTTTCCTTTTTGGTTTGTGCTTTTGAAATCCTACTGATAGTCTTCCCCCATCTCAGTGATGTTCTTCCTCATTTTCATAAGCTTTAAATCTTTACATTTTACATTTAGGCTTTTGTTCCATTTGGAGTTGATTTTTGAGGTGTTGTGAGTTGGGGATCTACCTTTAATTTTCAAACTTTAGACCCAAGTTTCCCAACACATTTGCTAAACCTCTGTGCTTTCACTACTTCGTTACACTTCAAGTTTGCAGGTTTCTCCATCTGTTCCTGGTTTGTATGTCAATTTCTGCTCTGAAATACTATTTGTTTGACAAATGTTTGGAAACATGTCCTCTTATCTGGTAGAGCTATTCCCCTATCTCTTTTCTTCATTTCCAAAGTTTCTTAACTATTGAATGTATTTTGAATTGGTTTTCCAACTTGCCAAAACGTACTATTGAGAAATTGCTTATAATTGTATTGAATTGGCGAATGGATTTTAGCAAAACTGATTATTCATAAAATTAACTCATCCAACAGGTAGCAGCAGCAAAAATGGCAAAGTGAGGACTTATGAGAATTCCTTTCTCTATGAAAACAAAACCCTGGGGAAAAATGGTCTGAATCAACCTTTTCAGAACTCTGGAAATTAGCCAGAGACTTGAAGCAATTCAGGTTGCTTTTATTTAAGAAAAGTGACAGAATCTCGGTAAGAACAGCAAGCTTTGAGGGATTTGAACTTGCCCAATTGCCTTCCTTCTTTCTCCATCTCTGCAGGGGCCTTAAAACCAACATCCCACACTTATAATGAAAACCTAGCAGGAGGCAGAACAGGATTGGAGCTGCTTCAAAGCCTCAGGTCCAGAGAACTCATGACCTATGAGGATCCTCAATAAGACTCATAGCTGATTCCGCCTCAGAAATCATGGAGACCCAAAGGCAAATTCAAAATGCTGAAAGTTAACTCATCCAATCAGTCAACTCTTATACACAGCTCCTTTTATGTTCTTAGAGGTTTTTTTTATTCTAATAAAAGTGTTTTATATTGTTGTTTTATTATTCCTAAATACCATATTTTTGTTGCTATTATAAATGGTATTTCTATTGCCATTTTGTCTAACATTTTCTGGTGGTCAAGTTTCTAGCTAGTGTGGAAGAACACTAATGGCTTTTACTTATTGATTATCTCTCTGGCAATCTCCCTAAACCTCATGAGAGTAGTAATGGCTCCTCTATTGATTGATTAAGCCACTGGATTACCCATCCCCCTCTTGATAATTTCTGTTGAAATAATCACATTATCTGCAACTAATGACAATGTCACTGCTCTTATAGTCTCTATGTGCATTTCTTTTTCTTTTCTTAATGTTTTGACTCATTCAATTGACCGCCATTCACAGGACAGATGTTGAACATTTACACATATAATGGTTGTTTTCGTTATCGTGTGCCTAAAGAGAACGTGATTAAAATTTGCCAGTTCAGTATAATATTGGATGTAGGGTTTTGACAAATAATTTTCAACAAACTAAAAGAGTTATCTTCCCTTTCTAGTATTCTACTTGCACTGGTTTTTTAAAAATAATAAATTGGTATTGAAATTGTCTTATGCTCTTTTCTGTATCCATTTCTATTAAGATAATTATTTTGATTTTTTCTACTTTTCATTAAATATTAAATAATTATATTTTCTGAGGCTGAACTCTCCTTGAATCTCTGCTATGAATGCTGCTTGATCATGAGATACTATTTTTCATGCTCTCATTAAGTTAGTAAATTAATTTTTATTTAGGAACTTAAATCTACATATATAAGCAAAACTGACTTTTTGGTTCTTATAATACCTTCATCTAATTTTATAATCAATCTTATAAAGTGTGAAGCCTCATGAGGTGTTTTGAGATGACTTCACTTTTTATATTATATGGGACAAGTTCCATCAGATAGGGATTACCTATCTGTTTCCTGAAAGTTTAAAATTAAATAGCTACCTATAGACAATTATATTATTAGTATTTCATTTTTTTCATGGTTACTAGTCTGTACATATATACATATATTTATATATGTGTATGTATAAACACATATATAAATAAATTGGCATTGAGCACACATATATACATACATGCATATATACTGAATTTGGCTTCTCAGAAATCCATCTATTATCAATGAGATTTCCATTTTATTGGCAGATAGTTTTTAGTGTTACTATATGTTAAGTTAGTAATTTGCTTAATTTACTGCCATTTTCCAATTTTCATAGTCCATTTTATTTACTACCATCTTCTCTCTAACTTTGGGATCATTTTTGTCAGAAAGCTGATATTTTAGTATTTCCATTTCATGGGCTGAAGGATTTGTTAATTATCTTGTGTGTGTATTTTTTTTTAAAGCAAAGTTTTTTTTTACTTGTACAAAAGTAAGATATAGACAAACCAGAGGCTAAAAGAAAATATGCAAATAAATACTCACTATGAAAAGTGAAAAATAACAGAAAATGTTCTAATATATAATGACAATATTTCCTTCCTTTCATTTCTTGCCTTTGGAACTTTTTAAAAAATTTATTATTATTATTTTTTTGAGATGGAGTCTCGATCTGCCACCTAGGCTGGAGTTCAGTGGCCCAATATTGGCTCACTGCAACCTCGCCTCCCGGGTTCAAGTGATTCTTGTGCCTCAGCCTCCCAAGTAGCTTGTAATACAGGGATGTGCCACCACACCTGGCTAATTTTTAAATTTTTAGTAGAGACGGGCTATTGCCATGTTGACCAGGCTGGTCTCAAATTCCTGGTCTCAGGTGATCTGCCTGCCTCGGCCTCCCAAAGTGCTGGGATTATAAGAGTTAGCCCCCATGCCTCACGCCTTTGGAACTTTTATTAAATTAATGTTACTACTTCTATCTTCCATATCTTTTAACTTTTTTTTCTCAGTCATCACATTACTTTATTGCTTTTGAATGTATGGAAGACATTATTTGAATTCAACTTACAGACTGATTTTTCAGCTACATCTATTCATATGTAAAAATCCATTCATTAAGCTCTTTATTTCATCAGTTTCATTTGTCATGCCCAAAGATTTCATGTATGCTTGTTCTTGCTTTCAATATCTTTTTTATTCTGGGAATATCTGTATGTATGTATATATACACACATACACACACACACACATGTAGAGCTCAGAAAACAACACTCCAAAAAGAAGGCCTCAGCAGCAGCCTCAGCAGTGAAAGCTTTTCTCTTTCTCCTAACCTTCTGTTTCTCAGTCCTTAGCCAGCCATAGAAATGAAAATCTCTCTTTCCCAAGGTGAGTCGTAGAAACCAAAACCCCTCTGTCCCTAAACCAATCATGAAACCGGAAAATACTACGTAAGTGCCCTCTCTGCCTTTTTGTGTAAAAACTAGCCATAGAGAAATTATCTGATCTACCTTGTTTGACGGTAGATCATAAGAACCCTAATATGGCTTGGCTGTGTGTCCCCACCCAAATCTCTCCTTGCACTGTAATAATCCCCATTATGTCAAGGGCAGGACCAGATGGAGATAATTGAATCACGGGGTCAGTTTTCCCCATGCTAGTCTCATGATAATGAGTGATTTCTCATGAGTTATGATGGTTTTATAAGGGGCTTCCCCTTTCTCTCAGCACTCATTCTCTCTCCTGCCGCCCTGTGAAGAGGTGCCTTCTGCCATAATTGTAAGTTTCCTGAGGTCCCCCCAGCCATGTGGAACTGTGAGTCAATTAAATCTCTTTTCTTTATAAGTTACCTAGTCTCAGCTATTTCTTTATAGCAGTGTGAGAATGGACTAATACAACCCCATTCCAGAGAGGGTCCTGCCCAATACTCAGAAGGAAAGAATGCAGGCTCAGAGAGGCTAAGAAGAGTCCAGATAGACAGGCCTTGGTTGGTGTCCCCACTCTGCCTATTAGCATTAGAGCATATATTTTTGGTCCAATCATATTTCTATACAGCTGTTCATACTTGTTGAACCTAAGCCTAAAAACAGACAATTTCTTCTATATCTTTGCATCTTCATTCTGAAGGCTATTATGTATATACATTAAGTAAATTTATATGCCTTATCTCCAATTAACCTGCCTTTTGCAAGATGATTTTTCAGCAAACCTTCAGAACACAATATACATATTTTATATTCTTATTCTATATCATTCTGTTAGTTTTCATTCCTCAAGTATTGATAGTTCTGTTTATTCAGTGGTTCTCAAAGTGCTTTGGCCAGAGAGATTTCCTGTGAGATCATCTTTTATTCTCATAGGACTACTAGCTGCTTTGTTTACAATGTGTGCTGGATGATGGAGTAAAAGTACGCCTTTAGTTTATTTTCCTCCAGGTAAGTTTGGGGCTGTTCCAGGGAACAGAGTTCCCAGTGTTACATTCTAGGGTCTGGACTCTCCTTACTGCCTTCTCCCTACCATAAGACTTTCTAGGATTTCCTTTCGAGGCACTGCTTTGTCCCCGTGGTTATCAACCTCTCTGTCATTACATGTCCCACTTAGTGGAGGTGGGGTTCAGGGGCTCTGCCAGGCTGGCCAAGTCTGCTGCACCATCTGCTGAGGACTCCACCCATGCTGTGGTCTCCTTCCAAGTTAACGTCATCCACTCACTTTGGGCTGAGACAGGGCCGACCCATGTTTTATTCTTACTCTGGTGGTGTTAAAGCACTGACAGAGATCCATTCAGGGAGGCATGAGAATAAAAACAAAACAAAACAACCAACGCAAAACAAGTCTACCCCTCCCTGGCTGTGGGTGATGATTCTCTCCGGCTCCAGGCTGCTATCCAGTTCCTCTTCCACCTTCTGCTGCAGCCATGGGGACTCAATGACCTTCTCTCCCCCAAGGGCTCCCCACAATCTTTATGTCAGGCTTTATAAGGTTCTGATGTCATTGACCGCCATGTATCACGCACGGCCTCTCAAGAATAGAGTGAAGACCCCCATATCTTAAGTATCTCTTCTACAACATCTAGTGCACTACTTAAAATTCTTAACAGAATCCAGGATAGGCCGGGCGCGGTGGCTCAAGCCTGTAATCCCAGCACTTTGGGAGGCCGAGACGGGCGGATCACGAGGTCAGGAGATCGAGACCATCCTGGCTAACATGGTGAAACCCCGTCTCTACTAAAAAATACAAAAAACTAGCCGGGCGAGGTGGCGGGCGCCTGTAGTCCCAGCTACTCGGGAGGCTGAGGCAGGAGAATGGCGTAAACCCGGGAGGCGGAGCTTGCAGTGAGCTGAGATCCGGCCACTGCACTCCAGCCTGGGCGACAGAGCCAGACTCTGTCTCAAAAATAAATAAATAAATAAATAAATAAATAAATAAATAAATAAAGAATCCAGGATATGAGATGCAGGTGGTGATGGTCAGAATGAAGGCCCTAGAATAGAGATTCCTAGAAAGAAGTAGCATGAGGAACATTTGGAGGGATTGGTGAGCTGGCAGCCATATCAACCCAAGGCCCACGCTTCCTGCCATGGTTGGTGGGACACTGTGTCTAGAGAATGGCCGGTGCAGCCTTGAATTCTTAGATCACACACTGGTCACATTGCATGGCTTTGCTGAAGGTGAAAACTTGCTTTCAATATTAAAACTAGACAGAGTAATCATTGACAGACAGCAGTGAGATGATATCTGCTGGAGTTAAGATACCTTGGGAATAGACGGCTGCGTTTGGAATTTATTTGATGTGCATATGCAGTCTGTCATTTTTCCAGCCAATCCCATATTGCTATCTTGCCTCTCCATTATCTCCCCAACCTGAGAGATTAGAGAGAAACATTTTGTTTGTCAGCTCAGAAGTAAGCACTGTCCATTACCTGATAAGACTGAAGCAGGGTTTAACAAGTCAATTTGAACCAAATAGAAAATGTCCTATCACGATATCAGCCAGTCTCTTTGTTTGCACATACTGTTCCTGTGTTCTTGATAATCTGGTGAAACCCAGTGAAACTTAGTATATGCGGATTAGTCTGAAATGAATGCTCACTTTGGAAGCCTGCTGGAAGAAGTCAATGCATTTCTCTACAGGAAGTGCCTAGATTTATAACCTACAGGATTGAGGACAGTGAAAACCAGAAAGGCATTTCATGTCAATTAGAAAATATCTCCAGAATCTTCTGATTCTATCTCAAGTGAGAAGCCAAGTCCGAAAAGGCTGGAGACCAATTTCTAACCATCATTTTTGTATTTGTATAAGCTTTGACATTTCGGGAGGGATAAAAGTATGTGCCTATGAATATCCAGATGTTAACGCCTCTGAATGAACAAAGACAAGGCTTCTCTCATCACCTGGGAAATTCAGTAGGTGAGTAGAACTTAGTAGAGCCTGTGTTTAGACCCTTAGGGGATGTTGGTTTAAGAACTCTACTACCGACTGGGTGCAGTGGCTCATGCCTGTAATTCCAGCAGTTTAGGAGGCTGAGTCAGGAGTTCGAGACCAGCCTGACCAACATGGTGAAACCAACCCCTTCTCTACTAAAAATACAAAACTTAGCTGGGTGTGGTGGCATGCACCTGTAATCCCAGCTACTCAGGAGACTGAGGCAGCTACTCAGGAGACTGAGGCAGGAGAATCACTTGAACCCAGGAGGCAGAGGTTGCAGTGAGCTGAGATCATGCCACTGCACTCCAGTCTGGGTGACAGAGCAAGACTCTATCCAAAAAAAAAAAAAAGCGGGGGCGCGGGGAGAAGTACTCTACTATTTATAATGTGCAAGATCTGCACTTGCCATCTGTCCATGAAGAAAGGGACAGAGAACCAATGGTCACTGAGATGTGCATGTGTGATCAGCACTGTGGTGAGTGCTTTGCACACATTTTTACAACTACCCAAGAATTTTGTGAGGTGTTTTATACTATCCACAACCTATAGATGAAGAACTGAGACTCCTAGACGCATTTAACTGCCCACAGTACTAAGAAGCATTGTGCACATGTTGCTAAAGACATATGAGGCATTATTTTCTCTCTTTACCTACAAAATCTCCACTGAGCTTTCTTGGTGACAGGTCTGAGATTTATCTCGTAGGTAAACACTGACTTAATGTGTGTCTCAACTTTTAAGGAAGAGATAAAGGTAAATGGCAGGGATTAGCCATTGTCACCATGCTGTTTGCCCTCGTGTTGAAATTGTGTGTAGCGACAGGCTCTGAGTGTTTCTATTTCTCATACATACTTTTGTCTTCAATGTGGGCGCACAAATGTGGTAGAAGTTCAGCTGTAGAGTGACGTGATCAGCCAAATGATCCACTGCGGATAGAAGAGAAAGACTGTAAGATAGGTCAGCAACACAGAACTACTAGTCATCCCTTCAAAGTGCAGCATTCGTCTTGGCTTCTGATCCAGGTTGAATCTAGATTTGAAGAAAAATTAAACCATATTGGTGTGTTAATTAGGAATCTCAAATACAGCCATTATTGTCTACTGAGGTCATCAGCAACAGAAACATTGAAGAAAGAGGTGGAGAGTGAAGAGAAAGAAAGAGAGAGAGAAAGGAGAGGAAGGAGAAGGAGGAGAGAAAGGAAAGGAAAAAAGCAAGGAAGAAAAGGGGAAAGAAGAAAGGAAGGAAGGAAGGAAAAGAAAGAAAATAAGAAAGAAAGAGAGAAAGAAAGAAAGAAGAAAGAAAGAAACGAGAGAAAGAAAAGAAAGGAGAGAAAGAAGGAAGGAAGGGATGGATAAAGGAAGGAAGGAAAGAAAGGAAGGAAAGAAAGAAAGAAAGAAAGAAAGAAGAAAGAAAAAGAAAGAAAGAAAGGCAAGAAAAGAAAAGAAAGAAAGAAGGAAGGAAGGAAAAAATAAAGGGAGGGAAGGAGAGAGCGACAAAAAGTGGGGCAAGTCACTCTTCATCTCTGTGTATATATAGATATATCTTTGCCCTCATCATCTCTGTGTATATATAGATATATCTTTGCCCTCGTAGACCTTACTGCCTGAGGAGATTTTCAATAAGATGTGAAGATTCCAATGGTAGATAAATGAGGGAAATATGAAAGGTCCCTTGATACATGGGAGAAAATTCAATAAATTTCAAAACAGAAAATTCTTTCTTGGCCAATAATCTAATAAATAATAGATTTAAAACCATCTTGTGATACTAAGCATAGATAGAAAAATATGCATGTACACATGTATGTGCACGTGAACACACAGAGACTCCCACTCCGATAGTGGTGAGACTGGGCTGAATTTAGCATGCACCAGCTCCTGAGGGCACTGTCCAGTCCAATAGCGTAACGAGAAGCCAGAGCCTTCTTTGATTGTTGTTGCTCTTTTCCTGTGACCAGGTGATCCCATTGTTTGGAATTTTACCTAATGAAAAATTGAACAGAAGCAAAAATCTATTCAAGCACATTTCTTATATCCAAAATAATAAAAATTCCCCATCAATAATTGGTTAATTACTGTATGTAAAAAATGCCAGATTTTTCAACAACTAAGAAAATGTTGGTACATTTAAAGAATACATAGAACTGCTGGGTGTGGTGGCTCATGCCTGTAATTCTAGTCCTTTGGGACTAGAATGGCAAAACCCCATCTCTACTAAAAATGCAAACAAACAAACAAAACCGCGAGCGGTGGCAGGAGCCTGTACTCCCAGCTACTCAGGAGGCTGAGGCACAAAAATCTCATAAACCGGCAGGTGTAGATTGCAGTGAGCCGAGATTGTGCCACTGCACTCCAGCGTGGGCAACAGAGCAAGACTGTTTCAGAAAAAAAAAAAAAAACAAGAAAAATGAAAGACTTTTAAAATGCCCAACCATATATGTTTTATTAATACCTAATGCACTTATAAAATTGCCCAGCTACTGCAAAATATATAAGCTTTTAAATATACATGCTGTAGAAAAGAGTCCTTATGATATAGAACATACCTTGAGGTTAATTTTGAAATTTGAAAGAGCATGATCTGCATATTAGAGCCTGAAGAAAACAGCAGTGAGAATTCTCCACCTCACAATCTTTCCTTCCTCCTGCTCCTACTCATACATCCTTCTTTCACCACCACATCTCCCCTCCCAATAAAATCTAAGCCATGTGACTTTTTTCAACATCTGCTTCCTTTCTTTTCTTTCATAGAAAGCATGCATGAATAATCAGACCACACTGCTGCTGTTAATTGTAAAAATCATTAGTAAACTTCCAGGTGCTGTTTACTATATAAGCATTGTAATTTTCTATCCTAAAATCAGCAACTCCCCCACATCATTGTCTGCCCCGGGGCATGAGCACTGTGCAGCTTTGAGGTTGTCAAAGGCAGTTGCAGCCCCATTTACTGGTACTGAAAGAGATCGATCCACACCTGCAGCGTTTAAGGCAATAATTCCTGATATTAACCAGACCTCACGAGGAGAGGGCCCTTTTGCCAGCCTCCTCATGATTCAACACTCTCCAATCCATGTGGAATCATTGAATATGCTGTGATTGGCTCACACCCACCATGTCCATTCTTCCCCTTTCTGCCGCCACTCCACCTATTGTCCAAAGATTCTGGAAAGAAACCTGTAGAGAAGAGAAAGCCAGTTTAGATGCCATTTGTCTCTAACTTGTAAGCCCGGCATGCCTGAATTTTTGCAATTGCAAATAAAGTGCAAAGGAAGAACAAACTCAAGAACCCTCAAGAGCCCATACCACAAGAGGCAGGAAGAATCCTGGAGATTTAACTGAGAGAAGAGATCCTAGCACAGAGAGGAAGTAACTTGCCCAATGCCATACAAACACTGCCTAACGCTTTGGTTACACAAAACAGATTACAACTTCCATCTGTTTCCTTGAAGGCACCTGTGGTTTTCCTCAAGAAATTCAAGATAAAAGAAAACAAAGCTTGAGTTTACATTTTCCCAGGTACTACAATGGCATCCCTGGGTACACCTGCTGTTCTTTCTCTGGGGCTCCCAATTCCTGCTCTGCTCCTCCAGGCAGGATTCTACACAGCCTTCCAGTAACACTGCAGGAGTGGCCCTCGGGTGGTCTGGCTACACCTTTGCCTATAACCTGTTGCACTGTGTGTTCTTACAGCCATAGCCATTATTTTCCTGCACTGTGTCATCTGTTTGCTTGCTCCTATTTCAGTGGTATTCGAAGTGCCTCTGACAAAAGTGCTTTTCCTTCTTTTTCTTTTCATATTTTTGGCCTAGTTCAATACCTCAATGAATGAATAAGATTTATTAAGAGAGCATTATAATATCTAATGTTTTAATCAATGTTTGAGGTAGAAAGTTCTTAGAGACCATCTGACCCAACTTCAAAATTAATTTCTGCATCACAGGTGCAATAATGTTCAGTGACTCTGTGAATTATGTTTGCACTTTGGCATCCTCTCCACCTCCCGGAGTGTTCTCTACCACTTTGTCTCAGAGACAAAGCCTAGGACTGCATTTCTTAGAATTCCTTCCCCATAGGCTTCCATGAAAAGGAAGGAGGCCGTGTTCTCCAGCAGCTGTGGCGGGAAGAAGCACAGGTGACTCACAGACCAATGTGGGGAGGAAGCAGGTGGGATGGTCTCAGCAGCTCCCAGACAAGCTCCTCTACAGCTCCTGCTGTAGTGTTGCAAGCTTAAAACTTTAGCAATAACTTCACTGTTCTTTGTTTCCCCGGCTTTTCCAAAATTTTGCTAGGTTTTATTTCCTTGCATTAAAATTTTCCTACGACAAAAGAGTCATCTTTGTAATGCATGGTGCTGGGTCAATTAGATACACACAGAGTTGAGGTGGAGGATAAATCCTGACCCCTCCCTCATAAAAACAAAATCCAGACAGAGTATAGATCTACATGTGAAAAGTAAAACCATAACTTTAAAAGAAAACATACAAAAGCATCTTCATAACCTTAGGGTAGGCAGACCTTATACAAGACACAAAAAATTGCTAGACATAATACACAAAGTGATAAATAGAACTCCAATAAAGTTAGTGTCCTCTGCATATCAAAAGACACCATTAGGAGAAGTCAAGCCACAGAATAAGAAAGGATATTTGCATGATACATATCTAAGACTACCAAGAATATATAAAAATTTACACAAATCAATAAAAAAGACAGACATCTCAAAGTAGGTACCTCAGAAAAGAATATCTAAGTAGCCAAAAGCATGTTAAAAATTTCTCAGATTAAGTAATTATTAGATAAATGCAAATTAAAACCACCATATACACAAAAGAAAGTCTATAATTTAAATGGCAGACAAAACAAAGTATTGCGTTTGGAGCAACTAGAACTCACCTACTTTTAAGAGTAAGTTGGTACAACTATGCTTGCATGTCGTTGGGAAACTGAAATTATCTACTCAAACTGAACATCCATCCATCCTACATCCTAGCAATTCTACCTCTACATATATTAATATAAATGTACACACATGTTTACAAAAGACATACAACTATTTATAGCAGCAATATTTGAGTAGTTCATATTACAAACAATCCATCAATCAATCCATAGGATAGGCTGTGATGTATTCATATATGTTACACAATAAAGCAACGAGAATGAAATAACTACACATTTTCCCAACAAATCATAATTTTGATGACTCACAATCAAAATAGCCTGAATACAAAACAATACATACTGGATAATTCCATTTACACAAAGTTTAAAAATCAGGAAAACATCCATGGCTTTAGAACTCAAAATAGTGGTTACTTTGGGGGACGTAATGATTAGAAGGAGGGGAACTTCTTGTTAATGTCGAACTCCTAAATCTGGACTCTTGTTACATGGCATGTTCAGTTGGTAAAATTTTATTGAAATTCACTGTTAATATCTGTGCGTTTTTAAATAAATTTTATACTTTAATTAAAGTGTTACATTAAAAGAATTCAGCCTGGAGATACCTGGAGTGTCGTCCATTTTCCTGACTGACAGAGTAAATTATTTAAAATTTATAGTTAATAGGTTTCAGGGTCATGGTTATGAAGATGATGGTGATAATTATGACAACAATGACAAATATCTTCAACTACAGTGAAAATAGCACTACTGTTTATTAGGTGATAGACAATATGTTGGGGACTTTTTGATAACTTGACACTGTCCTGGGAAGCAGGAATTGAAATTCCTGTTGCACGGATTGGGAAATTGAAGGTAGCTAATTTGTTCAGTCACCCAGCTCCTGTGAAGTCAGACTTGACTCTTGGACAGAATTTATTGATTCTACGCAGATTTCCCACTTCATGAAAGAATGGCATGATTTTTCATCTGTAACTCAGAAACCCTTTTGAGTTCATAAATACTCAGTTACTCAAACTGATGCCCCATGACATGAAAGTGCTGGGAGTTCTGTCTGTCTGAATGAGGCAGAGAACAATGCTGATGGGATTTCTGCCCCCACTGTGTAGGGTCCCTCATGCATTTGTGGTGCTTTGTAACAACCCTCATCAAAGTACATAACTCAAGAGATGCAGGATCTGCCAATCGTAAGCAGCTCTTCCCAGCTCCTTTTGTAGGAAAAACTTTCTCACATCCCTGGTACTGGGCAGGGATAAGAAGAGCCTGTGGGGTTGGCAGCTCCCTGTCATGGTCTCATCTACAGAAATGTCTTCTCTTCTTTTCATCCTGCTAAATTGGAGATTGTGAATCTCTGGAATCAGATAAAATCTTATTTTCTCATTTGGTAAAAAAAAAGAGAGCATTTAATGTCTCATAAAGCTGTAGGAGAGGGTTTGGTAAAATGAACATGTTAAACCCCCACCTCAAGGAGTATGTGGAATACCAAAGAAGAGAATTTCCCTTCAGGGGCCTCCATCTCTTCTGCATAAGAGAAAGGAAGATGGAAAGTCCTCCTTGCGGGAAGAGGAGTCCTCCATCTCACAGAGTCCTCCATAACCTCATAGAATCTCCCATCTCACAGAGTCCCCCATCTCATATAGTTCGCCATCTCACAGAGTCCTCCATCTCACAGTCCTCCGTCTCCTCACAGAGTTCCCAATCTCACAGAGTTCTCCATCTCACAGAGTCCCCGATCTCCTCAGAGTCCCCCATCTCACAGAATCCTCCATCTCCTCACAGAGTCCTCCATCTCCTCACAAAGTCTCCCATCTTACAGAGTCCTCCATCTCCTCATAGAATCTCCCATCTCATAGAGTCCCCCATCTCATATAGTTCCCCATCTCACAGAGTCCTCTATCTCACAGCCCTCCATCTCCTCACAGAGTTCCCAATCTCACAGAGTTCTCCATCTCACAGAGTCCCCCATCTCACAGAGTCCCCCATCTCCTCAGAGTCCCCCATCTCACAGAGCCCTCCATCTCCTTACAGAGTCCTCCATCTCCTCACAAAGTCTCCCATCTCACAGAGTCCTCCATCTCACAGAGTTCTCCATCTCACAGAGTCCTCCATCTCACAGAGTCCTCCATCTCCTCAGAGTCCCCCATCTCACAGAATCCTCCATCTCCTCACAGAGTCTTCCATCTCATAGAGTCCTCCATCTTCTCACAGAGTCTCCCATCTCACAGAGTCCCCCATCTCCTCAGAGTCCCCCATCTCATAGAGCCCTCCATCTCCTTAGAGAGTCCTCCATCTCCTCACAAAGTCTCCCATCTCACAAAGTCCCCCATCTCACAGAGTTCCCCATCTCACAGAGTCCTCTGTCTCCTGGCAGTCCCCCATCTCCTCTGCATAACAGAAAGAATGAACTGTAGATGGAAGGAAACCGCACTTTGAAGGAGGCAATTAGGCTTTTTCTCATCCCTGGTGAATTTCCTCTCCTGTTTCTCTTGATGACAATTCTCAATATTCACCATGATTTTAGTCTCTCACCTCCTTTGCCTGTTCCAGCATTTGATCTTGAACTTCTACTTTAGAAGAACCTGAAGCCAATAGGACACCCCAGCCCCTCTGCCCATATGCCTGCAGAGAGGCCCTCACCATCCTCATCCCTTTTCTCCTGCCTCAGGGGTGGAGGATTGCCTTGGGTTCTTCATGCAGAACCATTCTGCCATGCCCTCAATCCTCCCATCTTCCTTTAAGAATTCTTTCCAGCAGTTTATACAAGAGTGCGTCTCTACAATCCCCCAAACTGAGCCACTCTTTCATGTCTCACTCTCAAACCTGAATTACCCTCCAAACTGACTCCTCCTATGTTGGTTTGCTATCCAAAACCTCTCCTCCACTCATATCTCATCTAAACTGGTCTCTGGCAAGGCTGCCATGATCTTCTGCCTGCTTCTCGATACCCTTTTGAGTGGGTGTGGTGGAGCCTGCACCCTCCACTTTGCTGTAGCTGCTTCCACCAAACTTGCATAATTTCAAAATCTACCTGAAACTTCTGTTTTTTTGGTTTTTTGTTGTTGTTGTTTTTTCCTGGCTCACCATCTCTGCTGCAGTGACATAGTGGGTGACTCTGCCTTTCTAGAGGCTTCTCCAAGTGACCTTCTGACCTGCTGATTGGATTGGAGTGGAGTGCTTTTCCCTGGTGGACTTCGCCACTTCCTGCCCAGGAATGTTCATCATCCCTGGACACTCCCTTTTGTCCCCTGCTCACACAGCTCAAATAGCCTAAGCCTTCATTTTTCCCCCAGACCTTTAAGCTTCTATATCCATCTCTCAGCTGGATATTTTCACCTGAATACCCAGATCCCGTAGGTCAACGAAAACCACCATGAGAGAGGAGAAAAGAGACAAGATGGCAATACCCACGGCATGTTTCTATCCTCCATGCTGAGCACTCTATGTAGTTAAGAAATGTTTGTTGAATGAATGAATGAATGAATGAATGAGTGAGTGAGTGAATGAATGTGTAGCCGAGTGAGCTCAGAAATACTCAGAGGTTATCTTTTCCTGGTCCCTATCTTCCATCACTGTGACTTCCCCCAGCCACATACAGGGAAAAGTATAGTGTATCTATTAGGCAGTTTCAGAGATGAAATTAGCCAGAATGCCAAAGACTGCCTTCAGTATAGGTATACTTTTTCAAGTTTTCATCAGTTGATGTATTTTTCTCCTCTCTTGTAATATAGCTTCTAGGTTCCAAAAAACTATGTTTCAGAAAATGTTCCTGAGGAGACCAGGACTGCTCACACGGGACCACCTCAGCTGAGCTGTTGTTGGTAAGCCTACAGCCTGCTTTGCTCTCCTGAGCTGTTTCCTCATTTAACATCTCCACTGAACACTAGCTCTATACCGCTCTGGAGGAAAATGAAGGATTTGCTGTATAATGTATTTTTTTTAAAGAGATTATTTAAGGCACGATTTCTGTTTATGGTCCCAAGATAAATTATAATCACCTTTGTTTACCTCATATTCCTTTCTTAATTAACTGACAACCTATTAGCATACATTTTTTATCCCAGGAGCATTAATTATACATAATTTATATCATAAGCATTTATTTCATATCAGTGGGATGAATAAAACATTTACCTGCTTATAGCTACTTGAGGTTAACATTTTTATACAAAAACTCACCTGAGACTTCCAATCAAATTATCAGATTTTAAATTTTCTGTTACATAATGATACTGTACTGGTCATTGTAGCATTTTATTCTACTCCAGGCTAAACAATCATTTAGCAGAGTGCCGTGCTGGCAGCATTAATTAACCAATGATACATGCTTTGCTGCACAATGAGATGCAAATAATAAAAATACAACTTACTCATATGAGCGATGGAGTCCTTCCTGGGATTGTAATACCATTATCGGCCCCAGCAAAGTTACAAAGATCTCCAGGCCTTCTGTGTCATAGTTTGTCAGACTGCAAAGGATCACAGCGGTCAAAGGGCACATCATATTGTCGTTTTAAAGATGAGGATTCTGAGGGCCAGAGAAGGCAAATACTTTGTAAAACCCAATGCACCAGCAAACAAGTGCCAGAGATGTGGACACGGTGGGAACACACTGGCCCAGTGCCAGGACAGTTCCACCTGTCGACACAGGTGTGCTCTTCTCTCTCAAAACCTGGTAAGCTTTGAATGTTTGCATCAGCTGGAATATCATGCCCAGGTGCTTTAAAATGAGATGTACCTAAATTAGTCTTTGGTTCAGAAATGTCACAATCCTTCCTGTATGGGGTGGCTTAGGTGAAGCCTCTCCAAAGATTAATAGATTGACTGTAATGCCATAAGAAGCCCTAGTTCCAGACTCTAGGCTTAAAATTAGGCTACACTTTTCTCTAATCATCATATCCCTTTGCCACCACACTTCTCACTGGCTGTCTTCTTGCTCTGAAGAGATGAATTTTCAAGTCCGTGGATCCTGTCCTCTACTGTCTCTATAACTATTTTGTTCACCAACTACAGTTACCCAGAAACCAGTGGCAATGTTAGTTAGAACACAAATGGACCTTTTTACCTGAGAAATCCTTTGTTGCTTAGAATGAAATTCAGAGGATTTTGCTGTGTGTGTGTGTGTTTTTTTTTTTTACAGGAGAAAAAAAGCACTATACTTGCACAGAACTGAATGAGCTTGCTAAAGATCCGGGCTGTGGATGGAGAAGAAAGGACCCACCAGAGATCATTAAGCACCTGCTGTGTGACAGAGCCTCTGCCTGGCCCTCGTCCGTGCCATCTCATTCGATTCAATTCTGGGAAATAACACAATTATCCTCACCTCATAGATGAGAAAACTGAAGTTTAAAAAGGTTAAGCCATTTGTTCAGAGCCACAGCTGCAGCAGGAGACAGTGTTGGGATTTGAACCAAGGTCCATATACTTTTAAAATCCAAGCTGTTTCTATGACACCACACTAATAACAAGGCAGATGGTAACAGGCATTTAGGTAGAACTGCTGAAAAACCCTTTTCCCATGTTTTTCATCTCCTGATTTTGAGGTACAAATGTGATTTCTTTAATATAGTCTGCCATCTTGCTTGGAAAGAAGGTAGCATATTCCTCTTGAAGAAATCTTCTTGCCTCACTAACGAGTCAATGTAGAGAGAGAACACTTGGGGTCAATGCTGGGGCATAGTTAGAGAAATCTGTTTCTCAAATCCTCTCTCATAACGTGGAAATGGTAACAAAGGCAGCAAGAAAACCACACAAAGCAAAATACGGGGGTCCCAGAGTTCCCTGGTAGACAAAGCAATTCAGCCCAATGAATTCTCCGCAGTGACTCTCGCAGATACTTGCCTGTGCCGGGCCAGCGGGGTGACCCTGCAGCCCCCTTCTGCTCGAGGTCCATCCCATCTCGTACATCCGGAAGCCAGGCAGCGTCCAGGGCTCGCTCACCAGCCATGCCTTCGGCAGCATCACCTTCTTACACTCAGCAAGGAAAGGCTGGACTTCTTCAAAGGCCTTCCTGGCTCCCAGCTCTCTTCATGTTGTCTTCATAAGAAATGTCATCTGGGCCCATGCTGTCAAATACCCGTGACTGTTTCCCCGCTCCTCATGCATGCGTCCCCTGGTACACAGTCTGAGACACAGTACTCAATGGCTCCCTTAGGAAGTCTCAAGTTCACCTAAAGATAATGTGTATTACGTCACACTCATGATCCCCCCCACAAAAAGTAATATTAGCTCAGTAAATGATATCCTCTAGGCCGGGCGCGGTGGCTCAAGCCTGTAATCCCAGCACTTCGGGAGGCCGAGGGGGTGGATCACGAGGTCAGGAGATCGAGACCATCCTGGCTAACTTGGTGAAACCCCATCTCTACTAAAAAAATACAAAAAAAACTAGCCAGGCGAGGTGGCGGGTGCCTGTAGTTCCATCAACTCGGGAGGCTGAGGCAGGAGAATGGCGTGAACCCGGGAGGCGGAGCTTGCAGTGAGCTGAGATCCGGCCACTGCACTCCAGCCTGGGCGGCAGAGCGAGACTCCGTCTCAAAAAAAAAAAAAAATGATATCCTCTAAATACTTGCTCAAACAAACAGCAAAAAAACCTTTCTCCTATTTCCAGTCTATTGCCTGTCTATTTTGCCTCCTAAATGGATCTTGAATTCATCCCTGTTTTTCCACTTTCACTGCCATCATCATAAGCTTGGCTGTTAATTTTACTCATGTGGACTTCTACAATTGCCTTCTAATTGTTATCACCTCATCTAATTTTTAATCCGTAACTAGAATAATCTTTTCAAGATGAAAATCAGATTATAACAAATATCCATTAAAATAATGAGAAAGACATCTCAAAGTTCAGAACAGGAACAGAAACAGAAACCATAAAGAAAAGATTGATAAAGTAGGTCAGATAAAAATAAAATACTTCTGCTGACAAGACCACCCTAAGCAAAATCAAAAGATAAGATACACGCTTGGAAAAGTAAATAAAGTACTGATTTTCTTAAACTATAAAGACACTTTAAAACAGTCAAATAAGTCAAACAACTCAATAAAAAAACAGGCAAAGAACAAGATAGGCAAGTGCACACACAGACTTGCACACACACACTCACATAAGCACAAATGGCTCTTAAACATTTTTTAAAATATTCAATGTTATTTATAATAAGAGACAAATTAACAACAAAATATGATACAATTTTTTGCTTGTCAGATTAGCAAAAGTTCAAAAAGGTGAACTTTTACTAGTAATGGTATAGGAAAAACAATCTCTTTATTGCAGTAGCAAAAGAAACAGAAAAAACTGGTAACTTGATAATATATGTCAACTCTATATGCACATATTCTTTGATCCAGCAACTTTTTTCCTGATAATTTTTCCTTGAGATATAATTGCACACACATACATGCACACAAATGCACACACACAGAGATAAATTGCAGTATTATCATAATAAAATAAGATTAGAGATAAGGCCGGGTGCGGTGGCTCAAGCCTGTAATCCCAGCACTTTGGGAGGCTGAGACGGGCGGATCACGAGGTCAGGAGATCGAGACCATCCTGGCTAACACGGTGAAACCCTGTCTCTACTAAAAAATACAAAAAACTAGCCGGGCGAGGTGGTGGGCGCCTGTAGTCCTAGCTACTCGGGAGGCTGAGGCAGGAGAATGGCGTAAACCCGGGAGGCGGAGCTTGCAGTGAGCTGAGATCCAGCCACTGCACTCCAGCCTGGGAAAAAAAAAAAAAAAAAAAAAAAAAGACTAGAGATAAATGAAATGCCTCTCAATACTTAACTTGTGAAGTATATTGTAGCTTATTTCTATAATGGAATACTATGCAGTCATGAAAAAGAATGGGGACGTTCTATTCATACAGAAATGAAACAGGTTCTCTTAAACATATCCTAAAATATAGAAAGAAACTATATATATATACACACACACCTATATATACTTGTATATATTGGGAAATATACAAAAATAATTCATAATGGTGGTTTCATCTAGGAGGGCAGATGAGTGGCTAACGGCCTATACAGGGGGAAGCACTCACTTTTCACTGGATTCCTGTGCACCATTCGAACTTTTGTGTTACACATATGTGGTTTATTTATTTGTGTGTGTGTATGTGTGTGTCTATGTGCCTGCATGTGTGTGTAGAGTGAGAGAGAGAAGGGAGTATGGACAAGGCTTTTAGAGGTTTGAGCATGAAGGGAAGGTAAGCACAAGGGCAGTAGCTGGAATAGGGCGAGGCTGAGCAAGGGTTTTATGAGCTGCAGGACATATTGCCCATATTTAGCGTGAGACTAGAGTATTTGAAATTACAGGAGTGGAAGGTGTCATCAGACAACTCTGAGGGTGTGGGGGCTGAAGACTATAGCTTAGATGGAGACAGGAGAAGGTAGAAAGGAAGGAAAAGGTAGATAGGCAAATACACCTCGTTTACTTACCTGCAGTTTTAATCTTCTGAAGAAGAGGCTATGTCATCTCAACAACTGAAACCCAAAAAGAACAGAACTCCAGCGAGGAAGGAGGAGGTGACTGAGTGAGGTACAACAAAAACTCCTTCCACAACACAACTGCAGCCAGAGAATTTCAAACCCAGAATGTAAGTAAACGTAACCCTTTCCTGTGGGAGGATCTGACACTTGGGGCACCACTGTTACTCAAGACAAAGCAGGTTGAATACCTGTTTCTGAAAGATGCCTTTGGGGGCACCCCAGTGTGCAGAGCCCCAGCCTGGGCCACTAGGTGCTGAGTCTAATTGTGAAGGTCAGGCACAAAGTGGAGGGGCTCATCTCCCCAGTGCCCTCCGCAGGCTCCGAGAGCACCACACACAGCAACATTGCTTTGGATTTCAGAGAGGGGACCATTCTCCCTTTCTTTCTTTCTTTCTCACAGACTAGCATCCAGGGTCAGCCTCCAAGATGGAGAGTTTAAAGGAAGGTTTAGAGGTTGAAGTGCTAATGAGCCTACCCCATTCCTCCTACTGGGTCTTGGACTTTGGAGCTAGCAGGGTGTATTAGTCCATTCTCAGATTGCTATAAAGATCTACCAGAGACTGGGTAGTTTATAAAGAAAAGAGGTTTAATTGACTCGCCACTCTGCAGGCTATACAGAAGGCATGACTGGGGAAGCCTCGGGAAACTTATAGTCATGGCAGAAGGCAAAGGGGAAGCAAGTGCCTTCTTCTTTTTTTTTTTTTTATTATACTTTAAGTTCTAGGGTACATGTGCATAATGTGCAGGTTTGTTACATATGTATACTTATGCCATGTTGGTGTGCTGCACCCATCAACTCGTCAGCACCCATCAATTCATCATTTATATCATGTATAACTCCCCAATGCAATCCCTCCCCCCTCCCCCCTCCCCATGATAGGCCCCCGTGTGTGATGTTCCCCTTCCCCAGTCCAAGTGATCTCATTGTTCAGTTCCCACCTATGAGTGAGAACATGCGGTGTAAGTGCCTTCTTCACATGGTGACAGGAGAGAGAGACAGAGTGAGAGAGAGAGAGAGAGAGAGAGAGAGAGAGAGAGAGAGAAGGGGGAGTTGCTACACATTTTTTAAACAACCTGATCTCATGAGAACTCACTCACTAGCATGAGAACAGCAAGAGGGAAATCCACCCCCATGATCCAATCACCTCCCACCAGGCCCCTCCTCCAACACTGGGAATTACAATTCGACGTGAGATTTGGGTGGGGACACAGCCAAGCCAAATCATGGGGCTTGCCACAGGTCTTAGCCATGCCCCTTATCCAGAGATAAGAAAAGGAGGATCAAATAGGGACTCAGAAGAGCAAGGCCTCTGAGGGCAAACTAGGAAGAGGGAGGTGAGTGGGACAAATGCCAGCCTCTGTCACTGCAGGTGGTCTCAACTCCACACTGGGACTTCTCCTCACCCTTCTCAATTCATTCCAAATTCCTCTCCCACTCAGCTCTCACCTCACAAGGTCTCCGTGGCTTACCTACCTGGCAGTGCCACCCAAAACCTTGAGTCCTTAGCCATCACACCCATTTCCGTTTAGAGTTGCTGCACATGTCTGCTCAGAGTTACAGGGGTCTAAGGTTCCTCCCTGCTTACAATGTATAAAAACAATCCTACCCTATCCTGCTGGTCAAGGTCAACTCTCCCTGCCATCTGGTGACTCTTCTTGGCACAAGGAGGCCACAGTGCCTGGTGACAGTGTCAGTGAATCCCAAGTCCCCAGGAGCAGGTCTCCTGCAATATTCCTGCTGCATCGTTGCCCAGGAGCTGCCCTTGTTCAATCACGCTGTCTGCAGCTGGAGGTCTGAGAGGCCTTTCTCATGGCCACCATAGGGAGAATAAAAGAGACATCTGTGGATCCCAGAGAAGGGGCATTCTGATACTGTTTCTGCCAGCACAGCTTACCCAGGGCAAGGCAGGATCAAGGGAAGTTTCACAAAGATTTCTACACCCTAGCGTGGCAGAAAGCTGCTGGCAAGGCCAGAGGGCGTGTGGTCTGTGTAGTCACACGAGCTCTGCACTTGGAAGGGGTCATGCTTGGCTGATGCTCTGGTGGCATCATCTTGGATCTCTTAACGTTTTTATCTTTGAATTTGTGCTTTGTAAGTAAAATCTGATGGGACAGTGGAGATGTGCCTGTCCCACAATGATACCCACAGTGTGCCTGTCCACAAGGTGCTTCCTGGCCACCCATTTACGTACAGCACCCATAACGCCCGTAAAGACAGAATGCTGGGGGCTCCACAATGCCTGGGACGTCAGGGAGACTCAAGGTGATACCAGGTAAGCCTGTTAGGTCCACTGCTGAGTCAGCAAGAGGCCTGTGGCCCAGAGATATCATGCTTTCTGACTGAACCAGAGCTTGTTTTAAAAACAAAAAAGAAGCAATAGTGTACAAAGAAACACAAACAATTAAAGAACCCAATTATTTCCTTTCTTACTCAGATGACTCCCCTTACATCCACTTTTACAGAAAATGATGACATACAAGGAAAGGGAAAATAAGGCAACACACAGTTCCTTTCCTTCTTCCTCATCAGTAAGCCAAAGGGAGAGGATATTGGGAGAGGTGGATATATCAAGAGTGATATAAAAACCTTTGAGTGAGTTTTGTGTGGTGCTTTCACTGTTTTGGTAAGAACAAAATATGTATGCACCTACAAACTACAAAATACATATTATATAATTTTGGTGCTTCTACATACAAATTAAATGCTATTATGTTTGTATTTAAAACTGGTATTGCGCAATATAAGGTGGTAGAATTCACACTATTTATTTAGATTTTTTTATTTTTCTTTACTTAGAAAGATACTGAATAGCAAATAAAAAACACCACAGCAAGATGAAAGGAAGACACCAGAAGAAAGAAGCTTTATATTTTAGGATCCTTAGTGGCCCCTTTTTTTTTCTGCTTTTTGGACAAGGGGGGTCCACAATTTTTTTTTTTTTTTTTTGAGATGGAGTCTAGCTCTGTTGCCCAGGCTGGAGAGCAGTGGTGTGATCTCAGTTCACTGCAAGCTCCACCTCCCAGGTTCACGCCATTCTCCTGCCTCAGCCTCCCAAGTAGCTGGGACTACAGGTGCCTGCCACCACGTCTGGCTAATTTTTTGTATTTTTAGTAGAGACGGGGTTTCACCATGTTAGCCAGGATGGTCTCGATTCCCTGACCTTGTGATCTGCCCACCTCAGCCTCCCAAAGTGCTGGGATTACAGGTGTGAGCCACCGTGCCCAGCCAGGGTCCACATTTTTATTTTGCACAGGGCTGTGCAAGTTTCATAGCCAGCCCTGGCCACCAAACCTAAGGGCACCATAGGCACCATGCAGATAAGGACCATGGCAATTTCTACCGTATGGAGAAAGACCAAAGGAGCCGCCGACATTTATCACCTCTTAAGATCCTAAAATTGTGACCTATACCCAAGAGGTGGGAATATAAAGAAAGAAAGGAACTGCCAGGATGATGAAGTTATGTTTTCCGACAGCTAGGCAGAAACTCAAAGGCCAAATTGTTGTACGACATTAAACGATAATTGGAACACTTGAACCGCAGCCTGATGGCCACACCTGTCATTTCTTTTCACTCCATTAAGGGCGATGCAAATGGGAATCAGATGTGCACCTTCCCCTCAAAGAGTTCACGGGGAAACTGACACAAAGGCATGAGACAGAAGTTAAGAACTGGGTAAGGATTCCAATGAAAAACAATAATACAAGAGATAACAATGAAATAATTTATTTGAATCAGTGAATTTATTTGTCAAGATAAGGCACAAAAAATGTAGCTACTTCCTGATAGAATTGCTACATTTTCATTTTCCTATTTATGAAATATTTTCCACAGATCTATCATTAGGGTTGTTTTAGTCTGCTCGGTTTGCTGGAACAAAATACCATAAACTAGGTGGACAACAGAAATGTATTTTATACAGCTCTGGAGGCTGAGAAGTCTAAGGTCAAGGCTCCGGCAGATTCAGTGTCTGGCAAGGGTCCGTTTGCTGCACCACAGACAGCATCTTCTCACTGCATCCTCACATGGCCAAAGGACAAAGGCGCTTCCTTGAGCCTGTTTGATAAGGGCACTTATCCCATTCCCGAGGGCTCCCCACTTATGACCTAATCACTCCCTCAGGAAACCCCCCCTCTGAATACCATCACATTGGGGATTAGGTTTCAACATATAAATTTTCGGGGAAGAAAAAGATTCAGGCCACAGCAAGCATATGTAAAATAGTCAGTGCAGCGTCCGACCATAGCAGATGCCAATTTCAGTGCCTTCTTCCTTCTTCACCAATAAACATGGAGGAGATCTGCTGAGCTGCCTGCTGGGCATGGTGCTATAAGTTTAAAGGAGAGAACTCAAATCAGAAATGACTTGTCTGCTAAGTTTTCTGAGATGAAAGAATTTAAGCTAAGCCCAGAGGAAATGGGAAAACCCAAATAGGTAAGAAAGTAGGACCATTCTTAGCAAAGAAAACACTTTTCATTTAACAAGAACACTCTTTCCCTAAATCTAGTATATTATTTGGCTCTTCCTGCCTCCCTGGGACTCTAGGGTTTTGCTTCTCAAAATGTTTGTCTTGAGTCCCTGAGAGGTCAGTTCTCTGTTTTTCTTGGGATGGCAGTTGTTCTGCTGAACCTGACAAGATTCTAAAACTTAGAAGTTATAACATAAGATTATAAGAGCAGATTTTGAAGTCTTCTAAATAAATAATATAACATAGGCGAGGCACAGTGGCTCACATCTGTAATCCCAGCACTTTGGAAGGCCAAGGCGGGCAGATCACGAGGTCAGGAGATCGAGACCATCCTGGCTAACACGGTGAAACCCTGTCTTCACTAAAAATACAAAAAATTAGCCGGGCATGGTGGCGGGGGCCTGTAGTCCCAGCAACTCGGAGGCTGAGGCAGGAGAATGGCGTGAACCCAGGAGGCGGAGCTTGCAGTGAGCTGAGATCCGGCCACTGCACTCCAGCCTGGGCGACAGAGCTCGACTCCGTCTCAAAAAATAAATAAACAACGTGAAATCTGTTTTCTGTGTTTTTTTTTGTTAAAGAAAGAAAAAAGACACACACATGCCTACAAAAAGATCCTCCATGTAGGAGCAGTGATATCTCTGGGCTGAGGGATTATAGAGAATTTGTATTTCTTTTCCTTTCTGCTTTTATTTATGTTTTACTTTTATTCATTTTCAAAATGCTTTACAGTAAACATACGTGTGGTCGTATAAGTTACAAACTCACGTATTAAAAAATTAATAGTGATAAATATGAATAGTGATATAACTATTTTTATTGTGAATCTACTTTTTGCCAAGCTTAGCACTGTAGACTGGCATGGTCTGGTGCTCAGTAACGGCAATGAAAGAAATTACACTAACTCTTTTGTCGTTTTGCTCAGACAGACAGCCATTCATTCAACTCAGAAAAGAAAAACACCCAGACTGTTTAGCCATGCAAACTGGTCAGTAAAGAAAAGGGGATAAACTATAAAATTAGTGATGACTAAAAAACATGGTATACCTTCCCCTCATTCATAGCATTATTGATGTAGTTCTTGTTATAAACGTTTCAAAGAAAGAATGCGCTTTGTTAATTTTGAAGTTGAAGCTCTGTCTATCTCCTGAGTCTTTTCTGCTGTTTTCCCTTCCTTTGCCCAGCTACTGAACTCTAATTGTCCTGGTCATAATCCGGGTCCTAGTCAATAGGCCTCAGCAATGTTGCATGTTCGACTGTAATTCCTTTAGTGTCATCAGAGTGCATGGAACATGCATTCCAACATCCCCGCTCCAGCCGACCCTCAGTTTTTCTGACAGAGCCTGTCAGCGGCACACTTAACCTCTGCTTAGGGATCATTAATCTTGTCTGGTCTTGTTAGCGCAGTGCTCCTTAGAGAATCCGAAGGAACCACTGCCTGCTTCCCGTATCTCATGCCTTGCACCCCTTTCCTTCCCCACCAGGTTCCCCACTCTGCTTCCGTTGGTGGATTCTCACATCCATGCAAAAAACTTATAATATTTTCAAGAACAATACTTCTGGGAACTTGCTCCTGGACTTCCACATGTCGCTCTAGAGGCTATCAAACTTTTAGGGAGGTTAATATCTACTCAAGTTTTTAGTGGATATAATCTCATCCAGCTGTTTCAGGCTAATATTTACCAGCTGCTATTTTCATTGTCATTATTCTTATTATTTCCATTGTCATTTCAATTTGATATATATTTGTTTAATACCAGGGCACCATTAAAAATGATAACATATTAAATACGGTCCTTAACTTCAAGGAAATTATGATTTATAGTAAACAAATAAGTAGGAGACATTTTGTTACGCTATTGTTATAGTTAGCAGATATATGCACACAAATATTATAATTTAAGAATGTCAAAACAGAAATGCCTCGTATAAAACTATCAAGGACATAAGAATAGCAGTTTTCAATTTTATAAATAAACATGAAATTTTAAAGAAATATATTTGAAAAGTGATATATTACCCTTCTTTCAAAGGAACAGAGACAGTTACTATTTTTCCTGCAATAAAAAATGTATAAATGTCACATTCTTTTTCTTTTGTTTTTTGAAACAGGGTCTCACTCAGACTGGGGTACAGTGGTGCGATCTCGGCTCACCACAACATCCACCTCCCAGGTTCAAGCAATTCTCTTGCCTCAGCTTCCCGAGTAGCTGGGATTACAGGCGTGCGCCACCATGCCTGGCTAATTTTGTATTTTTAGTAGAAACAGGGTTTCACCATGTTGCCCAGGCTGGTCTCGAACACCTGACCTCAGGTGATCCACCTGCCTTGGCCTCACAAAGTGTTGGGATTACAGGCGTGAGTCACTATGCCTGACCAAAACTAAAAAATGCATGAATGTCTTATTCTAACTGGAAAAATGTTTGAGGCAAAATTTGGCAAATTAGAAAATCGGCTTGTTAGCTCACTGGCTGATCCTTTCCTCAAATCCTGCTCATCTGTGATTACTCTTTAGGCAACTGTTGAGCCTGGTGCAAATCTTTCTCTAATTTCCCAGATAAAGCCCATTCTCCTTCCTCCACTCCCCACCTCCACTTTACTGAGAACTCCTTTTCAGGCTTGTTCCAGCATGCATCGCCTGCATCCCCTCTCTAATTCCCTGCAATGTCTTGCATAGGTCTGCCATGTAGTGCTCAACACTCCCTACATGCATGTGGAGAGGAAATTGACCAGTTTTACTTTCACACAATGTAGACAATCAAGTTCTTGTTGGGTTTAATTCGGTTGCATTTGCTCATTTCCCCAACAAGATTGTAAGCTGCTTACGAGTAGGGACCACATCTTCTATGCATATGAAACGCAGCTGGGATTCCTGCCTATAGAAAGTGTCCCGGAAGGTCCAGGGAGTGAGTAGCATGGCAGTTTCTGAGATTACCCTGTGAACTCTTCGAGGATATAGGAAATGGTTTGTTTCCATGGCTGTTTCCCTGGTGCCTGGCAAGTTACCTGGCTCACAGATACTCTCTGTAAACGTTAGTTCCATAAGAAAAGCTCCACTCAATCGGAGCTTTCTTTCAAAGGCATATTCAAAGCAACAGTATCTTAAGTCCCTGGGAGCCTGACTTATCAGGCTGGAGTCATGGAATAGCACCAAGTCCTCTTGAAAAGAAAGGGCTTAATCTTTCCCATGTGTTCAAAAGTTAAACTGAGTTGCCTCTTTCCAGTAACTCCTGTTCTTCAGGCAATCTGAAATCATCCTTATTCTCTCTGGACTACAAACTAGACAGTTCTTCAGCCAATATTAAAAAATAATCTCCAGGCTCATTACTGAATGAGACACAAAAGAGCTGAAGGTAAAAATGAAATGATCACCCTGTCCAGATGGCTTGTGAATTTACAGACTAGCCTCAGAGCCCCCTGGACCTGAATTTAAAGTGAAGCAAGTTTACTTACGTCATTTCAGCCTTTTTTAAGGCCATTAGTACCATATTATAATTAGCGCTTGGTATCAAAAATGTGTTTCAATGGGTGAGCGCAGAGTTTCAAGTGGAGATGAAGGTGTAGTAATGAAATCACCTCCAGATTTTGGCTTAAGAACCAGCCCTAAGAGGTGTTTTATAATTGGCGTTAATCTGACTCCACAAGCATTTCTGCACACTTCGAGATGTACTCATCAAAAGAACCAAAAAACAGGAGCTATTCCCACCTATACGAAAGAAGTTAAAGATAATTCCCATAAGATTTTTTAATAGTAGTTCTATAACATTTACTATTTTTCCTGCAATAAAAAATGTATAAATGTCTCATTCTCACTGGAAAAAAAGTTTGAGGCAAAATTTAGCCGTTTCCAACTTCAAATAATATAATAGTATTAATGATGAAGAGAAAAGTTGCCCTAGACTCAGGACTTTACTGCCGATGAGTATTTGAGAATACTTGCTAGAGTAATATATTGCTAGAGTATGAATGTAGAGAAGAAAAGGACGTTTTCTGAAAGTATATAGATAACAAAATAAATACAGGAAGACAGACTTTGGCATCAGACTGCCTGAATTCCAATCTCAGGCTTGCCAATAGCTAACAGCAAACGCAGGCAAGCCCCCTAACCTCGCTGTATCTCGTTATCTTGCCTGCAAAATGGGAATAATACTAGTATTGACCTAACAAGCCTATGAGAAGAGAAGGAATTTGTGAATATAACAAATGTAGAAAGGTACTGGCCCATGGTGAGCTCTGGGAGTATCAGCTCTGTCGTGAGTGACAATGGGTCATTGCCCTGGTGCTCAGTACACGGGGAGGTATAGTGAAGGCACTGAATTGAAACACCCGAGGTCTCATCCAAGTTGTCACTCAATCGGTGAAGACATGTTGGTCTCTGACTCCCTCATTGTGGACCACAGTGGTTCTCCCTGAGAAAGGAAATGAGCACACTGGAGTAAATAATCTCCAATTTCCTTTCCGATTGGTGTATTCTATGCTTTCTTTTGGAAGTAAAGGGCTAATTTTCAGAAATTACCAAAAACTTCCAGGAACCTATACAGTGTTTAATTTTAAAAGTCAACAGAATTCATGTATCACTTTCCCTTTTATCAAAAGGACTTTTATCAAAAGCAACTTAGGTATTGAGCCCGGCGAGTAAACATGATGAGTGGTTTGCTTTCTAGCCCAAGTGTGGTGCCCTTCAGCTGAAGCTCAGTAACATGCTTATCTCTTTTGCAGATTTAAAAGGATGCATGTAGAGAGAGGCACTGTTGGAGTAGAGCAGGGGCACTAGTGGAAATGTGGTGAATTCACTGTTAATGAAGAGGGAGAGGGAGAGAGACAAGTAGGAGGGAGATCAAGCCGCCTTCAGAGCTGGAGATCACAACTTACATAGAATGGACATATTCTCTTGCTCTATTAGTTATATATCACCGCATAGCAAATTGCTCCAAAACTTAGTGGTTTAGAACCACAAGCATTTATGATCTTACACAGCTTCTGAGGGTTGGAAGCCTGGCCTAGCTGGGTGGCTCTGGCTTGGGGTCTCCCATGAGGCTGCAGTCAGGCTGTTGGTCAGATCTGTATCATGGACATCCTGGAAGGACCAAGGATCCATTTCCAAAATGGTGCACTCACACGGCTGGTGGCTACAGTCCTCAGTTCTTCCTGGCTGTTGACTTTGTGGGGGGCGTCTCAGTTCCTCCTCATGGGGGCCTCTCCATATGAAGCTTCCTGGGTGTCTTCAAGACATGGCAACCAGGTTCCCTCAGAGCAGGTGATCCAAGAGAAAGAACCCTAGATGGAAGCTCAGGCCTTTCACATCTAGTCTTGTAACACACCATCAGCTCTCCATATCCTCTTTGTCCTACAGACCAACCCTGGTACAGCGTGGGAAAGGATAGCACGAGGGTGTAAATGACTGGGATGGGGGCATCGGGACCCACATTGCAGGCCAGATACCACACTCACCAAACAAATGGGAGAAGAAATAAAACCTTTCACTCCTTCAATGTTACTATTTTGTGAACCTCTCACAGAGACAATTATTCTTAGGTTGTTTGAGCAATAAGGTGAATAAGGATATCATGTACTGAGATGGGGTTACTGGGTAGAAATAAATTTGATAGAGTTTTCAGAAAACCATGACATCTGTTTTGGAAATGTTTAGTTTGAAATGTCTATTACACTTTTATTCTGGATGTGATTATAATGACTTAAAATGTATATTCCCTTCAATACAATTGCTAAGTGCAAGCCAGTGTGACCTCATCAAAGAAACAGATTAAAAAATGGTTAAATGTTCGAACATTGGAGGAAAATAGGCTGTGCTGGACTAGTTAGAGGTGGTATGTCAGTCCCATGCAAGGCATTTTTCAAAATGAATTTCAAGAGCAATTTTGATTAGACTTTGGGAGTGCAAGGGCAAGTCTAGTAATTAATATTATCTTCCTGGATAACTCAAAATTACATCCCCGCTCTGACTTGTCCCCTGAATTCGACATTTTTGCATATAATTGCCTACTTGACATACACTATGCACTTGAGTGTCTAATCGGTCTTAAAACTTAACATTTTCAAAGCAGAACTCCTAAGTTCTGCCTCCCACCACCACCAAATCTGTTTCTTCCGGAGTTTTCCACACTACAATAAATGGTGCCACCATCAATGTAGTTGCTCAAACTAACAACTTAGGAGTCATTTTTAATTATTTACTATTCTCCGTACTTCAAGTATAGTCATCACTTGATTCTATTGGTTCTACATCCAAAACAGAGGGTGTTCACCTTTGTAGTCACTGAAATAAATCTAGATCAAGCCATCTTGCCGTCTCACCTGGACTGCTGTTGTTGCTACTAACTGGTTTCTCTGATTTCAATTCTGGAATTCTCCTTTAATTCACTCTGTACCGTAATCAGAATGATTTTTTGTGGGGGAGCGGGTGGAGTGGTGGACAGAGTCTTGCTCTGTCACCCAAGCTGGAGTGCAGTGGAATGATCCTGGCTTACTGCAATCTCCCTCTCCTGGGTTCAAGCGATTCTTCCGCCTCAGCCTCCCGAGTAGCTGGGATTACAGGCGCACATCACTACACCCGGCTAAATTTTTTGTATTTTTGTAGAGACAGATTTCATCAAGAAGGCTGGTCTTGAATTCCCGACCTCGTGATCTGCCCGCCTTGGCCTTCCAAAGTGCTGAGATTGCAGGCATGAGCCACTGTGCCCGGCCAGAATAACAGAATAACCTTTTAAAATATCTAAGGAGCGGCTCAGCTGAGATCCTTGCTTAATCCCCTCCAATGGTTTTCAATCAGAATACATCCCAAGCCCCGCCCCTTGACTGGGAGCTCTGTGTGAGGGCCCCGCCCTCTGCTCTGCTGTCCTGACGTCACAGGCTCCCTGCTGCGCTCACTGTGCCCTGGCCCACTGGCCTCTTTTCCCACCCTCCCGCACGCCATGCTTGTTCCCTCATCAAAGCTTTTCCACGTTATCTGGAATCTCTCCCCAGGTACTTGAGTAATTTTATATGCTCTTGATTGTTCAGGTCTCACATAAAATATCTTCTAGAGGGTTTCCATGAGAATGTACACATGTGAGCCCCAGTACCTAGCATTCTCCAGCACAACCAGTCTGTACACTTTCATGTCACTGGGCAGTACTAAAAGCTGCAACTTTTCCCGTGGGATATAGACTCTAGGACAGCATGAATATTTTCTTTCTTACTTATCATCGATTCCACAGGATCTAATACAATATATACTTGTATTATATTTAGCGTGTAGTTGGCACTCAATAAATATTTATTAAATCAGTCAATAAATCATTATGAATTACACAGCTGTCAGGGTTGGGGAAATCTTTTCCTAACTCATCTCAGTGCTTGTATGGGTTCTCTCTAGATATAATGATTGGATAATGTCTTAGCACTGAGTCCTGGGATGAGAGAGATGTGGAAGTGGTGCAGGCAACAGGGGTGAATACACACAGTTCTGAGTGGCCATAAAGTCATACTTGTTTCCAGGCTGGAGGTTCAAATGGAACTGGAGATGTGGAATAGCACAGGTCACATGAATAAGGATTACAAAGGTTCAGCAGAACGTAAAATGCTTGAGTTAGGAGAGCACCAAGTATTCTGGCCAAAAGCCTTTGAAAATATCATTGAGATTTAAACTTAAAGACTGGTTGGGTTTGATGTTCATTTTGACAGTTCTTCTGCCCTTCCTGTCCAGTGCCCAGGAACAGTGCCTGATGCATAGTAGGAGCCTAGTGAGTACTTCAGGATTCACACGGAATGATGAAGCTGAACACTAACGCCAGAGTCAGCTGAAAGTCTGCATCTGGGGAGGCACACAGCAAAGAAATTTCTCAATGATCAAGGCCAGTGAGTGCTTTAGAACCCAGACTGAGAAACAACAAATGGATAAGTAAATGTGATGTCAAAACCTGACTGTGGTGTTACAAAAGACGTTACAGACAAATATCCCATATAAACATAGACTCAAAGCTCTTCAACAAAATATTGGCAAATTAAATCCAAATACACACACACATATGCATATGTATACATTGTGCATTATGACCAAGTGAGATTTATTTTTGGAGTAGGAAGATTTTTATGATATTCAAAAATTAATCAATATGTTGGAGTCAAGACAAGGATGCTTACTCTCATTACTTCTTTTTAAACATTATACTGCAGGTTCTAGCCAGTGCAATAAAACAAACAAATGAAAAGAAACAAAAATTATAAAGTTTAGAAAGAAATAAGTAAAAATTCTTTTTCTTTAGATGGCACAATTATGTATGTAGAAAATCCCAAGGAATATAACAATTACTAGAACGAATGGTTATTTTGGAAAAGTAGCAAGATACATTCTAAATATACAAAAACAAAAATTAGGCTCTATTAGTAAAACCAAACTATATTTGAAACAATTAGATTAAATACATAAGCCTTTCGTAAGTCCAATGAACACAGAAGAAGAAAAGACTTTGATGAATAATTTATACTCCAGAGAGAGTATATAATTCCAGATTTGGAAAAGCTCTATTAAAATTACAATTTTCTATTTTATGAATTGTTACCAAAAATTAAAAATGTTAGTCACTCAGTAAAATATGGATTGCAAACATCTACCAAAAAAAGTGGCTGTAAATTAAATAGTGACTAGGACAGAGCTAATTATAGATATGTTGATATATGGAGATTAATTCGCACACATATATGTCCTACCTCTGTCCAGCTGAGAGGGCCTAGAAGCAGTGACATCCTGGTAGCAATAAGCATACCTAATGCCTAGATCTTACTTTCTAAATACCATTCTCCAATAAAAGAACCCAAAGCTCCTTAAAGAAATGGCTGATTCTAAAGATAGAGTAGGAAACATACAAACAAAGCCTGGAACATCTTGAAATGGCAAAAGTAAGAAAGTGCTAAAAAAATTAAATAATAATAATGATAGATGGAGGCATGTCAAAAGGAAACAGAACTCAACCTGAGAGAGCCCAATGGTCAAAGCTGGAATCCTCTTAGCCACAAAATATATAAGAATGGATTATTCCAATAAAATGAGTAGTTATGAGTTCATATTCATAAAAATGAATGTATGAAAGCATTAAACATAAAACTACAAGAGGCAAGTCTCCTTTCAGAAGAATTTTTTTAAAAGTTGATATCCCCCATGCAAAAAAGTGAGGTTTAATTTCCCTATTCTTGAGTGTGAGCTGGACTTCATGACTTGCTTCCAAAAAATTGCATATAGGAATGAAAAAAATAGAAACTTTCCTTGTGGTAATTTGGCAGATACTTCCTTAACCATGTTGTCAAGATTAACATCACCAGTAATAAGTTTGGTTGATATCTTATATCCATTGATTAGGTGAGATGAGAAAGATACTTCCTTTTTGTAGAGTTCTTCCCCAAAACCTGTAAGCCCAGTCTAACCGTGAGAAAACATCAGACAAGCAAAATTTAGTGACAGTTCACAAAATACCTAGTTAGGATTCCTCAAAAGTTCAAAGCCAGGCAATATGAGAAAAGAATAAGAAACTTATTCTTTTCTTCCTTCCATACTTTCTTGATACCCTTTTGGTCTCTTGGTTTCAAAATTACACTAGCATCATAGAATGAGCTGGAAATTAGCCCATTATTCTCCATGCCATGGAATATTTTGAAAACATTCCAGGAAAAACAAAGGAGATGCAATGAACAAACATAATGTGGTACCTAGATTGGAACCTGACACAGAATAGAAAGTTAGTAAAACAATTGACAAAATCCAAGTAATGTCTGTAATTTAGTCAATAGTATCATACCAATTCTCATTTCTCAGTTTTGACAAATGGACCACAGTTATGTTAACAGTAGGGGAAGTGGGGTGAGGGGCATGTGGAGACTTTCTCTGTTTGTAAATTTTCTGTAAATTATAATTATTCCAAAATTAAAAAGTCTTAAAAATATACAGAAGCAATCCTAAATACCATATAGCATCTGCCTTGGTCCATTATACACTTCTATAACAAAATGCCGTAAACTGGGTGTTTATAAGCAACAGGAATTTCTTCTTCACAGTCCTGGTGGCTGGAAGTCCAAGGGTTAGGTGCTGGCAGGTTTGGCATCTGGTGAGGCCCTGCTTCCTGATTCATAGATGGTGTCTTTTCACTTTGTCCTCACATGGTGGGAGAGGTTAAAGAGCTCTTTTTGCCTTATTTGATAAGGGCACTAATCCCATTCATGAGGGCTCCACCCTCATGGCCTGATCACTTCCCAAAAGTCCCACCTCCTAATACCACCACCTTGAGGCTAGGATTTCAACATAATGAATCTTAGAGGGGTACAAACATTCAGTCCATAGCAGTATCCGGACCTCAGAAGAGACACCAAACCCACTGTATTTCATAAGGTGATTCTACCAAATATGCAAGCAACTGATCATTCTTATGCTTTGCAAAACATTCCATGGCATGGAGAATAATGGGCTAATTTCCAGTTCATTCTATGACGCTAGCGTAATTTTGAAACCAAGAGACCAAAAGGGTATCAAGAAAGTATGGAAGGAAGAAATAATGAAAACAAAACAGTAAGTCATTATCATGTATAAACTTGTACATCAAATCCTAAAAAAAAAAAAAATTAAATTTGTCAGTATATTTAATGAGCAACACATTATAGAAAACAAGCAGTGTTCAATCCAGGACTTCAAGTAAATTTCATGTTTGGTATCTTAATAAATAGGAAAAAAAACCATACATGATTATCACCATAGTTACTGGAAAAACCCTCTGATAAAATTTAGCATGTCTTCCTGGTAAATGGCTTTAGCTTGAAACAGAGGGAATTTTTTTAACCTGCCAAAAGGAATTGCCCAGTAAACCACAAGAAGTCCCTGTATGAAAGGTGAGTCATCAGCGACATTCCCATCAAGGGCAGAGACAGGAAAGTGAGGCTCACTGTTACAAAAACATATATATATATATATATTCACACACACACTCATTGAATATGCACAACATTCCTCCAATGTAGACATATTATTATTATCCTCATTTTATAGATGAAGCAACCAAGACACAAAGAAGTTTAACAATTTTTCACATTGCCATACAGTTAAAGTTCTTTATCAATTGAGTAAAAGATACAGGTTCAAGTATAATTTAAGAATGTGCAAACAGGTAATTGAAAACTATTGGAAATTTAAATTCATAATTAAAGATTTTAAATAAAAAGAGTTTACCAAGTGCGGACACAGTTGATGATTATATTTGCAGATCACTCTGGTTTTCATTGCAGACATTTACTTAGTTTTATAGAAAGCTCCGGCAGACAAAGCAACACTCACCACGTACAGGTATCCTTTGCTCTTCCAATTCTTGCTTTCTAAATTCAGACACTGAATAGATTCAACCAATTTTTGGATTACCCCATGTTATATGAATTCTCCCTACTTGCTATTCAAAACTCGGGATCAAAGAGATCTGGAGAACACAGTTTTCCACACTATCTGAACTTGCTATCGAATTCTCACTCTCCAACTTTAGAAATGGAATAGATTAAATTTGGAGAAACACTTGCATTCCATCCTGTTCTCTATGTCTTTACTACATTAGGCAAGGCCCTCATACTAGCTTTGGCCAAGGCAATGTGAGCAGAAGGGACCCAGGAGAGCCCTTCCCAGGCTGAGCTTCAGAGGACCTGGTGATCCTTTAGCCTCACCTATGCTGTAATGCTGTGCCCAGGAAAAACACACGTTGCCTTTGGAGCAGCCTCAGGACGGTGGGACCTTCATTACTCTGGCTCCCCAAGCTGCTGTGCTGAGCTGAGTCCATGCTACCTTCAAAGGATATTGGTATGCATAAGAAGAAAGAGCATTGCCATGTGGAACCACAGAGATTTTGCAGTTAATGTATTGCCATAGCGTATCCTAAACTGTCCAGACTAATACAGCAATCATTTATTAAATCTCAAATAAGAGTAAACTAAGTAGTGTTGAAAAAATTGTCATTATACTTAAAGAAAGATAAAGCTATAATTCTTCCATATAATGCAAAAGTAATGCCCTAATGAAATTAGAGTTGTCCCTCTCTATCTGTGGAGAATTGCTTTCCAGACCTTCAAAGACACAAGACACACAGATGCTCAAGTTGCTGAAATAAAGTGGCATAGTATTTGCATATAACCCAGGGACATTCTCCTGTATACTTGAAGTCATGTATTACATACAATACCTAATACAATGTAAATGCTATGTCAATAGATATTATGCTGTATTTTTATTTGTATTTTTAATTTTTGTATCATTATTTTCACTTTGTAAATTTTTAAAAAATAATTTGATGTATAGTTGGTTGAATCTGCAGATGTGGAACCCAAGGATACAAAGGACTAACTATAAGAAAAAAGTATAAGAAAATATGAAGCCTATTTTAAGTAACATTTTGGTAAGACAGGCATTTTTATGCAAGGTATAAAATACAGGCATTAAAGAAAAAATGACAAATATGACCACATAAAAATGTAAAAGTTTCTTATGAAGAAAAACAAATTCAAGATTTAAAAAACAATTTTCAGTTGTAGAAACACCTTTGCTATATACCTGTGCATACACACAAACATGAACACAAACGCACACACACAATATGATGTGTATCCAAACTATTTAAAAACAAATTCTATATATCAATTAAGAACAAGAAATCACTTAGTAAATTTTAAATAATAAATAAAGGATATAAATTGACATATTACAGATGACAAAAACGAATGAAAATAAGACATTATTTTCATTCTTTAAATCGGTAAAAATTTTCAAAGAATTATAATATTTAAAGACAGAATGTGAAAAATCAGACCGCATCATGAAGTGTTGCTTTCTATAAGTAGAACAGGCTTTTAAAGGACATTTTAATTGCATATGTTGATTTAAAAGATACTTTGGCTCACCAGTTCCATCTCTAGCAACCTCTCCCAGGGAAATATTTACCCATGTGCATGAATATTTGAATACTGTTTTTTGTAACATTGTTTGTAATAGTCCACAATTAGAAATATAATGTCATTAAAATGAATTAGATTAAATCCATATTAAAGAACATCATTTATGTATTAAAAAATAAATTATTAAGACACTTTTAGTGACATGGAAGAATGTCTCATATATAGTATAAATGAAAAAGAAAATGAGCATAGAGCAATTTTTTATATAAAAAGAAAGGATACATGTATGAGTGATCACACGTTACCTCTAAGGATACATAGTAGCTCTTTAAATTCTAGGCTATAAGCATTCTTAAATTTATTAAAACGAGACTATATGCAGAGCATTCTATTCAATCAATTGCATATGTATATCCTGGAACACTGTTCCCAAATCTATTCATTCTCAAGTTTACAATATGTATTCTTACTAATATTTACATATTTTTAAAATTGATTCACTTTTATTCTCAAATAAATTTGTTGGTAAACAGTTATGCCATCACATAAATTAAAGATAAATACAGCATTAAATGCAAAAAAGTTATTCAGTTCACAATAAAATTGTGCAATTAAATACTGTGAAACATTACGTAATGCAAACGTAATAAATCCAAACATTTTAAAAAATGAATACCTGAAAATAAATTTCTCAGTGAAGGAGAGAGATGTTGCTGATCAGTCATATAAAAGATATATGTAGCTGGACACTTGGGAGTCTATATACATATGATCATTTAGTTTCTTTGGTTTTAGATATTTAGCACCAAATTAACTTACAGGTGGTTGAGAAGGGTAAATTATCTTCTCTGACACTGTTAAATACTGAGATTGAACTGTTATTTTAAAATAATTGAGTTACCTAATAAACTGTCACTTCTGAAACACTGTACAGAGTCACTTCTCCTGCTGAGTATGTTTGTTTATGTGTTTGCACGGCAATATCCCAAAAGAAGAGGAATAGCAATGTCTAGGAGTCACCGTTGCCATCTGACTTGGAGAAATACCCGTAGATACCATGTATGAAGTCTCTATTGTCTTTGCATGATTCAAATTGTTTCAGCTACGTTATGTGAGTTTATAACCAGGTTGGTAAACAATAGTGTTTTAGGCATTTGATTGAATGAGTGAATGTCATCAGAAGACTCACTCCCAGGATCTGGGTGCATTTGTGTGATGAACAATTATAATCATTGCTGGCCCTGAGACATCCTTTAAAATAGCACGCACACATTATCTCATACAATTCTCACAATCCCTGACATAACTGGGATTCCCATTATACAGTTAGGAATTAGAGGTTCAAAGAGGTAAAATGCCCTGCCTGGGATCACATAGCAGTGTAATGATAAAAATCAAAATATGAACCTCAAGAATGTTGAATTCCAGAGTGTCCTCTTAACTTCTAAATTGGAATCAGAGGCTGCAGCTACACGCCCCAATGTCCTCAGCACAAGCAGTCTCATGTCTCCACCATGGGGCCTTATCTCGGGGAAGGGGGACTCTCTACTCTGGCACCAGGGCCCCTAGAATGTTCAGGCAAGGGGATACCTGGCACCATGTTGAAAGTGCCACAGTCATACCTTAAGTGAGCTGTTGGCCAGCAGAGTGCCTGTGAGGCCAGGTGTGTGTGTGCGTGTGCATGCGCGCTAGTTGAATGTCAACATCAGAAGCCTGGAGGCACAGAAGTCACCCATGAGGAACTGCCCTTCCTACTTCCTGGCTTCCTTTCCCATCCCTTTCTTCCTCTCAGTTCCCAACCTGCACACCCGCACAGGCAATCCAACCCTAGCTCTGTCTCCTGTTGCAACACAGTTCTATGGAAAATCACCCTGGGATTGCCATGGTAAACACATTATACTTTCCGAACGACCAAACAAGATTAAGAACAAAAACATTCTAGGGCCAGGCATGGTGGCACACGCCTGTAATCCCAGCACTTTGGGAGGCCAAGGCGGGCAGATCACAAGGTCAGGAGTTCAAGACCAGCCTGGCCAACATGATGAAACCCCGTCTCTAACAAAAATTAGCCAGGCATGGTGGTGCCCGCCTGTAATCCCAGCTCCTGAGGAGGTTGAGGCAGGAGAATTGCTTGAACCTGGGAGACGGAGGTTTTAGTGTGCCGAGATCATACCACTGCATTCCAGCCTGGGCGACAGAGCAAGACTCCATCTCAAACAAACAAACAAACAAACAAACCACTCTAATGCCCGGCCTTCCTGGCAGATGCATGATTTAGATATGTTTCCCAAGTATACGATTGAGTTTTCTGCATTTATGTTTCAACAATCTCTTCAATCTTCACTGAAATCATCAATCCCAGTCAGCAATTAATGTGCTCAGACTTCCCTATGTGTATCTGAATTATCCACTTGCACCTTCTGCATTCAGGACCCCAGAATCTGTCTGAAGTTCCAGGTCCTAATGCCCATGGTCCAGATCTAGGCAGGATGCTGAGTTGACAGTTCGACCTCACTTCCTCCCTGCAGCATCACCTACCACAGGGTGCTCCAGCCCTAACCCAGACTCCACATGGAGAAGCAGCCTAATGCTCTGATCTGCTGTTGAATTGTGCCATGTGGTCTTTAAAAGCTTTTGTCTTTTTCGTTTTTTCCAAACAGTCAAGATGAAATTGGCTTCTGGTCAGCAACTCGCTTTCTTTCCCTCCTCTGAGGTAGAGTCGCCAAAAAGGATTTTGTTTTGTTCCATTTTGCCTGCAACGATATGGATAGCCAAATAGGACTACAAATTATCTACATTGTTTTTATGAAGAAAAATATATTTATTTTCCTCGTACTTGGAATCGTCGCTTGCTAGGGCCAGGGAACCGATGTTGTCCCCTGATTTCTGTCCCCCTCTCACCCTAATTGGAGAGATCTGAGCACACCAGAGGATGTTTGTGGCTAAATTGGGGTATTATGAAAATAGTTCACAAAGCAAGTGGAAAGCTATATATAAAAATGATATTTACTTCTCATTTTAAATGAAGCCTAAGACAAAAGGCATATAGGTAAACACAGCTGCAACATTTTTAGGCATATAATCAAATGCAAAAATAATATTGGAAAACTATGCTAATTATTGTAATTAAATTGTGAACGGTATTGATAGAAAAATATCTTTACAACATATAAAATCAAAATGGAGCTTATCACATGACGGGAGTTTGCCGTATTTTATATGATGTGCCTAGATGGAGGTGCCATTTAGCAAACTGCCCACTACTCCCCAGCAGTAGAGTAGAGGGAAGGAAGGGCTGAGGGACCAGGAAAGGACTCTAGACCTTTGCATAAATCTTAGCCCCGATTCCATGGTTTTGGGGAGTAAGTTTGCTGACCAACTTCTGAAAGTTGGTAGAGAAGAGTCAAAAGGACCTAGACTTTGGAGTCAAATGTGTCTGTGTTTGAAGCATGGCCCACCCACCTCTTAGCAGGGTGTTTTTAGGATCCACATCCCCAGCTACAACAGGAGACAAGGGTCTTGAGATCTTTAGAAATCCAAATTCCACTCGGATAATATAGTTTTCCTGGGGAAAGGAAATGTGCCATAATCCCAACATTGTTTTCCTACATTGTTACTATATGGCTATGAAGTTTTTAGCCTTGCTTCTAAATGGGAGTTTAAGGAATGGTTCAGCAAACTTGGCTCAACCTTAAAGCCCACCATATCCCCAAAGTCTAGAAGACTCTGTCTTTGGCTGCCTTTCATCTTGGAGTTTGCTTTCTTCCTGGATACTTGTGTTCAGAAGACACTTTGGCCTCAACAGAGATGTCTAAAGCAGTGTCTGACTCTTCTTCTGGTCTACCACGTTCCTCTTGAGGATCCTTTTGAGTGCAGAAGAAAACTGGACATCGACCAAGAGGTTAATGGGTGCCATTTCTCCTTGTTACTTTGCATCATCCAAGAAAAAGAAATACTTCTTCCATTTTTCCAATCAATTGCACTCACAGCAAAGGTTGGTTGAGGAGCCACTCTGGAGCCTTCCCATCTGCTGCTTCATGGAAATGTTTGTACAGGATCTGGGCTTCCTGCCGAGCCCCGTTTCCATCATAAGTCGTGTGTTTCCTGTGCATGTTCTCACTCCACACATTAACCCCCTTTTCAGTTTTCACTTAAGTCTTATCTCTCACTTGATGAGCAATTTTTTCACTGGCTGGATCATTTGCAACAGTTTCACAAATGTCTTTTTCTCATTTCTGTAGAGAGAAATTGGTGAACTTGTTCATTCCTCAGATCTGAGCCACTGCTGAATTAATTTCTCTCTTTAGTTTACTCACTTTTATATTCTGGCGAAGAAACGTACGTGCCTTAGCTTGTCTCACTTTTTCTTCATTTTCATCATCTGCACTAGCAGTTGGCCTTTTTTTGGGGGGGAGGGGATGGACAATTATTTCACAAACAAACTAAATTTTTAATAATTGAATACAAATCGCTGCATATACAGCAGACAGAGACACTCTGAGTCACCCAGGAATGAGTCAGCTGTCACAGTAGGAGGGCTCAGCCATGGACCTCAGCTGCAGGGGACAGGCAGGTACTTACCTTAGCAAATTATCACAGTATTTGCTGAAGGCCTGCTCAGAGTGGCAGAGCCAGATAGATCTGTTGAACTTCACACCCCGGGCACTTCAATAGCACATTGGAAGTCACATAAGCCAATCAACCTCCAATAACCTGCCTGTCAATTGACAATCATGATGATAATGATGCCTGCTTCACAGTATTGTGACGATTAAATGAAATAATATTTGTAAAAAATGTTTGAAAAAGTGTCAATGCTCTGTTATTATTTTCTACCCTCTCACAGAAATCCCATTTAGAATATCCCTCCACTCTGCAACCTGCCAAGTTGAATTTGTGATTTAAGGGTGATGCGGTTTGGCTGTGACCCTACCCACTTCTCATCTTGAGTTGTATTTCCTATGATCCCCACCTGTTATGGAAGGGACTCAGTGGGAGGTAATTTAATCATGGGGGTGGTTACCCTCATGCTGTTCTTGTGATAAGTGAGTTCTCCCAAGATCTGATGGTTTTATAAGGGGCTTTTCCCCTCTTCACTCAGCACTTCTCCTTCCTGCCACCATGTGAAGAAGGATGTGTTTGCTTCTCCTTCCACCATGATTGTAAGTTTCCTGAGGCCTCCTCAGCACTGTGGAACTGTGCGTCAATTAAACCTTTCCTTTATAAATTACCCAGTCCTGGGTACATCTTTATTGGCAGTATGATGATGGACTAATAAAAAAGGTTAGAATTGAATCTGTGTGGAGAAAATGTAGTGGGGAGGGGGTATGCAAACTCTTAGGAAGTAAGTGTCTTCACACTCAACAGGATATAATATAGTAACCCTTGTGCTTTGCTTTTAGACACGTAAAATGGTTCAGGTTCTGTACAAAACAGTGTAGCTGTTCCTCGAAATTTTAACTACAGAGTTACAATAAAATCCAGCAATTCATCTTCTGAGTGTTACTCAAAAGAATTCAAAGTAAGGATTTGAACAATATTTGTACTCCAATGTTCTTAGCAGCTTTATTTACAATATCCAAAATGTGAAAACAATCCAAATGTCCATTGACAGATGAGTGGATAAACAAAATGTGGTAAATACATATAATGGGATATTATTCAGCCTTAAAAAGTAATGAAAATCTGATGTGTGCTACCACATGAATGACCCTTGACATTATGCTAAGTGAAACAAGCCAGACACAAAAGGATAAATATTATATGTGCGGTATCCAGAACAGTCAAACTCATAAAGACAGAAAGCAAAACAGAGGTTACCAGGGGTTGAAGGGAGTGGAAATGAGGAGTTAGTGTTTAATGGGTACAGAATTTCACTTTGGAAAGATGGAAAATTCTACATCTGGATGGTGGTGATGGTTACACAGTAATAGCAATGAACTGGACACTTAAAAATTGTTAAAATGACAAATTATATAATATCTATATTTTACCAAAATAAACAATAAATTATATTTATCTATCTATATATATATAGATACTTTAAGTTCTAGGGTACATGTGCACAATGTGCAGGTTTGTTACATATGTATGTATGTGCCATGTTGGTGTGCTGCACCCATTAACTTGTCATTTACATTAGGTATATCTCCTAATGCTATCCCTCCCCCTCCCCCCACTCCATGACAGGCCCCAGTGTGCGATGTTCCCCTTGCTGTGTCCAAGCATTCTCATTGTTCAATTCCCACCTTTGAGTGAGAACATGCGGTGTTCAGTTTTTTGTCCTTGCGATAGTTTCCTCAGAATGATGGTTTCCAACTTCATCCATGTCCCTACAAAGACATGAACTCATCCTTTTTTATGGCTGCAGGGTATTCCATGGTGTATGTGTGCCACATTTTCTTAATCCAGTCTATCATTGATGGACATTTGGGTTGGTTCCAAGTCTTTGCTATTGTGAATAGGCCACAATAAACATACATGTGCATGTGTCTTTAGAGCAGCATGATTTATAATCCTTTGGATATATACCCAGTAATGGAATGGCTGGGTCAAAGGGTATTTCTAGTTTTAGATCCTTGAGAAATCACCACACTGTCTTCCACAACGGTTGAACTAGTTTACAGTTCCACCAACAGTGTAAAAGTGTTCCTATTTCTCCACATCCTCTCTAGCACCTGTTGTTTCCTGACTTTTTAATGATTGTCATTCTAACTGGTGTGAGATGGTATCTCATCATAGTTTTGATTTGCATTTCTCTGACGTCCAGTGATGATGAACATTTTTTCATGTGTCTGTTGGCTGCATAAATGTCTTCTTTTGAGAAGTGTCTGTTCATATCCTTCGCCCCTTGTTGATGATTTTTGTTTGTTTTTTTTTTTCTTGTAAATTTGTTTGAGTTCTTCGTAGATTCTGGATATTAGCCCTTCGTCAGATAAGTAGATTGCAAAACTTTTCTCCCATTCTGTAGGTTGCCTGTTCACTCTGATGGTAGTTTCGTTTGCTGTGCAGAAGCTCTTTAGTTTAATTAGATCCCATTTGTCAGTTTTGGCTTTTGGTGTTTTAGACATGAAGTCCTTGCCCATGCCTATGTCCTGAATGGTATTGCCTAGGTTTTCTTCTAGGGTTTTTGTGGTTTCATGTCTAACATTTAAGTATTTAATCCATCTTGAATTAATTTTCGTATAAGGTGTAAGGAAGTGATCCAGTTTCAGCTTTCTACATATGGCTAGCTAGTTTTCCCAGCACCATTTATTAAATAGGGAATCCTTTCCTCATTTCTTGTTTTAGTCAGGTTTGTCAAAGATCAGATGGTTGTAGATGTGTGGTATTATTTCTGAGGGCTCTGTTCTGTTCCAGTGGTCTATATCTCTGTTTTGGTACCAGTACCATGCTGTTTTAGTTACTGTAGCCTTGTAGTACAGTTGGAAGTCAGGTAGTGTGATGCCTCCAGCTGTGTTCTTTTGGCTTAGGACTGACTTGGCAATGAGGGCTCTTTTTTGGTTCCATATGAACTTTAAAGTAGTTTTTTCCAATTCTGTGAAGAAAGTCATTGGTAGCTTAATGGGGATGGCATTGAATCTATACATTACTTTGGGCAGTATGGCCATTTTCACCATATTGATTCTTCCTATCCATGAGCTTGGAATGTTCTTCCATTTGTTTGTGTCCTCTTTTATTTTGTTAAGCAGTGGTTTGTAGTTCTCCTTGAACAGGTCCTTCACATTCCTTGTAAGTTGGATTCCTAGGTATTTTATTCTCTTTGAAGCAATTATGAATGGGAGTTCACTCATGATTTAGCTCTCTGTTTATCTGTTGTTGGTGTATAAGAATGCTTGTGATTTTTACACATTGATTTTGTATTCTGAGATTTTGCTGAAGTTACTTATCAGCTTAAGGAGGTTTTGGACTGAGACGATGGGGTTTTCTAAATATACAATCATGTCATCTGCAAACAAGGACAATTTGACTTCCTCTTTTCCTAATTGAATACCCTTTATTTCTTTCTCCTGCCTGATTGCCTTGGCCAGAACTTCCAACACTATGTTGAATAGGAGTGGTAAGAGAGGGCATCCCTGTCTTGTGCCAGTTTTCAAAGGGAATGCTTCCAGTTTTTGCCCATTCAGTATGATATTGGCTGTGGGTTTGTCATAAATAGCTCTTATTATTTTGAGATACATCCCATCAATACCTAATTTATTGAGAGTTTTTAGCATGAAGGGCCGTTGAATTTTGTCAAAGGCCTTTTCTGCATCTATTGAGATAATCATGTGGTTTTTGTCTTTGGTTCTGTTTATATGCTGGATTACATTTATTGATTTGCGTATGTTGAACAAGCCTTGCATCCCAGGGATGAAGCCCACTCGATCATGGTGGACAAGCTTTTGATGTGCTGCTAGTTTGCCTGTATTCTATTGAGGATTTTTGCATCGATGTTCATCAGGGATATTGGTCTAAAATTCTCTTTTTTTTGTTGTGTCTCTGCCAGGCTTTGGTATCTGGATGATGCTGGCCTCATAAAATGAGTTAGGGAGGAATCCCTCTTTTTCTACTGATTGGAATAGTTTCAGAAGGAATGGTACCAGTTCCTCCTTGTACATCTGGTAGAATTTGGCTGTGAATCCATCTGGTCTTGGACTTTTTTTGGTTGGCAGGCTATAAATTGAGGCTATTGCCTCAATTTCAGAGCCTGTTATTGGTCTATTTAGGGATTCAACTTCTTCCTGGATTAGTCTTGGGAGAGTGTATGTGTCCAGGAATTTATCTATGTCTTCTAGATTTTCCAGTTTATTTGTGTAGAGGTGTTTATAGTATTCTCTGATAGTAGTTTGTATTTCTGTGGGATCGGTGGTGATATCCCCTTTATCACTTTTTATTGGGTCTATTTGATTCTTCTCTCTTTTCTTCTTTATTAGTCCTGCTAGCGGTCTGTCAATTTTGTTGATCTTTTCAAAAAACCAGCTCCTGGATTCATTGATTTTTTGAAGGGTTTTTTTTTTTTTTTTTTTATACTTTAAGTTCTAGGGTACATGTGCATAACGTGCAGGTTTGTTACATATGTATACTTATGCCATGTTGGTGTGCTGCACCCATCAACTCATCAGCACCCATCAATTCATCATTTATATCATGTATAACTCCCCAATGCAATCCCTCCCTCCTCCCCCCTCCCCATGATAGGCCCCCGTGTGTGATGTTCCCCTTCCCCAGTCCAAGTGATCTCATTGTTCAGTTCCCACCTATGAGTGAGAACATGCGGTGTTTGGTTTTCTCTTCTTGTGATAGTTTGCTAAGAATGATGGTTTCCAACTGCATCCATGTCCCTACAAAGGACGCAAACTCATCCTTTTTTATGGCTGCATAGTATTCCATGGTGTATATGTGCCACATTTTCTTAATCCAGTCTGTCACAGATGGACATTTGGGTTGATTCCAAGTCTTTGCTATTGTGAATAGTGCCGCAATAAACATACGTGTGCATGTGTCTTTGTAGTAGAGTAATTTATAATCCTTTGGGTATATACCCAATAGTGGGATGGCTGGGTCATATGGTACATCTAGTTCTAGATCCTTGAGGAATCGCCATACTGTTTTCCATAATGGTTGAACTAGTTTACAATCCCACCAACAGTGTAAAAGTGTTCCTATTTCTCCACATCCTCTCCAACACCTGTTGTTTCCTGACTTCTTAATGATTGCCATTCTGACTGGTGTGAGATGGTATCTCATTGTGGTTTTGATTTGCATTTCTCTGATGGCGAGTGATGATGAGCATTTTTTCATGTGTCTGTTGGCTGTATGGATGTCTTCTTTTGAGAAATGTCTGTTCATATCCTTTCCCCACTTTTTGATGGGTTTTTTGTGTCTCTATCTCCTTCAGTTCTGCTCTGATCTTAGTTATTTCTTCCCTTCTGCTAGCTTTTGAATGTGTTTGGTCTTGTTTCTCTAGTTCTTTTAATTGTGATGTTAGGCTGTCAATTTTAGATCTTTCCTGCTTTCTCTTGTGGGTATTTAGTGCTATAAATTTCCCACTACACACTGCTTTAAATGTGTCCCAGAGATTCTGGTATGTTGTGCCTTTGTTCTCATTGGTTTCAAAGAACATCTTTATTTCTGCCTTCATTTCTTTATGTACCCAGTAGTCATTCAGGAGCAGGTTGTTCAGTTTCCATGTAGTTGAGTGGTTTTGAGTGAGTTTCTTACCAAGCAAATGTAAAACAAAAAAAGGCAGGGGTTGCAATCCTAGTCTCTGATAAAACAGACTTTAAATCACCAAAGATCAAAAGAGACAAAGAAGGCCATTACATAATGGTAACAGGATCGATTCAACAAGAAGAGCTAACTATCCTAAATACATATGCACCCAATGCAGGAGCACCTAGATTCATAAAACAAGTCCTTAGAGACCTACAAAGAGACTTAGACTCCCACACAATAATAATAGGAGATTTTAACACCCCACTGTCATTAGACAGATCAACAAGACAGAAAGTTAACAAGGATATCCAGGAATTGAACTCAATTCTGCACCAAGCGGACCTAATAGACATCTACAGAACTCTCCACCCCAAATCAATAGAATATACATTCTTCTCAGCACCACGTCGCACTTATTCCAAAATTTACCACATAGTCGGAAGTAAAGCACTCCTCAGCAAATGTAAAAGAACAGAAATTATAACAAACTGTCTCTCAGACCACAGTGCAATCAAACTAAATACAATATTAAAGCTACCTATAACAAACAAATTAATACTGTCATACTAAGAATGCTAGCTGAGTAATAATGCGGTTTGCAAATTAATTTCCTTTTCTCACTGTTTAGACAGTCTCAATAATCATTTTTTTGGTGTCACTAAGATGGTTGTGAATTCATCTGACTTCGTTGTAGATTATAAATAGACTAGAGGTCGTTTATTTTGCCTTCATCTGGTCCTTCATCAAATATTCAATAAATGCTTGGTCTTATGTATGAAAATGTCCTCCCTTTTGCACCCTAGGTTATGCCATAACAAGCAAAGTTTTGTGGATTTGTGAGACATAAAAATATTTGTAAGTATTTTTCACCATTTTCCTAGATTTTGCTAGCTTTTTCCATGTAAGCCCATGTTAGAGTGCGGGCCATGAGATCCCTGTGGGGTGCCTAGCTCTGAGGAACCCAGCCATGCAGTGCCACATCTAGGCTGCCATCACTCCATCTTTCCTTCTTTCTCTCTCTCAAGACCTCATTGCACAAATCACATTTTTTAATGTCCTCCATTCTGTTTGTTTTTATCTGTTGATGACATCTTTGTCCCTCTTTTATTGCAATCATTCCCAATACAGATGATCTGAAACTCTAGCCACCAGGAGCCAACATTCTTTCAGTGGATAAAAAGGAGTTCCAACACTTTTTCTTACTAAGGAAATGGATTGCAAGGGATGGTGAATTATTACAATAGTAAGTGTCCAATAAATGTTTGTCAGTTGAAGTCAAACTGTTCTGAGAAATAATGACAAGGCATTATTCTGAGGTTTCATTTAAGAAGTCTTCCCAGCACTTTGGGAGGCTGAGACGGGCAGATCACGAGGTCAGGAGATCGAGACCATCCTGGCCAAAATGGTGAAACCCCGTCTCTACTAAAAAAATACAAAACCTAGCCGGGCGAGGTGGTGGGCGCCTGTAGTCCCAGCTACTCGGGAGGCTGAGGCAGGAGAATGGTGTAAACCCGGGAGGCGGAGCTTGCAGTGAGCTGAGATCCGGCCACTGCACTCCAGCCTGGGCGACAGAGCAAGACTCCGTCTCAAAAAAAAAAAAAAAAGAAGTCTTGTCCCAAGCTCCACTCAAACATGAAGGAAGGGCAGTATTACCCAGTAGTTAAGAGCATTCACTTTGGAAACAGCCATAGTTGGGACAGAATCCAGTCTTTACCACTGACTAGCTAAAGGACACTAAATTTTAGAGTCTTCTTCCTGGGCATAATACTTGTGAAGCGAAATCAGGCTTGCAAAGTGCAAGGTCTATGTTTGTTTTGTACATAGTAGTTACTATGCTTATGATAATAAAACGGAAAAGTATTTTTCTTTGTGTTTTATTACCAGGAATATTTTTACCCTCCATTTTACTCCTTTATAAAGTATGTTTGTGAATTATTTAAAAATACATTACTACTAACCTAGATTTGTTGGTGTTCCCAGAGCCCCTCATCCAAAAGAATTGAGTGAAGGCCCACCTTGTAGGGTCATACAATTAGTGATTTTATCAGTCTCATCCCAGATTTCTCCCACCTCTGGGTCCACGCTATTCCCTGAGATATTCTTTACTTGCACATCAATGAGTATTAATGGATCCATGTTTATGGTCACTACTTGGAGGGAATAGGTCTCTTGAATTACAGATATCAGCACATAGCCCCCAAAGTACCTTCAAGAGTCATCTAAGGCTTCATGAGTATAGTGAATGGAAGGAGCGAGGAGATATGGTTGGTTTTTCCTATCCCCTTCATCTTTTTAATAATAAGTATCTAATCAATTAAGTAGGCTCTCATTACTCAATTTGTGCGAGTTCAAGTCTGCACTAAAGTGAAGTCAAAAAATAATACAAGTCTGATTATCTTTGAAGAAAGCTATGAGCTTTGCATTCCAGTCAGAGATTTTCAAAGACTGGTCCAGGACTATACAGGGAGTGAATGTGTGTACTGAGTTGGGAGCATGACTTTTCTGACTCTTGATCAGGCCCCATCCAGTAGCATCTGCAGATTGGGCCCCATATGTTGAATGCTCCGAGTTCAGTGGCTGTCTAAGCAGTGTACGGGGGGGCGGGGGCTGCAACTTGGTTGGGTGTAATAGGAAAAGAGCTGTATTTGTCCTCCCGTTACTGCTTTCAAACACGCTTTGGAGCAATCCCCTTCCTGTTCATGTTTACACTAATTTCTGGCCAGTATCTTTTATGATCTTCTAATTTGGTAATTGGGACTTACTTTAAGGTTTAGAAAAGTCCATTTCACCTGATTCAAATCTTCACCCTATTCCTAGTTCAGGCCCGACCCAAAGCTAGAGGGCCTTCAGTGCAGAAGGAAATGTGGTCTGTTTTTGTTTTGTTTTGTTTTTTGTTGTTGTTGTTGTTTTTAACTTGTATTTTAATTCCAGGGGTAAATGTGCAGAATGTGCTCTACAGATAAATTATATGCTCTGTGGGTTGAGTGTACAGACCGTTTCATCACCCAGGTAATGAGCACAGTACCTGAGGGTAGTTTTTCTATCCTCACTCTGTTCCCAACTTCCATCTTGAATGAGGTCCTGGTGTCTGTCATTCCCTTCCGTGGGTGCTCAATGTGTAGCTCCCACATATAAGAGAGATCACATGTCAATTTAATTTTCTGTTTCCTCATTAGATCACTTAGAATAATGTCCTGTGGCTCCATCCATGTTGCTGCAAAGGATGTGATATTCTTTTTTGTGGCTGCATAGTGTTCCATGGTGTATTTGTACCACATTTTCTTTATCCAGTTCACCACTGATGGGCATCTAGATTGATTCCATGTCCTCGCTATTGTGAATAGTGCTGTGATATTCATGCTCTTGCCTGGTTTAGTTACCTCCTCTTACTCCTGAGACTAGCACCACAAGGGTCAGAGTAAAGAGGAAGACAACCTAAGAAAACGTACAGAAGTCTTAACTGGATTGATTTTGTTATGAGATGTTCACTGAAGTCCTTCTCATGACTTACATTCCAATACTGGAGTTTTCTTTGGAGGTGGATGTACAAGTTTTTCAGAAGCCATGGGCAACATGAATACTGCATGCTTGCCAGAAACACATGGTGAGCTTGTCAGCCCCCTTTTGGCGCCCTCCCTCGCATTACTAGCTCCTGTGCCTGCGACTCCATCCCACAGCCTTGTGATGCTGGCTACTCTCTTGGTCTTAGTCTCTTCAAAGCATCCCAAGTTTAGCTACTTTCTTCGGGATCCACATAGCCCAGGGGAAGCTCCATATTACAGCCAAGGCTACCACGTGCTGCCTCTTCAACATCCATCAGCTTCTCCCTGTTCAGACTACATGGAGTGGAGGGTGCAGTGGCAGTGCCAGCTGGGCCCTAGTGTATTTGGCCCAACAAGGAAAAATCTAGCACCTTCCTCTTTAAGGGGGGTGGAGGGATTTAGCCCAAGGAGGATAAATCTAGCACCTCCCTCTCAAAAGGGAATGGGAGGATTCATCGCTATTTCTCTTTTCAAGCACTTATCAAATATATCTAGACCAATAAAGTTTCATAACATATTTTTAAATATATGAAAATAGGCTTTCTGTGAGTGTGTGTTGAATGGACAAATGAATAAATGAAGATATTTTCATGAGTGGAGACCTCTCCTGTGTATGTACTCTGTTCTCAAGTAGATCAAAACTTGCTAATGATAGAAAAAACATGGCATCCTCCAGTTCTTTTAGTCATATGACTGCACACTGACGTTGATTTATACCCTATTGAATTGCTTAAATATTCCATTGATATATTTCTTGCTCCCCATTTTGATTATCAATATTTTGAAGTTATTTACCCACTTAATACCATGACAAAACTATTGTGTTGATAGACCGAATTAGAAGTATGAAAAGGATAAAATAGCATACAGAGATAGGCTTGGAGTTCTCAGAGAAGAGGAGAGGAGAAAGGCCACTGGCATGTGTTGACCATCTAACAAGGTAACTGCTGTGCGACATCTCCCTTATCCCTTATAACAATACAGCAAGGTGGCTAAATTATGGTTGCAGAATCCTGGCCTGCAAGAAATTAAATATGTGACTATGAGGATGTGGCTGCCTAATAAGTTGCAGAAGGGTTCAAATCCATATATGTTTCAAAAACCCCTTTTGCTTAGTCTTGGTGAACACTGAGGTGGGAGAAGGTTGTGTTTTTCATGCTCTGGTGCTAAACTGCTCTTCTGAGTTTCTTTCTCACTGGACTCGTTTTATGAGAAGAACATACAAAATAAATATATTCCCACTTGATCCAGAGTTCTATGAGACAGGGAATATATGTTCTGTAGATCTCAGCTCCCAGTGTTTAGATACTACCTTTGCTGGGCACTCAGTGAATGCTCTGTATCTTTAAATAAATTAATAAGCAGAATTAAACTGTATGTAGTGAAGCTCAGTTATATCCAAGAAAGAGTAGCAAATACATAAGTGAACACCTTGAATGTGATCATCTAAAGACAGGTTTTGGGAAATGTCCATATTTTAAAATTTAAAAAAAAAATCTGAAACTTGACACCTTTATTCTTTCGTGAAATATACTGGTGCAAAAAAGAGAGAGATTTTCATTTGAGAATCATTTTCCTTCATAAGACAGGGATGAGCAGATTGTGGCAGCTGAATGGAACATCCTGGCAGACTGCATCAGGAGAATGATAACATGAGAATCAATGTTTAAAACATTCCCCTAAAAACCAACTCTCAAATTTTTTTTTTTTTAAAACAATCTCAGAAATGCTGAAATATTTGGAAGATATGAGCAGGAACGAACAATTACTTTCATCTTATTTAAATCTTTCATTTCCTAATTGTCCCTGGTCTGGCTCATAAAGATCTCTAGATAAAGTTAGTTGACTTTAAATATGAGTGGTAAGCTCTTTTACAACTTTTTAAAAATATGTCTTTTAGGTTCCTGGATAACCTGTAGTTTTATAATCCTGATCTGGAAACCAGGAGCTGCCACAAATGATGGTGCTAAATCTGTGCTTGAAAAGGTGGAATAGAAATGCAAGGTGACTTTACAAAGGATAGATGATCTGTCTCTGTTCCTACATCCATGCTTTGATTGTGCAAAAGAAGTCCTTACTACTTCTCCAACCGCCAATTTTGGGGACAGTTCAGGGGTTTGTGGGCCCAGCCTACATCATTCTTCCCTGTTGGATGCTTCCTGATCTTGAACATCGGACTCCAGGTTCTTCAGTTTTGGGACTCGGACTGGCTCTCCTTGCTCCTCAGTTTGCAGACAGCCTATTGTGGGACCTTGTGAGTTAATACTTCATATGCTCCCCTATCTATCTATCTATCTATCTATCTATCTATCTATCTATCCATCTATGCTATGCTATTAGTTATGTCCCTCTAGAGAATTCCGGCTAATACAGTGGGCATGCTGATTTGAGTACAGAAATATTCTTACACTTGGCATTATACTAGCGGGATATTTCTTACCTTCTGGTGCAAAATCCTCCAAGAGTGGATTTACTAGATATCTTATGATTGTGTTCTTCATCTATTTCTCAAATTGCTCTGGACTTCATATCACTAGGGCAGAATTTTATAAGGGGCAGTTCTGCCTTCCTGTTTACATATCTGCATATCTGTTCTCTCTTAATCAGACTGCTTAGATAAAAATTTCAAATACAGCTCCGAAGATTCTGCATTTAGGAGTCCATTCTATGATGCTGAGACAGTCCATTTCAAATCCAACTCTCAGTCAGCAATACTCCCACCTCACTTGTAAACCACGTTGAGCAAGCACTACCAGCTCTCACCTACCCAAGCATTTGTCTGCATTCCTTGCTTCTAAGAAGGCAACAAGGCCAGCTTTTAACAAAATAATAACAATGGTGTTGATCATCATCATCATGATAGCAACACTAATACGTCCAGGATACATTGTAGGTAAGAGTAGGTTGAGCAATAAAGGTATTCATTATCTGCATAAGATACTCAGGGAGAGGAGAATTCCTTGACTAGTCCATTCTTCTGCTCAGCTGCATTGCCAAGAACTTAGGTTCATTCCTCCTCTCTGCTCCCCATACTTAATGTGCTGATTTTTGTCCTCAAGCTCACTTCCTTTGTGATCACAGGATGGACACCTGCAGCACACATTCCTATACAGCAAATAAAGTCAGAGGAGGCAAATTCTCTCCTTGACTTCAATTCTTAAATGAGAGAAAATTCCCACAAGCCCCCTGGCTTGCATTCTTTCAGTGTTATTGGCCATATTGCCAGCCTATGGGCATGCCTCAGCCAATCAATCAGCAGTGAGGGCAAAACATTTATCGTGATGGGCTTGGACCAATCACGATACACACGAGACTGGGCACTCTCATGAAGCACGTGGCTAAAATGGAGGACATCAAACACAGGTAGCCTCTACAATAAAGACGGAAGGGCAAGGGAGTGAATCCAGATGCTACATATCTGCTTTAACAGAATTATGCTACATTTGTATTTCACGATGACGCCTAAAGCCAGTGAACAGAAATTAACCCCACAAAATCAGTGCCTCATTCAGCAAATGAGCAGATATTCTTCAGTACCTATGAAATGCAAGATTTTCTGCAAGCCACTGGGGAAACATGATCAATTATGCATTATATTGAACATGTTTCAATTCACTTATTTTTTCATTCATTTACTCAATGAATATTCATCCGGTAAATAGTAGTGTCCTTATTACTATTGTTAATTGGTAAACTACTTCCTGCCCTACAGAGTCTTGTCATCTGGTAAGGTAAACAAGGCATTAATATTCTTATTTAAGCATTGTTTACACAGTCAAGTATAGTAGCATCCTGGGGCTGGCTCATACAGGCTCCTGAGAACCAATTCTGTGTATTCCTTTCAAAATTTAGAGTAGCTGACACCATTGAAATTAGAAAATGCTACAAATCGGAAGACACACACACACACACACACACACACACACATGCCTCACAGAGGCTATTAGTAAACATTAACCAGCACGCCACTGGTTATGTGACAATAAAAGTTGAATCATAAATCATGAACTGTGAGTAATACTTAAATGACGAGTAAAACAATGGACATAAAAAGAAAGCCCAACTAGCTTTGACCCCTATATATGGTAGGTGCTCAATACAAAAGTGTGCTAGATGGTCAAATTAAGGAAGGAGGGAAAAAATAAGCTACCAAGAAAATTTTGGGGGGAAAAGTGGCATTTGAGCTGGATATTGAAGAATGGGTGGAATTTGGATAGTCAGAGAAATAGGAGAGGGCTGCTCATGTAGTACAGGATGAAGACAAATCTTGAGGTAGAGAAAGATCTTTTGATTGTGTCCATGTGGCCGGAGGGCAGAGTGTGCTTGGAGGGCCAGGGAGTGAGATTACAGCTTACTCAACCTTTTATGAGCAGGACTGTGCAAGTCAGTATGCTAAGGTTTGGAGTGGTGGAAATGGACAAAATAGTGCCTTAGAGGCAATTCAGCCAAAGTGCCCTGTCCCATGTTTGAAGTTTGGATCATCCCAATTAGTCTCTTGATTGTATTGGTCATTAAATAGCTTAGCTTCATTTTTACAGGAAGTATATTATATTTCTGCATTCTAGCTCACATGGATGTATTGATTACTTGGTTAGTTATCACCTACTTTACTGCAAGATGAGATTGACAATTTACCCAAGCCTTGTGATACTAGAAAACAGGAAAGAGTAAAGACATCTCCTCACATTTTGTCTTCTAGGAAAGGCTTTCTGCAAAGAAACACTTCTCCTCCTGTGACTTAGAGCAGACTCAAAGGCGCCTGTTTATTTGCCTATGACACAGGCAGAAATAGACCATCCAAATTCCATTCGTTGCCCCATAAATGACTGACTGAATTATTTTTACCTATTGACCAATCTGGACAAAACACCTGCTAACTTGCCTTAACCAAACTATTTAAGCTTCCCTCCTCCCCTACAGGACGCTAAATTTGGCCCACCCCCAAGCACTGGAACCACCACACCACCTGCTCACATGTATCCCCTGTACCTGATTCTTTCTAGCCTTATTTACATCCCACTATAAAAGAAAATTTATTTCTGACTTGTAGATATTATGGTGGGAGTATTCTCTCTACAGCAGTAGTCTTTTCCCTCCTTATTGCAAAAATCCTCCTGAAAAATATCTTTTCTTACCTAAATGCAGATTTGTTTTTATTTGACAGAATTATGTTTTAGTCTGTCCCTCTGTGCCTGAAATCCAGGCCATTATAAGTCCTTAGTGGTCCCAGTGGAGACCTAAGCTCTGCAAGATAAACAGAAAACTACTCTATCCGGGGAAAACAGCTCATGCTCAATGTCATCAAAGATGACAGGCAGGTTAAAGCAAGGGGATAATCTCACATACACAAAAGAAATCTAGGAAGTGTTTGCAAGCGACATCTAAAGAACCTTACTTTTCTGACTGACTTTGACAATTGTAAGGAACATGTGTTGAGAGTCTTTGAGAAGGGTAACTGGTTCATTAATTTGACATTCCTCCACAACAAATAAAAATAAAAATTAGCATCATCATCATGTAATGAATATATTCATATGGCAAGAAAAAATTCTCATTGGTACCAAAGATAAAATATAGTCTATGATTTTAGAATCAATTGGGACTTCTCTATGTAAGAAAGTATGATATTGGAACCAATACTAAACTGGGCTAGCTGAAATTTACAATTGTTTCAGACCCATTTATTAGAACTATATTGACTAAAAAATATTTGATGTCCTATAAGAGAATATTATATTTTAATGGACAGCTTGAAGTGCATTTAAATACTCATATAATTAAAATGATGTATTTTACTAAAATTACTCTGATTTAACTATTAACCTGGTTACATCTACTAGAATATGGTTTCTTATGTCAGTTTAAGTAGCTTTATGTATTTGAAATTAATAATACAAAAGAAAGACACAAAAACTAGATATGAGATCTGAGGATGCAGAGCTTTGCTGCCTCCTTCCCTCTTTTCTCTCCCTCCCTTTCCCCATACAGCTCAGACAGCCATTTTTTGTGGTTGTTGTGTTAAGCAGTGAAGTATTAAAAATACATTGTTTTCATTGTAGTATTTTAAACTTAGAAAGGAGAACTAACTTCCTCCCAGTCAACTTGCTCATGACCAGGAAAGCTTAGAATTCAAGAGAATCAACCATCCCTCCTCTCCACTTCTCTAGTCATTAAAGTTGCATGTTTTGCACTGAATTGGGTTATCAGAAGCACTATGACATGCTCTTTCGTGGCTAACAGAGAAAATAAACCAGATAACATGTCCTTTGTTTCAGTAAAATTTATAGGTCTTAAGTATCAGTGAGGTAGAGTTGCCAGAGTTAGCAAATAAAAATGTAGAACACCCAGTTCAATTTGAGTTATTTCTAATTGCCTATACATATGTACACCGAAATAAAATAAAATGTTGCAAGAGACATATGAATACTAAAACATTAATTGTGGCTAATCTGAAATAATTATGTTTTATACTTGTTTAACTATATTTATTATATGTGATTTGGCTCTTCTTAATAGTTCCTTGCTTTACAGAACTTCCTTACACAATTCGTTACAGTTAGTGTCTCTGTTTCTTTACCTCAAAACATAGCTTCTGCACATCTAACTTATTCTGTTCTTTGTTCATTGAAAATTATGCTCAATATTAGCATTATAGACCAGTTTATTCACTATATATTGGCACTCTGAGAATTGCTCTTCAAATTTGATTTGTTCAAGCACAAAATACCATGTTTCATGGTATAACTTATTTTTTCCACACTTCAGGATTACATTGAATTTCCTGATCAGCTTCTTGAAATATTATTTTCTGGCCAAAACAAACAAACAAACAAAAACCATGTTATCATCAAATTTTATCATCTTCTTCAACCCTACATACGTGTTTCCTAAAATTTGCTTTTGTTTCTGAAATTGCTTTTGGAAGGGTCTTCACATGAGAAAAAAAAAATATTACAAAAGCAAAGGGAAATTTGTTCTGGTTTTGATTACTTGTACCCACAGTTGCCATAAAAGGTGAGGCATTTATATCTTTGATAATCTCTGTAATAGTTAGTGGAACTGTTACATTTTCAAATTATGCAGGTAGATTTTTACCTGGCACTTCTCATTTTCCTCCAAGGAAGAGTTGACATTGTAAGGGAGGAACAGTCTCTCTCAAATCAAGCCTGAGCTGATCCTGCATGAGGTTTGAAGAAACCCAGCCTGTTCCAGAGATGAGAGTGTAGGAGGCTCAGGACAGAAGCGGTACCCCTGGTCACTGGAGTTAGCTGACTTTCAGAAGCACGGTCACTGGGGTGAAGACTGGCAGATTGGCTGTCGTCTACAAGTGAGGGGCTGTCACTGATAAGCTGACTTTCAGGAGATGGAGCTGTTATTGATGGGCTGATCTTCAGGAGCGCAGTTACTGGAGCGAGGCTGTTGCTGACCGGCTGCTTTTCAGAAGCACAACACAAGTGAGGCTATCAGGGATTGGCTGATTTTCAGAGCAAGGGCCCTGATAGGAAGTCTTCTCTCATTCACAGCTGGAAACTTGTTCACTCCTTGGGACTCAGGCCAGAGAGCGATCTTTCCCTTTCTTGAGGGTGAAAAGATGTATTTTTAATTTTTCTCAGTCCCCTCTTTTGGACTTCCCTCAGCCGACCCTTTGGGAAAGACCAGAAGAGGTTGTCCAGATTTTTGTGTGTAGAGGTATGATTGTCAGCTAGGTAAATGACTGAAGTGCCAATTACCATGGCAGAAAAATAGCTCTATGAGCCAGTTTTTGTAATTTATTGGTAAAGGCTGAGTCTGGGACATTTAGGGCTTCCTGATAAAGTCAATATAGAACACAAGACAAAACTCATTAAATACAGGGCATATCCTGTACATGCAGATGTCTGTCACCCCTTCATAGGCCCTGACTACAGAGGATATGTTATCACTCCAAGACCCCTTGCCACATGGACAACCACGAGTAGAACAAGCTAAAATGTTAAGATTGGGTCTGATTATTTAGCAAATGCAGTAGATGAGATCCTTGTCCGTGTCTACCCATCATTTCCAAATCTATTCATTAGACGCACGTCTGTGCTTTCTTGGAACTTAACATTTTCACACTTCGTGTTTCTCCTGAAGCACATGTGTTTGAGTGGAAGATTTCCAAGATGAAAATCTCCAAGATGACACTCCACAAGCTCACATTTGAAGTGTAGGAATACAGACATTACAATATCTGCAAATTCTGTCTGCATGGTCTACATAGTGAAGGCTTGAGGGATGTCCAAAGATGTCATTCATCCCAAAACATATAAACATGAGGAAAGAGAAAGACCATTTGGTTCACCACATCGCATTGTTTTTGAAATCTAATTGTTGATTTAATGACCTCTCTCTTTTTGCCTTAACTATTGCCTGGTAAGCTATTCCACATATTCATGATTCTCTGCATGGAAAAAAAAAAAAGAAGAAGAAGAAGAAGAAGAAACACTTCCTGACATCTGTTCTGAATTTGTTTTTCTTTAATTTTCATTTATACCCTCTTGTTCTATCATCTGTGTTGGGCTCAAAATAGGAAACCATGTTGACATTTTCCAAACCATTTAAATTTTATGTTCTTTAATTAAAATCCCCCTCTTAACTAGATAGACATCTAACCTGGTGGGTAGATGCTATAATACTACATCTAAATGAAGACAATTTTTTAAAAGAATCTTCTCCCTCCTACAGAAAAAAAAATAGAGATCTTGAAGTTATAGTATTTCTGTGTCATCCAAAGCCAAAGGAGATTCACATACTTTTATTTTTGCCCTAAACTTGCCTGAAACTGTTTGGAATAGTAATATAGAGCTTCATGTCCCACAGCACCGGCACCATGGGCTGCTTGTTGTAAGCTGTTTTTTTTGTTGTTTTGGGGCAATAGTATTTGTGTTGGTCAGAAACCCTGGCTATGCAAACTAATTCCAAATTTCTCAGCTCATATATCCTGTTCACAACCTTGAAAGCTAATATAAGCTCCTCTACTCTAAACCATTGCATAAACTACATAAATAAAAGAGGCCTGTATTTTTTTTTATGAGATATAGGGGCCATATCAAACTTAAGTAGAAACAAATAAAGGGTTCTCTTCAGGGGAGATTCTTAATGACATTGGAACCAATGTGTTCAAGACTAAATTATTTAAAAGCAGAGCCATGAACCTCATTCTGTTTAATATCTGTAGGCCCCTCCCTAGGATTCTAGAAGACTGCCTTGCAAATAACTGATGTTCCATGGTTTTTCTTATTTTATTGTTTAGATCGGCATATATACCTTGTGTGGGATAAAGAATGGCAGAATATCTGAGAAAAAAATTAAATTCAGAATATCTGAAAATCTGAGAAATGTCTGAGAAAAAATTTACAATTCAGAATATCTGAGAAAAAATTTAAAATTCAGAAATGTGATCAAAATATATTTGTTTTTAAGTGCTATGCTAGAAATTAGACTTATAGTAGCAAACTGAGCAGATCTGGTACCTGCCGTCCTGGAAACTTATTTTCTAGGATGAAGCTAGACAATAAACAATAAAACCAACAAATACATGCAATGAATCATAATGAGCTCTATGAAGGAAAAATTGGAATATTACAAAAGATTAATTAGGAAGCTCAAACATTAGATTTGGTTGTCCAGGAAGACTGCACCAAGTCTATGACACTTACGGTAAGATCTGAAGGATAGAGTAAGAGGAACAGTGTTCCCAGAGGAAGGAACAGCAGGTGTGTGATGATGCTCTGTTGTCAAGGTACTGGCCCACTCCCCACTCTCTACAGTGGGAGCAGAAGCTGGGAATGATGCTATTTCTTAGGCTCCTTTTTCCCGTGAGGTTCCCGGTTTGCCAACAAGAGAAATCTACATGGATCTGGAAGCAGAAGTGGTGCTGACTCCACAGCTCTCTAGAGCTGGACATAGCCAGACCTGGAAGTGGAGGTGGGCTTCAGAGAGGGTACTGGGCAGGCAGTGTGGGTACACCTATCTGGCTGATGCAGACTGCAGCAGTTGGTGGGAGTTTTCAAAGGAGCTCTTGAAAGTTGTAGCAGTTTCCTGGCAAGCCTGTGGGAACAACCACCATTGGCCTTTCAGGCTAAGGTCCCAGTGTCTGTTCTCATCTTTCAACTGGAGTGCACCTGACCTTTTCTCCCATGCTCTCCCAGTGTTCATGTAAGCCTAACGCTCATAGTAAGCCCCGTTTTCCCAGAATACTCACCATAACTCAATTTTTCTATACAAACTCACGTTGACACGGCATGGGAAAGTCTTAAGGAGGGAAGGCCCTCGGCATAGTCAGAGAGGTCAATACCAGTGAGATGCAAAACAATATTGCCTTAGAAAATAATTCTGGGAAAACCCCTCATTATAGCAGGTCTACTAGCACTGGGCATTTGGGAGTTTGTACACGTTTCCGCCCACCACACGTTTTCTGTTTTTGTAAGTTGTAAAGATCCAACAAGCTTGAGAAGTTCAGATATTGTTGGTCTTTCTCCATTCTGATCATTCTGAAAACAGGTGATAAGTTAAGTAGAAACAAAAACCTTGGCCGGGCGCGGTGGCTCAAGCCTGTAATCGCAGCACTTTGGGAGGCCGAGACGGGCGGATCACAAGGTCAGGAGATCGAGACCATCCTGGCTAATACGGTGAAACCCCATCTCTACTAAAAAATACAAAAAACTAGCCGGGCGACGAGGCGGGCGCCTGTAGTCCCAGCTACTCGGGAGGCTGAGGCAGGAGAATGGCGTAAACCCGGGAGGTGGAGCTTGCAGTGAGCTGAGAACCGGCCACTGCACTCCAGCCTGGGCGGCAGAGCAAGACTCCGTCTCAGGAAAAAAAAAAAAAAGAAACAAAAACCTTGCTCTTCACTACCTCTAATGGTATTGTTCGAGCTCCGGAATGGGCTCTGAGATACACTGGGAACGTACACCACATTAAGGAAACTGTTCCACTATTCTCAAAGCCCTGACACAGCAGGATGTTGATTATTTAGAAATTACAAATTAGATTCCTATTAAAATACATATAATTAAGTGATTAAATATGGGGAAGTAATGTCCTGCAAAATATTTACAGTCTACTAACCATAAGCAAATTGTTTGTTTAAAAAAACAAGCACACAAACATAGTCCTCCTGTCTAGGATGGACTAAGATCATAGATCAGAGGATTTTTGTTTGTTTTTAATCAACTCTAAGTCTGACTTTTTTCCAATAAGATTGGGTTATCACAGGTACCCAGCTCAGGGGATGACAGACAGAGCAACTAATGATCCTGTCCCTCTAATGATGATTTGCCTTCCCCTGATGGGAACCCGAATTCTGCTAAGCCATGAGGTCAGTCATCACAATCTTTGGTTTTTGTTTCTCAAGACATAGAAGTTATGAGATACTTGTTTCTATTTTTATAATTAAGATATAATTTATGTATAGTGAAATTCTCCCTTCCAATGTACAGTTTATACATTTGGACAGTACAGCACAATCAAGACAGTATCTCCACCATACTTGGCCTCCCCACCCTTGCAAATACCTTTATTTTTTTTTTTTGCAAGGACTTTAATAGGTGGATCTGAAACATGAATCTAAAGTCGTCTTTGGAAGAGTGTGCTGAGGCACTTCCCCATCCCGTCCAACAGTCTCTCAAGGTTTCCAATGCAGGAAGACAAATGGATGACATTCAGAATTCCAACAAGTGTGTCTGCCCAGCCCTGGCGTCACACAGACCAGGGTCTATACCTGATCCTACCAAATTGCCCAGTGAGTTCTTGGGAAAATCCACTGGAGTTACTAAGTCTTAGTTTTCTCTTCTGAAAAACATCATGGGGACAATGATGCCTATGACAAGTGCTACTGAGAGCAGTAAACGCAGAGTGAGGTGTTTCACACGTAGAAGGCACGGAGTCAGTGGTACCTCCGACACTCAAGACTTATCCCTAGTGAGTCCAGTGTTTACCAGGGGTGGACTGAATCCTGCATCCTCAAGTCTGGGTGCCTCCATTGCATCTGGAAAGGAGGATGAAAGGAAAGAATGCCACCACTCAGACATGGACATGTGATGGAAGAAGGGGAAAGAAGAGCCAGCCAGCACATCTGGCCTTTAAAGCTTGCACCGTTTATCAATCTATTCACATAAAACATGATAAGGTGACTTCTTTTTATTTCATCTTTTTCTCTCATTTCAATCTTGGAGCTTTATTGTCCTCTTGCATTTGGTTTTCTTGGTATAATTACTTACTCTTTCTGAACTGCCTGTCCTTTCAAAGTGCTTACTTTGTGCTGTCACAGAAGTACACATTTTTGGCCAAAGTGATGGAATTTGCAGCCAAATGAAAAAGAATATGTGCAATTAATGAAAAAACAGCAATGGACTATAATTTACAGATTATTTGGCAGGAGCTAAAAGAGTGAGACATGGCCCACTTTGTTCTCAGCCCTGGTTCCTGTAAAGTCTTCTTTCCATTTTATGCAAATAATGTAACAGAGAAAGGAAAACTAGGGATTATAAGTGTGGGAGAATTTCACAATGCCCTTTCACCCAAAGGGACAAATATTTGATGATCTACAACAAGATCCCACCATGCCTATTACATGCCCCCAAATGCTACCATATTGAACTAATTCCTCCCTAATTGCTCTGTTGCAAACGTAATTTTCCATGTAATTTAAAAAATTTGCACAGCATCTTCAAAGATGTTATACAAACTAAACAAGTAACTTGATATTAAGGTAAGCTTTCAAGGAATTTGGAGTTTGGGGTCATTTGACACCCATTGAGTTGGATGGGAGAAAGATATATACACTCTTCCAGGGTCTCTGAAAATGATCTTGCCATAAGAAACATTGTATGTATGGGTTTCTTTGCTCTGATTGTAGGGAATAAGTTAGTGAGAAAAGAAACCATATATCCTATGAAGTGAAGGAAAGAGCAAAGACTTATGTCATCAGAAAGATTTCAGCCTCTGCTTCATTGCTTATAATTTTGTTACTTAGTGTAAGTTGTTTAACCCATCTGAGCCTCAATTTCCTTCCTGGTCTATAGAATGAGCCTACTAGATGTTCATCAAATCTCACATTGGATACATAGACAGGGCCAGATTGTCCAGCACCCTGCAATGCTTGGATGTTATTCTTAACACACTGGGACACCACTGAACTCACAAGGAGAAAAATAATGTTTCCTCACTACATTCTCAGTAGACTTCTGGATTGGTTAAGGCTTTCTGATTCAAAACAAAAGGATTTAATTCTGGCTAAATGAAGAAATCTGAAGGGATAAAACCTCTGAAAAACTTGCTCTTAGAAAAGCTCTCTGAGCATCTCAGCAGCAGGAAGGAGCTGATCCTCAGGCTCCAATAGCCCCGGTTCTTGTCACCCTTGCTCAAGATTCCAGTTTGGGAGTCATCATCTGAGTGCTTCGCTTGGATCACACACAAACCCCTCGGCAGAAGCGTGGGGCCGGGATGCATCCTCAACCTCTAGCTCCACCAAGGTTAATGCAATGGAGGAAAAACTGTTCTCAAGGGACAATGATGATGTCTTCACCAAAATCAGGACTTTGATCCTCAAAGGGCATAAAAAGCAACCCCAACTCTACCACAGTTACTGGTTTGCGGGAATCAAGAGTGGAAGAGATGAGATCAGTTAGAAGGTGGCTGCAGTGACCCAGACAGGAGCCAGAAGTGGCCTGGACCAGACATAGCAGTGCAGGGAAGGACATGAGGAAAGACCTGAAATCGAATTTAGATGTAGAAGGAGTAGCACTTGCTGACGGGCTCCATGTCCGGGTTAAGAAGAGGGGAAGAATAAAGCTTTCAGGTTGAGGATGGCACTCAATGGACTCGATGATCTGTGATTCATCCTCATCTATCACCAGGACTGCCTTATTAAAGGAAAGAATAGATGCATATGGCATAGAACATGCTGAGCTTAATATATGCATATAGGGAACACAGATATGCACGATGCATATGGGCCATAGCATCTGCAAATCTATTTTAATAAGCACTTTTATTAAGCTTAAAAACAGCCTTCTTATATATTTTTTTTAGTTTGATGAACATATTTTAAATTATTTCTTGACTCAATGGAGCATTTTTTAATTTATACATATTTTGAAGTCTTCTTCTCTTTCTCTCTCTCTCTCTCTCTCTCTCTCTCTCTCTCTCTTTGCTTTTACTTAATGGAACCCTAATCCAACTTCCCTGAGCACCGGCCCTCTGCATGCCCCCACCCCTTGGTAAAGCACATAGCTCAACAGGCAGCGTGAGAAAGAGTGATGGAGGGAGGGGAGGGCACCGTTCATTTCAAAACTAAAAATATCTTCTCAAATTCTAGGATATTGGTTCACTCCTCCTCGAGACTATTAGAATGAGTTTCAAAAGTTCAGAGACTATTTTGGTCGGAAGCCTGAAGTTCTTCGAAATAACAGCGAGCAGCTGCTCCTCTCCGCTCTTTCCAGCTATAAATACAGGGCACTCGGAGACATTTTTGAGTCAGCCACAGAGGGTGTGAGCACTTACTTTCTTTTAAATTTTTCTTCCATTGTGTCATATTTCTCTATAAAGCAGAGGTGGGAAATTAATAGGCCCAGTGGAAATCAAGTTTCATTTTTCCCCCCTCACAGGAGAAGGAGCCTTATCAGCCTTATTGTTCTGCTTTGGGAAGCTCTGATGTCCCATTGAAAGAGGAAGGTAAAACCTCTCTAGATCACCCTCTGGACTCGGGGGTTCCTCAAGGCTCCCAGGACATCAGTGTGACAGTGGGGAGAAGTCAGGGCTTTGGGGTCTGTGGTACCTGAAATCTTATCCTTGTTCCCACATCTATCAGCTGGGTCACTCAGAGGCGATCCTAGGTCTTGAAGATTCTTTCTCGGAGGCAATGGAGCTGAGGACGCCACCTCCCAGGGGGGTGATGAGAACGCGGACACCTACATGAGAGCATCCCCCGGGCCACGTGACACCTGGTAAGGGTGGAACTGAACACATATTATGTTCCTTACCCTTTTCTCCACGTATGTGAGAAGTAGTGGAATACACAGGCACGTCTTGGTGTACATGTAGGCCCTGTGACCATCAGGAATGCTGACTGCTCTCTGTTTAGACCTCTTATTATAACAGGGGGGCCATAGCTGGACAGAACAGATGCCCTCAAGAAGCCACAGGGCCCATGAGCAGGTGGACACCACTCTCAGGGAGCCCTGCTGGGCTGGCGCAGCGGGCCCAGCCCCCGCCATGTGGTCTGTACCACACGTGCTTTCGTCCACACTTCAGAGTTGATTCTGGTTGGGCTACCCTGAGTGGCATGGCCTCTGCCCCACTGTAGAGCATCCTTCCTGGTCACTAGCAGGGCCTTGTGCCCCAAACACAAGGAAGGCATTCTCTGGAGCTGTTTTTAGGGAAGCCAGGCCTCGTGGGACTGGTGAAAGTCAGTTTAGAAAGCTTCTCCTAGTTGCTACTTCCAAGAGCCTTCAGGTTTCCTGCAAATCCTGCAAGGTGGAGTTACTTCCCTCCCAAGGCAGGAAGAGAGGGCCACCCTCTTCCTCCTTTAGCTCACTGGCAGCAAACGCACCTGCCATCATGGTCACTGTCCTGGGAATGGCATAATTCTGTTTTCTCTTGAAAGACAATATAGGAAAGCTGTTAGGAGCACAGACTCTGAGCCAGACCAACAGGTTGGAAGCATGATTTTGCCATTTGCTAGCTGTGTGACCCCAGGGAAGTAGCTTAACCTCTCTGTGCCTCTGTGTCCTCCTCTGTAAATGGCATAATAAGAAGACCCATCTCATAGGGTTGTTATGGAAATTAAGCAAATGAATGAATGTAAGGTACTTAGGAGAGTGAATAACATAAAACGAATGTTGGCTATTAGTGTGTTTATTTATTTAATTTCAGAGAAAGCTACAGGGACTAATAACCCTGGTTTGAAGTTTTTCTTTCTTATCAAGTTGATGTGAGCATATTTTATTAACAAAAGCATTATGACAACATGGGATAATGTAGTAAGGAAAAGGCAGCCCAGCCTCCTTCCTGTTACCCATTGCTATGGAAATAGTGGACACCAATCTTACTATTCCTAATTACATTTTGCAGAAACAATTGTCTAGGTGGGCCTTGGTCAAAGTCGGCTGTGTGGATTCACAAAGCAGGAGAGTCAAGTCCTGAACTTTCCAACTGCCTGTGCTGCGAAATCACGACCTCGGCCCATACCTCCCACCCCTTCCCTGCTCCCGGCAAGATTTTCAGAGAAGTCTCCACTGCTGTGGCCGAGCATGCTGTGAGGCTCAGCCCCCTCAGGGTGCGGTGGCTAACAGTGACTGCATACTTTGTGGTCATATTTCTAGGAACAAACAAAAAATGCCGGGGGGTGGGGGTGGAGAAAACAAGAAGGAAAAAAATGGCATAAAAACGCCGAGAATGCAGTCATTCAAGGTCTTCGGGCTGTAACCCCAGCGAGAGTCTGGGATCCCCATTTCCTCGGTGCCCCTCCAGGCTCCTGATGAATCACCACTAAGTCAAGCTACTCGCACAGCCCAGGGACCCCTCGCTTCCACATATCCCTGGCTCACAACAGCACTTTCATTCCTTCTTTCGTTTATTTATCCATCTCTTCCCAGGTCACCGCATCCCAGAAGGGGCAACGTGGAGGCAACAAGCTGAGTTATCCATGCAGCCAATAGGGATCTTACACAGACAACACCAGCATGGTGTGCACGGGTGACCCCAGGGAGGCACAGTCACTTAGTATTTACGAGATACTACAATAGCTAAAAGCAGCCACTGAAATAATGAGAAAGAGTTGAATTTTTTTCATAGTCAATATTCGAAGTAAAAGTATGCATTCAAAAGGAGGCTACAAACTCCTCATCTGGGAATTCCACTTTTTTCTACTGCCCACAAGGGTGAGCACTCATAAGGTAGGTTATGGAAGCGACAGAAAATAAAAAAAAAACACACTCTATTTACACATGTGAGCTGAGGGTGTGTGGAATTGTCCATTTTGAAGCTGAAGCCATCTGAACAAGTTGAATTCTGTCTTGGCATCACTGGGAAGCCATGGATGGGTGACATTATCAGAAGTACATGTTAGTAGAATCCTGTGGCTCTCATTACGCTATAAAATGTCATTAATGAGATACCAAGAAGGTGCATCCCATTGTCAGCTTTGTATCAATATGAGTGAGGGCAAAAATTCCCTTTAAATTATCTTCAATGCTGTCTCTTTAGACTTTAATGCTAGCCTCTCTCCTATCCCTGCAGGAACCGCGAGCCAACAGCAGGGAGAAGGGGCTTTCAGCAGCTGCCAAACACGACATTTCTGGACAGGCCACCTCACCCGCGGCAGGGGACATCTGGAGAGCAGCCTTTCATCTGTCAGCCTCTGCATGTCTGGCTACCTGCAAGGGGCCTGGAGCCCAGGGTGTGTGTGCGGCTGAAGCCTGGCTCTTGTGCCCAGCTGGGCGCCAGCAGTGCTAGGCAGTGAGGGAAATTTCCTCGCTTCCAGCAGCAACATCTGTTCTGGGAAGCTTTGTCCGTTCCTCTCTGAGATGCACGCATGGCTCCAGCCCGCCTGGAGGAGTGGTCTCATCAATGACAATGCCTGCAATCTGACAGGTGCGGGTCCCCCAGGGGACCATCTCCTGCGGCTTGGGACCAAAGCATTCCAGGAGCAAAACACTGCCTGTCATGAGCTTGCCACCTGGCTCTGGGGTGTGTGGCATCAAAAAGAAACAATGCATTATTCACCGATTCCACAAGAGCAGACACTTGCAAAGGGGGCATCCTTTGCTCCCAGGAGATGTGAGCTGAAGATGGATGGCCCTGTCTCACTGGACAACAGTGTGGCCTCCCCTCACTCACAGCTAACCCTGGCCATGCCCTCAGGTTAGGATAGTCTCCTGCTCTTTTGATGGAGGGAGCTTTTGCCCTAGAGATATAGAAATAATTTTGGCCATGTAGGAAGGTTAAGTTGGTTTAACAAATGGAGAGAAACATTGCCTTGTCTGTCCATTTATAAGCCCTCAAAGGTCTATTGTGTGGTTAAAGAAGACATAGGTGAAATGTGTATATATAAGTATATTCATGTCTGTCTTGTAAGTGCACAAAAAAGACCTAAAAGAACACAGAATGCACTGCAAGCAGAAGTCAGTCCTGGGTAGAGAAGGGAATCAAGAGGGTTGCTGACGGTGGTCCTCTACACGCTTCCCTACGCAATCTATATTCTTTGCTTCCAGTATAAGATAATGTGCATATTGAAAATTATTACCAGATGATGGCATGGATGCTTGGCTCATTCAAATGAGATTATGAAGCAAAAGGAATATGAGTCTGATTTGGGGAACTCTGTGTTGAATTTCTACCCCTCCCCATTCATCCAGAGGTACAGTGAGCTGGGCTGTCCTTGACTTGGAGCCAAGTCTAGGTTTGAGCATAGCTCTACCACTAGTAGGTGGCATGTAGACTTTGAGCCTTACCTTCCTCCTCAGTAACATTGAGATAATAAAATGTACTTCACAGGTCTGTTACCACGGGTTAAATAACATAGCTCAGTTTTCTGGTGCCAAAGAGTGTTTCTGCCAGTGTTGCCATCAAGCACTGCCACCCTCCCAGCCCCACTGTTCAGGGAGGGCCACACACACCTGCATATCGGTTCCTCACACAATGCACTGCAGCCCACCTGGCTCATGCTGATTTTCCCACCAGTCCCCGAGCGACGCAAAGGCAATGTCTCTTTCTTATCTCTGTTTCTGCAGAGCCTAATTCAGTGTGGGGAACATATTCATTAACAAATAAGGAATACAGACTAAGTGACTATGTCAATGGATGATTAAAAGAGTAGACAAAGAAATCTACCAGTGAATCAATAAAACATTCAGGTCTACATGTTTCAAAGACTATTATCCTTTAAAAATATGTCTTTCCTTTACGGAAGATGAAGATGCTGATGAGGCTGGTGGTTGCAAACATTTATTGAACCCACACCAGGATCCAAAAAAGTGTTCTAAGAGCTTTATGTGGCTTAAGTCATTCAATCCTATCCACTTTCCATGAAGAAATATTCTCAGTGTCTTCATTTTATAGATGAGGAAACGTTCAAGGCTTCTCAAGTGACAGAGCCAGGGTTAGCACCAAGGCAGCCTGATTTCCCTGCCAAAGCTCTTACTCCTTACAGTGCCTCTCACTTTATGTCATCTTTCTCTGTGTAGTCCCTAAGTGTAAGAAGAAACGAGCTGGAATCGGCTGGGCGCGGTGGCTCAAGCCTGTAATCCCAGCACTTTGGGAGGCCGAGGTGGGCAGATCACGAGGTCAGGAGTTCGAGACTGGCCTGACCAACATGGTGAAACGTCGCCTCTACAAAAAATACAAAAATTAGCTGGGCATGGTGGTGCTTCCCTGTAATCCCAGCTACTCAGGAGGCTGAGGCAGGAGAATCACTTGAACCCAGGAGGCAGAGGTTGCAGTGAGCCAACATTGCACCACTGCATGGGCAACAGATCGAGACTCCATCTCAAAAAAAAGAAAGAAAGAAAGAAAGAAAAAAGAAAAGAAAGAAATGAGCTGGAATCTGGCCTGAATAAGGAAAGTGAATCTCTTTGCCTTGGCAAGCTCAAGTTGGAGTTGACCATAGATACCTTTCAACCAGGGTTGTTTAGGATGACCCTCAGGAATGATTGCTTGGGTCAATGCTGGAGATGTGCAGCTTGATTCTAAAATGCGTCAGGAGGGCCGGGCGCGGTGGCTCAAGCCTGTAATCCCAGCACTTTGGGAGGCCGAGACGGGCGGATCACAAGGTCAGGAGATCGAGACCATCCTGGCTAACATGGTGAAACCCCGTCTCTACTAAAAATACAAAAACTAGCCGGGCGAGATGGCGGGCGCCTGTAGTCCCAGCTACTCGGGAGGCTGAGGCAGGAGAATGGCGTAAACCCGGGAGGCGGAGCTTGCAGTGAGCTGAGATCTGGCCACTGCACTCCAGTCCCGGCGACAGAGCGAGACTCCGCCTCAAAAAAAAAAAAAAAAATGCGTCAGGAGATGGAAGGTTCTCCAGGCCCTGTCCCTCTAAGGTGGAGAATAAATGCTTGTCCTCGACCATCAGGCGCAGACAACACTATCTCTCCCTCACATCGGATGCTTGCGATTTCTTTGAGAACAGCAGGGAGTTCAGCCGCACAATGCAATTCTGTCATAAATCTTGCTAATTCAGATTGGGTAGGGCATTAGTCATTAAGCACTGGTAAATGACCAATTTTCTATCACAGCTGCTTGCAGCTATATTTGAATGCAGAACAGGGGCTTTCAGACCCACGTAGCAATGAAATTTGCAGTTTCTGGTGGTAATATTCGAGTGGCATCAGACCTCCTTAATGACCAATTTGGACAGAAATCTTGGCAACTTCTGGTTCCTCTCTGGACAACTAAGGAGAAGCAATTGTCATTTAATTTCAGGGACTGACTTTTTCAACTCTTGTAAACTTTCTTTCTTCTTCACAATAACTTGGAAGCAAGAGTCGGCATTTTCACATGCCGCTGTCTTCCCCTAGTGCCAGGTAGGAAGTGACTGGGAAACATGGAAGCAACTTGGGAAAGGAAAAGGGAGCAATCTGGTGCGTAGAGATGGGCACGCATACAATTATCTGATGATCAGAATGTTAATAAAAAGATTCCTATTTTGACCAGCGTGTTACTTGATGGGAGAAAAAAAATGTGCTTCCTCTGAAGAATGGAATGAAATTACCCACACTGAGAAGAAAACCTGCCTTCCCTACTGTGGGTGAGGTAGGCCAGTAAACATGGTTTCACCTTCTACCACTCCTCCTCCCAGGAAGGCAAGAGAAACTATTTTCTACCGAACTGCATTTCTTAGATAAAATTTGTTTTCCCATGAGATGAAACACTGCATGGTGGTTAAAGCAGGGATAAAGAGTTGGACCAGTGGTTCTCAACTGGGGTGGTTCACCCCCCAGGGATGTTTTTGGTTGTCACAAATGGGGACAGTGACAAACTCCTGAAGATATCCAGTGAGTCGAGGCCAAGAAGGCTGTTATGTACCCTACAAGACACAGGGCAGCTCCCTCTCTCTCTTTCTATCTCTCTCTCTCTCTCACACACACCCCCCCTCACCCCCAAAGAATCATCCAGTCCAAAATGAACAGTGCTAACTTGAGAAGCCTCTAGGAAGATGAGCCTGGTTCATATCCCAACTTTACTCCTTACGAGCTGTGTGATCAGGGGAGCACATTCCTTGACATTGCTAAGCCTCCATTTTCTTACCCTGAAAACACTGAGTGATAGAGGACTTCTCTCTCAGAATTGCTGTGAAGGATAGAAGACATAATGAAAGTCAAGGAGGGCTTAGTACAATGTCAGGCAACCAACTGCATGTCTCGCAGAGGCAGGTACTTATAAATATGTGTTGAATCAGGAAACAAGACTTATCACACTAGGCTAAGCACACAACAAAGAAACTTGGAGTATCAGTTCTATTGCCTTCCCAAGGGTGAATCCATACTGTCCGAAAGGCTCTGGATTCTGGTTGCCAGTTTTCAGCTTCTGATGCTTATGCCCCTGGAGGAATCAGGACCTGCCCTTTTATCTAACTGGAGTCAAAAGCAGAGGAACTCATTTCCTAACACCAAGCCCTTGTCCATTTGGTATTCTAACAGGGACTTTGGTAACTGCTTTTAGGGTTGATGGGGGCAAGAGCTCATCGAAACCAGCAAAGCTGTGGGCCACAGAGCATCCAATGGTCTCTCTGCTGCCAACGCTGTCCTTGAAGCACTCACCAAGGCCCCAGTACCACACATACTTCCCCTTGTTTGAAAGAAAAACTAACTCATAAGCAACCTAAGAAGACACCTGAGTCTTGAGGGAGTAGAAAGGGCATCTTATAAGGTTGTTCATTGTGATATTATTTATCACAAAAGAAAAGTAATGGACACAACAGACACAGCCAACAAAAGAATTGATTAAGTAAATCATATCAGTAGCTATTCTGAAAACTATGTTTTACACAAGCCACTATTCATTACACATTTATGAATAAAACACATATTTATGATGATTTGAAATTTGTAAAAACAATTATAGGATATAGAAACATGAATAAAAGATATGCAAATAGAGGATAGGATGGCTAGATAGATAGAAACATAGATGACAAGAGACATGGACATATGTCAATAAACGAATGTATAGAGATTACTAGTAGTTATTTGGGGATGATGAAATAATGGGATTTGTATGTTCTTCTTTAGACTTTTTGGTATTTTCTAAATTTCCTACAAAATGAGCACATGTTACTTTTACAATTGGGAAAGAAAGAATTGAGGCATAATGATTATGCTATTGGAAAAAGTCCTCCTGTGGACATGGAGTTGGAAAATGTGTATTTCCTCCTCACTTTCTGGAGGATACTGGGATGAGGTAAACAAGTGATCTCCAAGAGAGGAAGGGCGTGAGGAGGGAAGAGAGAGACAGTGAGGAAAACAATAAAGGAAAAAGCAACAAACATAAAACCAAACCAAAGTGCATATGATCAAAATAAATGGATGCTAGTCTTGGCTGTCCTGGTTCCCGGCTGTGTGGTCCTCAGCAAAAAGTTCCTCCTCGTTGGGATTAAGAATAGCACTGTTCACTTTGTCGTTAAGCTTGAAGGAGGATTTCAGAAATGCCAAGTAAACTGGGAAGTGCTGCCTACCATATAAATGTTCACTTATTAGGTTAGAAGTGTTATTTCTTGGAAATAGTCTAATGAAGAAACCTGAGAGCTGGGTTCAAATTCAGGCTCTGTCCTGTGTTAGGGATACGACCCTGACCCAGTCACTTCATTGCTTTAGGCCTCAGTTTCCCTATTTTAAAAATTTGATCATTATCACCCAATTCACTAAATATGATATGCTCAAAGCCACTGTATATAAAAAGAACTATGTTCTTTAAGTCAGTATACCTTAAATTTCTACTTTTAGGTCAAAGACGATATTTCTGAAATGAAGATCTACAGTGACTACGTTTAATAGGCATGTTCAAAATCTTTACAATAAAAAAACACAAATATCATATATACGTGAACACATACAGTAAAATATATCATGTAAATATGTCTAACCCCTTGATCAAATAATACCTGCAAATGTACTTTAGCACAAAGGCCCGGGGAGCTGCTGCATTGATTACAGATTGCATACAGAAAGTTGTAGGGTTTTACAATTCAAATTAAGGCAGATTATCTGAGATGTACACTGATAATTGTGTGAATAGAACATGATATATAGAAAATCCAGGTGGTCTCTGAAAGCCTGGGACATCAAGGGGCAAAGTGTAGATGATCTCAGATGAGCTTTTTCAAAAGATGCCAGAAGGAAAAAGATAACAGGCAGGTGTTTATGGAACAAGCAGAATGAAGTTTGTGTTTCTGATCATCAGATATGTTCTAGAATGCGGAGGTGGGAAAATGATAATGGCTTAGTCCCCATATTTGCAGGCCTCCTCTTCACGGGAGGGCAATGAGGCTGTCCCCAAAGATACCTCAGAAGCTCAAGAACAACGTGCCTGTAAACAATGTGTCCTGCTGACTCCAAACTAACGTGGAAATAAATCACAGCCACTTTGAACATTGTTATTAAATACTGTGAGACTCCAGGACACCCAGCACTCCTTCCGTGGGGCCACCTTTCCTAGCAAAATCTCCAGAAGCTCGTGGGTGATTTTTAGTGTTCAAAGTTGCCCTGGAAGCTCCCATCTCATTGTTGGGGCTGGAAGCCAGAAATACCCCTTGCAGTAGGGGAATTGTCATGACCTCCAAAGCCAGTTCCTTCCAAGGCATCCCGGGGGGATGCATCTGAACCCCAAACTCCTGCTCTAAGCCATACTTTATTGGACCAGACACTGTGGTTCTCTTCAAGTAGAGACAGAGAACAATCTTGCCCACAGACGCTACCTCCACATGCATACCACACCGACACCAGCCTGGGCTCCCAGGAGAGCTGCTTCTGAGAAGGTTTGGGCACTTACCTCCTCCTAGATGGCAATCGACATTGTCCTTGTAATGGCCGATTCTCCATGGGATTGGCCCACTGGTTGTCTCTCTATATCCCATGGTGCTTGTATTTCAGGAGGCTCATCAGACTCTTCTTCCAGGAAGCCTTGGTCAGAGACTCCCTGGGCTGGCTTGCAGTGTACTAAGCACCATGCTAAGACAAGCAGTAAGTTTTAATAACTGAGCCTTGGGAGTAAGGTTGGGCTTTCGGTTCCTGCTTTCTCAAAGGATCCTGGAGCTGTGCTGTGCACGTCTGCTCACCTGCACTCCTTCTCCCCCGACCCATCACAGGTCAGTGCTGTCTCGCGCAGGAGAAGGTGCTGGCTTCACCTGATGTCCTCTCCAGGTAGATTCACGGGAGCTCTGCACTCAGTGATCATGTGACGAGGATCAGGAATTTCAAAGAGGAATTTCAGCACTGCCTGCACTGAAATAATCAAGTCAGACCTCACAAGGAACAGCAGGTCGGGCAGAACGTTAAGTGTCAGGCAGCAAGAGAGCCCACATGCAGGGCACACAGCCTGGGACTGAATCAGAAGAAGGTGCGCCATTGAGGACTTAGCAAGGGGAGTAGCTCACGATGAGGCGAGAAATGACTATTTCTAGTCAGGTCCAACAACCTCCCTGAAGGAATCACAAAGTCTTTCTAAATATCTGGACTATAGAAATCCAAATTTCGTCTCCATCCTTTGGAGCTAAATTTCTGACACCCCTTTCAACAAGATGAGAACCTGCCACTTTGGTCAGAACCAGGACTGGGCCTCACTGTGAAGGCTGAACGAGGATGACCAGAGCCGGGACCTTGGACACACTGGGAAGTGACCTTCCAACAATGTGTCAGACCCAGGGGAAGGAGGAAAGAAAGCAGCCAGGGGCAGGCCTTGGGGCAGTAAAGAGATGGACATGGAGGCCATTCAAAGCAGGTGAGAGACTCAAGGTGTGAGAATACAGGCCTGAGGTTCAAGGTGGATCTGTTAAGGTCTGTGGTTACAGCTCACTGCCCCAGATGAGGGAGGATGCTACTGAAGGATGTGGAACTTTTTAGGGAACTACCGTGCAGGTTATCCCTCGACCATCCCTTGACTGACCTTACCATTCTCCTTTCAGGTAAACTGAAAAACAAAACCATTACAGAGGGATACTCACTCTCCACTCTGGTGCATATTCATATTTCTTCTAGACCCTTCTCACAGGATCCCAGATAGGGAAATAACTTCAGACAAAACTTGGAACAAGGCTCCTATCTTCACATAGCGGCCCAGCAGCACATAGGTAAGTTGCCTGAGACCCAGAGAAGTCAAGATTGTTTGTCTAAGAAATCTAATAACTGGCCGGGAGCGGTGGCTCACCCCTGTAATCCCAGTACTTTGAGAGGCCGAGGCAGGTGAATCACGAGGTCAGGAGTTCAAGACCAGCCTGGCCAATGTGGTGAAACCCCGTCTCTACTAAAAATACAAAAAAATTAACTGGGTATGGTGGCAGGTGCTTGTAATTCCAGCTACTCAGGAGGCTGAGGCAGGAGAATCCCTTGAACCCGGGAGGAGAAAGTTGCAGTGAGCCAAGATCACACCATTGTACTCTAGCCAGGGTGACAGTGTGAGATGCTATCTCAATTTAAAAAGAAAAAAACAGGAAACAAAAAAAGGAAATCTAATAACCCAGGTCTGCTAGGAAAATTTTCTTTACACCACATGCCAGTGTTTCTTCCTCCCAGAAAATATACCTGACCAAAAATTAGACTGTAAAGAGCTACCTGAAACCCCCAGCCCTATTCTCTTATTTCTCATTGTATCCATTAAGGGGTTGAATCTGTGAAATCAAGATATCCTAGCATTAAGAGAAAGGGAAGGCAGATGTTAATCTCAACAAGATTTCGAGTAGTCCCTAATAATCCCTAGGCTACGTGTTTTAAAAAGCTAGGCATAAGTTCTCCGGCTCTTGGACTCCTTCACATTAAGGAAGTTTCTATCCCTAACTTCTCCAACTTTTCCCTTTCTAGGAAGAGTTGGAAGTTACCAATGGGATCAGGAAACCCACACCCACATCTAACACTTGCTTCTCTCCAACTCTTTGGAAAAAATCTTACACGTACAACTAATCCACAAAGACTTTTGATTTCCCTTCCCTGGGATAGAATTGGGATGTAGAAGACAAAGGGGACCAGTTCATCTAACAGTCTATGAAATCCTGTAATTTGGAGATAAACTGGATGCTAATTTCTCCAAATTTTGGCTCCTGATAATCACAGCTAAATTTTGAAATGCAAAACTAAGCTATGACTAATGCTTTTCTCTCTGACTTTCTCTAATAAGAACACTGTTAGTAGAAGCAGGGGAGAAACATGGAAAGAAGGAATTTTAAAATCACAGAATTTTATTTCAAATACTACCCCCAATGCTCTTGTGTAGACTGCACTGTCATGAATTTTGTATTTTTGTGTGTTCTAATGATCTCCATAAATAGAAGTTGAGGAAGATTCTAATCTCCTTGAAATAAGGAGTTCCAGTGGAGAGATTTTAAGAGTCAGTCTGACCAAAAGTCAAGCTTCAGTTTCAACATTTGTGAGTTCTGTGGCCTTTGACTAATTGTTTACTCCAAACTACAATTTCCACAACCATAGAATGAGTCATAATTGATTTTGCATTTTTATGAAGATTAGAGATAATATATTCAATGCATTGACATGTAGGTAGATTGATAATCACTAGTCTTCTTCTTTCTCATGTTTTATGAATTCCCTGAAGACTCAAACCTAGTCTCATCATTCACCTCTTGAGACCCTAAATAAACATTCTTACTGGATTTGTTGGTGGTGCTTTTCTTCTTAGATTGTGTTGTACCTGAAAAACTCCAGACTTGACAAATTCATCTAAACCTGCTGAGCACAATTTTTTACCAAATATCCTTTTGATGACGCTGTTACAGAAAACATGGTCTGTTCAGTTTCAGGGGGTAAAATGTGTCCCTTTCAATAAGAAGAACTGTCTGAGGCCCTTTCTAGGACTGGTTCTGCATGTGTTGAATGATCCACACCAATAACAGGATCTGGTTCTAGCAGGTCTCCGCCACTTCTACGGAAGAAACCCACCCACTACCCTTGTCATTCAGCATCTGTTGTCTGAGTCAGGGTAGAGAGCTGTTACTCCATGGGGACAGTCACAATACTTCTCCCAGCCTCCCTGCTGCGGGACCCTCCATTGTGCCCCACTAAATGCTAACAGACTCAGATTTCTGTCAACACCGTCCTTACTCTCATGTAGTTCACCTGTTCCCCAGGACCCAGGAAGTAACAGCCTAGCTCTCGAGCTAGACACTGAAAGCTAACACCTGTTCACAACTCATCCTAACTCAAGTTCCTACTATTTCCCCTTCTGGCAGCTTACACTCTTGCCCCAATCCTTAGCTCAGGCTAAACATTTCCTTTCTTTTCATTCTGGATTCGAATCCTAATAAGAGATGAAGATGCAGTTTAAATGCCTCTTCTCCTTGAAGCCTGGCTTTCCTCTACAGTTCTAAATGGGGCGTTCTCTTCTTCCCTTCCACAGAAATGGGCTCAACCTGTCTGTGGCCCTGGTCACTGTGTGTCTAACAACACAGTGGACTCACACTTCCATCATCTCAACCCCGATGGTCTGGAAGGAGCTGAAGGTAGATTTCATGTATGAGTCTGTGGCCCTGCTGGGATCATACGGCATCCTGAAAGACTGTTGGATGTTTAACATTACAGGCATTGGGACAAATGCCTATAACAAATCCAAAACCAAACCATTCTGATTTATTTTTAAATTAATTTTCCAGTGTATATATACCAGGAGTAAAGTAACAGATGTTCCTTGTATATTCTAAAATGTATACTCATTAACTATATGTAAATTCAATTGTTTTTAAATTGTTTCCTGCCCCAGTCCCTCAATATCATGTCATTCTTGGCCATTCCTAAAGGCCCGCCCTCACCCCATTAACCAGAGGTTAAAGGTCAAGGACGAGGTGAGGATTTCTGCTGCATACATTACTTCATAATTTACATTTCTTGGTAATAATTTAAAGTGGTTTTCATCTTACATAATGAAATGGATGTAAATATTAAAACTCCCACAGAATCAAAGCAGCCTTGTCTTCACAAACACATCCACCAAGAAAAGAACCTTTTAATTCGGAACTTAGGTTACATAGTAAGTGTTTAAATTATAATAACTAATATTTCTTATTCTTCGTCTTAACTATTTTCACTGAGGCTTAATTTGATGGCACCTTGGGGTGCCTTGTTGGTATCTTAAACTATTTCTCTAGCTACTATAGAATGAGCATTAATCATGGAATCAAAACTTGTGGTAAGCTTTATAATTCATCAGTGGTGCTTTTCCCTAGGAATTCAGCTAAGAAAGGATATTTAGTGCATGAATTAATCTGTTCTTACACTACTATAAAGACATACCTGAGACTGGGTAATTTATAAAGAAAAGAAGTTTAATTGACTCACAGTTCTGCAGGCTGTACAGGAAGCATAGAAGCTTCTGCTCCGGTGGTGGCCTCAGGGAGCTTCCAATTGTGGTGGAAGGCAAAGAGGGAGCAGGTGTTTTACATAGAGGAGCAGGAGCAAGAGAGAGCAGGGAGGGGCCACACGCTTTTAAACAACCAGATCTCATGAGAACTCACTATCACCAGAACAGCACCAAGAGGAAAATCCACTCCCACAATCGCCTCCCACCAGCCTCCAACTTTAACATGGGGGATGACAATTCCATACGAGATTTGGGCCGGGACACAGATCCAAACCATGTCAGTGAGGAATCATGACTCATTTGTACAGAGTAACAGGCTTCGTTACAAGTTCTGCTACACTGAACTTCAACCGGTTTTGATGGAATGACTGTTCCCACTGGAAACGAAGTCTGTTCGAGGTTCTTGGCCCAAATCTTACAATTAACAAGTTGTAGAAATGATATTTGAATCCAGGTCTGTCATTCCTCTACTTTTCCTATGACCCTGGTTGTTGGCCTTCCTAATTAAAGCCATAAATCTGAGTATGTCAGGGAAGTTGCTTTACTTCTTAAGTCTAATCTGTTTCTTGCACTGTTTCTGCATTCTTCCCTCAACCTTGTTAAGGGGAACAGAAAGACTTCTGCCTGCTCCAGTGTATCTCTGATGAGAAATGAGAACTTTGCTCCAACCCTTTCTGAAATGAAAATATTCCAGTCAGTGTGCACGTGCAGTTATACTGTTGAGAGATCATCCCAGCTCCCTCACGGTGTGAAAAGCAATTTCACACAGGCCTGTCTCCACGCGGCCTGCTCCATGGATTAGCCAGAGAGAAAACACCTGCCTGCTCCTCCCGTGAGGCCAGCGGTCATCAGACACAAAATGGGTGTGATCAACTCGAAGCCTTGTGAGGCATTCAGCTGCCCCTGGAAAACCTGTTTGCAAATGGTCACCTGCTTTGCATTGTCCACTTGGTGAGTTTTCTGCATCTGCTCTTTAAATACAACCAACACATATAGCAGCATCATTTTGTAAAACACCGTAAGAAAAGATGAAGAAGTGATTGCCTACCCTACCTCTGCTGCTCCAGGCCCGCTGCCTTGGGCTGGGATCCGGAGAGGCGGTGAGGAGACCTTACCTTCCTTCTCCCCAGCCACAAGTCCTCCCCCACCTGACCATCCAAATCTCATCTACCGAGGATGAATGGGACCCAAGAGGCATATTTCTAAAGTGCTGCTAAAAGAGGTATTTATAATGGATGGAATTTTCATAATTGCTCTATGTAGGTCTGTTTAAGATATGAGAAAGCTGTTTGAGTTTCATTTGGCGACAGAAGCTGGAGCAATAGAAACCCTCTTAGGTCACTTCATCTATCCCTCTGCCAGCACCTCTTGTATATTGGTCTTTTTAAATGAAACAAGTGGCTGCTACTGCCCGGGAAACTCATTCCACTGTGTAATAAAGTGCCACGGGGAAAAATGTTCCCTAGTTTCCAACTGAAATGCCCCTCTTCCAACTTGATTCTTCACTAACTAACTCTCAGTCAAAGGAGATTTCCCCATAAAATGATTTTTCCTTACCGCACACGTCTGACACTTTAGGGCAAAACTTCAGCTGAGCCTGGCACGACTGGGAGGGCAGGCAGAAGGTGCTGTTCCAACTGCCACCGATCTGGCAGAGTGGCTGCAATAGCAGGGATGTGGCCTGGCAAGGCAGCGTCACCTGAGGACGGACTCGTTCCCAGCAACGACTCCTCCAAGGAAACCAGGCTTGTTTTTCTGAAAATTAACTCTGAAATAAAGGGTCTTGCACATGTCTAAGGTTTTACTCCCCAGCATGTTGGCTGGGGCCCGGATGCATCCACATCCACTGGGGCTTGTTAGAAATGTAGACTCCACCGGGCACGGCAGCTCAGCCTGTAATCTCAGCACTTTGGGAGGCCAAGGGGCGTGGATTACCTCAGGTCAGGAGTTGAAGACCAGCCTGGCCAACATGGCAAAACCCTGTCTCCACTAAAAATACAAAAATTTGCTGGTTGTGGTGGCGGGTGCCTGTAATCCCAGCTACTCGGGAGGGTGAGGCAGGAGAAACGCTTCAACCCAGGAGGTGGAGATTGCGGTGAGCTGAGATCACGCCACTGCACTCCAGCGTGGGTGACAGAGTCAGACTCCTTATCAGGAAAAAACAAAGGAGAGAAAGAAATGTGGACTCTCAGGTCCCACCTCACAACTACTGAATCTGAATCTGCAATTTATCCTGGCTGCAGTGGAATCACTTGGGGAGCTTTAGAAATTTTGGATGTCTGAACCCCCCTGCCAGAAATTCTCATTTAATTGGTCTGGCATGTGGCTATGCATGGGGATTTTTAAAAGCTCTAATATTCAGCAAAGTGTGAATATAAAGCAAACTGCTTTAAGACATACCTTCACCTTGCAAAGTTCCTCTAGTAGCCCACCACCACCATCAACCTCCTTGAGCTCACACTGGATGCACCCTGCTGAACACCCCCTGGCCTTAGCCCACTTTGCATGAGGAAGCACAGCAGAGGCTGCTGGGGGCTCCAGCCTGGCCCTGCCTTTTATAGCTGTGCCGCCTTGAAAAGCTTCCTAACTCACAGAGGCACACTAATCTTTTAAATTAGATTAATAGTATCACCTGTCTTTCCAGGCTGGCATGAGGGTGAAATGAGAAATGCAAAAATATGACAGGCTGGACAAATCCTCTTACCTCTCCTCTGCCTTAAGTACTATTGAACTCATACTCAAAACAAAATCCGTAAACCAAAATTGTCCCAAAAGGGAAGGAGGAGGGATTGACTGTCAGCCAGTATAGAACTTCAGTCAACTTCTGAAAGATGACATGGCTGGACATCCATCGAAAATTGAACCATCAGACGAAACTGATGTGGAGAATACCCACAGGGAGATGGTGGGATGCAACCTCATCCTCCCAGAACATCCTCCTGGAGGTGCTGGGCTGAGGGTCCACAGGACCAGGGAGATGGGATGCAACCTCATCCTCCCAGAACATCCTCCTGGAGGTGCCGGGCTGAGGGTCCACAGGACCAGGGAGATGGTGGGATGCAACCTCATCCTCCCAGAACATCCTCCTGGAGGTGCCGGGCTGAGGGTCCACAAGACCAGGAGGGGCATGAGAAGTGGAACTGGATATTAATGACAGAGCCCACCTCCTCACCCAGCCTCCCAGGGAGAAGCTGTCAGAGTGGGTTCACTTGGCCTCCCAATCTCTTCTCATGTGGATGATCAGTCGGATTGCCATGTCTCATGCTGGTACCTGTTATTGGACTTGTCATGCAATTCTGAGACCCTCATCTGTTTCCCACTATATAGTGACCTCCTGGAGAACATGATAAAGCTGTTGTCATCCTGCTAAGCCCACATCTCCATAGTCCACTCAAATAATGTGTGTTGAAGCAAAGTGATTTTTCTAATTTGTCTTTCATCCCCACTCATAGCCTGGAAACTTTATTCCTGCCCAGTACATAAAGCATGCAAAATTGGGGCTGCTTTTTCTCAAACGTCTAGCTTCCACACTCTTCTTCTGGCTCTACTATTCATACATGCCATCCCTACATGCCAGAAATCCTACTTTTTAGCCATGCCAAATACAAAAACTCAAAGTAAAGGGGTATTTTGCAAATATCCAAACCATGGCATAAGGGAATAGCTAGCTGGCCATTTCCCACAAGGTGGCATTTTCTTTGTAAATTATCCTCTATCCTTAGTTTGTTCCTTCCTGGTTTAGAAACCTTAATTTATCATCATCCAAACAGAAAGGTTGTATCTTTTGTGACAGTCTCACATTAAGCAAGCAAGCAAGACTGATTTATAAACTAGATGCCAATCCATGGCTGACCCACCCACCTTTTATGTGCCAATTCTGCCTCTGGATATATTAATGCAGTTAATTAATGAATTCACTCAAGTTCAAGCTACAATTGGCAAAGTGGGAGCCATTCTGATCTGTGAATGTGCTCTTAACTGTCTGCTGCTCCTGACGTGTGCTGATTTCATGAGACAGTACTATAGAGTCATGTACCACACATAACACGTTTTGGCCAATAATGCATCCCATATAATCTTATAGGGCAGTCGTCCATAGTATTGTACCTTAACTGTACCTTTTCTATGTTTAGATACACAAATACTTTCCATTGTGTTACAATTGATGACAGTATTCAGTACAGTAACATGCTGAACAGGTTTACAGCCCAGGAGCAGCAGGCTATACTACACAGCCTAGGTACATACTAGGCCATACCATTTAAGTTTATGTAAGTGCACACCACGATAAAATCAAAGAGAGAGGCGTTTCTCAGAAGGTATCCCTGTCATTAAGTGATGCATGACTGTAATTCTACTGCTAGACTTTTGGACGGGGAAAGAAACACCTTGCTGTGGTCCTCAAGCACCAAATTAATTGCTATACTCTAAATGGCTTATTCTGTATTTTTACACTTATTTTTTTCTACTGGAAGGCACTTTCCATACTTACCTATTTGACATATATTTACTTGTATCTTTGCTGCCAGTCCAAAGGTTACTCCTCTCATACGTGTTTCTTCAATCCCATAGGCAGCTCCTGGGAACACCCGTTACACTTTGCTCAGGTTCCCATGTGAGAACTTGTTCTGTGAAAGATGTCATAGTGCATTGAGTTCTAAAGCAGTAGAAATAAACAAGGCACCATCCCTGATCTCAAAGAACCAACAGATTAGTGGAGGAGATAGAAATTTAGATTTATGATTTTATCTAGCTTTGGTCTCTGGAAACTGTTGAATAAGAAAACCTCTATTTTATGCCCAATTATACTTAAAGTCAGAGTATGCAGTTGCAAGACAAATTGAGTGTGGCTGAGTTAGACATAAAGAGATTGTATTAAAATGTTGCAGATTACTTTGCAAAATCACTGAGAGGGGTTGAGCAGCAGATTTACAGGTGGTTCACTGGGAACAATGCCCCTAAATCAGGCCACAGAACTGGTCTGCTGAAGACAGCCCCATGACCCAGCAGCAGGCTGTATCTTGCACCTCAATGCCACTTACCTGGTTCCTGTATGGTGGCACCAGCACCACTTCCCAAGTAAGCAACTGGGCTACAACCTCCACAGCCACACCATGGCCACACCACAGAATCTCTGTCATCTCTGCCCCACTGAGGACTTACAGCCCATGGCATATTTGTCTGATGGTGAGTGCCATGTCTGTTCCCAAGGTGTATGGGAGGTTGTCAAAGCCAACTACCTGGCATTTGAAATTTCCGTGATGGGAGATGGCTTCTGTGTCCCATGAAGGCTCCCAGGGCCCCCTAAAAGTAGCAAAGGTCTTGAAACAGAGAAGATATGCTCAGGTGCTGGCAGTAAAAAATGTGAGATGGATTCATTATGATAAATGCCTTGTTGAGAAAGCAGGAAGTTTGGAGGAAGCTCTTAGCAATAGTCTAGGCCAATGTCTACCTGATGGCAAGAGCTCCATAATCCCTTAGATTGGGGGAAAAAAAGTGAACAGGGAGAATGCAGAGGCTCTATCTTTCTCCTTTTCTTTAAAAGGAACTTAACTAGAAATGCACGTAGAAGTAAGTAAAGGTTATTGACGAACCTTTAGAAAGTGTTTATTATAAGAACCTTTCTGAAACACTTTGAAAGTACTTTATCCAACTACTTGGCCTTACAGATTAAACTGGTGCCTTGAAAGTCTAGGGTCATACCTCCAGGGATGCATGGCTGGTTAGGGGTCAAACCCAAATTAGAACCGAAATCTCCAGCTTTCTATCCAGTTATCTTTCTACTAATTAGTTTTTCAAAAAATGTACACTCTCTAAATTACCTCTGAAAGATTCTTGGCACAATATAGATTCCTAGGCAGGTTGGACTATGGCTGGTCAAAGTGGCATCAAGTCTGTTCCATAATAGCTACATTTAACTATCAGACTCTAAAATAGGTAATTAACTATTTCCTAGGAAATTTCTAAGATCCTCCAGGACATCGTTTTTATATAACCATCGTTTAGGTTAATTTCACTTCCCATACATGTAAGTTTAGAACTTGAACAATTTTGCTTTGCTCTGGCCTAACAGAGATCTGCACACTCTGGTTGGTTGATTAGTACATTTGAGGAGTTCATTCTGGTTGAGGGTGAGATATAAAAAGCATGTGTGGGACAGTTTTCTAGCAACTAATACTATACGCAGACTGTTCAGGTGATAGAATGTTGCATCTGAAGATAGTATTAGATATTCAGCTTTCAATCTCTCCTTATGAGCTCTTTAAAATCCAAGCTGTTAAACAGCAGCTGAAGCTTTATGTTCGGCCACTGCAGCCAAGACCACACAGAACTGGGACGGGCATATGTGCAATCCTGGGGAGGGCTGCTGTGGGCAGGAGTCGGGCTCTGCCGCATCGGTCACACTCCAAGTCTGTAACTCTGCTTGTTTTACAGGACCCTGAGCATCAAAAGGAGCTACCTCTGTGTAATTCAGAATGGCAGAGCCTCATGGGAGGGGACTGGAGAGAAAGAAACGAATGGTTTCCAATGACTAAAAGCCAAAATGAGGAAAAGACTTTCCTCAACTCTGCAGAAGGACAGAAAGTTTCAGCGGGGAAGCAAACTTCTCCAAGCTTTGGAAGTCATCCCATGATACTGTGGATGTTCCATGGGAAATTCCCTTGGAACTCTTTCAAAACCAAATTTCCCACTATCCCTCTAAACCAATTCTTTCTCCAGGTTACTTCCTCAGTGGCTGGTGCCACTTCCCATCCAGCCTCCTTTGCTAGTGTAGGGTGAACATTAAAAGTCATGCTATTCAGACTGATAGAAACACTGACTATAGCTATTTCTAATTCCTAGAGAATTGACATTTCTTGGAGTCTATAATTCTTTTGCTTAGCAAAATACCTTACTGTCCTATTTTCTAAGTTGAAATCCCCAAGACTTACACTGGAAAAGAAGAGATGAATTACTCAACAATACAAAAAGAGAGGATGCCAAGTAGTCTTGGTACCCAAAGAGGGAGTACAATGCCTGGAAAAGGAAAATTGGAGAAGACAGGAACAGATAATGAGTCATGAAGCACATTTTTGTAGATAGTAGTGAAGCCAGAGGTACAAATTATCATGACTAACCATCAAAGAGTTGTGCTAATAGCCCTGTGGCATTCTGAGACAAAGCAGGGTCTCTTGGAGACAGACATGAGGCTGGAGCCAAGACAGCACCTGGACAAGGAGGGCAAATCTCCCAATTTGAAAGGGGCAGGTAGGTAAAAGCTCATCAGAGACTTTACTTGCCTCTGTGAATGAAGCAGACACAGTCATTCTAGGTGGATGGATCTGATTGGAAGGACTGAGAGGACCACAGGGTGGGGCACAAGACTTCTGAGTGGCATCTGTTATTACAGTCATGAGCAGCATCTGACTCTGATTGGCACATCCACATCCTGCTGTCTGAGTTTCTAAACGAGGGAATATCCACTGGACTTCCTTTGCCTCATCCTGTTTGCTGTGGAGTCCGATCTCCATCCAGATGGCACTGGCATGTGCAGACAGAGTTGTACATTTTTCTTGGGAAGAGTGATAGTTATTGAATCCTTCTCAGAAAAGCTCCATGGGTAGAGCATAGGTACAAAAATGGAATGCTAGTCAAAGAAGTATGTAAAATGTTCAAAGAAAATTTCAAGGCTCTGGACTGTGTTATTTCCTAGAGCTCTTGTCTAATTTTCAAAAGGTTCAAAAACACAACTCTCACACAAATATGAACATAATGTCCAAGTTCTATTCAGTTCATTAATTAGTGAGGAAGCCGCTAAGATGTTAATACAGATTCAAAGGAGAATTTGAGGAGCTGGATATTTATGGACAGTTTAATATGAGAATATTAGGAAAAGATTGCTTAGGTGAGAGACACAATTGATTGATATTTTACGAGGTCATAAGCTATATTTGGGAGGAGGTTTCCCCCAGTGGATGGTAATTATTTGCATCTCTAGCAGATGAAAATCTATAAGTTAACTTTGCCCCTAATGAAGCTGTCAAATAGCTCGGTCAACAAAAGTCAATCAAAGATGCAAAACTAGCTCTGCACTGAGAAAATACTTACTAATCTTCTTTGCCTATTTCCTAACTTCAGATAACTTTTCTGATATTAGAAAGCTCTCAGACAGCTCCTCTTAGGATTCTCAGGCAGAACTATATTAGCATGAACTACCAAAGACAGTTCACGGATCCTATTAATTTCTCAATATACCTTAAAATAAGGGTAAGATGAGGGAATAAAATGTCTCAGTGAGTGAGGCTCCAAGAAGAGCCTAGACAACATTTGGCCAAATTAAAAGAACAGACTGCTCAGTGGCACGTGTGTGAAAGGATATTTCTTCCCCTTCTGTCACATATGGAAAGACTTCTTGGAGTACAAACTCCCATAGGAATGCACTCTTTTGCTAGTTCTCTAGTGGATGAAGAGTAAAGCTGATATTTTTTCCATATAAGATGAGTACGCTAAGCTACACATCTAGAGGAAATTGCCCTATTCATATATTTTTGTTTTCTTTTTCTGAGCTTGCCCAGAGGAATTTGGCAGTCTGTCATCAAAAAGGAAGAAAGTATTGGGTTCTAAAATGCTAGCTTCTGTTTCTTTTTATATATTTTTAAATAACATTGTTTTACTATCTTACCATTCAGAGGAGAGTGTTTTCTCAAACACAGGTGATATGGGTTGGCTGTGTGTCCTCACCCAAATCTCATGTTGAACTGTAATCCCCATGTGTCAGGGGAGGAACCTGATGGAAGGAGATTGAATATTGGGGGGCAGATTTCCCCCTTGCTGTTCTCGTGATAGTGAGTGAGTTCTCACAAGATGGTTTGAAAGTGTGGCACCATCCCCCCTTTGCTTTCTCTGTCTCCTGCCACCATATAAGACGCCTCTTGCTTTCCTTTCACCTTCCGCCATAACTGTAAGTTTCCTGAGGCCTCCCAAGCCATGCGGAACTGTGAGTCAATTAAACCTCTTTCCTCTATAAATTACCCAGTCTCAGGGAGTTCTTTCCAGCAGTGTGAAAACAGACCAATACATCAGGTATCAGCATAATCTTTTATTTCAGGAGACTATTTTAGCAGTTTCATTTGTAGCTAGTCCTCCTGCACTGAAATCTTCAGTAGACCAATATAATGGCCACGCATGAAGAACTCTTTTGTATGACGATGGGTGGCCAACTGGGTGCTGAAGGATCACCTGCACCTAGCCCACCTGGGGGAAGTTCGTCAGTCCACAGCTCTGACGACCTAGCAGAATCTATGCTCAGGCTAGGCCAAGATCATCCAGACCTGAGTCCCACTTCCCTGAGTAACAAAGCCAGCCTCAGTGACCAAATCCACCCAGGGAGCTCTAAGAGTTCTCAAAGCTTGTTTGCTTGCTGGATGAGCAGTAAACAGGTGTTACAGAGGCTTCCTATGAGCTGTCAGTGCCCCCATCCTGGACTCGACCAACTTTGTGATCTGATCCGGCTCACCAAACAATCTGAAACTTTTATACTTCATTCCCTTTCCTGCCCTAGGAATGAGAATCACTGAATACATCAGCCAAATATCTGTATAGCCAGACTTTTCAGTATAACAAGGTTTCCAAGTCCCAGTCACATTTAGATCAAGGCGCATAACGCAACAGATTTCTAGGTCTAACTCAAGAATTTTGATGATCTATTACGGTTTGTCATAATGAGATTTAGCCTTTACTATAATTTAGGGCAAGAAACACTGAATTGGAATCTTAAGTCCAAAATTGTTGTGTAGAGGAAGCGCTCTCCAATCACTTTATAGAATGCATTGATTGCTGGAAATATCATCTTACTCATTCCATGTGTTTCTAGATTTCAGTTTTCTAAGTGCCATAAGCCTACCTAATTTTACCATGGGGCATCTGTAGATATATTTCTACCAAGGAATAAAAACTTCCATAAATCTATCCTGTGAGCTGTAGATGCCATTATAGCTTGAGGGGTTTTTTTCCGCTTTTCCTAAGCAAGTTAATAATATTTAAATGGTTTAAATGACCATTTTCCTGTTTCCAAGCAGAAAATCAGAACTTATTTGTGTATTATGGTAAAATACAGGCAAATAATGCCTTAGCCTGGCATCTCTAAATCCTCCACTTAAATGAAAACTGATACCTTCAAGGTCATAAAACCTCTGTCTCGAGAGAAACAAACCAAGAAGCCCTAATGATGCCCATTCAGAAGGCAGGACCTTGGTCAGGGCATGAAGACTCGAAAAATCAAATCAATACGGCCGCCAGAGCAATACAGAAAGTGGGCCGAAGAGAAGTGCCGGCCTGAACCCCTCTGTCGGGGATTATACGAGCAGTTTTGTGACCATTTTAAACATTTCTCACATACTTTTGGCTTTGTGGAAACACATCCCCTCTCTTTATATTCACATCTGTTTCCCATGTTAGAATATAAACATATTTAAGAAGTATACAGACATCCTTTTCTATACTTCCATGTATTTAAGATTTGAATGCATTCAGTTGCAGGCACCAACTGTACTTTACAAAGGCACTGTTGATTCTTTTTTGGTGAAAAGTATGCACATTAGTGTTTCCTAAGAAGAATGTGCAAGAAGGAATGTATGAAATGAGCCTTTCTCTTGCCATGTGGGGCTCAGAGTAATAGTAAACATGTTGTCACTTTTAGTCAAAAAACAAAAACATATGAGAGATGATGGTGAAGGGATGACTTCAGAATGTGTTATCTGAGGTTTCTATTTTATCCCCCACTCCTATACACACGTGCATGGGCGTGTGTGTGTGTGTGCGCACACACGCACACACGCGCACACACGCACACACACGCACACACTTGGGTTGCATGTGCAAAGCTGCAGAGAAAAGTTTGGGAGATTGGGATGGTGGGTCTTTGGAATCCAGGAAATGAGGGCTGGGGATTCTGGAACTCTGTGGGATCCATGTGAGCCTTTCCTGAGAGTCGGGGAGGAATGTGATCTTCCTTGACGGAGTCAGACATAAGGGTCTCTGTTGGATACCGGCTTTGGCTGCAGACTGTCCACTGGTGATGCTGAAAGAAGGCCGGGATGTCCGTAGGACATGCTTAGACTAGTTGACCTGAGAAGTGTTTTGGTATAATTAAGGAAAAAGACCATGGCACAAAGAGAAAGAAGGTGTTTTTTCATGAAATGTTAGCAAAGCTGAGAATGGCTGGAGAGGGACAGGGCAGTGTGGAGAGGCCAGCAGGGTACTGGGGAGATGGGAGACGTTTATATGGAGGCTGTGAAAGGGAGCTTAGATGGGGGGCTCCTGGATGCTGTGTAAACCCCAAGTCCTGTCAAGATACACATCACCAAGTCAGTGACTGCTGTGGAATCCAGCTTGTGCCTTCACCACTTCAGAGCTAGCTTTTGGGGAGAAGGTGACCCTGGGCCTCTGCTCTTGGTATCCTCTCCTGTCCTTTCCTTCCTTGACCCCCATGCAAGCCTGCTCAGTCCTTTGTCTCTGGGGCGATCACATGAGTACACAATTGTTGCCCAAACTGGGAACTTCTGGTGACAGCAAGGGACGCATGATGAACTACGACATGAGGCTGCAGCAGGAACTGGACCCTTTCAGGCAAATACGCAGCCACTGATTTTTGCTCCAACGTGAGTTGACTACAGTATTTTAATCTTCCACTGGAATTTTTCTTTCATAGATTTTCTTCATATTACTGCAATTTTAGGAATTAGAGAAAAGATGACAAGATATATTTGGTAACACAGAAATTCCCTCTACTCCTTAGAAGACAAAAGAATAATTTCCCTGGCTCTATCATTTATTTATTATATGATTTGTGGAAATTCCTATAAACTTTCTGTAGCTCTATTTCTTCATTTGTATAAGGCAGTAATAATACTGAATGATACTAACAAGAAAAGTTGTGAATATTTCATGAGAAAATTCATGATGAAGGGGCTTTGCCAAATGTAAAATAGCTCCTAAATAGAGATTGTTTTAATCATCATAACTGTCATCATTATTATCAGCTTCTACTCTAACGAAAGCTAAGGGACACTCTGAAACTACATGCTGAATTATTGATCTCTGTTCATATTCATTTTTAATGTCATCAAATTGTTGATAATATAACATTTAACCCTTCTAAATTTCACTTGAACAAAGGGTAGAAGGGAGGTGTGAGTTTGGAAGAGAGTGGGCACTCAACATAGACTGACTTAGGATGAAATCCGCATTCCAATATTTATGAGGCATGAACATTTTCCAAAGAGTGACATGGGAAAATTTGTTTTCTTGATTTTCTATGTTCAGCACTCCAAAATCTAACATGGCAACAGGGTAAGTGTGGGGGCATCACGGAACGAACATGCATGAAAATACATTTACAATTTCAAATCTCAAAATACGACAGGATGAAGTTGCAAATGGGCAATGTATTCTCAATTACAGAAAGCGTTGGAGAGATTTTCTTTTGTGCTTTTAGAAGAGTGGAGTGGAGGAGAGGTCCTGGGAACAAACGCTGCAGGAGGAGGAGGTCTGTGCTGGGAATCTACCTCAGCCCACACTTTCCGACCAGGGGAAGTGATCTCAGACTTCTGGGTGTGACGAGGAAACTGGCTGAGCTAGATTCCCTCTAATATTCTTTTTAACACTCTAGCATCTTGTGATTATTCGAGAAAGGAAACACGATTAAAAGTAGAGCAAAACACAGCTTAAAACCCCATTTACCATCGCGTTCTCGAGTGACTGAGGAGGGAAGGAGAGCCTCTCCATTGTATGCTCCTCTTTCATGTCTTAATGATGATAATGTGACGATGATTATGTTGATAAAACATGCTGAGAAAACCTTTTTGTGTATAGAATAAAATGTTTTCTATGGCATTTTTCTCTCCCAGTGAGAATTAATTTGAATTGTGATGCCTTACACACAATTTCCTTATCGGTAAAATAGTCATAAGAATGAGATGAGCGATTTGGAGTCAAATAGAACTTGTTTCTATCTGCCAGACAGAGCTCTGCCAAATTCTGGAAAGTATCCTTATTTTCTCCATCTGTAAAATGAGATGAATACCTTATCGTGGAACGCAACGTGTGGTATTATGTGCAGAGCACTTACCTGGATGCCTGGAACACGGTGAGGCTCCAGGCCACGCATGCTTCCTTCATTCAGACTGGCACTCCCTGCTGCACACTGGCCCTTTTTGAGCACCTGGGTGCAATGACAAAATGAGCAGTCATTGCTTTTGCTGTCAGAAATCTTAAAGGCGAGTGTAAGGATATTAATAAAATAATGGCACTAAGAAAAACATAACTGAAAACTTTCATAAATGCTCTTATCAAAGGAAAAAAGAAAAAATGGAGGTCCATAAAAGAACAGACGACAAAGAGCTAATTTGGTCTGGGGATTTACGAAGTCTTCTTTGATAAAATTGTATTTGATATAAAATCTGAAATAAAAGAACGAATAAAGTTGATGTGGAGAAAGAATAGGAAAAGCTCTGCATTTAAGCAGAATAGGAGGTGCAAAGATGCAGGGCAGGAGGTGACCTTGGGTTGGATGACTGGGCACAGTGAGCGAAGGGTAAGTAGCAAGTGATGAGGCTGCGTATGCCTGAATCAAACCATGGGTATGGTTGAAGCACGTTCCTGCTGTGATGAGCTAGCTCAGGGATTGGTAAGGTTTTTCTGCACATGGCCACGTAATACATATTTTAGGTTTTGCAGACAATGGTCTCAGTCACAACTATTCAACCCTGCCATTGTAGCAGGAAGCAACCGCAGACAATACATCAACAGGTGGGTGGGGCAGTGTTCCAAAAAGCTGAACCTTGATTTTCTGATAATTTTCACATGTCAAGAATTACTGTTCTTCTCTTGACTTTTTCCAACCATTTGAAAATATAAAAATTATTCTTAGCTTACAGTGTATAGTTGGCCAAACTGAGCTAACTAATTGTTGGATTTTTTCTCTAGGCATTTTATGTAATGACCAAGACATGCCAAGGACATAGGTAGGAGTGGTAGGGGTGAGTACATACCAGTGTCAGCCTCCACTGTGCCCACAGTCTAAGCTCTGATCTAGCCAAAAACTCCAAAAGAATTAACAACTGGCTAATTGAATGAAAAAGTGAATCAAATATGAACTGAGTGAATGAATGAGTGAGTGGTTATAGGAAAGAAAGTCTAATGAGCTGGATCCAGCTTACCCATCTTCTTGCACTTACATTTGCCGGACAGTTCTTACAAGCAAAGACTCACTTTGCATAGATAATTAGAAACATTTTGTGAGTTAAGAGAGAAGAGAGGCTGGGCTGAATGTTACTATGGAGCATGGGCACATTAAAAAGTACCTACAAAAAAAAAAAAAAGTCTGCTGGTCTGTGCTGGGAGAGGCATCTTCCAATTCCCCCAAAACTGAGTTCAGCCAAGTTGGCATATGCAAAAGCTTCACCATTTTATCTTTCAAAGAAGAAACACGTCAGGGGAAAAACAAGAAGCCTAGCGGTTAAAGAAAAACGGAAAGAAAACACACAATTGCTCTTAGTCTGTCATTTCCCCCACAGAGTAGTAAATAAGAGCTTTGATACATAAAAGCAGTTATCAAACAGTAACAAATTAGTTCTTCACCATCTGTGATCCACGAGAGGGGGTGACAGTTTTAGTGCAAGATTTTAAAATATGAAATCAACTATTTATGAACTGGGTTCAGAGTCTCTGTGTCTACCCGGCCTCTTCAAGCACAGCCACAAGAAAGCACTGAGGTTTTCAGCTAACAAAAGCCATCAGTGGTGGCTCCTCTCTTTAAAATGGGCTAATTACCGCCCGACATTTGTAAACAAGATGTTTCCTCCCCTACTGCAGCTTGCCATACTCATATGCTTTCACTTCCTTTAGAGAAACCAGCTTCACACAAAAGGCTGGTTGTCAAAAGACCCTCAAGGCATAGGAAGTGCAGCTCCCTTGCTACCTTGATCTGGGTTCTGGCCAGATGCTCCTTGATCAGCCTGGATACTGTCGTGCCCCAAGTTTTGCCCTTGGGCTCCTCAGTGATGCTACTGGAGCCTACCACCTTCCTGTCAATCAAGCCAATCATCCTCAGTTCTCCAGGATCGTCTGTGTTGCTTGGCTGTGGCTGACTCCAGGCAGGGCCCAGACAGGCTTGAACAAGCAGTGGGTCTCCCAGGTGGCAGGGAGCACCTGGTCCTCCTCTTTCTCCCCTATCCTACCTGAATCTTCGCTGGAGAAATCAGGGTGCCAGATCCTGATCCTCAGCCAGGGTTGGACCCGCAGTGCCGCCTTCATCTTACCTCATGCTGTTATGTGAGACTGCTGAGAAGGGTTGCATGTTCTCAAAGGAGCTCCTGATTCCTACTTTGGGGTCTGGGCATAGAGTTTATAAATGAAAGTATACAGTTTTCCAGAAACCGAGGGGGAGAAAACACCACCGGATGTTCGATCTAATGCCTCTTCTGTAAGACATTTCCTCCCTGCATGAGTTATTGTAGATTCCCAGTACAGTTTCTTGCCTCTATCTCTTGCTCCCTCCTCCTCTTATTTCTCCTTTGTTCTTTTTGCCCAGCGGGAGCAGCATGAAAGTAAGTAAATAACAACTTACTATATTTGCTATTGACTATAACAGTATAATAAGAAAACAACCAGGTTTGCAATCAGAAAGAGTGGTGTTCAAATCTTGCTTTGGTTATCACCTCAGTGTGTGTAGCAGGAGAGTGACTTCAATGTTCTTTGTCTCCATTTGCTTGTCTGTAAAATAGGAATGGTCAAATAGATCAAAGGAGGGCATGTATATGAGCATGGTTATTACATGCCTGGCACATAGAAAGTGTTTGTATTAGTCCATTTTTGCATTACTATAAAGAACTACCTGAGACTAAATAATTTGTAAAGAAAAAAGTTTAATTGGCTCATGGTTCCACAGGCTCTGCAAAAGGCCTGGCTGTGGAGGCCTCAGGAAAGTTATAATCATGGAAGAAGGCAAAGAGGAGGCAGGTATGTCCTATCCTCTGGAGCAGGAGGAAGAGAGAGCAGGGGAAGGTGAGGAAGAGAGAGCAGGGGGAGGTGCGACACACTTTTAAACAAGTAGATCTCATGAGAACTCACTATCATGAGAACAGCATGGGGGAAATCTTCCCCTGTGATCCAGTGGCCTCCCACCAGGCCCCTCCTCCAATGCTGGGGATTGTAATTTGACATGAGATTTGGGTGGGGCCACAAATCTAAACCATATCAGTGTTCAAAAAATATATAAGCTAAATTTGGTTAGGCAATGAGAGCCTATTTCATGTGGGCAGGTGACTTAATCTCTCTGAAGTTCAAGGGAGATCCTGTAAATGAGAACCTTTTACAAACGACAAAGTGCTATGCAAGCAAAGGACAGCATGACACTGTGCGAAGTCATTGTGATACCTTACAGTATTGATACGGAAGTGGGGCAGGGAAGTGCTGGGAAGGGAAGGGCATGGTCCCTGGCTAGGGCTCCACCCCTGGGCTTGTGCCCATTGGCCTAGGTGAGGACAGGCACTCCTGTTTTCGAGCCCAAATGTTGCATTTCCCAAGACCACTGTGGCCTGCCACACCCCCATCTTGTGCCTATAAAAACCCCAAGACCCTGGCAGGCAGAGACACAAGTAGCTGGACATCGAGAGGAACACATCAGTGGAAGAAGATACAAGTGGCTGCACATCAAAAGGCCATCGTTGGAAAAGCACACTGACTGACCACAGCAGGCCAGCAGGCCACGGACTGGCAGAACAACGTGGAGCTTGGCCGGGGCAGGCGGAAGAGAACCTGGGCAGCTGAGCAGCCCGACTCCATCTGCCCTCTGGCACCCTCATCTGCTGAGAGCTACTTCCATTCAATAAAACCTTGCACTCATTCTCCAAGCCCACATATGATCAGATTCTTCTGGTACACCAAGACAAGAAACCCCAGTATCCAGAAAGCCCCCTGTCCTTGGGATTGAACAGTTAAACACAAGCCACCTTGCGGATGGCTAAGCTGAAAGAGCGCCCTGTAACACACACCCACCCACTGGGAGTTCAGCAGATGGAAACATTCATCCCTAGACACTGCGGTGGGGTCAGCCCCACAGCCTGCCCATCTGTATGCTCCCCTAGAGGTTTGAGCAGTGGGGCACTGAGGAAGCTGGCCACTCCCCCTGTCGCATGCCCTGCCTGGAGGACAAGGGAAATTTTCCTGTTTCAATATCAATGAGAGGTCCCTATCTGAAAGTTACTAAGGCCATTTCTTACAGCTTTATCAGCCAATAGACCCAAATGCACATTGGTGGTGACTTTTAAAATTCCTTAAGAGGTTTTTGTCACTATGACTTCTTCACAAGGGAACTTGCAATGATTTGTTCTTTGACCACTGCTTGGCCAGGTGCTGGCTGTAGGAATATTCCTATGCTGACTGGTTTACATACAATCAGACTACTGGGAGAGGCCTGATCTTCAGGAACTCTTGTCTGGAAACTGGCTGGATGCAAATCCAGCACAAAGTGTACTTTTCTTCCTCAGTTCTGAAATTAAAGGGTATCTCTGTTATTTATTTACAATTTATTTTGTTTTTTGAATTACTAACATAATTCAAACCAAATCAAACTCAAACCCAGAAACAACAGCCTGATGAATTTTTAAAGAAACTTTCCAAAATAAGTCAATGTTCTTGGCTTGGGTTACGTTTGAGAAGTTTCCACCCCTTAGGAAGAGTTTTGGTTTGTTTCTCTGCTTTGTGAATGTTAGAAAGCATTAAGAGCCATTACACAGGGGATCCCATTGCCTCAAATTGGAGATGCTGCTGACATGTAAAAATTTAGAGAAATGAATCATAATGAGAGTTATTTTTTAGGCACTGAATAGTCTATTATATGCCAGGCACCAGGTTATACATAATCAAAATATTTTAACTCTAATGTTATTATCTCTATTTTACAGATGTAGTAACTGAGATTCAGATAAATTTTATAACTTGTATTAGATCATACATAATTGAGGCAAAAATAAAACTGAAACATTTTTACTTCATTCCCCATGTCCTTTTAAAGACTACACCAAAAAACTGTTAGTTAATACATGAATTCAGTAGAGTTGCAGCATACAGAATCACCATACAAAAACCAATTAGTCCTCTACATACTAAAACAAACTGTCCAAAAAATAAATTAAGAAAACAAGCCCATTGAAGATAGCATCAAAAAACTAATAATAAAGTACTTAGGAATACATTTAACCAAGATGGTGAAACATCTGTGCACTGAAAGTTATAAAACAATGAAAGAAATTGAAAAAAAAAAACACAAATAAATGGAAAGATATTCTGTATTCATGGATCTGAAAAATCAATATTGTAAAAATGTCCATACAATGCAATGGAATCTATGCATAAATAATCTCTATCAAGTTTTCAATGGCATTTTTAAATAGAAAAAACAATTCTAAAATTCATATGGAACCACAAAATACCCCAAGTGGGTAAAACAATCTTGAGAAGGAAGAAACAAAGCTGAAGGTATCACACTTAACTGCTTTCAAATTATATTACAAAGCTATTGTAATCAAAACAGTATGGTATTTGCATAATGACAGACACATAGACTAATGGAACAGAATAGAAAGCTCAGAAATAAATCCATGCATATATAGTCCACTAATCTTCCACAAAGACACCAAGAATAAACAATAGAGAAAGGATCATCTTTCAGCAAATGTTGGAAAGCTAGATATCCACATGCAAAAGAATAAAGTTGCATTTTTATACCATACACAAAAATAAACACAAAATGAATTAAAGACTTACCTGTCTTTTATTTTCCTGATACCTTCCCCTCATTCCTGAACTGCAGGAGACTGAGCCCCTACACACTTTTGTGATGCCATCACTGGGTGTGTTTATTTGATGGTTGATTTTGCTGTACCCGGAACCTCCTTTCCCATTTTCTAATCATTTTATAAGGCATGCTGACTCTTCTCTCTTCCCTTCTCCTTTCCCTGGAAAATACAAGGAATAAAGGCTGATTGGTACTGAAAGGGAAAAAAAAAGAGTTATAGGTAAGACCTGAAATTGTAAAATTTTTAGAAGGAAAAAATAAGGAAAAAGCTTCTTGACAGTGGTCTTGGCAGTGACTTTTTGTATGTGGCACCAAAAGCACAAGTAACAATAGCACAAATAAACAAGTGGGACTTCATCAAACTAAAAAGTTTCTGCACAACCAAGGAAACCAAAAATGGAAAAGCAACGCACAGAATGGAAGAAAATATTTGCAAACAATACATCTCATAAGGGGTTAATATTCAAAATATGTAAGAAACTCATACAACTCAACAACAAGAAAAACAACCTGATTTAAAAATAGGCAAAGTACACGAACAAACATTTTTTCACACAATACATACAAATGGCCAGCAGTTATATGGAAAGATGCTCAACATCACTATTCACCAGGAAATGTAAATCAAAGCCACAGTGATATATCACCTCACACCTGTTAGGATGGGTGCTATCAAAAAATCAAAAGATAATAAATGTTAGAGAGGGTGTGAAGTCACAGGAACCCTTATATATTGTTTGTAAGAAAGTGAATTGATAGAGACGTTATGGAAAACAGTACGGACATTCCTCAAAAAATTAAAAATAGAACTACCCCATGATCCATCAATTCCACTTTTGAGTATGCATTCAAAGGAAAGGAAATCAGTAGCTAGAGAAGACGTCTGCAGCTCCACGTTCATTGCAGCATGATTCACAATAGCCAAAATATGGATAAAATCTAAGTATCTGTGAACAGTTGAATAGACTAAAAATGCGATACACACACACACACAAACATACATATATGTCATGGAATATTATTGAACCTTAGAAAAGAAGGAAATCCTGACATTTTGCAACAACATTGTTGAACCTGGAAGATGTTGTACTAAGTGAAATAAGCCAGACACAGAAAGACAAATACTGGATCATATCACTTCTATGTGGAACCTAAACAAATTGACTTCTTGGAAACAGAAAGTAGGATGGTTACCAGGGATTAGGGGACAGGAGAAATGGGGAGATATTTATCAAAAGGGCACACACTTTCAGTTATAAGATGAATAAGGGTCGGGCACGGCAATGCATGCCTTTAATCCCAACACTTTGGGAAGCTGATATGAGAGGATCTCTTGAGTCCAGGAGTTCAAGACAAGCCTGGGCAACATAGTGAGACCCCATCTCTACAATTTTTTTTTTTTTAATTAGCTGGTCATGGTAGTATGTACCTATAGTCCCAGCTGCTCTGGAGGCTGAGGCAGGAGGATCACTTCAGTTCAGGATTTTGAGTCTGCAGTGAGCTGTGATCGTGCCACTGCACACCAGCCTGGTCAATAGAGAGAAACCTTGTCTCTAAATAAATAAATAAAAGATGAGCACTACCTGGAGTTCTAATGTACAGCAGATAACTACAGTAAATAATAATGTATTATGTACTTGAAATTTGTTAATAGAGTAGATCTCAAGTATTCTCACTGCAAACAAATGGTAACTATGTGAGGTTATATGCATATTTATTAGCTAGATTTTGGCAATCATTTCACAACATATACATATATCAAAACATCACATTGTACACCATAAATATATACAATTTTAATTGCCAATTAAACCTCAATAAAGCTGAAAGACAGAACAAAAGTTCTTTCCACTTAACTTCGTCACCCTTCTGTCCCTCATGCACATACGTGTTAACATCGTGTTTTCCTTTTTTTTCTTTCCCTCATGTATTTTCCCAATGAATATTTTTAGTTAGCCCCAGTAGACACTGGGAAGTAGTAAAGGGTCTTCCCAGGGACACTATTCTTTTCCCAGTAAATTACTGGGCACCACCTTGCCTGTCTTCAGTATACTTTTCATTCAGATGTATTTACATCAGCCCTCAGCATGCTATATGCATCTGAGAAAATTCACTGAATAAGGTATTAGATAACCAATTATTATATGTAAGGGAATTATTTTCATCATAATCCCAAATCAACATCCCAACTAAAAAGTTCATTCAGAACCATTAAAAATGCATTGTGTGAATGAAACAAAAACTGAAAATGGAAAATATGATTCAAATATGATTCAAATATAAACACTACTTCACTTAAAGCCCAACAGAACCTCATTCTCACTTCTAAACTAACTCATTTTCACTTTGCTCCTGTGGTTACTAAGAGATATGATTTATTGTAAAGTGTATCTCGGGGCTGCTTCCTGAGCCAGGAAGAGAAGTTGTCTTTGACATACCTTGACCCTCATCCTACCTTGAATTAAATACCAGACCTGTTGATTCTACTCCTCTACAAGGATCCGCTTCTCTCTGCTGTCACTACCCCAATCCCCACTTGAATTCCCGTGTAGCCAGCTGATGGACTTTGCTTCTACTCCAATCCAGACTCCCCGTGGCAGCATAAGCGAGCCTTCTAAAACACATCTAGACACACTGTCCCTGCAGGAAACTCTTTAGTGGCTTCCCCTTCCTCTTAGGTCACGGTGAATCCATGAGAAGGGCCCCCAGGTTCTTTCTCACCTGGCCTCTACCTCCCTTGCAAACTTCATCTCTCTTTGCACACTACCCCACCCTCTAACTCTACATTTTAACCAAAATGAGCTTCCTTCCTTCTTTTCTCCCTTTCTCCTTCTCTTCATTACCTCCCTTCCTCTCTCTTCCTTCACCCTTCCTTCCTTCAATTTTTTTTCAGAGCAGAATGTGCCTCTTGCCTTTTCCTTCAGCTTGGATTAGCCATGCCTCCTATAGACCTAGCCAGCTGAGATGCAGCTTTGAAGCTCTGGACTCGAGTTGTCCTTCTCTGGGAAGCCTTCCCTGTCCCCTCCTCTAGTGAGGTGAGACACTGTGGGCCTCCTCTGTCACAGTATCTGCCTCACTTGATGGCCATTGCTTGTTTGGTTGCTTGTCTTCCCCACAGACCCAAAAGCTCCATGAGACAAGGCTCTGTGGTTTTCTCACCATCAGCGTACTGCGTCTACCTGTAGGAACAAATGGATTTTAAATGTATAATATCATTCATAAAAATGCAATGTGCTATCTAACTTGAAGGTACACCACCAGCAACGCCAGGGAATTTGGGATGGAGCTAGAATCAGAGCCCTTCTCTTGAGACTCCTCATTCAATACTCTTGTAAGTTTGGGTTAAAGAAAGGAGCCTGGCATCTCGGATTGAGTCTCAGCAGCATCATATCCAAGCTGAGTGACTTTAATCAAATAACTCCTTGAGCCTCTGTTTCCTCGTCTGTAAAATGGGGTTGATAATACTCACCCTGTCTACCTCTCAGTGATGTGAGGGGGATCTATTGAGATGTGAAAATGCATTATAAATTTTAAAATACTTTAAAAGGTAGATATATATTGGTTAGAGAAATGAAAAGAATACCAGCAACCCCCACTCCATGGAATAATAGCTAACACTTAACATATGCCAAGGGTTGCTGCACCTCCAGCCTCCTCTTCCTTCCAACCACCCCAGGCTAATGAGGTGTCTTCATGCCTACAGCAGTGTAGAGGAAGAAAACTGATGGGAAGAGCTCAAGTTTTCATAGAAGCACACTTGCATGGCAGAAAGCCAATACAAAAACAGCCCAGCACCTTGCTAAATCTCCATGTTGAAGAGTAGTGATGGTCATTATGGTAATGGAACAGCAGTGGATTAGATTCCTGGGGCTCCCATAACAAATTTTCACAAACTAGGTGGCTCCAAACAACAGAAATGTCTTCTCTCACAATTCTGGAGGCCAGAAGTCTGAAATCAGGGTGTCGGCTGTGTAGGTTCTTTTTTGGGAACTTGGGGGAGAATCTGTTCCTCACCTCTTCTGGCTTCCAGAGGTTGCCAGCAATTCCTGGCATGCCTTGGCATGTAGTGGCATCACCTCATGTCTGCCTCTGTCTTCACTTGGTGTTCTCTCTCTCTGTGCCTATCTCTGTTTTCACTTCTTATAAGGACACAGGTAATTAAATTAGGACCCACCCTAATCGAGTATGACTTCCTTTTAACTAAACACACCTGCAAAATCACTACTGTACTTCCAAATACGATCACTGCTATGGATTGAATTGTGTCCTCCCAAAAGTCATCTTTTGAATCCCTAACCCTGATATGACTGTATTTAGAGACAAGGCCCAAGGAGGTTATTAAGATCTAATGAGACCATAAACATGGAGCCTTGACCCTGTAGTGCTAGTGTCCTTAGAAGAGGAAGAATTGTCAGAGCTCTTTCTCTCTGCCATGTGAGGACACAGCAAGAAAGCAGCCATCTGCAGCTCTAGGAGGCAGCCCTCACCAGAACTCAAGCCTGGTACTGTACTTCCAGTCTCCAGAACTATGAGAAGTAAATATCTGTTGTTTAAGTCACCCAGCTTGTAAGATTTTGTTATGCAGCCAGAACAAACTAATACAATCACACTCTGAGATTCCCAGTTGTGATAGTTAATACTGAGGGTCAACCTGATTGGACTGAAGGATGCAAAGTATTGATCCTGGGTGTGTCTGTGAGGGTGTTGCCAAAGGAGATTAACGTTTGAGTCAGTGGATTGGGAAAGGCAGACTCACCCTCAGTCTGAGTGGGCACCATCTAATCAATTGCCAGTGTGGCCAGAATAAAAGCAGGCAGCAGAATGTGAAAAGGCTAGACTGGCTTAGCCTCCCAACCTACATCTTTCTCCCATGCTGGATGCTTGCTGTCCTAGAACATCGGACTCCAGGTTCTTCAGCTTTGGGACTCAGACGGACTTCCTTGCTCCTCAGCTTGCAAATGGCTTATTGTGGGACCTCACCTTGTGATTGTGTGAGTCAATATTCCTTAATAAACTCCCCTTTATGTATACATCTATCCTATTATTTCTGTCCCTCTAGAGTACCCTGACTAATACACCAGGGAACATGCGTTTTGGGAGATATTAGTCCCCCCCAGTAGTGCTGGAGAACTCCACTAGCTTTTCTTCTTCAGAGACTTTGTTTAAGAAGGCAGAGAAGACAGTAAGTTATTTATAACGATCTTCATTGATATTTGGAATGGAAAGCCTCATTTATCGGAAAAAGAACTTTACAAGGGCTTCCTTGTTTCTCAGTAATCAAAGACAAATGAGAAATCTATGTAATAATGAGAATAATGGTTGTTCTTATTATTATAGTTCAACTGATTTGGGGGATAAGATTTGGTTTAGAAACGTTTGCCTTTCATGTGTTTGCAGTTTTGCTGGTTTGGAAATGTTATTTTTGTTGAAGTCTAGTGCTGCTGCCTCTGCACATGCACTCATTATCCCATTCTTGAATGGACATATGGCACAGAAAGTTCAGAAAATACTGCCCAATTTGTCTAAATACCAATTCATGGCCTCATTCACCATGGGGCCCATTGTGCTGGGAGAACACAGCTGTATAACCTTATCAACACTGGCCAGAGGAGTGCCCACGAGTTCAAATGCTAATCCAAAGCCCATATTTGCCTTGGCACAAGGTTGCTGCACACTTGGAATGTGCAGGTTGGTGAGGGACTTTGAAATGGTTGGAAGACAGAAGGTGAGAAGACGGTGTTCGTATATCCCTGATCCCTACCTTAATTTCAAAACCTATGGCCAACTTTCCTATGCCAGGAAATTGGAAATGAGGATTTTTTTCTGAAATCTTTCTTTCCCATTCCCAGCTGATTCCCATAGCTCTTACTTCCAAGGTACGATAATGAGAAAATTACTGAACTAATATTTTCCTCCAAGGTGAAAGTGGTGTTCCTTTCTTAAGTCCTATCTTCCATGCATGTGGGGAACAGGAGAACACACACAGAGAAATCAAGTCCGGGACTGCCTGCTCTTCATCCTGGATCTGCAGAAACTGGGGACTGGGGAGCATTCAGTCAATTTAATGAATGAGTCACTTCTAACAAACAGTATGTGACAAAGCACTGGAATAACATAGAAAGACCTCCTCTCCTTAGGAATGTATTAATTCAATCAGTGAATATTAATTGAGCATGTTCTATGTGCCAGTGACTACGGTCCTCAAGAAAAAAATTGAAACCATCATTCTAGCAGTAAAAGAGCTTATAATTATGGGAGGAACACATAGCTTTACTCTTTACTACCTCTATAACCTGGGGCGATTTACTTAACTTTCTGGGCCTCAGTTTTCAAATCCATCCAATCAAGATATCGATGATAATAATAATAATAACAACAGTGTAGTATGGAATAGTTATGAGGATTGAATGGATTAAAATTAAAAGAGCAGGTAGGACAGTTTCTGGAGGAGGAGTAGGAAGGCACCTTGGGGGAATACATGGCATATGATATCCCACTAAAGGTGTAATTGTGCTAAGGCAAACATGATGGCAAAAGTTAGGTTGGTGCAAAAGTAAATGGCAAAAATCACAATTACTTTTGTACCAACCTAATGAAAGCAGAAGGTTTCTATAAGGACATGAGATGCAGCTGAGCCCAATATTATCACAAGAGTTGACCTGGGCGTAGGGCGTCTGCGAATGGGCCTCAGGATGGTCCCACTAATTCACAGCCTCAGACGACCTGTGCTTCCTCACCTCTAAACTCACCTGTGTCCACGCTTTCAGAGTGTCCAGCAGGCATCAGGGGCCCTCAACTTGGAACCCTGTCTGCTGTCTGAATGTTTTATCACGAACATGTTTTGCTTATGTGTTACTTTTTAATAAACAAGATGTGCTACTGAGGTCTCTAGGTCATTTCCAGCTCAAATGCACTTTATTGTCTTTGTCAATGATGGCGTTCGGGTTCCCATTTCGACTCATATAAAACAGCTGGTTTGTGTGTGAGGCGGGGGATAGAAAATGGGAGAAGCATGCTGCAGGAGTCCGCAGACCGGCTCTTCTCTCTGGCTTCCCTCCTCATGGTAGGTGCTGTCTCAAACTAGGGAACAAAAGGGATTTGTTTTGTTTGTTTCTTTCTGAAATGCTATATCAGCCAAGGAACAGGGACAAGAAAACATCAGGAGCCACCGTGGTGTCTGCAGTCAAGGCCTCAGCAGGGCACGTGTTACACAGTGTGCTGTCACGGGTCACAGTCTCCTTGGATGGGGGGCCTCCCAAGAGCAAGTGCTGTATTCATCAGAGGCCCAGAATGTGAGTCCTGCAGAACATCTGATATGGCAGGTGTCTGGTAAATGCCTAATGGACAAGTGATGCCAGGGGCTGAGCAGAGCTCTGGCACTTGGAAGGCAACTGGCCTGTCCAGGCAGAGCCGGACAGGTTTTCTTCCCAGGGTCTCAAGCCGCTACCTGAGAGTAGAGGTGACTCTTGGACAGATTCCACCCTGGCTCACTGCAGGGCTCACCCCAGCCCAGAACCCTAAGCAGAGGGCATCCACAGGTGTGAGAGTGTGATCTGCTCCTCCCAAGAACGGCAGGCTTGCTCTGAGGGGATGGAAGGCCCCAGGGCTTGCAGTTTCAGAAGCCAGGAGGAAGAGCCTACCTCCCCCAGTTTCAGAGGGGCCCCTTCTACTTCACCCCTCTTCGTGGGGGATGTGAAGAACAGCCAGTGTTCTCAGGTCCACCTCTTCAACTCCTATGAGATGCTTGAGAGAACAGCACAACTTTCAGGTGTGCAAGTCTGCGTTACAGAGTAAACAATGAAAATAGTCCCATTAAGTGTGGAGGGAAAGAACAGGAGTGACGAGAGAAGATTCCAGGTCTAGGGCTGGCCCTGCCATCAACTTCCTGTGTGTCTGGGGAGAAATCATTCAACCTTTGTGGGCCCATCTCTCCATCTATCAAAGATGAAAGCCACCTGGATGGTGTACGAGGCAGCTTCAGCTCTGGTTTCCTGTGCTCTACTCCCCAACATGGGATCATCTTCCCAAAGATGTCTGCTGGTGACTCGCGCTATCCCTATCCATATTTCTCTGCAATTCTCCTCCTGGGGCTTTGACCCAGAGACTTGAATATGTAAATGCTTCCTTTTTTCATCCTCCAACAGATGTGCTTATCTGGTTCAGTTCTAATTGCAACTAAGTTGAGCCATGACAAATTCAGTACATTCTGTTTCTGCTTCAGAAATACCTGGTAGTATTTCAAATGCAAAATTACAAAGAATTCAGACATCAAAGTGGCCAAACCATGTGTCCTGTATTACTAGCCTATGTTCTCTGTATCTACTCAGTGATTGGGTTTTAAAAGTTGCTTGTAGTTTCTGTGGATTGCAGTAAAAAGCTGAAGATTATCTAAAATTGGGATGGTTTGTATTTAGTTGCTAAAGAAAGTCCTCCTTAACAGAATAGAATAATTACAAACAGATCTTTGCTGTTATTTCTTTTTCAAAGAGTGTTTAACTTTTAATAATTTTATTCCATTTCAAGCCCTAAGCAAGAACACATGGAACAATTAATAATATTTATTTGGTAAATGAGCTTTCTCCCATGTAACCAATACTTTGAACATATAATTTGTATGACATACAGTTTTCCCTAACCTAAAATTGGAAAACCCTTTAGCTAGTACACCAAAATGTCTGAGCTGGAGAAGTTTTCATTAATTTGCACAAGCAAGCATGCACCAATTCTTGTTTGGATTAAATTTTTTATAACTCTAATGCAAAAGTTGGAGGAGAACTACTCCATTTCTTCAAATCCCTTTGCATCCAACTTACATTTCTTAGACCTTTCAGAACATGTAATATAATCCTTAAGAGTAGGAAGCTGGTAAATCAAGATAATAATTTCTCTCCAGCTCAACTAATTTCATAGTAAATATGGACTCTTACTATTCTCTTGGCTTTGGCGGCCATGTTTATGTATATATTTCTTCAACTCCAGCAGTACTTTTATTCTCACCAATAAGTCTGTGTCCATTTCTTGAATCCTTTATGTAAAAGGATAGAGCATCTTCTTCACATACAGAAGGAGAGAGTTTCCAACAGTTATTTGGAAAGATTAGCTCAGTCACCTAGGCAGGGGGATTGTGTCTCTCCCATCCTCCCCTCCCAGATCTTTATAGGAATAAATAGAGGGTCTTCCATTCACTGCTTCCAAAAGCTCATGCTTTCCTTTCCTTTGATTGTATTTCAGCCTTGCCTGCAGTCCCCTTCACTTCCATTTGAATGAGATGGATTTCGGCATTCTCCCCAACTTCACTTCCCCCAAAATTCTCAGTGAGTGATTCCTCAGATTTTATCCTGTCACTCTTGGTTTTCTTCTCTCTTTATCCCAGGCACAGAAAATCCTATGTTCACCCAAACCAATCAAGAGCGCCTACTTCAATGTTTATGTGTTAGGCACACTTGGAGTTAGTCACTCATCCCCAGGGAAAAGGTAGAGTCTTTTCCCACTCTGCCTCTCAGACCTGGCAATGCCTGCATGTTCTACGAATTTCCATGTGCTCCATGCAGCCAAGTTCACTTCTGCAAATAAGCTAGTGAAACAGTGTTCACCACCAACTCTGTGATCTTGGATGTGCAAATTTCTGATTTTCTTATTTTGCCTTTTTCTTCCTATTCTCTTACTCAGTTACTAAGGTTTTTTGTGGTTCCTTTTATCATTTGACATGCGCCTTTGGAATGGTTCTCATTTCTTTGTTGAGCTGGGTAAGAGGTGAGGAGGAGAAATGTTCTATCTTCTTTTCTTCATCAAGATCCAATCCACTCAAAATACATTCCTATAGCTAATAAATGATCATTCTCTCAAGTTGATGATCTCATGCATGTTCAAGAGTTTGCCATATTTGCAGCATTAGACTCAAAATACTAAAAATTTAAAAAACATAAATACAAAACCCAGTACATGGAAGAAGGGTCTTCTACGTACTGAGTTTTGAAATAGGCAACAGAAACCAAGAAATGTGTCCAAGTCATTATATTCCTAATTGTCATGCTTCTTATTGTATACTCTCCACATTTTGAGAATTAGTTATTCAGGAAAAGTCACTCATTCTTTCCACAAATATTTACTAAGCAATTGCTAAAATTTGTGCAGTGTGCCAGGTACCAGAGATGCAAAGATAGAACCCTCAAGGAAGACCCACCAGACATGGCTTGTAACTAATTATTGCAATGCAATATGTCACTCCATTCATGGAGGTACTTAAAAAGGTTACTGGAACACAACCAGCATGCTCAGGGGTGTCAAGAAGCAATACGTGAAGGTGGCCAGACTTGGACTGAGACTCCCTGAACAAACAGGAGTTTACTGGATGTACAAGTGAATAAAGGCATGAAAGGCAAGATAAAAGGTGTAAAATCCCTCAAATCATATCAACTCAGCAAACTAATGTCCTGAAACCAGATTTCCCAAATGTCTCTATAGTGATATGGTGAGGGGTGGTGGGGCAGGATGCTCAGGTAACTAATTAGCTGCATGGTCAGTTTTCTTAGGTTCAGTTTATGTCAATGCTAAAACCAGATCACTGGATTCCTGCCTCTGGCTCTTTCCACATTCCTGAAAATTACATTTAATAAATTGTAGACCTTTGAAATCCCTGTGCTGCTCATGTTAGTCACTTTAGTTGCATTAATACTTTTTTCATCAGGTATTTATGATATTGAAATATAGCTAATATATCTAATATTTCAATATCCCAGATCCCATCTTAAAGGTCTTAAGCTAAAACACACCAAAAGCTGAAGAATTGCTTTTGCCCCCTATATATAAGTTTTTCCACATTTTGCATATTTTTTCATTGTTTCAACATTCAGCACTTCTCAGTGAGGATACTTTTGGTAAGTCACAGAAGTCCTTCTTTCAGGTTCCACTTCTAACCACCCCTTCCTGGCCTTGTGATGGAGCCAGGTCACTTCATCTCCTTAAACTTCTGTTCCATCAACTGTAAGATGGAAACAATGATGGTACCTCCTCCATGGTGATTTTTGTGAGTACAGCCTGAGTTTATCCGTGTGAAACTCTCTGAATTGTACCTGCAACTTAGAAAGTGCCCAATAAATGTTGTCTGTGATTTTTAAATTTTCTTTATTAAAACAATGGGGATTTACTTTATTGAGACTAAAATGCTTCATATTAACTTCACACTTTCTGGGCAGGGAGTTATTATAAACTCTAAATGATCCGATACCAGTGCCCAAGAGACATTCTTGTTTCACCCAAGGGAAGACTGTGCTACAGAAAGGCATGGAGCATGGGAGAGTGGTGTAATCCTTGCCTTCCCTGACTTCATCTCACTCCTAAGTCTTCTGCCCTGGATAACGAGGGGCTCATTCTCTTGTGGGCACTTGTGTGGCTTCTCCTTCCAGTGCCAACCAACTCACCAGCTAACTGGGTGTCCTACAGTTCAAGTCCATCCTGACACTAAATACCCAAAGTTAGACTCCGAGTTCCACGAGACTGCCCTCACGCCAGACGCCAGCCACAAATGGGATGTCCAGGTCACCCACCCTCTGCCGGCCAACTACAAATTCAGGGTTGCCCACAACCCCCTCTTTAGGTTTGATCATTTTCTAGAATGACTTGCAGAACTCGGAAAAAGAGCTTTACTTATGTTTATCAGTTGATTGTAAAGGATGCCACCCAGAAACAGCCAGGCGGAACAGCCCCACAGGACAAGGCTGGCAAAGGGCATGGAGTTTCCAGTTCTCTGCAGGGGTGCCACCTGCCCTGCACCTCAGTGTGCTCCCCAATCTGGAAGGTCCCCAAAGCCTGTTGTTTAGGGGTTTTATGAAGGTTCCATTGCCATTGGTGACTGATTTCACTTTCTCATCCTGAAGCTATCTGACCCCCGTTTATTTCTCTAAAAGCCCTCTCACCAGAATCTCCAAGACAGTAAATTCCAAGGGTTTTAGGACCTCTGTGTCAGGAACCAGGGACAAAGACCAAATACTTATTTTCTATTGAACCACAGGACCTCAGTTTTAAAGATCTGCTGGCCCTGCCCAGGCTGACCTGATGCACGAAGCATGGAGAGGAACTCAGGACAGACCACAATACAGATATCTCAGCCCCGTCCCGCCCTGGCAGAGCCATGCCACCTGGGACAGAGCACTTATCTGCCTGGCCATGTGCCAACCGCAGAGCCTCTAGCCACAGCCATCGCGCATCGGTGCTCCTTTCCTGGGAACCTTGTATGCATAGGCACCATGCTGTGAGTTACACAGGAACTATTGCTAATCCTCCCCACAGTTCAGCTGGGCGACTGTGGTTATCCTGACCTCAGCAATGGAGAGAAAGGGATTCAGACAGGGGAGCTTCTAGTCAAGGACACCCTGCTATGGAGTGAGGGTCAGTTTTCTGCCAGCAAAACATTTCTGTCTCACTGGCAGCACAGAGACACAGCAGCAGTTTCCACAGGTAACCTTAGGGGGACAGTCACACATCTTCCCTGGGACCCCTCCACATTCCCTCTCAGTCAGATGTTGTCAGATACCACCTCTACCCCATCTCCCAGAGTTTATCCTCATTCCCATTTTCTCGTGAAACGTTAAGTCCTAGCTGCAGTTGAATAAACAATAGCAAGAATTTACATGCCCCTTTTTAATCGTGCAGAACACGACTGAGCCAGGTGTTGATTTCTTTTGGACGAGCAAGGTTTTTCCAGAACGAGAGTGCCTTCTTCCACCTTCCCTGTGCTCTACCTGGTGGACTGACCCCTGGGGCTGCCCGAGCACCAGGTCTCTCCCACAGGAGCTCCCAAGCTTGTCCTGGCCAGTGCACATCCTAACACACGCAGCCTTGTGGGGGCTGACCATCTGTCTGCTTCAGGCCTGCAAACATCCACTTCATCAGCTCTTTCATCTGGCTGATTATTTTGAAGCATTTCCTAATTCAAAACCCAGCGGACGCCTCTTACTCCCTTCCAAACTCACCAGAATCCTAAGAGTCCTCCTGTCAGCGATGGGCCTGCCCCTGCCTGCCCAGGTTCTCTAACACCTAGGCCACAGTGCCCAAAGGTCCCTTTTCCTCAGAGTTTGTTTTCTGGCACCAAGTCCTGGGGCCTATTTTACAAGTAACATCTTGTCTCTGTCTCCTAAGCTCTCTGCAAATTTTCGTATGTTCTGGGATAAAAGTTACATTTTTCCCCCAGCAAGTATTAGAAAAGCTAAAGTTCAGAAACATTGAAATCTCTCCTGTGCCTCCTTGGCCATTTCTAATCTTATCCAGGCAGGAGCAGAGATTGTTGTTGCATCCGTAACAGACACTAATTAGTCTGAGCTAGAAGCTGGAGATTATTTGAAAAGAAAGCATAAGTGTAATTGTACCAGGCAATCACTGTCCAAGCAACTGGTCATCAATAATCAATATGCATTTCCTGCCAATACTCTCCTCTTAGGACAGAATGTGATTCCCAGGATGCACACTCTATCCATGCTGGCAACCCACCCCCTCCCACCACCTTTATCCTGGAGCTTTCTGAGGCTCCCTCCACCCAGGACAGCCGCACAGATGCTGCCAAACCCCTACCTCAGCTCCTGCTGTCAGCAGGGAGGGGACCTGGTTGAGGGCAGGGAAGGGACCTGGTTGAGGGCAGGGAGGGGACCTGGTTGAGGGCAGGGAGGGGACCTGGTTGAGGGCAGGGAGGGGACCTGGTTGAGGGCAGGGAGGGGACCTGGTTGAGGGCAGGGAGGGGATCTGGTTGAGGGCAGGGAGGGGACCTCATTGAGGGCAGGGTTCAGTTTATTTTTGTCCGTATCCTAGAAGATCATGATACACATTGACAACTACACATGCCGACATGAATCCATGTAATTCAACCTAGGGTGTTTTCATACCACTAAATAAATTTTCTCTCTGGTCCTGAAAGGATTTAAAGCAATTTCATCAAAGGAACAGAGTCAGGTGGAGATAAAGTTAATGAAGTAGGGGTAGAAATTTAGAATCAAGAAAAAGAGCAGGAAGCCACACAGAAAACAGCAAGGGTTTCACTTTAGCATGATGTCCTTGCTTTGTTTGTGCTTTAAGTGATGGATTTCTTACCAAAAAAAAAAAAAAAAAAAAAACCAGCCATTTATAAAAACAAACGCACTTTGATGTAAAATTGTCAAGAAGGTGCACATTCAGCCTTTTGGTTTCACCTCTATGATGCTGAACGTGAGAAATGGCTTTTCAGACGTATTGCCAAAACAGTTTTGGCTACTCGGGTTGGTTGTTTTCTTCTTTTTGACCTTGCATGCCGTGCAAAATTGTGTGTGTGTGTGTGTTTCCCCCTGGCAGCCAGAAAGCCCAGAATGAAATCTCATGTTTGTTTGCGGCAACTATGCTAGGACCATTTAGTATTCATTGTGTCTTTCCTCCTTGCTATGGTCTGATTTGACTAAAGGACAAGGTTACCACATGTTTAGACCGTCTTAAGAATGCTTTGGGGGTATTTAACAAAATAAATGACCAGCTGTGACTTAAGCACAAATACATTTAATTATTTCATGGGAAATAAGGACTGGATAGAGCTGGTAGCAGAGTTGGCTCTGAAGCTCAACAAACTTCACCCAAGTTGTTTCTACTTCCTGCTCCTTTGTCCCAGTACTGTCAGGAATGTCTCCTCCTAAAGTCACAGCTGTTGTGGCTTCTAATACCTTATTCTCACTGAGCAGCTCTGAGTGAGACAAAGAATGGCTGGAGCCATAGCGCCTTCTCCTCCAGTGCCTCCCTCTGTTATCAAGGAGCAAAATCTTTCCCCAGAGTCCCTAAGCAGAGCGCTTCTCACATCCCATGGGCCCAAATCCCATCACACCATGAGAATGGATGGGAAAGAGTAAGACAGCCAGGACTGCCTTAGCCCAACCATAACTTATCGTCTGGGCTAAGGAGTGAGTGACCATCTGGCAGGAAAATGAGAATATACCACGCAGAGGAGAAAAGTTCCAATTAAAGTGTATATGACACTTATTACAAGTTAGAAATAATTACAAACATTGGCATTGACCAATTTTTTAAAATTCATTTAACAGCTCTCTGAAGTGTTATTTTATCTTAATCCCCAATTCAGGGATCAGGAAACAGAGATAGGTTAGACAATGTGTCCAAAGTCACACAGCTAAAGAGTGGTTGAACTGGAACTGAAACCCAGGCCACCACGTGTCACCTGGTCTCGCTGTATACATTCATTCACTTTTATGGAAGGAAGTGCCAATACAGACTTTTTAGAAATGCTGATTCTCATAGTTTGGCTTTTGAGAGACCAAACCTAGACAGAAGATATGAAGGCATAACCTGAGATGACTGTATAAAGACTTTAATAGAACCCAGTTCTTTGTAGACGGGGCAGCATCTGTAAAGATGGGCTTTTAGAGCTGACTAACCTGAGTGATTATCAAATACAATTTCTGCAATGTGTAGATGAGAAAACACCTCTAGAAATGGAAGCAACTTGTGCTCTACTCATAAACTGACAGAGGCGGGGTTAGGGTCGAGATTTTGTCTACCAACTATTCTGAATATATATGATTAATATTTTTTCTTTCATCTATATTCTCCAAGAGCTGCCATTTTCTTCCCCGTTTTACCCAAAGACGATGTGAATGGACAAAGCCCGTGTTGCAATGCATGTAGCAGAGGGTACCTGTGTGTGAAACAGTGGGGGCCAGGGGAAATAATGCTGTGGTTCCCTGGGTACCATTAGCCAGATCTCATCCAGCAACGGCCTGTGCATGATTAGAAACCAGGCTCACTGTGACAATGTAATACAGTAAGAATCAGAAACAAAAAAAGCATTGCCTGGGTTCTACTCTTGGCTACTCACAACCTCTTTGAGCCTCAGTGTTTACTTTGTGCAATGAGATTGTTATATCTCTTAAGATTTGTGAAGAATCAGGGAGATGATATGCATAAAAGCATTGTTTAACTATAGAGAAAGTCACCTATTCACTTCCATTATTATTACGTATTATTACACAAATATAGGCTCTGGAAATCCCTAAAGTATTTTCTAAATCAGCATAGAGATTTTAGGATTTTACTAATTGAAATACAATTGGTCAAATGCTCCAGGTTGGAAGCAGTTTGCCGATGGCAATGGCAATGGCAATGAAGAGATGTCAGAGCGGATACTTTCTGACGAGAGCACCTCCCCAGTACCAGTGGGTCTTCAGTGGACACTGGCCTTACTAACAGCAGATGTCATCAGGTCCTTTGTAGCTGATGACACATTGGAACCTAGAGAGTTCACCCACCTTTGTAAAGGGCAGAGGCCACTCTTTAGCTGTGTGACTTTGGACACATTGTCTAACCTATCTCTGTTTCCGGATTCCTGAACTGGGGATTAAAATAAAATAACACTTCAGCAGGATGCTGCACCTTCTCTAAAGCTTCAGAAGCTGAGTGCCTGCCTTGGGAACAATTCTAGGACTTGTTTCAACTGGATTATTTTACTGAATTCATTCAGCATCTTCTTAGTCTAATATCAACAGCAAAGCTAGATATAGGCAGGACAGCACTGCAGCAGAAAAGAATAAGACAGCCGATCTCAATAATGAGGTCTTTAGCTAGAATTCACTGAGTACCATGTGCCAGGAAATGTGTTCAGCATAATAACAAAATGATCTCTTCTTACAGAAAAATAGCGTGAACAGTTCCCTCCCTCTTGATACTTTCTACAGACTATTGAAATGTAAAAAGACAAGGAAGAATTTGGTGGTAGAAAGAACCCTGGCTGCATGGAAGTCTGGAGATGCCACTTCTGTTTCTGGCTGTATCAGTGACGATGTGGCCTGCTTGGTGTTGGGAAAGGCCCTCTTCTGGGCCTTGAATCCTTCATTTGTAAAACAATGAGATCTGATAAACTCACTTTAAGACCCCCCCCCAGTGCTGACCTTCTCTGAAACTAGCTCCTGAAAAGAGAGGTTTGGTTTTCAGCTCCTTGAAAGAAAAAGAAGAAGAAGAAGAAGAAAAAAAAAAAAAAACCCAGTGCAGGGAGGGGCATGCCACAGGAAAGTAGAATCTGCTTCTGCCACTGGTCCTGCTGGTGACAATGAAGATGTTCCCACTTCATGTGCCAAACCAGCTTGTCACAGATAGAGCGTGGTGTGAGCCAGCTTCTCCATAGACTTCTGGCTCCTGCCCATCGGCTCAGAAGGAGCTCAGCTACTGGGGAGAGAGAGCAGCTCATGACTCAAAATCACTTCCTGCTGCTAATGCAGTGAGACATCCATCCAAAGGCAAGAGTGTCATTAGGGGACCCTGGAGCTTGTCTTAATCAATAGGGACAAGATTACCACAGGATCTCTATCCCTTGAGAAATTTTCAGTGGTGCCAATGCTCCCTATTAAAGGCACAAGTGTTTCCTCATCTGCAAACATCAGCTTATATCATGCTTAAGCCTACTGGCTTGTGCATGTTCACACATGCAAACACATGCTCAGGCATGTAAACACATGTACACACACTCATGCATGCACACACACATACTCAGGCATTCATACCCATATACACACACTCATGCATACACACACACATACGCCCACACTCACTGAACAATGCTAGCTATTGTCTCTGGACTGATTGATGACACATGAAGTCCTTCATCCTACACTGATGCACTGATGAATTCTGGTGACTACACAAAGAAGATCTACTAGGTACCTTATTCTTGATTTGGACTCAATTTTTCACTTACATGAAGCAGGAAAAAAAAATAAGTACATATCTGGGTGCTAGAAATTTTCACTTTAAATGTTAAAGAATATATTTGTCCCCAGAGCTAAAATATTATAAATCTAAAATAGAATCCTAAAGATTGATGGGCTCATATTGAAGGGACCTGATGTTTAAAATCTATTTATACAACTAACTGTACAAGCCAATGATGTTAAAACATAATAAAGACTAAGTTAGCCCTTTAAGTGATTATATTTTCATATACTTCCATGTTGCTAAAACTGAAATGCTAGTCTGGTTAACCTATGAAATTTTTGCTAGTAGTCAACAAACTGGAACATGGTAGGTGGTTAAACCAAACCCAAACTGAACATAAATCAAAACTCTTTGATTCTTGTTCACTGTTAAAGGTCAAATGTCTCCTTATAGCAACAAGCATACATCTGTATTGAAATAGCAGGCAGAGAGCTTGCTGACTGTGATTTCAGGTGCTTTAGGTGGTATAATTCTTCCAAGACAAACTGCACTACACAGTATTATCATCAGGATTCCAAAGTGCAAGGAGACCTCCTTGAGTTTGGCCTTGACCAGCAGGCAACAAGCATGGAGATGGGGTTCTGTTTGGGTTGATGATTTTTTGGTTTATGTTTCTTTGAGTTGAGTTTGCTTAAATGAAGGAGGATCATGGTGGAGATACCATATGTGATGACAAGGACAGCAGCCTTAGAAGGCAGAGGCCATTACTGTTCCCATTTCACAGGTGAGAATATTGAAATTTAGGAACCTAAGTACTAAGTACTAAGAACCTAAGTACCTTCCCAAAGACACTCATCTGGTCAGTAATAGAGTGGATCTGTGAATCCAGCTTTGCCTCACATGCCCGATCTCTTGCTCTTTGGCATGACTCGGTTCCCTGGAGCACATCATAGCATTTCATGCCTCTAGCCAGGCCTGGGCTATGCTGCTTTGACTGGCTAGAACACCCATGGCCTATTCATCTGCTATTCTTCAAAGCTCAAGTCATATATACTCTTTTTCACTTAAATGTCTTTGGTGGCCTCAGACAAAATTATCTATTCCCCCATTTATGTTCCCATAGACTATTGTGAGTACTCATCATTTGTCTGGAACATAAGGTGGGTAGAAGTGAGTGCCAGGGAATGAAGTTGCTATGTTAAGATCAGAAAAGGAAGGACTTTTTACACCACGGTAAATAATTTACTGTGTAATTATTACAGACTGAACATTTGTATTCTCCTTCTTCCTACAATGTATATGTTGAAGCCCTAACCTCCAATGTGATGGGATTTGAAAATAGGGCGCTTGGGAGTAAATGAGATTTAGAGGAGGTCATGAGGTCGAGGCTCCTTGATGAAATTGGAATCTGTAAGAAAAGAAACAGGCCGTGTGTGGTGCTCATGCCTGTATTCCCAACACTTTGAGAGTCTGAGGCAGGCGAATCACCTGAGGTCAGGAGTTCAAGACCAGCTTGGTCAACAAGGTAAAACCCCATCTCTACTGAAGATACAAAAATTAGCCGGTCGTGGTGGGGAGTGCCTGTAATTCCAGCTACTCTGCAGGCTGAGGCAGAAGAATTGCTTGAACCTGGGAGGTGGAGGTTGCAGTGAGCCGAGATCATTCCATTGCACTCCAGCCTGAGCAACAAGAGTGAAACTCTGTCTCAAAAAAAGAAAAAAAGAAAGGAAACAGAGACCAGAGGTCCTTCCTCTCCCTATGTGAGGACACCATGAGAAGGCAGCCATCTGTAAGCCAGGAAGAGGGCCCTCACCAGGAGTCAAATTGGCCTTGAACTTAAACTTTCCAGCCTCCAGAACTGGGAGAAATAAACGTTTGCTGCTTAAGCCATCAGGCAGTCCATTGGGGTTCTGTCACAGCAGTTCCCACACACTCATAATACTGTAGTCAATGAGCATGTAGATTGGATTGTAAACCAGAAAATATCATGGTCACACTATACCAACAGGTATTCTCAATTTCAAAAGAGAAAACTACCCTTTTTAATTTTATTTATTTATATAATTACAAGCATCAACAAACATTTCTGTAAAGAGCCAGAGAGTACATATTTCAGGCTTGGATGCAGATCCCCAGTTTCTGTCTGTGGGCTGCAGGCCGTGGTTTACCAACGACGATATAATAGAATAGACTTTCCAAAAGAAACTTATAATTTCTCAAACACTTTTCTTTGCTGGGTAGACATCCAAGTAATTGTTTTTGCAAGAAATTGATTTAGGTATCATTTTATTGCAGATATAACTGATCAGACACATGCAAATAACTTTTAACAGTGTTTTAGCCTCCTTGTGAGGGAAATACACTAAGAACCCATTGCTGTTAAAGCATAGACCAACACATGTGTATTAAGAATCTCTCAAATATCAAACTTGATGTTTCAGGGGAGCCTCAGCTCATGGGGGGCTCATCCTCATTCTATAGAAGTCACCAACCCATTATCAAAGCCTCACACTAGTTTCATGTTATAAAAATAAACAAGAGAAAACAAGATCCTATATGGAAAATGTTGCCACCACAAGAATGTGGTAGCCTCTGTCTCTGTTATCTCCTATCTAAAAGCAGGTATTGCTATGGGACATTTTTCAAAAACTTCTCATCTCATATGAAGGTTTCCCCACAAGCATCCTCTATTTTCAGCAAATCTCAAGGATGTTTTGCTTGCATTGGGTCAAAGAATCACTCTGATTTATGTAAATAAAGCATAGACTAGGAAAAAGGGAACTGATTTTTATTTGTCGCTTTAAGGCAGACATTGAAGTAGACCTTTTGTCTTTATTCAGGTTTGTATCCTGCCCAAAAACTTAATGCAGTCATCACTCTTCCCCTGAATTTAGACATAATGAATTTGAGCCTCAAAGACCTTCCAAACCACATATCTGGAGTAACAACTGGGTATAAGATTTAAACCCTAATCATATATTCCAAGGTATATATCTGCTTTACCCCATCAGATTTTTTTTCTCTCTTATGCTCAGTGAGTTTATCAGAGCTCTTCTCCCAATTCAAAGCAACCCCTCATCTCTGAAGCCGAATCGTTGTCTGCAGTTTTCACATTAACGTGGATTCCTCCTTCCCTTCTCCTCCAGCAAAGCATCCTGAGTAGAGGGGCTCGCCAAAGGAAGCAGAAGAGGGGCTCCCCTGGTGGCTCTCCAAAGTGCACAGAGCTGGGATATGGCAGGGATGGGGGAGGCTGGGGGACCAGGGGGTCAGGCAGCTGAAACTGATGAGGCAGCCCACCAGCTATGTCAACAGAGCAGGGCGCCGGAGCGTTGGAGCCCTGGGGCTGATGGAGCCCTGGGCTGCGAGCCTGCCCACAGAGCCGCCAAGTCTAGACTCCAGATGTGTGTTCACTGCTACCCGGCCAAGTCAGATCCAGCGGGTAAATATTCCTACCAGATGACAGTGGGCTCAGTTACAGCAGTGATGACAAAAGACAAAAATAGGAACAGAGTGAATACCAGGCGCTGCTGCTGCTCCTTGGGGGAGGCAAACACACACTCACTCACACACACACACACACACACACCACACGTGTGCACACACACACTACATACCTCTCCAAGACATTATTATGGGCAGTAAATCGTATATGTTCTTACATTTTCTTGCTAAGTCGAAATAGTTCCAAGATGAATTGAAGGCTATTTAAGTAAATTAAACACTTAAAATGAGCTGAAATTAGGTGCATGGAAAGGACACAAGCAATTTACCTTCTGATTTTTAACCTTTTGAGAGGTGGACAGCTGAGAAAAAGACAGAAAGTAAGTTTTAAAAACATTGTTTTAGAATACAGAGCAATGAAATGTTCATTTGTTTGGAGAGTTGAGAGTTGCACAGCTTTAAAGAGACTCAGGATAAAACTGCATGATAAAAGTCTAAAAATAGATCTGTCCTCCAGCTTTCTTCAGGCCAAATGTTTATCACTATCTCCCACACCAGCCCTACCCAGAGAGTCATCAACTGCCTCACCTCGATTGCAGCTAGTTCTGATGACGTCATAGGCTGATTTCAAAATGTGGCTTTCAAAATCTGCCTCAAGCAATTGCAGGGAAAGAACATAGGTTTTCAATAATTCCTGGGTTATAATACCTCTTTGCTTAAAATATATTGACACCTGGTAGGAGGTAGGGTTCCACTTCCTTGTGAAATTACAGCCTTCCATGTATCAGAGATAGCAGCTGAAAATGAATGAAATGCTAGAATTTTTTATGAACTCCCTCACTCCATTCACGGTATCTCAGGAGATATTTAGGTAATATTATAGACATAGACACTTTCACTGTTTACTTACTTTACTTCTTGAGAGGATAGGATTTTATTTGGGGGAAAAATAGACCCAGAACTGGAGTCTAGATGATCGCCTTTAGATTAAAAAAAAGGGTGACCCCTGACAACCAGGGAAGGCAATTACTACTGGCCAATTAACCACTATTTTCCAGACACTTCACTTACTTTATCCCTTGTAATTTTCACAAGCAGCCCAAGAAGTTAAGTATATTATAGAATAGACGATTTCCACAGAATCACAGGGATGGTCCGTACAGAGCTGGGATTTGAACTCAATCTGCCTGAATCCAAATGGAAATCTAATATATGCTGGGGAAAGGATCTGGGTGGAATGAGAGGCTCAAGTGATACTGACCATGCCATCTTCTGGATAAAAATAGCATTCTTTTCTTTTATTTCTTTTCTTTTTTCTTTTCTTTTCTTTTCTTTTTTTTTTTTTTGACAGATTGTTGCTTGTCACTCTGTTTCCCAGGAGTGCAGTGGTACAGTCATAGCCCACTGCAGCCTCCAACTCCTGGGCTCAAACAATCCTCCCACCTCAGCCTCCCCAGCAGCTGGGACTGCAAGTGTGAGTCACTGTGCCTTTTTAAACTTTTTTTAATTTATTTTTATTTATTGTGTATGCATGTGTGTATGTGGAGACGAGGTTGTGCTATGCTGCCCAGGCTGGTCTTCAACTCCTGGCCTTAAGTGATCCTCCTGTCTCAGCCTCCCAAAACGCTGAGATTACAGGTATAAGCCAACACACCCCATATTTCCAAATGTAAACTTTCTCATATAATAATTTGATGAGTTCATAAAGTATAAAATCTTTCCGTTCATTTTCAGATCAAAAATAAAACTATATCTGCCAGAGTTGCTTGAATGAAAATTAACAATACATTGAATCTCAGCTAAAAACAAACAAAATCAATAGTATCTCAGAGATTCAGTACAGCCATAGGTCCTCTGACCACAGCTGGCTACATCATTGACTTAAACTTCATAAAAGCACCCAATTTAAACCTATAATAACGTATCTGAGTATTTCTCTTATCTCAAGGTCATTATAATAGAGCCTCAATTCTCATTATCACATCATAGTCTCTAAAAATCAAATTATTTAAATTGTATTATTTATAGTCTATACATATATTATAAATTTTACTATTTATTATTCAATTTTTTAATTAATTGGATACTTAATGAAAGGAAGTGCATGCTACCCACCTTTCCTTTATTTATGAAAGAGAAAATTTGAGTCACCCAAAGAGGTGAGAAGGATATGGAGGCTGTCCAGATGGTTCTGTCCTTGGCCTTTTTTCTCTGCTTTTGCATCATCCAAGATTCCATTCACTGTCATCATTTCAGCCGCCTCTGCTATGTAGTAAATGTTCCTGATTGTGCCTTTGGCTGTAGATATGTATGACAGTTCCACCTTTTACCCCAGAAGGGACAAACCAGGCTCTGCCCCTTCCTTCCAATGAGCCTCACTCCTTCCTGTCCTCCTCCCCCCGCTTCCCCTTGCCCTGCTCTCTCTTCTCCCGCATGCTTCTTTTCCTCCTTCCCCTCCTCCTCCTCCTCTGAATTCTCTAAAGACAGCGGAGCCAAAGCTGGCTACTCTTCTCTCTTGCTCCACTCATCTAATCAGTTTCCAAACCACACACCCTGCCTCCTCTCTGCCCCTTGGCCCACTTCTCTCCTTCCCTGTGCCATTGCTCAGATGGAGACTCACTGTTCTCCTGGGGTCTACACTACTCACTTTCACCTGTTCTGCCCATTTCCTGCCTTTCTGCGTTCCTTTTGCTTGATATTCTCCCGTAATAGGCTTTCCATTTGTTATGGATGGCATGTGTGTGTGTCCCCCACAAATGCTTATGTCAAAACACGAAGCTCCAATAGGATGGTATTAGAAGGCGGGGGCTTTGAAAGGCGATGGGTTCTGAGGTTGGGGCCCTCATGGTGGACGTGTGCCCTCATAAGGGGAGACAGGAGAGAGCTTGCTTCCTTTCTCTTTACTGTTTCTACCATGTGAGGATACGAGGAAAAGAAGGCCATCTTCATACCAGGAAGCAGATCCACCACACGCTGAATCTGTCAGGACTTTGATCTTAGCCTTCCCAGTCTCCAAAACTGTGAGAAATCAACGTCTGTCATTCAAGCCACCCGATCTATGGTAATTTATTATAGCAGCCCAAACTGACCAAGACATCATTGTTCTTCCTAAAAGGAAATGCACTTCATATGGCTTTTAGGCTTTGTATGCATCAGCCCAGCCTCATCTCCTGTCCCAATGGCCAAGCTGCAGTCAGAGGACCTTCCTTTTGTCCCTTGCACTTGTATTATTTTACCTCCACAGAGATTTTGTTCATGCTCTTCCCTCTGCGTGCATTGTCCTTCCCTTCAATTTGGCCTTGGCAATTACTGCTCATCTGTCAGCTCCTGCTTAATTGTTAATGCCACGAGGAACATGTTTCCTATGCTCTCCGGCTAGACCAAGGCAACTACTGTACACTGTCATGGTGCTACAGGGTCTCCTCAGTCATCAAGTTGCAGCTTTTCATGTATTCATGTTGTTTGATTTATATCTGTCTCCTTTGTGATATTATAAACCATGTGAGGGCAGAGACCTGATCTGGCTTTGCTGGCCATTGTAGCTACAGTTCCTAGCACATGTTCTAATACATGAATAAATGCTCAATAAGTATTTGTGGACAGAAGGAAAGAAAGATGGTAAATGAAAAAGAGGGAGGTTTATTAGTTTTCTATTGCTGTCTAACCAATAACTGTAGACCTAGTGGCTTAAAGCAACACAGACTCATTGTCTCCATTTCCGTGGGTCAGGACTCCAGCATCTGTTTGCTGTATACTCCCGTCAGAGTCTCACAGGGCCAAAGGCAAGGGCTCAGCCAGCTTTGTCCTGTTGTAGAGACTGAACAAGGAAAGATTTGCTTTCTTGCTAAAGGTCAGCTGGTGGCCAGAGCTCATGGAGGCTGAGTTCAGGTCCTTGCCAGGTGACCCCACCCGTAGACCCTCTTACTTTTCCAATTACTCTACTTCAGAAAGGGTCATTTTAAGGCTCCTTAAAGGACCACCTGAGCAAATCAGGCACACCTGGATAATCTACCTTTTGATGGACTCAAAGTCGCCTGATCAGTAGAGCTGTCACAAGAGTGATAACACCGTCTTCACAGGCTCTGCGGGCAATCCGAAAAGGGGGCCATGGGAGGCACCCACCTCCAGAAAATGAGATCTTGGGGAATGTCTTGGATCTCTGCTGCCCACAGAAGGACGCAAGTTGTAGCAACCAGACAGGTGAACATCATTGTTCCTCAAGGTGGATGTTGGTTAGAATAACAGGCTTTCAGAACTTTGCCACAGGCTGGTTGAGAAATGTTGACTAAGTTAGAACCTTTCTAAGTCTTCATTTCCAAATATATATGATTATAATAACAATAATATCTTCTTCAGGAGTTTCTATGAAAGATTAAATGTCTTCAGCCACAAAATAGTCTGAGCAGCATCCCTGGGACATAGGACATACCCATGAGAGGGACCTGTCTCTGTTGGGATTCTTACATGGCTTTGGGGAACAATGGATCCAGGATTTGAAACACGGATCTTCCCCGGAATACCTAGAACATATGGTCTCCAAAATTAGAGAGGCAACATCCAATAAGCAATATATTTCTGGGGGAAAAAATCCCCTTGGAAACAGGAAGCTAAAGAGAAGACAAAAAAAAAAAAAAATCAAATCCAGGCCTGGTAGTTACCTATTTCATTAAGGAACATTCACACCTTCCTTAATCAAAGAGTTTTTAAACCTTATTTGAAGGAAAATTATATTATTTTATAAGTTTTGAGTCATACACATAGCAAGTGTGAGCAAAATAAAAGAGACTTTGATCTGACTGCCTATTTTTATTCTGTTTTACACCAAGTTATCTGCTCCTAAATCAAAGTTCATAACATTTTCCACTTAAAATGCCCCCACATCCTACTGTAGTTATTTCTCATGTTTCAAACTCCCATTCTTGCTGATGAGGGCTTTCTTTTCTACCTAATTTATTTGGATTCTGTTTTCTCCAGTATAATGTAGGAACTTCCCACAGAGTTGATGAGATCACTTGCTGCAGCCTCAGCACAGGGCTGAAGCTGAGTCAGGCCTGGCCAGGCCACCGCAAAGGCTGTCATTAGGACTGATTGTCAGAGATAATGTAAAACCTCAAGAAATGTCACTGACATCCAGAAAATGGGAGTGGAAATCTACCTTGCAGTACTATCCACTTATACCCTGTGATCCTGCCGAAACGTCCTCCTGATCTACGGCTCTCACCTCCTTCCTATCAGCCTTCCTTGCTGGTGACAGAATGGTACCTGCACGCTGGAGGAGAACCCTCATAGGCCATGCTTGGTCCCTGGGGTTTGGGGGCAGCTTGGGTTCATGAAGCAGAAATGATGTGGAGGGAGAAGCCTTAGTCTTAACCTCTGGCATTGCCACTTGCTGCCACCATCTGTTCCTTTGCCTCCGTGGGCTCTGGTTTCTGCTTCTGCACCCCCTCAATGGGATAGTCCCAGCACTTGCCATACTTACCTCCTGTCTCTGTTGTTTGTGGAATCAGATGTTGGATGGGACTTCCTCCACGTGTGAAACCTGGTTAGAATCTGGAGTGAGAGCTTCATGACGTTTCCATGATTTCTGCAAGTGCCCCCACCTCGATGCCTCTGCCCCCAGTTCTGTGCTCCTTCATCCTATTCAGCTGCGTCTTTTAATCTAATGCCCTTTGGCATTTCAGTCTCACAATTTTACTAAAGGTGTGAGGGCTATTTGGAAGCACCACATTCTATATTGTACAGTCTCAGCCATTTGGTTAATTGTACCCCTTTCCTCCAAGTCTTCCTGCAGTCGAGTCTTCTAGGGAGTGATGTCCAATTCCCCAGGCTGGGGCTTTTCACAGGCCAGCAGGCAGCCAACGCAGCCTGTCCTGCCTTCAGGAGAACTTTGATGGATGGAATAGTCTCCGTCTCATAATAGCAGGGCCTAGTGAGTTATTATAGGAAGGTCTTTGGGAGTGCTTTGATACTGGTGAGATAATACCAAATGTCAGGTATAATTAGTGTCTTAGACCATTTGAGCTGCTCTACAAAATAGCAGAGACTGAGTGGCTAAATAACAGAAGTTTATTTCCTACCCTTCTAAAGGCTGGGAAGCCCAAAATCACGGTGTTTGGAGATTCAGTGTCTAGTGAGGGCCTGCTTTCGGGTCCCTAGATGGTACTTTCTTGATGTGAGCTCATATGGGAGAAGGGGTGAGGGATCTCGCTGAGCCTCTTTCATTCAGACCATAGCAATTCATATCATTTTGAACATGATGGGGCATAAAAACTTCTGCAAGGACAACCGAATGGAATCTGCAGCAAATCTTAGTGATGGCTGGCCTCATGGAAGAACTCAAACCTTCATGTTAAATGTGCATCTTTTAACTAAAGACATCACACTGTGGAGGTATGATCCTTAAATATGCAAGTCCTGCAACCATCACTCCATTCACCTTGCAAAAGCAAAAATCCAATAATAAGTTGGGTCCAGAACCAGACCAGAAAGGATGGCTTGGTCAATGGCAACACAGTTTCATTGAAAAATAAAGCCAAATATGTGTTAGATTACTTCTTTCTGTCTATTCTATCAGTACCATGAAAAGAAGGTTGAGCAAATATTTATTAAATTAATCAGTGTCTCTTGGAAATATTTTATTATTTTTTCTAATATTCTATGAAAGAGAAAATGCATACAAAATGATATAAAGAAATAAAGAAAAATATAAACAATAACAATGCACCTAAAACCAGCTGAAGAAACAAAATATTGCAAACACAGTTGAGCCCACTTTCAACCAATGCTTCCCCAACCTCTCTCTTCCACCTTCCCCAGGGATAAGCTCCCAGAGGTAACCACTGGCTTGAACTGGATTTTTATCATTTCCATAGTTTTCTCTGTCTCTTTTCTTGTTTGTTTCCTTGACTTTTCCTACATATGCATGTGCTCCTAAGCTATATTTCCACATTTCTGTATTGGAGAGCTTTCTAACCACTGTCCTGAGGTGCACTGGTGTGCCTGGAATGTCTTACAAGCTGCCAAGTGCCTTAGTCAGCCAAGGGCTCCATCACAAAGTGCCATGGACTGGGATGTCAACAAGAGATGTTATTTCCTCACAGCTCTGGAGGCTGGACGGCTGAGATCAAGGTGCCCACAAGGCTGGATTCCCGAGTCTTTTCTCCTTGGCTTGGATATGGCACCTTCTGGCTGTGTCCTGGCACGGCCTTTTCTCTGTGCACCTGCATCCCTGTTCCTTCCCCTTCTCATAAGGACACTAGTGGGGTTAAAGTCCCGCCTTTATGATCTCATTACAGGAACCATCTCTAGAAACTGTCATGCTGGGCATTGGGGCTTCAGCATAGGAATCTGGAGGGACACAGTTCAGTCCACAGTGTCATGTCAGTCATCTTTTCTGCCCTCCACAATCTCGCTGATTTGTAAGTAAGCAAACATGAAACAATGTTTCATGAAATCACTGCCCTGGAGACACAGGAGAACCGCTTGGCACACTTGCCAACCCTCCACCGCCCTGGCCACCTTTTTCAGAACTCAAGACTCAGAACTTCTTTGGGGGAACTTCTCTGATTTTTCACATTCCCCATAAGAATATACTTGGATGATATTCTTGGATATGAGTTTGGTTTCTCTTCAATGGAAATTCAATGCCCACTTTTTTCATCCTGATCATTCACAAGAATAATGAGTATGTGAGGGAGAAATGACAGACTCTTTCTTATTTAAAGCCTCAACCTGTTTGGTGTACATCTCTCTAGCAGGATCTCTGGAATGTGGAAACTCCTGGTCCATGCAGATCAAATGCCGTCACCAGTTTAAAAACAAATTAGTCCATAATAACTCTCTGAACCTGTCCTCAAACAGCCCTCTCTGTATATCTGCATCCCTGTTCCTTCCCCTTCTCATAAGGACACTAGTGGGGTTAAAGTCCCACCTTTATGATCTCACTACAGGAACCGTCTCTAAAAACTGTTATGTTGAGGATTGGGGCTTCAGCATACGAATTTGGAGGGACACGGTTCAGTCCACAGTGTGGAATTATGAAATTATGAAAGCCAGTGACAAGCACTACGTTTCAGGCAGTCACTCCATGGTCCTCCCCAGAGGAACTCCACCAACACTGACAGCTCAGGGCTAACTTATTCTCCAGGAATTATCCCAATTGCCTGCAATGCAACACAGCTGCCTCTGCAAGAGACCCTTTCCCCTTCCCCAGGGACAGCCTCCATCCTGTGACCAGCCAGTGCAGACAGCGGAAAGGCCTGGCCTCCTGGCCTCCAGATAGAACAACACTGGGTCCAGAACTCCCTGTGGGATCTGTGAGGCCTTTGCATTAACTATATTTCAGTTCAACAATTTCATTTGTTCTATTATACCCGTTTCACTCCTCCATAGAGGCACACTGCCATCAACTTCCTGACTCAGATTTCTATCTGTATCTGCTGCCTGAGGAACCTGACTTAGAGCAGCTGGTGCCAGGCCTGGTCTGAGGAACTGGACTCTAAAATGGAATTCCGGAAGTGGGCAGCCTTCTGGCCGACAGGCAGTGAAGACCCCGTCACTGGGAGCCAGGGACAGAAGCATGAAGAGCCCCAGCAAGCTGCACCGCAACTGTCCGTTTCACAATCATGAACTAGGAAGGGACACACTGCAGGGCACGCACAGGGCGCAAGACCCCACACATTTGAGAAATTCAAGGGATAGGATAATTCTGAGGACATGAGACTCCAATGACCATTGTTGAATGTTGTTGATACTTTGGGGCAGAAAATTTGATATTTAGGTCCAGAAGTTCATTGTCAGTGTAGCAGAGCTCCAGTGGAAGTAGAATCTCAACTTCAGCAAAGTTACTACCACGCCAAGGTTAGATCCCTATTTGGGAAGTTGGGTGCTGAGATTTGGGGCTGGAGTATGGACATCAATGCTTTTGAAAATTTCAAGCCCCTTCATCTGTCCAAACCTCTGGGTAAGCAGAAGTAACCCACTCCTCCCTGCTAAGATCAGGTGACCACTGCCTTACAAGAGAATGAGAGCCAGAACCACTTCCTCCCTACCCCTCACCCCTGCTTAAGACCTATCCCACCAGCTCTCCTAGCTACCAGGTCAACACTAAAGTCTCAGCACAATATGGCTGGGAATATGTTGGGCCTGCTGAAAAGGAGAAGGACTGTTCCCCAAAAGACCTGCAGGGCCTTTTACCAACATGTATCAGCAGGAGCTGGGAGAGTGGAGCCTGAAGACCTGGGATCAAGGTGAAGGTGAGATATAGGAGGACAAGGGCAAAATCTCCGGTGACCAAGGGTTGAGCACACAGGCTAGGGCCGTGGGGGAGGATGCTAACACACCGTGGAGGCACTGGGAAGCCAGGAGAAAGCACCAGCCTATGCTAAGCGAGACAGGAATCCCAGAACATCTCAGACATGAAAAAAGAAATCAAAAGTCTCAGAGAAGTGGGGTTGCTGGTGCGAATGTGCTATAAAAGACCACTTGATTTTAACAGGGAGGAGTGGAATATCCAGCCAACTAAGCATCACAGGAGGGCCTGGAGGCTGTTTTCCAAAGCAAGAAGGAACGCCCTGTTGAATGGAGCATCAGTTTCACAGGAAAGCTCAGTGCGGCTGCTTTCTACAAGTCAAGACTGACAGTAGGGAATGCTGATACAGAACTGTGTCCCCTGATATCCATAACACAATAGGAGTCCCCAGAATCAAAAACCAGGTGGCAATGATTGATCATTAAAAGGAAGGTAGGTGCAATGATTGTAATGATTGGCAAAATCTGAGTGGCATCCAGGAACCCTGGCCCACAGTCAGCTGTGGAGATGCTGAACCTGACATTCCCAATGGCAAGAGAGATGGGCAACCAGTGAGTCAGGAGGCAAAGGGATGGAGTTAGTTTATATGGCACTGTATTGTTCAAGAGGAGGAGAAAAGCATTTCTTAATATAGATTAATTAAGTAGTAGTGTTATAATTCTTAGGGTAGCCACTAAACGAATGCAGGAAAGAAAGGGAAAAGAAACATACATAGATAGAAAGCACAAAATGATATAAATATATCCGTAATTATTTTATTTGATATAAATAAAGTAAATGACCCAGTAGAAACATAAAAGATGCCACAGAGTGAAAAAATTTCCAAATATAATCTACACATACAAATCATATCTTAAAGAAAATGTATAGAACTGACAAAAGTAAAAAGAAAGAAAAGCACACACCATGTAAACACCAACCAAAAGAAACCTAGTATATTAGATATAATATGTTTTGAGGCAAAACTCACTCATAAAGAGGATCAAATCACAACAATGGAACATTAAAATCACCCAGAAGATAAAAAGCTATTCTAAATTTGTATGCAGTCAATAACATAGTCACAAAATACATAAGACAAAAGTTGCTACCACTACAAGGAGAAATAGAAAAATTCACCATCATATGAAAACTTTTGGCACAACTCTTATTATTGATCCATTCACGAAGACCAAAACAACAACAACAACAACAAACGAATAGTGGAATATAGAGATTTAAAGAACTTGATTAATAAACTTGACTTATAAGTACATATAATGTTATCTCCCAAACTACAGAATACAGGGACTTTTAAAGCACACCAAAGACAGTTACAAAAATTAACTATATACTGGGTCATAAACAAATAATGACCAATTTTTAAAAGTGAATTTATAGTGAGTGTGCCCTCTGATGGCAATGCAATTATGCTAGAAGTCAAAACGAACAAAGAAAAGATAATTATAAAATACATATATGTTTAGAAATTAAGAATTCCATTTATAAATAATCCATGAGCCTATGGAGAAATCATAATTCATAATGGAAATTAGAAATATTTCTAAATGAAAAGTTAAAAATACATATTAGAATTTGTAGGAACTTTTCTAAATACATATGTTTAAAAAGAAAAATATCATAGCTTAGCTCCCACTTATGAGTGAGAACATATAATGTTTTGTTTTCCTTTCTTGAGTTACATCACTTAGAATAATGGCCTCCAATTCCATCCAGGTTGCTGCAAATGGCATCATTTCATTCCTTTGTATGGCTGAGTAGTATTCCATGATGTGTACACACACACACACGCGCGCGTGCATATATATGATATCATATAGATATAGATATCATATATAATATCTATGTAGTATATCATATATGATGTATGTGATATAAATATATATGTATGTAATATATATCTCATATGATATAATGTCTTTCCATATAATATATTATACATTCTATATTATATATACATATAAAAATATGATATAAAAATATTGCTTAGCCCCCACTTATGAGTATATATATCATATAAATCACATATCACTTTATATATCATATATGCATATATATGTATATATTATATATATCACAATTTTTTTATCCACTCGTTGATTGATGAGCATTTGGGATGGTTTTACATTTTTGCAATTGTGATTTGTGCTGCTGTAAACATGCATGTGTCTTTTTTGTATAATGACTTATTTTCTTCTGGGTAGATACTCAGTAATGGGATTGCTGGATCAAACAGATCTACTTTTAGTTCTTTAAGGAATCTCCACACTGTTTTTCATAGTGTTTGTACTAGTTTGCAATCCCACCAGCAGTGTAAAATTGTTCCCTTTTCACCACATCCATGCCAACAGAAAACCATTTCTTCAACAACCCCTACATTATAGGGACAAAATTGGATATATTAAATTTAGGAGCTAACCATGCCTTTGTCCCAGCGCTAGCACAGCTCCTTCCAGAAGCTTCCTCTGACTCCCCTGAGCATCTTAATGCTTGCTGTTTTGATCCAAGATCCTAATAGCACCCTTACAACATTGTAACATTGTCTTGTAATTTTCACACCTGTCACACTGGACTTTGAGTTTCCTCATAGCAGAAACTGTCTTATTGATCTTTATCCTCTGAAACTTAGCAAACTGCCTGCCACCTGGGAGATGCACAATAAATGGATGATGAGTTGTTAAATGCAAGAGTGCACCTACTGATGACATTGCATTTATCTGCTTATCTTACAGGGCATTACTAAGAGTTTAAGATAGTCTTCCTGCACTTGTAGTGAGAAGTTCTCCTTTCAGATTCCCTTCTACATGATGCGAAAGGCAGAATGTGTACAAAAATCCAGAGCAAAGTTTGCTAACAGAGTCCACCACTGTTCACCAAGTCTTTGTGTAGGGATACTTCTAGTGAAAACACAAATGTAGTTTATGGAAAAATGTGTTTTTATGTTGAAATCCTCCGGGTTTTTGTGGAAGCGGTTCTGCTGGGCACACAGCATGCACTGAAATCTCCTGTGAACTGCTTGTGCACTACTGGATTGTTGCATTTAATTGGGCAACAGCTGGTGATAATTTTCTGTGTATCAGGGATTTAGTGACTGATTCGCTCTTTGCATTGTGTTTCATTATCTTCATTTTTGTCCTTTCAGCTTTGGTAATGGGCTATAAAGGAGTGTGAGGCAGAGAGGAACTGAGAACCCGCCATGAGGCAGAGTCCTGAGATTTGCAAGCTGGGCACCATGTGCTGTTTCTTCAGGAAAAGCCTTTGTTAGCAAGTGCACAGACTCCCAATGCTTACCTTAAAGACACATCTGAGATTCACTTAATTCAATGCCATCCCTCTCAGTTGGTGAAACAGAGGCACAGAGAGGCAAAGGGGCCTACCTGCGATCACCCAGCAAGCCAGTTGCTGAGCAAGGGTTCAGGTCTAAGCCTACCTCCACCTCTGTGTTCTTTCCCCAGTACTGTAGTCTCTCCCTCCACCCCCCTCAACTGTCTTTCTCAAACATTACTCCCACCCACTGCATCCTTGATCAAGCTATAAGAAGGTCTGAGAAAAAGGCAGAGCAGTGACCTGTGATGTTTGACCTTTGAAATCCTCTAGCTCTTCCCAAGTGACCTCAGCAGAAGTCTGAAAACAAAGCAGAACACCAAAATCCCTAAGCACAGTAGGAATCCTCTCCTCCTGAGAATCAATTAGTGATTGTTGTAAAGCATTACACAAATGTTGTACTATTATTGGACAATCATCTGGCATGTATGTGCTGGCTAAGCATGTTAATAGGGACCTGGATAGTCCTAAGAGATGACTTGTCAATCTACAAGATGCCCAAGAGAAAAGGAAGTTCAAAGTTGAAGTCGTTAGAGAAAGAACAGTAGCTCCTCATCATTAGAGGGTAATGGCACTCAAAGGCTCTGTTATCCTACCCACTGGGCCCCTGGTGCCAGGAAATTAGGCTTGGCCCTGACTGCCTTACTCTATCTTTTTGTGTTATCTGAAATTCTATGTCACTTCAAATAATTTATGGAAACAGGCAAGGGATGGATGAATGGATAGATGGATGACAAACAGGCAAAGAGACAGAAAGATAATAAATATAGATGCTATATAAAAACTGTAAAGAAACAGCTGGTTTCTGCAGGGGACAGGATGCACCCTGCCTCAAGTCCCCTGAGCTGCCACTTGTACCTGGAGTGTTTTTTCTTGGCTCCTGGTGACCGACAGGAGACAGGGCTTTCCTGCAGCCTTGTCTGCAGACAGTGATGGTGGCAGGAGGTGGATATGACAGGAGACCTCAATTCCCTGCCTTGTCTTCCTCTGCAGCTTCCAGGAAGCAGGGAACAGCACATGAACACAAACGATGGGAGTTTTGTGCCTATGTGTCCAGCTGTTCAGGTACCAAGGTAAATGTAAATGCACCACAGCAAACATGTCACATGGCAGCTGCCATCCCTCAGTTCACCCTTGGCCAGTCTCTGAGGAAGGAACACAACCTTGGGCAGAAACAAGGAGGGAGCACAGCAAGGAAAGCTCAGGAGGCTGTGTTACCAAAGCAGAGCTGCCAGCCATTGTTCTGTGGAGAGTGACCTAGGTTTGGAAGAATGCCAGGGAATGGTTCAGCAGCTTGGATGGAATGGATGGAAGGAAAATAAATGTACCTTTTGTTGAATGACAGATATGACATGTATGTCCTCAGACAAAAGAAAAAGAGCCAGAAATAAGACAAAATGTGGCCAGAAAAAGCTTACCTCTGAGTAATTGATATTTCTTTTATGGACAGTGTGAATCTTCAACTGTAGGCTTTCCCTTTTTGCTTTGGTTGCCAGGGAGCCCATGCTTTAATTTTCAATTCAACTTCACTAAGCAAGTAACACCTTATGGAAACAATTCCTATAACTAACTTTCCCTCTGGTTTTTTCATACCATTTTATTTATATTTTCTCACATATTGACTTAAAACATCCATCTACATATTGCTATTTTATTGTATTATAGTCTCACGAGCTGCATCAAAAAATCTTTGGAACAAAGAAAGGTAGGAAAATATGCATGTAGGCCAGCAAGATTTGAAAATCAAAAAGCATGAATGAGTGTTCTAAACGTAACTGGAACCCAAAAATAAGGCACGAGAAGGAGAGCATGGGGTGCCAGGACACTTTTGTCCTGCTCCTAGTTGAGTGACCAGATGCCTGCAGCATTGGACTGATTATCTCATCTCCCCTGAACCCAGTTTCACCAAGGGTAGAAAGGGAAGAGTTGTTTAAATTGTGAATAAGATCCCTACCAAATATAATTTATTATTTGAAATGTGTGCAGTTTGTGTGCACCTCCCAGGAAGAGGGTTGGACTTGGGAGAGGAGTTTAGGGCCACAGGGTGCCACCCTGCAATTGAGACACTACTTGAGGAAGGAGGCACTGAAGCCTGACTGAGGAGTAAGTAGAGGTTCCAAGGACTCTGTTATTCGAAAGAGGTAAGAGTTGGCTTGGGAATTGGCAAATGAAAAGTGGAGAGAGAAGAATCTGAGCTTCCACTTTGTTGAACTCAAAAGATCTATGTGAGAAGAAAGGGGACTTTGCCAAGGCAGGACAAAAAGGGGGTTGAGGGCACGCAGCTCAAACCCCAGGACTTGGGATAAATGTGGCTACAGAGAGGAACCACATTCCTGTTGGCTCCTCACAATGGTGACCTTTGAGAAATCCCAAATGGAAGTCAAGGGCAGCCGCCATATGTCCTGACAACCGCAATATGATTATAGCTTCGGGAATGCAATTTAGAACCAGGCCACAGGGATGGGTGGAGTCTGCCTTGGTGGGAGTCGAGGACTCCAGCCATGTTCCATTAGGGCTGCCCAAATGCATGCCATACATTCACCCATGGTGATGTAGCTCAGCCATGTGTTCAATATTCTCCAAAATCACAGTCACGTCAATGGTGCATACTGGCTCCTATGTGGCTGGAAAATGCCAGAACATGGACAGAGAAGGCTAACATCTTAACCCTCACTTTTTGTGGAAACATCCAAGATCCATTCTGGATCTTAATAAGTGGAATCCAGTAAAAATTTGGTGAAACCTGATCTTACTGCCATGTTTGGTCAGAAAATCCAGGATTTCTGCAAATTGGTTGATTAGGACAGATACATACCAACATTTCTGACCTCAGAGCCAATGACCACTCTGTCAATCAAGCAGTAGATTTGTGAGTGTGTATGTGTGCATGTATGTGCATGTGGGTGTGCATGTATGTATATGTGCATGTGTGCATGTGTATGTATGTGTGTGCACGCGTGTAAGTGCATGTTTGTGTGTACATGAGTGTATGCCCGTGCTGTGTGCCATCTCTGCACTACTGTGCCTTACCCTGTAAACACAATATACCGTTTTCCCGCTTAAATTGCCTTATCCTATGAGTGGGCCACCCAACCCAATGTCTGTGTGGCTCACAGCAAGGTCTAAAGAAAGAAAGGTGAGTGTCTGTCTCCTGGGACATGTAGGATTTTAGAAAGACAATGTCAAGTGCAGATGTTTGAAGCAATAGGAAGAACAGGGATATGGAACAAAACAGAGCTACCTTCAATCCCAACTGCTCCCAAGCAGCAGGTCCCTAGAGAAATCTGGACAGCTACCTGGGCCTCCACTTACCTACATGTAAAATGGTAGGAAAAGCCCTGACCCGTGAGTGCTGTGCACAGTGAGTGCAGCAACGTCTGCAGAGGGCTCCCGGTGCTTAGCAAGCCTCCTTATGTCCTTCTTCCCTGTCCTGCCCGTTCTCTGCTGATAGGGGCCTGGCCACTCAGGAGCATGGCCCAGTTTTCTCAGCTATGTCATCCCTGTGGAATCAATGGGAGTGTGGGATGAAGGGAGAAGTGGTGAAGGAGAGGGGAGATGCTGGGAGTGACCTTATCGCCAGCCCTCGGCAGATACTCCTCAGAGATAAGCAGCATCTAAAATAAGAATCGCATATCACACTCCCCACTCCAGCATAGTCTGATACCATGGGAGAGTCCTGAGATAGCCTGGCATTGACCCCAGAGGGAAGACCCTGCCCAGAGGCTCCACTTTCCTGGTGCCCTTGTAGGGAGGGGACGGGCCATGGGGGGCCTCCTCAGGTGTGACTGGCACGAGGACCAGAGGGCCAGGCGCTTCTCATCTGCCGGGAGGGAAGCACCAGGGGCTGAAGGTGTAACCTGTGAGGATGCCGAGGCCTCCAGGAGTTCTACAGCCCGGCCCCAGCTCCAACACTGTGGGACCAGAGAAGAACCCGAGGCTCTCAGCCCCCAGACCTGTGCCTTCTCCCCACCAGCCCCTGCTTGCTCCCACAGTGCAGGGGCCCCCCTGAGCCTGAGTGTGGAGCCCCCAACCTGGGAGTCAAGCTGCAGCCTCCCCTTCCCGATAACCACCCCTGCAGCCACCCCTGCCCTATGATGAGGGGTGTGTAGCCTGGCGCGTAGAATTTTAAAAAGACGCTACCGTGGGGGTGACACCAGTGCCGTCCTCCTTGAGATGAGCTGATGCATGCCTCAGAGGAGACTTAGGGCTGGTTGGTTAGGGAATTCTGGAGTCACAGGGACACAGAGCGTTGTCTAGAAAGTGGAAAGGATGGAGTGGGCTCCCAGTGGGTCCAGGCTCACATGTTTGCCTTATCAGGTGAGGAGGGGCATAGCGGGAGAAGCTGGAGTGGGATTCTCTAAAACGCAGGGCCCAGAATTGGGGACTGTCTTACCTGGGCCAAGGAATGTACTGTTCAAACCAGGCAACAGCAAAGAGCAAAAGCCAAAGCAAGAAAGTGAAATAAGAGCTGAAGGAACGAGGGTGCCTGAGAGGCTGTCAGGAGGATCTTCATGCAGCATGGAAGTCACCATAACTCCATGGAGAGGGACACTCATGCACCTGCCCATGCATTTGAGACTCAGCAACATTTGGATACACTGCTGAGTGAGGAGCAAGGAGACAACAAGGCCACGCTGATGCTCCCGGACATCATCTGAGCTTCATTTCGGAGATTCAGGAGGGCTTGGGCCTTGCTGTGGGGCTGCTCAAGAAAAACTCATCACACTTTATCAATTCACTGCTCTCTGAAAAAAATGAATATGGAGCCAGGTGAGCCACAAAAACGTCTGCAGTGGAGAAAATGATTTTTTTCTCCTTACTGCAGGAACATGTCTGCTAAACCTGCCTGTGATTTTAAAATGTGGGAACCAGTTTTAAGTCAGGGATAGAACTTAGTATTAGAAACATGTGTAACCCAGGCAGCCTCTGGCTGTTCACCCCACAATCCACCTGCAAGATGTTGGGGAGCGTCTCCTTAGCAAAGCAGTGACCCAGTAAGGTGAGGTCCTGTCTGTCTTGACAGTCAATTCTATAAAAAATCTGTTCCTATGGTCATGTTCATATCCTTCCAGTTATAGGAAAATGAAACAAAGGAAAACATTTAGCCTTCTCAAGTTACTGTAGTTTTGAGCTGACTTAATTTTCCAATCCTGTCAAAAAAAATTCTTACAAGATTGAAATATGTCAGTATACCTATCCATGTGCATGTAGGACTTTATGTGAACTAAATTATTCACTCAGCAAACAAATATTGGCAACTCACATGGGACAGATGCTTGACTAGGTGCTAAGGCAACTATCCTAGTCACACAGGAGAGAGGGCACGATTCCAAGGAAAAAGAATGGGCTTGGAGCTTGAACAATTTTTATGGCCAGGGACATGTGACTCAAGCTCTCTGGACCTCAGTTTCTGGATGGAATGAGACATCAGTTATCATAGAGTGTCACTGGGAGAGAGAAGATAATAACCACAGATGCTTCACGAAGACAGGAATTACCTTGACCACCATTACTTTCTCAGTCCTTACACAAATTGCTCTTCTGTTGGGAGCCCAGAATTTTATCAGAAGCTCTGGGAGAGTAGAATGTTCTCAGCTTTGCTACAATCTACAATCTTTTTATATTAAAAGCTGAGCTTCATCTGTATGATTGTAAAACCTTGGCGGGGGATGGGGAACTCATTAACCCTTTCCTCAAGAAATCTAAAAATACATATATCTGCTTTTTTTATGTCTTTTGGTTTCAACCTAGAACAGAACATAAAACAAGCTTTAGGGTGACATGAATTGAGAAGGAGCAGAGACACTGGCAAGTATGAAGCTGAAGGCATCTGTGCGTGCATAATATAGTTTGGCTGTGTCCACACCCAAATCTCATCTTCAATTCCCAAGTGTTGTAAGAGAGACCCGGTGGGAGGTCATTGAATCACAGGGGCAGATCTTTCCTGTGCTGTTCTCATGATAGTGAATAAGCCTCATGAGATCTGATGGTTTTAAAAAAGGAGTTTCCCTGAACAAGCCATCTTCGCTGGTCTCCTGCCATGTGAGACGTGCCTTTCACCTTCCACCGTGATTGTGAGATCTCCCCAGCCACTTGGAACTGTGAGTCCAATAAATCTCTTTCATTTGTAAATTGCCCAGTCTCAGGTACGTCTTTATCAGCAGCAATGAAAACAGACTAATACAGCGAGATTCTGAGGGCCTGAACTTAGGCAGTTTGGGAAGTGAAAAATAAATAGGAAAGCCCTCAAGCTATGAGGTGATAGCTCACACGGGAGAGTGAGCCACAAGGCAGGAAGTACCTTAGAGGTGATGGGGGAGCGCCCTTGTAGGCAGGAAATTACTATTATGATTTTTGACATTAATTTTCAAGATGACTCACCCCATACCTTGTGCATCTGAAGCCCCCCACCACCAGCACAGCAGAGTCAATGTCCAGCTCTAAGAATCAGGGTGCACAGCCTGAACTGGAAACTACAAGCATGACATTATTTCAAATCATTTTTTATTTAAAAAAAAAAAGTCTAGATCAGTATATTCTATATATACGTGTGTGGGTAGGTGTGTGTGTGTGTGGAGACATATATATATTTTATATATATATATATATATATACATATATATATATATATGTCTTAATTTAAAATTAGTGGCATTGCATTTCCCCCAAATTAAATTTGACTCTCTATGAAGTCGCGCGGTGTGTTTTCTGTAATTGCAAGGGTCTTGCAGGGACAGTGCACATGCAGTTCCCTGGTGAGAGGCAAACTGTGGACAGTCGAGAGGGGATGTAGATGAGATAGGGGTGCAGGTGGGGTGGGAAGCAATGAGACCAGTGGCTGGGGGAGTTCGGGGCAGAACGGCCACATGCAGAGGTCCTGGTTCAGGCAGCCCGGAAAGCTCAGAGAGGGCCACCAGATGACTCTGGAAATAAAAGGCAATGGTGGCAAGTGTTGACACTTGAGGAAAGCTCAGAGAGGGTCACCAGATGATCTTGAGGAGTGAGGACGGGTTGAGTGGTATGTGTCTCCCAGAGACGGAATGAAGGGCTGGGTGGAAGTAAGGACAGATGCCTGTGACTTGTTTGAGCCATTTAACTTCAGAAGTTATGGGAGGTGACTGTCAGGCACAGAGGGGTAAGTGGAGGCACTCACAGTGTAAGCCCAAAGCTGCCTGAAGTCTGAGGTTCAGGACACCAGGGAAAAGCAGGAATGACACAGCACGTAGGCTGAGCATGCCTCACAAGACAGGGAGAAATGTCACATCCTGGGCAGCTGCAGAGAGAAAGGGTCCCCCAGGAAGACTGTATTTGGCTCGTGGAATCATCCAGCAAATACCATGCCAGCCCATGCTGGGTGCAGCTAATGTGGGTGAGGACCAGAGCCAGGAAACCAACAATGAGTGACACAGCAGAGAGGCGAAGGGGTCGGGCAGCCCCGAGAAAGAAAACCCAGGCAGCCGCGAAGAGGGTTTGAGCCATCTAGAGCATAGTGGATGCCCTTTGGTGTCCAGTGAAACCCTGGGTATCTGCTCCACGCCTTCCCACCACCTCCACTCTCCACTGGCCTCTCAGGTCTCCTGGAAGCACAGAAGAAAGAACCCCAGTCGCAGAGGCGTCCTTTTGCTGAGCACTGACCACGGGCTGCATCACCCAGCTGCATCCCCTGGGCAAGTCCACGAGGGAGCTACTGATGGTATCCCTGCTTTCCAGTGAGGGAGCTGAGATTACGCAGGATTCAGAAACTTCACTGAGGTCCCAGTTATCAGAGTCACAGGAATGAGACCTAATTTGTCCCAGAGTCCAACTGCAACTGTTAGTTAACACTCTGCATGCTACTCAGTTAGTTCGTGCACCTTTGAAAGGAGCCCTCCGTTGCAGCCTTCGGGTACTTCATTGAGGTCTCATAACTGGCTGCATGGCTCTGCCTCTAAGGTCAGATCCATTACCTAGATGCATGTGTGCAGGTCTGTAGAGGTATCCTTGTCTGTGGATTTGGGTCACTCCAAATCGGCAGTAACACAAGGCAACAAACAGCCTCCCTGAAGTGATACATTCCAACCAATTTTTACAAACCAGAAGCTTTCTGGCTCTGGGCCTGCAGATGTTTTCACCAGTGCCGTATTTTATTTTCATGCAAACCTGGATGTTTCTAGGTAGGATTTGCACTCTCTGGTTCCCATCCCCACCATGCCACCTGCAGCAACTTCTCACAATCCTGCCACTCTCTGTGCCCTGAAGACATCTGAGTTGATTACCCATGATTATACTAATATCAATGGATTCATGACCATTTTTGTTGCATATGTAATACAATTTAAAACAAGATCTTCCAGATAAAAAGAGTCCTTGTCCAAGTAAAGGAGGATAGTGACGACCTGTGTACCATGATTTTGCAAAAGTTAGACCAGACAGAAATGCCTGTGGTGGTTTTCTCGATTGAAGCAAGCTGCATGTCAGCTGATACTAAAACAAACAGAATACTCCCCCACAAAGAAATCAGGATACTAGGTACAATTTTAGAATTTCACTGCACATATATTTTATAATGAGTGGAGGGAGAATTATCTGACAGAATGGCCTCTGAGGAGAGTTCGTTGTTAGAATTAATGTTTCTTAAAAACAAATTGCAAATCTAGAACTATGGAGATAAAAATTTGTTTACCCCTCTAACTAGTTTTTGGTGCAATGAACAAACCACACACTATTTGGGACTTCCAGGAAATGTGGGCAGTGAGGTGACGGCAGACTGAGGACCTGCCTTTGCCCAGCTGTGTTCTGATACCTGGAAGGGATCTGCGAGTAAGAGTATAATCAAAATGCAGATTTAAAACCAATCCTGTCTTCCAAGTGGGAGGAATAGTGTTATTAAAGCATCAGCCACATCCTGGTCACTGGTGCACGTGGCCTCAGCCGCTTCCACAGCTCTATGGGGCTTCCTGATCCTGCCCTTACACAGCACATGGAGGAGCAGCAGGTGGGCACAAGGCAAGCTTGTGACGGAGCAGGGTTGCAATCCAGTCCCACTGGGAAACCACAGCTGGCACTCTCACCATCTGCATCCCCAATTCTATTTTGAGCCACTTTGCAATTTCCCGTAGCTTTCAACTGCCTCCAGAGAACTGCACCTGAGATTCACCCTCTGGCACCGGTGAGCATATTAGTCACCATGAGTCCAAGGAGTTTCACCACGTGTGCTGGACACCTTCACCAAGGCCCTCCTCTCTATATAGCCTGGAATGCACAGCTCTGCATGCAGGACGAGGATGGAAAGTGAGCCCAGATGGAAGCAGTTACTAAGAAGACCAGGACTTCAAGTGTCAGCTCTCAGCCAAGCACAGGCCAGCCATGTGTGCAGTTTGCTGCGTTTGTAAACCCAGTGCTTTGCAGTTGGAGGCAGCTGTGAAGACAGAGTGGGATCAGAACACCTAGAGTACAACGTGGGGGACACACATGGCCTTAGGGAGCCATAGCCAAGGACGGTCTGTGCTGCTATCACTCTCCAGCCACAAATCAGGGACTATTCAATTCTAGAGATGCTCCCCATGAATCATCACCCCTTCGCTTCAAAAGGCAGAGTCTTTCAGGTAGAGCTTTTCAGGTGGAGGCTGGTGAAAAGTGGAGCTGTGTATCTTCATCCATTCTTCTAGGCAACAGTAATCTACTGGGTTAAGGTCGTGGAGTCACCAAGGCTCCTCTTAGTAGCTGCTTTTTCCAGAGTCCAGCCCTGACCCTCCACCGGTGCAGACCCAGATGCTTCTGTTGCCCTCACTGTACTCGAGACCGGCCCTCATCAAAGCCAGCCTTGGCACACCATGACAGTGTGTTCACACCTCTTTCCTGTCCACACTGAGTACCCCTTGTCAGCAGAGACGAGGCCTTTTCACGTCTTATCCTCAGAAATAGACGTCCTCCTGGAGCAGGATCCCTGCTCCGTCAATGCTTGCTTTTGCAGAAGCCCCCATGGTGCCCATCTCCCGCCTTCATGCCTTCCTATGACCTGCTCCCCTTGAGTCTGGGAGAGTTTCATGACCAGCTTCTGGTGACTATCACTGTGGCAAAGTGATGGGACGTCACTTCAAAGATAAGGTTATAAGAAGATTACGACTCTGCTTGGAAGTGGTACTCTCGTTCTATCTCTCTCTTTCTCACTCAAACCTCCCCCAGGAAAAGCAAACTACCACATCGTGAGCAGCCCTCTGGAGACACCCATGTAACACTGAACCACCGCCTCTCACAACATCCCTGAGGACCCGAGGTCTGTCAACCAGGAGGGTGCACCTGGTCCTCCATAGCCTGAACCAAAGCTCAGTCTCCCCATTCCCTGACCACACAAACTGCGAGGCAATAAGTGTCCGATGCTTTCAGGCACTGGGTGCTAGGGTAAGAGGTTAGACAGCCTGAGATAACTACTGCCCATGTATCAAGAAACGGTGTGGATACAACTGGGTGTCCCTCTTTATGGTCTGGAAATGTGCCCCCAGTTGTGACACTCCAGTGCTCCTATGCTGAGATTGACGGGAAGTCTAGGATTCCTCCTGCCCGCTGGGTTCCCTGGCCAGGCCATGGCACTCTGGGCTGGGTCCCCCGGCTGCGCCGTCACACTCTGGGCTGGGTCCCCCGACTGCGCCGTCACACTCTGGGCTGGGTACCCCGGCTGCACCGGGCAGTGGGCAGGACCTTGGTCTCCTCTGCTGCCTCCAGGGTCTCCTATCTCACAGGCAAATCCTAAGACTGGTTCCTACCCATGAGAATCGGAGCTCAGGTGGATCCAAGAAACATGGACTCCACGCGACTCGGTCACGACATGGCAGAGTCACTAAGCCAGAAGCCACTGAACCCCAGACTGCACAGCCCTGGCTTCCCCTGGCCTGTTCCAGCTGCCCACTCTCATATACAGAATTCAGGGAAGAGGCTCATCCCTCCAGCTGGTTAGGACCCTGCTCAGTGACTTGGGCCTCACCTCACAGCCTTTTGGATTTAATCACTCTCACGGCCTGAGAACCTTTAGTGCAGGGTGAACCCTGCACTAAAAGCCTAGAATTGGGCCACTTGCCCATGACAACAGCCTCATAGACCCAAAATCACCTGTCCCCCTTGACCCTTCACAGGGATGCTTAGCAGCCCACGGCCCCAGCTCTTCCTCTCAAGAACCTTAACTTCGGGGGCATCACTGCCCTTCCCTGACTCCCTGGCCAAGGTCAAGCAGGGCAGAAGGAGCTGGGATGTGGCCCGAGGCACAGCAGCAGAGAAGGCGTGGCCCAGGGTGGGGAGCAGCTGTGAGCGTGGCTAGACAACAGGATGAGGCTCCTCTAGAATCTGGAGAGGAGGCTGGAAAAGGCATCTGTGGCTGTTTTGCAAGAGCCTTCAGTTTCACTCTAAATAAAGCTTTGGGGGATTAGCCTGTGGGCAGCCAGTTGTCACTGGAGGAACTAAAGGCAGAAGCTGTCCAGGTCAGAGGTGTCTGGAGATGATCATTCTTAACAATGTCCACCCAGTGCTTATTTATGAAGAACCTACTATGCTCCTAGCCTGTCACAAGAAAGTTAAAAGCATAACCAAGTGTAGTTTCTGTGTGGATTAAACCGGCAGATGTCTCAGTGGCTCAGGCCCTGCAGAAGTACCTGTTTGCATGTGAACTTAATTATTATGTGGTCATTACTGTCCTATATCAGTTTGGAACATACAGTTCTTTGTTACTAATTTCTCAATATCCTATCTACCTGCCTAAGTGATATACAGTTGCATTTTGTCAGTTAGGAAGTGCTTCGTGATAAAAACTTCTTACTGATTCAGACTGGCACCTCTTCCCCAACTCTCACATCCAAACCCCTGATATTATGAATGAAAAGCGTTTAAGTACTTTAAAAGAATCTTCTACGTTCAGAGGATTGGCTCTGGGTAGACGCAGTGTGGCCTATTCCATAAAGCCCTGAACATATACAGTTTCCAGCCCCAGTGCTAACAGGCTGCTTGAATTTGGAGATTTTGCTTAACCTACCTGAATCTCAGCATCCTTATTCAAATCAGGAACAATGATCATCTCTACTCTCTGGAGACTCAGGTGGCAAGTTTAAGGCTGACGAGAAGGTCTGGGTTCTGAAAGATGCCCCTCGTCTGTCTCTGAGGGGAGTTGTGAGGACACACTGAGGACCTGGAATTCTGTCAGAATGCTAACCGGAACCAATGGCTTGATTGGCCTGAAGCCTCGTCATGATGATCTCTTTCTAAGTCACTTCTGTTCTGTGGGTCCTCAACCCAAAAGTTCCATATTGAGAACCCATCAATACCATTATTCCAAATGCCTTCTGGTCTTTTTATGGAGAACCTGTAATGTCATGAGTCAAGGATATGCTCATTGGAATTAATGAATGGAACTGAGTCCTTGGTGTTTCTGGGGAAAGAATGACGGAGGATTGTCAAATTCAGTGAAAAGGTTGGCATGGCCGTAGCATGTGAAGATTCCCTAAGTCCCAGCTCAAATGAATGGGCAGAATGTCACCTACTGAAGAGGACAGACAGCTGTCTCAAATGACACAAAGGGCTGAGAAACAAAAGCACACATTTTATTCAGCTACTTTGGAGTGATGAGGAAATCCATTTACTTGACACTGAAGTGTTAGAATTCCACAATTTATATTTGTTGTTATATCATTCGTTTTTATTTTGTTTCCCCATTCATTTGCTCACCCATTTAATAACTGGGCCATGTACTTCCATGTACTGAGCATCTCCTATGGGCAGGCAATGTGTTCAGCCTGCAGTCACAGCAGTGGGATGGCTTTCATCCTCAGGACAAGCGGAGGAGGATGGTGGTTACTGCCTCCCAGGGAAGGAGGTCTGCTCATCTAACGCCCATAGCTGCAAGGAAGGCTGTATTCATCATGGTTCAGCTCTGCACAGACCCATGTGGTACCTGCTTCATGGCAAAGATTACATTTAAAGACCCCCTCTGCCTCTATGTCTGCAAGCATTGCTATGATTTAAATCATGCTCCGACAGCCTCGGGGACTTGCCAGTCCCAAGCAGAGCTGCATCTTACCAGCTTGCCAGGTGCCCCTCACCCTAACCCATTGCTTCAGCTGGATCAAGCCACTCTTGGTCCAAGATGGGGCTTGCACCACTGGGCTATAGCACGGTTTGGTGTGGCTTGTGACAGCCTCAAACAGAAACCAGGAATGCTGAATTACTTTCTCTGTCAAGTTGCACTGAGAGTCACATACACCCTGAGTATCAGCCTGCCTGAGAATGTTCCAGAATGGTGGAGGTGTAAGCAGGCCTCCGGAGACTAATGGCTGAGATGACATTCGTCAGAAGGATCTACATGTCAAGGTCAGAATTCTTCATTCCTCCCAGCAATTGCAACGATGGTGAAAATAATACAACAAGAACAGTAGCAGAAAGAGCAACAAGTCTGATCACTATTACTGTGTCATTTACAGCTACTTCCAAAGCAGATCTGAGACAGAAGAGCCATTTGGGAAGTGAAGAAACACAGAGAGCCAGGCAAGGAGCAGCCACCCAGCCAGGTGTCCTGCTGGTTTTCTGAACTGTCCCAGCAAAGTGTGACAGACAGAGTGGCTTAAACATCGGGAACTTACTCTCACAGCTTCAGAGGCCAGAAGCCCAAAATCAAGGTGTTGGCAGGGCTGCACTTCCTCTGAAGCCTCTGAGAGAGGAGGCTTCTTGCCTCCTCCTGCTCATGGTACCCCAGGCCTTCCTTGGCTTGTGACCATATCACTCCATGCTGCCTCCATGGTCACCTGACATCTGCCCTCAGAGAAAGAAGCTCAAAGAAGCCCCCAAGACTCAGAGTAAGTAGCAGAAGTAAGTCTTCCTCAGAGCCACACCTGTCCTGACCCCAAGACCCCCCTTAGCCTGCACAAGAACATGCCTCAGTGCACACTCCAGTCCCACCTGCCCCGCTCTGAGACACTCTCCCTGTTAACTACAGAACAGAAGAATAGCCAAGGCCACCTCTCCCAATCTTCAGACTTCCATGATGATGCAGTGAGCCCCAAAGTCGCAACAGTAAGCTCAGGTTTCACAGGCAGGAGACAGAGGGCTGAGGGAGGAGCAGAACAGATGACCTCTGCAGGGCAGCACGGCCCCTCTGCACATTGCCCATCAAATCCCAACAGCAGCTCAGAAAACTGCCAGCTCAGCCACACAGGTGAGGATGCTGACCAGAAACCTGCATTGCATTTGACCACTTTTAGTTACTAGAAAATGATTATTAGAAAATGTGGTTGGCCGGGCGCGGTGGCTCAAGCCTGTAATCCCAGCACTTTGGGAGGCCGAGACGGGCGGATCACGAGGTCAGGAGATCAAGACCATCCTGGCGAACACGGTGAAACCCCGTCTCTACTAAAAAAATACAAAAAAACTAGCTGGGCGAGGTGGCGGGCGCCTGTAGTCCCAGCTACTCGGGAGGCTGAGGCGGGAGAATGGCGTAAACCCGGGAGGCGGAGCGTGCAGTGAGCTGAGATCCGGCCACTGCACTCCAGCCTGGGCGACAGAGCGAGACTCCGTCTCAAAAAAAAAAAAAAAAAAAAATGTGGTTAACCAGACAGGATACAGTGGCTTATGCCTGTATTCCCAGCACTTTGGGAGGCCAAGGTGGGTGGGTCACTGGAGGCCAGGAGTTTGAGACCAGCCTGGCCAACATGGCAAAACCCCATCTCTACTAAAAATACAAAAATTAGGGCCGGGCACGGTGGCTCACACCTGTAATCCCAGCACTTTGGGAGGCCGAGGTGGGCGGATCACGAGGTCAGGAGATCTAGACCATCCTGGAAACCCAGTCTCTACTGAAAATACAAAAAAAAAAAAAATAGCTGGGCATGGTGGTAATGCCCGTAGTCCCAGCTACTCGGGAGGCTGAGGCAGGAGAATGGTGTGAACCCGGGAATTAGGGCTTGCAGTGAGCCAAGATTGTACCACTGCACTCCAGCCTGTGCAACAGGGTGAGACTCCATCTCAAAAAAAAAAGAAAAAAAATTAGATGGGTGTGGTGGTGCACGCCAGCTACTCCTCGGGAGGTTGAGGCACGATCGTTGCTTGAACCTGGGAGGGAGAGGTTTCAGTGAGCTGAGATCATGCCACGGCACTCGAGCCAGAGTGAAAAGAGCAAAACTCCGTACCCTACCCCCGCCAAAAAAATAATAAAAATAAAAATGTGGTTAACCATTTGGGAAAAAAATAATAAAGTCATATCCTTCCCTCATCCTTTTTTATCAAAATAAATTTCATATGGACCAAAACAATAATGTAAAAAAAAAATACATTAAAATCATTGCTAAAATTCTGGGTGTTTGTGCTTATAATCTTGTGGTATAAAAAGACATGGTATGTTATCATGGCTAGAAACATATTTTAGAAAAAGATTTTTAAGTTTGAATATATGTTTTTTTTAATCTACATAGTCAAAAAACACAACAAAAGAGCTTAAAGAAAACTGACTATTGGAAAAAGTATTTATCATAAAAAGATAATATTCTTAACATGCCATGAGTGCTTTAAAAGTAACAAGATAAATATTTTCAAAAAGATGAGTAATTCCTGAAGAAAATAAAAATTACATAGACAAAAAATGTGTAAAAAGATCTTTAACCTCTCTTCTAATTAAAGAAATATGATTCAAATAATATGTTTGTATATATCAGAGAAAGTCTGAACAATGCTGGGAAGAAGATTCAAAACATTGACACATTCATGAACCGTTGCTGCAAGTCTGGGGATCTGTTTATAAAATTATATCAGTGTTTAAAACATGTGCATCACAATCACATGGCCCAATGATTGTATTATGTGCATTTATCCTAAAAAGATATTCAATTAATTTTCAAAGACTTATGTTTAAAAATATTCACTGTAATGCTATTAGGGAAGAAGAAAATAAAAGAAACAGAAACATTAATAATTGAAATATCCATCAATAATGGAATTAAAAAATTATGGTATATTCCTAAATGAGGTAGAAAGCAACAAATAAAAATAATGATATAAATCTGTGTTCATGGATATGGAACAAGCGTAACTGCGCTAATTAGATTAATGCACAAAATTTCAGTGATCTAAGAAGATAGAAATTTATTTTTCACTCATACAAACTCAATAAGAGGAGGGCAGGAGTGGGCGCTTCCCTCCGCACCGCCCTGTGGGCCCCAGCTTTCCAGAGGCCCGTCACCCTCACCGTATGGCTCTTGGGACTCCCAGAATGGACATCCACCCAGCAACTAGAAGAAAGGAGAGGAAAAGAGAGCGTCATGGGGCCGATTGTTATGTAGTGGGCCTAGAAGTAACATGCACCATCTTGACCCACAATTCGTCAATCAGAACTCAGTCCCCGGGACCCAGCTGGACAACAAGGTGCTGAGAAAACAGCCCCTGGCTTGGCAGGCTGCTTCTCTTCTGTGGCTCCACCTGATTTGAAAGGGATGGGAGGGATTGAATTACAGTAGAAAGGAAGGCATCTCCGCCCCAGCAGAATATCATTGACTGAAAGGGCACAACTAAGAGAACTGCATCTGCTATGGAGCCATTCTGGGAAAGTCTAGGACAGGCACACGCACATATCCAAAGCCTCTCTCATGTCGGGGGCTTAGATGGTGAATTTGCCTCGTGAGAACTGCCTTGTTATCCAAATCTACTTGGTTCCAGGTTGGGAAAGACAGGGAGAGACACCAGCCATAGCTCAAAAATAATCTGCATCGATAAGGTTTCTGAATGTGCTTAGCATGGGTTTGGATGTGTGTGAGTGTTCGTGCAGACAGAAAATCTAGAACAATGATCACTGTGTACTTAACAGTAGTTATACCTGTGAAATAAGATTTAGGGTTGGTTTTTACTTCTTTCTTTTATGTTTTCATCTCCAAAAAAATGTCCTCACATTTAAGACAGTAATTTGATATTCGGGGGGAAAAGCCATAACACTGTATTTATTTGAGGTAGGGGCGAGGAGTATAGTCTTTGTGCTTAAACATCCTAGGGCGGGGGTTCCCAGCCTCCGGGGCTGCAGACTGGTCCTGGTCCGTGGCCTGTTAGGAACCAGGCCGCACTACAGGAGGTGAGCACCCATGAGCTGAGCCAGCCTGGCCACCCGAGCTCCGCCTCCTGTCACATCAGCAGCAGCATTACGTTCTCACAGGAGCGCAAGCCCGGTTGTGAACCGCGCGTTCGAGGGACCTAGGTTGTGTGCTCTTTGTGAAAATCTAATGATAAATGTAAATGCACGTGAAATATCTTCAAACCATGCCCCGAACCCCGATCCATGGAAAAATAGCCTTCCACAAAATCAGTTTCTGGTGTCAAGAAGGTCGGGGACCACTGCCCTAGGGGATTATGGGATGTCTTTGATGAGGGCAGATCCTCACACTCACTCGAGGTTTTTAAGCAGGGGGTTGAGGGGATGGATGGATTTTTTTTTTTTTTTTTGATGGAGTTTCACTCTTGTTGCCCAACTGGAGTGCAATGGTGTGATCTCAGCTCACCTCAATCTCTGCCTCCCAGGTTCAAACGATTCTCCTATCTCAGCCTCCTGAGTAGTTGGGATTACAGGCATGTGCCATCACTCCCGGCTAATTTTGTATTTTTAGTGGAGACAGGGTTTCTCCATGTTGGTCAGACTGATCTCAAACGCCTGACCTCAGGTTATCTGTCCGCCTCGGCCTCCCAAAAGTGCTGGGATTCCAGGCGTGAGCCACCGTGCCCAGTTGGATGGATGTATTTTAAAATTTCACCTGGCTTCAGTGGGAAGGAGGAATTAGAGCTGCCTGGCATTGTGTGCGCCATATAGAATACTTGCAAGCTTAAGCTGCACATGAGAAACTAGGCAGCCTGGGTTAGCCTGTCAACATTAAAGGGACAGGAAAAGGAAAGGGACCCTCAGAGGAAACCAAGAAAGACTAGGGAGATGAAGAGAAAGCCTGAAGAACAGGGTGGCATGGAGGCCAAGGAGATCAATTTTTTTTCGGCAAAGAGGAAAGTCTGACAAAGCCAAATGTTGTAGAAAAATCAAGTGAAATAAGTACAGACATATTTCTTTGAGTTTGCAAAAAGAATACGTTTTTCTTAAAAGAACGGTGAGGTTGGTGGTGGCCTAGTGCAAGCAGTCCCACAGCAGGGAAGGGAGGAAGGCTCCCAGAAGCCACTGCCACCAGGCATGGAAAGTAGTGGAGGTGGAAACACAAGTTGAGCTATGAAGGCGGGAGAGTTACAGGACAGCAGCTGAAGGTGAAAGGGGAATAAATGGAGTATTTTTTTCTTTGATTGTTATTTTGTTGTTGTTTTGGGGGCTTTGTTTTTCTGTTTTCTTGTTTTGGAGACTGGGTCTCATTCTATCACCTAAGCTGAAGTGCAGTGGTGTGATCATAGCTTCATGCAACCTCAAATTCCTGGGCTCAAGTGATCCTCTTGCCTCAGCCTCCTGAGTAGCTGGAATGGCAGCGCCATGCGCAGCTCTTCCCTTATTTCTTTCTTTCTTTTTTATTTATGATGATGAAGGGTTAGACAAGCTTCAATACCAATAGAAGGAGAGGTTGAAGAGAGAATAAATTTCCTTGGTAAGTGGGGAGAGATGGTATAAAACCAGAAGAATGACCGCTCTTACACATAATGGGAAAGGAGGAAACATAACAATGCTTATTAAAATAAATGTGAGAGTTTGTTATCAATTCATTGAGGAGACTGCATCACTCAGAGTGGACTAAGTGTTTTAACAATAATCCCTCAATGTCACTGGCTTCTCTTAATAGTCTTTCTGTTGTTGTTTTCTTGGCTGTCATTGGACTGGAGGTGGTGGAAATCACAACGCTCCATCCAGGGTTCCAGGACCCTTTTATCTACAGCTGGAGCTCCACAAGCCTCTGGGGATCCCAGAACTCTTCCTTGGATCTGCTAAATCCAGTTCAATAACACTTGAAGATGGCGTTCGTAACTCCTGCCCACAATTGCACTGGTCAAAACCCAGTCATTTGCTGCAAGAGTACTAGGAATGTTTTCTAGCTGTGGACCCAGGAAGAGAGGGTGCATAGATGTTGGTGAGCACTTGCTTTCTCTGTTAAAGAGAAAAAGAATTTTATTATTGTTATTGCTGCTTCTGTATTGATTTTGTTAACAGTTGGACATAGATTAGCTTCATGACCTGAATAGTAGGCCCTCAGTAAATCTTTGAGGAAGGAGAAAAGAAGGAGAAGGAGGGACAGAACCATTGAGGAAGAGAGAGAAAGCTGTTTTTATAGATCTGAGGCTGGTTTTTCACACAGGTATAGAAAACGCCTGCTTAATTGGTGTGATTTGAGAAGGTGTCTTTTTATAAATTTCTGTAACAAAATGAAAACACAGTTATAGCAGTTACCATCTCCACTCCGAAAAATGAAGTCAGCCAATCCAAAATTGAAGGCTATCAGAAAGATGCCTTACTCATAGGTCAGTCAGAAGGTACCAGAAGCCAGAAGGACATCTGATCTACCTCACACACACACAAACAAGCACTGATGTTGAGAGTTACATCTTTCGTGCCCTTTGGGGTCCCATTTAGCTTTTTGCTTTACTTTCCATTCACTCACTTACTCATTCATCATTCATCATTCATGCCTTGATGGCATCTCAGAATCAAATATTACTAGTGTTCTAGCATTCCACATAAAGGTATAGGTTTTGGCTAAAGAGTGTCTGGTGAGTACATTTCCATCTAGGGTAACAAAGCTGGTTTACTTATGATAGGAGAGCAACTTGTTCCTCACCCTAAATTATGCAGCAATATGTGGATGAGTCTACAAGGCTCAATATCTTACCAAAAATTTGCAGTGTCAGTCTGAACTGGTATTTACAAATGAAGAGATGTTATTAGTGGAGCAATCTGGTTAAATGAATATTGTGCCAAATTATCTCAAATTTATAAGATAACACTTAAAACAATTTTATGGAAAATCACTTCCAAAATTATACCCTTATGAAGTACACACATTAATAACACACCACAAGGACACGTAAATTATATAAGAGTCACGTCCCTTTGCAGTTGCATACATTGAATAATGTGATGTTTTTGCAAGAGCAAAAGGTATAGTATATTATTAAAATATACTGGCATTTTAAAATGTTACATTAAAATCACCGTAGACAACTAGAAGATACAGAGGCACTAAAGACATAGTGTTTTGAGCAAGATGAGATTTGTTCCCCCTTTAAAGGGGAAAATAAAAATACAAGACCACACGTATGAAAAGAATGAGATGAGCTCCAAATAGGAACTAAGAAGAGAAAGTCCCACCTGTAGCTATTTTGTAGAGTTTGCTACACTGAAATGAATCAAATCATCAAAAGTATGAAGAATTCAGTTATTTAGCAATAACATAGAAACACCTCTTTCCGTGAACTCCTAGCAACGGTGGTGACTATGCCAGTGGGAGAAATGAGAACCACTCATAAGGCTAAATATGATGAGTCAGCACCCCACATGCTCAGAGAGTCCAGCCATGTGGAATGGCCCACAGTTCCATCCATGTACCACGCTGTTGTGCACATGTTCCCATATCCTACTTCTGTGGATTACAATTCTTCTGCTGCAAATACCTTTCCTTCTTGCCTCTCATTCTCTTCTTCTTTGGATCCTCTGGTGAGTCCATATTCATCTTTCAAGATTTGGCTTTGGAGTCAAACCACTATTAAGCCTTTCTTGACCCGAGTCAGGGAATTACTGCTTCTGTATTTGGCTCCTGCTGCATCCCCTTCAGGATACTTGTTGGTTTCTGCATTATCTCTTCACTAGGCTGTAGCTGTGTTCATTATCACTGTGAACCTAAGCCTCAGCATTACTACTGTATCAGTCTGTTCTCATGCTGCTAATAAAGACACGCTGGAGACTAAGTAATTTATAAAGGAAAGAAGTTTAATGGACTCACAGTTGCACATGGCAAGGGAGGCCTCACAATCATGGCAGGAGATGAAGGAAGAGCAAAGGTTTGTCCTACATGGCACCAAGCAAGGGAACTCCACTTTATAAAACCATCAGCTCTCATGAGACTTATTCACCATCAAGAGAAGAGCACAGGAAAGACCAATCTCTATGATTCAATTACCTCCCATCGGGTCCCTCCCATGACACATGGGAATTGTGGGAGCTACAATTCAAGGTGAGATTTAGGTAGGAACCTGGCCAAACCATACCAACTACTAACACAGATGGGTGCATATCTGTTGAACAGTGAAAGGAGAAACAAGTTGCTGTATTGTAAGTAAGCCAGTTTTGTTCCCGTAGATTGAGATGCACTAACCACACACTTTGGCCATAATCTTTGCGTGGAATATTACAACACTAATAATGTTTGATTCTAGGAAGCCATCAAGGTAGGAGCCTGTATCTAAATGAATAATGATTTGTAGCAAGGTAACCTAGAACTGTGTGGTGGTTTGGCCATTTGGTAGTTGTTTTGTGACTTTGGACAAGATTTTGTACTTCAATAATCCTTAGTATCCTCATTGATAATATGAGGATCATGGAATGGGATTGAATGACAAAGGCTTCTTGGAGTATAAAATCCATTATTCCTGATCAACATTAGTACTTAATTATATACTATTATATCTTTTCTGTGTTTAAGGTCTATATATCCTAGCTCTTCAAATGTATTGCAAAGTCATCTAAGACATGGTATAGACCATCTATTCATTCATTTTGCAAAGCATTTAGACAGGCTTCTATATTAAGGGCTATGACTGTAGAGCCCAGAGGCTGTGTTCAGTCCTGGCTCCATCATTTACAGTTTTTATGTCCTTGGGAAATTTTCTTCTGTGTCTGGTGCTTTGAGTATGTTGTGTAACCTCTCTGAACCTAAATTTCAGTTTCTCCACCTGTAAAGAGGAATGACAATGCCATACTTCAAAAAGGTGTGTTGTTAAGAAGCCAGTGAGGGTTTTCTTCAGATGTGCTAGCCTCACACACTGCAAGAAATGCAGCCAACAGGCAAGCACGCAAGTGCTGAGGAAGGAGAGACCATGAGGAAAATTTTATTCTTTCCTTCTAAAGCCAGCTTAGCATAGACATCACAAGGAACATTCTTTGCATAGCTGATAATCATGAATAAGGCATTTCTCTTTAGCTCCATCATGGTGCAGTAGAAGCAATAGAAAAAAAATTTTTTTTTGAATTAAGTTGAGACCACACTCCCACTTTATTGAAAAATATACAGCTCAAATGGAATAGGCAGACACAGGCCTTATACCAAGTGATGCGCTTTATTCAGTCATGACAAAATCATGCCAGGGATTTCTACATAATTGCAAAGCCACCTAGAAGCAGAAAATGCAAGCTACTGTTGAGTAGGATTCTGAGAATAAAGTGGTGGGCAGGTTGGGAGGCTGGCTGAACTCCCAAAGGTCTTCAAGTCAGGCTGGGGACAGGATCAATGGCCTCGGTGGTGAGGGACAATGGCATCAATGTGCTACTTATCTCTGTGATTCTGAGTGTAAATGCCCTGGTCCCTGGAGTCCACAGGCGTGACAGATGATAACTAATGGGCCAACTTCTCTCCCTGGCCCAGGCTGTGCTGATGCCTAGCCAGTATCTTTAAACAATAAGTGAAGTTTGGAGATGAAACAAACTCCACTAAGCTGTGCCCATGACTGACTAAATCATGGCATGTCATGGTTAGGGGGCAGAATATCAGAAGCTACCTTCTATGACCTAACTTCAATGTGATATAGAATTTTTCATTAACAGATTTCTACCACTCCTTGAACTCAGCCACGCTTCTTGTATTTGACAGACATTGTCTCATTGCAACTCTGCCAGGAGGAGAAACACAACCCTGTCTGCTAAGGGCTTAAATCTATGGTGACCAGCAGGTTTCACTTGCTCTTCCTTGGTCTCTTAAGTCTACCCCTCTGTTCCTATGCCCAGCGAGGCAGGAAGTAGGGTGAGGGCACTTAAGGAATAAAATAAAACCAAGGGTACCCCCTCCAAGAAACAAATACAGGTCTTCAGAAGGGTCAGTGCTGGCCAACTGTCAATCAGCCAGTGAAAATAACTGAGTTTCACCACCAGCAAGCTGCTAAGAAGACAGCATAGCCATATAAATTATTAAGCTTGTGCTACAAAGAAGACAGCCCTGGATTGTTGTGTTTCAATACACATCTGCCCTTACCACCAGGTGAAAACTGTCTTTCACTCGGATCTGAAATTGCCTCTGCCAATATGTTCCCCATTCAATCCTGGGAGCATCAGGCAGTGTATTACAGAGGAGAGCTTTAATTTAGCACCCCAAAATATGTGTGTGACCTCGACTTTCTAGTTGCTTCTAACCATTGCATACTTTCAAGTGAAATGCTTTTAATAGGCAGGAGTGGAGTCAGGTATCAAGCTAACAAATGTTTAGTAAGAAGTCACTTTTCATCTTGCCCTGTAGTTGGCTCTTTAAGATCAGGCGAGAATTTCAAGACAGAGCTCCTGCCCTGAGATTATAATCTGAAAAAGCAACACCAAAACAAACTACAAGAGAACAAAAAACTTGGCTTCATATATACTTGATGCTCAGTTGTGTGGTCAAATTATGAAAACAAAGTGGGGAAAAATGAATAAGGTTTGAATAGACTTGGGGCTACTAGATAAGTTGGTATTTCAGCTGAAGATGGACAGAAGGTTCCTTTCTTAATGTGAGACACATCCATTCTTACTTAGAAAGCTTTTCTGAGCACCAGATAGCCCTCTGTACTGGGAAGCAGAAGGAAAGTGACAGCTACCCACACCTGGCCATGCTCCAGCAGACCAGACACCCCACAAAATTCTGAGAGGGACCTCAAGGTTCTACTGCAGTGGAAGGGAACGAGTGTTTCTTGAATGTTGATGCAAAAAAAACAAAGTTACTCTAAAAGTTTGCAAAACCCCACCTAATTCTTTCACCATTTGACATAGGGGTGATATGGTGGTAATGCCATAGGAATTCTGAGAAGTCGCACACGAATGCAACAATTATTCCAGTTTGGTGAATAGTCATATGAAGTTGCAAAACTAGGCAATATATTTAGCTTTCTGTGTAGATGAAGGGGGCCTGACAGCCAAATTTCACAAGTGCTTGAGAAAAAAAATTCCCCATCCATGGTTCCTGTTGCTAAGCGAGGGCTGTCTTGGATGTTCAGTATTGAGGCAATGTTGAAGGCAACCACCATCGGAGCCCTGAAGGAAGAACCTCAAGGTTAACGATGCTCTTAACTGGGACATACTCTGTTTTCAGAGCAGTGCAGAGTGCTTCAGTGCTGTTTTTGAAACACGATTCTATCCCACAAACCCATACTGAGCATCTATTGTGTGCCAGGCACTCTGCAAGACACAGGAATCTAGAAATAAACACACTCTATTTCCTGAGAACCAAGTCTGGCAAGAGAAAAATAAGCCATAAGTGTAAGCATGTGACAAGTATTGTAAGAGAACTATAGAAATGAGATGAAATGCTTCTAAGAACCACATTTTCACTATCAGTGCAGGTATAAGGCAGAACCAAACTAGAAAATTATTAAGTTTTATCAAAATGTTTGCTCACGATTTTCTCCTTCATCAAAATATCATTAAATACTTCTATACAATGTAGAGTTTTTAATGTGATATGAGCTATAATCATCAATTTTTATAATCCACAAAGTCATTTCTTGTATTTGGTACAATGATCATCCTTTTAAGAGCAAATAAATTGAGATGCAGAATAAGAGACTATCAAAGCCACACGGCTAAGAACTATCAAAATGAAAAAATTAACCTTGGACCTTAGACTTCAAGTGTAGCATTTTTCTCTTTACAATGTATAATTAGTTCCATCATAACTGCAATTCTACAATTTTCTATGATCCAATTATATAAATAATTACATTAAATGTAAATGGTCTAAGTTCATGAGTAAAAGATGGAGATTGTCAGATTGGATTTAACAAAAAATAGGGGAAAAGAAAAAAAAAACTATCTGCATTTAATGTTGGATTTAAAAGGTGAGGGTCTTGTGGCTACCACTTAGGATGCAGAAAGCTGGAAAGAGCACCTGCTCCTCTCCTCAGTATAACCAGAAAGGTAGAAAACCTGCAAGTTCACAACACTTCTAGAACTCATTAGAGACCTGAGGTCTCAGTACAATCAATTAATCAAAAATGTAAGGAAAGCCAAGCAATGAGAAGTGAGAGTGGATGTACTTGCTTCCTGGAGTGGAGACCAATGCCAGACAGGCCAATAAGAGGAATTCAGCGATCACTGAGAACTAAGTGGGGGCTAACGTGAGGCTAGAATCCTGGGGACCACAAGCTCAGAGGTCAAGTCCCACTTGCTTCTCCATGAATCTCTCTGGGTACTCACAAGAAAGCTGGGGAAACAGCAAGAAGCCGAGGAAGCCGCCTTGGCAGCTCCTGAGAGGGAAGCAGCAGCCAAAGAGGCACGGAGCCCCACCCAGATTTTTCTCCTCTATCTCCTTAATGGAATAAAAGTCGAAGCCAATGGCAGAAAGACACAAACCTGATTGGCCAGGTGAAAATTCACTGCAGCTAGAGAAAGGAACAGAAAACAAACAAAAACAAACCTGCTCTTACTGCAAGGAGGTACAAGACAAAACCCAGGTCTCAGAAAATTAGACATGCCCTTCTTCTGGGGAGGGGATGATTACTGAGAGGTTCCATCCCTGAGACTAGGGACACAGGACACAGGACCTGCCCAAAATTGAGGCTGACCCAGGATAACAGAGAAAATGCCTTCCTGCCCCCACCACTGGCATGAGTGGGGCATGCCACTGGTACCTGATATGCCTGGAGGACTTCAGGGGAAGAGAGAGGCTGGGAACAGGGTGGAAAGCATAGCACAGCTCATGGTTTCTTACAGTGTGCCAGGAAAAAGCCAGATCATCTCTCAGAGCAGGATTGCATGACACCATCAGAAAGAGGGCAGAATGTAAGCCTGGAGAGACAGAGGGGCCATGGGGTGGGGCGACAATGAGAACGGACTCCAGCAACAGGGCGTGAAGAGGCAGACAGCAGGTTGCCCGGGGAAGAGAGCCCTGGAGAAGCATAGGCACCTAAGTGAGTTCTTCAATTTAGTGCCTGAGATGTGTCTTCTTGCGAGGAAACACAGGCTCCTAGATTTATCCAATAAACCATATATTTGTTGGAATGAAAATCAGGATCTGAGAATGATTCGTGATGTTATTGATGGGAGACATGTAACAAAGTTATATGAATTAAGTTACAGGTAGCGGATTTAGCGAAAAGGTGTATCTGCTCTATAGGTTGACTGGAAATTGGATCCCTCCTTGTGACTAGATTTCCTGTTGGCCCTCATCCCATCAGCCCCTGAGCTTGTGGCCGGACACCTGTGTTACCCTAGGCTCGGTGCTGCCAGGACATGGGTGAGGCAGAGCCATGCCCCGGGACGGGCGCTGGGCCTCAGTTCCACCACTGTTTTTCTTTACTGGGTTGCATAGTACTATGGTCTGATGTTGGCGTGTCCCCAAAATGCATGTTGAAATCCTAACTCCAAGAGTGATGGCATTAAGAGGTGAGGACTTTGGGGGCATCAGATCCTGAAGACAGAACCCCACAAATCGGATTTATGCCCTTATAAAATAGGCCCAAGGGAGCGCATTTGCCACTATCACCACGGCGATACAGTAAGAAGGTGCCATCCATGAACCACAAAGTGGATCCTCAGAACACACCACCAGTGCCTTCGTCTGAGATTTTCTGGCCTCCAGGACTGTGAGAAATAAATTTCTGTTGTTTATAAGTTCCTCAATCTACAGTGTTGTTTATAAGTTCCCCAGTCTATGGCATTTTTGTAACAGCCAAAAGGGACTAAGACACACAGGAGTCCCTCCTGGGGCTCAACGGGTCTTCCTGGGACTCTGCCTTTTTCCATGGCTCAGCCCCACACTTCCACCCCTGTTGGCAACTCTGGCCCTAGTCTTTTTTCATCTTAGATTCCTTCATCCCATGACAATTGGGATGGAGAAATCCACCTGGTTCTCTGTCTTTGCTGCAGCGGAAATCAGGCCCACAGGATCCTCACACCTCACTCACCTCAGAGGCACGGTCCGGGCAGGGGAAGCAGAAGAGGGAGAGCTCTCAACACCCCTCAGACCTGGCTGTGCTCCCCTTCCTCCTTCTCCCTTCCCCTCTGTGCTGAGAGCCTCAGGCCAGCTCCCCTTCCCAAAGCTCCTCCACTCAGCCCATGGGGCACCCCATGCATGCTGAAGATGCCCAGAAACCAGCATCATTCTGGGGTCCCCTCAGATCCCTCCTACCCCACACCCCCAGTGGAAATCTAGAGCTTCAGGGACCCTGCAGGCAGGTTGACGCCCACATCTGTGGGTCCTGCCCCATGGAGGAGCAGCTCCCTGGGTGTTAACGCACACTTTGAGCACCACTTTCTCTCCACCTGGACCTGGGTGTCTCCACCTGAAAGGCGAGGGAGTGGATGGTTGACACATTCTCTGAGCTCCACACTCTGAGGCTCACTTCAATCTGGCATCTGCCCCATCTTCATACCAAACCAACTTCTACAAAGGCCATCAATTACCTCCGTGTTGCTAAATCCAGTGGACATATTTCAATCCTCTTCTAATTTGAGCTCTCAGCAGCATTTAAAACTGCTCGCTCCCTCCTTCTTAAAATAACCCATTCCCATGGCTTTCAGGATGAAACCCGGCCTTCCCTCCCATCTCTACAGGCCGAGTCTCCCTGATACGGCCATGGCGCTTGGACAGGAGTGTTTGTTTTCTAGCCTCTTTTTAGTTTCTATGTTCTCCCTGGATCATTTTGTCCAGACCTTTGCCTTTCATACCCAGATATCATCAAATGCTCGTCGCATCATAGCTCCAACTTGGGTCTCACTTCTGCATTTACAAAGCCAGTTTCCTCCTGAAGAAATTTAGTGGGATGTTTTAAAAGTATCTCAAATCCAACACCAGCTTCATAAATCCTTTCCCTGCAAACCTGGTCCATTCCCAATGTTTCTCATGTCATCGAAGCATCACCAGTCATCCTTTGACATAAGTCAGAAACCTAGAAGTGATCTTCCATACCCTCCTTTTCCTCAACTTTCATACTCAACATCTCATAGAATCCTACTGATGCAACCTCATAAATATCTTTAAAAACCACCCACCTCTACCCTCTCCATCCCGCACCCCAGGCTTAGCCACCAGTATCTGTGTTGTGGACCTGAGCAATGATCCTCCAGCGTGTCCACACAGACCCCTTCTCCTCCCCGAAACAGGCCACCCAAGTCTGCCACCAGAAGTCCATATCTTGCCACCCTGGCTCACTGTTCTTACAATGAAGTCTACATGTCTATAGGCTCTACATGATCTGGGCCCCCAACTGCCCAGCCTCATCTTGCAAGAGACCACCCTGGCTCTCCCTGATTCCAAGCATGCTGTCACTCTCAGTACCCGGGACTGTGTGACCTCTCCCATGGGGCACTGCTCATGCTCATTCTTCAGACAGAGATGCCTCTTCTTCCTCCTCTTCACCTGTATAAATCCCACCACCCTTCACATCTCGGCTCTAGAAGTTTCTTAGGGGACAATGCCTCTGTTGAGTACCTGGTTAGTAGCACTCGAAAAGCTCTGTTCTCTTTCACAATGCTTTCATTTTGCAATTCTCCATTCGTTGCTTGTTATTTAATTAAGAGCACTCTCCCTTACTAAAGTACTGTCAGGGCAGGGACTATGTCTGAAGTTGCTCACTTATCACAGTGCCTGGCACATTGGTAGATACTTAATAGAAACCCATCTGAAGGAATGAATAATGCTACATCACAAATTAGATTTGATATCTTTATGTCAATTGGCATGGTATTGCAAAAGTAACAATGGGTTGGGAAGAAATCGATGTGGCTTCAAGCCTCACCTCTTTGGGTGTCTTGCTGTGTAGCTGTAGGTGAGTCCCTTCCACTGCCAGGTTCCTGGTCTATAACATAAATGTATTGTTCAGCTGACCCCTGAGGTTCTGTCCAGTTGGTATTATAGGATTTCCTGATTTGCCTTGGAATGGACATCAAGCATGTGGTGCTCAGTTGGGGAACCTGGACCAGAAGAGCCAGGACATTCCTAAGATGCTCCAAGTTGGGGTTTATAAAGCCCTGGGGTGTCATCTTTTTAGTCAATGCCACCCACAGGAACCTTGGTGTAATGTTGCAGGAGCTGAAATCCCAGTGTGTCTCATGGAGCTTTTCAATGTCATACGAAGGACCCCAGCATACGAGGCACGCCTGTCAATCTATCTCTTGGTTTCCAGTTAACCCCTTTGATTTCACTTACAGCCTAATCTCCGGAAAAACTGGTGTTCAAGTGAATCCAAGACAAGCAGGAGTTTATTAACTGTATAACCATGGGTCAGTTTCCTTAATTACTAACGGGATCATTGATAAACTGGGTATAAAACCAGGATGTACATCTAAGCCAGTGCTGTCTAACAGAACTTTCCATGATAAGGGAAATGTGCATATCTGTGCTGCCCAAAATAAGAGCCCCTGGCCACATGTGGCTATTAGCACTTAAAATGTGGCGACTGGGACTGAGGAACTGAATTCTAATTGCATTTAATTTGAATTAAACTTCAATAGCCAAATGTGGCTAATAGCTATGCTATTGGACAGTGCAGAATCTAAATGATGTGAAGGATACATATGAAGTAGCCGGCACATAAGAGATCCACAGGAATTGTAGCTATCTCCTACCCCCAGCTCCACCTTCATGAAAGTGACTAGATAATCTTCCTAAATCTGCCAATCCCCTGATCCCTGTTTAAGTTACTGCATTCAAGAAATCCAGCTTGTAAAAAGTAAGTCCCAATAATGTTATAGAAGAGAATCGTAAGTCCTGACTTCTGTGAGCCCCAGGCACAGCACACATTCATTCATTCTCCATACACGTGTCCACTCAACAAACTCCCTCCAACCGTGTTCTCTGTGGGGAACCAGGAGATGGTGAGGCGGCTCCTGAGCTTCCGAAGGAGGCGAGGGTGAGTCCTGAGCTGTAAGTCCCTGGTCTTAGTCCTATTTCCTTCAAGAGTTTCTCCCCTTTTCCCCGAGATAAGGCCCATCACCGAGTACCAAGTCCCTTTCTATGTTCATGCAAGTTAGGAGCAAAAAAATGAGGTAAGAGTGATAGATCCCATTTATAGTTCGTAAGTAAAATGTATGAGGCCAGTTTTTTATATGTAATGGTTAACATGAGCAACACACACATATATATATTGTGATGGTTAATATGGAGTGTCAACTGGATTGAACTGAAGGATGCAAAGTATTGTTCCTCAGTGTGCCTGTGAGGGTGCTACCAAAGGAGATGAACATTTGAGTCAGTGGACTCAGAGAGGCAGACCACCCACCCCTCAGTCTGGGTGGGCACTGGCTAATCAGCTGCCATTGTGGCTGGAATAAAGCAGGCAGAGGGATGTGGAAGGACTAGACTGGCTGAGTCTTCCGGCCTCCATCTTTCTCCTGTGCTGGATGCTTTCTGCGGTGGAACATCAGACTCCAACTTCTTCAGCTTTTGGACTCTTGGACCCACAGCAGTGATTTGCCAGGGGCTCTTGGGCCTTTGGCCAGACTGAAGGCTGCACTGTCAACTTCCCTACTTCTGAGGTTTTGGGACTTGAACTGGCTTCCTTGCTCCTCAGCTTGCAGACAGCCTCTTGAGGGACTTCACCTTATGATTGTGAGTCAATTCTCCTTAATAAACTCCCTTTCATATATACATCCATTCAATTAGTCCTGACCCCCTTAGAGAACCCTAACACACACACACACACACACACACACACACACACACACACACACAAACTGACCAGCAGACCCCTACTATTCAACACTCTAAATGATCACCAACTGAAAATGAAAACCCACGTTAGGGGTGATATTTACCTTGCCCAACACTCCTTAATCCAATGGAAACTCTGGATCATATGAAAAGATGGGGTAAATTAAGCCTTGATGAAGCACAAATAATCAAGATCAGGCCATGACCAGAGAGGAAGGAGATTCCAAAGAATAAAATTAATTTGTAAGGGAATATAACTATCTGTGGCTCACATTTATTTCAGCTACAGCATGTGGAATGTTTGTCTGGTATTTGTCAAATGGCAGAGTTCATTTTTTTGACTGCCTCAATATGAATTTCCAACTAACCTAGTTAACCTCAAATTTCAAAGATTAGAGAAATGAGAATTATAAAAGCAGGAAACTAAAGCCAATAACAGTAATTGTGCTTTGCAACATAAACAAAAAAAGTCCAATTTTGGCCTCTGAAAACAACACCCCACCCAATGTCATTAGTCATCAAAGCATAGACAAGCTCAAGCTCATACTATAAGCCTTTTTATACTTTTATCTCTACCTCCCCAGCCCCCCCATATATATATACCTTTATAGTTATATAACAATCTGTTTAGGTGATTTTAAGCTCAAATGATTATTTTGAGGATGTTTGAAGGGAGAAGAACAGCATAACCTGACAACTTTCAGGACAGATCTGCAGATGGCTGAGGACTTGAATCTAGCTGGAGTGGGAGAGAAACAGATACCTGGGAATGGTTGATGAGGACAAGAAGATCCGTTTGATTGAGCACCAGTTGATTAGATCCACTTCCTGTTCTCCATCCCCTACTTCCTGTCACAGTGCAGGTAGAACCAGTGGTCGACTGAACATATGCTCTGAGTGCAAACCTCCCTTGCAGGAGTCCACTCTGAGTGGGAGCATCTAAGGCCCATGAGAGCTGCAAGTTCCAAGCAGATGCCACTGACACCCTGCATACCTCTGAGGCGGAAGAAGATGGAGGAACCCGAGGGTGGGGAGGGCCAAACACCAAGAGCACCTCCATGGCCCCTTAACCCAGAACCTGCTTCTCCACTTGGAAGATGGATTCCCACACAAAGAAGTGTTGAGCTGCGTGGAAGGAGAGCAGTACCTCTGCTCACTCGTTTGGTGTGGTAGAGATACAGGGACAGGGTCCCTGCACAAGGTCCCACGCCATAAGCACAAGAGGAAGGAGTGGCTGCTCAGTCACCTTTGTGTGTGAAATTTCCAGACTGAGGCTGTGCTATGCCTGGATGGGGCACCTGGATAACAAATTCGCATAAGCAACTGGAGCACCAGGGTCTCCACAAGAATCCTACACAATAGCAAAATGGAGCCTGAGAACCAAGCATTCCAGAGCTTCCTCTGGAGCCTGTCAAGCTGGAGGCTCACAGTAGCCCCTAGGCTCCCACAAGGCCTCACTTAAGGAGGTATGTGCACAACACACACACATATGCACACAACTGCAGCCTGATTTACACACATACAAACACATCTATTTTCTAGAGTTGTGGTGCTCAAAGTGATCAGCCCAATGTTGCCTCTAGAGTCTCACTGCAACGCTCTGGCTGAAGCCCAAGGCCTATGAGGACACCCCTCCAGTGCATAAATCCATGAACACACAGCCTTGAACCTCTATTCCTGTAACTTCTGAAAGTAGAGAACTCCTTATTGTAAACTGCAGGGTAATTTCCGAACTGATTCTGGGTCAAAGACATTAGGCTATACTCTTCTCTCAATGCATTAAAACTTTCCTTTCTTCCTTCACCCATCTCTTCTTTCAGTAAACCACCTCTGCACATCCTACCCTATTCTAGGCACTGAGAAAATATACAAATAAGTGAGGCTCAGAGCCTTCCCTTGGGAACCATTCATCCAAAGGGAATGATATACCAATAAATTGGTAATAAAGTGTGTTAAGCTTTACAATAAAATCAAGCCCAGCCCAAGAGGACTTAAGCTGAGAAAAAACATTCTGCTCATGACTGTTAGAGAATACAGCAAAAAGATAATGATTTTTAATCTAGATTTTGAGCTAAAGAAAATGCCACAGAACAAGAGGAGGCAGGACCTCCCAGTCATGGTGAAATGTTGGTTCCTGACCACTGTGATCTTGACCAACGTTCACACAACAGTGCCCAACAAACATGTGTATTTATATATATACACACACACACACATATATATACACACACACAAACTCAACTACAAGCACGCATACCTAGAGTTATTTCTATATACATGCATATCTAAGAGGTTGAAAAACATCAGTTCACACATATATCTCTGGTTTCAACCCAACACAAAAGGGTTCATTTTGGTGTCCTCCCTTCTGGATTAGTAACCCTTTCTTTTACAGTGAGAAACCTGGTATCCATCATTCTGAGGCTGTTTGCTCGTTTCATCAACCTCCCTGTAGTAGCCAGCCACCACCATGGCCTCAGCCTCTGTGCACACCCTCCTCAGCCTCCTTGGGCTCTGATACCTGTGAGGTCACAGTGATAGCTAATTTTTTTAGTTACCTTGACTAGGCTAAGGGATACCCAGGTAGCTGGTAAAACATTGTTCCTGGGTGTGTCTGGGAAGGAGATTCTGGAAGAGATTAGCATTTGAATCAGTGGACTGAGTAAAGAAGATCTGTCATCACCAATGTGGGAGGGAAAAGAAAATGTAGGCAGGTGGCACTTTAGTGACCACCCTCCAGAGCCCAGTGCCTTTGAATGCTCAGCAGCTCCAAGGCTGAGACCCTGACCAACTGTGAAGATGGATCTGGCATCCCAAGGCTCACCTGACAGGGAGAGGCAGGTAATATGGTTTGGCTCTGTGTCCCCACCCAAATCTCATGTCAAATTGTAATCCCCACGTGTTGAAAGAAGGTCCTAGTAGGAAGTCATTGAATCAAAGAAGCGGATTTCTCCCTTGTTGTTCTCTTGATAGAGTGCTCATGAGATCTGCATGTTGGAAGGTGGGTAGCACCTCCTTCTTCGCTCTCTTCCTCCTGCTCTGCCATGGTAAGACATGCTTGCTTGCCCTTCACCTTCTGCCATGATTGTAAGTTTCCTGAGAACTCCCAGTCAGGCTTGCTGTTAAGCCTGCGGAACTGTGAGCCAACTAAACCTCTTTTCTGTATAAATGTCCCAGTCTCAGGTAGTTCTTTATAGCAGTGTGAGAATGAACAAATACAGCAGGGCAGGAAGACGACCCCTCACCTCCTCTCCCTGGTCCTCCTTCACGTCCCTGAGGATGGATTCCACAAGGGGAATGTATTATTGTCACTTAAGAATTTCACATAAGTAAGTCTGTTCATTGACAAAGTAAAAAAAAAAAAAAAAAAAAAAAAAAAAAAAAGCTGGTCTTTCTAAAGCCGTTAATTTCAACTTGAACATCTTGTTATCAGTTTTATAAACCTTCTATATATTACATCACTTTCAAGAGAGACTTTGATTAATGTTTAGTCCTAATTATATTTTCTTAAACATTTTCAAATGTATTTATAATTTTAATATCATTTTTAATAGGATTTCAATTGTGAAAATTTAGTTATTTCAATTATTCTGATAAAAACTAATAATTCTAATGCTGAATGCAAACTTGGTAAAATGTTCATGTCTTTTTCAATTTTAGAATCACACATTCCTTTTCTCTTTCCTTCTCTTCCTTAATAATTCAGTACTAAAGTCATGTGATGGCACAAATGAGGCAGGGGTCTGCACTGGGACAAGGTGGGACAGGGGCTTCAGGGCAAGGTGTGAAACCAAGCTGGTAATGCGGGTATCTGTGTATGGTGAGGGGGTGCAGGAGGGGTCCCAGTACAGGATGTGAGACCCCTGTGGGAGGGTTAGGACAGTGACTCTGTGCAAAGGTGGCCTGGCATGGGGGCTCAGGGATGCGGGTGGTGGTGAGAAGGACACCCACACGGGAGCAAGGCGGTGTGGTCTGTAGTGTTGGAGCTAGAATGAATGAGGAGGGGTCTCTGTGGAGAGGTAACTATATTAGTCAGATTTCTTCAAAGAAATAGAGGATATACGGAGATAAATAGAAAGAGATTTCTCATGAGGAATTGATCCACATGATTATGGAGGCTGAGAAGTCCCAAGATCTACCTCCTGCAAGTTGGAGTCTCAGGAAGGTCATTGGTGGAGTTTCAGTCCAATCCTGAAAGCCTGAGAACCAGGGGAGCCCATGATGTGAGTCAGGGTTTAAGTACAAAGGCCCAGCAACCAGGAGCTCCGATGTCTGAGGGCAGAAGAAGACAGATGTCCCAGCTCAGAGAGGGGAACTCCCCCTTCTGCCACCTTTCTGTTCTATGGGGGCCCTCCAGAGGTGTGATGATGCCTCACCACGTTGGTGAAGGTGAACCTTCCTTATTCAGTCCACTGATTCGAATGCTGATCTCTTCCAGAATCTCCCTCCCAGACACACCCAGGAACAATGTTTTACCAGCTATCTGGATATCCCTTAGCCCAGTCAAGGTGACTCATAAAATTAGCCATGACAGTGACCTCACAGGTATCAGAGCCCAAGCAGGCTGAGGAGGGTGTGCACACAGGCTAAGACAATCATGGGTGGTTGGCTCCTACAGGGGGTTTGATGAAACCAGCAAATAGCCTCAGGATGATGGACACCGGGTTTCTCACTTTAACAATAAGGGTCACAAATACAGAAAAGAGAAGAAACTAAAATGAACTATTTGTGTTGGGTTGGAATCAGAGATATTAATCAATGATCTGATGTTGTTTTCAACCTGTTAGATATGTTATGTATATAGAAATAATTCTAGGTGTGCATGTTTGTGGTTGAGTTTGCCTGCGTATATTTGTATATACATGAATACACGTGATAGATTTCCTTTCCCTGTACTCTAGGAAGTTCTGGGATTAGCACACCACAATTGCAACTCAGATCGTGTTTTCTAAGTACCACATTCCACTGGTGGAAGTGGCTAATTCTGGGCTGTGTACACAAAAGTAGAAAATGGGTCTGGAGCATCTCATGCCAAATATAAGGACCTGCTCCAAGAATGATGAAGACTTGTCAATGGACACAGAAGCCAGCTTGAAGGCTTTACACTAGCAATATCTGGCATAGTTTAAGCAGCAAAATAAAGATCGTAACAGATTATAATCTATTGAATTAAACAGGAAACCATAATTCTATACTGATATACATCAATAAATTGAAAATTTGATGAGAGACACAATATATTCTAAAAATATTACTCTATAAAGTGCTTATTAATCAAACCATACATCATTAGTAAAAGGGAGCTTTGAAAATTTATAGGATGCATTGAGACAAATGTTTGCCTCTCAAAAATGTGTGACCTGACTCTAACCTTAAGGAAATAGCAGATTAGCCAACATTGGCCGATTTTCTACAATGTGGCCTGTAATCTTCAAGCATTAAGAAAACAGATCAAAGAAAGACTGAGAAACTGGAGAAACTGACTCAGGAAGAAAGAGACTAGCTATGCATGGCAACTAAATTTAGCACACAATTCTGAATCAGTTCCTTTGGAAACTGTTGAGATGGTTAATAAAACACAAATAGGGTCTGAGGACTAGCTGTGTGAGAATGTTAACTTCTTAATTTTGATAGCTGTATTATGATTTTGGAAAAAATGCTCTTGTGTGTAGAAAATTCACACTGAGGTGTCCAGGTATGAATGGGACATTAGGTTAGCTACTTACTCTTAAATGTCTCAGGAGAAAAAGAAATTGTACTGTACTGGCAAGTTTTCAGTAAGTTTGAGACTCTTTCACAAGAAACATTATTTTTAAGAAATACAGCTACAAATCTAACATCACTTACACCTAAACATTTTCAATTCCGTATGTCAGATCTACTGTGACAAACTAACAAAACTTTTACAAGTTCAAATATCAACTAATACAAAGAATATTCCTATACTTATCATTATAATATATTAATACTATTATAATTTTCTTTACCATCTCTATACTTAGTTCTGTATCTTTTTGGATTAAAATGTTTATTCGCTAAGAAAACAATTACACCATGCCACATAAACTGAGGCCACCATCGAAAGCTAAGCAAGATTCTCTACTCTGGGGGCTCCTATTCTAGCCAGGATGTGGGATTTGAATTTGCACGCACCTATAGTAGTATATCTCACAACAAAAAAGACACATTGACCCCTTCTGAAACCATTATGGTAACAGAGACCCCAAATTGTAGGGAGTAGTCCCTACAATTGGAGAGTCCAAATTATCTAGATTCAAGTCATACATGACCTCATTTTGCATAAACCTGAACATGTTCATGCACACATTCACACACACACGTGCACATCCACACACTCTCTTTTCACCGGCCTTTTAGATCCTGTCACCTGTCTACTGCCCAATTCCTCCCTGACATCTTATTGACATTCAAAGACATTCAAATTCCATTAGAGTTGATTCTGCAGCTCTTCTACGTGTACATCTTTTATGTTTTTTGGATCCTGACTTCTAAAATCAGATTAATAACCCTCTTCAAAGAAAGGGTATGTGACAGAAAGTGTATGATACAGACAGAGGTATGAGAAAGGTCAAAATTCCTACAGCATCCAAAAGGATATACAATTTTTGACCTATGATCTATATACATTGCAAAAACTGTCCGTGTAGTCAAGTTTGGGGAAATGCAAGGGCAATTTAATAGCAATCATTTCCCTTTGCCAAATAACCCAGAGGCTACAAGGATGAAAATTAAAAGTAATTGCGAGATTACCATTTTTGGAGATAATGATGTGTGCATAATAAATGAAAAGGCTGCATTTCCATATATTAAGGCATTTGGACACATTAACTGATTCCGCTAATGACATATTTGGGACAGGCAAGTGAAAATATACCTACCGTTCTTCCAAAACTTGACAAATATATTTACCTTTTTAAACGAAGACATGTAGTTAATATATCACTATCACTATCACTATCATGCCCTCTCTGTTCTCTTCAAAACACTCTGCCAAGAGTGTTTGCTAGTGCACTTTCCAGTTCAATGGACCTGAATTCATGTGCTGACAGAAGCCAGTGGCCACCTTTCAGCAACAGGGTACCTCTTTACATGATTAACACTGTGTTTGCTTCCAATTTCAGGAAAAGGAAGGCTGGCAAGTGATTTGCTTGGCAGGTGGGATTAGTCTGGTTTTACAGTTGTGCCTTTCCTTAATCAAATGAGGACGTCAAGGCCCTGAGTCTCTCTGGTGGCTTTAGGCTGTATCTGTTGGCACCCAAGGATAGAGAGGTCTCCAGGTGGGACATGGAACCTGTGCAGGTGTTTCCATGTGTTATTGTTAGACACACACACATTTGGCATTTAAAGTAAACTAAACAATTCTTAAAGTTTCTTCTGAGCAACACTGTTTTTTAAGCCTTGTCCTCATTCCTTATCAAGATTTTTTTAATGCAAGAAATAATCTCTCTGAGATGATTTCCTACTTTAAAAATATGTGCCATGTTTATTTGTACAAATAATTTGAGTTTATGTAATGTATATTTGAATGTTCACATTGCAAGAGAATAACTGCTGTAGTCTTGTAACATCTTTCCCCTCAGATGCCCATATTTCGTGTCTTTATTCCCTTCAATTAGAAAGAGCTGCCATCCCTAAGTCAAGGCTTCATTTCACTTTTATATGCTCTTTAAGATTTAAGGCCGGACACAGTGGCTCATGCCTGTAATCCCAGCACTTTGGGAGGCCAAGGCAGTGGAACACTTGAGGTCAGGAGTTCGAGACCAGCCTGGCCAACATGGCAAAAGCCCATCTCTAATAAAATACAAAAAAAAAAACAAAATTAGCCAGGCATGGTGGTACACGCCTGTAATCCCAGCTACTCAGGAGGCTGAGGTGGGAGAATCACTTGAACCTGGGAGGCAGAGGTTGCAGTGAGCCAAGACTGGGCCACTGCACTCCAGCCTGGGCCACAGAAAGAGGCTCTGTTTCAAAAAAAAAAAAAATTGTCTAGATTATTTTTAGGTTTCTATTCTAAAATAACCAATTAATAACAATTCAGGGAGACAACGCACAAGGTTCCATGGGAAGCATTGCTGGCTTCTGTCAGACAGAACTGGGTCGGAATTCTTTCTTTTTCATTTAATGTTTAATCAAAGAACAAAAATGGTATAAAGGCATACAATGTGATGATCTGATATAGGTATATATAGTGTATTGATTACCACAATCAATGACACATCCATCAGCATCCATACTGGCTGTTAGATCCCCAGACCTTGTTCATCATGTGACTGAATGTTTGTACCCTTTGATCAGCATCTCTCCATTTCTACCACCACTCAGCCCCTGGAAACCATGATTGCATTCTTCACTTCTGTGAGTCTGATTATTTTCGATACCTCATACAAGTATAATCATATATTATTCGTCCTTTTGTAACTGGCTTATGTTACTTAGTATAAAGTCCTCAAGGTCTATCTAAGTTGTTGCAGATGGCAGGATTTCCTTCCTTTTATAAGGCTGCATAGTATTCTGTTGTATATGTATACACAATTTCTTTATCCATTCATTAATTCATGAACAGGTCAGTTGTTGTCATGTCTTGGTTATTGCGAATAATGCTGCAAAAAAACATGGAAGTGCAGATATCTCTTCTAGCTACTGACTTTTGTGCTTCCTTTGGATATAGACCCAAGAGTGGGATTGATGGGTCATATGGTATTTTCATTTTTTGTAGAGTCTTCATACTGTTTTAATCAATATCTGCACCAATTTGCATTCCCATCAACAGTGTACAAGCATTTCCTTTTCTCCATATCCTTGCCAATACTTATTATCTTCTGTCTTTTCAATAATAGCATTCTAGGAGGTATCTCACTGTGGTTTTGACATGCATTTCCCTGATAATTAGTGATGTTGAGCACCTTTCCATGTATCTGTTGGCTACTTGTATATCTTCTTTGGAGAAATATCTATTCAGGTCTTTTGACCACTTTTTCATTGGATTATTCAGGCCTTTGCTATGGAGTTGTATGTGTTACTTGTATGTTTTGGATACTAACCCCTTATCAGATATATAGCTTGCAAATATTTTCTCCCATTCCATAGAGTTGTCTTTTAATTTTGTTGATTGTTTCATTCGTCATGCAGCAGTATTTATTTTTATTTAGTCCCATTTGTTTATTGTTGCTTTTGTTGCTTGTGTTTTTGGTATCATTTCCAAAAAGTCATTGGCAAAACCATGTCAAAGAGTCTTTTCCCAAAGAGTTTTGTCTAAGAGCTTTATAGTTTCAGGTAGTTTTGGCAACATATTTATTGAAGAGACTATTGTTTCCTCACTGTGTATTCTTGATGCCTTGTCAGAGATTATTGATCATATATGTGTGGGTTTATTTCTGGGTTCTCTATTCTGTTCTATTGGTGTGTCTGTCTGTTTTTTATGCCAGCCATACTGTTTCTATGAGTATAGCTTTGTAGCATACTTTAAAATCAGCCAGTGTGATGCCTCCATCTTTGTTCTCTCTCAAGATTCTTTTGGTTGTTCAGGATCTTTTGTGGTTTGATACAAATTTTAGATTTTTTAAAATCTTTTTTGGATTTTTTTTTCTATTTCTATGAAGAATGAACTTGGAAGTTTGACAGAGATGGCATTAAGTCTACAGAATAATTTGGCTAGTATGGATGTTTTAACAATATTTATTATTATTGTTAATGCTGACCTCTTAAAATGATTTTGAAAGTGTTCCCTTCTCTTCAGCTTTTTAGAATGACAATGAAACATGAATGATCAATTGGTTTCTCAGTTGTCTCCACTGGGGTTCAAGTGATTCATATTTGTATAATAGCCATATACTATTTTACATGTAGGAAGGGATCAAATGTTTTTATTGATTTCACAGAAATACTCCTCATGTACCTGGTTCTCACATTTTTATTCATTTTCTACATAACAAATTGCCACAAAATAGGGATTAAAATAGCACATTTATTATCTTACTGTTTCTGTGGGTTAAGAGTCTTGGTATGGCTTAGCTATTTCCTCTGCTTAGCATCTCACAAGGCAGCAATCAAGGTGTGGTCTGGGCTACATTTCCATCAGAGGTTGGATGGGGGGAGATCTGCCTCTAACCTCCCTCATATTGTTGAAATAATTCATCTCTTTGCATTTGCAGGATGGACATTCACAATTTCTTCTTGGCTGTTGGCTAAGACAGCTCTCAACTCTACAGGTGTCTTACGGTTCCTTGTTGCATGGCCCTCCCATAAACTCTCTTGCAATATGGCAGATTCCTTCTTCAAACCTCCAAGGGAGAGAAGTCTTCTTATGTGTGCTATAAAGATGGGGTGTGTATATGTGTGTGTGTGTTTGTGTGTGTGTGTTGTAATATCCCATCACTGTTATCATATAAAATAAACTGTTAACAGGAGAAGATTAAATGGCATGACCGTAGGGCCACCCTAAGGTCTGTCTGCCACAACATTTAAACCATTTATCTGAAATTCTTTTGGTAAGAAGTATTACAAAACATTTAACACAGGATGCAAATTAGAAAAGATATCACTGTTGGAGTATTGTCCTGTGTCCTCCTGTGCTTCTTTGGGGAAGATTTCAGCAATAGAAAACCAACAACTCCCTAGCAAAGGGCTAGACTTTCTGGTAGAGAAGTCTAAACACAGACAACAAGTATTTCTTCTTTCAATCCCAAGCGTAATGGCCTTTTCCCCTACTGCCAATTCAAAGAAACAGTGCTAAAAATAGCCATTTGTTTTTGTTATTGTTATTGTTGTTAGACTCCTCTGGCACTTAACACAACGTGTCCAGATAAACTTTGTCGTTTGCTTATGTCCTGCCTCCAGAGAAGAAGTGCTCTTTCTCTCCTCTGATCCAGTTGTGCAATTATTGGTGCCTCTTTCTCAGCTGTTATCATTTCCTCCATTTTTAAAGCTCTTTGTACATCTGCCTTGTCATTCCTATTAGTCTGAGATTTACTGGAAGTCGTTGAAGAATGTTTTATTCCTCTCTAGCATCCTATAACACCTAGCACAGAGCCTGGCATTCAGTAGACTCTCAGTTAATATCACTGATTGAATGAAAAAATAAATGAATGATTAGATTCTACTTGGGAAATTAAAACCTCTCTTGAGCATATGCATGAATTTTTGTATCGTTTTATATGTTCCACATGTTTAACATATTTAGATCAAAGAAACCAATAAGGATCAAAATCAACTCAATGACTGAAAAGATGTCACATGTTCAATTAGATATTCAGGTCCCTAAGCTTATGTATGCAAATACAAAGATTAATTCTAAATCCAAAGTAAGCAGTTAATAAACAGATATTGACACACAGTCTGTAGGTACATAATGAATGAAATCCCTCTTCTTTTCAGAAACACTCTAGATTAAAAAAAAAAAATACTGATCCAGAAAGACAATACCTGTGTCAACATCAGGGACTCCTCCCACCTGTGCACATCCCTCAGTCAGTTCAAAAGGAGCGGAGGGTCCAGAGTCTAGAACATGTGCCCAACACCTGTGAATGTGCTGGTACAGCCATCACTATAGAAAGTGCAGAAATAAAAGACACCTGTACAATGACTGAAATCTCATTTACTGACCTAGATATTTTAAAAATTTGATTTACCTGATCCTTTAATAAAAACACTTTTTTATTGCTTAAACATAATACTAAAACACGAGTAAATAAACTTGGCCTTTTAGAGGTGGGTAAAAAAAAAAAGGTTGGGAGGGACATCTGAAACTTGCCTTTTTTCCCCTTTCCCCCTGCCCTTTTTTTTTCTTCTTTCTCTTCCTCCTTCAATCCAGAACCAAGTAGGCAAGTAAACAGCAGTAGATGTAAAGCATACAGGTCTACCTGAGGTACAGAGGTACAGTTCAATGGAAAGAGCCCTGGATTAAGAACTAGAAGCCCCTGGCTGTAATCCTGATTCTCCTCTGGACCCTAAGAGTAAATCACTTCCAATTATCAGCCTTAGTTTTCTCATCCATAAAAAGAAGCTGTTGGAGTAGGTGATTTCACAAGTTCTTAGAAAGGTGTGATGCATTTGGAAAGAACTCTAAAGAGTGCTTACAATCAAAGTAAAGATTTGGAGGGTTGAAATATGTAGTTTCAGAATCAATAATAATAATTTGTTTTTTACTGTGGAAAACCTCACCACTCGTTTCCAGATGCCTTTTTCATTAAACACCCTCAATATTATTTTTCATTGTGTTCTTGAGACTGCTTTCTAGTTTCAGTTCACACATATTTATGCCCTCTAAAATGTTCTCTAAGTTGGGAGTTCATCTGGAAAAAGTCAAAATGAAAGTGAAGCACCCCACCAAGCTGCCAGTGGCCCTCCACTGAAATCAAACTCTCTGAAACTGATCCTCCCTGCTAAAACCTTCAGGTTCCTTTCTCTCCTCATGCCAAATTGTTCACAAAATCTAAAGCAAGGAAACTGAGATTTTAAAGTGAATGTACATGTTTTGTGAAACTCTCCTCTCCTTCTTCCCCAAGCTACTCACTTCTTTGTTTCTAAGGTAGAATATACTGAAAATAAAATGCAAGGATGCACTTAAATTCATATGCATTTTAGCACTGGAAAAATCTTTGGTTTAATCCAACTCTGTTATTTTTTTATTTTATAATTTGTCCCAGATTACCCAGATATTTTATAATAGACGTGAATTACCTGAAAAGTGTCTGACAAGTATGGATAATAAAAAAAATGAATGAAGACGGAATGTTTATTCATACTCATACCTAATATATTGCAATCATTTCTATGACATATATGCCCTCATTTCTTTTACATAGCTTATTTCATTTACCCTTTAGCTGGTGTGCAAGGTTGCCATTATTACCGTCATTGTAAAGATGAAACAGAAGCTCAGGAGAGCTATCTTACTTTCCTGAGTTCAACAAATAAGCTAAATGAGGAACCATGTAATGCTGAGATTTGAATCCACAACTGATCCCAAAGCTTGTGGACTTGCTCTTTTACCAAAGGGATATTCAGTAAGTTTAAAACATTTAGTAACTACATTGTTAAATTCTAAAGGAAACTCATTTTTTTTTTCTGTATATTCACTTCCCAGAGCTTTTTAGGATATTAACCAATCTCTAACACATGATAGGCTTTGGTCCAACTAGTGTAAAACATGGCAGATAAATTCACCAGAGATAAAGAAAATATTAATACACGAGTAGCTAACCATTGGTGGAAACTGACAGGAGAAGGAAGGTTTACAGATTTAGGTAAAGTGTTTTATTTATCCGAAGTTTTCTCTTGGGTGTTTTCAGACGGCCATAACTCCTTGTGAACGTGAGAGACTGGACACATCTCCCTGTTCTTGGTGGTTACTCCAACCACAAGCACATCCAGAGAAAAAGTCTGCACACCTTGTGCAACTTGTCAGAAGATGTCACCAATACACAGTGGTGTGCCGCTCAATGTCTAACAGCCAGGTCTTTGGAGAAAAACAGGTACTGATTTGTGGTATTTGCCAATTTCCATGGTGTAAATACAACGACCATGACGGATTCAAAACCATAAATATGTCATCACTGACTCCAAGTAGGGAAGAAATGAACAGTATCCCACGCTGTATAGTTTTTCCACCATACAGAAACAACAGGAGTAACCACTAGATTGCAGGATATGGAAACATGTGGCCAAATAATTAGCAAGTGATGAATTTTGAATATCATTTTTTTATATAACTTTTTCCTTGTTCGTTAATACTAACTTGTTAATTTTTACTAATGCCTGTGTATAACAACTGGGTCACAAAGTTTCTGAAAATTTAACAGTCCACTCTTGTGAGCTGGTGCAAGCCAGTTCCAGCCCTCAACTGTGACTATTACATTCTTGCTCTAGGTTAGTACTTGGGTGGCTATTTAGGGATTTGCTAGCATGGGTTAAGTGTGATGAAGTATAGACTCTGCTCCAGCAAGAAAATTCCAAATACGACAGTTTAACCTTAGAAAATAAAGAGTGATGTTAGGTCCTCTGTCTGAAATGCTTTCTATTAGGGAAACAGCAGGAGCAGAGAGCCTGGGACCAGGCCTGCTGTACTCCAGGAAGGATGATGTCCTGCTTCTAGTCCCTTCTACAGCAGCTTGGGACTGGGCACAAGCACCCACGAAGCTGAAGGCAGCATGCACACACTTGTACTCACTTGTCTATAAGCTTTCATTTTTAAACTTTCCCAACAGTAGAGCTGTAGAAAGATGTTCAAAAATGTACTTTTGCAAAGGAAATGCTATAATCTGTTGGCTTTCTTTTAATCATCAGTAGTGCTTTCTCATCGTTGTCCAAACTTCCATAGAAAAGGTGAAAACTTTCAGAATAATTGCCACCCTGCCACGTGCTGGGCCTGGCAGCATCACTCTGCCGGTGATTTCATGTGTGCTGGGCTTCAGAAGGCTCCCTGGCTCCCTGGGCTCTCAGACCCGCAGCTCTTCCCTCTCTCACGGGAGATCCTTCCCAGGTCTCTTTCCTGGCCCCAGACATTTCTCCCTGGGATAGATTCACTTTTATTTATACTACCTGAGTCCCTTTTTGCTTTCATTTTTAATTTGGACTTTATGTATTTATCAAATATGTACATGACACCTTTCAAAAGAGCAGATCATTCCATACTGCTTATTATGGAATATAAACCCCGACTCTCTTCCACTGTTCAAAAGCACTTTTAGCCCTGTCAGCTGACTCTATTGGTACTTACAATCATTTCTCTCTGTAAGTCGCTTAGAGTGCAACTTTTGCTTTTCTGTTTTAGACTGTATCTATTAGTGTCCTACAGCAGGAGATGAAGATTTAAACTATCACTTCCTGTATCACCATCTTCCCAATATAGTTACATCATAGTCAATGTTTACTTAATTATGACCATGTAAACTCTGTTCATAGCTGAGCCATATAATACACTATGATTACTTTTCCATTCTTGAACAATTTTTAAACTCTAAAATTAAGAATTGTATTTTCTGTTTGCTATGTTTAAAAGCAGTTCTCATTTATTCACTCCTAAATTGTCTCCCAATTGTTTAAAGTCCCTTTTCATACACGGACGCATACCAGCTATCCATTTCTGTCATTGTCTTAAAGGCCGCTCTTTCAGAGCCTTCTAACAGATCCCTTTGGCCTTGTGTTGTTATCCTGCGATCTCAATGTAGCGTCACACTGAGGACTCTCTCGAGGATTGAATCCTCTGTTCCCTGGAGTCCACATTTCTCAGTTATTTTGATAAAATAACTCCTTTGTAGCCTCCTGAAAAAGAGGTCATAGAAAATAAGTTTTCATATCTTACATGCCTGAAACTGTCTTTTGTCTAGCTTCATATATAATTTGTAAAACCTGATATGACATTGTAGTCGGGTTGGATATAGAATTCTAAGTTGGACATAATACTCCTGAGATACTCAAAGGAATTTCTTCTCTGACTTTTATCTTACAATGTGCTCTAGAGAAATCTGAAGCCATACTGATTTTTATCTTTAGTAAATCACCACCTTTTTTGGTTTTTAACCTCTGGAGATATTCAGGATTTTACATTGAACCCCACAGTTCTGAAATTTCAAGACGGTCCCATCAGGTACAGGATAATTTTTATCTCCTACTCTTGAAAATGTAAGATCCTCAGTGAAACCTTTTCCTCCCACTAGTTTCTCACCCAGATGTCTCTAGGTTGACCCTACTTCTACAGCTCTCAGTTTTCTTGTTTGCAAAATGTGGATAATATTCATGGAGTACTTGACAAATTGAAACATTAATATCACTGACTGTAAGTGAAAACTGAAAAGGCACTCCACATTTTTAAGTTGTTATAATTACTACCATTATTTTATCAGAATGAATCTTTCCATATATTTGTTTTGGCTTTCCTGTTTTTTCTTTCAGAGACAGGGTCTCACTCTGTTTCCCAGGCTGGAGTGCAGTGGTGTATTCACTTTAAATGAAAACCAGAGATCCTCAATCCTAGGACATTTTTGCATATTATTTCTTTATTATTTACTTTTTTCTATTTTCTTGTTTCATACAGAACTCAATTTCTCTTTCAATGTTAGACTTCTGAACTGATGGTCTATAGTTATTACGTTCGCCTCTTAATTTTCAGTTCTTTATATTTTTTGCCCCACTGTCTTAGAGATTCCTTCAACTTTATCTTTCAGCCCTGCTGAAAGAATAGGTTACCCATTTCTCCTTTCATAGACTTAATTCTCAAAGTTTCTCTCTTATTCTCAATTTATTTTATCTTTCTAAAGAATTCTGTTCTTATTACACAAAGAAAAAATTTGTGGTAAACTGTTTGATGATGTTAATAATGTATGTTTTCAATTGTCATCTTCTTGCATAGACTCTGTGTCCTCTAAGTTATCTTTTTTTCTTTTTGTTTTGTTTTGTCTCTTGTTTTTATGGCAGAGGCTTTCCTAAGTTAACTGGTGGACATTTGTAGCTGCTCATATTTAATAGCAGGACACTAAAAGATTTTTGAAAGCTTTGCTGTGTATGGGAATTGTCAACTGTGGGTTTGGTGATAAAGTGAATGACTGGATCATTTTGGAGGAATTATCTTCTTATCAGTGGCTTTTGGTGTTATATTAGTCCATTTTCATGCTGCTGATAAAGACATACCCGAGATTGGGTAATTTAGAAAAGAAAAGAGGTTTAATGGACTCACAGTACCTTGTAGGTGGGGAGGCCTCACGATCATGGCAGAAGGTGAAAGGCATGTCTTACATGGCGGCAGACAAGAGAGAATGAGAGATGAGCGGAAGGTGGAAGGGGTTTCCCCTTATAAAATCATCAGATCTCGTGAGACTTAGTCGTTACCATGAGAACAGTATAGGGGAAAATGCCCCCATGATTCAACTTTCTCCCACTGGGTCCCTCCCACAACACTCAGGAATTATGGGAGCTACAATTTGAGATGAGATTTGTGTGGGGACACTGCCAAACCATATCAGGTGTCTTCTCTTGGGCTGATCAGATTTCCCAGAGAATAGTCCTTGAATCTACCTGAAAGCTACAGATCTGTCTACCTGCCCTCTGCAGGTGAAGAGGGCTGGGGCAGTCTCCATACGCAGTACATAAAATTGCCTTTATTTCCTGTTTTCTGTGTGGTCTCCTCATGATCTATTTTGACTCATGTCCTTCAATTCAGAAACTCTGTCTTTATCTCTTCAGAAAATAAAATTCCAGTCTCCTCTTGAGGTTGATGAGGGGTTTCCCTGCCTTGCAGGGTAGTGGAAATGAAGTCTTTGATACCTCTCAGACAGCCTTTTGGAGACCTCTTCAGCTTCCAGCCCTCTCTGTACTCCAACTTTTGGAGGCACTGGATTAGCCAATTCTTGAGACTTTTGTAAAATTGTAAAATCTTTTGTTCACAGGTGATTTAGACATGACTTTTCTGACTGCTAAGTCAGCAACTAGCTGTTTTTCTGCTTTCTAATTTCCAAAGTTCTTGCTGTGGAACTTAGAGTTTGAACTCCTATTATCTTTATTTTTATGGGTTAATGCCTTAAAAGTTGTTTTTGCTGATATGTTAATGGAATTCTTGGAGGAGTCTGAAGCAAATGCAGGTGTTCAATTTGCCTATAAACAGAAGGACCCAAATTAATCTTCCTTCTTCTGCCACTATTTCGTAAATACTTCTATTTCCTCCTGGATACATTTCCCCTGATACCACCACAACATCCCCCTCAAAAAAATATAAATAAATAACAGCAAAATTAGAAATGCAATCAATATTTTCATACCATCCTACCTTTGTCTTTGGTTAGGTAGTTAACTCTAATAAGACTGGGCCAGTTTCTAGTGAGGCTAAGGTGTCTATAATCCTGCTTCTGTTAAAACAAACATTTGGGCTGGGTACAACAGTTCACATCTATAACCCCAGCACTTTGGGAGGCTGAGGTGAAAGTATTGCTTAAGGTCAGGAGTTTGAGGCCAGGCTGGCCAACACAATGAGATCTCATTTCTACAAAAAAATAAAAAATAGGCAGGCAGGGTGGCACACACCCAAGCCCCAGCTACAAAGGAGGCTGGGGCAGGAGGATGGTTGGAGTCCAGGAGCTCAAGGCTGCAGTGAGCTATGATCATACTATGGCACTCCAGCCTGGGCAACAGAGTGAGACCCTATCTCTAAAAGAAAAAACAACAACACAAAAACAAATATATGGCAGGATTCATTCAGATAAAACAATGTAATAATTATAACAACTTAAAAATGTGGGTTGGGCACAGTGGCTCACGTCTGCAATCCCAGCACTTTGGGAGGCCAAGGCGGGCAGATCACGAAGTCAACAGATCAAGACCATCCTGGCCAAATATTAAAAAATAAGAGGCTGGCACACAGCACACAGCACACAGCACCAACCTGTCCTGGCCGCTAGCTGCCTGTGCTCCCATCCGCAGGAGCACGTGCTCCTGGCCCTGTGAGCTCCCTTAGAGGCCGAGCCTGGTTTCTCTGCCTGCCCCCCTTCCTCTCTCACTCCCTGCCTGCACTCTAGCCGAAACGAACATCTGAGGTCTCACAATGTTTGACTCCCTTCACGTTCCTGACTTTGTGTGTCCCAGCGCTCCAGATAGCCCTCCCCATCTACAAACAGAGGTGTTTCCTGGAAAACACTCACCGCATCTCCAGAACTCAGTTGAAGTGTAGCCGTCTCCAGAAGATTTTCCCTGAACACTTTCTGAGACTGGCTAAGGGGTTCCTTCTCTCTGCTCCCATCCTTTCCTGGGCTCCCTTCAGCAGCGACACCTGGGTGGCTCTGCTGGCACTCGCTTAGGCTTAAGCTTGCCAGGCTGAGTTTCCTCCAGGCCAGGGTTGTGTGGGGACTGCTGTGAGTGAGAGGGCAGCGTCCACATCCCCAGCGCCCTTCTCCCTCTCCCAGCACACACCAAACCTCTCTTTGTGTTGCTCGACAAACACAAGAGCTTTTATATTAAAACTGGGAGAAAATAAATTAGAGAAAGAGATGAAAAAGCACCTCCCCACTCCTCATCCCTTAGATTGATTTTAAATATCAAGACAGAGAGAAACCAGCGGCAAAAGTGGCCAGGCTCCTCCAGGGCACTAGCTATCACAGGCGAGTCCGAGGCCTTGGGACACCAGAGACCTTTGCAAGGGGTCTGAGGATTGAAAGCTTTTTTCATAGTGACACTAAGACATGCTTTCCCTGTTTTCATTCTCATTCTCTCAATGGAGTTTCCCAGAGCCTACAGGAACCTGATGGCATCACTCTTCCGACAGAGTATGTAAAAGGGGTGCATTGTTCGGCTCTAAAAATGTCTCTTTAAAAAAAAAAAGGAAAAAAAATGGAATGCTTCACGAATTTGCATGTCATCCTTGTGCAAAAAACTTCTCTTTTAATTTCTAACACAATCAAGATCAGTATATGACACCCAAGTAAGAAAAAAAAGAGTCCTATGGGGACCACAATAATCTTCAAGAGTGTGAGAAGTTCCTGCTTCCAAAGAGTTGGAGAATCTCTCCGCCCTAGACAGATTTGGGAGGATCCATGTAAAGCACAGCTGTCTGGACCCCAGGTGACATATGAGTGTTCAGAGGTGGGAGGGGACCCTTGTCTCTGCCTCTAGACAGAACCCACTCAAACTTCGCAGTCCCAGGGAGTGAAGGGTTAGAGAACATCAGAACAGCCACATTGGTGATGACCTAACACCCTGATAGGCTACAGTAAAACCAATTATTAGGAAGAAGGAAGCAGAGACGCATAGGAAGAAGACAGGAGAATATGCATTCTTATTTAAGACTCAGATGCCCAGCTACCTCCACTACCTCCAGTAGTCCTGAACTAGGAAGCGTATATTTGTTTTTGTTTTTTAAAGCTTCTAAGCATGGTGAAACAGCTTTTAGAAAATCCATGCACGAAGCCCAAGGGGAGAGTGGATGGGTGGTGAAGTCACCATTTTTCTTCTGAGACACAGCCATTTGTCATAAATTAACACAAAATATATTCAATTTCCCCAAGCTGCTGCCAGCTCTCTACCAATTAGTTCACTTCAGCAACATTTCACTGAAAATGTCAGTAAAATTATTTTTCTAATTAATTATTAACTAAATTCTAATCAAAATTCCAATGGACAATTTTTGTATCCTTACAACCAATTTTAAATTCATAATGAGGAACATATTAAAAAATTAAGCTTTTAAATATTCTTGTTGTTTAGCAACAAGGTCTCACTCTGTTGCCCAGGCTGGAGCTCAGTGGCACAATCATAGCTCACTGCTGCGGCCTTGAACTCCCAAGCTCAAGAGATCTTCTTGCTGCAGCCTCCCGAGCAGCTAGAACTATAGGCGCAGAAAACCCCGCCTGCCTAATTTCTTTTATTTTTATTCTCCAAGAGCTTGGGTCTTGCTACATTGCTCAAGCTGGTCTTAAACACGTTGCCTCAAGTGACTCTCCTCCCTCGGCCTCCCAAGGCACTGGGATGATGGGTGTAAGCCACTGTGCCTGGCCCTAATCTTAAATCTTCTTAAGAGAATAATGCCAGGAAGGTTACCTAAGTAATAAAACTTGTTTTAAAACAAAATTAAGGAAAAGACATTGCGGTATTTGTGTAAGAAGAATTGACAGACAAGTAAATAGAAAAGATAGTTATAGACGATAAGAGTTATGGAATACACATACCCCTCCACACCACTCACAGAAATGTGTGTGATATTTTCAATACAGAATACACCACAAACCAAAAGGTAAAGATGATTCAGTGTGACTGGTGTTTAAAACATTTCAATATTAACTAAAGTAAAGGTAGAACTTTGCCTTCACTTTACACCAAAGATAAGTTCTATATGTATCAGAGAGTTAAATATTTTAAAAATAAAACACAAAAAGGAAAATACGTGTGAATCTCAACTCAGTCCTTATAGAAAGGACTTCCTAAACATTTAAACAATAAAAAATAAAAGAAAAAAATCGGTAAATTTGAATGATGAAACATAATATAATAGCCACATTATATAGCAAAACAATAAGGCAAAAAAACTGGAAACATTCACAGCAAGCATGATATAAGGTCAAGATTCTTAATATATAAAGAGCACCTGTTCACCAAAAATGAAACTCAGCAACACTCAAAATCCTCTTAAAATATGAAAATGACTAAACAGAAAATTCACAGAACTAATACGAGTGGTTAACACATTTGAAATGAGGTTCAGCCTCACTGATTGGTAAAATGAGAGAGCATCTTTTACCTATCCATGCACTAAGGATTTGTGGATGACAGTTTTCAATGCTAGCAAGAATACGTTGAAAAGAGCGCACATATATTTTCCTTCAGGAGGCAAATCTGGAAGTATATATCAAGAATCTTTAAGAAGACTTAGAATTCAAGGAACATTGTTAATCAGATAGAGAAGCTAAGTTTAATATGTACAGGAATGCACCCCACAGTATTGTTTATCATTGCAAACCTAGACAATGCTTAGTATCTCTCAGTCTCAATTCCTCAACTGAACACCAGGAATAGTAACCTACTTTGTGTATACATTATATATGTAAAGCATTTGAACTAGAGCTTGGCATATAGCAGGCACTTAATATATAATTGGTGTTTGGGTTTTTTTGTTTGTTTGTTTGTTTGAGAGAGAGTCTCACTGTGACATCCAGGCCTGAGTGCAGTGGTACAATCTTGGCTCAGTGCAACCTCTGCCTCCCAGGTTCAAGCAGTTCTCCTTCCTCAGCCTCCCGAGTATCTGAGATTAGGGCATATACCACCAAGCCTGGCTAATTTTTGTATTTTTAGTAGAGATAGGGTTTTACCATGTTGACCAGGCCAGTCTCGAACTCCTGACTTCAGGTGATCTGCCAGCCTCGGCCTTTCAAAGTGCTGGAATTACAGGCATGAGCCACTGCATCTGGCCCAATGCATAATTGTTTTTACCATCTTTTGCTGTACCAGCAAAATTCTGACAGTAATTCCTGGCTGCTGTTTCACCTTGAACTTCCTGACAAGTGACACCTGAGAGATGTAGGGCACTCGCAGCTCCCAGCAGGCTACGGTGGAACTCTTTCCACTCAAACATTGACAATTTGGAAAGCAGAGTCATTTGAGGGAATACATACATAACAAATTCACTTATTGAGACTATTCCCTTAAGATGATTGAGGAATACTATTTTTATAATATATATTTACATTCATAATTACTGATTTCCGATTGCCAGTACATGTGGCAAAATAATTTTGGGGGATGATGTGTGCTTATGTGAGAAACATAAAGGTACAAGATAAATATAATATATATACACACAAACATATACAATGAAAATAGTTATATATGAGATATATAAATACATAGATTTATACAGATGTAATATCTATTATGTCTACTTAATTGCATATAAAGATGTGGATAGAAATGAAGAAATCAGATAAATTAGCCACTTTATAAAAGAATTCATGATCCTCCATAAGACTCCAAATCTTATCTAATAGTTAAAACGTAAAGAAGTGGACTTCTAAAGTTACAATTCATATTCAGTATCTCAGGGACACATATATTTCAATACATGAGGTAGACATAGAAAACAATTCACCTTTATTTACATTTGAAAGTCATAGTTATTAATGCCTGCTAATCTCCCTACACAAATTCTGAAATACCAACACCTAGCTGTAAATAGCTTGGAAGTGTGACCACAAAGAATGTGCCCATAGGCAGATTATCTTAGGGAGATTAACCTGCTTTTTAATTCATTCAATTATTAGAATCTTAAAAATTAAGCACTAACATTTTCAAAGTGCTAAAAAGACCCAAACACAATAATAACTCAGAAAGCTTGGACAAATAAATATAGTGACTTTAAAACTATAGCCTCTTACAAAGGAATTCAGGAAGAATGTAATTTGATTCAGAGGTTTAAATCAAACAACTGATTATCAGAATGAAAATAATGCTTTGATCAAATTTTTTTTTTTTATTTTAAAACCTCATACAAACTACAATGTTATCCTATGTTCACCAGAGTTATTTATCAGTATATCCACTTTCCAAAATGGGGAAAAAAAAAAAAAAAAAAAAAGCTGTTACATCAGCACTTTTTTAACCTTCTCCTTTCTACATATTAGGTCTTTCTTGTGTATGTCTTCTAGAAAATTTGCATTTAGAGAGAGGAAATTATAATCACTTGAAGAAACATCCTCTTGATCACACCAAAACCTTTCACTCCAAATCCCAAGCCATTAAAACTTGACCCACGTTATAGAAATGATGGAATCATGGTCATAAACTCTGCTTCCTCCCCCTAAACTCAACTTAGTGATTGTATTTTATTATTTTTTTTTTATTTTTCATCTTTTTGGCCTTGTCTCAGTCTCTTCTATAGATCAATTTCCCCCACAGCTTGGTAATGAGATGAGGTAAGCCACGCCTATTCGAAATTATAGAGAACTAGGAAGGCAAAGGTGGAGAGGACATAAGAGGACTCTAAAATAAGGATGGAGGCAAACACTCCTTGCTCCCAGCTTTGGCCCACCAGTAAACACACGCTCACAACGCTTCTCCTTTGTAGATTCTGAACAAGTTTCATGAGCCAGTATCTCACAAACATCTGCCTTCATTATAATTATATTTCTATTTCAGCTGCACCAAGCTATTTACAGATGAGCCTGTTCATAAAGAGCTTTATAATTAAGCAAACAGAAATATCTTTTTATAGGATGCAGATCTAGGGGTGATAATCACACACAAAATACACAGCAACAGTTGCAAATAGAGTGTTTAACGCTAGTTATGTAGTTAGTGATGTGCTCAATAAAGGCTGACATGTCTTTGTTCCTAAATACGAGAAAATATGGTCTTTGCTACACAGCAGTGTAAACTGTCTTCTTTTCCTATTTTTTTAAGCAAAGGCCATATTTTTCAGGGTGGGTTCTTAAAATGTATGTGTGTATGTGTTTTCTATAACAACAGGGTCTTAACACACATTCTCTGGCTTAGTAGGGCTTGAAATATGCCTGAGATTTGGAGAGAGCTGATTCTAAATATAAGCAGCAACGTATGGTGGCACAGAGTGTGACAGATTAAATTAGTAGATAGTAGAGATTATCTGATGGTACTATGGAAGTTGCTGCCAGACAAAAAGAAACGTACAATACTTATTGCAGCAGAAAAAGGAATTGCTCGTGTTCCAATTAAAATCTGCCTAAAGCCGTGGACATTTCCCAAGAAGGCGAGTCTTTGCTCCTGTACGTTCCCGTAACCCTTACCTGAAACCTCCGCCTGTCTCAGTGCTTCAAAGCTGTCACTTGCAAAAAATATTTGTAAATCTTCTTGACCATCCAGAAGTCATGAAATCCTAGACGTGGCAGGAAAAAATAGCCATTGTTTGCTAAGATTCAGCCTTGGCACAGAAAGGTTCACATACATCAAACAACACTTTGTTCTAGAAGATATATGTACAGCTCATATACTGCTCCTGAGAGCATGCAGTGGTGCCATGCGTTAGAAAATCACTTTAATTGGACAACCACACCCAGAATAAAAGAGCAAGTCTAAAAATAGTAATGTCCTTTGACCTAGTAATTACAATTGTACAAATAATTATGAAGAAAAGAAAACTCAAAAAGCATCAATAAAATAACTTTTATCCAGCAAGATATTTGTCAAAATGTTTACTATTGTCATAAAATAAAAATGGAATGTCCTCAAATGTCCAACTGTAGGAAAATGGTGAAATAATTTATGGCAGATACATTCAGTGGAATAGCCTACAGCGATAATATTTTTGTTGTCTAAAAGTTTATAATGATTTGGAGGAATGTTTACTATATAATATTAATGAGTAAAACTGGGTGAATGACACAATATAATCTCAACTGTGTACATATGAAAGTACAATAGATGGGAGGAAATACATCAAAATATTTAAAGTGATTAAATTAGGGAAATGAGTATAGATAGATTTCATTCTATTCTTATTAGCTAAATGTGTTTTCCAAATTTTCTGTAATAAACATTTACAAATTTCAGGTTCAATAAAGGGTATTTTTAAAACTATAACCAATCTCAATGTCCATCATAATGATAAAATTGGAGTTGCTTATCTCTATTGTGGAAGGCTGGCATCATGTTTTCAGACAGACTCAAGTAACCAAACATTTTCTATGACCGAAGTGTAACTTTGTCTCTGGTTCACTTTCTACCAGTCCACTAGAATATGCATGGGAGGATTCCAAGGCTTTAAAGCATGTGTTACAAGCATAACTATATTTGTTCTTTAAGAAAAGGAAGATGAGGCCGGGCGAGGTGGCTTACGCCTGTAATCCCAGCACTCTGGGAGGTTGAGGTGGGTGGATCACCTGAGGTCAGGAGTTCGAGACCCCAGCCTGGCCAACATGGAAAAACCCAATCTCTACTAAAAATACAAAAATTAGCCGGCGTGGTGGTGCACACCTGTAATCCCAGCTACTCAGGAGGCTGAGGCAAGAGAATCACTTGAACCCAGGAGGCAGAGGTTACAGTGGGCCAAGATTGTGACCACTGCACTCCAGCCTGGGTAACAGAGTGGGACTTCATTTCAAAGAAAACAAAAGGAAAAGGAAGAAGAGAGCACTGAGAGAAATCCCTGGCTCGGGTGTGGAATGTGTCATTTCAACATAGTTTGTCTGTCTTTTGCTTGAGTCTCTCTCCTGGTCTGTGTGTGTGTTTGTTTCTTATATTCCTCCACGACTCCACATCTGCTTCTTAGGCCTTTCTCTCTCCATAATATGTAATGAAAGAGGGAGAACAAACTCTGTTAAGTTCCTTCAGTATGCCCAGTGACATTCAGCTTTGTGAAATCTTTCCATCTTCACTCCATTCATAAAGAATTGTTATCATAGCCCCATTTTAAAGGTGAGCTGAAGTCCCAGCACGGTGGCTCACACCTGTAATCCCAGCACTTTGGGAGGTTGAGGCACAAGGATCTCTTGAGCCCAGGAGTTTGATGCCAGCCTGGGCAAAATGGTGAGACCCCATTGCTACAAAAAATATAAAAAATTAGCTGAGTGTTGTGGCACGTGCCTGTAGTCCCAGCTACTCAGGAGGCTGAGGCAAGAGAAATGCTCGAGCCCAGGAGGTTGAGGTGGCAATGAGCTGTTCCGGCACCACTGCACTCCAGCCTGAGCAACATAGTGAGATCCTCCTTCAGAAAAAAGAAAAGGATGAGCAGATAAAGGCAAAGGGAGTTTGTTCCAAGCGATCCTGCTATTAGGGGTAAAGTAGAAATTCAGATTTCGGGTCTGTCTGTCCAAATCCTAGTTGATGAATGAATCAATTCTTCTCCCGTGTTTTCCATGTTGTCTCTCTGATATTGGACTCAGGAGACCTGCTGTAGCGGGACTTGGGTGTGAACTTCAGCAAATAGAGCATGCTTCCCAAGTTCACATACAACCCAATGCGTATCAGTCACCCATCAATTTATCTAACACACTTGGCCTACTTCCACAATCAGCTTTCATAACCTAAACAGTAAAATGTACTATGAATTTAGAAAAACATAAAATAAAACCAAGGTAGTTTAAAAGAGCAGAGTAACTGTTACCCAACATCTGATTGCCCCAGCCAGTGGCTGATTTCTAACCACTGTGTGAAGAGCTCCTTCCTTTCAGTTTCATTAAACTTGCTTCCTTTTTATTTAAAGATATGTTTTCTGATTGTTGGTGTCCAGGATTTGGTAAACTTGAACACAGACATTCAGGTTTACTGTCTTTCACAATGGTGTGGGCCCGGAGCACCTTCCCTGGGCTTCCCAGATCAAAGCATGTCTACACCTCTTGCCCTGTCCAGAGACATCAGGTAACTTTCCTGAAATGAAACGACTTAGGTTTGCAGGCTAGTTCTGGATTTGAATGGACTATAGCTCTGTATTACTTCGTTTTCATGCTGCTGATAAAGACATATCTGAGACTGGGAATTTATAAGGAAAAAGAGGTTTAATTGACTCAAAGTTCCACATGACTGAGGAGACCTTACAATCACGGCAGAAGGTGAAAGGCACATCACATATGGTGGCAGACAAGAGAAGAGAGTTTGTGCAGGGAAACTCCCCTTTATAAAACCATCCGATCTCATGAGACTTATTCACTATCACGAGAACAGCATGGGAAAGACCCACCCCCATGATTCAGTTACCTCCCACCAGGTCCTTCCCACAACACGTGGAAATTGTGGAAACTATAATTCAAGATGAGATTTGAGTGAGAACACAGCCAAACCATATCAGGCTCTTTCTTCAGCATTTTCAGTCTTTGAATCTTGCCTAACTTATTTCCTGAAAACAAATAAACAACCACAACAACAAAACCATTCTCCAAAAGCCCCATCTCAAAAAAGAAAGAATTTTTTTTTTTTTGAGATGGAGTCTCACTCTGTTGCCCAGGCTGGAGTGCAGTGGCGCGATCTCAGCTCACTGCAAATTCTGCCTCCTGGGCTTACACCATTCTCCTGCCTCAGCCTCCCAAGTAGCTGGGACTACAGGCATCCGTACCACCATACCTGGCTAATTATTTTTTCATATTTTTAGTAGAGACGGGGTTTCACTGTGTTAGCCAGGATGGTCTCCATCTCCTGACCTTGTGGTCCATCCCCCTCAGCCTCCCAAAGTGCTGGGATTACAGGTGTGAGCCACCACTCCAGGCTAAGAAAGAATTTTTACTGGTGCAGATGCTCCTCTATCTACCATCCTGATTCTCTCCTTTCACAGCCCATTTACTAATATCCTTTCTCAGAACCCAGGAATTTAGCAGTATCCTGGCTGGCTGTCATCTGTGTAGGGCCAGCTTTGTAGCCATAGGAGCTCTACAGTCATACAAGGCTCTACACCTAGGAGGGTCCTGTGCTTAGTTTAATACTCACTTGGCTGTCACCATCTAAAAAGTCTTATGAATTTTAGAGCAAGTATCCCCGTGTTTTCGTTTTGCACTGGACTCGAACTTGTCCATTAGTCTAGTGCCATGGTGCACTTCAGAGCTGGTCACCATTCCCCACCCGGCTGTCCCTGTCTTGGGTTCTTTGCTGGCAAGTTTCTGGAACACTCACAGTCAGCCACTGCTCCTGAGCCTCCCTTGCTGCTGTTACATTCTGTTTGTTTCTCTCTTCTCCTTCTGAAACAGTTTAGCACCACAGATCTCCTCTAACTCCCTATGGCACTGCTGCTCCATCCCCCTTTCCTTTGCATTGTGGAGCCTTGTCCTAAGGTGCTCCCATGCTCCCACACTGGCCTTTTCTTTCTCTTTGTTCTCTTTTTGGAGTTCACACTACTCCTAAAGCTTCATCTATCACCTCTATGGGATTGACTTTTTTAAAAATGGTGTTTTCCACAACGTTTCTCACCACGACGTTAACCCTGAAGTTCCAGGTACTGATGTGCTTTAACTCAACTCTGCCCAGCAAATACACTCAGCAAATAGAAAATCCTACTCTTCACTGCTCTCTTTAAACTGATGCTTTCTACAGATTTCTTTCTTTGATCAGTGAAGCTGTCATTCTATATGAGACCCACACTTCAGTATAATTTCCAGAATACTTCCCATGGCTACTTCTCTCATCCAGTCTGTTTTTTAGTCTGCATATATTAACTCTTCTAAAAAAAAATTTAAAAAAAACCCATTGTTGCAAATTTCCCAAAGCCAAATTCATCGCATCCACAGCTACGCCGTACTTTTTGGTGACATCTGGTTAGAGTTAGTGAAAGCTCTAAGGTTTTTCTCTCACAACCTCCGATGGCACGTTATAACGAAAATAAGCCTCAGACTGAATTCTGACACATACGTACTTATTAGTAAGTAGGCACAAATGGCATCCAACAACCTGTTGTGTTGGAGTCATGATGCCCAGCTCTCATCCTTTCCAACACTCTGTTTTGTGTGAAATATTCCCTCGACGCTGATGTGACAATATTCTAGCAGCACCATTCAGCTGACATTCTAGTTCAAGTCAGGTGACAAAAATCCATCCAGAATCAGCTAAAAACAGTCAGGCTTGGAACACTAAGCCGAGGAGCCTATTCCAAAGGATGCTGGCAATTAGGGCTCACTGGATTTTTCTCTCTTGTTCACACAAGGGCAGGACTGACTGCATAATATTCCAAGCCAATCCCCATATGTTTCTTCATCAGTTTTATTTAGGAAGTATTTTGATGATGTATTAAGGACTGATGCAACCACCGGCTGAAAAATAAAAAGACTAATACCTCGAAAGTAAGTCACATCAGTAGTGCTTCCAGTCCAAAACAAACTTCACCTGGAATAACCAGAACTCTGGAATCAATGTTCCTTTGCTTCCTGTTCACATTCACCTATTGTATCTCTGTGTGTTCCCAAAAAGGGCATGTATGTGCATATTTTTAACTGTTTAGAATTTTGTATTTTGTAATAATTTTAGTGTTGTATAAAAGTTACAAAAGTCACACAGAGTTCCCATGTACCTTTCAATCAGTTTTCCCTAATATTTTCACCCTAAACACATAATAAATTAACAGAACTAAGAATTTTTCACCAGTGCCATTGTGTAAGCTCTACTACACACTTTGTTTTGATTTTTCCTGGTTTTCCTAAATATTTTTTCTGTTCCTGGATCTAATCTGAGTTTTTTACTGTGTAGTCAATTTTTATGTCTTCTAGTCTCCTCTAAAATCCTCCAAGACAGTTCCTCAGTCTTCCCTTGTATCTCATGAGTATGGCTTTTTAAAGAGTATGCGTCAAGTCATTTTATAAAATATACTTTGATATACCTTGGCCCAATTTTGAGAAAAAAAATATATATAGCAAGAATATCATGCAAGTAGCATATAATCATTTAGGTGTATCACATCAAGGAGTTCAAGATATCTGAACGTCATACCACAGGTGCTGTTGACCTCAATCACTTGGCTGACGTGGTATCTGCCTTGCTTCTCCCCTTTAAAGTTACTATTTTTTTTTTGTAATTAATATATGTCATAAAGGAGATTCTTTGAGATTATTGAAATATCTTCTATTAACTTTTAATTTTTGTGAGTACATAGGTGTATATATTTATGGGTGTATATATTATGCCTGTATCAAATGTCATCTACCCCATAAATATATATACCCAATATGCATATTTTAGTTTCAATTATTTTTAACTTAAAGATATGTTGAATGTGCTCTTTGGGACTTACTGTTTTTACTTACAGTAAGTTATTAGTATTTCTTCACGTTGTTGCATGTGGCTGTAGTTTGCTCTATTTCATATCTGTGTATTCATTCAGTTTCTGCTTAATGGACACATTTAGGTTACTCTCAGTTGTTTTTTCTCTGTTGATACTGCTACAAACATTCTTCTACAAGTCTTTCGTTACACATATATGAAAGTTTTTCTTGAGTATAAATTGAGTTGTGGAATTCCTGGGCCAATATGGTAAATAAAGGTTTAGGAGAAAATGTCAAATTGTCCTCCACCATGGTTACAAAAATGAATTATCTTTCCAGCAATGTAAAAGAGCTGTTTTGTGATACACATTTCCCCAACACTTCATATAGTCCATTTTTAAATTACTGCCAAGTGTATGGTATGAAATAACATCTCAGTGTCACCTTAATTGGCATTACTGTGATCATATACAAATCAAGTATTTATTGACTATGAAATGTGTTTTTGCCTTTTGACCATTTTTCTCTTGGGCTAGGTTCTTAATGATTTTAAAGAGCTTTATGCATTTTTGACATGACTCTGTATAACTTAAACACTATTAATTTCACCAATGGAAAGTCATCCACCTTCTCATAATAGCCACTATGTAATTGAACAAACCATCTGAGCGTCATGGGAGTTTGAGCACCACAGAAGGGTTCGTTGTGGTGGCCTCCCCAATAATACAGGCCTTTGTTGACTTCATATCACTACTCAGTGTCTATTAAATGGTTAGCTAAGTGCCCCTTGGCTATAGTTAATTGGTTTAATTTGTATAATCTGTTTACATATATACATTCACATGCACAAGCACACACACACGCACAACATACAACACTGCCTAAAATGAATGACAATGTAGCACTCACCATTTCTGATCCCATTGAAACCACCCTGTTGCCCCGCACCAACAACTTTAGTGATTTCCAGCGGGCTCCTGCTTCCAGTCTCTTTCCTTCTCAGTGCAGCCTGCGCAGTGACCCCAGACTCTTCTCTTCATTTTCTAATAATACAAATGAAGTCAAAATGCCTCAGTTCTGCTGGGCCCTAGCCTTCCTTGCCAGGCATCCGTCCTCCTGCTTCCCACAGGCGTGGAGCCTCAGGACATGAGCTCTGGCATCAATAAGTCTGTCCCAGCCTGAGAACTTGGCAGATGCATGACATGTAAGTCAATCACATACCCTGATGAAAGCTTGGTTTCTTCTTCCATAAAAGGAGAATCCCAGTGACTATCTCAAAGGCACATAGAGTCCATGTGAGGAAGAAGTGAGGTAATGTTTTTTCAATGTTCAGTACAATGTCTGCAAAACAACAATCAATGAATGTTTGTTGTTTTTATGTGCCTATTATTATCATTAATATTGCACTTCAGGCCGCACATGGTGGCTCATGCCTGTAATCCCAGCACTTTGGGAGTCTGAGGCGGGTGGATCACCTGAAGTCGGGAGTTAAGAGACCAGCCTGACCAACATGGAGAAACCCTCTACTAAAAAAAAAAAAAAAAAAAAAAAAAAAAAGCAAAATTAGCTGGGCATGGTGGTGTATGTCTGTAATCCCGGCTACTTAGGAGGCTGAGGTAGGAGAATTGCTTGAAGCAAGGAGGCAGAGGTTGCGGTGAGCTGAGATCACGCCACTGCACTCCAGCCTGGGCAACAGAGTGAAACTCTGAGCATCCTGTTACTCCCTAAATATTAAGGTGGGGATTCACTTGGCCACTCCCCCTGAGCATCTCCGTAAAGACATCTTACTCAACTGTGTGTATAATGGGAGAGAATGCTATGATCTTCAGAATCCTTAAGCACTTTGCTAACACTTATTTTAGAACACTTATGGCTAGCAGTTTCTTATACAAATACATTCGTCTCTCTGTTGTCTGTGTGCTGCTTGAGAGCAAGAACTATTATATTAGTCATCTCTTTTTCCAGGATCTAGAGCCAGGCCTAGAACAGAACAGGTGTTCAGGAAATCTATGTTGTGTGAATGTCTTCCTTCTCTTCTTTTTTTCTTTTCTTCCTCTTTTCTAATCCAAAAAAAATTTTTTTTTAATACCCCCATGGAAAAATTCTTACAAGAAAGTTACTTTTGTCTGTAAACCTTATAAAACCTCATGATATCCAGACTGGAAACATTACAGTTTTTTTGTTTTGTTTTGTTTTGTTTAAAAAAAAAAAAAAAGCCCAAATAATGATTCATTGATTCATGCCTGTTTCCATGAATATGTTAGCATAATTCTTACTAATTTTCTTTTCTTCTTTTATTATCTAAACCCATAAGTATCAGGGACTCTCTTATGCTCCTTACAAATTGCCCCCAACCCAGGCACAACATATCCCTTATCTATACCAACTAGGCACAGCCATCTTGGCCTCTTGTCTACCTCTTCATTTCTCCTCTGCCACAAGACATCTGAACCTCACCTTTCTCTTTGTCCAAAGTCATCAGTTTTCCTAGGTCACTCAAGGTACAGATTCCCTGAGAGTTTAGTTCTTATTCTGCCTGGTTGCTTTTATGGGGAGAATGTTCCCAGTCATGATGATGCTTTCTTGCTTTGAAGTTCCAGGGAGGAAAACAAAGGAAGCAGACAATCCTTCGATGTTCTACTGTGGTCAGAGTTGCGGTGGGGAGGGGAGGAGACCCACACATCAATACACTCGTGCTGCCGTGGTTCTGTAACATTATCATGCATTCATATGGTGTCCAGGGATAGACCATATTCATAAATATAAATTACTCTGTAAGTTCAACTTTAACGTCTTTAAATATTACCTTTTCCATCATCCTTTCATGGCCTGAAACAAACCAAGGAGCACAAGTTGTCGTGTTCCGTCTTATGTCATTCGCAATCACAATCATTAGATCATTTGATTAATTTCATGAGCTAGAAGAGTCCATTCAATGAACTGTGCTCATATTCAGGGTCCTAGAGCTCACATCATCACCACACATGCTCAGACATGATGTAGCACACTCATGTTCACCTAGGTGAGGCTTTTCCTCAACATCCTAGTCCAACCCTTCATTTACTCTTAAGCTTCAAAAAACATGTGGGGAAAAGTCAGACAACATCTGACTATTATCTATCTTTAAAAAGCTATTATGTTAAGGGTAATAAAAGAAGGCAGGGTGATGAAAAGAGAATAACTATATGCAAACGATGTGATGACTGTGTGCATAATCATATTCTTAGAATTCATTACTCAAGAGTTCCGTCTACCTCTGCTCCGTGATTGTGTGTGTGAGGATCCAGTGCAAGAGAGAGGAACTGCCCTGGGTATTTGGAACACAGAAAGGTTTAATACAAGGAAGTGGGTGCCCATAAAATCACTGGACAGAACAAGGAATGGGCCTGCTGCTGAGCTCTTGACAGCACTATAGAGAAGAGCCAGAGAAGAGGAGGCTGCCCCTGGCTCCACTGGCTCTGCTGGCTCCCTGGAACAGGGTGTCTGGACTCAAAATGCACTCCCATGAGACCCACCTCTTCGCCTTCAGAAGCTGCAGGAAGTGGACCACAGCTGCTACTCCAGAACTGCTGTCCAAAATCTTCCACAGGTTTTTCTGACTGTGGCAGGCAATTCTCAATCTAATCTCCAGCTGCTAACAAGTATCCTTTGCAGTTTCCTGACTTCTCCCAACAGAAGAGGTGAAAGGGGGTGAGAGAGCCAAGCCACCATGCAGTAAAATGAATTGTTTCCCTGTTGTGCAGAGTGGGATTTAAGCTCAGGCTCTTCTCTATCACTCCCACCACTCGGATTGTTCCTTCTGAAACAATTCTGTTAATATGTGAGCCTTGGTTTTTGTAGCGGCAAGGTATTGTCCTTGTCCACTTGTTGGAAGTATTGAATAGAGTACACATGCAGGACTAGTATAGTGCCTGGAACAAGGTAGGTACTTGATGTATTGAAACTCTTATTGTCCTCCCTCGAGAATGATACAGTATAACTGTCGGTTACAAACACTGACCAAGCACCAGCTATGTACCTGGATGCTTTCATGACCCCATCCCAGTTAATCACCATAACAACCCCATGGTGTGCATCTTGAAATATCCATGTGGTTGGTGAGGAACCAAGGGTCAGAGAGAACATACAGCCGATCCAAGGTGAAGGCAGGGTCCCCTGCTCTTACCTCCTCACCCAGTTCCAACACACACACACACCGTCTGAATAAAATGCCACCTATTTTTCTTACGCCACTGTAAAAGGGCTAATTGTTCTTTCTTTCTTTCCCCGCTGCTGTTTTGTTTTTTTTTTTTTTTTTTTTTTTTGAGTCTTGCTCTGTCGCCAAGTCTGGAGTGCAGTGGTGCAATATTGGCTCACTACAAATTCTGCCTCCTGGGTTGAAGCCATTCACTTGCCTCAGCCTCCCAGGTAGCTGGGATTACAGGCGTGTGCCACCACACCTGGCTAATTTCTGTATTTTTAGTAGAGATGAGATTTCACTATGTTGGCAAGGCTGGTCTCAAACTCCTGACCTCAAGTGATCCACCCACCTCGGCCTCCCAAAGTGCTAGGATTACAGGTGTGAGCCACCACGCCTGGCCAGAAGGACTAATATTAACATCTGACTCTTGCGCTCACTCTCCTCCTCATGACTTGTAGGAACGGAGAAAGTGTGGCGTCTGTGATCACAGCCCTACTGTCTGCACCCTTCTGCCCCACTCTCCTTTCTTGATCTCTTTGCAGCTTTATGCTAAACCATTTCAGTTGTTTGCATGAACAGAGAATCTTCCAGCTGTGTCATTCTTCTTTCTATCCCAGCCTTCCAGCCTTAGGGAACTCATTCGTTCATGCAGGGGGCATCTTCTATTAGTGTATACCGAGGTAGGCACCCTGATAAAGACTCAGAGACGAACAAAGCTCAGACTCTGCCCTCAAAAGTCCACGCAGTCTTGTGAGGAATGAAAGGATGTGCACCCAAAGGACTGCAGTGACATTTGAGAAAACATTATTAAAATGCTTGACCTCAGACTGCAGGAGCTTGTATGAGTGAGTCTGCCCCATGACGGGGAAGAGGAGGCAAGATCAGGGGGGACTTCATATAGAAAGCAACTTTTCTAACAGCTTTATTGAAGTGTGATTGATATACAAAAACTGCATGTCTTTAATGTGAACAATTTAAATTGAATGAGGAGTTTGACTATATGTAAACACCTGTGATACCATCACCAAAATTGAAGTAATAGACATAGCCAACACTCCCAAAGGTTCCTTGTGTCCCTTTTGTTTAGTTTTGTGTTTGTGGCAAGGGCATGTAACATGATATCTGCCCTCTTTACAAATTTCGAGTTCACAATACTGTGTTGACTAAAGGCACTATACCGCATAGTGTAGCACAGATCTCTAGGACCTACTCATCTTGCAGAACTGAAACTTTATACCCACTGAACAATTCATTTTGTCTACCCATCCCCCCACCCCAGCTCCTGGCAACCACTATTGTATTCTCTATTTCTATGAGTTCGACTGTTTTGTCTTTGTTTTGCTTTGCTTTCTTTGAGGTAGGGTCTCACTCTGTTGCCCAGGATGGAGTGCAGTGGGGCATTCAAGGCTCACTGCAGCCTTGACCTCCCACGCTTAAGCAGTCCTTTCACCTCAGCCTCCCAAGGAGCTGGGGCTACAGGCACATGCCACCATGCCAGGTTAATTTTTTAAAATAATCTTTTGTAAAGACAGAGTCTCACTATGTTGCCCAATCTGGTCTTGAACTCCTGGGCTCAAGCTATTCTCCCATTTTGGCTTCTCAAAGTGCTGGGATTACAGGTATGAGCCACTGTGCCTGATCCAAGAGTTTGACTGTTTTAGATTCCTCATATAAGTGTAATCATGCAGTGTCTGTACTTCTGTTCATAGCTTATTTCACTTAACAAAATGTTTCACAGGTTCATCCATGCTGTTGCAAATGGCAAGATTTCTTTCTTTTTTAAGGCTGGGTAATATTCTATTGCATATCTTCTTTACACAGTCTTGTGAGGAATGAAAGGATGTGCACCCAAAGGACTGCAGTGACATTTGAGAAAACATTATTAAAATGCTGGGTAATATTCTATTGCATATCTTTTTTACACAGTCTTGTGCTATATTCTGTAGTACATCTTCTTTACCCACTCATTTGTGGAAGAAAACAGGTTGATTGCATTACTTGACTATTGTCAACAATGCTGCAATGAACATAGAAGTGCACATATCTCTTTGGGATCCTGATTTCAATTCTTTTGGAAATGTACCCAGAAGTGAAATCACTGTATCATATGGTAAAGCTGAACTTTGATGAATGATGTATTTCACCAAGTGGAGAAAAAAGAAAAGCATGGGATGCCTGAAGCTTAGGATGGTGTCCTAAAGAGACCCTCAGTCTTTGCAGCTTCATATTAGTAAGCCCTGCTCACACCATGCGATGTCTGGACATCATTGGGATACTACATTTTAAGAGGGAATAGGGCTCTGCTGAAACCTTTCAAATGACTCCTGTCTCTGAAGTCCTGGAAGTGTTAACCCATTGCTATTGAAAGAACAGAAATGCCATCTGGCCACAGATATGATAAACACCACGAGAACACTCAGGGGGAGTGAAAGCGTAAGTGGATACTGGGGCCAGAAGAGCCGGGCTGAGGGAATGGTGAGTCCTTGGATGCTTGGTGTGATTAATGGGTGGGTTGGGATAAGGGTGGGGAGGAGAAGAGGCTGGAGGGGTGAGGCAGAGGCAGCCATGGGGACAAGACCTAGGAGAGACAGGTTGAGTCCTTGAATGTCATGATAAGATGTCCAGGCCCCTCATCTCAGATGCAGTGGGGAGGCTCTTTGCTTGTCTTCAGTGGCAATCCACAAGGCAACTTTCTCCAGCCACTATTAGCCCCCAGGAGGTTCTGCTTACATTACTGGCAAAACCACTCTCCTCTGTCTCTGTCTCTCTCTTTCTCTCTCTCTCTCTTTCTCTTTCTCCCTTTCCCTCTCTCTCTCTTTTATACGCACACACACACACACACACACACACAAATTATTTGATTATTTTTTAGTGAATCTGTAATGGCTCTCTCCATAGACCCTATGTCTAGGTTGAGAAACTGTATCTGACTTAGTTAATTATTTTTCTCACCATGCATGTAACATATATAATTTTTAAAAATAAGGAAAAAGAAAACAACTCTAAAATTACTATGTAAAGTATGCTTTTGCTACTTCTTGGTGTACTTTGTGTACAGCTCATGGTGAGTCACAGTGTTGCATGACTCCATGGGCAGGAACCTAAATATCCATGAAGCCATAAACCACAACTCACCATTCCCTAGGATCTGCTAACTCTTCCCTGCCCACTGGACAGAAGAAATGCCTGGCAATGTAGTGGCAGGTAACAAACAGACACAGGATGCTGAAGACCCAACCATCAGAGAGCCTTCACTTCCTTTTGCAAAGTCAAGACTCATGGCAGACGTGTCCATGCACACCAAGTTTGAGAGCTGCTGTGAGACTCCCTTCTGTTGTGAAAAATACTCAGCAGGCTTTTCAGAACTCTCTGTGCACCCCCAGCATAGCAGTCAAGGGAGAGATAGGAAATGTCCTCCGCACTTTGGAGCCCAGCTCTTGCCAAGAAGCGTTCCAAAGTCTTCTAGTTGGCTCTGCTCTCCCAGCACAATTATTCAGGCCCTGGAGAAGAATAGAAATGATGCTTCTGCTGCCACTTCCTTCCCACCAGGGGGTGGTCAGCTCTGAAAGCTCCCCAGGCTGAGGAGGATGACCACGGGAGAATCCGCCTAGGACAACTCTGCCCAGGCCCCTGATGCCTATGCTCCAGCCCACACCTTCCAAGTGGACTGGCTGTGCCACCCAGCTGCTTGTGTTTCTTCCTACGTGTTAAGTCTGAGCATCTAACTCATCTCTAGGAAGGGAAAATGAGAGCTTTTACTATATGCTCTATTCAGACTGTCTAAAACAGATGGGTCTGGTGTGTTGCTGAGGAGGTGGTCCACCTGATGAGACCTGGAGATGAGGTGGAGAGAAGTGGCATCACACCGAGATTCATGAAGACACCAAAAAGCAGAATCGGGGGGTAGGGAGTGAGCAGAGCTAAGTAACTGAGTCCCCAGGGAAAAGCTAAGTCTAATTCACCCAAGAAGAGGATCTTAATGAGTTGCTAACATCAAGGGATTGGAGACAGATATAAAGAAAGAGCACTAAACTAGGAGTGTTTTAAACAAAAATATGATCCGCAGCAGAGGGATACAGATTTCACCGGGTCCCCTGGCCAACAATCCCCATGCAACTTATAGGGTGGCAACCTACAGTGTCCCCTTATATTGCCACAGCTTTGGGGCGAGAATCCAGGCCTTCCTTTACAACATGTTTAGCATCCCTGTGAATGTGAGAAATAAAAATCAGACAAAAAATGTAGAGGCCAGTTTCTCCAGGTGATGATCAAACCACTCGTTTCCAGTCTAGAAACACCTCAGATGAAGATGCAATATTCCCTGCTCAGGGATGGGCTGCTCCAATCACAGATGTAGCTCCAGATGGAGGTTTTGTGGACCTTGGGCCCCCAGCAAAGGGAAGCTGTCAGCATGGCCAGGTTCAGGCCTGATATGAACAAGAATCCACTAGCCCAGACTTTGGTCCATAGAGTTTCTTTAGCTATCAGGTCCTAGCATTCCAGAGGGAAGGAGGCAGGTGTCCCCAGCACCTAATCTCTTGACAGCCAGAAACTCTTCAAGCACCATCCAATAATACCATAAACGTGTACAGAGTGAAGGATGAGGTGGGAGAGCTTTTCAGTGGTATTCATGATACACAAAACAGACTGTCTAATTATGATAAACTCATCTAAAATCCAAACTCCTAAACCAGCAAAATGGTTTGGGAAGACGTGCAGAATCTCAGAGCCCACTGCCTGGTTTAACATTTGGTTTCAACACTGTATGCCCATGAGACCTTGGGTTTATAACACATACTTCTCTGCCAAACCCAGCTCAAGTCCTGCCTCTTCAGAAAACCACCCCTTACTGCTCCTAGCTGCTTTTCTGATCCCCTCCTTTTTTAAAGTCCTAACACCCTTGAGGTGTATCTTACAATTCAGTACTTGGTGAATTCTGTCTTAGGCTGTTCTAATTGTTCTAGAGGAGAATGTCCTGTTACAAAAGGTTTGCCAACTGTAAAAGCATACCTTTCTCTCTTCCTCAGCAATGAGAACAGTTTAAAACATACTGTAGATCGTCCAGAAGGCCTGTGGGTTGGCTGACCCATGTCAATGTAGGCCTCTTTTACACTATAGCCAGAGCAATTGTAATTCCACGGTACTAAACCATTCTCAAGGCCGAAGTTACATGTAATAAAAGGACCTGTTCCAGCTCCAAAACAGAGCTAATCACCTCGTCCTTCTATGACCTGTTGCTATGAATGGCCTCACCATCTGTCCTCTAACACAAACCAGAAATCCAGATTTGATCATCATCTTTTATTCTTCCTTCCTTCTTCCTCAGCCCCTAAAGCCAGTTGGTCCCAAAGCCTTATAATTCTTACCCCTTCGCATCTCTCAGATGGTGTTACGTCTCTCCATCACTCCTGTGACTGAAGTCACACCCTCATCATTCCAACCAGGTTTGGTGCACAACCCCATCATGCCTCTTCATCTACTTCCACACTGAGTGATTCATCAGCCAAATCTCCAATCCATCATGCCTCTTAAAGCTGTGTAGATTAAAGTTGTGTAGTTGCTTCCCACTGCTTCCAAGCTTTGTTTAAACTACTTATCACAGCGTTCAAGGTCCTTCATCACGAGCTCCTAGAGACACTTCTTATCTCAGTGCCCTTTGGCTGAGTCGCATTAACCAATCTGTAATTCCTTGAGGTCCATGCATTTTATGCAACTTTTCTTGCTCTGCAATACTCTACCATCCCTTCGCTCACTTCTCAAGGCTCTGTCTGTCCTTCAGGTCACCACTCAAGCATTCTCTTTGTGAAAGCATTTCCAGAGTAGGGTAGGAACCTGCATTCAACTAATTCTCTACTAACATTAAAGCACTTATTATCTGGTGTTGTCATTATGAATCTTATTGACTGCCTTGGCCATTATTAAACTACATACTTACCCCTTTTAGATCAGAAATTGTATCTCATTCATCTGTGAATCATCAGAGCTTAACCCAGTGCCTGGCTCAATAAATGATTATCGAGTGCATGGATGAATAGAGAAAGAAAAGAACGAATATAAGAATGGATGAAAAAGTGACTGGGCAAAGGAATAAGTAAGTGAAAAATGAGTGACAGTGCAGCACAAGTCTTTAACCAGCTCTGTGGTTGGTTATCCATTGCATGTAAATGCCGCAACCATGGTCTTCTTCTCACTGCCTGAGTTACCCCTGGGCAGCTTCATCTACTTCTTTGCATTAATGGCCTCCTATATGTTCTCCCCTCTAATAATCTCTATTTCCAGAGAATGGGCTCATGAGTTTCAGACTCAAACATGCACTTTGGTAGTTGTATATCCCCATGTGGATGTTCCACAGTTCCGCGGTACCCTGACCGTGCAAAGGTAGCATAATCACTTGTTCTTTAAATAGGGACTTGCATGAATGGCAACACGAGGGTTTAACTGTCTCTTACTTCCAACCAGTGAAATTGACCTGCCCGTGAAGAGGCGGGCATAAAATAATAATAATAATAATAAAATTCAAAATGTCCCAAATTCATGATCTTTCTTCTATAACTCTGTTATTTGTGTTTTCTTTCTCAATGAAAAGAGTCATTTCTGTAAGTGCAATCCTTATATCTCCAAATTTCAAACATCCACAGTCTATCAAACCCTAGTATGTCTACCTTATACATATCTCATACCATACCGGGCTCCCTCCAAACCCACTGGCATTACTCTAGCCCAGGAAAGAACCCTGGCTCTCCTAGATGATTCCCACTGTCTCCTGGTCTCCCTGCTTGCATTTTGTTCCACTCAAATCTACTTTCCACCCACCAGTCACACTTCCATTCCACAGTGAGCTCACCCCAGTGATTAAAACCCTCCTGTCGTTTTCCAGTGTCCTCTGGCTAAAGGCCAACCTCTTTTAAAAAGTTTACTGTGCCCTTCCTGATCTCTCACCACTCAGCCTTGAACCTGATAACTCACTGCCTTCTGTCCCCCATAATCTCTAATCGTGTTAAACCACTTTCAGCTCTTCAAAGCCTCTGGGGTCCAGGCTGATTCACATATGGCTCTTTCATTGTGAAACACCCTCCCTCATTCTGGCTACACAGCCTGCATGACTCCTGGCTCAACCGATCTGTCACCTCCTATAAGAAGCCTCCCCTGCCCACTGGGTTGGGGCCACTCCCATGTGCTTCTGTGAGATCCTGCACTTCCTGTTTCATAGGAATGATAGGACTTACCATGTGATTATAGTTTTCTGGTAATAGGTCTTCTCTACACTCTGAGAACCATAACTACACCATTAGATGAAGGATCAGGAGAGTGTGTGTGTTTGGGAGTGTTAGTCATTCAGCAACATCCATGTGAGCCTTTTCCTTTCATGTAGGTGATTAATAAATTTTCAGTCTTACACTAAGTGCTCTGTGGGACACAGAGTCAAGGCAATTCTCTCGTACCTTGAGACCCATCTGTGCTGATTTCTTCTGTTTCTGAGCCCCTCCTGTGAAAATGACAGCAAAGCACCTGGAGCTCCAGGAGATTAGATACTTGATCATCCCATGTCTGATTGGATTTCCAGCATCTAGTAAGGAAAGCTCTAAAAGAATATGTATAGGATATTGAATGAATATTGAACATTTGAACACTTGACTAATAAACAGACACTCACCAAGGACCTGTAACATTTCAGAAACGGTGTCAGGATCCTAGAGGAATACAAAGATACTCCCCACCCATGAGAAGGGTAGGATCTGATTGAGAAGACACAGAAACACTTAAAAAGAATATTACTACAGTGCAGAACATTGTACCAGAGAATCTGTAAGAAAGACTTTGTTGGTGCTTGAAAATTCAAAAAGAAAAAACAAAAAAGTGGCGAGGCTCAGTGGCTCATGCTTGTAATTCTAGCATTTTGGGAGGCCGAGGTAGATAGATTTCTTGAGCCTAGGAGCTGAAGACCAGCCTGGGCAAAATGACAAAAAACTATCTCTACCAAAAGCAGTGCACACCTGTAGTCTTAGCTGCCCAGGAAGCAGAGGTTGCAGTGAGCCGATATCATGCCACTGCATACCAGCTTGTGCAACAGAACCCTGTCACAAAAGAAGGCAGGCAGGCAGGCAGGAAGGAAGGAAGGAAGGAGAGAAAGAGAGAGAAGAAAGAAAGAAGAAAGAAGGAAGGAAGGGAGGGAGGGAAGAAAGAAAGAAAGAGAGAAAGAGAGAAAGAGAGAGAGAGAGAGAGAAAGAAAGAGAAAGAGAGAGAGAAAGAGAGAAAGAGAGAAAGAGAGAAAGAGAGAAAGAGAGAAAGAAAGAAAGAAAGAAAGAAAGAAAGAAAGAAAGAAAAGAAAAGGATAAATGCTCCAAGATATGACAGTTAGCAGAGTGAGAAGAAATCGGTTTGCATTGAAATATATTCCAGGATTAGGAAGCCACGCTTTGGAAACAGCAAGACAAGGCAGGAGTAAGTGTCACGCATTTGGGGGCTCTACAGAGAAGGAAAAATGAAAAAATAGACATTTTTGAATAATGTCTATGTGCACATTACAATTTCATGTGAATTACTCACATTGTTTAATTTAATGCACTAGATTAAAAAGAAATGTTACATATTCTAAAAATTGCCCTGTTTTGACAAATAAGGAAAATGAAGCTCTGAGAAGTTCAGTAAATTTCACAGGAGCCTGCAAAACTTGTAGGACTAGGATTTCGACCCCAGCTCCTTTGACTCCAAGATTATTCCTTTCTTCTAGCCTGGCAGGTGAAAGCCTAGACGGGCAAAGATTTTGTATGGGATGACGGTGGGAGTTAACATTGAATCACAGCTGGAGAGCCTATACATTTCAAGTTCTCTGTTATGGCCATTTTCCCCTATCTGATTCCTATCTCCACTTTAATAGTTTGAGAACAATATCTGAGTCTTCTGAATAGTCACAGTTTTTTGTTTTTTTGTTTTTTTGTTTTTTTTTGAGATGGAGTCTCATTCTGTCGCCCAGGCTGGAGTGCAGTGGGGTGACCCCAGCTCACTGCAACCTCTGCCTCCTGGGTTCAAGCAATTCTCCTGCCTCAGCCTCTGGAGTAGCTGGAGTCACAGGTGTGTGCCACCACGCCCGGCTAATTTTTTATTTGTATTTTTAGTAGAGAGGGGTTTCACCATGTTGCGCAGGCTGGTCTCAAACTTCTAACCTCGGGTGATCCACCCGCCTCAGCCTCCCAAAGTGCTGGGATTACAGGCATGAGCCACCATGCCCAGTCTTGAATAGTCACAGTTAGACCATTTTTCATACCATGGACCAAGGAGCAAATATTTTGGATTGTTCTCTGTTGAATTTTCAGGGATTTGTCTATATGAACTGGTTCCCTGGTAGTGCATATGAATTATTAAGCAGTCGTATAACATTTGACTTTCTCTCTTGCTTTACAGGCAATCTGTGAGAATGACTGGGTTAATGCTTAAAAAGTCAAAAGAAAAGCAAAAAGTCTACACAAAAGCCTTTTTATTCATTGCTGGTGCCCCTCAATCTCTTTGGGAAGCTCACCATATCATGCCCAATGGATAAGGGATTTGCTGAGCCTTCAAAACCATGTGCTTATATAACCTGTCTTAAGATTTGCTTCAACTATGAAAATGCTTTCACCTTTATCCTCATGTGAGATGCTATTTTTCCCCTTAGGATGTGTAACTATGGTTTTCATAGAAAAAATCATGCCAATAAATACTTTCACATATTGCTGGTAGGAGTATAAATGGATTCAACCATTTTGGAAGGCAAATTGGAAATATGTATCAAGAACTTTAAAAATGTCACTTTGGTACAATAATAACACTTCTTTGACTCGCTCCTGAGAAAATTACCCAAGAGAGATAGAGAGATAAAACCTTCATATCAAAGATACTCATCATGGATTATTTATAAGAAACATTATAAATGATGAACAAAAAGTTACCTTCACATAGTAATTTTTATTTTGATGTTTCTATAATGACAGGAAGCTGGTAACTTTTGGTGGTAAGTGACAAAAGGAGGATATAAAATTGTAGGTAGAGAATGAAAACTGCGAAAATTAGTATGCACTGAGGAAGATTTATTTAAACTATATCAAAATGTAGAAGTGTTAGGGAAGTATAATAAATAATAGATTGTTTTCTACATTTCTATATGTAAAAAATTTTAAACAATAACCATGTTTGCTTTTATAATCAGAGAAAAATATTCTTTAAAGAGCTTTTTCTTGTTGATATTATAGATAAAAGAGAATAGTAGAAATTGAGAGATACTGGTTTTATAAATCAGAAGCAAAAGAAAGACTTTGAGACATAGCTCAAAAGAGATGTTGACATAAGAAAGGTACGTAGCAAGCAATAATGGAGTCTGTGTGGTCAGATGCTGGAAAAATCTAGAATGACCTCCAGACACCTTTCCAGTTGTCAGGAGAGGGAAGGAATCTAGATTGTACAACATCCCCAAAGAAACCCTGAACAACAATTTGCACTGACTCCTAAAAGAAAGAGACTGAAGAATTGTATAAAGTTGCAGAGAACAGAGGGATGTCTGACAAACAGATAATTAGAACCTTCTAAGGAGAGGGAAAATGTGACATTCACGACTAGCTTTAAAAATAGTGATCTTTAAATCCTGAGTAGCGTCACAGTCACATGAGAATAGGTGGAGCCTTGGCAGGCACGTTGCACGGGAGAATATAGAGGAAGAGTCTGAAGAGTTGTGATTCAGTCAGTACGTGTTTCAGGAGCCTCTTCCCTAGCACAGCACGTCGCCAAACCCACACTGTCTACCCCGGTGTGAATGCAGAGCCGCAGCGTGTGCGGAAAAAACTGCGAGTCAGTCTCCCTAAGTGTCGAGGCCCCAGAGTCTGACGCGGCTGTTGGTGGTGCCACTCACGGATGAGATCAGCTACTTCACGCAGCCAATGCCGAACAGTCACTCTCCCGATATAGCAGGGACTGACTAACGCAGCAATAAGGCCGGGAAGATGCTGGCACCTCTGGGAGAACGCAAAGATGCTCCTTGGTCTGGGCTGAAGGCTGCGTTAGAGGGGAGGGTGTTATAGATGAAGAATTTTTTTTTATAAGATGCACCAAAAATCTCTCTGGCATCATTTCACCAACATATCACTTTAAACATGTTTGTCCATATATAAAGCCATAGCCCATTACACTAAGTGAGAGTCAAACTGCCTGTTCCCAACCACTTTTCATCATTCACACTAAAGAGAGGATAACTACTTTATTCATTCAAACTCTAGTCCTCATGAGAAACACCTGATAGGCCCCTATCCTTTAGTGACTGAGCTGTAGGCCTCAAAAGAGGCCCAAGAATTTGCATTTTAATAAGCATCTGAGTTCATTAAGATAGAGGAAATCCAGAGATTTAACTAAGAAATGCTGCTCTGGGGTATCTGTTTATCAATCAGTGCACAAAACTTTTAAAGCTACTGTCAGTTTCACAAATATGATTCATTATAGTCATGGGAGGAACTAACACCAGTTCTTAATAAAGCTGAGGCTGCTGGTTCTATATTGAACCCAGTTACCATCACTATTTTTATTAAAGAGTTGGAGGGAGACAACTAGATGTCATGACTCTAAATCTTTAGATGTCATAGGCAGAATGAGATAACCAAAACATCAAATGATGGAATCAGGACTTTAAAAGGTTCTGGCGTATTGAGAACAACGGATCAAAGCTAACCAGATGAAAATAAATATGTATAAATATCCAGTTCTGTAGTTTGAATCAAATAGTAACATGCCCAAGGATGAAAACACCTAGTTTCATAGGTAAACAAGGGCCAGAAGTTTGAAATTAAGTCACCTGGACTGATAGGATTGCATGCCAGCTTTTAGTGCTCATGATGGAAAAAAGAATGGCCCCAATACATCACACTGTGCACTCCACACCTGGAGTATTAGATTCTGTGTTGGGAGCCACATTTTAATAAAAAAATTTGTAAACTAAGACACATCCAATAGTGAAAATGTTGATGGTAAAGGCCTTGAAAACTATTTCCTATGAGGAAAAGTGAAGGAATGAGGAATGTTTTGCCTGGAAAAGAGAAGAGTTGGGAGAGAAATCAGCTGTTGTTAAATCTATGAAAAGTACTAATGAAAGAATAATTCAATCCACTCTTTGTTGTTCCAAAGAGTAAAACAGAGGTCAGTGGGGATAATACTGTAAGCCATAATGCAACTGAAAATGGTGTTGGCCTATGCTCCTGATCTCACATTTGTGACGGTACTCCCTGCACACGACCTGTTCTCATCTCACAGATGAGTCATCTAGCCCTCCTCTAGACCCTCGCCATTATGGCCCTTCTACTGGAATGGGATCTCTTATCTGTCTTCCTGGCTGACACCGACTCACTATTGAGGGCTTGATTCTCTCCTCCTCTATGAAATCTTGGCACCAATACCTACAACACAAAGACTGTCACTGAGGTGTCATCTTTGTGTACCCCCAGGCCCCATAGACTTCATCACAGCCACCTCCCCTGGTGGATGAACAATCATGCAAACTCCTGCTTCATTTGCTGACCTATTATTAGGCCTTATTGATTTTCGTATACCCAGCACCAAACAGGATCTTAGGAAATGCAGAGAGAGATAAAGAAAGAGAGAGACATAGAAAAAGAATTCATCTAGGAGCCATAGCTAATTTACTCACACCTCCTAGATGTCAACCAAATCAGGAGTAAGAACCAAACTAGAATCTTCACCCTTAGAAAAGGTGTTAAGATACGACTAATGGCATGCTTTTAAAGAGATCAGTCTACAGAGGTGAGAACTCAGCGTGATGCACCACCATGAACTCTATGTGAAAACCACATAGCATATTGGCAGTGAACTCTTGGTAGGAGATCCAAAGAGAGAGAGTAGAAATGTTGTTCCTTGAAGGAGAAGAAACATAATCTTGAACATTTGTTTTACTGCAATTCTCTAATTTGAGTGCTAGTATTTCCAAGATAAACTAGCGTGTTTATACTTAAAGCTTCTTTGTCCTGAACCAGTAGGATGTCATTATATATAAAGACAATATTATGAAAACCAAAATTATCCTAATCAAGTGCATAAAATGAAGACATTAATGTTTAAAGCTGAATTGTATCATGTTGCATTGAGTACATGTAATAACAGATTATATGATTATATTGTATCATAAAAGTAGTTATGATACTACATAAAAGTAGCTTAAAATGAAGGTGGGGAGTAATAACACTGCAATTCTGATGTGTTATTAACCATCCTGTTTTGTAGTTCCCAAAATCTGCAGATTTCAAATTATTTGCCAATTGCCCTATATTCTGGAAGGCCACCACCAGACAGCTGAAGACAATGGGACGATGATGTCCCAACAGCACAAGCTTAAAGGATAGTCAGATTTCTCCAAAGAAGATACACAAAGGGCTGATGAGCACATGTAAAGATGCTCAACATCATTAGTGATCAGTGGAATGCAAATCAAAACCTCAATTAGATACCATTTAACACCCCACTTGGATGGCTATAATCAAAAGACAGATAATAACAAGTGTTGGCAAGGATATGGGGAAATCAGAACCCTCCTGCCCTGCTGTGGGAATGTAATATGGTGCAGCTGGACATTTATTCAAATGATTACACAGAGAGTTACCATTTAATCTAGTAATTTCACTCATAGGTAGATAACCAAAAGAAATGAAAATATGTCCAATCAAAAAAAAATTCACTTACACACAAATGTTGATAGCAGCATTCTTTATAATAGCCAAAAGGTGGAAACAACTCCAACTGACCACCAGTTGACGAATAGACAAACAGAATATGATATATACAAAGATGGAATAATGCATGTGTTATTATAAAAGGGATATAATACTAATGCAAGCTACAATATGAATGAACCTTGAAAGCACTATGCTAAGTGAAAGAGGCTAAACACCAAAGGCCACATATTATATGATTCCACTTTATGCAGTGTCTAAAATAGGCAAATCTATAGAGACAGAAAGTGGATTAGTAGTTTTCAGGTACTGGCGGAGGGGATGGAGTCTCTTGGTGAGTGAGATAGCTATAGGGTACTGGTTTATTTTGGGGGGCAATAAAAATTTTCTGATACTGATTTTGATAGTCCATGTGTCTGTAAATACACTAAAAACAAGGAAACTGTATACTTTAAATGGGAAAATTATATGTAAGTGAATTATATTTTTAAATCTGTTAATCAAAAAAGATAATTAGAAAACTGCAGGAGAGAAAAAACTCAAGAAGATATTTTTCAAAGGTTACAACTTTCTGATCTTTGGGGAATATGTGATAGGATAGATTCTGAAAAGAAGGCCCTCAACAACATTTCTGAGAGTTTCATTCTAGTGTCTAAGAAACTGGGCAGGTGTTCCTGTTGGAAAATACCCGGTGCACCAAATCTGAAATTCAAATATTTAGATGCAGTGTAAATTGCCTGGTAAACAGTAATAATGTCCCTAGAGAACACACAAATTATATAACCAAATCATCTTGAAGGAGAATATCTGTGACAAGAAAATGCATTCCTGCCTATTCAGCCATTGAGGTCTCCTGGATTAAGTCATATTTGTAGACTATTAAAACCATCCAAACAGAGAGAGAGAGAGTTGTTTTATCCTGTCCAGGATCACAAGATTCCAGGGTGAAGAACCCTCTCCATCAACCAAGGTATTTTCTAGATGAGAAGACCAAAGCCCAGCATGAGAAACTCCCTTTGCAGTGGCCCCTAGCTCAAAGTAGCAGAGTGAAAACTCAGCCCAGAGCTCTGCCTCCTCACCTCCATGTCCTCTTGACCCATGCCAGGACTCCTGAAATGAGTGTGCACCAAGCTCATCAGCAAAGAGTAGATGGACACTCCTGGTTTCTCCAGCATTTGTGCTCAGATTGTGGCCACCTCCGCTGTGCTGCAGGGCAAGTTGGGATGAGGGTAGGTCAGGAATAACCACTCCACAACTTACTATTTTCCAGAGAATATTGCCATCTAAAGATTTCCCTTAAGCAGGACTCTTGTGCATGGGCCTCTCATTTCTGGGGTTGTTCCTTCATTTCTGTTCAGTAAAAGCATTTATCCAGGGCTCCAAATTCCCTATCTATCATGCACTTTTTATCCAAGTGGAAACAGACCAAAGCTCTGAAGTACAGGCTTAGCACGCCCTGCCCTTTGCGGGCTGCCCCCTACATATTTAGCATCATTTAGTTCATGGGTTTCCACAGACAGCCAGGCATCTGTGAGGACTAAGCAAGTCTGCACTGGGTCTGCCAAGTCAAACAGAATTCAGGCAAGAGCCCGCTTGCCAACGTTCATCATTCTCCACCTTGGCCCTGGTCAACAACCTGAGCTTCTCCCCAATTCTTGATTACGCATATTAACAAAAACATGTGTTCACAGCAATCGAAATTGCAAAACATTTTCACTGTCATAAACAAAGTGGAAAAGTGAGTCTCCTCTGCTCTTTCAGCCACTCCAAAGCTGCTCATCAACCATCATTTCAGAGTTAAGCCACTTGGCCCAGTCACACAGCAATCAGGGAACGAACAGACGGTTCTCAGTCTTCTAACTCCAAGCCTGTGACTGACATGTGTGTTTCCTACACCAAAATGCGGGTGCACATAAAGCAGACCATGAGTCTATCCCCAGCTGGAGTCTTGCTCATGACTGAGTCTTGTTGATTCCAACCTAAGACCTTCCATCAGCATGGAGATCAGAGGTGCCCAGGATGACAGGAGAGCAGTGAATTTGTGACTAGGAGGGGGAGGATAAGCAGCCAAAAGTTCTATAAGTTCCCTCTGGGACAACAGCCTCCAGAAAAGAACACTTCTCAGGCCGTGTTGTCATCCCAAGTCTATCCTCTTGGGAACATGCTCCTATCCTGCTAGAAATGCCTATGTCACTGGGATGTGCTAAGAAGATCTACAGGCTCAACCAACAGCCAGATTTGACAGAGGATTTCTAAGTCCCTTTCAGCTCTGGGACTAATATGATGGCAATGACCATGACAACCTCAATATATGGATTTCTCATGTAACATTTTTAAGTGAAAATGTTAAACTAGCCCAGTTAGCAAAATTAAAAGAAAACAGTACTTTTTCTATGAATTCAACAATAGTTTGTTAAGTACTTGCTCTATCTCAGATTTTATGCTTTGCCATGAAGATCCAAAATTGAATGAAGACATGGAACCTAACCTTAAAGAGCTCACAGTCTAGCAGAGGAAACACAGGTACATATAAGTGTGCACGCATGCACACACACACACAATCTAACATGATTGGGTGAGGGTGACTGGATGGAGGTGCACAGTACTGTGAGCACAGAATGAGAGCCACATGTGTTGAAAAAAACCTTCAAAAAGAGGTGACATTTGAGCAGAGAGAAAATAAGAAAACAAATTTGGTCTTTGTACTCTCGCAAGGACACTTTAATAATTCTCTGAACCCATGGCTCCTAGCAATAAAATTTTAGAAGTATAGTAAAGACAGCACAGCCATGCTCCATGCCCCAGCCTGCTTTTGTGGAGACACAATGCAATTTCTTTCCAGAAGAGAAGAGAATAGGAGGTTTTTAAGTCTCCACATGGCCTTTGAGGCTAGTAGATAAAAACGTCCCATCAAATGCATATCATGCCTTCCCACTTACTCAAATAATATTTTTGGACTTTATAATCTGCCTGGAATCATCTTGTTTAAATCAATCATCAGTGATTTCACTGCTGTGACTAGAGCTAGTATCTTTTATTGATTAAGTTTTCCAGTTGGTAATTGCTGGCAAATTTAAAATAGTATTGATTTTCTATCTTGTGTCTGGACACCTTGCTAAGAACTCCTATTAGTTTTAGTAATTGTTTGGTTCTCTTCTTCTTTGTTTTTCTAGGTCTATGATAATACCAACCACAAATAATGACACTTTTCCTTTTCCTTATACCTCTCATTTTTCTTACCAATAGCATTGGCCATCACCTCTGGTATTGTGCTAAGCAATGGTGATAGTTAGATCCTTTGTATTCTTTCATTTTGTATGTGTGTTAGTTTCTAATACTAGTGTTTCCTGCTAGAGTCTATAGTTTACTGGGAATGACTTTTGGGAACAGCACCAGAAGCCTGTATATAGTACATCAGTTTGACATCTCTCCCTCGCTCTTTCTGCTCCTTCAAACTGGTTATTTTTCAATTTTTTGAAAGTTTCATTCTTTTTCCCATCACTAGTCATTTGCATTTTTTTTTCTTAGTGTATCAAGCTCTTTATTTCTCTTTTGGGACTCCTTTCGAATGATTTATTTTTACAAAAGCCATTCTTGATCTGCACCAAACTGCATCTGATCTACTCACGTTACCCTCTCTCAGCACCCCGAACTCCTCAGTTCCAATTAAGTAATAACAATTTAAATAACTTAAAATTCAATTAACTAATAATAATGGTTTGATATTTGTCTCTTTCACTAGATTATAATTTCCATAAAAATGGGAGCATGTTTAACTTATTAGCCGATATGTTTTTAGCAGTGTCATGCACATGGTAGATAACAAAAGTTTACTGAATAAGCAAATAAGGGAATAGTTTATTACAAATTTAGAAAATCAAAGAATTTATAAACCTTAATAATTTTAAAACTTTTACTAACTTACTTCTTTTTATATGCTATTCTTATATTCAGTGACTTCTCTCAATTTTTTAAATTATTCAATTAAGTTTTGCTATAAACATATGTAAGTGTAACCTGTCCACTTGCCAATGTCAAAATTGGTGCACTCTACCCCAACTTACGTGCACACATATGCATGCATCATAGTTGCTCATCTATTTCCCAAAATCTGTATTTTAAGACATTAAGAGTAGTGCTTTCTTGACTGAAAGAATAATGATTCGCTGTTGACAAACTTTTTTTTTTTTTTTTTTTTTTTTTTGAGGCAGAATCTCGCTCTGTCGCCGGACTGGAGTGCAGTGGCCAGATCTCAGCTCACTGCAAGCTCCGCCTCCCGGGTTTACGCCATTCTCCTGCCTCAGCCTCCCGAGTAGCTGGGACTACAGGCGCCCGCCACCTCGCCCGGCTCGTTTTTGTATTTTTAGTAGAGATGGGGTTTCACCGTGTTAGCCAGGATGGTCTCGATCTCCTGACCTCGTGATCCGCCCATCTCGGCCTCCCAAAGTGCTGGGATTACAGGCTTGAGCCACCGCGCCCGGCCAACAAACTTTTTAACAGAAGCTCCCATAGTAGACAGAATGAGCATGGTTGGCCTTTGGCTTCAAGCCCTAAGTAAACATAAACTTACCCTGATTAGACTGCTGGATTTTTAAACTTTCTTATTCTTTTTTGAGGTAGCAATTCCATTCTAAAAAGACTTTGTTTTATGTTGTTAAGGCAGACTAATAATTCCTTTAACCTCTCAGTCCCTGGTGGTGTCTACAACTCTTTCTTGTGCCTCTCTGCACCTTGTTGGTCTTTCTCTTGATGAGCTGGACATACAAGACTGTTAGTCGTATCTGCCCCTCCAGCCTGCATACAACCTTTATCCTTGATGGTGGCTACCATAGTGGTAGTCCCTGGCTGGAGCTTTCAGCCACCTCACGGATTTGCTTACTTTATTCTCCAAGTGACCCATTTTGCTATTGAGAAAACAGAAGAAAATGATATTCAGTAATTTGCCTAAGAGCCTGCACTTCTAATCACTGACCTAAACTGTCTCCCCTAAACAAGGCTCTCTAAAACTCAAATACCTATCCTTTAAAAAATAAAATCAGGTGAATCAAACATCTTAAGGAGAGTTCTTAAGTGAATTCCATAGAGGAAATACAAACACACTTTAGTACTTTACAAAGCAACTTTCCCTCCTAGACTCTCTCAGGATTTATACATACAGACAGCCTCGCATGCCTCTTTTTTGTCCTCTTTTACCAAAATAAAAATGTTTTAGGCACACAATAAATTGTGGAATGGAAGAAGAAATTTAGATCCTACTTTCTACTCTTTAGCAACCAGAAATCCTACCTCAAACCCTCAATAAATGAGGAAGCCTCAGACATTCATCAGGCAATAACGTTTGCAGAAAGTTCATTGCATCAAAGACCCAGATGCAGGCTCAGTCCGCTTCTTCCACACTCACCCACCATTTATTCCTCATTGACTAAGCCTAAGAACTACAGGTAAATAGAGAAAATTATGGTAGCAAACCTGAGAATTTTCTGGTTAACGAATAAGGCTTTACTTAAGTTGACAATAAGATCCTAAATTGGTGGATCATTTGTTATATAATTACAATATATGAATCTAAGCAAGGTATTATAATTGTGACACCAGTTTAATAATATATTAGTTTTTTCCTGGACTCCATGGCCAGGAGTTGATGCAAACCCCACTGAAACAATTTATTAAATGTGATGTTTAACCTGATACACGGATCATGAATGAGTTCCTGATTTTTCCTGTTAACAACATTAGCCAACATCCACTTGTTAATTCTAGCACCAGTATATTAAGCCAATAGTCCGTAGTCTACATAGTATGAACAATGTCTGTTTAGTCTTTAGCAAGAGTTCAGCCATTATTTATGACTCACATGCACAGGGTCACATTGTATAGATTTAAGTAGAGGTCATCTCAGAGACTAAATCAATAGCAAAGTTAGTTGGCTGAAATTCATTAGGGATGAACAGTATTTGCCTGATTATGCAAAATTTCTAAGGTTTTTCTATTTCTGTATCAGATGTCAGCTTTACTGGCTACAACTCTTTGTGCACTGATTTTTTTAAAATTAATGATGCTAAAAGGATTTTGATGTTTCAAGCTTTGTACACAAATCTAGCAGGCAAAAATCTTCCGTAAATCTATTCTAAGCTCTTGGCAAACTTTCCTCAGGAGCAAATATTAACTTGAGACAGTGTTTATTAGCATTTATAAAATAATCACCATAAGAGTGGCATGTAATTGGTAGAGGTAAGTGCTTTCCTAAGCCAGGAATTAATCACATTTGCCCTCTTTAATAGGACCTGGCAAGAAATAATTTAATTCTTGCACAGTTTACATTTTAAATAACAATGTGGGCCGGGCGCGGTGGCTCAAGCCTGTAATCCCAGTACTTTGGGAGGCCGAGACGGGCGGATCACGAGGTCAGGAGATCGAGACCATCCTGGCTAACACGGTGAAACCCCGTCTCTACTAAAAAATACAAAAAACTAGCCGGGCGAGGTGGCGGGCGCCTGTAGTCCAAGCTACTCGGGAGGCTGAGGCAGGAGAATGGCATAAACCCAGGAGGCGGAGCTTGCAGTGAGCTGAGATCCGGCCACTGCACTCCAGCCTGGGCGGCATTGCGAGACTCCGTCTCAAAAAAAAAAAAAAAATTAAAATAAAATAAAAAAATAAATAACAATGTGATTTTCCCTGATTTCATGAAGATGCACTTCATCCTGCCTGTGCTGTGAGCACTGGAGCACGGAGAAGTGAATTATGTATTATATAACACAGATAAAGGCTATAAGAGACTCTGTGATTTGACTTTTTATCCTGTATCTCTGAGACTGGCCTAAACTTACAAATAGAGATTCTTCCAAATTAAACAGTCATTATGCTTCCATATTTATGAAGTATTTTTTGCTGTTTTCCTACATCCTAAGAAGTACATCCTGATGTAAAACACCTGCTCCCCATAAGGCCCTCCAGCCAACTGACTCCAGAGGAGAAGAAATGCTGTCAAGTTATTCAGAAGCACATTTGCAAGCAATGTAGACTTCAGGAAAAACAAAAAGGCAAACAATCTTTCCCAATGGGCAATTTCAAGCAAGCAAAGGGAGTGACTCCTTATAGGCAAGAGAGGCCACTGCAGAAGAGTGGGGTGAGACTAAAAACACAAACAGGCAATGGCCAAAGCATATATAAAATAGAATTCTGACCACAACCTGCAGTGGCCAGACCAAGAAACCAGCCCCTTCTCTACAGTAAACAGTCCAGGAAGCCAGCCTGTTGGAAGTCAGACTTGCAGGAAGCCAGGTAGCTATTTCTAGGAACAATCCAGGGATCTAAACAATAACTTCTGTAACAATCGGCCCCAAATGGCCAAGACTTGATTAAAGAACTGACAGCTTCCCTAATTTTTGTCCCTTCTTCCAACTTAAGACCAACCAGAGAAAACCAGTTATGTACCCCAGACCAATCCCGTAGGAGCCCCTGCCTCTAGTGAGCCACCTCTGGCTTCTTCCTGCCAACAGCCTCCAATCAGGGCACACCGGAAGCCTTCCTATTCTACCAGGAAGCTTTTCTGCTCCTCTGCCGCCTTTGAATCTCTGCCAAAATGAAAATGATGGTGGTTGACTCCCTTGCAAAGAGCAAGCTCAGGATAAATAGCCTTTGCTTCTTCTCATTTGGCTTGTCTTCATTTATTTCCAGAAGTGAAATGCTCTGCCTGGCTCTTTTGTGTCTGAAGAAGCAGAGATGGGTCAAGGGGACCTCAGATATTTTCCCTCTACCTCTCTTCTCCTCCTCCTTAGCCCTCAGTTGCTAAGATCCATCCCACCCCACTGCTCAGAATCCGCTTCTCTGCTGCAATTGTCCCAAACAGAAAAGGTCTGATCAGTTTGGCTAATCATCGGCTGGAGAGGTGTGTTCCTCTGTGAGCAAACTTTGAGGCAGACATAGACCCCTGTTCCAATGACATAACTGCGATGTTGAGATTCATTTTTCTTAGAGCACATGGATGCTTTTCTGAGAAATGGTTTATAGAGTTCAGAAAAAGCAAAGACAAAAAGCATAAAGTAAAAATTCCATGCCCACAGAAATAAGATGGAACAAACAAAATAAAACTGCCCATAAGCTTAAAAAAAATGTTTAACTGCCATGGTGTGAAATCCAGAATCACATGAATTAATACATAAATTGTGTTCTATTTGTTTTGTGAAGGTGTGGAATTGTCCATTGTTCAAGACAGAAATATTGTGCAAATGCAAATGTTGAGCTTCTTGATAAATCTCCGCTGATAAAGAAATGTAATCGGTGTGTAATCACACTACCCCTACCAGGAGAGCATCTGGTTGACTCACCTGCCTATGAGAACTTCTTAATTCACACTGATGTGTCACAGTGTTGCCAAATGTTGCTCTCAGATTGCCCACCCTTGTTGATATTTTGATATCTCAGACATGGTCCACTATAGTGTCTTTCTTAGGATCTGCAATTATTTAAAGCAATGTCCAAATAAGAATCACTCCTTGGCAATAGTTGTCACTTCGTGGCAATACATCACTGGCTACATCTGCCCAAAATCTTCATTTCTTCATTTCTCCTTCCATCCTTTCCTCCTATTCTCTTCTTTTTCCTTCCTCCTTTTCCCTCGCTTTCTCCCCGCTATGAGGATTGCTTTTTTCATCTGATTTAAAATTTCTAAAAGAAATAGAATAGGAATCAGCAGTTCCCCAGAACCAAAACTATCATATTTCAGCACACTTTGACACACATCGTCTGTCATGCACCCTGGCACCTACATTCCACCTTCGGGGGGAGGCAGAAAAACCAGATGTCACCTGGAGACTGCCAATCCAAAAGCCTTGACTGCGTCTTCTTTCTTCTACCCTTTGAACTACATAGAGCCACTGGATAATATTTCTTGATCCCTCATCTATGAGATTTGGGAGTTGAAAAGATTATCTTTTAGCTTCAAGCTCCAACTCAGGGTTTAAAAGGAAACACAAATGCTGGTAGGAAAATACACTGAGGTACCATATAACTTATTGTCTTAAGCCAGGACATTTTTGAGAGTGACAGACGGTGCTATGATAATTTCAATGGGATCATAAAAACGAACCTGGACATCCTGGGCAGACCAGAAATACTGTCACCTTATCTGTGGGGTACAACGGAAGAGCATCAGGTACTCAAAGATAAGGTCTGTGCACAACACCACAGGCAAGTGCCTCCATCACAGAGAGACTATCCCCACAGTGAACACATTTTTATGCGTGAAAAGGGAAGTTATTTATATGTTTTATGGTGTGAATGGCCCATATTTTAAAAGCAATGCCTTATATTCACAATGACGTATAAGTTGCAAAACGCAAAACTTGTCTATATTAGCTTTCCTTTACATTGACTTCACAATACTCAAACTACTACTTCTTTGAGGAAACTTAATGATATTACCAAAATCACGTGACTAATGATTTCACCTCTCATGTTCTTCCTTTGCAAAGACAGAGGACGTACTACATCCAGAAAGGATAGTTGAAACAAGTAAGATCTCACAGGTAAGCCACCCAGCACAGCATCTGGATGTGTGAGGAACTCAAAGACTGCTCGTTTCCCCCTCTTCATCTTTTACTAATACCTTATATGTAATATCCAAACTACCAGGTATAACTCCTATCAGAAGGAAAGAGCCTTAAAAATCATTAACCTGTTGTTTTTATGCTTTCCTTTCCAACAATTACACTTAGTATAAACTATTTTGTTGAGAACAAGTTAAAATTAGCATACACTACTTCTGACTAGTAGTAGTATATGAATAAGTTGAGATTAGCATATACTACTTAGTAGTGTTAAGTGCCGAGGTGCTTGAATTTCCCACATAGGATGACATTTCCATGAACGAAATGGAAGCTTGCAAAGTCACTACTGCCATGAGGGATTTCGTTGTCAAAGCTAGAAATACACTGTGAAGAAGTCAGAAAGGACCATGTCGCAGTGTCAGAGGCATTGAAACCAGAGCGACTCCATCCTGTTTAGACCCTGAGTAAAATAAGGCTGAGACCTACTGGACTGCATTCCCAGGAGGTCAGGCATTCTAAGTAACAGGATGAGATAGGAGATGGACCCAAAATACAGGTCATAAAGATCTGGATGATAAAACAGGTTGCAGTAAAGAAGCAGTCCAAAACCCACCAAACCCCCTCACCCAGAGTGACCTCTGGTTGTCCTCACTGCTGATTATATGCTAATTATAATCCATTAGCACGCTAAGAGACACTCCCACCGGAGCCATGACAGTTTACAGATGCCATAGCAATGTCAAGAAGTTACCATATATTCCAAAAAAAAGGAAGGAAACCCCAGCTCTAGGAATTGTCCACCCTTTTCTCAGAAAACTCATGAATAATCCAGCCCTCGTTTAGCATATGATCAATAAATAACTATAAGTATTCTTAGGCCAGCAGCTCAAGCTACTGCCCTACCCATGGAGTAGCTATTCTTTTATTCCTTTACTTTCTTAATAAACTTGCTTTACTCTATGGATTCGCCTTGAATTCTTTCTTGTGCGAGATCCAAGAACCCTCTCTTGGGACCTGGATCGGGACTTCTTTTCTGGTAACAACCATATGACAAGGACCTTGTCCTTGTCCCTAGTACCCCTGAAAGAGTAAAGAGGAGAGAAAATAAAGAAAGGAGGAAAAGGAGTCGGGGGAAGACAGGCTGCATGAGGAGGAAGGAAATGTCAGACTTCTCAATAACTGCCCCATCTGACCCAGGCACACATGAGTGCACATACCCAAAAGGGACATAACTGTGTTACTTGGGTGCTGGAATCCTGACTGAGCCTCAGCATTGTGTCCCTGTGGCCTCAGGACATCCCCCCTACTCCCTCCAATGCACGAAGGACCCAACGCACGAAGATGGAGAGTGCCACCCTCCTGGTTCCTCTACACCTAACCACAAAGGCACTACAAAAACAGGATTTCGTTTCATATTGTTGTTTTTCTCCTCATAAACACTGCCAACTCTGCTGGTAAAAGCGATCTCTGCCTGGGAGGTGCAGGGCACCTGTCCGTGGAGCAGCTCTTCTTCCTCCTGCCTGAGACCCAGCCTCCTTTCCATAGGTGTCAGCAGAGCGGAGCTCTTTTCTGAAGATAAATATTTATTGTTTCAAAATAGGCCTTCACCAACACATGGGCCTCAATACTTTTTCCTGTGAGTTGTCCCTTCTCAGAACACTTTCAGGAACAACATCCTATGTTTCTAGTTAAACAAACCTTTATGCTATGGTATGCACTCACATTCATCTTTAGGTAAATGCAGAAATCTATGGAGGGCTTGCTCCAAAGACTGGTGGAGAATGAATTGAAATTAGCATATCAATTATTGTTACATAAATAGGACTCCTAAGGAGCTTTAAAAGTTTGCTTTGACCAGGTGCTTTACATATTTTTCTGCAATAATAACTTTGTGGTATAGAAAACTTCTACTAAGTATATATCAACCTCAATCCAACTTTTCTGTAATGTATGTTTTGAAGCCTCCATCAGAGACAGATTTACCAAAAAGCTAAAGTTTTAGGAACTTCTGTCCTCCACTGTTTTTTTCCAAGGCCCTTGGAAGGGGATCTCACCATGTATTGATATTGTTGACAGTTTGTATTTCTGTGATTTTGTCTGCAGTCTGTTAAGCCAGCTTGCTCCATCTCTCCACTCCCAGATCCTCCATGTCATATGTCCTCTGCTCTCAGGTTCTCTTGGCATGATTTGTGCATGTCTGAATTTTGGATAAAAAGAAGAATAATTGGGGATACACTTAGTTTGGGCTTATTGGGATATATTTCTGTGAGTAAGTGCAGGTAAGTTATTGTTTTCTGTCCCATTGTGGTGAAGGCTTCCAGGAGAATTCCTGCTGCCCAGCTCACATGGTAGGCTGACATGAAAGTCCAGGCCCAGAGATCCTATGGCAATATAAATGCATCTTATGACATCTGGTGCCAAAAGTATGTGGATCATGGAACAGAAATAACATTTGACATCTATGTAGAGTCAGAAGCTAGACTGTGGGAAATTCTTCTAATTATCAGTCATGTAAAATTGCACAGGGAGATCACAGTTTCCATCAATGCTTATGGAGAAATGGACGCTCTCTCCTATAAGAATACAATCAACAATGCAGCAAATGCAATGATGCATACACCATGCATTTGTTTATGTAAATGCAACAAAAAGAACTTTATCTGAATAGCAATGTGTGCGACGCAGCTACAGTATAAACAGCAAGGAGATCTGTGTATACAGTTGCATTTTTAATGTATCCCAACTATCAATAACTAAAATAAATGTTAATCAACTATGCTAAAAGAAGGTCAAGTTATTCTTCTCCTTTCTCTATGAAAATATTACAAACTATTGTTTAGCCCTTCTTCCTCGAGTCTCAGACTCAGCTTCCTTTCCCTGGCTGTCAGCGGCATGGAGCTCTTTTCTGAAGGCAAATATTTGCTATATCAAAATAGAACTTCAGGGCCGGGCGCGGTGGCTCAAGCCTGTAATCCCAGCACTTTGGGAGGCTGAGTCGGGTGGATCACGAGGTCAGGAGATCGAGACCATCCTGGCTAACATGGTGAAACCCCGTCTCTACTAAAAATACAAAACACTAGCCAGGCGTGGTGGCGGGCGCCTGTAGTCCCAGCTACTCGGGAGGCTGAGGCAGGAGAATGGCGGGAACCCGGGAGGCGGAGCTTGCAGTGAGCTGAGATCGCGCCACTGTACTCCAGCCTGGGTGACACAGTGAGACTCCGTCTCAAAAAAAAAAAAAAAATAGAACTTCAAAAATACTGCTGTCCAGTGAAGAGGTGTTTCTTAAGCTATGCAGTCAAAAACATAGAAATGAAAGTATTATAAAGCTATGTCAAGCAGTCATCAAAAGTAATATGCTATTTTTCTAGACTTTTTGGTATTTGTGCTACTTCAAAGCTTTTTAAAATTTGGTTTCTTTTCTCATTCTAAATAAATATTAACTTTCATTTTGTGCCATAATTTTTATTATTTTTCTTTTTTTATTATACTTTAAGTTCTAGGGTACATGTGCACAACATGCAGGTTTGTTACATATGTATACATGTGCCATGTGGGTGTGCTGCAACCATCAACTCGTCATTTACATTAGTTATATCTCCTAATGCTGTTCCTCCCTGCTCCCCCCTCCCCACGACAGGCCCCGGTATGTGATGTTCCCCTTCCTGTGTCCAAGTGTTCTCATTATTCCATTCCCACCTATGAGTGAGAACATGCGGTGTTTGGTTTTCTGTTCTTGTGATAGTTTGCTGAGAATGATGGTTTCCAGCTGCATCCATGTCCCTACAAAGGACATGAACTCATCCTTTTTTATGGCTGCACAGAATTCCATGGTGTATATGTGCCACATTTTCTCAATCCAGTCTGTCATTGATGGACATTTGGGTTGGTTCCAAGTCTTTGCTATTGTGAATAGTGCCGCAATAAACACACATGTGCATGTGTCTTTACAGCAGCATGATTTATAATCCTTTGGGTATATACCCAATAATGGGATGGCTGGGTCAAACGGTATTTCCAGGTCTAGATCCTTGAGGAATTGCCATGCAGTCTTCCACAATAGTTGAACTAGTTTACAGTCCCACCAACAGTGTAAAAGTGTCCCTATTTCTCCACATCCTCTCCAGCACCTGTTGCTGACTTTTTAATGATTGCCAATCTAACTGGTGTGAGCTGGTATCTCATTGTGGTTTTTATTTGCATTTCTCTGATGGCAAGTGATGATGAGCATTTTTTCATGTGTCTGTTGGCTGCATAAATGTTTTCTTTTGAGAAGTGTCTGTTCATATCCTTCACCCACTTTTTGATGGGTTTTTTTCTTGTAAATTTTTTTGAGTTCTTTGTAAGTTCTGGATATTAGCCCTTTGTCAGATGAGTAGATTGCAAAAATGTTCTCTCATTTTGTAGGCTGCCTATTCATTCTGCTGGTAGTTTCTTTTGCAGTGCAGAAGCTCTTTAGTTTAATTAGACTCCATTTGTCAATTTTGGCTTTTGTTGCCATTGCTTTTGGTGTTTCAGACATGAAATGCTTGCCCATGCCTATGTCCTGAATGGTATTGCCTAGGTTTTCTTCTAGGGTTTTTTATGGTTTTAGGTCTAACATTTAAGTCTCTAATACATCTTGAATTAATTTTTGTATAAGGTGTAAGGAAGGGATCCAGTTTCAGCTTTCTACATATGGCTAGCCAGTTTTCCCAGCACCATTCATTAAATAGGGAATACTTTCCCCATCTCTTGTTTTTGTCAGGTTTGTCAAAGATAAGATAGTTGTAGATGTGTGGTATTATTTCCGAGGGCTCTGTTCTGTTCCATTGGTCTATATCTCTGTTTTGGTACCAGTACCATGCCATTTTGGTTACCGTAGCCTTGTAGTATAGTTTAAAGTCAGGCAGTGTGATGCCTCCAGCTTTGTTCTTTTGGCTTAGGATTGTCTTGGCAATGTGGGATCTTTTTTGGTTCCATATGAAATTTAAAGTAGTTTTTTCTAATTCTGTGAAGAAAGTCATTGGTAGCTTAATGGGGATGGCATTGAATCTATAAATTACCTTGGGTGGTTTGGCCATTTTCACAATATTGATTCTTTCTATCCATGAGCATGGAATGTTCTTCCATTTGTTTGTGTCCTCTTTTATTTCATTGAGCAGTGGTTTGTAGTTCTCCTTGAAGAGGTCCTTCACATCCCTTGTAAGTTGGAGGTATTTTATTCTCTAGGTATTTTATTCCCTTTGAAGCAATTGTGAATGGGAGTTCACTCATGATTTGGCTCTCTGTTTGTCTGTTATTGGTGTATAAGAATGCTTGTGATTTTTGCACATTGATTTTGTATCCTGAGACTTTGCTGAAGTTGCTTATCAGCTTAAGGAGATTTTGGGCTGAGATGATGGGGTTTTCTAAATATACAATCATGTCATCTGCAAACAGGGACAATTTGACTTCCTCTTTTCCTAATTGAATAACATTTATTTCTTTCTCCTGCCTGATTGCCCTGGCCAGAACTTCCAACACTATGTTGAATAGGAGTGGTGAGAGAGGGCATCCCCGTCTTGTGCCAGTTTTCAAAGGGAATGCTTCCAGTTTTTGCCCATTCAGTATGATATTGGCTGTGGGTTTGTCATAAATAGCTCTTATTATTTTGAGATACTTTCCATCAATACTGAATTTAATGAGAGTTTTTAGCATGAAGGGCTGTTGAATTTTGTCAAAGGTCTTTTCTGCATCTATTGAGATAATCATGTGGTTTTTGTCTTTGGTTCTGTTTATATGCTGGATTATGTTTATAGATTTGCATATGTTGAACCAGCCTTGCATCCCAGGGATGAAGCTCACTTGATCATGGTGGATAAGCTTTTTGATATGCTGCTGGATTCAGTTTGCCAGGATTTTATTGAGGATATTTGCATTGATGTTCATCAGAGATATTGGTCTAAAATTCTCTTTTTTTGTTGTATCTCTGCCAGGCTTTGGTATCAGGATGATGTTGGCCTCATAAAATGAGTTAGGGAGGATTCCCTCTTTTTCTATTGATTGGAATAGTTTCAGAAGGAATGGTACCAGCTCCTCCTTGTACCTCTGGTAGAATTCAGCTGTGTATCTGTCTGGTCCTGGACCTTTTTTTGGTGGGTAGGCTATTAATTATTGCCTCAATTTCAGAGCCTGTTATTGTCTATTTAGGTATTCAACTTCTTCCTGGTTTAGTCTTGGGAGAGTGTATGTGTCCAGGAATTTATCCATTTCTTCTAAATTTTCTAGTTTATTTGCATAGAGGTGTTTATAGTATTCTCTGTTGGTAGTTTGTATTTCTGTGGGGTCACTGGTGATATCCCCTTTGTCATTCTTTATTGTGTCTATTTGATTCTTCTCTCTTTTGTTCTTTGTTAGTCTTGCTAGTGGTCTATCAATTTTGTTGACCTTTTAAAAAAACCAGCTCCTGGATTCATTGATTTTTGAAAGGTTTTTTGTGTCTCTATCTCCTTCAGTTCTGCTCTGATCTTGGTTATTTCTTGCCTTCTGCTAGCTTTTGAATGTGTTTGCTCTTGCTTCTCTAGTTCTTTTAATTGTGATGTTAGGGTATCAATTTTAGATCTTTCCTGCTTTCTCTTGTAGGCATTTAGTGCTATAAATTTTCCTCTACACACTGCTTTAAATGTGTCCCAGAGATTCTGGTATGTTGTATCTTTGTTCTCATTGGTTTCAAAGAACATCTTTATTTCTGCCTTCATTTCGTTATGCACCCAGTAGTCATTCAGGAGCAGGTTGTTCAGTTTCCATGTAGTTGAGCGGTTTTGATTGAGTTTCTTAGTCCTGAGTTCTAGTTTGATTACACTGTGGTCTGAGAGACAGTTTGTTATAATTTCTGTTCTTTTACATTTGCTGAGGAGTGCTTTACTTCCGACTATGTGGTAAATTTTGGAATAAGTGCGACGTGGTGCTGAGAAGAATGTATATTCTGTTGATTTGGGGTGGAGAGTTCTGTAGATGTCTATTAGGTCCGCTTGGTGCAGAGCTGAGTTCAATTCCTAGATATCCTTGTTAACTTTCTGTCTCGTTGATCTGTCTAATGTTGACAGTGGGATGTTAAAGTCTCCCATTATTATTGTGTGGGAGTCTAAGTCTCTTTGTAAGTCTCTAAGGACTTGCTTTATGAATCTGGGTACTCCTGTATTGGGTGCATATATATTTAGGATAGTTAGCTCTTCTTGTTGAATTGATCCCTTTACCATTATGTAATGGCCTTCTTTGTCTCTTTTGATCTTTGATGGTTTAAAGTCTGTTTCATCAGAGACTAGGATTGCAATCCCTGCCTTTTTTTGTTTTCCATTTACTTGGTAGATCTTCCTCCATCCCTTTATTTTGAGCCTGTGTGTGTCTCTGCACGTGAGATGGGTCTCCTGAATACAGCACACTGATGGGTCTTGACTCTTTATCCAATTTGCCAGTCTATGTCTTTTAACTGAAGTACTTAGTCCATTTCCATTTAAGGTTAATATTGTCATGTGTGAATTTGATCCTGTCCTTATGATGTTAGCTGATTATTTTGCTTGTTAGTTGATGCAGTTTCTTCCTAGCATCGATGGTCTTTACATTTTGGCATGTTTTTGCAATGGCTGGTACCGGTTGTTCCTTTCCATGTTTAGTGCTTCCTTCAGGAGCTCTTGTAAGGTAGGCCTGGTGGTGACAAAATCTCTCAGTGTTTGTTTGTCTGTAAAGGATTTTATTTCCCTTCACTTATGAAATTTAGTTTGGCTGGATATGAAATTCTTGGTTGAAAATTCTTTTCTTTAAGAATGTTGAATATTGGCCCCTACTCTCTTCTGGCTTGTAGAGTTTCTGCCAAGAGATCTGCTGTTAGTCTGATGGGCTTCCCTTTGTGGGTAACCTGACCTTTCTCTCTGGCTGCCCTTAACATTTTTCCTTCATTTCAACTTTGGTGAATCTGACAATTATGTGTCTTGGAGTTGCTCTTCTCGAGGAATATCTTTGTGGCATTCTCTGTATTTCCTGAATTTGAATGTTGGCCTGCCTTGCTAGGTTGGGGAAGTTCTCCTGGATAATATCCTGCAGAGTTTTCTCCAACTTGGTTCCATTCTCCCTATCACTTTCAGGCACACCAATCAGACGTAGATTTGGTCTTTTCACATAGTCCCATATTTTTCGGTGGCTTTGTTCATTTCTTTTTACTCTTTTTTCTCTAAACTTCTCTTCTCTCTTCTTTTCATTCATTTGATCTTCAATCACTGACACCCTTTCTTCCAGTTGACTGAAGCGGTTACTGAAGCTTGTGCATTTGTCAAGTAGTTCTTGTGCCATGGTTTTCAGCTCTATCAGGTCATTTAAGGACTTCCCTACATTGGTTATTCTAGTTAGCCATTTGTCTAACCTTTTTTCAAGGTTTTTAGCTTCTTTGAGATGGGTTCGAACTTTCTCCTTTAGCTTGGAGAAGTTTGATCATCTGAAGCCTTCTTCTCTCAACTAGTCAAAGTCATTCTCCATCCAGCTTTGTTCCATTGCTGGCAAGGAGCTGCGTTCCTTTGGAGTGGGAGAGATGCTCTGATGTTTAGAATTTTCCACTTTTCTGCTCTGTTTTTTCCCCATCTTTGTGGTTTTTGATGATAGTGATGTACATACGGGGTTTTGGTGTGGATGTCCTTTCTGTTTGTTAGTTTTCCTTCTAACAGTCAGGACCCTCGACTGCAAGTCTGTTGGAGTTTGCTGGAGGTCTACTCCAGCCCCTGTTTGCCTGGGTATCAGCAGGGGAAGCTGCAGAAGAGTTAATATTGCTGAACAGCAAATGTTGCTGCCTGATCATTCTTCTGGAAGTTTCCTCTCAGAGGGGTACCTGGCCATGTGAGGTGTCAGTCTGCCCCTACTCGGGGGTGACTCCCAGTTAGGCTACTCGGAGGTCAGGGACCCAATTGAGGAGGCAGTCTGTCCGTTCTCAGATCTCAAACTCTGTGCTGGGAGAACCACTACTCTCTTCAAAGCTGTCAGACAGGGACATTTAAATCTGCAGAGGTTTCTGCTGCCTTATGTTTGGCTATGCCCTGTCTCCAGAGGTGGAGTCTACAGAAGCAGGCAGGATTCCTTGAGCTGAGGTAGGCTCCACCAAGTTTGAGCTGCCCAGCAGCTTTGTTTACCTACTCAAGCCTCAGCAATGGTAGGCACCCCTCACCCAGCCTCGCTGCCGCCTTGCAGTTAGATCTCAGACTGCTGTGCTAGCAATGAGGGAGGCCCTGTGGGTGTGGGACCCTCCAAGCTGGGTGCGGGATATAATCTCCTGGTGTGCTGTTTGCTAAGACCCTTGGAAAAGTGCAGTATTAGGGTGGGAGTGACCCGATATTCCAGGTGCTGTGTGTCACGGTTTCCCTTGGCTAGGAAAGGGAATTTCTACCCTTTGCACTTCCTGGGTGAGGTGATGCCTCGCCCCGCTTCGACTCTCACTTGGTGGGCTGCACCCACTGTCCTGCACTGTCGGACACACCCCAGTGAGATGAACCCGGTACATGAGTTGGAAAAGTAGAAATCACCTGTCTTCTGGGTCACTCACGCTGGGAGCTGTAACCTGGAGATGTTCTTACTCAGCCATCTTGGAACCACCCCAGTATTATTTTTCTTAAAGAGAGTCCCCAAAATTGTATATGCTTCAGTTCACAAAACCTGGCCCTCCCCTGGTCTCCATTATTCCACTCAGGGTTCTATACCATTCAAATTTTAAAATAATAAATCACAAAATAAAGCTAAATGCAAAATTGTTCAAGGAGTTACTAACTTCTGGCCCAGATTTTGGAGAAACTCATTTTCTAGATGGTGCTGCTATCCCCTTTAATATCAGAATTCAGTGAGAGAATTCAAAGAGATGAAATCTTAGTGAAGACCCTTTAGTTGTCACTCTGTAGTGGAGGCAAGCAGAGCCTGAGAGCAGATGAATGAGTCCATCATACTCATTCAAGAGAGGAGAGTCTGGGGGCTCAGGAGGGCAAGGGTGGGTGCTGGGCCTGGGTGGGTGCTGGGCCTCAGGGTGCTCCTGGCAATGCCAGTACCCACATTCTTAGCATGGCTGTCACCCTCAGCAGGAACAAAGATGCCTCCTGCTCACATCCAGTGCACCCCTAGGGAAGGCTGTGTTTTGCCTCTGTCTAATTATTGCTTGATCTTCCCCTGGGATCCCACAGCATGGCCAGATCACCCTCCCAAGGGCATTGTCTTCAGCTGGGCCAGGCAGAGGAGCAGAATGGCTGAGAGGGTTGAGCCCACAACACACTACTGCCTCCTGCCCTGGTGCTGCTATTATAAAGATGCTGTATTCATCAGTCAGGGTTCCAAAGAGAAACAGAATCAACAGAAGCAGAATCAGATAGATGCATCATAAGGAATTTGCTCATGCAATGATGAAGGTTGGGAGTTCCCAAGATCTGCAGTTGGTAAGCTGGAGAACCATGAAACCTGATGGTTCTAGTCTGAGTCTGAGTCTGAAAGCTTAAGAAAGAGGAAAACTGAATGCTTTCAGAAAATTACATGTTTGCATCCCCCCAAAATTCACATGCTGAAACCCTAACTCCCAATAGGATGGTATCAGAAGGTGAGGCCTTTGGGACATCATTAGGTTTAGGTGAGTTAATGAAGATAGAGCCCGTATGATGGAATTAGTGTCCTTACAAGAAGAGAAAGAGACTGGAGCTCTCTCTGCCATAGGAGGATTCAGCGAGCAGGCGGCTGTCTACAAGCCAAGAAGCAGAGGCCCTCGCCAGACACTGCATCTGCCAGCACCTTGCGCTTGGACTTCCCAGCCTTCAGAACTGTGAGAAATAAGTGTCTGTTGTTTGAGCCTCCCAGTCTATCATATTTTTTGTTATAGTAGCTCCAACTGACAAAGACACCAGTGGTGTAAGTTTTACTCTGGAAAGCAGCAGGCTGGGGACCCAAAAAGAGCCAACATTTCAATTCAAGTCCAAAGACAAGAAAAGACTGGTGTCCCAGCTCAAGCAGTCAGGCAACAGGAGTCCTTGTTCACTCAGCCTTTTTGTTCTATTCGGGTCTTCAATTGACTGGATGAGGCCCACTCACTTTCGGAAAGTCAAACTTCTTTACTCAGTCTAGCAACTTAAATGTTAATGTCACCCAAAACACCCTACAGACGCAGCCAGAATAATGATTGACCAAATGTCTGGACAGCCCATGTCTCAGTCAAGATGATACATGAAATTAACCAGTACAGACAGTGAAGGAGCATGAAATCAAACACTCCCTTGTATGATTCCCAGAACAAGCTCACCCTCCTCCACCACCATTTCAACCTTTGGATCCATTTCTAACACACAGCACTGAGCAGTTGAGTTGCACAATCAGAAAACATCTGCTGAACACTTAGGTGCCCAAATTACAAATGATCCTCATGTCATTTTAGAGAGTTTGTACAGTACATTCCCTTTTAAAAAGAATAGAACCTATCTTAGTCTGCTTCGGCTGCCATGGCAAAGTATCATAGGCTGTGTTTAAATAAGAGACATTTATTTATCACAGTTCTGGAAGCTGGAAAACTGAGATCAGAATGCCAACATGGACTGGTTCTGGTGAGGGCTCTCTTCCTGGTTTGCAGGCAGCTGCCTTCTTGCTATGTCCTCACATGGCAGAGAGAGACAGGAGGCAAGTTCTCTGGTGTCTCTTCTTAGAAGAACACAAATCCCATCATGCGGGCACAGCCCTGATGATTTCATCTACACCTGATTACCTCCCAAAGGCTGTACTTCCAAATTCCATCACATTGAGGGTGAGGACTTCAACATAGCAACTTTGGGGGATGCAATTTGGTCTGTAGAAGACCCCATGAATATTTAAGTTGAGCAGATCAGATTTTGTAAAAGCCACTCTGGTGTCTGTGGGGAAGAAAGTTAATAAGAAGATCAGAAGCAAAGAAACTTTGAATATGGGGCTGAGGAGTCAGAGAGCATTGCACAGTCAGAAATATTTAAGGAAAAATATACAAAGCACTTAGTAGCCAATTAAAAGTTTGATGTGTTACAAGGATACATTATTTTATTGCACTAACCTTTATTGCATTTCAAAGATATCACATTTTTTATGAATTGAAGTTTTGTGGCAACCACGCATTGAGCAAGTCTGTTGAAGCCATGTTTTCCAACAGCATATGCTCATTTCATGTTTCTTCATCACATTTTGGCAACTCTCACAATATTTTAAAATTTTTGATTATTGTTATCTGTGATGTTGATCTGTGATCAGTGATCTTTGATGTTACTATTGTAATTGTTTGGGGGGACCAAAAGTCAGGCCCATGTAAGACAGAGAACTTAATTGATAAATGTTGGGTGTGTTCTGACCTGCTCCATAGAATGGCTGTGTCCCCATCTCTCTCCCTTTTCTCATACCTCCTTATTCCCTGAGACACAATAGTATTGAATTTAGACCAATCAATAACCCAAAAATGGCCTTTAAGTGTCCAAGCAAAAGAAAGAATTGCACATATCTTATTTAAACTCAAAAACTAGAAATGATTAAGCTTAGTGAGAAAGGTATGTTCAAAGCTAAGATAGGCTAAAAGCTAGGCTCTTGCACTAAGCATTTTGCCAAGTTGTGTATACAAAGGAAAAGTTATTGAAGGGAATTAAAATGCTACTCCAGTGAACACACAAATAATAAGACAGCAAAACAAGCTTATTGCTAATGTGAAGAAAGTTTTAGTGGTATGGACAGAAGATCAAAGGAGCCACAACATTCCCTTATGTCACAACCTAATCCAGAGCAAGGCCCTAACTCTCTTCAATTCCACAAACTCTGAGAAAGGTGAGGAAGCTGCAGAAGAAAAGCTTGGAGCTAACAGAGGTTGGTTCATGAGGTTTAAGGAAAGAAGCCATGTCCAGAAGACAAGTGCGGATAGAGAAGCTGCAAGTGCTGATGGAGAAGCTGCAGCAATTTATCCAGAAGATCTAGCTAAGATCACTGAGAAAGTGGCTACACCTAACAACAGATGTTTTACGTAGACAAAATAGCCTTCTGATAGAGGAAGATGCCATTTAGAACTTCTATACCTAGACAAGATAAGTCAATGCCTGGCTTCAAAGCTTCACAAGATAAGCTGACTCTCTTGTTAAAAGCTAATGCATTCAAGTTGACCAATGAGCCATAGGAAAAGAGCTAATGCAACTGGCGACTTTCAGTGTGAAGCCAGTGATCATTTATCAATTCAAAAATCCTGGGGCTTTTAAGAATTTTAATAAATCAACTCTGCCTGTGCTCTAGAAATGGAACTCTGAAACCTTGATGATAACTCCTCTGTTTTCAGCATGGTTTACTGAATATTTTCTGTACTGCTTGAGATGTACTGCTCCAAAAAAAGAAATACAAAAGAGAAAAGATTCATTTCCAAATATTACTGGACATTGACAATGTGCTTGGCTGCCCAAGAGCTCTGATGGAAATCTACAAAGAGATTAATGTTGTTTTCCTGCCTGCTAACACAATACCCATTCTGCAGCCCATGGGTCAAGGAGTAATTTCGACTTTCAAGTCTTATTATTTAAAGATTATGTCTTGTAAGGCTGCCACAGTGATTCCCATGATGAATACAGGCTAAGTAAATTGAAAACCTTTGGGAAAAGATTCACCACTCTAGATACCATTAAGAACATTTGTGATTAATGGGAGAAAGTCAAAATATCAAGATTAGTAGGAGTTTACAAGAAGTTTATTCCAATCCTCATGGATGACTTTGAGGAGTTCAAGACTTCAGTGGACGAGGTAACTGTAGATGTGGTAGGAACAGCAAGATAATTAGAATTAGAAGTGCAGCTTGAGATGTGACTCAATTGCTGAGATCTCTTGATAAAACTTGAATAAATTAGGAGTTGTTTCTTATGGATAAGTAAAGAAAGTGGTTCCTTGGGATGGAAACTACTCCTGATGAAGATGCTGTCAACATCATTGAAATGACAACAAGGGATTTAGAATATTACATAAAGGTAGTTAATAAGCTACATTTGAGGGTTTGAGAGGATTGACTACAGTTTTGAAAGAAGTTCTACTGTGGATGAAATGCTATTGACCAGCATTACCTGCTACAGACAACTTTTGTATGAAAGGGGGGAAAACACAAAAAAACTACTGACGTGTTAAACTTCATTGTTGTCTTATTTTAAGAAATTGCCCCAACCTTCAGCAGCCACCATACTGGTCAGCTAGCAGCCATTAATATTGAGGCAAGATGCTCCCCCAGGAAAAAATTTCAGCTCACTGAAGGCTCAGATTTAGTTAGCAATTTTTAGTGATAAAGTATTTATTTAATTAAGATATGTCCATTTTTGACCATGACTCAGGCTGTGGCTCATGCCTGTAATCCCAGCACTTTGGGAGACCAAGGCAGGTGAATCACTTGAGGTCAGGAGTTCGAGACCAGCCTGGCCAACATGGAGAAACCCCGTCTCTACTAAAAATACAAAAATTAGCCGAGTATGGTGGTGCATGCCTGTAATCCCAGCTACTCAGGAGGCTGAGGCAGAATTCCTTGAACCCAGGAGGTGGAGGCTGCAGTAAGCCAAGATCATGCTGACAGAGGGAGACTCCATCTCAAAAAAAAAAAAAAAAAAAAAAAATATATATATATTTAGACATGAGGCTACTGTGTGTTTAATAGACTACAATATAGGGAAAACAACTTTTATATACACTCAAAACCAAAACATGTGTGTGACTCCATTATTGCAATATTCATTTTGCTGCAGTGGTCTAGAACCAAACAAGCAGTATCTCCGAGGTGTGGCTGTATGAATGGACGTGTATGGTGGGAGAAGTGGAGGGTTAATTTGTGTAGAGATAAAGACAGACAATTAGTTTCACAGAATTAAACTGGATACAAATTAGGAGTTGGCTTCACTGGTTTTTGTCTCTTTTCTGGTATCATGGACATGGCCAATGAGGTCAAATGCAGACTCTGATACTGGACTGGGCCAGAACCTGAGGACTCTGAACTTCTCACTCTGCATTTGTGAGAAGTCTCTAAATAATGCCAAGATGCTGGGCCTCAGACTTGCTAGTTTGAGCAGCAAAAGCACCGTAGGTGGAAAAGGAGCCCTGGCCACAATATCTTCAAGGATCCTGGGTGCTCCCTATGTGGTTGTAATCCTCTCCAGGATGCTGTGTGTCCTGGAAAACAAAAATGCTCACTCTGGTCCTGGGCCTCAGTTTCTTCATTTACACAGGTAAGGATTGGAAGGGCCTTCATGGTTGCTTCTAGCTTTTGTGATTGTGCGACCTCAGTTCTAATGGTCTTTGTTCCAGGCAGCAGGGCAAGGAAAGTCAACCGTAGTCAGTCCATAGCATCAGGACCCAGGAGCATGCTATATGCCACCAGCCTTGTAAAAACATATGTAACAAACCTGCATGTTGTGCACATGTTTCCTAGAACTTAAAGCATAACAAAGAAAAAAGAAAATAATAAAAAGTATCCCTTTCTTTTTAAAGGGATACTTGGTATTAAAGCTAGCCTTAAAAACGGGCCAGTAAGACATCAGTTTGTTATAACTAAGTGAGTTTCAAAATCAGACTTTGCTTTGAAATGCTTCCTTCCTTATACTTCCTCAGTGCACAGGGAAGAGAAGCCAGTCCTGGCAAGTAGGTCACTAGGGCTGTGTGTAATGAGTGGCTCTTTCAGGATTTCAAGTGTGGGCTGACTTGGGGCTTTGATGTTCCCATTTGGGAGGTTAACCTTTGTTGCACGTGGTAGGTGAGTTTTTATAACTGGAAGGACGCTTAGGAATTATAAAACTCTTTGGTTCATAAAAGCTATTTTAACTCCTCACTTCTTTAAAATAATTTGCCTACGGGGTCCAAATTATGGGGTCCTCATCAGCCACTAAGTTAGTTGTCATTCTAATCAATTCCCTTTATGCTCACCAAGAATCCATCGAGGAGGAGGTGTAAAAGTAGGCCAAGTTCACTGTGTGTAATTTATTTGGTGTCAAGAAAATAAATCGTCACATAGCAGAATTTATACAAAGTACATGATTCATACCCACAAACTTGTGCTTTTAATTGGAAATGTGCTGTTGGCAATGCAAATTATGGGTAACTGGATTTCTAGAGCTACTATCAAACCCAGGCTGAAAGGCGGGAGTAACACCCCGTGGTTCGGAGCATACACTGAGATGCCTCCCTGAGCCACGGGACTCCAGATTTTAGGTGATACTCAAATCCCCAAGTCCAAAAGAGGTAAACACAGCTGCTGTGCATGTGAGTTTACATTGTTTCCACCCCTCTGCAGGCAATCCCATTCTATTCCACTTTTTATTGATGTGGCCTCTCTCTCAGGGTGATGTTACAAATTGCTCTCATGAGCAATTTAGCTATAACGTGCAGGTAAGCATTCTCAGAGTCAGTAAATTGGACCAGTTGAGCCTTCCAGAAGGCTCTGGAAGCCCCCACAAATGGAATCTTGAATTCAGAACTGCAGACGGAGCTGGCAAGTCCACAGGAATCATCCTCCCAAGGGGGAGAGAGCAGGAGGGAGAGGTTTCATACAAAAACAATGACCCCTTCCAGACAGGCTCCTACCACTCTGCTCAACCGGATTCCAACATTACTGTTGCCAGACAAAAAGTAACGGCAACAATAGATACCACATAAGCGTCTACCTTATGCTGCCACAGAGGAGGTTGTACACACGTGGCCTCATCCATCTCCAGCCTCATAACACTCCTATGAGGTGGTTAGCACTCGACACCTTGAATACCTGAAATGACCAAGATTCAAAAGCATGAAATGGTTTGGTCAAGGGTTAGAAAGTGATGGAAAGGGAACTGAAACCAGGTCTGCTGGGCTCCAAACCCTATGCTCCTCCCACTGGGCTGGGCTGCCCACACCTCGGTCCCATCCTCTGCATTGCTCCTTCCTTCACGGTGGCTCTGCTCTTCCTTCCAAGGCTTTGTCTTGGACCAAGTAGCACAGAGTGACTTCCCTAGGGTGAACCTCCACTGCTTGGAGACATTTCCATGCCTCAGCTCAGCTCTGAGGACAGCCGCCCAGTTACCTAATGGGGCAGGGTGTTAGACCCCTTAGGCCAGGGCAGATTTCTCTTCACTTCTGGCCCAACTGACCTTGTCTTAAAAGGATGAGAAATAGTAATCAACTTTGGGATGCCAAGGTGGGTGGATCACCTGAGGTCAGAAGATCGAGATCAGCCTGACCAACGTGGTGAAACTCCATCTCTACTGAAAATACAAAAATTAGCTGGGCGTGGTGGCGGGCACCTGCAATCCTGGCTACTCGGGAGGCTGAAGCAGGAGAATTGCTTCAACCCGGGAGGCAGAGGTTGCAATGAGCTGAGATACTGCCATTGCACTCCAGCCTGGGGGACAAGAGTGAGACTTCCTCTCAAAAAAAAAGAAAAAAAAGAAAAAAGGAATAGTAACCAAAAAAGGGAATTGATGAAAGTATTTTTAAGAAAAAGCAATACTCTTCACAGTCCAGTATGACAGTTGCCTTGGAATATTTTATGGTAATCACATGACATATCTTCCCCCCAATACTCCTGCAAGCACATACATCTCAGAACAATCTCTATTTGGAAAAGGAGTAGGTATAAGCCATACTTTGCACCCTAATATGCCACATGGTAGAAAGAATAAGAGAAGCCACGGGAAAAGAAAAAAACAAAAACCTTAACATGTCTTAAGAAAACAGCCCACAGAAGCAGGGTGTCTGATGTTATAGATGGCGGCTTCAAGGATGGTGAGAGAATAAATCAATTTGCAGCAGCTGTGGGATGCTAGGTAAGTCCAAAGCACAGAGCCAGAGTCATGCTAAGGAAAAGAAAAAATATTTGGTTGTAAATCCACAGCTTTAGATCTCGAAACTCCCAAGGTTTCTTGTCATCCTTGCTATCCGCCTACAGCCCGTCTCTGCAGCCCATCTTTCCTGATTCCAGTTCTTTTCATTTTCAAATTATTAAAAGGTGATGTGTGCACAGTGAAGCTGCATCCAGCTCAATTTGCCCACCTCCCCCAAGCTTCCCATCATTCTCCTTCCAATTCTGAACAGAAAGCAGGCAAGGAACAGAGTTGAGATGTGGAACCAGCACGCCTTTCCCTCAGGTGGCCTTTGTTCCAAATAGATCATATAAGATTTGAGCAAAGCAGATATGTTTTCATGCCATGTTTGCAATTTACCTGATTTTTCATAGTAGAGAAGGTAAATTAAGGGGCCTCTCTGAGGCTGTTGCTACACAGGTTTCTTGCTCTGTCATTTCAGAACGGCTGTTCTCATCGTTTCATGGAGACTGGATATGTCTAGGCCCCAGACCCAAGCTTCCTGTAAGAATACTGCCAGTGTTACCATTCAGGACATAGGCATGGGCAAGGACTTCATATCCAAAACACCAAAAGCAAAGGCAACAAAATCCAAATTTGACAAATGGGATCCAATTAAACTAAAGTGCTTCTGCACGGCAAAAGAAACTACCACCAGACTGAACAGGCAACCTACAGAATGGGAGAAAATTTTTGCAATCTACCCATCTGAAAAAGGGCTAATATCTAGAATCTATAAAGAACTTAAACAAGTTTACAAGAAAAAATCAAACAACCCCATCAAAAAGTGGGTGAAGGATATAAACAGACACTTCTCAAAAGAAGACATTTATGCAGCCAACAGACACATGAAAAAATGCTCATCATCACTGGCCATCAGAGAAATGCAAATCAAAACCACAATGAGATACCATCTCACACCAGTTAGATTGGCAATCATTAAAAAGTCAGGCCGGGCGCGGTGGCTCAAGCCTGTAATCCCAGCACTTTGGGAGGCCGAGACGGGCAGATCACGAGGTCAGGAGATCGAGACCATCCTGGCTAACACGGTGAAACCCCGTCTCTACTAAAAATACAAAAACTAGCCAGGCGAGGTGGTGGGTGCCTGTAGTGCCAGCTACTCGGGAGGCTGAGGCAGGAGAATGGCGTAAACCTGGGAGGTGGAGCTTGCAGTGAGCTGACATCCGGCCACTGCACTCCAGTCCGGGCGACAGAGCGAGACTTCGCCTCAAAAAAAAAAAAAAAAAAAAAAAAGTCAGGAAACGACAGGTGCTGGAGAGGATGTGAAGAAATAGGGACACTTTTACACTGTTGGTAGGACTGTAAACTAGTTCACCCATTGTGGAAGACAGTGTGGCAACTCCCCAAGGATCTAGAACTAGAAGTATCATTTGACCCAGCCATCCGGTTACTGGGTATATACCCAAAGGATTATAAATCATGCTGCTATAAAGACACATGCACACGTATGTTTACTGCGGCACTATTCACAACAGCACAGACTTGGAACCAACCCAAATGTCCATCAATGACAGACTGGATTAAGAAAATGTGGCACATATACATCATGGAATACTATACAGTCATAAAAAAGGATGAGTTCGTGTCCTTTGTAGGGACATGGATGAAGCCGGAAACCATCATTCTCAGCAAACTATTGCAAGAACAGAAAACCAAACACCGCATGTTCTCACTCACAGGTGGGAATTGAACAATGAGAATACTTGGACACAGTAAGGGGAACATCACACACTGGGGCCTGTCGTGGGTTGGGGGAGTGGAGAGGGAACAGCATTAGGAGATATACCTAAAGTAAATGACGAGTTGATGGGTGCGGCACACCAACATGGCACATGGATACATATGTAACAAACCTGCGCACACGTTGTGCACATGTTGTGCACATGTACCCTAGAACTCAAAGTATAATTAAAAAAAAAAAAAAAGAAAGAAAGAATACTGCCAGTGTTTGTGGACGGACTCCTCCAAGGCTGGGAAACAAAAGACAAGGAAGTGACAGGAAACTGCCTCTGTTACAACGATGTCTGTGCCTCTGAAATGCAACCATGCAAAGGATCGCACAGAGGCAGAAGGAGGCTTGTGGGGTGGGAAGGAAGAATGCAGGATGAGGACACCAGGTGGAGCCTGGAAAACTGACTGTTCAGGGCAGCTGCAGGGAGTGGCTTCAGACACAGGTTCTCCCTGGTGAGCTCAGGGTACGCTTGAAACTGCAAGGCAGAAGGCCCAGAGCCATGGAGAGGAGACGTTGTACAAGACAAAGAAAACAAACCAACAGGCAAAACCTACAATCCTGCTCTGTCGAATCTGAGGGCTACATACATAGAGGCTGGAAAGAGGGCAGAGGAGCCCACGGTGAGAAGGGAACCCACGTTTATCCCAGCTTTGGTACCTCCCTAACTTTGTGTGTTATGCACCAGACAAGGTAGATAGACAGACAGACAGTCAGACAGACAGACAGATAGATAGATGATAGATACAAGATTTATAGATAAGTCTTATTTAATTTTTATTTAACAAACTTGCAAGGTGAGTATTAGCCCCAAATTACAGATAAAAAAGCAGAAATCCAGGAGGTTAAACAGATGAGCCCAGGATACACAGAGTGATTCCATGGTACGCTGGGTTGAAGGGCTGCCTGAGCTATTTAGACACTGGCCGGGTCATGTGGGTGTGTCCTTATCCACCCAGTGCTGTAGGAGGAGCATCTTTCCCTCCCCTGTGAATCCCTGCCGAGCTTTCAAGACCCCTCTCCAAAGCATCTCCAGGCTTCCTCCAGTCCCCACCACCAACTAGGAAGAAATGCCCACACCCGCTATACCCCAAACCAAACCTCTGAATTGTCTGGGCCTTCTGAACCTTCTGGAACTCTGGCTTGCCCACCAGGCTGTCTCTCCCTGAACTACATGCAGCTGCAGAGCAGCACTTGGTCTGTACTCAGACCTGAACACACATGGAACTCTCTGGAAGCATGGACAGAATCCTCTTCCCAACATACCATTCTTCCATGTAACACGGAACAACAAGAAAATGATACAAAGGAAAACCGGGTCCACGTCACAAGATCCCAAAAGGCAGGCGGAACAGGTTGTCATTTCTTCGGAGAGTTCCCCTACTTCAGTTTTCCCCCCGCCTCTCCCAGCAGTGGAGGGCTTGGTTCCTTGTTCCTGCATCCCTGCTTTCTGAATCTGTGTGAATTCACCTGAGCACTGAAAGGAATGAAAGAAAACTTGAGTCCTTGCCTGATTCAGGGAAATCTGGAAATGTCTGTTATTGATAACAAAGCATAAGAACGACATCGTTTGGCTGTGTTTGTACTGGTTGAAAACATTTTGCTCAGATTAGCTGTAAAAATTTCAACACCAACTGCATCATCTATCAGAGCTAGGGAAGCTAAGGCGGCTCTCAAATCAGCCAGCCTTTGAGTGTTGGAAAGAACTTTGATTAAACAAAGGGAATGTCACAACGTTTCCTGAGCCACAGACTGAAATCCCATTGTCTGGTGAAAAAACGCATTCAGCACAGCCCTGCTCTTTGCCTTCGGACGTGGCTTTCCCTGTGAAGTGCATTCTGACCGTGAACCTAATGAGAGATCCACAACTGTGACTAATTGTTTTCAGTACTCATTGATTGTCAAGACTCCTGACAAAATTATCAGAAATAGAAACTAAAATTGCTGCATATGCAAAAGACTTTCTCAATGTGTCTGAGAATGCTCCCAGTCCAAGCCCCCTTTCCCATCTGGCTCGAGAGCTCCTTGGGGAGCAGGCACACTGTACAGAGCCCCAGAATAACCACAACGACCATTTCCTCCAGGATTAAACACTTCCTTGGTCGAGGTCAGAGGTAAATCTATGGCCCTGTGAGCACACATGGAGGAAAACTGGAACCAACCAGGTAAAACTGGTTTTGTGAATGACTATGATTCACTGGTCCAGCTGTAAAACGAATCTCACAATGTGATTACACCATTCCAAAACAGCTGAGACCATTGACGTTCAAACTGGCAGACTTCTACTTCTTACTGAGGGAAGAGGAGAGAGCCAAGTTTTAAACAATTACAGTTTGTCACTATAAAAGGCAGGCAGGTTCAGTGAGAGTGCGTGTGTGTGTTCAGGTAGAAGGGCCTCCCTTTGGAGCCTTCAAATGTGCTCTATGCATTTTAAAAGCTCATCACAGGAAGGCGGGATTGGACACCACGTGGAAATCAGAATCCTCCTTCACTGATCAACAGAAAACACCACCGTATTCCAGAAGTTCAACGTAAGAACATTTCTTAAGAGAACCTCAGATTAGATGTTAGGACTCCCGAACATTGTGTAAACTTCTGAATATTCAACAAACTCTTGGTTTCTGTTATGAAAGCAGTCGGGATTCCAGATTGTCAGTTGGTGGTGGTCAGTAGTGAAAAAGAAAAAATATCTACATATACATATATAGGTGGGTGTATAGATAGCTACATACTTCACTACATATCTATCTATACACACACAGTCACTAGTTAGTGACTTAACTGGATAGATACATAGTTAAGTATGTATCTGTCTATACACACACAGTCATACTTAAACTCAGAAATAAGCTATTTTAATAATAGTACTTTCCTTTTCCTATGAACATGTTCATAAAGAGGAGGAATGCCAAAGAGGCTGAATCTCAACACTGATCCTTGCATGCCAGAGAGAAGGGTAAGGTAAATTTATAGGAGATTTCCATTCCTGCTGCCCGGAATTCAACTAGAACATTTCACCATTTTCTGAGAATTTTCATGTATGGGCCAGGGACTGGGTTTGCAAAAAAAAAAAAAAATGTGCTGAAAACGCATACTTGGAATTCTATGAGGATATCTGTGAATCACAAGTTTCATGAAAACACTTAGTCCTACAAATCATGTCTTCAGGGCATTCATTCCCACTGGACTGGTCGTGAATGGAGGGGTCTACCCAGGCGTTGAGCATTGGGATGCTTCTGGCTGACACTGCTCAGGGGGACCTTCAGCTGCCTGAAGGGAGCCACCACACCTCAGAGCCCACCCAAGTCCATCTATGAGGGGCTCTAGGTGAGGGGCTGTGGGTAGAGAGGGGGTGCCTGGAAGGTAGATGGGGAGAGGAGAGTGGGTGGTAATCCACTGCCCCCCGCCATCCCTGGGGTAACTATATTATTTATATATTTTGTATAACAGGCTTTCCAATGGTAGGCCTTTTTAAAAAAAAAAAATTCATGGTGTAACCGGGGTGAGTTTTGGAATCTGTTGGGCTGGGTGGTTTTCTAAGCTTTCAAAATTAAATCCGTTACTGAGTCACTTTAGTGTTACCTCTAGGTATTCTGCCTTCTGCTTTTCTTAAAGCATCTTAGAAAAAAAAACTTTTTTAAAAGAGTCCCTTCTAACTATGATAGTCACCAAGAATGAGATTTTCAAAAGCACCTTAATGTCCTTTGATGGGAAAGGCGGGTTATGTGCTGAGAGCTGTTTTGCAGGACAATTCCTACTGTGGTCATAAACTATTTTAGAACCCACTGACCTATGTCCAAAGAAGAGTAGAGGATGCATTTGTTGCTGGATCTTCTTTCCTATCTGCACTTGCCAAAAATTTCAAGAATGTATCATTCTGTAATCACCAAGTTTCATCATTTTCTCTCCAGACTTTTGTACCTTCTTAGTGATCATTTTGACAAACCTTACATAGATAAACTTACACCATAGCTTATGAAATACATTATCTCATTCAAATCTTCCATATTATAAAATGAAATATTAACTATGTGGCTCATTTCTCCCCCAAAATTATCACCTTAAGTATGAAAAAATTGAATAAAGAGAAAATAAAAATTGGAACAGATATCAGACTTATTTTCTGTTGTAAACTATTATTACTAACAGGCTGCCCAGGCACTGCTCCAACCCGGTGACGGGCTCTCTGATGAAGTGGGGTTTGTAAGTGGCATAGCCGGGCAAGCCCGTGTGCACAGATACCCCTCCCTGATTTCAGTCACCACCTTTCTTTTGTTGGACATGCATCCAATCTGATGCTTGTTTTGTTTAATACCAATTTTTAACATCAGACTTTGTAAAAGGTACAAGAAGAAATCATGCAAATTCAGAATTTCTCCTTCTGCAGATTGTCATCTATCCTCTCTCACTGATCCAGGAACAGAGTTATAAGCTACCATGATTTCCCTTTAAGAAGCTAAGTAGCTGAGCCACCAAACGTTCACAGCCCCATTTTCAGAAGTTCTCTCTGCCTAGGATGCAGCTGGAATGGGAGGCAGAGGGGATTCACGAGGTCCCTTCCTGAGACTTGGAAGCTTCCCACCGTCAGGGTGTCACTCATTTCTGGTCATCAGTTGTTGTTTCCGAGCAGATCTCATTGGGCTCTCAATGCACAATGGGGCTCCTTATAGCTCACCCTCTACCAAGAAACAGCGAATCACAGCATACCACAGAAATTGCTAATATGTCATTTTTACCATAATGTGTAGGTTTCTATTACAAGTGAAGGATGAAAAGCAGGAACGGGTGGAGAAGGACATGAAGGATGCGACTCATCGCCTGTCTGTGTCCGAGGGTGTGGCATTCGCTCTTTCACATGTACAGGTGCACACAAGCCCAGTCCCAGAGGGTATGCAGTGCCTAGGATTCTGTATAATATCACTGCTACCCTGGGTAATGATAGTTGTGTTTATGACACTTACTGAATACTTACTAAATACCAGGCGCTGAGCTGTTTATTTCTTTTAATATGACACTGGCTTTGAGATACATATTGTCATTTCTATTTTAAAGATTTTAAAAGAATGAATCTTAGAGGACCAACATCATTTATCCAAGGTTCCACACCAAGAAGGCAGAACCTGGATTCGAACTCTGACCCATCTGACTCCAAACCAATGACCCAGTTGCTTATGGTGGGACCCAGTTTACACTGTTATCTAAACAGTGAAAGCGCTGAGGAAGACACAGTAATTTAGCACCAATGCCAAGCATGCCTTTAGACTCAGAGTTCTAATAAAATTGTGTACAGTTCTGCACTCCCTTTAAGAAGAAAAGAAAAACCTACTGTTCATAGCTTTTTCTGGTGACATTTACTTGTTTTACTTTTTAATAAAATCATTTCTCTTTTTTTTTCTGGATTGTGTTTTCAATCCTTCATTGAAAAAATCGTTTCATCCTTTCACATTCTCTGATCCTGAAGGCACCTGCATTCCAGCTCTTCAGGGAGGCAGAGGAGGACCCTGGGGAGGACCCTGCACATTCCTGCCAGCTGTATGGGCCCTCCCCAAATGTTCAGCCAAAGAATTCACCTCTGAACAATTTACTAGGTCTCCCAAACAGCCTACTGTCTTCGTATTTGGAAAAACTAAATCCCCCCTAAAAATAACCTTCAGAGTAGTGGATTTTTATTTTAAAATTTGTCATGCTGATTTGCTCATTCCCATAAAGTACCTGCCACACACTGCCTCTGGAAATCATGTCATCCATTTCCCTTCTTTAAAAAACGTCCCACTAATCTCACAATCCCATAATAGTATTTTTCAAATGACAAACCAAGATCTGTTAGTGGGTCAGGAAATCAATTTTAGCAGGTAGCAATCAGCTTTTCTAAATTAAATAGAATATGATATAGAATCATATAAAAAGTAAGAGCATGTCATGTATGGTATTAGTTCTCAACCAGTGGTGAGTTTTCCCTGAAAGGAACATTGGCAATGTCTAGAGACACTGTTAGTTGTCCTAACTGGAGTGGAAGGGTTCCTGGTACCTGGTGGGTGGGGATCAGAGATGCTGCTAAACATCCTACTGTGCACAGGACAGTACCTGCCACAGAGAATAATTTAGTCAAAGTTGTCAATAATGCTGAGATAAAGAAACTCTGACCTATAGTAAGGGTAAGTTTCATAAAGCTTTCATTCTGTGACGTGTGTGTGTGTGTGTGTGTGTGTGTGAAGGTAACTTCATTTGTCTGAGGCTTATCAGTTACTCACTAGTACGTTAGCAGTAAGAATGCCTAACCTTGGATGGTTTTAAGAATGATTCTACGAAATAAGTCATGTGACAAAACAACACACACACACACACACACACACACACACACATAAACACAAATTCCATCCACAAAATATATGTTAAATCCTCATCCCCTACCCCCCACCCTACTTTTCTTCTGAACGGTAAAGCACCTAAAAAAGAGGCTGACACACAGTAGGTGTTCAAGAAATAAATATCTTATCTGAAATTCCTAAATTGCTAAGATATCATTTTTACCACAATGTATAGGTTTCTATTATAAGTGAGGGGTGAAAAGCAGGAAAGGGTGGAAAAGGACATGAAGGATGAGACCCGTCGCCTGTCCGTCTGAGGGTGGCATTGACTCTGTTACATGCACAGGTGCAGGCAAGCCCAGTCCCAGTGTGCTTCTGCACGTTTCGTCTTGTGTCATCTTCACCATAAACCAGTGCAGAAGGCAGGGCAGGAATTCTTGTCCTCCTTTTACAGATGAGGAAACCGAGACAAATTAGGCAGAAAGGAGTAAGAGAAACCACCATGGAGTAAGACTCCAAGAACTCATTTCTAAGCTGGGTTTTGGTGTAACTAGCACAGAGATCTTGTCTCAGTCTCTTCAATCAGATGGGCCCTTATCCATGAGATCAGGAGAGAAGACCAAATTGTTTTCAAGTTCCCTTTGATTTTTAAAATCATTACAATCAAAGAAGGTATGAAACTTTCCCCAAGCAACATGGCTGGTGAATGGCAGAGCCAGACGCAGGGCACTGGACACCCGGCTACACCGTGGGCCACCTGAGCATGCCACACTGAACTAATAGGATCTTGCAAAAATATTAGGGTGGTGCAGAAGTAATTGCAGCTTTTTGCACCAACCTAGTACTTAGGTAAAACTCACTTAAATGTTCACTCTTTAAAAAGATGAATTTGTGTAACATGGTACTTTGACAAAAGGGGTAGAGCAACATCAACAGAACCCACTGAGTGTTTCTTCACTGAAAGAGGGAGGCTTTGGAACAAAGACTATGTGTTTGACCCAGCATGTTTTTATGAGAACTGAATTATAATTTCATCAGCAAATTCTTATCTGTGTCATTTCACAAAGGCACATTCTAAATTTTTGAGGGACCAGCTGACTGGATCATTGTGATGCTGATAAGATGAAAAAGAAGTGAATTTTGAAATGTTCTGTCATTCAGGTTGCTTTGGTGGCACAAACCCTGTAGATCCCAGGGCTCAAGGTCACCTTTATCTTCTCAAAGGGCATGTTATGAAATTGCATAATGCCTGACACTTTCACGGGAGTAACTTACCCAAGCCCGTTCTTTGGAAACTACCCCATAATGCGACAGCTGATCTAGAGAGCTCAACCCATCTGAATAATTGGCAGGAAGCACATACAATCTATTTGACTTCATCAGAAAACAAGCTCCTCACTTGGCCGTCAGGGGGCCTTCCCAGCCTCATGGCTCCCATGCAGGGTCACCCTGCATGCCCTTCCTCTCACTCTCCATGCTCTTCTCTGCTCCTCCGCTCAGGAGGAGCATATTTCCTCTGCCTGGAATGCCCTGGCCGCTGTTCGGATTTGTGGGTGCCTTACACCCCTCTTACCAGTGTCTCCTCCAGCTAGCGTTCCTCCCCTCCCCTCCCATGCAAAATTAGCATCGCTGGCTCCTGTGAGCCCACAGGAATCTTTATCCTTGCTCACAAATGCCACACGACACTGGACTTTTAACCCACACGTCTGTCTCCCACACAGAACTGTGACCTCCAAGGGAGCAGGGGCTGTGGGTTTCTTTGAACACTCTGGGACTCTGCTGCCTGTACTTCGACTTACTTGCTGGATGCCCAAGTTCTCTGCTCCACCGTGAGCACCATAAAACCCAGGATCAGCTCTCTGATGTTTTCCTGCCTAGCACATAGTTGGTGACTCATAAATATTTATGGAATCTATGAATCCACTGTGAGTTTCTAGAGGGCAAAAGAATTTCCCCATTTGTGTGTGTATCCCCCAACATTTAGCACAATGCTGAGTTTCTAGAGGGCAAAAGAATTTCCCCATTTATGTGTCTATCCCCCAACTCTTAGCACAATGCCCAGCACAAGATTAAGTACCAGAAAATGTCTGAATTCGAATAAAGGCAAGTTGAGTCCTGCTACAATCCTGGTTTGAGCCTGGCTAGACTTTGTCTACCTCAGCCAGATCTGGCCTATCAAGGGCTCATCACTGAATAATTAACTGAGGCTTGTCAGAGGCCTCAGAGCTCAACAAACAGTTCAGCTTGGCCTAACTTACACTCCAGTCTGTTAAGAATTTCTTCTGCATAAACATCACGTGGCCCAGGGTGACCCTAAAGGACTGACAGGGAGAGGAGGGAGCGATGGCCAGGCCTTCTAGAAGTCAGTCACTGCTACTGACAGCATTTTGAGGCACTTGATTGGGATAATACAATTTTCCCATTTTAACGTTTCCACTGTTGTGCCAAATTAAAGATCTAACTCCTGCACAGGAATGAAAATCAGTTGGAATGGCTTAAGCTTCCTCTGTCCTTCCCTGTGTCAAACCTCCCAGACAGAACAGGGGTCTTCAAAAGCTAAATCTCTGTAAATTGTGGCTTCCTCCGGTGCTTTGTTCCTTTATGATTTAACTGGTGGAGACACCTTTGTATTAAAATTTTACATCCGTATCTCTCAAAGTACAGTTCTTGGAACATTTGTCGTCAAGGTGATCCATGGAGAAAAAGCCTTGGTCAAATGAACTTGGGGATGTCAAGGCTCTTCAGGGCCTGCAGTGCAGTTCTCTGGTTAACTTTTCTTACCCCAACATTTCCCAAACTCTGGCTGCAGAATCCTTCCAGCCTGAACACCTGTACGTCTGGAAGGCACTTTGAAAAACAAGAAAGCAGTGCTCCAGAGCAGAGGTCTGCACACCTTGTCTATAAAGAGCCAGGTCGTAAATATTTAGGCTCTGCAGGCCACACAGGGTCTCTGTCTGTATTCGTTTGTTTGCAGTGGTTTGCGCAACAACAGGCTGAGGGGTAGATTTGGCCACAGGCTGTAGTCATTTGTCGATCCAGCTCTAGAATATTTTCCCCTTGACAACCAGTTGCCAGGCTGCAATTGAGTCACGGCGTCTCCTAACCTCACGGTGGGGCTGTCCTTGACAATTGCTCACTCCTGTCCTTTTGGAAGCCTAGCAGCACTTCCTCGGCAGTCCCACGCAAATGCTAAATAATAATAAGCATTATTACAGATGCCAAACCGCGCCTGGCTCTGGTCACTTTGTGTACATGGTCAGCACTATTGTGCATGTGCTGTCACGTCAGCTCTCTAAGGGAGCCGCTGGGGAAGGCTGTCCTCAGACCCAGCCACGCAGCTGCAGACGCTTGTGTGCTCCTGTCGGATGGCCATCAGGCGGGCCGGTCTGAACCGTGGCTGCGTCAAACCAATTTTGTACAGGGCAGGGAACCACACGCCAGGGCCACCTGCTCTAAGCGACATCCCTGGCTGTGACCAGCTGCTCTCCCAAGTCCTGGCTGTGGGTTTTTTCCCATAGAGTCCTGTCCAGTTAAGGGATATAGAATCAAAAACACATGGATTCAAATTCTTGTTTCATCATCATACTATTTGTGTGATCTTGAGCATGTTAATAACCTCTTTAAACCTTAGTGCCTTGACCCCAAATGTGGTACCAGCACCTCCTTTGCTGTATTGCTGGATAGGGCCGCAAGGCAAGGTGGAAAAGTGCCCAGGAAGCCCAGGAAGCGCCTCTCACCTCTCCATTTCCCATGGACAGCCTACTCTTCTTGGGAACAGCTCCCCCTCTCCCAGGATGCGGGGCAGAGTGGGACACGCCCAGACTACCTGGTCTTCTGAGACGGCCGCATTGAAAGAGTGCAATAAAAAGTAATATAAAACAATGAGGCACGTGTGGGACTGGGGAGGCGCAAACAGTGATTGATTTTAGCCCAGGAGCTGGGGAAGATTTCACAGGAGACATCTGGGCTAGAATCCTGGGGGACTCAGATTTGAGCAGTGGGGAATGGAGGAAACAAATTTGAAGCAGATAGAGCAATGGGAGCAGGACATAGCACCCGCCCACCAGGCTTCTCCCCATGGACACGTGGCTGATCCCACCTGGACATCCAAGCCCAGCCTCTCTCATACCCAGGAGCCGTTTCCTCAGCCAAACAGTGAAGCCACAGAACAAAGCTCATTTTGCCAAAATGGACCGCCCATGTGTCCACGGCTTATCTCCCCTTTTAGAACATAGCCCCTGAGGGCGCTCTTCCCCACAGCGTGTAAAATGCTGCCTCTACAGTTGCCCGCGTGCTCAGACTTCAAACAGGGCTGTGAAAATAAATCTAATGACAGGTAAAACTGGTTTATCACAGGAAACTCTAGAATTTCACGTCTTAAATAGATCACCCTTCTGCTAACTTCTGCATTTCTGAAATGTAGTAAGAACACTTTCTTTTCTAGCACTCTGCTAGACTTATTAAAAATTTTTATTTAAACCTCAAGGTACCCTATTTTCCTCATTTACAGGTGAAAAAAAGATCAAGTTTCAGTTAATTCAGTGGCATGTCCAAGGACACACCGCTAGTGGGAGGAAAATGCACGATACCCTAGCAACATCTCAGTGGAGCTTCAAGTTACTATATTGAACACACATCACTGAGAATCTGAACTCCAAAGCAGCAAGGCAAACCCAAATTCAGACTTCTGTTTTTCTTCTCCCTATAACCTCCTTCATGGCTTGCTGTATTTCTCTGCTGCCTCCCTCCTGCCTCCTACCAGCTTTAGACACATACGCACACGCACACACACACAGAGGATTCAAAATATTAAAGACGCATCTAATTAAGACGTGTTCTTTTTGATATGAGGAAGCAGAAGGAAAAGCAAGACATCCCCCAGCGTCTGTTTTCTGCCCCTCGTCCAGAGGAATATGCCCATTTGTACTGTGACCCTAAGTGCAGTTCATTTCCTGCTTTGAACCTTACCAGGGAGAAAACGGCCCTCATGACCTTCCACGAGTGTCATTCCTGGTAATTTCCCTGGAATTTTTGTGTCCTTACAAATTTTTCCTATTACAAAATCTTGTACAGAACTGTGCCATCCTGAGAGCGGATGGGTCCCCACCACCCCACCCACTGGTGTCCTGAATCGCCCTAGCGCCATCAGCGGCTCTTGGTTTTGCAGACAATCTTCCCCCAGCTTCCTTGCCAGCACTCTGCAGTACCCACCCGAGGGACTCTGCGTGAACTGAGGGACTCTGCGTGAACTGAGGGACTCTGCGTGAACTGAGGGACAGTGTCTTGGGTTCTCTCTCAGACAAGCCTCTCTCTCTGAAGAGGGGGCAGGGCCCCCTCCTCGGTGCCCCCTAGATGGTTATACATGCCCCTGGCATTTGTTTACCCACACTAGACAGTAACCAACATTCAGATAAATGAAGTTGGCGCCTCCAGGATTTATGACCTCCTCCTGTGCTTTGCATTGTTTAATCAGGAAGTCAACATATTACAGAGTGAAATCCTTTACAAGCATGTGCAAACACAGAGCCACCATTAGCGCTGAGGCAGGCCTTGGGGTCAAAGGGACCTCCAGCCTCTCACCATCTCGGAAAGGAATGAAAGGAATATGCAGCCGGCGTCACTCGCTGGCTGGCTGGCAAACAGCATTGGCAAACAGCATCAGGGTTCTTTTTTCTTTTGTATTTACTTTTTCCCTTCTTAAGGATCTTATTTTGAAGAGGGAAGGTGATGAACAGGAACATATGATGGGGCCCTGTCTCTAGACACTCCCCTCCCAGAGAGCCAGGAATTAGGGAAGGTGAATTAGGGTCAGGAAAGGTGGTGGAGTTTAGTGTGTTTGGACAAGGCTGGGAGCATGTGGGGAATCAGCGTGAGGCATCCCACCTGGAGGAGGAGGCCAGGCTGCAGCCCCCGTGCCATAAGCCCGGCTCCACGAAGTCTAGCCAGCATCTGGAATGGATATCAAGAGACACAGGCGGCCCTCACTGGCGCGCCGGTCTACCTTTGTACTTTTCGTTGCAAATTGAAAAGCAAAACAGACATCAAGGATATATTTATATAACTGTCTTCAAGTTGCATTTTCTACTCCCATCTGCTGCATATGATAAGTTTCAAGTGTTTTCTAATAAAAAAAAAAAAAAAAGGAGGGTGTGGTGGGGTGGAAGGAAGCCTGGGTGTGTGCGTGTGTGCCTGAACGCATGCTCCTTATTTGGTGTGGAGACCGAGCTTTCTCTGGCTTTGTTGAAAAGGAGAAGTTAAAACACGCAGTCTCTAAAGGCATTACTGTTTTAAAATGTTCGGATCGTTTGCATGTCACGCTTATTCCAAAAATTTGCATTGGATCACGTTAAAGAAAAGGAGGGTATATTTCTGAAATTCGTAAACTCCTTGCTTTAGTGGAGAAGGTTAGTAGGGGAAAGCAGCACATCTTTTTGTTGTTAAGTTTTGGGAGGAAAGAGAAACGTGGAGGCGTGAGACAGTGGAGTGAGTTATTTAGGAAAAAAATACAGCAAAAGATAGAGGTACATCAGGCAGATCCAAGATAATGGAGGTTTTCTACATTTAGGTAAGGATGTGAATCCAGATGTGACTTGTTGATCTTCATGAACAAAGCTGAATCCACTGTCAGCCACATTTAGTGCAGAGTTGGGCAGTTCAGAGACCAGCCACGGCCAAAAGTAGGCCTTCAGTTTTCAGTTAATACAGAATGAGAAGAAAGAATTAGGAGAGAGAGATTCTAAAATTTTTCTTTCACCACCAGGCCATGCTAAAACATGATTAGCAAAGTAATAAGTCCCGAGCCAACAACCCAGATAATTCAGGATTTATTAAAACAAGTGAAGCCAGGCATGGTGGCTTTGGCCTATAATCTCAGCACTTTGTGAGACCAAGGCAAGAGGATTGCTTGAGGCCAGGAGTCCAAGACCAGCCTGGACAAAATAGCAAGACCCCATCTCTACAATTTTTTTTTTTTTTTTAATTAGCCAAGCATGGTGGTGCAGCCCATAGTCCCAGTTACTTGGGAGGCTGAGGCAGGAGGATCACTTGAGTCAGGAGTTCAAGGCTGTCATGAGCTATGATCGTGCTACTGCACTGCAGCCTAGGGAACAGAGTGAGATCCTGTCTCCAAAAGAAACAAACAAACAAAAAAATAAGCCTAAACATCTGGATGCGGATAAGTAAAAGTAAGGTGTTCTCCATGCTTCAATTAGCTGAATATTCTTCCAGTTTGTCACTTTGAAGATGACAGTCCATCTGGAATATGATTAGAGGAAAGGCTGGATGCCCAGTTGATCTACTGATTGCTCCCCAACCCATATTTCTACTGGTGATTTCGCTATGTCCATATGCAGATGAGCTTCTAGTGATGTGGAAAGGCCATAGAAAGAAAGTGGTAGAAAGAACAAGACTTTGAAACGAGACAGACATGAGGTCAAATCTGGGCTCCCCCAGTGACTACCATGAAACCTTGGACCAGTTACTTAAGCTCTTTAATTCTCATCAGGCAAATGAACCTAACAAGAAGTATCTCCTAGGATAGGTAAAATTCATGAGTTAACGTTTGTAAAATGTTGAAAGTGCAATTTTAGTAGGAGTTCGTACAGTATACATATACTTACTATCCTGTATCACTAGTTCAAATAAGCACTCTGCACGCCCCTCTCGGCCCCTGCTTGCCCATGGCACATGTCCTAATCCATTCCTACACACCTTCCCACTGAGTGAGGTATCAGTCTAAGGACCCTTTTCATCGAAGCTCTCCATACACCCACTACCAAGTGATCGGACTCATCCCACCAAGCTAAATCTATTTACTCTCTTGACCCTGCCTCATTCAGACGCTCCTGTGAGCAGCCAGGAGGCAGTTAGTGGCATCTGTTGAATGCCTCCTACGTATCTCATACCTATGATAAGTGCTTTCCATTTCACTGGGGTACTTTTCTCTTCTCTTGGTAAGAGGCGAAAGGCGCCTGAATTCCTAAACTCTTCAACTGAATGCGCTTTCTCATTGACATGTCTTCAAGTTTACTTCCTTATGTAAGAGCCTTGATTTGGGCATGAAACCCGCCAGCAGGCCTGAAGAAGGTGCACAGATGTGCTAAGAATCTGCATGATCGATGTGAATCCTCACAGCTAAAGGGATCAAGCCATACACTTCCATGCAAAAGGTATTTAAATTTGGGTACAGTTTTTGTCAGGTCACACATAATTATTTTCTAAAGTAATGCATGCTTTAGCTAAAAATATATGGCTACATTTCTTTGAGATACAGTGTAGAATTCTACTTCTACACAGAAAAGAAAAATCCACAGTCATAAAATATGACTTCACCTTTCCTTTTCTCTGTAAGGTGAAAGCTGACAGCATTCAAGTCTATGGCTTGATAGGGTAATGGAAGTCCCGGGTCACTCTGCGACCCAGTCCCCTGACATCTACCCTCCACAAGCACAGAAGCTGCACAGGCTGGAGAGACTCCTGGCAGACCAGCATCCACGAGACCCCTCTCCGTCTCTTCATGGAGACTACACAGAGAAGCCAGCAGGAGACCACTCCAGCAGGAGACCACATTGTGCAGTCAGTTCCCTGGCCCTCACTTATCTAAAGAGAAGGAAGCTGAACAGTAAAGAGGAAGAATAGACACCAAAGCTCCCAGTGCCGGTGATGAATCCAGATCCCATGCAGACACCACTGAGTGTGCAACATGCCTCTGTTTCCTCCTGCATAAGAAGGGATGATGATAGTACCGACTTCATGGATTTATTGGGAAAATTTAAGGAGATAAAACCTGTGAGGCACCTAGGACAGCACCTGACACTTAGGGTTACTCCAGTAATGTGGGCGCACCTTACAACTATAGCCTTCACCATTCCAGGGGCCTACATCAGGAGCAACACCCCAGGACCCACCCCACAGGTGAGGGGACTCCGCCCAAATGCTCACCACTCGTTTCAGAAGCAAACTCAGGAAGAAATCCAAACCCCACCCACAACCATGGTAATTTTTAATGGCTCCATACCTTGTTTAAAAAGCTAACATTGTTTTACGAGAATAAAAATGGTTAATGTTGGAGAACGGATAAAAATAATAACTCCTATGATGGTGAAATTTGAAAACACCTATGTCTATATACTTAAAAAAGCATTTAGAGTACAATTAAAATATATTCAATATATGTATTTGTAGACATTGTTAAATAGCATTTATAAGAAGCCATTGGTTTGGACTAAGATCCTGCACTAGGCCCAGCAGAGTAAACCAAAATGGAGATACTGCTAGTCAAGTTCCATGCCACCAAGCTGAAACTAAGCAGTTGATCTGACCTCCTGAAAATCAGGAGAGAAAGATAATAGCCAAATCCCCAAAAAGGCCAGTTTCAGCTGGCGGGGTGAGGAAGTAAGTGCCCCTGTTTCAACCCTACAAGGAACATCTCCGTTTTTGATTCTCTGTGCCTGGCTTCTTCAGCCCTTTCCCGTCTATAAAGCCAAGCTCCCCAGCTCAGCTCATCAGAACACTCACTCTACTTTATGGAATGAGATGGTGCCCAATTCTAGAATCACAAATAAAAGCCAGTTCAGATCTTTAAACTAAATGTGTCACGATTTTGTCTTTTGACAGCAACACACACACATGCACACACACAATATCTTCACATTTGCAGGCACACACACACAAAGTCTTCACATTCTCAACCCTGGGTCCTGTTGTGTTTTCTGCTGTCTTTTGCATTGGGGGAAGAGTTTCAATAACGTCAAATTTTATAACTTAAAAAAAAAAAGTTCCTCCAAGGTTAAGCAAACACATTGCTACTTGGTTATGAACTCTGGTTGTTTCTCCCTGAAAAAATTTCCAGTCTTGCTCAATTTCCAAAAAAAAAAGAGTTTGGACTCTTACCTAAGCCATGTTTGTCCAAAGAGGTCAGTATCAAGCCTACATGACTTTTTGATCCAGAAAATAGTAGTCATGTTTTGGTCATTCTGAGATAGTCATGGAAAATTACAACACAGATGTTCATATGGGATCTTCCTTCTATTGCCCAGTGCCCCATGAAGCCCTTGAACAAAACCAGTAGAAAGTGAAAAATAAACAGCCTCACATGGTAAATGAAAAAATAAGGTAATTTTGTGGTAGTGTCACTTAGCTGAGGGCAGAGAGGGGAAAAGAGCAGCGAGCAGGGGCCTGAAGCCCACAGGCCTGGCCAGAGCACAGCGGAGGAGAACGTAGCCAAGTGTGTACAAGCAGATTCCAGCCGGGCTGCAGTGAGTATGAGAGCTGGCTCGGCATTTACTAGCTGTGGGCTGAGAGAAAATTATTTCACTCCTTTCTGCCTCAGTCCCTTCATCTGTAAAGTAGGAATAAAAATAGTAACACTCGTATGGAGTTGCTGTTAAATACTTCATCTACATCAAGAGCTTAGAACAGTGCCTGGCACAAAATGTGTTTCATACATTTTGCAAATAAAATAAAATAAAAGGGCTCAAAGGAATTGTTTCCAACATTTTTGATGTTAAGATGCAAAAGCTAATATAGTATAATGGTGGTTGCTAGGGTCTGGGGAGAGGAGGAAATGGAGAGTGGCTACTTAGTGGGTTCAGTGTTTCCTTTGGGGTGATGAAAATCTCTTGAAACTAGAGACAGCCAGTGGTTTCATAACATTGTGAATGCATTAGATGCCACTGAATGATATGCTTTAAAATGGTTAATGCACACTTTAAAATGGTTAACGACTAATTTTAAGTTATGTGACTTTTGCCTTAATTTTTTGAAAGAGAGAGAAAGAAGAAAGAGAGAGAGACGGAGGGAGGGAGAGAGGGAAGAAAGCTACCAGCAGTGGTGGGCTTATATGGCCCTAGAAAAGCACCTCCTTTTGAGAGGAATCCCAACCCTCAAGGTTGTCCTCAACTGGCTCTCGGGTCAAAGTCATGGTCATCTTTTTTTGTTGTTATCACATTCATTGATTCTAATTGAGCCTATAAGTATATACTGAGAAGTTTCTATGCATCCAGCCCTAGCCTACTAGGATGTAGAATGTGAAAATAAATTAAAGTGATTATTAGCCAGTTTGGGAGTGAGTAGGAGCTATGTAGAAATGTATCTATCATATCTATCAAAAGATATCTATCATACAGTGTAGGGAAGGTCATGATTGACCTGCCACAGGCTACAGTGGAGGTTACACCCAACTCTAAGACAAGAAATCAGGAAGGCAGGTCCTAATAAGTCTTGCGATTTGGTAGAAAGACATGAGACAGAAAAGGTATTTTCTAAAGGAATTTCCAATAGACACGATCACCAAAATTATATAAATTAAAAAGGATGTCTTTTAGAATATTTAAATTATTTTATCATTGCTGAATTGTATTCCACTTTTAAATGGGCTTAAGCCATTCATGGAAAAAGAAAACAAGAGCATGAAAAAGATCAGAAGAAGGGAGGAAGGGGAAAGAAGAGAAGGAAAAAGAATAATTTAATGACTTTGTTCTAATATCATACACGGAGGGGTCACCAAGCAAAGAAATGTGGGAATGACTCTGTTATAAGCACAAATGAGATAAACAGTGATAGAAAACTCAACTTTAAGATTTAACCAAGTAGTAGTTCCAAGTTAGTTAATGGCAAAGACATTAAGATTTCGTGTGTGTGTCAAAGAATTTGACTTTGACTCACATAATGATGTCCCTCCAAAATGTGTTTTCTTCTCCTTCCATTTTACAACTGTATGAGTTCTAGAAAGCATTTTTCCCAAAGCAACAAAGCCAGCAGGGTAATAAAGAGTCTAGAAATGAAGCCACAACAAGATTAGAGGCTCAGAGTGCTAAGGATGAAGAAGAGAATTCCCTGGGGAAGGCATGATGGCCATCAACAAACGTCAGCCAGAAATACCTGATCCATGCTTACAATGAGAACGGATAATAGCATCATCTGTGTCTTGAAGAGTTAAGCTTTATGTTCAACCAAGAGAGATCCAAAAGAGGTCAGGAGACCATTAGCCTTAGAAGTGAGTTGTAGGCTGTGGAAAGTTGAACTCCAGTTCTTGCAATCGTTTTTAACTCTAAACTCTATAAATCTATGATAGTCACTTAAATAGGAAATTGTATAGACTCAAAGTTCACCAGAAATAAAAGTCTAGAGCCAAACCCTGTTTTCAGATGATGGGGCCACTTGCTTCTGTAGGTGAGTCGGGGCAGCTGCAGATATCGGCATGGAGTCTTCGCTGGGGAGAGGCTGATCTAGGATGAAAGGAAGCACTTGCTGATACTTTATTAAAACCCTGTTAAGGCTTGGCAACTTTTAAAATGTGTTGGGTGGGTTGAGGGTCTGTCTTCCCTGCACCTCCAGGTTTCAATTGATCTGTAGTTCAAACTGAAATCTCCCTCCTGTTGTTCTGATAGCTCTTGACAAATATTCCAACTTCAGTCAAAACGCCAGGCAGACTGTACCGTGGAAAAAGTTCTCACTTCAGAAGAACAATTGTCTGCTGCAGAAATAAAGTAATGCCATTCCTATGAAATCTATAAACTCAAAACAGGGACACAGAACTAGTGGTTGCCAATAACTTTAACTTCATTTATCTATATTTGGCAAAAATTGTGCTGCAGCTGGAGATGAAATGCTGAGCTAAATAACTGCAGAGACGTGCGCTCCAAAACAGCAATTACTAAGCTGTGCTGCCTTGTGTAAGATTTCACTTTTATTTATTATATTTAAAGCAACTCTCTAACTCTGTACAGTACAGACGGCATTGTCTATTCGAGCGATAGCTGCTCATAACAACATCTCCACCCCACTATTTGTCCAGGAAGGTGCTTTCAGGGAGGCAAAAGATCTCTCCCGTGGCCACATTAATGCAGTTTAGATGGCAACCTTGCCACGAAATGCACCTCTCTTTTGTCCATAATTGAAAGAAACTATTTTCATGTTCAACTCAAACTTGGCTTATCACATACTGTGCACAACTCTGATGATGCCTTTTATTTTTTATCAGTGGAGATATTGATAATTATAATTGGAAGGCTGAGGAAGAGGACTATAAATATCCCATCAGCTGCCACAGAGCTTGTGGGGAGGAGAGGTGGCAACCTATGCCTCTGAAAGAGGCTGATGGAGAAAGATGGATCCTCACAGCCATTGTCTACCCAGCCCACATCTGTTTCTTATAGTGGGTGATGATTTTCATAGAATCATAGAAATTAGAGATGGAAAAGACTCATTAGGTCATCCAGCACAGCTTTTTGCCAGTGCAGGATGATTCTCTACATGGGAGACGATCTCTTTGTTATTCTACAAAGCTGGGATATTCAGGAGTGTCTTCCCAGCAGAAGATGCCTTTAAGTGGACTACAGAGGTAAGAGAGCTGAGGCATGATTGCAATCCTACCTCTGCACAACAATAGCCTTTTATAGGTTTATAAGACAAGGCAAGATGGAATGTTAGCAATTTACAGAGCCTAGCACAAATTCCACTAGGAATGCTCAAACTCAATTCAGAGGAAACTTAGATTTTTTTTTTTAAAGGAGGAATAAGGAGCTAGCCAGGCAGTTATTGAAGTTATTTTTTAATCCAGTCCAAAAATTGTTTCTGAAAGTTGAACTCCCTGGGATTTAACACACTTTTCTTGTGCTACCATCACTCAGTTTTCCTGTATAACGACAATCTCGCTCAACTTTTGACTTACTAAATAAATCCATTTCTATTTTTGAAGCAAGTTGCTGTCTTGTGAATTTGATACTGCCTTTGATCCCTAAAACTTTACAAACAAAGCCCAAACATTTACCCCATCTTCACATAATCCCCCTATCTGCTGTGGTCTATCAAGAGCCTAGAAATGCATTTACCTTTGCCTTGACTTGGTTTCTAGTTCTGATTCATGCTCTTTTCACTGGTGGAATCTTCAGCTTAAGAAATCTCCACAGTTTCACCTATCTATGCTTTCTAATCAATAGAAACCAGATCTTATTTTTCATATCTTGTTTCTTTTCCTCTGTGTTAGGCAATAACTCATGTAACCAACCACCTTCACATGCATTCATGATATTCTGCTCATCACATGTGACTCAATAAACACCAACTCAGAAAGTGGGATTTAGCCTTTTAGAGTTTTTAGAGGTACATAGCCCAAAACAGTGAGTAAAGGACAAGACTCTCTGAACCAAGTTAGAACACCAGCCAACTGGGATGTGAAGTATTCATCTCATTTCCTCCATCCATAGGTTGTCATCATCCTATCCCCAGTGACTGAACCATACTTGGGTCTGAAATATTTTGACACAGATGAAGCAAGTCTTTGCAATTTCCAAAGGAAAGGCTTCTGTCACACAATCTCTTGTTTGAAGGAGTGACAATAACCCAAGAACTGCAAGGTAGTATTATTTGTTGTTATTACTATCATCAAAAGATATTTAATTAGAATCTCTTTTATGTGTGACTGATAAAGCTAGGGAATTGGTCACACTGATTCTATAGTAAGCCACTTTTGAGCACCTATTATACACAAAGCACTGTGCAGGAAAGGGCAGAGTAAGTTGAGTGCAACCCAGACTCCATCTCTGAGAAGCTTTTAATAGGGTGAAGGAGACAGAGACAGAAAGGCAGGCTGTTAATCCAGGGAACTACAGGAGGTAAGCACAAGGGAGATGGAAGCAGAGGCGGGAGACGTGACTTAGCCTTACCTTCCAGAAACCCCACACCGGCATGAGGAATAGCGATGTACACTTGTGGAGGAATGGTCTATAGAATGAGGATAAATAGGTTAAAGTTTTGTGATGTCTTTCAATTAGTGATTCTGTAACCAAAACCCAGAGAAGCAGGTTACAATGGAGCCATCAGCAACACATCCCTTTTTAGCTTAACTCAGGAGTTCTCTTAAATCAGGGTACTAAGTAGGAACCAAAAAAGCCAGGCTTTGTCTGTCTGATCCTGCACTGACTGGGCCACATTGGGCGGGTTGCTTATTCATTTGCCCAATGTATTTTCTTCCAGTAATCATTCATGGCAGTCACTCAATGTCTCTGAGCACCAGTCTCTGTAAAACTTTATGCATGACATAAAGTATAGCATACTTTATGCCCATAGAAGTATATATGCTGTTGTGAGGGTAAATTAGACAACATAGCCAACCTGAAAAGTCTAATTCTAATGAATTTGTAATGAAATATTATCCTGAGTGATTATTTCCTAAATCTGTAAATGTAATCAGTTTCTTAATTATCTGTGCATGTTCACACATAAAGACATTAAGTTGATGTGTTTCTAAATTTCTTTTTTACACTGTTATGCATTTTTTTATTCATTCCACAGATATTTAATATGCATTTATTATGTGCTAGAGCCTGGCCAAAGGATTACGAATGGTTACAAAGAGTCCCTTGGTTGAGTACTATTTTAAAAGGGTTTAATTTTAGAGGTGGTGCCTATAGTTATTTTCTTGATATTTTGGGGTTACTTCTGTGTCTAATTCTTTTAATTTCTGGAAAACTAGTCATAACAAACTATGTGGTCCTACAAAGATCATCCTAGCCAGGCATGGGCATGAACGTCCTTTTTGCACCTGTGTAGAAATTCGCTGCCATGTATCCATCAGTGGGCTGGGCTCTTCTGGGGGGGCTGGCCCTGGCAACAAACATGCAGTTCAGAGTACCAAAACGCTATGTGTTTTCTGCTTCTAAGGGATTCCGTGAAAAGTGCCACTACAATCACCTGTCAACTTTGCAAGCAATTTCCCATCCAAAGTCAGTTTGTTCTCAATGTTTTTTTTCCACCTGGGTGATCATGCACAGCCCACAAATAGACTCTCTTGGCCAGAGAGACACTATTACAAACTGGTGTTTCCTTGCTCTTCTTATCTCATTGCAGAAAATGCAGTCTGTCCTAAAGAATTCTAGACTGTGCCCTAACATTTATTCTCTTCTTCATTTCCAATTGCACTGGCTTGCAAACAGTGCTTCCTACCTCTTTCTTGCTGTTTCCTCATCCTTGATTTTCAGGGTGGGAACCTCAATTCATTTCCTTGCAATGGCAAATTATTGCAAAGGCACCAATTGGTTCGGGTCTAAGTGGACAAGCAAAACTGCACTTCGGCTGAGGTGATGGAGACATTCACCTACCACCACGAGGGGAAGAAGCTGGAAGCTGGGTCATTTTGCCAACCACCTTCTATGGTTATTTCACTCTTTCTTTTACTCATCCCTTTTCTTCTTGTGTTTATGCTATTTTGCCAGTCAGTTTTGAGTTCATGAAGACACGAACCTTGTCTGACTCATCTCCTAACATCCTTTAAGTTCCAGCAGCTAGCACAGTTCTGGAAAATGTCCACTAGATGCTCAAGAGGTGATTTTGCACTAATTCAGCTGCCCTCCAACCATTGATTATTTTAGGTCAGGAGCTAGTGAGCAGTGCAGCCCATCACCAAGGGACAGACAGAAGCCAATTCACCCATAACAAAACCAGACCAACAAACTCAATTTCCAGGCATCACTCTCCAAAAAACGAAGAAGACCAGCCACAAATAAATGAATAGACCATATCTGAAGATATATACAATCCCAGAGGACTTGCATTTGCACTCTGTTTCTTAAAGATTTGGGTGGTCTCTGTCTGATAAGCTATGCAACTTGGGAATTTTAGGCAAATTGCTCAATATCTCAGTGCCTCAGTGTATTAGTCCATTCTTACACTGCTATAAAGAACTACCTGAGACTGGGTAATTTACAAAGAAAAGAGGTTTAATTGGCTCACAGTTCTGCAGGCTGTACAGGAAATATGGCTGTGGAGGCCTTAGGAAACTTACAACCATGGCAGAAGGGGAAGGGGAAGCAGCACCGTCTTTACATGGTCAGAGCAGGACAGAAAGAGGAAGTGCTACACACTTTCAAACAACCAGATCTCATGAGAACTCACTCACTATCACAAGAACTGCAAGGGGGAATTCCGTCCCCATGATCCATTCCCCTCCCAACAGGCCCTTCCTCCAACACTGGGAATTACAACAGGACATGAGATTGGAGTGGGGACGCACAGCCACACCATACCACTTGGTATCTTCATCTCAGTGAGATGGGTGGATAGCCAATATCCTGGCATCCTTTGAGTTCTGAAATTCTTTTATTATATTTCTCCCAATGATCGCTCAACATTGACTGGTTGGATAGGATGAGCTGAAAAGCAGAAGTTTACAGTTTAATTCATTTCTAGAAAGAAATATGAAACATGTATTTTAAGCAAGGTGCCATCCTGGGTGATAGAGGACCTCCAAGAAGGAGCATAACAATGCTTTTCTCACTGAGGGGTCCTTCTCTGGATGGTCATAAAATTATCTTACAATTCAGGAAAAGATGGCTAGAGAAAAAGCAGTTTCTCAGCACTTATGCCACTGCTATCTCATCATCAAAATGAACTGTGCACAATCATGTCATAGGTTTGTTCAGGATGAGCTTTGCGGAGGCTAGACAGGACTCACGTCCATCACCTAATGCCGCTTCCCCTCCACATTCCCAGTATACAAAGGCCTTCTCCCTGGCACAAACTTCACTCTGCTTCCTCCATGTGAGGCCAGACCTTACTTGGGCTGTGCCCTCCATCTGGGAGGTGTTTCTCCTGGGACTTGCTATTTACCCCTTGGCCCCTTGGCCCCCAGTTTATCATCCACAGAAACTCCACTGCCCTCCCTGGTTTCCATCAGTGCTGGCTACTCCCTCCTCTCATCCTTTTCAGCAATGCCATGGGATCACAGCTTTCCAGGTGGAGATTTCCTCCCTGGGCCCCAAGTTTCCCCAGGATGAGAACTGCTCTCTAACTAACCTGCCGCTGTGCCAGCCCTTAGCAGAGATGAGCATGTGCACCTGCCAGGAAAACAGCTGCTCTTTATCAAAGTCAAGTGGCACAGGTCCATCAGATGCTTTGCCTTCTGTAACCCCAGTATTGAACAAGAAACAACTTCCCTGTACAAAAGCCAGTCTCACATTCGGGAAGCTGACATCCCCTTAAATTCACCCCTTCTTACAATGATAGAAAGACCTAGCTAAAGGCACAAACCTTGGGCAGCATGTCAGGAATCTGACAGAAATGTGCAGAAAGCCAGGGCAATCACAGCCTCTTCTCCATCTAGGACTCCGTCTTTTCTTATCTCCTTCTCCTCAGCGTATTACAACGGCCATGTGCACTCCCACGGGACTCTCCTCTTCCTGAGGACAAGAATGGTGCCCCACCCAATGCCTTAGATCATGCAGAGAGTGTACACAGACTGCAAGTACTACATTTAACATAATTACTAACATGTTGAACACTGCTGTATGGACTTCACATGTACCAACTCATTTAATCCTTAAAATGACCCAGTAAGGAAGTGTAGTGGTCAGGCTTCCCCAGAAACAGAACCAATTGGAGATATAGCTAGATAGATAGATACATACATAGATAGACACACACACATATGTATGTATATAAATTATACATGTATGTGTATATATGTATATGTGTATCTGTGTGTGTGTATATATCCACACATAATACACATATACATATATACATACATGTACGCATATAATGTACATGTGTATATATGTGTGGATATACACACACATACATATACATAGACACATTATATATTATATACACGTACATATGTGTGCATGTGTGTCTATATAGGTATCTCCTATTTGTTCTGTTTCTGGGGAAGCCTGACCACTACACTTTCCTATTGAGTATTATATTACACAGCCTTTGTAATATGCCGAGGAGAAAGAGATAGAGAAAAGGCAGAGTCATACAGAAGAGGTTGAGATTCTCCTGGCTTTCTGCACATTTCTGTCAGATTCCTGACATGCTGCCCAAGGTTCCTGCATTTAGCTAGTTCTAGCATGTATGTGTGTATACATATATATACACACACACACATATATGCATGTATATGTATGTGTATACACAGATATGGATATATACATGCATATATAGTATGTATATATATAAATATACATATAAACATACATGTGTGTATATATATAAATATACATATAAACATACATGTGTGTATATATATAAATATACATATATATACATATATGTGTGTGTGTATATATATATATCTCCTATTAGTTCTGTTTCTGGGGAAGCCTGACCACTATACTCCCTTATTGGGTTAAATGAGTTGCTACATATGAAGGCCCTAGAGCAGTGTCCATCATGTTAGTAATTATATTAAATTCAGGACTTGCAGTCTGTATACATATACATATATATGTATAATCTCAGAGAGAGATAGAGATTGGTCTTAAAAAATTGACGTATGTGATTTTACGGGCTGCAAGTCCATAACCTGCAGGGTAGGCATTAAGGCTGAAGACTCAGGGAAAAGTTGACGTTGCAACCTGAGTCCAGAAGCAGTCTGGAGGCAGAACCCCTCTTCCTCAAGGCACATCAGTCTTTTTCTCTTAAGGTTTTCAGCTGACGGGATGAGTCCTGCCCACACTATAGAGCGTCACCTGCTTTACCCAAAGTCCACTGACTTAAATATTAATCCCATCTTCAACTACCTTCACGGAAACATCCAGACTTGTATTTAACCAAATATCTGGGTATCATAGCCTAGCCAAGTGGACACATAAAATTAATGATCACAGGAAGGTACCATCTTTACCCTGACTTACAGAAGTAGAAAGGAAAACACAGATTGTTTAAGTAATTAGCCCTGAGTCACACAGCAATATGTAGTGCAATTGGAATTTGGCCTGGGCAGTCATTCAGGAACTTGTGTTCATAAACCCTGAGCTATGCCACCTTCCTGTGAATTTCAGCATGGTATTCCTTCCTTTGGCATGAGGCTGTGTAAAGGGAACTGATGAAAATGAACCATCTCTTTCTGATATTATCAAGTGGGTGATGTTATAACACTGAACCAGAAATGTAATTCCAGGAAACAGAATCCAAGAGGATGACTATATACTTAGTTTGGTCACATGATACCAGCCCGAACATCAACTCAAACCAATTCACCAAGCCCTTTATGGCTGAGAGGAAGGCACTGCTGTCAAGAGTTCTGGCTCATCTGTTTTGGTTTTTGGCTTGTGTGTGTGTGTGTGTGTGTGTGTGTGTGTGTGTGTGTGCGCGCGTATGTGCACGCATCTTAAGGAATCTGCTTCTGGTTCTTTGGGGACACTGATGACGATGGATTTCTCTATTTCACCATATATAATTACTTCCTGCTGCACAGAACAGAATCCTAAGGGCTCCTAAGCCTGTTCCCAAGCTTCCAAAAGAGCACCAACTCACTGTATGGTTAACCAGCCTGGGTTTGAATCCTACCTCTGTCACTTATTAAGATAATATTCTTGGACAAGTTCTTTAATCTCTCCAAGTTTGGTTCCATCCCTACAATGGGGCTGATCAGAGCACTGACCTGGGATGGTCACCACGGGGACTCAGGAATGACGCACGTGTGGAATGTAGCCCAGTACCTGGCGTGGGGCATACTCAGCAGATGACAAACACCATTCCGAAGGACAATTACTGCTTCATCATTAATGTCACCTCACCAAAACCTTTTCATAGGAAACATGCCTAACCAAGGCAAACTCCTCCTTCTGAGTTTATATATACCTGGCCAGGCATGGTGACTCATGCCTATAATCCTAGCACTTTGAGAGGCAGAGGTGGGCAGATCACTTGAGGTCAGGAGTTCAAGACCAGCCTGGCCAACATGCCAAAACTCCATCTCTACTAAAAACACAAAAATTAACCAGGTGTGCTGGCACATGCCTGTAATCCCAGCTACTTGGGTGGCTGAGGTGAAGAATCACTCTAACCTGGGAGGTGGAGGTTGCAGTGAGCCGAGATTGTGCCACTGTACTTCAGCCTGGGTGACAGCAGAAAGAGACTCTGTCTCAAAAAAAAAAAAAAAAAAGTCTGTATATACCTGTGGGCTACAGAAGAGTCAGGACTCCCAAAGGCTGGCTCCAGTGGGAACCTGTCTAGCTGGACCTTCCTTGCTCACCCCATACCCAGTGTTCAGCAGCCCACTTTGCCCCAGGCTATCACCCCTGAGTGAAGCCCTCCCCATGCTGTCTCCATAGAGTGCTCAGTCACCTGCGGAGATCCATTCTTTCCATATGACAGTGTGGCCCAGCTGGAGTCTCCACCATGGTGTCTGTGGGACTGTGTCAAATCTGGTTACCACTGCCCTCGTTCTGCTAGAGAAAATTATTACCTTACTCACCCTGTGTTTGTTCCAGGAGGAAAATCCTGGAACTGATCTGCTATGGGGTAGTAACTTTTCTCAGTCTTCTGTAGGAGATTAAGTGATTCTGTCTTCTGGGCTCTGACATCATTTCAAATGTATGAACATTGGCCTGAAGCTTAATAAATTTCAGCCATCATATATTCTCAGCTTTTGCTTGGGCTGGAGTTCCTCTGCTTAACAAAAAACAGTCATGAGCCAGATGAAAGCAATTTTCCCACATGGCACCTTCATCTTATTTTCCAGTCTCTGAGTAAAAGACCGCACCTCTCACCTTGCAGCTATCACAGAACACGGGAACATTGCCGTCTGCATGGCTCTCACAGGAAATCATGCACATTCCCCAAATTCCCCACAGGACCCAGGGCCTCCCTGCTCCTGCCCCACACTGTGCAGAGTGCATCGGTGCAGAGGTGTGGAAGAGCAGCCAGGCCAGAGACCAGGAAAGGTGGCTGTGTGGCTAGGGGCTGGCCTCCCTCAACACTGGACGAATTGACGTTGAGCACGTACTAAGTCTAAGGAAATCCAGCTGCATGCTGGATTTATAGCTGTGTACAAGACAAGTATCAGCCCTCCTGGTCTTACTTTTCGGGGAATGCACAATTAATCACTTGCATCACAATTGTGATACTTGCTACAGAGAAGGGCAGGCTGTGAGCAAATGCAAAACAGGGGGACTGGACGTAGTCAGGAGGTCGTTAAACCCTGCCCTACAAAGTGAAATTTTTAGTTGAAATCTAAAGTGTGATTAAGAGTGAGTTTGGTGAAAAAGAATCCAGAGAACTTTATAGGCTGAGCTGAAAAAGATGCGGGGAGGGCCAGAGGCAGTGGAAGCCCGCTGTAGTCCAGAAACTAAAAGAAGTGCCCAGCGGCTGAGATACACAAAGCAGGGAGGAGACAGGCTCAGGCTGGTGTGCCAGGCAAAAGCCAGCACTGGCAAGGCCCTGCAGAACACCTTCATGAGTTTCAATTTTATCCTATAAGACAAGGGAAACCACTGAAGTTTAGGCAAAGGGGTGAAAAGAGCAGATATCTCTTCTAAAAGACTATTTTGCCCTATGGAAAACGGAGTTGTGGGAGGCAGAAGCAGATGAGATTCAAACAAAATCTTGCCCACCCACGTTCATAGCAGTACTACTCCCAACAGCCAGAAGGTGGGAAAAACCCGAATGTTCATCAATCCATGCATGGACAAACAAAATGTGGCATATCCATGCAATGGAATATTACTCAGAGATGAAAAGAAACACAGCACTAACACATGCTGCAATGTGCATGAACCCTGAGGCTATTATGTTCAACGAAAGAAGCCAGACGTGAAAGCCCACATATCATAGGACTCCATTTACATGCCACACCCGGAATAGGCAAATCCATAGAGACAGAAAGCCGATTTGTGATTGCCAGAGGCCAGGGAGACAGAGGAACGGTGGAGGGGATGACTTCATGAGTATGGGCTTGAAATGCAGGATGATGAAAATTCTGAAACTGAAGAATGGTGAAGGTTATACAACACTGTGAGTGCACTTAAGGCATCACGGAACTCTACACTTCCACACGGTTAAAACGGTAACCTTTATGTTATGTCTATTTTACTGCAATAAGGAAAAAAGAGCGAGTAAGATAAGAGCAATGAGAAGGTTATTGTGCTGATATAGGCAAGAGTTGAATGCAGTTCAGCTGAGGATGGTAGCAGGGTAGTCTTAAACATTGGGAGATAGACCAGGTGTCAACTTGGCAGGCTGGGTTTTTGTCAAGTTGGGCTACAACACACAATAACAGGAAGCCCAGGAAGCTGGACAGCCAGCCTCAGAAGGTCAACACAGCAAACTCAGGCAAATGCAGAATGCAGAGGGGCTAAATGGAACCTTGGCCAAGGCAAGGGGCCACATTGCAATCCCAGATGATGGTTGCTATGTCAGAATGCATCCTCATATCACCAGATCTCCTGAGAAGCTCAAAATAAAGATTCTTATGTGAATCTTAAAGGTAGCAACTCATTCAAAAACTTTGAAACATGTGTGGACCATATAAAACATATCTTACTGGGACTGCCAGTTTGCAACCTCTAACTTAACACATTCTTAAAGATGGCATCAAACCAGGCCCCCAACCTCCAAGAAGTTTACAATTTAATTTGGCAGATGAGCAATTTATCTAAAATAAGAAGATACATAGCAAACAAGGCCACAGGGATCAGTGTCAGATGAGTGGGTCGAGCTTGTGCTTTGTATGCTACATGCCAAGGGAGGAGAGACTATAGAGTCGACAAACGATCAAGGACACCAGAAGCTTCCCAGAGAGAGAGAGAAATGGTGTAAGTCAAAGGAGCAAGCACAGGCATGCAAACGCACGCACAGAAACCTGGGTTGCACACTAGGAGGGGTGCATACAAGGAGAGAACCAAGGCAGAAACTCTCATGCAAGGGATGAGACAGACACCCAGTGTCTGGGATGGGCATACAAGGGTTGGCCTCAAGGAACAAGGCAAGAAGTGAGTGACTGAAACCAGGTCCAAGGAGCCGGGGCAGCCCAAGGATGAACCCCTCTCTTCTGCTTGCCCCGTCTTCACCCCATGGGTGAGGGAGGGGATCCTGCCCCAGGGTTCCGAGAATGGTCAAACACAGGACACACGACCAGGAAAGATGAGGCATGCAGTTGTTTACTGGCCACGTTTACTCACTGCCTGGGGAGGAGGACACTGTAGGCCATACAGGGTCGACACTCGGGAGCCCAGTGAGCAACCAGAGGAGGCGGGAGGCAGGCTTTGTAGTACCAAGAGTGTGGGGACCCCTGGTCCTCAGGGCAGGGTGTGATCGGCTTGTTTGAATGATGTGGCAAGCTAGCAGGAAGTGAAACCTGTTAGGCTGAGGATGGGGTGAGTGCAGCCAGTCCAGCCAATACTGCCTCTAGCTGGGTTGGGAGGCCCTCCCACCCACTGGGAGCGTATCTGGCAAAAGCAGGGGAAGTCAGAGCTAGGACTTCGGGGTCCTCTGAGGTTTAAATATGTCAGGGCAGCACTAAGACGTTTAGGCCTTACAGTACACCCTCTCAGAACCATCTTCTCAAGCACAGTGAGACAATGTCACTCCCTGCTTAAGACGTCCACTCCATATGCAGGTGGAAGGCAAGCTCCTTAGAAAAGCACAGTGCAGTTCCGCCACTTGTCCACTCCTGCTCCAACACGCCCCAGGCTCTGCGTCCACACTGCAATCTCTCTGACCCTCCCCGGTCCAGGTCAGATCTGGCATGTCCCAGAGGCACAACAGTGAGAAAGCCAGGCACACCTATCCGCTGGCCTCCCTTGCTCCCTACCATCCCCACGTCTGGACATCCCGGTGAGCTGTGTTGCTGTCCTTGTTGCAAGAGTTGCCCGTCTGTGAATACAGCACTTCAGTGTTTACAGAATCTGTTCACAGTATATTACTGCATTTCTTCTACTCAGCAATCCTTAAAGTAGATATTATTAACTCCATCTCACAGATGAGAAAATTGGGTTCAGAGAGGTTAATTAACTTGCTTAAGATCCAACTGTGAACAAATATCAGACTAAAATTTGAAATGCAAGTCTTTGGCCTGAAAGTCCAATATTGTTTCCCTAATACCACTACTTCCATTCTAGAAAAATAGCTCTCCACATCTCTGCCCCCATCCTCTTCCCAATAAAATCTCCCTTCAGTCAGAGGGACACAGTCAGTGCTCCAAAATATATTCATGAAAAGCAGTCCTTCCAGCTCTTAACAAATCATCTAGCATTTGGTCATAGATTCCATTAGGTCCTTAACTGGAAAATGTCACAGACTATTCCCCAGTGATTTCCTTTGTAAGGTCTCCAAGTCAGAAGCAAATCTTCTTGAGCTCAGGGACTACCTTATAAGAGATTGCACATATATATGTGTGTGTGCACAAATACGTGTGGAAGTGTGTGTCCTGGTCCCTTTAATCCCCCAAATATGTGTCCTATTGATAAACACATTGTAGGCCTGTGATAAATGCTTGTTATAGTGAAAATAAAATTCATCTGAGTTCACTTAAATTTCACAAATAACTCTTCTACAGGCCACTTAATGCTATGGGGAGAGCCGAACCTCCTCACTCCAAAATGAATATCTATAAGCTCATGGCCATCCTCAGGAAAGGAAAGGTTCGCTTAGGGAAAGGACTCACCCCTGACCTGGGTGATGAACTGAGATCACCTGAGTTCATATGGAACATGAGTGCACACTGAACTGAAGTCAACTGCAGTTCATTTTCAAATGTTCTATCAGCTGCTCCTACTCCCGTTTTCATAGAAGACAAAGGGGAAGTAAGGTCTAACAGGAGCCAGGGTTGCTGAACCATTCCTCCCTTCCACCCTAACATCTTGTCTCTGGGGACTCACAGGGATGAGCTAGAGTATTTGTCCATGGGGACCAAGGAGAGATTGGTTATCAAATCTGGACATGCCCTATCCAGCCCACACTACCATGGCCAGTATCATCAAGGGGGCCACAGTTGGAGCTGGAGGAGGACAGAGGTATGCGAAAGCAAGCAAGCAATATAAAGACAAAATTAAAGGAAAGGGATTTAGGAAGCCACAAATGAGCTCCCAGATAAGTAGCTGTACGTGGCAGGTCAGTAGACGAGTTGCCAAGAACCTTGATGAAGTTCAAACACACGAGTGCTCTTGTCCTGCGCTTGGTGGGTCGTTCATCACGAAGGTCACACCACTGATTGTGTCATGCAAACAGGAACAGATGCACATACTGGGGTTTTCAAGTCTATTCCACCATCAACAGACTGCATGACACCAAGCGAATCACATTGGTTCTGTGACTCAGTTCCTCAGCTTTACAGTGGAAACAATGACTATTTCACAGCAGTCTTGTGAGACTGAAGCAAAATGATATGCGTAACAGTGCTCAGAATACTAGTTGAATGAGAATGTGATATGGGTTGGCTAAGTCCCTGCCCAAATCTCACCTCAAATTGTAATAATCCTCATATGTCAAGGGTGGGGCCAGGTGGAGATAATTGAATCATGGTGGCAGTTTCCCCCATTCTGTTCTCATGGTAGTGAACAAGTCTCACAAAATCTGATGGTTTTATAAAGGGGAGTTCCCCTGCACAGCTCTCTCTTGCCTACCGCCATGTAAGACATCCCTTTGCTCTTCCTTAGTCTTCTGCCATGATTGTGAGGCCTCCCCAGACATGCTGAATTGTGAGTCCATTAAACCTCTTTCCTTTATACCTTGCCCAGTCTCAGGCATGTCTGCATTAGGAGTTTGAGGACAGACTAATACAGTACGTGTGGATGTGGCTGAAAGAGGTGTGTTTATTGAACGAAAATAATAATAATCCACATTTTTGAACACCTGACTAGGTGTTTGGCTTACCTGAAGAGCTTTACATGTATTCTCTACTTGCCCCTTCACAAAATAAATCTATGAGGGAGGAAATTTTATTATCCCCATTTTATAGATGAGAAATTTAGAGAAATTTTGTTGTAGAGAAATTTAGTAACATGCCAAAGATCACACAGCTAAGGAGTGCCACAGAGGCAGCCCAAACACAGGCAGTGGGATGGAAGTCCCCATCGTTAACCACAGAACAAGAGAAATGAGGAGGAGGAAGACAAAAAGTAAGTTTCATTGATTGTATCGTTCGATCCTCACTACACTATGAGGTAGGCATTGGTGTAGCCCCATTTCACAGGCGAAGACATTGAGGGCCCAAGAGGCTGATTAACTTGCACTAGAGGCATGGAGGAGAGAAAACTGATGGGGTGTTGAGAACCACAAATAGTTTATTATGCCTATTTGTGTTACACAAGAGATTGAATCTTACAGCCAGACTTTCTGGGTTAAATTTCCAGCTCCATCACTCACTTCCTATGTGACCTTAGGCAAGTCACTTCACCCTCCTGTGCCTCAGTTTCCCCATCTGTATAACTGGGATAATAATAGTACCAACTTCCCTATACATCCTGTACATGTACCCCAAAACTTAGAATAATAATAATAATACCAACCTCATTATCTGCTGTGAGGATTAAACAGTTATCTTAGCAGATACTAAGTACCTGCTACTTAGGTACCATACAGTAGCAGAGAGGCCTGGGACAGAGTCTCTCCCACAGCCCCAGAAGAAACCAACCCTGCTGACACCTTAATCTTGGACTTCCAGCTTCTAGAGTTGTGAGAAAATGAAACCCTGTAGTTTAACAGCTCTCTCTGTGTGGTTCTTTATTACAGGAGTTCCAGCAAACTAGTAACACCCTGAGCTATTGAATCAGGAACTCTGGAAGAAGGCCCAGGATGCTGTGTCCAAATTACCCTCAGAGAAGACCTGCTACCCTCTCACATTTGAGAACTGACACTCTAAGTCTCAGAACTGACACTCTGTATACCTGCTATACAGGCCTGTGTGCCCCAGGCCTGGCTCCCAAGGGATGGCTGAACAATCAAGTTGCTCCTTCTCATTCTTCCCTACTGTGGGGTCAGGACCCAACATGAATCAAATAAGAAATTCATGGCAAAGTGTGCTAGGAACTGGGAAACACTACACAAAAGTGAGGATTCATGACCGAGACAGCAATTGCCTTCCTGGGAATGTAGGGAATGTGTAGGGGAACCTGGGCCCCGAGATTCAGAATGCTATTCCAAGAGGGAGCAGAATGGATCACCCTAGGTGTGTGTGTCTGGGGCCAGAGGCTGAGGACAACAAGATGATTATAAAAGTCTGTGTTTTTAGGACATCCCCAGGTGGTTCCAAAAGGGGACAGGTGGCTTAGAGTGTCAGTTCTCAAATGTGAGAGGGTAGTAGGTCTTCCCTGAGGGTAATTTGGACACAGCGTCCTGGGCCTTCTCCCAGAGTTCCTGATTCAATGGCTCAGGGTGGTATTCGTTTGCTGGAACACCTGTAATAAAGAACCACACAGAGAGAGCTGTTAAACTACAGGGTTTCGTTTTCTCACAGCTCTAGAAGCTGGAAGTCCAAGATTAAGGTGTCAGCAGGGTTGGTTTCTTCTGGGGCTGTGGGAGAGACTCTGTCCCAGGTCTCTCTCCCTCTCTTCTAGCCTCTGGTAGTTTGCTGGTCATCTTTAGTGGTCTCAGTTTGTAGAGACATCACCCTAGTCTCTGCCTCCATGTTCACATAGTGCTGTGTGTCTGTGTGTGAATGTCCCCTTTTTATAAGAACACCAGTCATATTGGATTTGGGGCACACTAGCTCCAGTATGATCTCATTTACAGGAATTACAATAGCAACCAGCCTATCTCCAGAAACAGTCCCATTCCAAGGCACTCATTGTTAGAACCACAACATATGAATTTTAGGAGGATGCAATTCAGCTCCTTCTCAATACAGATTTATCTACCATTGTACCTTTGCTTGTGGACTCCCGCAAGTCCTCTGGGGACACAGCCCTGGACTTCTCAGAGCGGTCACCCGTCAGTGCCCACCTCTGTGAAGGCGCCATTCACAGCTCAGTGGTGCTGTGTCCCTCTAAGCCCCTCTCCCTTCCAGGACCCCAGTGATTCCCAGGGCAACTGTCTTCCCGACACATCTATAGAGCTGAAAATCTGCGGTTACCATGGTTAATATTCCTGACTTGATTGGCACCACCAGTAATTGAACGGCAGTCTCTCGAGTGCAACACGCTCTATTCATTAGCTTCTATTGTGTTGGGCCATTGCATCAAACCACATTATCTTCCTGCTACTGAAAGAAAAAAGGAAGAAGAAAGAAAGAAAGAAAGAAAAGGCAGTCATGAATACAACAACGCTATGTTGCCATATGAGATGTTGCAGTTTTGCTTCGAGGGTGAAATCGTTCTAGACGGAATGTAATGTTGTACCAGCTCTGGCCCCATCAAGAATAGTGAGATGTAAAGTGAGAAATCTTAATTTTGGTGGCACAGTCACACAGAATCAGAGCTAGAAATCAAAACTAGCCGAGTCCCAGTGTTTGTGTCATGAAGGCAACTGCTCGTTTGTTTACCATACTGTCAACATGCTCAGAGCCATCTCGGAATCCGCGTCTCCCGTACGTCTATTTATACCTTACCCCTCTTCCCAGCATTTGGGAAATCTTTTGTGAGCTTGTGGAAGTTTTTATTTGATGACTTAATAAAAAGTACATAGATTGGTAAAATTCTTGGATTTTTATCTCAGGTTTCTATTTTTAATCATCATGAGAAATGTTTTGTTTGTCTTAAAGCTAGAGATGCTTCACTTTTCTTCACTGGAATTCCACTTTTCTTCTTTTATTCATTTATTTTTCACTTAACTCATTCACAGTTCCTGGAGATACACTAATATCACACTGCGTGGCTATGCACACAATTATGTTTTAAATAAAGAAAATGCAATAATAAGAAACGATGGGCTTTGGGCTTTTATTTTTTCTGACATTCCAGATTTAATTGTAAAACATTCTTCTGGTTTTATAATTGCTGGCTTAGTTGATGGGAAATTATAAGACTTTGAAAACTGAGTGTGAACCACCTTGACTGTGGCCTGCTCTCTGGACCCACCTCACTGAAAGCTAAGAAAACAGCTCCACTCAATGGGCTAAATCACTGAGAACCTCCTTCTCAACACTGGCCCTTCCCTGTGCATGTGAATACCATCTGGGTGCTTGTGGATTCTCTCTTCTTCAGACCCTGCCTCAACTTATCCCTTCCATTCATCTCTTCCCTATATGTCTCAGTTTCCCTTTCTGCCCCCTTCTTACCTAACACCTCTTCCCCATCCAGACCTTATCACTTCGTGTCTGGATTTGCAAATCACCTCTTCTCTGACCACTTCTCCCTGCTTGCCTCTTGACAGGTAACTTCCTAAAACCACTTATAGTTCATTTCTGGAGAGAATCTGCAATATTAAAATTATTTCTTCCTAGAAAAAAAAGAGTTGAAAAATTCATAGTCCAATGACCACAACCACCCGTAAAGCCCTATTTTCCCAGCACTAGATGAAAATCTGTGTGTCTGGTGTCTGTGTACCCACCCTAAACACTGGTTCTCCGGAGGCTTCACCACTCCTTGTTGCCCCACACGGGGTGCTGCCCAGGTTCTGAGGGCTGCCCGGCCCTGAAGGCACCGGTGCAGCCACACTCATCATGGCACTTGCTGCCCAGGTTCTGAGGGCTGCCCGGCCCTGAAGGCACCGGTGCAGCCACACTCATCATGGCACTTGCTGCCCAGGTTCTGAGGGCTGCCCGGCCCTGAAGGCACTGGTGCAGCCACACTCATCATGGCACTTGCTGCCCAAGTTCTGAGGGCTGCCTGGCCCTGAAGACAACAATGCAGCCACCCTTATCATGGCACTTGCATCCATCATTGCTGCCAATGCAGCAAACTTAGGCTCACCCATCTGGCTCTCCCATCATCTAAGCCTGATGTCCTCTCCGGTTCCAACTCCCTGCCAGTCATGCTGGGGGGTTGGTCTCCAGTTTCACAACCTCAATTCCAACAGCATCTTGCACTGGATGCTTTTGCTCCTCGCCTTCACAAACCTAAACTTTGTCACACTCCAATCCCAGTTCAAGTTCCTGTTTCTTCCTTGAAGCCTTCCCTGCCTTCTACCCCATAGCAGTTTGCCCCCGAGGCAGCCCTGGGCAGCCGCTGGGCTGCCTGAGACAGGCTGAGTCAATCTAACTCCAGGGAAAGCTCTTTGCTGGCTTCCTGGATGGCTGCACACACTTTCCTGCTTTCCACTACAGAGCACTAAATACATTGCTGGTACTGCTCAGAAAGGGCTTTCAAATGCTTTAAAATCTGTGTAATGAAGACACTAGTTCTATAGATATGAAGTATTCTGCTTTCAAAGTTTTTTCCCAACACAAAATGAAGCTGCTCTTCTCTTTAACTTCCTAGGACTCAAACTCCCTTGGGAACACTTACAAAGTCCAGAGACGCTTGCAGGGTGCTCCCAGGGCACTGGCTGAGTGGGAAACGGGTTGCTGACTCTCTAGGCCCCTCTCTCTGCCAGCAGAATCGGCAGCATTATGTTAGGGCCAAGTCACAGGAGGACACAGGACTGGCCCAAGCATGGCCTACCCCAACTCCAGGCTCTAGGCCCAAGGGGCTCCACCTCGCTCCCCAAACACCTCATGCCATAACGCTGGCTTCACTTTGACCTCTACACCCCTTTCTGCCATGGTCTGTCTGCTGGAATGCCCTTCATCTGAGTTACGGCCCAGTTCAATGCTCACCTCCTTAGGAAACCTTCTCTCCTCTCCCCAAATGAAGCATGAGCTACCCTCACCTCCTGCGTGCTCCTGCAGCCTTTGAACTCGGTTTTCACTTCGGTTTTTTTTGTTCGTCTGCTCGTCTTGCTGTTGCCCCTCTCTCTACACTAAAGCTAAGATTCACCATTTCGCTTCCCCCTAAGAATTCTTCTTACACCACAACCTCTCACCCTTTGTCCTTGAGTTTCTCAGACACCCAACTTGAATTCTCAGTGCGAATCTGGGAGTCAATGAAAGAGCAAGTTGGAATTGTGAAATCATCCTCACCTCACCATCCATCCCTCTGCTGTAAAAGGAAATACACGCAAAATTGCTGAGAACAAGATCTGGAAAACAGTAGGTGTTTAAAGGAGGCTACTGGCTTCCTTTCTTTCTCGTTGCAGGAAATACGAACCCTAACATGATGAATTCCCAAGTATTTTAAACGATAATAAAATATTTCCAGCCCAAGTAGATATTCAAATGAGAGCAATGTTGCTAAGAGCTGAGCCTTGGAAAATACGGGAAAATGCTACAGTAAAAACTCTCCAGACTTTCTCTGTGTATTCTCTAACTCAACTGGCAACATGAGCCACTAAATGATGCGAAAGCAACAGGTTTCACTGCATTCTTACTTCTTTGCTCTTCAGCCAAATGTCAGGACCCCCAGTCACAGCTCCAAGAGGATCCGTCCATGAGAGCACCAGCCCAGACCTCACCTGTGTGAATGAGGAGACACCCTGTATCCAGAAAAGTACAAGTGACATGTTCAAAGTGACAGCGAGAGCCCTGATCACAGTTCCTGTCTCTGTCCAGGGCTGCTTGTACCACAACAGGCCATCAGATGGACGCTGTCCACAGTCTATTATGGCAAGAGGGCAGGAGGCGTAGTGGGAGACAGTAAATGACTCCCCCCTCTGGGAGGGATGCCAGGGCAGTTGGGGAACGCATCTGCTGTGCACCACACCCTTGTCTCCAGGCCCTGCTTGCTCAGTGGGCTCTCAGTTGCCAGGTCGGACCTGGGTGGAACATCGTTTCTGAGCTCTCTCTCGGAGTGCGTTCCATAGACAGTTTGATCCTAGGTCCTAAATCCCCCTCCTTTCTGGCACATCATCCTACTGCTGTTATAGGTACACACACAGAATCTATCCTCTCCATCTAACACAAAGGCTTTTTTTTTTTTTTTGAGATGGAGTCTCACTCTGTTGCCCAGGCTGGAGTGCAGTGGTGTGATCTCGGCTCACCACAAGCTCCACCTCCCGGGTTCACGCCATTCTCCTGCGTCAGCCTCCCGAGTAGCTGGGACTACAGGTGCCCGCCAGCACGCCTGGCTGATTTTTTTGTATTTTTAGTGGAGACAGGGTTTCACCGTGTTAACCAGGATGATCTCGATCACCCAGTCACAAAGGTTCTTGTTTACTTTTTGGGGGTTGACAGCAGGTTAATACAGACCTTAAAATATTTATTATTTTAAGGAAAGTAGATGCAGAGCTGTTACAACTTCAGCAGTTTTAATTCATTAAAACTGACTTAATGAAAGTCCAGTTCCATTTTGATTTTTTGAAAAATTATTTGTGTATGTGTTATCTCCAAAAATACCTAACAATTCTCTGGGAGTCTAACTCCAGCAGGTTCTGAGGCCACAAGTGTCACTTTTAAACCAGTGAGTTACTGCAGGGAATTCAGTCAGCCCACCTAGTAACAGCCCATTCTCCATCTTCCAGTTGTGTTCTATCCTTTGTAAATGTTGTAATTTACAAAGCCTTACTCTGAGCATTTTCAGTATCTACTCAGTATACACTGAGGAATTTAATTAATTTTCATTTTGTTCAAAGTTAAAATTTAACGCAGTGCTCAGTTTAAAATTAAGATATGTATAAATTGTAATTTAGCATGCATTCTAAAGTGAATTATTACCTGGGGTTTATTAAATAAGCTACTTCTTTGGTATATGAAGGGAAGTATCAGTGGTCACATTTCACTCTGGGGAAGGAAAGGAAGATTGACTGAGGCCCAGCCAGGCGCCAGATAGTGAGCCAGGTGTTTCCATGCCCCTCACCTCCCTGAGCCTTGCAGTCATTCTGCAGGGTGGGCGTCCGTAGGAAGGAACGTGGGACCGTGTGGTAATCTGGACACTGTGCTTGCACCGGAATTTCTTCTGGCTGGTTTTTGTAGGTCTATGTTTCCCAGCCATTCAGTGAGAGGCATGGGAGAGAGCGGACACACTGAGAAAGGCTGAACGGCTGGTCTTTTCTATTTAAGGGAATCTCAGAGCACATGCCATAAATTATCCTCTCCTCAGTTTTCTTGACGCACATGACGAGTCCTGAGTCAACCTTCAGGCTTGGTCCTGTGGCAGTACCGGTTGTGGACCACTGGGCTGCCACATGTGTCACAGCCAGACACGTATGGGGTCATCCCTCCACCCGGGGCTGGTGCCTACCCGCCATGCTCTGCTCCGTCTGGGCAATGGATGGCAAGGGTGGTGAACACCTTTTTTTTTGTTTTCCTAGACCGAGTCTCACTCTGTTGCCCAGGCTGGAGTGCAATGGTGCGATCTCAGCTCACTGTAACCTCTGCCTCCCGGGTTCAAGCAATTCTCCTGCCTTAGCCTCCCAAGTAGCTGAGCCTACAGGCATGTGCCACTGCGCCTGGCCTGAATGCCTTTTTAAAAAAGTAACAGCATGCTTAGAGTTTCCAAGTTTCTAAGACACCACATTATACCTGACATGCTCATCTCACCGGACCCAGCGTCTTGGGGAAGAATATTGTACCTTCCTTCTTCAGGCCTCTCCTTTCCACAAGGACTCCCTCCCCAACTCCTGACAAGGATTGTATTATTTTCCACAAAAATATTGGATACAATTATTAAATAGACAAAGGACTCTGGACAGTCACATCTCACTAAGCCACAAATGGCCACCCTGGGGCGTGCCCTTCCTCACAGTGCTTTTCTTTTTTTCCTTTCTTTTCTTTTCGAGATGGAGTTTCACTCTTATTGCTCAGGCTGGAGTGCAATGGTGCAGTCTCAGTGCACCGCAACCTCTGTCTCCTGAATTCAAGCGATTCTCCTGCCTCTGCCTCCCAAGTGTCTGGGATTACGGGTGCGTGCCACCACGCTCAGCTAATTTTGTATTTTTAGTAGAGACGGGGTTTCTCCATGTTGGTCAGGCTGGTCTCGAACTCCCGACCTCAAGTGATCTGCCCGCCTCAGCCTCCTGAAATGCTGGGACTATAGGCGTGCGCCACTGCACCCAGCCCATAGTGCTTTTCCATGGCCACAGTGCCCTTCCTGAATCTCACAGGAGTGGCCGGGCTCCCACACCAAGGACTGGCCGCCTTCCTGACCTCCAGCTTTCTTTTTGGCTAATCTTCCCGATCCACAAATAGTTGTGTCTTAAGAATAGAGCATGGTTCTTGTGCTCAGTTTGACATACTAAACTACTGGCAAAGATGTATTCTTGGGACAGGCTTTTTAAAGTCTGTCTGCAAACAGCACCAAGATTAAATGCGTCTCCCCAGCCTGAATGGGGATGGCACTTTTCACAAAGAGTGGTCCTGCAGGCCAAGAAGATCACAGCTTGAGCTGAACACCCGTCAGTCCGTCTAGACGGCAACTGCTCTAATTTTGGAAGTGCAGGCGATCAGTAAAGCCAGCAAGCGGTGTGACTGTAGCTTCATCTATTGTGGACACAATTAAGTAAGTGAGATATATTTATGAATTCAAAACAGCTTAGTCATTCTTTAAAATCAGAGTTTAAAATCCAAACCGGAACTATTCATATAGTTTCTCCTTGTAAGTTACAAGGTTTTCTATCATGTGTATGAATGAAATATAGTTTACCAAGTGAGAATAGTTTCTTTGTATTTAATTAGAAAATGACAGCATTTTGGTGGTGTCGAATAGTCGACACAGATCGTCCAACTGAATCTTTTCCTTTACTTTTGGTTCTCTGTGTTCCGAGTTTTCTTGTTTGTAATCCTATTGCTGTCTTCATTAGAATATAGAAATGCTTCTATCTTGGCCTGACATTCACTTCTAGCTGCATTATGGGTGTGATTTAAAAAAAAAAAAAACACACAGTTAACTAGGAGACTGTGTTCCTTCCCACACTGTGCCGATGGCGGCAGCACATATGTTAACTCTTTCTAGTTTTGGACGAGAGTGGGTGAATATGATACGTATTGCTGGCCAAATTCTGTGGGGTTTTTTTTAGCGCAGCAAATTGATCTAACAAATATCTTCTTATAGTTGTACAATGCTTTGGTAGGTAGAAAGAGTAACAACCTATCATTTTACACCAAAAGGTAATTTTTACATTTTAAAAAAGCACTGTTGTGAATATAGAATGGAATATTATACAGCCATTAAAATGTGGTTTATAAAATAACGTGTGTACATTTGTATTTAAAATAATAGAAAATATTCTTGTTTCTAAAATTATTTGAACAGTAAAAATACAAAATATTCTATAACTATCCATAGTTGAGATATCATAAATACAGAATTACATATTGTTTATATGAGACTATAAATGTGTGTGTATATCTTTCCTTGTCTCCATTTATAAACAGCGATTGTTTCTAGTAGGAAGATCAGGGTAACCTTTACTTTAAAAAATATGTTCTATAGTTTCTGAAATTTTTGAGGCATCTTATTTTTAAAAGCAAAATATTCTTTAAAATTTTATTTCCAATAAAATATATTTATTTTGGGAGCCCCATGGGCAATAAAGGAAAAAAGCAATACTGCCTAGTTTTCTAATTCTGAAGACATTTTAGCCTTTCAGTTTTTCCAAATAATAATTCATGTGTAATACAAGGGAGAGATATTTCCCAAGAGGTTTAGGAAAGCGTTTTTTTCCCTATGACTTGTGACTTTCCAAATTATCTACAAAATGCAGAGCAGAGGGAAGAATGGAAGCTCCTATTGCCATAAAGATGTTCCTGTTTCACACTCTACTATACTTTGGCATATTATAAGCAGCTATGATGAATGAATTGACGTTCTGTCTTGTTGCCACAACAATTAGTCAAAAAGTGAAAGGCTCAGTCACATCAGTATGCAAGATCTTGGATGCCACTCAGGGGCCTTGCACAAGGAAAAAGGAAGGTGCAGGGAAACTTCCTTTTACCCACCAGACGACCTGAGAACCATCTCATTGCATTGCACCAAACATGTTTGCCTAAGACTTTCACAACCATTATTATTTCCTGTTGAAGGTAGACATGGTTTCCTAAGGATTTGAACTGATTAACTATTAGGTTGGTGCAAAAGTCATTGTGGCTTTTGCCATTGCTTTTAGTGCGATTACTTTTGCACCAACCTAATAGTTGCATGAATATGCACATCTCGCCTTAACAAGTCAAGTTCCTCTAACTTGCTTTCTCTGTTTCCCAGATAGCTACCCAAATCAAACAAACCCTATATCCTTGACCTGTATAGGTTGTTTTGCTTTGCTTTTCATTCTTGAAAAAGTGTACTCTTGTACATGATAGAAAGTGCATGATAGAGATGCATGATGGAAAGTCTCTCAAATATGCCTCCGTAGAATCCAACCCAGCGCTCCCTTCATTCCTGCCCATGGTGACTGAGGTTGCAATCCCGCCCTCTCCTCTCTGCATCTGCTTTAATCCACCATCAGCTCTAAGGAAGGAAATTAGTACGGGGAGAGAGAACAATGAACACACTGTAATTGTTACAATACACTAACAGTAATATTGTGACAAAGAGTTCAGCACTGTAATTCAGTGTCTCCAAACACTCAAGTGTAGTTGAGAATAAGATCTGCATTTCTTCAAGAGCTAACAAAATGACTTAGGGCACCCCAGGTCTTGAGCACTCTAAGTGCTCAATAATTGTGTATTGAAGGAGCAGACAAAAGAATGAATGAGTGTGTGAATGAATGAATATAGGTAGTATTGGAGAAAATTCAGGGAATTATCTCAAACATGTTTTTCAACAAAGCTCTTTGTGTACCTGTTGTGAAATGTCCTTTTCTTTAATCAATCATATTTATCTCAAATCATGAGTTACAAAGAAATTTCATGCGCAGTGGTTCACACCTGTAATCCCAGCACTTTCGGAGGCTAAGGCAGGAGGGTTGCTTGAGGCCAGGAATTTGAGACCAGTCTGGGACATCATAGTGAGATCCCATATCTACCAAAAAAACAAACAAAAAAAATCAGGTGGACCAGAGTATATACATGACACAGCAATAAGGTTAAATCAGAAGAGTCCCTTTAAAAATCAAAGTAAATTTTCCCAAATACATTTTATTAAAGAGAATGGAATAAGCCATGTATAAGGTTGTTAGATGATTCCAAATTTAAAATGCAAGCAAGTTCCTCAGAAACAAAAGTGTACTGCTAAGTCACCCACCTTTTACAATATGTATTTTCCAGTACAACATAGCCCAATGAAGACTGCATTTAGAATGGCATTTATAACGCTATATGAAAACAACAGAATAATTGTGGAATTTTTTGCATTTAATGCTGTTTTTAAAGTAGAGAAAATTCAATAGCAAGAGCTAAATCAAGCATTGTAGCATGTAAGCTATAGAGGAGGCAATCTTCAAATGAGCTATGAACTATATTGTTAAATATCATTTGAAGTATATATTAATTTTTCCTATAAAATTATATAAAGGTAGAAAAAGATAAATTAGATGCAGCATTAGAATCAACACACAACAACAAAAACTACTGAAAACGCTCTTTTGTCTAGATTGAAAAACTTTCTAAATACATTAAAATGTAGGTCCTTATGAATTTTACCTAAAACAACATAAATGCTTAAATATTCTTTTTTTTTTTTTTTTTTTTTTTTTGAGACGGAGTTTCGCTTTTGTTGCCCAGGCTGGAGTGCAATGGCGCCATCTTGGCTCACTGCAACCTCCACCTCTGGGGTTCAAGTGATTCTCCTGCCTCAGCCTCCCGAGTAGCTGGGATTACAGGCATGCACCACCATGCCCAGCTAATTTTGCATTTTTAGTAGAGATGAGGTTTCTCCGTGTTGTTTAGGCTGGTCTCAAACTCCTGACCTCAGGTGTTCTGCCTGCCTGGCCTCCCAAAATGCTGGGATTACAAGCATGAGCCACCACACCCAGCCAAGTATTCATTCTTAATGCATATTCAAGAATACCTTAAGTCAGGAAAGCACTGATTATATTTAGATAGAAAACATAACTGAATGCTGAGTCTTCCCCAATTACTGCCATGTAAGCTCAGCCTGGCACTTATATTTTATTATATAGTTTTCCGGAAAATACCTTAAACAGTGTTAGAATAGGAACTCATAAATCAGAGCTGGTATAACTCCAGCAGTAGCACTGAGAACACTGCAAATATCACAAATTTGGTGCCTCATCCTGGGCATGATAAACCCCACTGAGGCAGTGAGGTTGACGCAAATCCTAACTAAATGTAGGAAAGAGGACCCTCTCCCTACCCTTTAAATCCTTATGTAAAGTTTGCTGTCTTGTACAAAGCATGTTATCCTTATTATAAAAATTATATCTACTCACGTGAAAATTTATTGGAAAATAAAAAAGAGACAGAAAGAAGAAAACCTTGCCTTTAGTACTCAGGTCCTTTCCTTTTAAAACCACATTGGAATCATACTGTATACAATTCCATATTTAGTTGATCTTTTAATTTAACATTGTATCTTTAGTATTCCTTAAGATATTAAATGTTCTCTGTGGACATAAATCACAATGTATATAACTATTCCGCTACCCTCGGACACTTAAGTGGTTATCAATCTTTTGAGATAATAAATAGCATTACAGTGAATAACAGAAATGTTATGTTACACCATCAAATTAAAAGCACAGCACGACATGCAACCGGGCACAATTCAATCTGATTCTAATTGATTTTAGACAGCAAGATTATTACAAATCCTGGATGCATGCATTCAATTTTTCATGATCCAAAAACGTCATAAGTGTGTCTTTGAATGTCTTTCCTGATGTCACCAATCAAGTTGCTGGAAGGTAGAAAGCAAAGAATGGATCATGACACTTCACCAGGGTTTCAGCAGATTCATTTGAATACACGAACCAATGTGTCAAAAAACCCGCCTTCCTCTTGTAGCAACCAGTTCATACTTTTCCTTCGTGTACATGAGCATGTAATAAACATTTTCTCAAAAAGCTGATGGAAAGCTAAGTAATGGTGTGAACATCACTTTCACAATGATCAAAAAGAATTACCTATATTTAGCATGGAGGAAATGTCTTTCAGTTCCTAATGATCACCTTTTTATTTATACATGCTCATTTATAAGCCATCAGCCGAGGTAGATCACTGTATGCTTCAGTCTGGAAAAGGGGAAAAAGAAAAGAAAAGAAGTACAAGACCAAAATAACAGTGGCCTACCAAAGAGAAGTTTACCTCCCCTGCAGGCTAACAGTCCTCTTTGGTTAGCTTGGAATTTCAGGATGCCCTGCCCTTATGTCCCCTTATGTCCCCTCGTTGCCTACAAGTGCTTCTGCCACAAGAAGCAGGGAAGAGTGGGCTCAGAGTCACCACTGCCCCCACCCCAACCCCAGCAAGTGAGGGATTTCACCCAGGACTGACATGTATCACCTGGCTCTGCTCTCTGGGTCATTACCAAAGCAAATCACAGGCCCACAGTGAACTTGAAAGAAGGCAGAACACACTTCTCCCATGCATCTGATTGTTGACAGAACCAGATATTGGCGAAAAGCTCATGCCTACCATACAGATCTAGAGCTTTGCAGGAATCAGCAGTGCCTCTTCCCGTCTACAGACGCTGAGATTTCTTTTTCCCCCACTCGATAAAGGAGCAGTTGGCTCCTCTGTGTTGGCGTGGTCTCAGCTATATGGTTGCTCAAATACTCCCAACGGTGGTTCAAGGCCAGGTATTTTGGTATTGTATTGGCCTCAACAGTAGTAAATCAACTTTTGGAGACAAGGAATGAATTCATCAGTTAGGCTTTATCTTGGGTGCAGAGCAATGGATGTTTTAGGAGGGGGTTCTGGAGCATAATGGAACTCAGTCCCCAGCTGTGCATCACAATTAGACGGATGGTGTTGGAAAATATCACCTCTGTCAGGTAGAAAAGGACTACAGGTCACCGTACACTGTGAAATGAAGGACAGCTGTTGATTATCTGTGAGCATCCTTTCCTCTGGAATTCCCCTACGTAATATTCTCTGAGGACCATATGACTTCCTCAAGGAGTCGTAATAATAATATTCCTAATCACAATAAAAACAAAGGCTTACATAGTCATATTATTAGATGTCAGGCACTGTTCCAAGTACATTGCACATACATAGACTCTCTGCATCCGTGGGTTCCACATCTGTGATTCAACCAACTGTGGGTTGAAAATATTCAGGAAAAAAAAAATCTGTACTGAATGTATACAGACTTTCTTTTTCTTGTCATTATTCCCTAAACTGTACAGTATAACAACTATTTACATAGCATTTACATTGCATTAGGTATTATAAGCAATCTAGAGATGATTTAAAGTATACGGGAGGATGTGCGTAGGTTATATGCAAATACTATACCATTTTAAAATCAGATACTTGAGCATCTGAGGATTTGGGTATCTTCAGAGGATCCCAAAATCAATCCCCCACGTATTACTCAACATTTTGAGGTAAGTACTATTGTGTGCTCCATTTCAGATAAGGAAACTGAGGCACAGGGAAGTAAATGAATGTGCCCAAAACCACACAGCTAGAAAGCAGGGGAGACAAGATTCAGACCATAGCCATTTGGCTTCAGAGACTCTGATCTTTTTCACTGTACCAAGATGTCTTCAGCAGGTTGTTGATACCTCTCAAGACAGACACAGAAGGGACACTATTTCCCTTTACAGATGCAGACCTAGCCCAAGGTGACCACTTGTGAGCACCAAAGGAGGATTTGAACCTGGGGGTGAATGCAACTCCACAGCCAAGGGTGTTTCCACTCTGCCAAGCTGTTGCTAGCATTCCTACCGTAAGACATCAGACCAAGTCCTTTTTCCTGGTTACATTTCTGTCAGCAGAGACATTTCATTTCTTCTCCCACAGCCTCTTTCATTTCATTTGATGTCACTCTTCAGCCCTCTTATAAAGAACTTGCAGTCCCCAGACAGTGGCTTCCTTGGATCATGCAAATATTGCTTACTGCCTTTGACCTTGCTTTGAAGACTTCTTTGTCTACAGTGGATGTTTAGCTCTCCTTGGGGAAGCTGTTTAATTCAGACCTTCTCCCCTAAAGAAACACGAATCCCTGAAAGCCAACACTCAGATTTCCTGTTACTGAGTTCTATAATCTCCAAGTGCTTATTTGCCCTTGAGATTTCGTAGCAGGCTTAGCCTTGAGCTCAGCAGATAAAAGCCTGCCTTTTCCCAAGGGAGGTCTGCCCTTAGCAGCACTTTCCACATGGAAGGAGAGGAGGATCAGCCATGCTTCTTCTCCATTGGCAGCTGGAAAGTGGGATGGGTTGGAAAGAACAGGACAGAAGGTATTCAGTCTTCTTAGGACAAAACATCTCAGAGCAGGCTCATGGCAGTGACCAAGCTGACCTGAGACTCTGATGAGCCGAGCATTAACTGATTGACTTTTGACCCATGTTTTACCTGTCTTTTTCCTCATTGAAATTTAGAGCTACTGCATCTTTAGAAGCTTTTGATGAATATGCAGGATCGCTGGAAGCTAAGCAGTGTAATTGAATTTGCAACTATTTGCTACAGGACTATAATTTAACGGGAGCATAATAATTTACTAAATACCATTACAGTGGCATCACACCCTGTTCATCAAAAAAAATGAAAAAGATAGACGCAGCAATGTTTCTTTATTATTCATAGTAGCTTTTTATAGAGAGGTTACCTCTAGAGTAGAATGGGTGTTACCATTTTAGCTTCCAGATTCAAATATTCTAAAACTACATCAAATCCTACTACCTCCAACTTCAATCCATTCAAAATCTAGTACCAGCAAATTGAAGGCCAATTTCTAAATGTCTCCTTTCAAATAGTATACTCACCACAGAGTTTGCAGCTATGCAAAATACCTTCTATTTTTGTAAAGCAATAAATAATAAGAATTATACGTTGAGGTTCAACTATGTACCAATTATACACAGCTGGATGCATTAGGGGTGTGTGTGTGTGTGTGTGTGCGTGTGTGTGTGTTTGCATGTGTGTTCTAATCTGAACAAAGGTTCTACTATGAAAGTATTATCATATCTATATATTTAGAGATGATAAAATAAAAATTCAGAGAGAATCAAGGTCACCCACTTAGGTAGGTGAGGAAGCCAAGCCCAGGACCTAGCTTTATCCGACACTGCAACTGCCTGCTTCTGTGAGATTTCTCCAGTGTAGATAAAAAAGCAAGTATTTTCCAAGATGCTGCATGAACTCACTCTAACTGGTGACTCCCTGCCAGCGTTATTAATGACTAAAACGATGGTGCTCTGTAAACAAAAATGGTAAACCAGCCAAAGCAACAGGCCACCTCCCCTCTCTAAGCACCTGGGGAGGGGTGAACTTCTTCTGTTTTCTTCACTCCAAGCTAGGAGTTCTAAGGTTTCTGTAGGGGAACCACTTACTACGAGAAGCAGCCATTTCTGGTCAATATCCCCATGGGTTAACACTTAGAGAAACACGTACTCTCAAAACAGAACCAATGGGAATTTTCATTTTCTCATTTGCTCCAGAATCGGGAGCACCCTAAAGACCTGCTCCTGTTTTTGTGACAGACTTAGCAAGAGTTCCATGGGACTCTGCCTGAACAGCATGTTTGGGAAGAATTCTCTGTTCTCTGCCCATGGTTATCAAGCTTTCTCACAACTTTCCTCGACTCCCTTTCCCGACAGACCTCAGCCTTGAAAAAACACAGGCTGCATCTTTGGAGGCAAAGGTAGCATATTTGGAATAGTGCCCATCTCCAGTCACAGCCAGAGTCACGCGAGTTGAGTACACGAGGATTCAAGGCCACCTGGAGTAATTCACATTACCTAAAGTTTCTCAGGCCACGCCAACTTGGTATTAGAAATGGGGTCTGGAAGAAGAAACATGAGGTCACATCATCAGGAAAATGTGCTGTTCCAGTGATTGCTTTGATTCCACAAAATTGGAATTATATCCCCCTGAAAAATTCTCTTCTTACCAGAAGATCTTGGTGGGGGGGAGGGGTGTCTTATATAAGCTTTCATAAGCTTTCATGATAAAATCCTGTCAACCATGTTTAGCCACCACTGTCTTCCTCTCCAGAACCAACCACCCCTTATGGTAACACTGTGGGAACTTGCTCAAAAATGGCCTGAAAGCCCCATGTCACGGCCTCAGGGGTCAGTGAGTTCCTAAGTCTACCCCAGCCATTGCCCAGGAGTCAGGGCATTATGGGTAATACATGGAAAGACAGTTTCCAAACTCCTTCACATCCGACTTTGGCCCTAAGCATTTCCCCAGTAACAGAGCCACCGCCATCCCGCCCCACACCCCCACCCCGCCCAGAAAGGAACATTTCACACTCAGTAGTCTCCACTGCAAACCCATTCTCCCACACCTTCTCCAGTAGGCACAGACATCCCCACCTCCAGCAGCTCCTTCATGCACACAATCTGTGTCTCTGATCTCTGAAGCACACCACAACACGTGCACACGTTACTCTTCATCTGCCCTCACCCTTTTTCCATGCCACCGTGCGGGTCAGCTCATTTCCGTTTCAGCATTCCCACCCCCCTGAGTACTGGACGCTGCTTCTTGAGGCCAGCATTGGTCCATGGATTCTCACAATGGGCTCTGAGGCAGCTGGCATCCCTGGGGACCCACACCATGAATAGGAGAATGCCCCTGGCCCACCTCAAGTTGCTCTTCAGCAGAGCCTCTGGAGCCTGGCTGCTGGGGCTGGTGTGGCCCTGACTACCCACCAGGTGGTGCAGGAAAGACCTAGAGGCTGCAGCATGGGAGAACTTCCCACACAGGCAACATGCCATCCCCTCTTCTCTCTTGCACAGTTCCTGCTTTACCAAGACCATCCTAGAAGGCAATGGGATGAGGACGGGGACCAGCACAAACAGCAAAGGGAAGGACAAGGACCCAGATTTGGGTGACACTGCAGAAACGGAGACAGAGCAGAAGCCAAGTGCATTGTGGGGAAGCATAAACTACCTAGCCTGTGTTCTGCTGTTGATGTGTTGTGTGCTGCCAGACAAGTTGTTTAATGTTTGTGTCCTCAGTTTCCCCATCTGTGGCATGACAGGGGTGACTCTCAGATCCCATATAGCTCTGGCAGTGCAGGACTTTGAGGCCTCAAGTAAGATAAGATGTATCACGTGTGGGGTGGATGGAGTGGGATAGTCTCATTTCATGAGAAAGAGATGTTTTGAAGGATGCTAACATTGTGGTGTTAATGAAGGATGCCACTGGCATTGTGTAAAGACACAGAACCAGGAGGGGCAGGGTTCAGAGAGGAATTTAATATGAAACTTGAACCCAGACATAGTCTCAAGCATAAATAGAAATTTAATAGTAAAAAAGGTAGCTTTCCAAATCAACAGAAAATAATTCTTTAGTAAATGATGTCAGACAAGTTATTTGGGAAGTGGAAGAAGAAGTCAAGATCTTTAGCCCCCTTCTTATGCCAGCATTTTTTCTAGTAGGATCACAGATTAAAACATAAAAAAAAAAAAAACAAAAGAAACACACTAGAAGAAAATGTGAGTGATATTTTATAACCTTTAGGCACAGACTTTCTAAAATGCCTGAATAATAAGATGCACACATAAAGGAAGAATGACATATTTAGCTTCAAATACAGGTTTTATGTATATAAATATGTTTACCCAACAGTAAAACAACAAACATTTTAAGACAAATGGCAAAATATAAAAAGTGTTTTCAAGGCATATGCTAACAAAGAGTTGATGTCTACACTATACAAAGACCAAGGCTTTCACATCAGACAGTTCCAGAGGTTCCAGAAAGAGGCAGCCTAGAAGGACAGAAACTTTTAGACACTACCTGCTCTACTCTAGCCATACACCACAGAAAAAAATGGGGTCCCACACCCACCCACAACAGCAAAGGCCAAGTGTAGGCGCTAGACTTGTACCCTTTGCAGGCTGTAACCAAGCACCCACAAACCCTGACTGGGGTTGTCTTGAGGAGGAGACTAGGGACTTTCATCCTGCCAGGTGGTAATGAGCTCTGATCCCCCCTACCTCAACTCTCTCAGCAGCAGTGGAGACCACATGGGGAGCCTGAGCTTCAACCCCCACCCCACAGTAACTGGGTGCCTCTCCCCTTTCCCACCGTGGTGGCATCAACTTTGGCCTAGAGACGAATCAGAAATCTTAGCAATGCCCCGTGGTTAAAAAGCCATCCATGCTTGACATCTGTGGAGGCCACATGAGGAGCAATCATGGAGCACGCCCATCCCAGGTGGCATCATGGTGGCTTGGTAGACAGCCAGAAAGTCCACCCACACTCACGGGAGGGGAAGGCCCCTCCCTCATGCATATGTCACTGGAGGCTGCGTGGGGATCCTTGACTTCTATCCTCCCCTTGCCAGGAATGAGATGGTGCCACCTTCCACCTCTTTTCCTGGAGGAGTATGTTAGAGGAAGCCAAATAACATAGACGATTTAGAGAAGATCCAGAGCCTCATGCCGTAATATTCAAAATGTCCAGGTTTTCATCAGAAATGACTCATCATACTAAGAAGCAGGAAGATTTCAAACTGAGGGAGAAAAAAAGTCAATAGACTCTAACAGAAAAATTTGAATTATCTGACAAAGATTTTATAGCAGCTGTTATAAAAACAACTTAAAAAGCAGTTATGAGCATGCTTGGAACAAATTAAAAATAGAAAGCCTCTGCAAACACACAAAAGACATAAAAAGGAACCTAATGAAAACGCTTGAACTAAAAAGTACAATAACAACAACAACTAAAAAGTCAGTGGATTTTCTCAACTGCAGAATAGAAGGAAATAGAAAAAAAAATCAATGAACTTGAAGGTAGAAAAATAGAAACTACACAATCTGAACAAGAGAGAAAATAGACCGAAAATTTAAAAATGAACATACCTTCTGGGACCTACGTGACTATAACATAAGATCTAGCACTCCCAACGTCGACATCCCGGGGTGAAGCAGCAGTGTGGAGCTGAAAAAGTACTTCAAGAAATAAAGGCAAAAAACCCTCAAATTTGGCAAAAGAGACAAACCTACATATCCAGTTAGCTGAGCAAACTCCAAAAGGAATAAATGCAAACAAAAATCCAAAGACACATCACAGTCTAACTTCTGAAAACCACAGTCGAAGAAAGATCTTAAGAACAAGACACAAACTACACCTCACCTACAGGAGAAAAACAATTTGAATGACAGCAACTTCTATCTCTCTGTCTCTGTCTCTCCTTTTTTTTAAAAAAAAAAAAAAGAAAGAAAGAAAGAAAAGAAAAAGAAAAGACAGCTATGAGAGGTGATGCAACACTTTTAAGTTCTGGGAAAAAATGTAAACACAGAATTCTATATACAACAAAAAAATTCCTAAGAAAGGAGTGGGATGTTAGAACATTCTAGATTTAAATTTAACAAAAGACGACAAAGAAGAGAACTTGTCAGGAAATCTATCATAAAAGAATGGCCAAAGGAAGTTCTCAACTGGAAAGGAAATGATAAAAGATTGAATCTTGTATCATCACGAAGAACACAGGACGAGTAGAAATATGGGTCAATTCATTTGTCTTCTCCTCTTGAGTTTCTTCAGTCACGTTTGATAATTGAAACAAAGTACATACATATAAGACATTGTTTGATGCCATTCTAAATTTATGTGGAAAAAATATTTAAGGCAATTATATTATTATAGGGAATAGTAAAGAGACGTAAAGGAAGATAAGATTTGTTTACTTCACTCAAACTGGTAAAATCCTGGCACTTGATATAGACATATATAAACAAATATAAACGATTGTTAGAACAAGCAGATAGAATATCAGCAAGGATGTAAATGAACTCAACAAAATCACCAACTAACAGAATCCAGTTGACACTTCAAAAACATTCTTCCCTACACCCCTACAAAAAAAAAAAAAAAAAAAAGCATAAAGCATGAAGCATACACATTCTTTCCATTTTTGTTTTTGTTTTTGTTTTTGTTTTTTTTTTCAGACGGAGTTTCTGTCTGGTCACCCAGGCTGGAGTGCAGTGGCGCAATCTCGGCTCACCATAACGTCCGCCTCCCAGGCTCAATCAATCCTCCTGCCTCAGTTTCCCGAGTAGCTGAAATTACAAGTGCCCGCCACCATGCCTGGCTAATTTTTGTATTTTTAATAGAGACAGGGTTTCACCATGTTGGCCAGGCTGGTCTTGAACTCCTGACCTCAGGTGATCTGCCTGCCTCGGCCTCCCAAAGTGCTGGGATTATAGGCGTGAGCCACCACACCCGGCCCATATACATTCTTTCTAAATACCCACAGAACATACAGCACACATATTGTTTTTTAATATCCACAGAATATAAACCAAGATAGACTATATCCTGGACTGAAGAAAGAAAAGGAAGGAAATTAAGAAAAGGGAAGGAAGGAAGGAGGGAGGGAGGGAGGGAGGGAGGAGGGAAGGAAGGAAGGAAGGAAGGAAGGAAGGAAGGAAGGACGGACGGACGGACGGACGGACAGACAGGAGGGAGGAAGGGAGGGAGGGAAAACAATCTTACCAAATCTTAAAAAGTGAAATCACACATAGCGTGATTACCCACAATAGCATCAAACCAGAAATCAGGAACAAAAAGATGAGAGTAAAATCTCAACAGACTTAGAAACTAAACAACACATTTCTACCTAGTTCATGGGTCAAAGAGGAAGTCTTAAAGGAAATAATTAAAATATTTTGAGCTGAATGAAAATGATGCAATGTGGCCGGGCGCGGTGGCTCAAGCCTGTAATCCCAGCACTTTGGGAGGCCGAGACGGGCTGATCACGAGGTCAGGAGATCGAGACCATCCTGGCTAACACGGTGAAACCCCGTCTCTACTAAAAAATACAAAAAAATTAGCCGGGCGAGGTGGCGGGCGCCTGTAGTCCCAGCTACTCGGGAGGCTGAGGCAGGAGAATGGCGTGAACCCGGGAGGCGGAGCTTGCAGTGAGCTGAGATCCGGCCACTGCACTCCAGCCTGGGCGGCAGAGCCAGACTCCGTCTCAAAAAAAAAAAAAAAAAAAAGAAAATGATGCAATGTAACAATTTTGTGACAAACAACTGAAGCAGTGCTGAGAGAGGAATTTATATTACTAGGCGTTTGCTTTAGAAAAGACAAATGTCTTTACTTACCATAATCTAAACTCCCACCTCAACCCAGATAAAGAAAGCAAAATATGCTCAAAGCAAGCAAAAGAAGTAAAATACTAAAGATAGTAGCTGAATCCAGTGAATATGAAATTAGAAATACAACAGAGAAAATCAGTAAGATAAGAGAGTTGCTTCTTTGAAAAGATTGATAAAATTGGCAAGTCTCTAGCAAGACTAACAAAGATAAAAGAGAAGTCATAAATTACCAACATCAGAAATAATAGAGGGCCTGCTACCACAGACGTCAAATTTAAGTGAGTACTAAAAACAATCCTTTATTCATAAATTTGACAGTTTAGGTTAGATAAACCAATTTCTCAAAAAGCATATATGACCACAACTGACCAAAAGTGAAATGCATAATTTGGATAACCCTATAGCTAATAAGGAAATTAAGGAGGCAATTTAAAATAGCCCAAAGAAGATGGGTTGGGAATAGTCTACATGTTACTGTGATGATGTCAATATTCCGCTTGTGATATTGTACTGAGGTTTTGCAACCTTTACGAGAAACTGTGTAAAGAACACATGGAATCCCTTCACACTACTTCCTACAACTGTATGTGAAGCTACTATTATTTCAAAATTTTTACAAGTTTTAATTACGAATTGAAACTGAAATAAAACTTGAAGAACATTTTGAAATACATTTAAATGAAAGATTTTTTTTAAATACAAAACTAACTTGCTTTATATAAAACTAGTGTATTCTACACTTTTATAAAAGTAGACAAAGAAATCTGCATGAGTTTACAATGGCAAATCACTAAACAAAATATAACATATGGTTCAAGTAAAAAAAAGAAACAGCAAGACACAAAATGATACCAACTGATATCAACTAACTTAATGGCTTACAAAAACAAAAATTCATCACTATTAAACACACACACACCAAATTGTAGCAAACAACATCATGACATTCACAATATCTAGCATCCAATAAAAACTTACCAGGCATGCAAGAAAGCTTAAGTTTTTCCATAACCAAAAGCAAAAATAATAGAAACAGACACAGACATGACAGATAGGAGAGAACTAGCTAAAATGTTAAAAAGCGAATATAACTTTATACCATATGTTCAAGAAGGTAGAAGAAAATATGACCACTATAAGGAGGGAAATAAAATATACATTTTTAAAATCCAAATGAAACTTGGAGAAATGTTTTAAAAACTTCAGCCTGAGCAACATGGCAAAACCCCATCTTTACAAAAACCACAAAAATTATCCGGGTATGGTGGCACATGCCTGTAGTCACAGGTACTCAGTGGGCTGGCCAAGAAGGTCACTTGAGCCCTGGAGGTCCGAGAACCATGATGGTAGCATGGCACTCCAGCCTGGGCACCAGAGAGTGAGACTGTGTCAAAAAAAAAAAAAAAAGAAGAAGAAGAAGAAAGAAAGAAAACTTAAATGAAACATAAGCATGCCTGATTAAAAGCAGATTAAACACTGCATAAGGAGAGATAGGTGAATTTAAGGAAATAGCAGTAGAAACTATCCAAAATTAAAAAGAAAATAAAAAGTAAAAAATAAACAGATCATAAGTGACTTATGGCACAGTGTCAAGGCTTTTTATTACCAAATTTGATGAAAACTAGAAATCTGAAGTTCTTAAAAGCTAAACTAGCTCAAACAAAAAGCACAAAAAATAGTGTGCAAACTCACATATTTCTGAAAACTAGACACTAGTAAGAAAAGAAAATCTTTAATCCCAGCACTTTGGGAGACCGAGGCAGGTGGATCACCTGAGATCAGGAGTTGAAGATCAGCATGCCCAACATGGTGAAACCCCATTTCTACTAAAAGTACACAAATTAGCTGGGCGTGGTGGTGCACGCCTGTAATCCCAGTTACCCTGGAGGCTGAGGCAGCAGAACTGCGGAAGTTTCAGTGAGCCAGTGAGCCAAAGATCATGCAATTGCACTCGAGCCTGGGAGACAAGAGTGAAACTCTGTCAAAAAAAAAAAAAAAAAAAAAAAAAAGAAAAGAAAAGAAAATCTTAAAAACAGCAAGATAAAAAAGATGCAATAAGTAAAAAAGACCAAGGATACTAAATATAGCAGGCATCTCACCAGAGACTATGCAAGCCAGAATACAATAAAGAAACATTTTGAAAATACTGAACATGTATTCACCTAAAATTCCTTAACCAGCAAAAACATATTTCAAAAATGAACATTAAATGGAGATATTTTTGAGACAAAATTTGAACTAATTCCCTACCATCAGACCTGTACTACAAGAAAAAGAAAAAAAAATCTGTTTCTCCAAAAAGAAATAAAATAATACCAAAATAAAAATGTGGATGTAAAAAACAGGAATGAAGAATGTTAAGAATGAAAAATATGTGGATAGTCATAAAAATACATTTAACCACTTTTAATATCTAGGAAAGATAATTGTTTAAAGCAATAATAATAATGTATTGTGAGGTTTATGGTATACATATGAATAAAAGGTATAAAAATGATGTCACAAAAGGGGGTTATTGAATGCATACTATAGCAAGGTTCTCACCCTAAAACTGAAGTGGAAATTTATTATTTGAGAATGGGCTTTGATAAATTAAAATTGCATAATGTTAATCCTAGAAAAACCACTAAAACAAAGAAAATACAAAACAAGACAAAAGAACAAAAACGTGCAACTATTAACAGTAGAGATAAATGGAATAATTTTTTTAAAAGCTCAATTAATTAATAAAAGGCAAAGGATAGTAAAGAATAGATTAAAAATAACAAATAGCAAGAGAGTAATTTTAAATACAATCATATTCATTAGTTCAGTTAAATATAGATGGAAAAAAAAAAACCCACTCCCAAATTAAAGGCAGAGATTGTTAGATTGGACTAAAACAACAACAAAAAAAGATTCAACCATATTCAATTCTACAGTAAATCTAAACTAAATACGGAACCAAAGATAAAAGGGTGAAAAAAAAGCATATGTTACAAACACTAATCAAAAGAAACTGGAGTGGCTATGTTACTATTAAAGTAGTATTTCAAAACAAGAATATATCATAATGATAATTCCAGGGATAGACAGGAATATATCATAATGATAAAGAACCTACAAATATCCTAAATGTGTAGCCATATAATAAAAATGTGTCAATGTGCATGAAGTCAAAATGTATAGAGTCAGAATGAGAAATAAACGAATCTATAATTACAGGTGGAGATTTCAATACTCCCTTTCCAGTAAGTTATAGAATAATTAAAAGGAATCAATAAACATAGAATACTAAACAAAACTGTCAACCAAGTTGACCTAATTGATATTAATATTCATTCTACCAAACAACAGTGTATTACAGTCTCTTAAGGTGCACATAAAACATTCAAAAGACAGATAAGATTATGAGCCATAAAATAAATCTCATCAAATTAAAATTACACAGAGTAACTTATCTGACCATAATTAACTAAAGTAGAAATCAATAACAGAAAGGTAACTGAAAGACTTCAAAATATTTGGAAGTTATTTACACACTTGTAAATAACCCATGAATCAAAGGATAAATAAAAGGAAATTAGGAAATATTTTGAACTGAAAGAAAAACTCAACATATTAAGATTTCTGGATTGCAGCTTACAGCTTAAACAATATTTAAAGAAAATTTTATAGCATCAAATGCTTATATTAGAAAGGAAGGAAGATCTTAAATGATATCATCTATTACCTCAAGAAACTAGAAAAAAGAGCCAATTTAACCCAAATAAATAAGAAAATATTATAAAGCAGGAATCAATAAAATTAAAAATTAAGGACCAAAAAAATCAGTAAAATTACAAACTAGTTTTATGAAAATATCATTAAACTTGATAAATCTCTAGCCAGACTAATCAAAAAATAGAGAATGCACAGAATATCAATATCAGCAATGTAAAAGGAGACATCACTACAGATACTCCAGACATAGAAAAGATAATAAGAAAATCTTGTGAGTAACTTCACAATAATAAATTTGACAGCTTAGATGAAATGGATAAATTTCTGGAAAAATACAAGCGATCAGTCCTAAAAGGAGAAGAAATATTTGAACTTTGTATTTCTAAAACCCTTTATTTGAAGTCTTATATTCAAATTGTAGTTGAAATTAAATTTACAATCAAAAAACTTTCCCACCAATGAAACTCCAGGCTCAGATGGTTTTATTCAAGAATTCCATCAAACATGTATAGAAAAAGTAATATCAATTCTACATAAACTCTTACAAAATATAAAAAGGAAGGAGCACATCCCAACTCATTTTGTGAGGCTTGTATTGCTATGATACCAAAACTAGAAAAAGGCATTAAAAAAAAACTACACACCAATATCCCTCATGAATATAGACACAAAAAATGCCTCCCTTCCATGCAGCATTCCAAAGTTTTCCTAGACTTAATCATTTTCTCCTAGTTGCGTTTACACCTTTCTGTGATTTATTATTATGAGCTGCTGTTCACACATCTGCCCTTGTCAGAGGATTACAGGATAGTTTCCATAGCCCTTGCATGTAACAATGCCAGTACATAAGCCTGCATTCTTTTGATGCACAGCCCAAAATTAAATTACATCTGGAAATCATCTCTTTTGTTACCCTTCTTGCCATCACTCTCTCTTTCACACGCATGCACACACATGCACACACACACACACACACAAAATCTTCTAGCAATGATTCCAAAGAACCTAGCTTTTGAATTTAATAGAAGTAATGCCTTGCTTCATTAGGTTATCATTTTATCCCTGTCACTAAAGAACAATTTTTTTTTTGCTTTGTTTATTGTTTTGTGTTAAATAATCCTCCAGCTTCAATGCTGATTTCACCTTCCTTCAATTCAGCACTGGTTTTCACATTTTGAGGATGTCTTCTTCTGTATATATATTTTATATAGGCTTTCATTTCAAGTCAGTTCTTCCAAGATACGCTGAAATCTGAATGGTAGAAAGTTAAAAGTTTTCATTAGAGGAAATAACATTCTGACATCTGACACCTCTTAGTGTTGCCCTAAATTCAAGTCTAAGACTCAGTTTCTGCCCTGGGTGGAAAAATGGAGCTAATAATTTCCTTGAAGGATTACTGAGAGATCAAATTTTAAAAAAGGACTTTTATGAGACCAAATGAGATTTTGTTTGTTTGTTTTTGAGACAGAGTCTCGCTTTGTCACCAGACTGGAGGGCAGTGGCGCCATCTCAGTTCACCGCAACCTCTGCCTCCCGGGTTCAAGTGATTCTCCTGCCTCAGCCTCCCAAGTAGCTGGGAATACAGACACATGCCACCACACCCAGCTAATTTTTGTATTTTTAGTAGAGACGATGTTTCACCATGTTGGCCAGGATGGTCCCAGTTTCCTGACGTCATGATCCACCCGCCTCGGCCTCCCAAAGTGCTGGGAAGATGAGATTTTTTTTAATGTATAAAGATGGTTTTGTGAATGGTAAAATAATGTACAAATGCAAAGAATTTTTGTAGTATTTTATACACATAAAAGCAGTATAAATAATACTTAAGAATAGGGGCTTGGGGTTAGACAGCGAGTATGTGTCAAAGCCAGAGCATGAACCATGGAACTAATAGGGGCTTAGTTCCATGGTTCATGCTCTGGCTTTGACACATACTCGCTGTCTAACCTTGGGCAAGCGACTTATGCTTGGTCTCAGTTTCCTCATCTATAAAATGGAGATAAAGTATCTATAATATGGGCCTACTATAATAATTAAATGCATTAATTTACAAAGTACTGACAAAGTATTTGATATACACTAAGGGATTAATAGATTGTGAGTTGTGGGCTTGAAAACCAAAAATATAGATTTTGGTGGATTATGAAAGACATTGAATAAAATGATAATGTATTTGTGAGTCCATGAGGAACCACTGGAAGATTTTGAAGAAGGGGAATGGCATTAAATAATAGATGTATGAGAACAGTAAGCCAATGAGAATACCAAGTGTAGTGGGAGAAACTTGAGAGGGAGAGGTTTCTAGGAACACACAGCCTCTGTCTTGGTCACTGAGGATTAACCAATTTGATGAGATAAGGACAGGTAAGTGGAGAGGGAGAGAAAAGAGAGTGTTAATAAAAAATGTGATAGGATGCAAAATTCTTTGCCTCACGTAAGGCCAATGATGGGATAATTCACTCCAAAACTTGAATAAGCCCATTGGCAATAATTGATTGCAGAACAATATGAGATTGTTACTGATTTTGCTCAGAATCAAAGTTCCATGATATCAGGAGGACAGCTATATGATTTTTGTAAATGAATTTCCAAGTGAAAAAATCTCTCATTTTGAATTCCAGCCTCAACACTAACCAGGTCATGTTAGGCACATAACTTACCTGAACCCCTTTTCTTCAACTATACAATGAGGATAATAACACCTACCTCATAGTTTTGGTGTGAAAATGATGTGATGTGACATGTAAATGCTTGATGCAAGTTTCTTACACAAGGAAAGGTATTCGATAAAGTATAATTTCAATCTTTATCTCTCAGATCTATTAAATTATACTGCAATGGTATGAAATGGCAGGAGATGGGAAGCCTAGACCAAGGGCTTTCTTGTGCTGGAAGTTCCATCTTCTGACAACAGCCCAGAAGGTTCTGCAAAGCTTTTCTTAAATTGGCTTAACATCTCAGTCAAGCTGCAACTCTCCTGATTGACAATCTTGCTAAATTACACTAAGTGACTATCCAAATTTGGCATATTAATTAAGGTTTATATTTGAATTTATTGCATTAGATATCTTACAAGACCAACACTGATTCAACGATTGACACTTTTATTAAAATGATCTGTTACTTTAGATAAGAAATTAGTTATTTCTCTCGTACACCTCCAAGTTAAAACAAAATGTTCCCACATTTGTTTGTTTCAGTTTCATACCATAATGAATTATTTCTCTTTTCATAGTTTTTCAATAATAATTATATTTTAAATGTTTTTTTTAAGTCTTCCAAACATAGTTCAAAGTTGTGGCTCTTACCTTTGCTCACGTTTTGTTGATTTTCATTTTTAGAATTATATCCTTTAAGGCAGTGGTCCCCAGCCTTTTTGGCATCAGGGACCAGTTTTGTGGAAGACAGTTTTTCTACAGACCAGGAGGAGGGGGAATGGTTTCAGGATGATTCAAGTGCATCACATTTATTATTTACATTTAGAAATAAATGTGTATATAATTTATTAGAAATAAACTGCACTTTGTTTTATTATTATTACATTGTAATGTATAATGAAATAATTATACAGCTGGGCAGGGGGATCGCTTTTTGTTTTGTCCTCACACATTTGAAAGGTCTTCCTTTAATGGTCTTAGGTTTATGAGAGAGGAAATTCCTATTACATGGCCCATCCTGGGTGAGTCCAGGTCTTGTCTCCTATTCTTCATACCCCATGCCATGAAAACTAAAGTTCAAACTCTCCAGGTTCAGCAGAAAATCCAATTGCTTGACTTGGCTTACTTAGGTTTTTCTCCCTGCTTATTTTTCTAGCCTAAAAAACAAAATAATTTTTCTACCAGCTCATCTATATACTTAAGAAGCAGCAGTTTTAAAAAAAAAATTTTCAGTTAGATATTTAGTCGCTTTTAAAAGAAGGTTGGTCTGAGTATCTCGTTCATCATTTTATCAGAATTCTGAAATCCAGTATTTAAATAATAATTATTTTTTAAATATTCTGCCATTTTAGGTGTTTTTTGTTTTGTTTTGTTTCTAGGTTGTAAGGGATTTGTGTTTCATTGGATTATTCTGCGAGTTATCATTTGACTGCAATACAGAAAACCACAGTTCAGTGTTGTCTTAAACTCACGTGAGGACAGGGCCGCCTGGTCCAGGACAAAGCCCTTCCCCATCTTTTCTCTGGGCTGTGCTGGAGATGTGGGCCTGCAGCCACTTTTCTTCATGTCTTTCTTTTTGTAGTCACAAGGTGGCTGCTCCCTCCAGATGTCACATTTGCTTTCCAAGCAGGAAGAAATCAACAGTGGATACAGCGTTCAGGGCTAGCCCTGCATCAAGAACGCGAAAGCTTTCCAGAACCATCAACTTGCATCTCACTGGTCAGAATTGTGTCAGATGGCGGCCCAGCTGCAACTGTTGCCTCCCAAATAAAACAGAGGTTCCACCAAAAAGGCCAGCAGAAAAAAAATGACTATGGAGAGGTCCTGAGCAGCATCTACCACAGCTGCTCACTTCCAGCTTCCACAGCACTGTCTTCAGCCAACACCCGAACTATTTCTACATTCAGAATGTTTCTTCTTTTTGGCCTGACATATCCATCAATACAAATATATTTTATGTACCTTATAATTATTATTTGGTCTTCTATATTTTTGCTTCTTGTCATTTACTTGGTACAGCATGAGCTAACAAAAGTACATTAAAGTTTACTTGTTTGGGTGAGTTTCCCATATGACTTTTTCACATTTGGTGCATTAATGTTCATGATTAATCTTCATTACAAATTATAAACTTTTCTCATAATATAGTATTTATCTTTGCTTCGTGTGTTTTGCTTATTGTTAAAACTTGCTAGATACTAATTTTACAATTCTGTTGTATTTTTATTTGCATTTCCTGTGCACATCACCGCCCTTTCTGTTGCAATTATGTCTCGTTGTTTGCATCTATTTATTCCTCAGATCTCTCCATCTTCTCTCCTTGCCCAAGCTCAATGTTCTTTTAATTTCTTACTATAATAGTTTGTAATATTTGCATTCTATTCTGTAATCATACTCTCCACGGTCATAAAACCTTATGTTTCATTTCAGTGAATTCAGTGTTACTACCATTCTTTTCCCTTTGTTCTTTCTTCCATCCTCCCTCCCTTTTCCTCTCTCTTCCCTCCTTCCCCTCTTCTCTCCTTCCTTCCCTCCTTCATTCTCTTCCTTCTTCTTTACCCTCTTCCTGTTACTCCTTCTCCTTCACCTTAACATCTCTATTCATCTTCTGTTTGTCTACAGTTTATTCTCTCATACTTTTGGCTTTTTTTTTTTTTTTTTTTCCTGGCAGGGCTATTGAGAGTATATACTCTGGGAGAGTATATACTCTGAGTTCTTAAATGCCTCAGGAGACAGGTCTGTTGTTTGTATACTTGTATAGCAGAGACATTGTATATAAACATTTTTAGTTGTACTTCCATCCTCTAAGAACTTTGTAAATACTATTCCACTTTCTTTCACATTTGAGTGCTATAAAAAGGTCTGAGGCTAACCTGTCTTGTTCTCCTTAAGGAAAATTTGATTCTTCCCTGTGTGCCACAGAAATATTTCTGTTAGTTTTAGTAAAATATGTTAGAGTAGTTTTGTTCCGAATTTGTTTTAGCTGGATCATGTCGCCTTTCCATGTGTGGACTCTGATCTTTTAAGAAATTTTCAAAAATTTAAAATCAGCATTTATAATTTTTATCTTAAGTGGTTTTTTTCCTTCTCTTTTCCAGGTAGAATTATGATTATATGAGATACCCCTGGTCTGCCTTAACTACCAATGCTTTCTGCTATAACCCTTTGCAATGCGTTTCTTTTTCTGCTGCGTTTTGTCCAGTCTCTCCAACTTGCTTCTTATATCCCAGCGTGTATTTTAGCCATGCATATATTTTTTAACTTCTTATAATAAGTTTCTCATCTCTGTAATGATTTTTTCTCATTTATTTGTTTCCTTATCTCTATGTAGAGGCCCTATGTTTCTTCTTGAGTTCTTATCTCAGAAAGGTGACATTTTCATTAATCTGTTTGAATCCACAGAGAACTATGTGTTCATATATTTCTTAATCTTTATGGTACCATTTTTTCCTGATATGTCTTTATCTATATCTATATATACACACACATACATATATTACGTATACATACACATACACACATATATATACACATATACACACATGCATATATTATATATATATATATATATATATATATATCTCCTTTACTTTTCATATTCTAATTCTCTATGCATGATGGGACTAAGTTTGCATAGGTCCCGTGCCTTTTATCAACTATTTATCTTTGAATGAATCATCTACTTGCAGGATTGTGTTGGAGAGGGGAAGCCAATTGAGCCTCGAGAGGTTGGAACTCTAAACCTCAGTTCATCCCCTCTGGGCTCTTTCTCAACAGTTCCCTCCACCAGAGACCCGGCGCTTCTGTGGCCCACATGTCTCAGGCTTTAGATCAACTTTATTTTCATCTCTCAAGACCATTAGCTGCACTTCCCTTCCATCCATCTACACTAATCATCGGCTTTCTTCAGAGACGCTAACTCTGTACAGCTCCTCATTCATTTCTGCCTCCCGTTCCATTTCATAAAATCGAATGGAGGACAGAAATCTAAAAGCCAAGAGGCTCCCAAAGCTTGTCCATCAGTGTTTCCCACTTGTCCTGGAGAACTCCTTCCTCCATCCACTGTGCCCAGAGTTCACGGAGATGAACCACCTCCCCCAATGTCCTTCCTTGACCTGAATATTACTCAGTCATTGGTACTTCTATCCTCCAAGAGTTTTTAACGTGGTAGGAAAATGTTTTTTGGCAAAATAGCAAATGATTAAAAGGATACAAAAATCATATGATTAGAAATGGGCAGAAATTATCAAAACAGTAATGATGGTTATTATTTCTTGAACAGCAGAATTATAGATCATGGTCATTTTTTAAAATTTCCTGCAATAGCTACATAATAACTTGCATAACCAGAAAAAATATGATGCATTGAAAAAGACGGGCCTCTTATGTCAGCAAGTTCTAGGGAGACACGGACATTATCATCAAATCCATGACTGGTTCTTCCTCCAGCTCTTGAGTGGACATGCTCTGCTTCCACAGGGTCTGATTGAATAAATGGAGTGCAAAGCTGAAATCCGATCACTTTAGAACTCTTCCAGAAAGCTAGGAAATATTGCATATAAAATACCTGAAGCTCTCTGGGAAGTGGAAGGAATTCATGCCATCATTATAAGAAACATTTCTGACCTCAGATACATCGTCCTATCCCTAGCAAATCTGCTTTTTATGTAGTTAAACCTCTGGAATGAATTTACCTCATTAAGCAGAAGCAGTGCAAATGAACAAGGAATGTATTTCCAGACAACAGAACTCACAGCTGGCAGGGCTAGCACAGCCTCTTCTCAAGGTCCTGGGCCCATCTCTCCTTGCTTTGTATCACTTTGTCTTTAAAAAGGACTCAAAGGAGCCCCAGTCCATCACTAATGCAGAAACACAAGCACAACGCTGAGGGTGGAATAGCTCAAGAGGAACAACCAGACTGAGGCTGGAAAACAAAAGCAGCCCATGTGACTAGCATCTCTTCAAAAGTAAGTCCTCATGCACTTTCTGTATCCTAAGAAAGCAGACACATAAGCTGAAAGAAATTGGGACAATTCAAGAACTAAACTAAATGTTCAAATATTTAAACATGGTCTTAAACTTACCTAACATGTCACTGTCTTCATACAAAACACACACACACACACACACACATATATATATACTCACATAAGATCTATAGAAATACAGTATTTTGCTCAATGTAAGAAGGAGTTCTTTAACAAGTAGAAATTCTGTAAATGATACGGACTGGCTGATGTTAGGGAGGGTTAGGGAAGGTAACTGGAATGCCGCTTTAGTTCCCAGAGGTGAGTCTGCAGTATGTAATTCTTCCAAGTACAATCTGCCTTATCTGTGTGATAATACATCTTTAAACATTAGACTCGGTAATTTTAACTGCAATAAACCCAACCCACCTATATTTTGCCCTTCAACACAAACCACTAAATTCCAGAACATGGCCAAAGGCACAGATCATCTCTAAATTCGCTCTAAAATATTTTTAGAAGGCTTAATTGTAAACAAAGTGAACATTTTCGGATGACTGTAGATGGCTAAGATTTCAAATGTTGGATCACTTCCTGAATTTTCTGTGCAAAACATCAAGTTTTAAAATAAGAACTACTGTTTATGGATGCAAAAATACCCCAACTTTCCAAATGCACCTCATGTCATTAGATTAATTTGCTATGCACCTCAGGCAATTATATTAGTGGCAAAGCTATTCTTCCAGACCTCGTCCCCAAGCAGGCACTATAATTAGAGAAAGCCTACATCCCAACAGACAAAACCTCTGCAGACTGGAAGGCAGAGCCCATTACGTTTATCCCAAGCACCTCAGACTCTCTCTGTGTGCCGAGGACGAGGCAAATGTGCATTGTGAAAATTAACACAGCCAGAAAGGAAGCATCCCACAGGGTGAATCAATACTCAGCAAAGGATAATGGGATTCCTGCTCAGGCAGCTGTGTCCTGCCCCTCCCATTAGCACCTGTCAGTAAGAGCAGTCAGGGCCAGGCGATGGGCACCCACCCCCCAGCTCAATCCTGACGATGATCATTAGCTCCAGCCGGTGCAGAGGCACCCCACACTGCCAAATAGTGTCCTTTTCTCCTTAAATGCAGACAAACAATGACTTCTCCTCTAATAGCTGGCACAGATCTTGTTAATCTTTCTTGTTTCACTTCTGTTTTGCCCTTAGCACAGTGTGTAGGAAGAGATCGACTTGAAGGTAGAAATTAGGTTATTCAAGTTAATTTCAGGACATGCTCTACTCAGAGGCTTAGAACCATCTAGGCTGGCCTGCATCACCTAGAGGTAATCACAGGATGGAAATAATACTCTACCGATCATGTGACCTGGTAAATAATCAATATCTACTCTTTGGACTTTTGTTACTACCATTTGCTAGAAGAAAAGACTAAAAGATTTCACATGGCAAAAATCTCCCCCTGCCTTCTTTCTCCCTTCCTATTACTTACTCCTTCCTTCCTGGCTTCCTTCCTTCCTTCTTTCCTTCCTTCCTTCTTTCCTTCTTTCCTTCCTCCCACCCTCCTCCTCACTCCTTACCCCTTCCTTCCTTCCTTCCTTTCCTTTCCTTCCTTCCTTCCCTCCCTCCCTCCCCCCCTTCCTTCCTTCCTCTCTCCCTCCCTCCTCTCCCTTTCTTCCTTCTTCCTTCCTCTCTTTCTCCCTTTCTATCTTTTTTCCCCTCCATCCTCCTTCCAAAGTAGAAGTGAATAGTCACTGAAAGGAAAACTGAACATGTAAAATACCAGTTAACACTAACCCCTGGGAAGGGGTATTTTTAAGTGTTTCTCTTCGCAGCTGAAGTTCTGAGAGGAGAGTGAGAGAGTGTGTGTGTGTGTGTGTGTGTGTGTGTGTGTGTGCGCGCGCGCGCGCATGCAAGTCTGTGGAGGACCCAAAAGTGGAGTAGGGGCCCAGGCCAGGCAACCTTCACTTGCCCTGTAGGTCAAGCTGTTTTCAAAATGCCTCTACGGTAAGGGCTGGGAACGCTAATGTCTTCCAGAAATTCATAACAAGCTGTGATTTTTACCCCAGTATATAACATTCTATTCAAAAGAATGGCGAAGAGACTTCTAAACTAAATCAGAGGTCTTTTTTTGCTTTTGTCTTTTTCTATAGGCCTGATTTTCTTCTTAACATTACATGTGTATGGACTTATGATCCAGCCACAGCCTATTCTTAGGACAAGCCAGTTGGTTTAATTGGGAGGAAATCAGCAAAACTTCAGAAAGTATTGCATAAAATTTATTTAATCCCTCTCCCTGTCATGTATTCACTCCTCCAATTATTCACAAGTATCGATTGGGCACCTGCTTAGGGCCAGATGCTTGCATCTCATAGTGAAGTTGGGGGAGTCGACTTAGGGAAAAGAAGGGAAGGGCATGAAAGGGAAGGTGTTTTCACTAAGTCTGGTAATTTCTAAAGAACTCTGGAGACCAGAGACCCAAAACCCTCAAATTCACTGACAAACAACATGAATAAGCCCCTGGTCCCATTCCTTTTGCAATGAAAGGTTTGCGACTGGAATAACTAAAAAGATTTTTTCTTATAAAAAAGCAATACACATTTACTCTAGAAAGTATAGATAAGAAAGTGAAAAAATATTTAAGTTGCCTATAATCATCATCCCAAACTTTCGGTATTTCTCTTCTGGGTGTGCATTTTTCTCTTGTCCATATAGTTTGAACCATTTGCTATTACTTATATCAAACCACATTTTGAGATACAAAATAGCAATTTCATATGGCTCAACCTCATACTGTTGATAAATTTATGGGCATGGAAACATAGTGTACACATTTGTATCCTGATTTTTTTCACTGAACTAAATAGTATAAATTCCTCTGACATTAAACATTTTTAAAGCTTAAAATTAAACAAATTAAATGAAACAATTTTTAACGGTTCACCATTTTGCATTTTATGAATGTAAAATAAATGCTTAATTATAGCAAACTACTTAAAGAAAAATTTTCTGCTTTTTTGTATTTTCATATTATTGTGAAAAACATCCAGATCTCAACTTTCTTCCAGTCATGTCTTTGATGCTTTGAAGTCAAATGAAAGATGTGCGCTTCAAGGCAAGAGCAAACATGACCACTTAGCATTTTGTAAATTAAGCTCGATTTTTGAATAACGCTTATAAATCAAAGACTGTTAGTATGTGCACCTGACCCCGATCTCCCACAGAATTAGTTTTTGCAATCAACAGCTTGTGCTGCCTAAATATTTACCTTCTGCCATCACCAAGCTACATGCTATAATGTATTTGTTGAAATATTCTTCCAGTTTTAATAATGTCCTTTCACTTAGGGACACCTATAACTGCAAGAGCTTCGATACTGGCCCCCAACACCTCCACTGAACATATAAACAGGCCCCTTCCAGCTGCCTGAATTGGGTGATGCCCTCATGATAAGACTGGAAAACAAGATGGGGTCACACAAAGTCAAAACATGAGAAAAACATTCATTTAAAAAGCACACTGGGTGGCCGGGCGCGGTGGCTCAAGCCTGTAATCCCAGCACTTTGGGAGGCCGAGACGGGCGGATCACGAGGTCAGGAGATCAAGACCATCCTGGTCTACACGGTGAAACCCTGTCTCTACTAAAAAAATACAAAAAACTAGCTGGGCGAGATGGCGGGCGCCTGTGGTCCCAGCTACTCGGGAGGCTGAGGCAGGAGAATGGTGTAAACCCGGGAGGCGGAGCTTGCAGTGAGCTGAGATCTCGCCACTGCACCCCAGCCTGGGCGACAGAGCGAGACTCCGTCTCAAAAAAAAAAAAAAAAAAAAAAAAAAAGCACACTGGGGATCATTCACTTGAAAATCGGAAAGAGCAAATACTTCTATTTTATTAAGGCAAAAGCTTCAGTGGGTTACCATGGGGGAAATTCTGCAAACTGAATGCATCCCAGCTTTTCCCAGGAAATCTTACATGGAGATGAATCACCCACCGTCCATATGCTTTGCCATATTTCACCAAGCACATGACAGAATGCAACTTAGAAAACCCCCACAAATGTCATGCCAGCGCTCAGCCAGCCCTATCCATTTTGAAAATGGTGGAAGCGGGGATTCTAAAGGTGGATTTTATGTACTTGCAATGATATGCTTTAAAATGGATAAAAATAAAATAAAATTATTTCGAGAAATTTTAATTTCAAGAAACTACAGAGAATAGAGATTCTTCAAAAATGGTTTTGCCTTAGATAGCTCCCTAGTTTCACATTTGAATTGAAAAGTGTTTATTTGCTGAGTTAAATTCACCCTATACATCACCATCCATGAAGGGATTTTAGCCTGAAACGTCTGCAGCAGGTAATCTCGGTTTCCTGACACTCTGAAAGTTGCACTCCTAATTTTCCATGTTCCATGGAACACACGTTTCCTTTAAAGACTTTTGAGTTTGCTTCGGATGCTGGTTCTATGTCTCATCCAGAAGTGGGAGGAAGAAGTCAGCTGTTTGTAAATAGAAGGCAGCAACTGAGAAGGGATTATAATAATTTTCACTTTGATAGTATGTAACACTTGAAATTTCAGGGAGCTTTGCAAACTTGTATTATGTCTCATTTCTATTAGAAAGAAAGCTGGGGCACAACACACCCAAGACAGTAAGTTAGTTAAAGTCAATAGCAGAAGTGGTAAGTGCAGCATCTCCTTTGCAGGCCATTGAATCATGCTCCCTGCAAGTCACGCCAAGTCGAGAGATGACATCATCAGGGCTGACCCCTGTCAGAACCGCACATACATAAAGCCCTCGCAACCACATGGAAATCATTCCTCGTCCTGGGAAACGTCTTTTGTTGTCCAAGAGATGATTGATCACATATTCACAGCTGGAGATTAAACAGATCCAAAGATGTAGTGGTGGCCACCTTTTGCCATCATTCCAAAGAGTAATGAACGGCAGTACCAGGAACCCAGCCTTCACATGTCCAGATGCTTCTCCTACTCACCCTCTCTGAGTGCTCGATACTAACTATTTTTTTAAATGTCAAGTGCTATTTATTTTGACATTTTAAGCATGTCCCCAAAAGATAAATCAGTGTCTTTAAAGACGAATAATCCTGATAGTAAATTTACAGCTTTGAAAATTTGAAAGTGAACACATATCCCTCCCTTCCCCATGCTGGCAGGTTTTGAAACCTCTCGCAGGAACTAGAAGTAGCCCTTGTCCTCTTGACCAAGATTGACCAAACATTGAGGCAATGTTTTAATACATTAGCCAAAACCTAAACTAGCACTCACATGGAAGCCTTTTTAATTTCTAGGACTTACAAAGATCATACAAATAAACACATATATATAGTCAGACACACATTCTAGAAAATCAATACATGCAGAATCCATTTTCTGTTTTTCAACCAATGTATCAAATTAAATACAAAGCCAAATTGCTCTGTATATCCCTTGGACCAAACTCTACCTGCCTTCTGTTTTGTTTAAAACTAAATAAAGTTTTATTGACACCCAGCCGTACCCATCCATTCACAGATTGTTTGTGGGCTGCTTTTGTGTACAACAATGTGGTTGTTAACACAGAAAATTTGTGGCCCACAAAGGCTACAATTTACTTTCCAACCCTTTACAGAAACATTTTTGACAACCTCTGGCTTAATCTATAAGATGAGTTAGCCATAAAAGATCCTATAGAATCATAAGGAGAAAACAGTCACATCTTTAGAGCAGATTCAGGGGAGGCAGCCTGGTTAAAAATGCCCTCCCTGATCCTGGATGTCATCCATGGTACCTCCTCACCTACATCTATGAGCCCTGAATTGGCCATGAGAGAAGCACCCCTAATTCACTGCTCCCTCACTTAAGCACATATGGTCTTGGCAATGGGGGCAGGAGGAGGAACCCAAGGTCATCTGATCCAGGCTCCTGTAATGTGGAGGAATCGCGTCTCCCATATGGATGCTCTATAGTCACGGAAACTCGGCTGGAGTCCTGGAGCAACACTTCCCACAGCAGAGTGCATCTTCTCTCATTCCTGCACAACGGAATTGTGAGTGATTCCTCAATGCTGGGCAGAAACTCACTTTCCTGTCACTTCATCAATGCAGCAAAATATTGGAAAGCAACCAACATGACTCCTTGGATGTGTCACCAGCCCTGCCCCTCTTCACCAGGCTACAAAGCTATATTCCTCCCCCTGTGGCTTACAGGCTACCACCTTGACACTTGGCACTCTCAGTCACCTCTTCCAGTCACAATCCACGGGCCTTTTCTGCATTGCCACACTGGCTCTGTGTCTCCTGGTTCTTTCTGTTAGCATCTAAGCACTGCCACATCTTCCCCTGAAGTGAAATGCTGAAGGAGGAAGAACCCCAGAAGCTGAGGCACATAGCTTTGTTGCTGCTTTAACTTGCCACACTTCCTCATTGTCACATCTCACCTTGACCCCATCTCACCTTGCTAAGGAAGGATGGTGTTTCATGATTCAGTGCAAACAGTACTGGACGAGAGTCCCAAAGATTCAAGGTCTAGTCTAGTCTCTGGCACTGTCTGGGTTTTATAAATTCAGGGAAATTGTCTAATCTATGTGGGCTACTGTTTCCTCATCTATAAAATTTCCTAATGCAGAAAGGACTGTGGTAATTTCTCTTTCTCAAAGCTAAATAACACTCTGTGAATCCAACACATTATTTGATCCTTTTCTGTAAAAAAAAAAAAAAAAAAAAAAAAAAAAAGCATACATTTTCTGCAGACTGAGAGGGCACAGGGGATAAGACGCAGGTGGATTCGCAGGTGGATTTCAGATAATTGAAGTCACCCTGCATCTCCTATCAAGCAGCCTTTACTTTATTCTGAAGGCTATGGATCCCCCATTAAAGCTGTTAGCACAGGACAGTGACATTATCATATTTCCACTTTAAGAATTTAGAAGATTGTCATGATTATAGAGAATGACTTGGGAGTGCAGGAGCAGTGTGCAGTGTGGAGGCTGGAGTGGGAATAGAGGGTGGGCGAGTGGTAAGGCAGAGGGAATGACGCCTGAGATAAGGGTAGCAGTTGTTGAGGTCATTGCTATTCAGGGTGAGGTCCAGGAACAAGAAGCAGCCCTTAGAAGCTTGTCAGATTGCAGAATCTCAAGCCCCACACAGACCTTCGACGTCAGGATCCACATTTGAACAAGATGCCCAAGGGATTTGTACTTCCTTGCAGAAAAAAAGTGCTGGGCTAGATTTTGGTTATCAGGCCTTAGAGATGGTGTATTAGTTTGTTCTCACACTGCTATAAAGAACTACCTGAGACTGGGTAATTTATAAAGAAAAGAGGTTTAATTGATTTACAGTTCTGCATAACTAGGGAGGCCTCAGGAAACTTACAATCATGGCTGAAGGTAAAGGGGAAGCAAGGCATATCTTCACAAGGCAGCAGGAGACAGAGAGAGTGAAGGAGAAAGTGCCACACTTTTAAACCATCAGATCTCAGGAGAGCTCATTCACTATCACAAGAACAGCAAGGGGGAAATCCGCCCCCATGATCCAATCACCTGGTCTTTCCCCTGACACATGGGGATTACAATTCAGCATGAGATCTGGGTGGAGACACAGAGCTAAACCATATCAGATGCTAAGGGCAAAACCAAAACTATGGCAGTGCAAATGGAAAAGCAACAATGAATTTTTAAAGACTTGTGTATGAGGAAGAATTGACCAAACTTGATGACATTGAAGGTAAGAAATAAAATAGAAGAAAAATTGGGGAAATATGCAAGATTCTAGCTTAGAATACTGGAATGTGGCACTGTCATTTGTCTGAAATGAATAATATAAGGAGAGGGGCTGGGCATGGTGGCTCATGCCTGTAATCCCAGCACTTTGGGAGGCCGAGGCAGGAGGATCACTTGAACCTGGGAGGTAGAGGTTACAGGGAGTGGAGATCGTGCCACTGCACTCCAGCCTGGGCAACAGAGTGAGACCCCATCTCGAAAATAAAAGGAATATAAAGAGAGGAATAAACTTGAAGATATTATCAAGTTCCTTCTGTGTGTTAAGTTGAAATGCCTATAAGACTTTACTGGAGTTATGTCCAATGAGCATTTGAAAATATAGGTTTAGAGTTCAGTCAACAGCTTTAGTAAAAATAAAGATTTGGAAGTCAAGGTATACTTGAAGCTGGAAAAAAAATGATGATGTCACCCAGGAAGAACAAATAAGTAAGTAGAGAAGATAAGATGAGAGAAGAAAATGAAGAAGAGAAGAGAAAGATATGGGTACAAATCCTAAAATTAACTGCCAGTTCAGGGGAAAAGAGATGAAGTTGAGTCTGTCAATGATTCTCAGCAGGGAATTATACTTGACCTCAGAACCATTCATTGACTTTGGATACCCATTTGTCCCTTTTCTAGCTACCAAAGTCCCTGGGCTTAGCTCAGCACACAGCTGCTCAGTCAACACTGTCAGGTGCTTCAGAAGTCAAAGAGGATGAGGAGCGACAGCCTCCTAGTTTGGAAATTAGAGAAACAGTGGTTACTTTAATGAGAGCACATACAGGGAGGTGGCAGGGTAGTAGCCAATGTGAATGGAAAGTGAGAAAGAGAAGATGAGAAGTGTCCATTGTGCAGGCTTTTGCAAGAAAGGAAATGAGAGAGAAGAGGGCTGTCCTTCAAGGAGGAGGCTTATTAAAAGGATTTTGTTTTGTTGTATTGTTTTAAGGATGGTATATATTTAAATGTGCTGACAGGCTGAGATCAAGAATCCAGGGAAAAGCCAGAGGTAGGAATCTGAAGATACAGAACAGATGTAGATGGCAAAGCAAGAACGTCGAGAGTGGGAGGTCAGGGGGTCAAGAGACAAGGCTGTGTCTTGGACAAGAGGTGAACTCACAGTGGCTACATGGACTCCAGTTACCAAGGCTCGTTATGAACCATAAAGCACGTTAATGTAGCAGAAATGCAGCCCCCAGTGCAGCCGAGGTACTTGTGCCATTGGCCAAAGGGCCAACGATGAACTAACATTTCAAGTGGCATTGAGTGCTCAGGTCCACTGGATAACATTTCAGAGAATCCTCTGCCTTCCCTCGATGTTCTGCCTCCTGGAACGTCAATCTCAAGCCATTCAGGAATGCCTGAGAAACCTCGAAGCTGGCTTTAAAGAAGCTATGTATCTATTTGCAAAAATCACCTTTGCAATTTAACTAGACTTTAGCTCTAACTTATAAACCAGCCCAATGTTTTCATACCTGTGTTTGTACAAGATGTAGAGAAAGCGCCACATTTCATAAAGAGTGAAAAGCATGGAAATCAGGAGAACAATTAAACTGCCAGGGGAGGAAGCACTTTCTGGTGTTGACACTGACTTTCTGTTTATAATAGCACTCGTTCAGGAAACCCTCAATGATTCCTACAGAAAACAAAATCAAGAAATTACTTTGTCAAAATGTGCAAATTTAACCTCCAGGGATTTGGGGAGGGGGCGGTGGGAGCAGTTCGGTAATTACAAGTCGCATGGAGGTACTTCATTCTTGGCAGTGATGGGGAAGCGCAAATTGAAAAGTATGTAGTGACAGTTGGTGGCAGAAATCCTAGAGAAAACTAAGCCTGCCAGGTACCAATCCGTGCATGACAAGATCATCGCAAACGCTTGGATGACTCATATTTTCCCCTTACAGTTGCTTGCTGGTTCTACGATATGTGATTTTTGAGATTTGATGATTATACCTGGTGTCACACATGGTCTCAGGAGACACCACAATCTTTTTTCTGCTTCCTTCTCTCGGGTCAGAAAACCAGCAGGGTGAAAAATAATCAAAACGTTGTGGAGGTTAGACATCGTTTTGGGTTTTTTGAGAGCTAAAGTTAATTAAACTCTTCTGGTTTCGAAGGAGAAATAAAGCAAACAAACAAACAAACATGGCACGTGCTAAGCATTGCGCTAGCAACAAACACTGACTATGCACCCTTATTCCAAGTAAAGGCAAGGGCTGAGTGATTCCCCCCGTCATTTCTTCCTTCTGGCATCCCATAAATAGTTAAAAGATACTGTGCTGCCTGGCTAGGGCTGCTACAACAACGTCCCACAAACTGGGTGGTTAACAACAGAAACGCACCATCTCATGGTCTGGAGGCCAAATGTCCAAGATCAAGGTGTGGGCAGGGTGAGTTCCCTCTCAGGCTGTGAAGGAGACTCTGTCCTGGGCCTCTCCCCCAGCCCCAGTGCTTTACTGGCCGCCTTCAGTGTTCCTGGGCTTGTAGGAGCATCACCAGGATCTCAGCCTTCATCTTCACACGGCCCCTCCTGTGTGTGTGCCTGTATTCAAATTTCCCCTTTGTAGAAGGACACTAGTCATCCTGGATTGGGGCCACTCCAATGTCCTTACCTTAACTTAGTGTAAACACTTTATATCCAAATAAGGTCATATTCTCAGGTGCCAGGGTTTAGGACTCTAACATATCTGTTTTTCTTTTTCTTGTTATTTCATTTTGTTTTGTTTTGTGTTTTGTTTTTTGGGGGTTTTTTGGTGGAATGGGCAGAAGGGCCACATTCCAACTGACAGCAGGCACCTACTTTGAACTTGGCCTTATCCTGGGTGGCAGGTAAGCAGTGGTCAAAAAAAGAGAGACAGCACTTGTCCTCCTAGAGTTCAGAATCAGGAGGAAGAACCAGTCAGTCGATGAACAGGCACTTAGCCTAAATAGTGACTTCATGACAGTTACAGGGAGTGCTAGGAGGGAAAACCCGCAGATGGAAGGAAAATGTGCAGTAGAGGGATCCACGCACTTGGGGGGCCAGGATCTGCTCCCCAGGAAACGGCCCTGAGAGGAGGGCGGTGTCTCCAGGCTAGGAGGGTGAGGGCGTCCGCGGAGAGAATGGCCTGCGCGGGGGCTGGAGGGCGGAGCGGGTGGATCTTGGCAAACGGCAGGCATGGAAACGGCTGGAGCATATGTCTCAATGACATCGTCACAGAAATGAGAAAGAGAACCTGCCATTCTCACTGACTGCTCTCTTATCACCCCATGGGATACTGTTCTGTGGGCTCCTCGCACCCACTCCCTTCTTCCCCTCTTTTTATAACATGTAGAAATGTTTCGTTTTGTGTTATTTTTCAGGAATACATTCCTGAACTGCCTAAGGCCAACGCGCTGTCTGTAGAAGGCGTGTTCCTCGTACCTGGCTTCTGGCTGCCACCTTATAAGCAGCAAGCTGTGACAGCTCACAGCCCCCAGCCCCCTTCGATGAACTGGGCACTTCTTCACTATGTGCTAGCATCTTCCATGGCATCCTCATTACAAGCCCAGACTCTGGATTCAGACTGCCAGGGTGGGAACTCTGTTGCAGTGAATTGCTCCGAGTCTCCCCTTCCTCCGCTGTAGAACAGGCATGGGGAGAGTTCAGCACTCCAAATATCCTGCTCCCCAATTTGCTATGAAGATCAAATGAATGAGTCCAGGTAACCAACTTGGAACACTTCCCGGCATAGAATAAGCAGGCAATAAGTGTTGGGCATGACAACACTCAGTGTAGGTCCTGCCTGCTTTAAATGCTCTTTTACATGATTTTAAATTACTTAGGGACCTTTTCACCCAGTGTCTAACAAATCACGTGGATATGGTCCATGCACAGTCAATACTCATTGAGTGAATGAATGCAAGAATGAAGCATGTATTGAAGCAGTGCCCGAAAATGACAGACTCTTAATTCCTGCTTCAAATGAGAGATGGCTTAAGAGAAAAGACTAAGGTCCTTTCTAACTTTAAGAATCTTTTCTTTAAAGAATTACTACATTCATATTCTATGCATGTATGGATTCATAGCTTGATTATTTGTGAGCTAATTTGTGAATTATTAATTGTGAGCTGATTTGTGAATTATTTGTGAGCTAATTTGTGAATGATTATTTGTGAGCTGACTCACAAATAATCTGACAAATGAATAAGCCACAGTTGCAAAAAAAAAAAAAAAACTATTTTGTGCTTGTTTTATTTAAAGTGTTTTAAGGCAGTAACTATAGGTTCATATTTTAAAATATATAAATCACCATAAAATGTCAGGGGACATCCTGAAAGCCCCCTGTTAAGAAGGCCCCTGTGTCAGTAAGGTAGGCTTCAGGTCTGTTCAATCAAATTAAATACGAGTGTGTTCAACACAACGTGTCAGTTGCTGTGGACACTAAAGGTCTTCAGGCGGTACTAGTGATGCACCATCATGTAGTAAGTGTCAGCTTTTACACTCAATCCTCACATAATCACGGGAGGGAAATGTTATCATCACATTATATGGAAGTAGAAAACTGCAGAAGCTGATTCAAAGCCAAGTTTCTCTTCGGGGACCTTCAAGTTGCCATTCTGGTTTTATCCTAGAAGTATGCTTCTTAATCTGTATTTCAAATTTGGTTCACAAAGGTATACAGCAGGTTTATTGTGTGTGTGCTTATTGGTACATCATAGTTGTACATATTTATGGGGTATATGTGATACTTTGATACACACATGCAAAGTGCAGTGATCGAATCAGGGTAATTAACATATCCATCACCTTGAACATTTATCATTTATGTGTGTCAGAAACATTTCAAATATTTTCTTCTACCTATTAGGAAATATACAGTATATTGTGACTAGGCATAGTGACTCATTCCTGTAATCCCAGCACTTTGGGAGGCCAAGGCAGGTGGAACACTTAAGGTCATGAGTTCGAGACCAGCCTGGCCAATATGGTGAGAAACCCTGTCTCTACTAAAAAGAGAAAATTAGCCAGACATGGTGACATGCCTATAATCCCAGTTACTTGGGAGGCTGAGGCAGGAGAATCTCTTGAATCCAGGAGGCGGAGACTGCAGTGAGCCAAAATCATGCCACTGCACTCCAACCTAGGCAACAAAGTGAGACTCCATCTCAAATAATAATCATTATATATATATACACACACACACATATACACATATATATACACACACACACTGTTTTTAACTATATTCACCTTACTGTGCTATTGAACACTAGAACTTATTCTAACTGTATGTTCACACCTGCTAACAAACCCTTCTTCATCCCCCCTACACTTCTCAGCCTCTATCATTTTACTCTCTACATACATGAAATCAACTTTTTTAGTTTCCACATATGAATGAGAACATGCAATATCCCTGTGCCTAACTTATTTCACTTAATATGATGACCTTCCGTTCCATCCATGTTGCTGCAAATGGGATAAGATTTAGTACTATTCTTAGAGCTGAATAGTATTTTAAAGTGTATATTTACCATATTTTCTTTATCCATTTATTCACTGATGCTGTACAATAAAACTCAACCTTGGTTCTTCCTCAAATCCGGGGTAGACATTGAGGAAAGGAGAAAATGCAATTAATCATGGCACTTGGTGTCCTCTAGTGGCTCAAGGATGTTGGCTCCAGAAGTGGGAAAATCTACTCCCCAGCAGCTGCGGAGTAGAGGAGAACTACTCACTCTGCAGGGCGTGGTGTTTGAGCAAGGACAGCTCCTCACATGGGATCATCCTGGCTGCCTCTCACACAGGAGATGGTGAGAATGGGTATGCTGGCCACCTTTCCACATATCACTGAACTCAGCTGATTCTGTATCTGCATGTGCTGCCATCGAAGAATCAGCAAAGGTAACTGACTAAACCCAAAGGGAGAAAGGTTGATGACTTTGATTTATTCAGGCAGAAACACTGAAAAATGATCAACTTGTACACTCCAATAGAGGTAATGAGAGACACATAACTGAGGTTTGGGATAGTGTTTTCAAATGTTTTCCAGCTGAACCTGAGTATCATTATTGTAAAAATCACAGAATTATCTGTGAATGATGAAGTTCAGAGATGTCCTCATCACACACCAGACAACAGACATCAGATTCAAAAAAAAATAACAGTTCAAATCATCTAATGTGCCAGAATTCCATCCTACAGTTCAGGTCTCATCTTGGTCATCACTATCAGTTGGTAAATGTACATTGGATTTAAAAACATCATTAACAATTCAAATAGAATAACCCACGTTTTTCCAATGGCAGCAGATATGACAGGTGCATTTAAACACATTTCACTTGCAAATAGAGTTACTTAATACGTCCGGCAACATCTCTAAAAAAGAGAGGCGGGATGAAGAAATGTTGAGATACAGCAAAAGTCATTTTACTACATCTGTGCAGATCTGGAAAAGAGACTTGTCAATAAGATAACTGTACGTAGATCAAATAGTGTACAGGCATCATTGTAATTATTCAGAAGAAATTTGTTATAGAGTGTTTGAACTGGAAATTTTATTTCCAAATTTGTCAATCTAGATTTTATGAAATTCATTTTAAAAAGAGTGAAAATATGAATAAATACATTTCCCTTTCTTCTTGAGTTTCCTAATTCATAGTTGATAGTTAAAAATTATAATGCTATCTCATATACTTGTTATAAATATATGTAGGAAAAGATATTTATGACAATTATATTATTAATAGGGAAGGATAATGGGTAAGATTTCTACACTTCACTTGAACTGATAAAATGTCAACATCAGTAGCCTGTGTTATAAATGTAAAAAGTTATATTTGAGCAATAACTACAATGTTCATACAAAGAGATACACTCAAAAACTCTATAAATTAATCAAAAGGACATCTAAAAATGTTAAAGAGGAGAAAAAACAAGAAAGACAGGAGCAAAAAAGAAACAAAAAATAAGGAGAAGACAAAAAATAGCAGACATCAGTCTTAAACTATGAATAATTACATTAAATGTAAATGGTTTAAAAACACTAATTAAAGGCAGAGATTGGCAGAGTGGATTAAATAAATGACCCATGGACAAAGGGGCCACCAAGCTAGCCTGGATATTTGAGAACTGAGGCAGTAGTTGCTGAAGCTACATCAGTGTGTAAGCTGTAATGACAGAGGTAAACTGGAAATTAAGGAATGGAAATAACAATATGCCATGCAAACATTAACTTTAAAAGTAAGCAGATGTGGCTATATTAATATTAAATAAAGCAAATTTTACATCAGGCATGATGGTTCACTCCTGTAATCCCAGCTACTCAGGAGGGTGAGTCAGAAGAATCACTTGAACCTGGGAGGCAGAGGTTGCAGCAAACCGAGATCACACCCCTGCACTCCAGTCTGGGAGACAGAGCAAGACTGTCAAAAAAAAAAAAAAAAGAAAGAAAGAAAACAAGAAAAGACAAAGGAAAAGTAGATTTTAGAGCTAATAAAACTACCAAGAACATAGAGGGGCATTATACAATGAGCAAACGGTTAATTCACCAAAAGATAAACAAATAAAAAATGTGTGGGCATCAAACAATAAGTTGTGAAATATGTGAAGCAAGAACTGATTGAACTGAAAGGAGAAAAATAGATAGCTGAAAACTTTAACACTTCTTTCTTGACAGTTGCTAGAACTAGACAGAACATCTTTATGGATATATAAGAACTATAACACTATTAGTCAAACTTATCTAATAGACATTTATACAACACTCCGGCCCAAAACAGCAGAAAACAAATACTTCCTAGGAATTCTCATATAATAACAACACAGATCATATTCTGAACCATAAACCCAACCACAAGAGAACCAAAACAGAAATCAATAACAGAAATATGACAGAAAAATATTAAAAACTTGGAAACTAAACAGCAGACTTCTAAATCACCCATGTGTCAAAGAGGAAGTCTCAAAGAAAGTTAAAACAGAAACAAATAAAAACATTGAACTGAATAAAATGGAAATGCAACATATTGGAATTTGTGGAACATAGCTGGAGCAGTGCTGAAGAAAAAGTTAGAGTACTCAATGCTTACATGGTAAAGGAGAAAAAGCCTCAACCCAATAATACATGCTTTCACCTCAAGAATCTAAAAAGGAAAGAGAAAAATAAACTCAAAACAAGGAAAGGGAAGGAAATACTAAAGGTTGGAGCAGAAATCCATGATATTGAAAGCAGAAAACAATACAGAAAATTAACAAAGCAAAGAAACAGTTATTTGAAAAGAGCAATACAATTTACCAAGCCTCTAGCAAGACAGAAGACATAAATAATTGATGTCAGTAATGAAACTGGACATATCACTCCAAACTCTGCAGAAACTTAGATAAAATGAACCAATTCCTAAAAAAGCACAAACAACTATAATTCACTCAATATCAAATACATACTTTAAATAGCACTAGAACTATTAGGAAAATTAAGTATGTAATTTTAAAACTTCAAAAGTAGAAATATCTAAGCCCAGATAGTTTCACCAGAAAATTCTTTCAAGTGGTTAAAAATAACTAAAATTAATTATATACAATCTATTCCAGAAAATAAAATGAGGAGAATACTTTTCAATTCATTTTATGGAGCTATTACTACTATCCTGATAACAAAGCCATACAAAAACAGTAAGAAAAAAGGAAACTACGAATCAATATTCCCCCTTGAACATAGGTGTAAAAAACCTTTAACAAAATACTAGGAAATAGAAATCACCAATATATAAAGAAAATTATATACCATAACCAATTATGATACCATAACCAATTATTCCAGATATACATGACCAGAATGCATGAATGCTCAACATTCAAAAATTAGTCAATGTAATCTGCCATACTAACAATCTAGAGAAATTCCAAGATTGTATCAATCGATGCAGAAGAATCACTTAACAAAATTCAACATCTATCTATGATAAAATCTCTCAGTGCAATAAGAATAGAGGAAAATGTCCTCAATTTGACAAAGAAAATCTGTTTTTAAAAACGCAAAAGCTAGCATTATACTTAATGTTGACAGACAACGTTTTTTTCTCTAAGACTGGGAACAAGGCCAGTGTGTCCACTCTCACAACTCTTCTTCAACATAATATTGGCAGCCAATGAATAAAGCAAGAAAATAAAATAAAGTCATACAGATTAAAAAGGAAGAAATAAAACTATCCATATTTGCAGATAGTATAATTATGTAAAAATCCAGAAGAATCTCAAATAAAGTTCTAGAATTAATCAGCTCAACAGGGTTGCAAGATGCAAGATAAATAATCAAAATCAAATATATTTCTGTATGCTATCAATGAACATGTGGATGCTGAAATTAAAAATATTATTAACAAGTGCTCAAAACATAAGACATTGTTAGTTGAAAATACAGCAAAATATATAAAAGACTTGTTGGCTGAAAACTACCAAAAAACTAATTAAAGAAATTAAGGAAGATGTGAATATATGGAAAGACATACCATGTTCATGGATTGGAAGATCCGACACAGTAAAGATGTCAGTCCTCCCGAAATTGATATAAAGGATAAATGCAATTGCTATCAAAACTGTAGCAAGATTTTGTGGTAGATATAGATAAGATTACTAAAAAATTTATATGAAAATGCAAAGGAACTATAATGGCTAAAATAATTTTGAAAAAAATATGAAGTGAAAATAATTGACACAACTTCAAGACATTTTATAACCACAGTAATCATGACTGTGTGGTATTGGTTGAAGGGAAGACATGTAAGTCTAGGGAACACAACAGTAAACAGAGAAACAGATACACACAAATATGCCCAAGTGATTTTTGACAAAGGTGCAGGAGCAATTCAATGGAGGAAGGGTAGCTTTTCAAACAAATGGTGCTGGAGTAATTGGCCATTTATAGATGAAAATTCCAAAGTATCTCCAAAAATCTTCTATAACTAATATGCAAGTCTCAAGATAAAATATAAGCATGCAAAAATCAAGTATATTTCCACAACATCTTCAACCTAAACTTCACAGCTTATACAAAAAATTAACTCCAAATAGATCACAGGTTTAAATGTAAAAACAGAGCCATGTAATGTATAGAAAAAAATAAGAGAAAATTTTAGGATCTTGGGCTAAGCAAAGATCTCTTAGACGAGACACAAAAAGCATAATCTATAAAAGAAAAAAATGGTAAACATGGATGTCATCGAAAGTACAAATTTTGCTCTGTAAAAGCCCTTGTTAAGAGGATAAAAAGACAAACTACTGACTGGGAAAAAATCCAATTAGAAAATGTACACAAGTCATGAACAAATATTTCACTGTAACCAATATACAGATGGCAAGTAAGTACATGAAAAGATGCTTAACATCATTATCCATCAGGGGAATGCAAAATAAAATCATAATGAAATATCACTACTTACCCATTAGAATAGTTAAAAAAAAAATAGTGACAACATCAAATACTGGAGAGAATGTGGGGAAACTGGATCACTCATGTGTTGCTGGTAAGAATGTAAAGTTGCACAGTCACACTGGAAAACAGTTTGCCAATTTTTTATAAAACTAAACTTGCACCTACCATGCACCCAGCAACTGTAGTGTAGGGCATTAATCCCAGAGAAATTAAAATGTATGTTTTGTGTCAAGGGTACATGAGATCTTTCTGTATTATTTCTTATAACTGCATGGGAATCTACAATTATTTGAAAATAAAAAGTTCAATAAAAACAGCATACATTTTTAAAACACAAAAGATTTACAGACTTCATAGTCATCTGTTTGCTGTCTCCACAAACCCCACTGCCAGAAGGCAAGTGACAAGAGAGCTGAGATGAGATGTCATAGGTGTTGACCACTTCTGTGTCTCCCACACTGAAGAAGAGCATGGTGGATAGTGGACATTCAAATCTTTGTTGAATATGTCAAGACAGGGACGGGCGCTGCAGAGTGACTTTCACAGATCAAGGTATGTCAGACTGAAGCAAATAATTCCACAGTGCAGGGCCCTGCCCATGCTTTCAAACATGTCTTAAACCCATGATCCACCACTGACAGGTGCCCTGCCTGGCTCTGTTCCAGAATTATTCAAGAAACCTGGAGATAATGTACACCTCGTGCTTGTCGTTTCAGTTCTGCCTTATGAAGCATGTCATTTGGTTTGCCTTGTGAAAATATCATTAAAGCTGTATCCTATAATAAAAATAACGACAGCTGACATTTATTAAGTATTTACAATGTGCTGGACATGTTTCTAAGCATTTTAATCTATTTTCATACAACTTGGTAATTCTGTCATCTTCATTTTTAAGAAACTGAGGAGGAGAGATGTTAAGTAATTAACTGAGAGTTACAAGCCATTAAGTGAAGAGCTATCCAAACTCTGGAGTTTCATTCTTGAACCCTGTAAACCACTCCACTGTGTGACCTCACATAGCACAAGACTGAGTCCTGCATAAGGACAGGGTACTGACCTCCATAAATTCTGCTATCACATAGTGCATGAGGTATTTCAATTACAATTGTTTTGTTTTGTTTTGTGTTTTGTTTTGTTTCAGATAGGGTCTTGCTCTGCTGCCCAGGCTGAAGTGTAGTGACACAATCGTGGCTCATTGTAACCTCCACCTCCCGGAATCAAGCGATCCTCCCATCTCAGCCCCCTGAGTAGCTGGGACTACAGGTGCATGCCACCACACCCAGCTTATTTTTCTATTTTTTGTAGAGGTGGGTTTTCACCATGTTGCCCAGGCTGATCCCAAACCCCTGGGGTGAAGCAGTCCACCTACCTGAGCCTCCCAAAGTACTGAGATTACAGGTGTGACCCACCACACCTGGCTGGTATTTCAATTATAAGTCATTTAAATGCTGAGTGTTGTAAGCCTATAATTCTCTTCTTCCCTTCCCTCTTTCTCTATTTCCCCAACCTTCTTTTGATAGGAGATATTATTTACAAGACAGTTGTTAACTCGGGGCACGTAGAAATATAAAAAAACAATTTTGTAAACCACCAGAAGAAACCAGACAAAAAAAATCTATCAAAGGCCAGGAAAGTAAATAACAGTTATAAACCCTTCTCCACTCTTTTTATAAATAAAATGTTTTAAAATTGCAATGTCAATTAGGGTTTTCTTATTCCATAGAATTTTACATTTTGTGATATTTGGGACAAATGGTTACTCAGTCCTGGGGGTCAACAGACGTCATTAAGTCATTTTATTATAAGAGGAATTTTTTTAAAATTCTTCATTATTGGCCAGGTACGGTGACATGCTTATAATCCCAGCACTTTGGGAGGCCGAGGCAGGCAGATCACTTGAGGCCAGGAGTTCAAGACCGGCCTGGCCAACATGGCAAAACACCGTCTCTACTAAAAATACAAAAAATATTAGCTGGGCATGGTGGCAGGTGCTTGTAATCCAAGCTACTCGAGTGGCTGAGGCAGGAGAATGACTTGAACCTGGGAGGCGGAGGTGGCAGTGAGCTGAGATCGCACCATTGCACTCCAGCCTGGGCAACAAGAGCAAAAATCCATCTCAAAAACCAAACAAAACAAAACAAATAAACAAAAGAAAAAAAAAAAAACACTTCATTATTTTAAGTACTCCATTTCCAGTCTCAAGACAGTGAGTCCCAAGGATGACCTCTGTTTTCTGAGACAGACGGGGAGCAAAGGTGATGGCTGGAAGGAAATACACTGAAAAGTCAATAAAGAACTGGATTGTTTTATATAAAAAGTAGAGTGACTAGATGCAAGGGAGAGACCCGGAAGAAGGAGGAAGTGCAGGCTGGCCGAATGCAGCGGCTGCCTGAGAGGAGGGGAACGAACGAGGGTGAAAAAGGGGGCATGAGGAAATCCATTCTCAAACAAATAATGTGGACCCATCACTGTTTAGAGAGAGCACCAGGAGAAAGATTGGAAATGTTGAAGGAGAAGTTTTTGAGGTTTCATCACACAATGAACAATGGAAACCATTTTCTGGGTCTCTCTACAAAATCCTTAGCAAAATTTCTACCTCCAAGGCATTACCTAGAAAATTCAGACGCTTAGTACAATCTGATAACAAGAAATTTCATATTGTAAGGCATAGACAAAAATGTCTATTAATCAACTCATTAATTTGAAGAGTAAAACAATTTGGTTCATGTCTTAAGAAAATCAGTTCTACTTGTTTGGATTAACATGAAATTTAAAACTAAGTTTGATATTACTTATTACAGCTTATTCTCATTCAACTTTCTTCTAAAACTTGTATAATAGACCACCTTAAACTATTGTACTAAAACCTGCTTTGATGGAGAGTGATTCATGAAAATAAAATCAGAAGAACCTTTGAACTGTCTAGTGAAGAGACTTCAGTTGCCATCAGGGCCTGGACCTCAGAGTTCCCTCGATTCTGCAGCAGGCTTACTTTAGCCCAAGAAGGAAAAGAGCCTGAAGACTCTACCAGTGAGACCGGCAATGACATAGTCAACAGGCAGCAGAACCAAAAGCTAGGATAGGCTCTATGCAGAGCTTTAATAAGTCCAAATACATTGGCTCATTTGAACTTCCCAACCCATGCTCCTACAACTCTGCCTCCTCATGCAGATTAAGAAACAGACCTAAGGCCTCACCATCCTTGTTGCTGGTAAAGTGAAACCAGAAAACAAGACTAAGTTCCATTTTTCCCCAATATCCCATTGGAGAAGGTAGAAATTCTGCCAAGGATTTTGTGGAGAGACCCAGAAAATGGTTTCCATTGTACACTATATGATGAAACCTCAGAAACTTCTCCTTCGACATTTTCAATCTTTCTCCTAGTGCTCTCTCTAAACAGTGATGGGTCCACATTCCTTCTTTCAGAATGGATTTCCTCATGCCCCCTTTTGCACTCTCATTCCCTTCCTCTCAGGCAGTGTTCCTGGATGACTCAGAAAGAGAAACTGAGTCACCAGTGAATCCACAGTGTCAGTCTGTCCTGATTTCTCATCCAGAGTATCAAGTAGCAAACTGCCAGGGATATAAGCTCTTTTTGGGATGAATGCAAGCATCACTGGGTCACTTGCCAGGAAGTCATTTCCAAGCGCAGTAAATTCGGATAATTGAACCTATCTATCCGCCAGTGGAAAGTAAAACCCTTCCCAGTTAGTAGTAACTGACACTCCAGTCACTTGGACAATTGCTCATCTTGGACAACAACTAATTGATACCCTCTCCCACATGTAAACATGTGAATGTTAACCCTCTGCACTTGAATGTACTTTTTGTTTCAACTACTTCTGTAGGTGGAGAAAAAAAGACCGATTAGCTGATTGGATAATAGAGAGCAAAAATAAATAAGAAAAATCCTACAGAAACCATTTAATTTTCCAACAGACACATTCACCGAGTTTGGGTACCAGCCATCCTTTTCCTGATGACCAGTCCCATCACCTGAAAATACTCCCACGAGGAGCTACTTTTCTGGGTTTGGTCCTTTTTCCATGAATCTGGGTAAACCTTTCATCTTCGCGAAAAGCGGGACCCTAAGTTGTTTTCAAAGCTAGAGCTACTGGTATCCATTAGTTGTGAGTCAAGATTGATATGAGATTGTGTTACCTAACAATCTCCCAATAGAGTTTTGTCTCTGACACCCCAATCCTTCTTTGAACATGCTCCAGTCTGTTTTCATTTCCACCCATCCAGAACCAGTAAGGGCAATTTTAGTGTGGCACCACCAAAACCAGAGAGTGGGCTGGCATCTCCTCCATCACTATCAACTTAATATCGCCTCCTCCCAGGCCACCCAAAGTCAAAGGAAACCACATGAGTGTGGGTATATGCAAAGTCTATTGCCCTATAAATGGAATACATCATATTCATACAAGTTGTTCTTCTTCTTCATTTACACCCCACTCTATACCCCACGCTCTGCTGAAATCCTCACTCAGTCAACCTTTCAATGTTACTGCAGACCTGAGCTGTTGAGGTTATGTGTTGATTTTTCTTTTGCCATTCCACCTACATTCCAAACACCTTGTATGAAACCAGCATATTCATTAATGATTTTTCATATCACAAACATTTCGGTCTTGCTATTACAGAGGACCATATAACTCGACGTCCAAACTGCTACATGTCGAGAGTGAGAGACACTGCTATTAATAATTATTCAAGGACTTGAGGCGAGAACTGAGACTATGCTGGGCAAGCCAGGATGTATGATCATGCTGACTACAAGCCTCCTATTATGGAAGCTCTATTTCAATGCATGTGTTATTTTATAATAAAGAGATAAAAGCTGATTAATCCTGGGGCTTATTTTGTCTTTTTCTCATTACTTAGCATTCATTATGCAGGTGTTTCTGGAGAAGGAAAAATTCTTCTCTGGTCATTTTCAATGTTTTAATCTCTGGTCAATTGTTTTTTCTATTTGAGCTAGCTCCTGTCTAAATTGCACTACTTTCGATTTCTCTTTGCCAATACTTCTTTAATTGTATCTTTAATTTTTTTTTTTACTAATGTAGAAATGTTATACCGTAGGTGTATTTGGAATCACGTCTTTCCATTGGGAGGGTGTCTTTTATTTTTAAAAATCTAAAGTTGCTATTTTGAGATCTAATTGCACGGCCTTGAATATGCTCACTGCTCATTCGTTATAACGAAAGCCTTAAACCAAGGCTTCTGGGTTGGGACACACATGCTTGGAAACATTATGCTGCAGCCAAAAGTGTGTATGGGAGAAGAGAGAAAAAGGCTGTCAAGTATCACAGGAGAAGGTGAGCGAGCAGGTGCGCCCTTCTACTGGGTTTTAGAAGCCATACCTGGGTTTTAGACATGTTACATGATAAAGGAAATGCATGTTCTACAAAGATCACTTTTCTAAAGAAAGAAAACAATTTGATGAAGAACAGAAAATAAGATGAGGAGAGTTTCATTGAGAAATTCAAATAAAGTTTAGATTTGGGGAAGAATAATGCATTTATCTGAAAAAAATACACTGATTTGAGAATTTCATCCATGAGGATCATCAAATAAAATAAAAATGGGATTCCACAATCTTGCATCTCCCTGCTCACCTGCCAAAAAAAGCTACAAAGGATAACACATTTTATGTCATGTAAGCAAAAACAAATAGCCTCTCCCTGGGCCAAAAAAAAAAAAAAAGAAGTTGCTTTAAAATAACTATGCTAGTTTGCTAGTTTACATTCAAACTAAAGCTTCCATTAAGGTAGGTTTGTTTTTTAATTCCCCTCAAAATAAACATGTGGTAGGGAAAGTGGTATTTTAAACCAGAAAAAAAAAATATGTTTTAAACCAGAAAAAAAAAAATACATTCGCAAAGTTGTTCAACAATATATGAAGGCTTACTCAAAAACAGGACTCAAAATTAAATCAATAATAAATTGTAGCCATAGTAAAAATGATTTACACACACACATACACAGCTTAGTAAACTCTCTCTTCAAGAGACTAGAAATAAATAAACCAAAATACTCATTATGGTTGTTCCCTTCTTGATGGTGGGATCATAAATAACTTTTTCTTGGATTTTTTCATAGTTTTCCGAACTTTTCACACTTTCTGCCATGAACATATATTACTTTTAAAATATTTTTATTACAAAAAGAAACAAATAGGAGGGAAAAACAACAGCAGTCAAAAGACTAACAGCTCCCTGAAAGCTTTTTAAACAAAAATTGTGAGTAACAGCATTGTCTGTTTGCTGCACTCCACTGCCATCCCTTGAACGGAAAATCTTTGATATTATGGGAATCCCATACATGGTAATATCAGGACATTCCCATATTAACTTGGCAAACTCAATCAGATCCACAAAGGCAGGATAGGTGGCTTAGGCTGAACACCTTCTAACAGTGCTGGGTAGATGGAGGTGCGCTGTCACAGCCTCAGCACAGACAACACAAACCATATACTCCATGCCTGCAAACCACCCAGCTTGTTCCAATGGCTTATGTTCTTTGGCCATGTGTGATGTGGTCACAGTCACATGCCCTAGTGGGTCCCATGCATCCTCATGGGTGGAGAGCAATGTCTGAAGCATTCACACCAGCTGTGGGGAGCATGCACTCTTCTCAAAGACTCACATGAAGGCTTCACACTAAAGAGAAACATGCTGTCAGAACAGCCACCACCATTCCCTGAGTGTTCTGTGCCTCTAGAAGGATTCAGACTCTGCTTGAATTGGCAGTCTCTCCAAGTCGTGAGGAATATCCATCCAGCCATGTGCCACGTGCTGAATTCATTTTTGTCCATGGAACAGCTGAGCCTCTTCAAGTTCCAGGAAGCAGTTAGTGGAGGGTTTCTCCCTCCAGCCCTTGCCTCCACTTCTATTTTAATGGTAGACATGGACAGAAGGAAGGCAAAGCAACAAAGCCACCCTTTCGTCAAGGGAGAGAATAGCCACAATAACGTCCCTTTGCAAACCGCCTTAGTCTCCCGGTGTTAATGAATCTCATTAGGATGTGCAGGTGTGTGACCTCCAACTCCTAAGATTTTGATGCATAGAGCTCTTAGGGAGTGTATTTCATTTACTAAAAGTGGATGCCCTAATCATTAGTGTTATCGAGCCTTTTTGTTAGAATCAGAGTTCAGGAAATGCAGCAAATATAATGGGTGCTGTCTCTCATTATGCTGGCTTGGCTCAGCCTGGGTCAAGCATCCGCACCCCACCCCTCCCAAAGCAAGAGCTGTATACATCAGTTCTCTCAAAATGATTTGTTCAATTAGCTAAAATTGAAATAATCAAGCTGAATGGGGTGGGGCAAGTTGTCATAGCCATATTTCTGAGATAAAACTATAAGATCACTAGGTCAAAATTGCCTGCAAGAGAGCAATTTTGTGAAATCCAGTTCTGGCACACATTCCTGGCACCAGGTTCTAGCTGCACCACCCGTCTTAGAGACAAGCACAGATGCCAGGCACGGTGGTTCACACCTGTAATCCCAGCACTTTGGGAGACTGAGGTGGAAGGATCGATTGAGGCCTAGAGTTCAAAACCAGTCTGGGCAACAAAGTGAGATTCTCTCTCAAAAAAAAAAAAAAAAAAAAAAAAAGCAAGCACAAGTATTCAACAAAACTATTCTACACAACACACATTCTCTGTCCTTCTCATTTAGTGCTTGTCATTTACTCTCTTGACTTGCTAACCACCCTCCCTGAGTGTGTGTCCTTCCCATGAGAATAAGATCTAGCTTTTCTATCTGTGCTTCTGTATGCACCATAATTATGTGTGCATTGATCTTCTACATGAAATCTAAATGTAGATGAACACAAAGATTGAAATAAGTAGCACGGCTTCAGGGAAGGAGCACAGGCTTTGGAGTCTGAAGGCATGCAACAACTCACTGTATTTGCTACTCTGTGTGAAATTCAGATTCCTCATCTTTAACATGGAACAATCGTCCATATCTTGCAGGATTGTTGAGATTATCAGAGGTCACGAGTGTGTCACATTAAATGGTAGCTGTGGCTATTACACTATTTTCCCCACTAGAAATAAAGCTTCTTTTCCTCGGGTAAAACTGCATCATGTATACAGCACCACTGTTTTTTGTTTTTGTTTTTGTTTTTTTTTAAGTTTCTTATTATATAATTATCATTAAACCATTAAATAAAGATTTCATAAAACCCCTCTTCATTGGGATGCTGTGGGAATTGGATACAGAAAGAAGTCTCTACCCTCTCAGAAGTTAGACTCTAATTGCAGAACCCAGACTAGCACATCACAGAAGCCCAAAAGCCAGTGGTACAAACCTATGCACCTTGCCCGGTAAGTGCTGGTCTCTTGAGTCGAATAAAGATAAGGACAGGAGGGTGTGGTGAGTGGTGACAACTAGGAGAAGATGGGGTTTATTCTGCAGACTCCATCATCCAGGGCCCTAGACGACCTGGGTTTGTGAGCTGTGTGGGTGAACCGAGTCCGTAAATGAAGGAGAAAATGAAGGCAAGGGCTCAGTGGGCCCCGAGTGGCACACAGGTGGACCTTGAACAGCAACAGCAGGACTATCGTTTTCAACAAAGGAGGGTTTTAGATTTTGTAATGGGCATTTTGCCTGGGTTTTTTTTTGTTTTGTTTTGTTTTCCCTGGGGCTAGTGGTGAGGATTATTTTACTTATTTCAGCCCCAAGAACCACATGGGGGACTCTTCCCGGTCAGCTGAGCTTGTTCAAAACTGTCTCCCAGGAAGGAAGTTGCCCATGAGCCTATTCCATGTCCCTCCTCCTGCCACAGGACACGGGCAGCAACAATGATGAGGCCCTGAGTTGGTGTCGCGAACTCTAAGGGTGAGTAATGGTGCCATCAAGGTGGGACTGCCCTGGCACTGTGCCTTGGCCAGCACAGGACCAGGAGGCCGGAAACCCGGTTCTGGTTCCAGCCCTGCCATCCACCACCTCACCCAAGCCCCAGGACTGCCCTGGACCGGGCCATTTGTAACCGTCACAGAAGGCCCACACCACTCTTTGGAACATATGTGATGTGATGCCCACACACTTGGGCCTGAAATAAGGGAAGAAATGGCAACCACAGTTCTGATGTCTGCCTTCTCCTGTTAGCCTGTGGGGGAATCCCGACATCTTAGAGCAGGATGGTCCTTTAGAGGCTCCGCAGATGAGGAGCTGCACCTGCTGGCTGGCTGCTCACTGCCCAGTGGACAGGACGGTGGGTAGAGGAGGCGCCATGCCAGGAGGCACAGCCGCTCCAGCAGGCTCCCGTGAAGTCATCGATGTTATATTTAACCTCATCACAGTTGGGCCAGCAGCCGGTGCACCAGACATAACTGGCTCCAGGATGTTCCCCACATAACTGAGCACAGTTCACAGGCTGGTTTAGGTCACCGTCTGGAGGCGCCAGAAAGAAGACATCCTGGCACTGCAGAAACAGACAGCAGCCCATCCATGTAGGAAGAGATCCATTTAGGGAGCTATGGCCGGGCACTCTACACCCAAGAATTCCATGAAGTAAAAAAAACTAAGGCTACAAAGAGAAGTTTCTCACAGTCTTCTTGTTAATAAGCAAAAGAACCCGAATGTGCACTCGGTTCTGTCTGACACTAATGCCATGAGGCGATTTGCTTTGCCGTGTTTTGTTCATTCACCCCAACTGTTTCATACGCTGCTGTTGCCCTTAAATCCATTTTGGGATTCGGTACCTGTAAGATGCCAGAATTATAGTTCCTTCAAGTTACTTTTTATACCCAGTCTCTACCTAAACAGGTTCTGTTCAGCCGAGCTTGTTTGGCCCGTGCACCCTGACTATGTAATTGGCATTTGCCACATCAGAAGTGTGGGAAATGCTCAGTGGATGTAAGTGCAGAGCAGTGGCACTGGTTTATCCCAACTTGGAGATGCAGAGAAGAGCTCCTGGCTACAGGGGATGGACAAGACTTTGGGATTAAGATTGAAACAGAGACCAGGCATGGTGGCTCATGCTTTGGGAGGCCAAGGTGGGAGGATCACTCAAGACCAGGAGTTTGAGAACAGCCTGGGCAACATAAAAAGACCCTGTCTGTACCAAAAAAAAAAAAAAAAGTTGCCAGGTGTACTGGTACACACCTATGGTCACTGCTACTCTGGAGGCTGAGGCAGGAGGATTGCTTAAGCCCATGGAGGTCAAGGCTGCAATGAGTTATGATCACGTCACTGCACTCCAACCTGGATGAGAGCAAGACCCTGTCTCTAAAAACAAAACAAAACTAAAATTTTTTTTAAAAACACATTGAAAAAGGAGGAGCAGGAGAGAGGGACTGTGGGCAGAGGGGAGAGCATGACTGGAGGGGGCTGGAGGGGCAAAGGGGCCGTAGTGCTGCCATGCTGCTCAACCTCTTTGCAGTTGAACAGGAAAGCCCAGGCCCCAAGTCCTTCACCCCGTGAACCAATCCAAGAGGATCAAGCAAGTCAGGGCCCCACGGGGTCCCTCGCCCTCTGTGCACGGCCCATGCTGTGCCCCTCCTGGACTCTCACCTTCTGGTCTCTCCTCCATTGCTGCTCAGATTCTGCTATTCCTCAAGGACCAATTCCTACGCTGCCTCTTCCCTGAGAAGCTCCCAGCTCCCAGCAGCTGGAATCCATATCCCACTGCGCTATGTGGGCTCTTTTAGCTCCCTGAGGGAAAATGCACCTGGCTCAGCACTGTGGCTCTGGAAGCACCTTCCCACCTGGTCCCTGAGGTACAACAGATGATGCAGGAATGTCCACAGGAGTAACTGAACTAAACTCCGGGGCGGATGGATGCGGCCAGTGACCAATGTGCAGGCAGGACAGGTTAGAAGGTTGTTTCACTCAGACATGAGGATTTGGCCTCATAGGAGAGGACAGTGTGTCTAACAAAGCCTAGTGCCAAGTGGGAGGCAATATGCAGCAATGTGAGTGACTTGGGAGCAGGACAGACCTGAGTGACTGCATCGTCCACCCCTGTCTAGCTACAGAGGATTCTGGGGGAGCTAAATGGATTGTGTGAAAGAAAGGCATTCAGTACACTCTAAAGCACTCTGTAAATGTGAGCTAAAATCCTGACAAATGTGAGCTGCAGAATCATTATTTGTCCTTTCCACGTGGCTTCAGGTCATTGAGGACTGAAGCTACAGATAGTTTTCTGAATCTGCACTCAGAGTTGGGTCATTTGAGGCCAAACAATGACTCAAGGGCTGGCCCTTCATGAGGGCAGTGGAAGGAGCTGGCCCTGGCAGGTAGTGCCCAGGGCTGCCTGGAGTCTCGTCCACGCCCTGTGCCTCCATCTCCCTGTCTCACATGAAGGTCTGAGGGTTCACAGACCATCTCCAGATTAGCAATCCACAGTTATAAAAGTTCTAGGATGAGAACCCCAGGGTCTCAGGGTTGCCAAAAATACACAAGCAAGTGACACCAACGGCTTCTTTCTTTTCTTACTGCTCCTCTAGTTCCACAAGTTCTGTCCAACTGTCCCACGAACAATGATTACTGACCGTGTTTGTTTGTCCTGGCTGCCATAACAAAACACCACAGATGGGTGGCTTATCAAGTTTGGTTTCTGGTAAGGTCTGACATCTTGTCTTATAGACAGCCACCTTCTCCCTGTGGCCTCATGTGGCCTTTCCTCTGTGGATGCATGGCAAGACAGCCCTGGCATGTCTTCTTACAAGGACACCAGTCCTGGAGGATGAAGGCCCTACCCTTAACTCTTCATTTAACCTTAATTGCCTCCTACGTGCCCTATCTCCAAACACAGTCATATTGGGGGCTGGGACGTCAACGGATGGATTGCAAGGGACGCAGCTCAGTCCACAGCAGTGACGAGCCCCAGGATGTTGTTTCCTCCTTGCACAGCCATCAAAGCATACAATCAGTCCTTCTTTCCTGCCCTATCGCACAATTCCACATAGCAAGGACCGTGGCTAGGCCCCTTTCTGCAAATGCTGCAAAAGAAATCCAGGTGCACCTCAGCAGTCTTTTCGGAAGAGAGTAGTTGTAAGCTCAGGCTCCTTGCACGGGGTTTCAATAAAAAGGTACTAAATCAAGAGAGGCGCGATCAAACAAACTCCACGTTCTCACCAGGAAACCTCCCTGGTGGGGAACTGAATAGAGGAAATTGCTTATGTTCAAACTGAGCCTCTGAATCACAGGGCCATTATCACACCCACTAAAATCCCTACTGTGCTTTGGACAAGAATCAGGGACCTGCACAGCAGGGTTCTGGAAGTATTCCACTGGGGTACTTCACCAGGCCCAAGGGCCTCCCTGCCCGCCTTCCTTTGAAACACTATTAGGAGACTGGGGCATTTCCAAAGTTGACTGAACCATGTTTTCAATCACATTAATTACATTAAATACACAAACAAAAACTCCACCTCCCTCCGTGTGCCAGGCTCTGAGCTAGACCCTGGGGAGCCCTCAAAAAGCCCTGAAGACTTCTTGGAGGGAGAAGAAACTCACCACAGCTGAGACTTTGTAAAGCATCAAACCACACGAGCCTTGTGTCAAAGGGCACTTCCAACCACGAAAAGCTGATGTGAAGGAAAGACCAGAGGGAGGGACCAGCAGGGCGGCTCCAGAAGGATGGTGAGCTGAACCCACAGCGAGGGAAACTGCACAGCGAGAGGGAAGAAAATGCCCCAAAACAGACCTGGCAGCCACACCCTCAGCAGGCTGGAAGAGACAGAACTGTAAAAAGTGTGTTCAGTCCACTGGTGGCGATTTGACCTCCTTCACGCAGAACTGGGAAAAGTGAGTTTGTCCCATTGGTGGCAACTTACCTCCTTCACGTGTTGCCAGCACCTTGGAGCCCGAGGAGCTGAGAAAAATAGTCCATTTTCTGATCTCAACGCACACAGCAAGATTCGATAGGGACAGCAGCAGCCTGGGGGTGGGAAACACAGCCAGCGCAGGCGCAGTGAGCATCCGCCCTGGGACCCGGCACCGGCCACGTTGCGTTCTCTGGGCCTCGGCTTCTTCACTTGTGAGATGGGGAAAGAAACCAGCAGTCCCTCCTACTTGGTGGAGTCCTTGCAAGAATCAGATGAGAAAATGGATGTAACAATAGGGTGGGACCTCAGGTGCCCTTGTGGCTGCAGGGCCGGCCGGCACCACTCAGCACAGAAACTGCAGCAGAAGAAACAGAGCAGCAATGTGCACCCGTCCATTAAAGCCCTAGTTCTGCAGCCGGAGAGACCCCCTGCATTCTTAACCTCAGCTCAGCCGGTTACTGGCTTGGAGAGGTCACTTTACCTCGCTAGACCTGTTTCCTCACTCATTAAAAAGAGACGACCCCCTACACTTCCTAGGATTAAATGAGGCAATGATTGTAAAGCCCCCAGGACAGCTTGGCAGAGGATCATTTGTTCCGTTAACAGGAGCTACTTTTATTAGTACGGTGGTTTTCATTATTATTGAGAGGGACCAGTTACTTATCACCCTCAGAAGCCCAGGCGCACATTCAAAGGAGAAACCGAGGGAGTGCGGGCTTGAGCTAGGGATTCCAGAGCTGCTTGCTCCTCCCTCCTCTGCTTCTTGCTTTGCTGGGCGCCCTGGTCTCCTTGGTCTTCCAGATCTTCCCCGAGTTGTTCCCTCTGTCTGGAAATTGCTCCCCTCTGTGGGGCGTGGTCAATTTCTGCTCGTTCTTGCCAGGTGTCACTCATCCACGACACCTGCGTGAGTGTCTAAACCTCGCCATCCCTGCTACACCTGCCTTCAGTTCTCTATTCGCTCTCCGGATGGTAAGCTCTGTGAGGGCAGGTGTATTAGTTCCCCCAGACAAGCAGGACAAAGAGGATGGGAGAGAGAGAGGTTTTAAGAAATTGGCTCATGTGATTTGGAGGCTGGTAAGATCGCAAGACAGGCCCAGGGGAGTGCTGACGTCACAGCTTGAGTCTCAAGGCCTTCTGGGGGCAGAATTCCCCCTTCCTCTGAAGACCTCAGGGTTGTTTTCTTTTTCTCTTAAAGGCTTCGACTGATTGGATGAGGCCCACCCACACTGCGGAGGGTCATCTGCTTTCCTCAAAGTCTACTGATCTAAATGTTAATCTTATCTAAAAATACCTTCACAGCAGCATCTGGACTGGTGTTTGGCCAAGCGTCTGAGATGGCCCAGTCATGTTGACACGTGAAATTAACCCTTGCAGCAGGGCTGGCCCTCCCTTCTTAACCTCTGTGGCTATCACTGAGCAGAGGACCTGACATTAGCAGGTGCTCAATAAATATTTGTCAAATGAACAGATGGATGGATTCGTGGTTCTATATAATCACTTAGAAACTATCATATGTCAGAGATAATCTGTTTTAAAAATCCACTTTTAACTGGTTTGGCACTCAACAAATGGACTTTTGGAATAAAGCATGTGTTCTATTTCGAGTCTTCCTCTTTGGACCCCAGAGGTCGGCAGCATCCACAGTCCAGACCAGCTGCCCCTCCCAGGCCTGGCTCACACCACATTGCAGAGAACACCATTCTCTGGAGGCCAGGATACGAAAGGGCAGGAGACACTCGACTCCTGCCAAGAAACTAGCCACTGCTCTTCTGCCTCAGGAAACAGCCAAGGCTGAGAGGAAGCCCCTGCAGGTGTCTGTTCCAGGGGCTTCTGTGTTTATTAGTATTCCCATGAACTGGGAAAAACAATGGTGCAAAGCGAGCTACCCAGTGTGTTACAAGTTGTTTGGAAAACACACTTGTAAATGTCTGGTTAGATAATTTACATGAATGTGCCTCAGATACAAAATGACTCTGGGCCAGGCTGGTGTGGCTTATTTACAGTTAGCCTCCTTTCCTGTTGTCGCATCTTAAACATTATGTGGGATAAGGCTTGGGATCACAGAAGCTCATCTTCTAGGGAACGAGATGTTTGCTCCAAGACAGAATTCAGATCAGAGAACTGCAAAATTGATGAACTGGAAGGATCACGGAGATATCTGAACACCAGCAGACAAAGCAAGAGGCCCAGGAAGGCCAAGTGCTGGGCTCAAAGCCACAGGGCAAATTCATCCCAGAGCCAGAACCAGGGTCCAGTTCTCCTGGCCCTGTTGCTCAGGAAAGTTACAGCCTGGGTGGACTTATGAAAGTAACCAGTTAGACTATAATTTGCAAAGATAGAAAAATGCCTTCTGGTCTAAAATTCAAGTCACAGTTTAGACCAGAGATAAAGTCCATGATTTCTCCCTTGCTAAAACCAGTATTTATGGCATTTGAGTGAGCAGTAAATTACTAGTTGCAAGCAAAAAATGTGCTTTCTACATGTTCACAAACATATCATCACCTCCAATACTACATCACTATAATACAGTATATGGCAAATTAGCCTGTTATATTTGGGGTAATTTAATCAACTGTCTAATATATATTCTACCAACCCATGTATGTGACTCGTAATTACAGTGTATTGACTCAGATAACTTCATATTAATGGGCCAACAAACCACTTTAAAATGAATATCAGCCTTACCTCATATATACATGTTGATTTTGTAAATGTGTGACTGTAGGATGAGATCTAAATGTGCAAAAATACATTTACCTACCAGAAAATTCCAGTGACATTTGGTTTCAGAATGATGAGGAAAAGCTCCAAGACCCACGGTAGAGAAAAGAATATATCCGTTCCAGAGCGCCATTCATCCAACTCATGGAGACAACATTTTCCTCAGTATCTTTTGAGGTACAGGGTTTCAAAAATTCAATTTCCTTACATATAAAAATCGCGCACACACACGTGGGCAATCAGAACCTTTTTGGAGGGTCGGCCTGGTAGACAAGCACATGACTATGAGGTCACACTTGAGCTATAAGAAGACAATGTCTGTGGAGCTCAGGAGAAGTTGCCTTTTACTGACCCATGTATGTTGTATGTTATATCAAAGAAGAATATTTTCTCAACCCTTTAGGAGGGCCTTGCCGGGCAGCTCTTGTTTGTGTGGGATGAGGTTAAGTGAGCCATGCCTTGTGTAAGGAGTGTTCTGTACCTTGCAGCTCTCACCTCAGGAATTCGTTTTCAGTGTGGACTCACTCATCATCTTCCTTTTTCCTCTTGTGCTGGGACGACACTGTGTCGGTTCAGGAAAAGCTTAGACCATGAAAGGGCAAATGCCTAGGGTTTGAGCCCCTAACAGTCCCTGCTACCCCATCGCACCAAATTGCCAAATTCTTCCTCTCTTCCCTGCAGCATTGACAAGGGTTTCTGCTGAATGCTTCCTCTGTCAGAGCAATTCTCCTTGGTACTGTCAATTTGCTAACCCTCCCACTCCCCTTTCTAGCCCAACCCTTTTGATTGTTTTTTAATTAGTTTTGTTGACCAAAAAAGAACAAGAATTTTACTCTTAGCTGCTTTGGCATCATAAGGTAGCATTAACTGTGATTGCCACAAGCCCAGCTGAGGTTCAAAGAGGTGCAGAGACACCATTTCCCCTGTCCGTAAATACCTCCAATGTTTGCAGGAGCACTTTCCCATCATCACAGAGCATCAAGCGAGAAAAACTCAGTCTTCTCCTGCTGGAATTCCCAACAAACTCCATCACTCAACCAAAGACAACCATCAATGTTTCTATGCAGGAGTCCTTTCCTGCTTTTCTCAGGGAATGCATATATTTCTGAATCCCAAGTCCTAAGAAAAATAAGTTGTGAAAACAGGAAAATTGGAGGAACTATCATAATGTTCCTACAAGAAATAGAGTTAACTATCAAGACATTATTGGTTCAATGGAAGCCACTGATTCAAGTTGAAAAACAAGAGCAGAAAATGTCTTATGTTAGAGTCCAATGTTAGGGTCCAACTTTCTGGAAATCAGGTCGGAGCAAAGAACTGAGAAGCAGGGTAATGTAAGCAGTTGATTTTGCCCATAGCTGTTACTATAAGAGTGTGTTCTGGCCCTGTCTGCTGCTAATGGTGTGTCATTGTTACAAACAAAATAAATATTAATACCTTTATACACAGAGTATACTTTACACAAATCCTATGAGTGGTGTTCCAAGAAATAACAAGTTTTGGAAGCAAGATAAATCCTTAAATTGGCAACACTGCCATGATTCTGTGTAGTTCTGTTAACCATGCTGGGAGACCCAAGTGTTACATTATTGGAATAATACCCCAAGATATTCTCTAACATTTTCCAATCTTTGAATATTTACTAGAGGCTACAGTTCCTTGTGAATACTTTACTAGGAGAAATGCAAAGATAAAACATCAATGTGGAATACTTCTACATGAAATCAGAAATTGATATAAAATTCAAATTAGCAAAAGTAATATGGCTTTCAAAGGCAAAACCAAAACCAGGACCAGTAGAAAAAATATTTTCACTGTTAAAATAGGGACAAGCAATATGCCCCCAAAAACCAAATTGAGGGTGCTTTTGGTTATTATTCGACCAAATCAACATGAAATAGAAAAAATTGTCTGCATCTTGGATATTTGTTATAAAACATGGATCAAAACTATTGCACACAGCAGTTGATGTTTTGAGTGTTTTAAAATGTTATTTTTAAGAATGGCAACTTTTAGATACTTAATATTTTGATAATATCTTTCCACTTTTAAATAATTTTTGTTTTGTGTACATTTTGTGTTCAAGTTCTCTCAATGTTTTTATTATCAAATCGTTCTATCAAAGAGATCACTCTTGCAGTTATCAAAATATTTCATCTTGTCAGCAATACATCACTTCATAATCATAATAAACCATGCATTGGTTATTATATATTTTGTTTGCAAAAAGTTTCTGAAAGTTTTATTATGGCCCTATTAAAAATGATTTACTATTTATTAGTACGATCACTCATAATTAATTTAAAATACTTATATAAAATATTACTAAAATATAAAACTAACTTACAATTTCAGGTATTCTCTAGAATTCTCAGGAATTCCAGCTTCTTATTCTCAAGTCCCAAATATTAATATTTGTTGGGAGTGTGAAAACACTATGTACAATGGTGCTTATGTAGATTTTGTAATGTAGATTTTGGCAGACAGAAAGTACAAGTTTCGCCAAGTAACATTATCCAGCATTGTAATAAATGCTAATATGAAAAGGCACGCAAACTTAAGGTTTATAAAATGAAAGCCACATTGTCTTGATGATATAATAACATAAAGGTAACATGTCTCTTCCAACTTACAGTACTTATTTAGAGCTAACTTTTATTTCACTTAGAAATGTGTGGAGTTCATCTCTATAAATAGTAATAATTATCATTTAAGTAGAAACTTAAATCCTTTGAAACTTAGGTTCCAAACTAACATGCATTCTTTAAATCATTTTACACATCATATCCCTTGATATTGGTGGTGAGAAAAAAGAATGAAAACAAAGAAATAGAAAAGAGGCAATTCTTATATAATCTCACAGAAAAATAGATTTCCTTGAAAACAGTTTTTGGAGAGAAGCCTTGGGTCTGAAATAATTCAATAAAATAAACATCCTCTGAGCTATTCCTAATTTATCTCTACTTGATGGTGGTTGCAGATTGGATTCTCCAGGAAGCAGATGCCCAGATGGAGGTTGAGAGTCGATTTGCTTTGTTAGAGACCAACACCTATTAAGAAAGAAAAGGGAGGACGCAAGATTGGGCAGGGGAGCTGGCAGAGAGCAACGACAAATGATGAAACAAAGTCTCTGCCAGGGAAATCCGGGGCTAAGGTTGTCTTTGAGGAGCCCCATGTGAGGCAGAGTCGGTTCCTTCTTGTTACCACCACTTTGCAGGGGTAACAGGTCGGGCTGCCCTGAGAACAGCATGACTCAGCAAAGCTGAGGCAAACCTCCCAGCAGCTGCAGCTGGAGGCTGTGAGTTAACCAGACTCTATGCCTCAGGAAGCAAGTCCTTTTCTTTCTTTCTATCTTTCTTTCTTTCTCTTTCTTTCTTTCTTTCTTTCTTTCTTTCTTTCTTCTTTCTTTCTTTCTTTCTTTCTTTCTTCCTTTCTTTCTTTTCTTTCCTTTCTTTCTTTCTTTCTTTCTTTCTTTCAATTTGAGATCTTGCTCTGTTGATCACCAGGCTAGAGTATAATGGTGCAATCATAGCTCACTGCAGCCTCAACTTCCAGGGCTCAAGTAATCCTCCCACCTCAGCCTCCTAAGTAGCTGGGACTACAAATGTAAGCCACCACGCCCAGCTAATTTTAAAATTTAGCTCTCTCACTGTGTTGCCCATTGTGGTCCTGAACTCCTGGACTGAAGCAATCCTCCCATCTAGGTCTCCCAAAGTACTGGGATTATAGGTGTGAGCCACCGTGCCTAGCCAGCATGTCCATTTTTTAAAGGGAATCTGAACAGCACACCTCTGCATCTGCCATACAGTAAATAAGACCAAAAAGGCAAAAACAAAAGGGTCTTACATTCTTTCTCATGAACAACAGAACCTCAGTAACCACTTGAAAAAGTTATCTAACAAGTACAATGTATATGGAAACTTTTTAGGAATTGGAACTACTTTTGATATGTACATCATAATAAAATAGTAGCAAATTGAAGTATAAATGATATTCTGGGATATTGATGGATTCCAATATATGTACATTTCTTACTAAACCAGAAAAGTATAGGAATGTTGGCACTAGATTACTGACATTAATTGGTGTGCAGCAAATAAAACTATATATTTTCTCCATCTCTTCCAGGGGTCACCTTATATTTGCAAAGGCTCAATGAGATAATAGGCCAGATTTGTAAAAGGTACTCTCCATTTTGGCCCAGGCAATTAAACAGAAACACAAAAACTGCCCCCACAATTGCCTAATTGCAGGTGCAATCAGTAACTGGCAGGTGCAATTAGACAGGAACCCTCATTCAGGAGCTGTGAGTGACAGATTAGTCAATTATTCAATAGTAGACACAACGATTTTCACATGCAATTTTGTATTCAAAGCTATTCAGACTTTAAAATTGATAAATGATGGGAAAGACTCATGAAAAAAAGTCTTTCCCAAACTAATTGTCTATCACTACAAAAGAAGAGACTGATTTGATTCTTGACCTCACCTATGAACTTGAGTCAACAAAAGAGAGCAGTCCAATCCCCAGCTTAACTCAAATTTCTTAAGAACCCTTTGAGGAATGAGAAATTCAGGATCGTCTTAGACCTTCTAAGGCCTCTCCTCACCTTAGCAGACCTTTAATACTCCTTCTGTCAAAGCGCATGACATTGGAGTCAATCTAAAACTTGCCCTGCATGAATCATTTATTCAGCAAAAATGGTTAAGAGCCATCTCTGTATCAGGGACTGAGATATGAGTGATGGGACATGATCTCTGCCAAGAGGTTATGAGATGCAATAATTGAAGAGATGTGAGGGCAGAGACAGAACAGAAGGAACCCCACCCTGCCTAGAGTAGACTGGCAGACTCCATGGGGTAGGAGCAGGCATTGGACAGAGTTAAACAACAGGCTGCAAAGCAAAGGGGTGTATATTTATGTGTGAGTATAATCACCTGTCAATCATCAGAGCTAAAATGCCATCTAATAATAGCATATTCCATTTCACAAATTACTTTAAAATGAATAATTCTTCTTTAAAAAGATGATTCTACTACATTGATTAGGGTAAACTAAATGCTTTAATAAATATACCTAAACATATGTTTTGACTCAAATGCCACAGAAATCCATTTGACAAGATAATAGATTTCAAGTCAAATAATCAATAATTTTTTCAACTATAAAAACACTGCATATCATAAGTAAAAGACAAAGATCATCAGCCTGAATTTACGAAAAGCACAATCCAACTATACGCTGCTTATAAGAAACATACATAAGTATAAAGAAACAGAAAGTTTCAAATAAACAAATGGAAAAATATATATATACCATGTAAACACTAATTTTAAAAAAGCTATTCTAATCACAGAAATACCAGACGAAGGGTACATTTCATTATGACAGCAGGATCAATCCAACAAGAAGACATAACAACCCTAAATGTGAACACACATAATAATAAAACCTCAAAATATATAAATTTAAAAATTGGCAGAACTAAAGGCAAAATAAATGAATTCACAATCACAGTTAGAGACAGTGAAACACCCCCCAGTAACCTGATGAAACAAGCAGCCATAAATATCAGTAGAGACACTGGAAATGTGAACAATACAAAAACATGTGATGTAATTAGCATGCATAGAACACTACACCCAACAACTAAAAATACACGTTCTTTTCAAGTGCACTTATTCTAGGGCTAGCTATGTCCTACTACTAAGGCATGACGCATTTGGTATCTCTGAATGCCCCAAGCATTCAGTGAGGCCTATTGACTTTGGCTAGATAGAATCTGAACATCTCCCAACCTATGTCAGCTCTAGGAATCACACAGTTTACATCTTCCCAGTCCTCCTTGCCTGGCATCATGGAATTTCATACTCTGCATGTTCACTTTAGTGATCAGCAAGGGAACCAACAGAAAACCAGCACAGATCTCTGGCACTCTTTCCCTGCATGGCTCTTTCTGGTATCCTGTCCCACCAGTTCCAGCACCTCCACCTCCTTGAGCCTTGGTCTCTGTCTTCTCAGCTCAGCAACACCACCATACTCTGCTTGGAATCCTCTCCTTACACTGAGGTTGAGAAGGTGCTTCCGGGCGGGAATCCACGGCTGTTGGTTCACCTCATTTGTTTCCGTTACCCGCAGCCTATTCTCCAGGGTCTGACAAGAGTTGTTTGATAGTGTTGGTTCAATTTTTTACTTGTTTAGAGCAGAATAGTAAGTTTGGACCCCATTATTTCCTTATGGCTGCCTGGGTTTTTTGAATCCCTTTAAAATATTTTGTTGATCATTGATGTGTTTGGGCTCACTAAACAATTTTGATAGAAGTATTTTTGTCCAGTTTCACCATTGTAGTGCTGTTCATTTTGCATATTGCTGGGAATATACTTCATCTTTGTGACACCATACACAAAGTCATAGGCTCTGAAGGGCAGAAATGTTAGAATCTTGTAGTAGTTGAATTCAGATCTAAAAGGGTACCTAAAAGGTCTAATCCAACCCCTCATTTTTAAAAGTGAAGTAGTAGAAACTGACTAATTGTTCATTGATCTGTTTCCCCTTCTTCCTGGCCCAAACTAGAATGTATTTACCAGCCTGATGTGCAATTGAGTATGACCATGTGATTCACTGCAGCCAATGAAATATGAACAGATCCCACACAATCGTCAACTCTTTTCTCATCTACCAGCTCGATTACTGAATGTCCATGTGGAAGACTGGAGAGCACACCCAACTGGCCTTTGTGCAAATAGGCAGCCTATCTACTTTTAAAGTGTAAAACCACTGGGAGTTAGCAGCTACTGTTACCTTCACAGAAGCATACATGGGAACTGATGCCTGGAAGGGAAAATGACAGAGTCCATCAGTCTAAGATATTTTTCATACCCAAACTGTTTCCATATTAATTCTATAGCAAGGGCCAAGACCAGGCCTGATGTGCTGTTGAATCATTTTTCAGTACCTACAATGGTGCCTTCTTTTTCTTCTTTTCTTTTTTGAGATGCAGTCTCGTTCTGTCACCCAGGCTAGAGTGCAGTGGTACGCGCGATCTCAGCTCACTGCAACCTTCACCTCCCAGATTCAAGTGATTCTCCTGCCTCAGCCTCGCAAGTAGCTGGGACTACAGGCATGTGCCACCACACCCAGCTAATTTTTGTATTTTTAGTAGAGACAGGGTTTCACCATGTTGACCAGGCTGGTCTTGAACTCCTGACCTCTGATGATCCGCCTGCCTCGGCCTCCCAAAATGCTAGAATTACAGGCGTGAGCCACCGCGCCCAGCCAATGGTGCCTTCTTAATGTAGTTTTTCAATTTTTATATACTATATGCCCCTAGAATATGATGAAGGGAAAAAGGCTCATTCCACTTTCCATATGCCCTAAAATAGCAGGGCCAATCAGTAAACACCTTCATAACATTTACCCTAAGCATATCTGGCCAAGCACATGAAAGGGAAAAAGATCTTCATCAGAAATTGTAATCCAGAGTAGGCTGGGGGACTTTTTATAGTAGTAGCTATTTGCCCAGTAATTTTTAAAGAAGGGTAAATTATGAAGCTGAGCGAGTAATCAAGTACACCTTCATCTGAAGATTTAAATATCCATAGGTAGTACTCTGTGCAGGACTCACAGATGCCAAAAGTCAACTGTCTGTACCAGATAAGGACCTTGGTCATGTAACTTAGCCTCTGTGCAGCTATCAATTGGTTGCCCTTCAGCTCCAAATCCACCTTTCTTTGACCTGCTTTGTAATGCTCTGAGACTTGGCATTGCCCTCTGTATAATGGGAGATGATATTGACACTTGCTTTCTCTATGTCAAAGAGTTCATTGAGGAGCAAACACAGCTGAGCACCAATGCACCTCATATGGTGCCAATAAACCACCTCTGTATTATTATCATCAGCACACTCGCCCCGATCAGGGGGAACTATTTCACGTCAATACTTCTCTCACAAGACGGAATTTCTGTCCTGGAAACATGTCAGAACTGATGACATACAGTCATATGGAAATAGGAAGCTAACAAGCATTTCTCCTCTCTCCAGTCAAAGCAGCTGTTTCTACACCATTCTGCATTTGCACCTGCCCCCAGTGCTGTAAGTTCTGTGGAAATTCCACCCTGGTGTCAGCCTCACACTGGGAAGAATGAGAGGAAGGAAGGAAACTCTTCCTCGGGCCCCTCTGACCACTGTGGGGATCCAGTGGTCATCAGGGTTGAAATGTTTCCATGTTCAGGGGATGTAGGATGGTTTTCCCTCCTTTTCTTTTATTGAAATAAGCTCTCAAGTCCTGTCATGAAAAGGTAAAGCTTTCCTTTACAGGTGAAGTCCTGTAAGACAGGGCTTGAGAGCAGCACCATTTCTGAGGCTATTTATACACCCACAGTGCCCAAGGGTCAGCTGTGGCCATGAGCATAAAGCCACACAATTGAACTCTGACAAGGCTGACTGATCACTCTCCCCCCAGATTAGTGATTTTCAAGGCAAAGAAGTGCAGGTGCATGGCTTCCTGCAACTGAAATGACTTGACCAGTGAAGACGATGCAGGCACGTATGTCGTGGTTCTCTAACACAGCCAGGACAGTGCAGAGAAAGTCTGTAACTACAAGCTGACCAGGCTGTGGCCTTGTGGCCCCGGAGTCCCAGTCTCCCTGCCAAAGCCCAGATTCACGGACCTCACGCAAAAAACAGGTGTGAGGCAGTGAGGGCGGTAAAATGGCCTCTATTGTTTTTATAATAATCTCTTCTCATTTTCTATACGGCAGCTTTCATTCAGTCCATTAAATGCAATTTCCTGGCATCACCCAAGCTTGAAAGGCCAGATCAAAAGTACGGAGTGTCCCAGCTGTGTGGTCCTCATTCAGACCGAACATTAGCCACAGCCCTTGCAAATGATTTATTCCACTGGAGACATGGAGACACCCTGTGTGCTTCCTGTCTGTGGGATTGGCTTCATTGTTCTCCTGGCACTCCAATTGTGCAGACATTTCCTTCATGCACTCATCTCTCCTACAACAAAACAATTTTCCCCCTGCTTTGATTTTATACCTGTAGGGCACATAAATGGGGAGGACCTTGTGGATCTGGGAGAGACTGCCTGCCCGTGTGAAGAATGTCGCTTTCATCCTCATGTTTTGGGAAATGTAGTAACTCAGAAAGCTGAATTCTGTGCCAACGATCACATTTTAAGATTGCATTTAAGGAACCTAAGAAAGAAGACACAATATGCTTGGTACACCATAGGTGATAAATAAATAGCAACAGTCAAAGTCATGGGGAAGGGCAGGGTGCAGTGGCTCATGCCTGTAATCTCAGCACTTTGGGAGACTGAGGTGGGTGGATTACTTGAGCCCAGGAGTTTGAGACTAGCCTGGGCAATATAGTGAGATGTCATCTCTACAGAAAATTTTAAAATTAGCCAGGCCTGGTGGTGTTTGCCTATAGTCCTATCTACTCAGGAGGCTGAGCCGGGAAGATGGCTTGAGCAAGGAGGGTGAAAGTTTCAGTGAGCAGAGATCGCGCCACTGCACTCCCACCTGAGAGACAGAGTGAGACCCTGTCTCAAAACAAACAACAAAACGAAAATCAAGAAAAAAAGTAACGGGCGTTGGAGGAGCACAGGGGCTGAACCAAGGGCCCTGACTGTGACTACAGGAATGGGCGATGGCCTCTAGCTTCATGAAAGCCCAGAATCAGTGTTCGTTCATCTTCTATGTTCATAATCACACTCATCCTTAACATGTTCTTATACCCATAAAGAGGTGGCAGAGGAAAGAGCACTGGACTAAGGGCCCAAGTCCAAGGTCCTGTTGCTTTACCTTCTTATTCAGCTCAAGTCATCTACTGGCTCTGGTCCCTGTCTGTTAAGATCAGGAAGGATAACCCTGACCCCCTACTTCCCAAGGGTTGTGGCAAGAAGTAAATGAGACTAGGTGAAAAAAAAAAAAAAAAACCAGCAAGTAAGTGGAAAAAGTTGTTTTTATCTATTAAACAAGATCACTAAAAAGGGTAATGAGCTCTTTTGGCAAAATCTGAATTGGCTCCAGAATCCGAGCTCTTCATGAGGACAATTGCTTTTCCCCTTCAAACACTGGCATGTGGCTGTTTCAGCTTTATGGCCTTTGTTTGTGGCTACTTCCCTATAACAAAGCCAACCACGCGTAGGTAGAACCACTCCCTAAGCAGCCTATCCATCCTTCCATTTCAGTTTTCCTTGAAGGAAGTCAAACCATTTTACCCCATACTTTGAGACGGCTGCTGCAGGGCAGGCCGACTGAGGTGGGGGAAATTTGCATCTGTAGAGAATCTCCAGTGATGTAGCCAGGCATTCTCTTTCTAGACCTTTCCTGGATCTAGGAGAAAAACTGAGAGTCTGACACCTTTAAAGGCCTGAAAAGCAGCAGCATCTACTCTCTCTGAGGGCTGCTACCTGAGAGGCTTTATCTACATACCAAGGTCACCTTTGCCACCCAGGCCTCTTCCTTTTCCTTCCCACAACTTGTCTTGCCACTAATCCTAATTTACTACCATAACCTGTTTTGGGCCATGCTCTGAGTCCACATTCGTTTTGCAACCTCAAGAAGCTTCTGTACCTCACTGGGCTTCGTTCTGAAAGTTCCCGTGTATACATGTGATAGAAATGTGTACCCCTTTTCTCCTGTGAATCTGCCTTCTGATGATTTTTCAGCAAACCTTTAGGGGGACAACCCTTGGGCTCCAGACCCTCCTGGAATTTTCTACCTCCAGAATCAGGTAAACTGCATCCTCGTCCTCCAATCTGACTCTTTAGTAACAACTTAAGCTTACCAAGACTTGGCTGCCAAGAAACCTCTGCGTTTCTATGGACTTTCTTGAAGACCCTACTATCAGCAGAACATGTAGGAATGGGGTTATAATGGTAGACCAACAGGCAGTAGGGCAGATATTCTGGCTAGATGAACTGCCCTCTATTCATTCGTGCTCTCAGCAACCTCCTCTTCCTCCAAGAACTCTGAATATAGCCTCATTTCAGGAGAAACTTTGAATTTTGCTGCTGTCACAAAAACTACTGTCATCTGAAACACTCATAAATAGATTTGCTTGCAATTAAGCAACATGAAATAAATGGTGAGGCCAATGATATCAAGAGAAGAGATATCATCTGTTGTTTTTTTTTGACCAAAGAAGCCAAAGCTGTGGAATGCCCAAGTAAAAATTCAGCGTGTGCAGTGGAAGGCAGCATGGCCCAGTTCTCAAACTTTCTTTGCTCAAAGTGCCCCAGCATCTCTGTAATCTGTTTACAGTGCCCTTGTGCCAAAAGAAATTTCTATGGTTCCCTTTATTAAGTACTTCTTTGGGTATAAGCATTTATGTCCTAGGAAGCTAGAAGCCATTTGAAAAACAATACACAAATTGAAAGAAAAGAGGCTATTTTTATTTCATTCTAAAATAGTCCTTTACTAATGGCTGTATATATCCTTAGGGCCCACACAACTTCTCAACCCCTAGACTCAGAGTGGACATCGCTACTCTCATTTCCTGTTTCATACTGATTTTTCCACAATAGGGACTTTTTATCTATGCCACTTCCAAAAATCCAGCTTTGCAAAGATGTATTATTAAAAGGAATACAGCAGGACCCAATGTTGAAACTGAACCATCTCAACTAGTAGTTCACACACTGCCTGACAGATGTTGGGTAGCACTGTGTTTCCCTTGAAAACTGAAAAATTTTCGATAACCTGCAGGGCTTATCTGCATTCACTATAGTCCACTGGGCTGCTTCAGAGCAGGACTGAGAAACCACAGAAATCACAGAGCAGGACTGAAAGATCCCTGGGTGGGGCAGCTGAAGGCCTAGGTTCGAATTCTGACTGCCTCCAGTAGCTGTACAACCTTAGACCAAGTAGCAAACCTTTCTGGGGTTCAATGTTCTATGTATAGAAGGGAGGTGAGAATCCCTAAAGCACAACTTACTCTAGAATTCTCTCCTACACAAAGGTAACTCCAAAGTAATCTGCACATATTTTCAAAAAGATATAGAGAAAGTGTGACCATAAAACTGTGTTCCAGTTCTCCAAACCAGTCTACAGATCTCCTTAAAACAGAGACATGAGCTGTGACCACAGCAATTCTGATATGGGTCTGAGATGGGGCCCTAAATGTGTATTTTTTTAAAGTTCCTCCAGATGATTCTGTTGCCTGGATTAATTTGGGAATCATTTCCTACTGACAACACAGCAAAATCGACAGCCTCGTGCTCCGAAGCACCAAGTCAGCAAAAAATGTTTGTGCATATTAAAATCTATCTCATTATTTGCTTTTAATGATACTTCATTATATTCTCTTTTCCCTTTTAATTTGGTTGCCTCACTCAAGTGGGTTTGATTCCCAGTTTCTGGTCAGAATAGCCATGATGCCTCACCCTGCTGCCCTAGAGTTCACGGAGACAGGAAAACCAGAGTCTCCCAGTGTGGCTGCACCCGATCTCCAGCTGTCCGTTTGCAAAAGATACAAAAACAGTTTCATTTTCACAATAATTTTTTTAAAGACTTCCCCAGATATCTACATTTCTTTGGCAGTTTGACTTCGATGACACAAAAGTTCAGGGTCAACTTTCCAAAAACTAATGAGGAAAGAGCCAGCCAGCTGCTCAGTTGTGTCCTCACTTTCAATGCTGATTAGTGCAAAAGTACACATGAAATTCTGATGCTGACAAATTGTTCCTTTCTCACCAAACTCAGCTAGAAGGCTGGAAGGGACATTTGGAAAGACGGTCATTCGTGGGACTTATTTTTTAAAACATGAAAAAGAAGAGAATTTTAAAGCAACATCCACAGAGCCGAAGTTTAGCTTCACCACCAATTATTCCCTCTTCAGTGAGAGTTAGCGGCCAGTTACAAAGTTCAGTGTTGGGGTCTGGGTTTGTGGGATATTTTTTCCCCCACAACTGAGACAAAGCCATAATCCATGAAATATAGCCCACATCTCGTGGGCCTAGTTCTGCACGCTTGCAAACATTTGAAATTGCACTTGGGGTGCATAAAAGATTTATAATGATCTTACCCACAAATATAAATTCTGTCCCACATAGGATGGAAAGACCTAGAAGCAGAAGCAGTGAACAGCTGAATGTGAGCAGAGTCATAAATTCAGAACACTTACGGCTTTGCAACAACCCTATCATGAATGTTGCTGATTTCAGTTTAATTTATAGGACTTTGCAGCCGGGTCCAAGAATGTCTTTTGAAAACGAAAAAGTTAGAAGCAATAACATATAGTTTCTATAGTTTCAGTTTCCAAGAAAATGTCCATGGTCTTCAGGTGGCTCTGACGAGACGACATCTGGGACATCCTTGGTTATGCAAAATGACTTGGGGGAAATCCCTAAATTCATTGCAGCAAAATGCAGGAGTCAAAAGAAGGCTCAGAACACATACTAACATCAAACCGCGGTGCACATAACAAAGGCTTGGCAGTGGGTTTCCAGGGAAACCATCCAGTAGAGTAGGAAAATCCCAATCTTTTGTAAGACAGATCAATCTGCATTCAAAACCCAGTCTCTTCTCCTTAGCTGAGTAATGATCACTTGAGGAACTGAAGTCCTCTGAAGCTCAGTTTCTCAATTTGGAATAAGGTATTTACTGAGCATTCTGTACTAAGTACTGTGCTAAATGTTTGCTTATATCATCCATCTCAGCTTTACTACAACTTCATGGTGCTTTTTAAATCCCACTTTACACATGAGACAACTGAGGCACCCAGAGATGAGCCTTTTCCTAGATCTGACCTTCTTTTGTTTTTTTTTTTTGAGACGGAGTCTCACTCTGTCACCCAGGCTGGAGTGCAATGATGCAATCTCGGCTCACTCTGACCTCTGCCTCCCAGGTTCAAGGGATTCTCCTGCCTCAGCCTCCCGAGCTGCTGGGACTACCGGTGCATACTACCACGCCCAGCTGAATTTTTGTATTTTTAGTAGAGATGGGGTTTCACCGTGTTAATCAGGATGGTCTTGATTGCCTGACCTCATGATCTGTCTGCCTCGGTCTCCCAAAGTGCTGGGATTACAAGCGTGAGCCACCATGCCCAGCCCTTATTTTCTATACACGGAGAAAAGATTTGCACGTAGGCAGTCTGACTTCAAAGTTCTTGTCTTGACCATTGTACTAAAGTCTTTCACTCTAAAATGCAAGTACCTGGTCAGACGCGGTGACTCACCCCTGTAATCCCAGCACTTTGGGAGGCCAATGCAGTGGATCACCTGAAGTCAGGAGTTCAAGACTAGCCTGGCCAACATGGCTAAACCCCATCTCTAATAAAAAATACCCCAAAAATCAGCCAGACATAGTGGCACACACCTGTAGTCCCAGCTACTCAGGAGGCTGAGGCAGGAGAATCACTTGAACCCAGGAGGTGGAGGTTGCAGTGAGCTGAGATCACACCACTGCACTCCAGCTTGGGTGACAGAGCGAGTCTCCATCTCAAAAATAAATTTATAAATAAATAAAATGCTAATACCTAGATCCAACTCAGAAAATGATGGATTGATGTAAAGTACACAGGACAGTGCTTCTTGGCTCCCTTTTCTGAGATAACATGAAGTCTCATCCACTATTATTTTCAATAATTTACTGCATTGACCCAAATATAAGTGACAAAATCTGCTAAACTCCTGGCCGCTGATCCGCCTAAAATGTCTTCGTCCCCTCAACCCTCATCCTAACCTGGGAATCACAGTGTAATGAATCTTCATCCCAGGCAACCTCTGCATAGCCCTCTCAGTTCTAGGGGCCTTTTAGGGTCAAATTTTTCAGGTTTTTAAAGAGTGCATCCCATCTTCAAAGGAGAGTCGCTGTGTGTCTCCTCTGGGAACTCCCAAATATATTTAATTATTACTTTTTCTAAGAGCAACAAACAGCAGTCAAGCACCCACTACTTATCAGGCCTGGTGCCACCTGCCAGAGACACCAGAGCAAGCCCGACCCACACATTACACCCATCAAGCTTAGAGTTCAGGTTGGAGACAGCCAGGAAGCAGCAAAGTCAGAATCGTGTGAGGGTCCAGAATGGGCAAGGGAAGCAGGGAGGAGCTGCCCAGCAGTGGGGAGCCTGATGGGCAGATAGAGCTTCCTAGAAAACGTGGTCTCAGAGCTGACACAAAGGCCGAAAGGATAACCAGAAGAAATTCCAGGAGAAGCCACCGGGGTAGACATGGTCAGGATGCACGGCTGCCATCAGAACAGCAGAGGCCCAGCCACAGGGAAACAAAGGGGAGGGCAGGAATGAGAAGAGAGAGGCGCGAAATGGACCAAATGTCTCACCAAGACAATGCATCGCTCATTCGCTGAATAGACAAATTCCAGGAAGTGCCAGCACATTCTGTAACCTTACTACAAGCTCTGAAAGTAGAAAATACGCACGCAGCACAAAATGACTGTACGGCTCTTTGCTCTGGATACAACCCAGTGAAAGTTAAGTATAAAGGCTTGAGAATAAATCAGAAAAGCCATATACTTATAAAAACTTATGGTACCAAAATTGCTTTGCAGCAAAACATAAGACGTTCTAATGGTCTTTGCTTCCCTTTCCCCTTGACCCAGTCCCTGTGAAGTAAGCATCCTGTATCCCCAAAACCACTTTGCAAATAATATCTTGCATAGGCCTGACTAACATGCATGATGTATGATGTATTTCTGTATGTGCAAAGCAAAATTCCATTGAGTAAAAGGTACTCAGTATCTTAAAGCAAAGGATAACAACTTCTTTCCTCTGAGTCTAGGAGTTAATTTTCATGCTGGACAATTTTTTAATAACGTTGGACACACCATGGGATTTTCGGAAGTTCATTTAGTTTTGAGCCCTCTTAAGTTATAATTTTTCTTCTAGCTCAGATGGATCTTTTATCTGTTCTACCCTTAATACTCCTGCCAATCTTAGTATAGAAAAGCTTCATAATTTGAAAAAGAGAAGTTTAACAAGACATGAGGCTGATTGTTTGCACAATCAGAACATCTAATTGAGCTATAGTATTCTAAACCATGCTTGCATGCAGGGAGATAATTTTTCCTTCATTTCCTATTTTATCAGAAAATTAACCTTCATTTAAAACACTGTGGTCTAAAACACTTTTATAGCTACATTCTCTCTGCTGTTCAAAAGAATTTGAATTTTAAATTTGCCATCCTGGTCTTTAAAAATGAAACAAACTGCGAATGCTTTGGGGACCAGGTGTTTATGATCAAGCAGACATCAGAATGTGACCCGGGTCCAAAGCACTGCTCCTGCCAACCAACGGGACTATGCTACCAGATCTGTTTTTAGTTTTTCAACCTTTGGTGAAATAATGAGGCTCTGGATTTGCATAGCAATCTTTTTGTCTGAGAACCTAAGAGCCCCGCAGATCTTTCATTTAATTGCACAAACATTGGAAGCCTTTATTAAGTACCTCTCTGCATGGAAACTCAGCTTGGCCCCAGACAAGCCAGACTCGAATCCTGCAATGATGACACAGAGTTGGCCATGGTACAAGTGAAGTTAGGTAATTCATTTGACACACAGTTCACTAAGCACTCATGACACATATGTAACCAGAGTGGGCCCAAGTTCATCTGGGGTCACCTTGTCTTGTAATATTCTGGAAAAAATACCCAAACTGTCATTTCACAGATTGCTGATATTTCTACCAGAAATTCAGTCTCCATCAAAATATTTCTAAAGATTTTGAGACAGGGTGAAAGGTAAGAGGAGGCACCGTCTCACAGTGTCTGTGAACGTGACCTCATTTGGAAATAGGGTCTTTGAGGATATAATCAGGTTAAAATGAGGTAATTAGGATGGGCCCTAATCCAATATGACTGCTGTCCTTATAAGAAGAGGGAAATGTGGACATAGACACACAGGAGACGCAATGTGACAACAGAGGCAGAGACTGGAGCGACACAGCTGCAAGCCAAGGAATGCAAAGGATGGCCTGCAACACCAGGAGCTGGAAGGGACAACAAAGAATTCTCCTTTACACATGAGAACATGGACAGCCCCAGAGATTAGCCTTTCACCCAGCTCTTGTCACTTACACTTGGTGATGAGATCTGCACACAGGCATTCTGACTCCATGGTTCTTGTCTTGACCATCGTACTAAAGTCTTTCACCCTAAAATGCAAATAACCAGGTCCACTTCAGAAAGGTTTTGGGTTTCAGAGAGAGTGAACCCCTGCCAACACCTTGATTTTAGACTCCTGGCTTCCAGAATTCTGAAACAATGAATTTCTGTGGTGTTAAGCCACCCAGTTTGTGGAGTTTTGTTATGGCAGCTTCAAGAAACAAACACACCATCTCAGTTATGTCTGTCTTCCCTGCCACTCGGCTCCACAGGTAAGCAGGGATCCAGGTCTTTAACTCTCAGATTGCCCTCATCCAGTACTGTCATGTATAATAGTGAAGGGCTGGGTATAAAAGAGGAGAATTGCTGTACAGATCAGAAATAAAACCTCATGTCTCTGCTGCTGAAGTTTAGCTTCCAGAGGGGACCCTGGCTGGCCCTGCCAGGGCTGTGGTCCCAAACTGTTGGCAGGGCCCAGCCAGCTTTTTCCCCTAGAGTTCTTATCCTACCTCCCACCACAATTCTCGACTGAAATCCCCATTTCTAAGATTTGCCCATAAGAAAATCCAAATCACTTTATAACAGAACAACCTGTCTACTCCAAGAAGGTTCCTGTTTTCCTTCTATACCAAACACTTACATTCTCTTGGTCTCAACTAGAGTCTAGTCCTAATTAGACTCCCCCAGAACTACAATCTGATCAAATAACCAAAGGGCTCCCTCACAGATTGTCCAATAATGTGTCCTCACCATGGAGGCTCTGGGAAATGGTTTGCAAAGAACCCTGCACATCATAATCACTTTGAGTGCCTACTAAAATGCAGATCCCACTGGATTATAGATTTTTTAGGGGGAGTTTAGGAACTCGTTTTAAAAGGGTCCCGGTGACCAAGAACCACAGTGTTAAAGCCAAGAGCACAAACTTCAGCCAACCTTTAAAGTAGCCATTCTTTCCTCTCTCTCCTCCACAACAATGCCAGGGGTAGAGACTGACAGGCTCGCTACAATGTCCCCTTGGACCAAGTCTGATTTTACTCCTGTTACAAATACAGTACGGAAGCTCCACACACCCTCCCACCAACCTCTCCCTTCCCAGCACAGGGATGGCTCCTCCCTGGCCAGGCCTTAGTCTCACAGGTGGCACCCCCTTTACTATTGAACTTGAACCCTGATGCCACTTAGCAGTGGAGACTTTGGGCACTCTAGTCAGAAAAAGCCACTTCCTCCTCTGCTCTCCTCCCACTCTCAGGCCCTGGCCAGATCCTCCAGCAGTGGCCACCTCCCTCCTCACTCCACCTTCCTCTTTCCTAGTACCTTCTGAGACTTGGTAAGACCACCCAACATACATTACTAGTTCCTAAATTATTTTAATGCAATAATTCAGGCCAGGTTATTTGATCTTACTGGAATTGAACACAAAATAATTCTAATCCTGAGGTCGATGCACCGGCCCTGTATTGAACGCACAGATAAAACCTGAGGCCCATAGTAGATGTCCGCTGTTATCACCAGCTTGCTCTCTTTCCTCTTTCCCTCCTGTTTATACACTCTAGGGTAGAAGAAATCACATTCCTTCAATAAATATGTATTAAACTCCTACTTTGCTCCAGGCAATAGACATAAATAATTCAGGGATTTTACCACTGAAGAAGGCATAAAAAGTAAACAAAAGCTATGAAATAAATATGGACCATGTTCTGTTGGAGTTCAGAGGAGGGAACCTCCAATGCTGCACGACCTAGTCAAAAAAGCCAGCACAGAGATGCTGGGACCTAGAGTCATGAGGTCACCCTGGAGGAGGCATGAGAAAGGATGAATCCTGTAAAGTCCTTTTGCTCACAAGCTACAGAAATGGACAATGTGATTGAAATATTTCAACAGGCCATGTGGGCCAGACATTAAAGCACCAGCCGTGTTTGCTTGAGGGAGCTACATAACCTTTCTGAGTCTTAGTTTCCTCATCCGTGATATCCAAGTAGTAAGAGTTTTTTAAACAAATGAAATACGATACATAAAGAGCTTAGGAAAGCACATAATAAGCTCTCAATAACTACCTATTACAACTAAGGAAAAAGGTGGATTTTATAAGGATAGATCTCAGAACAGAAGGAAGACTGAAAACCAAGCCCCATGGAGTGGACCAGAGCCAGGGAAGCTCCACACACCATGTCTATGGCCCTCAGGTGGCTGTGCATCAGGCCCCTGTCAGGTAGGCTCCAGCCAACTCTTGCAATTCCCAGGAGGGAGATTCTGGCTGCCCAGCTTGGGGCAAAAGGCAGGTCCCAGGGACATGGCACAGGAGACTCAGCCATCCCACTTTTCAAGCAGATTCCAGACAAGGAAACTGCCAGATCATGGTCTGGGGGCAACCCAAGAGGTTTTGGTGTAGCGAGAGCCTGGAGTTTGTGTAGAGAGTGGCAGGATGGAAGACATGTGTGCCTTTTCCCATAGGGAGTGAGGAGCTACTGAAGAAAGGGAAGGCAGGAGTGCTGAGTGCTCGCCCAGGGACATGGGTGCCTCAGAAGGCACCATCAGGCATTGAAGACCATGGAGCAAGCTCACCTGATATGGTTAGGCTTTGTGTCCCCACTCAAATCTCTTCTTGAATTATAGTTCCCATAATCTCCACATGTCATGGGAGGCACCCGGTGGGAGGTAATTGAGTCATGGGGGTGGTTACCTCCATGCTGTTCTCATAATAGTGAGTTCTCACAAGATACGATGGTTTTGTAAGGGACTTTCTCCACCTTTCACTCTGCACTTCTCCTTCCTGTCACTATGTGAAGAAGGATGTGTTTGCTTCCCCTTCCACCATGATTGTAAGCTTTCTGAGGCCTCCCTAGCCATGCTGAACTGTGAGTTTCATAAACTGTTTCCTTTATAAATTACATAGTCTCGGGTATGTCTTTATTAGTAGCGTGAGAACTGACTAATACACCACCTTACCCCTGTCCCAAGCCCTAGTGCCCCAGCAGGATGTCCCAGCCCACCAGGCACTCTGGTCTCCCTCAGGAGGTGTCTGGAAAGGGCCCTTCTATGGCCCAAGGATGTCTGGCCACACTTATATACATATATCCAGGTTCAGATCCATCTCCTTGCATGATAAAAGTCATTTCTAAATGGCTCTCTTTTCTAACGTGCACACAACTAAACTACATGGAGATCCTAGAATTTAAGATACAATTTTCAATCTACTTGGCCCCCAAATTCAGTAGAATTTGGATCTTTTCAAGTGTTTTAAAAACAATCTGTGCTAATGGCACAATGTTCTTGCTAATGCCCTTTAAGGGCCAAATTTTCAAAAATGGCAAATAAATTTGTTTGTCATTTCCATGTGTAGTTTTATGGGTGGGTATAAATACTGCAGTCGAAATAACAAGCTGATTTTTTTCCTTGCAAACATTTACACTGAGGATTGAATGAGGTGTAAATTGGAAAGGTTATCCCTGTCTAAGGAAAAAGGGCAGGGCCATTCTCAGCTAGGGACACCCCAGGCAGCCAGGGTCAGAAAGGGGCTGTGACTGAAAAGGCAGACAGGACATGGTGTTCCCCCATGCCAGTCTTCAAGAGAAACTGGGATGGCCTGTCTACACAGGAGACCACAAGAATACCAGCTGCGGCTTGTCACTTGCCTCAAGTAACTCCTCTTCTCCTCTCTCCCACTTCGCCTCTGGAATTCTCCAGACCACCCACCCCAGACATCACTGGAGTCTGCATCTCCAGGCTCTCTGATCCCATACTGCCAATGCCTATATTGGCTCCAGGACCACTATATTTGGACAACAGATTTGACATTGGAATTCAAATTTCTCCCATATCACCCCAGAACTCAGATTTGTTCTCTGCCTTAACCTCTGGGTCCTTAGGAGTCCAGATGAGATCTCTCCTGCCAGCCTGAGTCCCTCAGATTCCCGCCAGCAGGCTGGTCCATACTATATACGGCCCCCAGCCCGGGGCAAATGCAGGAATGCAGGCAACCAAATTCACTGCATTTTGACTGTTCCTCCACTCCCACAGCTAACATGACAGACTCCAAAGCGCAGGGCAAAACTAGAGACTGGGGTATGCATCTTCATGCTCCTGTTTCCAAATATATTCAATGGCACTATAGCAAGGGCTTCACCCTGGCTATGCCAGGATAACAGGGCTGGAAGCTCACAGCTGGCTGGTGCCTTTCTGAATGGCCACACTTCCACTCTGCTAGTCATTGTGTGTTGTGACCATCACCCCTAACTGCACCCAGTTAAAAGCGAGAAGCAAGAGGGAAGTCCAAGTTGTAGAATCAAGTTGTGTTGCACTGGGGCCAGGAGAAGGCAGGCTTTTGGCATATAAAGAAGTAGTTAGTACAATGCACCCAGACACCAGGCTCCTGCCTCTCCGCTCCTGGAGAGGAGCAGTAGCAGACCAGGGGCTGGAAGAGACAGCTGGCCCCCTCTCCCACTATGCAGGCCAAGCTAGGCGAGCTGGGCAGGCATCGGGAGGGAGGAGGTGCTGAGGACACTTGGGTGACCAGCAGCAGCCAGGCCCTGCTGCCCACAGGAATGTTCCCAGAGGAAATCATGGGCTTCTAGAAGTCTCAGGTCTTCCCTCCCAACTCGAGGCCCTCCTTCCCTGCAGCCTCACCCTGTCCTCAAACACTGTACATTTGGCAACATGTGAGTTGGGTCTTCATCCTCAAAACCCACCCTCAAAACATGACATGCATGTCTATACCTCAACCCTGGGGTCAATACTTGGCCAGTCAGGAGAGGCCTTGACCACACTCCTGGACCCTGCCATTTTTCCTTCCTCCGTAGAACAGCACAGAAACTCAATAAATGCCTGTGGAATAAAGCACACATTTTATTTTTGAATCCAGTCTCTGTTCCCCACAGAGCACGTAAGCGAAGGCAGGTCTGTCTGCTTCCTTCACGCCCATATCCCAGCACTTACTCAGAGCCTATCAACCAGCCAGAGCTCAAGAAATAGATGATGACAAAGTAAATAAATTCATCTACGGAGATACTAAAGCTTTCCTAGGACCGACAAAAAGGAAAATCTTCACACAGCTAATACCTGATTCACAGATCAACTTCGTTTTACTGTCACTCATAAATGCCCTAGCTTATTTGCATAGCAAAAATAAGATTTCACTGGATGCAACACTCAAATCACTTCACTGAGAATTACTCAGCAGAGGCCTGGATTAGTAGATGTGTTTAGTTTGGAAGTTCCTGACTTCACAAAAGTTACTTTCAGTTACTAGGAATTTTCCAGTACATTTTCTTTGGCTTTATAAAAAAAGATCTGATCCAATCATGATTTTTCTGTCTCTAGAATTTCTACATTTAGCTTCAGGATTTATCAATGACATTTTCTCAAAGCAAAAAACTCTCTTCAGCCAACAGTATATCTGTTTTAGAAGGGAAAGGTGGATATTTTTCCCCCTTTTTGAAGCTGTTGGTGTGTCTGGGAGAGCTCACAGTCTCACCAAAAGCTTCTCTGTGGTGGCTTTGGGGAGAAGAGCAAATTTGGAATCTCACTTGCCAGTGGTACAGGCATCAGAGTTCTTAGTGGACTTTTGCCAAAGGCCATTAATAAAATACAGTCCAAATGTCCTAATTAGCATGCCCTTGAGTGTGGCCACGTGTAGAACTTGGACTGGCTCTTGGCCACGAGCTGCTGTCGCGAAGCTCAGATCCCTGCTTCCAGCAGGCTACGTCACAGAGGATCCACTGCAGACAGCCTTCTGGAGGTCGGGGCAATGTGCGGAAGGGCACGTCCCTGCCAGCCACCCGCACTCTGGCCAGGACCCGGAGCTGGGCACTGGCCGCACCCGGCTGAGAGGTGATGTCAGATGTTCCTGTCGGGATCCGGCTTCTGGCTAGCAGCAACTCCCGTGTAATGGAAGAGCAGCTTCCCTGCTAAGCTTCAACCCTGAAGCCAATTAACGACTCAAATCCTTCAGGAAGCACTGCTTGGGTTTTACCAGAGACATAAAGGTCTTATCCCATTAAATGGTGCTTAAATAGAAAGAATAAACACTGCAGAATCTAACCTAAAGTTGGTCCCCACCTTTTCCTACCCTGAATATACTCTGACCCTAGAAAACACTTATAAGTAGGTTTTTTTTTTAATAAAAATAAATACCCTGAAAACTACTCCAGAATGGATTTCTGCATAATGGAATTGTAAAGAAAAGAATAATGATTACTCCCTGTTTTTAGAAAACTAGATTTTTGTAGTTGAACTTCCTTTGCTACTGAAATAGTGGACGGAGTATCCAAAGATAAAACTTTGCATCCTTACATGAAATGATCCTGGGACACCCAGCAGTGCTAGGTATTGTGATCAGCTGGACCAGATAGATAACTCAATATACTCTGAACAATACGCCTCTGAGGGCTGGTTTCCTTAACATCGGTTCAAATGGGAATAGCCCTGTATGCACAAAGGGTAGTAGGATTTTCTTCACAGTCCCTCTGTCCTGATATCCAAAATCCGATGTTATTTTCTAACATTTTAGGTTTTGTTCAACCTAGAACCATTATTGATCCCTGCATCCTTGGCACCCAGCACAGAGACTATTGCTTAGTGGATGAACAACAAATTTTCACCAAGTGAGTGCTGATCACCATCCCTGAGCTACCTTAGGTATTTGTTCAGTGAAATCTGCTTTGACGCCATTGATATAGTTTGGCTATGTCCCCAGCCAAATCTCATCTTGAATTGTATCTCCCATAATTCCCATTGTTGTAGGAGGGACCTGGTGGGAGATAACTGAATCATGGCGGCAGTTTCTCCCATACTGTTCTCGTGGTTGTGAATAAGTTTCAACCTGATGCTTTTATAAGGAGAAACCCCTTTTGCTTGGTTCTCATTCTCTCTCTGCCTGCTGCCATCCACATAAGACGTGACTTGCTCTTCCTTGCCTTTTGCCATGATTGTGAGGCTTCCCAGCCATGCGGAACTGTAAATCCAATTAAACCTCTTTCTTTTGTAAATTGCCCAGTCTTAGGCATGTCTTTATCAGCAGTGTGAGAACAGACTAATACAGCCATAGTGAGGGTCATTGCCAAAGGCAAATTTCCTGAGAGCCTATCATAAGCCAACATGGCTACAGTTGTGGTGTCTCTTGAGTAGACTGCCCTTTCCGAGGACCTAATCTGTCCCTAGAAAAATTACCCGGTGGTGCTCACTTCTGCACAATATCCCAAGAACATCTTGCTTGGTGACCACTCTCCTATTTCGTCCCTCCAGCTTCTGTTCCACCCTCCCCAGCCCGCAGTCAGCTGGAGGTCTCTCCTGCCAGAAGCTCAGCACCTCCTTCCTCAACAGGCACCACTCTCCAAGGCTGGCAGCCTCCCCTTAGCCAGGGTGGGTTCTGCCCCATGCAGCTGAGAGTCCAGCAGGGAAGACGAAAGTCACCAAGTAAACCAAATAAAGCTCAATGCAAGAGGACCAGTAGTCACTGCTCCTCACTTCTCCCTAGCTGCTCTGCACTGTTCCTCAAGGATCCTACACTTGGGCTCTAAGTCTCATCTCAGTCTCCCCAACACAAACACCCAAGGCTCCTGCTTTTTGTTCTAAAATCCTGTGCCACACACACTCCCAATGACAAGTGCTTCAACAGTGTTGAGGAAATGTTGTGGGGTATTTTCCCCTCAGTAGCATTTTTAATTAAAATATTCTAAAAGCTAACTGAAGCCAGGATTGACCCATGGGCTTGGGACAATCCCCCACCCATTCTGACAAGGGAGCCCGGTAATTCCATGCACAGACTCCTCCTCCCAGGAAAGCCCCAAGTAGTCGATTCTTCAGGAGGTGTCACAAAATGTCACTTAGAGCTAGAGAAACTTGTTCTGTCTCCAAAACTATGCTCATGACTTCCTCTGAACCACCCACTCTGGGGAGCTCAAGCCGGTTTCCCTGTTTCTTTGCAGGCTGTCTGGGCCAGCTTGGTTCCTCTTGACAGCACGATGACTTTGTCTACCCATCAGAGAAAACATGGATCACAACTGGGTTTCCATGATTTTTACCCTATCATAATATAAACGAACTCAGGTCCAGGCCACTTGTCGCCTGAAAGCCAAAAACTCAAGAGATGAGCTTTGGGGAAAGGAAAGTTAGCTTCACTCCAGAAGCCAGCAATGTGGGGGAGGCCGTGAACTAGCATTCAAAGACCACCTCTCCTCGATGTGCCTCTGGATCAGGGATTTTTTTTTTTTTAATGTATAAGAAAGAGGTTTAATTGTCTTATGGTTCAGCATGGCTGTGGAAGCCTCAGGGAACTTACCATGAGGGCAGAAGGCTAAGGCGAAGCAAGGCACTTTTTCCACAAGGTGATACAGAAAGAAGCGCTGAGCAAAGTGGGCAGAGTCCCTTATAAAACCATCAGATCTTGCGAGAACTCAGTCACTAACAAGAGAACAGTAAGGTGGAAACCATCCCCATGATTCAATTACCTCCAGCTGGTCTCTCCTTTGACACGTAGGGATTACAATTCAAGATGAGATTGTGGGTGGGGGCACAGCCAAACCATAACAGGTGATCCAGTGAACCTTCCTGGTTCTCCATCACATTTGATTAAGTAGCAACATTGGCCACAGGTGTGATCTGTCTCCATTTGTGGAATCACCATCATCTGTTATCTTCTAAGGACCTATATATCTCAGGTTTTCTTCCACTTCCTCTGATGTCTTCTTTTCTGGTTTGTCCTCTAGTCCCCGAGCTCTAAAGACTGGACAGCCTTCAGTGATCAGTTCTTAGACCAATCATCAAAACATTCTTGTGAAATGTAGGCAGTCTCAAGTGGGCAGTTAATCATGGCTTTCTTGGTCAGTGCTTTGAGATCTTCTGCAGGGGCCACCAGTCTATTCTTATCAGGTGGGTCAGCCGATGCCCAGAGTCACTGGTCGGCATATTTTCTTTTATCTCTTTTGAAGGCACTGTTTTCCTGAGGCTGTTTTCAGTGAATAATCTACATACTCAAACAAAGCAATAATTACATTCAAGCAAGCAGGCTTTTCTCTAACATGGACTCAGTCCCGTTGCAAGAGGGCTGCCTGCCTCTAGAGCTGAGGCTCCTATAAAAAGCAGCATGGCGTGGTGGTGAGAACACCAGCTTCAGCTGCAGCAAATCTGGTTTCCAGTTCTGCTGCAACCAGTAGCACCTATGACTTTCGCCTGGTGACGCACCCTTCCAAGCCCGATCAGAAAATACACCGAAAATCATTACAACAAATGAAGATCAAGGACAGTACCATGTGCGTCTAGAATATAAGTAGCACTCAACACATAGAAACCCTGTCCTGAAGCTGGTGAAGTCTTATTTTCATCTTGGTTTTCATCATTTAAAAGACTTCATTGGTTGCTGAAATTACTTGGTATGATAACTCATGGGCATGTTTGTAATGAGAAGAACATGAGTTTTTAGCATCAAACAGAACAGTCCTGGGTTCATGTTAATTTGGCAAGAGCTGGGCTGTGTCTCATGGGTGTTGTAGATGCAGGTACCTGAAGCTTTTTCCCTGGTGTCCTTATTCGTATCTCCTCCTTGGCTTTGGGGTTTCCCTCTGTGTTGCTCCCCAGATAGAGTCTATGTCTTACAGATCCTTCCATTTAACCCAGTTTATGATGCTGGACACCACTGGAGTGGCAGTCTAGGCACATTCTACCATTTCGGGAAGCCTCGGCCTTTGGCCAAGACTGTGTCTGAGGCTGGTGGTGTTTCTTCCCCTCCCCCAGGGTATAAACGTTTTTCCTTCCCTACCCTCTCCTTGGCTGCAGTAGTCCCAGTATATTTTCTCAGAGCCATGCCCCTGTTGATGAGGTTTGTTAGTGTGTGGGTTTTTTAAAAAAATAATTTTTATTGAATTTATTTTTTGAACTGACACATTATACCGTTAGTGTTTTGTTCTTAGGTGAATCCAGGAAACCCCGAAAGGGCTTCAGTCTGTGGCAGTTTCCCCACGTGGCCTGACCGGAGGTGACACATCCCACACAGCCCTGGCCCCACTCTCTTGCAAGGTAGCACCCTGCAGCAGTTCCTCCAGGCCAAGGAATTCTGAACTCCTGCCTGTTCAGCAGCCTCCCCAGAGGGCTGGAGGATAAATACCAGGGCCCAGCCCCAACCCTAGGCTCTAAAGCCAACCATCTTTGGTGGAGTCCTGGCACTAGTATTTTTTAAAATCTCCCCAGGAGCTTCTTCTTCAGTGAAGCTTGGTTTTAGAATCTTTGGTCTAAGGCTTTGTTCCTTACGGTGTGGTCACCAGACCCACAGCACAGGCAGCAGCCGGGGGCTGTCAGTCACACCAAGTGTCTGGCCCACCCCAACCCTGCCAAATCCAAACCTGCATTGTAACCAGATGCCCAGGGGAATAGATCCACCGAGATTTGTGAAGAGTCCAAGCTGCTCAGGGCCATTGTACTGGCTGCTTAACGAAGTGTCATAAGCCTGTGGCTTACATAAGAGAAATATGTCATCGCATAGCCCTAAAGGCCAGCTGCTGGGGAGCCAGGTGTTGGCAGGCCAGTTCCTTCTGAGGGCGGGGAGGGAGAAGGCTTCCAGGCCTGTCTCCTTGCCTGGCAGTTGGTCCTCTTCTCCCTCCATCTCTTCAACTCATCTTCTCTCTATGCATCTGTCTCCGCATCCAAATTTCCCCTTTTAATAAAGACATGGGTCATGCTGGATTAAAGCTCGCCCTAAAGGACTCACTTTAACTTGACTGCCCTATAAACATCCTATCTCCAAACAGTCACAGTCTAAGCTCCTGGAGGTGAGGACTCCTACTTATAAATTTGGGAGGACACCATTCGGCCTGTGACACACGTTCTAAGCCTGATTGGAGCCTGACTTTACCTCCACCCTCCACCCCCAGGCCTGGGCATGGCACCAGGGCACAGAGCTTCCTGCTACCCCTGGAATCACAGTGGTTTCTCACCACCCTCTCTTTGCTCGTGTGGTTTCTTCCCTAGCCTGTGAGAACTAAGCTCTGATTTTTTTTTTTTTTTTGCCCAAATTCCTATCTAAGGAATCTGGGGAATCATGCCCTACAAACCATACATTCTCATCAGATGAGTTTTATTTAACCCTATATATTGCGACTTAGTTTCCAACGTGACTCTCATATAACATTACAAGACAAGGAAGAAAATCAAAATATTTTACCCCAAAACATGTTGATTTGCCATATCTTGAAATGGCCCTGCAAAGCTGTCCTTTGTGGGGGAACATCTGCATCTGTAAAGAATCTCTGTTAACATAGCTAGATCTTTTTCTTCCAGGCCCTCCCAATCCTCAAGAGATTAACTAAGAGTCTAGCACCTTTCATAGATCTGCATAGGAAACATTTGTCATCTGTCGTCTCTAGTCTCTAGGGCAGCCACTACAAGATTTCAAAGGAACCTTGGTCTCCACAATCTTTTCTCTTAACCTGAACATTTCCTTTCTATCAATCCCAGGTCTTTAGACAAACTCAACCAATTGTCAACCAGAAAATGTTTAAATTTACCGATAGCCTGGAAGCCCCTGCTTTGAGTTGTCCCACCTTTCTGGACCAAACCAATGTATTTCTTAAATGTATTTGATTGATGTCTTATGCCTCTCTAAAATGTATAAAACCAAGCTGTACCCGACCACGTTGGGCACATGTTCTCAGGACCTCCTGACGGCTGGGTCATGATCATCCATATTTGGCTCAGAATCAATCTCTTCAAATATTTTACAGAGTTTGACTCTTTTCGTGGATACCTGGCCTCCTGAGGAATGCACCACCTCCTCCTTTGGGAAAACTTAGACCCTGCTCTCTGACAGTTTACTCACCTCCAGCCCCGCACTTTCTCCTGGCTCTGCAATCTCTGCAGGAATCTTCTCTGAGCTTGGCTTCCTGGGACTGTGCCTCCCACTGGGTATCCAGCAGGCCAAGGGCAGGGCAGGGTCTCAGCTCACTTCACCTCCCTCTGGCCTGGCAGCTGATGGACGTGGCTTCAGAAGCAAGGTTGGTTGTAAAATGAATGGAACACCACAGGAATCCAAACTGAAAATCAGCACCAGTAATGACCCTAATTTTTACACCAGTTGCTGAAGGGCAGGCTGAGAGAGAGCTGTCCAGCATAGAGACAGAGGCTTCAAGGGCTTTCACTCTCTGCTACTCAGCCACTTGTCCTGGAAATTACTATAGGGGCTAGGACCTGATGGGACCCCTACCTTCCCTCCAGCTTCTCTTCGTGTACCTGCATCTCACCTGCCCTGCTAATTTTTCCAAGAAATCCTGAGGACAGTGCTGAGGCTGTCATTCAGCTCTCCACTGAAGTTTAAGAAATGGCTCCAAAGCACTCATGAAACTCCTTGATGTGAAAGGGGCTGCAGAAATGATGACCGTGTCCTGAGAAAGGCAGGATCCTCGTTCACACTTCTCCAGCCCAGTCCAGACTGTTGGGGCCCAGTCCCAGCCCAAGTCCACGTTCACCTGGTGTGGCTGCTTCTTCCAGAGACCAGGCATTCTTGCAGGCTTGTCCCATTGAAGTTCACAGGCACAGGGGGCAGTGGTTTCCCCTGGGCTCTGTCATGAGTCATCCTGAATACTTTGTTTTAATGCACAAGCCTAGATGTTTTCACATTCCAACTCTAATCCCAAACAAGTTATTTGTTATTATGTTTGATTTCTTACCTTCTCCCCTTCACATAACTGACCAACTGACTGACAAATATGGAGTTTGTGGATTTCCTGTAACAGATGCATTCTTGTTTGTTTGTTTGTTTGTTTTTTGAGATGGAGTCTTGCTTTGTCACCAGGCTGGAATGCAGTGGCATGATCTCGGCTCACTGAAACCTCCACCTCTCAGGTTCAAGCAATTCTCCTGCCTCAGCCTCCCAGGTAGCTGGGATTACAGGTAACTGCCACCATGCCTGGCTAATTTTTGTATTTTTAGTAGAGACAGGGTTTTACCATGTTAGCCAGGCTGGTCTTGAACTCCTGACCTCAGGTAATCCGCCTGCGTTGACCTCCCAAAAGTGCTGGGATTATAGGGGTGAGCCACCATGCCCAGGCAACAGATGTGTTCTTAAAAGTTAGAGTAACTGGAAAATTAGTTCAAAGGGAAAAACTGAAATGAGCATGGAATGAATTAGGTGGCTGGGTCCATGTCAAGGCAGATAAACACAGAGTCACAGCCAAGGCAATTATAACTATAATCTGGCCATAATCCTATAGCAGAGGGTGCACAATCTACTACAAATTTGCTCTGAAGTGTGCAGTTCTCCTCCACTCTCCCCTTCTTCCTCAAAGGTAATACGTAGCCCAATGCAAATACAGACTTGCTCTTTCCCCCTGAGAGTTGGTTATTCATTTCTCACAATATTCTGGGGGAAAAAAACAGCATGCTAGGTGAATTCATGCATGATCCATTCTTAAAAAGCTCTAGGATATAAAAATTACGTTCTCTTGACCTTGGTCTTTTTTAACGGTAGGGCTCTTTCTAAATCCATCTTCCTATGCTTCTCTCCCTCTTTCTCTTCCTTTTTCCAGCTGATATCACATAATGGACTATGCACTTCAGATCTGAAAATAGGTGAAAAGCTTGAGCCCAAAGAACCTGGTGGCATTTATGAATGCACATCGAAGTCCATTTTCTAATGCCATCAAATAGAGTATGCATTTGGGCCAGGCGCAGTGGCTCATGCCTGTAATCCCAGCACTTTGGAAGGCTGAGGCGGGCGGATCACCTGAGGTCGCGAGTTGGAGAAACCCTGTCTCTACTAAAAACACAAACTTAGCCAGGCGTGGTAGCACATGCCTGTAATCCCAGCTACTCGGGATGCTGAAACAGGAGAATCACTTGAACCCAGGAGGCAGAGGTTGCAGTGAGCTGAGATGCTGAGATCGCACCATTGTACTTCAGCCCGGGCAACAAAAGTGAAACTCTGTCTCAAAAAAAAAAAAATGTATTTGGAGAAGGAAAGAGAAATAGGCAGTAGAATCTGAACCCATTTAAAAATAGATTTGTTCATTGTGCTATTAAAAACTTACAGAATTTTCTCCCAAATCTAACTCTGTCATAAAGAGGGCTGTTGAAGGGATCATTATAAAGACAAATAATACTTTTTCTTCCATGTCCAAGGAAATGTATCTTCTGCTCAGGGGAAAAAGAAAGAAACAATGTTGCCTCTTCTGTCTGGGGAAAAAGCAGCCCCTTATTTTTATGTTAAAGAGTTGTTAAGACACTTATATTTGTCATAGCATTAAAAGTTATTTTTTATTCTACTTAATTGTTCATTGAGATTTCAAAACCAAAACTGCCTCCTTGCCAAATATCTTTGTAATATGTACATTTCACACTGGCTTATTATAATAGGTTTTCTCATGGGATCTAGCATTCTGGCATCTGCTTTGTTATGATATTATAACAATAATTAACATTTAGCACTTACTGTATAGCCAGCCTTTGATCCATATTTTTAACAAAATGTAATAACAATTCTCTTTCACACAGCATCTTCCATCCCAGAGCCTCCAAGTGGCTGGCAGCATCGTATTATAGCCTGAGATCGTTGTATTCACTCCTGAAATCCTCCCAACGCCCCCATGGGGTCTATCCACAGCAGGTGTCTTCCTTAGGGGAAAGGTCAAGTGAATTGCCAGCAAGGCAACAGCAGCAGGGCCAGGAATAGAATCCAGCCCCGTTGCCTTCTTGGTCAGGGACTCCAAAACTACAATAGCATCTATTTTTAAAATAAAAGAGATGGAGAGAGAGAAGCAAGATGCATCCAGCATATTCTGGCAGGGATTTGGATATGCCCTAAAAGTCATGCTATATCTTCTGAAATGAACCTCTGGGAACAAAAGTCTGATTAGATGGTGAGGTGCCTGTTCGGCAGACAGCACCTAACTCCTCTCTATAAGTACTTGAGTAGGTCCTTGTGCCACAGGCTGGGTCCCTTTCCTCCAGAGAAGAGTTAGAAGGAGGTACACAAAGACTCCGAGAACTCTAACTCTGAGTCTCTCTAATCAGGGCAATCAACAGACACCAGGAAGCATATCTATCTCATACTCAGCACTCTGTTGAATAGGTGAACAATGTGACTCAATTTCACCCAAAGCTGCTGTTGGAATGGTTATCTTACCTCTTCTGCTTTTCTCCTTTGGCTCAAACCTCTTAACTCTTAGACATCCTCACAAGAAAAAGAAAGCATATCACCAGGTTAACGTTTGGATCATTTTGAAGAATAATTGTCATGATTATGAACCAAGAGAAGCCAATTGTCACCTTAAATTCAGAAGAACAAACACAGTCATTATAGGAAAATTAATCATCTGTACATAGCTAATTAATATCTAGTAGATATAACCTTCACTCCAATTTACAGTATCTCAGGCCAGTGTAAAGGTGCAGATGTGGGTGAGAGACTGACGTGAGAAAAACAGCAATGTACTTCGTACAAAGAAGTTGATCAAAAGATGCCTCTGGGGTGAATCACAGTGAGAGTTACAGTGTGAGGAAGAATGACCGAATGGCTTGCACGTGAATGAAAGAACAGCGGTAACCACCATCACTAACCCACATCAACACAGCGCTTCCCGTGCACGGGAGCCATTGTTATCTCCACCTAAAGGTGAAGACACTGAGATCCACATAGTTTAAGTAGGTTTCCCCAAATTACAGAGCCAGTAAGGAATGGAAGCCATCTGACATACATGGACTTATACAGCTTCTGCTAAAAACATCTGTAGCCTCCAAAAAGCAGTTTAGATATGATCAATAATGATTGTGGTGATGACAATCAGTTGCAATAGTCGTAGCAGAAGTAGTAGCAGTAGTGGTAGTAGTAATTAATAGTAGGAGTAGTCATAGCAGCAGTAATAGTATTACAGTAGTAACAGTAGTAGTGGTAATAGTACTAGTAGTAGTAGCAGTAGTAGTAATAGTAATAGTACTAGTAGTTGTAGTAGTAATAGTAGTACTAGTAGTAGTAACAGTAGCATAGTAGTTAATACGTATTTCGTTTTATGTGCCAGCACTGTTCTAAACTCACTTTAATTTATCAATTAGTTTCATGATAACCCTATGAGGCCTAATTATTCTGCCCACTTAATGGCTGAAGAAACCAAGTCCTAGACGAATGCAGCTAGTGAGTACTGTCTTTAATGTATCTTTTTGCACGAAACCATCTGCCAGCCCCCTCTCTTTCCTTTTCTCCACAAGACATGGAAAGAGAAAACAATACCACTTTGTCTGATCGGATTCTGGAACAGTGGCAGCACTGAAGAAGAAAAGCCTGTGTCCATTCTGGCCAGTTCTTGTTTGTCCCTTCCAACTGCATGAAACACCACAAAATATATTATTCTTTGATCCTGTGTGGTGCTCCGATTTCCATTTCCACTGAAATAAGAACAAACACTTTTAGAAAATGACTGATTCAATAAAGCACATTCCAGGCCAGTGCATAATGAAAAAATCCAATTCAATTTTAAAATGAATTTAGCCCAGGTCTACAAGGTTTACCGACACGTATGCATCTTGCTGGGCCTTCCTCTTAGTAGATTCTCATTCCACATGTAAATAAAAATAAAAGCGCCCATCAGAGCAGATCTCTGAAAGGGAGACTTCCTCATAGCAAAACAAGCAGCAGAAAAATGTGTTTGGCTGGCCTCCAGTGCCCCAGAGTGGAAGTGCCAACTAGAAGCATCAGTCTAAGCCCCTCGGTGTGGTTAATATCCCCGCAGAGCCCACAGCCATTCCAAACTGAACATGAGAGCCCACGGCGTCAAGAAACCCAAGTAGAATTCCATTTCTTGTAACTCAGGGCAGTAAACGGAGCGAGGTTATACTTTAATTTACAGAGAACTATCAAATGGGGCCTCGGCACCTTGGTGCCAACTTGGGTTGCTGAACTGAATCTTGTCTCATCTTAAAAAGAGTGTTTTGCCATTCGAATAAATTCTGAAATTACTCCAACGAGACTGATGTAAGTCATTATAACTGGTCCCCACGGGATGGCGTTCTCATCATCCTCCCCATCATCTCATTCCCTGCAATATAGTGTTTTTGGAAAATGTCTTCATCCCATTGTCTTTCTAGAAAAGAAACTCCAATAATGAACAGTGCTTGGTATAAAAAGCTTTACCATCAAAGCAATGGAGAAAATCACGGACTGTCTAAACAAGAAATAAATGCTCTTCACATGCCAATGTAGAAAGGCCCAGTCCTAGAGCACATTGATGATTAATTCCATCAGAAAGAAATGAAGCTTGCCGTAAAGTCATATGCTGGGATGTAGGTGGTGTCCTAGAACGGGGAGTCCTAGGCAAATGAAGCAGGGGAGCGTCATGTGTTCACAGCTAAGATAACCACATGCCAGCTTCAGAAAGGTGCTAAGATTCTGTCCCCAAAACACACACCCGCTCTCGGCTTTCTACATGTTCAGCCAGCAGCACCTTCCCTTCCCTGGAGCCTTCCAGAGCTGCCTCTTACTGGGTTGTAGGAGTGAAATGATCATATGCAGAGAGTACCCGAAATACTCACTGTGTTTCTCTGGCTGCTGAAAAATTCTAGGGAAAAATGCTCCATCTGAAACATGTGTTGTTTGTGATTCCACTCTGCACCCTTCCACATTCAACTTCCTATGGGCACTAGGTAAAAACAGAGGTGGCAAATGCTAGCGAGCAGGAAGAAAACAAAAAAAAAAAGGAACGCTGCTCAGTGAGTCGAACAGACAATAACCCACTTAGAAATCAACAATTCTCCTCCTGTCCCTGCTCATACTCTAAATAAAAAAAAGAAAATTTCAGATTTTGATCTCAAGTTTGCAACATTATTTGTTCAGGTAAAATGTTGTTTAATCGAACTCATTAAGAGCTAAGGGCTAGGATAAGGGTAAAATTGGTTCCATGGCGTGGGAAGCTGCGCTTGGTTTAAAATGTGCTAATCTGTAAGAAACTGGAATTTAGTATCTTTTATTATAGCTTCCTAATCTCCCTCTAATGCAGCTCACTGGCTCTGCCTACCACTCTCTGCATGGAAGGAACACTCGGCAGCATGTAGACCTGCACCTGCTCTTAGAGAAACTCTTTTAGGAACCCAAGTTCACAAGACTGCATCCACATTTGAGTAGCCACAATCTGAAAATTAGGAGGTAGAGAGATAGATGTTCATTTTGATTAAAATTAAGCTGGGTCATGTCTGTGACTTGAGATTTGGAGAAAGACAAGGAATCGGGGCTTCCACTCTACCTGCCGGGCAGGCAGCAGAGTCAAAGAAGAGGGTGGTGGGATGGAATGAGAAAGGATGATGCCTCAACTTGCTCTTCAGCAAGTTTCATATTAATATGAAAATTAATGTAATATAATGGGCTATTTCTTTTAATGCAGGGGAGAGAGAACCACAAGAGATTATTTTGCAGAATGATAAAGCTTCCCTATCTAGTTCATAACCCTGGGGAGATCCAGAAAAGTATGGATTTTGATTTGAACAATAATGAACTGGTAAATGATACAGCTTTTGGCCATATAATGACTGGATTAATTTGCTGGCTCTGGTGTTAAACCCAAACAGAGGCCCCAAAGAGATAGGACTAAGCAACAATTAATATGCTGAAAATGCTATTTAGAAATAGCCTCATAGTTCACTTTGCTATCATGGCCTAACTTTTATTGCTTGGCCATCTTTATAAATTATCATAAAAATTTAATAAATGTGGTATAATCTAAAGAAGAATAGGGTTGTCATTTACAAATAAGTGCCCATTTCAGTTGTAGTTTTAGATCTTGAACTTGAAAAACACATTTAAAAGGAGAAACTGTTCCTGTGTTCCAACCTACATTATTGCTCCAGTTTAGGAGAAATGCCTTTGCTGTGATAAAAGGATTGAATGTTTACCTCTGCTTGGCACTGGGTCAGCAGGGTAGACCCTTATCTGTTAATATGCCAGTGAGATGATTTTTTTTTTTCCAGTGGTGCTTTTTCATCCCCCACAGTGAGAAAAACCTCTTTCAAGTTTAAGTTGAGTGTTGAAAGGCAGCAAAGGACACAGTCGAAGTTGATACATGCTAGGAATGTATCACTCCATTTGCCAAGCTTAATGCAGCCCGTGTAGGCAGTGCATTTAGAGTTGTTTGGATTTTATGTAACTACTAGGAAAAAGACAACATGACCAGTGCAAGGGGCTGCTTTATCAGCAGCTGAACTGCAGTCATATGGGCTAATTATTCTATACTGGATTGGGGGCATTTCCAGAACATTCTAAAATGCAGTTGTATTGTGCGTCAGGACTCATCTCTCCAAAGGCATTTCAGAGCACGGGATGCAGAAGGATGCAATTCAGGGAGTGTTTGAAGCCTGTGCATTATTGGCTGGTCGTGGTGGCTCACACCTGTAATCCCGGCACTTTGGGAGGCCGAGGAGGGCAGATCACTTGAGGTCAAGAATTTGAGACCAGCCTGGCCAACATGGTGAAACCCCATCTCTACTAAAAATACAAAAATTAGCCAGGTGTGGTGGCGCACGCCTGTAATCCCAGCTACTCAGAATGCTGAAGCAAGAGAATCGCTTGACCCGGAAGGCAAAAGTTGCAGTGAGCCAAGATTGCACCACTGCACTTCAGCCTGGGTGACAGAGTAAGACTCTGTCTCAAAAAAAAAACTGCATTATCTGTGCTACTGCTCAGCTCTGGGTGGCCCACTCTGCTGCTTATGTCCAGGGCACAGGTGCTCTCCTAATCCTGAATCTGGTAACTCAGCCTGCCTGTGTACCGAGAAAAGACCCCAGTGCTGAGTGTGGCTCCAACATGCCAGGTAAAAGGAAGGCAAAGACCAAATCGTGCCCACAGGTTGGCAGGCAGGGCTGGCCGGGGAGCCAGCAGCTTCTCATCTCTCCAGTCCTTCCACCATATCTCATCCCTGAACCTTATGATGCATCCGGTACAGTAAGGAGGAAAAGAGGAGCGTGGCTCTCTTTGAATAGGTTTCTCCTCTAACCAAGGGGCACACTCTCCCACCCCAAACCTACCCTCAATTCCTGAACCCATTCAATAGAGTGGTCACACAAGATTGCCTGGGAAACAGATCCGGCTGCCATCTGCTAATTGTGTGACTTTAGGCTAGATGTTTTTCATTTCTTAATTCTCCATTTTCAAATCTGAAAATAGGGATAGTAGAAATATCGGCTGCATAGGGTCGTTATGAAGTGTAAATGATTTTACTCTGTAAATGCTCCAAGGGCCGCTCAGCAGCCAGAACTGAGGCTGCTTCTGATAATACATGTTGGTGGGTCTCTCATGTCATTTTTCATACATTTGTGGCCTTGGCATAATAGTTTCATTTTCATCTGTGTTGGTCATCTTGTAAGCTCTTGGGAAACTGGGCCACGTGGTGAGCAATTTTAACATGAAGAAACAGAAACAGGGTGATAACATCTGCCTCTTGAGCAAATTATAAATTATGTTTGCTTTCTGTACCTTCAAAAAGGATGTTAAAGAACGATCCCAGTAATAACAGTACCAAAGAGCTGTTAACAGGATCAAAATATGATAACAACAAAAATAATTCCATACATTCTAAAGCACTTTGCCAATGCCTATTACTATAACTATTCGGCATGCAAACATGATTTTAGTTGTTGGAATCCATGATTCCTCACTAGAATTCCAGTTTCCCAGAGTAAAAGTCTCAACAAACCCAGATGGATTTTCCTCCTCTTCCTTCACCTCTTCCTCCTCCTCTGTAATCTGCCCCATCCTTGCAAGAGAACACTCCCACAGAGGCACCCCATCTTACTATGATTATCTTCAACCCCAACCCTTTAGCTACAGAAAAGGACCTGAAGGAATCCCACTCTCAAAGGCTTGACCGGAGCCACCTCAAATTTCCCTTCAAAGGACACCCTGAAAGTCCCTTTAAAGAGTGTTTAAATGGATAAAACAGGAAAGCCTCTTCAAAGGAACGAATCCTTTTGTGGCATGCAAAGTTGTTCTTCCTGAAAAGGCTAAAAGCACTTTCCCATCAATGATCTCTTGACCCCACACCAATCCTCGGAGGCAGGTATTATCAGCTTGGTTTTGTTGCCCGTGAAACTGAAGACAAGGGGTTAAATGGCCCGTCAGCACTCCACAAAGGCCTTTTGTCATCTGGGAGAAGCTAATCATGTAAATTCATCTAGGGGCAAACAAAATCCGCTAAAGAAGGGGAGCGTAGACCCTAGAGGTTGTTGGGTACCTCTCTCTCCCCAAAGGCAAAAATAATAAATCAAATCTGCTTAAAGAACTACAGTATAAAGGGAATGTGGAGGCTCTGGGTGTTCCCAAGCCAAATGAGTAACAAAGTCTACAAAAAAAAAAAAAAATGAGAGTAACACTAGCCAATTCTGAATGGTTTTCAAACTCCCTGTTTTAGGAGCCCCACCTATGGCAGAAAATACCCTCTCTTCCTCAGTACCCTCTAGCCTCTCTTGACTCTAGTCCATCGAGCACACCGCTGACAGAAGTCTTTCGTAGTGAAGAAGCCTTCTTTATCATCCTAGATTGTAGCAATCTGTCCCGTGCCCTGTTACCTGGGGACTCACCCAAGGGCTCGAGTAAATGTAAGACCCTCCATTAGTTCATATCCTGCTCCAAGATATTTAATCCATGGAGCCAGCCCAGCAAAGCCAAGTTTCTTCCATCACTTCTCTCAAAGTCTTTCCACCTTTCAGCACCTGTGTAGACTCTTATCTCCTAAAAGGCTTTTCTTACCTCTTCCTGTCCAAACTCCACAGTCCCAATTCTGAATCTGGTCCTTGAATAGCTGAGTATTTATCAAGGTTCCACTGTTTGCCAGGCATAGTTGATGGGAGGAACATGCAGGGACCCTTTTATTTCTGCCTTTACTAAAGATTGTGTCATCCTTCATACTGATCCCATCTCTTTATTTGTGTAGCCTAGGCCTGCCCATGCACAATAGCACTTCTTTTCCCTGAAAACCCAGCATGCTGGATGCCTAGGTGGAGAAGTGGGGGTAAAAGAACCAAGGCAGAAATGGAGTTGGGGAGTCTCAGTTCAATATTGCTCCAGCAGGAGACCTACCCACGGAGACCACGAAGCATCCCTGCCAGGAGTGCCTGGACCTTGCCACCTGCAGCTTTGGAGGCTGGCTGGTGGCTGTGGGGACTACCAAAAGCACGTGCAAACCACCCAAGTTTGACCATTTCACAAGAACTCAGCCATTGGCAGCTGGGCTTTTTATTCCATCACCTCACCATCCCCCATCCCCAACCCCAGACTCTCTCCTTTCTCTGCAGGAAGGATGAGATCTAGGGAACTGATATCCTTCAGGAAGGATCTTCAATGCTGGCATTTGGCATTTGGAATCTATACTTGTATTTCTGCATTTCTCTATATGTGCTTTAGCACACATTTTCTCAGTTCATTGCACAACAATGGCCTGCAGGAGATTTTACTCTCCTTAAAGGTATTATACAAGCAGAGGTAGTAAGAAACAAAGCAGGCTGGAAGGCGCTCTGCACACAAGTGCCTCCCTGTGGGCCTGAACCCAGGGCTGAAATCCCACCATGATGATGAGCTCGGGAGGAGGTGGAAGGACACACTCCAGAGCACGGAGGGGGTGGGCAGGACACACCCACATAGCAAAGTGAGATGCATTGGAAAGGGAACTTGAGGGTGTCATGAAGGGCATTTTGGGGGGGCATGGCTGGAGGAAAGCCCAGATTTTAAACGTCTGTTCCTGCTACTATTCAGAATTTGCACAGCACTTTTAATTACAGAAGAGCCACAAACAAGGAACGCCCATGGGTGGTCATGACTGGTTCCATTTTTAACATGGTGAGAGGTGGGCATGGATGGGTTCATACTGCGCCAGGAAGGGCGAGCCAAGCTCCCCCTGACTTCAGATTTCCAACCTGCTGCCCATCACATCAGCTATTTATGCTGCCTCCAGCCTCCCTGAGGACCCGAGGCTCAGGAGTTGGCCATGGCCTAGCTCACACTGCCTCCTGCACAGATGCCCATCCCCAGGCTGGCTGTGCTGAATATCAGCATGGGAGAGCCAAGCAGGGGCTTCCGATTCCCTAGAAAAAGGTGGGTTGCTACAATAGAATACTCCAACTGCTCCCTCCAGATCTAAGAGTTTATAGCCAGACAGGCCTGGATCTGACCCGACTCTTCTCTGGGACACAATCACGAAGATGGGAGGATGGATGGATGTTTCAGAAGGTTGGGCTAAGATGTGGTCCAGTAGCCTAGCGGAGGTTCAGAAGGTATCACCAGTTGCACTGTCACTTGTCCTAAGCTGTGGAGCCTACAGTTCTGTCAAAATCCTGGCACAAGGTTTATTTTCCAAGTAGCTGTTAATGTGGCCAATATCGAATCCCTTCTACGTCAGAGTCCCAACCAAAGCATTCCTTTCATCAGCTGGAAGTCAGAAATGTTGTTTTTGTTTTGTTTTGTTTTCCCCAGGTCATCCAGTTTGGTACAGTGATCATTATTTTCTACAAATTTTGAATTTTGCATTTAATTAATTGACTTTGTCAGTTGGCATGCAACCTTTAAAAAAATTACGAAATGCCAGCCTTGAAAGAAAAAAAAAATCATCTGATGAATGTAATCTAAGTGTCAGCAAAAGCACAAATGTTCCCATGGGTCTATTGCAAATATTGGAGGGTCACAATTGATCGCTTGAGAATGTGCAAATTCATGCAGCCTGATATTTACTAGCTAAGCAAGTGTCATCTATTCCATGCATCATGCATGTCCAGAGAGCCACACCTTTGGAAACTACCAGAGCCTGAAACTGGTTAAAGTAAACGAGTAAATACAAGCAAAAACCACTGACTTTATAAGATAAAAACAGTGGTAGGCCAAGAACATGGATTTCATCCTGCAGAAATGCAGAACTAAACAAGAACCTAAGACCACCCTCTCTTTGCTTAGTGCACAGTTGCATGGCAGAAAAGAAAAATATAACCAGAATAGGACGCTGTCAGCAATTGACCTCAGGTGTCATCTGCATATACTCCTGGCACTGTTAATTTGCAATTAACAAGGACCTTATGTTTTATCCCCTGTAACTTGCTGTCTTCAAGTCTGAGGGAAGGGGTTTAGCAGAAGGGAACACGCAGGTGGGTAGTGAGCCTTCTCAAAAACAAATAATTCTGCTTTTCGATACTGAATCACTGCTATGTAAGCTGCTCTCTCAAGCTAATAAAAGGTCATTCATAGAAGGGAAATGGAATCGTTCCATTATGGCATTGTGTGAAGCAACTCCTCAAAAGCATGGCAGTACATTGCAGAGTTGAGGAGTGACCCATACACCAGGCTGGTGATCTCTGTCTACACTAGACACAATCCATATTAAAAATCCATATGGGTGTGCAAACTCACCTGTTGGAATAGGCAGAGGGGAGCAAAATCTTCGGAAAGCCTGTGGGCCCAGCAGAGCACAGAGAGTGTGGATTCTAGGTTTGGCCCATCCTTGGCTTCTGATCCCAGATCTGCCACTCACCAGCTATGTGACCTTTGGCAAATGACTTAACTTCTCTGTGCCTCAATTTCCTCATCTATCAAATAGTATCAAAAGCTCACTGTAACAATTAACTAAGATCATCGTGAAGTGTCTGACACAAAATATGTACTGTAAGGGTGGGTAACTACATGTCAGGCACTTTTACTAGAACTTTATTTGGTTGTCTCAAAGTGTATGTATGGTTTAAAAATATTTCATCCACGTTTCCTTAGAAGAACAAAGCCCTTTATGCCCATTTTACTGAAACAGTAGTGAGATTCTTCATGGCTTCCTCACACTGCTCCAGTGTGGACACAGTCTTGGACGCTGCCATGGGAACACTGAGTTTGTCTGACATGGACAAGGCCAGCTCTCTAGAACAAATGACTTCACCAGGCAGTCAAGAAGGCAGAGGTCATTCCTGTATTCCAATTACTATTATCAGAACAGCTTATTGCCCAATTTGACCTCGTTCTCAACAAACAAACAACAACAACAAGACAATATTGGAGTGAAAACCCTAGAAAATTATGTGGTGAATCCAGCTGATCTGTGATGTGGAAGTGAAGAACTGATTAAAAGAAATTAATCTTTTTCTTGTTTAACATTGGGCAATGTATGTAGCAACGGACACCTGCTGGAGTTGGCAGAATGCTGATGTATAGCGAAACAGTTAATCATAAAACTGGGAAATCATAGCCTATTCTAATGCAACAACTAGTTATTTAATAAAGGTCAAATAAGTAAGAATAGCAACAATAAGGCAAGATGCTAATCATATATTCCACCTCTGTCTAACAGCCAAGTCAGCAGATAAGCAGGGATGCAGAAGGTTTAAGTTAAAGTCTCCATGACACTCAGGAAAATATAACTCCTTCCAAAGCTTATAGAGAAATGCAGGTGCTTCTGCATCATCCCAAATCCCTGCCACTTACAGAAAGAGCATTTCGTGGTGGTAGTGGCTGGGACACGGTTCCCTTGAACACCCACTCCCAGACCAAGACATCAGGGCATGACTCATCTGGAGTGAACAAGGCAATTTTCTGTGGGGAAAACGTGTCTCCACCCCAGATGTTAGCCAAGTTCTGCTTAATTAAGTAAAATTCTGTGAGCCTGCACACGTACCAGCAATGCCTGCACTTCCCCTTTAACAACTGTGGGAAAAATAACGCTGGACAAGGGGGAGCATTTGTGTGCTGGCACATGCGCGAGAATCAAAGGCAGTTCATGAATGTCAATTATTTGTACAAAGATAATTGGCCAGGAAGTTACCATTAACTATATCTAAGGATTTTATGCTCCACAGAAAGGTCAATGTAATTCAAGATGTACTTATTGATCATCTACCACCACGTACGAGGAGATTCTGAAAAAAAAAATGTTTGGGGTCAGTATGTGAAAAAATAGGGACTTGTGATGAAAGGAAGTGAACAAAATGTCAAAGAAAACGTCTCTTCCCTAACAAGCTTTTAGTTTTGTGAGAAAATCCGCAAGGGCGACCATTATATAAGACAGAATACATAGGAGTTAAAGAAAAATTACAGAAACTTTCTATAAAAGAACAGAGAAAGAACTTACTAATTCTCACTGGGAACGAAGTTGGAGGGGCTTCACGGAGACATTTATAAATGATGCCCCTGCTAGCTGTTTTATAAATTATGCCTCCTACTAGCAATTATACCCTTACTAGAGAACGTCACGGGAAGATGAAGGCAGAGGCCAGGCTGACACTTCCACAAGTCAAGGAACACGAGATTGCTGGCAAACCACCGTCAGCAGGGAGATGGGCATGGAAGAGACTCTTCCTCATGGTCTTCCAAAAAAGCCACCCCTGCCAACATCTTGATCTCTGACTTCTGGACTCCATAACTCTGAGATGATAACTTTCTGTTGTTAAGTGACCCAGTCTGTGGTACTTGGTTATTGCAGCCCTAAGACAACAGGTTTGCCGTCTTGGAAGGCAGCCCCCTAGGGTTCAGGCCCTAAGCCAATGTTCTCCAAATATTTGCAAGGAGATTCACTGAAGTGCAGGAAGAAATTTCTAGGACTTCTAGATATCTCATTAGTTTAAGATTTCAATTTTAGCTTATGTTTTTAAAGCACTATACGTTAATGCAATGATATATCATTTATAATTATACATAAATAATTTATTAACAATACTTTATTGACAGTGATGAAGATTCAAATAATTGTACAACTGTTAAAAGAGATAAAAGTCTGGATAATTATAGAAAGAAAATGATGGCTCGTTTCTGTAATCCCAGCACTTTTCCATTTCTGTAATCCCACCCCAATCACCTGAGGTCAGGAGCTTGATGCCAGCCTGGCCAACATGGCAAAACTCCATCTCTACTAAAACTTCAAAAATTACCAGGGCATGGTGGCAGAGGCCTGTAATCCCAGCTACTTGGGAGGCTGAGGCTGGAGAATTGCTTGAATCCAGGAGACAGAGGTTGCAGTGAGCCAAGATCGCACCACTATACTCCAGTCTGGGCAACAAGAGCGAAACTCCATCTCCAAAAAAAAAGAAAAGAGATACCTAATTCCCTTACATTTCTCATGGCTGAAATACAATCCCCAATGGCATAATAATATGGCTTTAAACTACTCTGATGCTCGTAATCAGAGGAAGGCTTACCTTTGCAGTACTTGACAGTTTCCTAGGTGCTTTCATGTGACTAAAGGAAGAAGAGGACGATCCCTCATCCAAGGACATTCTATTCTAGTCTTAGGGTAAGGAGCCTGGTGCTGTGGGTGTACACTACCCTGTGTTTCAAGAACCATATTTTGCCATTTCTCCCCATATGCCTTTCAAACAGCCAGCACAGAGGAGATAGTGAACAAGTCTGGGGACTTTTATTAACTAAAAGCCATATTTTTACCCATACCTTTCTTTCTTCAGCCCAGTCTTACGTCCACTTGGAATGACCACTTTCCATCCCCTACCTGTCCAGATGCAGACCCTCATTATACTTCCAGGCAGAGATCAAGTGCCCTGAGCAGACCTTTCCCTCAGTACTTGAGGGCTCTGTGAATCTCTTTGAACCTATGGGTTAGGACCAAAAAATGAACATTCAGTGAAGACCTGACTGAACTATTATTGAATGTATGGTAGGTATCCAGACAACTTCAACTAGAAAACAGCTCTGTTCCTTGAGGCCACAGACAATGGAACACATGAGGCTTCTCTGGGGTAAAGCTAAGATGAACCTCATGGATCAAATGAGGGGCACTGGAAATTTGAGAGCATTTCTCTTCAGTGGTGGAATACTCTGGACTTTGGTGTCAGATTGACCTAGATTTGAATTCTGGGTCTGACACTAATTTCATGGCCTGGAGCCAGTTACTCCACCTTTCTGGGCCCCAGCTCCCTCACCTGTAAGATATGGACAACGTCTCCCTTCTCAGGTCCAGGGGGCATTCAGTGAACTAAAGCACAAAAAGATCTGGTCCACAGTGACTGCTCAAGAAATCTCCAGCAAGTGCCTCTGAACTTGTCTCTCATTCTGTTCATGATGCTCATTGCATCTCTCTGGCCTGCAAGCCAATGACCCTGTTCTAAACACATCAATATTTAGAACACTGCTGGGTGTTCTATGGAAGAATAGGTTCTTTTTAAAGGAAGTATAGTTTGAATGTGACTGCCTTCCTATGACCCCTTTCTTGGTAGAGTTACTCAATTTATGATGACTCTGATGACAGACATAAAAGGCATGTGTCGGAGCCAGGCGCGGTGGCTCAAGCCTGTAATCCCAGCATTTTGGGAGGCCGAGACGGGCGGATCACGAGGTCAGGAGATCAAGACCATCCTGGCTAACACAGTGAAACCCCATCTCTACTAAAAAATACAAAAACGAGCCGGGCGAGGTGGCGGGCGCCTGTAGTCCCAGCTACTCGGGAGGCTGAGGCAGGAGAATGGCATAAACCTGGGAGGCGGAGCTTGCAGTGAGCTGAGATCCGGCCACTGCACTCCAGCCTGGGTGACAGAGCAAGGCTCCGTCTCAAAAAAAAAAAAAAAAAAAAAAGTATGTGTCACCCACGTGACTTTAGCATCTTCCTTCATTGTATCTCAAAAGAATTGAGGGAGAGCTGGCTCAATCCCCATTTGATATAAATTTGTATTTGATATTCGAACATGATGAGTTCATTTCTAGCTTCTTCTAAGTAGAACAGCTAATAAGTCAATAACAACAGGAGGACGAATTAAACACGATTTATCAGTGGCAAGGGTTGGGAGGCTGGCATGGGTAGAGTGGAAGGCAGAGGACAAGAAGTGGGAACTCTGCCTCAACCAAGAGGAAGCCAAGACTCTATGAAGGAGATCACGGATATCCAAGTCATTACTTCCCTCTGGAGCCATCAGTGGGGTTTGAGGCTCTCTAAGGAAACTTTTCATGAGCTTTTGTTGGTTAACTCATGACTCTCTGGACATAGACTTTAGCCCTGTGGCTCAGGCCCTGTTTAGCTGGGTATCTCAGGGAAGGCAGCATTCTCGTGGGCCTCTGGGCTACATATGAAAGTCTTGGATCTGTGATCAAGTCCCTTGACTCTTTGGTACTGACTGTAAGGAGATGGGAAGACATTGAGAGGATGGAGTTTAGTCTGGAACAGTGAGAGATTACATTAAGAGGTGAATAGCAGGACCGGTTGACAGAACGCATGGAGTGAAGAAAACAGAAAACTCAAAACTGCTGACCAGACCTCACCCATCCAAAGACATCATTCCAGCAACAACCCCTCCCCACAATACAATTCCTTTTCCATCTGCACTAGGACACTCACATCAGCGTGAACACGATATTGCTCCTCTCATCCTGAGAAAGTCTTTTCCCGACACCACTTGCCCCTCCAGCTCTCATCCCTTTCTCTGTTTCCCTTTCAGGAAATCTTCCTGAGTGTGTGTTCTATACAAAGGGCATCAATCCTCCGCTTCCATCCTCCCCTGTGTCTTCAGACTTGCATCGTCTTCACACACTGCAGTTGCTCCTGGCAAGGTGGCCAATAGCCACCATGGAATGCAGTCACAAAAGCAGCAGTTGACATTGCTGACCTCTCCTTACTCCTAGAAACGCTTTGCTCACCTGCCTTCTAGGGCACCACATGCCCTTGCTTTTCTCACTGGATACCCCTTTTCAGTCTCTTTTGCTGATTGTAAATTTCTCCCGCAACATCTTAATATGGCACTTCCCCAGGGCTCAGTCCTTGGAATTCATCTCCCTTCAGTATACATTTGTCTCATTTGGTCTCATGTGCTGAGGATTCTAAAATTGTGTATCTCTACTCTGAACCTCTCCAGGAAGCTCTAGATGCATATAGCCACCTCTCTGCTTGATAGCTCTGCTTGGATATCTGACTATCTGACAGAAATCTGAAATATAATCTATCCAAAATTAAGGCTTGATCTTCCACCCTTCACAGTGCCCCACTTGAAGTCCTTTGAGTTAATGGAAATTTGTCTTCCAGTTTCTCAGGCCGAAGAGTTTAGGTTTCAATTCTCTCTTGACTGAAGAGTTTAGATTTAGATTCTCTCTTGAATCCTCTTTTTTTCTTCTTGTACTCCAATCTTATCTGCCCATAAATCGCACTGACATTACCTTTAAAACACACTCAGAGTGAAATGCAGGCCTATTTAAAGGAATGTAACATAATTCAGTTTCTATGTTACATGATAAACACCAGCATTACCTCAAAGATATTGCAGGTTCAGTTCCAGGCCACTGCAATAAAGCTAAGGCCACAATAAAGAGAGTCACACTAATTTTTTACTTTCCCAGTGCATATCAAAGTTATGTAGTCTATTAAGCTTGCTATAATATTATGCCTGAAAATGGACACACCTTAATTTAAGAATACTTTATTGCTAAAAAATGTGAAGATCGTCTGAGCCTTCAGTGAGTTGTAATCTTTTTGCTGGTGGAGGGTCTGGCCTCAATGTTGATGGCTGCTGACTGATCAGGGTGGTTGTTGCTGAAGGCTGGGGTGGCTGTGGCAATTTCTTAAAATCGACAATGAAATTTGTCACATCAACTGACTCTCTATCATGAAAGGTTTTTCTGTATCAAGTGATGCTGTTTGACAGCATTTTGCCCAGAGTAGAACTTCTTTCAAAATTCAAGTCGCTTCTCTCAAACTCTGCCACTGCTTTATCAACCCAGTTTATGGAATACTCTAAATCCTTTCTTGTCATTTCAACAATGTTCATGGCACCATCACCAGGATTAGTTTCCATCTCAAGAAACAATTTTCTCTGCTCATCCACGAGAAGCAACTCCTCATCCATTCAAGTTTCATCATGAGATTGCAGGAATTCAGTCCCATCTTCAGACCCCACTTCTACTTCTTCTGCTATCTTTACCACATCTGCAGTTACTTCCTCCACAGAAGTTTTGAACCCCTCAAAGTCATTCATGAAGATTGGATTCAACTTTTTCCAACTTTCTGTTAACGTGGCTATCTTAACCTCCTCCCATGAATCACTGATGTTCTAAATGGCATCTAGAATGAGGAATCCTTTTGAGAAGGTTTTCAATTGACTTTGCCTAGATCTGTCAGAGAGGAATCACTATGTATACAGCAGCTATAGCCTTACAACACGTACTCCTTAAGTAAGATACCTTCAAAGTCAAAATTACTCCTTAATCCATGGGCTGTTGGATGGATGTTGTGTTAGCAGGCACGAAAACAATATTAACCTCCTTGTACACTCCCATCAGAGCTCTTGGGTAGCCAGGTGCATTGTCAATAGACAGTAATATTTTCGAAGGAATCTTTTCTTGTGCTAGGTCTCAACAGTGGGCTTAAAACATTCAGTAAACCGTGCTGTAAACAGAGGTGCTTCATTGTTCAATTTACAGAGCAGAGGCACAGTCGCTTTCTCATAATGTTTAAGGGCCCTAGGATTTTTGTAATAACAAATGAGTATCATCTTCCACTTAAAAGTCACCAGCTGCATTAGCCTCTAATAAGTCAGCCTGTCCTTTAAAGCTTTAAAGCCAGGCATTGGCTTTTCTTCTACAGCTAGGAAAGTCCTGGATAGTTCCTTATTCCAGGAGAAGGATGTTTCATCTACATTGAAAATCTGTTGTTTAGTGGAGCCCCCTTCATCAGTAATCTTAACTGCATCTTCTGAATGACTTACTGCAGCTTCCTCACCAGCACTTGCGGCTTCACTTTGCACTTCATGTTCTGGAGATGGCTTCTGTCCTTAAACCTCATTAACCAACCTCTGCTAGCTTCAAACTTTTCTTCTGCAGCTTCGTCACCTCTCTCAGCCTTCATAGAATTGGAGAGAAATAAGACATTGCTCTGGATTAGACTTTGGTTTAAGGGAATGTGGTGGCTGCTCTGGTCTTCTCTCCAGACCACTAAAACTTTTTCAATTTCAGCAATCAACCTGTTTTGCTTTCTTATCATTTGTGTGCTCACTAGAGTAGCACTTTTAATTTTCTTCAAAAACTTTTCCTTTGCATTTGGAACATGGCTAACTGTTAGGTACAAGAGGTTTAGCTTTCAGCCTGCCTCTTGTTTCAACATGCCTTCCCCACTGAGCTTAGTCATTTCTAGCTTGTGATTTAAAGTGAGAGACATACAACTCTTCCTTTCAATTGAACACTTAGAGGCCGTTGTAGGGTTATTAATGGCCTAATTTCAATACTGTTGTGTCTTGGGGAATTGAGAGGCCCTAGGGAGAGAGACGAGGTGGCTGGTCTGTAGAGCAGTCAGAACACACACATTGATGGATGAAGTTTGTCCTCTTACATGGGCCTGGTTTGTGGTGTCCTAAAACAATGTCAATAGCAACGTCAAAGGCCACTGATCACAGATCACCATAACATATATAATGATGAAGAAAGTTTAAAATACTGCGAGGATTACCAAAATGTAACACAGAGACAAACGCAAACACGCACTGTTGGAAAAATGGACATGCTCGACCCAGGGTTGCCACAAACCTTCAGTTTTTTGTAAAGCAGGTAATATCCGGAAAGTTGAATAAAGAAAGCACAATAAAACAAGGAATTCCTGTACATCAATGTTTTTCCAAGCGTTGCACCTGTCACATCTCTCTCCTCCCCTCTGGGGACCCCAAAGTTATAAATGCTAACCCTGTGACATCTCCCTTATAATCTCTTCTGCTGTTGTCCCATTCTTATATATATTTTTTCATATGTGCTTCAGTCTGGAAATGTATTGACTTGCTTTGAGGAATTCAAGCTCACTCTTCCTGTCTCTGCTGTGTCCACTTTACTATTAAAGCCATCCAATGAATGTTAGATCTTGCCTTGGCAATACGTTAGACATTGTTCTTAATGTCGGATATTGCCTTTGGCAGTTGCAAAATTCCTGTTTGCTTCTTTTTCATATAGATTTTAATTCTCTGTTGAAATACTCCCTCTCTTCCTCCGTGTTGTCCGTCTTTTGGTCTCTTTCCTTTAACAAATGGATCACAGTTATTTTGAAGTCTTCTTCTGACCTCATCCATTTGCTTTCATGGACTGTTTCTTAAACTTTGACTTTTGGTTGCTTTTCCCTGCTTCTTCGCACTTCTAGTAATTTATTCTCGTGTGATGTACATTGTGGATGATACAATACAGAGGCTCTGAATTATGCCTTCTTTGTAATGAGGTGGGGTGTTTTCCTGGCAGGCAGATAAATACCAGTGGGTCATTTTGATCCTGTCAATTCTTGGATTTCAGTTTTCTTAGGGAAGTCTGCTTTGGTTTTGTCCTTAGTCCCTGGGGGACATGGTTTGGTTGTGTCCCCACTCAAATCTCATCTTAAATTGTAGCTCTCATAATTCTCAGATGTCACGGGAGGGACCCAGTGGGAGGTAATAGAGTCATGAAGGGTGGGTTTTTCCCATACTGTTCTCTTGATAGTGAATAAGTCTCATGAGATCTGATGGTTTTATTAATGAGAGTTCCCCTACACACGCTGTCTTTCCTGCCACCATGTAAGATGTGACTTTGCTCCTCATTCACCTTCCACCATGATTGTGAGGCCTCCCCAGCTGTGTGGAAGCGTAAGTCCATCAAGCCCTTTTCCTTTATAAATTATCCAATCTCAGGTATGTCTTTATTAGCAGCGTGAGAGCAGGCTTATATACCCGGTTTACTTTTTATTCCTGGGCATGGCTTTCTGGGGTTTCATATAAATATCTGGGGGTGTTTGCCAAAGCTCTTACCTGTAAATGGAAGATAATATCATCTACCATGCATGATTATGATAAAGTTTAATGGACAATAGGATTTGTTCTAAGCACAATACACTGAGATCTATACATCTATTCCTCTGTCTTCCACTCCCCATTCCTGGGCAAACATTGCCTTTCCCTTCCTGCCAGCTTTCCCGTCTGTGACACTGGAGTCTGTTAGGATCATCAAAGTAACTGAGCAAGGCACCTGAGCTGCGTGTTCAGGAGGACCTGAGGACCAGGCCCAGGATGTTCCTCAGTTTCTCTGAGTCTCAGATTCTTAATCTAGAAAGTGGGAATAATAATGTCTACTCTGGAATATTGTTACAAAGATGTATTTAAAGCAACTAACATAGTTTCTGGGAAGCAGTCAGATTGCAAATCAGGATGCCCATGCTAATGTTCTGACCACCGCACTGAAACAAGATACAGAATCAGGAAACACGGGCATTGCTCTTAATAATGTAAGAACTTCTGCTATTTCTCCTCAGTCCTAAAGGCAGTTGTGAATTCAGATCCTATGTCTACACCTCAGCATTTTCCTATAGTGAGTGTAATTGGCTTTACTCCTAATGTTTAGAAACAACTGTGCATAGATAAAACTGTCTCCTAAAGCCTCAATTAAAGAACCAGAATCATTCTCTGCTTTCAGTTACAGGAAAGCTGAGCTGTGCTTATAAAAAGAAGAGACTGAGGGATCTAAAAGTGGTCACATTGCCTCACTGCCCACCCTGCTTCCCCAGCACACACCCTGACTGTCTCCATCTCCATCATTAACCTTTGAGAAACGGAACTGAGTGTGTAAAGGACAGAGGCTGGTATCCATCATTTTTATATCAAGATGCCAATATAATCACTTTCTGCAAAATAATTGCTAACCTGGGTTTCCTTTCGAAGGCTGCATTCACAGTATTCCCTGAATTTAACCTAAAAGGGAACTAAATTGTGTTGTTATTCAAAGAGATTTTAGGACAGATTATTACTTCAGAATACAAGCAACCTTTGAATTCGCTCTGAAAGATACGTATGAAAAATCTTAGATATGACAATCAAGCATTAGTGCATTAGTGAGTATCTACTTGAGCTAGAGGCTAGGGAATAAAAAATGTAAATGAGAAGTGATTGCAAGGTTGCTGCAAGGTGTCGGGCAAAGTAACAATCCCATTGGGCAGTTCTCCCTCCATTTTCCATCCCCATGGAAAGCAGACACGGCTGCAACTCACCGTTCCTTCTTCATGGCATTCTTTCCTGGTGTGAATCCCAGCCCACGGGAGCACAGAGGAGGAAGTGACCACCGGGGGCCAGTAATGGGCAGAGCAAGATGGACTCCAAAGAAGGACATTTGCAAGTTGAAGGGTACAATCTGAAAGGGACACTTTTGAAGACTAAGGCAACTGGAGTTTCAGCTTGCCCTCACTTTCACGTCACCCTCAGGACGGGGCCGCCTCTGCCCATCCCTGGTTGCTACCAACAGCACTTTCAGATTTACAAGGGCTATGTGAGGATGGCACTGGCTGGGGAGGAGGAACCCTCAGCTCATCTCAGGGCTCAGACAGGCAACATTCTCAGTCACATACAGCAGCCCGCCATCCAGTTCAGAACTGTTCAGAAGCAACTTGAAAAAGTGCCTGCTTGCAGAAAGCAAGCCCCCAGTGCAAGGTCCCAGTCCAGGCTGGCACCCTGGGGCTGGGCTCCTGCTGGCCACAGCCTCACCCTCCCACCTCCTCCCGCACCCCAGCTGCCCCTCGCTGCACCACGAGGGTCTGTGGAAGAAAAAACAATCGTTGAGGGAAGATTGAAAACACCCCTCTTGCTTCTTGCCAGAGAATTTGCATTTTTGGAACAGGTTCTTATTTCTTTTTAAGGCTCAGAATGAGAAGCTTTTAGAAAAGCTAAAAATATCTGTTAACGAAGAAGCAAAAGAAAAAAAAAAAACTATCCAGCTTTCTCCTCTTTCTGTGCAAAAGGCTCGGCAGCACCCGGAGGTGCAGAGTCAGCTTTTAGATTCTCTCGTGGGCTGAAAGTACTAGGGAGGAAAAGGTGTCATCAAGGCCTGGATCTTTTAGAAACAAAGATACATGGAGATAAAAGAAACCCGAGAGCACACTACGAAATCATAGGAGTTGAAAACTGAAAATGGTCTGTTAGAGTTAACTTAATATAAATTCCTCGTTTTACAACTAAGGAAACTAACATGCAAACAGATTAGATGACTTTCCCAGAGGGGAGGCACAGCAGCCGAGACTAGGAGCTAGACTTCCCCACCCCGGCTAGTGCCCCTTCCCTGCCTGGGAAGACCTCCCTCCCACCATCACAGCACTTGGACCTACAACCCCGAAAAGGACTTCGGAGGATCTGGTCCAATCACTGCTAATAAGGTCACCAGCCACAGGGGCAAGCTGCCTTCCCTCCAAGCCTGGGTTTCCTAACAGCCAGGATGAGTTGCCGCAACTTTGCCTCCTGGGGCCCGGCTTCCAGAACTCAGGGAAACACGAAGGCTTCTGATGGAGTTTCCACCTAGGACCTGGTACATCAGTAGGAAGGTCATAAACTCATTCAGGACCAGAAGCATTTAATTATTGGTGGACATTAGAGCTAGAAGGGCCCTGCCCTCCATTTAAGCAGCAGAAAGAAAGGCCAAGAAGGGATAGGCTTGTCCAGGGGCACCAGCAGGTCAGTGCAGGGCTGGGAGTGGGATTCTGCTTTCACAGGGCTGGTCCTGCAGTCCGTCCCCCCCGCCCCCACCCCGCCTCTGCTGAGCTTCTCCTTGGATTCTGCTTTCACAGGGCTGCAGTCCGTTCACCCCCGCCTCTGCCGAGCTTCTCCTTCGTTTGGGTTTTTTGTCCTTCATGTATTCTCCCAATCGATACCCTCTACCACTCTACCAAGTGCCTACTATGTGCCCTGCACGGTTCTAGCACTAGGGATACAACACGGAGCAAGGTAAGATTCCGACCCCGGGGATTTTATGTTCCACACATCCCACATGGCCCGCGTCAGCCCACCAGACATGGGACCCCTGCACAGATGTAAGGAGGTCTCCCTACCCTGGCTTCCCCAAGAAAACACTTTCCTTCAAGCACGTGGATCCTGTCCCGTGGCTCCTGATCTCCTACATGATGAAGCGGAAGTTCGAAGCCTCCATGACTGGCTCTGCCCACCTTTCCCACATTTCTTGCCCCACCCCCAGTTGTGCTGCAGTCACACAGATCCATGAGACCCACCTGGAACTCCTGTGTGGGGCATTGCTCAGCCTGCCACCCACCTGGGGCACCTTTCTTCTTCCTCTTCCTCTCCTGCTCTGCGGACCCTCTTCCCAATGCAAGGCATGGGCCAGTTGCTGCATTCTAATTGCATGCCTGATAGTCTGTGAAGTGCTTTACAGATGCTACCTCATCTAACCCCACAGCATCGCCGAGGAGAACACCAGCTCAGCCTTGCACGCCTGAGAGTCACCTGGAGGCGCTGTAAAATATAACGCCCCCAGGTTCCACCCAAGATCCTCATGTATGTGGACTCTGGCGTTTGGGCATTGGAAGCTATAAATGGTCCCCTTGGGATTTCAATATGCAGTCAAGACTGAGGACAACTAAGTAAGGTAATAGTCTCTCCATTTTGCAAATAAAGAAGAGAGGTGAAAAAAATTACCACACATGCCAACATAAATTCATTGATTCCCATTTCTGTTAAAAAAGATAAAAAAGGCCGGGCACAGAGGCTCACACCCATAATCCCAGCACTTTCGGAGGCCAAGGCAGGTGGATCACCTGAGGTCAGGAGTTCAGGACCAGCCTGGCCAACATGGTGAAACCCCATCTCTACTAAAAAATACAAAAATTAGCCAGGTGTGGTGGCAGGCGCCTGTAATCCCAGCTACTCGGGAGGCTGAGACAGGAGAATTGCTTGAACCTGGAAGGCAGAGGTTGCAGTGAGCCGAGATCACACCACTGCACTCCAGCCTGGTGACAAGAGTGAAACTCCGTCTCAAAAATAAATAAATAAATAAATAAATAGATTTTAAAAAGCAGTTTATGTGAGAATGGGATTTCTGTCTCAGGTGTCTGCTGTAAGGACCTCCAGTGTAGGGTGGCCAGATTTAGCAAGTAAAAATGCAAGACACCCAGTTACACTTGAATTTCAGATCAATAACAAGTACTTTGTGTGGTATAAGTATGTCTCAAATATTGGACATACTCATGCTAAAAAATATTTGTTGTTGATCTGAAATTTAAATGTAACTAAGCATCCTGTATTTTATCTGGCAACTCTACTCCAGTAAATCAACATCAACAGAAGACTGTAATAGTCTTATATTATTAGTAGACAAATTCCCAGAAAGTGCTTTCAAGTTGTCACGTAAAATTTGACTCTTGCCCTGACTTTACCTGCATAGTCGCATATTTACTAAACTCACAAACAGAATGTCCATACTGCAAAAAAATAAAATAAAGACAGGTGAGCTTTCTTTTTTTTTTTTTTTTTTTTTTGAGACAGGGTCTCACTCTGTTGCCCAGGCTGGAGTGCAGTGGCGCAATCTCAGCTCACTGCAACCTCTGCCTCTCGGGTTCAGGTGATTCTCATGCCTCAGCATCCCAAGCAGCTGGGATTACAGGTGCCCACCACGACACTCGTGTAATTTTTGTATTTTTAGTAGAAATTGGGTTTCATCATGTTAGGCAGGTTGGTTCTGAACTCCTGACCTCAAGTGATCCGCCCACCTCGGCCTCCCAAAGTGCTGGGATAAAAGGCATGAGCCACCGCACCCAGCCCAGGTGAGTTTTCTAGACCTCTGTGTGCCTACTTTTTTATGTGCCTAATAATAAATCTCTCAGTCCAGGCTGGCACTGCACTGGAGATTTTTCAGCGCATTTTGTATATATATATTATCTTTTGGTTCTCACAACCAACATATAAGAGAAACAGATTTGGTACTATTATTCCCCATTTACAGATGGACAAGCGCGACAGTGGTAATTATTCAAAGCCACATGGATCTGGGCAGAACTAGAAGCCACATATTTTAGTATCAATGTTGATTTTTAGAAGATACAGCGCTGCTAAGGGTGAAGGTTCACTCTTACGTTTTATTATCTCAGCTCCAAAGTTCACAAATTTAAAAGCAGTAAATGAATGGCTAGCTGAATAATTGAAATAATTTTATTTCGTAAAACCATACCCTCAAGAAAGGCAGGCCTTCAGGAAGCCCACGGTCGTGGCCCTGTGTTCAGCCAGCTCCACTCAGAAAGGTGAGGAGGGGTCCTGGCTTTCAGCCCCCACCCAAGACTCCACAACTGTCCACCCGCCTCACCCTTTGCTTGCTATACTTGCAGCCTGTTTCTTCCTGCCCTGCCCTCGAAAACACAGCAGCTCCCCACCTTCCTCAGAGCATAATACTTCCACACAATTATCATAACGATTCAGACAACTTCAACAATTTCAAACAAGTATTGAAAACCCCTCAACCCATGATCTTCTGAAACGTCCATATCAGGTATTGGCAAATTGTTACACTGCCTGCACCAAAAATAAACAAGGACAACAGAGATGGAGGAAAATTCCCTTCCTGCTCTTTAATCTCCCACAAGCACCAACAACCTTGAGTGTTAAAACATGTCTTCAGTTTTGTTTATTAAGTCTCAAGACTTCAAGTGAGGACACACCCTCCACCAGTCAGCTGGTCCATCCCGTCTCGTTCCGTGGGGCAAAGGTCAGGAGAGACCGACCCTCTGGTCACTTCTCCAGCTTTGAGGAGCAGTCACGGAGACAGCCTCTCAGATGCCACATCACAACCCACAGTGTCAACTTGTGTCACCTGCTGGCCACCAGGCGGGTCACACAGGAGCTGCGGTGGCCATCCCGTGTATCAGCCAGGGTGCTCCAGAGGAACAGAACGAATAGGATAGATTATAAATAGAGAAGAGGAGGTTTATTCTGGGAAGTGCCTCACACGGTGGAGGCTGAGAAGTTCCATGATCTGCCGTCTGCAAGCTGGAGACCAGGAAAGCTGGGGGTGTGGTTCAGTCCCAGTCCTAAGGCCCAAGAACCAGGAGCACAGGGTAGGACAGCCGGAAAAGACAGACGTCCCCGCTCCATCCAAGAAAAGAGAACCCCCGCGTCTTCCCCCTTTTTGCTGGGTTCAGGCTCTCAGCAGGCTGGCTGATGCCTACCCACACTGGAGAGGGCAGGCCTTCTTTACTCAGTCTCAGCTCCTCCCACACACACCCAGAAGTCATGCTTACCAGCTGCCCCCGCATCCCTTAGCCCGGTCGGGTTGACTCTTAAAATTAACCGTCATATCCAATTATACCTTTTGACCCAGCTGGTTAGCAGAACCAAGCTCAGAGAGCCTCCTGCCTGCCCACCCAAATACAGCCCTAAGGCCAAACAGATGCATATTTAACTGGAGCCTCAAACCTAGAAAGACAGAAAACAGAAAGGCAAGTAAAAAGTCACTGTTTTGGTCAATAACCCATGTATTCATCACTTCACTGACAGAGCTTATCGCATGTAAGTTCCTCATGGCAGACGGGCGCATGGCTGTGCACACACGTAGGCCTGCACACTCACATGCGTGCACACACAACGAACAGGTTAATCCGTGTATCATTGGCTGCCACGGGTTTCCTAAGAAGCTTAACAGGGCATGTTCTGACTTCAACAATGACCTGCTAATGGTTTTACATTTCTCCCAAGTATTATAACCCATCTTTGTCACCCTTATCTCCTAATGAAATCAATAAATTGAAGTGACTGCAAGAGGGAACACAAAGGAAACACCTGGGTCAAGGGCACCATGAGACTCTACTAAGCCACAAACTATCATCTTGAGGCGATTATCAGACCGTGACTTTTGCTTCGAGAAATGAAGTTGCAGATATCCTGGCGAAACAAAATTTCTTCCCATTTTACTTAAGAAAGAAGAACGCAGCCTATATACTTGTGATTTTGCTAACACTGAGAAAGCTCTCTCTCACTGAACACTCCATTCGTGTGTCTTTTCCGCAGCCTGTAGTTGCAGCATGTGGCATTTCAACATTCTGTTCCTTTTCTTTTTTTTGACTTTCGCTCTGTCATCCAGGCTGGAGCGCAGTGGCACAATCTCAGCTCACTGCAACCTCCACCTCCCTGGTTCAAGCAATCCCCCTGCCTCAGCCTCCCAAGTAGCCGGGATTACAGGCACACACCACCAGGCCCAGCTAATTTTTTTGTATTTTTAGTAGAGACGAAGTTTCACCATGTTGGCCAGACTGATCTCGAACTCCTGACCTCAGCCAATCCACCCGCCTCAGCCTCCCAAAGCACTGAGATTACAGGCGTGAGCCACCGTGCCCGGCCCCTTCTGTTCCTTTTCTAAAGTGTGTTCATCGCCATCAACGTGCAGGTGCGCAGTTCAGGTTTATTCCCACAGTTTGCCTTGATCCTTTTTAAAGGTTTGTGATTTGGTCCTGCATTCATCTTTCTCTCCAAGTTGCAAAAATCATCAGTTGCTTGTTTCTTACCAACCTTCCCCAGCTCTGGGACACATCCCATCAGTCACCACCAGCCACCACCTTCTGCTTAAATTGCTTTTGAGACTTCTCATTACTAGTGGGAATCAACCGCAGCAGCTAAAGTCCTTAAACTGGTCCCCACCTACTTCACCCAAAGTCCCTCCCCTTCGCTACCCTGGCTTCAGCCAGGCTGGTCCTCTCTCATCTCTTCTAACACACATCTTGGCATACACTGCTCCCTCCTAGAGCACTTTCACCCCGGCCTGCACGTCTCAGGGGCCCTAGTCCTCCTGGAGACTTCCCTCCAACTGTCCCTTTCCCAGGGATCCTTCCTGGTCTCTCTTCCTAGATCAACTCTCCTTCTTACACTGCTTCCCAGCACTGCACGCCCTTTCTCTCACATCACCTATTGCAGCTATGGTTCCACATTTATTTCAGTGGTTATTTGATTAGAGTCTATCTTCTTCCCTGGAGAGTAAGTTCCATGAGAGCCAATGCTAGATAGCCCTAGGATCTAGCACAGTAAGTAACCAGCATGTAATAAACATTCCTCATATATTCCATAGATGAAAAATACAGGCGCCCAGCCTAGTTAAAGGACACAAAGAGTCTGATGCTCTTTTCCCAACTACAGTCCTACTCCACGTGATGCACAGACAGAAGTCAGATCGCGGGATTACTGTGACTCAGCTGCAGTCATTCCCAATCAAAGTGGCCCTTTGTTCCAAGTCTCAGGTCCCCTAAGAGGAGTGTCAGATTATCCCACATAAGGCCAGGTTGAATCAGCCTTGGTCAGGGGAAAAGGGCCATAGAGTACAGACATATCCACAGTTGCCTGCCCAGTGAACCACGAAGCCTCCCCAAAATAAGAAACAATGAATTGAGCAGGCACCCCAAAAGTCATTCAACTGCTTCCTATCATTTAGCTACACGGGAAACACAACACAACACAGACACCCATAACATTATCCCATGCATTCAGAAATATCCCTGCCTAACACAATACACTGATGGAAACACATTCCCCTTCCCAACGAAGACAGGTCAAGTTGCTCCCAAGGCAAGGCCATGCCACTGCCACTCCAACATCAGAGCTCATCAGAGTCCAAGGTCCCTGGTGACCCTCCTGGATTTCCCTTTACGATAATGTCCTAGGAGCTAAACAGTAAAGGTAACCACGCAAACACACTTGGATTTCAAGGGGGAGGAAAAGAAAGAGGAAAGAGAACAAATATCTCCCCCTGCAGGCTGGACCTCTAGAGAGGAGCTAGAGGAACCGAGGAATCCAGGACAGGATTGGACGCAAATGAGGGGCATTGGTCTGGAGGCCAGGGTCTCAGCACATGGGGAGAGGGGAGCCACTCAGAATACCAGGAAAACATTTGAAAACCCTAGTTTAACTACCCCAGGGTGACCCTCATTTCCCCCTTCCATGTCGACCTCTCCCCGGCACCACGTGTGGTATGTTCCAGGTCAACCTTTCTCAGGCTCACACGTGTGGCTAGAGTCCCCAGGGATGGGCTGGAGGCTTGTTTACATGAAGCCAGGCCTCCAAAGGTGTGAGATTCCATACTTTTTTTTTTTTCTGTTTGAGACTGAGCTTCACTCTTATTGCCCAGGCTGGAGTGCAATGGCGCAATCTCAGCTCACTGCAACCTCCACCTCCCAGGTTCAAGCGGTTCTCCTGCCTCAGCCTCCTGAGTAGCTGGGATTCCAGGCATGTGCCACATGCCTGTCTAATTTGGTATTTTTAGTAGAAACGGGGATTCTCCATGTTGGTCAGGCTGGTCTCAAACTCCCGACCTCAGGTGATCAGCCCGCCTCGGCCTCCCAAAGTGCTGGGATTACAGGCGTGAGCCACCGCGCCCAGTTGAGATTCCACACTTCTAATGAGCTCCCAGTTGGTGCCTCTGCCTTGGCCCAGGGACCACACTTCGAATAAAAGGTTCTAGGATTCATTAGACATCTGCATAGCTCTAAGTCAGGCTAAAAGTCAGTGAATACCTAACTGGCCACCAGTCCTATTGTTTGGCTGTCTAGACTATGTAAGGCATAAATCCACAAACTTCACCCTGTCCTGATGACTCGCATGAAATCGCTTTGACCTCCCTCCTCCATGCCCAGGGAGCAGCTCCAAGTCCTCCCCAGATGCCTGTTAATTTGAGTCACTGACATTGCCAGGGGTGGTTCTTGCCCACACCTCACCTCATCTGACCCCATCAGGGACTCTCGTTCCTCTGTCTCACAACAAACCCATGGCAGCTCCCAGCTGACCTGTCCCCAGACACCATCACACCAATGAATGCTAAGGTTTTGTTCACAGCACACTTGGCCAAAGATTTGGAGTAAAGGGGTTTTGTTACATCAGAGGCCTTCACTGCCAGGGACATGTACCTTGACTTTTAGATGCCCTTGTTCTCAAGAGTCCCATCAACTCTGTAAGAAAATATGTTTGCTCACCTCCATAGGCCTCTCCTTCCAATCTCCACCCTCAATTACTCATTTCTTCATGCAAAATAGGGTACTTTTATCTCTGTTTATGGTTTTCTTCCAAACTATGCCTTTCATCCCAAGCAGGAATTTTGCTTAAAAAGAAAACAGCATATACTCCAAAGAGAATTTACACTGTTCTCAAACTCTTGACCTCAGGTGATCCACCCACCTCGGCCTCCCAAAGTGCTGGGATTACAGGCGTGCGCCACCACGCCCAGCCTCACACTGTTCTCTTAACCACAACACATTGCAGTTGAAGTCTGCATTAAAACTTTTCATTTTCTTCTGCACAACACCTGGGTTAGACCGAACCAGGAAAATCACTTATTCCACTAAGTCTTAGCAACTCGCCTCGGACAGCTACAGGGGTTCACACAATCCACGGCACACCATGACCTTCCTACCAGCTTTCCCAGAAATCGACTTTCATGATCATTTCAACGTTAGTCCCTTGTAGCAAAATTAGAGCAGCAAGTCTGATGAATTGAAGGGAAAAGAGTAATCCAGGCCATTCATTAATTGTAATGATCCATGCCACCCCATCTTTCAGCAGCATGGATAACTGAAAGTTGACTGTACTGTTAAATTAACATCAACGTTAAGCTTTCACTGTAATTAAACCTGTGTTACGTTATTCTTTAGGGCCAACGCATAAATCCCTTAGTAGCTCATGAGTCAACACACCCAAGCCCAGGAGCCGGCTTTTGTACACACACAGTCAGCCCGTGGAGGAGCCACACTAGCAGTCCTTATAACAAGAAGGCATCCTATTTTTATCCCAAAAGTCCTGGACCAAAAATCAGAAAGCAAAGCAGAAAGCATCTGAAAAGAAATGCACCATTTGGTTTGCCTCCAAACACACTTGTAAAGACACACGCCCTTCTGTTTCTGTATTTTCCCCTTCAGATTTATGACGCACACAAACAGCGAGAAGACAAATGTCCCCATTAAAACAAATTAATCCTGTAATGACAAAAATTATAATAAAACAATTCGGAGGAAGCTCACAGGTAGCAGGTATCCGCCAGGTCCTGGATAACCTTCCATCATGGCAGGTGTCCTGGAACATTCCAGCCATCAGAAAATAAAACTTGAGAGGGGTGGGTGTAGAGAGTCCTGGTTCATGTGCATCTCCACAAGGATGGATGCTTGCTACACCAAGTGTATCTGGACTCTGTGCCTGATCATGATGTGCAACTAGAAAATGTGTTTCCTTTTAGTTTTTTTCCCTTTGAACAAACAAAACCAGAACATGGGCATTAATGCAATTGAGCCCCTTTATAAGAATCCCAGCTGCCAAAGGAGAATGGAACATTGTCAGAGTGACAGGAATCGGGCCCAGGAAGGGCTGGGGTCCGAAGCGCGGGGGCAGCTCAAAGGTGGCGCTCCTGACACAAGGACACCCTGCCACAGTTGCACCGGCAAATGTGCTTTAGAGGGAGAGGAGAAAAAGAGCAGGGAGAGAGCAGAGAGATCATCACAGAGCATGGAAAACTCACAGGATTTGACCCCAACTGAAGGAGCAAGTATAGCCTGACCATGACTTGAGTCTCAGAACCTGTTTTGCAAAATAAGTGATATGGCATGGCTCAGTCCCTGCCTGATCAGGAGTGGAGACTGTGCAGAGGGGGAGCTGCTGAGAGAGGTCACGGTCAGAGCGTGGATGGAAGCACCCCTGGGTCTAACTGTCCTCAGCCACGAAGCTGCTGGCTTTCCTCCCTAGTCCTCATTACCCCCAGGGCAAGGGGGACGTATCCCATTTGGAGAGTGTTTCTAAGGGATATTAATGCCTGATCTCATTCAATCTTCACACAAGCTGCAGGTGGGGCTGGGTGGTGGCATGGTCACCCCTACTTTACAGCCAAGCACACACTACAAATAGTAGTAGTTACAGCAGAGAGATGCCTCCTATTCAGGTCTTCTCAACCCCAAGTACACAGCAACTGGTCCCGTCAGCTGATTACTGTATCACCAAGACCTACACACCCAGAAAGCTTGTACAATTTCCATGAAAGAAAAGAAACAACAAGAGCACCCTTTATAGTTTCCACATTATGGTCGGTAGACATTGGAACTAATTCAACAAATCATGAAACATTAGAGGAAAGCTCTTTCCCCTTTACTCAGCATTTTGATGATAAAATGCAAAATCAACATCGATTAACTAAACATTATGTTAACTTTACATTGCAAATAATCACTGACTTCTGCTCTTATCTTTGTTTCTAAGTAATGGATAATGCTAATTATCATTATTATTATTAATGAGAATTGAGCGCTTTGTATTCACAAAGATACTTGGTCAACAGCTTTTCAAGGATTCTTTTGAAGGAAAAAACAAGCAAAAATCTTGTAACTATGTTTCAAACGTTAAAGCTAAAGTAAGATATTTAAGATTTAGAACAAATTTATTTCTACTTTGACTTATGATTTTTCCTAGGTATACAGGGATGGTTCAATATAAAAATATATATCAGTGGAATTCACCACATTAACAGATTTAAGGGGAAAAGTTATAAGAGTAGCTCAATCGATGCAGAAAAAGCATTCAATAAATTTCAAAATTCCTTTAAGATTAAGAAAAAAAGCTTCTGAGCAATACATAAGAATTTCTTCAGCTACGCAAATAGTGTTCAGCCAAACTTTCCACACTATCATCCTAAATAGTGCAAACTGACCTCCTTCCCATCAATATCAGTAACAAAGTATATTAGTCCATTCTCAGGCTGCTGATAAAGACATATCCAAGACTGGGCACTTTCTTTAAAAAAAAAAAAGAAGAAGAAGAAGAAGAAGTTTAATGGGGTCAGGTGTGGTGGTTCACACCTGTAATCCCAGCACTTTGGGAGGCCAAGGCAGGTGGATCATGAGGTCAGGAGATCGAGACCATCCTGGCTAACATGGTGAAACCCTGTCTCTACTAAAAATACAAAAAAATTAGCCAGGCGTGGTGGCGGGCACCTGTTGTCTCAGCTATTCGGGAGGCTGAGGCAGGAGAATGGTGTGAACCCAGGAGGCAGAGCTTGCAGTGAGCCGTGATAGTGGCACTGCACTCCAGCCTGGGCGACAGAGCGAGACTCCGTCTCAGAAAAAGAGGTTTCATGGTCTCACAGATCTACATGTCTGGGGAGGCCTCACAATCATGGCAGAAGATGAAAGGCACATCTTACATGGCAGCAAGCAAGAGAGAATGAGAGCCAGGCAAAAGGGGTTTCCCCTTATAAAACCATAAGATCTCATGAGACTTATTCACCACCACGAGAACAATATGGGGGAAACCGCCCCCATGATTCAATTGTCTCCCTCCTCCCTCCCACAACATGTAGGAATTACAGAAGCTACAATTCAAGATATCATTTGGGTGGGGACACAGCCCAACCATGTCGTATAGCAATAGTCCCTACAGATGCCACTGCTACTCACATAAGAGGGATGGGAAACATGGACCCTAAAGCCAAACTGTCAGGATTTCAAACCTGGCTGGGCTCTTACTATTGTGTCATCTCAGGCAAGATTTAAATTCTATGCACCTCAGTTGCTTCCTGGCAGACTCTCTCCTCCACCAAACTTCAGTCAAGCTCCTCTGAGCCCTCTTTTCAATTGAGCCTCATCCTTGGGCCCTGCCTTTAGCCCGCGTCTTCCAGTCGTAGCAAGAATTCCACTAAGTCAGTTTATTGGACATCCCTGCCTTGATATCTGATCGCCCTCCATATGTGATTAGTTCCTCATCTTCTACCTGTGATGTCTGAGTCTTCGACCTACCTTCAGCAAGAATGCCCTACTCTTGATGTCTCTTCTTAGTCATTCTCCATCTACACCCCACCCCACTCCCACCCTGCTCCTTGGCCATAAGGGCCCAATTGTCTTGCTGTATTCATGGTTGAGCCCCATCTCTCTCCCGATTGCCACAGTCTTGACACCTATTCGTATCGTCCCAAAGTCTTCCTTACTGTCTTAACAAATGTCTGAATTATTTTTTCTTTACCACTACCAATAAAACAGGAATAACAATATAACATACCTCATAGAGTTATCACAAGGATGAAAAGAGTTAATGCATGAAAAGTGTTGAGAAGAGTATCTAGCACTTAAAAAAACTCTATAAACATTAATAATTATTATTGTACAGTTATACATTAAAAATATAAACGAGTAGAAAGCAATCGAGAAAAATGTTAGAAAAAGTATGAGAAAACCACAAATAAATTATTAAATATAAAGTTGCTGGAGTACAAAACCAATTTTAAAAATCAACAGCAGTAATAGGCTGGGTGCAGTGGCTCACATCTGTAATCCCAGCACTTTAAGAGGCCAAGACAGGCGATCACCGAGGTCAGGAGTTCAAGACCAGCCTGACCAACATGGAGAAACCCCATCTCTCCTAAAAAAACAAAATTAGCCAGGCGTGGTGGTGCATGCCTGTAATCCCAGCTACTCGGGAAACTGAGGCAGGAGAATCACTTGAACCCGGAAGATAGAGGTTGTGGTGAGCTGAGATCATGCCATTGCACTCCAGCCTGGGCAATAAGAGCAAAACTCCATCTCAAAAATAAAACAAAACAAAACAAAAAATCAATAGCAGTAAAAAACAACACGATTTTTAAGTTAAAATAAACAAAATAATGTTTAAGTAACAACATAAAAATTATTCAGTAGCAACAAACTATAAGTTGCCTGGAAATAATCTAACAAAAAGTGGGTAAGACATTTATGAAGAACAATAGAGAGCATTTTTCAAAGGCATGAAGACAAAGTAAGTTGAGAAGTGTATGTTTACATGTGGAAAGACTCAATAATCTATGCAATTCTCTCAAAATAATCTATAAATTCAATACTATTGCAACCAAAATCTTAATATTGCTTTTCTCAGAGCAAGCAGAAAAATAGCAATGTTTGCTATATTTACTCTCAGATATCAAGATTACCATAAAGCTACAGTAATTGAATTGCTCATCATTGATATAGGTATAGTATACTAAACCAATGATACAAAATAGAGAACCCAAAAGCAGACTTACATAAAATAAAAAGTATAATACTTTAAATATGATAGTTAACATTCACGGAGTATTAGTGCCAGGTTCCGCATGAAGGAATCAAAGTGCAGTATTGCTCATTTAATACTCAAAAAGTAGTTACTCATAGTTTCTCCTTTTACAAATGGGGGGAACTGGGGCAGAGATGCAGACAGTGTGTGTAAGCAGTCAAAGATGGCACACCTACCTCCTCATCAGTCACAGAGCCAGATTTTGGAGCCAGGCTGTAAGCCTCCACGACCGCGGCTGTACCATGTCTTTTAGAAACATGGTACTCCACAGAAGCAGCCTTAAAATTCAGTGGGTAAAAACTAGAATATTCATTAAATTGTGATGAACAATTGGCTAACCATATCTAACTCACACAGACACACACACACACACATTCCAGAATGATTAGACCTCAATTTAGAAAGTAAAATTTTAGAAGATTTAATTGAATGCCTTCATAGAGTTGGGAAGAGCTTTCCTAAACAAGTTACGAAAGCACTAACATTTTAGAAAAAGATTGATAAACTTAGCTACATTAAAATTTCAAATTGTTCTACTGTTTCTCACACTTGTGCACAAAGATTTAGGCACATAGATGTTCACTGCAGTGATGTGCAGTGAATTTTATCACTAAATGCCTAACAAAAGGAAAATGATTAACTATGCTGTCCTATGTTTATATAATGATAAACAGTTATTAAGATGAATGAAGCCAATCTATGTATACAGGTATACACTTCAAATATAATTCTCAAAAAATTAAGTGCCAGAAACATCGAATACAAAACACTTATGTAAAGTGTAAAAACATACCACACAATGCCATCTATCCTTGCTGAGAGCTGGGGATGGGATTAAGGAGGAATAAGTAGAGACTTCACAAGCATGTGATCATTTCTTTGTTTAAAAAGATAGTGATATAAAATAAAATGTTAACAATATTAAATCTAGGTGATAAATACCTGGATGCTCACTTCATCGTTCTCTGTATTGTTTGGAAGGTTTGAAATTCTTGCTAGTAAAAGTGGTTACAAAAAAATCACTCTTGGGGTCAGGCAGGATGAGCCATGCCTGTAATCCCAGTACTTTGGGAGGCCAGTGTGGGTGGATCACTTGAAGCCAGGAGTTCGAGACCAGCGTAGTTAATATGGTGAAACCCCATCTCTACTAAAAACACAAAACTTAGTTGGGCGTGGTGGTGGGCACCTGTAATCCCAGCTACTCAGGAGGCTGAGATAGGAGAATTGCTTGAACCTGGGAGGCAGAAGTTGCAGTGAGCTGAGATTGCGCCACTGCACTCCAGCCCGGGCAACAGAGCAAGATTCCATCTCAAAACAACAATAACAACAACAACAAAACAAAAACGAAAACCTCAATCTTGGGTGAAAGGTAAACCTCAGACGAGAAGAGCAGAAGCAAAGAGAGCAGTTGAGTAGCTGCTTCCCAAGCCCAGGCAGGAGGTGAAGGAAGCGTGGAATCAGTGATGGCAGCTGAGATACTTTGCTAATAGATTAGATGTGGGAGGTAGATAAAGTAAATTAGAATAATCCAGAAGATTCCTGAGTTTTTTCTTCAGGTAACAAAGTGGATGGTGGAGCCATTAACAGCGAGAGGAAGGGTGCAGAAAAACAAGTTTGGGGGAGAAATTCAGAGGCTTTTGTAGATATTTGAGTTTGAGATCCTTATTAAACATCCACATGAATTGTCGGGTAGACAATGCACACAGGTGGATATGAATACAAACCTGGAACTCAGGGACGAGGTCCGGAGTGGAAATACAATTTGAAAAACGCCAGCTCAAAGAACGCATTTACAGCCATGGTCCTTGGTGAGCTCTTCTCCTCAGAGAGTGTGGATGGAGAAGAGAAGTGAGCAGAGAACCAAATTTAGGATGCCCCAAAATTAAGAGGTGAATTTAGGGAGAGGGACTGTGGTCTGCTAAATAATGGCCCCTCCAAGGCGTGTCCATGTCCTCATTCCCAGCACCTGTGAGTCATTCTATTATGTGGGAAAAGGGACCTTGCAGATGAGCTCAGGATGCTGCAATGGGGAGGATTATCCTGGATCACCTGGGTGGGCGCCTGTTTGACAAGGGCCCTTAGAAGAGGAGGCAGAAGAGTTCAAAGCAGAGAAAGAAGACGTAAGACGGAAGCAGAGGCCAAAGAGGAGAGAAGACGCTAGGCTCTTAGCTTTGAAGATAGAGGAAGAGGTCACAACCCAAGGACTGCTGGTGGCCTCTAGGATCTGGAAAAAAGCAAGGAAAGAATTTCTCCCTTATAACCACCAGCAGGAACACAGCCCTGCCACCCCCTTGGTATTAGCCCAGAAAGATCCTTGTTGAACTTCTAACCTACAAAAGGGTAAAATATCAAATCCACATTGTTTGAAGCCACTAAGTTTGTGGTGATTTTTCACAGCAGAACAGGAAATTAATGCAGGGAGTCACTACGAGAGAAAGAGTGGCCAGGGAACCCGGGGAGAACAGCAGCCATGAGATGGTTTGTGTCCCACAAATCCGTCGGGGAAACTATTTCTAAAAGAAAGGAGCAGAGCTCTGTGCCAGACTTTGCGGAAAGATTCCACTGATGTAGAGAAAGAACTTTGCACAGGATTTGTTAAGGTAGAGGGAACCTTGGTGGAGCAGCTTCATCAAGTATAGGCTCCCAACCTGCGTTGATTGGAGAGGATTAGAGAGTGAGGCATCTCAGCAGAGGTCTCGTGTAAGGAACTTGAGAGGCACAGGAGGTCAAACAAGGGTCCTGGGTTTACTTTAGAGGAGTCTGAATGCTGATGGGGAAGTGCAGCAGAAACTGAAGAACAGATCTTCACACAGAGGCAAGGCCAAGGAGTGCTGGGGGGATGGAGTGCAGGGCACACCCCAAGACACTGGCCATGAAAAGAAGCTACAGGAGGAAACGCGGCAGTGGAGGCAGCTCCCACCCTTCATCTCTGAAGTTGTGATGGGCCTTCAGATTTGTCCCAAGCTGAGACAAGGACTGGTCCTTCGTATTCCTGTATCAGCCAGGAATTGAACATGAGCTAACCTCCGGAAGGTGACTGACCCTTGAGTAAGGCAGTTCCCTATGACTGAGGGCAATTCCCAGAGCGAGAGGCAAGCCACCCCCAGCTCCTGTCTGTCACAACTCAACAATGGATGTGTTGGCTCTGAAGAAAGATCTGGGTAGAGCACCACAGTCTCCTCTAAGTCCACCCTCCTTTACATTCACTTGCTTCTTCCAATAAGTGTGCCCTATCAGGGAACAGCTCTGCCAGGATCTTGGTTGGACTGGTTACCTGGGAAATTTACAAGAGAAGATTAGAGGAATAAATTTCAAACACCACTGCTGCAATTGATCTCAAGTATGGAATGTGTGTAGGAAGACATGGGTGAAAAGATGAAGTCGTTACCTGGTTGCCTCTGTCTGCTTAGGGACGTGAGATGGAGGAGAAAGGAAGGGAAGGGAAGGGGTTTAGGAGGTTGGAGGGGATCCAAGAAGTGAAGGTGTCATTTGGCAGAGCAGAAAAGTGTCCCGCCATTTATCAGGTAAAAGACCAAGGACAAGTTACTTAATGGCAGAGTTTCCATTTCCTCACCTTCCCACCAGTCCCATTCTTCAATGGTATGTTTCTTGAGTGCAGAATCCACTTCAAAACTGAAGAATCAATAGTCCAAGGTGAAAGGACACTAAAAGAAATCATGGGTTTTCTCTTATATCCCTGAGTAAAAAACTTACAAATTCTCCCAAATGTCATACCTTGTATTTTGAGGAAAATAAATCTTAAAGGCAAAGCCTGTTTCATGAACTTGAACATCAGTTAGTTGGTCCCAAAGAATTAATGAGTGCAACAACTCAAGGTTCTCTGGAACAAGTTCAAAATATTAAAACTTAGTGTTCAGTGTAATGGTTATTAAAAGCCATCATGAAGCTTTCTCATCAGCTATATAAAACCTGTTATTTCTTAGCCTTTGTGGAATGCAAATCTACATTGCTAACCGTGTGTTTCCAGAGGAAAAGTCTGCTATCACTGCCTCCCCATTTAATGAACTATTTTGTAACCATAAAAATGTGATTAGTTTATTTATATTTAATCAAAACACACTACAAAAACTTGATAAACTTACTCCTGAGAGCTTTGCATCATTGATGAAAGATTAGAAAAAAGTATTCAGCAACTTAATCTGATTTACCATCATAAATATTCAAATTTTACATATTTATTCCACAAAACAGTTGTTTAAGTGGCTTTAATTTATTTTCAATTTTATTGTCGACTGTATAATGCAAATCAATTGTTGAAATGGTTTGGAAACACCATCCAATAAATGTGAAACAGTCTCTCTCTCTGTCTCTCATAAAGTGAACTAAAATGAACATGATGCAGCCTCAGGATCCTATAGCGCATCATGCCAATTTCAAAGTGTGTATTTGCATCATACCAGTTAAACCAGTTTCCTGCATGTGCAGAGTGAGTAGATGATAACATTTCACCATTATCGAAATTTTCTTTGTTTAAAAAATTGCCTCTAGGACTTCTGTTTCCAATAACATGCAAGGCTGAGTATTTTGATCAAACACTAAAAATTCTGGATTAAAATGTTTTAAATTTCTTAAAAACATTTTTGTTACACAATAAGGAGTTATCAGGTCAAAATCTAAAGGAAAGTTGGTAATGAGAAATAAGAGCAATGAAATAATTTTTGCCTTGAAAGCAAATCTGGTGAACTTTCATTTTCACAGCCTTTATGAAAAAGCCCAGGTCCCATGAAAAAGTGGACGGTCTAATAGGAGAGGCTTCTTCCATAAATCTGGGATCCCAAAATATTATATCCTCATTGTGAGGGTATAGGGAAAGTAAACCCCACATGCACAGACACCTAGGGACCACCCTTGGTGCTGAGAGACTGGACTGAGAACAGGAGAAGGCTTTGAGAATTTACAATGAAAGATAGGCTTTCTACTCAAATCAATGCAAATTTACATTAACTAAAACAAAACTCATAGCTCGAAGATTTTTGGACTTTCCAGCAAATATTACTACCAACAAAATCAAATTGGCTCTATGAATATCAGACAAAAATAAATTTCAAAGCAAAACATCCATAGGGATAAAGAGAGTCACAGTCACAGTATCATAATAAAAGAAAATTCACTGAGAAATTTTTGTCCTAAATCTCATTTTTTTGTTTTGTTATATTTTGTTTTTGTTTAGTGAGGCGTCATTATTACTCTTGCTCATGATCGTTTTTTCTAGAACCTGACATATTCCATAAAGCCTAATATCCTAAAGGCCTAGGATGTTCTAAAATCCAGCTTACAGGAAACAGCCTGAAACTGCATGAAAAAGGTTATCGAGGAGTGATATGGTTTAGCTGTGTCCCCACCCAATTTCGTCTTGAATTGTAGCTGGCATAATCCCCACGTGTCTTAGGAGGAATTTAGTGGGAGGTAACTGAATCGTGGGAGTGGCTCTTTTTCACGCTGTTCTCCTGATAGTGAATACATCTCAAGAGATCTGATGATTGTATGAAGGGGAGTTCCCTGCACCCCCCCTCTCTTCCCTGCAGCCATGTAAGTAAGACGTGACTTTGCTCCTCATTCACCTTCTGCTCTGATGGTGAGGCCTCCCCAGCCATGTGGAACTGTGAGTCCATTAAACCTCTTTGCTTTATAAATTACCCAGTCTAGGGTATGTCTTTATTAGCCGCATGAGAACAGACTAATACAAGAAGTGCTCTCAAAGAAACCTTAAGGAAGGAAAGGGGAGTTGGGCAGAGAGAAGACAACTCTCCAATAAGGTTGTAGCGGAGACCTCAGCCTTCTCCCAGGATCTCTGAAGCTGTGATGGGCCTTCAGATTTGTTCCAAGCTGAGACAAGGACCAGGCCTTCATATTCCTGTGTCAGCCAGTAATTAAACATGGGCCATGCTCAAGGAGATGCCTTAACCCTGAATGAGTTCCCTACTGCTGAGGGCAATTCCCAGTGAGAGCGGTGAGCCACCCGCAACTCCTGTCTATCACAGCTGAGCGATGGATGTGTGGGCCCTGAAGAAAGATCTGGGGAAAGAACCACAGATTTGGTGATGAACTTCCCTACAGTTCACCCCCCTTTAAATTCACTTGCTTCTTCTAGGAAGTGTGCCACATTGGGGAACAGCTCTCCCAGGATTTTGGTTAGACTGGTTACCTGGGAAATTTACAAGGGAAGATTAGTAGAATAAATTTCAACCCCCATTGCTGCAGTTGATCTCAAGGCTATAACCAATATTCATCATTCTCCTCCTCCACCCCTGGTTGGAGATCCCCCCCATCCTCAATTTGCACCTCTGCTGGTCTACGTAGCTTGCCTGGTGGGGCAGTTTAGACTATCATCTCTCACGGGTCTGCACCTCTAGTTATCATCCCCTTTGCAAGCTATGACATCTGTACCTGGACACTTGTAGTTAAAACTGAGCCTGGGAGCACCAAGAGACACCCCAGTGCATCCTCTGAGCAACAATCACATTCTTCCCTGGCCCCTGTGCATCTTCAGCCCCACTTCCCCTGGTCAACTGTGCCCACCAGGATGATATCTCCCTTCCTTTATGGCTGATCCTTGTCATGAGAGACTCTAAATGACCAAGTGACTGGTGTAAATTAAAGTTCATTGGGACTTTTGCTGTGTCCTCCTACAGAGGCATTCTTGCTCTGCAAGCCAGGATCTCTACACCCACAGAACCTCATATGTTAGAGAAAGAAAGCACACATTCCCTAAGTAGGTCACTGGGGGTGATGGTAAGTTAGGCGGCTCCTACTACTATTCTTTTCTTTGGTTCCAACCTATTTGGGATACAGCAGCATTGATGTAGTATGTGCACTGTCCTGAAGGACAGTGGCCCATCCTCATAGGGTATCATCTCTAATTTGGGCCCTTAACTATTTATAGAGGCTCGTCCACCTCTCTGTCAGGCAGGGAGCTTCTGGGTGATGTCATATGTGATGGGGAGAGTGGAACCCATGGTCATGTGCCTACTGCTGAATTTCCATTGTGATAAAACAGGTTTCTTGACCTAAAGCACTGTTAGGTGGAATCCCGTGTTGGTGGACGGTGATGCTGGCGTAGGCGCTGCAGGCAGGAAAGGTAAACTTATGCCAAGACTATCTGATGACCCAAGTCTAGAGGAGTCTGTATCCCCTGCATGGCAGAAAAGGTCCATAGAGCCAACTTACTACCAAATAGTTGATTAGTCTGTTTAAAAGACTAACATGGAGGCTTGGTGTTTCTAGTCTCTGCTGCCAACAGATTAGACATTCAGCAGCAGCAGCATGTAGAAGAGCCACAGAGAGTGGGAGCCTGTGCTGATGGGCTCTTGCACGGCCTCATTTCTGCAACTAGGGCATCCGTTGTTCCTGCACTGGGTGAGGCAATGACAGGCTTACTGATGTCCACCGGCCAAGTCGCCCTGCCGATTTGGTTGTTTCTGCCCCTTCCACAGTGAGCGCTCTTTGCTGGTGATCACCATGTGACACCCAGATCTTCACACTCTGCACTCACCCCGATCCATCCACAGGCCCCTTCCCCAGACTTTCCTGTCTCTCGTGTTCCAATCTTTCTCTTTTTCTAACATCCTCCGGCCTGTGAGCTTTGCCAAAAATGTCACAGGGCACATATGCTTATCTCAGGCCACCTCACTGTCCCTACAAAGTGGATGACCAGAGGACCTTCCCAGATAGAAGTGCATCAGAAGATTTCTCCTCACTGCTGTCTCCCAAGGCCATCCCTGAGTGGTGTTGCCTGAAATCCATGTTAAATGCACATGCACCAGTGAAACAAGTCATCCTGGCCCGAGAGAAGGCAGTCAGTGTAAGCAGATGGAGAAAAACCAGAACAAGAGTAGGGGATGACATGAGGGCCAAGCAAACCATTTGTGCAACTTCCTCGTTCTCTCTGACCCTGCTCATGTGCAGTCCTAGATATCCTACTTCCCCTTCTGTTGGGCCCACTCAAGTGTAGAAGCAATTGAGTCTGACAGAAACCAGCCCAGCCATGTGGTTACTCAACCTCCCATGATGACATGCTTCATCTCTATCAAGGCTGAGAAGCACACCAGGAGCCACTTCTCAAATTATGTATTCTCTGGTGCTGATGGCATGGCCTTTCTCCAGAATGCCAGGAGTGCAGTAATTCTCCCAGGGCTTGCCATGAGCTCCACACGATGTCCTTTCCATACCTCTGTGATGTATCATATACGCACGTAGTGCCGTCGAGTTCTGCCACACCACATCATAAATACCACAGAGTACCAAACAGTTGTCCGGGCCGTATGGCACAAATGACAAGGTTACTTGCACCATCATCACCTGGACCTACTAAGAATGCTTTCCTTTCTGGGTCCCAATCAAAGATGACAGCCTTCCACATCACCCAGAAAATGGGTTCAAGCTGTGTTCACAAGGGCCAACTATGCTTCCTCCAAAAGCTAAAGAGGCCCCTCAGCATTGTGCTGCTTCTTTAATGGGAGGAGGTATGAAATGCAGTCTCTCTTTACTTTGGAGGTACTCCCCTGTTAAGTCCCTAAAAACTCCACCAATGTGGAAGCCCTCTAAGTCTTCACAGGGCTGACCTCCCAGCCTCGCTGTGCGTGTGGCTTACCAAGACCTCCAACCCACTCGCCACTGCTTGCTCATCGGGTCCAATGAGCGTACCACATCGAATTCGTGGGTAAAAATGGTAGTCTATGGAATGTCCAGACAGGGCAGGTGACTTCAGACTAAAAAACAACAAAAGTTAGCATGCTTAAAACATAACTGGGTAATTCTAAGCTCCTCAGAGACAACCGAAATTTGCCTCATTTAAAAACTAAAGATGCATTTAACAATATAAAAGCAACAACTACAATACATGATTTAATCTCTACCATTATCAAAATATTATGATTTCATTTATTATATGAGGAGTCTGTTTTAGAAACAAAAAATAAACCATAAATAAGAACTTTTTTAAGCAACAAAAGTGAGAGAGTTCACGTGGATCTGGAGTAGGACCATAAAAATATTATTTGTCTGTTCCTGTTCCGGGTTGGTGCAAACTGCCTCCGATCCTCCCTTGTTCAAGGATGAAAACTAACAGTTCACCAAGTCAATAGCTTCCTTAGAGAGGCCAGAGACTCTGCTTAATCTTCTCTAGCAAAAGTGCCACGCTTGGCACAGCCACTGCAGGTGGAGATATGACTTGACTCACTGTATGGATGTTTAGTGTCCCCCATCATGGCCCACCAGGTCTGTGTGCGGGGCAGCCTGGTGAATTAAATGAGGCTATGGCAAGGACCACAGCCCCTGAATCCTTTAAGTCTTTGAGGGTAACACTCATCTCTGACATTCCTGCCATCAGCACAAGATGTGGTCATGTCTGTGGTTTACAATCTCATAGGGGAAGAGGCCTACCTCACTACAACATCTTTTCTTCTAGGCCAAGGAGTCAATGCACAGGTTCTGCCAATGAACCCGCCATTCACTCCTATTATACTAGAGAACCAGGGAAATGAAGAATGTGAGCTAGGCTTGAACCAAGATTCAATTTATTATGTGCCTTCCTGGTCTCCAGTCTAATAGGAGGGTTATGGTAGCATCTTGGGTCTCCAAATATCAATGTTAGTTTAATAGTCCTTGAAAAGCTAAGGCATTCCTCTTTCACCAGTGTGCATTTGCTTGAATAAATGTGCTAGATACCTTTAGGAGAGACCTGGGGGAATTATTGCTGAATGCACCTGCTGTAATGTGGTACCGTCCTTCCTGGGAGGAGTTCTGCTTCTCCTTCAGTCAACAGATTCTGGGGCTGAGAATTAGCTCCATTCAAGAAACTAGGCAAGAGATCCTGACTATTTTACCTCCTGGTAATCCACACTTGCTTTCTTATAGAAATTAAGCATTGCCCTTGTTGGATGCCCATCTATTTCCCTTCTAAAACAATGAGCCTGTTGAGGGCTCTCTGCAGGGCAGGAACCCCCTGGGTGCCCCACTGATCTCGCCTCTAATTGTGATCACAGCCTCTGCCTTGCATCCAATGATGAGCACCCACTTGGCCTTTGTAATCCCAGGATCCCATCATCCCTGTTGCTACCAGGAGCCAGTTCTCTGATTTCATCTGTCATCAGCTCTGGCACATAGAGCACAGCCATTCCTGAGCTGAGTGGCTTTGGGGCCACTCTCCCCAGTGCATTCCTTTGTACATGGGAAATCCTCCAGGTCATCTCGAGAAGATAGTCAGCGCTGTGGATACTAGCACATCCACTCCAGCATGCCCTCTTCTCTGAGCCATTTGGTCCCTCCCTCCACCATCTGCCTGAGTGTGGGTCACTGCTTTCTCTAGGCTTTTAAGCATCATCTGAATTGAGTCTTAGCATTCTCTCCAGGGAACTTTACCAAGATGCTTAATCCTGTGCCACCTAGAGTGCTCCCTCTCAATAAACTCAACCTTATTTTATTTTATATCTACACTCTGATCCAATCCCATGAATATATTCCCAGGTCCACTGGGACATACTAGCTTGATCCCACAGCTGCTTCACCGGATATACCCTTTTGGCCAAGCCAGCCCAGCTCATCCCCAGTCAGGCTGTGCTGAGATTTGGTTCTTGTTCTTCAGCTGGTTTTGCCAACAGGAAAGACGAGGGTAGATCCTGATGGGTCAAGCAATGTCTTATATGATACCTACCTCATTTGAGACCTCTGTATGATCTTCAAAAAAGGAGAGTCCTCCTTACTTTTTTTTAATTTTTTTTACCGAGTCTCATTCTGTTGCCCAGGCTGGAGTGCAATGGCGCAATCTCAGCTCACTGCAAGCTCCGCCTCCCGGGTTCAAGCAGTCTACAATCTTCTACATGACATGAGAAGTAGGCTGTTTCTGCAGGCCCAGGGAACTCAGGGACATGTAAGTGTTCAAGGTTCCCAACGGTTTAGGGCTCCCTAAGTGTCAGGGTCTCACCTCTTTCCCATTAGAGCCCTGTGCCTGAAGGACTGAGACCTTAACCTACTCAGGGTTCAGACTGGTCCTCCAGCCAACCTGCCTTCCAGCTGCAGATGATCGGGGTTTTCTTAAATGCTGCCAAGGAAGTGCTCTGGTTTCACAGTTTGCCTGAAACCCATGATGAGTCATCTGCGCCTCTGCCTCTCTCTCTTCAACATTCAGTAGCCTCAGCCTCAGCCTCAGCCTCAGCCACCCAAGCCCACAGGCCTTCTGGTTATCATTTCATCAGCTGGCCACCTGCTTCCTCTCCAATTTTTCATTAGGGTCTGCGACTCACAACCACGTCCAGTGTCAGCCGCCTGAAAGGCTTCCTAGAAACAGAGTCTGAGATGGAAATTGCATGCAGAGCACTGATCAGGGGATGTTCTTGGGAGATTCTCCTGTAAGGAAGCGAGAAAGACAGGATGCTGCAGAAGCTGAAGCTGGCAGCAATGAGGTTACACTCGGAGCCACCCCCAACCAATCCTAAGTGGAGCTCTCGAGCTGGGACAGCCCATCAGAGTTGTCCCAAGTTGAGGCAAGAGGGCTGAGCCTTTGTATTCCTTCCTCAGTCAGTTTCAGAACCTGGGGGACATGACCTGAAATGAGGCCATTCCCTGCAGCAGGAGGGGGCATCCAGTTCACGCCCTGCCATGGCCATCATCAACTGTCACTGCAGCAAGCAGGGAGGCCTGGGCAGAGCAGCCCAGTGGTCACTGCAGCCGAAACAGGACTGCTTGTCTTTCTGCTCTCACACCCCTTACCTAGGGAAGAGCAGAGAAAGGGTTGCTTGAATGGGAGGAATAGCAAAGGGAACAAAGAAACCCCAATGAGGGGAAACCTCTCAGTGCACCAGCATCAAAGTGTGCTGAGAGGCACCCACTCCCTTCCCTGCACTCCTTAGATCTTGTTCACGGGTTGTTGTTGTTGATGTTGTTGTTGTTTTTAATGTAAGAAATGGAATCTTGCTATGTTGACCAGACTGGTCTCAAATTCCTGGCCTCAAGCGATCCTCCCCCCTCAGCCTCCCAAAGCACTGTGATTATAGGCGTGAGCCACTGCATCCAACCTCATTCATCTTTTGGTACCACATTCTCTGCTCCACCACTCAAAAATATGTCAGGTGCTGTACTAGTGCCTTCCACATCCTGGACCCTCAATGCATAGCATGGTAGCACCAAAAGGTGTGAAATAAAGAAATGAAATTATTAAATGAGTCATTCATACCCATCACGGTTATTTATATGGTAATTTATATGGTCAGGCTTGACCGTCTCGGAGGGCCACTGTCATCACAAAGCAGAACAAGGCCCACCAGGACACCCTGACCTTGTGCAGTGAGCAGGCCCTCAGGCTTAGCACAACAACCCCCAAACACTGGCACGTTCCCAGCTGAGCCAACATCCACCAGACCCACCCAAACGTGGCTACATCGGAGCCATCTAGAAACCAATTTGAACACTGCTTCTTGTGGTGAGGGACAGGAAACCAAGAGGACACGGGGGGCCGTGTCGAGGTTAACAGAGAGGGCTGCAAGCCCAGATCTCTGGTTTCTGTTCCTCTCCAGCGTTTGTCCCCTCCTACTGTTGTTAAAAATCAATTGTAAGATGCAGACAGCCAGTCCAGGCTGTCCAGAGGACAGGGCTGAGCTTCACTCCCCACTCCATCCCCAGGGCCTAGCACAGAGCCTGGCACAGAGGCCATATCACAAGTCAGAAGGAAATCTTTCCTTTCTGCCAACCCTTGATCTTCCCAAAGAGGAGCCCTGTATCCCCTGGAGGGCAGGATGGGCGGGCAAGGCAGGGACGCAATAAAGACTAAGGTCGTACACCAGAGAGCTATCGACAAGCATTTGGAAAGCTGTGTGTCAACCAAGATAGTCATTGCAGACTTATCTGTGTTATTAACAGTAAAAAAAAAAAAAAAAGGAAGGACAACTTACTTTAAGCTAAGCCCAGGGGTGCCTTGTCATAGGAGGTTCTGGGGGTAGGTACACAGTTACTGTTTGTCCCATGAATAAAAGAGTGGGTGGAAATAGGCCAGGAGTTGGGGAACTTCACATGACAAATCCAAACTAATGATGGTGAGCCAAAACACAAAACTAACACGAAAGACCCCAAATTGTTACTGTATTTAGAAATAAGATGCAAATTATTGTAAAAAATTATCATCAGATTGCTACAAGGCAATTTTTGGGTTGCTGTAAAAGGCCTCTGGCCCAGGGGCCTAACAACCTCCTAAAAGAGGATATCAGGAAAAGCAGGTGGCTAAATAGGAGAAAATAAAGGAAAAGGAACTTGTCAGTCAAACTGCATCCTGCCTAGCAGGGACTCCACACACTCAGGGAACCTCAGACCCCAGGACTTCGGACTGAGATGGACTCGGTGTCTCTGGCCAATGAGAACCAAAGTCCTTCACGCATCCTATTCTCTGAGACAAGAAAACGTAGGTATGCTTTAGGGGAAAAGCAAAAACAGACAAGGGCAGTGGGAGTTTTGATGAGCATAATCTTTACAAATCCTCGCTTTGGAATTCCAGCTTGGCCACCTACTAATTACATCATTTGGGCAAGTTTCTTAACCCCCTAGAACCTCAGTGTCCTCGTCTGTAAAATGACAGTTATAAGAATGCTACCTACTTCATCACAGCATCGTAAAGACTTACTAAGATAACTCCTGTTAAGTGCTGAGCACGCTGCCCTCCATGCAGTCTTGTTTTTGTGAGAGCGTCAGTGTCGCCATTTACCTGCTGTGCAGTTTTGAACAGATGACGAATGCGTGTGTCCTCTAGGGGCTCCTTCTGTGATATCCCCTAGGCAGCCGGACATGACTCAGCAACACTGTGCCAGGGCCAGATCCCTGAGCTAGACACCAAGGTGTGGGGCCCTCATCTCTGACCTGCCATTAAGCCACAGTGTGAAGCCTGAGCAAAGCCATTTCTCTAGGGACCTTGGTTTAGTTTGCTGGTAAAATACAAGTTTTACTCTAGGTGTTCTGTCAGCTATCTTCCAGGCTGTTTTGAAGCCAGTGCTTTCATACAAACATGGGCTCATGCTGCAGCAGGGATGGCCATGGACGTCCTTAACTCTCCTAAGAGCCACCCAGGGCCTCTCAAGTCACCTCATCAGTTGTCCTCACAGGGAGCCACCCTCTGGGAGTATTTATATCCCTCTGCTTTGATTAAAGCTGATTAGTAAATTTACAACGTGTTTGAATTTCACTAGACTTACATTTCACAACAGAGAGCAAGGTTTAGTCAACACTTTCATTTGCTAAGGGCAACCATCCAGGCTTAATAAGGCTTTCCCTAAACAGACACCTTCTTTACAAACCTCTAGGAAGCCAAGTGTTAAACAAAAGTCTAACTTGAGACTTTTCTCTTGATTCCCTATTATGGGCATTTGCAGTTTGCTTTGCAATTCCATTAGTAAGTGCACACTTGCGCACGTGCCTGGAAACGTGCACACACGCACAATGGAGCAATGCCCCAGTGTGACGGTTCCTGATGGCCAAGAACAGCACTGGGTATTTGCATGGGCAAAGACTTTAACAGCGTGAACAGGATTTTCTGAACAAGTCTGGGAATAAAATAGCTACCCACTGCCAGAGTAAATTACCAAAAAAGCAAAGGAGAAAAACAGTTCTTCCAAAGACAGTCATCTAACATCCTTACTCCCTGTACACAGATTACCAGGCTTCCCAGAAGTCAATCTTAGGCAAGATAAGGAACAATGGAAGGTACTTACAAGTTTAAAAAAATCAGATGTTTGCTTCTGGACTTCCATGCTATGATTGGCCTGAGAAAAAGAATTGTATCTCTATGAGCCTCAGTTTCCCCATATGTGAAATGAGAGTTTCAATTAAGCACTATCTCAGATCCTTTCTACTTTCAAAATCATAGGAAATCTCTGTAACAGATTTTTTAACCCATCTGAGGCCTTGGGTCACTATGAGTATCTGATAAACACGTGGGCCTTATCTCCAGAAATATAGACAAAGGCTCATAAACATGGAGAAGTTTACACAGAGTGAAAGAGGATTCAGAGAACCCCTGAAGCCTGTCCCGGAGGATTGGTTTAAAACTCTCAACTCTGGAGGAGATGTTGAAAGACAATTTCTCCAAAAGAGAGGCAGAAGATACAGTAGCTAGGGAAGTCTGGAAATCTGAAATTTTACTTTAGAAATAGATATCATGATTTTGTTGTGAGCTCTGAAAACTTGAGCCATGATTCTGTATAATGCCTCTAAGACAAAGATAAGATGTTAAAGCAGGTTCGTAACCATGGTCAGCTATGTAAGCGGTACATAAGGCCAGTTAACAGTGTGGAGTCAGGTTCTGAGAGATGAGGTGGCATGGGAATGTCTGGGGCTCTGGGTAATAAGTGGAGAATTTTCCCAGATGTTCTGTCCGTGTTCCAGAGAAGGTAGAAAGCTGGCTACTGACCAAATCCGATTTTGACATTCCTGTAAGATAGTGCCAAGCACTCAGATCTCATCAGTCCCGTGTCAGAGGCAGCAAGGCACCACATCATGGTTGGATAACCCCACATTCAATCCATTTTACTGAAAACAGCACAAATAAACTAAGAATCAGAGCACTCAATGACTCATATCAGAGGTATGAATTGAAAGTCAACACTTGTGTATAATCTAACTGAAGGAGAGTTTATAGCGCAGAATTCTCTCTGTTGAAAAGAAAAACTCCAAATGCGTGTGTGTGTATGTGTGCACACTCACCATTTGAGGCAGCACTGCTCCTTCTAAGAAAGTGAGAAAGAAGAAGAAAAAGCAACTCAAAACTTTTGTTTGATTTAGAAACAAAATTTAAGAATAATTGTCAAAGATATCGCTGGAATCATGATATTAAAAGAGTGATTCATTCTGGTATATTTCCAGAGGCAGTGTTTACCAGGAACTCCCTACTCCCTCTGCATCCATCACTCAGCACGGTATGTTTGCCCTGGCTTCAATTCTCTTTTTCAAAGGAACATTTTGGAGTTTGCAGCTACCTATACCTCTCTGTTTAGTGATGATGCCATTCAGCACTGCCTGTCAATTTAATACATGGGAACCTTCATCCCTCACTAAACTGTAGTAATACACTTACATGCCAAGGCCCTACACTCCTTGTTGGTGTAGCTCCACAACACCTAGTATGATGATTGGCACATAGGTGTAGCCCCACAACACCTAGTGTGATGCTTGGCACATAGGTGATCATAAGTGTTGGTAAATTACATTAAAAGTTCACTCTGGGCCAGGCGTGGTGGCTCACACCTGTAATTCCAACCCTTTGGGAGGCGAATCACCTGAGGTCAGGAGTTCGAGACCAGCCTGGCCAACATGGCGAAACCCTGTCTCTACTAAAAGTACAAAAATTAGCTGGGTGTGATGGCGGGCACCTGTAATCCCAGCTACTCAGGAGGCTGAGGCAGGAAAATTGCTTGAACCCGGGAGGCGGAGGTTGTAGTGAGCCGAGATTGCGCCACTGTACTGCAGCCTGGTGACAGATAGCGACTCCGTCTCAAATAAAAAAAAAAAAAAAGGTTCTCTCTAAGGCCACTGAACGTAAGGTGGTGTCAAAAACACTGGCTGCAAGGCAAGGCACTGATCCTCATTTTACCACTCACTAGTTACTTTAACTTCGGAACTTCTTTTAACTTCCCCCAGCCTCAGCTTCCTTAATAAAATCAAGAGTTTGGATCAAGTGTGAAATCCAAGTCCAATTTGGTTTTATCTTCTATGTGGGATTGTTACCCAAGAACCTAGCTGCAGAAGCGACTCACCTGGGCTCCTGCCCATCCAAGTAATCGAAGTATAAAGACACAGGCCGCCCTTCAGGCTTACATCCTGGCTCTGCATCTTGGCAGTGTGTGGGTGGATGTACGGAGGCTGGCTTCCCTGTTTCCGAGTGGCTTCTGATTTACATGGAGCCTGAAACCTATTCCGGAGGCTATCTGCATTTTAAAGGCCTTTGAAAATGGTCTTATCTGAGGATTGCATTTGAAACTTGCACTAAAGGCCCACGTTGCCTTAGGAAGAACCTGCGCTCATCAAAGCCCACTGGTAGTGAAATGGCTTCTATCTGGGGAAGCCTTTAGAATCCATTACGTAATTGGAACACGGGCTCTGGGGGGCTCTGGGTGGAGAAGCAGCTCCACTTTCCTGAGCCCACTTGAATGTTGCCGACAAGTGAAAAGAAAGGTAGAAAGAAGGCAGAAGGTAGAAAGGAAAGGATGCGAATGGTCAACTTCCAGAGGTCTATTCTCCCTCGTCCGAGTGATCCCAAATGATCTCCCAGAAGCCAAAACAAGAAGCTTTGGTGGGAAATCAGTGCTTTTAGAGGCATTACGGTCATGGAAAGGCGGCCTGCAGACTCAGGGTGCATCTCCTGCCGACCTCAGGGCCTTGCTCTCTGGCTCTTCTGCCTCAGGGTGACTTCTCAGTTTTCTCTCCTCCTGGCAGGGTCTTCCCTGACCCCTCCTCTACCCCCCACATACCATGCCCTTCCCTGCCACCAGGTCTGGCTCTCCTGAATGCCTGTCTTTTCTCCATTGCTGCGTTCACCTCATTGCAAGATGATGACCTGTGTACATTTCTGTCTCTCCTATTGAAATGAAGTTTCTCTGAGGCTAAAAGTTGGTGTCTGTACTTTCTGTAGTTAGCACACAGTTGGCACACAATACAAGTTCAACAAAAGACTAACTGAATGACTGAAGAAACGAATGAGCAAAACTGGGACGGTGGGGATAACCCAGGGACACATTTATTCGATAAACTCTTACTGAGGGCCAACTCTGTTGCTAGACTGAGGGGACAGTGGGACTCACAGGGTGGCAGGAAGACAGGGATGTTCTCAAACTTTGCCGCCTCTCAAGAGGCAGGTACACTTCTAGGTACTTTCTGGAGTGCATTGCAATCCTGAGTTCTGTGTCCCTGTCTTTGGTCCCCGAGCTAACTGACCCAGCATGGAAACTAGGTGGCAAGTGCTGATGAGGGTCACTTCTGGTCACTTCTGGTCCTCCAGGACATGCTTTGGAAGGTCCTGTCTTGTAAATAATCAGCTTTCCCCAGGAAAGAGCTGAGAAGCTGACCAAGACTGGCGAGCCAGGAGAAGGCAGCGGTGTTCTAAAAGGAAAGCTGCGATCCGTGTCAGGCCAGACCCTCTAGGACAGCCAACAGGATCCGGCATGCTCAGTGTGCAGAGGGAACAGGACATTGGCACAGCTGCAGCGATGGCCAGAGTATGAAGGAAGAAGCTGCAGCAGGAACCCAGGAGGTGGGGAGGCCCGGCTGGGGACTGAAGCCCTGGCCAGGGCCAGGGCAGGATGTCGGTGCCTGATCTGCTCTGTCTTGTTCCAGCCTCCTGGGACAACTTACCGGGTCTGAGGTCAGGCGTATGACAATACAATGGGATAGAGTCTGAAGTTCGCACATCAGAGCCCTGACAATCCTTTCTTTCACCCTAACATCCAGGACACACGTAGTCTTGAGCATTTCACACAGTAAAGCATATGTGTCCACACATACATAGATTTTGAAACTGGACTGCTTGGGTTCAAATTCTGGCTCTGTCAATTACTAGCTATGAGACCTTGGGCAAATTACTTAACCTCTCTGTATCTCAGTTTCCTCACATGAAAACGGGATACTCATAGTATCTACCTAACAGAATTGTCAGGATTACAAGAGGTAACATATGCAAGTCACTTTGAATAAGCCCTGGCACATAGTCAGTGCTATGTATGTTGTTGTTATCATGATTGTTAATATTATTTATATATTAACATACAGTTATGCATGTATATGCCCTCTGATTTTATAGTGCTGTATATTAAATGATGACAGGGAGAGAACAATCACCTGGTTAACATGGCTATGTTAGGAGAGAGGGACTTTTACTCCATCTGAAACCAAGTGGCAGAGGGCATGTGGTGGTGATGGGGTGGGGGTGGCTGGGTATGTGTGCGTTCCCTGGATGGAAATTTATAACGAAATGGGTGGCAATCATTACCTGACAGGGCTAATAATTAAGAAAGGCAGATGTAGTTTAGAGCAGAAGGGCACAGGATCCCACTCCCGAGTCCTGCAGTAAAGTGCCTATGTGTGGCCTGGTCAAGCCGCCCACTGTGGCTGGGCCTGGGGTTCCTCCTTTAAAATACAAGGGTACTTAAACTAGAAGTGGTGTGGAGAACGACTGGCATCCCAGCTCAGCACCCTGGTGGCTTCTCACCATTTACTCCTCCGACTTCTCGGCAGCTCGGAGAGACAGGCAAGTGGACTGAGCAGCTTAACTTTACAGATGGCGGCAAAGGCTTGGCTCTCATAGGAGGGAGTGACCTGTCCTTGAACTCAGATCTCTTGACCTCTGGGGTCTAGAAAAATTACCAAGGCAAGCCTGCGGGAATGGGCCCCAGAGAAGGGGGCACCCCACAAGTAAACAGGAGAAGTGGGATGTCTTTCTAACTAACCCTCTTATCAACGTTCCGAGTATTTGCCCTCAAATGGTTAACCAAAGTGACACCCAAGGCAGAAGCGGGCCTGGAAAGATCTCTGATGCAGAGAGGCTTGTGTGGCGGGAGGGTGTGTGGGAGGAAGGGAGGAAGTGGCACTTTGGTGGCTTTGTGCAATTATTTTCCAAGACAAACAGGATGCTGTTGTCTTCAAACAAATCTGATGTCCTTGCGCCCTATTGCCCTTGATTTAGATCAGTTTCAAAGACAACTTCCCCCAAGGTGATCCGGACACGTGATGCTCCTTTTAAATTGTCCTTCAGAATGCCTTTGAAGTACTGGTCCTTGCTAGTGGGTACGTTTTCCTTGGCCCAGCTAACTATCAAGTCGTTTTCAAAGTAGTTTCTTTCAAAAGTAGCCCCTTTGAAGTAGTTCCTCAGTAGACATTTTGGCATCAAGCTGTACAGACGTTTATGTAAAACATCACATCAGCCACCAGGCTGCTTCAGAGGCCAAAAGCTGCCCAAGGTTTATCATGATCTAAGTATCCTACCCAGTAAGTGAGAGAGAGCTGCCAAAAAGACAGAAGAGAGACAAAGGTCGAAAAGCAAAGCCATCTCATTCCCCTGCTCACTTGCCCACTCACTTCAAAGAGGCATAAGGAGCCCAAATATGTACTACCTCTATTCTAGAAATGAATGAGGCACAGATCTTGCCATCAAGAAGAACCCTGCAGAATGAAAGGAAAGGCTGACACCAGCCATAGTGATGAGAGGGAAGCGCAGGACAGGTTAAGTGGCTCCGGAGGGCAGAGAGGCTGTTGGCTGTGGCTAGAGGAGGCTTCTGGGATGGATCTGGAAGGATAAATGGGGTTCCTCCATGTGCTCTATCTCTAGAATGCAGTGGCTTATCCAGAGGTGTGCTCAGTTGAAAAAAATAAAACTTGATTTTCAATGTTTGCCAATTTCCTTATTGTAAACACTCCCACTTAAGAATAGCAAATTTTAAGTTACCAGTGGAGACCAACATGACTTCACTGAACGCAGAGTTGGGAAGAGACAGGCAGTGGCCACCGTGATATAGTATGCCACCCTACAGATAGGAAGGGCATAGATACCTTCAGGAAAACAGATCATAGCAAAATAATTAGGAAGTGATGAATCTGAGTATTTATCACCTTTGCTTTTGCTACCATTTGTTTTGTTGTAAATTTTTTTAATTTAATGTTTAATAATGGCTGTGTTGAATAACCAGTTCCCCAGGTTCCTCAAAGTGTAACAATTAGCTCTCACGAACTGACACAAGCCAGCTCGCACACTCCGGGCTACTTCTTCACTCACCTCTACAGCTGTGGTTTGAGCTACCATCGCATCTGCAGGAATGTGGCTCTATCCTTCTGCTCAGTCTCCCTGGCTCAAAAGCAGTGGCTACTCCTCCCATTGTACCCCGCTTCCAACCCATTCTCCACAGGGTAGCTGCAGAAATCTTTCTAAAAGGCAAGTGTGACCCTGCCATCCCCCTGATTGAACCCTCTGATGGTTCTCAGTGTGTTTTCATTCTCCCTGTGGTGTGGACCCCTGCTCATGCCCTGAGTCCTCCCAGCCCCACCTCCTGCTCTCCACATTCACAGAACCCCAGGACTCCCCTGCCCCAGATGTCTGGAAGCCCCTTCTCTCGTTCTTTATGACAGCAGGCTCCTGCCTGTCCTTTCAGATCTTCACTTAGATTTGACTTCCCCTGGGAGATTTTCGCTGGTCCCTGAGATCAGAGGCGGTGCCTCCTCTGTGTGCTGGTGGGGTCCTGGGCTCTAGCCACAGAAGCACCTGTCAGCTGGATGTTGGTGAGATGGTTTTATGGCACCTGGCTGAGCGCGAGGCCTGATGCAGACGGTCCGGTTGTGACCCCTGGCTCTGCCACTCACTGGCTTTGTGTCCTTGGAAAAGCCACGTCACACCCCTAAGCCTCTTTCTTTCCCTGTAGAATGAGGATAACAGCAGCCTCTCCTTCCTCCCTCGGAGGGTTATTTGGAGCCCTGAATGATTTCACGTGGATTGAGTGCCTTGAACATGGGTGTATGGTCAGTGCTAAATACGAGTTAACTAATACCGGCTTTGTCCCCTGTGTTTGCCTCACACCTGATCCCCATGCTGGTGGAGGCTGTTTCCATCTTTTGTCTGTGGTTTCCATAAGTGCAGCCAGTGTTGAACAGCCAGTAGAGGCTCAGGCACTGCTGAAATGGAAAATCCAGAGAATGAGTGGCCCACGGAAGGCAGAAGACATGGGCCCGCCTGCTGACAGAGAGCAAGTGAGGAGGCCAGAAACTTAGTCCTCCCAGTTCTGGAGGTTGGAAGTCCAAGGTCAAAGTCCAGCAGGGTTGGTTTCTGGTGACGGCCACCTGCTGGCTACGTCTCCAAATGGCCAGAAGTGTGCACATAAACTGAGAGTCAGGGAGCGCTCTGCTGTCTCTTCTTGTAAAGACACACATATGATTAAGTCAAGGCCCCACCCTTATGACTCATTTAACCTTAATTACTTCCTTAGAGGCCCCATCTCCAAATACAGCCACAGAGGAGGTTAGAGCTTTAGCATAGGAATTGCAGAGACACAAACATTCAGTCCACAGCAACCTCTTGCCCTAGCCCCCCCGGCTCTGTACACAGAAAGAACAGCACTGTCCTCCCGGCATTCTCTGGTGTGGAGAGGTGAAAGGGGAAAGTCATCTCCTCAGCACTCCACCTAAGCCAGCTGCTCCAGCCACGGCTGCTAATCACCAGCTAACGGTGTCCATTGCTTCTGGAGCCTGAGAATTTGTTTTTTTTTTTTTTTAAACAAGGGACCTTATTAGCTGTTAACTGCTGAGATGAGAAATTATGGTCAGACCATTCAGGTGCTCAGCCTTTCAGCTGAAGTCCCCTCCCCGGGGCCTGCCTCTGCCTCTGCATACTCAGAATTTTCCAGCCAGTTCAGTTTCTGTCAAGTAATTATTTACAAATTAGATTCCCAGGGAATACACAATCAGAAAATGTAAGCATGACACCCTTAAATCACAACAAACTATTGTTCAATAAAAGACAAACCATTTCCAGTAGCCAATGTTAGAAAACTCAGGGACCTGCCACAGCACCAGCCCACAACTGAGAGCATTTATCACCACTTAGTCTTCCTGAGTGCAGCTGAGAATGTATACAGGAACAGTGACAGACAGATACTCTCTAGTCCTAGGGTATCTTTACACAATACTTTTTTCCAAATTATTTTCTCAATTCAAAATACTTGGGCACTCTATAAAATATGGGAATTATTTATCTGTGGTTTCATTAAAGTTATAATTGCTTGTTTTAAAGCATGTACTATTGCTAGGAATAGGTTAGGTATTATGACATATCCTGCAAAATATCTTCAAATAGCCGGTCCCTCCGCCTCCCTAGAACACGGCATATGTTACTCAATGTTATGGATGTTCCACTAGAAAGACTACATTTACCACCCTCTCTCTGGCTGGGTGTGGCCATCTGAGCTCTGGCAGAGGCTGTGCAAGATGAAATGTGTATGTGGGGGTGTATGTGGGGGTGAAATGGCAAGGCAGGGGGGCTTTCAGAAAGGCTGCCTCATAAAAGCAGAAGGGAAGGGAGTGGCACTCTTTTCCCTCTTCCTCTTTTCTGCTCTCTGAAATATGGATGTGATATCTAGAACACCCACAAATATCTTGACCATGAGATAACCTTGAGATTTAAGCAAGCCATGAGCTAGCATAGTGGAAGAATAAGACAGGAGGGGCCTGAGTGGGGGTGACCATGCCACGGTCACCCAGCCATCCACAGCTTGAGTTCACAGAGAGAGTGAACTAGCCTTTGTGTCACCAGAGCGTCTGTTCGTGGGGTGTTCTGTGATGTGCACCCGCACCTGATCCTCAGGGCTGCCATGCACATGTCACGCTAGGGTCGGTAGCCGGTGCATTCATCTGAAACCCAGAGCTCATTGACAGACAGCGTATTTGTGATTCTTTCATTGATTCACAGACAAATCATTTGCTGAAGCTCTGTTTGCTAAGCTTTCAAAAGCCAATTCTCTCCCCTAAGGTTCCCAATCTAGTTCAGACATAAAATCAACCATTATATTGTTAAGATATAAAGCAAGATATCTCAAGCAGGACGACTCTCCTGTGCGAGAATTATACTAGTGTCAAAATATTGGAATTGGATATGGCTAGTCTTTCTTTCTCTTTGAAGGTCTTCAGGATAGAAATTTGGGAGAGAGGTGACCAACAGGGCAATGCGTGTGCGTGTGTGTGTGTGTGTGTGCATACATGTGCTCTTGTGCATGTGAGGATGTTGGAAGATAGAGAAGGCAAGATAGAGAGACAGAAGAAAAGCATATGATGCCGCAGATAAATGCAACCAAATTAGTATTTCCTCCCAAAGTCCCATAATTCTTAACATTTACATCTAAACACTAACTTAACTGCACTTAAGGGTTGTGAAAACTCTAGCCACCATAGCAAAAATTTAGTATAGCTCAACTCCATATAATTTTATTATTTCCAATAAAAACAAAATGTTATGTATATAACTAAATAGAATTGGGTTTTTATGTTTATGTAAGACTCTTCACATCATTAGACTCACCCTTCTATAAACTGCATTTTCTACCATGGCCCCAAGGATGATTACTGTAATCTCAAGACATCTACACAATCCTGAGACAAACCCAAACAACTATGAATCTCCCAGTGGGGGAAAGGTCATGCTGATAGTTATCTTATGTTACTTATTACTAAATTCACAAATTTCAAATTATAGTCACATTACTTGAAATTATAAATACAATATGTCTAGAATAAGCCCCACTAACAATGTGAGCACAGCTCGGAGGTAGAATCAGCCACATCGTGTACTTTACACTGAAACTCCACTCTTTTTCAAGAGTGTGTTAATGGCCTCTGCCTGCAAGTGTGGGCCCATGTGCTTTTTTCCAAAAACCAAAATGACAATAATTAAACCAGGCAGCTGCTGCCCCTAGCAATACGACAACCTCTCCCTGCTCCCTGGAATTTGCCGGAATCACCCTACTTGAGCTCATCCCGTTCGAATTAGCTGCTCCCTCCCTGTGCCCTGGCAATCTGGGTGAGTTTCCCATCTATTAGCTGAATTATTCAGATGTTTTCCCACAATGGCCCTAGCAGTCCTCATATAACTAGTTTCTAAATCAACAGTGAATTACATTATTGACAATCTGAGCAGATTAATTAAGAAATCTGTCAGGAATGACGCGATGAGAGCTGGCTCCTGTTCAAGGTGGATCTGCAGTCTTCAAGATAGAAGCACGCCTGATGTGGCTTTGGAAGTGAGGGGTGAGGAACAGCAGCAGACCCAGGCACAGGCCACCCCCACTGGGCTTAGCAGGATAGCCAACATGGGCAGGCTGGGCTGGAAGTAGTAAGTCTCACACTCACACAACCTCACAGGGCTGCTGGCTGGCTTGCATCAACCAAAGCGTGGGGCTGAAAAAACATTCTGTGTACCCTCAAGCACTTTTTCAACGTGAGCTATGTATTGTTATTCCCATATGCAGATCCTGGGTGACAGAAACCATCATAACTATGTCAGAAGAGGCTACTTGGCTTTTAGGCTTTTAAATTCCTTTGTTTTGGGGGGCTCTCAGGCCCCCAAAACCCAAACAACCTAGAAAATCCATTTTGGTGCCCAGCAACAAGAAAGCAACTTCTATTCTATATCCATCTATTCCTTCATGCATTAGTCCATTTTCACACTGCTATAAAGAAATGCCTGAGACTGGGTAATTTCTAAACTAAAGAGGTTTCATTGATTCACAGTTCCACTTGGCTGGGGAGACCTCAGGAAACTTACCATCATGGCAGAAGAGGGAGCAAGGTTTGTCTTACATGGCAGCAGGAGAGAGAGGGAGTGAGCAGGGGAAACTGCCACTTTAAAACCACCAGCTCTCATGAGAACTCACGAAAACCATCAGATCACGTGGGAACTTCCTCACTACGAGAACAGCATGGAGCCAACTGCCCACATGATTCAATCACCTCCCACCAGGCCCCTCCCTGGACATGTGGGGATTACAATTCCGGATGAGATTTGGGTGGGGACACAGAGCCAAACCATATCACTTCATAATAAAATTTTAGTTGATTTCTCCAGAGAATCTTGCAGTCAAAACCCAACATAAATGCAAGTAAATAAGAATGAAAAATCAGAATATCACAGAGTTCTGTTTGATCTAATCGATTTGAGAGTTTTTTGAGACCCTACTAGATCCATCAGCAATAATTTTGCAAATTTTCAGTGGCTAACACAAAAGATGTAAATTCCAAAGTCCTAGGTTCAAGTTTGAATGAAGCACTTAGGAACTGGGTAGCCCTGCATCAGCCACTCCCAAAGCTGAGTGTTTTCACCTGCAAAGATCCCTGCCTCCCAGGCTGCTGTGAGAATCAGGTAGAAAAATGTGTTTGAAAGAGGGAATGGCTGATGTGTTATCCAACACACAACTTAAATATCTCATTTCATTTAATATTTACAACAACCTGCAATAAACACATTAACTCTGTTTTAAGAATAAGGACATGGAGGCTTAGGGAAGGTGAGTACATTTTTCAATATCAGAGAGTTGCTAGTAGCAGAGGCTGCCCCTGAGCCCCAGGCATCAGATTCCCACATGAGGTTAGGGGTGTCCTGGGCAACTTGGGTTGTAGCTGAGCTCCAAAGGGTGAGTCAAGGTTTTCAGGAGAGAGGGAGCATGGTGAGGGCAGGAATGCTGGGAAGGAGGGTGCCCTGGGCATCCTGTAGAGGAGCCACTGTAGGACCGGGGTGCTGTGTGGGTGCATGGTGTGTCTGAGAACCAGCAAGTGGTCTAATGAAGCCAAGCGGTGCCAAAGGAGCCAGGCAGAAGGTGAAAGAGTGGCGTGACAATTATCCTAATAGCAACAACCACAGCAGCAACCTGATTGACACTAATGAGAATGAGCTGGGGGTCTGATGGCGTTCAGGGTTTTTACACATGCTAATGAACCCAGTGCTCCTCTCACCACGTGATCAATGAAGACAGTGAGCCCAAGAGGAGTGACGTCACTGGACATTGGTTATGAAGTGGACTTTGAGAGCCTGAAGGACAAGAGGAAATGTGTGGCCTCGAACAACAAGAGACAATCATCAGAAGGGCAGGTGGCTGCACAAGCCGTGAGCCTCCCATCACTGAAGCTTTCAGGCAGGAGTTAGAAGAACATTTTCCTGGGATGTTGTAAAGCAATTCTGACACCTTATCTCTTCTACCTCCAGATTCTGTAAGGCCCAGAAGTGGGATCAGTCTTCTGACCTGGTGTTCTTCAGAGTCCTCATTGTGCACACCCAGTCACCTAACAGAACCTAGGGCAAAGAAGGGTGGAGTTTATTCATACCAAAAATGGGAATAAATTAAAAGGAATATCTTCCTAGATCAGAGATGAGACTGTTCAATCCATGATGATATGCAGTTGGAACAAGATCAGGAATGAAAAGAAGCTACAGAAATGCAAGTCAGGAAGAGAGACCTTGACCAGAAGGAATGAATGCAGATAAGACTGTCTCCAAAGACTCAGGGCAGGCCGGGCATGGTAGCTCTTGCCTGTAATCCCAGCACTTTGGGAGGCTGAGTTGGGTGGATCACTAGAGCCCAGGAGTTCAAGACCAGCCTGGGCAACATGGCAGAAAACAGTAATTAGCCAGGCATGGTGGTGCATACCTTTAGTCGCAGCTACTGGGGAGGCTAAGGAGGGAGGATTGCTTAAGCCCAGGAGGTAGAGGTTATCGTGAGCCACGATCTGCCACTGCACTCCAACAGAGCAAGACCCTGTCTCAAAAAAAAAAAAAAAAAGACTCAGGGCTGCCTGCTAGACCTGCTCAGACCTGCAGAGTGGGTGCTGATTTAGGACAAGAATAGTATCAATTTGAGGTGGACTCTAGAAACCACTAGTCAACAGCGGCCTCATATCTTATCACTCACTGCTGTTTGCTTGGAAATCTGCAGTCTTCAGTTCCGCTACTCAATGAAGCATCCAGGGCTCTGGGGGTTCCTCTCAGGGGCAGACTTGGGGCATCAAGCATCCTTTTCAAGCATTCTCCTTCCCCCCAACCTCAGCCAGAGCAAGAGTCTCTGATTAATTTATCATATTTGGTTTATCTTTGAGACTGTGTTGAATAAAAGGGTTTGACTGCTTTCGTAGACTAAAAACACTCTCCAAAACCATTAAAGACTGTTTGTTTTTAACCTGCTCTGTAAAACACCTAATTCTATGCACTGTGCTGAAATATTTTTGGAGGTAACAATGAAGATTTTGGCATAAGAGTGTCCTGATTTTCCCGGAATTCTTAGATTCTAAAATTCTGCGTTTTCTGACATTCTGATTTCCTACTGCCAATCAAAGAGTGACAGTCCACGCCTGACTCTTTGTCCCAGGTTTTCTGTGGTAGAAATTTTCTCTCCCTAATGAGCTGGAAGAGTTTTTGAAAACATTAGAAAGAAGGAGATAATATTAAAAGCACAAAGCCTGTGGGTAGAAAAAATTCAAGACCAGAGAATAGAAAGCCTCCTGCTTTAGTTACTGAGTAATTTAGTTACTGAGAAAGTAGCCAGCCAGAGGGACATACAGTGGTGGAGATAGCCACGTTCATCACACAAAAAGCCAAACCCCTCCATGAACCCACCCAAACATACACCTGTCTCCAGGCTTACGTAGGAGAGACTAAATCATTCCAAGTTGCTAAGACCTGCCTTTAAAGTTTCCTGAAGGATGTTGCAATCATTCTGGGAAATAGATCTATGTATCATTCAAAATGAGCTCATCAACATGATGCATAAATGGGCACCAATACAAAGTTTAATATTTCAGAGTAAATGGTGAATCTTTAGGAATTCATCTATTTAGAAACCAATAACTGACTAGGAGGATACATTATTTCTTTTGATGTGCTTTTTACCTATATTATCTCAGTTAATCCTTCAACAGCTCTCAAGGTAGCTGCTATTATCCCCATTTTATAGATGCAAGAACTAGGGCTCTGCAACCTCACATGAGCTACTTGCTCAAGCTACCTGTACTTGAGCCCAGGTCCTCTGATTAAGCATCTTACATTCTTGCTCCTACACTGAAGGCTTTCAAACAGTGGCCCACAGAGACCCTGAACTAACAACAACAGTAATAATAATGATCCTAATAGCCATGGTAATAGCTCACATGTGTTGAGTACTTAATACGGACCAGCCACTCTGTTGAGCATTTTAGACACTTTATCTTTTTAACTTTCTCTGGAATTCCATGAATGATTCCATCACTTGACTAAGGTCACACAGACAACATGGAGTGAAGCTGAGCTGAAACCCAGGAGGCATCAGGTTGACCCACCAGCACCTCTCCTTCCATGGGATACTTCAGGGACCATTTCTGTGAGTGGGAAAATGAGAGGTGGGCACAGCGGCAGGTCCTGGGGCTCCCAATTGTTCTTCAAACAGAGCAGCTCTTCTTTCTGTCTTGGGATTCCATGAAGGCAGTGACAGAGCAGAGGGTCACAGAAGGGCTTCGAGGTGGCCTTTAGCTCTACCTTCTCAGGACTTACACAATTTCTTACCCAATCACCACAAATGAACACATCCACTAATGAGAAACAGGATGCCTGCTATGCAAACACAGGTGCAAGGCAAGCCCCCAACCAAAGAACTCGTCTTCACGCCCAGGTACCACTTGAGATTTCATTTAATGAAAGAGTTCTGTGGCAAGCATAAATAATTTACTGAATTCAAGTTTCCACATGGCTGCAGTGGCAGGCAAGCAATGGTATTTCTACTATTCCAAGAGGGGTGCTTCAGACACTTGCTTCTCAAAGAGATAGCCCACCGACCGGCAGTATCAGCCCCACCTGCCAGTTAGTTAGAAACTCACAACCCAGTAGGTGCCGCTCAAACCGATGAGTCAGAAACTATATTTAATGAGAGCTCCATGAGACTTGCATGGAGATGAAAATTCGCAACATATGGCTCTAAAAGACCACCAAGTAAGGCGATTTGAAAAAGGGACAAGATTCCAAAACTTCCAAGGGATTTCCAGCACTGACTTGGGATCTCTCTTCTTCATTATCCATTTGATGAAGGCTATGCCTTCAGAAATCCCTCAGCATTGGTCTATTTGTCCTCAATAACATCACATAGTTCACTACAGACTTATCCTGGTACAGCGCTTGCCCCTGGGAGTGGAGCAGAGGCCAATTATGGTAGCCTCACACAGAAGCATATGACTTTCTTTTAATCCTTGAGTGGGGAAATGAAGTCATCTTTGCAGGTCTGAAGCTGTCAAAGATGAGAAACTTCTTTTATAATAAAACCCAGAGGGAATTATGTCTTGCTTGATGTTTACCTTAAAAGTCTCAAATGCAGCACATGTGCACTTAGATTCGGAGTCCATGAAGAGGCTTAATCATATTTTACATGAAGAAAGACCTACTCACATGACCCTGGGCAAGTTACATAGACTTTCTGAGCCTCAATTTTTTTCATCCATAAAATAGAAATAATAATAGTATCGACTTCACAGCATTGATTGAATATGTGCAAAGTGCCAAGAACACATGATAAGTAGGTATATGGCACACGGGCACACACACACACAGAGAGAGCAAGAGAGACAGAGGCAGAGCAAGAGCAAGAGCAAGAGTGAGAGAGAGAGAAAGAAAAAAAATAAGTTAAAAGTGTGTTATTTTTGCATAGTTAAATTCCAGAAGTAGAGCGGTTATTATTTCCTTCCTTACACTCTTCTATATTTTCTAATTTTCTGCAATGAATACTTGTTACTTTAATAATTAGAAAAGATAATCATTTCTAATGAGAATGATGTGTCACTACAAATGGCTAACGGAAAGCCATGACTTCTGGAAGGCTGATGGTGGAGAAGCTGTGGAGTGTAATGAGAAAACCACAGAATTAACCACATCATGACCTTGCCATTATACCTTGGCCAAGTCCCTTTGCCTCTCCAGACCTCATTTCATCATTGGCAAAATGGAATCACGATGTCTTCTCTATAACTCCATTGCATTTCTAAAAAGGTCAAATCTGATCATGTATATAACATGCTTTCTGCAATATAAAAGGCCTCCCCGTTATTATTTCTGTATTATTATTATCATTTATGGACAGAAAACATTAACACTCACGAAAAAGAAATTCACATTTTTTACTTTATATGAAAATGTTGACATCCATTATATCCATTATTTTAGGAATATTACATTGGAGATGAAAATAACACGGGCCCCTTCTAATATGGTTGAGTTTTACTGATATTCATTTATCTATGGATACAGGTTGAACTGTTTTAAAATACAATTGGTTAAACAAAAAGCTTAACCAGTGATGTGGAGAGTAAGAAAACAGCCTCCTCATATCGGTCTTCCCAGTTTTAAGATGAAAAACTATAGACCGTTGAGTCCAGACTGGATGGGGGCTCCTTCACTAGAATACAACATACTGTTGAGAATGCTTTTCCCCTGGGCAGTTTTCCTTGGTCCTGACACTTTCCTCTTCAATCTGTCCAACTAAAATATATTTACCCTTAGCAAGTTCAATCCTTTTCAGAAAAAAACTACAAATGGTCATGTCAAATAATCACGAATTTATTTATTCTAAATATTATTACTACATAAACCTGCAATGTAAAATACTTTCTAACCTCGCACTCCACGTTAAAACAAAACATATCGTGCAGACTCTTCTTAATTTATGACCAAGAAAATGTAGCTAGAAAGATGGAATCTTCTCATTTCAGATGATTCTGTAAATGAAAACAAGAGGTTTGTCATTAAGTGGTATTGATGATACCCACAGTGTTCATATGTTTGTCAATTTCATTAACCTCTCAAATTAGGTATTCATAATGTGTTAATGACAGCATAACACATCATTACATTATTCAATGTAATTTCATGGATATTATGTATAGTTTGTAATGTTAGAATCTCTTGTCTTTACAGCTGTTAGAAAACATTATACTTTCCAAGATGATTAGGGACGTGTGAATACCAAACAGCAGAATCCACAGCTCAAATAATGGTCCCTGCTTGGCCTTGAATTCTGATCAGGGTATGACTAGACAGTTTCCACTGACAAAGGACTAAGCTCCCTTTAACGTGTTATACAAGAACTAAAGAATCACAAAGCTAACAGAGAGCTTGAGAATTTGTCAATTAAATTTCTTCCCTTCAGGCTGGTGGTGATAAATTGAATTATTATCTAGCAAACAGTCCCTCCCTCTCTCATTGGAATAGAACACACTTTGCTGCCCCACTGACTATTGAGGGGATTGGTCGGTGTCTTGTTCTAGCCTAGGAAATGTAAGCAAACCTGATAGGAGCAAAGGTTTTAAATATGCTCTCATGGCTGGTGCGTCCTTTTGCATTCCTGTAATCCAGCGTGAGAAGAATATGGCCCTGGCCGGGCGCGGTGGCTCAAGCCTGTAATCCCAGCACTTTGGGAGGCCGAGACGGGCGGATCACGAGGTCAGGAGATCGAGACCATCCTGGCTAACACGGTGAAACCCCGTCTCTACTAAAAATACAAAAAACTAGCCGGGCGAGGTGGCAGGCGCCTGTAGTCCCAGGTACTCGGGAGGCTGAGGCAGGAAAATGGCGTAAACCCGGGAGGCGGAGCTTGCAGTGAGCTGAGGTCCGGCCACTGCACTCCAGCCTGAGTGACAGAGTGAGACTCCATCTCAAAAAAAAAAAAAAAAGAATATGGCCCAGAGAGCCCCTTCCCTTTTAGTGTGGGCCCCAGAATAAGCCCCCTGGAGCAACTCTGAACCTGAACTGAGCTTGGAACCAAGCCTGACCAAGCCCAATAAGATGAGCAGAACCTCAGCCAAACCACAGATGCACGGCTAGCTAAGAAACATACACATTCATTACAAGACACTGAGAATTCAAACTTGTTTGTTACACAGCATTCTCAGGGAAATAGACTCATACAATGGCAGAACTCTTTAATTGCTCTGTTAAACTGACAGCTGTTGCAATAGGATCATGGAATCTTGAGCTTTGACTTCAGAAGACAGCATTTTTGTCTCTTTCATTAAAATCTTGGCACTTATACAAAATGATATCAGGTGTATCGCTTAACTTGCTGTGTGTGTACGTCAGTTTTCTTATTCATTCATTTGATAAATCAGTCACTCATACATTTTTTTAAGTTCTTTTCATGTTCATGTTCATGTTTATTATGCTAACCACTGTAGATAAAATAGGGAATAAAATAGACATGTGTTTTTTGTTGTTTTGTTTTTTAACTACAGGGACCCACATTCTATAAAATGCATATAACTCCTGGTCTGTTAACCTTATGAGGTAAGTGGAAGAGATTATAAAAGAGAGAATGCAGTGAGATCATCTTTGTGACAGTACTAAAACAGTTGAAAGCCATGAGCAAATTTTAGGGAATTTTACTTTGAATTTTTAGGATTTTTATTGTTTGAAATCTAGCCCAAATTTTCAAAGATCCATGATCCTGCTTTTGATGAATCTATGTCCAACTCTGAAACAGCTATTCTTATCTTCAGCTTGCAGAAAAATGGAAATCTTCATTTGTTTCATCAAATATTGTATGTGTTTGATATTAGCCAAGCTCTGAACCCAGCATAAGATAACTAGGAATCCCTTACTTCATCTCTAAGGCTATTAGAGAAAAAAGATGAATGAATTCTTCCCTTCCAATGTTTTCTGATTTATTTATATTTTTTGAATTTGTGTGTGAATTGATGTTAATTCCTTCACTTTGGCAATTGTTTAGTAACAAGGTGTAAAATGGATGCATTTCAATGGCAAGACTTAGGTAAGTGAGTGTCCGTGAAGTGAGAGACAGCCCAGGGATCACAGACAAGTCGACTCCTAGAGCAGAAAGACACTCAGAGCATCACCCAATCAAACCCTCACCTGCAGGTGCGAAACTCAAACCCAGTGGCTGCAGTACCACACTTTGGAAGAGCCAAGAATGACACTGGCAGCCCTCTACCACAGTCCCATGTCCTCACCTTACTTAAACTCTACAGAGGGCGAAACAATCAGCTAAGAAAAAAAAAAAAAATCAACAGGCAGGTGTCTTTCAACTGCGACGCTCAGTTCTGGATTGGGAGATGGGTAGTAGAGATGTATGTACTTTTCCAGAAAGCATTTCCAGTCTCTAGGTGATCCGATCAGCTCAGCCAGGCAGCCTCCTTCAAAGTTATCATGTGCTTTTTCTCTTTGAACCATCAGAACCCAGCAGTTAAGGGCCCCTGCAAGGCTCTTATCTTGTTTGTGGCTGTTGGGGAAATGATGTGTCACTGACAGCTGTTGCCCACATTTGCTCCTTCACTCTCCCTTCTATGTAAACACACAGATGCAGCTCACATCCATGGAGCACCCTCTATCCTCTCACTGTCCAATGGCTTTGTCTTCACTCTTTGCTGGCCCACCAGCAGTATGTTAAAGTAAAAGTAAGTGACTTGAAACAGCCCTCTCTACTTCTTTGCATGTATTTTACTTCTGATCTTTACAACTCTTTGAGGGATCCTTTATTATCCTCCTTTTACAGATGAGGAAATCAAAGCTCAGAAAGTAGCTTGCCTAGGGTCCCACTGTTAATAAATGTCTGAACCAAAATTCACATCCAGATCTGCCTTCAGAACATTTCCCCTTCGCACAAAGGCACACTTCTCAACAACGGAAGGAGCTCCACAGCCACGTGGTGTTTTCTGCAGATGAATCCAGCTGGTCCTACTTCTAAAACCCACAAATATCAAATGAAGAAGGAAAATGAAAACCGGGAATTTCATTTACATTGCACTCAGCTCTATAGTGTTACCTACACTGATAAAGCCCTTCTACGTTTCCTCTAAAAAGGAAATCAAAAGGTTCTTTGTAAAACCTGAAACTCACCCAAGATCTCGTCATCCTGCCTCACAGCCCTTAAAGCCCCATTCGCATCTGCCTGGAAAGTATCTCTTGGTTATCACAGTTTAGAAAGAGGCATTAATCTCACTAAGCTACTGGAGGGGTGAGTTAGACAAGCAACCCAGTAAGGTTTAAATATATATATATAAAGCACAAGATGTTCTTACATCTGCCAGTGAGAGCATGTTCCTTCAGACTCAGAGAAGAGGCAGGGGAGCCATGGGGAGACCATGGCCAAGCTCAGTCTAGAAGAGAATTAGGGGTGAGCACTTAGTGACTGCAAAGTGCTTCAAAAATGAAAGTGTATCTCAATCCCAACACCTGCCTGGTAAACCCTGGTTTTTCCCATCCTGTCACCCCAGAGTAATGGATGGAACCAGCCAATGCTCTCCCAAAAAAGCCAACAGTGGTGGTCACCACCTTACATGGTCCTCATGCCTCACCCAAGATGACAACATATTCAAAGTGGAGATAGAAGTCCTTTTTTGCATCAACTTAAAAATAATATTAACCGTTCTGTTTCCACTTCTTAAGGCCATGGCAATCTTTCTCTCGTGGGCAGCAAATGATGGAGCTCAACTCTGCATCCATATAGAAGAGGTTAATTTGACCCACTTAAGGCTGCCTTTCTCGCAGCTGCTCACATTTACCAGGGACTGTCTAACACACTGTCCTGCTCTCAGAGGAGAGAGGCATTCTGTGTCATCGGGGGATGTCTGACAGACACAGCTGATCCAACTGTCCCCGGTGCAAGACTTCAGCTGCCCTCCTGACTTGGGAAGTGGCTGCGGCATTGCATGCATGGTGAGAACCAGTTCCCCTGGGGTCCTGTGCTCGGTGGACTTGCCTCTCAGAGTCAGGCTGTTCTTTTCACAACTTCAAATGAAGCTAAACTCTGTCAGCTTTACGGCACTGTTGTCCCCATCGAGAGAAGCCTGCTTGCTGGCAGCCCCTGCCTGGAGCTTGCCTGTTTGCCTGCTTCACCCCCAAACCCCTCCTTTGGTGGAAGCCCTCTACTGTGGCCCAACATCTGATCTTTTTCTTTATACTTCAAAGGTCGGTTCTGGAAACTCCATGGTGAAAAGATGGGGCTGGTGTTCCTGGGAGAAAGGGAAGAATGAAGGCCTGTTTCAGTGTCACGGAGTGGAAAGAATATAGGCTTCTGCATCAGGCAAACCTGGGTACAGCTTCCAACTCAAGTCATTCGCCATCCAGGGGACCTTAACCCTCAGTTTCTTCACTGTTAAATGCCAAAGAGTCAAGTGAAAGAGTCGGGCAAAGTTATGGGCACATGGAAGATAATAAATGTTAACAATTATTAAATATTTCAAGAGAAATTAAGTCAAGGAGGGTAGACTTCCACTGAGTAGCTCCAAGTGACAGCTGACATTTGTCACACACTTACTGTGTATTTGGCTTTGATCTTATCTCATTTACTCTTATTTCATTTACTCCGCTCAATAATCCTATGATGCAAATATTGTCAACATCTGCATTTTCCAGAAGACGACTGTAAAACCCAGAAGGATTAAGTAGCTTCCCCAAAGTCACACAGTCAATACTGTGATGCAAACACAGACAGTCCTCCAACAGAAGCCATTCTCTTAAGCACCAGGACATCTCCAACCCCTCCACGGAAGCTGGTGAGGCTCAGGGTTTCCATTTGAGGATCTACCATTCCATGGCTCACTGCTGTTGTTTTTCACCAGGGAAGTCAGAGTAGAAGAAAAGCTGACAAATGTTTATGAATGCTGGGAAAAATTAAAAAGTGCCAGAGCAAGAGCGGAGTGGAGAATTGTCTGCAGAATGAGAAAACCCAGGTGGCAGCAGCCACCTGCAGACTTGACTTAGCCCAGATTCCCCACCAAACAGAAACTGAGGCTGACTTACATGCTAATGTTTTATTGAAAGATCCAATCCCCGGGCAGAAACAACGAGAGGAAAGGGAAGGATTGAAAACAAGCACAAGGTCGGGGTGTAAACACGTGGTACTTGCTTCCCAAGCCACCAAGAGATTTAAGGGTCCCTGGGCCATGTGGGGCTCCTAGAAACAGGCTGCACAGAGACCTGCCCTAGAGCAGCCCGCCCAGGGGGCCAGGGGAGGAAGTGGTCTGCCAGCTCCCTCATCTCCTGCCTCCTATTAGTCACAATCACCCCACAGGCAGTGACACCCATACTTCCCACGGGGTCATCTAGCTTCTCCAGGTAGCTAGAGGGGACACAGATCCCCCTCTGAGGCATTTCACCCTGGCCTGGGAGGGGCAGGGGTCAGAGACCCCCCCAGGCCTAGTGCAGCCTCAACCACCAGAGTGTGAGAGTGGCCATTCGGAGTCCATCCTCGCCTCCCAGGGATCGGGGGCGTAGGAGGGTAGCAGCCACCTGGGTGCTTCACAAGAGCTCAAGTCTCCTGGAGACAAGTGAGGCCCAGAGAACTCATGAACCCAAGGGGGCCTTAAAATTGTGCCTAAACAGGACCTGGAGTCCCTCTGAGAAGTTATGGGCCAGGCACAGGAGGCCATGCCAAGCTGCAGTCCTGGGCTAACTCACAAGTCTAGGGGCTTGGAGGGGTTTCATCCAAGAATACGAGCTTCCTGGGCACCCAGAGCCATAGAGTCAGGCCAGCTAGGGCAGCTCACATGGCTGTCCCCACTCTTAAGACTGATGGACCAGAGCTCAGGCCGCCCCCAGGGCCGAGCAGGAACCATTTTGACCACCGGCCTGGGAAGGCCACCCTTCCCGAGGGCTGGTGTCAGGAAGAGGCTCCTGGACTCGGAATGAGAAGTTGCCAATTCATGATGCACCCGGCCTCCTGCTAGCTGCACACCCTTGGATGAGGCCTTGAACCTCTTCTCTGCAAAAGCAGTCCTAGCCAGGCCCTGCCAGCCTCTGGAGTCTCTGTCTCCTCACCTGTAAAATGGGGTAAGGGTCCAGGCTAGTCCAACTCCTCGGGCTACTGTGAGGATCACAGGGTTTTGCCAATGGAAACCCTACTGCCCTGCCCTGCAGGACTGTCCTGCGTGCCCCTGCTGGTCCACCGGGCCCATCGGCCTGAGGTCAGAGCGAGGCATGGCCGCCCTAGTTCAATGTCAGCCCAACCCTTCCTATCGGAGGGAAGCAGAGACTGCCCTGTGCAGCCTGCTTCCTGCCCTATGATAGGGGCTTCCCCTTAAGATGATTTTGTTTGTCACAGCCCATAAGGGGAAGGGTATTCCCTGAACCAGCACAGCCCTTTGATGGGACCAGGGGGCCCCTGTCCTGGGTCCAGCACTCCTATCACGAAGAGAGGGACAGAAGAGTCAATGGGTCAGGGCGCGAGTCCTCTTAGGGAGACCTGATCCCACCCACGCCTTGTACCCAAGCCCCCAGAATTCCTAGCCCAGATATCACCAAACCTACTTCCAGTGCCCAAGTCTGATCCCCTGGACATCCCAGAACCTGGGGAGGCCCAAGGTCCACCCCTGTGGGTGGAGCACCCTGGCAGGGAAGAATGAAGTTCAGGGAGGGAAGAGAGGAGATATGAGAGGGGGAGGAGAGGCTGAGGGCAGCCAGGGAGGGAGAAGAGGAGATGTGAGAGGGGGAGGGGAGGCCGATGGCAGCAGGGGCTGGAAGCAGCTTTCTCCAAGGCCTTCTGCTGGCCCGAAGTCTCAAGGAGTCTGAATTCCAAATTCAAACCTAGCCATCGAGGTCAAGGTAGTAGGAGAGAAACCATTTTACTCAACAATGGATAAGCAAAATGCGTCATGTTTTAAATATGAAGATCTTTACCACATGGGCCCCATTTGAACTCTTGCTCTGGGGACCTGCACATGTTCAGGAGCTATGTCCTTTTACTCAGCCTCCTTCCAGCACCTTCCACCTTCTGCTGCCCCAAACCTCATAGCCCCAGGGTGCAGTATTCTCGTAAAACCTGGATACTCCCTTCTGGTCCACAGGCATCTGTTCTAAGGCATCACCTTGCCTTGATCATGAAAGGAACGTCCTTTGAAAAGGCTGCCATCCAAAATATTCCCTGCTATCCATTCATTCACTTATTCATTCCTTTATTCAACAAACGCTTGAGTATCTCCTTCTGTGCCAGGCCACACTCTGGAGATAGTGCAATGAACAACACCAGCAGGAGCCCCTGCCCTCATGAGCTTCTATCTTGGTGGACAAAGACTCACAGCAAGCCGGTGAGCACATGAGATGGACAGAGCATCAGGAAGGACCACCAGCACTCCGTGCCTGTGCACCCACTGTGACTGCCCACAGCTGGGGGCCTGGCCCACAGCACTTCACATGGTGGACAACGAAGCCCTGTGAGGCTCCCTGTGGCCCCTAACTCCTAAGTGACCAGGCTGGGATTCCCACTCAGATGGCGCTGAGGCCAAAGGCCTCAAAGGCTTTCCACCACCAGGTCCCTCCTGAGTCAGGACTAGCATTAATTATAAGAACAGTATCAATTAGCCCCTCTTGGCTCCAAAATATAATGGCTACTTCCTCTGGTACAATACTAGGAGCAGGCACCAGATGAAAAAGCAAACGGATTGAACACCACCCACAGAGATAAACTGGCCTCATGATCAACGATGGTGGATTTTTTTTTTTTTTCAACACAGATAAACAGGAAAGGAGTTTTGGTTTTGAAAATCAAACGATTTCCTTGCTGTAGCCGTATCTAGGTTGGGTATCGAAGAAAACAAAAATAATTCTGGGCACAGAAGGAAGATGGAATATTTCTGCACTCAACACTGGGCCAGTTTGGCTCCTTCCCAGACATAAAGAATTCTGGTGTCCCTTTTTAAATAAAAATAAATAAAGCAGTTCAACCCAGATGGGGGTGCCAGCAGATGTGACAGAGCCATGGAGAGTGGGTGGGTGGTGTGCAACACTTGGCCATTGCTGACAGCAGCCCTGTTGTGAAGCACACAGCTGGGAGGACGGCACAGGTGCGCTCACACAGCCGGCATTCCCACAGGCCCGCCCACTGCCCTGATCTCGGGCCACGGCTGACCGCAGGAGCCTCCCAAAAGAGGAGGCAGTTGTGGGAGGGAGGCTGCTGCCAAGCCAACGCCCCTGCAAGAGTCAGTCCCTGCTCTCTCTGCAAGGTCCCCCACCCCCAGCAGCCCTGGCTCCCCTTCAATCCAAGACCCAGCTCCTAGACCTGAGGCCAGGCCACAGGCTCTGCTTCCTGGCTGCCTCCTGCTGCCTGAAAGCCTCACAAGCAACTTCATTAGATTAAAAAATACCAAAGGCTACTTAACAATAATTGAATGTATATTTTCAAACAGCTAGAAGAGAGGATTTTGAATGTTCCCAACACACGGAAATGACAGATGTTTGAGGTGATGGATATGTTAATGACCCCCAATTGACCATTACCCATTGGATCCATGTATCAAAATATCACTCTGTACCCCTTAAATACATACAATTATTACATGTTGATTAAAAAAAATACCAAAGGCAGGACTAGGATAGGACAGGCTTCATGGGGGATTTCAGGAAGTTCCATGTTCAAATCCTGGCTTGGGTGAGTCAACCTCTGAGCCTCAAGTTACTTATGGGAGCTTAGAAGAATCTCAACCATGCATGATTCTCGGCACAGCAGTAAGTAGTAGTAGTTCTTTATGATAATTTTAGCAGCAATACCGGGGAGGTTTCTGGAACAATTTTAAAAAATTTAATGAAAGTGAAAACCTCTTTCATGATGTTAAAAGAAGTTTGTCTCACTCCGCAGTAATCCCACCTACACACAAAAGAGACCTTTTCCTGGCTTTTCACGTTCTTTACGTTTGAGGGGTATAGAATTATTTTTCCAAGCACCTTTTGTTCTGTCAAACAGATAAAGAATTGATAGACACATAGAAAGTACTGGCATTCTTGGGGTTATTTTTAATGGTAAATGTCATAATTTCATTAAACGAGACAAATATTTAAAAGACAACAAGTTGACAGTGTTGGATGCCCTTGATGTGGTTCATTTTGTATGACAGGTGACAACCCCTTTTCTTCTTTCAAATGCAAAGTTTCTAAAGCCAGATGGAGCCGGGGGCCTTTAGCGCCCCTGAAACTGGGTATGTGTACTCCTTTTTCTACAAGAGTGTCCATAGCTCTTATTGGCATCTCAAAAAGGCTCGAAGCTACCCATGGGGGTCACCCTCTCCAGCACCAAAGGGGAATTAGACACCTGTTTGTTGAAGACCAACCAGACATCATCAGTTCTCCCTTTTGGAAACCACCAGTGAGCTCCAGGCATGTTCCTGTACTCCAGTTTCCAGTTCTCCCATCGCTTCCCCTGTCTGCCTACTTCACAGACTCAAGTGCATCTTACAGGGATCCTTTTTCTGAAAATAAACACTTGGACATAGCATAGTGCAAGGAGGCAGGGGAGTATGGTGCCGGGAAGCAGCACAGTGAGCCCGCGGGTCAGGGAGCAGTGGGGCAGCACCTTCCCCACTGCCCCCACCTCCAAGCCCTGCTCTCCAAGGGGCCCACCCCCTAGCCACCTCTGTGCTATAAGAGCACTTTCACTGGGACCAGGAGAGAGGCCAGTTTTGCTTTTCACGAACGTGATCATTGAGTTCTCCTGGTCACCTCCTACAGGCCGTGGGGGCCCGACATGGGAGCTTCAACAGCCGGGAGGCTCTGCGGCCTCCACTCCACTGAGCAAGGGCAGGCCCAGGATTTTTCAAGCTCTCCCAGGAGGCCTTTGAGCACCTGGTTCCCAGTGGCTTGAATCAAACTAGGTGATGCTTACATGGCTGAGGAAAAAAAAAAAAGAGCTACTAGTTGGACAAATGAACTTATGCACATGTTAGAGTTTGACTTCAGTTCTGTAATGCACCTTGCTTTCTCCCCAGCCATGGGGTGGCCTTGGGAGCACCCACCAAAGGACCCAGGCAGGGACCATCTCCAGGCAGTGACCAGTGCCACCACCAGCAGCCATGAGACTGTGAACATGTTTATTTGTTCATCTGTTTATCTGATTCCTATAGAGCCAGCTGCTCTGGGCTTCTGAGAAGCCTCACTCTGCCGCTATACTACCAGCTGTGTGGCCAGACCTACGTTACAGCCTCTGCTGACCTTGATTTCCTCATCTCTAAAAGTGAGGAGAGTTCTGCATTCCTCAGAGGGTTGTTGTGAGGATGGAATGAAATAATTATATAAAGCGCATAACACCACACGTGGCAGGTAACAGGTATTCAATAAATACTATGAGTTGGATGGCATCCTGGCCCCAGCATCGGGGTAGAGAACATTCAGACATTGCTAGATGCCACTTGACCAAGGTTCACAGATTCAAAAGAAATAAGTGAGTGAGTGCTGAAATAAACAAAAAGAGTGGGGTGGGTGCTAGAGGAGCCCTCACAAGCACTCTAAGCGACAGTGCAAAGCTGGCTTGCTTGTGGCAATACGGTTGTTAGAAATACCCCCAGACAGCTGGGGCTCTGGCTGGGAGACAGGCGGGCTGCCATGTGGCCCTGGAATCTGGGTAGCCCATAAATGATGCATCAAGAGCAGAGCTGGCCACAAACCACGGCAATGTAGGCCACGGGAACATCTGTGCAGACAGAGAGACTCCGAGCAAAGGCAGCCCCAGCTGTGCAGGCCTGCCCCTGCACCCTCAGACTCCTCGCCCCTATACACCCTCGCCCCTACACCCCCACACACCCCACCACCCCTGCAGGTGACCACTCACCCTAACTGTCCTATGGTACACTCTCAAGCAAGCCCACCCCATGGTCCCAGCTCTGGTTTACACAGCAAATGACATTTATTGCAACCTTGAGATATATAAAATATTTTAAATAGGCACAAGGGTTCCCAATGGCAGTACATGCTCTTTTCTCTACTATTAGGTGGGAGGATGGAAAGGAAAATCTTACCTCTGACTCCAACATGGAGCCCTGTAGGAACGGCCCCCATCTAGTGACCCTAGCAAGTCCCCAGTGCCCAACTCAGGCCTGACACACGGGGCCCCAGGCGAGGCTCTGGAGCAAGTGTTCTTACAGAGCCAGTGACTGTGGAGCCTGTGACCATGCAGAGGGACTGGTGGGAGAAGTTGGGAATCACCCTGTCCAACATTCTTGTTCCCTAGGAATCTTCCATCTTCTTGTCTCCACCCAGTCTGTCTTGACGGAACTCTAATTTTTTCAGCAATTTTAATCTCAGAAATGAGCAGGGAAGGACTCCAGTATATGTGAGAGAGAAGGATCCTGAAAACAAGTAAATATCCTGGCCTTGGACACCCAGTGAATGTTTAACCCTGCAGGACGGCTGCATTGGCACTTGGTGACCCAGCAGGTGACCAGGATCTGCTGGTGATCTTGGTTCTCTGGGTGATCTGTGGTCCTCCAGGTGCTCTGATCCACCAGGTGGTCTTCCAGGTGCACTGATCCACCAGGTGTTCTTCCAGGTGCTCAGATCCACCAGGTGGTCCTCCAGGTGCTCTGATCTGCCAGGTGGTCCTCCAGGTGCTCTGATCCGCCAGGTGGTCCTCCAGGTGCTCTGATCCGCCAGGTGGTCCTCCAGGTGCTCTGATCTGTCAGGTGATCCTCCAGGGCACTTTCTAGTTACAACTGTCAGCTTCAGAGGAACACAGTAGAATGGAATCTTGCTCTGCCACTGCAGCAGCCGCCCGACCCTACCCAAGTCCTTTAACCCTGCGGCCTGGGTCTTCTCGTTTGTAAAATTGGGGAGACTGATCTCTATCTCACAGGGTTGCTGTGGGCATTAAACGAATTATTGTTGGTAAAGTGTCCATCAACGATAGGCTGGATAAACAAAATGTGGTACATCTACACCATGGAATATTTTGCAGCCATAAAAAGGAATGAGATCATGTCCTTCGCAGGGACATGGATGGAGCTGGAAGCCATTACCCTCAGCAGACTAACACAGGAGCAGAAAACCAAACACCGCATGTTCTCACTCATAAGTGGAAGGTGAACAATGAGAACACACGGACACAGGGAGGGGAACGTCACATGCTGGGAGCCTGTCGGCAGGTGGGGTGGTGGGAGGGAGAGCATTAGAAAAAATAGCTAATGCATGCTGGGCTTAATACCTAGGTGATGGGTTGATAGGTGCAGCAAACCACCATGGCACACATTTACCTATATAACAAACCTGCACATGTGTAGGATACACTTAAAAATTTAAGATACACTTAAATTTAGGATACACTTTAAAAATGCACTTAAAAATTTAAATGTATTTTTTTAAAAGTGCCTTAGCAGGACTGCCACAGCAGAATGCTCTGTGGTTTGCTATCTTTTCAATACTAGTTTTAAATTAAAATAAAATAAAATGTTTCTAAGACCATAAGTGCAAACTGCAGAAACCCTAAATGCAACTATTAGTATTATTATCATTATTTTCATGGGGATTGGAGAGGAGGGTAAATTATAACAATATAAATGATACGCTTATCAGACAAGACTCCTACCTGAGAAAGGATGTTAAGAAAAGTAAAAACTAACCCAAAGAACATATCTGTCTCTGTGCTCATTTCTTTTACATAACGACTTCGGAGAAAATGTTTTCATTCATCGAATGGTCAAACAAAAGTTAAAGCCCTGAAAATTATTTGGAAAATCCAGTGTAAACTAACAAAAGATGAGATTTCCCATGGGCTAATCCAATAGGAAGTTTCACTTGGTCCTGAATTTCCTCATAAAATTATTTAAAATGCTCTTTTGTTCCTATTCTCCTTTGCTACCAATTTAAAGGAAAGAAAAGTGGGTCATGCATTCAACAGAAGAATGAACCAGGCCGCAAAACAAGCCGAGGGTGAAAAGGGAAGTTTTCTGGCAGTGTATGTGGCCTCCGACGCTAAGTGGTGAGAAGTGCACAAAACTCAGTCTAAGGGGCAATTATATTCTAGAGTCAAGAATGGGAACACTGTTTCAAAGAGGAGCAGAACTTAGAAAAGCAGTTAACTGTCTAAGGCTGCCAAACCCAAACTCTGTCCAGAGCCCTGGCCACAGCAGAGCTGCCGGCAGCCAGACTTGAGGCAGTTATCTGCTGGGAGTGTGGTCAGCGGTCAGTGTCCAGGGCTGCACGCTCAGGGCTCTGCACACGGGACTGCTAACCCTAAGGCCACCGCCAGGAAGGAGCCCCAGGAACACCTGGCCTGCCCATGACGAGAAAAGCAGAAACAGCAGCTGCTGTCCTGCGTGTCGCCAGCATCACCACCTCAACTGCTGTGCAGACACACCTGCCCAGAAACACCAAGAGCTTGTCCACCAGCGCTGTGCACAGCATGCTGTCCTGCAAAGTGGTCCAGCAACCATTCTTGTAACATACAGAGTACAACATACATGTCCAGCCATCCAGATCGACTCGTAGTCAGTTTCTCAAAGGCAGGAAGAATGCGTTATCCATTGCTCGATGTTATCCCTCCCCGAAACATAGTCAAATAATTTGCATGAAGTAGATGCTCAGTTAGAGTTGGTGAAATAACTTAATAAATGAATGAGAGGAAAGAATCCTCATTCTACAGATCCAGTTCAGCTTAAACCTGATCCAACAGATGAGCAGTTCTCAAACTTTTTGGTCTCAGGATTCCTTTGCACTCCTAACAATTGAGAATTCCAAAGAGCTTTTGTTTATGAGGGCTATCAATGTTCATTGCATAAATAGTTAAAACAGCCTACCCATTAAGTCACTAGGAATTGAGAGCAAAATGTTCAATGTTCAACCAAGCTTCCCGCAGGTAAAATGTGTACAGAATGAAGCTGTATGGCAGTCACCAGGAGATGCAGAGGAAACCCGGAACAAGCCGTAGAGTACAGACCAGCCACAGGCGCCAGGTGAAGGGTCTAGACACACGCCTGTGAACAAATCAGTACCCTGTCTAATGGTGATCAATTCTTAGAGCTGAGCAGTTCCAGCATAGGGAGTGGCACCGTGCTTGGCATTTTACATACATCACCTTGAATGATTCTCCTAACACCGCAAGGATCCATACTACTTCTGTTTATCAGAAACTAAAGGAGAGTCGATGAGATTCACTTAACTAGCATCAAACAGCTACTAGAGGCTGGAGAGGGACTCCAGTGGGGTCATTCATATTTCCAAAATCCTTGCTGTCCCCACAGATCAAGCTGTTTTCCTAAAATAGATCATTTCTTTATTTCAGGTCCCCGGATCCCTGCCCCTGTTGTTCAGAAATGAACAATATGAGAATGTTCACAGCAGGCTACTCATAAATTCTTTCTTTGGTGGTTTGCCTTCTTGACAAAAAATTTGACTAAGGGTGAACAGAGAGTGGTCACTCAATGTTTTGAGAATCAGAAATTACATTTCTAAGATTTCAGAAGTGGTAGAGCTAATTTCTATTAATGTATATTCTTGGACAAGGTTGACCTTCCCAGGGGCTGGAATTGTTACTCATTCGGGTGTCCCCAGGGTCTGGTGTGGTCCTGGCTCACAGAGATGCTCAATATACATTTGTTGAATTGCCTATTAAGTATATGTATTATATGTAGAATATATACATATATAGATAAATGGATTCTCTTTGATTAAAATTTATTTTTTTTCAAATCATATTAGAATAACACTAAAGGAAAACTATAATAATTGCTGTTAATCTGGTAAGGCCAATGGAAAAATTATAGAGCCATAATGAAATTTTCTTTTTCCTTTAGGCATTTTATTTGCATTTATTATTATTAACAGGTACCATATATGGAGCCCTTTTTTAAACATGTCAGTCCCATTTTAACTTATTTATGATGACATGTACTACATGTTACTGGTTTAGACCTTTCTTATAAATTAGGAAAGAAGCATAATTTAAGGATATATATGAATGAACAATTCAGACAGAGGATGAAAAAGGGCAACCATTATCCTAGAATATAAAAAATTATAATTTCACCAAAATTTCTAAGACACATTTTTCTGTAGAATGTTCCTCCAGAACTCCAGCCAGCTTCCACAGAAGCATGAGGTTCATCAACACACTGGGTACCAGACGCTGCCGATCAGAAAGCTGGATTGAGTAGAGGTGATGGGGTGAGGCTAGAGTGACTCTTTCATGAAAGAGAGGGGGACAGGGCAAAATACAGCAATCTTGTCAACTTATAAATAAGTCCTTTATTCACAACCGTGAGCTAATGTGAACCAACATTAACCATGAGCAATTAAAAAAAAAAAAAACAGAAAATTAGGACTCCCAAATAACCATTTAACAAACATTTTTTCAACACTTTCAAACCTAGAAATAAAATAAATTGGGCCTTTAAAAAAAGAAGCAGCAGAAAGAGACGAGTCAACCAAACAGTTCCTATCGCCAATCACTCAAGTCTGGCATTGCTCTGAGCTGTGCATTTCAATGTCATCCTTTTTTGCTTGTTCTTTCTCTGATTCAGAGATTAGCCCAGCATATTATATGCATGTTTCCCACTTCCTGACCACACACTTTTATCTAAATTTCTTCAAGGTCTCACAATGAGACACCAGCAACTTCTATAAGAACTGATGTCTTTTTCTTAGCCAGCTCTTGTGTAATCATTTCTTGTGACAATTTCCGGAGGGCATAGGTGCCTTTGTTCATTCAACAAATGTTTATCGAACTTTTTTGTAGGTACCTAGGACCTGAGTTTGAGCAGGTGGAAAAGCGCCTTGCCTGCATGGAACTTCCATTCTAGTTTTAAGGGGTAGAAAATAACAGAGGTAATGAGTTAGACTGGAATTATACTACATAGTACAGCTTAGAACCAGAATGGGGAGAAGGTAACAGGCTGCATGACAAGTTTTGGAAGAATATTCCAGGAGGAATTGAAAATACAAGAATGCTTTGGGACAGGAATAAGCTAGGCACGTGGAAAAACAAAACAAAACTGTAAGTCTAAAATGTCTGAAATACAATAACAAAAACATCCAAAATGAGATGAAGGAGAAAAAACAGGTAGAGGCCAGATCCTACAGAGATTTCTAGGTCATATTGAGGATATTGAAATTGATGCTAGGGGCAATAGAAGTTCGTGGAGATATTTCAAGCAAAATAGTCAGAAAGTGTGATTTATCTTTCAGAAAGTTTTGACTAATACTCTTAAATACACCACTCCAAATTCTAGCCCCAAGTTCTTCTTTAATGGCATGAATGCCACACAGATTACATGGAGATAGAGTAGAGGTTATTATGACATCTATTAGAAATTTCATTTTTAATAGATTTCTGATTCTAGCAAAACAAAAATAGCTCTAGGCTGATACTCGGCTTGGCATATATTAAAAATCTGTTTGGAAGCAAACTGTTTTTAAAGTACCTTTGGTTTTAATTAGTTTAGCATTTTAATTCTAAGAAAGGATGAGAAACCTTAATAAGAAGCATTTTCCATTTGGGTGTTTAAATCTGCACCATAATGTTATATTAAAATCGTTTCTGGTGTGTTAATTAATAATTATCTTAGGAATATTGCAAATGTGAAAGGCCATTGTGACTCACCGAGCTTCATTTGAGCTCATTCCATTTTAAAATTCTATTAATCCTTGTTACAAATGACAGGGTCATTTAATTTCTTAAATGAGACATTTTTATTACACATCAGGTCTTTCATCTAAGTGAATTTTATTGGCTATGACAGGTCCTAAAACTCATTTTTATTTTTCAAAATGCATTTTGTCAAATATTTGGCCTCTAATGAATGAATGTTTAGACTCCAAATAAATCTGGCTGTCCTTCCACAGTTCTCCTCCCAAGGATCTAAAGAGCACTCACTGTATACAGAGCTCGACCATGTAAGAACAGAACAGGCAGGTGTCAGTCAGGTCCACGGTACATCCATGAGCTTTGCAATCACAACCAAAGCAACCATGTGGAAATGCACTTTTGTGCACACAAATGGCCTTTTACCATTTTTAATTTGCAGGCTATAAACAGCAGTATGATGGACAAGATAAAATCATCCAAAATGTTAAAAAGATAAATAATTTAATATTTATAGCAAGTTAGGATACATTTAAAGGCTTGTGTTGGGGTTACAGAAAATCAACGTCCTCTGAGAGGTGACTGCCCCATCTAATCCTTCCTTTCCACAGTCATCGACACTGGTTTAAAAATATTCAAACATTTAAAATATTGTTCCTGAAGAGACTCCGTGGTGAGAGGCTGGAAGAGTTGCATTCACTTTTATGCTAAACCCACTCAACAATTTGGCATTTTCAATACTGCAAGGGAGCCAGAAGTCTGTGGGGTTCAAATAGTTTGCTCAACTCATAAATTTTATTATCACTAGTATTCTAATGATACTATTTATTAGTATCCACCTCTCCCGATTTCATATCTCTTCTACTTGCTAAAAAATAATAGGAATAGGAGCCCCTTTGATGGAAAAAGTGTTTTGTTATTGGGTGATTTGTTTTTTATTCCTTTTTTTAACCTCTTTTTAAAAGTAAAGATCTTTTTTTTTTTTTTTTTTTTTTTTGAGGCAGAGTCTCGCTCTGTCGCCTGGGCTGGAGTGCAGTGGCGCGATCTCGGCTCACTGCAAGCTCCGCCTCCCAGGTTCACGCCATTCTCCTGCCTCAGCCTCCCGAGTAGCTGGGACTACAGGCGCCTGCCACCTCGCCCGGTAGTTTTTTTTTGTTTTTTTTTTTTTTGTATTTTTTAGTAGAGACGGGGTTTCACTGTGTTAGCCAGGATGGTGTCGATCTCCTGACCTCGTGATCCGCCCGTCTCGGCCTCCCAAAGTGCTGGGATTACAGGCTTGAGCCACCGCGCCCTGCCGTAAAGATCCTTTTTAAAGATACAAATCCTTGCTGTAACCTGTGTGGTCATTTTGATAACCATGAAACAAGTGGGGAAAACTGAGGCTCCAAGAGATTAAGGTACTTGCCTCAGGTAATGCAGGATTCCCATGCAGATCTATCTGGAACTTTCCACGGGTGCCATGCTGCCTGCTGCGTTAAGGTTATTGTGACTTGAGGCAAATGGTGACCTTGAGTCACGAAGCACCCAAGACCACATATGAAGGCACAGAAAGCATCAGCACTTACAGTTTCTAAGTCCCAAACAGTGAGTGAATCTCAGGAGAACTTCTGTGGGGGTGGCAAATTAAAGCAAGCCACACATTCTTTGACACTTCTCTCACGGACAGATGAGTTCTATTTTCCCTCCACTTGGATCTGGGCTGACCAGGGGCCGCTTTGACAAACAGAGGATCATGAAAGTGACTCCAGGCTACGGCTGTCAGAAAAAATACAGAACACCCAGCCCCATTTGAATTTCAGATAAATTACAATTTCTGCATGAGTATGTTCCATGCAATATTTGAGACACTCTTATAATCAGTGTTATTTATCTGGAATTCAAACTGAACTGGGCATTGTCTCATATTTGCTAAAGTTGGCAACCCTACTCTAGGCCAGTTCCAAGACTTGCCTTTAGGAGAACGTGAAGCTTTCACCTTGGCCCCTTGGAGCCCTGAGCTCTCATGAAAAGAGTCTCTATTGCCCTGCTGGAGAGACCGTGTGAAGAAGACTTGAGGGGACATGGAGGTCGGGAGGGTCCCATTGAGCCCAACCCTGCAGCCCACCCTGCCAAGACTCTAAGTATGGGAATGAAGCTGTCTGGGATGATTCGGACCAGCCCCCAGTGAACTCCACTGAGCAGTCCTGGTCCACACCAAGTGAAACAGAAGGATCATCAGTTAGTCCCTTCCTGAAACCCTTATCCACAACATCATAAAGCATGATAAAATGGTTATTGGTCAGGCACGGTGGCTCAGGACTAATCCCAGCACTTTGGGAGGCTGAAACCGGTGGATCATGAGGTCAAGAGATTGAGACCATCCTGGCCAACATGGTGAAACCCCATCTCTACTAAAAATATAAAGTGTAGCTGGTTGTGGTGGGATGTGCCTGTAGTCCCAGCTACTGAGGAGACTGAGGCAGGAGAATGGTTTGAAACCTGGAGGTGGAGGTTTGGTGAGCTGAGATCATGCCACTGCACTCTAGCCTGGCAACAGAGTGAGACTCCGTCTCAAAAAATTTAAAGAATGGTTATTGTATTTAGTCACTACATTGTGGTGATATGGTTTGGCCGTGTCCCCACCCAAATCTCATCTGGAATTGCAGTTCCCATAATCCCTGCGTGTCGTGGGAAGAACCCATGGGAGTTAATTGAATCATGGGGGCAGGATTTTCCCATGCTGCTCTTGTGAGAGTGAATAAGTCTCTGAGATCTGGTGGTTTTATAAAGGGCAGTTCTCCTGCACATGCTGTCTTGCCTGCCACCGTATAAGATGTGCCTTTGCTCCTCCTTCACCTTCTGCCATGATTGTGAGGCCTCCCCAGCCATGTGGAACTGTGAGTCCGTTAAACCTGTTTCCCTTATAAATTACCCAGTCTAGAGTATGTCTTCATAGCAGAATGAGAACAGACTAATCCATGCGGGGTAGTTTACTATGCAGCAATAGATCACTGGAACAGAACTGAAAAAAGAAGAGGAAGAAAAGTGAAATCCAAGCTAAGGCCCATAACCATTGGAGGGTAACCAAAATCACAAAATGGCCTTGAGACACTGGAAAACAGACAACTGTTTATTCCACATCAATTTTTAAATTAAAATGTTGAATTTGTTGTAACTCAACCTTTACTTTGGCTTTTTGAGTGAAAGTTGATAATCCAGAAACATAGTTTTTAAAATATGTCCTGAAACATAAAAATAACTCTAAGGAATATTTCTCAATCTTCACCTCGATAGGTCTTCCTTTTACTGCATGGTACTTTTTAAAGAATAATTTAGAATAGCTTGTTTATGAGATATCAGCAGCTGTTGATTCATTTGCTAATTAATGATTCAGGCAAAATCAGTGTATAATATCCAGTGATAACCAGTTTATAATTATGAGTTCCTTCCTTGTCATAAACCTTATAAATTACAGACAATTTCAGAATTTTTACTCATCATTAGCTGCCGAATAGACTCTTCGAATGATTCCATTCATTATTTCATGAATTACATGCAAGCAAGAGGCCTGGGCTTTTTCTTTGTTACTCGTTCTTTATTATCTCGCAGGACCAGTCAAGGACCAATACCTGTGGATCCTGCCTCCTAAATCGCTTTCAGGGCCATGCCCTTCCCTTTACCCCCTCATGGTTTAGGACAATGATGACGATATTTTACCCAGTCCTCTTGCCACCATCATTGTTCCTGGGCCAGCTGAATGGTATCACCTTCAGACCCCGGGAACCCCTTTGAATTTTTTACCTTACTGACAAAAGGGACTTCACCGCTGTGATTAAATAAAGGCTGCTGAGGTAGGGGGATTTTTCTGAATAATCTGGGTGTGTCTCGTATAATCACAGGATTCATATAAGAGTGAGGCAGTTGGTTACAGTCAGAGGGAGTGAGGGTGATGGTACAACAGAACGAGAGGCTGGAGTGATGTGCTCTGAAGACCGAGGAAGGGACCATGAGCCAAGGAACACAGGAGGCCTCGAGGAAACAGAAAAATCGAGGAGACAGACTGTCTCCTGAAGCCTGTAGGAGAAACACAGCTCTGCCAACATTTCGATTTCTACTTCTGACCTCCAGACAGTAACAGAAGAAATATGGGCTGTTTTAAGCCACCAAGCTGGTGGTAATTTATTACAGCAGCAATGGGAAACTAATCCACTCCCTGATTAGTTCTTCACACCAGCAGGTCTCTTTAAGACATACATATGTTCATATCACCCCCTGGCATAAAACTTTTTATAAAGACTTCCAATTTATATTGGAATAAAGTCAGAATTCCTTAACGTGGCCTGCAGGAGCGATTCCAGCCTAACCTCTGTCCTCGCTTGTTTTCATTCACCCCCTTGCTTGCTAAACGCTAAGCAAAGTGGCCCTCTTTTCGTCAAACAGTCCAGTTCTTCCTGCCTCAAGGCCTGGGACGGAGACCAGAATCTGCCACAAACCTCATCCATTTTCTTCCTGGTGCCATAGAGAGGCTACACTTCGAGTCTCCCTTGAAGTTAACTAGAACCATGTGACTCTTTGGTCCATAGACCAGATAGAAGATTGATCTCTACCCCTGCTGACCCAGGCCCTTGCAATTCACCCTGCCACCCTCTGCTTCCCTCTGACAGCTGAATGCACAGGACATGGGGGTTCGGAGGTTGGTAGAGTCACATCACCATGTGGCTGAATGAATTTCACTTTGGCAGTGATGTGAACAGTGGTGGATTGGGATAGAAAGACTGGAGGTAGAGGGAGGGACCAGTTAGGAAACCACTGGTAAAAATAATAACAATAAATGTATGTTTTTATATTGTTAATATTTATTATATCGTAAGTATAATATATACCAAGCACTGCACTAAGAATTGAATTCCATTAAAACTCATTTACTCTTCACAGCAACCATAGCGGCAAGATGATATAATTATGCCTGTTTTACAGATATTAAAACTGAAACAGAGAAGTTAAGTAACTTCCCAAGATCACACAGCTAGTGAGCAATGGAGTGACAATTTGAATCCAGACAGTCTGATGCCAATTCCAATGCTTTTAACTACTACTTTATACTGGGGTTGCTGTTACTTTCAAGGACAGTGGCAGCAGAGAAAGAGAAATCCCAATGTAAGGAAAAAAATGTCAGACATGACACAAAGTGTTTAACCACAGTGAAAACAGAGGAGGTGTGTTATTCTGGCTCTTTCCAGTGTTTAATTTAGTCTCACACAAAATCCCCTGGATACCAGACTCCCTTTTTTAATAGAAACCAAGCCTTGGAATATCTTTAGATCAAGTAACATTCCCACCATTAAGGTGTCCTCAAACCTATGCCTGGTTACTTCTGCCCTTTCACTTCACATCTCCCACAACTTCTAGACAAGGAGAGGCCAAGAGAATATTGCAGGGAACTAAACAGAGATCACAATCAAAGGTAAAAATGAGGACGATGCTTCTTAGGAAGTTGGAGTGAGTACTTGGGATTACTCCAAACAATTGTAATTCTCCTGGATGCTTGTCACCTTTGCCCTTCCAGTCCTAATCTCTGTGGTAGGTATTTATAAACGGTGCCTGTATTAGTTCATTTTCATACTGCTATAAAGAACTGCCTGAGACTGGGTAATTTATAAAGGAAACAGGTTTAATTGACTCACAGTTCTGCATGGCTGGGGAGGCCTCAGGAAAATTACAGTCATGGCGGAAAGGAAAGCAAGGCACCTTCACACGGCAGCAGGAAGAAGTGCCTGGCGAAGCAGGGAAGAGCCCCTTATAATACCATCAGATCTCATGAGAACTCACTCACTATCACGAGAACAGCACGGGGGAAATTCCAGCCCCATGATTCAATTACCTCCACCTGGTCTCTCCCTTGACACTTGGAGATGATGGGACTTAAAATTCAAGATGAGATCTGGGTGGGGACACAAAGCCTAACCATATCAGTGCCCAATCCAGATGCTCCTGATTAGGGAGTGACATTAATAGAAGGCCCCTCCATAGTCCTGGATTCATAAAGAGTTCTCTGCACTTAGGGCCCCTATTGATTTGATCACATGACTTTTTTTCCTTCAAACAACAAGTCTAGGCCAGCATGCAGGCTTGCTTCAATTAGAGGCCAGCACTATGATAACTGTAATTTTTTCCTTTGGTATGCATGAGTGTTCTTATGGGAACATAATTTAGCTGGACATATTAAATCATGTCATCGGTAGTCACAAGCCAAATGAATTATTGATCAATGGCTGTGAAATCAAAGTGCATCTGCAGAATTACATTTGGAAGCAGGGATTCATTTACAGTAAACTTGACTCTGGAAGCGCTCCATCTGACTGAGGGCAGGCTAGAGTGATCTTTCCACGGCTTTACTTCTTATCCTCTAAGTATCTGTATTGTGCCTCTGAAAGGGCCTCGCTGACTCTAAAGTAAATGCAAATGCTGCCATGATCATCATTTCAGGTGACTGTCTTCTATTTATGAATAGAAATAGAAAATTGGATTTTTCCAGCCTGTATATTACCTCCTACCCAAAATGATACCACCACTACCAATATTCCTCAGCAGACATTGAGGGATGCTGTGGCAGGCACTGCCTTCCACTCCTGGGGCTCCCTTGCTGGCCTTCCTTGCTGGGATTGTTCTTCCCACATACAGCCACATGGCTAGTTCCCTCGCCTCTTACGTGTCATGCTGTTTAATCGTCTCCACAATTAGTATCCTCATGGGACAAACAAGGAAACAGGCAGGGTTAAAGAACTCTCCCAGAATCGCACAGCTAGCAAGCAGGAGAGGTAAGATTCAAACCCAGACAGCGTAAGTCCAGGTCAGATGTGCTGCGTGTCTGCCCATGGGAGACAGGAAAGAAGAATGTGGGCAGCAGGTGTCTGGGGAGTCTGCCTGGCCGGTATCTGAACAGATTGTGGAATGTAGGGTGGGGGGTGATTTCATCTTCATACCCCTCCTCCCCATCTCCCATAGGCACTTTTCAAATTTGCACACAGGTCAGGTGGGTCTTCTGAAAACACAGATTCTGACTCCCTTGGAACAGGGTAGGCCAGAGGTTTTGCATTGCCAACAAACTCAGGTAGCGCTGATGCTGCCGGCCCATGGCCAGGTCTGGAAGGCTGGGTCAGGGGGAGGAAGGCTGAGTGAGGAGGCTGGTGCATCTGTCAGGGTCCTGGCGGACCAAGATGGCACACCCAAGGGCTATTGAAGCACTTATTGAATAGACTGTTTCCAGAGGGGCGAGCAGGTTAAGGGAACCAACAGGGTGACTTAAAGACCCAGGAACTAGCAGCAGGATGCTGCTACCTAGGTCTGAAAGGGGATGAGGAGGAGGGTCTGGCCATGGGAAAGGGGCCATCAAGGGAATCATCTCCAAGGGAACCATCTGGTGCCTGTGCCTTTGCTAAAGAGGTGCCCTCCCCGCGGTGGCTCTCACCTGTAATCCCAGCACTTTGGGAGGCCGAGGCGGGTGGATCATGAGATCAAGAGATCGAGACCATCCTGGGCAACACGGTGAAACCCTGTCTCTGTTAAAAACACAAAAAATTAGCCCGGCATGGTGGCAGGCGCCTGTAATCCCAGCTACTTGGGAGGCTGAGGCAGGAGAATCACTTGAACCTGGGAGGCGGAGGTTTCAGTGAACCGAGAATGCACCATTGTACTCCAGGCTGAGCAAAAAGAGAAAAACTCTGTCTCACAAAAAAAAAAAAAAAAAAGAGGTGCCTTCCCAGTGGCTGGCTTGTGTGGTCTCCTGCATATGGCGTTCAGCTACACCTTGGCCTCCTGAGCAAGGAAAGCCATGCTTCCTCTGGCCCTGTAACCATCGTCTCAAGGATCCCATGCCTCCAGTAACCTCCATCCTCTCCCACATGGAGCCACAAGAACCTGAGACTTCTTCTACACCTTCTAATGGACTCAGAAAACTGGAACGGGGTGAAGGTGACCCGCATCTTTCTCCCAGGCATATAACACTGTGGTCTCAGCTTGCCTCCTGCCTTCAGAAATCTCTGGACCAAAAATAGACAACAGCCTCTATGGCAGAGCATATCCTCTGACTCCAGGGAACCTGTGTGAAGCTCTCCCAAAGACTCCCCCAGATTCCATTTTGACAGCGGCACCAAGATGGGCCCCGGGACTTCTGGAGCTCAGCGAGTGTCCAGAGGGAGAAAGCTGCCAGGCTCCTCGTGCTGCAGACACTTCCATGGACCCTAATAATTCCCCTGGAGTCCTGCCCTTGACTTCAAGGAAAGAGACACCACCCTCTACTGTAGGACTCCCTCACCACCACAGACTCCATGCACCCAAGAACGCCAGCCACCCGACTTTGTGGGGATGGCAGTGGCAGGATGGTGGCTGGTGTTTATAAGGCCTATGGAAGGTGTCCAACATTAATTTCTAACACTCTCTTTAAGAATAGGAGAACACTTAATACATATTGTTGTCAACTATGCATCTTAGTTGCACAAGAAAAGCCTCATGCATCATCTTACTACAAATGAAACCAGAACATACCCATAGATGGACTTGTTAACAATGCTGGTAAAAGTGTGGTTAGGAGAGGTGGCTGCACCTTCTCAGAGAAATGAGCTTTGGCTCTGGGTTTTATTGCAATTCTCACCTTTACTGCAACTGTAACTGAGTCTCGTTACAAATCCTGTGCGTTTACTCTTCCCAAGGGCCTTGTTTGTGACGGACACTCAAATAGTTTTTGATGTTTATAATGCAACCCCATGTTCTTTGACAGATGGATTTTAAGCACGTGATTAGAGGTCATAGCTGCAAAACCAGCTGGCACCAGAGGTCCTTCCTCCTGCATCTGAAGCAGCATTTCCTCAGAGAGTCCATGGAGTCTGGGAGAAATGGACAAGAAAGAGTTGAAGGAAAGGGGATCCCCACAACGTCAGCTACACCAGCCAAATAAACAGAGGCCATGGGAGGTGTGACAGATGTTGCTGTCAAAACACATCATCATGAGCATTGTGACACTAAGCTGACAGTGTGTCTAGTAATAAGATTGACATATGAGGTTCAAGTCATACAATCTGGGAGGTTTTGTTCTAAAATGATCAAAATATGTGCAATTTCTGCCAGGACCTCACCTCTCCATATAATGTTGGAAGGCATCTGATTCCGACTATCCTGGCCACTCCTAATAGGTTTTTCTTCAAACAAATTGTATGGTCTTCAGGTTCCAAGAAGCATGATGTTCACTTTGTAAGTCCTTCCTTGTTGGTTACCCACATTCCTACGCACTGCAACCTATGTCCCAGGGGTATGTGGTGGTCGTGAAAGTCTGCTTTTTCATGATATCTGTTCAGCTGAGCATTCTCTTTGAGGAGTAGGATCTAATTTCAGCCTGGATTGCTAATGGTATTATAATAACCATAATACCTAACAATTATGATGTGTTTACTGCATGCCAGGCTCTGCTTCAAGAACACTGCATGTGTTACTTCACTTAACCCTCCAATAATCATATGACACATGTGCAGATTAGGAAACTGAGGCATGAAGCTGAATAGAATACAGTGACCAGTGACAGGGTGAATCATTGAGACAGTGAAAAAAATAGAGATGAGGACTTGATGCACCTGCTTTCTACTCCAAATTTCCATGGGTGATCCTTTATGTTTTCCCTCTCTGCTGACTGGTAGATGATAAATAACACTGTATTTGCAAGAGGAATCCCTCAGGTGTCCATGCACTGTTCACTTGCATGCTGTGAGTCTAACTGCAAGACTCCTTTAGGGAACATCACCCAACAGCATAGACCTCCTAGTGATGCAAAACAAATAAGTCACATTTGTGATAACCAAAAATTGCTTTACATAGTAAAGCATGACTTTAATAAGCTTTAAATGGTGCAATTGCATAATTTACATGGATATACTCTAATAGCATCATTTCTATAGCTCACACCCTGGCAAAATTTTTTTTTTTTTTTTTTTTTTTTTTTTTTTGAGACGGAGTCTCACTGTGCTGCCCAGGCTGGAGTGCAGTGGCATGATTTCAGCTCACTGCAAGCTCCGCCTCCTGGGTTCACACCATTCTCCTGCCTCAGCCTCCCGAGTAGCTGGGACTACAGGCGCCCGCCACTGCACCCGGCTAATATTTTTGTATTTTTAGTAGAGACGGGGTTTCAAAGCCGATTTCCATTGGAAAAATAATTTTCTCTTTTGCAAGTGGTCTCTAAATGAGAAAAGGCATTTGTATCAATTACTCGACCCAGGACACATAGTGTTGATCTACAAAATGAATTTTAGAAGGGAAAGGGATGAGAAGAGAGAGAGAAAATGATTTTAAGTAAATTGTATGCCAGGCCTACCAAAAGAGTATCTGGGTCCCAGCAAGAAGAGAATCTAGTTCCTCCAAGGCAGCTCACCCCTCATGCTCTCTTTCCACTGCCACTCGTTCAATTTCACCTAACACCTAGTCCCACTGTACTCATATACATTCTTTACCTATCGAGGCAAAGCCTACAATAGTGGAAATGGACACAGAAGTGTTGCTTAGGAAAAGGAACATGATTTGAACAGCTGTAGACTGCATGTTATTTATCAGGATATTCAACCAAGCCAAAGGAAAAAGCAGCCACTGTGCACAGGGAGTTACAGCCCTGCTTGGCCCAGCCGTGACACAAATGGAGTGACAGAGTGAGCTGGGAGAAGAGAGCAAAAACATCCTCCCAGGTTCTCCTGGACAGAAAGTGGGACTTCTCCATCCCCTCTACAAGCATAATTCGTGTGCTTTTCAAGCTCATTTCAAAACAGTGGAATCCTTGACATCAAATTCCAAACAGTGTGAAAAAAGAAGATACTGACAGTTATGAGAACCAGAACTGGTTATTTCTAGGCAGGTTCTGATTTTTTTAGTTACTTGTTTTCATCTGTTCCGCACTACGCCATGCATATTACACATCTTACTGGAAAAAAAAATGCATTGACTCTGAGGCCACACATCAATACATCAATTCCTGCTGGACAAGACACAGACAAATGAGTGTTGCAGAATGGGAGGAGCAGATGCCCAAAAGGGCTTGTGACCTAGCCCCACTCCCTCCTCCACAAATTCTGTGACTTTCACCCTCTCACCAAAGCCCGTTGAGCCTTGTTTTCAATTTTAAAACAGCATTATTTTAGTATTTCATCTGTCTGTGTCGGGCCTGATTTTTCTACTTGAAATTGTATCAACTAAGTTCATGGTGCAAAAGGATTCTGCATTTTGTAAATCTGTCTTTCAAAGCCTCCCTTGTACACAAGGTACCTGTCAGAGCCTCCTGTGGTTAGCTGGGGCTTTTTGACTATTTGAGCAAATAGAATGGGTAGAAATGGGCCAAGGCGCAGTGGCTCACGCCTGTAATCCCAGCACTCTGGGAGGCCAAGGCAGGTGGATTACCTGAGGTCGGGCATTTAAGACCAGCCTGACCAACATGGTGAAACCCCGTCTCTACTAAAAATACAAAGATTAGCCAAGTGTGGTGGCACACGCCTGTAATCCCAGCTGCTTGGGAGGCTGAGGAAAGAGAATGAATCACTTGAACCTGGAAGGCGGAGGTTGCAGTGAGCCAAGATGGCGCCATTGCACTCCAGCCTGGGCAACAGAGACTCCATCTCAAAAAAGAAAAAAGAAAAAAAAGAAGAAGAAGAAGAATGGGTAGAAATGCATTCTGCATGTGAGAAAGACATGAAATTTTTTAGGGACGAGAGAGTGGACTGAATTGTGGCCCCACCCCCATAAATCTTTGCCATTCGTGGAAATGGGGGCTGAAGGACTCTCTTTGTTTGTTTGGGCTGCTGGAATAGAATCCCAGAGACTGAGCAATGAATGAAAAACAGAAATTCATTCCTCACTTCCAGGGCCTGGGAAGTCGAAGATCAAGGTGCCAGCATATGGCAAGGGCCTTCTTACTGTGTCCTCACGTGGCAGAAGGCAGAGGGCGAGAGAAAACAAACTCCCCACATCAAGCCCCCTTGTAAAGGGACCTGATCCAACTATCTACAATAGAGCAACCCTCATGGCCTAGTCACCTCTCACAGGTCCCACCTCTTAATACCATCACATTAGCAGCACCTGAATTTTGGAGGCGGCACATTCAGACCATAACAAGGATCAACACAGTGAAGGCACCAGAGATGAAGACGGGATAGGGGAGAAAGCACCAAAAGAAAGTGGAGTTCACAGACTGAAGCCAGCACTTACGAAGAAGTCTGAGTTTTGAGGCAACCCAGGGAAAAGCAGAGTAGTTGATATTCCACAGTGGGAATAAGGAAGACGTGGTGAAAATGGGCACTAGGCTAAAAATGCCTTCCTGCCATCACAACAGCCTAAATTGGGGCTGGGACACCATCTCGAGGTCCTGCTGTTCACAGACAAACCCTCCCAGGTAGTCATAGCCCATTGACAAAGCATCTTCCTTTCCCTATCAGAAAGCAGCCCCCACAGGGAATGGGGATAAGGGAAATGATGGGAGAGCCAGAAGTCTTCAGCGCATCCCAAAATGCCAGGGCACGAATCCTTTCACCAAATTCTCAAAAAGATCCGTCATTCTATACTACTCAGCCATAATATGGAACAAAATAACGGCCTTGGCAGCAACTTGGATGGAGCTGGAAGCCATTATTCCAAGTGAAGTAACTCAGGAATGGAAAACCAAATATCGTATGTTCTCACTTATAAGTGGGAGCTAAGCTATGAGGATGCAAAGGCATAAGAATGATATAATGGACTTTGGGGACTCAGGGGAAGGGTGGGAGAGGCATGAGGGATAAAAGACTACTTATCGGGTACAGTGTAAACTGCTCAGAAATTACCACTAAAAAACTTATCCCTGTAACCAAAAACCACTTGTACCCAAAAAAACTACTGAATTTTAAAAAATAATAACTACATGTGAAAAAAATAACTATTCTAACAATTCTCAAATAAGATTCCCTGCACCCAGCATATCATTGATTCTCACAGAATTCCCCTAACTAGGTGAATTTATCCAAAAGTATTGATGGTTATGCAAACACCTACCTAGTAACAGTCCTGAGTTGAACTGTCTGGAGACTAGAAGGAGGTGGAATCTCCAGGATTCATAGTTGAGAATGGACACCATTCCTGGACAGGCCGGGGAAGGCCTAAGCTGTAAGGAGATGCATAAGCATGAGTAGGCACCGTGGTGATGTGGCCAGGAACTCACTGTAGGGAGAGAGAGGCAGTCCAGTCTGCTGGTCACAGCACATGGTAGATGGTCAGTGAGGGCACCATCTCTATGTGTGACAGACCCTAGGAAGGGAGCCCTGCAGAGCATCAGTCAGCAGGTTGCAGGGTTCCTGTGACCACACCTTGGGTGGGAGGCGCACATCAATACCAGGGAAGATCAACAGAGGAGATGGTGCTGGGAGACCTGGGATGCTGGTAGATCACAAGGCAAGGACTTAAGGACAGAAATCAGCAATTTAAAAAAAAAGTCAAGGGCTAGGATTGGGGCTCAGCGACAAGGCAGAATTCCAGAAAGGCAAACTGAGCAGCCCTACTGTAAACTCAGCTCCAGAACGTGGAGCCCCAGAAAATCTAGCTTGCGGGCCTCTGCCCACAGTCAGGCAGGCCCTGGGGACAGGGAACAGACAGTTGGGCCAGCAGGAAGAAAAAGGTGGTTCCTGGTTCTGAGAAATAAGAGATTTCAGGGTCTTGGAAATAAGCCCAGGCCTGAGAGACAAAACCAACAGCTTTAGGGTTATTTTTTTCTCTATACTAAAATAACAGTAACGTTGTTTAGAAAATCAGATAATAAACAAAAACACAAAGAAGAAAGCTAACCCATATTGATTCTCCTAAGTGATATCCATCATTAACACCCTGAAACATAAATTTTCAGATTTTTCCTACACACACACACATATATATACACACACATATACATTTGTGGGTTTTACATATATCAATATGCAAATTTTATCCAAAAAAATGTATTTATATGAACTGGCTGTTTCATGACCAGCTTTTTAAACTTAGCAATATATAATGTATATTTTCCCATTTCCATAAATATAGATCACTATTCATTATTTTGCATAACTGGTATAGTATTTATTTTATACATGTAGCATAATGTGCTTTACAAATCCCCCAATGCTAAACATTACTTTCCACCTTTTTGAATTCATAAATGGTACGGCAGGAAACACCCTGTATGTTATTTCCTTAGTCTAAGTTTTCAAAAGTGAAATCATCAGATCTAAGCCCATTTTTAGTTGTTACGTATTGCCAAACTGACTCCATGTAGCAGCTTGCACGCTCATGAATATTTATGTGAGAGGTCCAGGATCCTGTCACCACCATCCTTAACACCTCAAGGGCATCTATCGCTTGGAATGTCACTTGTTTAGGTCATTCAGAAGAGGTCTCAGGTCACTCGTAGCTCCCTTCCCCCCAGGTAAGATGTCAATATGACACTTGCAACTCACCAGAGCACAGACCTCAAGAACCTTGTAAATCATATCTTCTTGGGAAAATGTATGTGTCTTTACTCATTTTTATTTCCATATTAAAATATTTTTTTGGTAATTTTTAATATTCTATTTAAATATGGCTTCTGTTTCTCGCAATTCAGATCAATGGGCCACCAAACGAATCTAATAACGTAACAAAAAATTGCCTTACAAGAAACATTTAATATCACCCTCATTATTTGATTCCATTTAAGCAGTATTAATAGTCCTAGCCTTGTGCAAGCAGAGGCACTGAGTCATGGTGGTGAGAAGCCACATGCTACATTGCATTTGGATTAGAGCTGCTGTGCGCATTGCACATAGACTGAGCCATCCAACACATAAGCACAATTATGGGGGAGGGTGCACATAGCTTCTTCTTACAGCAATACCTAACTAGAATTTTAGAGAAGAGAAGAAGATACCTGGGGGAGAAAGAAAGACTACAAGTCTAGGAGACTTTCAAAAAAGATACTTCATAAAGTCTCGAAGATTGTGTGTTAGTAATAGAAATGTTTTTGTCACGAATGTGACATTGCATAAGAACTGGGAAAGACAGGAACAGACGAATACAGAATGAATGAGGAAACACACCAGGAAGTCTTTGAGTTCCCTTAGTCCATGGAGAGCTCTGGTCTGCAGGAAGCTTTCACAAAGCTGAAGAAAAGAGAAAAGGAAGGGAAGGGGAGGGGAGGGGAGGGGAGGGGAGGAAAGAAGGAAAGAAAAAGGGTAAAAGGAAAGAAAAAAGATGAAAGGAAAGAGGAAAGGGAAGGGAGGGAAGAGGAGAGAAGAGGAGAGAGGGGAAAGGAGGGGAGGGAAGGAGAGAGGAGGGGAGGGGAGAGGAGGGGAGGGGAGGGGAGAGGAGGGGAGGGGAGGAGAGAAGAGGAGAGAAGGGGAAAGGAGGGGAGGGGAGGGGAGGAAAGAAGGAAAGAAAAAGGGTAAAAGGAAAGAAAAAAGAAAGAAAAAAGGAAAGGAAAGGAGGGAGTAAGCAGGATGTATCTAAAATAATACATTCAGGAAAAATAATCTAAGCCAGGATTTCGTAGGGGCCAGTGACATCATAACAAACAGGTATTCTGGGGAAAGACAGTTCTTTGGATAAATAATTGAAGGAAACACCTCATTTTCAACATCTCCCCCTCTTTCTAGAATATTCCCAAAGCACATTATCATTTTTAAAGCCTATAAGAGGTCCTTTTATTAGGAAAATCATCTTTAATTGTGTTTATCCCACAACTATTTAAAAACCCATTTATAAATGAGTACCTAGCATGGCCTCACAGAATATCAATGTTTCGTGAACTATAAGTTAATCTAAAAGGCATATCTGCAACCATGGCTGCCAGAACTCTTATTTATAACCTGTGGTATGATAGTAAACTGGCTCACCATTAAAAAGGAAAGAAAAAACAAAACAAAACCTGATTTGAAGTGTTTGCCAATTCCCATGGTATAAATACTCCTACTGTGACTGATTTGAAGGAAGGTTATTTAACAACCAAGGAAGGTTATAAGGAATAAAAGCCCAGAGTGCTCTGCCCTCCTGTACAGCAAGCCAAACTATTAAACATAACCATAAATGTAAGCACAAAGCATTTATCAACCTTTACAGAGTTGATGATCCATACTTCTTAGGAAAAAAGATGAGATTAAAGCTTTGTGAAATGGTAAATGAATTAATTTCCCCCATGATATGCCTCGTTTTTTTTCTGGTGAATATGTCTACATAAAGAGATTACAGAACTAGAAGAAAGGCAACAAAATAATAAAGATTAGAGGAGCTTCTGTGTGAAAATAGAGTCCGGAATAGTGAAAACTGAGGCTGAACTGATTGAGGCCTGCAAAGGCACTAAACGGTACATGAAAAGGGAGAACATTTTTTAAAATACCATTTGTTGATCAATTCTGTGTGTTCGGTGGTGATTATACAAACAGCCTTCAGGGAAGGCTTCTGGCTGTGGGATGTTTTTAGGTATAAGTAGGAGTTTTACAGATACACAGAGGAAAGAAGAGCATTTGAGGCACAGAGAACCCACGAACATCCCAAAAGTATGAAAGAACCTGGTACTAATTTATTTCAAAATAAATTTAAAAATACACCCCCACATTAAATTAATGACATAACATATTGAACTGATAGCCTTCAGTCAGCCACCTCGGGCTGGGCAAAAACCAAAGTTGGTGCCACCAAACCCCTCCAATGATAGAGACCACGAAAGGTGGTCATCACATAGAGACACTACAGTTCTGCCCCAAATTCCCTGAGGAGGGAACACTGCATCTCTGGGCAGGGAAGATCTGTTCATTGCCCGGCTCTCCTCCTCGTCCTTCACCATCAGTGTCAGGTAGGCTGATGACGAGCAGATGGAAGCCAAACCTCCCATTGACATCGCGTGCATTTGAAAGCAAGCGTGCCTTGGCTGTTCCCCAAAAGACCTACTGGGAAGGATTGTTTTTCTCATGTTGTCAAACTGCTAGGCCTGAGAAATCTCTACTTTTCATAAGGAGGACTTTAACAATCAACTTTCCTAATACTGGATATGCTTTCTCTCAGCCCTTACTTGCCAGTTTCAAATGCTGGAGCCTGAACTCAGTGAAACAGAACTGCTAAAAACATATTACTTAGCCCTCTCAGTCAGTTCCAGGCTGCTATAACAAAATACCTTAGACTAGCTAATTTATAAGTCATAGACATTATTGCTCACAGTTCTGGAGACTGGGAAGTCCAAGATCAAGGTGATAGCAGGTGTGGTCCTGGTGAGGGCTGCTCTCTGCCTCACTGAGGCACCTCTTGCTGCGTCCTCACATGGGCAGAAGGGCAAGAAGGGACAGGGAGCTTCCTCCAGAGCCTCTCTTCTAAGCACATTAACCCTTCAGGAGGGTGGAGCCCTCCTATTCAATCACTGCCCCAAAGGTCCCACCTCTTTTTTTGGGGTGGGTGGGGAGTCTCACTCTGTCGCCCAGGCTGGAGTGCAGTGGCAAGATCTCGGCTCACTGCAAACTCCGCCTCCCGGGTTGATGCCATTCTCCTGCCTCAGCCTCCAGAGCAGCCGGGACCACAGGTAGCCACCACCACGCCCAGCTAATTTTTTGTATTTATTTTTTAGTAGAGATAGGGTTTTGCCGTGTTAGCCAGGATGGTCTTGATCTCTTGACCTCGTGATCTGCCCGCCTCGGTCTCCCAAAGAGCTGGTATTACAGGTGTGAGCCACCGCTCCCGGCCGGTCCCACCTCTTAATACCATTGCATTGGAGATTATGTTTCAACATGAATTTTAAAGGGACATAAACACTCAAACCACAGTAATATTTTTCCCTCACACATGTGTAAGTATGATGTAATTTGGGAGCAATCAGTGTACCATTCCTATGGAAGGTACAAAAAGAAATCTGGACTTGCCCTATTTTTAATCAGGAATGGGAGGTCTAAGTTATCAGGAGCTGCCCAATGAGATTGACACAGTTTCACGGGTCACATGGCACTCGGCTGCACGGAGCCTCCAGGGACCCAGACACTAAGTACACAAGATGTTCGTGCATCACAATTAGGATTAAATGAGCATATGTCAGAAGAAATCTGCTTGCAGGAGAAAAAAATGAAAACAAATATTGCAGGGAAAATGGCACAAATTAGGCAGAGTCATTCGCGGGTCTGTGAACAGAAGAGTACCAACCTGGGGAACCACCGCTAGGGAGCAGGGCGTGGCGGGAAGGTTCCTGGAATAAGGCTACATGCAGAAGTGCAGATTACGCTTGGTTCCTGCCTGCAACTTAAAAATCCAACTGTCGGCCGGGCGCGGTGGCTCAAGCCTGTAATCCCAGCACTTTGGGAGGCCGAGACGGGCGGATCACGAGGTCAGGAGATCGAGACCATCCTGGCTAACACGGTGAAACCCCGTCTCTACTAAAAAATACAAAAAACTAGCCGGGCGACGTGGCGGGCTCCTGTAGTCCCAGCTACTTGGGAGGCTGAGGCAGGAGAATGGCGTAAACCCAGGAGGCGGAGCTTGCAGTGAGCCGAGATCGCGCCACTGCACTCCAGCCTGGGCGACAGAGCTAGACTCCGTCTCAAAAAAAAAAAAAAAAAAAAAAAAAAAATCCAACTGTCCTGCTCCCTGGTGTTGTCCTGTTCTCTGGCAACGATTAAGCAAGCAAGGTGGCTTGCTTTGAAGAAACCATCCTTTAACTATGATTGAAAGTTAACTTCCTAGAGAAGGAATGAGCATTTCTCACCTTAACTTATATTCAGTTGCTCTGGCTTCAGAGAGGATTTCCCTGAATACTCCTCACAAGCTGACACGTGGGTCATGGAGCCAGACAGCTTGTGGGTACTCCCTAATCAGTAGTCGGAATAGTTGTGAAAATGAGCCCTCACTTCTTACTGTCAGGCTTAAAGGCTTTATAAAAGGCATCCTTTCTTAAGTGATTTTGTAGCAATCAAACTGGCCAGAAATGTGTTCCTGGTCCTCATTGCTGGGAAACTTTGGCCCCTCGCTGGGCTGGCAGGGGAGCTCTAGGCTTGGACATTTGTACTTAGTCATACCGGCTCTTGTTAAGGGGACCTAGGTATTAAATCTGACACTCTTCTGGTCCAGTTTTCTTACACAAAGAAAATCTTTTGTGGTGCCGTTGCCAATTCAAATTCTTTACAATCATCAAGTTCTTGAGAGAGTCATATCACTAACCATGAGGAAGGTGGAACTCAGTGCAAACTCAGTATTACCACCTGAAATACACTTGTAGTAACTACTCTCCAAAGCTGTCCCCTCCCAGTTAACCGCACCTCCCAATACTTACACCCTTTTGTAGCCCTTCCCACATTCTGGCTGGCTGGTGTAGCCAATAAAATTTGATGGAAGCAATGCTGCTTGACTTCTGAGACAGGGTGCAAGTTTCTGCATTTGTCTCCTGAAAGACTTATTTTGGAGAAAGCCAGTCACAATGCAGGAAGCCTAAATCCCCTGATCCTGCCATGCTATGAGGAAGCCCAAGCTACTGTGTGGAAGAGCAGTACGGAGAGAGACCCAGCAACCGCAGTTGTTCCAGACATCTTAGTTGGGTGCCAGTCATATGAGAGAAGAAGTCATCTGGGACCCCGATCCAGACAAACTTTCAGATGAATTCTAGTTATTGTCACCATCTGACTGTAAGCACATGAGACTCCATGTCAGAACTGCCCAGCTGAGCTCAGCTGAGCCACAGAGCTATGAGACACACAATATGTTATTTTATATGACTAAGCCATATAGCATACAGCAATAGATAGCAGGACCAATGTTTCCCTCATATTTCAAACCCAAGGTTTGAGCGCTGTGTTGGAGTCAAGAGGCAAATGCATTTGCTCACTGAACAGAGAACGTTAATTCAGAATGAAGCAGAGTATAGCAGGAGGCAGCAGTGTCATACCGTGAAGGGTATCGGATGGCAGGAACTGGTACCATCTGGGCCGCCATCATTGCCCGAGGGACTAGACAAAACTGTTCCAAAACCACAGCTCTCCCACACCCTCCTAAGTTTGCACAAAGGTTCCCTATTGCCCAGGGAGCTTTCCTCTGAATGTCTGCCTGAAAACTTCGCACTCATCATTTAAGTTGTGACCTCAATGCTTCTTCCTCGAAGAAGCCTTCCTACCCTTTTCAGGCCTTTCCCCTGACTCGCATCTGACTTTCTTCCAAGCATCTTGTAGCTCAATCAGTTGCCCACCACCATCTTATGGGTGCCTGCCTGCCTCCTTAGCTCCTGTGCAGCGGGCCCCTCAGGGCAGGGATGGTACCTGTATTAGCCTCCTAGGCTGCAGTCAGAGAGAATCACAGACTGGGGAACTTCAACCCCAGAAAATTATTTTTTCACAATTCTGGAGCCCAGAAGTGGAAATGAAGGTCTGGGTAGGGTTGGATCCTTGTGAGGCTGTGAGGGAAGGGCCTTTCCAGGCTCTCTCCTGGACATGGAGATGGCTTTCTCCCTGTCTCTTCATACCATCCTCTCCCACTATGTGTGTTTCTGTCCAAATTGTCTTTTATTAAAAGGACGTTGGGCATATTGGATTAGGGCCCATCTTGGACCTCGATTTTAACTGAATTGCTCTGTAAAGACCCTGTTTTAAAACACAGTCCAATTCTGAGATATCAGGCCTTGGAATTCAAACATTTGGATTTCCTTGGGGTGGGGAGCCGCTCAGACCACAGCAGAGGCTTATTCTTCCCTGTGATCCCGACTCTCAGCCCTCAGAAGGAACTAACCCTGCTCACACCTCGATTTCTACCCTAGTCTCCAGAACTGTGAGAAAATCAATGTCTGCTGTTGAATCTTTCAGGCTATGGTTCTCTCTGACAGCAGCCTGGGAGACTAATACTGGTACCATCCCTGCCCTCAAGGCTCCCACTGTACGGGAGCTAACGATGCAGGCAGGATCCATAAGACAGCGGCAGGCACTCTTTAACTGTAAGAAGCTCGGTAGAAAGTCAGATGGAGGTCTCAGCAAGTAGATGCTCTAGGAGGGAAGAGGAGTAGGGAGGGAAGGCCACAAGGGAGAGGCAGGAGACAGAGGGTGGGAGAGAGAAAAAAGGGAAGAGGGGTGCGGACTCAGTGTGACTCAGCAGGAACGAAACCACCCGGTCAGAGTTTGCTGCAACTTTGGAAAGGCAGCTCCTAGAGTTCTCCGTATGTAATCTGAAAGAATAAGAAACAAACAAGATAATAACAGTATAGAGAAAAGAATGTTGGCAAGACATGAAAAGCAGTTTGGAGAGGAGAGTGAGTAGCAGAGCAGAGAGGAGGCAGGGAAGAGATGCTAAGAATGGGAACTGAAAGCTGCTGTCCCCAGCACACTGAGTGCAGGAATCACATAAAATGCCACCAGGGAAAGAGATGAAATCTAATCCTCCCACCTTGACTACCAGACTAGAAAGCATTAGGAGAATAAACGCACAAGAGAAAATAGAAAGAAAATAAGCGGACGGGGCTCTGACTCAAAATAACAGAATTTCCTATGAGCACCAAAATGGAAACACATCTATACAAACCTTCACAATTATATACATAGGAATATATGTAATCAGAGCACGAACACATTATGATATTCATTGTGATATTCATAGTAATCAGAGCGCGAACACATTGTGATATTCATAGCCGCATTTAATTTAAAATATCAAGGCCAAGCACGGTGATTCACACCTGTAATCCTGTAATCCCAACACTTTGGGAGGCCAAGGGGGGAGGATCACTTGAGCCCAGGAGTTTGAGACCAGCCTGGACAATATGGCAAGACCCCAGTCTCTATAAAACATACAAAAATTAGCCAGATGTGGTATTGCACACCTGTAGTCCCACTACTCAGGAGGCTGGAGTGGGAAGATCACTTGAGCCCGGGAGGTTGAGGCTGCAGGGAGCTGTGATCAGGCCAGTGCACTCCAGCATGGGCAACAGAGTGGGACCCCTGCCTCAAATAACAACAATAATAATAATATCCAGAAATATTCTTACATCACTGTGTCTAATTATTAGTAAAGAATGTAAATATTCAGACATGTAATGAACAAGATGGGGAAAACCCAGCTTCACCTCTGACTTTAATTCCAAGAGAGAAAAATTTTTATTTTACATCTAACAATCATGACCTAAATAGATGTTTTATAAACATAGCACCAAGTCAATATCTTGATCCCTACACCACCTTCTTCCAGAAATTATTTAGGTTGTTAAAAAAAATGCTTAGGAAAATATTCTGCGTGAGACATACAATCTCATACCACTTTGCAAAGGGCACGAGCATGCCCACCGACGTTTAAGCAACATGCACGTAGCTGTTCGCAAGTTGGTCTGCAACAGGCACTGTGGCTTCTTTATAAACAATATATTGTTTAACAAAACCCCCTAGTCCACTTAGAAAAGATCATTTTAAACCCAACAGTAGCCAATATAGAGAGCGTTTGGAAGTTTTCAACACTAACGTGCAAATAGACTCACTATTTTCTGAAAACAACACTCCTCCAGTTATCCCAGCGCTGGAGAATCAGGCACAGGATGGGATGGAGCACGCAGAGAAAATGTTCTCCCGGTGAAATGTAGGCCAGAAGTCAGGGGAGGTGGGGAGTGGGGAGAAGAGAGCGATGTGCTTAGAAATTCCCGGCTTCTCATTATTAAAGTGCTCTCAGCTCACCTGCTACATCCAAATCAAACTGGCGGGACTGGCGTCAGCGCCTGCAAATTGGTATTGTCTGAGCAGTGGGCAGCTGGAACCCCCTGAGCGTCTTCTCTTGTCAGGGATGAATCAATCATCTCGAAAGATGTCAGCATCTGCCCAAACCATTTTATATTAGAATAAATGGCAGATGGTGGTGTTTTTATATTTAATCAGTTCCACCAAATGCAGTTTCATCTCTTATAAAACGAAACCATCTGCAGCGTGTAGGTGCACAGATCTTGCTAAATGCCCACCATTGAGCCCTTTCCCTGAAAGGTAGAGCTAGACAGGAGAACATTTGCTGACATTAGGCACAATAAGCCCAGAAATCCTTTAAAATAAAGCCCCATGTTTTTAATAAATACTTGCATGTAATCACGCTAAATATTTCTGATTGATGTGCCCGCCATATGCAGTTTGAAACAGAGGTTTTTCTTTCATGCCCAGCATAGCTTTCAAACATTTCTGGAAGCCTCTCATTCTAAAATGCCTGAAAATATTCTCATAACAAAAATGGTCATTTTTTTTTTTTTTTTTTGCCTGTGAATCTTCTTTATGAGCATTTTATCTTTACTTTGACATGACTTCTTTCAGAGCAGATTGGCTATGGCTGCCACATAGTCAACTTCACACACACACACACACAAAACAACAATATAAAATATCATTAATACTTACATTTGTGTATCACCATTTGGGTGGGTTCTGACCAGATGTAAAATAAATAAATAAATAAGAGCTACTTATTTCAAAATGCTGGCAGATGGAACGATGGAACCCCTACTTTTTTGGCCACAGAAAGCAGCAAGCAATCTTACCATCAACAGGCCTTTCTGTGCTTTACTTCTCCTGGAAGGGGAAGCCAGGGTCAGCATAACGGGGTCCCAAGAGGGAGCTCTGTTCTCACCGTGAGTGCTGGCTGGGCCCCCTCTCCCCAGGATGCAGAAGGCTGCAAGGCTGGGTGATCCGGATGGAGGAAGCAGCGTGATTTTCCCGTCAGACTTACAGAGTCAACAGGTGAGATGCCATTCAACCTGACGACGTCCTTTTATTATTGTTTTGAACTTTGACCAGCTCCAGCCTCTCAGAACCCAAATTCCTGAGCTTGGTCTCCAGAGCTCTTCCGACCTGGCCCCTGCCTGCTTCACTCTCCAGCTCTGCTTCCTGAACTGCCCATCACAGACATGTTCAATATATGTTATATTATAAAACAGATGTCCCCCAAATCCCCCCCAAATGAATCTTCATCGATCTGAGCCTCAACATCTGTTTCCTATCAATAGGTGTCCCAGAACCTGCCGTGTGCCGTCTACTTCTGTTGAAGAAACAGTCTCTTACCCATTCACAGATGTTCCCATAGAAATTAGGACATAAAGTCTCTTAGAATATAATGCTAGAAAAGATAGGTATAATAGTGCCTACCTTAGCGGAGAAATCTTTATTGCCCCTGAAAAACTGATTTGCTCTCGAATATCAGATTGTTTCTCCCTTTGCCCTGGCTGCCAGGAACCTCAGAAATGAATGTGATGTCAAATCCGACTTCCTATTACCACCCTCACGTTTCACCCTCTGCTTCCTGCTTTATTCCCCGAAGTTTCTATTTCATCTTTGTTAAACGTAGCGAGTTCTCATTATTGCTACTCTTTAGGTTGGTTGATGTTCCATTTGCAGGTATATTATAAATGCATGTGTGACTGAGTATTTCAGATATAAAAAAGCCTCAGATGCTTTTGAAAATAGAATCATATAATAAAATTCAAAGTTTTAGATCTGATTTCTTTTAACCTGGGTATGTGTGTTATGAGAGTGGGGATGGGGGAGAGAAATTAAATTCATTCTCTTTTGATAGTGGCAGTGAGAGTGCCCTGATATGATTTCAGTGTGTGTCCCTTCTAAATCTCATGCTGAACAGTGACTCCCAATGTTGCAGGTGGGTCCTTATGAATGGCTCAGCACCATCCCCTTGGTGATGAGTGAGTTCTCGCTTAGTTCACGCGAGATCTGGTTGTTTAAAAGAGTGTGTCACTTCCTCCCCCACCCTCCGTCCTTGCTCCCATTCTCACCGTGTGATGTGTCTGCTCCCACTTCACCTTTTGCCATGAGTGGAAGCTTCCTGAGGCCTCATCAGAAGCAGATGCTGGCACCATGCTTTCTGTACACCCTGTAGAACCATGAGCCAATTAAACCTCTTTTCTTTATAAGTTACCTAAATGCCTCCAGTATTTCTTTAAAGTAATGCAAGAGCAGCCTCACACAGGCCGTCTTTAGGCACCGGGAATCTGTGCTGACTCCTGAGCATGAGCCCTGCAGCTCAGCAGGTGATCTTCTGCACACATTGAAGGGACGAGAAGGCAGCCAGGGATCAAACAAGCTGTGAGGGAAGAAATGTGGAACAGGGAGATAAAACTCCTTCCTACCGGGAAAACATTTTTGTTCAAACTAAATAGGGAAGGAAAGAAGGAAGGGAGAATGTTTGCGTTGGGAGGAACTGGTAAATGTTTAACTGATTGGATGGCAAACAGGTCTTCGAATTCACAGTGCCTGCTCTTTCTTCCTGGTGGACTCCGTTGCGACTTCTGCCCAGCATCCCTGCTTTCCACCTTCATCTGGTGAAAATCAGCCAGAGAATCTCATCTCATCGGCCACAGTCAAACGAGTGAACCTGTGCCCGGGACAGACCATTAGAATACTTCCCTGGAATCTGATGTAAGGATACTTGGAGGAAAGAGCTAATCTTTCTCTAAGAGTCCTCCCCTGGGGTGGGAGGCTGCTGCTGACTGCCATGTCTCTCGCTGCCTAAAGGAAGCCGATGTGTAGGCCAACATACAGAGAGAAGCTCAAACTCACGGAGTCTGAGTTTCTGTCAACTGCATCTGAAAGAATTCTGACTCGCATAGTCTCATTTTACAAGTCAGGGGAGAGAAGCCCAGACAGGCGAAGGAACTTCCTGTGGCCACTAGCAAGGGGTCTGGGGCTCCCAGCCTCGCTCAGGGCCATCCTAGCCGCACCATGCCACTCAGTTCCTCTGTGTGGGCTCGAGGTAACCAATGCCCTATGTTCAGAGTTCACTCCCAGGAAGAGGAAAGACTGCAATCTTCAAAGAGTTTCCTCTCAGTTCCCTTCATCCTTGTCCTTTCCCCTCCCTTATCCTAAATTCACAGGGAAGAAAAGAAACTACGTGACTATGTACACTCTGAAAAACTACCAAAATTGGGAACTCAGCCATTCCCCTGAGCCCTGCTCCCAGCTGGTACCAGTTAAGACGTTTCCATTTTTTTCAATAAGGAAGAACTTGCATTGTGAGATTCCACGTGTGTTTGAACAACGATTCATGTTTGTCTTAGCCTCCCTCCTGCTGAAGACCCCCAACTGCTTTGCAAAAATGATACTCCCCATTCTCTCCAGGGAAAAGAGGAAAACAGTGAGAAGGAAGCAGAAGTGTTCCTCCCAGGTCCTCTATCACAGCTGCACAGAGAAGTGGTGTCTTGATTCACACCATGTTGGAGGGAGCCTTGGGATCAACCCCTGACCTAAGCCTCATTTAGTGACCGTGTCAAGGGGTGAGTTACTTCCTGTCCTGAGCCCCCTTTTTTGTTCGCCCATAAAATGGAGATAATAGGAATGTGATCCAGTGAAATCCTGTATTCAGAGCACCTGACACAGGTCTTGGAACACTGCAGGTCCTGCGTTAATGTTAATTTCCTCCTCCTTCCTGTCTCTGCTGATGAGGAAAAAGTGTTTCCTGTGATACACTACTCTACCTGCTCCCAACTAAGCCACACAGAATTATCATATCTTCTCATACATAAATATACATCAGATGAATGGTGTAACATTATTAGCATAATGAATATTCTAATTATGGCTCTAACATTAAAGCTGGCACCAAACATTAATCTCTAGGGAATACCAATTGCCAAGGTTGTCATTACCAACCTGTGATGGGGGGCAGGGTAGAGAAGGGATTGAACTTGTGAAATCAAGGAGCCATTACATTTTTCAAAACACAGGAGGAAATCTATTATCATAGAGCAACCATACACATACACACACACACACCCCCCCACCACCACCCCATCACTCTGATATCATTTATTTTTATATCACGTTACTGAAATGACAGGACAGGTGAGTGCCGTAAATTTAACTAGTACCACTGATAGAAGATTTACAAAGGCTAGGAGCTAGCTAGGAAACTTCCCCATATTTCTCTAACAACAGCCCTAGGCAGGTTTTTAGCAGAAGAGTCCCATTTCCCACTTGGGAATCTGAGGTGCAGCGAGGTTAAGTCATAGTCATTGTAACCAAAACAAAAAGTAACACTTTTGAGTGTTTTTTATCAGCAACATTTCCAGAGTAATTTACACAAATTATAGTTGTTATCACCCCTGTTGTAGTCCATGATACAAACACTTAGCAGAAGTCATTTGGCTAAACTTTGATGGTGCTAGCATGAAGCAAATGTTGTCCTGGAAATGCTAAGAAGCACTTCCCAATGTCCTAGCTCACACAGGTTCATAGTCCAGAAGCTGTAATTCAAACCCAACTCTGGAATCTGGCAAAGTCTACAGTCTAGATCATCATTTCTGGCATTCAGCAATTAAAGTGACATGATTTCTTATGGGTTTCTAAGAAATAAAAGAAATATAGGTTCAGCTGGTTGCCTAACTGTACCAGAGTGCTGATCACAGAATTTCTGCTCAGCCAGGGCAAAGTCAGTCCCAGGCATTGTCAAGAACCAGACTTGAGTCAACAACTCAATTGAGAACAAATGAGGTCACAGCTTACAGTTTTAGAAGACAAGAATATAGGCGGAAGATTGTGCAGATGAGGCTAGGGTGCTAACACTTGGAAATGCACGCACGTCTCAGCCATCTCATCAGGAACATAGGCTTGGCTTTGTCTAGAGTTCAGGTTTAAAGCCCAGCTTGTCCACATCCTTGTTTTCTGTAATGCACCTGAGCCCACTCTTGGCCTCAGGAATCCAGGGGCAACTGAAGTCCAGAAGCCTAAGCCTTGAGTGGATATTGTACCTGCTCAGTTAAAGAAAGTATGTGTGCCTCCATCCACAGGCACCACGGGTGCCACACGCTGGGCCAAGTCTGTGTCCTGTGTGTGTTCAGCACTGGAGACCACGTGGGGCAGAGCATCCAAGAGCCAGTTCTTGGACCTCCTTTGGGGTTTCAAGTGCGAGCCTTCACAGCCACAGAAGCTACAATCATGTCTCTCTACACACTATGCCTTTGCTTTCCCCAAATCCCAATCAATCCTGCCATCAATGTGTCTATTGACTCAAGCACTCATGTGTTCATTATTCAGTGTGCATCCTTGACAGGTGGAGACGCTGACCCCGCCCCAGCTCTGGGAGTGAGCGTGCTAGCCTGGCGTCCTCTGGAGTTTGATGAGGGCCAGGCGTGATTAAAGCCCATTGGGATTAAGCCTGGACATTTGCTGCTGGGGGTTACATGGGGGCAGCCTGAAAACAAAGTCTCAGAGGAAGCCGAAGTCATGCGATGCAGAGAGCAAACAGGTCCGATGACGCCAACCAACCCAGCTCTCCGCTCCTGACTCCCTGGCACATTTCAGTAAGCAAAGCCAATAAAGTCCTTCCTCCATCCTTTTTTTTTTTTTTTTTTACTTTAAACCTGCTTGAATTCAGTTTCCTGTCATTGCTTCTGGAAGAATCCTGACATAAATCAGCCTTCAAGACCCAGCTCATGGCCCGCTTCCTCTGCAGAACTCTTCACTCGGTGAAAGGAGAAAGCAGCCCATGCCTGGCTCTATTGTGGATTGAGGGCTGTGCTACTATGTGTTTTCTCCTAATGCCTTCTCCATCAAATGCTGAGCTCCTGAACCAGGCAAGCCTCTCATTTTATTTTCTGGGAGTCCACAGGGCCTGAGAGTGCTGAGTAATAAATCCTCGGTAAACAGGACTTCCCACTTGTTTACTGTCTAGCATACGTTTAGCTGCTCTGCTTTCATTCAGTAGAATTTTTCCCAGAGCAATCCCTAACTGTCCCCTCACCATCTTTCAAAGGGAATATTCCACAAACTAGCCCTGTTCATGCGTTCAGTCAGTGGATATTTCCTTTCGTGTTTAGTATGTGCCGGACCTTGGTGCTGGGTACAGGTGGTGCAGGCATCAGTATGTCCTCGTGGCCTAGCTGGCAAACAAGTGTCCCTCAGTGAGAGAAAGGTCATGGCAAAGGATGAAGATGCTACGAGGACCCACAGGAGGAAGCACCACCTCTAATTTGATATGATCTGCCACGTGGCTGCTGATGCAGGACTGGAGATGGGATCTGGGTGTACAGACAGGTGGGGATGAAAGAGCTGATAACTTCAGGAAAAATTAGCATGCTGTTTGTATAAGGGAACATATATTGAAATCCATCTGCCATGGTCTCCACGGAGATTCTGCAATCTGAAATCAGTATAAAAATACAAGAAAAAATAAGCACTCACATGACATAATAAATAAATAGGTTTGGCAAATACTCACAGAATTGGCAATTTGTTACCAGAGGCCACAAACTCATGGCTCCCTTCAAATTTTAATTTAAAAACTTACAAATGCAGAGGAAAACATCTGCATTGTATTTCCAGAGGAATACAGCCCTATGACCTCAGAACCTTATATTCTCAGTTTCCCAGGGAACCAAATCAAAGGAATCCATCTTGATATGCCTCCTCTCTCTGAAATCTTATAGCAAATTCATTTGATGAATGCTTATAAAACCCTGTATATGCTAAGCAATACGTTAGATGATCACAATATAATGGTATATGTTCCCAGGACTTCTAGTCTGATGGCAGGTCGAATCAGGAAACATTCATTGATCACTTGCCATGCCCTGTGAACCTATGATCATTTCTATAGAATGCCACAGTCAGTGATGACAGCCTGATCATATTCTGACTGTGCATTGCTTTGCTGTGTATATTGCAATATTTGCCTAACACCTATGGCCTCTACTTTGGGGGAAAGGACCATACTGATCTTTTAGGGTCCTCTCAACCCCTCTCAGTCCAGACAGTGTGGCTGGGGCTGGCAAGCAGTCCTGACTCCTAGAAAGGATAGGGTGCCCAGGTCAAGGCAATGAGAACATTCCATCACTCTGTCCACAGCCACTGGGTCAAGGGAGAATGTGGCCCAATATGGGCCAAGTAGAGTCAGAGCATCAACCTTGAGAATGCTACAAACAGGAAACTGAAGATTGCTTTCCATTGGCTTACTGACCTGAGAGGACAGAAGCCTGAAGTCTCCTGGATCCACTATGTGGGGAGCATGCCCCTAAGTATGAAGCCAAGGGAAGGGGATAGATTCTGTCCCTATGATTTCAGTAACCCCTGCTCTAGTTCTGTTCACTGGAATCAGATGGATCTGCCCTGACACTTTTCAATTGCATGAACCAACAAATTCCCTCCTTTGGTTTAAGCTATAGAAAAGAATTGCTGTCGCTTGCAATCAAAACATCTTAATTAACACTGTGTTGAATCCACTCAACTCTGGGGTAATCAATTAAGGTGAGAGCCATGTATCTTTTCCTGTGTCCTCCGCTGGCCCTTGTCCAGTGCTCCCTGAAGAACCCATGCAGCGAGTGCACACTAGGAGGATGAACAACCCCGATTATAACTTTACAGGGTAATTCACACCATGTTCATGGAGCAGGACCCACACCCTGGTTCAAAGTGTTCTAGCAAACAGGTATCAGTGACTGAGTCTGGAGGCCATCATTAAAGTTGTTCTTAGCTTTGTGACTTCTCCCCAGGGCAAGCTGGCTCTGGGAAACTAATAGGTTCAGATGAAACTCACAGGAGACTGATTAAAGCAGATGGTAATTTACTAATAACCATAGTAGCTGCCAGTCACTGAACAGTTACCATGAGACAGACTCTAGGCTAGGCATTTACACATCTCATCTCTGTTGCTGTATTATAGGCTCAGGAAAGAAAAACAACATCCCTCATCCGTCTTCTCTTTCAGAAAGGGTCATGACAGCCAAGGACGGCTTTGTAAGCAGATGCCATCTGCTGATGCAGCCTAAGCAGCAGGTCCCTTACTTGCCGAGGCCCCTTCCACGGCCCTACGTGCTCTCCTTGGAGGGCATGGAAGGAAGGAAGGCAAGGAGGAGGAAGCGTGCAGCTCTACCCCAGCTTAGGGTCTTCCTCTTCACCCTGGTGATAGTCCTGAGCATGGGGCAGAGTCGGTAGGCTGCAGCGCCATCTCTACCCCACACCAGTGTCCAGCCCCTGCCTCCGACCCTAACAGGAAGAATCTGAACAAGCAACTGCTGTGGTCCTGCTCTGTGTTTGGAGGTATCACACCTAATCTCACTCTCAAGGGCCAACTCACCCCCAACAATGGCGGGGGTTGGAGGGCAGTGTGGTGCACGGACCTGGCTAAGCAGCACCAGCCACTGAGGCAATAGTATGACAGCTCGTGCCTAGTGAGACCCACAGGTAACAGTTGCTCAAGGTTGTCTCTGGGAAGCAGCTCTGCACAAGCGAGAAACGGCAGGGGCGGTCCCAGTGACCACAGTGAAGAATCCTGCGGGTGAAAGGGACTTCCCTAAACTACCGAGAATCCACAGCAAACTCCATCAGCCATCCCTGAAGGAAGACTGAATTCTTTCCTCTCACTCAAAAGAAAATAACACTACAAAACTGTTGTCATACAAAGAGGCAATCACAGGACATGAAGCCAAAAATCTGGAGAAAAAAGATATACTATAGAGGTGTGTTGGGCAGCTAACTAGCAATAGTGTGCTATTTGTGGGGGTTTCTGTCATGACAGTGATATTTGTCAACTTTTTAAATTTGTTGTGTTTTTCCCCCATTCTAAATAAATTTTAATGCCCATACCTCACTGTGCATTTAAAATCTGTACTTCTTTTTTTAAGAGGGCACCAAAAGCTGTATAAGCTTTCGACTCCACACAACCTGGATGTACCCTTGGCTTTGAGAAAACGGACATATCAAAAGATAACTCCCCATTCCCCAGCATGAGGCCTACATCTGTTTATTTATCAATAGAGATGCATCCCTTATTTTTAACCCTAAAGGGGGGAATACTTTTGACTACTTTGAATAACACTTAGGGTTTAGCCTAACAAGGTTGATGAAGGTGAGAAACACCAGTTCAGTACCTGGAATTCACCCCTGGGGCAGCCAGAGGCTGAGAACCCCTGACAGACAACCGGTGCAGAAGGGGAAGTGGAGTCGTCCAAAGAAAAGGTGAACCTAGTCCACGGTTGTACACAGGATCAGTGCTGAGGATGAGAACCCTCTTCCGGCTACAGCCAGCTGCTTAACTGCCAAGACAAACTTGGACTCCACCAAATCCAAAGCTATCGAGTGGTGGCCATTTCCAGGTTTCCCTCCTCCACATCCACCTGCAAACCCGCTATCACCCAAGCCTGCGTGGCTTTCTGCCCCTGATCTCCAACATCAGCCACTGGCCTGTCCTTTCTGCCACGTTTTCCATTTCCTCCTCCCACCCACAGCGTGGGAGGGAAGAAACTCCCAAACAGAAGCCACCTTAATCCTTCTGGCCTTCAAGTTTAATTCCATGCATCCTCTCCAGATAACCTCAGTCAGCACCCATCAGCTTCCCTAGGAATTGCCAAGTCTGAGCTCCTGCTTATAAACTCCTCCCTGGCCTGCAAGGGAGTGCTCTCTGTCCTGATCTTCCTGGTCTCCTCCCTCATTTGCCCAGGTGCCATCCAGTCCTCTTCTTGCACCAGCTGGACATGTCACCACCTCTCCCACCCCCTCATCAGGGTCTCGTATTGGGCCAAGAGTTGCCACACAGAATTTGAGTCCCTCTCACTGCCCCCACTCTCTGCTAGAAGTAAGCCCTAGACAGATGGATGCAAAAAATCAAGGACGCAGAAACACTCCATAGAAGTTGCTATAACTGAAATAATTCATTGATGATGCCTCAGGACAAGAGAATTAATAAAGCCATGGACTTAAAACAAAACAAAACAAAACAAAAAACAGTGAACTCTGCATGCTTGCAATGCAGTGGCCAACACAGGCCTGATGTCCCCTGGGAGAGGGCCAGGATTGGAGTCTGTTGGGATACCCTGGAGCTGGGCTCTCAACTCCTCTGGGAGGAGCTCCCCAGCAGATCCACCTGCTACAATAGCTCCTTGTGAGAGCAGATCGATGAGGGGGCCACTTGCTCAAGTGGGCAAGCAGCTGCCAAGTGTGTGATTTAAAGGATGCTATAAAGACAGTGTACCCCAAACATCTCCCTGCTATGCCCCCCAGAACACTCTGGCTGGGACGAAAGTCCCCATCATTGGAGCTGCAGGCACCCAGCCTTCTTAGTTACTGAGCAGATGATGCAGAGATGTCTCCACTGACTTTCGGTCCCCAGAGCCAGAGCCTAAATGCAGGTGAGAGGTAAAACAAGCACATTTCCTGCAAGGACAGGTGGGGCACACACAAAGAGGAGGGTCTCGCTCTGTTGCTCACTTCTGTTCCTTCCATTTTTCCCCTCTGCCATGCCACGTTCCAGACAGGATTTAAGGCAGCGCCAGACCTTTTCCAGGCTCCACCATCATGAGCATGTCCCAAGGGTCAGTATGAAGAATGCTGGACTGGTCCCTTCAGAAGGTGACTGAGACCCCGTGCCGAGGGAGCCAGAAGAGGCAGAAAGGACACAAGACCCACAGGGGCTGTGCTCAAAGCCAAAGACTAAGATGGCCCAGGGCATGCCAGGGAGGGGTTATGAGAACAAAGAGATGTTATTTTGCAAGTCTCATCCCATGCTTTCTGTATGAGCCACCGCTGCAGAAAACGGGCCGCCCCTTCTTATCTCCACTCTACCTCCTCAAACCAGCTCCTCCTTTGCCCCGGCAATTACTTCCCTGTATCTTCACTTTACACATCCAGTTTGTCTACTGCCCGGCAGTGATTGTTGAACAAGAAAGTTATGAAAGCCTTTTAATGATTTTAAAGACATATTAAAAATGATATAACGTGGAATCACCAAATATTTGCATTCATGGCGATACTATCATTTTGCAATATAAGAAGCATATATTTCATTTTTAAAAAAGAAAATTCTGTTAGGAGAATATAGCACTGAATAACTGTCAGCACTCCCCAGGGATTTGGAAATGAATAACATAGACCCTCTCTCTTTTTTCTAAAGAAACGTAGTAATTACGTTGCTGCTAAATGCAAACTATTCGATATACTATCTGGCCACTGAAATTCAACCAGGAGACGCTAAAAGTCACCTGCTCCCTTTTGGAAGGTCTATTACATTTCTACCTCTATAATGAGCAGACATGTAAATGTAAAAGAAAAAACAGTGTTGAGGCCGCAGTTATGTGAAGCTCCTCGTCCAAGCTCTTCAGGTAAGCAAATTACAGAAATCATTTTCCATCCAAGGGTTGAAGCTAATGCAATAAGCCCAAATCAAATATGACATGGAGAAATCACATATGCTGATGCTAGATAAACAAACTAGGCAAACTTTAACTTACCAAAGAACAAAGGGGTAAAATGCTATTGAAGGAAGGTTATGTCATTTCTGTGTTAAATATTGGATAAGGTACTCACAAGCAGTTCTTTACACAAGGCCACAGATTCACTTTTGCATATGATGCTATTCACATTGAAACATTTAAAATGATGTTGATACTTATTTCTGTAGTTTGTGTAATTACATTAAACTGTTGTACTTTCTAATTATGCTATTTTTAATTTTGATGCAATAATCATGTCAGTCAACCCAAAGATCCTAACTCAATTAACTGTACATAGAGAATAATCCTGAAAATTTTATCATTAAGATTTTGACATATGTAGCACCACCTGATGGTACAAAAGAGAGATGGGAATGGGCCTTAATATTTGAACCACAGAAAGGGAAATTATGTCTTATTATATTAATGTATATGTTTTAAAACACAAAATATTTTGAGAATTTTAGGATGGGGCATCAATTTAGAAATAGAAAGTTTTAAAGAGATTTTCATGTAAAATCTATCAAAATTATATTTATATAGAAAAAATATAACTGAGAATAAGAATTCACAAATCACATCATTATTTCTTCATATCAAAACATTGTATTTAATAATCTAAGTTATAAAGAATAACCCATATAACATTATGTATTTAACAAAAACCCTTGAAATGCCAAAAAAAAATGCCAATAGAGAATACCAAATATCACACATGTTGCAACATGACACTTCCCAAAATTTGGACTCTTCTATATTTAAAATACAAAGACTTAAAATATGATGGAGAATTCCAGTTTTACTATGAAGCAGAAAAAAGCTATTTTAACCCTCTTGCAAAACCAATCGGCAAGTTGTGACAAAACTCAGAAGCCTAGGCAACCCAAAATATAACATAGGAGGAAGAGAAGCTGAGTCTACACTCAAACACGAGAGAGGGTTCGAGGGCTACAGACTTTAGACAAGGGTTAGAGGGCAAAGGCCCCAAAGGAAGCGGGACACTCATAGAAGCAAATGAACCTCCCTTGTTGGGGACAGCAGGGAGAGGTGGGGAGTGGGTGGCTTCCATGGAAGCGGAAAAGGAAAGCAAGATGTGGTGAGCTAGATGGGAAATCTCTCAGACACACCATATATGCAGGAAGCAGACTGTGAGTGAGGCAGGAGGCAGAAGAAATCGTATTATGGGCAGGGTTGCATCTACACATTTCAGATGACTTTCAAAGTAAGGCTGGAAAGAATGCCCTCAAACAGGCCGTGTCCTGTGAAGAATTCCTGCTAACTCGTTCATGGCCCTGCCCTCCAGTGTGTAACTCTGCAATTAACTGGGCCAGAAATAATTTGCTTCATTCAAATATAATTATAAGCCAAAAAAAAAAAAAAAAAAAAAAAAAACAGCCAGCACCCAGATCAATTAAAAGAAAAAATACTGCAGGAAAAGAAGGAAATCTTGCATAAATGAAAAACAAACATCAACTAGAAAAATATTACTATGGAGAAGCTCAAAAGTGTGATCTATAACATATCACCATGTGTTTAAAAGAATTAAGCAAATCACCTTGACAGAATATGATCTCAAAGTAGCTGCGAGAACTCATGGAAACTATATTTCACCAACAACAGGTGATAAAACAAGTTGGTAGTACTTAGAAAAGATTAGGAAGAGAAATTAAAACCATCAGAGAAACAAAAGCCACACTGACAGCAGTTTTGAGGAATAGAGAAACTGGTAACCTGGCAAGACTTAGTAATCAAAAGATTGAGAAATGTAATCAATAAAAATAAAGTTAAAATAAGCAAAGGTTTAAAAGAGCCAGAGAGAAAATGAAAGATATCCAACATATGCCTAATTGGTATCTCCAAGATGAAACAGTTAAAATATGTTTATATTTATATATATCTAAATAGATACATTAAGAAAACTTTTCAAAAATAAAATGTTTTAAGCTACAGAATCAAAAAACATATCCCAGAGAAAATTGACAGTCAAAAAAAATTTTAAGAAATTGAAAACTAAGTATATTCTATAAAGTAATAAAACAACATTAAAACAAATACAAACTTTGAAAATTGTTGAAAGAAATACACAGATAAGAAAATATTAGGCCACAAAGAAAACCTCAATTAATTCCTCAAATTAGAAATAATAAAATGTCCTGATCACAACGAACAAAACTAGAAATTAGTAATAAAACTAAAACATAAAACTAACAAACAAATTCCTGCCACTTGGAAACTTAAAGGCTTTTTCTCAATTCATACTTAAATAAGAAATCAAAACTGAAATTTGTTATAATTAGAAAATAGCAAAAATTAAAATGCTATTCAGTAGAACCAATGGGTTACAGCTACAGTGGAACTTAGAGAAACACCCATAACCTCAAATACATGTGTTAATAAACAGAAAAAACTAAAAATATTTGAACAGATCATCCAAAGGAAAATAATAGAAATAGATCAAGTCAAGTCAAGAATAACAGCAGGAATGAATTAGTAAGCATTAAATATGAAATTAATTAGGAAACTAAAAACTGATAATAATGATAAATCCAAGAGCTATAAATAAGTGAATACATTTAGATATAAGTTAATTATTTTCTAACTTAATTTTAACAAATAAAAAATACACAAATAAACACTGCAAGACATGATAAAGGGAGAAATTTTAGGATTCATAAGAGACCACTTTACTGAATTCTCTGTAACTCTAAGAATCTGAGTAGGTGAAATTATTTTCTAGAAAAGATAAATCATCAAAACTTTCATCAAAAAATTTAGGAATTCTAAGTAGACCAGTTACTCTAGAAGAAATAGAATTGTGTAAGTGCTAATTCCTCCCCTAGAGCAGTGAGTTGAGATAGCTTGACAGGAGAATTCTATCAAACCTTTAAAAAACAGAAGTCTCCAGCATACTTTCGAACTCTTCTAGATGGTGAAAAAATTAAAAAGACTCTTAATTTTTTTTTTTTTTTTTTTGAGACAGGGTCTTGCTCTGCCGCCCAGGCTGGAGTGCAGTGGCGTGATCACGGCTCACTGCAACCTCCGCTTCCCAGGTTCAAGTGATTCTCGTGCCTCAGCCTCCCAAGTAGCTGGGATTACAGGTGCCCGCTACCACGCCTGGCTAATTTTTTTTCTTTTTTTTTTTTGAGACAGGGTCTTGCTCTGCTGCCCAGGCTGTCATGCAGTGGGGCAATCACGGCTCACTGCAGTAGCCTCCACCTTCCAGGCTTAAGCAATACCCTGACCTCAGCCTCCCAAGCAGCTGGGACTGCAGGAACATGTCACCACCACAGCTAATTTTTTGGATGTTTTGTAGATACGTGTTGCTCAGGCTGGTCTTGAACTCCTGAGCTCAGTGATCCACCTCAGCTTCACAAAGTGCCGGGATTGCGCATGAGCCACTGTGCCCAGCCTCCATTCTTTTTAAAGCCAGCATTATATTGATGAACAACAACAAAAAGGACCCAAAACAAGAAAATCTCATTTTAGAAGAACAATGAAAAACCCTTAACAAAAATATTAAAAGAACAATACATGGCAACCAAGCAATATAAATTTCAGAATATAAGAATTATTAAATATCACTGAATCTATTAATATAAATCATTATATCAAAAGAAAAACCAAAAGATCATCTCCATATGTGATGGAAAAGGCATTTCACATAAGTCAACATCCATTTTTATTAATTATTCTTAAATATGGTAATAGGTAGATGATTCCTCAATTGGATATAAAAATATAACATTTATTTTAAAATGCCAATTAAATATGTGTTTGTGTATATTTAGTTTGTGTGGGTGTGTGTTATCTAAAAGTCAGACTGTCTAATAGAGGAAAGCTAGAAGCTTCCAATTTAGTCAAGAAAAAGATAAGAAAGCTCATGATCACAACTACTGACTCTGTTTCACAGGTATTTGGTCATCCAACTAATAAGAAAAATACATATGAAGTATAAAACTTGGAAAAAGGAATTCAGATTATATGGAAAATGTTCTTGGAAAATAAAAGGAAATCATTGAAAAACTATCAGGAACAGTAAATAATTTAGTAAGATAGCTGTATGCAAATTTTATATAAAGAAATCAAACACTTTTCCAACTCATGATCAGATTGATGAAATTCAATATGCTGCTGTAGACCAAGTTCATATTGAACTTCAGCATATAATTTAAAGTGAAAATAGCAAAGCACTTAAGTATTTACACATAGTAAATTTCTGGCTGGGAGCAGTGGTTCACGCCTGTTATCCCAGCACTTTGGGAGGCCAAGGCGGGTGGATCACTTGAGGTCTGACGTTCACAACCAGCCTGGCCAACATGGTGAAACCCCATCTCTACTAAAAATACAGAAAATTAGCTGGGCATGGTGGCGGGTGCCTGTGGTCCCAGCTACACGGGAGGCTGAGGCAGGAGAATAATTTCAGCCCAGGAGGTAGAGGTTGCAGTGAGCCAAGATCATACCAATGCACTCCAACCTGGGTGACAGAGTAAGACTCAGTTTCAAATAAATAAATACATTTGTGCCCTCCCCAGCAAAAAATAAAAAATAACCTATGTAGACACATAAGCTTACATATGCATAAAATATCTATAGAAGGAAACTCCTCACACCGGTTGCCTCTAAGGAAGGGAATGGGATAAGGAAGGGAGGCCGTCTTTTCTGTGTACTCTCTTTATACTTTTGAGTGTTGTATCATATGCATATAAGAACGGTCCAAAATATAAATAAAATATATTTTGACCAATATGAAGGAAATATATATTTACTGGCAGTGTTTCTCATTCCACAGTTAGTTCTTAAGGATTCTTATCTTTGGAGCCTTAAAATATTCCTAAAAATTCTGGGTCTCAAAATTCCTATCTTGGAAACTGTTGAGAAAAACAATACCTATTCTAATCATGATTCTCTTATAACATTTAAAGTTGTTTTAAATTAAAAGCATAGCCTTATATCTTTTTACGTTGCTTTTAACCACAGAGCATCTTAGCATCATTATAGTGTGATTGTGTTATCCACTGTGTGGCATTTCACCTTCCTCAGAATGGAGGGAGGGAGGCAGTGGGTCAAAACAATGTGAGTCTGCATGGGACCTGTCACCCAGGTCACCAGGACACAAGCCTCAGTGCTGGCACCGACAAGCTGGTGACCCTGAGCAAACTCTTAACCAAAGTCCCCATCTGTAAAATAAGGATGATCATAGCCTCCCTCTCAAAAGGCCGTTGTGAGGACATTGAGTGAACTCCATCTAACAGAACACTGCACAAGTTACCAGCCCGTGGTAAATGGTATAGATGTGCAGCTAGGATGGTTTTTCAGAGTTGGGGTCTCAGCTCAGTTCTTTTGGAAAGTGGTGTGCCCTCTTAGATGGCCCTGCTGAGGAAGATAAGCCCACGCCACTTGACTCTTTCAGTCCTAATTCCCCGTTTGTGGTTTCTTTGTGTGGGTAGGTGAGAAGTCTGAAAAGCAAGAAATGCGTGCCCTACTTCTGAGTGTGGCGCAAAGGGTACCCACAGCTTGTGGGCTCCTCCTATTTTAAAATGTTCATTCTCAAAAACAAAAACCACTGCTTTTTTCTGTTGGGTCAGCGAGGCAGTGGATCACTTAGCAAAATTATTTTTCACTTTAGAAGAATCATGCTGATTTGTATACAAAGAAAAATAGGCTTTGACAATGCAGAGTAAACTTTACTAGAGATTGTAAAAAGGTCATCCTTATACCCAGGATAGCCATTAAATTGCAAACTACAATTACATTTTCTTCTACTACTAATTGTTTAGTGTTAAAAAGGGATCAAGGACATAAAAATTTAAGCGTTAACCGATTCTTCCTCAAACACGAACTTAGCCTCTGTTCTGTGCCAGGCAATAGTGCTAACTATTGAGTCTGGAAAACAATACCAGAATTTATTCTTTTGAGCAGTTCAGCCTAGTGCCTCCTCTAATGTGCCATGATAATCAATGTTTTAAGATATCAATTAAAGAAGGTTTAATTTTGTATCATATTTACATTTTGGAAAACGTACCTTACTCAGATATTGTCTTTCCAAAACCTGGTTTCTCTCTGCCTAGCTGAAACACCCTTTTCTCCTTTTCGCCTAAAGAACAAACCACTCAAAAGTAGGTCAAATATCTTCTCCTTCAGACACTTGTCCCAATACCCCTCCATGCCCCCATCAACTCCACTAGGTTGGTTGGTACAGGGCCTAGGCTCTCTGGGGTATCCTTGTCATAGCCCTGAACATGCTCTGTTACCAGAGTCTCTCTTTCCTGAGAAGCCCCAGGCCCTTGGGGGAGTAGATTCCATTGTCCTCATCACTATATTCTCAGCACCAATTACAATGCCTGGACTACAACAGGTACTTCATAAACGGTTGATGAAGGAATGAATGAGCAGTTCCAGAAACATTCCAGCTCTCCCTTTACCCGCCTGGCTCAACCTCAGCTTCCCCCTGGGATTTCTATGGCATGGCCGCTGTCTTAGCTAAAATCCACTGAGCACTGCCCACAGGTAATATAGCCTACCAGCACCTATATGCAAATCTAGAACATACTGACAATCGGTAGGCCATCTTTAGGTCATATCACTCTAATAGATTCACATGATGATCTATAATTTGAGTAGAAACAGAACATTTGGAATTCAGTGAAAATCATTTGTTTTGGGGCAAAAAGGATAAAAATATCCAAGAATACCCAAATCGATAATAATAGCATGCAGATGCTCTTTGTCATGAACTTTACTGTCAGCGCACTGTTAGGAATTCCCTTCCGTCCTTGAAAGAATAGACTTCGAATTCAACCTGAAACCCCAAAGTACACAAATGCAAAACCGCACCCACGATGGGTACAAAATCATCACCAAACCAAAAACAGGTAGTAGCTTACAAGATGACAGTCTGTCTCAGTCATTCTAGGCAAAGCCTCTCATGCATGGTTCTCTGAGCCTTTTGCATCTCTTCCCTTCTGTTGGTTCTTGGGCATTTTTCGACTCTCCTGATCATTTCAGTACCAGCAGGAGGGTAGGAGAGGCAAATAGAGATGATATCATAATCCTCTTTCTTTCCCCCTCATGGTATTTATGATAAAAGGCTTGAGGGAAAAGAGAGCTAAATTTAAGAGCTGAAATGAGGGCTTTGAATAACCCTAGGGTTTTGATTATTCATGGCAATGGCTCTCTCCTGTTTTCACAGACATTTGATTCAAATCAACAAGTGCATCCCGAGAATCTATTCTTTCCCAAACAAAGTGCTAGGCATTTTGAGAAAGATATGAGAACCAAAGATTTCAGCTCTGCTCTCAGGAAGGTTTTCACCTCTTGAGCAGTATAAGGTTTACATATGTGAAATAACCATGAGCCATTAAGACAGTAAGGCAATCAAAGATCCAAATAAATAGAACAAATACACATATGATGGAAATTCCCAGCATCAGTTGAACTGGCTCTTCTCTCTCATCCCCAGCTACACATTGGCTGATGAGAATTGGCCTAGAATCTTGTCTCCCTCTTTTATAATCTATTAACACAAAGAGCAGCAACATACCAAAGTTCAAATATGGTAACAAAAATGAAGACAATGCAAGATTTTTTACTAACAAAGATACCCTGAGAGCCTGGCCACCAGGTCATGCCAACAGCTAAATAAATTATTTTTTTTTTTGGTCTCTAGCTCTGAAGCTTTTCACTCAGGATTCCAACAAACCACTCTCCCTGGTGACCTGAAGATCCAAACAGTCACTATCTCATCCCTGCCCACTAAAGAACACCACACAAGAGCACTTGTTCTACAGTGGGGGTCAAATAGTCAGCGGGAATGCTTTGTTCAAATTTGGAATCTAATTCTGTGATATTCGTAGATTATAATACATTGCAATTTTTTTTCATTCTCTTTGCATGTAAATTAATCTGCTGCACTGAAACTACTACTTAAAACAAAGGGGTTTGATTTATAGTCAGTTTCTCCCTCATAAATCACACCTGCAGCATGGTGCTCAGGGCCCGCCAGGCTGTGCCAGCATTTACCTTTTATAAATGATTTGAGGTGACCTCCCATTGTGAAGAAGCCTGATACAATCCCATTCCCCCTTCCCACATTCGCTTTTCCTTGGCTGGTTATTCCCACAGGGACTTCAGACCCTGTGTTTGCAAGCATGCCAGTTGTGTTCTGTTTTGTTTTATTTTTTACATTAAGGAGTGTGAAAATTAAAATCTATGGCTTTGCCCCCCTGTATTTGGTGTCTATAGAAATACAGCTGTGCCTCTTTTCCCCTCCCTTGTAACCACCATTCCTTTCAGCGTCCCATCTGGGTCACTTTTAGAGTCAGAAGTCGGACCTTTCAAGAGCCTAGAGTGCGAGGGGGCAGCCAGCTTTCTCATTTGGCAGAGGAAGCTGGCTAATAACCACAGGAGTTCCCTATGAAGTGTTCTGTTAGGGGAGAAATGCTCAAGTCCATCATTTCCCGTGCATCTGGCTTCCCTGCCACTTACAGAGACCTACAGGAAGCCAGGCAGAAGGCATGTCAAGGAAGCAGGGACTCAGGATACCAGCCATGCCTGGGAGAGCTAAAATCAGCCCTCACCAGACCCTTTGCTGATGGAGTTAGGCAGTGTCAGGAGAGAAAAGGGTGACAACATGTTCTTAAAGCCCAAAGTAGTGACAGCAGGTCCCTGAGCCCAGATCTGAAAAATTATTTATCTTTTCTGAAGTCTTGAGATGTTAAAGGCTCCTAGCACAATACGCACAGCAGAGCTGGTAGCATCCCCTGTACACATTTCCCTGTTGTTAATGGCTGTTATAATGGCAATGGTATTGTTACAAGAAAAACTTTAGATACATTAATTCAACAGAGTTTGAGCAAAGAACAATTCTTGAATTGGGCAGCACTTGGAACCAGAAGAGAGGTGCAGAGAGCTGTCTGCTCTGCAAGTGCACAGGCAGCATGTATGGACAGAAAACAGAAGTGTGGTGCAGAAACTGCCTGACTGATTACAGGCAGCCTTTGCCATATTTGAACTGGGACTGACTGAAGCTCCGCTGCTGTGATTGGCTGAGACTCAGTTATGACACAAAAGTATACTTCAAAGGTGGGCTTTCAGTTAGTTACATACTAAGTTAGGTTGCAATTTGTTACCTAAGGACTCTAGGTACGGAGGCCTCCTCAGGCCAAATTTTGCTTAATTTAACGGTGTCATTATTGATAAAAGTGAGGGGTACGCAGCTTTACCTTCCTGGTAAAGGGGATGGGAGCCTCTGGTCGGCCTCCACTGGATCACCTCAGGCAAGCCACACGACCTCTGCAGGCATCACTTTATTTTCTAGCGCAGTGAGGCATAGGGGCCATGTTTTATTACTTCTAGCTGTAAAGTTAAATTATTCTGAGATTTATGCAGTCAGGGAAGATTGATGTTTATCAGTCTAAGTTTATCAAACTTAGGAAGTGTTTCCTAAGAAAACACTTCCCAAAAAATTCGGTATAAGAACCAGTTAAGTGTTACCTGGTGGGAAACATTTGGGACACACTAGGTTTCCTTATGGTAGGACTTCTCAGAACCTTTTTTGGATCTCCTTTTTTTATTGTTTTCTTTATTTTATAGGATTATTTCACTTATAAAAAATACATGCCCCTTATAAACAACACAGAGGTTAATTAAATATTGATAACCTTACCTTTGTTACTCCAATAGCAGCCCCAGAGGTAAACAACACTAGGGTTCGGTGAGTCTGCATCTTCCCAAAATCTCAGGTCCACCAGGACTCTCTAGGAGAAGGATGGAGCAAGAAACACTCCCCAAATTGTTTGACCATTGTACCCTTTTTCACATAGTATCTCACAGGTCTATGTCTTGTTCTGGTTTACATACTAAGGGAAATCTTGAAATAAAGCTAAGGATTGCTTTTGAGGGAATAAGATTCTTTTACCAAATCTATAAGAAATCCACACAGGTAAGAGGTCAACAAAAATAACACTATTTAGACCCCAGATCACAGGATCCATTCATTCTTTTTTTTTATTTATGTATTTATTTTGAGACAGAGTATTGCTCTGTTGCCCAAGGTGGAGTGCAGTGGCACAATCTCAGTTCACTGCAACCTCCACCTCCTGGGTCCCAGCGATTCTTCTGACTCAGCCTCCCAAGTAGCTGGGATTACAGGTGTGCATCACCACACCCACCTAATTTTTGTATATTTTGTCAAGACGTGGGTTTCAACCTGATGGCCAGGCTGGTCTTGAACTCCTGACCTCAAGTGATCCACCTACCTCAGCCTCCCAAATTACTGAAATCACAGGTGAGAACCACAGCACCCGGCTGATCCATTCATTTTTTAATAAGATTTGGGAGATAAATCACCGAGATGCTACAAATAGCTTCTCTGAAGGAGGCTCTCAGACCTGGTGTCAGGGTTCCTCCCAATTTGGGCTATCACTTACCCTGTGTGTCCTCAGGTTCTCCAAGCATCAGGGATGGAAGATGGTGGGACTCAAAACCACCCCTGCCACATACACAAAGGCTGGCAGAGGCGGACACTGTGATCATTAGGTTCCCAGCTCCAGCAGCACCTGGCACATAGCAGGTCCTTGGCAAGCACTGTTGAATTTGTGGAGGAATAAATACAACACTCATTAAGAAAATGAGAAAACAGCTAACACAAACGTAAGGCCCATCACCTTGCCTGGCCACTGGTCAGAGCCTCTGTTCTCCAGCTTGTAATATTTTACTTAATCAACACACACACAAAAAAAACTCTGAATTCAGCAGTACTATTCCTGTCGTGCTGAGGGCTCAAGTTTGCATGACTCAAAGTCCAAAATCTTGGTTCTGTAGCCTCTGATTACAAGCCAAGTGATCACACTCCACCATAGCTGCCTCTATCCTTCCTTCCTTCAAGTCCTGCAGTCTAATCCTTAGGGATTGTGGATTGGGCACGACAGAGTGCAAGACAGCTGGATGCAGGAAGCATACCTGAGGTCTGGGCAGATTGAAGGGTAACTGTGCGGTCTTTAGCCTAAGTGAGCTCTCACAGTTTTCACTCTATCGGCGCTCCCATGGCATTGTCTATATCATCCTATCTTCTATCCAACCTTCAGTCTGTTCTCAAATGAAAGTGATTCCATTATAGTGGTAACCTTGGACATTTTCCAAACATAAATAGCAACATGAACATGTCATAACCAAAAACACAGGGAAAATATTACTACTACTGTGGGTCTTCCCAGGTCACAGACCGAACTTGATTAAGTACTGAAATACAAAATGTCCACGCTGGCCTCTAAACCATAGATCATTGAGATGCACTATCATTTATTCACTGAACATGTACTACAGGACGTATCTGTGCCCAATCCTGAGTGAGACACCAGAGATACAAAGGTGAATAGGACAGGTGCCCTGTCTTCCCGGTAGTCACAGGCTGGAGAGGAGGCCAAACCTGCATTCAAACCATCACAGCACAGTGAGTACCTAATAGTGGAGGAATTAAACCCAGGTGTAGACCAAAAAAAAAAAATCAAACAACAACAAAACATTTGCAATAAAATCCAGGAAAAAAATGAAAATATTTTTAGAGTGAACCCTAGGAACTGTATTTTAGGCCCAACTATAAAACCTGCTCTGGTTTAGTTTCTGTAGACTTACAAGTTTCCATGGTCCACACCCAAATTTGCACAGAAGAGATTCAATACCTGTGAGGTTCCAGTGGATTTCAAAATGCACTCACCTCTTGGTAGTGAAACAAAAGCTTATTCTTTTGAAGAATATCTCATGATATATACGGAGAAGATTCCAAATATCCAAGATTAGAGTGACAGATTAAATATTTGGTTTTGGAGCAGTACAAAGAACATAAGCTCTGCATTACAGAATATTGTGTGGTCAATGCAAACCAGGCTAATTTATACAGCAAGATCATTTAACTGGATTTAAAGCATTTTTACACTTTATAATATTGTAAGGGGCAGACTCTGGGAGGGACATGCACATTTCACACTAGAAGTAGCAGCCTGCAGAAATTGCAGACAAGCACATGTTTTAGAAACTTTGTGTAGTAGTGACTGTTCCCCATTAACCCACGTTCATCTTTGTCTACTGGCCATTTTCATTCTTAGTTGTTCGCTTTGATTCAACCAATATTTTTATGGGTAGAAACATTTAGGCACAAAGTTCTTCTAAAGTAAAACTTTTCTACAAAATTTATAATGACTTGTATCTTTAGCTCACCTGATTTTTCTAATTATTCAAGGATTCTAAAATTCATGTGTATCATGAGAAAATTTTTTATCTTCCCTGGGGGATAAAAAATATTATGTAAAAGAAAGTCTTTCAGTGCAATGATGAGTAAAGGAAAACAGGCCAAATCCAAGAACCTATGAATATAAGCCGGAGCCTGTTTTCATAGAACACTTTTCGTTCCATTTTTCCACTAATAATGGAAATGTACTGTTCTAGAATTTCTAACTTTAGGGATAAGAACTAATGCCTGTGTCTAAAACACCAGTGAAGAGCCTTATGGTGGTGGTGGTGGTTTTCCATTAAGAGCCATAGACTTACAGAAACATGCAGCGAGAGTTGCAAATGTGTTAAAATCAATTTGGGTTGGGTGTGCCTCACTTTTTAGAGGCAAATAAATATAAATAATTTTATTCATTGCCTTTAAAGGTAGGAATGGACAAACAAAATTATTTCAGTAAAAACCACAAGCAATAGGTAAGCGTGATGGTGTGTTTTGCAAGGTCTGTTGAGTAAGAGAAGAGGTGGGAAAACAGATGAAAACCCAATAGGAGAAGGGGAACAGTTCAGATATGCAGAATGGACTAAGAGGATAAAGAAAAAGATGCATCTAAAGACAGAGAGCTAGACAAAACTAATAGAAAATTCTACCATAATGGCCAAGGAAGGCCTCTTTAAAAGGTGAAACTTGATCTGAGTTCTGAATCTTCAGAGGGAATGTTCTCAGCAGAGGACACAGCAAATTCAATGACCCTGCAGCATGGCCCAGTACAGAACATTAAGGCCAGTGTGACTGGAGCCAGGCAGCCGAAGGGGAACAAGGACACCAAGGCAGAGAGTTGGACGGCATGGTAGGTAGTTGTTTTAGGACATGAGGACATGTCGTTCTTTTAGGACATGAGGTCGTCCGTTTCAGATTTGAGGCGTGGGGGAATTTCACCTTTTTGATTTTTATTTTTATTTTTGAGACAGACTCTTGCTCTATAACCCAGGCTGGAGTGCAGTGGCGTGATCTCAGCTCCCTACAACCTCTGCCTCCTGGGTTCAAGTGATTCTCCTGCCTCAGCCTCTCAAGTAGCTGGGATTACAGGCGTGCACCACTATGCCTGGCTAAGTTTTTGTATTTTTAGTAGAAACGAGGTTTCACCATGCTGGCCAGGCTGGTCTTGAACGCCTGACCTCATGATCCGCCCACCTCAGCCTCCAAAGTGCTGGGATAACAGGCGTGAACCACTGCGCTCAGCTCCTCTTCATTATGAATGCAATATAAATCCATTGGGAGATTTTTAATAGAGGGGTGATATGCTGTGATATACATGTGTGAGAAGGTCATTCTGGCTGCTTTGGGGGAAAGGAATTTAGGTGGGAAAGACTGGTTGTAGAAAGACCAACTCAAGATTAAGAGACAATAATGGAAAAGTCCAGGGAATAGCTGGCATTGGCTTGGTCTCGGGTGGTAACATTGGAAATTGTGAGAATGGTGAGACTTGAAAGATACTTTGAAAGTAAAGCCAATAAGGTGTGGTGTTAGATTAGATGTGAGGGGTAAAGGAAATGGTTAATCCTCAATGAACCCTGGGTTTTTGGACTAAGAAACTGGGTGGATGGTGATGCCATGAAACAAAATAAGTTTTGAGGGATGAAAGTGGGAATCAACAGAAGAGCTTTGGCCTGATTTGTTTTGAGATGACCCTAGGACGTCGAAGTGGAGCTGCAGAACAGACAGTGATGTGTGACCTCCTTGGCAGGGTCTGGAGGAGGGATACCTTTGTGGCTCATCACCATGCATCCTCTCATTGAATCTGCTAAGCAGTGATATGGTGAGTGTTGTAGAGTAAATAAGTATCCCCATTTTCCAGGGAGAGCACTGAGGCTCAGAGAGATTGAGTTAACTCAACAAAAGCTGCATCAACAGGTAAATCATGCCTCTGAGAATACAACCTCCACCTCCAAGTCTAGTGCGCTTTCTAGTACACCGCAAAGAAAACCACAAAGAATGTAGCAAGAGAGTGGCTAAGAATAATCTGAAATTAGCATATCAGAAATTTCTGTTTTGATTACTTATCCATTAATTTAAAGTTTGGGCACTAAAATCAATTATGATCATTGTTTTTTATATTATTTTTATACTTGAAGTTCTGGAGTACATGTGCAGAATGTGCAGGCTTGTTACATAGGTATACATGTGCCATGGTGGTTTGCTGCACCCATCAACCCGTCATTTACATTAGGTATTTCTCCTAATGCTATCCTCCCATAGCCCCCCACTCCCGGAAAGGCCCTGGTGTGTGATATTCCTCTCCCTGTGTCCATGTGTTCTCATTGTTCAACTCCCACTTATGAGTGAGAACATGCGGTATTTGGTTTTCTGTTACTATGTTGGTTTCCTGAGAATTACGGTTTTCAGCTCCATCCATGTCCCTGCAAAGGACATGAACTCATCCTTTTTTATGGCTGCATAGTATTCCATGGTGTATATGTGCCACATTTTCTTTATACAGTTTATCATTGAGGGGCATTTGGGTTAGTTCCAAGTCTTTGCTATTGCGAACAGTGCCACAATAAACATATGTGTGCCTGTGTCTTTATAGTAGAATGATTTATAATCCTTTGGGTATATACCCAGTAATGCGATTGCTGGGTCAAATGGTATTTCTGGTTCCAGATGCTTGAGGAATCACCACACTGACGCCCACAATGGTTGAACTAATTTACACTCTCTTCAACAGTGTAAAAGCATTCCTATTTCTCCATGTCCTCTCCAGCATCTGTTGTTTCCTGACTTTTTAATGAATGCCTTTCTACCTGGCATGAGATGATATCTCATTGTGGTTTTGATTTGCATTTCTCTAATGACCAGCGATGATGAGCTTTTTTTCATGTTTGTTGGCTGCATAAATGTCTTCTTTAGAGAAGTGTCTATTCATATCCTTTGCCCACTTTTTGATGGGGTTGTTTTTTTCTTGTAAATTTGTTTAAGTTCTTGCAGATTCTGGATATTAGCCCTTTGTCAGATGGATAGATTGCAAAAATTTTCTCCCCTTCTGTAGGTTGCCTGTTCACTCTGATGATAGTTTCTTTTGCTGTGCAGAAGCTCCTTAGTTTAATAAGATCCCATTTGTCTATTTTTACTTTTGTTGGCATTGCTTTTGGTGTTTTAGTCATGAAGTCCTTGCCCATGCCTATGTCCTGAATGGCATTGCCTAGGTTTTCTTCTATGGCTTTTATGGTTTTTAGGTCTTAACGTTTAAGTCTTTAATCCATCTTGAATTAATTTTTGCATAAGGTGAAAGGAAGAGATCATTGTTAAGATGTTCTACTAGCTATCCATTATGCCTTCTTTGAACTTAGAATCTAGCAAGTGTCTATAAAAATTGTGTAAGACTTTGAAACGGACCAGAAAAAAAAGACTGTAGTCTGTCTTGCCTAGTTCACCCTTCCAAGTTTTCACTAACTTTCCTTGTCTTTGAGCTATTTTACAACTGTAAACTGTAGAAAACTGATAGTAATGCAGGTGATTTGTGTCCACAGAAATGCAAATTTTGTTTGGTGGTGATGCACTTGATTATTTCTCCGGGGTTATCGACCAGTTTTGCATCTATTTGTAAATTCACTAAAGTGTCCCTGATTGTCTAAGTATGTATATTTTAAATTCACTTTTGAACTGGTAGTAATATCTTATTGGTTCTTTTATTAATAAATGAGTTAAAGTAAAGCTTTGCTAGTCATTCATTCGTGTTTGTATAAGTCATGATTTTAACCCTTTTTAAAAATTATTTTTAACATAGATTACTTTTTAATAATAGAAATTTTAAAATCATTTAAAAAATATTCCCCCAAATTTTGAAGAACTTATTTTTCTGAAAGAAATTGCTTAAATTTTAGAAACCACTTTTCGAATTTTAGAAATATAGATCAATTTACCAGTAAATGACCTGTGAGACTTTTTTGTTGTTTTTTGTTGTGGTTGTTGTTGCTGTTTTTGAGACGAAGTTTCACTCTTGTTGCCCAAGCTGGAGTGCAATGATGCAATCTCGCCTCTGCCTCCCCAGTTCAAGTGATTCTCCTGCCTCAGCCTCCCAAGTAGCTGGGATTACAGGCACACACCACCATGCCCGGCTAATTTTTTGTATTTTTAGTAGAAACGGGGGTTTCACCATGTTAGCCAGGCTGGTTTTGAACTCCTGACCTCAGATGATCTGCCCACCTTGGCCTCCCAAAGTGTTGGGATTAAAGGCGTGAGCCACTGTGCCCAGCCAACTAGTGAGACTTACTTATATTGAATAGTTTGTAGTGAAATTAAAGCTTCCATAGCTCACAGATCATGAATGCTATATTCAAACAATTTTCTAAATGGTTGTGGCCAGGTGCAGTGGCTCATGCCTGTAATCCCAGCACTTTGGGAGGCCAAGGCAGGTGGATCACTGGGGGTCAGGAGTTCGAGACCAGCCTGGCCAAAATGGTGAAATCTGTCTCTACTAAAAATATAACAAATTGGCCAGGCATGGTGGCACACACCTGTAATCCCAATTACTCAGGGAGGCTGAGGCAGGAGAATCACTTGAACCTGGGAGGTGGAGATTGCAGTGAGCAGAGATTGCACCACTACACTGCAGCCTTGGCAACAAAGTGAGACTTTGTCTCAAAAAAAATTAAAAATAAAAAAATTTTAAAGTGGTTGTGAGTCTTTCGTAGCTGAATGCCAAAAACTATTTGCTCCTCACCAACCACTTGACTCTTCATTGAACAAAGAAGATGGGTTTTGAAGCAACTTGATACATCCATTCTGACAAAGAAGTGTTGTGTAAGTGTGGCTGCAGTGATGGATAGGAGTTGGTGATCTAATGAACATTTCATAGTAGAACAAAAGCAAATATCTCCTCCCCTGGGTATGAAGAACTGGCCACAGAAGATGGGAGTTGAAAAATTGGTAGAAGAAGCCAAAAGCCTATTAGGAAAAAAAAAGACAGACCCAGACATTCAAAATTGAGAATCTGTCAAGACTAATAGTGTCCCTGTCCCAAGATTCCCAAAAGGAATTCACCAGGAAGTCACTGAGAGTCTATTTGCTGGCTTGGACTCAATATAAGGCCTGAAGTCTTGTTGAGAAGGGTTGCTCCTGGCATAGCTTGTACTGGTAACTCCTAAACATAGCCACCCAAGCATTGTGTCCTGTGGCAGGGAAGGCTTGGCTAAGCCTATCTGTATGAACTGTGGAACTGCACCCTGGGAGGCCACCCAGAGACCACGATCTCAGCTTATGCAGAAATGGAGAAAACAAAGGCATCAATACAATGGATGTGTGTTCACCAAGCTGTGCAGGACAGCTCTTCAACAGTGCCACCATGTGGTTGTAAGGAACAATTGTTAATAGTGGCTGCTGAGCACCTTCCCAGTTCCTTCACGGCTGAGATTTAGAAGCAGAATTGACCAAACCTGCATTATGTTTTACCTGGACCTGAGAAGAGATAATCAAAAAAACAGAATTGGGAAAAACAGCAGTTGACTACTCTTTATAGCTTTTCAGCGGTTTCAATTTCAGCTCCTGCCCTTGCTGAAGGACAGAAGAGAAAGGGGGCAGGAATTGCTATCTATTGCTAGTAAAACAGGTAAGATTTGAGCCAGGGGCCCAAGCCTACCTGATCAGAAGCCCCTGGTCTCAGATTTTAAGACTCCGGTATTCTAGCCATAAGAGCAGGACTCAACCATGTTCTGCTAAGGGCCATAAAACCTGGGACAAAAATGAAAGCTATGGAAAACTTTAGTTGCAGGTATCTTTGCTTCTAATGCCAATAGAGCTTCTTGGGACAACTGAAAGACAAGGCTACATATAAAGGCTTTTTGACTTCCATAAAGAAAGACATTAAATAAGTCCATGCCAAGCCAGCCCTTCTGATAGGTGAGCAGAGAACCAAGTCAGAGCCCCCAGAATAGACACTGGATGTCTACCACTGCAGTTTTCACTTCCACATGACCCAGAGTTGCACTTCCAGGTAGGCCTGGTGGTTACTGAAAGTGACCCAAGGTGGTGAGGCTGTTAGTCCAGGTTCTCCATTAACTTTGGCCCCACCTGTAACCATCGTTAGGTTAGGAGAGGAACTTCAAGTACAGACTTCACCCAGAATGAAACTAGCTCAAGGCAAGAAATTCTTAGTAACACCATCACCTCCTCTTTCATACAGACTCAGGGTCCAGTCTCTGGGTCAAAGTCCCTTTCATTCCCTTATGTGCCTTCCCAGTGGTCCTCTGTCCTTAGTCTCTGGATAACGGAAACAATTACATGGAACTCGGTAGCTCACTCAAAATGTGCATGTTTTCTTTCATATCAAAAAGATCTAGACTTCTGGAGGGTTATAGAACTAAAAGCCAGAGAATCTTACGGTGGTCGAAACTGGTCAAATGCCATAAGCTAAAAATCTTTCAGGGTTTTCTCTCCAGAGAAAACAGAAACCAGGCAATTTTCAGCTTTTTTATCTGTCCTATATCTATCCAAACAAATACGCTGGAGAGAAGAAGACATAAGCACTTAATCATGAGAAACATCTTTGACAAAGAAAGATCATAATAGGAACTGAGCAGGAAAAGAGAGCATGAGGGAGGGGGGCAGGGGAATAAAATAGGATGACAGGAAGAATGAATTACTTCCCTCTTGGTCAGTCATTAAATTCCACCCAGGCTAGTGGTGAAGAAAAGTCATTCCCACATCATAAATAGGAACAGAGCAGTCCTTTTGCACCTTCAAATTTTAGCCAAGCATCCATATCACAAACCTTCCTTCAATGTTTACAGGAAGAAGGGAGTGTTATAAAATATATTCTCCTGAATAAATCTTAGATAGTTTCAGCTGTAAGATTGTTAAAATTAAAAGAAACAAGTGGTTGAGCAATTGAAGATTATCCATGCTAACTGGCAAAGGAGAGGATGGCTAGGTATGAGTCACTTTGAAAATACTGAGTCTAGTTTCCTGAATGCAGTATTATTCATTAATTATTCCTTGCTGCCTGCCTGCCTGCCTGCCTTCCTTCCTTCCTTCCTTCCTTCCTTCCTTCCTCCCTCCCTTCCTTCCTTTCCTCATTGTGCTTTAAGTAGTTCACAGCTTCATGGGAGAGAGGTACCTAGTACACAAATAGCTGCATTAAAATGGGAACAGTGGTAACAGTCACAGAGCGGGCCTGTTAAGACACCCCTACCCCTTGGCAAGTTCAAAAAGGGCAGAAACTGAGGTTGAAGCAGCTGAGAAGTTATCATTATCATTCAACTCCAATTTTACCTAATTTGATTTCTTAAATTCTCTCCCCTGAAGCCCAGGAAGGATATAAAACCAAATCTGGTGGCAGGTATGAGAAGGAGCTCAGGACATGAGCAGGACCTGGGTAGCAGGGTTGGATTCCTTGGTGGGGAGAACAGGTACTGCCTTGCTCATGGGCATGACAACCAAAAGAGCAGTCGCTGTCATTTATTTAACGTGGACTATGTCCTCCGCATTTACTTACCTGCCAAAGGGGATGACCTTGCCAATTTGCCTTTTGTAAGTGAGAAGACAGAATCTGAGAAGTTCAGTAGCAGCCCAAGAACACCTACCTTGGGATGGGGTGGGATGGGGTGAGATGGGGTGGGATGGGATGGGATGGGATGGGATGGGGTGGGAAGGGCTGGTGTGGGGCAGGATGGGATGGGATGGGGTGGGATGGGAAAGGCTGGGATGGGGTAGGATGGGGTGATGGGATGGGGTGGGGTGGGATGGGGTGATGGGATAGGATGGGGTGAGGTGAGATGGGATGGGATGGGGTGGGATGGGGCGATGGGATGGGGTGAGGTGGGATGGGCCAGCGTGGTGTGGGCTGGGATGGAATGGGATGGGGTGGGATGCAGTAGGATGGGGTAGGATGGAGTGAGGTGGGATGGGATGGCATGGGATGGGATGAGGTGGGGCAGACTGTACTGGAGGGAGTTCTAGGGGACCGGGATGGGCAGTGCAAAAGCACAAGGGTAAGGAACGCACGAGCTGGCTCAGGTTGCCCGGATTTCAGAGCCACGAACAGAGCAACAGATCAATGAGGTCAGGGGTCAGCTGGCCCTCATGCCGTGGGAGCCTTGATGCTCCCTAGCTTGCATGCACCCATCAGGACTTCTTCATACAGATATGTAAGAGTAAGAGTAAGGTACAGGAACGGTTGTCTCATCTTTCTTGAGAATGCAGCACAAGTTGTTTTTTGTCTTCAAATATTGCAAACAGCAAGACAAGATCACGAGTTGCCTTAGTCAGAACCAACGTGGAGGTGGCTCAGAGATCATTTGATGCCACCATCAGCAAAGCCTGAACAGGATACCTGAGGCCCAGGGACTCAATGGAGCCTCAGAGCTGAGAGTCAGATCAGAGCTGGGATTGGGGCAGCCTGGGTCTAAACGGAGCACCTGCTGCTCAGGGCAGCCTGTCAAATGGGGAGCCATTGGCCCTTCCAAAGGGCCATGAAATGGGAAACCCAATCTAGGCTTTCAAAGGTAGGGAAAAAACTCACAGCAGGGCAAACCAACCACGAAAGCCCTTCTGTGCAATGGGCTCAGGAAGCCGTCCTCCTGGGTCACCGACAGGACATCCTCTGCTGCCTTCAGGGGTGACAGGAGCTCAGGTCAAACACAACTTAGGATCACACCTTCTTCAAAGTCAACCCCATGCCCTGTAGACATCATTCACAACACAGGCCTACGGCCCCTCTCCACAGGCAGCCCACATGCCGGCAGGCCGGCAACTGGCTGGAGACACAAGCCGGGTGGACTCTGCGGGAAGGAAGGTGTTGAGGAAGTTTAAGAACGGGCCTCCCTCCCAAAAAGAGCTAACGTGTGGGGTCCCAGTGGGGGCCCGGACTGCCCAGGAAACCACTTAGTGACTGTAATATCCTGGGCAGTCAGAATTCTCTTACCTTAGGCAAACTCCTTGTCAGAAAATCTCTTCTTAGAATCAAAGAATCACAGGATTTTTGAGCTGAAAAAGTCTTTCGTCTTTGTCTTGTGTAGTTGTAGTTGCTCACCTCAAACAGTGCTGAGGGGAATTAAGGACTCCTGAAAAAAAAAAAAAAAAGAGACAAATATGACCCGACAGGGTGCCTAGGCAAATTTGCTTAACTAAAGGATCCCTGTGAATAACACCTACTAGGCAAAGAAAGGCATGTTCCATCGGAAGACACCGACAGCATCTTTGGTTAGGAATCAGCCAGCCCCCGCCAGCCTCCAAATGCTAGCCACGCAGCCTGCCTCGGGAATGCGGGAGGTCCACAGGCCATGCCTTCTCCAGCAAAGCCAGGAGACCAGAAGCCCCTCAAGGGGGTGTTGAGCCAGAGGCCTGAGGCCTTGCAGATCTGACGCTCCAGAACTGAGGGGTCTCCTCCTTGCCCCCCACTACAGGGAATGGAAATGTGAGGTCCTGGAACCCAGTTCGATCCAACCTAATTCCTTCAGGCCCAACCAGGGTCCAAGCTTCAAGGCTAGGCCTGCGGGGTCAAACACAGACATTTCCTGCCCAGGAGGTTCCTGTGAGCCAGTGGGACACCTCAAGACAGCGTGGGGAGGGGCTCTGACCGGAGTCCTCCTGGCCCTGCTCTCCTCAAGGGACTTGGTCCAGCACCTCATACTTGGCCACTGCTGTTTTCCAGGCCTTGCACACACCTTGTCCACATGATCAGTGCTTGGAACCGAACCAGGTCTGGGCAGGTCACACCGAGGGCTGATCAATAGGCTGCCCAAGCACATCTGTCCATCTGCTCTGCTTTGCAAGCCACTAACAGGCCATGAATGCTGACTCAGTGCCCTAGCTCAGGGAGGCGAGCAGGCAGAAGAATGGAGGGGTCAGGATTCCCAGCTGCTCAGAGGCAGAGTGTGAGAAGGAGACGCTAAGAAGCTCCCAGGTCCCAAATTCCTGTCACTGTCACTGGAAAGACAATGATGCCATTGAGAAAGATGTGTGGAGGGCAACTTGAGGAGCTGTTTATTGAAGAACTGCTGTGATGGCCGCATAGCACCAGCAGCAGGTATGAGCTGAAGGGCCTGCCACCCTCCCCAGGACCACCTGTCCTGCTACCTAAGCTTGAGTGGCCCGGGGCATTGTTCTGGAACGATTCTGGAGCACAGACATCAGCACGTTCACGTACGTTCCATCACAGACTCCATGTAACAAATCTCAGGTCCCAGTTACCAACTGAGGAGAAGGAGAATCAGGCTTCTGGGAGGCTCCAGGGACTTCAAGGGGTACAAGACTATTCTGAGGCTAAAACAACTGCAGATTCTAAGACGGAAACCGATACTGTGCACATTAAAAAAAATATGGAGGGAAAAGAAAGTTCCCTTTCTTTGCAGGCAAAACAGAAAGCTGTGCACGTTAGTTCTGAAGCGCACCTGTTTCTGTGCACAGTCTTGCCTTCATGGGATTTCTAATCCAAAGGAAAGGTACACTGAAGCCTAGCATATGCAACTCACAATGAGGTAGCCGTGGTTTAAAGGCCACTGGTATCCCCAGGCAGCTCAGTGAGTGAGTGAGCCGCGTCTGTCTGGGATTCCAGGTCTTTGAGTTGACTGGACCCCGCAGGCCAAGCCCTGGTGCTTGGACCCTGGCTAGGCCTGAAGAAATTGGGTTGGATGCAACTGAGTCCAGGACCTCACATCTCCATTCCCCATAGTGGGGGCAGCGGGGAGACACCTGGCTCTGGAGCTTCAGAGCTGCAAGGCTTCAGGCCTGCGGCTTAGCACCCCCACGAGGGGCTTCTGGCCTCCTGGCTCCGCTGGAGAAGGCACTGCCTGTGGACCTCCTTTGTCTCACCCTCCTTTGGGTTCCCATGATAGGTAGCCTGTATTAGATGCTCAAAACTATTTGCCAATTTTTAAAAATTCCTGGAAAATACTGAAGACACCCGGAATGAAGCGACCTGACAAATTGGAAGTTTCTCTACAAGAAATTCACATTTGCAAAGTGAAGAGGCTCTCGGTTGAAACAGGCTCACTGCTGTGAACGTGGAAATGCGAAGTGAAGGCTTTCTTTGGAAATCACTTTGTACGCTGCCAACACCTTCCCGTGCTTTTGCTCCAACAGCTGATCCACAGAAAAAGCAGGGTGACAACCTCATTGTTCCTGGGTGACCAGCCTGCCTGTGGGGCGGCCTTTCTTTGAGAAGCCATGGAATATAAGGCATGGGCCTTTGTCAGAAGCTCCCAACAGAACCAACCTTCCAGAAACAGAAACACTCCCACAGCTCCCTTCCCCCTCTGCAGGCTAAGAGCTCAGACCACAGCCTTCTGAGGGTCTCCAGCTGCCAGGTCTGTTTGAGGGGAAGTTGATGAGGTCAGGCAGGAGAGAAGGAAAAAGGGGGAGCCACAGGGAAGCTGGGCTTGGGAGCTTCAGAGCCTCTTGCTGCTTCTCAGAGATCACCTGCCCTTCACCTACCTCCTGCCCAGCACCTTACACAGAGGACCTCCCTGAGGCTGCTCCTCCAGGCTCACATCAATGGCAGGAATGAAATGCAGAGGAAGGCTTCCTGTGCAAATGCCTCCCAGAGGAGTAACTGGCCTAAACTCTCCCAAAAGCACGAATAGCTGATCTCTCTAAGGCAAAGATTGATGGGAGAATAGGGAACAGGCGAATGTGGGTAGCTCACCGGGGGCACAGAAGAGGCAGCATTGCCACCTCATAATTCTGTCTCAGGCCAGTCCCAGGGAACCCACGGGGAAGGTCAGCTACACAGCCGCAACACCAGTGGGCGGGCTGAGCTCCCAGGTCTGGCTGTCTCGGCATGGCCAGCCGGCCCCAGAGTTCCCTTGTCATTTTGTCTTTTAGGGAGGCCACACCGAATCACCAACCCAAGGTGTTATTGGGATGAGTCTATAGCGCAGGTCCTCATTCCTCCTGCCTGCTTCTATGTAGCGTGTGGCTCCGGGCAAGTCACACCATCGCCGTGGGCCTCAGGTTTGTGAGGCTCTGTAAGGCTTCACTGTTGAAAGGAGCCCTTCATTCCAGGGAGAAATCCTGGTATTCCCAGAATCACAACAGCTTTCCCAAAAGACCATTAATTCATGTCCCACCTGGTCCCGACAACCCCATGAGGGGTTACTGCTGTCCTCGTGAGAATGAGGACAATTTCTGGAATGCCAGTCTAGAGACAGGTGAAGAAGTCCGCCTAGGCTGGGCAGCAGCTGCAAAGTAGAGGTTTGTAAAACACGAATCCTTTCTACTGCTTCCCCTCCTCTATCCTACTCCCCTTTCCCTTCTGTTCCTTTCCCTTCTCTCCCCTTCTTTTTTCTTCCGTTCCTCCTTCTTTCCTTCCACCTCCCTTTCGCTATTCTGCCTTTAATCCTACAGAAGATTCCCCATGATTTCCATACGGAATGTTCTGTGTTTCTAACACACTGAGGCTGAAGCCACACAGAAATTGAGCTATGAGGCTGGGCACAGTGGCTCACACCTGTAATCCCAGCACTTTGAGAGCCTGAGACAGGCAGATCACCTGAGGTTAGGAGTTCGAGACCAGCCTGGTCGACATGGTGAAACCCCATCTCTAATAAAACTACAAAAAGTAGCCAGGCATGGTGGCACACATCTGTAATCCCAGCTACTGAGGAGGCAGAGGCAGGAGAATCACTTGAACCCAGGAGGCAGAGGCTGCAGTGAGCCAAGTGCCGTTGCTCTCCAGCCTGAGTAACAGAGCAAGACTCTGTCACCAAAAGAAAAAGAAAGAACTTGAACTATAAGCTGCTAGCTCAAGTGTACACCTTGTACTACAAAAGGGAAAGGCTTCTTTAAACTAACAAGAAGAAAGACAAGGCAATGCGATTGCTCATTCAAGCGTGCAAGAGCTTTACTGTGTAAGCTGTCCACCTGAAGGGTCTGCAGCTCCCATTCCGGAAGAAACACCCGTCCAGGCCATCCCTTCCTCAGAGCATCCCATCAGAGCCTAATAGGGAAATTCTCATTATAGTTTATTTAGGGAAAAAAACATAATTCAACGCATGTCCCTGCAAAACCGTACAGTATAACAGGACATTAAAGTGACTTTTGCTCTGGCACAGAGAAGAACTGAGTGAAACGATCTCTGGATTCTGAAAGCCCAATTGTCCTGGGCTGCCACTTAGGTTGGCGTGCTCGCATTAATGTTCCACAGCAACATATAGTCCGTGAGCAACCACAGGACTTTTATTGTCTGCCTTCCTAAATCTGTCCTGCTGTAACTTAAAAAAGAAGTTACAGCATCTCTATAACACTATTTGGTTTTAACTAGGTTGCTAAATGTGTTTGCTGAAGTCAGCTATAAGGCGTTAAGCATTTCAGTGGTACAGGGTGTCAGAGATAAATTCTGCAGTCAGTGTGTGGCACTGGATGAGATTTATTTTGCAAACTTTGCCAACCCCAAAAAGGAGATTATACGTTTTGGGAGATAGGGCACCATCCTGTTAGTGAAGTTCATTTAGATGTATTTCTTATGCCAAAGGGCATTAAGTCTCTCTATAAATATTAACAGAATTGCATTGCAAAGTATAAGTCCCAAATGGGGGTGTCATTTGGCAGACCGTGCCCCCCAGGTATGGACTGTGCCATCACCGGGGAGAACTGGCTTCTCTCTCCTGTATGGCATCAATTATAAGCTTTCATTCTTCCGAGAGAATTAGAAAACATCTGGAGTCAGCACTTCCACAATCTTGGTTTTGTTTCTAAGAGTAGCTGCATTATTTGCTGGCAATTAGGATGTTCAGATACTAAATCAACGATTTTCTCCATGGCCCATGACTTATGTTTGTAATATCATAGACACAGCAAGAGTGCCATGCCCTTACAGCTCTTTAAAAAATAACCAAAAAGTGAATCTATTAATTTTATTTCTAAAAATTATTTTATTTAAACCAGTGGTTTAAATAAACTGGGGGCAATTTTGCACCTCCTTCCCAGAAACATTTGTCAATGTTACTTTTTGTGTCACATCTTGGGGGCATGTATTGGCATGGATACAAGCCACTGGATAAGGCCAGGGATGCTGCTGGACATTCTGCAATGCACAGCACACCCCAGGCAGGAATCATTCAGCCCAGGCTGTCCACAGGGCCAAGGTGAACAGACCTGGCAGAAACCTACTACAAATTCTCTTTCTTGTAGAAACAAGAGGCAGATAATTCTCTGTGCATGAGTGTTGAGTGTTTCCAATATACCAGCACTTTGCTGAGCTTGTCTTATTTAATCCTGTCTCCATCAGAAGCAGTCTTTTCTGATATGACCTGATAATTGTGTTGTATAAAGTCCTAGTATGATCAAAAATGGCCAAAGTTCTCAGTATCTCTACCTCCAACCCCAAATTTCTCTCCCGCATCTCACTTAACTTCCCGGTGGCACTCAACACTGTGGACCACATTTCCCTCTGAGAAACCCTCTTTTACTCTGTCCAGCGGCTACCTCACTGGCCTGGCCTTGTCTGCAGCCTTCACTGATCTTCTCCAAGCCAGTCAGTGCTGCAGCGACTCAAGGTTCAAGCCCAGGTCCTCTTCTATAGGGCCTCTCAAAGGCAACTCAGCAAACACCCAACACTTAACCCAAACTCCTAATCTCCCTCTCTGAATCCTTGTCCTCTTCCAGGTCTCCCAGGTTTGGCCAGGGGTGGCCCCATTGGCCCCACATTTATCCACTTCTGGAGTCGGAGCTCACAGGTCTTTTTTACCCCTCACTTTCCGGCTGCCCATAATCCAACCATGAACCAGTCCTGAGCTGGACTTCCAAACATCTTCAAATCCATCCACTTCTCTCCAATCCTAGACCACCACCTTTGCACAAGTTACCATTACCTCTAACCTAGATAGCTGAGGAGACTCTTGCCAGATGTGCCTGCCTCCCCTCAGCTCTCTCTTACCTGCGGCCACAGTGATTCTACCAACCATGCATCACATCACGCTGTCTCGTCCTCACCCAGCCTACCTACACACATACACACACACACACGTACATGCACACACACACACATGTGCATGCATACACACATGCATGCATGCACATACATGTACACACATATACATGCACACACGTACATGCACATACACACATCTTGAAGCCTGTCACTGGCTTTCTGTAGCTCTTAAAACACAACTTCTGGGCTGGGCGCGGTGGCTCAAGCCTGTAATCCCAGCACTTTGGGAGGCCGAGGCGGGCGGATCACGAGGTCAGGAGATCGAGACCATCCTGGCTAACACGGTGAAACCCCGTCTCTACTAAAAAAATACAAAAAAAAAAAGCTAGCCGGGTGAGGTGGCGGGCGCCTGTAGTCCCAGCTACTCCGGAGGCTGAGGCAGGAGAATGGCGTGAACCCGGGAGGCGGAGCTTGCAGTGAGCTGAGATCCAGCCACTGCACTCCAGCCCGGGCGACAGAGCGAGACTCCGTCTCAAAAAAAAAAAAAAAACACAACTTCTGAACTTGACCTACATGACCCTGTGCATTCTGGTCCCTGGTCCCTGCCACTTACTCTGCCCTTCAGACACACTGGCCTCGCATCCCCCATCTTCCCCCTCTGACCACAGGACTTCTGTCGAGGCTCCTCTCTCGGCTGAGATCACCTTTTCCTGACCACTTTCCCCCTTAACTCATATCTGTCCTCCAGATCTCGGTTCAGCATCATTTCCTCCTGGAAGCTCTCCTGCTCTCCCAACCGGATCCCTGTGGCAGCCTCTCAGAGCGTCATGCTCTGACCCTCTGAAGCTCTCAGCAGCTGCAATTTGGTCTGTTTTCTGTGTATCGTTGTTTGGTTGTTCTCTCTCTCCCAGACTTGATTATGAGCAACTTGAGGACAGGGAAACTGAGGCCTTAGAGACACTAAAGAACTTGACCAAGGCAAATGAGTACACACAGTGGCCCTCTGACCCTTCGGTCCACTGTTCCTTACCCACTGACTATTGATGTTGAGGAATTGCAGTGAAACATGAGTAAATATCTAAACTCTGGTTTAATCTCAATGTCACCTAAATAACAATAGGATAGATCTTTTAAATAGGATGGATGGATGAATGGATGAATGAACAAAGACTTGCGCTTTCCATTTGCCCTCTTCAGACACTTAGTTGACTTTTACAGTTTGCAAAATGTAAGAATCGGCTACCTAGGGAGACACATGCCCACTTTCACCATTTTTATTCTGATTAAGGGTTGAGTCACACCTCTCAGCGCCATACTACTTAATGCATGTTCTTCCATCTCAGTCAGTAGCAAGAAGGACCACTTCTGCGTCCATATCTTTTTGCAACATTCACCATTTGTTTCTAAGTAAGGAAGCCACTCGGCTGTTAGTGTCCAGCACACTTCTTGTTTAAGATCATCCTGACTACCACAAAGGCCTTTTTGTTGTATCAGCTTCACTACAAGGAGAAATGCTTTTAAAATAAACCGTGGAGTATCCCTTAATAAAGGAGTAATTGGCAGTCAGTAATTCTGCTATACCTGAGGAACACTGAAATAAATCATGGTTAAATCAAGTTGTTTCCATAAAGGAAAAGTGTAAAACCCTGGAAATATCTGTGTAGTATAGAAATAGAATGAGAGGGAAACACAACTCTCAAAATAGAGCCTGTAGGAAAGTTCATCAAGGCAGATGCTCAAGAAAACGTAAACTTTATGGTTTCAAAAGGACAGCAACATGCATCAACTGTCCAGTGAGCCTGCCCAAAATACAACCACAGCTCCTCGTAAAGTGGTGAGTTAATAAATAGGTGGCTTTGTTCTAATTTTCCATCTCTAAATTTAGATTCATTGCAGTGTACAGCTCAAGGTCTTAAAATGCATACCAGGGAGTTTGTACTAAATTCCAAATTGACTTTATTCATGTTGTTCTTCACTTAAAAATGTGAGATGCATTTTGCACAGCCCATGAATTACAGCTACCTGTTGGGATGGGAATGGGTTTTTAGTTTTTCATTTCTGGGACCACCATTGGATGGTGTCTGACAGCTTTAAAAGACAACACAGAGCTGGCAGCGGCAGGTGGGGGGGTGGGTGCGGGAGTGCTGATGCCTCCTGGCACCACAAGGCGATGGGCTCCATGGCCTTGCACCAGAACCAGTGTGAGCCCTGGGCTCTGCCGGGTGGGAGTTGGCAGACTCTGAAGACAGGCACCAGTTAAGCCCTTGTTCTGCTCATTGCTCACAGGTCTCCTCTCTCCTCCTTTCTTCCCCTGCCTTCTGCACTCGGCCCATGGGAGCAAGACTGGGCAGCCCAGTCCTTCTCTCAACCAGAGCCATGCAGACTCAAACCAGAAGCCCAGCTCTGACTGGCTTCCCTTCCCCAGGCACCACATCTCCATCTGCAAAAGGACATTGCACTGCTGGCCTTGCGAGGCTTCATGAAGCCTCATGAAGGGAGGGACGCAAATGTGGTACCGTCGACCATCCACATTGATTCACGTCCCCACCGCCTGCCTCCCTGATGCGAAATTCACCTGAGTTGTTCTTATGACCATTTCCTGAATTATCACCTGCGTAGACCAAAGCTCTCCTCTCATCCATTCTTCCCCTTCTTCTCCCACAACCTCATGACCAAGTCTGCTTCTGCCTTCTGTATACTTTGGAGTCTTATTTAGCTTCTAACACTTCTGGACCAGAATCACAGCTGGTACAGTGTCCACTATGCCTAGATGGCAAAGAGGCAGAAATCATCAGAATCAGCTCCCCACAAAATAACTTCCAAAGGCAGCACTCACCGAATGCTACTTGCGTAGGTCATCTCCTACAAAGTTCTGCAGGCAAATTACAATTTGTTTTAAAGGCAGTGTTTCTGCTACTGAATCACACTATCTCAGGCAGTCACAGAAAAGACCTGGGCAAACACAGACATGGAACGTCATACAAGGATGGAGCTGGGGGAAGGAGAAGCATTGTTCGGCTGGGGCAGTCCACTTTTCCCAGTCCAGGCTGCAGTACCCGTGAAGTCACTGCTGTCCTCGCATTATAATAGACTGGTTCCCAGAGGCACGGGCAGAAGGTGAAAGGCCCAGGATGGGAAGAGGAGAGACCATTAGGAGCGGAGAATGAAGATGGGAAGAGGCAAACCAAACACAGTCCCAGAGCTCGGTTTTACTACACAGCTGCCCTGAGCCCACCCCTCACCCCAACTGCCCAGGCAGCCCACTCTAAAAGGTAATGGTTCAGGCTGGGGAGGACAGCTGTGGCTCAGCAGTTAGGGGCAAGGACAGGCCAAGGCACCTTGATTTTTCACTTTGGTACCTGTGATTGGAGCTATTTCTTTCCCTTTTTGGAACACTGAACGATGCCATCAGTGAAACTTCAAATGACAGGCACATCCCAGTTCACCAAAAGATTATCCTGCTCACCAGCCTGATTATTTGCCACTCATTAAGGAGGGTTGAATTCACTTGCTAGGAATGATGGTTGTAAGGACCCCCCAGCCACATAGAATTCAAAATTCCAGCAACAATCCCAGTATAGGCACACAGGGGGAAGGCCCCTGAGGATGCTGGCGCATGCCCACCCTGTGTCTGCCAGCGTCTCCCTGCACCAGGCCTTCAGGGAGGAAGCAAGCAGGCAACCTCCCCAGCACCATTCCTAAATTGGGGCCTGGAAAGCAGTGGCCCCTGGCTGCCCCAATGGCTTGACTCCAGAACTACACCCTAACAGGGCCCCTTTTAGGCCGCTCTGTCGTGGAGGTACACCGCATGCACAGCCTGGCATGGCGGGGCCTCAGGAGCTCCGAGGGTCTCACACCATACAGCTCAGCCATTCCTGTGAAAAAGAATGCGCAGACCCCAGGTGTTGGTACAAAGAGGAGGGTATTGTCTTTTGCAACAACAAAACATCCACAATGCAATCATCTCCCAACCCCAACGCCAGAACCCCTGCGGCAAGCTGGCCAGGTGAGGTGGGCTGCTCCAGGTGGCTGAGAGCACCTCTGAAGCTGCAGCACAGCTGGAGAGGGGTGGCCTTGGCCCCAGCATGATGCATTTGCTCTGCAGGAAGAGGCACTGGAGCTGAGTCCCCTGAATGATGCAGTTCACTTCTCCCCTGCCTCTCACAGGCACAATTTGATATATTTTTCAGAAACCATTAAAAAGCTTAAGCTCATTAAAGTAAATGTTGCCCCACCTGCCCTCTCCACCCAGGTGCCTGGTCATGTGCCAACTGGCAACTGTCAATGATAACTGCACCGATTCACCAGGGATCATTCTACCAGCTCCCCGTGCCTCTCGACTCTTCTCCTGGAGGTAAATGGCATGGCTGCCTGGAAGTCCCTGGAGCGTCAGCAGGTTTTTGGAATGGGCAGCCTCTAGTTTTGAATTCATTTATAGCAAAGTCCCAGAATGGTGGGGGCAGACATCTGGGGCCTCTGCTCCACCTCCACCAGTTGGAAACTTGATCTCAACGTTCCTTTCTAATCCACATTCTGCCCTGACCTTCAGTTCAGATATCATCTACTTAGAGTAGATGGAGAGAAATAAAATGGCCAATGACTGTTGACTTGTCATTGGGCATCTAATGCAAAACACCACGTGCCCTTCCACGGAGACCAACCCTGGCTCGTCACTTTGGAAGCAACCCGAAATCAGCGAGCAACTTGCCTTAACCCTAGTACCTGGCACCCCTGATGACAGAACTCAAGAGGGAAAAAGAAAAACATAAGAAATAACCAACAGGGTGAAGTAACTACAGCCCTAAACACTTCAAAAGTAAATGATCTGGGCATTACTGTTCAAGGGAAGACCATACAAGTTTAACAATGTTCATGGAATCAGAAAGCTGCTTTGCACTACCAATGTGTCTGGGTTCTTGAACATGACTGAGGTCTGTGTCACCACCCAATCTCATGTGGAATTGTAATCCCCAGTGTAGCAGATGGGGCCTGGTGGGAGGTGATTGGCTCACGGGGCAGATTTCTCCCTTTGGTGCTGTTCTAATGACAAAGCCCTCAAGAGAACTGGTTATTTTAAAGTCTATTCATTCTGCTCCAGCCACGTAGCTCACAGTTCTGGAGGCTGTACAGGATGCAGAGTGGCTTCTGCTTCTGGGGCGGCTTCAGGAACCTTTCAATCATGGTGGAAGCCTCCCCAGAGACCGAGCCACTATGCATCCTGCACAACCTGCAGAACTGTGAGCCGGTTAATCCTCTTCTTTATAAGTCTCAGGTATTTCTTTAGAGCGGGACAAGAATGGACTAGTACATCCTTCAATTAAAATCACGGTGTGAAAGAGAAATGGCCGTCTGTTGAGGACTGCTTTGCATAGTTTGGTCAATCATGTCTGAAAGCTGGCCAACGAGAAGAAAAGGAGATCAACTCTCTCTTGTAGTTAATTTCCACACTACAAATTCACTGCATTCATTCCACTCATTGTCCATTGTTCTAAAACTGCATCTATTCTTCCGATCTGATTTTGCTGGTTTTATCAGTTCCTCTTACTTTTCCCTTTCCTTTTCTTTCTTAAGGATTTCCATCATTACTTTCAATCCTAACCATCCTCCCTCTGAGGAACAGTGTAAGCAGGTGGGGCAGTGAAGGTCAGTATGTGCCTGTTCCACCTGGGGCTCCCAAAAATATTGTCTCTGATTAGGGACTGTTTTTTTTTCTTTTTTAACTTGTGTTTGAGCCACTGTGCTTGCCCAGTTTCTGAAATTGTCCTGTGAGGCTCAGCTGTCTACCATCCTTCCAGCCTCATGAGCCACATAGCTCACTGTCTCAAGAGGGGCTCTGGGAAGTCCCAAAGCCTTCCCAGGCCCTGCCCCAAGGCCTGTCCCTCGCTGCTGGCCCTGACATGCCAGCCAGCTCTGCTCTCCCCATCCCCAGCACCAGCCAGCCAGGCTCTGGGATGCCTGTCTGGCCACATTCCAAGACAACCTGATAGTCTTTCCTCTCTGCCTGTTCTCTCCACCTGTCCTCACACACTCATCTCTCCTCCTCTGACCTCCACTATCTTTTCCATGGCAATTAGAAGTCAAAACAGACAAGATAGAAAAGATATGCTGACCGTCACTCATCCACTCCCTCCCTCTTTGTATATCACCTACGGCCAGCATGCTGGATAAATTTCTGGCGCATGTGCAATTTGGAGAAATTCCAGAGGTCTGCCCTCCTTGTCTCCCTGGGTCATAGGGAGGTAAATGGCACGGAGCTGGCTATGGTCCCCACTTTACAAATGAGGAAATTACTTCTCAAGGGCACTGAAGTCATTTTTTCATTTATAAAGTGGGGACCATAGCCACTTGACTATGGTTCTGACTCAAGCAGGGCTACACAGCCAATAATTGGTCACTCAGGTGTCAGCTTCCAATTCCTCTAATCTATCAATGTCATCATGCCCCTCAGTTGCTGGCAAGTGAACATATGAAGTAAAGTAAGGCTTTAGCCCTTGAGGAACTTAGGCTTATAATGGGCTGAACAATAGATAGGTGAAGGTAAAATTTGGAAGCAGCAACAGAGAACAGACCATGATCAGGTGTCCAAGGAGTGGTGCCCACCACGAAGCATGGAAATGACAAGATGGCTGGGAATAGAAGGGGTCAGAGATGCAAACATGACAAAAGTAAGATGGGACCTGAGACTTAGCCTTGAAGGGCAGCAGTAACCAAATTGCTGAGAAGAATGACAGGAGTGAATTGGCAGGTAGCACAGTCTGGGGAAAGGCAGTAAGACAAGAGTAGGTAGAGTTTAATCAGAGAACAGGGAGAAACCAGGCTATGTAAAGGAGAGAGCCCCATCCATGAGCAGCAGTAACCAGGTTTGCTAGGCTGGCTGGGACATAGGCACTGAATGGCAGACTAAGGATCTGTCCCGGCCTTCCCATCTCGTTCTGTCTCCTTAGTAGGAATAACGTGCGCAGTTGTTCTGTTTTACAAATGCTACTCACATTGAATTTTTAAATATTTTCCTCCCCTATTTTTATTCTGTTGCCTGTTTTCTCTTGTTTCTAACATGAGTGAACCTCCACAATTTTAGAAACCTTAATGAATTTATTCACATGCATTTACCATCAATGTAAAGAAACTAATTCCCATCTTCTTGTATTAGCTTATAGTCAAACTAAGAGCTTCAGGCCTGAGAACAATCTTCCCTAAAAAGAGATGTACTTTCTCTTTTCTGCTGACAAAAACTACATAACTATCCTCTTTTCCTTTTCGCCCTTGCTGGTAGGCAGCTCAGAGATACATTTTGACTCAGCTGCAAAAATAAATTAATCCCCCCTGGTTGTCATATTTGCTTTGCCTCCTGTCTCCTTTATTTCCAGTGCCTTGTATGTTTATAAAGCTTATTGTCTCTATATCCTTTGTTGAAGTTCACCTCAAAGCCTTTGTGGAAAGAGGCAAAATAAATAAACATCAACCAACCAACAATATCACTTTCTGTTTCACTCAACTCTTTCCTTCATTCACTCAACAAGTATTCAGTGAGCCTTGACAATGTGCTAAATCTGTGCCTGGAGTTTAGGATTAAGAAAGAATGGTCTGAGTGCAGTGGCTTATGCCTGTAATCCCAGCACTTTGGGAGACCAAGGCAGGAGGATCACTTGAGGCCAGGAGTTCAAGTCTGGCCTGGGCAACATGGTGAAACCCCCTCTCTACTAAAAATGCCAAGAAAATTTAGCTGGGCATGGTGGTACATGCCTATAATCCCAGCTACTAGGGAAGCTGAGGCACAAAAATCATTTGAACCTGGGAGGCAGAGGTTGCAGTGAGCCAAGATCACACCACTGCACTCCAGCCTGGGCGACGGAGCGAGACTGTGTCTCAAAAAACAAACAACAAAATAAATATATGCATATATATTTTTCATAAGTCTTATTGCTTCTTCACTAAAGGAAGAAGATAAATTGATTTGGTTTCATTAAGTGAGGCATATGGGAGAATTTGCTACATAAGGAAGCAGGAAAAGGAGTCCATTTCCTGAAAGTTACTTTTTAGAAGCAGGCAGGCTTCTCTCACACATCTGAGACAACCTGGCATCCAGGCGTCCTGTGATCTTTCTAAATTTGGTCTCACCTAGATTTTATTAGAGAATTGACCTAAGCAATACACTTTAGGGTCTGTTTTTTTTTTTTTTTTTTTTTTTTTTTTTTTTTTTTTTTTGAGACGGAGTCTCGCTCTGCCACCCAGGCTGGAGTGCAGTGGCCGGATCTCAGCTCACTGCAAGCTCCGCCTCCCGGGTTTACGCCATTCTCCTGCCTCAGCCTCCCGAGTAGCTGGGACTACAGGCGCCCGCCTGGTCGCCCGGCTAGTTTTTTTTGTATTTTTAAGTAGAGACAGGGTTTCACCGTATTAGCCAGGATGGTCTCGATCTCCTGACCTCGTGATCCGCCCGTCTCGGCCTCCCAAAGTGCTGGGATTACAGGCTCGAGCCACCGCGCCCGGCCAGGGTCTGTTATTTTAACTGACAAATCAAAATTGTCTATGCCTTATATTTATATTTTATTTATATTTTTCACAATATCATATGTATATATTGTAAAATGGCTAAGTTGAGCTAGTTAACATATGCAATACTTCTCATTTTTGTGGTAAGAACTCACATACTTCTCATTTTCGTGTTAAGAACACTTAAATATGGCCTATTAGTAAGATAACATAGTTATTGTTTTATGTAAGAAGCTAAAATCCTCGGGCCGTGCGTGGTGGCTCCTGCCTGTAATAATAGCACTCTGGGAGGCCAAAGCAGGTGGATTGTCTGAGCTCAGGAGTTCAAAACCAGCCCCAGGGAACACAGTGAAACCCCATTTCTACTAAAATACAAAAAAAATTAGCCAGGAGTGGTGGCATCCGCCTGTAATCACAGCTACTTGGGAGGCTGAGGCAGGAGAATAACTTGAACCTGGGAGGGAGTTGTTACAGTGAGCCGAGATTGCACCATTGCACTCCAGCCTGGGTGACACAGCAAGACTCCATCTCGGGGGAAAAAAAAAAAAAGAAAAAAGACAAAGCTAAAATCACCAGTAAAGGAATCCTTGCTCCAAATTAGAAAATATTTTATTTAAAAATTATGCTTTAAAAAATCCCAGTTAAAATGATGCCATCACCACTGTCTACCCTCAACACACACGAATTAATTTTAAAAATAAAGCTTATTTCTAAATCCTTACACAAAAGAACCGATTTAAAATGACACGCAATTGGTAGCAGATCCGAACCACACAGAGCCTCAGCTTGGTGCTCTGCCTCCCCGGCCATGTGAGGACACAGCCCTCTTGGACTTCTAAACTGCCCCTCAGGAAGCAGAGCAGCATGGAAACAGCATGAAAACCAAGCCAGCCTTTCCATTCACCAGAGGTTTTCATTCCTATTCAATATACTGGACAAAGTCATCCACAGAGCAACTAAATTACTTCCTGATCTTTCTCAAAGTATTTCAGTTCTCAGGCAGACCCAGAGCATACAAAGTTGTGTCCAAAATCATCACTCTACCTCCAGGTTTCTCTGTAACCAGCAATTTACTAAAAGTACTTCCTGGGCCTCAAGGTAGGAACTTTATGAGCTTCAGATTCTGCAGCCTCCCAGTCTAACCAAAGTTACACATGATCATTAGTTTCATGTCTCAACTTGACTGGGCTACGAGATGCCCAGATAGTTGGTAAAACAGTATTTCTGGGGTGCCTGGGACAGCATTTCCAGAACAGATTAGCATTTGAATCAGTGTACTGAGTAAGGAACACCAACCCTCATCAATGTGAGTGTCATCATCTGTCCAATGAATAGAGTAAAAGGTGAAGGAAGGGTGAGTTCACTTCCTCTGCTTCAGCTGGAACATCCTTCTTCTCTCACCCCCTGACACTGGCATTTCTCGTTCTCTGGCCTTCAGACTTGCACTAAATTCCCCACCAGCTTTCATGGCTCTCCAGCTTATAAATGGCAGATCGTGGAACGTCTGGACCTCCACAACCCTGGGAGCCATTCACATTATGAACCTCCCCAAGTGTCTATCTCTATATGTCCTATAGGTTACGTTTCTCTTAGAGAACCCTGACTAATACTGTACACTTCCCAATGCCTGCTTCAATTCTCAAAAGAAAGCTGAATCTGATTTGTACAGTTTTATTAAATAAAGATCTCGATGACAATGTCAATTCAGGTGAATGGAACAGGTAAAACTGAGCCAAAATGCTGTGTGACACTGAAGTTCCAGAAAGATTTATAGCAAAAAGTTATTTTTTATTCTTTATTTATATTTATTTTCATTTATTTTATTTTTTAGTTGGAGTATTGCTCCCATTGCGCAGGCTAGGGTGCAGTGGCGCAATCTTGGCTCACTGCAACCTCCACCTCCTGGGTTCAAGTAATTCTCCTTCCTCAGCCTCCCAAATAGCTGGGATTACAGGCATGTGCCACCATGCCCGGCTAATGTTTTTGTATGTTTAGTAGAGACAGGGTTTCCCCATATTGACCAGGCTGGTCTCAAACTCCTGACCTCAGGTGATCCGCCCGCCTCAGCCTCTCAAAGTGCTGGGATTACAGGTGTGAGCCACTGCACCCGACCAGCACAAAGTTATTCTTACTCTGTTTTTCAATCCTACTCTATACCAAGCTGTAATGGGTATACATACATAGACTATAAAGCATTGAGACCCCTTGTTCATGTCCCACAGTGATGTCCAAGTTATCTTCAATATGCTATATTCATTGGTTAATGTGAGTACTTGGGGAGTTTCTAATATAACTTTTAATGTGTGTGAACAAATTGTCAATAAATCCCAGAATAGACTTTAAGAAGTCAGCATGATTTTTCCCTGCTAGATATCATCTTTAAAAAGGGTAGGAGAAAGTTGTCTGGAAAAAAAAAAATTCAGCATGTAAATTAATTTTAAAATGGGCATGGTAGTTTTACATTTTGAAGATAATAAGATTAACCAGAAGGAACTGAGAGAGAAAATTATCAAACCTGAATGGGGAAAAAATGCTTTAAAAAATATAGCTGTGAAGAGAGCTGAGTCATTTGTGAGAGAATTTTAAGGCCCTGCAAAAGTCCCGAACATGGTCACAAGTGGTTTACATAAATCCATGTGCCCTCTTCTTCGAGCCAATCAACTGCTCTCCAGCCCTGCGGCGAGTGGCATCGCTAGGATGAGTCGATGACACTGTCACACAGTAGAAAACACAGCCTCCTTTCATCTCGATGATGTGCTTTCTTGCAGCTTCATTCAACTGAACCAGAAATCACATCAGACAACAGGGAAGAGACATGGGATGACTTTTGACGTGAGATTGAGAGACAGGTGGGTGAGACTTCAAGAAAAATGACACAAAGATAAGAGACTTTCATATTCAAGGTGATCTTACTCTTCTGAAAACCTAAACATCAACGTCTTAGGGCTGGAAAGTAAAACTTCTAATGAATAGGATGTGAAAGTCGCCAGGCCGACTCCTTGCCTTTCGCCATGACACTAAATGAAAGCACAGAAAGTCCAACAGCGAAATGAATGTGTAAGATTTCTCAGACAAGATCTCTGAGGTCGCTCTAATACCCAAATGTTGTTAACAACAATAGAAAGCGCAATTTAAATATGTGATTGGGTGGTTTTTTAAAATACATTTGGGGCTCTTTTGAGAGTTCTGAAATTTCCATAGCAGCTGCGTACTTCAGACCTGGTGGCATTTGCGGAAACACTTATCAAATCCATACTTGGAGCCAAAGCTGCCTGGGTGAAAACAAATTTTTTCCCTATTGTTAAGTGAAAATTCCATGAGCAAAATATTCTTACATTGTGTCCAGTAGAAATATATCTTTACACTGAAAATATTACCCTAATGAGCTTCCTTGTAATGTTTACACTGGAAATAACAGAAACATGCAGGCCCTCTCTGTCTTTTTCTCTTCTATGACATTCTCCTCCACTTTGCTGAGAGAGTATGAGTAAGCTGGCAAAAAATCAACAGGGACAAAGGGAACTGCTGGCCTCTTGGTTCCAGGGGGCCCTTTCGATACCATCCTGCATCTGCAATCCACCACCGTTTCCTCCTCCATGATGTGGTGTTCTTTAAGGAATAGTTTAGAAGGGCCTGACTTAGAACTATGCCAATAGCTCTTGGCACCACTTATTTGCAGACTCTGGCCCAACTGGCTGAAATCAGTCTTTGCTAATTTATCAGTCAGCCTAGGTCTCAGCTGCAGTTTTCAGCTTTGATCAAAGCTGAAGCCCATATCCTCATAACATCATGTGTGAGCCTGGGTCTGGATCAGCAGTGGCTGGGAAGACCAAGGAGAAGCACAGAAGGGACCCGGAGCATGGCTGGGCCACCTGCTCCCCTCATTAGGATGGGATGACATAGTGTAGCTGATTGGCCCAGGGAGAAGGGGGTGTGGGCTGGGGATGGAACAGAGGATGGTTAGAGAGGGGCTCCCAGGAGGCTGGAATTCCATCTCACCGGCTGCCATCTATTAACCTTGACTAAAGACCTGGCACTGGCCTTGGCACTTACAGATGGTTAGAAACCCAGCCCTCAAGGACTCAGAGACCAGAGACTGCTAATTGTAATACACGTCAGACCTATAAATGCATGTATGGGGAAGAAATAATCAACCGTGGGACTACAGAGAAACAAAGAAATATCAGAAGGACAGACTACAAGGATAGCTTAGCTGCAAATTCACCCCAAAACAGAGAAAATTAGAGGAGAAAAAAGGTTCCAGGACCTTCTCTACTTTCAGTCAAATCCACTTATTAAGCACCTACTAATGCAACTATTTATTAAGCACCTTCTACATGCAAGGCATACAAATATTAATAGATAGAGTTCCAGCCCTCCAGGACTTCAAGACACAAACACAAACAACTGTGGAAAAGATTGCATAGTAATAAGATTTGCCTGTGCAAAGCACTGTGAGTGAGAGACCCTGTCCGGGGAAGGATCTGGAGAGCTTCCAGGAGAAGCTGCCATTCACAGTGAGCCTTCCAAGGTGAGTAGGGCTTCAACGTGCCAAGATGGGAGGTTAGCTTTGGCTCAACTCTTGGGAGCCTGAAAAGGTAACAATGCCAGGTGTAGAGCTTTCTTCCCTTTCCTGGAGGTTTGAAGGGGGAGGCTCACAGCCTGCAGGCAGCATGGCCTGCACTCTCTTATGAGATGTATCTCTTTGAGATACAGCTCCTTGCCCTGCAGAAAAGTGCAGCAGTTAACTGGGGCAGCAGTGAGACCCGGAATTCTGGGAGAGCACCGGGCAAAACAGAGGCGGACCCAACCCGGTGGCTCCTGCACCACAACTCCCCCGTGACTTTCAGTTCAGTTACAGGCTTCTCAACCTCCGTCTCTCGGTCCTCCTATAAATGACCCACACTGTGTCCCACCCACTGCTCTCCTTAACAGGCTGTGCAACCTCAGGCAACTGCTTGAACTGCTCTATCTCAAATTTGTCCTCTGTAAAATGGAGACCATTAAAACCAGAATCTCACAGGGCCCCACTGAAGAGTCCAGGGAGTAGTGCTTTGTACAGGATTTAGCCCAGAGCCAGCTCTCAGGAACTTTTGTTATATTTAAGGATCATTTTGTAACGACATGATCTCCACCACACCCACGACTTCACCATACCCCCACATCTGTGTCTGCAGCTCTCTTCTCTTTCCCCATGGCCTGCCCTAGAAGTCTGACAGCCTTATGGACACCACCCCAAAATTACAACAAACACCTCTGACTTTTCAGACTCCTCAAATTAATCGTCTTTCCTCAACCGTGCCTCCTTCTTCCTGGATCTCGGGGATGACGTCAGCACCCAGTTCTTCCACAAAAGAGAAGTCAGATGCCAGCACAGACTCATCCTCTCGTTTCATCCAATAAATAGATCTGATTTACTAGAACCCCTTGGCCGGAAAATCTCCTTCCCCTTCCCATCTGGGAATACCATCTGGGGACTCTTTCTCACCTGCCCAGCCCTGGTGCCCCCAGGCTGGGGTCCCCAGCATGTCTTGCACACGATGGCCAACACACATGTCTGATCATGTCCAAGTCCTGGTTAGAGCCTCCCTGGCTCTCCATGGCTTTCCGGATAAGGCCTGTGCTGCGGTCGGCACCTGAGGCCCTCCCGGTCTCTCCTGCTTTTCTAGCCAGGCCTCCATAAATGTCGGCCTCACGTTTAGTAAAGCATGGGTTCTCCACGAATAACTAGAATGGATGAATGAATGAACCTGCCACTTGGGGTCCTGAAAAAACTGTTCCTCTGGCCATTCTGAACTATTAATATTTCTAATTCCCTCGACATGGCACTCTTAAAGACAGGCTGTGCTTGCCGTGTATTCCCTAGGCATCAGCTTATTGCTGGTCTTCCCACTAATCTCAGAGTTTCCTAAAGTCAGGAATGATGTCATATTTGTCTAGGAGTCTCTGGGCACTGCCCGGTCTAACGCCACATTCTGTTAATGATTTATTAACCTGCGAAGGAATGAGCCACGTGCCAATTGTGTCATACAAACAACACAAGTGAAGGGAGACATCAGTGTGGCATCTCTTTTTCCTTTTGGCTTTATTTCCATAAGGCTTTCCAGTATATATGCCCCAATCTGTCTTAGGAGAAGAGAATAGACCTTGGGGGTTTTTTTCCCCTTCCTTTTTCTGCCAGACTCACTTCCTGCTGCATTGAGAGACTTTCGGAAGGTTCACCTTTCCCTCAAATTTCTCATGATGATGAAGAACTATAATTGCCACCGAATGGTCCAGTTTAGCACAGAGAAAGCCAACCAACAGTCACCAGCAGACTTTAAACGCTTGCGGTTGAAACAGCCAAGAAAAGTTCATTAAGCGCTGAGCAAGAAAAAGAGCAGGAAAATGAGACAGAACCGCTCCCTGGGGCATTGCAAAAGCAGGCCTTTGTGAGGAAACATTCCTGAAGGAATCTGGGGAAATGACATTATAAAACTGCAACAGACGGCAGGATAAGACAACGGGATCCCAAATAACTGCATGGCGCCACACCAATGCTCCTTGCGGAGGGAGAGCACATCACAGAGCCCTTGAGAGGCAGGCTGGAGAAGGCTGCCCCAGCACACCCGAACGTCAAGGTGGTTTCAAACTTCTTAATTGTTTCTTTTCCTTTCTTTCTTTCTTTCTTTTCTTTCTTTCTTTCTTTCTTTCTTTCTTTCTGTTTTGTTTTGGAGACACAGTCTCTCTCTGCTGCCCAGGCTGGAGTGTAGTGGTGCCATCTCAGCTCACTGCCATCTGCCTCCCTGGTTCAAGTAATTCTCATGCCTCAGCCTCCCAAGTAGCTGGGACTACAGGCACACCACCACGCTCAGCTAATTTTTGTATTATTAGTAGAGACAGAGTTTCACCAGGTTGCCCAGGCTGATCTCGAACTCCTGACCTCAAGCGATCCACCTGCCTCAGCCTCCCAAAATGCTGGAATTATAGGCGTGAGCCCCCACGTCCGGCCTAAACTGTTTCTTTAAAGACCATTTGTACTCCCCTTGCCTCAGCACTGAAGGGTATGAGAATTCAGGAAAGTATGCCTCCCTCCTCTCAGTTTGCAGTTGAAAACTGGTCAAGAGGAACCAGGTACATTTGGTTTTTTTCTAAAGAAGCCAAGGGTTAAAACCATGGCCACTATACCATGGACAGCTTCGAAATGAACAGAATTGTTTTCACACACAGGACCAGCCAGAGGTAAAGGTGCATTTTCAAAAAATGTGGTGTCAATGCAATGTGCAGAAACTGTGAGGGGCGGGGGAGGGGGACGTTAAGTATGATGGCCATATTGTGTATTGTCCACACGAGGTCATTTCTGAGAGCAAAAGGAGAAGTTACTACTTACAGGACCTGGACAACTCATTGCAAACCAGCACTACCCAGGCAAATAAGTGAGTTTGGCCAACCTCACTCTGAGTAATGTACTCCGTGAACAAATTGCTGAGGTGAGGAGGAGAAAGAATATCTGGGTTGTAGAGGCCAACACATACTTTTTTAAAAAATAAAGAAAGAGGCTCTCTCTGGACTTAGTACTTTGACTTTTTTCTGATGCAGTTTCAACCCAAATCACATAGGCATTTCTTATCAGCAAAAGCAGCCAATAAAATACAGAAGGACCGCGAGAGAGACGGGCCAGAGCTCTTGTGAAAGTCTTTCAACACACTGGCAGGCTTCTGCCAACAGGAAAACATTTAGCAAGAGGTGTGCAAGCTATTTGTAGACACAACCCAAAGATTCAAAGGTGGCTATGATCTGGCACACAACAGCACGTCCCCTTTAAAAATAAGCCCATAAAAGGGAAGCTTTGCTTCACGTGTCTAAGTGCAGGTGATTTTGAAAAAGTGAGAAACAGATATATTACCTGGGCAGTGGAAATGCCCACGTTCCTCCAACTTCAGAACTGGCTGAGCCCACAGCACTGACCTTACTGACTACTTCAAGGACAGGTGATTTGTGACAAGCCTTCTTCAAGTCTCCACCCCAATAAAATCACCTGGAAAAATCTGAAGTCAGGATCACTATAGTTAAAATCAAACAAAAGCCCAGCAGATAGTGCGAACAAACAGACAAACAACGAAAATCAAGAGCGTTTCCTTGCAGCAGGTTCTTCTGTTCAGTGGCCAAAATTTTACTCCTGGATTCTTCATTTTAAAAATAAATAAATAAGGCCAGGCACAGTGGCTCATGTCTGTAATCCCAACACTTTGGGAAGCTGAGCATGTGGATCTCTTGAGCTCAGGAGTTCAAGACCAGCCTGGGCGACATGTGAAAGCCCATCACTACAAAAACTTCAAAAGTAGCCAGGCATGGTGGTGTGCGCCTGCCTGGCTACCCAGGTACTCAGGAGGCTGAGGTGGGAGGATCGATGGAGCCCGGGAGGTCCAGGCTACATTAAGCCATGGTCACATAACTGCACTCCAGCCTGGGTGACACAGGGAGACCCTGCCTCAAAAAAATAAAAATAGATCGAAGTCCTCTTGACTCATCCTCAAATGCAAACCTGAAGGAGAAAGCAGGCTTCCCACCCATCTCAGATCTCCACTTGTGTGCAGCCACCTTGCAGTGATGCTCCTGGTGCTGGAACATAATGAGGGTTCATGAGGAAGACATTGTCAAAATCCTCAGAGAGGAGAGAAGGAGAGGCTGCCCCCCGGCACAGAGGCCAAGTTGCAAACTGACAGAGCCTAGCTGCGAGGCAGCCTAACAGGCACGCGGCACTGGGTGGGAACAACTCCTTCTGGGCTCAGCACATCTACTGGTCTTGAGCAAGTCCTTCATTCTCTGGAGACAAGCTGGGACTCGGCTCATCTCAGATGGAGACGCTGTGCAAAGAGCAGGTTGCTGAGCACACAGTGCCAGACAAGCCCACCAATTTTTAGCATTGTGTTAAAACATTGTGTGTTCTGTGGGTTCTGGGTGTGTGACCTGCAAAGAACATGGAAGCTCCTGGAATTCTGCTTTCTGTTGACTGTCCTCACGAAGTCTATTCACCCCGAAACATTGCCTACACCACTTGCCTTTCCCCAAGCGAAGTTCACATTTTGGCAAAGTAAACCTGTTCGTGTGAACTAAGGTTAAACTTCATTAACTTGGAATCGGCTGATTTGGAATCATTCACACTAGGCTGAAGTTTAACTTCACACCCAGCAATCCTTTTCTTCTTTACACAGCAATTTAAATGTATAAACAGTATTTGGAGGGGGAAGTGTCAAAATGCATCAGAGAATACATTGTTTCAACACATCCAAAGCACTCACTCACAAATAATTGTTACAGGAAATAAGTCATTGTTAAATATTCAGTAATTGTAGCTCCCTAAAGATTTCTAATAGGCAACATTTCTATTTTAGTTTTGTTATTGTAGCTCATGCAGTTCCTCTACTATTCAGACTGGTGTTTCCCTAAATTCTCTCAAATGAGTGTCATCTTATTCCATTTGAAATGAAAAGGGTCCTATGTCTAATAAACATTAATTTTACAGTGTTTCATTTAGTACCCAATCAGAAGGTGGTATTGACAGTGCTGATTTTTATATTTGAAAGTGAAGATCCAAAAGTTTCCAGTTGCTCTGCTACTAAACACTTTCTTTGTACCCCATACCATGCTCTGTGTCCTACAGGAGATATGAATCCAGCTAGGCAGGCAAGTCTAGCTCTTACGAGAATAATCCAATCCCAAAGTCTAGAGTATTAAATCCAAGCAAAACAGAAAATCTCCAAAGGCAAGAGACTGAGCAGAATTCACACCTGAGCCCAGAAGACTATTTCAGTCCTCCGGAACTTGGCACATGCTGTATTTCCTTGGGTTAAGAGAGCACTTTCTTGCCACCACCTCCTGGGCTGTCTGCATAAGTCAGCTCAACAATGCCTCCTGAGATGCTTTTGGGCCCTGGTGCTCTTGATCTAATAACAGCATCAACATGCCTGCCATTTGCCTCACCCTGTGCATGCCTCTGCCATTGCACATTACATTTCACATTCCCCTGTGCATCTCTAGTTTCTCCACAACTGGACTGTGCACTCCTTGAGGGCAGAGACCACGCCAATGCCTCTGGGAGTGACCACCATCTTCCAAGGAACCAGGAACTCGTTGAGCTCTCGATAGAACTTTGTCAAATGAATGAATGGATGAACTTATTCCTGTGTTCTACCTCTCTGGGGAAATGTCCTGGCTTTAGACATTAAGAAGTAAGTCAGGGCTGTGACATGGTTCCCCAGTAGCCCTCCTGCATCAGAGGTTGTGCAGCCCTGCTGAGTGTGGTCATCATTTTTAAACATCACCATTGTCAGAGAGTTACAAAGGTGCTACCATTTCTTTCACAGGGGAAAGTCCCTCAGCAGAGTAGACAGTGAGCTCTCTGTCTCCATGACTCACACCTACCAGCCCTCAGCCACCTTCAGGTGGTCCCTTTGAACTGCTAGCCCATCTTCAAGCATCCGTCTATAATCATCTCCATGGCAACCACATTGCTTACATGATAGTACCTGTTCATAACAATAAGCTCCTCTTCTGGAAAGAGAAAAACCAGTCTCATAAATATCCTGAGCAGGTGAACAAAGTACTGGTGTTCTTGAGGTAGGCTTACTTCAAGAGCCTCTAAAATAACAGTGTGGACTATGATTCAGCCCATGAATGCAAATAATGCATGAATGCCTAAGGAACAGATATTTTGCTGCCTTCTTTTCATGCATATTTCAGTGTTTCACTTACTGGATCTACGTAGTCTGCTGGACTTCATTTCTTTTTTACTTCAACTTTTCTATTGTTACCCTCCCTCATACATCTGTTGCCAAAGAACCTGTACTCTGATGCCAAAATCTTATTTCACAGAAAGTTAATCAGTCTTTGACCTTTCCTAACTTCATGTGGGTGACCCATTTTGTTCCTGAGGTTTGAATTGCTCTTTAACCTGAATTCAAACTTTCAGTGTTCTAATTAAACTTGATTCTAACCTAAGTTTCAATTTTTTAAAAAATGCCCTCTAGAACCCCTCACCCTGCCAACATATGGTCAGCTTTAATCACTGGATTCATGAAGCAGGGGACTGTACTGGTCTCTGCCTCTGATGTGCCAGGACCTTCTGCTGTTGCCACAACCAGGGAGAGGTGTCCTATCTGCACGTTCCTACCTCTACCCCACACTTCCCCTGAGTCCTGTGCAGGCAAGAGACCAGAAAGTCAGCCTAGGAAGACACAGGCTCCAGTGGCACCCAGATCTCCACGATGCTCACTGCCTCTCCACGCATCTTTCTCAGTCCATTGGCAACCACATCCTAGACTAACCAGAGAACTGGGCCTGCTACAAGCAGGGGAGTGGGGAAGACAAGGTGCTGATGTGGCACATGGGAAAAACCACTGTCTTCACATCATCAAAGCCAGCTCTGAATTCTGCCTTCCTGCTTAGTAGTCACATAAGCTTTGACAGGTGGGTCACCCTTCTGTGCCTCAGTTACTCAGATGTAAAGGGACAATAATAATAATGTCAACTCCATGCAGTGGTTGCAAAGATTAATTGAGATAACATAATTAAGGCACCAGAGCCTGGCACACTATAAACACTCAATAAATGTAGACTTTTATAGACTATCATCTGTCTATCATCTCTATGTATCTATATCTAAATATGTCTTACTCCTCTAATCAATTACCCACTTCTTGGGAACAGATACCATTCTGATTTATCTTTTCACGATCAGAGAAGGTAGTCATGAAGTGCTAATTGATTTAATGTTGTTAAATTCTCATGCTAACCCAACCTGCTGTCACTTTCAAAATATTTTAATTATTATAAGATATTGTAAACAAACATATGGACTTCTCTTTTTCCTTTCCATACCAGGCTTCCTGGGATAATTTTTCAAACCTCTATACATCTTGCTTCTTATGAGAACATCTGCAACCCAAAGCAGCCAGAAGCTTGGGAAATAGTCCAGCAGACAGTTGCCACCTCACATAGGTAATGTCACGTGCATGGAAGCTGTCAACAGAGAGAGACAGAGACAGAGAGAAAGAGAGAGTCAGGGGAGAGAGAAAAAGACAGACAGAGACAGAGAAAGAAAGAGAAATAGGAAGACAGAGCCAGATTCAGACATGGAGAGAGACAGAGGGAGGCCAAGACACAGAGAGAGGGAAGGAGAGAGACGGAGAGAGAAGAAGAAAGAGACAGACAGAGAGATCAACCAAAGTGAACTATTGAATTATAAACAAATGTGCGTCTTATTTTGGGAGTACTTCACACAGCCCTTCACTACAGACTACACGGTATCTGGCAAGACCAATAAGTTATTTATTTGGGCAAAATGGAGGCAGAGCGTGGTTATCTATATGCATCAGGTAAAAAATAAAATTTTCCCTAACATACAGAGGCTGTTAAAGTCAAGTTGAATTTTTTGGTTTGAAATAACTGGGTAATGTTTCAAACATCTACTTCATACCATATGTGAAAGATATACTCTAAAGGCATCTTGAGCATTAAAGGCATTTTCAGCAAAATGCTTATGAGTGTTGACTATGTGCCAGGTGGCAAAAAGATGTTCTTGCCTTAGCAGAGGGGAGGCAGCAGTGAAACAAGGGCATTGAAGTAAGCAAAGGCCATCAGTGCTGTGACAGACACTGTACAGTGTGTGTGTTAGGGGAGGGGGATAATTTAAGCTTGCAAATGAGCTTTACAAGTGGGATCCTTTTTTATATGTATTTTGAGATGGAGTTTCACTCTGTTGCCCAGGCTGGAGTACAGTGATGTGATCTCAGCTCACTGCAACCTCCACCTCCCACATTCAAGAGATTCTTCTGCCTCAGCCTCCTGAGTAGCTGGGACTACAGGTGTGCACCACCACACCCAGCTAATTTTTGTATTTTTAGTAGAGACGGGGTTTCATCATGTTGGCCAGGCTGGTCTCGAACTCTTGACCTTGTGATTCGCCTGCCTAGGCCTCCCAAAGTGCTGGGATTACAGGCGTGAGCTACCACGCCCAGCCAAGTGGGGTCCATTTTAAAAAGTAGATAAAGTAAAAATTCAAGTGTATTCAAAACCATACTTAGGCCAGGCATGGTGGCTCACACCTGTAATCTCAGCACTTTGGGAGGCCAAAGTGGGCAAATCATCTGAGGTCAGGCATTCCAGACCAGCCTGACCAACATGATGAAACCCCGTCTCTATTAAAAACACAAAAATTAGCCAGGCATGGTGGTGGGCACCTGTAATCCCAGCTACTCAGGAGGCTGAGGCAGGAGAATCGCTTGAACCCAGGAGGCCGAGGTTCCAGTGAGTGGAGATGGCACCACTGCCGTCCAGCCTGGGTGACAGAGTGAGACTCTGTCTCAAAAAACAAACAAACAAACTACATTGGCATGGTGCCCAAATGTTCCCATCTAAGACCAACTCATAACAAACCCTGAGAAAAGTGTTCCCAAATCATCCCTCTTCCACTGCTGTTAATTGTCTGTTGGAGTAGAGCCACAGAGGCAAAAGCCCAGCCCGGAAAGTGAAATGCCTGTCTCTCACCAGTTTGTTACAGGAGGATTGAATATACCCTGGGACAGAAGAGACTCCTGCAGCAGGACAGTACCTAAACCAGAGGCCCGTCTCTCCAGCACCACCGTGGAGGAACAACAGCTCCTCCTCTCTTAGACTCCAGCACTCTGTATCACTTCGGCACACCAATGTGTTTTTCCAGTCAATCAGCAAACACTACTGAGTGGCCATCATAGGCACCCCAGGCTTCCCCTGGAAACACCAAAGTGAAAAGACCCCACTGCCCAGGATGCCAGCACTGATCCTTCATGTAGCATTTCAGCAACACATGACTCACAGTAGGCAAACTACAGGGATACAAATGAAACTGGGAAATCCATGCATGGGATTCTTCTTCTTCTTTGGTCTCTTCTCCCAGATCAGTGAGTGTTCCCCTTGGAGCTCTCTGGAGGGCAAAGCAGGGTGCGTCTTGTGCCAGAATTACTGGGGCTGCTGCCTCCACTCAGGAGGCCCCTATTTCTCCATCACCCAATCCAAGAATCCCTCCGTCAAGTCTGACCCTAGAAGGTGCAGCCAGAGTGCAACCTCCTGCCCTGCTGAGCCTCATTCCAGCCCTTGATGGCTGGAGCACCCCCTGACATCTGTGTTTGTGCTGCCTGCTTCCCATACCCTTAGCCACCCAGGTCACTCACAGGAGGGTGGCCAGCTCCTGTCTCGGAGCCAAATGTCTTCTTTCTACCCCATCATTGTTTGGCCTCCCATCAATCAATTTCTGGCTCATTATAAAATTAGCATACCCACAGTTGCCACAACCTACAGATGACTGTTTTTGTCTGAAGCTTTTTAAAAAGCAGATTCTTCAGAAGCTATTCTAGATAAACATATGCCACCCTTATATATAACCAGGATTTTGGAAGAGGGTTATGAATTTTACCTTCTGATGAAAAATGTCATTCTTCCACCAATCACCAGTGCCCGTCAGCCTCCCCATCCCAAACTAAGTCTATTCTGGGCCCTGAAATTCTATTCACTCCTTGGAGTTAAAACTTACAAGATCTTTGGGAAGCTGAATATATACCAGCTATAATTCCTGCTGTTGTGGGTTTTAGTGATCAGGTCAATTGTCCATGACTGTTGATGAGCAGGACCCTGCTAGAAGGAGGAACAGAGGGTCCAGAGGGACCCCAGGACCAGGCAGTGCCAGGGAGCCAAAGAAGGGGGGATTACAGAAAGAGCAGTCTTAGGACCTGGACTCATACCTGCACAGCAGGACCTTGGCCTTGTGGGAAAGCAGAGAAGATGTGAACATTCTCCACTGTGCCTAATTCATTTGGAAGGCACCTCCCTTGAAAATCACAGCTCGTGAACTTCTGTCATCTCTGCAACGCCCTTTCCCTCAATGTTACACAAGTTATCACACGTCATTATGTCATTGCATCACATACCTTAAAGGGATGGGGTAAATTTTTTTTAAATTCTTAGCGGTGGCTCAAGCCTGTAATCCCAGCACTTTGGGAGGCCGAGACGGGCAGATCACAAGGTCAGGAGATCAAGACCATCCTGGCTAACCCAATGAAACCCCGTCTCTACTAAAAAATACAAAAAACTAGCCGGGCGAGGTGGCGAGTGCCTATAGTCCCAGCTACTCGGGAGGCTGAGGCAGGAGAATGGCATGAACCCTAAAGGTGGAGCTTGCAGTGAGCTGAGATCCGGCCACTGCACTCCAGCCTGGGCAACAGAGTGAGACTCCGTCTCAAAAAAAAAAAAAATTCTTAGAAAAATGGCCATATTTTAGCATCTTAATGATGGCGTCGGAGAAGCCCACCTTGCTTTCCTTTTCAGGTATTTACTCTGCAAAAACCATCCCCTTTCTCAGTCAAGAGCTTCATGATGCATTTCCAGAAGCAGGAGGCCCCATGGGAGCCCAGGCAAAACTTGCAATCCTGATTGAGATGTCTGGGCAGGTCTGGCTGAACCATGGAGGGACTCTCTGGAACTCCATTTGCACCAGAAACAGAAAGCCTCCTGGGAGACTCCTCCTAAGGTTATCGAAGGCCAGGAACACAAGATTCTTCAAGTCACAGTGCAGTGAGTTCACAGGGGAATGAGCAACCCCAGTACAGAGTGGCCTTGGCACATCTTCACCCTTCGCAGTTCCTGAGGGTCCCTGGGACCACAGGAGGGGGTGGCGGACCTGCAAGTAAGGCTTGGGGCTGAAAGTGACAGAAAAACCTAACCACAGTGGCTTAAACAAATAAGGGACTTACTTTTCGGTTTAGTGGCCCAATGCTGAGGTCTCTGAGACCGTCTTGGCCTCTCCCTCAAGGTCTCCAGTAGTGGGAACTGCTCCACCTATCACATCTGCCTCTCTTTCATCAGAAGAGAGGAAACAAACCCTGTAGCAGAAGTTTTCAGGAACTCTAAGCAAACTTGCTTTCTTATGCCTCTTTGACCAGCTGTACCCACATGGCCACCCCCAGCTGGGAGGCAGCCAAGGCAAAGGGGGTTGGAAATGGAGGTTGGAACAGTCAGCCTGCCCCAAGGGGAACACGGCAAGAAGGGATGAGCTTGGAGTCAGCAACACCGCTTTCATGCCCAGTCCCAAACTGAGAAAGCAGCGCCCGCCATCTGCAAAGAGCACGGGGTGGCTTGGACACACGGTGGACGGCTTCACATCGGTGCCACCTCATGGCTGGGGCCCTCCCTGTGCAGCATGGTGCCTCACGGTGCCACCTCATGGCTGGGGCCCTCCCTGTGCAGCATGGTGCCTCACGGCGCCGCCTCATGGTGCCTCCGGGTGCCACGTCATGGCACACGGTGCCGCCTCATAGTGCCTCTGGGTGCCACGTCATGGCACATGGTGCCACCTCATGGAGGCTCTGGGTGCCACGTCATGGTACACTGTGCCACCTCATGACTGGGGCCCTCCCTGTGCAGCATGGTGTCTCACGGTGCCGCCTCATGGTGCCTCTGGGTGCCACGTCATGGCACACGGTGCCACCTCATGGTGCCTCTGGTTGCCACGTCATGGTACACTGTCCCACCTCATGGCTGGGGCCCTCCCTGTGCAGCAGTGGGAGGTGGTCCCGGGGCTCTGGGACAGCCCCACAGAGACGTAGGTGAAGCCCTGAAAGCACCTTCGTGGTGTACATGGGTCTCCCGAAGGAGCTTGAGTAGGAAAGCGGGGGGCAAGGGGATGCCACATAGGAAGAGAGGAGGAACTGCCACGCATCCATAAGGGAGCCCCTCGGTCCTTCCAGGAATAACTGAGTGAGATTTCTCCTGGGCCTGAGTTCCCACGGTAGCAAGAGACCACGCTGGTATCCCTGGCTTCCCAGCTTGGGGAAACAGTGACCTTCAGCAACTGGAATCCACTAATCGTGTGACCGAACAAATAAAAGACCAGAGGACCATTGGCTAGGGCACTAACTTGAGAATTTATTTCTGAAAAACAAAGTTTTCTTTTCCGAAGAAGTGGGATATGAAACATTTATAGAGGGCCTAATGCATGCCAAATACTTTACACAGATTGTTTTATTGAATCCTTATAACCACCCTATAAATAGCCATTATTTTCATTTACTGATAAGAAAACTGAGACTCAAAGATTTCAAAAAATTTATCTAAGATCATGCACCTAAAACGTGGAAGAGCCACATAAACCCCACAGATTTTCTGAATCCAAAGTCCACAGTCCATCCTGAACAGTGCTTGGGTGCCAATTCCTCAAGTTTTATCTGAAGAATTATTTGTGTTCTATATAATACCCCACCTACATCTAAGAAGATATACTCCTATCAACACCTTACCACCAGCTACCTAGTAATGCCCCTTAATGTTGAAGATAATGAAAATGCTGGGACTTTTCTCAAATGCATAGGAAGGTGGGAAATCCAGGTCACACCCAGACTCACAAGCTCCTTTAACAGTGCTGTCTACACCAAGGCTAGCGTCCTGGCTGTGAAATCCAGTTACCCATTAAATGGCTCAGGGATACCCAGGATGAGGGTAAACCAACCGAGATACAATTTAAGGAGAGCCAAAAATCTCCATCATCAAGATAAATAATATTTTCATGCAACATTTGTTTTCTTAACTATTATGGATACATAATAGTTGTACATATTTATGGAATATGTGTGGTATTTTACTATTAATAGAAGCATACTATGTGTGATGATCTAATCAGGGCAGTTGTGGTCTCCATCCCTCAAGCACTTATCATTTCTTTGTGTTAGGAACGTTCCAGTTTTTGAAACTGGAATTTTAGTTTCTTTCTAGTTTTTATTGAAATATATTTTTGAAATACACAATATCTGAGTTATTTTTGAGTTTTTGAAATATACCATAAATTATTGGTTACTAGAGTCTCCCTGTTGTGCTACTGAACACCAGATCTTACTCTTTCTATCCAGTAGTATTTTTGAACTCATAGTGGGGAGGGGGAACCAAAAGAGGGGATGGTTAATGCAATATTTTTAAAAATAAAAATTAAAGCAAAAAATTCATGATGAACAAAGTATCAACATTTTAAATAAAGACAAGGCGTTTGTTTGCTTGTCTGTTTCCAATCAGCTGTGGTTCCTGGGCGCCATGGCCTCCCTGTCCCCATGGGACTACTGCATGAGGGTTCTCGGTGGCATGCTGTGTTAGGCTGTGTTTGCATGACTGTAATGAAATACCCAGGACTGGTTAATTTATAAAGAAAAGAGGTGTGATTGGGTCCTGGTTCTGCAGGCTGTACAAGCATGGTGCTGGCATCTGATCAGCTGCAGGGAGGCCTCAGGGAGCATTTACTTGTGGCGGAAGAAGAAGTGGGTGCAGGCCCCTTACATGGCAAAAGCAGGAGCAAGGGCTGGGGTGGACGTGCCACACACATAAACAACCAGATCTCATGAGAACTCACTCACTATCATGAGGACAGCCCCAAGCCCTGAGGGATCCTCCCCCATGACCCAAGCACCTCCCACCAGACCCACCTCCAACACTGGAGATTACCTTTCAACATGAGATCTGAGCAGGGACAACCATCCAAACCGTATCATGTGCGGATAGAGCAACACTGGGCTTCATATCTAGTCATGGGTTTTGATTCCAGAGGTTCTATTCACGTTTTCTGCTTGGTTCAGAACACGGAGGACATTCTGGCAAGTACACGTGGGGGTGCATGTGCTTCCTCTTGCCTCAGGCTCCAGTTCGGCCCCATGTGGCATGGGCACGGCCCATCATTTAGTCAGCACAGAGAGGTGACAGGAAACTGCACGAGGAAGAGAATCTATGGTGGAATTAGTGCGTTCACAGCTTCCCGTGGGCTAACAGCACCACGCACACTCCACGTGATGTGAACTGCCAAGTCCCTTGCAAACATCCCTGTCTTTGGGAGAGACTGTAATTTTTAAATGACCCTAACAATCTTGACACAATCTTGCCACTCTGAAAGACACCAGTGTGTCATAGGAGCAGATGCAAAACATGTTCCTTGTTCATGGAAGCAATGATAATTACTTTGACAGCAATAGAGAAGCTAGAAGGTATTAGGCTGGGAACAAGACAATGCAAACAGGACTGGATTAATTTGCATTAAAAAGATTGCAAGAGCAATCAGCACCTCATTAATATGACATAAATGTTAATTTATACAGATCCCAAGTGACCCTCAACTTCCTTCCTCCCCACCAGTGTGATGGTGTTGTAGGAAGCCCTCCATGGGAATGGCTCTCAAAGGCTGGGAGCAAATCCATCTGCCCAGCCCTTCCAAGGAGGTGCAGATGAGCTCGAGTGTCCACTTAGCTGAGTGTTCACTTAGCTGAGGCCACAGCAACCTTCTCACACAAAGGGGTCGCCTGTGGGAATTCCACCGCAGCCCACAGAAGGCTTTGTGTTCACAGGGGAGCCGCAACACTGCTGCACACAACAGCGCAGTGGCCATGGTGGCCCAGGAAGGGCTGCATCCACGCTGGGAGGGGTGGAGCCCACAGAGAACTGCACAGCTAAGGTTTTCCACCACGAACCTGCAGCTCATTAGGATCAAAGCAATTGCCTTGAATCATTGATTCTTTATACCAGTACAAAAATAAAATAAAATACAACCCTGGAGGGTTGTGAATGGCATGAGATATAATTGCACCACTTGAGAGTGAGAGGCACTTAACGCCTTGAGGGTGAGATTAGGGCATCCTACATCAAAGGACGGTGTCCTAAAATAGTTCACCAAGTAAATCATTTCACACAATTAACTGTAAATGACGCTGCCAGGCAGAGGAGATTCTGGAGAGCTTCTACCACCCCTTTTATTCTCTGCTGACCTTTAGGAAGAAGGAGACAGGATAGAAAAGGAGTCTGAGGGTAACTGGGTGTGGGCACCTCCCTGTGGGAAAGAAATCTCACTGTTATTCTCACTTTGACTTACAGGGACACTGACCTCCAGGATGTGGTTAAACACACACACAGTCACAAACACACTCCCACATATTCTCACACACATGCACGTGCACACACACACACAGCTTGTGCCAGAATCTACCTCCATTCAAGAATTGTCCTCGGTGTTCATCACCACAACAGTCTTGCAAAGCCTTCTGCAGCTCCACCTAGGGACACGATGGCAGCACCCCAACACCTGTCCCACCACCCCAACACCTGTCCCACGACAGCATTCACCAGCTCCACAGTGGATCCATGACGCAGGACAGTCTCCCAAATCCAACTTAACTCCAAAGCTGTGCAGAGCAACCAGTGAGTTCAGAACACTCTGCCAGGCACAGTGGGGTGCAGGGGATTCCGAGCAAGTCCCCGGGGGGAGGTTAACACAGCGACTAAGATGGATGGACCCCAAGAAGCCATTCAAGGCCATTACCAGGATAGAGAAGAACGGGGACGGTTAAGAGGACCTCATGGAAGAAGTCAAATCCGAAATGGTCCTCCTGAAGAACGAGGCAATTTCAGTAGCCCCACGTGGATAGAAGCGCTCGCATGAAGGGAAGAACACAGGCCAAGGCACGGCACAGGGGACTCGAGATGGGTGCTCAGGACCAGGTATGGGCCGCAGTTCTCGAAACCCTCTGAGACGTGTCACATAGCAAGCACACGGACAAGGAACCAGGGTGCTGGAAACGGGAATCGACTCAGAGAATGTGAGACAGACTCACTAGATGGGTGTTTCTCAAACTCAGATTCCAGGATGTACTGTCAAATCTGCAGCTCTTCCTTGGAAAGTTAAAAGTCGACTGTTTTCGTCGTGATAATCGTCTTAGAGGAAAGGCCGCTCTATGCCTATCTTGCACCACCTAGTTCACTTCCTAACAAGCCTCCGTCTTAGTGCCTGTGTTTGCTTCTGTGCTTATGGGGGTGTTGGTGCCGTGGAACTCTGCTTTAATGGGTGAAGCCTAGGAGAAAAGAACAGAGGCGACTTGATAGACGAAGAGTGAAGTTGAGCCAAGCAAAAGGTCAGATGGCCCCACAAAGCACAGCGTGAATGGAAGCTTCACAGAAGTTCATGTGGAGGACTCCGGTGGGTGGGAGAAGTGAGTCTCCAGAGACAGGGCAGTGTACGAGGCTGGCTCCACCAGGCCTGGCCCGGCCACCAGCACCGGGACACAGCCGGGTCAACAAAGCATCGTCGTAAACTCCAACGGCAGTGGGTTTGGGTTTGGTGCATACGTCATTAGAAAAACTCTCTAGTTTTGTAAACATGTAGAACTACACACCGAAAAAGGTTGACTCCTAGTTGTGTTTTTGCATAAATAGAACATGTTTAGGCCAGGCGCGGTGGCTCAAGCCTGTAATCCCAGCACTTTGGGAGGCCGAGACGGGCGGATCACGAGGTCAGGAGATCGAGACCATCCTGGCTAACACAGTGAAACCCCGTCTCTACTAAAAATACAAAAACTAGCCAGGTGAGGTGGCGGGCGCCTGTAGTCCCAGCTACTCGGGAGGCTGAGGCAGGAGAATGGTGTAAACCCGGGAGGCGGAGCTTGCAGTGAGCTGAGATCCGGCCACTGCACTCCAGTCCGGGCGACAGAGCGAGACTCCGCCTCAAAAAAAAAAAAAAAAAAAGAACATGTTTAAAACAACACCAGGGGACTGAGGTTTTTTTCCCCTTTTCAAAGGAGTTGCTTCATTACTCCAGTCCGAGAAACGCTGCCCCAGACAGGCAGCTTATTGAGGGCAGGGACCAAGTCTTACTCATCTCTGGACTGCTGTTTCCAGCTGGGGCCTGGCATGTGGTAGGGATTTGACAGAAACCAGCCGAATCACACGGACATCTGGGTGTGTGACATCTGTTGGAGGCACCGCGGATTAATCCTCCAGGTGCTGTGGTCGCCCTTGGGCAGAGTAGGTTATGGCAGATGATAGTGAGCCATGCACTTTGGATGACACACAGTCACCCAGAGGAACAATCGCACTCACCTCAGCACAGCTGTCCATGCTAATTTAGAGGACAGCAGTGAGCAGAATGGAAATTCAGGAACGGGGACTGCAGGTCAATGAAATTCCAAGATACCATCCCATTTTCTCAAGGGATTCTTTATGTGTATTTTTAACTTTCTGAATTTTTACGAGTGTATATTACTTATTTTTAGGAAAGTTTAAAATACTAAAAAGTACAAAGACTAATATAACAGATGCCCATATTCTCAACATCCAGAATGAACAATTACAATGGGCCCCCCCCCCATCCACAGGTTCCCAAATCTTCACAGATTTAATTAACCCAGGATCAAAAATGTAGTTAGAACTACGACGGTTGCATCTGCACTAAATACGTACACTTTTTTCCCTGTCATTATTCCCTAAACAATACAGTTTACGAACTAGTTACACAGCATTTAGATTGTATTTGGTATTATAAGTAATCTAGAGATTATTTAAAGTAGAGGGAAGGACATGTGTCGGTTATATGCAAATACTGCTGAGTTTTATATCGGGGACTGGAGCATCTGAGGATTTTGGTATGTTGGGGGATCCTGGAACTAATCCTCCATGGATACCAAGGGATGACCTTATTTACATTTTCTCTAATTTGCATGAAATATTTTTATGTAAACACATTTTGAATTACAGAAGTAATATGGATATAGTATCTATTAAAGGAGGAGGAAGAAGAAGAAAAAGAAAGAGAGAGAGAGGAAGTAAGGAAAGAAGGAAAGAGGGAGAAAAAGAGATGAGGGTAGAGAAGTAATCATACCTAAAGCAGAAGCAAGCTGGGTGAGGTGGCTCACGCCTGGGATCCCAGCACTTTGGAAGGCTGAGGCGGGCGGATCACGAGGTCAGGAGATCGAAACCATCCTGGCTAACACGGTGAAACCCCGTCTCGACTAAAAATACAAAAAACTAGCCAGGCGTGGTGGCAGGCACCTGTAGTCCCAGCTACTCAGGAGGCTGAGGCAGGAGAATGGTGTGAACCTGGGAGGCGGAGCTTGCAATGAGCCGAGATTGTGCCACTGTGCTCCAGCCTGGGCAACACAGCAAGACTCCACCTCAAAAAAAAAAAAAAAAAAGCCAAAGTGACTTTTCAACCAATTCCAGGACTATTGAGCTTGTCTGCCTCACCTTCTTTTCTGAAACGACCTCCCTCCTAATCTTTTTATGTTCACATGCATATATATGTATCCATATATGTATGCATTGTTTTGTGTGTGCTTAATTTGCATGAATATCCCACTCAAAGTTCTATTCAACTTGTTTTTTCACTTATCACTATAGTTCTGAGTATCTGTCCATATTGACATACACAGATCTATTTCCATCCTTCTAATAACTATGCAGTATTTCATCTTGTGAAAATACCACATTTCATCTGTCCATTTCTCTATTAAAGGACATGTAGGCTATTTCAAATAGTTTGCTGTTATAAACAATGCTACAATTAACATCTTTGTCCATGAGTTTGTATGCATTTGTTGGAATGTTCTTCTAAACTGTACGCCTAGAAATGATATTGCAGAGTAGCTGGGCCTGCATGTTTTTAATTTTACTGGATATTGTCAAATTGCTCTCCCAAGTAGCTCTGCAAATTTAAACCTCCTCCAACAACATGTAATGCCCATATTTGTGCAAAACCTTGATACAATCATACTTTAAATTTTTGCCAACTTCCCTCATGACTTTAAGTTTTGGTATCTTGATTTCATATGCAATTTAGATATACAAGTAAAAGTGAACACTTATGTGTACGTTTACTAGCAACTGTGTGTTTCTCATCCATGAGATGACTTCATATCCTTTACTCATTTTCCACTGCATTTTTTTCTTTTTCACTTGTAGTTCTTTACATTTAAGTCCTAAACTTTTGATATTGGTTAAAAATTAACATTTTTATAGAGTCGTTGATCATGGAGAGAGTTTAAATATTGATATTGGCTAATTGCATCTTGTTTCAGAAAGTTCTCTCCGTATCTTCTTCTGTAATTTTACATTTTTTATTTTTCAAATTTAGACACTGAGTCCTCCTGGGATATCTGTTTTGTATGTGGTCTGAGTTAATAGCGATCTATGTTGTCCGTAAGCAAAGATAGTGATGGCAATATCATTTATTAATAGTCCATGCCGCCACGCTCATCTCCCATGCCTCCCTTTCACGTCACAGACTCCCACGTGGCTCTTGTGTGCTGTTCCTCCACCTGCCTGGCCACCCCTGTGCTGGCCCACCCTGCTTCCATCCCTATTGCTTTATAACATGTCTTGATGTCTGATAGAGAAAAATCTCTCATCCTTTTCCTTTATAATCATCTTGGCTATTCTTGCCTTTATTCTACTATATACATTTTTTATAATTTTATTTGGACCTATGAATAATAAAGGTATTACAATGACTTGGATTTAAATTGCATTTGAATTATAGGTTATTTTGAAAGACCAACAGCTTTACAAAAATAAGCCTGTCAATTCACCAATGCCATAGGTCTCCATTCTTGTCCTTCCAGATGGGCTTTTATCATTTTCCCCATGAAGATATTATGCCATTTTGTTATAGTTGCTCCAAATTTGTTATACTTTTGTTCCTTTTGTAAATAGATGCTTTTTCTTACATTTTCTGCTTGGCCCTGACATATACAGGGGTGGTTCAAAGGAAAGTAAGATCCATTATTTTACAGAAGCAAGTTCTGTAAAACTTGCTAGTTCTTTGGGGGTAGAAAGCAAGCGGTTGGAAGATGGGCCTTCCAGGTAGAGGTAACAGAAGATCCCACTCAAGCTACTATAAGCAGCTTGGCTGGGCTGAGTAGAGTGGCATGGAAGCTTGGTGGGAGAAGGTGAGATCCAATATGTGGGAAGAGGCCAGGCCACAGTGGGATACACAAGCCCATGACTGTGATGACGGGAGGGCACAGTTTCTCTCCATCGATCGCCCGGTTTGACCAAAGGGGCTTTCTCCAAATTTCTCATGGCCCTGACTCCTTTTCAGCAGCCAGACATGGAGACAGCCTCGGCCTTAGAGGGAGCACTGCCGTAGTAATGTAAAAGGAAATAAAAGAGCTAATTATTGGACTTTTAAAATGAAAATACACTTTTGGACTTTATAGAAGACACAATAGTTTCAGACAGTAGACATAAAAATAACTTGGGACTAGACAAAGATTCTCAGACAGGACAAGAAAGAAGAGAACCAGAGGGGAAGCCAGAGAGTCCAGACAGCTGGAAGCAGACACTGGAGGTGTTTCCAGAAGATCTGAGCATCAGGAGGACCCGGGTGTACCTCCAGGGGGTCCCAGTGAGCAGTAGGAGCCCAGAGCCCTAGGGGAGGTGTATGTCCAGGCAGTTGGGCTCAGGACAGCCTTCTGGGGCTCCTTGGCATGAGACACTTCTCAAAAGAAGACATTCATGGGCCTAGGAGTCTCCCATAAGAAGTGGAAGAGCTTTGGTAGTTTCCAAGTTCCCAAAGACCCAGAGGTATTTAAGAAAGCAGAGCCATGTAACCTGTGGTCCCAACACGGGGCTGAAAGTAGCTAAAGGAGAGATACCAGGCAAGACCCTCTGCCTGAGACCATCCATCAACAGCTGGGACCAAACCACATTACACAGTCACAGTTGTCAGAGCTAGCACTCATTCAGCTCCTACCGTGTGCCACTGTTTTAAGCTCTGAGCATAAAGTGACCCATTTAGCCAGTACTGCCCATGAGACAGGCAAGAGAAGAAGAGGAGCCCCTGCCTAGGCCCCATGCATTAGGGAACAACATGTCACAAGTGCAAACAAAATTACATATAAAGAACATACATGTAAGTGCCTTGTCATTCATGATTGGCACTCAACATGGACACAGTGTGGTTCATCTGTGGTTGGCTGGATAATGGCCCCTCTAAAAAATATGCACATCTTAATTCCCAGAACCTGTAAATGTTACCTCAGATGGGACTTTGCAAATGCAATTAAGGTAAGGATTTTGAGATGGGGTCATTATCGTAGATTATCAGGGTGGGTCCGAAATGCCATCATCACAAGTATCCTTATGAGAGAGAAGCAGAGCAAGATTTGACACATGGGGGAGGGGAGGAAGCAATGCAACCAAGGGGGAAAGATTGGAGTGGCGTGGCTAGGAGCCAAGGAATGCAGCCTTCGGAAGTTGCAAGAGTCAAGGAACAGAGTTCCCCTGGAGCATCCTGAGAGAGTGTGGCCCTGCCAACACCTTGACTTCAGCCCAGGGAAAGTGATTTCAGACTGAGGCCTTCCAGAACCGAGAGCGAAGAAATACCTGTCGCTTTAAGCCACCCAATTTGGGTAACTGAAGAGTAATTTTTTAAAGGAAATTTAATAGGTCATCCTGGATCCTCTGCTCTCATGACTAACACCATTCAGGCCCGGGGAGACTTCTTCACATATTTAGCCTTGTGTCCTTGAAACAAAAGATGCCTGTACCCAAAGGCCATGAAAGTCTGAAGGCTGGATACGGATGCCACTTAGGAGCACTGCAAAGGATGAACAGTGGAAACAGTTAGATGGGAGGAAAGACAGAGGGGCGCCCCTCTCCAATCCTCCCTCTCGGTGGGCAGGTCTACCGTAGATCCCTAGAGGTCCTGATTGTCCTGGCCTTGCTTCTACTCATGTTCCAGTTCATGGTTCCAGAGATATACACAGATCAGTGTGGTGTCTGCAGCAGATGGTGACTGAGGAACATTCTGCAACATTAAATGATTCATACTACTGTCACATTCGTAGATATGTGGATATAGACATCACATGCATATAACATGACACTAATCTTTTACATGGGCAACCAAAGGAATATTGAACACTAGAAATGCAAGGAGTTTCTATTAAAACTGTATTAAGGTATTTATTTTTCAAAAGTAACTAAAAACTTCACCTGTATTATAATTTGATGTTAATTGTTGAAATGTATTAATTATAATGTATACTTTTGAGCATATTATGTTAAATAATTTGAAAGAAAAATAACTTTTTGAAAACATACATGGAAAAGAAATAACTTTAATATCCTGAATTAAAATATTTTTAAATTTATGTTTTAGTGAAAACATATTCAAATTTTGTATATCTTGAATACAATTGTATTTGATATTTTAATCCTTTAGATCTTTACTGTTACTAGAACCCAAATTCTGTGGAAATCTTAAGTATAACAATATAATTTGTTACGTTGCTAAAATGATGACAAGAAAATTAAGTTTCATGTGGAATGAATATATGATAATACATAAGTTATGTGCCTTTATTGCTCATCCAAACATCACTGGCTCCTTCAACAACACAAGAGTTCCAGCATGGAGGAGGCCTCTACCAGGGTAGACACTCAACAAACGTTCACTGAATGAGTGAGTGAATGTGGGTGAGTTTACATGGTGGTAAAGCCAGATAGTGCAGGTCCTTGATTACTGGTCAGACTTTAGCCAGGATGTGATCAGCATAAAGACTCCTCTTATGCAGGGGAGAGACGCTATTAGAGCAATGTTAGGGAAATGAATCAAACATTCAGATGTGAGAGAGGCTGGAATTAGGAGACATCAAAAGTAATATAACTATGCACTTTTGCTTTCACTTTTAACTTTTATGTTTTCACTTTTTTTTTCATTCTTTCTTTCTTTTTTTTTTTTTTTTTGACAGAGTCACTCTGTCTCCTAGGCTAGAGTACAGCGGTGGGATACGGGCTCACTGCAGCCTCCACCTCCCAGGTTCAAGCAATTCTCCTGCCTCAGCTTCCAAAGTAGCTGAGATCACAGGCATGCGCCACCACACCAAGCTAAAATTTTTTGTGTTTTTAGTAGAGATGGGGTTTCATCATGTTGGCCAGGCTGGTCTCAAACTCCTGAGCTCAAGTGATCCTCCCACCTAGGCCTCCCAAATGGCAGTGGTTACAGGCATGAGCCACCGTGCCTGGCCTGTTTTCACTCTTTTTAAGCTGTGGTTCTTTTCTTTTGAGCCATGGGCAGGAATGCCCTGACCTCTTGGGTGCAGGTGTGCAGTACTGCCCTCTGTAAGGAAGGCCTCTGTAAGTCCTGCCCTCTGTAAGGAAGACTACTCCAGCCGTCGGGGATGGCTTGGTGCTGGGGAAGATCATGGACTTGGAGTTTCTCAGGCCTCATCTGAGTTCTAGCACCACAACTTCATCTCCAGGGATTCTTAGGCTCCCACCTTAACTTCTCTGGACCTCAATTATTTCACCTGTAAAATAGAGACAACGCTACCTCCCTCACGAGGTGGTTGTGACCTGAGAAATGGTGTGCAAAGCATACTTAGAGCAAATAGTGGGTGATCAATAAATAGCAGCTGCTACGTTCCTTCAGGCTCCAGAGCCTGCAGGCAATGAATGGCATGCATGCTGTGTGCAGATCCCACACTCCAGACCCCTACTGCAGAAGGGTGGGCCAGGAATCAGCAGCTTTGCCTTAACCATAGCAGGAAGCTTGTCAGAAACGCAGGGTCTTGGCCCTTTCCCCCAGGCCAACGAATCAGGGTCTGCATCTCCACAAGTTCCCAAGTGACTGGTGCACAAGACGAATTCGGAGAAGCATCTAGACCAGTAGTTTCCAGTCCTGACCACACATTCAAGTAACCTAAGGAGCTTTTAATAACCAGTGCCCCAGCCCCGCCCCAGACATATTAATTCAGAATCCCAAAGAATGGTGTGAGCCTGGGCTTTATTCAAAAATTGCCCAGGTGACTTTACTGTCCAGCCACAATTGAGCCCCACTGGCTGGATCAAAACACGTGAAGGCTTAGGACACAGTCTCATTATGGCTTTGGTGGACTCTAGGCACCTTTGCCTCCAGGAGTCCCTTCTTCTATAAAATAATATTAGAAATTAGTTTACTACATCTTGGTATAAAGAGAAATATGTTAATACTATATAGTAAGATATTTTCTTTAAAGCTTCCTTTTTAAAAAAAGTTTTATTATACTTTAAGTTCTGGGGCACATGTGCAGAACATGCAGGTTTGTTACATAGGTATACACGTGCCATGGTGGTTTGCTGCACCCATCAACCTGTCATCTACATTAGGTATTTCTCCTAATGCTATCCCTCACCAAGAGGCCCCGGTGTGTAATGTTCCCCTCTCTGTGTCCATGTGTTCTCATTGTTCAACTCCCACTTGGGAGTGAGAATATGTGATGTTTGCTTTTGTGTTCTTGGGGTTAGTTTGCTGAGAATGATGGTTTCCAGCTTCATCCATGTCCCTGCCAAGGACATGAACTCATCCTTTCTTATGGCTGCATAGTATTCCATGGTATGTGTGCCACAATTTCTTTCTCCAGTCTATGACTGATGGGCATTTGGGCTGATTCCAAGTCTTTGCTATTGTGAACAGTGCTGCAATAAACATACATGTGCATGTGTCTTTATAGTAGAATGATTTATAATGCTTTGGGTATATACCCAGTAATGGGATTGCTAAGTCAAATGGCATTTCTGGTTCTAGATCCTCGAGGAATCACCACACTGTCTTCCACAATGGTTGAACTAATTTACACTCCCACCAACAGTGTAAAAGCATTCCTATTTCTCCATGTCCTCTCCAGCATCTGTTGTTTCCTGTACTTAATCTTCTGATTCAAAACACAAGCATTAACACGTTTCATAGGTCCCTGAAAGTGTGCAGGCCTGAGGCATTGAGCCCCTGGATACATTGGCCATGCTTTGGGGTATTATATAAAGGTAAGGGTGGCAAACATAGTTAATGAGAGAAGAGAGTTCTTCATGGAGCTGTAAAGCTGATGGTTCACAGAATACCTGATCCAAGGTAGAAGAGGGAGAAGGAGAAGAGGAAGAAGAAAAAGAGATAGAAAAAAGAAAGGAAGAAGAGAAGGGAGGAAGGAAGGTCTAGATTTTAATAAAATTCTAACCTAATGAAAGAAGTGCTGGGCAGGGGTCAAGAAATACACACACCTGCATCTGTACAGCTATGACGCAGAGTTAATGCAAACAATGTCTACCGCACACCTCTATCCACTCTTTTAATCGCTCATTGTTTTGTTTCTCCAGTTCACAACAGAGCCCCATGCATATGCCAAACCCCAGCAATTTAAAGATGCAGAAACTATCATCTCTTCCTTCAATGGGCCAAACACTTGAGGCAGGCAACCCCATACCTGGTTTATTTCATTACTTTCTCAAGAATGTTAATGCAAGATTGCTAGAATGACCACACTTAATTAAAGCAACATGACCAAGAAGAAATCCACAGGAAACACGTGGAAGTGCAGTGAAAGCTTCAGATATTTCCCCTGTAATTACAAGCTGTGTGGCCTGACAGCTGCTCCCAAGAGAGGCTGTTTGTAAATTATTTTCACTATTACTTTTTTAGAAATCTGGCACGAAAGGATTGGTTATAAAGGCGAATTCTTGCCAGTAGAAATCTTGAGTGGACTGTACCCACACCATAGCTGTCCAAACACAGAGATGAGGTTGAAAAGAGAGCAAGAAACCAGACAGAGACCACCCCACAAAAGGGTGAAGTCAAAACCAGTGGAAACAAAAATTCGCCTTTTCATGAGTACTTTGTTAGAAGAGGAAGGGAAGAGAAAAGTAGTATTCAGAAGTCGCATTTAAGCTGAGTAATTAGAAATACAGTACCACCATTCAATGCACAAAAGAGCAGGGAGTTTGGATGTGAAAATTAAACATTTTGAATGTGAAAGTTTCAAGTAAACAAAAGATTAATTACTATATGCATCGACTTTTGCATTAAAAAACAGCCGCCAGGCCTGCATGTTTCTCTGTGATTTCCTGTGTAAAGGATAACTCTATGAGTTTTCCATAACAAGAATTTTTAATATGAGGAAATGTATGCAAAATATATGCAGGTGGTAACATTTTATAACTAAGTTGCCTTGCCAGGCAACATGCTAGAAATCACTGAAACTCAAGAAAACGTGTTCGAATCTAAATTCACATTTGGTGAATACTTTGCTTGTTCAACACTCTTTATAAATACTAACCAATGCTCCTGAAATTGATGTAATGTATTATTTCATCCATTATAGAAGCAGAGAAACTCGTCTAAAGAGACCCAAATGCATCAGAGAAGGAACGTGGCAGAATGGGGCCTGGAAATCTCAAGTTCTCAGAAGCCATCCTCTCACTGACAAGGTCACTGGGAAAGGACAAAACAGACCATTGTAGTTTTGTGATTCCGAAACCAGAGCCATACCTGACCTGGAGTACGCATTACCTGGGGTAGGCACTCAATGAATGTATAAGGAAGGGAGAGTGGGAGGCAAGAGGCAAATAAGGGAAGGAGGGAAGGAAGGAGGCAGGAAGGAATGAAGTGGAACGGGATGGTAGAACAGAGAGGTTGGGGGGTGTCATGGTAAACATCTCAAGAAGTTATTCCAAGGTCTTTTTCAGGGCAAAGTGATACTGAATAGTGTAGCTTTATTAGTTTGATGGTATTAAAGGATTTATTGTATGTTTTTTAGAAATCTTGAAAAAATATAAATTTCTATGCAGCATAAAAGCTATTGATTCACCAGATCTTCAAATCTTGTCTTTCTCTATCTTCATTGAGGTAAGTCCTTATGACTCCATTCTTTGCCTAAGCTTCTCCTCTCTTCTGGACTCTGAGGGCTCCTAGGTCTTCTCCAGAGACCTAGTCACTCCCAGTGGAATTACCACCTCAGCACTGGCAGGTGTCTGCCCTGTCCTCCATATACACACACAGACATGGATTAATATCAATGCAGAGAGAACACACGTGCATCATGTGCTGTTCATTCAAGAAAGAGCTGAAGGATGGCATCCCCATCACATTTCCAGAGTGCCCGATCCATTACAGAGCATCTATAAGAAGCCATCGAGAGAGAATTTGGCATTGGAGAGCACAGCATTCACCCCCTAAACATGCACAGCTGGCAATGAGGCCTGACACCATGGCAGGCAGAATACCGGAGGCTCCCATCAGGCTGTGGTATGCAACTGTGAGAGTTTCCACCAGTGGGGAACTGGACAGATGCCACAAGTATAATGCCTGAAACCCTGGAGAGGTTCTGGGGAAGCAGTCATCACAAGGATAAATGGAATTGAACGTCGCTCAGTGGCATCATTGGAGAAAGACAATGAAAGCCCGAGAGTTATTAATCACCAACTTAAGGTGAAGCATGCAAGTCAGAGAACCTTCCTGGCAGCATATAAGTAGGTAGGCTCACATCTCCTTCAGTCAGATGGCAGGAAAAGCTGAAGAGCTGGCTTAGGCTTGAATTACAAAGGGCAAAAGAGCTCCAGAGATGGCTGAACTTTCAGCCCTGACAAGTCTGCCATGCCAGCAGAGGACCTTGTTGTAAAGGAGTGGGACTCTAATATTTGGGATGGGGACATCCGGATCGACATCCCCCCAGCAACTGTGAGAACACTCTGGCCTTGCAGAAGGGTCTCTCTCCTCCTTGTTCAAGGCTAGTGCTCCGCCCTTGCTTGAAAATGCTGCAGGGCAGGGGTCCCCAACCCCTGGGCCATGAACCAGTATCCATCCATGGCCTGTTAGGAACCAGGCCACACAGCAGGAGGTGCGCAGCGGGCAAGTGAGCATCACCACCTGAGCTTCGCCTCCTGCCAGATCAGCAGCATTAGCTTCTCATAGGAGTGCAATCCCTGTTGTGAGCTGCACAGGCGAGGGATCTAGGTTGCATGCTCCTTATGAGAATCTAACGCCTGATGATCTGTCCCTGTCTCCCACCACCCCCAGATGGGACCATCTAGTTGTGGGAAAACAAGCTCAGGCTCCCAGTGATTCCACATGATGGCGAGTTGCATAATTATTTCATTACATATTACAATGTAATGATAATAGAAATAGAGTGTACAATCAATGTAATGTGCTTGAATCATCCTGAAACCACCCCCCACCCCCAGTCTATGAAAAAATTGTCTTCCATGAAACCAGTCTCTGGTGCCAGAAAGACTGGGGACCCCTGCTGCAGAAGCTCTGCCCCACAAGACAATGTGGGCATCTCCCTGACGCATGCACCCCTGGGCCTCTGCCCCCACTTCCCCTCCCGCTAGCCGGGCTGATCATGAGGTTCAGGTCACAGCAGTACATAGATGGAGAAGTGCAGGAAGTGCCTGCCACAGGAAGAAAGGCCCCCAGAGAAGATGCAAGGCCTCTCCGAGAGGCATGGGCAGGAACCAGGAGAATGTGTGGGGCTGGGTTCTGAGGGTACACGACTAAGACGTGCAGAACCTAAGCTTGGAATAGGGAGAGTTTATCAATGTGGGCCTGTCCTTCCATGATCCATCATTATAAACTCTGGCAAGGCCCCTAAGTAGTGCTAAAGTGCTCTAGGAGGGCTCCTAGGAGCTTGAAGGAAGCAAAGGTCTACACTAAGTTAAGCAGAAATGCCTGAGCCGCCCTCCTGCCCATGAAGGAAGGGACAGAGAGGCTCAGAGGAGTGTGGCCTCTAGAGCAGGTCTAGCATATCAGCTCGGAAAGTCAGCCACGCTCTTCAACCAGAGAACATGCCAGTTACCAACCAGATAAAGAACGTACTGCTGAGAGGGAGCCTGCTGAACCACGCAGGGCGGCTATGCTGTTGCTACAGAATTGGACTCCTGAATGCAAAGGAGGTCAATGGAATCCCACAACAATAGAAGCTAGTGTGTCATTTGGCAGGAAGCAAGGTAGACACAGTGACACAGGGCACCAAGCCTGGAGTGGCACCTGGAGCACCTGACCCAGTGGCAGGAATGAACACATCTGCAGAGGGGTAGATATACAGCAGCGGAAAAGGACACCTCTCAATCCACACACCCTTAACAAAAGCTTTTCTCAAGGAAAACTGATCAAGAGACTCAGGAAACTGACCAATAGAAAGCCACATTTCAGCCCTGGAGCTGAGCTCATTTTCAGACCTGAAACCCACTGACTGAGAGAGAGGGTGAGTCCCGGGAGAAAGGACCTTCCAACATCACAGCAGTGTCTATACATTCTCCCCCAGATCACCCACAAAGAGACGGAGGCCATTTGAGGACCACTGGGCACAGGATCTGAGGTGACATTGGTACCTAGGGACCTAGGCCTGGTCCTGAACCCTCTGTTAGAGTCGGGGTGTGCAGGGGCCAGTTTTAAAGGAAGAGGTAACCAAATCCAGCTCACAGTGGCTCCCCCGGGTCCATAAACCCAACCAGGAGCCCTTTCCCCAGCCTCCAAATGTAGAATTCAACCTGACTTTTGAAACTGGTAAAACTGCCACATCAGTTTCTAGGAGTCGGTGGTAGGAACTACTCCCATGGGGAAGTTCAAGTGGAGGCCCCCACTCCCAGAGACACACACCAATGCAGGAAATCAAAAATAATATCACATCCCAGAGGAAATGCCAGAGACTAAACACCTAGAGGATGTGGGGGCTGCACCCAGCACACCCCTATTTAATTCATGTCTGGCCCTACAAAATCCCGACAGACTCTAGAGGATGACAATGGACATCTGCAATTCGACCGGGCAGTTGCTGTTTGTAACTGGCAGGGAGCAGCTTTCCTGGTGCAGGTGAGCTCGGTGGCCTGTGGCCCAGGAATGCAGCCTGTACCAGGCGAATACATTCTTTTCCACCCTTATCAGGAAGGAGAACTAGAACAGGCTGCATTCATGTGGGACACCTGGCAGGCTGCTTTGGAGAAGAAAGCAAGATCAGAAGATTGAGGCAAGCTCATGGGACCAGCACATGATGGGCGTGGGGCATGCGTGCAGAGCGTGTTCACACCCCCAGCAGCGTGAGCACCACTGGGAAGAACTAAGCACCCAAGTGTGCAACTGGCCAGGTGCTGCCAGCCCCTGTCACTGCCACCATCGTGCTGACACAACAGGCAATTTGTTGACTAGAATCAAAGCATCATCCACGTACAGTCTGACCTTTCCTGCCCAAGGGCTTCAGCCAGCTCCATGCCCAAGGGCCCACGGCATGTTTGATTTGCCAGCACAGGATCCCACAAAACACTACATCAGACCAAGTGTCCAACCTTGCAACAAAGGTTGCACAGCATGGGATCATGAGATCCGTGGCCATCCTTTTGGGTCCTCCCACCATCCAGAAAGCTGCTGGCCTGATAACACCATGGAACTGTCTTTGAAAGATGTAGCTGAGGCTGGGCACAGTGGTTCACACCTGTAATCCCAGTACTTTGGGAGGCTGAGGTGGGCAGATCACTTGTGGTCAGGAGTTCAGGACCAGCCTGGCCAACATGGTGAAACTCCATCTCTACTAAGAAATACAAAAACTAGCCAGGCATGGCGGTACATACCTATAATCCCAGCTGCTCGGGAGGCTGAAGCAAGAGAATTGCTTCAACACAGGAGGCAGAGGTTGCAGTGAGCTGAGATTGTGTCACTGCATTCCAGCCTGGGTGACAGAGTGAGACTCCATCTAAAAAAAAAAAAAAAAAAAAAAAAAAATGTAGCTGAAACACCAGCTTGGAGCTGATCCACTGCAAGGATGGCACACAGCAAAATCAATGATCTTCAAATAGTACTGTGTCCCCAGCAGGTAGAACACATGGATTCCAATACAATGGGCTGGATGCAGGGATGACCATACCATTACTCCCACTCCAGGAACCTGTGCTTCGTCGTGCTCTACCACTCTGGACACACTAAACCAGACATCAGGCTCCCAAAACGGGCCTGTGTCTGCACTCTGGGCCCCTTGCAGCAAGTGTCCAGTAGGCAAGGAAAAGAACTGCCAACCTGGGGAATTGCAGGGGGATTCTCAGGAGGATGAAGCTACAGCACAATGGGAGCAGAGAAGACTCCATTCGGCACTCTGGAGATCCATCAAGGTGTTGCCTTGGACTCTTTCATCCATACTTGATGGTGAATGGACAAGAGCAGCAGCCATGGCCAAAGGAGGACATGATGACCAAGGGCACAGGCTCTCAGGTGTGGAGGTCTGGACCACCCCTCCAGGTAAGCCACCTAGAAATCGAGGTTAGAGATGGAGAATTGCCAGCACAGAGGCACTGGTTGACATAGGGAGAGATTATAGGAGCCTCAGAACACTGTGAGGAGACACCGGCATGGAGGATCAGGTAGGAAGAGGCAATCGCATTGATCAAGCTAATAGACTCTGAAACAAGTAATGCTGTTGTGGGAATGGCCCAGCCCATCCCACCGTCAACATCAATAACAACAAAAACATTAACGACCCACAGGACTTGCAGTCGTGAATGAAGAAGTGCGACGCTGCTTTGCCTCTGTCAACGCTTACGCGACTGGACAAATTCATTCATTCCTTGATTATCATTCATCTCTTCGTACTGTGCTTTGCTGCCTTCTCGCCTCAATGACAAAAGAGGATTAAATTCAGTTAATACGTGCATTTTCATTACGAGACAACTAAAGAAATTACCCTTATTTTACTTGATATGTTTTTACACTCTGAGGAATTGGGATAGTTTGGGGAAGGTGGCAACTGTGGGAGGTTCCACACCTGCCTGCTCTCTGCTCTAGCACCTTTGGGAAAGCACATCTGTCCCCAAGAAACTGCCCATGTGCATGGAGCCTGCAGGCAGCCCTCCAGCCAGCGGAAGACGGTTCTGCTTTACAGACCCACACATTTGCAAAGGAAACCACATCAACTCCCTTTGCTCACCAACATAGTTCTTCATTCATAGATTCAACCCAAAACCATCAGGCATTTGAAGAAAATAAGTAAATAAATTGTTAGAAGTCTAGATAAAGAAACAGGACAACTGACCCTGCTGAAAAGAGGAATAATTATTGGACAGAAAAGAACTTTAAAAAGATGTAATGGGCATGGTCAGAGAGATTGGCTATGCTATTATAGCCATCCCCAAAGAACTCACTGCTTGAGGAAAGGAGGAAGCAGAGAACAATAAAGTATCTTGGCAATTTAGAATCTATTTGTGAATATTAAACATTCAGTATACAGGTTAATTAAAATTTGAACACAGCTTAAGACCAAGTTACTAAAGACCAATAGCACAAGCTACAAAAGACACAGAGAGAGAAAATATGAAAGGAAAATGAAAATGTAAAGAAGCTAAACCCAGAAGGTTCAATATCACCTAATCTATCTCCAGAAGCAGATAACAAAGTACCAGGAAAGATGAGTTAAAGAGCATTTTAAAAAGACCTAGACATGTCCTGTTAGTATTTCAGAACCCCAAGGCTCAAATAACAACTGTAAATATTTCTAGAAGGAAAAAAAAACCTATAAAGAATAAGAAGTAACTTGACCTCAGATTTATCAGTAGAATGTAACATTAGAAGACAAAGGAATAAAGCTTTCAAAAATTTTAAGGGAAAATTATTTTGAAACTAAAATTACATTCCAAACTATCAATCAAGTGGGGCAGTGGAAAATAAAGATATTTTAAGAGTTGTAAGACTCAAAGTTTTACTTCCCTTTCTGAAAAGAAAAAAAAAAAAAAAATCACAGAGCAGTAAATACTCACCGGGTACTTTTCTTAGCACTTTTCATGTGTTAAAACTCCTTGAAACTTCACATCAACACTATGGCATTATTAATATCCTAATTTTACAGATGAGGAAATTGTGGCACAGAGAGGGTTACACTCTGGCAAAATGAAGAAGAAACTCAAGGAAAACGATGCCATGCAATTGAACTCACGGTGAACCATGGAGGAGATCAATGAAAAGAAATTTGAGATTGACAGCTGTCCCCTGTGCCTAGAAAGCAAGTGACCAACTAGAAGAGAAAGTAGGAGGGGCTTGGAGAAAAGGGCCTTCAAGACAGAAGCAAAGTTAATTACATATATTATTTGATTAAGAATCTCAAAAGTCTGAAAGATGCATATGTCTCTTCCCTCAGTGGTTGGAAAAAACAAACAAAAAGGGAAACAAGAAATACCAAGGTAGGAGTTGGGGGAGATAGCTCCATAAAACATGCATGGACCAAATATGAAGCAGATTTAAAGGTGGCCTAATTTTGAGCAATGGTTGTAATTTTAAGAAAAGTAAAAATACGGCCGGGTGCGGTGGGTCACGCCTGTAATCCCAGCACTTTGGGAGGCCGAGGCGGGTGGATCACGAGGTCAGGAGATCCAGACCATCCTGGCTAACATGGTGAAGCCCATTCTCTACTAAAAATACAAAAAAAATCAGCCAGGCGTGGTGGCAGGCGCCTGTAGTCCCGGCTACTCGGGAGGCTGAGGCAGGAGAATGGCGTGAACCTGGGAGGTGGAGCTTGCAGTGAGCTGAGATCGCGTCACTGCCCTCCAGCCTGGGTGACAGAGCGAGACTCCGTCTCCAAAAAAAAAAAAAAAAGAAAAGTAAAAATACATTTAATCTTGATCCTCGGAAGATTATCCTTCAAATGGCACTGTTCAGTGACATAAAACCACTTTTATTTGTTTTGCAGTGAAAATTTTTAAATAATCATAATAAAAGAAATGCTATATTTTAACTTTCTATTTTTATCCTAGATTTTAGAAGCATTGAAAATTTAATTATAGTTACAGTAAAACATACACATATTTTAAATCTTAATGATGTAAAAATAACGGCATAGCCAACCAAAAAGGAAAGAGAGGTAGGATGTATAAGGGTGCTAATTTTCTCACCAACAGATAACATCTACAGTTGATGGAACTACAATCCCAAAGGTACAATCCATTAAAGAAATAATTAATAAGCTAGACTTCATTAAAATTGTAAAAACTCTTGTTCTGCAAAAGATACTGTCAAGACAATGAGAAGACAAGCCACAGCATTGGAAAAACATGCATCTGCAAAAGACATGTCTGATAAAGGACTGTGATCCAAAATATACAAAGAACTCTTAAAACTCAACAACAAGAAAGCAAGCAGTGCAATAGAAAAACAGATAAAAGATGTGAACACTTCACCAAATAAGATATACGGCTGGTAAGTAAGCATATAACATCACGCGTCACTAGGGAATTGCAGATTAAAACAAGGAGATGCCCATCATAATAGGTAATAACAATAATGTCCACTATTAGAATGGTACAGATCTAAAGCTGAAGGGTCAAGAAAAGAGAAACATATTACTTAAAGTTTACAGATAGATTTTACAATAAACATAATCAGCAAGAATCAACATATGAAAGAGAGACGATAGAGTACGGAAGGGCCCTAAACTCTTTATCTTTCCTAGTGAGGAGTTAATATACACTTTCCAAAGTTGATTGATCAAGAATAAGGTAAAAATAATTTGAGATGAAGTTATGATGATAATGCCTAAAACAATTGAAAGCAAAAGTACTTATCTCTGGGGCATCGGTGTCCAAGAACAGGGAGATGTCTAGAAAGAGACTTATTTTATTTTGTATCCTTCTGTGCTGCTTGGATTTTTTTTCAATAGGATGCATGTAGTGTTTTTATAATTTAAACAGCAATTTTTTAATCATCAGTAATTTTTCTGTTAGGGAAGAAAACAGCTGAAGGATGAAGTTTATGGAAATTTTTTTCTAGAAGCTAATAATAGATGTCAATAACAAAGCATTGCTGAAAATAATGAATTTTTGAATTATGAAATGCCTTTAAGTTTTTCTCAAATTGCAAATCTCCCTGAGGGTGTTCCTCCAAGTCCTACTTATCAGACATACTACTAAGTTTAAATTATAAAATTCTTACCTGTAATTGAAGCCAGCTGCAACCTTTTTGACAAGGACTAATTGCCGATAATGATTTAAGTGCTGCAAATTCACATGCCACAATTGTTTTAAATAGGGGAACCTCTCACAGCTTTCTCTGAAAAGAACTGTTAATCTTTGCTGCTGACTTATCAAATCCTTCAGTCACCTGTTTGCCATCATTTTCATGAGCTGATAACGTGTTTATTAGAGTCATAATGTGCAGGTGGAGGAATAAAGGTCTCATTTGATGGCACTGGAATTTCATCTAAGATTTCTACATGGAAAGAGCTGGCACAAGCCTCAGGCTTGGCTTAGCAGAGAAAGACAATAAAGGCATGTATTATTTTTTTAATTTGAAGCAAACGAAAAGTGAGCATTTATTTAACGTCAGTAACTTTAGATGACATAGCTGGGTAAAATCCATGACCTGTAATGTCCCTTTAGCCTGAGGCAACCTGCTGAACAACAGCCAGGGGGTTGCTGCTGGGAATGGCTCCTCCTCGCCCCACCTCCCTGTCTCCTTTCACTGCATCTGATATTTTCTTCTCTTCCTCAGCATTGCATCAGTTCCCCTTGGCTGCTCATTGCTGGGTTTGGAGGTACTAAATTGTTACAACCTCTGCTTGTTGGGAAAGGAGCAGTTTGGCGGCATATATTCAAAAGTTAATACAAGCCTTCTCTTTGCGATTCTACCACTAAGAATTTATCTAAAGAAAATAAGAATGGATTGGCCGGGCTCAGTGGCTCACGCCTGTAATCCCAGTACTTTGGGAGGCCAAGGTGGGTGGATCACAAGGTCAGGAGATCGAGACCATCCTGGCTAACACGGTGAAACTCCATCTCTACTAAAAATACGAAAAAAATTAGCCTGGCGTGGTGGCGGGCGCCTATAGTCCCAGCTACTCGGGAGGCTCAGGCAGGGGAATGGTGTGAACCTGGGAGGCAGAGCTTGCAGTGAGCCGTGATCATGCCACTGCACTCCAGCCTGGATGACAGAGCGAGACTCTGTCTCAAAAAAAAAAACAAGGGTCAGCCACAGGGGGCTGGTCTGATGCCTGAGAGCTCAGAGACAGGAAGGATGTGCATCCAGTAAGGACACCTGGGCTCCATGGCCTGGAAAACTGTTACCAGAAAGTAGTCCCAATCCAGACCCCAAGAGAGGGTGTCCACAGAGTAAAGTAAATTCGAGGCAAGTCCATAGAGTAAAGCAACACAAGTTTATTTAAAAAGTAAAGGAATAAAAGAAAGGTGGGATATGTAAAGAACTCCATAGGCAGAGCAGCCCAAGGGCTGCTGGTTGCTCATTTTTACGGTTATTGCTTGATGATATGCTAAACAAGGGGTGGATTATTCATGCCTCCCCTTTTTAGACCATACAGGGTAACTTCCTGATGTTGCCATGGCATCTGTAAACTGTCATGGCGCTGGTGGAAGCATAGCAGTAGGATGACCAGAGGGTCACTCTCATTACCATCTTGGTCTTGACCGGCTTCTTTACTGCAACTTGTTTTATCAGCAAGGTCTTTGTGAGCTGTATCTTGTGCCAACTTCCTGTCTCATCCTGTGACTTAGAATACCTTAACCTTCTGGGCATGCAGCCCAGTAGGTCTCAGCCACATTTTACCCAGCTCCTATTCAAGATGGAGTTGCTCTGGTTCAAACGCCTCTGACACTTACAAGGGTATGACCTTTAGCCAATTGCTTAGGCACTGTCAGGCTCAAATTCCTCCTCTGTCAAATGGGAAGAACAGCACCTAGCTCATCTGATCACTGGGGGATTAAAAGGTCTCAGGAACACAAAACGCTCCATACAGTGCCTGGCCTGTTGTCAATATCTGATAAATGCCACTTAATGATAATAGTGATTATAATAAGGCTAGCAGTAATATTAAACCATAACAATCATGTGGAAGGGGAAGATGGCCTGAGGCAAAGAAACATCCCTGTAGGAATTCAAGTCAGGAAACAAAAAAGTAGCTGTTCTTGACCTCGTTGAAGTAATAGATGCAAAATAAAAGATACATTATCAAAGTAGAAGGTTAACGGCGATCATTCCCGAGTGGTAGAATTATGCTGATTTTATTTTCTTTTGGATTCTCTGTATGTAAAACTTTCTACAAAGGAAGTATTTTACTTTACTAATTAAGAGATAAATGATATTTTCTTTAAAAATTCCTCCTTTAGATGACTGCAGTTCACAGAATTTCAGAACCAGAAGACACTTTAAGTACCATCTACTCCAACCTCATCACTCTACTGATGAAGAACCAGAGCATCCAGAACGGAGCACCGCCCCCACTGGACCCTGCAGAGAAGGACTCGCAGAGCCCAGGGGTCCTCGCAGCCTCACAATGTCATTGGAATTAGACTCCAGGCATAGTCATCTGGGCATCTCCAAGGACTAGATCTTGGCTCTCTCCTTTTATCCCAGATATGTGGCATAGTGCCTGGAACATGATAGGATGGCAGTAAATATTTGTTGAATGAGTACACATATGAATACAAGTCACCTGTGCTCCCATAAGCATTAGAAGACAAGCGAACAGCTCTGAAAGCAGCAGTGAGTCTCCTAGGCATATCTGAGAAAGCTTCCTAGCAAGAAAATAGCAAAATCAGGTTCCAGCAGGTGAGTTCAAGTGAGTTCTGTCAGAAGCGTTTGAACCAGAGTGACTCCATCTTGAATAGAGGCTGGGTAAAATGAAGCTGAGACCTGCTGGGCTGCATTCCCAAGAGGTTAGGCATTCGAAGTCACTGGATGAGACAGGAGGGTGGCACAAGACACAAGTCACAAAGACCCCACTGATAAAACAGGATGCAGTAAAGAAGCTGGCCAAAACCCACCAAAACCAAGACAGTCATCCTCAATGCTCATTATACACTATTATAAACCTCTACGTGCTAAAAGACACTCCCACCACTGCCATGACCATTTACAAATGCCATGGCAATGTCTGGAAGTTACCCTATATGGTCCAAAAGGAAGAGAAACCCTCAGTTCCAGGAAATCCCCACCTCTTTCCAGGAAAACTCACCAATAATCCATTGTTTCCCATATGATCAAGAAATAACCATTAAAATCGCCAACCAGCAGCCCTCCGGGCTACTCTGTCTAGGGTACTCCATTCTTTTATTTCTTTACTTCTCTGATAAACTGCTTTCACTTTACCCTGTGGACTCGCCCCAAATTATTTCTTGCATAGGATCCAAGAAACTTCTCCTGCGGTCTAGATCAGGACCCCTTTCCAGTAACAGTTCCAGACCAAGCAAACAGCCTTGAAACTGGAAACACACTTTGAGTTGGGGAAGAAGCTACCATCCTTATCTGGTAAAACCTAAGGTCTGTGCAGGAAAAGGTGCACGCAAAGAAAGCAGGAAAGGAGAAGTGGCCAGAATGGACTCCCATTCTTTCACTTATTACTAGGCCAACTTCCAGGCCAGCTGGTTATTTGGGAGAATGATTTAAGATTCATTGCTAATAGCTGAAAATGGTTTAATGGTGTTTTGGGGGGGTATTTTTTGGGTTTTTTTTCTGTCCAGATAACATTTTCATTGTCACCCCCAGGGCCTCTCTGACTTCATCCCTCCTCAGGAGAGAATTGCAGGTAATTAGGGCGGTTAGCAGGAGGGATCTCAGGGTGGGAGTGCCTCCCAGGCCTCTGTAAATCACCTCCACTGACAGCTCACTTCCCCACCTGCCCACAGCTTGCCAGGGAGACCATAAAAGATAACCCCATACACCCTGCCAGCAAGCACCCAACCCAGCCCAGTCCCACCCTCTCCAACAAACATGCTCTGGGGGACATTTTTATGATGGATTTTTTTCATTTAAAGTTAATCACATTATCCATTTCATCTGCTCTTCTGTACCTCTTACAATTAAAGAGAGGTTGAAAGGGATCTAAAAAAAAAAAATACAGTCACTGATTTCCCAAGACTTGATTTTTCACCTCTCGTCCCCATTCGTAAGCGCTTAAGATGTTACACTTTGTTCTGTTGGAACCCGTTATTTCCCTGGGAGACTCGATGTCTGCTTTGATAGGAGCAATTTATCACCCTGGTGAAATCATGCTACTGTTTGGAAGGCAGGGCCAGGATTTATGAATCCTTTTTCACTGAGAATGAATTTAATTCCCAGGGGTGGAAGTGGTATTAAAAGATTCGGCCTGCCGCACCTGTGGCATCTGAGAAGCTGGCTTCCAATATGAGTGGCACGTTCACCCCTGTCCTGTGCTATGAAAGCCTTTACCTTCCTAATGGAGGAACCTCGATGAGGGCATGAAATTCAATTCAGCTGGGTATGAAACAACGGTTTTACTTAATAATGAATTCAAAGCAATAAAATTGACTTGCACAGCATTTTTACTCTATTTTTAGAGTGTATGAGTTCTTAAACTATTATTTATTGAAGATACTGTTTCAAAATATCCATTTTAAAGCACCAAGCCAAATTATTGATCTATTGGGACCAATTCCTTCTTGCAATTTATAGTGTTCAGTTTCCTTACATGTGTTATAGCCCAGGTAAGATGCCACAGGGAGCACACTGGAATCACCTGGGGAGCTTGACAAGCTATTGATGCCTGGGTCCCAACCCAAAAGGGTTTACGACGATGTCTAGGTACAGTCTCAGCATCAGGAAAGTTGTTTAAGCTTCCCAGGTGATTCTAATGTATAATCAAGTTTGAGAACCACTGCTATAAGATAATACGTTTGGTATTTTTGAAACAAGCATAACAGTTTCGAATTAGACATCCTTCCTACAAGTGATCATCTATTTTAAATGAACCAAGCATGACTACCTACACTATTTCATTGATCTAGTTGGTAACTGGAGAAACATGTCTTACATCATCATGGACAAACATATAGTTTCCATAATGAATTATCTTTACTGTCCTTGAGCTTGTGTGCAAGTCAACAGTCCTTGCTAATGGCGGTATTTTTGCTCTACGGATTATTTCCCACCCATCACTTCAATCTCATGCATTTCTACTGGATATTAATTCATTGTGCCCAACAATGTCACTCTTTTCTGCCCATACCTCTACTCATATTCTCTGCTCCTCACTCATCGCCCACCCACCCATCCATCTAACCTTCCTCCACTCCACCCTTTGTTTGGCACTGGTACTACAATGATGAACAAGACAGTCCCTGCCTCAAAGGAGTTCACAATCTGGTGTGGAAAGCAGACAAGTCAACACAGGAAAGCATGCCTATGCCACACAAGAAGTGAGCTGAGGGTCACAGGGAGTACCAAGAGGGGCCTCTCATGCTGCAAAGGGCAGGGAAGACAGCTGTCCCCATCACAAGAAGTACTGCCATTTGCACAGAGTCTCTTTTTGTGTCACTGAACTCTTATTTATTATCAGTGTATAACACAGGTATAGAGAGATGCCCACAATAGGTAGGTATTACCTAATTCTCTTTGTGTCTTTATTCAGTCATTCCTTGGAACTAAATAAATGTATATATTCAACAATTAGGTTAATGGTCCCCATCCTCTTTGGCACTAGATACCAGCTTTGTGGAAGATAATATTTCACAGACCAAGGTGAGGGGGATGGTTTTGGGATGATTCAAGCACATTACATTTATTTTACACTTCATTTCTACTATGATTACATACTCATAATGTAGAATCAGTGGGAGCCCTGAGCTTGTTTTCTTGCAAGTAGACAGTCCCATATGGGAGTGATGGAAGACAGTGACAGATCATCAGGCGTTAGATTCTCATAAGGAGCAGGCAACCTAGATCCCGCGCATGTGCAGTTCACAATAGGGTTTGTGCTCCTGTGAGAATCTAATGCCATGCTGATGTGAGAAGAGGTGGAGCTCAGGGAATGTTCGCTCATCCACCACTCACTCCTGCTGCATGGCCCGGTTCCTAACAGCCCACAGACTCATACCAGTCGCTAGCCCGGGGTTGGGGACCCCTAAATTAGGACATTACTGAAAATAGGGAATATCAGGATTTGTGCATCTTCTGATTTAAATATGTTTCTTTGTTTGGGGGTGACATGTGTACCAAAGACTCTTGGTTTTGGTCTGGCTGGTTCCATGGTTCTTTTAAAAGTACAAAGCTCATACCCAGCCACACATAGCCACACCAGGAAGGCCACGTGCTTACTGGCTGTCACCAGGGTCAAGAGTGCTGTGATCTTCCTGGGGCTTCCTTTGTAAACATCATTGACATGTGGCTCCAGTGGCGCAATCGGTTAGCGTGCAGTACTTATAAAACATCATTGACAGTGGGGATTTCTTCACATCAGAAGGTCAGCACATCATAAAGCATGTGCCTATTTTAAGACCAAATGCAGGACACTGGAGAACAGAAGATCAACATGAATATCAAGAGCTCCCAGACAGTCACCTAGGAGAAATGCCACCATGGAGACTCGGGACAGGATGGGACAAAGTCACCATGTCCACATACTTGAAGGAACTGAATAAAAAGTCAACACAAAATGGGATATAAATTAAATGAAAGGACCGTGGGAGGGTCAGTCACATCAACAAGGGGCCTGGGGCTTGCGGTGTGTTTGCCTTTCTCTATTTCAAAGGAATTTGGGATCTGATTTTAATTTTATGATCCCACAAAATTGGAACTGTAAGAGATATTAGAGATAATTGACCCAATATTAATTTATAAATGGGGAAACTGAGGCCCAGAGAGGCAGATCCATGGCTAAGGTTGTGCTTTGAGTAAAGGTCAGAGACAGAACTGAAACCCTCGGGTGCTTAACTGCCAACCCACGGCCTTGCACCATCGTCACAAAAGGTTGACCTAAAATGCCTCCCGTGACCAAGACCTCCAATTCCCATTGCCACAATGATAGCAAACCCATTGGTGCCTAACTCAGACATCAGTTGCAAATCTTGGCCTCCAGATTTGTAGGAGAAAAATGGTTTATCTATTTTCACGATGACCAATTTCATCTCAGAGTCTTGTTTAGTCCTTTAGAGGGCTGCATGGAAGCTCCCAGAGCACCTGGTGCCAAGACAAGGCGGGGACGCAGTGGGAAGGCATAGAGGGAACATCTGTGGTCCCGGCCCTTGGTCACTATCATCTATCAGTGGATATATTTTTGGTATCCACAAAAATGTTCTCATTCCATCAGGTCTCAGGGGTCTAGCTCATGCCATTAACTGCTACATGCTCCTGTCCCCGTTATGGCCCCTCTTCAGGTGTCGCAGCCCCCAGGCCTCCCTGGGGACAAGTCACCAATCTGCCCTGTGGCTTGTCCGCAGGTGGGTGAGAGAAGGCACAAGGAAGAACCTGTGATATGAAGGATTGCTCCAAGCCTGTCCACCTGAACCGCCAGTGAAACAATTCCACCTGCTGCCACCTGGGAGCCTGAATTAAGGCTCCTTTCCCAGGCCCTATCCAGGGAACTTGAGCAGTGACACGGTGTTTCTGTCCCCTTGGAATCCTCAAGCAAGTCTAGGGTTTCAGTGGGAACCCTCCATCACCCCCTCCAACAGAGGGTTCAGCACTCGCCGGGGTCTGTGCCTGAAGACAGAGCCTTAGACACCTTCTCAGAACTTTTCTCCCCTTCTCCCATCTCTAGAATCTTTATTTAATCTCAGAGCAACAAGGAACAAAAACTGACTCTGTGCTAGCATTCTTCCAAATGTATTGCTCATACCCTGAGTTCTTCTGAAATTCAAAAGCCAGGTTGGAGTTCCCTGTGCTGCTTCCTTACGTCTTCCCTGTGGCAATGAATGCTTCGCTCTCCAAAGTGGGGAGAGGGCTATGGGACAGCAGGGAATCCAGGAGAAGGAGATCATGAGGAATGATTGAAATAGACTCGACCTCACCAAGATCAAAGTGGCAGCACCTTGGTGGGTGGATGGCATTGCTTGTTCCTTGGCCACACCTTCAACCCCATACCCAGTCAGTTTCCAAATGTCAGTCCCGCAGGGGAGATTGCCACAAGCAAGAGACACTGGCGAATTAGGACCGGCCACTGCCCGAGAAGGGAAAGAATGCAGCCAGCTAATGGTACGGCAGCAGCATTTTACCCCGAGGTCCACCACAAGCTGACTTCTCTCTCAGCCATGTGGTCCTTATCTGGACAAGACAGAAAGCAAAATCTACTTTTCAGTGTTCTCATAAAGATTGCATTTAGGGGAGGAACGTCATGAGCAAGGTGCATGTGTGTGATTGTTGCAGGATAAATAGCAGCCATTGTTGAGATCTTTCTCCTCTGTCACTGCTCACATCCTTTAAAAGAATTGTGAAATTTCAATCTGGCGTCTTTCTGGGCTTACCAGTTGGCATGGTATTAATGAAGAGACACTGGGTCATAATTTTGGTCACAAAACAGGCCATGTGGGGAAAGATGTGTTTGAGAGAAGCCTATATTTATAAGATTACCTGGAAAATGTGAACAATTGCTAACGAAAGCGATTTGGCAAAGGCATAAATGACTCAGGCCTGTTCCCGTTTCTAGAAAAACAACTCAGACCACTTTGTCTCCCCAAGACTATGAATGCGGCAGTTGCTGTGAGCTGCAGCCCATGATACACGCTGTGCAGACCAGGGGTCTCCATCGCCCATCGCCCTTCCCTATGGCCGCACTGAGTCAGCATGTGCTCCAGTGACTCACAGGTTCCCACGCCCATCCCCCAGAGCTCTCAGTTCAGAATTATTGCCATAAAGGGATTCGTGGAGGAGAAAGAATTTCAGAAAACATCTCCAGGACTTGCACCTGAGAATGCAAGGGCATTCCAAGTGAGAACAGGTGCAGCCTGGCGGGCCGCATACACGCTTCCTGCTGGAGACATCCCAGCCTGACCCGCTGCACGGCACTCACTTGTCAGAAGCACACAGCATGCCTCCGCCCAGTCCTTGGCTTCCTTTGCGTATTCCAGAGATTTTCCTTTGACGGGTCATGCTACACTCAGATACGCATGGAAACTGATACAACCGCCATACTTTCTCTTGTTTTACGTTCAAAGAGCTGGAGGTGTGTTGACTGATAATCTCCTAAAGCTGCATTTTATATGAACTTGGAGCTAGCATTGACTAGACCCAGACCAACACCTTTAGGAATAGGTTGCTCTTCAGTGCCACCCTTGCCAGGGTAAAGTTTATGATACCGATGTTCAGATCCAGTTTCTTCTAAAACACAGCCAAAATTTCACCACCCCAAGCTGTCGAAAGACCTGGAAGCTCCCATGAAGTTAATTAGTTATCCCAATGTGAATCCACTAAGAAATGGGAACCCCAGAGCATCCCGTAGCAAAGGGTGTCCAGTCAGTCTCGTAGTGAAACAGGTCAATTATATTTTCTCCCTCACTGTCTCTTTTTAAAAAAATAAGTAAGTTCCAAGTCACATACCATTAGCTGGATTAAGATCCATGGCTCAGTCTAAACAACACAGCAGGGAAACGACTGCCGCAGGCCCTCACCATGTGGGCTGTGCCTCCCAGGCCCCATTGTAAGTGCTTTACTTACATTCACTCATTCAACCCTCACACCCACCCTGTGAAGTTGAAACTGTTATTATCCTCAATTGGCAAAAGAGGAAACCAAGACTTAAGTCCTACAACTAACGATTGGCAAAGCCTGGTTCCAGCCTGGACGGTCCAGCTCCCGAGTCCATGTTTTTGAACACAAATATTCAGGAGGTGCAGCAAGACAGCCCTGGGTGGCAGGCCAAGGATGACAGAGTTCCAAAGTGAAGGGAGAGGATTTGCAGAAGCATAACAGCTGTTATATAAATGCTATAAAAATCTGCCAAAAGCCACAACTCTTTCCAAAACAGCAGCATCTCACCGCCGCACACCCAGTGGATCATGAGATTCGCTCTTCTCTTTCCTCCATTCACCTGTTGCCCAGCCTTGAGACACCCAGGCACCACAGAGTGTCCTCACCTGGGTGGGCGGGGCCACTGCAACAGGAAGAGGGGCCCCTCCTTTACGGAGACCAGGAAAGCCAGTGGCTCTAGTGGCTGGCTTAGGGCCTTTCCCCAGGGAAGGCCCGCAGTAGCCCAGCACTCCTTAAAGGGGTTCCCCTGGACATTCCCTGCAAAGTGTAACCTAAGGAGGCCCTGGCTGGGTCCTGGCCTGGCTGCTGACTGCCTTGCCTGGCCTCCACCACACTCAAAGCCTGTGAGCTGTGACCAGAGGAGACGAGATATTGCCGGCTCTCGGCAATGACACCCCACTCACACAGACACAGGAAAAGCACCAGGCTGGGGAGATAGCCCTGCGCCTGCCTCCGCCTCCCGTTTGGAAAACACACAAAGAAAGGGAAATGATGCTGTCCAAGATCAGAGCAGACATGGCCAACCAAAGCAGCTGACAAGATTTCATGAGCTCAGTGGGAATCTTCCCCATGTCGATCGTCAGCGAAGAGTTCAACATCTTTGTTCAACACCAGAAAGTATGTCTTGGAGAACTACTGGTGAGAAACCTTCTAACAGAAAAACTTTTTTGGTGATTTTTTTTTTTTTCATCTTGACCCAGATACTAAATACCACGTAACCGACATGGCCCCCCTTGGAAGGCCCTCTTCATGTTGACCACAGTGCTGAGACACTCAGTTGTGCTCAGATCTAGAAGTCAGGGGCAACTGACTAACAGAGGTGCTTAGGCAACAGCGCCTATCTTCTGAGGATGCTTCGAATATTTTTTTTCCCAAGTTCTTTGAAACTAGGACAGGCTCTTTCCGACAGTGCGATGGCACACGGAGGAGAGGCTGCCATCTCAGAGGCCATTCGACACTGACACTGTCCTGCCCCTAGCACCGGTTCCCCTGGTTCTGCAGATCTCGCTGGTAGGGGACAGCAGGCAGGGAGGCACCCCAGCCTCACCTATTCACCGTTTAGCACAGGGCCAGGCAACAGAAGGGATTCTCACAACGGGCCTTACTAGAGCACAGTGCACACTCAGCAAAAAAGGACTTTCTTCAAAGGGTTCTGGGCAGGAAACGTCAAAGAATGAAGTATCTTGATGAAGAAGGCAACCAAGAAAATGAAAGCAGTCTGCTCTCCGAAACTAAACCACCCTCCCGCTTCCAACTCGGCAAGCCCTTCAAAGGCTCCCGCACGCAGGCCTGTCTGCAGCATTAACCCAAAGCCAGGCTTCTCCCTGCCGGCACAGACAGCATCAGCAATGCTCCCACCGCCACCCCACCCCACCCCACCCCACCCAGGCCTGCAGCCACACCAAGCGGGAGAGGGCCTGGGGGTGCTGCAGAGGAGGCTGGATAAGGCCGGTTTTCTCTGTAAGGTAGCAGATCCCTGAGATTCCCTGTGGGCTCTTCCAAAGCGCTGACTCTGGCCAGAGCTTAAGGCCCCACTGCAGAAGCCTCAACCACGTTGTTCACAAACCCAGCTGAGCGCTCTTACCCAAGGCTGCAACCTCCATCATCCGCTATTTCACGGCTCATTTTGGCGACCTAATTTGGAGATGGGCAATGGGCAAGTTGCCTGCTAAGCCAAGGGAGAATAGGGGCGCTTAAAAAATTGTATGACAAGAGGTGCTTTGTGACCCTCCATAGACCTGGACAAGAATCACGCAGACCGCAGGCGGTGGTGCCCGCCGAGAGTACCTGGAAGGGAAGGCGTCAGGGCTAGTCCGGCCCCGACTGCAGCCTCGTCCACTGCGAGGGGTTGGAGGGACGCCTAGTCTCTGGCTTCCCTGGTCTGGGGCCGCGCTGTCTGAAACCATTCCAGAGGGGAAACTGAGTTCTCTCAGCTGACGAGGTTTCCAAGAACTCCAGTCCCCAGGGCCCTAGAATGCTGGGTCTGGACCAATGGGATTCTTAGACCCGGGTCACCTGCGTCAACAGCCCTGGGCCGGGTGGAGCGCAGCCCCGCACCTGCACCTGCCCGGCCGCCTAGGGGGTTGGAGGTGGCTGCACCCGGCTCCTGTCAGGGCGCAGCCCGGACGCGCCCGGCGGGCGTGGAGGCCGCTCCCGGGCGGGGTAAAGGGGTTGGGGCTCAGGGTTAAGGAGCAGGGTGGGGCGGAGGCTGTCTCCCGCCCGCACCTGCCTCGGATGAAGGCAGCACCTGCCGCGCCGCTGAATACCCTCCCCTCTCTCTACTCCCCACCCCACCACCACCCGAAACACCGCCGCGCCGCGGGCTTCTACGCGCCCTGGGCCCGATGCGGAGGACGAGGCGTGGGCGCAGGAGTAATGGAGGGTGCAGAGGAGGTCGGCGCGGGGGCGGGGAGGGCTGAGCCCACTGTGTAGGTCTGCACAGCAGCCAGGCGACCCCGTCTTTGTTTCTTACCAGTTTTACTGAATACGTATTTAGGAACAGACATACATACATACTTTTTTCAGCCTTTCAGGAAACAGAAGTGTTGAGAAATAAGTAAGTTCTCCTTTACGTGCTGAAATTGATTAAATACATAAACGAAGAAGCGCCAGGGCGCATCCTGAGCCCGCGTTTGCTAGTCTTCCTCCCCATGGTGGGTGAACCCATAAAGTGAGATAAGACATCCAAGCCCAGGCCGGAGCCAGCGAAGGCAGGCGACGTGGAGAGATGCGACTGCAAACACAATCTGCCCCCAGGAACACCTCCCCCCTCAGCTGGAGGTGTGGACAAACAGGAACCAGCGATAGCATTCTTAAAAGGTTAGATAAGGAAGGCAGGTGCAGCCTACCTGGTATTTACTTCTTGGCTTTTACTTGCTAGAAACATTTATCCTTTATTGCCTACTTACTATATTTAGGACCTCATTGGGTTTCCGGCCGTTTTCTGTTTAGACCGGTTTTTTTCTTGTTACCTTGTTAATATAAGCACTCAGGTTTAATTCCATTTAAGACTTGTGAAGGATTCTCACCCCCACCCCGATCCCACAGTCTGCCGTCTTACCAAGTCTAGTCAATTTTACAGGTGTTAAATAACATTGAATAATAAATATATAATCAGCATAAAAATTAAGTGCTGCATTACAACACAGGAAAATACCTCATTTTCTGCCTAGTTTCTATAACATTTCTGTGAACAGCCGGGGATCCTAGCCCCACTATTGCAGTATTTATTTTCTTACTGATTTTTCATGTGTTACCTGAAAATCCTAATTTCCAGCTGAGAGAAGGAATGCATTTTAAATGTGATGTGCCAGCAAGTTGAAGGGCTGGAGAGAAGATTTAAGTCATTTTTTTTTCCTTTCTCCAGGCTTCCTACTGCAGGTGGGAGTAGGGTGGCTGTTCTAATGGGGTCATGTTTGAGACTAACGTGCATTTGGCCTGCCCACACCTCTTGTTTTGTAGATTGTTTTTGTGTTTAGAGCATATTTCATACTGAAATGAGAATAACCACCTTCCTCACACTGCCACTCACATGCACAGAAGACGGGGAGTATGAATGTCTGATGCTCATGTTCTCACAACTGCCAGCCAGAAACAAGCAGGACACTAGCCCAGACCCCGCACCCCACTTGGGCCGGAGCCAGTCTGTGACCAGACCTGCTTCTGTAAGCTGTTGTAATGGAGTCCCAGCTCTGAAATGGTGTCAGGACTCAAACTCAGGCCCCTAGGTCTTAAACATTTGGGCATTAAATCCCATGCCCCTCACCACCTGAGCCGCACTGACTTGACCAGGCAGAATTTTGCAATGAGTTGCACAATAATTGGCATCCCTGGCATAACCACATCAGTCATACAAGTGGAATTTTCAAAAGCCAGAATGGGTCCCCAGACGTCGACTTGGCTCTCATAATCCTAGTGGCCCCTTCCGTGTTAGGAACACCACATCCTTCCCAGGCTGGTCATACAGGTTTCCCGCCACCACTCTGCATACATGCACACAAGTGTATCTGACACTCCAAATTCACCCAGGCATCCTTCTCAATAACTGATGCCCCAAAGCAATTGAAAATAGAAAGTAGTGACTTTGGACCACTTCTTGATTTCATTTGGCCCTTTAAACACTACTTGTTGTGATGACATAAGCGTGGTTATTCAGTAACCTAGGCTGTATCCAGTGCTGCGTCCTGATCAGGCTAAGTGTTCAGTCAATATTCACTGTTGGACCCAAATTCACTCACAGAGCCTCTGGTGTGATTCTCCCTTACACCTCTTCAATCTGGATGTTCCCTAGGGGCTAAAAGATTTGTTCTGGTTCCTGGTTCTCCTCCTCCCTCTTCCCCCTGCTTATCCTGGGGGCCACGACCCGTGAAGGCAGACCCCTCTGATCAACACAAACCAGGCTCCAGGAGAGTCTCACGGGGCATTGACTCTGCCTTCTCCTCTAAGACCAGCACAAATACACCCTAAGATTCACCTTCCCAAAGACCAGCACTGCTTGCCCCAGTCTCCACAGAAGTCTGCAGTAGCTCAAATTAAACAAGACTTCCAGGCCAGTGGGTGTTTGCTGAGTGAATGAATGAATGAGTGAATACATAAATAAATAATAAACAAGGTTACCGCCAATTGGCCCCTTCCTGTCCGTCCTTTTCTCTCTGTGTTCTTGGCCATCAGTTGGTTCCCTGGCTTTTAGATTGTATAGATCACTTATTTATTTATTTATTTTAATCTGAGGGCTGCATGGAGTTTCTAACTTTTAATTTTGTCAAGGAAGGCTATTTTTGAGGTACCCCTATCCCCATCATTTCATAAAAGAAACAGCAATTTTCAAAAATAAAAGGCTGTAAGCTGACTGCATTTAGGAAGAAACCATACCATACTCTTTCTTATTTCACCCAGACCATTGAGAACTCCATGGAGAAGTTGACCCAGTCAGTGCCAGCAGGGAAACCTCCCTCTAGGTCATACCCTCTGCTGATGGCCTCATGTCTCAATCCTGTGCCGTTCCCCAACACCATTCCGTGTACCCCAACTTTGGTGTCAGCAATGACCTCCTTCTTTCTCTCAAAGTTTCCAACTTTATTCCTTTAAACCCTGCAAAAGTTCCCAGTTACTGTAAAATAGCCTAGACCTTCCTCACATGCCAACAATTGGGGAATGGAGGATATCTCTCCCTGCTGTTGACAGGTCCCCCAAATCCATGCATCTCTGTATCTTAACACTCCCTTTTAGTTCCCTCCACCCCGGCTGCCCCATGTTCCCCAGCATCCAGCCAAGTCCTGTGCATATTATCGATGGGCGGATCCTCTTCCACTAAAGGTAAAGGAAATGAATGCTGAGATTTCTTTAACAGCAAAATAACTAGATCCTTCAAATCTAGTCACTGTTCAAATATGATTCCTTACAACTGATGTAATAGGCCAATTTATTTTAGAGTCTGAATAAATATCAAGTCATTTTGGCAGCTTTGGAGGTTACCTGTCATGTCGTCAGTGTGCCCAACACAAACAGTGCCACAGAGGTGTTCTGTCTTTTAGACATGAAGAGGGCAGTGTCTGAGTTGTTTCCTTGGCCTAAAATGACCTCTGCCCCCTCCAAATCCTGTCCCCCTCTCAAAACTCAATTCAGGTCCCTCCTCTGTGGAATCTTTCTTGCCTGTTCCAGCTCTCTTGAATCTCTTCTGCCTCTGAATCCAGCATCACTTCTAGTCCTTCAAATTAGCATTCAATTATCAGGCTGTCTCATCTTGTTCACCACGGTTTCATGTGGGTTATTCTGCTCTCCCTACGTGGATTGTGGTGCGCAGGGCCAATCTCTTCATGCCTTTTTCTTTGTCTGGATCCTGCTCAAGAGTACCAGGCATAGGGCTGAGCACTAGGAGGAGATCAAATGTCCTTACCAGTGCATGATTAGATCTCTCCATCTATGGTTGGTCCCTAAGACAGTTCCTTTGTGACCAGAGAGAGGAATCTGCAGAATAGTTGGCTGGCAAGATGGTTACCAGAAGCAGTGGAAGGGATTTTACCCTGACCTCATTAAAGCAACATTCTGGAAAACAGTCCCACCTTCTCATAGGATTCTAGTTGAGAAGTTCAAGGGAAAAAAAGTGAGCAACAGTAATACCTGCAGTGCATTGTACAGCCTACCCAAATAACTACACTGAGACATGGCACACTGGCACTGTAAAAGACATACGGGATGCCAATGGGGCTCTGAGGAAAAGGAGCACTTCCCTCAGGGAGACCTGGGCAGTGTTCACAGAGATGCAGGCAGTGGTAGGAGGCACCCAGACTGTAGAATCAATCAGACTGGGTTCAAGTCCCAGCTCTGTCGTCTGCTAATTGTATGGCCTTGGGCACTGGAGTGCTTTGCTCCTGGAAGTGTGGTCTGGGTCATGGGCATCACCTGGGAGCTTGTGACAAACCTGGATCTCCAGTGGGTGGGAGGCCCTACTCCAGGCCTGCTGGGTGAGACCCTGTACTGAAGCAAGCTCCCCCGAGGAAGTGCAAGGGCACATTAGAGGTGCTGCAGTGATTGGTGCTTATACTACTCCTCCATACACCCCCCACCCCGCCCCCCGCCTGGCACCACTTCTTCTTACAGCAAACAGGGCCTCCAGTTGCCTCTGAAGAAATGGCCCTTCCCTTGTGAATTACTCACCAAGTAACCTGGGGTTGGAGCTAAACTAACTGGTACATTGAACCTCCCAGTGACAGCAGTGGGTCTGTGGATGGGCAGAGGGCCCAGGCCAGGCTCACCAGGGTCCATTAGACAAAGCCAGTCCTGTTTGATAGCGAGGAAAGACCACCTGCTCTTTCTCTGAGGATAAGAATGAGAGAACAAGGTGTTCTCACTACTGTGCATCCTCCGTTAGAGGACGTGGGAGTCACCAGTACTGTGTGCCACCCCCACAGAGGACATTGGGGCCATCACTGCTGTGTGCCCTTCTAGACAGCACGCTGAGCTTGTCACCACTGTGTATGGTTTACAGAGGATGAGGGGCTTGTCACTGTTGTGTGCAATACTAGAACTACATGGGACCTGAAAATGGGTCCATGGACCAAGTATGGAGAGCCGTGGAGAGATAGATACCACTTATGGTAACCTTCTTTGAGCCTGGATAGAGGGAGCTGGGTCTAAAAAACTGTTTAATTACATGACCCAATAAATTCCCTACTGCTGAAGTCAGGCAGCCTGGGTTTTCTATACTTGAGAATTAAACAAAAGTGCACTTCTAAAGCATCTAGCGTCCTGCCTTGGCCCACAGTGGGAACTTGGGAGCTTGAGATTGAGAATTGCTACTGCAGTGATTGTTATGGTGGTTGAACTTGAACTTGAAGTCTCTGTAAACTTTAAATGACTCCAATGTAAATATAGACAAAGGAGGAAAAGCACAAGACAAATGGTATTGACCTTTGGCTAATCCAGACAAAAATGGAGCTTGGGAGACTATTCTCTTTGGGAGAATAAAACTGGGGGCACAAAAATGGAGGGCTTGAATGTATCTGAACAGGAGATCAGGGTCAGCATGCAGACTTTACAAGGTTGGTTGGTTCTCCTAGGAGGAGAAATGCTTCTTCCCTCTCTGGATGCTTCCTTTCAGTAGCCTTTCCTACCGCCCACCTAGGAACAGAGAGTGCCCGTCCAGTTGGTATTTTGGAATGCATGACTGGGCAAGCTTGGTTCAGCTCTGGTCTTCTTTTTCCTCTCTGGAGTGAGCCTGTTGGTGAAAAATAGGAGTTCACTGCTGCTGCTCTGGCCTGTTATCACCCTGCTCCAGGAAGTCATCCTTGGACCAGCCCTCCAGTGGCAGACACCTGCTCTGGGTTATTGCCGCAAAGACTGGATGGCTAAGTCACTTAAACTGAGGTGAGGCCGGGCGTGGTGGCTCAAGCCTGTAATCCCAGCACTTTGGGAGGCCGAGACTGGCGGATCACGAGGTCAGGAGATCGAGACCATCCTGGCTAACACGGTGAAACCCCATCTCTACTAAAAAAAAAAAATACAAAAAACTAGCCGGGCGACGTGACGGGCGCCTGTAGCCCCAGCTACTCGGGAGGCTGAGGCAGGAGAATGGCGTGAACCCGGGAGGCGGAGCTTGCAGTGAGCTGAGATCCGGCCACTGCACTCCAGCCTGGGCGACAGAGCGAGACTCCGTCTCAAAAAAAAAAAAAAAAAAAAAAACTGAGGTGAGCACAGCCAAGCACTTATCCACTGCATGCAAAGTCATATCTGCCAATGTGATGTCTGTCAGGAACAAAGACACCTCCATCTTTACTCAATGTTTCATTTCTTAACCTACTCAAAAGCCATGCAGGGAGGTGGGGGGCTCTTTGGGAGACACTATGAAAGCTGCTACAGTCAGGATAAATTGGAGGGGGTGGAGATGGAAATCGGGGAGCAGCTTTGAAGCCCCTGCGAAGCGTGAAGTCTATGCTGGTGAGACAGCAGGTAGAGGGAAGGATAGAATGGAGCAGACGTCAGAGAAGGAGAAAGGAAAGCCTCACGGGACTCGCGGGATGGCAGGTGTGATGGTGGCAAGGGGTCAGGGGCTCTGGGGCTGACAGGGCATCTCGATGGAAAAATCCAGTGGGAAACAGAATTGTGGGCTGCCAGTCAGGAAGGAGGGAGAAGAGTATTGCATAGAAATAAAACTGACACATAGTGTGGATGGGATCCAGAGGAGAAATGCAGAGCATGCAAAGGAGTCAGCTGAGGATGGAGCCACGGGACCTCCACACTTGGGAGGCTGGAGGAGGAGGAGGAGGACAGCGCCCAGAAGAGCGAGTTCCCCGGGAGAGAGATCAGGGAGCGAGGAGAGGCAGGAAACCACAGGGAGGCAAGGCCGGCTGCAGGAAAGGAGCCCGGAAACCTCACACGCTCATAAGCAAACTGGAGAGTCCAGGAGGCCGGAGAGAAGACCCAGGTGAGCTCCGAGGGCAATCAGGTCCCAGACCCGAAGCACCAGACATCTCTTAGGAAGCCCCTGTCCCAGCAGACAAGGAGAGAGAGAGCCTGTGCCAGGGGCCAGGGAGAAACCCACACAGGCAGCCACACTGCCAGTTTGGAGGCCAAGCAAAGACAGCCAAGGGCATGCAGGCCAAGTCATATTACAGCCACCCTGTGGGACCAGGAGCAGGAACTCTGTCTCTGAGGCAAGCAGAGCCCCCCTCCACCGCCAGCTCCCCAATTCCTGCTCCATTGTGGGTGCAGCTTCTGATGACTTCAGCAGAGATGAATCCCAGAGAGATGACTATTTTCTCAAAGTCGTGCCTTTTTTAAGCACTAAGTGGGGAAAAAAGTTAAAAAAAAAAAAAAGAAGAAGAAAGAAAGCTGCACAAAAAGAACCACAGAGACTCCAAAAAAACTCTGATAAGCTGCATTCAAATCACCTACTTGGAAGAGAAATTAATGTTAACTGCTGGGATCAAAGAATGAACTAAAGACACGGCTCTGAATTTTTAACCCCAATTTTTCATTCCAGGCACACGTTATGACTTCTCTGTGAACTTCTGACATTGTCTCCACCACTGGAAGCAGCAAGGACCAGTGCCCGGACCCTGCAGCCTGCAGGGGGTTCCACCACCTGCCCGCCTCAGCCTGGCTGCACCCGGCCTGGTATAAACGGACCCTCCTACTCAGACACGGGCCGGGCACCCTCCCTTAGCCCCGCAGCCCCCACTTACCATTTAACAGGTATCTGACATGTGACACTTGAAGAGAAAAATTCCCCACGGGATCATCGAGGGCCAGAATCTTACTAAAGAGGCCTAGTGCCGTGGCTCAAGCCTTTAATCCCAACACTTTGGGAGGCCCAGGCAGGAGGATGGCCTAAGCTCAGGAGTTTGAGATCAACATGGGCAACATAGGGAGACCCCTGTCTGTATGTGAAAAAAAAAAAAAGAGGAAGAATCCTACTAAACCATCTCTCTGGGGATGGGTTGCTTTTTAAAGGGGAGGTCAATTATTAGGGTGGTGCAAAAGTGATTGTCGTTTTTGCCATAGAAAATAATGGCAAATGACTAATCTAATATCACAAAAGAAATATTATACTCAAAGTATTTTACTAATTTAAAAATAAATTATACTTTCCATTTTGTAATATCTCACTGTGGCCACTGGTAAGAATGGAGGGTGGGAGAAAATTTGCGGCATTCTTAAATAAAGCTTTTGCAGCACTGAGGATATTTTCAAAGACCCTGCAAGGCCAATTGAAAGCAACTATTTTCCCAACAGCATTTCAGGAGAAAGCAAATGTTCTACCAAAGTGATTTTTCTAGTACACTTGGGCTGAACACTTAGACATTCTAATTTCAGTTTAGAACCAATCTTATTGTTCAGCACTATAGACCTTATGGAAAGAAGACTCGACTTCCAGTGAACTGAAAAGTAAAAGCCTCAGTGCATCCAGGCCAGCTGCCCAACTATTCAGCTCATACACTGTTACTACATGCTCAATACACATTAAACCTTTTGCTAGCCCTAATTACTCAGATAAAAGCAAATATGTGCATAAAGTCCATATTAAAATATTATCACATCCTTCCACACTATCATTGGGCACTGTTTTCAGATTTTCTCCATTATATTGAAGACATTCTCAGCCAGTGGCTCACACCGGTAATCCCAGCACTTTAGGAGGCCAAGGCGGGTGGATCATCTGAGGTCAGGAGTTCAAGACCAGCCTGATCAACATGGTGAAACCCCGTCTCTACTAAAAATAAAAAAAATCGCTGGGCGTGGTGGTGCATGCCTGTAGTCCTAGCTACTTGGGAGGCTGAGGCAGGAGAATCGCTTGAACCTGTGGGGGCAGAGGTTGCAGTGAGCCGAGATCACGCCATTGCACTCCAGCGTGGGTGATAAGAGCAATACTATCTCAAAAAAAAAAAAAAAAAATTGAAGACATTCCCAGTCATCCCTCAAAGCCTAAGCAAACCCATGGGAGGAGCTGTCAGCACTGGTCATCTTCTGTCTGGATCTCAGCTAAGGTTATGATCATTACTGACTTTCCTCACCAGAGTAACAGAAAGCAAAGACTTTGACTGCAGGCTTTCCATGGTACTTGGCACTCGGTTGAGAACATGCCTGATATATTCTGGTGGACCAGAAATGACCCAGTCACGGGTTCACTGACAGTGCATTAAGCATGTCCCTATACACATGAGGGCAAAATCAAATAATTCTGTATGAAGGGGAAACAGTCTCTCTTCACATATGCACACGGGCACACACACCCAGGTGCTCTCTCTGTACTACCATGTCGTCCTTTGCTTCTGTTAACTAGCAACTACCCCTTACTCACTCCAACAAAAGAACCACTTCAGCAAAATAGAAGTATTCTTTCTTTCTGCCACTTCCACCTAAAGCCCAGCATCTCATCCCACCCTAGCAGGGAAACTCACACTGGCCTCCTTCAATACAGTTATTGCCATTTGTAAGAAAGGGGTGCAGACGGAGTTTCACATTGCTGTTTTGATGAGTGCTGCTTCCTTGTAATTCCCGATGGTCACCCTTCCGATTGGTTATCATCTCACACACAGTTAAGAAGTATCTTCCAAGAAAGAGTGAGTAGCCCTTTCAAGGTGGATCCTGTAACACATAGGTTTACACTTCAGTCTGAAACAGTGGGCCGAGGCCAAACATCTTATAAGGATAACTTTGGGATCTACCAGGCAGAGCCCATGAAGGTTTTAAGACACCTTCCTCCCTCTAAGCTTCATATAGGTCCTCAGGTTGAGATCCACATTTCCTATCTGTGTGTTTTGCGGGAGGGTTCACCCACCCAAGCATTTACCCCAAATGCCATGCTAGGACCAAAAGCACAAAGCTGGGCAGGATCCAGGATGTGCCCCCAAGTGGCTCGCACCAGGAACGCTTGGAAAGGCTTTGCTGGCTGACCAACTGCAGAGGCTAATTCCAGACCCCAGAGGCAGTGACCCATCTGACCTGGGCAGACTTCCCAATTGGGTCACCATTCATGAGGTATGGGGAAGCATATAAGCTTTCCAAAATCATGCACGTGACCTCAAATACACAGCACTGTATAGGTTTTTTGTTTTTCTTTTTTTTACATTTTAAGTTCCAGGATACATGTGTAGAATGTGCCGGTTTGTTACATAGGTAAACGTGTGCCATGGTGGTTTGCTGCACCTATCAACCCATCACCTAGGTATTAAGCCCCACATGCATTAGGTACTTATCCTAATGCTCTGCCTCGCCTCACTCCCCTGACAGGCCCCAGTGTGTGCTCTTCCCCTCATGTAGGTCTTTAAAATGTTCTTTGAATTATGAATTGTTTCAAGCATATAGAAAAGTATAAAATAATATAACAAACACCATATCAACATCTGTAAGATTTAATCATTCTTAACCTTTTGACACACTTGCTTCAGACCTTTCATTTTCGAGAAGAAAAAGATCTACAGTAGAATACAGGTAGAGCTGAAGAAGTCCTGTGTATAAATTATGTAAATGTGGTTTTGCCTGTTTTATAAACATTGTATAAGTGGGGTGTTCTACTTGCCTTTCAATGTTTTGTTTGAAAGATCCATCCATATGAATACAGTACACGGGCAGTCCATTTTAACTGCTGTATAGTGTTCTACTGCTTCATAAACAATTCATTTATCCACATCCTGAGGTGGATATTTAGGATGTTTCCAATGTTTTTGAGATTACAGTGCCACATCGACCTTTTTACAAAGAACTTCTACACACGCATGAGAAAGTCCCCGGGGTGCATCCCTAGAAGTAGAATTGCTGAGTGGAAAGTGTGTGGTTCTCCCCATTTGCCAAATATTGCCAAATTGCTCTCCAAAGAGTCTGTACCAATTTACGTCTCCACACAGTGACTCGCAATGGTTTGTGTTGCTTCACGTCTTCCCTGTTACTGGGGATGAAAGGATTTGAATTCCTGCCAGCCTGATGGGTGAGACGGAATCTCGCTATTGCTCTGATTTGCATTTCCCTGGGCTGAACTTGTTCTCATATATTTACTGGCCTATCAAGTTTCCCCCTCTATTCTTTGCCCGGTTTTCTCTTTGTTGTTTGCCTTTCCTAATTTTGAAAGGGTTATTTATATATTCTTTTTTTAACTTTTTTTGTAACAGCTTTATTGAGATATAATTCACGTGCCATACAACTCACCCACTTTAAGTGTACATTCCAGTGACTTTGACAACATTCACAGAGCTGTGTGTCCATCACCACAACCAATTTTAGGATTTTTTCATTAGCCCAAAAAGAAACACTTTAGCCCTCAGCCCCAGAGCCCCTCGCTCCTCCATGACCCTGGCCACCATGCATTTGTTTTCTGTCCCTCTAAATTTGCCTGTTCTGGACGTTGCATGGAAATGGAGTCATACAATGTATGATCTCCTGTGTCTGGTTTCTTTCACCTAGCATGCATGTTTTTGAGGTTCGTCTGTGGTGCAGCATGCGTCAGTACTTCATTTATTTTTTCATTATGGTAAAATATACACAATATAGAATATGTATCATTTCAACCATTTTTAAGGATATAGCTCAGTGGCATTAAGTACATTGGTGTGGTTGACCAACCATCCCCACTCTCCACCTCCAGAACTTTTTCATCTTCTCAAACTGAAACTCTGCCCCCATTCAACACTCACTCGCCGTTTCTCTCTCCCTCATCTCCTGGAACCCACCATTCTACTTTCCGTGTCTATGAATTGGACTACTCTAAGTATCTCACATAAGTGAAATCATACAATATTTCCTTCATGTACACTGTCTTAGCGTAATTGTGCATAATTGTGCTTTAGCATGATGTCTTCAGGGTTCATCTGTGCTGTAGCATGTGTAACAATGTGCTGTCTCTTATTTATTTAGTTAGTTTATTTATTTATTTTGAGACAGAGTCTTGCACTGTCACCCAGGCTGGAGTGCAGTGGTACGATCTCAGCTCACTGCAACCTCCGTCTCCTGGGTTCATGCCATTCTCCTGCCTCAGCTTCCCAAGTAGCTGGGACTATAGGTGCCCACCACCACGCCTGGTTAATTTTCTTTTTCTTATTTATTTATTTACTTATTTATTTATTTATTTATATTTTTAATAGAGACAGGGTTTCACCGTGTTAGCCAGGATGGTCTTGATCTCCTGACCTTGTGATCCACCCATCTCGGCCTCCCAAAGTGCTGGGATTACAGGCGTGAGCCATGGCGCCCGGCCAGAATGTGCTGTCTTCTTAAGGCTGGCGAGTGTTCCGTGGTACGGATGCTGTGCGTTTTCTTTGCCCGTTCATCCACTGGGGCACGGTAGGGTTGTTTCCGCCTTTTGGCTCTCAGGAATAGCGCTGCTGCCAGCACTGGTGGGCACATATTGATTTGAGTCCCTCCCTTCAATGCTGTGGGGTATATACACAGAAACAGAGTTGCTGGTTCATATGGTAACTCTATATTTAACTTTTTGAGGAGCTGCTATCCTGTTTTCCTACATACATATTCTTAGCACTTGTTTTTTATTGGTTATATCTGTTGTAAATACTTTCCCCCAATATATGGTCATCTTTATCTTTCTTGACATAGGAATTGTAGTTTTCATATCAAATGTATGAATGTTGCCTTTACGGCCTTTGCTTGTTGTGTTTTGTTTAAGATGCTTTTCTACCCAACGTTGGAAGGTATTCTATCTTTCCACTTTTGTGAATAAATCTTTAATCTGTCCGAATTGACATATTTATTTGCTGTGAGGGAAGGAGCTAATTTAACTTTTTTTCCCATTTGGATAACCAAATGTCCCAAACAGCAAATGTTTCCCACTGATGCGTAACCCTGCCTCTGTCCTAGACCAGCGGACCTTTCGGCCAGTCTGGCCAATTGATCTGCTTTCTGTTCCTGCCTCGATGCTGCACTGTCTTAATGACAATGGCTTTTTAATAAGTCAGTGCTTGGAGAGCAAATCTCACAGCATATTTTTTCCCTTAAAATTTTCTCCATTTGGTCCTTTACTCTTGCATATAAGTTTTAGGATTATCTATGCAAACTCCGTGAACTGCAATGACTTTAGAGTTGAATGTTGAAGTGTGCACGGAAATCTTCATGATATTGTACCTTCCCTTCCATGATTCCAAGATCTCAACTCCACCTGCTTCATTTTGTAAACAAAGCCATGTTGGCATTTCTACAACCACGCAGGGACAGTGAAAGAGGCCGGGCAGTGGCCTTGGCATATTCCTCCTTCCACCAACTTCTAATAGGAACTTCCCCACCCTCATGCCAGAGCTTTACCCTCTATTCTCTTTCCACCTGTGCCCAGGCATTAAGTCATTCATTCATTCAGTTAGCATTGTTGGGTGTCAACAGGCCTTTGGGCTATGGTTGTGGTCACACTTCCTACTTTCAGGAACCTGCAATAGGACACAGCTCTGAGGACTCAGCTGAGCCCCACAGTCATCTCCTGAGAGTTAAAACTGGCTCTGAGCCCCTGTGTATGGTCAGTGAAGATGGGAGACACAGCGGCTGGGAAGAAAGAGACAGTGGTGCAGGGTGTGGAAGGGGCATTGGGGGTCAGCGGCTGTGTGTGACTCACACCAAGCAACTCACAGGAAACCAAGCAGAGAAACCAGAACGCCAATGTATAATTTTTAACTGAAACAAGAGATGACCAACAAGTTGACCAGCACTTACTTCCTGTGACCAAACATTTGCTCCGTGTAGACAAATTACACTGGGAAGCCAACTGATCATCAGAAGTCTGTTTGACAACCTTGGAGGTAAAAGAGTGAGAATCATTTCCAATTTGAAGGCATCCTGACATCAGGTGAACTCATTTCTACGGAAAAGCATTGCTGGCAGCTACAGTGGACCTGCCTCTAGGTTGGGAGCCCTCCCCGCACCGGGAGGATGCTGTGTCTGTGTCTCCCTCCCTGCTTCTTCCGAAATGTTCAGTCCATTCTCCAGAAACACAAACCCTGTCTTTGCACGTGATCATGCTCTGAACGTGGCTGTAGTCAAAGCATGTTCAGAAGACAGCCAGGGTCTTTTGTGCCTCTGATATGACTTATAATTTAACTCTTTAAACAAGTCATTTCTAATTTCTTGGGGACAGGAAGAAGGTGCATTTGGCCGGCAAGGGAACTGAGGCTCAAGAGGTCACAGGACTCAGTTATCTCAAGCTACCCAGATGATGGCTGCCAAACTGGATTACAACCCAGGTTTTCATCCAACTAAAAAGGAGGAAATGCCTGAAAATGCCAATGAAAGTACGAAAGGTTAAGTGGCTAAATTTGACACCTAACCACATCAACCTCTGTGGCTAAGAAGCTGGAAAGTGGAGACCCTGACTTCTACTCCTTTATAACTTCCCACAGTACCTGGTCCAAAATGTGCTCAGGCAGGCTTTTCACACGTGTTGACAGCCAAGTTCCCCGCCTCCCCAGATGGTCCCAAACATCCACAGAGGCCTAAGACTAAACCACATTTTTTTCCCCTTTTCCCATCAAGTCACGTTTCAACCCACACCAGTACTCCTTCAGGGAACAGCTGGGGGTCCCTGAGTCTCTTCCTGGAGGGTCTGCACCATCCTCTCCCTGTCCCCCAAGTCTCTGAGTCTCTGGACCTTTCTGTCCCCCTGTCCTCCCCACTCAGACTCCACTTCATCTTAGAGATGCTCCCCATCGGGTTTGGGTTGGTGATGCTTATCCTTAGAGGCACAGGTGGGTCCTACCTCCATCCTGGACCAGAGCACCCTTCCTTCCCGGTGACCATCCCCTCACTGCTAGCAAAGCCTCTGTGGCTCCCTGGCCCACTGAAGATACCCACCCTGCCAGGACTTTGGAACAGAACGAAAATTCCATCTGGCCTCCCATTTCATAGGTACTTCTTGAGTGCCTGGGGTTTAAACTCTCAGCTCCTCACTTTCTCCATCTGTAAAGTAAAGGAGGTCAGGTTGGATGATCTCTGAACTCCCTTCCATCTCTGTTCATTGGTGATTCTCAGTGCATGAGCATTTTTAAGGATCATTGGAAGGGAGTATAAAATAATCAATTTAGTGAAAACACATACAAAGGACTATATTCCAATGAGATGCAAATTTCTTTAAGAGGACTATAGCCGTAGTGTAAAGTGAGTCTGGGTAATAGCATGGAAGTCATCCCTACCCCACCTGCAAAGGGAAAAATACCTGAGTAGTAAAGGAAAAGGAAGTGATGCTATTTTATCATGTCGACTTCTCAGTATACTGTTTTAAGCTATGTGATGTCTTGGCTTTTCTGATAGGAAAACAACATCTACCTGCAGAATGTTCAAATGAGTTGTCCATTTTCACGTGCACATTACAAACAAGAACATTTATCATATAAGGTAATGGAAGCCTGTTTATGTAAGCTTGTTATGTTCAAGGCAACAAATTCAAAGTGTGTAGGCTGTACTGACAATGCAGTTTTTAAATCTGTTTCCATTAAAAATTCTTTCTTTTCTGACATCTTCTGGTTCCCTTTTCCCTTATCACAAGGGTTCCTGGGCTGGGCTCCACAGACATTAAGAGACTTCTGGATGCACCTCAAAGGGCCCTCAGTTCCCTAAAGTTGGGGGGCATATGCACTCTTCCGTAGTGGCTTTCATCTGATTTTCAAAGGGACCCTTGCCCCACAAAGTGGTCACTGATTATGCTTCTCATTCATAGGTAGGGGAGAAAAATTTCCCAGCAAGACCTGTATATGGACAAGCCACCTAGCAGAAAGAATCTCAATTCTGGATCAGAGAGACCTGGGTTCACATCAATTTGCCAGCTGAACTCTACTTTTGGACAAGTTAATTAAATACTGTGATTCTGAGCTGCCTCCTTTCCGTAAAATGTGGGTGATAGCATTTGCCTAGTTTACGAGTTACTGTGAGGATGAAATTATTTGCTCTCTGTAAACCCCAGTACAGCATTTGTGCTCAACGGCTGGTAGACCCCTCAACACTAAGGAAAACCAGAGCTGCCTCCCCAGAGTAGCTCCCGGCTCACCAGCACATCCTGCAGAGCTGTAAGACTAAAATGCAAGCAAGTCAGTCAACCAAACCTCGCTGAAATCAATGTTTCTTTGCCTTCAGAAGTTCAATTTTTCCTCAAGGTGGTTTGTACGTAGTCCCCATGAGAGTTCACTGAGAATCTCCATACACCAGATGTCTAATCTCCAGGTTCCAACACCTCCCTTATGCAGCTGCTACAAGAGGAAAAATGGCTTCCACACCCACCCAAAATCTTTGCTGCAATGCTGTTTTGTCCTTCCACCTTGGCCAATAAAGCCACTTCCTTGTGCTTGAGGCACCTCAATATTCCACTTCTACTTCTTTCTTGACTTTCATTTCTTATACCTTGTCTTGAGCCACATCCTCTGTGCTAGAAACAGCTCCCACTTCCTGCTGGCCCAGCACCTCCGAGCATTTCCTCTCCATGGCTATACTTTATCAGGAGTTTCTACACCCATATCGCTGGGGGCTATTTCTAAACCCTTCTCCGGTTGAGAAAGTGGAAAGTTGGTAAGTTCCCTGTAAAATATGCTGTGTGCTAGAGACCAGCAGGCCTGTCCAGTTCCCTATGTCCAACATGGGACAGCTCAGACCCTCTCATTCCCACCTCTAAGCGAAAGCAAAAGAAGAGTCTTCATGTGAGTTTCTGAAACTTGGCACTTAATGCTATTGTTCCCATTGTGCTGAGATAAGGAATATGGGTCAGTGTTTGAACTCCAGCTTCCCCACTAACCAGCCTGCGATCTTGAGCCCTTAACCTCTGTGAGCCTCAATCTATTAAGCAGATAAGATGCAGTCTATATTCAGATGACAATCACAAGGGTAGTATTAGATTCTATGGTCAGGCAAGACAAGACTTGCAGGAGGGAGGAAAAGGGGGATTCTTCCTGGCTGAGGTAAGGAGGAAGGGAACATCAGAGCTAAGCCCTTCCAATTCCCAGAAGCTCTATAAAGTTAGATTTATGTAATAAGTTTATTATTATATAAGCATAATAGTAACCACTTATGGAATACCTACTTGTAGACAAGTACTAAACATGCCTTGTTCCTTACCCTGGCAACACGGACCTTCCTATTCCCATTTTGCAGATGTGGAGTATGAGGCTGAGAGGTACATGACTTCCCTCCAAAGCCTGGTGGAACCAAGTCTGTCTGGAGTCCCTACCACTGCCACACACCTTTCTGGTGTTCTTTGTAGCTCTAGAAGAAGAGAGGGACTCTAAGGTCAAAGGTGTTACAGGTATTGTAATGAGATGTAGAACCAGGAGGCCTCTGGCATTCCCTCTCTCTCTCATAAGATGGTCCTTCTTTAGGGACATGGGCAGAAGTAAAGCCTTGGAAAGAGCCTAAGCAGACAAGCAGCCAGGGAAAAGGGCACCCAAGTCCTGGCTGGCACCAGCCTGGTTATGGAGTCCTCCCCACAGGAAAAAGATACCCATGTCAAGAATATCAAGCTTAAGGCAGCAACAGCACCATGATGGCCTTGGTCACTTCCTCGGGGCATCTGGACACACCCCAGGGCCTTACAGAATTCTCAAATTTAGTTCAATGGCAATGTCTCATTTTCTAGGCTTACAAATCTGTAGATTATCCAGAAAAGCAACCAAAGTGCAATTATTTTTATTTCAGAGTCTCATGCTTCAGATTGGAAGCTCTTCTCAAACTCCAGGGTCAATGGATTAAAGGAATGGATCTGGCTCTTGGCAGTGCCTGGGGTGGCCAACATGCAAGCTCCCTAACTCCTCACCTGTGTTACAGGTGAGACAGCCCTGGTCGGTTCTCCTAGGGAAGGGGAGATGCATCAAACTGATGACAGCTACAGAGTGCCGAGACACGGAGTGGACACGGACACCCAAGATGGCCGTAGGAAGTGCTGATGAGGCAATGCCCTGAGTGACTGCTATTAGGAATAGCACAGAACGAGTTCCTGCATCAGCTCCTTCGAGAGGGTGCCATGATGGAACAGACGTAATTTTCACCCTCAGCTGGGGTGGATTCCCTGCTGTACAGTTATTAGCTCTGTGATCTTGAAGAGGTCATTTCAATTCTTGGCCCTTTGTTTCCTCATCTGTAAAATAGGGTTGACAACATCCACCTTACGAAGGTTTCATAAGAATTAAAGGAGAGGGCTGGGCACAGTGGCTCACACCCATAATCCCAGCACTTTAGGAGGCCAAGGAGGGCAGATCACTTGAGGTGAGGAGTTCTAGACCAGCCTGGCCACCATGGCAAAACTCAGTCTTTACTGAAAATATAGAAAATAGCTGGTCGTGGTGGTACATGCCTGTAATCCCAGCTACTCGGGAGCCTGAGGTAAGATAATCGCTTGAACCTGGGAGGCAGAGGTTGCAGTGAACCAAGATTGTGCCACTGCACTCCAGCCTGGGTGACAGAGCAAGACTCTGTCACAAAAAAAAAAAAAAAAAAATCAAAGAAGAGGATGTGGGAAAAACCTTTGACCCATAGTAGGTCTTCAACAGAAGGGAGCACACTTTGGTGAGAGCCTGAAAGGTTAGCAACCTATAGCTAGGCTTGTAAACAGAAACCCCAAGAATGGGATTCCCCATGGCAGCCAGGAACCCCTACAGCCTGCAAGGTGTGTATATGGCCCAATGGGCCCACCATGGAAAAGAGCACCACCCCTTGCCCTAATTAGCCTCAGGCTCTCAGCGCCTTTAAAGAGTTGTGAGAGATCTCTGATGCACAAATTAGACGGATTTGCCAAAGGAAGTTACAATGTTTAGCTTTCCTTCTATTTCCAGAATCAAGTGCTCCAAATAACCCCTTCCAAAAGTGCAAGCCTGATGGCTGCATTAGGTGCTAACAAATCGTGAAAAGGTGGATGATTTTTTCTCATGGTTTCTCACCCCACTCCCTCCCAGCAGGCTTCCTCAAATGATTGATGGTCTCCATGGCAACCATGGGAGTCCTGATCACCTGAATTCCCTACCCCCGCCGCTCAGCCAGCTTGCAGGACAGTCAGGACTGCACAGAGCCCTCTGGGATCCCTGAACAAAGGTTATTTTGAAACAGCTTACGCGGCCAGGAGGTGAGTACTTTGTTCCTGAAACCAGGTGCTGAGATGACAAATACTTCCCCTTAACGGTTGGGGCTTCATCAGACAGGGGACCGTAGGTCTGATGTACATTAGAATAATCAGATGAATTGAAACAAGGAAGAGCGTCAACCAGGCTACAGGCCTGTGAGCAATTTCTGTAGAAATGTGAGCCAAAGAAGTGATGTTAGGCTGCACAAGTAGCCATTGTTTGTAACATTTCTGCAATAGCACCACCTGAGAAAGCAGCCACTTCTTGTCAGGGCTCTTAAAAAAAAAAAAAATACTTCCCTAAAATCAGCGCAGCACAAGTCAGTATCACGGCTGTCACCTGCTAGCTGTTGGGACCGTGCGAAAACCTTTTTCCATATTCAAAAAGGTTGCTTCAAGTACATTTAAGCAGGAAAAATCAATGAGGGAAAATCGCAAACTGGATCTAGCTACAAGGAGCTCCAAGAGGAGACAATCAGGCTTTCTCAGCCTGCAGAGCTCCCTGCCAGACAAATGACAATGTCAGGGACTGAAATTAAAAGAGAAGGGACACAATGCCCTTTCCACTTAGCTCCAAGGGCAAGCTCTTTTGGTTTGCAGCTACATTTGCCAAGCCCTCACCTGGGATTCTCCCCAGAGATGTAGGAGACATTTCCAGACTCTCAAAAGAGCCCACAAAATGGCTTTAGAAATGGGACTAACCTTTTGCAAGGTGAGAAGTCTGCCTTCATTATATATCTTAGGAAAAAGGAGAACGATGAGAAGCAAGGCTCGAAATCTACCACAAGAAAACACCAACAACAAATGGAATTAATAACTTTGAACACCAAAGAATGTACCTGCTCTTTCATTCAACCAGCACTTGTTAAAGTATTACCTACCAGACACTGTGGGAGTTACTGGGATGTTGGAGTGTATAATTCTGGATCTGTGCCCTGGAGGAGCTTGTATGGGAAAGATAGACACTAAACAAACAGTTGCGACACCTTGGACTAACCTTGTGCCAACAGCAGGAAAGAGGTGATATGGGAGCTAATTCATCCACTTGGAGGCTCAAGAACAGGGAGATTTTGCCAGATGCAGCAGGGCGGTGATAGGATTAGACAGGATGATAATGGAAGTCCAGAAATGTGAGTTACAGCCACACCTTAAGGCACACCTCTCACTTCCTTAGTGCCCTATGAGAATGCCTAGCCCCTCCAGCTGCAGAACAGGACAAAGGTTAACGAGATGTGGGAAACCACTCTGAGAATTTTTATGCTAAAGTCATTACATTTGAGAGTAATTTCATCTTGGCTGGACTTTGGTCTCAGTCAATAGTCAATATGATTTCATCTGGCACCATTTATGTTACCAACTTAAATTGGCTGCTATTTCCCCAAAATGTAACTATTTCCCTAAAAATCTTCACATATATGTCTGCCTTTTCATCAATTAAGGAGTATTTACTGAACACCTCCATGTGCCATATCCTATTTGACATCTATAAATGAATCTTAAAAAGTGCAACTTAGCAAGAGTGTATCAGTGGCATCCATCTTCTGGTTTTCCTTTTCATTTTGATTGGTTTGCTATTCAATATATACATGCAATTTTTTTCTTCAAGAAAGGATTCAGCCTATCACGCTTGTCTTTGTTTTTGGTTTTTGTGTAAAGAGCCTAACATGCAGTGGACACCAGGACAATGGCATTTGGCAGCAGAGGTCAATGCTACAGTGGGGACTGGGGTTTCACCATCCCCAGGAAATGGACCTACAGGTTAACATGGAAAGTTTGCCATTTACAGGGCTTCTGATGGTTACAGATTTGAGAGAACTGGCTGGCGAGTGGCACCAACAAGAAGTCAGCAATCCACCCGGGGCGGTCCGGGCTCAGCCACACAACAGAACCTGCGCTGTCCTCTGCACCCACGTCTGACATTAGTCCTCCTGTGAAGCTTCATGGGGGTGAGGACCAATGCTGCAAGGAGCTCCTCCAACACACAGGCTCGGGCCCTCCCCCTCCTCGTCTGGGTTATATCTGGGCTCTCTTTTTCTTTAAGGGGACAAAAGAGAAAGAATGCCAAGATTACTGGTGCATTAAATGATTGAGAAATGTTTGCCATTTAAAGCCGTTTCACTTCCTGCCTGATACCACAAAGAAGCTTTTTAATGAAGTTAGCCTTTGCCTTTCTCGATGCCACTATGCGCCTGGCTTGTTTTGCCCACTTTCTGTTTCCAAAGCTAGGTATGATCAGGAAACACGTGGTTTCTATTGCTTCAAGCAAGTAAATTTCAAGTCAGTCAATTTAGGGGAAAAAGTCAGGGGGCGTCCAGAGGACAGGGTAGAGGGGTGGAACATACGAGGATGGCCGATGGGGCACAGACAGCAGGCAGTGGGGTCCAGATCTTCACCCTGCTCCGAAGGGACCTGGCTGCCCTAAGTCATCCCAGGCTCCCGTGGGAAGTTGAGCCCTCAGGCTTGGGGGGTACCGTGGGCTCCCAGAGTGGGCCCGCCCTCGTTCCACATGTGCCCTTGCTGACTAAACCCTAAGCCCCAGGGTTGGCACAGGACTTTCCACAGCTACAGCTAAAAAGACGAACACCACGAATTGCTTTGTGACCCCTTGTCCAGACTGCTCCCAAAACAGAGAAAATCTATACCACAAGAGTCCTACCACTGGTAGGCCAATTTCAGGACCAGCACAGACGAACCTGGCCAAACCATCCTGCTGCTACTAAAGTACAAGTTGTTGATATGACTGACAGAATCTCTGGTTTAAAGTAACTGTGGCTACTGCTTCCTCAGGGCTTATGGGCATGTCGGGTACTTAGCACTTTGTGTATGCCTATTCAATTAATCTTCCCAGCAACTTGCAAGATAGGTGTTGCTGTCTCCTTTTACAGATGAGGAGGCAGAGAGAGAAAGAAGCTAAGGAATTTCAAGATATCTGGGTCAGCTGCTGATGCAGCCATGCCCAAGGTGTGAGAATGTAAGTCCATGCTCTGTATTACCAGGCACAGTGTTCCAGGGCTTTCTGTTCTGCCCCTACCTCCACCCCCAGCCAATACCTATGTTTGAAAAAGGCCCATTTCTAGCAGCGTGTTCATATTCATTCATTGAGTACTTATGAAGGGTCCACTGTTCAGCAGGTCCTGGAGATAAAGAGATGAATATCATGGTATCTGTTTTCTACACGTGTACTCTCCACAGCGGTGCCACTAGCCACATGTGTCTACTGATTGCTTGAAATGTGACTAATCTGAACTGAAATATATAAAGTGTAAAACACACCAGGCTTCAAAGTCTTCTTATGAAAAAAGTGTAAAATTATCTTAATAACTTTTCTATTGATTCTATGTTAAAATTATATTTTAATATATGGATTAACTAAAATAGTTTTTAATTAATTTCCATGCATTCTTTTGCTTTTTAAAACGTGGCTGCTAGATAGTTTAAAGAGACCTATGTGGCTCATGTTCCATTTTTATCGGATTGCACTGCACTAGTGGCACATGTCTGGCGAGGAGAAGACGTGAACAGAGCTGTCCCCATGGCACAGGCAGGCGAGGAAAGCAAAGGAAGCATGAAGGGAGGCCAAAGGAAAGCAAGGGAAATGCCACACCTGCCTTAAGAGCTCCGAGAGGGAAGTCGAGCCCTCTTATCAGTGGTCTAATTGACTGGAGAGATAATCTACCATGCTCGCCAGCTCATTCCGGAGAGACCGAATAACAACCCTGTCACATTCGAGGGCTGGCTCGCCAGTAGAACACAGGCTGGCAGCAAAGACGGTGGGATTCAGCTCTGGACACCAGCACCAGCTCAGATGGGAGTTCTGCTGTGGTTTTCACTTTGCTCTGGGCTTTATTTTTATCAAAAAGTATTGCAGGCCCCAAACCTCCCTCCTTAAGCTTCTAGGAGAGGTTCAAAAATCCCACCTGCCTTATTTATATAAACCATTCCTCTCCCCTCAGCCCCTTGGCGGCTCATGATACACACCCTTTGTTGCTTACTCAATGTCCACTCCTCTGTTGTCTCTTACTGGAAGAAACCCATTTGGGTTCAGAAAAGCTGTGGGATCAACAGCCCCAGCGGATGGGTCCTGATCCTCTGTCTAAGTCAGTCTTGATCATTTCACTCCTCACTGCCCAGTCTGCCCTGTAATTAGGGGTGGGCTATCACTCAGTTCTGCCATGACACCAAGGCCAGAGCCTGCTTTGGGGCCAGTGTCTAGAAAACTTGTAATTCTTGGTAAAATGAGACAGACGAGGCTCAAAATGTCTCTCCTGCCCCAAACAGCTTCATTCTGCCCCAGACGTTACCCCTTCAGCTCCAACAGCCATATTGCAAACAAGAGAAGAATTCTAAGAAAACTGCAGAAGATTAGTGCTGATACCACTGAGTTTATGAACCAGCAACAGCAACCACTAACCTCCAGTCTTCCTGTTACATGAGGAAAAATAAACCCCTCATTACTTAAAAGCCATAGAGTGAAGGAGTCAGATATGCTGTTACTTGCAGCCTTTGACATTCCCTACTGATATGCAAACCAAACATAAAGCAGGAAAATAGTTTGTCCGAAAATGTAGACTGTTCCAAAGAAACTCAACGTCAACATCAGCCACTTCCCACATCGCTCTCTGCCTGATGTTTAAGCACATTTTAATCACAATTCCCAGGGAACTCTGCGTGTTCTTCCCCTTTGACTGTATTGCATCCATTTGAGAGGTGGGAAAATTAAGAGTTCAAACTAGTAGTGATGGTTGGAGATCTACAGGTGGCATTCTTAATTCTACAGAAACCTCACGGTTCTGGGACAGTTTCTCTCCACCCATGCAACGTGTGTAATTTTTTCACTCCCCAATGTACAAGAAATTTCAGGGAATATTTTATTGTTCCTCAAAAAATTAACACGGTCATTGTCTGTCCTCAGAAGTTTAAAAACAAATTTTATTTTTTTAAAGTGTTTCTTTCTGCCCAGACACTATTTGGCTGCCTACCCAATGACAAGTCCCTGCCAAATCCCATGATTCAAAGCCCAGTTTTGCTCAGGTGTGGACAGCCCTGGGCTTGGGGTGACCAGAGCCCTCTCTAACCCTATGGAGTTAGTCTTCATTCATCCAAGCTGATCATAGCAATTCCCTTCTCCTTGATGAGACAAGTTTGGAAAAACATGAGACATAATTCTGGCTAACAAGCTGACAGAGGAAGTCTGCTGGGAAACTTCTGAGAAAGTTCCCTCCTCTGAAAACGAGGCATTCACGCAGCCCAGGCTGCATGAACCCAAGCTGAGATCACTCAACACAGAGATGCCTGTTTTGCTTGTGTGAGAGTCCAGGGCAGTTCCAAGTGGCTGGGACAAGGGAGCAGAGGGCACAGGGAGCTCTGCTCCCTGTAGTTATTCAGAGACTCAAGCACAAGCTATACCATCTTCAAAATCTGGCTTCCACAGTTGCCCTGAGGGTCATACCCCAATTAACCAAAAGGGGAAAGAGCCTGGTCTGCTATCCTTGGCAGCATCTCCTAGAAGGACAACTTAGTGACCCCAGGAACAGTTGCATTGTTGTTGGATGACAGCAGTCAAAGCACACAACATTCTGAAATTCTGCTGAAATCGAGAATTCTTTGCACCACCTGAACCAAGCTCATGTGTGTGTTTTAAAGACTCCTGCAAAGAGACGCTTCTGGGCTGGGCATGCAGATGGCTTTCACCCTGCATCCATTAGACTCAGACACATGGCTATGCCTGACCACAGGGGAGGCTGGAAGATATGGTCTGGCTGTGTGTCCAGAAAGAAAAGGAAACAGCTTTTGTACAAAAATGAAAATACAGAATGCCATGTTCATGATTACTAAGAATTTCAAAACAGAGGCAGCAGAGCATTACATCAATGCAGGACCCTTCTCAGCGTGGGTTCTGTGTGGCTGCACAGGTTAAACACTCAATTCAGGCCTGGACAGAGGAGGTGCTTTTCATATGGCAGCCAGCACCATCTCCTCCCTTCCTGACCCCCCATGTACCTCCAGTCCATGCCACCTGTTTTCCCATTCACATTATATCTTACATCATCTTTCCCCTTAGCCCCTTGTGGTCAGGAACCACATCACATGCCTGAGTGCACGTAGGCACTTTGAGTGACTAAGGGTATCACCAAATCAAATTGATTCTAAGTGTTCAGGGTAACAATTTCACGATGCAAAAGAAAGAACATAGATTTGAAGGTTTGATGTGGCTTTGACAGGACTAACTAAAATCAGTTTAGCAAATCAGATTAAATTTGTGGCCTGCTTTCCTTGACAGCATCTCCTAAAAGTACAGCTTAATGACTCCATGAACAGTTGCATTTTTATTAGATGATAGTAGTAAAAGTGCACAAAATAACTCTCTGCTGAAATAGAGAATTCTTTGGCACCACCTGAACCAAGCTCATTTGTGTGTTTTAAAACAATTTGCATTTGGCCTCATTCTATGTTGTGCTTGCCTTCATGGCCCTGATGGTGCCAGTGTGGGATGATTCTGCAATGGCACGTACTCCCATAGCCAGGATGGCCCACAAGCCCTGTCACCCAAATGCCCTCCTTTCCAGCCAGGTCACCTAACAGTGACAGCAGTGGTTTCCTGAAAGGGGTACAGTCAAGTGCAAACCTGGCGGTTTCCAGGCACTTAAAAGTCCAGAAGGAGGGAGGACCCAGGCCACACCAGGCTCTGAGCTTCCAGGTGAACACCAGTTGAATTTTCATCTGTTCATTATGTTGTGATGATGATGGTGATGGTAGTGATGATGGTGACGGTGAGGGTGATGATGGTGATGGTAGTGATGATGGTGACAGTGAGGGTGATGATGGTGATGATAGTGATGATGGTGACGGTGAGGGTGATGATGGTGATGGTAGTGATGATGGTGATGGTGAGGGTGATGATGGTGATGGTGAGGATGATGCTAATGTTAGCCTCCTCTCAAGTTTATCATTCCCTCATTGAGTGATTTGTATTTGTAACTGTTTATTGACTTTTCCACTCAGCAGGTACACCTGGACATGGGGGTCCCTGAAGGCAGCTGTGGTCCAGCCTCATGACTGTGAGGAGAGTGGACAGGGAGAGTCCTCAGGGCTGGCCAGCAGTCATCCTCCACCTCTACTGTGAAGAGAGGACAGCAAGAGCAATTGTGTCCACATGGAGCTGTTGACTCCCTCCTCTTTCTCAGAACCAAGAAACTCCCATGTACTCTGTCTGGCATAGGTCCAGTAGGAATACTATGCATAAATTAATCAAAAGCTTTAAGAAGTGAGTGCTGAAAATGACTTTGGATGACATTTATCAGATGGGAAAACGCACACAGAGACACACACACAACACACACATACACATGTGCATGCACACCAATGACAGGGCATTTACTATATATCAGGTACAATACCAAGCTCTTTTCATACGTCATCTCGCTTATAATCCTGTGGGTGGTATTATTATCCTCATTTTACAGGTGAGGAGACCTGCCTCCCAGGTCATTTATGTAGTGGAGCTGGGGTGCCAGTGCAGACTAAGTCTTCCTTTCTGCTCTCCACTGCCCCCCAAGACACCAGACTAGTCCAGGAAATGAGGCACAGTTCTGAGATAAAGTCAACGCCTTGGAAGCAGTCAGGGCATCTCACTTCAGGGCCCCAGAGTATGGGGGATGGTGGCTGTCTGGGACACGAGGCTTCAGACATGGTATATTAGTCCGTTTTTACACTGCTATAAAAAAATAGCCAAGACTGGGTAATTTGTAAAGGAAAGAGGTGTAATTGACTCACAGTTTCACATGGCTGGGGAGGCCTCAGGAAAGTTACAATCATGGTGGAAGGTGAAGGAAAATTAATGCACGTCTTACATGGCAACAAGAGTCAGGAGTGGTAGCTGCCAAACACTTTTAAACCATCAGATCTCATGAGAACTCATTCACTATCATGAGAACAGCAGAGAGGAAACCACCCCCATGATCCAATCACCTCCCACCAGGTCCTCCCCTGAAGCATAGGGATTACAATTCGAGATGAGATTTGGCTGGGGACACAGAGTCAAACCATATCACACAGATCCATCCCATCTCTGCTCTTGGTCTCCAGCTTTTTGCCCCCTTGGCAAAGTTTGTGGCACCAAAGAGGGAGAGCAGGCTTGGGAGGTCCCCACACAGGAGACCTGGAATAGCATACCCTGCTTTCTCGGTTGCAGAATTGTGTCCTTGAGATTCTGGTAACTTCTGTTGCTTGAATCATTGTAAAGATTAAAAAAAAAAAAATCATTAGGTCATACACGGTCATTATAGAAACTTAAGGGAAAATAGAAAGAATATTCCGAAAAAAAAAATTAACTATAATTGTTCCATTCCCCAGATAGAGCCACTCTTCATATCTCAGGGCATTCTTTCTGGTATATGTACACATACACACATGCACACATATGTATACACACACATGCATATATAAATATATGCTATGTATAATGCATGTATATATATTTATAATATGCTATGTATAATACATGTTGTATATGTATTATAAATATATATGTATTTATACATTGTATATGTACTATACATTATATACAAATACATTGTATATGTATCATAAATACATATACAACATGTATTATACATATCATATGATATATGATGACACTACACTGTATCTATAATTTTATATCTAATAGTTTAAACCTAACATTACAATATTATCATCTTCCTAGATCATTAACGACTCTTCAATGTGACTTTAATGGCTTTAAAATATTTTATTACATATATGTAAACATCAGATTTATTTATTCCTCTATCATGGACATTAAAGTCATGAATTTCTAATTTTACATGTGTATTAGTGAGATACATTTTAAAATAAAAATCCTTGAACACAGATCTTGATGAACCTACCTGAATATTTCCTGAGAATAAATTCCTAAGAGTTAAAATGCTGAGTAAAAGGCTGCGAATATTTTTAAGGATCTTGATCAACACTGCCAAATTGCTCTCGAGGAAGGCATTACCAAGTTAGGCTTTTTGGTTGCTTAATGAGCTTGGTTTGAATTATGTGTATGTAACAGGGAGCTTTAGCTGGCAGAGCTAAGGTCTAGACTGCCACACCCTCCCCCGAACACAAACATCAGTATCTGTCTGCACCCAGAGGTGCACAAGGGAGTTACTATTTTGTACTGAGGAGAGTAGAAGGGGTCATCAGTAAAGGAGGGGCCAGGGCACAACAGAGGGGGGGTTTCCGGTGTCTCTTCCCCAGCTGGTCCCGGCTTCTCTCCCCAAGGAGAAAAGGAGACAGAGGAGGCCTCTGAAGAGCAGATCTGCTTCAGATCTAGGATCGTTGGGAAAAGCTCACTCATTCTGTGTCTGCAGCAAGCCTAGCACCCCTCTGGCCCCCTGAAGTTTGGAAATGTGGGGAACCCTTGAAGGTAACATCATGCCTGGGACGGTGGCCTTCTTGAGGCAGACTGAGACAGCAGCAAGATGCCTGCTTGTTTATTCATGAGCACCAGCCTTGGATAGAGAGGAAGATGCCAATGACCCCAAGTGACCTGGTTTAGGGTGTCTGGGCTGATAACTGGGAGTACTTGGGGAGGAAGTTCAGATTATCCCTCTGATGGCAGCTCTGAGCCCATCCTGAGCCAACAGACAAATGAATTAGATATTCACAATTTTCGCCATAATTTTTCAGCATTTGATTGTTTTATCATGGCTGGAATCCATTCATCTATCCGTCCTCGTACTGGAAGGCTGAACGACCCACATGGGGATCATGGCTTCCTCAACTACATCAACCTCAGTTGGGGAGAAAGTGCGTGGGCTGCAGCGGCTCAACTACCAGACCTCAAACTCTGACTCCCAGTCCACAGCCCTAGAGCCCAAACCAAAGCTCTATCACATTCACATGCGTCTAACAGCTCAAACTGAGGGCTGGCTAAGAGCTTCACAATTTAGCAGTTACAAGAACAGGGAGAGCGTCAGAGTAAATTACACAGTTAGAAGGAGGACAAGTTTAGCAAAATTAAGAATAGTGCTTTAATTTACACTTCCCTAAAAATATAATTGTTTATTTAAGAAAGCTTTTTGCCTTGTTAACAGAAATTACCAAACGAAAATGCATTTTGACTCCATAAATGTATTGGAAGTTCACCAATCTAACATTACATAATAAAGACAAAGTCTAATCAATATTTTGATTTATGAAGGTCAGAAATCAAGGTGTGAGGTGTTTCCTTGAAGTTCAAAGCTTCAAGAGATATGCTTTACAAGGGAAGTCCAAACAACCACAAGTCATATATCATCATCTAATTGTTTTTGCCCCTATAAACATCAGTCAACATTTACCCTATGTTCTTCACCCACTTGGCCAGCAATCTAATAATAATAATAACAATAACAATAAATAACCACCAATTATCAAATACTTATTACTTGAATGTCTTGGCTCATTGAATGCTTACATGGCTATGATGTGGGTCATATTCTTTTTCTCATGCAATTAATTTTCTTATTGTGGTAAGAACATTAAACATGAGATTTACCCTCCTGATAAATATTTAAGTACACAATGCTTTATTGTACCTATATTTATTGTATAGGTACAATGCTGTATGGTAGATCTCCAGACCTTATTTATCTCGCTTGACTGAAACTTTATGCCCACTGATTAATAACTCCCCACTTTCTGCCTCTCCAACCCCTGGTAACCAATTACCATTCACACTCTGATTCTATGAATTTCACTATTTTAGAGACCTCATATAAGTGTAATCATGTAGTATGTGTCTATTACTTGCTTATTTCACTTGCAATAGTTGTCCTCAAGGTTCATTCATGTCATTGCATATTGCAGGATTTCCTCCTTTTTAAAGACTGAATAATATTCCATTGTATGGATGGACCACATTCTCTGTATGCATTCATCTATCCATGGACATTGTTTTAGGTTGTTTCCACATCTTGGATATGTGGGCAATATTATTAAGCCCTTTTCACAAATGAGATAACTGAGACTCAGAAAAGGCAACTCACCCACACTGAAATATTTGGTAACTTGCTCAAACCAGGTCTTGCCTACCAACGACTCCACACGCCTGATGTCCACCAAGCATTTGCAACCACAGGAATAAAAGTCACTGGGTGCACATTCTATTCTAGGTGATTTATACACTGTATCTAGAACCGAGCAACCTCAGGTGGCAGACAGCCCCCTGACATGAACCTTTATGAGGAAAGCCAAGTTAATCAAGAAGGAAGCCCCGGTCCCAGCCCAAGCTGTCAAATTCCGAAGGCCTGTTTCTGCTGTTCCAAGTTGTTGTTCTCCCTGTCTGCAAATAAAAACACCTGAGGGATTTTTTTTTTTTTTTTTGAGACAGAGTCTCCCTGTGTGGCCCAGGCTGGAGCGCAGTGGCACAATCTCGGCTCACCGCAAGCTCGTCTCCTGGGCTTACGCCATTCTCCTCCCTCAGCCTCCCAAGTAGCTGGGACTACAGGCACCCGCCACCATGCCTGGCTAATTTTTTTTTATTTTTTAGTAGAGACGGGGTTTCACCGTGTTAGCCAGGATGGTCTCGATCTCCTGACCTCGTGATCCGCCTGCCTTGGCCTCCCAAAGTACTAGGATTACAGGCGTGAGCCACTTCGCCTGGCTGGATATTTTTTTAATGCTGGTACCCAGGCCTTTTCCTAAGAGTTTCTGATTCCATTGGTCCAGGGTGGGGCCCGAGCTTCTGCGTTTTATTTCAAAACCCTTTAGAAGATTCTAGCAGTTCACTGGGCAGCCAGGGCCGACAACTGCTGCATGGCTCCCCTCATTCCTTACAGATCCCAGGCACTCCACGGGGCACATTCTGCCTCCAGGGGCTGCCAGGTTGCTGAGCAGTGACCAGGAAACCTCACCCAATAAGAGAATTGTTCAGACGGGGCGTTGGAGAGAGCCAAGCGAGGCCGTGGGAGGGACCCTGGGCCAGTGTGGTTTGGGAAGAGATGGGAATTGGCAGGAAAGGATTCCTTAGGGGAGGGGACGTTTGTGCTGAGTAAGAGTTCACCAAGAGAAAAGGGGGGAGAAAAGTAAACCTGCCATGCCAGCGTCTCCACTTCCCTTTCCTGCTAAACGAATGTGTAGACGTGATCCCCCAGAGGCACGGCGGGCTCCGGCCTGCCCGCTCAGCCCTTCTCTGACTGGAGAGGAAAGCACGTGTGCCCATCAGCCCGGGAGCTGCAGCCACCAGCCCCCCGGCCTCGTGGATGAATTCAACTAAGCCAACTCAGGGAGTTCAATTTTTGCTTCAGTTCTAAAAAGACAAATGAGGATCTGGGTGAAGAATTGTTAGAGATTTTTCATTTTAATTGAGAAACTCACTCAGAGAGGCTGCCAGAGCCCAGGTAATCAATCTCTTGGGCCCTGTGTGACAGGGCAGCCTTCGCGCCCCTATTCCATGGGGAGAAATCAGAACTTCCGGTGGACCGGCAGGGGTCACAGGAAGTCCCCTTTGCACAGACGGGTCTCCATTGTTGGGAAGAACAGGGTGACATCCAATCAGCTTCTCCAGGTCCAAATCAATCACCTACATTTCAATTCCCTTTTCTCATCAAATGCCAGCTGCGAAAGAGCCTGGCCTCATCAAAATTCTGCTGTGATGGGTGTTGAAACTACAGGAATTAAGAACTAGGTCACCGTAGGGGAAGGCTGCTCTGTGGTTTCATTATCTAGGTTGCTGGAAAGCCCCCATCTCACAGGGATCCCCCTAGTCACCGGAGCACCGTGAGGCATGGATATTCAGCATCCAAAATGCATTTTGTGTGGGGATAGCAGCATATGTGGGGAAGAAACACAGAATCGGCTGTGGCCAGCAGGTCCATTCATGCAGTGAAGATCCTCCCAGACCCCTCCGGATGCCTACTGGGCATAAGGCCCCAGGAAACAAAGCTAAGTCAAGCTCAGCCCCTGCTTTGGAGAAACTGCTTCCTGGCGGCTGGGACGGAAACAAGCACCAGGGCCCGAGGACGCAGAATCAGAGGATGCCCAGGAGCCTCGGGTGAGGCTGGAGGGCCCAGCTGGGATGTGCAGGGAGGGACGCCTCAGGCTGTGAGGCTGAGCTGAGCTGAGTGCGAAGGATGATGAGGAAGAGAAAAAGAAAAGAGAGCAAGATGGAGCTGGGGCGAGAGCAGAGAGATGCATTAGGGGGAGAAAGCAATGTGTCCAAAGACAGGAGACAGAGAGGCCCACTCCCTCTGTGGGAGGTGGAAGAGGGGCAGTGGGCCTTCTTTGAGCCCATGTGCTGTCCTAGGGAGGCAGAACTGTGCCCTAAGACACCAGAGACTTGTTGGATGATTTTCTGGCAAAGGCAGAACCTGATCAGATGCATGTTTCTGAAAGGATGGTGCAAGCAGCCTGCAGCCCAGGATCAGGGTGAGAGGCTGCAGGATCACAGTGGGCAGCTGGGCTGCCCTGGGGAAGGCACTGACTTGATTGGAGGGATGCAGGCTCACCAAGTTGGAGGCTGCAGGTGAGAAGGAGGGAGGAGAGCTCCAGGACAATCACGGATGATCATGATGGGCACGTGCCGCCTACGCTGTACCCACTAAGCACTTAGCTTGCATTATTTTATCATCTTCAAAATCCCTTGCCACAGGAGCTGTTATTGTCCCCATTTTGCAGATAAGAAAACAAAGACAAAAAGCAGCTGAGACCACAGAGCTATGACATCCAGTACAAGGCCTTCTGCTTCCAGGGTCCCCTCCCCTGTTAACCATAGCCTAGCGTGCCCATCCAAGGCTGGCCGGTGGTGGCCGGCTTGCACAGCAGGGTGGATGGCAGGGCCAGTCATGGGGAAGGAGGGCACTAAAGGAGAAGGTCCGAGCTGAGACACCAGTAGAAGATCCAGGGTGACAGGCAATACTGCCCAGTGGAATTCTGTGCTGTGTTCTAGAATGTTCTGTAACTCTGCCCTGATCCAATAGCCATGAGTCGCATATGTGAAATATGGCTAGTGCAAGTGAGAGGCTGAGTTTTAAACTTCATTTCATTGTAATTAACGTTCATTACCACATGTACAACTGGCTACCGTGCCCATTGCGGCAGATCTAGGGTTTGCAGATAGCAAGCAATGTACTTTATGCATCTAAAGCTCAGGAAGGCACCTGGGCTAGTGATGTATGAACAATGGTTTCTGCTTAGAAGCTCCAGGTACTTCTGGCTGGTATCACGCATTCCTATTTGGTAAGAAAACTAAGGCTTATGGATGTTAAGCAAGACCCCACGTTCGTACATGGATGACCCAGGCACAGCACAGGGGAATCCAATTCTGAAGCCCATTTGTTTACCACCGCCCCCAATTCCACCCCCAAGTTTTCCATAGTACAGGATAAGAATACAGGCCTCTGGGTTTGGAGACCGCCACTTATAGGTGAAATCACAGGGGTGCATGCAACCACCCAAGGTGTGTGCAGAATCTAAGAAAAGGTGCTAAGAGTCCAAGGGGACATGGAGAAGAGAAAAGGCCCCTGAGGGACCTCAGAGGAAATACCCAGAAAAATAGGAGGAAGATACGCTCTCATTCATTTTACCAAGCACCAAGCATCCACTCTCTCATTTCTAGCAAATCAAAAAGCAATTGCCTGGTCCTCAGTGAGTCCTGCTCACTGAGGGCCACACCACAAGGCAGAAGTCAAACCACCACCTGGGACAGAGGCCCATGCAGGACCAGTGCCAGGGCAGGAAAGTGAGAGCTCGCTCTGGCTGATCTGACCCTGGAAGGCTTCCTGGAGGAGGCAAGTAGGATTCTTAGAAGCTACTATCCCATGCACTGGAGAACTCCCTTGGAATGGAGTGGAATTGTTCCACTGAATAAGTTAAGTGAATTTGTAGTACAGCATAAAGTCAACGTAAATATAAGCTTCTGGAGGTTGCCTCAGTAAGATCAATGCACTACTGAGGAATGATATGAAAAGTGCCAGTAAGTGGTCTCCATGAGGTCATTATTTTTATTGAATCATAAAATATTAAGCAGTTCTGTTTTATTTTTAAAAAGAGAAACTCAAGAGATGAACTAGAAACAAGCCAAGTGAAGTTTGTTTGTTAGTTCCATTAAAATATTACCTGCCAGAGGAAAGAATGTACTGTAATTATCATCTATGCTCAATGCATGCTAAATACCATCCACATGTGACCAGGGGTTTATATCCTTTTCAACTTCTCTGCTGCTATTTTAACCATTTCAGGGAAATAAGCTGTAGAAAGTCAAATTAGGGTTTAAAGAAATGAGACTTGGGCTCAAAGATAAATAGTCTCATTGCCCCGATTTCATTGTTTCAAATCTACGATTTTATTTTGAGACGAAAGTTTAATTAGGCAGAGGTGGATCACTAAATTCTTTGACTTCAGAATCGTACTTTCTGCAAGACTTCACCTGTGAAATTCACAGCCTTTAATTACTGCCTCTCGTTAAAAGAGAGAACCTTTCTTCTGAATGGCTAATAATGTTATTATAAGAGGTAATTACAGAGCAGGTATCTGTGGTCAGTAACACCAAAGTATGTAGATGGCAATATTCTGATTTTTGAACTTTGAAGGCAATTTGTTAGGGAAACACTTTCTCCCCCAAACAATGTTGATGTTTTGGATTTGTTGGTCTTTTCTGATTTTTTTTTTTTTTTTGAAGAAAGAAAAAAAGAAACATTTAGAAATCAGTCCTTTACTGGATGAATTTCTTCACTTCCCAGAAAGCAAGAAAACAATTGTTTCCTGTAATTGGACAGTTTGATTGGAGGCAGGTGGTGCTGAGCTGAGGAAACTGGAGCCACAAAGCCAATTTTGGCTTCAAGCACATTCCCTTTAGTGCTAAGTTCCAGCAGTACAACATGTAAATTGGCTTCACAAAAGCCGACTATAAATTTAGTTCCCGTTTCTCTAACAAGCACCTTATCAGCGATGAAGAGTTTTGGCAAATGGGGACAGCGTACAGATGAGACGCGGTTAGAAAGCTGCCCTGAGATACCCCGGCACTAATTTCTTGAACACGTTCTTGCTACAACAAAGCAGGAATTTATGAGCGATCCCAGGAGCCATCGTGTGCCATCTTTTTAAACTATGGTGATTTTTTCTTTTTTCAGGTTAACTGGCCTTTGTGTTGCTCATGTTGCATTATCTTGAGTTAATATTTGCTCTCCATATTTTCAAATAACAGGCCAAGTCAATATGGCGTTGCAGATTGCAAACATCAGCCCTGAGTAAGGCCCAAATTTCAAGGTCTGAGAAATAAATGGGAGTCGTTTATTATTCCCTGCTGCGTTCACCCAGTCTCTAAGCCCTCTCCTCCTTTCTCTTCCCATGTGCTGGTTCATTTGTTTTTATCCCTTGCAGGGCAGCTGAGAAGCAATATTCCTCTTTTACAGACGGAGAAGCTGAGCCCCACAGAAGTTAACTGCTTTGGCCAATGTCACACAGTCAGTCAGGAGCAGAGAAGTAATGGGCCCTAGTGCCAGCTTCCCAGCTCACTGCTCCAGGTACGTGTTAATTAATTTCCTCCCTACTGTAAATCCATAAATTAAAATAGCCATTTATAAGAGACATGGGGGTTTCTAATAAATGGAGGTGCATTCTTGGAGGAAAGGCAGGAGGAAATTTATCTGGCAATTCTATCCAGTTATTTATCTTTATATACTCTCTATATTAAATCACTTACTGTAAAGGTCCAGCATGTTTTATTATTAACTTCTGACCATGCTTAAATTTTTAGAAATGTTAATCTAATTTCTAGATGAGATTTGAGCTTCTCATTATTTTTAGAACATGGAAATAACCTTTTCTGATCCCAATAGATTAATGGCTGAAATGATAACTTCATTCTCAGATAAATTTCACCAGTCAGTCTGCCTTTCTGTACAGAATTATTTTACAAAAACAGATTGCAGAATTTGCTGAGTGCCTCGGAATTGCAACACTCTTGTTTTTCAAGGCGATTACATCCAAGGAAATGCCACTACGTTTTCCTCTCCAAGCCAGGGGTACCTGCAGTTCAAAATGTTGACTTCGCTGAGAGTCGCAGGATCTAAACACTGGAGGCTCAGGTGAATGGAGTTCTTCTAGAGTGATGAGGACATTTTTGCTTTTAATCGTTGGCTAAAGATACTCTCTACAGACATGCTAGTCTGAAAAGGAGATAATTTCTCTATTTTTTTATTTTTTTTTGAAACAGAGTCTCACTCTATCGCTCAAACTGGAGTGCAGTGGCGTGATCTCGGCTCACTGCAAGCTCCGCCTCCTGGGTTCACACCATTCTCCTGCCTCAACCTCCCCAGTAGCTGGGACCACAGGCACCCACCACCGCACCCGGCTAATTTTTTTGTATTTTTTAGTAGAGACAGGGTTTCACTGTGTTAGCCACGATGGTCTTGATCTCCGACCTCATGATCTGCCTGCCTCGGCCTTCCAAAGTGCTGGGATTACAGGCGTGAGCCACCACGCCTGGCCCAAAAAGGAGATGATTTCTCTCCCAGCCTGTTGGAGAGGGAATTCTCCCGCCCATTTTTATGTTGTGATTACCCTGTCCTGCCCCAGATGAACAGCTTCGCGTGGCTGCCACCCAGGGCTGCTGGGGCAGCAGAGAGGAAGAGAAGACAAGCTCGCAAATACTGTGAACATTTTCTGAAAAGGAATGCACGCTGATTAAACCTGTCAGAAGGCAGACTGAGTTTGCACAAGGAGTGCTGGTTGATAGATAACTCAGAAATCTTGGCAACAATACAGAATCAATATTTTTACAGAGGTGGCACCATCTTAAACAATGTCCTTAGTGTGCAAGACACAGGCAGCCCTTCTATTAATATCCAGCGAGGGTGACTTTTTCCTCCACCTCCTCTGAACAAACAGGCTGATGAAGGAGCCGGAATGGAGGTGGGAGGGAGACGGGTTGGGCAGGACACAGTGGGAAACAGGAAAGTGATTTTAATGATCTCTTTCAATAACGCAGCCATCTCCCTCAACTAGATGTGAATCTGGCTGAGCCAGGTTAAAACAGGTTGCCATGCTAAGCTGGAACCAGCCCCTCAGTTCTGTTTGTTTATCCTAACGTGTGTAGAAGTAGCTACACAAACCTCAGTTTAACCACACGCAGTCAGCAGCACTTCGCGTTTCTCCTCAGACACAAGAACGTCAGAGTTACCGCACTGCCACTGACAAGTGCAACGTTAGCAGCATCAATGTCCCTGCCTCCTTCCTCCTCTCTGACCTGAGCACCTCCTCTGCAATATTCTCCCTGTTCACCCACAAGGACTTTCACACACACTGTCCCTTAAATTAAAAAAAAAAAAAAAAAAAAAACCCTTTGCATAATAGCATGTCTTCCCAAACCTGTATCTCTTCCCAGAAAAAAAAAAAAAGAATTGAAGCTTTTGTCAACCCAATCCACAGGTTATCAGAGCTGGGGGGGTCCATCTGGAGTAAGGTGAAAACAGCAGCCCCACGATGGTGCACACATTGGCAGGGGGCAGTGAGCTGAGATGTGGCCCATGCCCACCACTGGTGGCTCGAGGCCAACGTGAAGCACCAGGGGAGAGGGTCATCAGATGGTGGCATCTGTGTACCCCACCCCCGGGGGATTCGCTTCCTGGAGCTGCCCTGACAAGGCCACCAGCTGGGCAGCTTAAAACAAGAGAAACACATCTTCTCACAGTTCTAGAGGCCAGAAGTGCAACATCAAGGTGTTGGAGGGCCCTGCCCCCTTTGCTCCCTGTGGAAGAGAATCGTGCCTCCCTCTCTGGCCGCTGCTGTGGCCGATAGTCCCTGGCTTCCCTGGCCTGCAGCTGCAGTGCCTCTGTCCCAGCCTCTGTCCTCACATGGCATCTCCCTGTTTCTCTATGCCTTCCCCTCCTCTTACAAGGACACTTTACTCCAATACCTCATCTTAACTAATTACCCCCCAGCCCTATTTCTAAATGAGGCCACATTCTGGGGCACCAGGGGTTGGGACTGCCACATAGCTTTTGCAGTGGGGTTGGGGAGCATGATTCAGCCCATGACATCCACCCCCACCTTTCAGTGGCTCCTCTCCTCAGAGAATAAAATCCGCATCCATGGTCTTGCCTTCCATGAGCTGGCGACTTTCCAGGCTCACCTCCTGACATCCTCCTTGTGTTCTAACCCAGGCCCTCCCTCCCTCCCTTTCAAGGCTGCCTCTGCACTTCCTGATGCTGTTCCTTCCTCCAGGAATGTCTTTCCCCATCCAGCTTCAGTGCCCTCCTCTCCCTGGAGTTTCCTTACATGTCCTCAGCAACAAAGAAACAGAGCTCCATGTCCCTCGCCTTGCTTTTCTCTTAAGGGATTTACGATGTTCTACTTCATGTTCTAATAGTAAAAGATGTGATTTTTCTTTGGCCCCTGTGGGCACCTTAGAGCTGAAACGTGCCCTCATAGTGCCTGTCAAGCGGCAGATACTCAATGAGTGTTTCACGCAGCTGGCAGATCTGACACACTCAACCTGGCATGGGTGCTGACATTAGGACTTCTGGACCCTTGGAAGGAGGAAGACAGGAGGAGGGTGCTCTGGAGTGGGGAGAGGTGCAAGGCAAAAGAGGATGATGACTCTGGAACAATCTTACTTTCCTCACATCTGCGCTTACTACTTAGAACCTTGGGCTCCAACAGCACTGGCCGGCGGTGGTGACTGACGGGTGGTGAACTGAGCCACAGAGAGTTGGCCCTGAGTGCCGGTGAACAGCGCTGGCCCTTCTGAATCCTGAGGCTGTGGAGATTTCTGCAAGGATGAGTCACCACCTTCCAGAAGGATCCTATGGCCACTGCAGAGCTGCTTCTGAACCAGCCCCAGGTACCATCTTGTGGTGAACTGGTCTCTGAGCTCCCCGAGAGGAGCGCGGATGCTGAGCTGCAGAGGGAATGGCTGGAGGACACCAGCTGCAGTTGTTCCTGAACCCACCACACGTGAGGAAGAGCATGCTGCTGTGTTAGATGGAGGATAGGCTGGGACATCGGGGCGCTCGGGGTCCACCCCAGAACTCCTCACTGCCCAGGGACACCGAGTTGTCCACTCAGTTGTTTCCTGTCAGCTTCCTTGAGGGTGGTGGGTGATCATCTGCCTGCCAAGGGCTGGGGGTGGTGGGTGATCATCCGCCTGCCGAGGGCTGGGGGTGGTGGGTGATCATCTGCCTGCCAAGGGCTGGCATTATAACAGATGGTATGTGTGAAGTCCCCACACGCTTCTTGCCGCACAAGGGGTGCTCAGGGGACGGTCAGTATTGTGGCTTATCTCATTGCTTCCAACAGTCAAGTTGTTGGCATCCCCAACCAGCCGGATGTGCCTTCCTGGGCTTCTGAAAAGTGTCAGGAGAGTAGGGAACTCTCAGTAGGGGCTGGCAGGTCCATCCTGCAGCCACCACTCTTTCTCCCAGAATCCACCCACTGCCCAGACTGAGAAAAGTCAGTCTCCTCTCCAATTCTCCTTTCCTCATCTTCATAGATACAGAGTCTCCCCTTGCAATATCTTTGCATCCTTCCATCCCTTTCTTTCCCCCCAACATAGTAACCTTCCCCGAATGCCTGACCAGCAAACCTTCCAGCAGCATGCCAGTCAATTCATGTTCGCAACTTGTATGGAGCCCCTCCCAGTCCAGCTAGCTTCAGGAGTAAGGAAGCCACACCAGCCCTGCTGTTCAGAGATCACTGTCCAGCTGGGGAGGAGAACCCAGCAGCCAAGGTCCTGCACAGCCCTGGCCTGACATCACTCTTCTGCCTCGTGTCAATCTCTCTCCCCACCACAGCAAAGAGAGCTCCTGCTAGCCCTGAAATAGACCTAGCAGAGCTTTCCAGCGCCTGGGTTTTCTTCCCATCAGGCTTTCTGCCTGGATTTCTGGCCTCACACCTTTCTAGGTGTCCAAATCCCACCCATAATCAAAGCCCTTTGAGCTCATTCATTTTCCAACATTTCCTGGCAACTCTAATGCCAAGTAATCCTGCCTCCTTCAACCTCATCCCTCAGTGCAGCTCAGATCGTAAGTTGGCACCTATAGTTATTAAGCTTTTGATGTAAATGTCTCTTCCTCTCCAACTAAAATGCAAGGGCGCTGGCCATGGGGCTGGAGCTGAGTCTCGTCCTCTGGTGTCAGCAGTGACTGAAGGACATGGCAGGGCTCCCCAGGGCACAACCCTTCCCCTGACCAGGGGTTGTAACCAAGGACACACCTCCACAGGAAACAGTCCTACTCCAACCACTGTGCTCTTCAGCACTCTGTTTAGTTTGGATGGATTTCTACCTATGTCCTTCCTTATCAGGCAGGAGGCAGCTGGCCGGGAGGGCTGCTCCTTCCTGCTCCCTGTGAAAGGCCTGGGGAATCCACCAGATCCCTGGGCCCCATCAGATTTGGAAATTCCCAGTGTCAGAATCTCGTCCTTACACTTTATCCCATCAAGAGGTCGTCTGACTTTTTCTTAAATTTCTCCAGTGTTGGGCTGTTCCCCAACCATGAAGGCAGGTCATTCCCTTCAAAGACAGCCCAAATACAGCCCTAATTGTTGGAGAGGAAATCCTGTTTGTGGAGCTTTTGGTGCACGATGGCTAGTCCAGGTGTCTCTTTAGTCCATACAACTACCTTGCGAATTATACACTACGTTCCCCTCTCCATTAAATAAGAGGAAGCCAGGGCTCAGGACAATTCAGGCAACCTGAGTCTCACATGCATACATGACACAGTCCAAAGTATAGCTGATCTCAAGGCCATCAGTCTTTTCTTAACTTCAAGTTTATTACTGATCTTCTTATTAATAATAAAGTGCCTCATTTTCATTGGGCCAAATTTTACCATGGTATATTTACCACCCTCTGACTTGTGTTCTACATCTTGGCCCACGAATGACTATTTTGTCCCTTTTTCGTGATCATCCTTCAGACATTGAGAAGTCATCAGCCTGTCCCTCTGACCCATCTGTGTGTTTCCGGAGCAGAAGCAAGCAGTCACCTGCAGGAATGGTGCATGTATAACAGGGACCCTTCTAAGCCTGGCCTCAACAACCCAGCTCCTGAGAGCATAACTGCCTTTTTAATTTTTTTTTTTTTAATTTCAACTTTTGTTTTAGATTCGGGGGCACACGTGCAGATTTGTTACATTGGTACACTGCATGATACTGAGGTTCCAGGTATGATTGATGCTGTCACCCCACTGGTAAGCGTAGTACCCAGCAGTTTTTCGATCCTGGCCTCCCTCCCTGTCCCCTCTTGTAGTCCCCCAGGTCTACTGTTGCCATCTTTATGTACATGAGTGCCCATTGCCCAGCTCCCCCTTATAAGTGAGAACAAGCAGTATTTGGTTTTCTGTTCCTGCATCAATTCACACAGGATGAAGGCCTCCAGCTGCATCCATGTTGCAGTGAAGGACATGACTTCATTCTCTTTTATGGCTGTGTAGTATTCCATGGTGTATATGTACCACATTTTCTTTATCCAGTCTACTGTTGATGGGCACCTGGGTTGATTCCATGTCTTTGCTATTGTGAACAGTACAGCATAATTTCTTGAAAGCCATGGCTAATGTCAGTCTTTCCAGAGGACAGAATAAACAAGAGCATATCAGTGCCCTTAAGATTGGTTTCAGGAAAGAGGAGCTGTTGATATGATGTCATTTCAGGGCCTCCCTCCCTGGAAGCGACCACAACCCCTGCTGCCACATGACTCTCTCTTCTCTCATCCCTAACAAGGAAGAATGAAGTCTTCTACTGGGGAGAAGGTCAGAGCACAAAGTCCAGGGAGGGAAATCACAGAGGCCGAGAGCCTCCCAAAGAAGTGAATGTTGATCTATGTTTCCTTGAGCAGAGCGTGTTGGGAGAAGAACCCCATCTGGGCTTGGAGGTGGCAGCCCAGCAGCAGGAAGGGAGAACTGAGGTGGGAGGACATCTGCACATGTCCCTGAGAGTCTCACTACTGACACCTGTCAGCAACCTGGGATTCTCTGGGCCTGTCCACTGGGATCTTGTTGTCAACCTGAAGCTTCCTTTCTGCGTGACTCTGGAACAGCTCACGGCACATAGACATTGCTGCAAATTCTGGCTCCTCCAAACCAGGCCAAGATCATCCAATACACCCAGTCATTCATCAAGACATACATGTCTGTCAAGCTATTGCTTTTTGCCTGTCACTGTGTGAGAGCAGTGCGGTGGGTCCGCTACAGGTTAACATAACAGAATGAGCTCGTCCTGGCTTTGCAGCCAGATCCGGTTCCTGTCCAGATTTACTGACTTGCTGCATGACTTTAGGCACCCCCTATAGCCTCATCTGCAAAATGAGGATAAGGATGGATACCACATCCCAGAGTGAGGTAAAGGTTAAATGAAGAGGATGCTAAGCCTTGCTGCAGAGGAAATATTCCAGTGCTAGTTCTTTTCCCTCTGATCTCACGCACCTCAGAGACCAGCCAATTACTGGCTGTTCATGACAATCTTTTATTCTCAGTTAATAGTCCTGATACATCATTCAACAGATATTAGGAACCTAGAGGCACATGTATGGTATCCTTGTGAGAGAGCACTTAATATTTTAAAGTATTTCCTTTCTTCTGTATGATTGTCACCCCACTTCTATTTAGTTTACTTCCACTTTTAACTTCCTGGTTTTCTTAAATTCCACAATATCTACCATAATTTTATCTACTGACATGTACAGTGTCAGACCCACCCAGAAACATACTGGGGCCTCATTCACCTCACCATAGGATGTCTGTGTTTTCAACAAGGTTGCTTGGGCCATTTGACAAATGATATATCACCATGCCTTCTCCTTCCACTGAGAGGAGTATAGAGAAGGGGTTGATAGTGTGTGTCCTAGAACTGGATCACCTGAAGCAGATTCCAGCTCTGCTTTTTGCCAGCTGTGTGCAAGTCACCTAATATCTTTAGGCTTGGGATCGTCATCTGTAAAAATGGCAAGTAATGATCACTAATTTGTGGGCTGCTCCCAGGAATTAATGTCATCCTGCAAGCCCAGTGTGCACGGCACAGAGTAAGTGATCAGTATACTGTAGATATTGATGCTCTTTACTCTTGATACTCGTGCAGTCTCTACTGCCTACACATTTGTGTGGAGTGTCAAGTGGAAAGCCAAAAGAACAGGAGAGAGGAAAAGCCTACTGGCGTCCTGCGCTTGACAGCACAGACCCCAGCGAGGCAGCCCTTCTTATGCCTGCTGGAAGGGACCCCACTCAGATCACACGCTGCCTTGGGAAAGCATTGTTCCTATCACATGAGCCAGGTGAGAGGGGAAGAGAGCCAACAGGAGCGGCCACGCAGCTTCCTTCGGAAATTAACAAGTGCTGCACAGTCTCTGCATAGCCATAAAGAACCTCTGCAATCCCCTTCAGACCTGCGAGCTGCCAGAGGGATCTTCTTGAGCCTCAGGGCTCATGGCTGGCCTCAGCCTGCAGAAGTAGAACTTGGTGCCCTTGGTCCAGCTGGCACCTGGTTCCCCCCAGGCACCCAGCCCTCTGCACTCCCCAGATCCCGCTGCCGCCATGTGACAGCTCCAAGAGCCAGGCCTCGCCTCCCTCCCAATGAGTTCATTGTGGGAAGGCTCCTGACACAAACAGGGATCCCATGCTATTGTCCTTTGCTCAGCACATCCCTTAAATGTGGCCCCCATGTGCCCCGAGCCTTTAAGAGACGTTGGGGCTGGCTGTCTCTGTGCTCCCTAGTGCCCAGCACCCACTGTCTCAGCCCTCACACAACCACATCATCACCGCTCCCTCACTCTGATGTCCCCTCCTAGACATAGAAGGTCCTAAGAGCAGGAGTTGCATTTTCTAATCCACATATTCTAACCAATGTAGATGCTGGACAAATGAGCGAAAGAACACAGGGAGGGAAGGCAAGGAGGGAAGGAGGGAGGGTGAAATGAAATAGAGGTTCCTAGAAGGTGGATCACCTTTCTGCCTGTGACCTCTGCTGGTTTTGTTCCTGTCTGTTGCTGAGTCCTTGCCAACCAAGCGCTGCAATTCACCACCTGCGTACCCTTCTTTTCCTCTGCAACTAAAGGAAGAGACTTGTCAGGATACTTCTGACCTAGTATATTTAACCAGATAAAGAAATTACTGCTCACTTCCAAGTGCTTCTTGACATAATCCTTTGGCAAACAGTGCATTAGAAGCCACGAGTAACAGAACAGTGAGCCTGTGTACTCAGGCTGTTGAGCAAACCTTGACCTGAGTCACTAGAAATGGAACACAGTTCCAGTTTTTTGAATTGGAGCAGCTGTAGCTCAAATTTCAGCGGGGCAGAGGAGGTGGGCAGGAACATTAAAACATGGGATTCCTAGAACTAAACTCCTAAGTCCCAGGTACTGCGCATCTGAACCACAGGTAGTACACACCTGAGTGCCAGGTAATGCAGGTGATGCACACCTGAGCCCCAGGTAGTACAGATGATAATGCACACCTCAGCCACAGATAGCAAAGGCAGTTCACAACTGAACCTCAGGGTACTGTACACCTGAGTCCCGAGGTGGTGTAACCCTGAGTCTCTGGGTGCTATGCCCCTGGCTGCCAGGGGTCTATACCTCTTGAGTCCTGGGGTGCTGCAGGCTTGATGCCTACCTGGTAGTAAGTCACTAAACCAGAGAACCCACACTTCAGAGATTTATTGAGCACCATCTGCATACCAATGCACTCTACAGGTATCAAGGATAAAATGGAAAATGAAAAAAAAAAACGTAGATTCTATCTACTGAAGCCTACAATCAATGGGTAATTACAACTATGTGAGAAAACTAATCGGTAGGAAAAAACAGACCAAAACAAAATCTACCAAAAAGTAATGTCGTTAATTTCTGATTATGAAAATACAGGTAGTTGTTTTTTCTTCTCTTTTTGTTCTTTTGCATTTTTGAACTTTCAGCAATGAACAAGCGTTGCTTTTTGAAAATAAGACTTTATCTTCATTCTTTCTTTCTTTCTTTTGTTTTTGAGATGGAGTTTCGCTCTTGTTGTCTAGGCTAGAATGCAATGGCTTGATCTCAGCCCACCACAACCTCCACCTCCCGAGTTCAAGCGATTCTCCTGCCTCAGCCTCCAGAGTAGCTGGGATTACAGGCATGCACAACCACACCCGGCTAATTTTGTAGTTTTAGTAGAGACAGGGTTTCTCCATGTTGATCAGGCTGGTCTCGAACTCCTGACCTCAGGTGATCCACCCACCTTGGCCTTCCAAAGTGCTGGGTTTACAGGCATGAGCAACCATGCCCGACCTGACTTTATTTTCTTAAAGACATTTTTCCTCTTGTATCTCCTGCCTGGTCCACACCTAAGGCTCTTGGATGGACTCCCGTTGCCAGGCTGAGAATGTCTTTGTATGTCCCTGTTAGCTGGCCTGATGCCCGCCAGGTTATGGGAATTCAGCAAGTGACCCCAGTGGGGGCAGTGTGGCCATCTGAAGAGGCCTCAGCTTTGCAGGACACAGAGTGAATGATCCCAGCTCAGCTCCTTTCTGGCCGAGCAACGGTGGGCCCGCCGTCCTCAAGCCCCTCTGCATTCATCTTGTGGGATGAACACCCCCACAGAGGGTATGGACAGACTTTGTGTGCACAGTGGGCACCCTATTAGTGAAGGTTATTATTTGTTGAACTTGGTTGAACCCAGGCCACCTACAGCAGCTGCCCTAGTCCAATCCTTCTGTTCTTACTTCCACTTGACAAGTGTCACTAAGCCCATGTATCAAACCATCTCTGAAGAGTAATGCTGGGGTGTTCGATGGTGATGACAATGATGTCCAAGGATCTGTTAAGCCACATCCACATGGTCTGGCAGCGGCTGCATCTTCCTCCCAAGAAAGACCCCAGAGCAAGTCCCTTAGGAACACTCCCTCTCTAGGAACGCGCTGCCATGGGAAAACCATGGCAGGGGCTACCAGGTCTAGGAAGTTCTCAGCACACGTGGGCTGGGGAGGCACTTGACCTTCCACACCCAGCACCTTCTGTGGAAGGCGTGATGCACTGCCAGCTCTGCTTCCCCTCCTCTGCGCTCCTCACCTGGGCAACCTAAAGAAAGTGCGTGTGGAATTGGCTCCGCATCCATGGTGGAGCATCAACAATGCTGGTGATGAGGATAATTTTCAGATGAGTTGAGATAAGCCTGCTGCATTTCTCTCTGACCTTCGCTGTCATTTTCACACAATAGGTGGATGATAACGTTGAACTGTGTCTAAGAGCTCCTCCAGACAGACAGGAATGAACAAAGGCAGCATGAACCCAAGCAAATAGAAGCAATTTCGGCTGCAGAAGTCCTTCAGGGCTTAAAAGCATTGTTTGCTACGCATTAGGCATTTCTGGGTCTGAAGAGAATCTTTTTTCTCTCCCTTTCCTATTTCTCAAATGAGGATGATCTAGGGAAAAATATCAGGGGAGTGGAGGTCAGGAGAGGAGTGTGTGGATTCGGCTCTGCCTGGGGCAAGGCGCTTTTTCTCTCTGGCCCCCCATCCCCCCGTTTCTATCTGTAATAAGGCACAGGCTGGAACAGACATGTCTCCAGTGCCCGCTAGCTCCGCCAATGAGGACCGTGAATAACAGTCATTCCCATTCCCATTTTACTGGCTTCTGAACATGAGAAAATCATTGCCAATTTTTCTCTTTGCTCTTTCAACACTACTGTGATGGTTATAGTGTCAACTTGACCAGATTGAAGGATGCAAAGCATTGGTCCTGGGTGTGTCTGTGAGGGTGTTGCCAAAGGAGATGAACATTTGAGTCAGTGGACTAGGAGAGGCACACCCTCCCTCTATCTCGGTGGGCGCCATCTAATCAGCTGCCAGTGTGGCTAGGATAAAGCAGGCAGAGGAACCTGGAAGGACTAGACTTGCTGAGTCTTCCAGCCTCCATCTTTCTCCTGTGCTGGATGCTTCCTGCCCTCGAACATCAGACTCCAAGTTCTTCAGTTTTTGGACTCTTGGACTTCCACCAGTGGCTTGCCAGGGGCTCTCAGGCCTTCGGACACGGACTGAAGGCTGCACTGTCGGCTTCCCTACTTTTGAGATCTGGGAACTCAGACTGGCTTCCCTGATCCGCAGCTTGTGGATGGCCTATTGTGGGACTTCACCTTGTGACTGTGTGAGTCAATTCTCCTTAATAAACTCTTTTTTTTTTTTTTTGAGACAGAGTCTCGCTCTGTGGCCCAGGCTAGAGTGCAGTGGCCGGATCTCAGCTCACTACAAGCTCCGCCTCCCGGGTTTATGCCATTCTCCTGCCTCAGCCTCCCGAGTAGCTGGGACTACAGGCACCCGCCACCTCGCCCGGCTAGTTTTTTGTATTTTTTAGTAGAGACGGGGTTTCACCATGTTAGCCAGGATGGTCTCGATCTCCTGACCTCGTGATCCGCCCGTCTCGGCCTCCCAAAGTGCTGGGATTACTCTCGTTTATTTAGACATCTGTCCTATTAGTCCTGTCTCTCCAGATAACCCTAACTAGTGCAACTACTTAATAAGCCATCCTGCTTTCCTTCTGCCACACTGACCTGCTCAGAGGGCAAAACCTGCCAGGGATGTGGAATTTGTGCGGCAGGCGAACCCACCAGCCTCCCATGCAAGGTACCCGGGAAGGGTTAGTGGTAGGAAGGAAAGGGGCTAACGGAGGTGTCTCCTGGGTAGATAAACACCAGTTCCAAGTCCTCAGGCCCCAGAAACCTCTCAGGACCCAATCTCATTTGTTCAACTCCAAGTCAACCATGACTCACGGAAAGCTCATGAGTTCATGGTGGCCAGCAGGCAAGAAACAATGTTGCTATACACTGGTGTTTGCCATCGGTGGAAATCCATACTATGGAATGACCTCATCTGTGTTCATCAGCTCCAGCTGCCCTAACAAAGTACCACACGGGAGCTTGAAACAACAGAGATGCATTTCTCACAGTTCCAGAGGCGGGAAGTCCGAGATCAAGGTGCTGGGCTGGCAGAGGCTGATTCCTCCCTCTGTCCTCACATGGTCATCTCTTTGTGCGTGGCTGTGTCCTAATCTCTATTCTTACAAGGACATCAGTCACAGCAGATTAGGACCCACCCTAATGACCTCATTTTAATTTAATTAACCTCTTTAAAGACCTAGGCCTTCTATCTCCAAATACAGTCCCATTGTGAGGTACTGAAGGTTAAGACTTCTCATGTGGTTTGAAGGGACACAGCTCAACTTGTAACATCCAAACTGCCATTTTACAGATTTCAGAGCAAATTGGTGACAGAAGCCAGAATGGACTGCCCATCCCCGATCCCGATGCCTCTGCCTCTCCTGCATCCCTCCAGTCATGCTCTGCCCCCCAGCAGCCCGGCAGTCCTAGTCCATCCTGAATGAAGTTTCTATTTGCTCTGTTGCTGAAGAGTGTTGGATTTAAAGATGAAAAATTTACCAGCTGGGAGGCCTCTGACAACTCCCTTAAAGCTCCCAAAGCCTGAACTTCCTTGTCCACAGAAGGGTAAGGTTAATCCTACATTCATAAAACTTGCAGTCTGCATAGAGTCTGCATAAGTCTGCACCTCGGGGTGAGGACAGGGAGGGAGGGTACGTCCAGTCAAACAAAAGTGTCAACAGCACTCCTAGGCGGTGTGGAAACTTGCTGAGAACACACTTTCTACATCTCTGGAAGTTTAATTTTACAACAATAATTAAAGTTAAATCATAGATAATCCAGACCAGACTCAGTTGGCCTCTTTGAATTTCTATGTGTCTGTAAGAGAAAATGCTATGACTCTTCTAGAGGGTTCCAGACTACAGACCCCCCATAAGACAGATACACCCCTGAATAGGCCCAGCAGCCAGCTTTCCAGGTCCTCTCTGTGTGGGCCGCTTCCTAACATGGTTTGGATGTGTGTTCCTGCCCAAATCTCATGTTGAAATGGAATCCCCAGTGTTGGAGGTGGGGCCTGGAGGGAGGGGACTGGATCATGGCAGCGGATTTCTCATGAACATTTCAGCAGCATCCCCCTTAGTACGATCCTCGCCATAGTGCGTGAGTTCTTGCAAGATCTGGTCATTTAAAAGTGTGTTGCCCCTCCCTCCTCGCTCTCTTGCTCCTGCTCTGGCCATGTGAGATGCCTGCTTCCCCTTCACCTTCTTCCACAATTGGAAGCTTCCTGAGAGCTCTCTAGAAGCCAAGTGGATGCCAGCATCATGCTTCCTGTACAGCCTGCAGAACTGTGAGCCAGTCTCAGCTGTTTATTTGTATTTCAGAAATACAACTACAGCCTAATACACTCGCCAAGGAGGGGGCCACTTGAGGCTCCCAGAATTCTAGAAGACGGAGAAGCCCAGAGCTTCCAGATCCTGGTGCCATGTTGGTTCATCATGTGGAAACCTCCTCTTGGTAATCCTTGTTGCTCACCTATAAAATCAGAGAGAAGAAGGCAAATGTTTGCCATTCTCTGAGGCAGTGGGGACAGGGAAAAAGGATGTAGCTTCATAGGCAGGTGGATCTGAGTTCTGAGGCCCCTCTGCATCTTAACTGGGTGATCAGGGGCAAGTGCCATAGCTGCTCCAAACATTTGTGTCTTCACTCGATAGACGAAGATCACGCTGTGATTGTTCATCAGAGTGCAATTGTTCAGCTCCTTATGTAAATGAGCATCACAGAGAGTTGCAAGTTCCTCCAAATATTTATTCAAAACTCTGGGAACAGGGTCTGGCACATGGTAAGCATTTAAAATATACGTTAGTTTCTTCCACATGTCCTGACAAGCCGACTACATGTACGAGCCATCTCCACCCCAGCTGTGGCAGATATTCAAAAACTACCTGAAATGGGCAAAGTGCCTTGCAGTTTAGAAAGTGCTTCATGGTGCTCAATATGTAATAGGTGATCAATAAATGTTCTCTGGGTAATGCATCACCTTGCTTAATACTCAGACCTAGAGAGGTAAAGGGGCCTGCCTTGGCTACCCTTCACCTAGCTTTTCAAACTCCAGACCCAGGGCTTTTTCCAGAGCAGACAGATGCAACTTTTCTTCTCCCCCTACATAAAGCCCAATGCCATGACCTGCATAAGAACGGTGATAAAATGTTGAACCCAAGACACTGAATGTGTGGTTTGTGTTTGCCTTCACACTACTTGGATAACTGGTCCTTCAGTTACCCTCAGAGCCGGTTTCTCTGCTATCACCAGAACGTACAGGCTCACAACCTTTATAGGTCTTCTGCTCAGTTGGTGAGGCTTCTCATCAGGCAGAGGCCACCTCCAGCAGGTGCCACCGTTCTTCGTCCTTGCTCACTGGGACCTCCTGCACTATGCCAGCCCTCCCGACCCTCCTCAGCCTGCAAGAACAGCCACGTTCAGCTTCTCCAGGCCAGGGACTCAGCATTTGAGCCCTGCTGGTGTCTGCCCAAAGGTTCGGTATTTGAGACTCAATGGCTAAATTCAGTAATAACACCACAATTTCACCCAAAAGCATTATAGTGATTACTGAGTTATATTAGGAGCTTATTTAAGATAACATCTTATTTGCACAATGTAGTTCAAATAGAGGGTTAGTGCAGTCAGTGCAACTGTTCAATTCCTAATGTACATGAGCATAATCCCTCTGCAAGTGCTGCACTGCTTTTACACATGTGAACGGCTACAGCTGAAGGCATAAATATATGTCTTTTAAGGTGGTGGCACAGTTAGAATAAGAGGGTTTAGGTTTACTCGTAAATAGGAATTTAGTTGTCTCTTTAGCACCGTATGGTAGGATGTAAAAATGTCTCCAAGACAGCTCTCTTAAGGAAGGAAAATCTGCTATCCCAAACCACTGCATGTTCTTAGTAATCAGAGTTTCTGTTTATCAAATACCTTCTGTGTCCCAGGCATGGTGCTATGCCCTTTATGTAAATATTTCACACAGTTCTTTCCTCCTGCACTTCTGTGAGGTCAACGTTATTTAGCCCCATTGGAGAGAAGATAAAATGGACGCTCTCATGTGTTAAATGACAGGTGAAATGGTCTGGATATTTGTCCCCACCCAAATCTCATATTGAAATGTAAACCTTAGCACTGGAGGCGGGCCTGGTGGGAGGTGTTTGTGTCACACGGTGGATCCCTCAGGGCTTGGTGCTGTCCTCGCAACAGTGAGTGAGTTCTCTGAGATCTGGTTGTTTGAAAGTCTGTGGCACCTCTCCCCCCTCTCTCTTACACACACTCTCCCCATGTGACACCTCGGCTCCCCCTTTGCCTTCCACTATGATTGGAAGCTCTCCAAAGCCTCCCAGAAGCTGACCAGATGCCAGCACCTCAATTCCTGTACAGTCTGCAGAACTGGGAGCCAATTAAACCCCTTTTTGTTACAAATTACCCAGTCTCGGGTATTTCTTTATAGTAGCGCAAGACTGGCTGAACACAATGCGTCTGAGGCCGCACAGCCCCAGCTGGGATTCTATGTGTCAAACTCCCATATCTGGCCCTCTCCTGGGTCCCATACTCCCTGCCCCTGCAAATGTGAGAGCTCAGCTTTGTTCCACACACACAGGAACCCCGAGGTGGCCTCGAAGCACGCTAAGTGCTTGTCCACTGCTCCTACCAACCAGACCTTCACCAGTCATCAAATGAGCCAGAAGGAAGCCAGAAGCCAGAGGCTGGGCCATTCAGGGAGATGCCCATTCCTCACCATGTCACCCCACAACCCCCACCACCAGATGCACAGGACTGATGTGGAAAGCTCTGGGCAGCAGGAGACAAGAGCACGGGGGTCCTCGGCTAATGGAAGTCCCAGGGGTCTGGGTGCATCTTGGAACCTCTGGGGTTCCCCCAAGTCCCATCCTGCCCATGGCCCACAGTCACCCCTGCACCAAAGCACTCAAGCAGCTCTCCTCTGCCAAGAGCTGCCACTGCTCCCCATGCCTCCTTACGAACCTGGCAGAGGGCTTTCTGTGCTGGGTTTTTTTCCTAACAAAGAAACATGATTTTCCTCACTTTATAAGAAAACACACAACACACAAACCCCCAAGCTGCATGGAGAGGTGCAGGCAGCCGTTTCTGCAAGGCCTCTCAAGCTCAGCGCCTCTGCTGGATCTCAGGCTGTAGTGTCCAGACCTTCTTGGTCATTGCAACCCAGCCAGATGCTGATTCCACCAAGATCAAGACTCACCTAGGACTCCTCCGGACAACTGTAGCCTCCATCTCCATTTCTGAACTTAGGAGAAATGCTAACCAGAAGCTACACTAACTAATTTGAGTTCAACCCTGCCCCTCTGGTAAGAAAGCTGTAGGGCTAGAAATTAATCAAGAGTTATACCATATATAATATAGCTAATTGTGCATTATATTTCACACATAATGTGAATTCAGGTAAGGTAACACATTGAATTATATTGCAGAGCAGCAGTAAATCTGCTCAGGTGCTTTTAAAAGTATTTTCTTTTGAGTACACTGAACATGCCACTGTGAGGTCAATTCCACTTTATCCATGGCAAGCACTGCCACCATGAGCCTCATGTGGGCTCCTAGAGCAGAGGTAGCCTGTCCTTCACACTAAGGGCTGAGCGCCAAGAGCACTGTGCTGAGGCATGTGCCTGGCTGGGGACACACGGGGCGAATAGGGCACTGGAGTCCATCTATACTGCAGCTTCCTTGCCCTCAGTTGGGTAACTGGGGTGTGGTCCACACTGTTTTCCAGAGGTCCCCATGGGACTGAGCCACCCAAGCTGAGACAACACACCCTTTATTAGCTTCCTTCCCTTCTATTATGGGGTGAACTGTGTCCCCCCAAAAGTGGTACATTGGAGTACATTAGTGGTACCTCAGAAGATGATCTCATTTGGAAACAGGGTCTTTACAGAGGTAACCGAGTGTATTCGTCTGTTCTCATGCTGCTGATAAAGACATGCCCGAGACTGGGCAATTTACAAAAGAAAGAGGTTTATTGCACTTACAGTTCCACGTGGCTGGGGAAGCCTCACAATCATGGTGGAAGGCAAGGAGGAGCAAGTCACATCTTACATGGATAGCAGCCGGCAAAGAGAGAACTTGTTCAGGGTAACTCCCCCCTTATAAAACCATCAGATCTCATGAGACTTATTCACTATCACAAGAACAGCATGGGAAAGACCTGCCCCCATAATTCAATTACCTCCCACTGGGTCCTTCCCATAACATGTGGGAATTCAAGATGAGCTTTGCATGGGGACACAGCCAAACCATATCACTAAGTGAAGATGAGGTCATAGGGTGGGCCCTGATCCGATATGACCTGTGTCCTTGTAAGAGGGAAATTTGAATCCGGAGACACACACACAGAGGGAAGGCAGTGTAGGGAGATGTCATGTGGACACGAAGGATGGGAGGGAAGCTTCTATAAGCCAAGAAATGCCTGAGGCCACCAGAAGCCAGGAGAGGGGACAGAACACAGCCTTCCCCAGAGCCTTCAGAGGACGAGGCCCTGCTGACAGCTCCCCTCCAGGACCATACCAGAACATTCTCTTGTTGGAAGCCACCCAGCTGGCGGCTTTGTCACGGCAGCCTCAGAAGCACTCACTCCTTCCCTGCCTTGCTTCACACCAGTGTTTCCACCTGGGGTTGCCTCCCAAACTAAAACCCCCATGGAAATCCTTGTCTCCATGTCTGCTCCCGGGGGAACCCAAACCAAACGAGCCCTGAAATCTCATTTCAGCTTGTCAATCAAAACCATGAAAACTCAACGTGGTTCTTTGGAAGACAGACACCCTCGTAGGACTAGGAGTGGTCTTCGCAGCCATCCAGGAGCTCGCAGGTGAGCCAGACAGGCCCAGTGGGTGCCTACCTGTCTCAAGGCAGGGATGCAGTGAATGGGCTTCCTCCAGGGTGACAAGGGGAGGGGAGCTAAAAGGGCAAGTCTGGGCATCCCTGCCCCCTACAGCTGTGGGAAGACAGAACCCACACTGGGGCTTCAAGGAACAAGCAGGCATTGCCCAGGCCCCTGAACTTCATGCAGAGAGTGGCTGGCCTGGGCTGTCCTGCTCTGCTCCAGGGCATAGTATGAGAACCCCTGGGCTACAGAGCATGCCAGGTATCAGAGTTTCTTTTTCCAGACTGGATTGCCAGCTCCTTCCTGCCTGATCAAGGAAACTAATTCCTATAGCCTTCACCCAATGTTAGCTTGTCTCATATCAAAGCTGAAGAAATGACATGGAATTTGCTAGAAAAAAGGAGTGGCCCACAGGCATAGCCAGATCTTGTTCCCACCTCTGCCATGACCTCTGACTTTAGGCTGGCCTTCCCCTTCTGTCAGATAGGTGGGCAAGACTAGAAGACATCTAGATCCCCACCAGCTCTTTCAGGCTGCAATCATGGCCCTGAAATACATATGGTTAAAGAACTCCCTAAACCTTCACTTCCCCCTCTGTGTAATGAGCACACATCCCTCACAGGAATGAGGTTTATGTGGAACCAATGAGCTAAAGTCCAAAAAGCCCCTAGCCAGGGTGACCAGCACCTAGTTGGTATTCTAGCTCAGTTGCTTCCCCCACTTCCTTTTCCCCTGGGCCCCTTCTCTGTCAGGCCAGTCTCGAAGGCTGCACTCACAGGCATGAGTGTGAACTTCCAAACCGCCTCTCCTGCCTGGATGTCTGCACCTGATCTGCCCCCTTTGCTCAAAAGATACCCCCCAGAAGTCTCTGGTGGCTGTAGCAGTAATGAAGTGTCCACTCCCGGTGTCTCCTGATCTCGGTCTGAGCAGCAGATGGCCACAGTGGGGATGGGAGACATGCTGGGCTCTGAGGCTTTCCACACCAGAAGCAGCTGCTACAGAAGCAACAGGCCCCAGTGGCTTCTCACCACCCGGCAGAAATACTGAAGATGGTTACCAAAGGCAGGGAGAAAGCCCTGTTCTTCAGGCATATCCCAGGAGAGTCCTACTCACGAGAGTGTGATGACAAGCAATAGGGCAGCATTCTTGTCCCTTCAGCAGCCTTCACCCACAGAGGAATTATTTTTAGTTTGTCTATCTCACGATAGCCGATTGGGAGCAATTAGAAATGACCACAACAGAATCACCACTCTCTGCCTTCGTGAGTCACAGTCAGGAAGGACTCACGCAGAGTGGACCATGGTAACTCCAAACCACGTGGTACTTAGATCTGCACCTAACACGGAGGTCACAGCTCCCCAGGAGTAAAAGGTTATAGGCTCCTTATCTGCATGTATTGGTCTACTGGGCTGCCATCACAAAATACCACAGACTGGGTGGCTGAAGCAAGAGGTTTATTTTCTCACAGTCCTGGAGGCTGGAGGCCCAAGATCAAGGTTCTGGCTGATTCCATTTCTAGTGAGGGCTCTCTTCCTGGCTTGCAGGCAGCTGCCTTCTTGCAGTTCTGGCAGGGCCTTTCCTTGGTGTGCACGCATGGAGGGACAGGGAGCTTTCTGGTATCTCTTCTTACAAGGATGTGAATCCTGTTGGATCAGGGCCCCACCCTATGGCTTCATCTAAGTTCAGTTCCTGCCTTACAGGTCTCATCTCCAGCCACAACCACACTGAATATTAGGATTCAACACAGGGATTGAGGGGTGCAGGGAGAGACGCACATCCAGTCTACAACACAGCAATGTGGTCTGTGTCACTGCCAACATTACAAAGCCAAGAGGCAAAGACATCACCGGCCAGAGTGTCCGTGGTTGAGGTGGGCTTTCCCAAAGGGTCGAGCCTCCACCCTCCCCACCGTGGCCCTGCTGCTGCTGTGCCCCTGACAATACAGACCCCATTCAAGGAGTCCAGAGCAGCACCAGGCACTGCAGACACTACTCACAGCATCTTCTCAGTGGCTCACAACCACACCAGGAGACAGGCATTGTTGTTCCCATTCCCCATGGTGAAAACCAAGGCACAAATAGAATGGGGGACAAGCCGGGCACGGTGGCTTATACCTGTAATCCCAGCACTTTGGGAGGCTGAGGTAGTCGGATCACCTGAGGTCAGGAGTTGGAGACCAACCTGGCCAACATGGTGAAACCCTGTCTCCACTAAAAATACAAAAAATAGCCAGGTGTCGTGGCACATGCCTGAAATCCCAGCTACTTGGGAGGCTAAGGCAGAAGAACCACTTGAACTCCAGAGATGGAAGTTGCATTGAGCCAAGATTGCACCACTGCACTCCAGCCTGGGTGACAGAGTGAGACTCTGCCTCAGAAAGAAAAAAGAAAGAATGAGGGACAAAGCCTGGCTGGTCAACTGTCGAATCCAGATTTGATGTGAATCTATCTTGTTTGTGCATTCCAATGTCAGGTGTCAAGTGTGAGACGTATGAGGGCAGAGAGATGAAAAAAGATGGAAAGAGACTCACGTCTCATGAGAAAGACCCAAGGCAACATGGCCAATGGAATCAGGATACCCATAGAGTTTCACGGGAAGTTTGGGAGGAGAGCATCTGGAAGGGCTTCTTGGAAGAAATGTGCCAGGGCTGAGTTTCACAGCAGGAGCCACTAGGCAAAGGGAAAGGAAGGAGCTGGAGGTGGGGACAGCATGCAGAGGGGAGCCAGCCTGGCCTGAGCAAGACCCTGAACAGCTTCATGGTCCTGGGAATGATGCAGGGGCCCGGCATCCTTCCAGAGGAGGCTGGAGAGGCAGTCAGGGCCCACTGGGGATGCTGAACTGGAGACAGACGTCCTGAAAGTGTGGGAGTGGGGAGGTCCTGAAGGTGGGTACCCTGGAGAGGGATTTGCCACTGCATTTTATAGGGCTCACTGACAGCCACACAGGCATGGGTTTGAGGAGAAACAGCCAGAAGGAAACCACCTAGGATGCTCCTGGAGGAGGCCAGGAGACAGAGGGTGAGGTTGGACCAGTGTGGGGCAGTGGGGAGGGGATGAGAACCAGAATTAGGATGGTGCTGAGGGAGGCGGGATGGCTGGGACTCAATATTGCCTGGACATGGTAGCAAGAGAGACCAGGGAACCTAGGATGCCTCCCTCACTGCTGGCGTGGGCCGGGAGAGAAGGGTGAGTCCATCCTCTGAGCAGGGAAGCCAGGTGCCAGCACAGGCAGGGCCAACTTCAAGTCACACAGATCTCATTCAAATCCCACTCTGCTGTCTCTTAACTGTCCAACCTTGAGCGAGTATCTTGGTCCTGTCTATAATCTGGAGATGAGGACAGTACCAGCCCCACAGACAGTACCAGCTGTGAAGATCCCATGAAGAGGTACATGCAAAGCACTGGGCACAATGTCTAGCACTCAACAGACACTAAATTGATCACGGTTGTCATTTAAATTAGCCACATAAATGTGTTTCATTCTTGGAAGGTAATGTATTCCTCACAGTGTATCATGTCCCTGTCTTTCTACTACTGCTGCATCTTGGGGTGTCCTCTAGCTTTCAACTGTGGATAATGAGACCTGCAGAAAAGCCATTTCCAGACTCCCCTAGCAGAGCCAGGTGCCCCATCCCCATCCCACAGTTCTCACTGCCTGGTCCTCATTTCTGTGCCCACCTCCTTCCCTGGATGGAGTCCCTCAGGCACAGCTGTGTGACCTCCCTCTCCCTCTCCCTCTCCATCTGCCTGTGCAGAGCTAGCACGGGAGGGCTTGGCAAATGTTTACTTACTGAGAAGGAGCTACTAACTTTTCTCCCAGCTGATGATTTAAGTACAAGTTTCAGTTTGATTCCTCCAGTAGCCGACCAAAGATGGATTTTAAACTAATGAACACACCAGTATTTAGCACACTCAGGGGATTCACCAGTCCCCTGGGCTGGTCTTGGCACAGCTTCATCCAAAAAAAAGCAACTAGAGGAACCTTCAGCACATTGAATACCCATAGGCAATACGCACGGTGGGGTGGGTCAGGTGCTCATTGTCTCATTTCATCCTCTGCCCGTGAGGTAGGTCATGTGAGCCCTGTTTTACAGATGAGCAAACTGACGGTAGGCAAGTCTACTTTGCTAAAGGTCATGTAGCTGCTGCGTGTTTATCTGTATTTGAGACCAGAAAAGCAATTGATGTCTGTTCTAGGAATGAGGGACACTGGGGCTGAGAACACTTAAAAATAGCCTGGTGCATTTTCCCATTCTTGAAACAGGTTTACTAATCAGGAACGCAGCCGAAAAAATCCAGCAAAATGACTCAGTTCCAAGTAAAATGTCATTTCTCCCCATCACTTTGGGACAACCCCAGCAAAGCCAGCACAGCACAGAAACAGAAAGAGAGACAGAGAGAGAGGCCAAGAGGCAGAGAGGAGAAAAGGGAAAGAGGCCACATGGGTACAAAGGCCAAAATGATTTCCTCTCACAGTGCCCTGCAGCCTCAGTCAATTCCGGGGGTGCTCGCAAGGCTAAAATGCTGGTTGTAAAATCAAGGGCAAGCTGGAGGGCTGGTTTCCTGTCTTCTAAATATACTCCTGTTGTGATGGTATCTCGTCCCCTGCGTCACAAAGGAGGGCTGTCCTTGACACTGTGAATGTCTCAGGAACACCTCAACCCAAAGGAAGCTGGGGTGTAGAAAGCTAGAGGTTCCTAACACCTCCAGGAACAGCATGCTCAGGTCCTGCTCAGGCACTGGGCACCTCCTGCCCCTCCTTATCCACCCTTCCCCTCCTCCTCCTCATCCCCCCTCCTTCCTCCCTTCCTCTTCCCTATCTTCCTCCTCCTCCAGCTCTTCCTCCTTCTCCCCCTCTTCTTCCTCCTGCTCCTCCCCTTTCCCCTTCCTCCCTCCGCTCCCCTTCCCCTCCTCCCCTCCCCTTCCCCTCCTCCCCTCCCCTTCCCCTCCTCCACCTCCCCACACAGAGCACCTCAAGCCCTCCAGGTGGGCAGTAACTGTCCAGCAGAGCTGCTGTCTGTGAATGTTATCAGAGGAAACACTTGAGAACTGAGAAGCAAACAGAAACCATTCTACACCTGCTGTCGCTCCACTTCCTCCGGGCCCCAACCTCCAGCCAGGTGTCCTCATGGGAAGAAAGGGCCCATTCAGGACTGTGGCTAGTGGTTCCCAGTTGAGTTCCTCCAACATGGCAGGAAGAAAGGAAGGCACAGTAGGAGGCAGCAGAGCCTCGTGGTCAAGCCCAGGGCTCAGCGTGGAGCCCACCTGCTGCTCATGCTGCGTGTCCTGGCTCTGAGACCTTCGGGCAGGCTGGGGTTTATCTGTACATTGAGTTATAAATACTGTGACTAGTTCATAGGGTTTATGAGGATGAAATGAGATATCTGCTTAAACCGCATAACACAGTGCATGGCCCTACACTTTGGGAGCTGGTGTGCCCGCCCTGAGCCCCATGCATTCACACTGTGTCATTTTTACAGCTGTGCCACCTGCTTCCTCACCTTCACCCTCCACCCCTCACACACCCTTCCAGGGGACCCTGATCCTGCAGGCTGCTTCCCATCTCTCCCTGAAATGCAGCCTCCCACCTGCTACCTGTCCTTTGGAGAGCCTTCCAGGACCTTTTCCCACTCTTGTGCGTGCTTGACCATCATGAACTTAATGGTGTTTTCCCCAATAGATTCATGTTCTCTCAGGCCCAGAGCCATGTCTAATTAATAGTGACTAGTGGTTTGAGAGTCTGTTAATTCTCACACCTAAAATAGAACTCCGCACAAAAGAGGCGCTCAATAGATGCTCACTGAGCAATCATCAATAACGACCAAGGCTCAGAGAAGTAACCCCCTCTGTGTCACACAGCTTGGAGGGGGTACATCTGGAATTCCAAGGCCAGTCACACCAAGGCAGGTCTGAGTCCTCCTGCCCCTCAGCGTCCTCCTCCCCCAGATGGCGATGCACCTAGGGGAGCAAAAGCGGTAGTTCCCAAGGCTACAGTGGAGCAAGAGGCTCAGAAACAGAGATCACGGAGTCACCCATGTACAGCCTGGGGTGAAGGACATGCCATGTTGCCATGAAGCGCCATTTCAGCCCCTTGTTGCCTGCACAGGTCCAACACTGAGCAGCTTGGCTGGGAATCAGGAGGGCAAGTAAAGTCTCCCTCCAAACAAGCCACCCCGCAAAAGGCTTGAAGGAGCCCCCGTATTCAGAGACCACCCACTTTAATACAGATAATACTCTAATAGCTTGTATTTATTGATTCCCACACCTGCTAGGGACTGTTCCCAGCATGCGTGATTAAGAGTATCTATCATCGCCAGGCGTGGTGGCTCACGCCTATAATCCTAGCACTTGGGAGGCCGAGGCAGGTGGATTACTTGAACTCAGGAGTTCGAGACCAGCCTAGGCAACAGGGTGAAACCCCATCTCTACAAAAAATACAACAATTAGCTGGGTGTGGTGGCACGTGCCTGTAATCCCAGCTACTTGGGGGAGCTGAGGCAGGAGGAACACCTGAACCTGGGAAGTGGAGGTTGCAGTGAGCTGAGATCACACCACTGTACTCCAGCCTGGGCAACAGAGCAAGACTCTGTCTCAAAAATAATAATAATAACAAATATATATATATATAATTATTTGATCCTCATGGCAACCTTACAAGATGGGTGCTGTCAGCCACCATCGTCGGCATCTTACAGATGGGGAAACTGAGGTGGGGGAGAGAAGCAAGTTACCTAGTGTCCCGAGTATCACACGGCTAGAAATTCCTGCAGCCTGGGTGCAGGCAGGGGGCTCCAGCATCTGTACTTTTTACCAGTTTGCCACTCTGTTTTGATGTGATTTTTTTTTTTTAAGTTAAAGGTGAGGTGGGGATAAGTTCCCAAAGGTGCTCATTGAGTCCCACTGTGGTGGAGTCACTTTCTGTGAAGTCCTCATGACAGGCCCTGGAGGCAGGAGACCCGGAATCACCTACTCCCACAAACCCACACCAGCCTGGCTCAGCCATGCTTTTAGAAAGTACTCCCAGGAGGCTATTCCAACACTCCAGGGGCACCCCCTGACATCCCCGCACCTGCCTGGACATCCTGTCCTCTCCTCCCCTTCTTCCAGCTCCTTCCTGGGTCTTGGGCGGGGGGTGGGATTCCGGTGGGGTAGGGGAGTGGGAAGCACGCTCCATCCAGGCTGAGGGAGGAGTTGTTTCCAAGCCCCCAGTCAGCACCTGTTTCTCCCCCTCTGGCCCATGGTAGGAAGGAAGCTGCCAGGCATCCCGCCCTCGAGGCCTCTGAGTGAATGAGAGCTGGTGCACGAGCTCGGAGCCTGGAGCCTCAGGATGTGGCAGCTGCTAGCTGTGTGACAATGGATGGGTCACCGAGGTCCCTGGCACTGGGTGGGAGGTCGTTAGTGCTCCACGCCAGGATAACCTCTAAAGCCCTTCCTCGGGGGACCAGTCAGCACATGCAGCCTCAGCCCTCTCCTGCCTCAGAGTGACATCACTGCCTCTCGGGGCAATCCCCTCACCAAGCAGCCTGTGTCCCCTTAGTCTCCATAATCCTCCAGCCATCAGCCACTCTGCCCTAGCTCTCTCATGAACATTGCGGGGTTTGGCCAACAGGTGTAGCAGCAGAACACTTACATCAGGGTGCCCACCCCACAGCATCATTATTGCTGAATGGGAGCATCTCTTTCCAGATGTGCACTCATCAGTGTCTCATTGGTAGTTCTGAATCAGGATGGGAGAGAATTAACACCACAGATGTGGGAAAATGCTATAACTTGGGGCTTTTTATTTTTGGTGGGGAAGGGTGTCAATTGTTCAACATTTACCAGCATTTCCCTGAAGCCCAGGGTAGCAGGCAGAACAGGACCCTAGCTTCCACCTGCCATGTCCCCCCCATCCTCCTCTTCATCCCAGGAGCCCAGCTAGGGACCAGGAGACTTCCAAGTAGACAGTACCCTTTATGATGGTGGGTGGAGTTCACACATCACGGGGCCAGAGCACCGGGACACATGCGCCTGTATCCCAGCCCTGCCATTGTCATGGGGTCTCTAAAATATCATCCCCAAAGTCACAAAGCTGCCCGACCTCAGTTTTCCCATCTGCAAAAGGAGGCTTGCTGGAGATAGCAAACAGAACAGAGCCTGGAAATTATGAAGCCAGCCTCATACCAGATACTGCTGTTTGTGCAACAGCCCACTTTTCTAGTGCTTCCCCAACCTTTCCACAAGTTTTTCTTCCTCCTAATTCACTTTGATCTTCACGAGCTCTTAGAAAATCACCCAGTGAAGTGTGCCTAAAATTTGGCAAACCCAAGAACAAAGAGTTGCTTTTCATAGAAGTACTTATAAGACATGCCCAGCTCAAGACCAAACTGTGAGCTGAAAGATACAGTGAGCAATCACCCCTTCAAGCTTGTCACATGTCTCCTTTCACAACTGTGGCAACTGAGGCTTGTTCAAGGCCGCAAACCAAAGTACCATAGAGCTGAAAGACAAGCAGCTAGTGCCACACGTTGAAATGGGGAGAAATGGCTGCTTTCCACAATTTACCTACCCGAAGTGTGACATGTTTCCGACTCAAACATTTCTTGAAGAATTAATATTGCACAAATCAACTTTAGCCATCCAGCACCTGTTGGTGTCACCTCCTCTGCTGGGCTCTCTGGAAAGGCCCATTTGCCTTCTCCTCTGTCAGATGGAAGAGTTAGAAGGCATTTTCAAAGCTGCCATGCATCCAGGAATCTGGATAAAAATTAGCCTGCACCAAACAGACGCCTTTAAAAGGCAGTAGTGAGGTGGGTGCCCTCTTTCTGCAGTGCCTGACCACTGCTGCCACAGCGTAGGCACAGAGACGTAGGGCTTTCCAGCAATGACAGCCCAGAGTCCATCCTCCAGTTCCTGGGTGTCTTGGTCTGGCTTCCCAATCCCCAGATGGCAGCTTTGAGTGCTCCTTTTCCATCAGAAGAAGACGCAGCAGCAGCTTCTTGCTTTCAGGTCAGCCCTAGGAGTAGCCTCAGAGGTTACAGCTCTCCCAAGGTCCAGTTCTGTATTCTTACAGGAGTGATTCCAGAGGCCCAGTTTAAAGCCTGTTTCTTTAGGTCTTCCACTGATTTTGTAAAGAAAGAATTCCCTGTATTAAAGCCTTTTCTGTTTAACATACCTAGAGTGGTTTCTGTTTCCTAATACATCTATTCTTAGGTTCCCAGATCTAGGCAATTTTCATGCTTTGTGAATTTAAGGAATGGCTACCTGAAAAATCTATGAGTCTCTGTAAAGTCCTTCCTGGACCCTACAATCATCTCCAATACATTGTCAGCAAAATACTGAAGCTCTGCCTTCCTTGGGCCTTTCTATGAAGAAGCATCTGAATGTACACTATGCTGGGCTTTCTCTTACACACACACAAGACAAATGGAATATACACTGATCCAGTTTGATCTCCTATAAGGAACATTTTAGAGGCTCACACTAAAGTATACCCCATCCAAGACTTTGAGGGGACAGAACCCCCTGTAGACTGATACAAAGCTGGGGTGTCATTCTCCCTTTGTAAACCCTTGTAGCTCGATTTTAAAACCAGGGCAAGGCCAGAGTCTTCCATGCCTGGTCAGCAGAACAAACCTTTGAGTCCAGTCATGACATGTCCCCTCCTGCAGGGTCATCACAGGTCACTCACTAATGGAGAAAGACTTGGGGTGGTATTAGCTAGGACAACTGTCCTCTGCTCCTCTTTAGACTCTATCCACATGTGCAGGGGTACAGATCACCCCCTAAACCACCATAAGTGAGAACACTCTTAGGAAAAGCAAAATCCCATGTTCCTTGGCTCTCTTCCGAATTCATCCCAGTCATCTGATTCAAGAAGTAATTTCAGATCATCTTCCCATTTCAGCTCCACGTTGTATCATCAAAAGCACGTGTCCAGTTGGTTAGTAGAATCAGAAACATACGTCAGTCTCAATAGTAGAAGAGGCAGGGATTTTCCTGAGGAGTTAGTGTCAACCTCTGAAAGATGAGGCAGCAAGAAAATCACAAACGCTAAGAACACGCTTGCAAAATGGGGGAACCAGGCTCTTCCCAGCTCCCTCCCCTACATCCTCCTCTCCCTATGACTGGCTGGCCCTGGGCCTCTGCAAGACCCACCCCTACCCACAGCCCTAGCCCAGACTCTAGGGTAAACCCAGAGAGCAGAGAGTGGGTCTCCCTCACCCACCCCCATCATCAGCCCAGACTGCCCAATCTTGCTGCCCATGTGCCCGTGGACTTGGCCACGGGAGCCCCATAGATGGCCTTGCTCTCTGCAAACAGGAAGCTCAGGGCTTGTCCTAGACACTGTCTCCTGAATCAACTCTCAGTCTGGCATATTTCACAGCTTCCGTTTCATTATGCTTCAGTAGATTTTTAAATAAATTTTTTCATTGAAAGTCATATATACATGGTTAAAAAAAAAAAAAAAGCCGGAGCACAAAAAGATATATAATTAAACAGGAAGCCACTTTCCCTGGTCAGATCCAATATCCTATGCCTCAGAGGTCATCACTTTCAAGAGTCCTATAGATTCCCTTCCCAACAAGTCATCACATGCACAGGAGGGCCATTACACGCACAGGACCAACAGCTGCTAATGTAACAGATTTTTCAGACTCTCCCTCCTTGCTATGTTTAGAAAGCCAGATCTTTGCTTTTCCAGCCTTCCTTGCGGCAGGAGATGGGTACGTGACCCTATCCTGGCAATGAGATGCACAGGTGAGTTAGCCTGTGGCAGGGAGACAAGGGGCCAGGTGGCATCTAGGAAGCTCTTACTTTCCAGATTTAAAAAGAAAAGACAATGTGCCTGGCATTGGCCAGTCCCTTCCTCTTCTCTTACGCTTGGGTGTGATATTTGGAGCTGCAACAGCCATCTTGGGACCATAGGGTAAAGTGTCAGGATGAAAAGTCAACACATTTTATGAAGGCAGAGCAGAAGAGCAAGAACCCAGATCTCTAAAGACACTGTTAAGCGGATGAACACACACCCCCAGCTGCTAACCTCCAGACATGGTGTTCCACGAGAAAAATAAACCTCAGTGTTTTAACCAGTGCTGGTCAGGTTTTCTATGACTTATAGAAGAACCCATCCTAATTGATATAATTTAGAAGCATCATTAGTGAATTTACTTTTCTTCAAATGGGTGCAGACTAGACAGTGCTCTGCCCTTTGCTTTCTTCACTCAGCATCCACCTTTGCAATGTTTCCCATACGCATTCACATAGGCCTAGCTCATTCTCAGCTTCTTCAGTTTTCTGCTGCACAGAACACATTATAAATAAAGCTGACATCCTACCGATGCACGTTTTCATTGGCTGCTTCCAATTTTATCCTACTAAAACGAAGGCCGCAATAAACATCTCTGTACCTACAACTTAGTGCACTTGTTTGTCTCTGTACAGTAATTTGCAGAAGAGGCAGGCCAGAGACCTCGCCCCGGCCCCTGTCCTTGTCCCCTGCTCACTCCATGGATTGGGCACATTGAACCCTCCTTGGGTCTCCAGGGCTCACCATTGCCAAGGGCTCACATCTTGATTCCCCTTTTTCTCCACTCACTCTGCTGCCCATCCTGAACGCTAGGACATCCACCACCTTGGCCAGTGCCTTGGGTTCCCCCAACCTACATCTCAGTTTGGGTAAGTGGCCTTGAGCTTCTTCCTTGGGGACTGAAACTGACATTTGCTCTCATCTGGCTCTTCCTGCAGCCCATTGCTCTCACCCAACCTCACCCCAACACCTGGGTCTGCTCCCCAGCCCTGCACCATCCACCCCTTTCCAGAATCTGCCCCTTCCTGTTCAGGTGAACAGGCCTACATCAGGCCGACTGCCAGGCAAGCTCCCACAGGAAACAGAGCAAGCAGCCACACCCCACCTATAGCCAGGCTCTGGCCCTGGTTTCAGCACCTGTAACCAACCCCTGAAATTCACACCAGAAACCCAACCTCACACCCCAACCAAAATCCCATTTGTCACCAGAATCTGACAAACGCTATTGCTGGGTAGAAAGGGACACACCAAGATGGAGACCAGATGTCTAAGAACACACAAAACAGACATGCAGATTTATGTACCAGTGAAAGAAGATGCATGGAACATTCTATCAGATCTGACTGGTTTATGCTGACCAGCCTGTGCCCAGCTAGCCAGGGTATGCTAAGAGCTGAAATACACAGGGAAATGCTCTCAGCACAGATGTGCATGTGACATTTTCAGGGTAAAATCCTGTCTTCTAGGGCAAAAAGCCATCTTCTCTGACTGGCAGATTCACAAAGCTGATTGCACCCAGGCCATAGCCTGCAGTTGCCCCTCCAGCTCACTCCTCTTCACTCATCCCCACCAGGCAGCTACACCCAGGCCTTAGGGAACATCCGGAAGGCGGCGTCCTCTGAGACCATCTGGTCCAGTCCTCTGATTTTACAGATAAGGAAACTGAGGTCCAAAGAGGTCAAAAAAAGTCACCCAGTTGCTTTGTGACAGGGCCAGGGACAGAGACACTAAAGCCACCTTCACTGAGCACCTCTCTCCTACGCTCCCAGCTCTCCTTTGAGATACGTAGTATCACTCCCTTTTTATTGATCAGTAATTGGAGGTTGACGAAGGTCAAGGAACTAGCTCCAGATCACACAGCTGGTGAGGAGCAGAGCTTGGGTACAAACCAGCCAGATGACCCTCCATCCAGGACTCCATCTGCCCCAGCTTTACTGAGGAGGCTTACATCCCCATGACACCACTCCTAGGACAAGAATGAAAACTGTGGGTAAGAGAGGAAGAGAGGGCATGCGTTCACCAAAGGGAGGGTTATTATTAAGCAAGGAAAATAGTGTCTAAAACAGAATCTTGCAGGTGTTCAGCAATCTCCTGAAGCAAGGAAGTACACACAAAACAATGGATAGGAGCACATCAAAGGGACAATGGGGCCAGGCATGGGGCTCACACCCGATGGAATCCCAGCACTTTGGGAGGCTGAGGCAGGAAAATCACTTGAGCTCAGGAGTTCAAGACCAGCCTGGGCAACATAGTGAGACTTCTCCTCTACAAAAAATCAAAAAAATCAGGCGAGCATGATAGTACATGCCTACAGTCCCACCTACTAGGAGGGCTGAGGTGGGAGGATCACTTGAGCCTGGGAATTCGAGGAGGCTGCAGTGAGCTATGATCTCACCATTATACTCCAACCTGGACCACAAGAGTAAGACTCTATCTCAAAAAAAAAGGCGGGGGGCGGGGGATGGGGGTGGCACAGATCTCGAAAAAGCTCCCAGTGGCCAAAGTTGGAACAGTGTGAGCAAGAAAGTAACTACTATTGGATTATAACCCAGAGAATACAATAAGTACCTATGAACCAACATCGATATAAATAAATAATTGAACAAATAACAGGAAGAAGAGATAATCCACCCTTAAAAAAGAATTCCAAATAATTTATGTAGTTACCCACCTCTCCAAGAGGTGGAGTGTGACTTTCCCTGCCCTCATTTGTGGGCTGTGCTTGGTGACTTGCTTCCCAAGGGCAGGTCTGAGAAAGGAGTCGGGGAGGAGAGAACTTTACTGGGAGAAACCTAACAACACAGCTCAGCCAGAAGCTGAAGGTCATTGGTGGCCATCAGTCCTGTTGATAGGCACGCACCCTTGATCTCATACAACAAGAATGTCACCTCACCTCTGTGGGCTTCCCCCGAAAACCCATAACCCCAGTCTAACCATAAGAAAAATATCAGCCCAAACTGAAGGGCATTCTGCAAAAATACCTGGCCAATCTTCACAACAGCTGTCAAGGTTATCCAAAACAAGGAAAGTCTGAGGCCAGAGAAGGCCACCAAGATGTGACAACCAAATGCAATGTGGAACCCTAGAGGGGAATCTTGGGACAGAAAAAGGCTTTAGGGAAAAACTAGTGCAATCCACACAAACTGTGGAGTTTAGCTGACAGAACCAACCAGTGTTAGTTCCTCAGCGGTGAGGAATGTGCTAGGGAAATGCAAGCTGTCACAATGGGGAAACCAGGGAGGTGTATCCAGGAATCCTCCGCGTTATCTCTGCAATGCTTCTGTAAATGCACAACCGTTCTAAACCAAAGGTTGCTAGTTTATAAATACACCGAGAGGTCCCCCTACCTTGCCAGGGCAGTCGTTCCCAACTGACCACCCATTAGACTGGTTGGGGAGATTTTCAAAACTTTCAAAGGCCCTGCCTGGGATGAAGTGAACAAGAATCCCTAGGCCTGGGGCCTGAGCATTAGGACCTTGAAAAGATCCCTTGGTGGTTCTACCACGCATTAGGGTTGAAGCCAGTGGCCAGAGTAGGACAGGAGTTAACTGCACAGGGCTTCCATGGAGTGAGATGGAGCTGGGAAAGGATGCTGGAACTCCTGAGGCTGCAGGAGAGCTGCATGGAACAAACCGCTGCCCCTCCCTGCATTACCTCTGAAGGGCTCCTTGTTGGATCCTGGACATCTCTTACTCCCCTGTCCTGGGTCAGCCGCTGCTGGCGGGATCAGGTGGTGGAAGGGTTCAAATTTCCTCTGGGTGTGAAAATGCAAAGTGACCCTAACCAGCTAGGAAAAGAGCAGGTGTCCTCTTTCATCCAGCTGGGGTCACTGTCCCCTAAGGGGCCCCAGGCTGGTCCTTCCTGTCTCACTGAGGTCTCAGACCTCATGCTCATGGGGACTTGGCTGAACTCCAGGCTGTCAGCCCAGCAGCACTAAAGCTACAGCCAAGCCGCAGAGAGACGTGGCCTCCCGCGCCCCATGTTGCTGGGCAGAGGAGGGAAGCATTTCAGACGGGCAGGCTGGCCTCTGGCCAGCAGGTCTCCAGATGCCACGCAACACACACCTGGGCAGGGTAAGAGAATAGGTGTGTGTCAACAGTATTTGAAAAAGAAAATAGCTGCACAAATACAGCACTTGTTAACACAGGTGTTTACAGGTGGAATTATTTTTCCAGGGCTGCTATCTCCCAGCCTTCTTTGTGTGTCTCAGCTCACACCTGCAGGGACTTTCCTACGAAGCCAAGGCACAAAGGGGAAGTGGATAGTCTGTATCGATTTTACCACGCAGGAGGTCAGCGATCAGCTTCAGGCCCGGCTGGTTTTCACAGTTTCCCTTGCTGGACTTACTTCCATGTTTTCAACCTGCTCTAACAGGATCTGGCCTGTGCTCCACTTCCTGCTTGGCTAAGGCAGCTGCTGTGACCACCCCAGGCAGTCCCAGCAAGAGGCCATTTCCTGGGGCCAGGGCACGCTGGCTACTCTCAGGACATAATTATCTATCTGGTCCTTGTCTCCTCTCCCCCAGGAGAGGCTCAATGTTTGTATTTTACGGACAAGGAAACTGACACACTTGTCTAAAGTCACAGAGTTAGTAAGTAGAGGATGTTGTGCCAACGTCAAACCAGGACAGAACCCAAAGAGGCAGCTACAAAGGGATCCAGAAGTGTCTCCAAGGTGACCCCCCACCACCGCCCACGCCAGGAGCAGCAGTGACCCCACCACCATCACAGCCCACGCCAGGAGCAGCAGTGCTCTCTATGGGACACCCAGAAGCACAAAAACATTCAACTTAAAATAGGATCTCATAGAAGAAAGCATCCGTCAGGTGGTAACAAGACCCAAGGTATTAAAAATTATGGAAGAGAAACTTAATGCCTCTGAACAGCACACTTACAAATGGTTAAGATGGTCATTTTTATGTTATGTGTGTTTTAACACAATTTTAAATTTTTAATTAAAACATTTACGAAAGAGAAACTTCAAATGGAGAACATTCTATTCTAGAGGGAGACCTAGCCAACTTTCATCAACAATTAGCCTGTTTTTGGTAAATGTACCCGTTTTTTGCATTCTGAGAGAGAACTCTGTCCTCTGTCTCTTAGATGAGCCTTTTAATTCATGCAGATGTGGGCCAGAGTATTTGAGCATTTCCCGTTATGTGGGGGAAGCCCGAAAAGGTGAACTGCCCTAAATGCAGATTTCTCAGTGTGAGGTTTTAGGTGCTCTGCTTCACATGTAAAAGGCGAGGCAGGGGACAGGAGTGAAGACAAGGTGGGGAGGGGACAGAAGAGCAGGCCCTGCCCCCACCCCAAAGGCAGTGGGGAAATGCCCCCATCAGCACCCTCTAAAAGGCTGGCACAGCGGGCAGGCTCCAGCAGGAGCACAGGAGCGGATGTCAGCCTCCTCGGTAAAGCTGTTGAAGATGGCTGCCTGGGGACACAAGAGGGGCTCAGTCACACTTGGGGAGAGGCCAGACAGAAAGAGCAGGGCCAGCGGAGATGCTGAGATCCTCTCCTCAGCCAGAGGTCACTCGTGGAAAAGCCCAACGGTACAATCTGGGCAGGAGGTGACAAGGGGCAAGCAGGGTGGACTCCCTCCCAGGGTGCTCAGAGAAGCCTGGCAGGGTCCGAGTGTGCTGCAGGCCCCCAAGATGGCAAGTGGAGAACACGGGGATATTTGCCATTGGTAACTTTTGATATCCTTGTTACTACAAGCCAGGGGGAAATGTCACGACTTGATTTTGGCAGCAAAACCCTTCAGCCCAGCTTGAGGAACAATGAGGCTTCAAAAAATGCTAAGAAACATTGCTCCATTCCAGCCTCCCTCCTTCACCTCCTCTCACAGACCCGCGTTCCAAGTCACAGATGAAGAGTCCGAGAGTCAGAGAGGTAGGGTGTTCACAGGAGGGTCTGTGGTTTGGAGACTGTCCCGGGTTGAAGCCTAGGTGTCTTGGTTCCTAGGATGAGTCTTGCATCCTCTATGACACTTTTTCGCAGGAAAAGGAGTTTCTCTGAGAGAAGCGGGGAGTCTGGCCCCTCCAAATCCCTGCTGTCTCCTCCAGAGGCCACCTCCAGCCTGGCCTCTCCCTCTGCCTGGCAGATGAGCCAAAGAGGGCCAGTATACCGGCTGCGCACAGCTGGAGGCCAGTGACTACAGGGCTGGCAGGGGGAGAGAGAGACCTGAGAGAAGATGAGATTTTCAAAGCTCACCACCGAGAAGCTGAAAGGTTTTCCATTTGAACTATGGCAAGTCTCTAAAAGATGAGATGGTGTCTAATTAGACGTTATTTTATGTCATTCGAATTAAGATGACCTCATATTATAATTACAGATCTGCTACATTACTTGGAAGTAATTAGCATAACAGGCTATTCTCTCTGCCTGGCCTTTAGGAAGCTCCGGGCTCCACACTGACCTCTCCCACTCCTCCGCCTTCCATCAGAGATCGTGCTTTTAAGGGACAGCTTCTACCAGGGTTCACACGGCAGCAAGCGGAGGCCTCCCCTGCACACATCTCCATTCAAGAGTGGAGATTCAGTGAACACTTGTGCGCCAAGGACGTGGGTCACACAAGGAGATGGACCTTTCACCAAAGGACATTATTCCTCTTACTTTCCATCAGTCCAGGGATCCCCTCTAATGGGCAAAATGTCCCCCACACCCACAGTCTCACACACACACACACAGGTACACACAAACACGCAAAAATATAACACGCCCACAGAGGCAGTTCTGTGATACGGATTTGTGTCCAGTTTTAAAACTCCACCCACCCACACACAGGGCCCTGTCCTCTGAGCCCTTCTTGCTCCAGGGCCAACATGTTTCCCGGCACATCCTGGGTCCACTTGATGTGTACTCACCCGCCAAAACCTGAAACGTACATTCTCAGCCAAGCCTTGCATGAATGATCAGCTCTGGTTCCAGGGGACTGGCTCTTGCCTGAGCATCCAGGTTGAGCAGACTATTTCTGTTCCCTCCCATCCTGCAATGTCACCTGGGATGACAGCCACCTGGGCCATCACTCAGAGGCACCTCCAGTAACAGCGGACCGAGCTCCCCAGGGACATTGTGCAGCTCCCTCCGACTTAGCACTGCTTCATGTCTCCTGGTGCCGACTTCCCACTCCATGATGTGGTGACATTAGCGCCCGTAAATAATCATGAAATAAAGAGAGAGAATTAATATTTAGCTTTGCCAGAGGGAAGCACTTAGGTGAAGCCATCCTGCAGTCAGACGGGCTGATACCTGCCAGCTGGAGGGCAGGACTAATGAGATGCATCAGGCAGTGGTGACAAGGAGCTAAAAAGCAGCTCCTCGCCTCCAAAGTGACTACCCCAGGACAAGTGGACTGCGAGGGTGCAGGCAGAGGTGAGTCCGCACACAGGTGGTCTTCCATTTCCCACCCACATCCTGGGTTCTGGGGTCCTGCGATGAACTCCAGGCCATCTGACTAGGCTTGGATACCTCCAGGGATGGGGTGCTCACTTCCAGTAGCTTTGGGACAGTAGAAGAGAGAAGTGGGGCTTTGGTATCTTAAAGGCCTGGATTCAAAACTCATTTGCCCCTAGACCCACCCCTTCTCCGCCATTCTGTGCCTTCTTTCCTGGGGAGACATCTCAGTGCACGCACAGCATCCTCACCAGAAGCCTGGGTACCATGCCATCCAACCCTCACCCTCAGCCCCCATATCCAGTCCATTGCCTGGCCCTGGAGAGCCTGCCCCCTTCATATCCGGTATCCAGGCCCCAGGAAGACCACCTGCCACCACCAGTCGTTATCAGCTTTCTCCTGCTTTTTGCAATGGCCTCCTGAGATCCTTCCTCTAGTCCTCCCCTCTACTCCTCCATCCCAAATCCATCCTCCAAACTCCTCTCCAGGTAAGCCTTCCAGAATACAGTCCTGACCACACACTTTCCTACAGAAAATTGCCACATGCAGGACAACCGCCAGACTCCTCAGTGCCACCTCCCCAGAGCTCCACACTCAGACCCAACACCTGTTCCTGCAGTACCTCTAGCCGCAGTGTGAGTCTCCCCAACCCCAGCCCTGCCCCATGCGTGTATACACATGAGTGCACATCCACACAAATACCCTCTGGCCTTTCTGTCTGCTGCCAGTTGCTTCAACCTCCAACAACTGTGCCTGCAGTCGTGCAGCCAGGCCTAGATCCAACTGTGCGTGGATCATGTAGCCAGACCACTGGTCAACAAGTCACTATCCATTCCTCAAGTCTCAGCCTGCTCATCTGTAAAGTGGGAATGATAAAATAACATCCACCTCTTGGTGTGGAGGGGTGCTATAATCTCTCAATGCAAACAATGTATCTAAAGCTCTGGGACCATGTCTGGCACATGTAAAGAGTTTGATAAATGTTCTTTGCCTTTCCTTCAAAAATAGCCAAGGCTGCATCTTAACAGACATCAACCCGGGTTGGTGAGTGGGAAAAGGGAAGGAAGATTGGACAGGGCAGAGGAAGCGGCAGGGCTCTTTCAGAGGGCGCCAGGAGGGTGCAGTTGTCCATCTACACAGGTTGTCCTGCACAACGTCTCTGAGACAAACTGTAATCTTTTTTTTTTTTTTTTTTGAGATGGAGTTTCGCTCTTGTCGCCCAGGCTAAAGTGCAATGGCACAATCTCGGCTCACTGCAACCTCTGCCTCCCAGGCTCAAGCGGTTCTCCTGCCTCAGCCTCCTGAGCAGCTGGGATTACAGGCACCCACCATCATGCCTGGCTAATTTTTGTATTTTTAGTAGAGACAGGGTTTCACCATGTTGACCAGGCTGGTCTCGAACTCCTGACCTCAGGTGATCTGCCTGCCTCTGCCTCCCAAAGTGCTGGAATTACAGGCATGAGCCACCATGTCCAGACCAAACTGCGGCAATTCTTCTGATGATTTGGATGAAAAAATATTTACACAACAAGCACATCTGAGATTAAAAAAAACATTAGAATCTCTTTAGACTAATTTGCTCAACACAAACACCAAATCCAAGCTGCTTCAAAATGAGAAGGAGCGAGATGGTGTTTCTCCCTCTTCCACGGCTCAAAGACACACAGCAGAACAGTGTGGCTGGGGGGAGGCAAGGAAGAGCCCTTGGCACTCACAGCACCTGCCAGGTGGTTCCCCAGTGCTGGGGCATCCTGGGCTGGTGAGTGTCTAAAGGAAAAGGATTTCTCTGGACAGAGAGCTGCGTACTCCTCTGCATTTGTAGGAGAGATCTTTTACACCAGTGCCCCCCCACCCGCCATGGTGAGTGCTGTCTGCACACCCACACAGGGTCCCACACACATCCAGGCACCGGGAGAGAGGGCAGGAGGAGGAGACAGCGGAGAGTCAGGGCAACAGTCATGAAAAGAGAAACACAGAGGGAGACAGTTTAAGAGAGTGAGAGACACAAAGGAACGGAGTGACAGAGAGAGGTGTAGGCTGAAAGAATGAGAAAGAATGGGCTAAAAATAAAAATACAGAGGCACAGACAGATACATAGAGGAAAGAAGAGAGACCAAAAGAGAGAGAGAGTAATGGGAGCATATTGCTTTTTCCCTGTGTCGTCATTTGCACACATGGTACAAAAGCAGCAGTGCAGGAAACTGCACCAATGGAGACAATGGGCAGCGCCAGCAAACCGTATTAACAGTCACTGCAATCTCCCCTACCACACACATCAGTTTCACCGAAGAATGCCCTTGATGAAGCAGGAAAAAGCATTAATTTCATTACATCTCTATACTTGATAACATATTTTTAATATTCTGTGTGAGGAGATGGGAAGGATGCATACGCCCTTCTACTATGCTCTGAAGTGAGAAGTTGACTACAGGAAAAGCACTTATGTGAGTTACAAGCTAAACTAGCCACTTTTTTCATGCAACATCATTTTTACTTGACAACTGACAAACTATATTTCTTCAGACTTAGGGATTTGGCAGACATCCTCTTGAAAATAAAGTAGGCCTGTTCATTCAAGGCAAACAACTGACAGCATTTATTGTCAACAACAAAATCTAAGATTTCAAGTGAAAATTAGAATTTTGGGAAGCTTGTACTTGACTGAGAGCATTCCAAGACTTTTCCGCAGAGATTGATGCTGATATTAACTAAGGCAGCTTCTGGATATTGAACAATGAAACGTGTCAACATTTGGAAGATTTTCATAACTCAGTAAACCAGTATTTAATATGACAATGTAAAATCATGCATGGGCAAAAGATCTATTCAAAGAACAGACAGACCAACAGACAGTAAGAGTACTTAGTCCTTCTGAAGACTGCATGCTTCTCTGGAAATGAGAATAATAACCTCCCTTGCAAGAACATGATAGCAGTGTCTGACATGTAATAGACATGTGATAGCTTCTGTTCTCAGATTACAAAGGTGATAGATAAAGTGTCACCAAGGCTCTACCCTCTGACTTTAGAATGCCCCCCAACACCACACACGCAATTACCATAGAATGCTCCCAATATGATATCAGCTCTTTGCACTTGGCTGGGCTGGCCTGCTAGAGCCCAGTGCAAAGTGGAATTTCATCAGCACATTGATCATCTTCTAAGCATCTTCACTCACAACTCAGTAAACAGCCAACATTGACCTGAAGAGCGGCACACTTCAAGTATCGGGCCATGTGTCTAAATAGCTCCATATCCACGTATATGTGTGTATGTTTTTGTTACTGAAAGGGTGTCGGGGGGGTGGGGGAGGGTATGTCTATACCTGACTACAGAGAGTGAAGCTGGCATTTAAAATCTACTACACTTTAGCAATTGTGAAATAGGCAATGCATCCTTATTTATTATAGTCCCCATTCTGTATAAAAAAATAAATTTGTGAAGTGATGAATTTGTTAATGAGCTTAATTTAATCATTCCACAATGTAAACATGTATCAAAACATGACACTGCACCCCATAAATATAGATAATTATTTGTCAAGTAAAAATGAAATGGATAAAAATGAGCTTGGTGGAGCACAGAGCTGGCAGCACTGTCCTCAGCACCTTAGCAGCTTGCTCACCCCATTCCACGAGGGATCTGCAAAACGCACACACTGTGGCTCTTAGAGCTGACTCCCAACCCAGCAGCCCAATCTGGCCCAAACAGAGGGTATGACCCTTACCCTAGGGTCAACTAAAGAGAGAAACCGGAGTTCACCCATCTCTTTCCCCACCTTTCCCCAGAGGTATGGAATATAGATGGTGCTTGAGCACACAGGACACAGTTCTGTCTCAACGGAGCCAATATCTCAGCCTAGCACAGGCCACTTTGTGACCCTCTGTCTTACCCCCCAGGAGCACAGCCACATGGGCAGAAATCAGAGTGATGTTCTTCAAGCCAAGAAACACCAGAGATGACCAGCAAAACACCAGGAGCTGGGGGCAGACCTGGGACAGTCTGCCTCGCAGGCCCAAAAGGAACCAACCAAGCCCGCACCTTGATCTTGGACTCTTGGTCTGCAGAACATTTCTGTTGTTGAGGTCACTCAGTGGGGTACCATGCCATGGCAGCCATGTAAACTCATAAATCTGGCCAGAAGCTGTCATCACACCTATTTTACAGGTGAAGAAACTGGAGCTCTGAGAGCTTAGGGACTTTGCCCAAGGTCACTTGGCTAAAAACTTATTGAGCTAGAGTTAGCACACAGCCCCTCAACTGCGGGTGTCTCCACCATCTCCCTGGCCCTGCATGAATCAGCAAATGGTGATTTATTCACTTGTAAGCTCTGAGGTGAACAATCGGGTTTTCTAGCCTTAGCACAAAGCAGAGCTTTAAGATGATAAACCTACTTTACCCTTGGCAAACCCCAAGTGTTGTCGCAAAGGACAGAGCTGATCACCTACACGTTTAAGGAGCCATATAGAGAAAGGGCCAGCATGGGGCTCCAGGTCCCAGGTTTAAACCCAGCTCTGCCTTTCTCCAGCCGTGGAAACTCATTACATTTCTCTGTATCCCAACGTCTTCATCAGTACCAGGGATGTTAAAGTTGTGGGAGGGATTACATCAGAGTGTCCAAGCTTAGGGTGTGCTGTGGCATGCAGTCGATGTTGAATGAGTGACTTTGTTACCATCATCGTTACTACTGTGCTTTCTCATTACAAAACCAAATATATTCATGATAAGTTTAAACTTGAAGCCTCTGTCCCAGGACCCGCTACAGGCCTCTTGGAATCACCTCCCTTATTCATGGAGAGAATACTCGGGGGGATGAGGGAGACCCAGGGCTGACCTGGAGGGGAGGTGGACAGCGGGACAGCAGCCCTCCCACAGGAGCCAGGCGCCCCTCTTCCACCCATCTCCTTGCCACCCCATGTAGCTTCCTTCTCAACACTACCAGCTAGAAATGGGACTTGGCTTTTTATACTCAGCCCGGATGCGATCACACTCAAGCTGGAGAAATGCGTGTCCTGCTCCATCAGGACAGGACAGGCAGGAGAACCAGGAGAGACACTCCCAGGCCAATGGGCATGAGCCTTGGGTCCAAATCTCAGCAAGAAGACCCAAGAGACGACCTAAGGGAGGTCTTCTCCCCCGGAGTCGAGGCTTCTTCCCTGGAGAGAGGGCTGCAGGTGCTTCCCATCCTCCTGGGTCCATGAGTGACTGCTCAAAGGGACGAGGCCTCCTGAGGAGGCACTTCTGTCCCTTGTCAGGTTCAGTCCTTCACTGGTCCCCACCACAGACAGGACAGGGCGCACTGGAGCTCCACTGTGCGCACCACAGTCTTCCTGGCTGGGACCCTCTCGCCCATTCCCCAGACTCTTCTGCAGAGTTCAGGAGTAAGGAACTTGGCGGCGTAGCCCCAATGCAGGCAGGGGTTGGATCCCAGCCACACCACTGGCCATGAGCTCAGACACATCGCCAGTCACTTGACCTCCCTGAGACTCAGATTTTTGGCCTCTCAGTAGGAAGCATCCAGGGCAGACCAGCGAGGAAATGCAATTGACCCCTGACCAGACTCCCAGCCCCGCGGCCACCCGCTGCGGGATCTGCAGGCTGTGGAAGGAGCTGAGTCAGGGGTGTTTGGGGGATGTATTGGGAGGGGAACCTGCACCCTCGCTGGCGGGGGTGGAAGGGGAGGCAGAGGCCAAGGGCTGCCGTCAGGCACCATCTCAACGAGAGAATCAGGAACTAGAGCCCCCAGCTGTGAGGGCCCTGTGAGATTTCTTCAACTTTTGTCACTTCCCCACTTTTTCCCCTTTGGTTACCACCCTTCTGCCCGGCGTGACTGTTAATTAACCCCTTACAGCTGCAAGGGCTGGCCTGCAGGGTCAGCAAAGACAGGAGCCAGAGGACAGCCCCACCCCAGCCCAGGCCAGTCCCGAGATGGGGCCAAGCCAGCAGGGCCTAGGTCCAGGCTGAGTGGGTGAGGGGCGGCCCAGGCCTGGAGCCACTGCAGCCAGAAAGGTCCTGAGCCCCCAGCCACCCTCTGGGTAAACTCCTGGTGAACGCCCAGGCCTGGTTGTGCCACAGGCCCGGCTCCCAGTAAGTTGCTGCAGGGGGAGGAGGTGATCTTGGCCTGCGACTGCTGCTTTGCTGGTTATGCTCACCTCTGCCTGGATCCACCTGCTGGCTGCTTCCATGTCTCCTCCACTCCCAGGCCTGGGGGAGAAAGCCCAGGAGGGAGGTGTAGAGCGCCAGGCCCTTGTGGCTCCCCTGGCTCCATGCAACTGAACTCAGCCCCAGGGGATCTCTGCTCTGACTAGAGAAGGTCCAGGGAGAGGAAGGGGGCTGAGGAGGGGAGCAGAGCATACCCCAGCACACTCCATGATTCATCTGGACCCAGCTCATCTGCCAGTGTCCATGCGTGTGCACGTGTGTGCACTGGGGGTAGCATGTGTGTGGCACTTTCGACCTGAAAACACACAGTATCTCTCCAATCCTCACAGCAGTCTCATGAGCAGAAACGTTTGTGTCAATACACAGATAGGGACACCAAGGTTTGGACTGACTCAGTGACTGGTGGGGATTCTCAGGCAGCCTGGGGGGCTCCCACTGTGGTCCCTGCAGACATCCTGGAACTCTGCCGCAGGTGGTCGTGGTTGCCAGGCAGCACCAGCCCATCTCTGAGACTTCCACACACGGAGGTTTACTAGTAACTCATTTGCATATCAGCCTCTTGCTGGCAAGATCTCTTCCCTACCCCAGCTCAAAGGCTCGGCGCTGCCATCCAAGCCAGCTTCCTGTGTTCTGTCCAGAGCAGAAGAGAGAGAACCACCCACCTAACACCCTTCGTGTAAAAAGCCGTAATCCTCCTGTGCTTGCAGACTTCACCACCAGCCTGCAGCCTCACCTTCCCCCAAACTTCCCTCCCGGTTCTAATTTTTCAGTCTTTTACTCATCTCTGGGGGAAGCGGCCCGGGGGGCGGGAGGCACGTGGGAGGCCGAGAGCTCGGTGTTGAAGTCGGTGGCAGCCCCGGGCTTGTGCTCACCCAGCAGTACCAGCACCACTGCTGCCTTGGAGAGACAGAATAAGATCCACATCCTAGCCCAGTGCCAGGCCCAGGGAAGGCACGAGATGAACAGGCCCAAATCAGCCAGGACCTGGGCAAGCCCCTCCAGCCAGTGCCTCTGGCCCTGCAGGGCACTTGACCCCTCTCACCTCAGCCCCATGAGTCCAGATCCTTCCTCCCTGGGCAGATCCCTTCCCACCCACATTGGATGTCCTCTGCAAAACATCACACGTCTTCTGTTCTCCATTCCTGGAGATCATGACACCATCACACAGGCCTGAGCCCTCGAGACATCACTCTGAGACCCTGCTCTGTGTAATGGCCCGTGGAGGCCCTGGTCCTCCAGCTTGTCATCCAGAGAACGGGACTAATGTTCCCTTTAGCTCCTGGTTTGGGGGTAGGGGAGGTTTGTCACGCAGCGAAGAGCAGCGGCCTAACTGAACTCTAGATAGGTAACACGTATCACTCTCTGCAATCTGCAAGCTCGACACTCTGCCTGGGAAGATTAGATTAGTAAGCGCCCGGTCATCGGAAAATCCAGCTCCAGATACCTAATATCTTGTTTTCTTCCTTCTGTGCCCACAGTGTTTGTGAGGCTAACTTGGCTGGCATTTTTTCAAGTGTAGAAACAAAGCAGGCAGCTTTCTCCTTTCCAGGCAGGGCCTCCCTGACTTCAGTCATCTCCCACCCTTGACTCTTCCCCCAGACACCTCCTCCAGCCCTCTAAGTTTTCCAAAATGGGGCCCAGGCCAGACTGCAGCTATGTCTTGGGGCCCTGGGCACCAGGCCTCCCCTCCCTCCCCTCCCGTTTGCCGATCATTGTCATCGACCCTGGATTTTCCAGACAGAAGCACAGCCTGTGTGTCTCAGGGTCCTTCTCCCATCTCCTCTTGGCCTCCTGGTTGGTGGGTTCCACACAGCAATACCAGCCCCCATGCATCCTGACCACTACTTCCCAGAATCGGTCATTTGGCAGGATTTGAAATCATTACTGCTTCCAGGCCTGTTTGCATGTCACACTCCTGGGAGAGATTATTAAAAGCATAATTTTTAAACAGACAAGAGCAAAGCAGCCCCTTTGGCTAGGGTCTGATGGATACATCACACCCTCTGGAGAGAAGTACAGCAGTGAGGTTCTGCAGGCAACTCCTGCCGGTCTTGGACATGATGGAAACTCGGGAGGTCACGAGGCCCCTCAGTCATTCGACCTGACATTGCCAAAACTGGAGGTCTCCTGGAAAGCTTTCTTTTTTATCTCCATTCCAGGAGCAGAGTTGGACTTGCTTTCTAAGCTGGGGCTTCTCAGATGGGGCTGAGCCTGCAGAGGGTCGGGAGAGCATGAGTCTGGGCTGGGCTGTCCCTTCCTCCCACACTGGGTCCTGCCACATCACTGCCAGCCTGCCGACACCCCCTGACCCGGCTGTCCATGTGGCCTAAGCTTTTCTGTCTTTTCAGGCCAGTCTTAACCTTGAATCAAAGGATCCAACTCAGGCAGAGACTCACCTTTCATACGATGCTGTATCTGGGGCATGCCTGCACTTGGTGAAAGGGGAGAAAGTAAAGGGAGCTCCTGCATGGGTGACAGGGTAAACATGCTGATGCCAGGACTCAGTGGCTCTTGGGGAAACACAGGACCCCAGGCTGAACATTTTCAGGAAGCTCCAATCCAGCCAGCCAGCCTTTCCTGCTGGCAAGTCAGCTCCCAGGGCCTGGGCTCCCAGGGACAAAGGAATCCAGACACCTTAGACAGAGAGACATGAGGCCAAGTGGGGACTGAAAATTTTACATCTTAAAAATACCTCAGCTCTTTTCATTCTCTGGTTGAACTTGTGGAGTCTTCTCCTGCCCAAAAAGCAACTGCAAGTGAATGCCTGGACCAATGGAAAATGCTCAGGAGGGCCCCGGCCAGGCTCCCACTGAGCCCAGCCCCTTCTCCCTCAGTCTCCTTCTTTCTCTGTAACTCTCTGCCAGTCCCCACCCTCTCTCCTCTCTCCCTGTCCTGGCCCCGCCATGGTCCCTCTCGTGTGCATTTCTGTCTTTGCTCTCCTGCCCCATGTCTTTCTCTCTCTCTCTCCTTTCTTTCCACCCTCAACCTCCCCTTCTTAGCCTGAAGGAAGCTGTAATTTAGGGCCTCTCTCCCCAAATGAATCTCTCAATATCTACAAATGTTAACTTCATTAATTTGGGAAGGATTTATCAGTACAGAGGTTAATTGTCTTTCCCTGACATGTTTTTACTGAATACATCTGGGTGACAAAATTAATTTCCTCATTAGCTATTTTTGAAAGTGGAACAAGCTGAGGGGAATCAGTGCAGGGAGAGTTTGTGCCATGTGAGCTGTTCCGGGCTCCCCACAATCTGCCTGGGTGCTCCCTCCCATCAGAGGTCATGGGGGCCTTCCGAGGGTCTGAGCTCTGCAGGACATCCTGGCTAAGATAGGCTGGAGGCAGGTCTCTCTGGGCCCAAGAGCTCCAGAGATGGCCTTAGGCTGAGTGGAGTGACTCAGGCCCACCTGGCTGCCCCAGGGCTCTTCCTTTCCTTGTGGGAAAGTAGCTTCTCGGTGGGACACCCAAACCACTGCTCCTTTGAACAGATGAGGAGATGCAGACAGAAACCGAGATCTCCCAAACAGCCCCAGCTCAAGACCTGTTCAGCTGGATCCAGGAAGCCAGAGCCAGTTATTCTGAGGGCCTTGAGGGTTAGAAGTCTGTGGCCTTCATCAGGCCCTGATTAGCCAGGCCCACAGGTGCTTCCTGGGGTGACTTTCAGCCCAGACGCCCCAGCGTGGAGTGGCCCCAGGACCACTGCACTTCTCCCTAAGGGAGAGGAGGATGTGGGAGTTGGCCAAGTGCCCAGCCCTACAATTCAGACTGGGGACATCTTGGATCATCTGCTGGAAAAGTGGCCACGTATGGGGACCTATATTCTGGTGCAGGTGTCAAGCAGCTAAGAGCCCGGGACCGTGGGCCATGCACCCAGCTTCTCAAGGCCTCGGTTTCCTTGACTATGAAGAAAATGGTTGCCCCACTGCCAGTCCCAGGAACCTCCCAGATCCAGACCCCAAGGCTAGCCCTGCCCCTCTCATCTCGCTGTAACCTGTCTTCCCTCGCGGAGTTGCTCCCACTTCACTCGGTCCATTTCCCCAGGATTGCTCAGGACAAAGTCCAGACCAGGCAGCACCCAGCATCCAGAGTTTCTCCAAGCAGAGTTTCGTCCTCCTCTACCCAGACCCTCCCAGGCCAGCAGGCACAAGCTCTTGGCCGCATTCTATTAGAGCAGAGAGGAAAAGAGACCCTGTGGGTCAGGAGACTGCCCTGGGCCCAGGCAAGGACAGAGGCCAGAAGGTCATTCCTCTCTGGACCAAAGCCCTGACCCCACTGGGGGATCCCAGCCTCCCATGTCATCCCTGACCCCACTAGGAACCCCACCTCCTGTCTCATCCCCAACCCCAGTGGGGGACCCCAGCCTCCCATGTCATTCCCAACCCCAATGGGGGACACCAGCCTCCCAGGTCATCCCCAGCCCCAAAGGGGGACCCCAGCCTCCCGTGTCATCCCCAGCCCCACTGGGGGACTCCAGCCTCCTGTGTCATCCCCAACCCCATTGGGGGACCCCAGCCTCCTGTGTCATCCCCAACCCCATTGGGGGACCCCAGCCTCCCGTGTCATCCCCAGCCCCACTGGGGGACCCCAGCCTCCTGTGTCATCTGTGTCCTCACCGCAGGGCCCCAGCCTCCCATGTTATCGACCCCTTCCTTTCTAGGAAACAAGGCGTGGGCCGCAGCGTTCGAGTTGGTCCTGAATTTCCTGTTTCTTTAAGCTGAGAGATTTTACACACATGGGCACGCTCCCCGGCTGCCACTTCTGACCTAGCCCAGAGAATTTCATGCAGCAGCAATTTCAGTAACAGGAAAAACCAGACCCAGGGAGCTATCTGAATGTCACAAGCCAGTCGCCTGGGGCAGGAATAGGACGAGCTGCCAGGCTCTCCCTCCCTGTCTCCACTTCCTTTCTCACGGCCACTGCTCCCTCCTGAAGGTGGCAGCAAGGGCAGAAGGATCTTTGGGACAGATGGCTTCCCATCCTTCCCTGGGGCCTCCAGGACCACCGTCCCATCCCCATACCCTCCTACTCACTGCGGAACAACCCTGGCTGCCATATACACAAGTGGGGACCCTCGTAATTGCATTCAGTTGGGCTGTGCTGAGCCCTCCTTCCCAGAGACGCTTCTCGTCAGCTGCACTCCACTTTCAGCCTGAAACGGTGTCTCCACAATTGCCAGGCTCTGTGACAGCCCTCCCTGCAGTCAGCCTGCCTGATGCAGGGTTTTCTGAAACAGGACTTCTTTGCTGGGGAGGTCAATGGACAGGATTCTGGCCACGAAGCGGGACCAAGGAGGATGTGCCCCTGCTCCCCAAAAGCGAGAGAGGTACTCCAGCTGGCCTGCGGGATGACCAGGAACAGGCCTCAGCGTTCCCCACATCCCTGACACTGAGCCTGTAGATGAAGTGAATCTGTCATCAGGGTAACAAGGGGGTCGAGGAAGGCCTCCCAGAGGGGCTGATCACAGAGCTGGGTTCTGAAGGATGAAGAGGAGTTTGCAGAGCCAATCAAAGGAAAGGGCATGCAGAGGGAGGTTCTGGGACTTAGGAAGAGCCCAGCCTCACTGGGGAGCCTCAAGCTGCTCTGTGCTGCTGCCACATGCCCTTCAGAAGGGTAATGGAGCACAGGTGATGGAAGGAGCCCTGGTGCCTTCCTGCAGGGGCTCTTAGCAGGAATTAGGCAAGACCAGTGGCAGAATACAACTTGTGGGTTAGGAAAAGACCATGGGAGGCTGCACAGAAACCAGCCAGGGCTGTGGGAGCCACGCAAACTTCTACCTTGAAAGTGGGGAGCTCTGGTCATAAGAGACTTTCTTCTAATGTGAGCATTTCCCCTATGAAAGAGAATGGAGGGACATTTACAGACATTGTCAGATGAACTCTCAGAAAACCTTGGGGAGGAAATTGGACAGCCAGCCCTGCCTGCCCCAGGCATGGCAGGCATACGGCGTTCCTGGCTAGTGAAGTGGTTTGCTCAGGAGTTTTTGCAGAACCAGAAAAGTTAGATGGAGCCCCATTTTAGAGATGGGGAAACAGAGGTAGAAGATGCTTTGGATGACAGTACTTTGGCGCCTGTGCCAGGAATCGCACCCGGATCACCCTGGACCACCTGCCTTTGATGTGGCGCAGCAGCTGCATATATTTTCCTGTGCAGGCACTCGGGTGGCCTGTGTTGCCTCCAAATTCGGACATCTGGCGGCTTCTCGGTGACCCCACCTGAAACCCAATCCACCTCTTCCGAAGCCAGCAGATAGTGAATTGCTCAGTAAGAAAAAGGTCTGTGCAAAACAGGAGACTAGAAAGAAACCTCAGTGCCTCCAGGAACCTCATGTGAGCTCCGTTTGACTCTGCAGAAACAAGTTCCTTGCTTTATAGAGGAGTGACTGCAGCTGGGCATCATCCAGACCTGTGTGCAATTATTGGTTGAAGGCATCTCTCCCACTAGACGGAAGCGCTCAGAGAACCAGGCAGTGGAAGGTGCATGACTGGGAGGAATGAAGGATGGCTGTCCTGAGGCTGCGCTCGAATGGAGGCTTATTTAACATGGAGCCTTGTGCAAAACACCCCGGAGCAGGCCCCTATAGAATCAAGATCACTCCGTGTGATCTGCTGCTTCCCCCTCCAGTGGTTTTTATCTTTGAACAGAGCAAATCCTGGCTCCACTGAGACCTGCTCCATGAGGGCCAAATGCAGCCACTGCACCAGGTTGGGGGTGAGGAACTTCTCAGCCATTCCGACAAGGCCTGGTCATCAAAAGCCACGATTTTCTTGCATTCTGGGCCTTGTGACTTCTTGAGACGGGAAAAATGAAGAGCTGTTCCACCATTTTGTTCTCAATCTAAAGGATCATTGCTTTGGAAAGCGGTCAGATTCTGCCTTTGGTTGATTTTAGGATCCAAAACTATGGCGATGGGAAAAGGGAAATGCATTTTAGGATTTCAGGTATTTTCTAAAATGTGCACATGATTATATCCTGCAATCTTAATGGTTCATGCATCTCACGCTCAACCAAGAGTCTCTACGGGCCTAAATGATCAAAGCATTTCCAGGAATTATTCAAGAAGAAAAATCTGCTCCCATCACTCACCAGCTGAGACACCCTCAGCGGCTCCCTCTGCCCTCAGATGCAGTCACCCTCCTTACTGAGCTTAGTGAGGGCTGTACTAAGCACTTTGCATTATTCTCTCATTTAAGTTTCACAACAGTCACAAAAGGGACTATCATTAGACCCATTGCATGGATGAGAAAACTGATCCTTAGAGAGGTCAGGGACTGGTTCAAGCTGACTGTGCTGTATAGTGTCAGAGCGGGGATGACCCCAAACCCAACAAGGCCATTATTAGCACCCCCAAACTCCATGACCATCTCCTAACTCTCTCCCTCCCCCTCTTCTAATTCCTACCCATGGATGATACTGTTTGTGTCTCACCTACTACTCCAGTGAGCCCCTCCTGCTCACCTCCCTGGGCCCCAGGCCAGCCCCCCCTGGGTACTCCTGGCAGCAAAGTCCACATCTGATTAGGGAACTTCTTATTAGGAGGCTTCCTTGTTTGCTTTATCCACCTTCTCCAGACTGGGACCCCTGGAGACAGAGCCCTGTGCTCTGGAGGCCAGCTGGTCCCTTGCTGTGCCCGGCACAGAGCCTGGTGTCCACAAGGAAGGCAGTAAATCTGTGCGGAGCGTGTCATTTCATTCTGCATTGGAGGATCATTTTCATGCTCCACAACCTACTGCTATCAATAAAATTAATATTATCTTCCAGTGAAGTCTAGAGTGGTGCTTCTCACACTAGAGTAGGCAACAGGGCCACCCAGAGAGTCAGGTAAAACTCAGAGGCGCTGGCTCCAGAGGCCCAGACAGGTGAGGCTGCGGGGCTGGTCCTGCCCCCGCCTCTGAGGGGCACTGCTCTGCAGCCAGGAGGCCACCCTTGAGTGCAACACTCAACAACCAAAGGCACCTGGCTGGGCGATGACTGACAGTGAGGCAGCTCCAAAACTCCCTTCCACAGCATTTACAAAACAGACACAGTCAAAGTTTTCTATTTGGAGGAGTCATTTGCTGCAATGGGGGTTTTCCCTTCATTTTTGGAAATGCCATGAAATAAAATGTTAAATGTGACTCCAATATCCTGATCTGAGGCACAGACAACTCACCGCGGTTACACCTCAGAGAAAATGTGGGGCTCCCCGGGAGAGGGGCCGCACTCAGCCTGGAGTTATGTTCTGACTTCTCAAAACACGAAACCATTTATATTGGCTTTGGCGCATTCAAAAGAAAATTCCCTTATGTCGCACGCACGCGCGTGTGCACACAGAGATCAGCTTTCGGTTCACAATGAGTGTGTCCCTGGGTCTTTTCTGTGTCTCACTCACTGAGGCCTGGGGGACCAGGCCCAGGGGGACTGACGGGGCGCCTCCGTCTGTGCTCCTTGTCCCCGCTGGCCAGAGCTGGTGAATCACCCGGCCCCAGCAGTCTGCGTCCTTTCCCAATTACCGTAGCTGTCAGAGCTGACTAAAAAACCAGTAGCAGCTGGCAGGAAATGGGTAAGAAAAGTGACCACAGATAAACTGTAGGACTCTACAGAGCAGCGGCAGATAGACTCGGGGACAGGAAGTGGAGCTGTTAGGACTCGGCCCTCGCCTGCTCCCGGGCACCTCAGGGTCATCTAAGGGTGCACGCACCTGAGATGCTGCGGTGCTCGCATCACGCAGTGACCCCGCAGCAGGCAGCAGCCATGGCCCCTGAAGGGAAAGAAGCAGTCAGGAGTGGTGGAGAAGCACCCCCAAAAGCCCTGGCCTTTGAGATTCCTGCGAAAGTAGTGGTTCTGCTAGTCTCGGGATGATGGAATCACGGCCGGCAGAGCCTGCACTGTTGGGGTCAAATGCCTGCTGGCCATGCACTGCCTCACCAGGCTCCCTGCTGCCAAAATGACCAGGCAGGGAGAGGCCACCGCACATTGAGAACAGGGCCGGTGTTGAGGTGGGGAAGTGTTTCTTGATGGAGTTACAGGTCCAGCGCTTTCAGCACTCCCCCTGCGTTTCAGCCAATGCCAAGGACAGGCCCTTTGGGATCCCTAGTGATGAGAAAGTAGCAGCCAGGTGGCATGCCGGATCCTTCCATGCATCCTCCCATCCCTGCCCTAGGAGGTAGCTCAGACTATCCCCATTTTACAGATGTGCAAAGGAAGGCTCAGGATTAAATAGGTCTGGCCCTGTGTTCCACCACCTGTGAGGGGCAGAGCCCGGATTCAAAGCCTGACTGAGGTCTCTGCCCTGACGACCTCTGCTCACAGCAGGCCGCTAGGTGTTGAGATGGGAAGAGGAGAGAAGGGGTCAGAGGGAGACGGGGGATGAGCACAGCTGAGGAGCCTTGCCTAGGCCCTGATCCTTCGCCCAGAAAGAAAATGGGGTGGTCAATGTTTAATCACATCTTCCCAGTGGCCCAAGCTGGATGTCTACCCAGGACACCGCCTCAAGCAGCCCAGCAAGGGGCACCCACCCTCTCTGCACCAAGGCAGACCCAGGGTGCTTCCAGGGGCAGCCAGAGAAGGGTGGCTTCTGTGTGGCCTGCTCTGGGACAAGCTACTGTGACAAGAAGCTGCAGCATCTGCTATTGAATTTGTGACCCGGGCCTTGGTCCCTCAGAGGGTGCAGGGCACAGCTGGGGCAGAGGGTGAGGGTCTCCTTCCCATCTCTGGGAGGTGGCAGAATGCACCTGTTCCACGGAGCGTGCGTGGCCCCCTCTGCTGGCGCCCGGTCCAGCTCTCGGGTGAGCGAGATGGGAGTTCAGCTGGGCGTGACTCACCCCTGTTCCTGGAACTGTCTGAAGGCGGGGAGGATGCTGTGGGTAGGCTCTAACTGTATCATCTGGGCTGGGGCCGGTAGCAGATGGTCCTTATAAAAAAAAAAAAGTACTTCCATGTGGGCTTAAAATAGCACTGCACTCACCATCAGCTGAATGGGGAAATATACGAGCCAGTCTTTCACGTGGGAGTGGGCACTGCAGGCTGGAAGTTGGGACAAGGGGCCCAGACACCAGCTACAGCGACTGAGCCCAGGGGGCAGAGAGGAGACGCCTCAGCATCCACTTTGTGCCTGGCCTAGACCAGACAGGTGGCAGACACAGCCCCAAGCAGGCCCTGCACGACGATGAAGATGACAAGGAAGCCACAGAACCCCCCGGTTGCTGCATGGGAGCCGGCTGGGAAACTGAGACGCCACGACACGGGCCATCTACCACCCTGCCAGCCTCTCAGTTAGTCCAGGAAAAGCCTTTCTTCATCCTGGAAGTTGGGAAGATAATGGCTACCTAAAGGGTGGCAGAAACAACTTTTGGTTCTGAGTCAATCTCTCTCTTTCCCCGGGCCCTACAGGAACGTAAGAGTGAGACCTGGAGCCTCTGGAGTCCACCCTTCACCAATGTGTGTCCTGGGGCAGGTCACTTCCTCTTTCTGTGCCTCAGTTTCCTTACCTGTAAAATGGACAGAAGCCCCACCTTCTCTAGGTCGAAGCCCAGCACCCAGAGGTGCTCTGTGAAGGGAGCCCACAGCCCTGCCTGGGTTCTCCCTTAGGCCCGAGAGAGCTCTTGGCCCCTCTTCCCTTTTTAATACATTGCTTCATCTTTCTTTAAACCATGCTGCACTTTGACATGTAGAGGTGATTGCTCTGAAAGTCAGGGTCTGGAGCGTCACTTCTTGCTGCTGCTGTGTTGATGTGGAGGGATGGGGGTGACAGGAGGGAAGCCGGGGCAGGGACAGCAGGTGGGGAGGCTCGCCCCGTCCAGCCCAGCAGCCAGGGCTCCCAGGCATGGCAGGCCACCTTCCCACCCTCCTGCCGCCTGCCCTGCCGGGGCTCAGCAAATCGGAGCCCAGGTCGCCATGGCCTTTGATGGGTGGAGACCCTCTCAACTGCAGGGCAGGGTGAGGGAGCTCTGAGGGAGCCACGGGCCCTCAGTTGCTCACCCAAGGCAGAAGGTTTGTCAGAGGTGGAGGGTTTCCACTGAGCCTACCTTGGTGTTCTGCGCGGACAAGCGTGTGGTGTGCTGCTAAATGTCAAACAACCAGCTCCACTGGGGCCTGGGGAGGGGATTAAAAATAGCTCTGATCTGTAGCAGGTACCAATTCCGGCGGTATAAACACTCCTGCTGAAGCCGGTTTCATGCCCACATGTGGCGTTGGGAAGAGACCACAAATGGGCTGCCATGAGCTCCAACACCCAGCACAGGGCTGGTGAATACGCAGTAATATGACCACCCTTCCCACACAGGCTCACGTCCATCAGGGACACAGACACGTGACAATGGCCCAGGCTCAACTGAAAGGCGGCAGAGCAAAAGAGTCAAGGCGCTAAGGCCCGGACCCTTGAGTTAGGCTCAGGAAAACTGTCTGATTCATCCCGGCTCTAGTTACCAGCTGTGTGGCCTTGGGCAAGTTGCATAACCACTTTGGGCCTCGTATGTAAAGCGAAGATGATAATAGCACCTGCCCTTTCACATGGGTGTCTATTTTGCAGTAATGACCTGCAGTCACGAGCTGTTCTTTTTAACGGATGGAACTGAGGGACAACACATCTGCCAGGAGAATGCTGAAGCCTCTCCCTCCCGAAATTAAATTTCTCAACCCCGCAGCCTCCCCAGCTACTCCTTCACCTCTCTTCCCTCACACGCATCTTCTAAGGCTTTCCAGGCCGCCCCCACTTCCTCCCCTCCACCCACTCACCCCACGCTGCCAAGCGGCCTCTGCCTCACCACTCCTCCAAGGCGGCTCTTGCCAGTGTCACCAACAACCCCATTTTCTAAATCCAAGAGACATTTCTGTCATCCTCAGACTCTACACCCCAGCAGCCCTAAGCCCTACTGCGCAAGCAACTTTAGAAACAAGCGTGTTCCCAGTGTCTGTGACAGGTCCATCCCCTCTCCTCCCGTCTGTCCCTTCTTTCTGTCTCTTTGACTGGGCCAGAGTCCTCTACCTGGCTGTTAAAACTGGGGTGCCTCAAGTCATAGGGGGAGCTGTGTCTTCTCCTGATGAACTCCCTCCCTAGGCTGGTCCCCGACTCCAGCGGCCTCTACTGCTATCTGCATCAGCCTCTCCCAGTGGTACCTCCAGCCCTGACCTCACCTCTGGCCCCTGGACAGCTTCACAACGAGAGGTCTATTCCACACCGCCCCTCACACACACACGATGCCTCGGAGGTCTCCAGGTTCTCCATGCCCGAAACTGTGTTCACCACCCGCTCCCAGGCCCATGGTAATAACACCACTGTCCGCCACTCATCCTCCCACCTTCCTCTCTGTTGCCCCCAGGTCTACCCCACCCCAAGTCCTACCTCCCGCTCAAGGCCTGCACAGCCCTCCCTTTTTGTCTTCTGTCGTCATCCTTGTGCCCCCCTCCTCAACCGCATCCAAGCAAGAGCCATCTCCCTGGGTGCCAGGGCCGTGACCCTTGGGCTGGGCCCTCCATCCCCACACTTGCCCTCTCATCTGTCTTCCACATCCTTCCAGGGCGATCGTTCCAAGTCTGAGATGTGGTCAGGTCACCCGTGTGCCAAAAACTCCTGGGGACCAGGACCCCGGTGCAGCTCCTCAGGGCCTATGTGCCACGCCTTGGCCTCTCTCTCCCGATTCCTCTCCCACCATCTCCCTGGCTGTCTGCAGTCCTCATAGGGGTCACATCCTCCCTCCCAGGGTTTAGGGGATGTCATTGTCTCTGCCTGGAACAATCTTCATCTTATCCTCACCCCCACCCCACCCCTTCAACCCGGTGGTTCCGAGTTTGGCCACTCATGACTTCCCCAAGGAAGCCCTCCTCCTTCCTCCATGTCCCCTCGCCACCTAGACGGTGCTGCACGGCTCCCCCTCCGAGCACCCGGCCCTGTCTATTCCCCCTCTGAGCACCCGGCCTGTCTATTCCCCCTCTGAGCGCCTGGCCCTGTCTATTCCCCCTCTGAGCACCCGGCCCTGTCTATTCCCCCTGAGTACCCGGCCCTGTCTATTCCCCCTCCGAGCACCCGGCCCTGTCTGTTCCCCCTCTGAGCACCCGGCCCTGTCTGTTCCCCCTCCGAGCACCCGGCCCTGTCTATTCCCCCTCTGAGCACCCGGCCCTGTCTATTCCCCCTCTGAGCGCCTGGCCCTGTCTATTCCCCCTCTGAGCACCCGGCCCTGTCTGTTCCCCCTCCGAGCACCCGGCCCTGTCTATTCCCCCTCTGAGCACCCGGCCCTGTCTATTCCCCCTCTGAGCACCTGGCCCTGTCTATTCCCCCTCTGAGTACCCGGCCCTGTCTATTCCACCTCTGAGTACCGGCCCTGTCTATTCCCCCTCTGAGCACCCGGCCTGTCTATTCCCCCTCTGAGTACCCGGCCCTGTCTATTCCACCTCTGAGCACCGGCCCTGTCTATCCCCCTCTGAGCACCCGGCCCTGTCTGTTCCACCTCTGAGTACCCGGCCTGTCTATTCCCCCTCTGAGTACCCGGCCCTGTCTATTCCACCTCTGAGCGCCTGGCCCTGTCTATTCCACCTCTGAGCACCCGGCCCTGTCTATTCCACCTCTGAGCACCTGGCCCTGTCTATTCCACCTCTGAGCACCTAGCCCTGTCTATTCCACCTCTGAGCGTCCCGGGCCCTGTCTTCACAGCAGTTCACAGGGCTGGTAACTGTTCACTTGTTTGTGTGGCTAATTAACTAATGCTCACCTCTCCCACGAGACTCTTCATCCCCGAAGGTGTAACTGACTGGCATTTCCAGCGGTGGAATGCTTCACCGTGAGGTGCTGTCTGTGAATAGCAGGAGGGTCCCCAGCCCCCACCCACTCAATGCCAATGGCTCTCTCAGGCGTTGACAAGCCTCAAAGGCACTCAGGCCTTCCCACAGCCCCAGGAGGCTGGACTGCCCCAGGGAGCCCTGCCCCGCTAGGTGCAAAGAGCCGCAGGGACAGGAGCTACGTCTGGGTTTGCTCAACCCCAGTGCTTTAAGGTACCAGCACAAAGTGGACACTCAAAAGGCGTGTTGAATGTACAAATGGGCAGCTCCTACCTGCAGGCTTCCTCATGGCTGCTCTGATTGCCTTTGCGGGCGCTGCAAGGATTTCGCCTTTGGGGGTCCAGGAAGCCATCATGCCTGTAGGCAGTGGTCCTCGGCCCCCTGGGGTGGGATCATGGCATCTGCCCAGAGCTCAATCAGGCAGGACCCAAAGCCAGCACCTCCCTTATCTCACCTGAATTTCAGCAGTTCAGGCACAGGTGATCAAATAGACTCTCCCTGGGCCACACAGACAGGGGCAGGTGCTGCTGGTTTCTCTCTCTGATGGTCAGGACCTTAGCTCGCCCTACCTTCTGCCAACCTTCTACGTAGGCCCACCCAGGGAGCTGGCTGCCATAGAAAATACAAACCCGGAAGCATGCGCCAGGCCATCAGCACAGGGCGGGCACAGCTGTGGGGAGGGTGCGTGTGGCCCGAGGTACCAGCACTGAGCTCGGGCTCCTGCTTAAAACCCTTTCCTGTGACTTTCAGCTTTCCTCTTCCTTTCACAGTGATCAGTCTCTTTTCCCATCATCCAGATTCCAACCACTTCAGGGGACCTTCACCAAACTGGCAAGAATGAACATCTGGCTCCATTCAACAAACCTTTATGCAACAAACATTTACCAAGCACTCACTTTGCATTAAGGGAACCTCCGTAGAACCAGTCTTCAAGTCCCCTTCATGGCCTTGTGCATTTTCTCGAGGCCTCTGAGTGTGTCATTTCTGTTCACTCCATCCAGATTAACAAGATGGCTCTGCACTTGTTCTGTGCCTGGACAGTCTAGGACCTCACAAGCAGCAACCAGTATCTCCACCTGGCCCTGGCCTCCGCAGGCTCACAGCTAATGATGTCTCTCTCACTGTCTGTCCACTTTAACTCCACCCTCTCATTCTGCATCAAGCACTCTGCCAAGTCTTCCTGGAGACCCTTCAGAGCTGGTGATATGGTTGGGATGTGTGTCCCCTCCAAATCGCATGTTGAAATGTGATCCCCAGTGCTGGAGGTGGGGCCTGGAGGGGGGTGATTGTGTCATGGGAGCCCTCATGAATGGCTTGGTACCTTTCCAGTGGTAATGAGTTACCACAAAATCTGCTGGTTAGAGTCTGGGGTCTTCCCCGCTCTCTTGTTCCCTGTCTCACCAAGGGAGCACCTGCTCCCCTTCACCTTCTGCCATGAGTGGCAGCTTCCTGATGTTCTTGCTTAAAGCAGATATGCCAGTTCCATGCTTGTACAGCCAGCAGAATGGTGAGCCAAATACACCTCTTTTCTTTGTAAATTACCCAGCATCAGGTCTTCCCTTACAGCAATGCAAAATGGACTAACACAGTTGGGAAGAGAAGCAGTTACACATCTGAGACCGTCAGAGAAAAATTCAAGAGTTTTTAATGGAGAATCAGAGTGTGCAGTGCCAAGGAGAGGCCAGCATGCACTGGGGCAGTAAGGAGAAGCTGTAGGCAGGATGGGCATTCAGCTGGCCTTCAAGGGTAGACAATAGTAATCGTGGTAATAGGAGCTGATACTGACTGAGTGCTAACACGATGCCAAGCAATGTAGGGGCTATCTCATTTAATCCTCACAGTCATCCCATGACACAGGCGTTATTCTTATTCCCATTTTACAGGTGAAGGGACTGAGGCACATAGAACCAACTAAATTACTTAAGGTTGTGCTGCTTATAAATGGCAGAGCCAGGATTTGCACACAAGCATCTGGCTTCAGGGCCAGTGCTCTTAAACACCACCAGGAGAGTTTGGGTGTGTTGGCTATCTACAGCTGTGCAACAAATTTCCCCAAGTTCAGCAGCCTAACGCAACCCATGTAGATTACGTCACAGTCCCTGTGGGTTGGGGACCTGGGAGTGGCCAGCTGGTCCCTCTGGCTCTGGGCCTCTCACAAGCTGCAATCAAGCTGATAGCCTGTGGTCATCTCGGGGCCTGCTTGGGGTAGGATTTGGTTCCAAGTTCACTCACACGGCTGTTGGCTGGAGACCTCGATTCCTTACATGGGGGCCTGTCCTGAGGCCAGTGACTTCCTTCAGGGTGAGTGGCCAAGCAAAGGCGTGAGTGACAGTGAGCAAGACATTCAGCCTCATCACGGAAGCGGCATCTTGTCACCTTTGCTGTAGCCTGTGGTCTGTCCATGAGAAGTAAGTCCCAAGATCCAGCCCACGCTCCAGGGGTGGGCACGATGAGAGGCCATGACAGCAGCAGCAGGGGTCACCAGGCGGTCCTAGCGGCCGCCGGCCATGCAGGCCTGCAGAGGAGCCCGGGCCACAGGCTTCTCTGTCCTTAGTTTGATTCTTCAACCAGGAGCCTGATGGTGTTTCTTAGTAACAATAATAGCCCAAGGGGAGCTAAAACTTGATTCCCAGGCTGAGAGAGCTCTTCCTCCTGTTCCTCCCAGAATCCAAGTGCCAAATCAGACGAGCACGTCTTAAAGATCATCTGCGCGCTCAGCTATGTAAAGAAACACAAGCGTATTTGTATTGCGCTGGTGTCAGGCCGAAAACTTGGCACTATCCCTCACTCCTCCGCTCCTTCGCCATACGATTCCAGTCAGTCCCCAATTCCTCTAAAGCAGTGATTTTTTTCATCTCTCCTTTTCTCCCCGACTGCCCACAGTGAAGAAAAACCCTAATGGTTCTGGCCTTTCCATTTCCCCTTCAGTCACTCTCAGGTGCCATGATAAGGGCCCTGTCATACAGTTCTAACTGCTATTCAAAGACCATCCGTGGCTCCCACAGCCAAAAGGCAAGGCCCACGCTTGAGTCTGGCCTGCACGGCCTTTGGTTTCGCAGCCCGGCCCACTCCCCACACCACCCCCTGGCTCCAGTCCCCTGGTCCACATGCCTGGCACCTTCCCACTTCTAAGCCTTCATCTACCCCTTTCCTAACCCTCAAATGCTTTTCCCATTCTTCTTACTCAAATCCTGGTGGCCCTTCAAGGTCAAGTTCATGCCCTCCCTTCATTATGAATGTTTCCAGATGACTCCAACTCTTCGAGGCTGGACTTGGCAAGAGGCAGTGTGTGTTCAGCAGGATCAGTGAAATCAAAACACTCATGACCACAAGGAAACTGCTCAGAAAATCATCTGGGTTTGCCTCCCCATAGCTGCACCCTGCCCTTGTCTTCACTACCTGGTGACTCCGTCTGGGTCACCTGGACTTAGCCTTCCAGCTCTCCTGGCGAGCAGTTCTCCATTCCCTGCTTCTGTGCAGCCCCATGCCACCACTTTCTCCCTCCCCCAAACCTCCTTCTCACTACCCCCCACACCACCGTCAGGGACAGCCCTCTCTAGACGCCCACTGCACTCACTTCTGGGAGATGACTCAGCGTATCCCCTCAGACCCCTGTGTAGTTTTCCATTTTTTCTATCTAGTTCCCAATGAGACTTTGAGCACTTTCTTGAGAAGTCCAGTTCATCTCTGAATCCAGAACAGGGGGGGACAGAGGGCATATACACGTAATCCCAGGAAAGACAAAGGTGAAAATTGTCCATGGATATACCTTCCCAGAAAAAACAAAAAACAAACAAACAACAAAAAACGCTGAAGTGGCTTTACTCTGTTTTCTTAACATTCAGAAATACAAAGCTATCTTTCCACCCACAATCCCGGACTATAAACTCAGCAGCACACGCTTGGAGGGTGCAGAGAATAATGCGGCGAGCACAGGGAGGGTGCAGCCGAGTCCCCCTTTTCCACGCTCGGGGATGAGACGGCGGGGCCTCAGATGCAGATGTGAGAAGTGGATGTGAAGCAGATCTGGGGGCGCCCCAGCAGCCTCACACAAGACCTCCTGACATCAGTGTACACCCCGTCTTCCTGACAAGCTTCCCTTTTCCTGGTCCCCGTTAGAGGACACCCACATTACTCACTGCACAGTTACCATTGAACTTTCTATTCTGCTGCTCTCTTTTCGCACATTGTCCAGAAATACACGCTGGTACCCACATTTCATTTGTTTTTAAATAGCATGACGAAGAGGAGACATGCCCAGTGGTCTCAGAGTCATGCCCCACAGGATCCAGGTCATTTGCCTAAAAGGCAGAAGTCAGACCTGGTGAAAGCTCACAGGTAATAACTGGGGGGCCGCCCTTGCACCTGGCACAGGCCTCACCAACCAGGTGCCTGTGCAGAGGTCTCTTAACTGTTTAAACTAAGGTAGGGTTTTCTGAAAAGCAGCCTCTCTCAGACTTTTTGGCCTCAGGACCACTTTGCCCTCTGAAAAATTATTCAGCATCCTCAAGAGCTTTTGTTCATGAGAGTTTAGATTTGATGGCATTTGCTGTATTACAAATTAAAGCTGAGAAAATTTTAAAATATGTATCAGCTTGTATCAAAAATAGCAATAATAAATTCATGACATGTAAACGTAAAATTCATATTTTAAGAAAAATAACTATTCTTTCTTTCTTTCTTCCTTCCTTCCTTTCTTTCTTTCTTTTTTTTTTTTTTGAGACACAGTCTTGCTCTGTCGCCCAGGCTGGAGTGGCAGTGGCGCAATGTCAGCTCATTGCAACCTCTGCCTCCTGGTTTCAAGTGATTCTCCTGCCTCAGCCTCTCCAGTAGCTGGGGTTACAGGCGCCCACAACCATGCCCAGCTAATTTTTGTGTTTTTAGTAGAGATGGGGTTTCATCATGTTGGCCAGGCTGGTCTCATACTACTGACCTCAAGTGATCCGTCTGCCTCGGCCTCCCAAAGTGCTGGGATTACAGGCGTGAGCCACAGTGCCCCAGCCACTGTATTTTTCAAAACAAAAACATCAGTGAGAAGAATGGCGATAATTTATGCCTGTTCGAAGCTCCTGGGTGTCCGACTTAGAAAACAGCCGGGTTGTCAGATCTGCTTCTGCCCTCAGCCTGGGCCATTAGATTGCTTTAGTTAAGGCATGTGAAGAAAGTTCAGCCTGAAACAAATATGTAGCTAGAAAAGAGGGGCACTTTTGTAATAAACTTTTCAGTCAAGTGTGGCTATTCCTCGTCAATACTATACCAAAATTCAAAGCATGATAGTTTCTCATAGGTTCGCAGCACTGGCGGATGAGAACCCATCCCACCTATTTTTTTACATGACTACATTAAAATCTATTAGCTATTCTGCACTTTGAATAGATCATTTGTTTACCCACTCATGATTTTGCAATAAACGTATTGGTCATTTGGCAAATATTGATTCACTGACGTTTGCAGATCTATCAAATGTCAACACATTTCATTACACAGCCAGTGCATTAATATGACCATGAATCCCATCAGAAAAGTCAGGAGGTGTTAGGAAGCTATCAAGCTCACAGCGATAGATACAAGTTTTCTAAAATTCTAATTTTCACATGAAAGCTCTCATTGTATGGCAACAGATACTATCAGTTATTTTTCCTGAAGTCACAGGCTTACTTCATTTATTTTCCAAAAAAATGTCTGCCAAATACCCAAGTCTGGTTAACCAAGTTTAGGTTAGAGAAGTCCCTCTCAGCGCTAAAAGGCCAGCCTCTTACAGAAAGTTCTGAAGGTCTTAAATGTCAGGACAAAGCAGAAAAGAGATCTCCAGGGAGATATTCCCTGCAAGCAGCTCCTGGTAGCCCAGGGAATGACAATTAATTTGAACTGCATTTTCTAAGGGCATTGGTAAGACGTCAGCCTACTCCACAGCTGACCTCTAAATCCCAAACCCAGCATCTAGTGTAGAAATTATGAAAATGGCCAATATATTCTTCTGGCAGTTGGTGCAGTGCTCAGTGCATGAAGGTTGAAGTAACCATGCAGTGTGGGGCATCTGCCAAGACGCTGCTTCTACCTGGGGGCTGTCTCACTGTGCAGAAGGTGCATTTGCTCCACGGTTTACTGTCAGCATCATACACATAGGTAACCAAAGCCCTTGTCAATGGCCACAGGCAACCATCATTAGTGAGCAAAATGTAACCAACGAAGACTGGGGTGTGAAGAACCCAGGCTGACTGACAGGCGGGGCACCATGCTGCGCTCAGGAGACCTGGGTTCCAGAGCCAGCCCTGCCTCCAACATGCTGGGGACCATGGCCAAACCACTTAATGTCTTTGCATGGGCTTCTTTGCCCTATAAAATGGTCAGGAGTAAGGTAGATGAACTCAACAGGTGCTGAAATTCTCCCCTAAGAAGTAGAGATATAATTACAAGATGTCAGCGCATAATATCATGTGTATCCACCCTAGAAACTCCATGAACTCCCAATGGACACATTAAAAAAAAATCATTGCTTACAGGTAATATTACTTTCTAACCAAAGGTTTATTTTAGAAATTTTTAAATATTGTCATAGCTAAGAAGAAAAGTCTGTAGGATGGCAGGTGATCCCAAATAGATCACTGGGATATGTTAGAGTCTACAAACAGATCCATTATAAATGGAAAGTTAATATATGATAAGGGAGGCTGAAGTAGCTTTAAAACATGTCCAAAATTATTTGACATTTCTCCCATTGAGAAGTGGGGTTTATGTGCCCTCTGTTTGAATCCGGGTGGACATGTGACCATCCACCAATGGAAGTGACATGTTTGACTTCCAAGGTGAGGTCACAAAAGGCCATGCAGGTTCTTCCCTGTTCTGTTGCAACACTGGCTCGTGGTGTCCCGAGCTTTCATGAACAATTCAGACCACCCTGAGGCCTCCATACTGTAAGGAAGCCGAAGCCATGCAGAGGCCAAGTGAGGCGCTCCAAGGACTATTCCCAGCTGAGCCCAACTTTTGAGTCATCCAAGGCCAGGTACCCAAACATGTCAGTGAAAAGCCCTTAGATGATCCCAGTCCCCCACTGTTCACACCACCCCCGTCACTCAAGTCTTCCCAGCTGAGGCCCCAGACATGGTGGAGCAGAGCCAGACCATCCCCATTCTGCCTAAATTCCCAGACTTCGGAGTTCATAAGCAAAATCAAGTTGTGACTGTTCCATGCCACTAAGTCTAGAGGTGTATGTTCTGCAGCAATAGAAAACCAGAACAGTAGATGTTTCTAATCACTGAACAAATATCAACCTTTCAAAAAAATGATAGAAAGACTTAGAAATCATTTATAAAATAATTTAAATTGTAATAAATATTATACAATATATAAACTATAAAGTATAAAATATTATTGTAAATATTTTAAATTATAATTTTAAAATATTTTAAAATAAATTTTAAATGGATTCATAAACATTTTAATTATAAAATTATTAAAATAAATATATAAGAAGCATTTTTTAAATCTAGGGATGGAAAAGTGCTTCATAAGTGTTACTCCCTCTTTACCAGCAAAAAAAAAAAAAATCACAGATGAAATAAGAAAAAGATTGACAAGCTTGGTCACATAAACATAAAAATGTTATGACCAAAGGCATCATAAACAAAGTTTAAAGCTAACTTGCAGAAAGTTAGAAAGGATACGCAGCACGGATAACATCCGCAGTGCGGAAGAGCACCTACACATTCAAAAGGACCAGCAATTCCAAAGAAAATAAAGGAACTAATATGAGCAGATAATTCACAGAGAAGAAATACAAATGAACAGTAAACATATAACGAAGATGTCGGCCAGGCGCGGTGGCTCACGCCTGTAATCCCAGCACTTTGGGAGGCCGAGGTGGGCAGATCACGATATCAGGAGATCGAGACCATCCTGGCTAACACGGTGAAACCCCGTCTCTACTAAAAATACACAAAAAATTAGCCGGGCGTGGTGGTGGGCGCCTGTAGTCCCAGCTACTCAGAAGGCTGAGGTAGGAGAATGGCGTGAACCTAGGAGGCTGAGCTTGCAGTGAGCCGAGATCACACCACAGCACTCCAGCCTGGGCGACAAAGGGAGACTTTGTCTCAAAAAAAACTAAAAAATTAAAAATAAAATAAAAATAAAAAAGATGTCAAACTTTATTAGCACTGAAGCACATCCATATCAAAAAATATTCAAAAATCTCAAAAATATATTTTACCCATTATATTGCTGAAAAGTTATATTGATAAGAACATATAAAAGATGTACTATTATATTACTGATAGGAGCGTAAATTGTGGTAGTCTTTTCAAAGGACAACATTAAATCTATCAAAATTTTAATCTTCACACTTTTTTACCTAGTGAGAAATTCCCAGTTGTCTATGTCATAAAAATATTCCCATATGCCCATATGTAGGTAAAATAATGGTAACTGCCACCATGTAAAAGCAGCCAACTGAAATAAACCTGAATACTTATCAATAAGTGATCGTTCAAATAAACTTTGAGCAGACATATTATAGATTACTATGTATCATTTAAAAATAATGAGGTAAATGTACATGTATCTATTTAGAGGTTAAGAAAAATGCCTGCGAGAGACACTGTGAATTGTTCACAGGGATTGTTGATGGGAGAAAGCTGATCGGGTGATCATAATTAGAGGAAGCATTTCCCTTTTCGCTCTATGCTCTTCTGCATTGTTTCTTCATTTATAGGTATGAGAGCATGTTCATGAATTATCTGTGTAAGTATAATAAATTAGAGGCTTTTAAGTTTAGGCACAAGAACCTTTAAGTCATCTTTGTGAGGGTCCATGATCCATAATCATGGGTCCTCTGGAGCCCAAGCCCAACCCCACCTGTGCAGAACCCTTGCCAGCAGCCAAGTTTCTCTGCACTTCATGAAGCTAAGCTTCGGGCCCCTCACTGACCTAGGCCCTTTCTAAATTTCATTTTATACCTAATTTTGTATTTAAAATTTCATATTTTCACGTTAAAAAATGAACCTAAAAGTCCATAAGTTCCAGGACCTGCTAATTTGTACCCTAAAATTGCTCATGCTGGTGTCACAGCCCCTTTCTAGAGCAGAACAGTAAAATCTCCAGCTAAGGCCTTTGTAATGCCTTCCTACAGACTGAGCAACGTGTGAGATGCTAGGGGGGCAAAAAAGGAAAACCAAAAACCAATTCCCGGAAAAGGAAGTACTACCAAGAAGCAGATGTGAATTCAGTGACACCCCACAGAGTCCCTCTTCACAGGGTGCTGAGAAGCTGGAATTGCACAGGAAACGCCATTTACCTGGGACCAGACTGTCCACCGATAAATGTGAAATATGAAGAAAGTAAAGGCAGCCCCTCTGAAATTGGCATAAATAAGTAAACACTCTATTCTTTAGAATGGGAAATGCACAGCCATGGAAACCCACAGGAATCTAGAAGAAAATCAGATCCGTCTGAGGAATGAATTGCAATTCTCCAGTCTCAGTGGCAGGCCCACCTCACTATAAAGACAGGAGATAAGTGCATGAGTGCCTGAAGCTAGTAAGCATTCAAACCAAATCACTTGCTCCCTGACTTTGATTCCACACTCACTAGGCAGCCAAAGAAGTCTGCCAGGTAGACTTCCCCAAACAGAACAGGGAAACCAGAGGATTCAGCTCTCCAAACCCTCTGACAGATGGATTTCTCCTTATAAAGAAGAGTGACAACAGCAAGTATCAGAATAAGAGGTCCTGGCCCTTGTCTCCTCACAGACACATGGATTTAACAAGCGTCCATGGATAAAAATATTTTTAGGAGAATTCCAGAAACCAGTTGAAAGGTCCCCGCATCCTGGTAAGGCACAAAATACAAGAACAGTCCCAATGGAAAGGGAAAGAAGAGTAGTTTCACTTCACCCACATCACCCCTTCCCCAAGCTGGCACAGCTAAGCACTGAGAGATGCCCTTGGCCTACAATTTTTCCCATGAGGGAAAGAGAGAGCAAAGTGAGCATCCAGCTTCCCTAACCTTTCAGGGCACTTCCCAGGAGGCCCACTTCTCTAGCACCTAGCCCAGAACAGTGAGGAAATTGGCATGGCTCGATCACCTGGGGTCAACTAAGAATAAAGAAAAGGGGCTGGTGCTCACAGCAACTGGCACGCAGATACCAACAACCAGCCCATAGACCCCACAAGCTGGCCTGCCAGCTGCCCCAGCTGTGGACCCCCCCACCCACCAACCAGCCTGTCTGTAGACCCCACCAGCCAACTGGTCTACCCACAGACCCCAGAAGTCAGCCCACATGCACCTCTGCAGTCACTACCTCACAAGCGCCTACAGACGACACTCCATAGCCCCCTGCAGACAAAACACAGATCTCAGCAGCTGGAGTGAATCTCAGCAGCCAGCTCAACTCTGCAGGATGGAAGAGTATCAAGGGCAGACTAGACTAAGTAAAAGAAGGAATCAGCAAACTCAGACAAGGGTCGTTTTAAGTTAACCAATCAGAGAAGAAAACAAACAGAAGAATTAAAAAGAGTGAAGAAAGCCAGCCTGTGGGACTTATTATTGGACACCCTCAAGCAGGAAATTCTCACATCCATATTTATAAAGCCCAAAGGGTACCAAACACATTGACCCTAAGAGGTCTGTACTGAGACACATTACACAGATGCTCCTCAGCTTACGATGGGCTTATGTCTCAGGAACTCTGTGGTAAGTTGGAAACATCGTAAGTCAAAACGGCAGGGTACTGGTCGTTTGCCCTCATGACTGAGTGCCTAGCTGGGAGCTGCAGCTTGTTGCCACTGCCCAGCATCAGGAGTGTGTATCCCACCACATATCGCTAGCCCAGGAAAAATCAAATTTCAAAATTTGAAGTATGGTTTCTACTAAATGCATAGCATATCGCTTTTGCACCATCTAAAGTTAAACATTATAAGTAAAGCCATTATAAGTCAGGGACTATCTGTGTGTAGAATGTCAAAAGTCAAAGACAAAGAGAATTTTGAAAACAGTAAGAAAAAGCCGACTCTTCACATACAGGTCAACCTCCACAAGACTGCCAGCAGACTTCCAGCAGAAACTGTGGGCTAGGAGAGAAAGTGGGATGACATTTCCAAAGTGCTGAAAGTAAAACGAAAAAAAAAAAAAAACTGTCCTTTAAAAATGAAGGCAAGATATAAAGGCTTTCCCAAACGAAACTGAGAGATTGTCACCACTAGACCTGCCTTGCAGTAAATCCTACAGACAGTTCTTCACATTCAAAGGACACTAAACAGCAGCACAAAAGCTCATGGAAGTATAAATCTCACTGGTCAATATAAATAAATACAGAAATACAGAATAACACAATACTGTAATTGTGGTGCTTAATCTTTTTTTTTTTTTTTTTTTTTGAGATGGAATGTTGCTCTGTCACCCAGGCTGGAGTGCAGTGGCACAATCTCCGCTCACTCCAACCTCTGCCTCCCAGGTTCAAGAGATTCTTCTGCCTCAGCCTCCCAAGTAGCTGGGACTACAGGCGTGTGCCACCACGCCCAGCTAATTTTTGTATTTTTAGTAGAGGTAGGGTTTCACCATATTGGCCAGGCTGGTCTCTAACTCCTGACCTCATGATTCGCCTGCCTCAGCCTCCCAAAGTGCTGGGATTACAGGCATGAGCCACCACACCCAGCCTGCTTAATCATTTTTAATCCAAATCTAAAAGATAACAGACAAAAGTCTAAAGAATAGCTATAACCATAAACATTTATTAATGAATGCACAATGTAAACTAAATTCCGACATCAATAGCATAAAGTGGAGGAGGGGAGCAGTAGAAGTGTACAGCATTTGTATGTCATTGAAGTTGTTATCAGCTTAAACCAGACTATTGTAAATATAAAAAATGTTATGCAAACCTCATGATAACCACAAGAAAAAAACCTATGGTAGATATAATAAAGATAAATATAGTATACCATGAACAAAAAAAATCATCAAATCACCAAGACACAACAAGAGAGGAAGAAAGAATCAAAAGAACTACAAAACAGAAAACAATTTTTAAAATGGTCATAGTAAGTACTTAGCTATAATTACTTTACTATAAATGGATTAAAATCACTAATCAGAAGATGTAGTCTGAATACATGAATATAAAAAACAAGATCCAACTATATGCCACCTACAGGAGATTCATTGTAGATGTAAGGACATACAGAAGCTGAAAGTGAAGCGATGGAAAAAAGATATTCCATGTAAATGGTAAGCAAAAGAAAGCAGGGGGAGCTATATTTATATCACACAAAATGGACATTAAGTCAAAAACTGTCATAAGGGACAGAGAAGGTCATTACATAATGATAAAAGGGTCAATTCAACAAGAAGATATAGCAATTATAAATGTATATATACCCAACATCATAGCAGCGAAAGTTATAAAGTAAACATGTACAAATCTTTTTTTTTTTTTTTTTTTTTTTTGAGACAAAGAGTCTCGATCTTGTTCCCCAGGCTGGAGTGCAATGGTGCGATCTCAGCTCACTGCAACCTCCACCTCCTGGGTTCAGGCGAGTCTCCTGCCTCAGCCTCCCAAGTAGCTGGGATTACAAGCACGTGCCACCACACCTGGCTAATTTTTGTATTTTTAGTAGAGATGGGGTTTCACCATGTTGGCCAGGCTGGTCTTAAGAGAGAAACAGACAACAATACAATAATAGCATAATTCAATACTATCAATAATAGATGGGTCACTCAGACAGAAAATCAATGAGGAAACAACAGACTTAACACTATAGACTGAGAAAAATAGAGCAAGACTCAAAATTAGACAAGTGGGATTATGTCAAACTGCAAGGCTTTTGTACCACAAAGGAAGCCATAACCAAGATGAAAAAGCAACCTAAAAAACGGGAGAAAATATTTGCAAACCGTATCTTTGATAATGGGGGTTAGTATCTAAAATATATAAGGAACTCCTATAGCTCAATAGCAAAATAAATAAATAAGTCAATTTAAAAAATAGGCAAATTATCTGAGTAGACATTTCTCCAAAGATGATATACAAATGACCAACAGGTATATGAAAGAGTGCCCGCCATCACCAGTAATCAGGGAAATGCAAAGCCACAGTGAGATGCCACCTCACACCTGTTAAGACGGCTATCACAAAAAAAAAAAAAGTTGTGTTGGCAAGGATGTAGAAAAGAGAGAGCCCTGTTACCATAGGCAGGAAGGCAAATTGGTATAGCCTCTATGGAAAACAGTATGGAAGTTCCGCAAAAAGTTAAAAATAGAAATACCACAGGATCCAGTTATCCCACTTGTGGATATTAAGGATTTGAAATCAGGGTCTTGAAGAGATATGTGTACTCCCATGTTCACTATAGCATTATTCACGACGGCAGAGACATGGAAACAACCTCAGCGTCCACTGATGGATGAGTGGAGAAAGAAGAGGTGATATACACACACATGCGCAGCAGGGAATGTTATTCATCCTTACAAAGAAAGGAAATCCCATCATTTGGGACAACATGGATGAACCTGAAGGATATTATGCTAAGTGCAATAAGCCAGAAATGAAGCAGAAAGTGGAATGGTGGTTACCAGATGCTGAAAGGAGAAGGAAATGCAGAGACATTGGCCAAAGCATGCAAAGTTTCAGTTATGTGGAATGAATAAGTTCTAGAGATCTGATGTACAGCATGGTGACTAGAGTTAATGTATTGTATAGGTGAGATTTGCTAAGATAGTAAGTAGACCCTAAGTGTTCTCCACATACACACAAAAGTTAACTATATAAGGTGATGGATAAGTAAATTAGATTGTGGTAACCCTTGCACAATGTATACATTTATCAAACATCATGTTGTATACCTTAAATGTATACAATATTTATTTGTCAATGATACTTCAGTAAGCAGAAAAAAATCTATGAATGAAACAGTCCAACTCATAGAAGCAGAAAGTAACATGGTGGTTGCCAGGGACTGGGGGGTGGGGAAACAGGGAGGGGTTGGTCAAAGGGCACGAAGTTTCAGTTATGTGTGGCGGATAAGACCTAGAGATCTACTGTACACTCTAGTGCCCGTCATTATCAATATCGTTCAGTATTGCATATTGTTCTGTATTACATTATCAATATTTACTGTCTACTTAAATGTTCACTAAAAGTATAGCTCTATATTAAGTGTCCTTGTCACAAAAAAAAAATTTTTTTTTTGAGGTGGAGTCTTGCACTGTTGCCCAGGCTGGAGTGCAGTGGCGCAATCTCGGCTCGCTGCAAGCTCTGCCTCCTGGGTTCACGCCATTCTCTTGCCTCAGCCTCCTGAGTAGCTGGGACTACAGGCGCCCGCCACCACGCCCGGCTAATTTTTTCTACTTTTAGTAGAGATGGGGTTTCATTGTGTTAGCCAAGATGGTCTCGATCTCCTGACCTCGTGATCCGCCCACCTCGGTCTCCTAAAGTGCTTGGATTACATGCGTGAGCCACTGCACTCGGCCTTGTCACAAAAAATATTTAACATGATACAATAAATAAAGAAGGGAGGACACTCTTGGAGACAGTGGAAATGCTGACAGCGTAGATCGTGGTTATGGTTTGATGAAGGCATGCCTAGCTCCAAACTCATCAAGTTGTATACATTAAATATGGACAGCTTTCACATGTCAGTCAGGCCTCAATCAAATGGTAGAATACTAATAGTAATAATAAGCTGACATCTGGCATATACATCAGTACTATGCACAGGGTTAATGGGAGTCTGCTCCAGAGAGTGGGATTTGAGATTTAGCTGAGCCTGCACAGCCAGTCCAGCCCCTGGACTAGAGAAATTTCCCTGCTGGCCCCATGCAGCTGGCTGTGTGATGGTTCCCACCATTGTCATCCAAACCAAGTCTGTCTGCGCTGAGTTGTGTGCTGGGTGACATGCCTCCCAAACCTGTGGGAGGGGCTGCTGAGTCTAGATCTGTGGGTTAGAAATTGCTGACACATCATCACATGGTCCACCTGGCACGTGTGTGACCACAGTGTGACAAGGCAGCCAAATCTGAGGCCAACAGTTATTTGTCAGCATGTGAGTGCCCAGGCCAGGACCTAGGTCCTAACAGATGTCCAGTGGACAGTGGTTCCTGTTCCCTCCCTCTGCCTGGTGGGGACACGACACTCACAGGGGAGGACTCAAGGCTGTCCCTCGAAGGCACCAGCATGCGCCCTACAGTTCTGCTTCAAGGAGTCCTGAATGCTGGGTAGAAAATGGCATTGCTGGGGTGGGGCCACCTTCAGGGAGGGCCTCCACCCTCCAGGGGTAGGTCTTTGCATCTGTGACCGGGAAATCAGTGGCTAGGAGGCCAACTGCGCTGGGGAATAGATAGACCTGGAAGACAAGTTCAGAGACAAGCTGGAGACAAGTCCCAGAAGGCGAGTTCAGTGCTGGTGTTGGAGAAGAAAGCATCACAGGACAATGGCAGGGACAACCCGTAGCTTGGCCCAGGTTAAAAACCATCAGGCTTCACGATCAGCTCACGGACAGCAAGCGAAGTGGCCGTTCACTCTGTGCACCAGGCAATTCATGGCCTGTCACTTGGTTCTCTCTGTTCTCAGAAGCAGGGGCACCTTTTTCCACATTTAAGACGGAGAGACACAGAAAAATCAAAGCAAAGACACAGAGCCCGGAAAATGCCAGGACAAAGACCAGCACGTGCTCAGCATGAAGCATGGGCGGGTCGGGCCTGAGCCGACAGGGAGACCTGGGCATGCATTTCCCTAGAATGACAACTCTGCCCACACGAAGACTCCCCCTATTAAAACCGTCCAGTGCAAAAGGCAGAGGTACACAGCAAAACCCGTCATTGCACTACTGTTCACAGTAACACAATTTGGAAGCAACCTAAATGAGCACTGAAGGGACCCACTGAACAAAATGTGGGATCCATACGTAGGTGCAATTACAGGCAGCCATGAATGGTGTTATATTCGAAGGTTTACTGATAAGAAAACATGTTTCTAAGGTGTTGTTAAATGGAAAAGAAATGTTTTCAAAGCTGTGCATGAACTATGATACCATCTGGACCAAAGGAAATAAAAGGTAGACATGTGTGTCTACACATAGAGAAGAGAGTGGCAGCTAATATTACAAAATATGAATGGTGTTTGCGTCTGAGTGCTGCCATAATGGGTTGTTCTATCTTCTCTTTTTTGTGTGTATTTTCCAAATTGTATGCTGAAAACAGGTATCAATTTTATGTTCCATTCCATCCTTCAAATCCCATGGAATGGAATCCTAGTTAGAGCTTACAAATCTTTTGCATTAAACCACTCCCTGGGTGAACTGAGGCAGCCCAAACAGGTACAATTTATCGCCACTTTATGGCTGGGGAAGGCAGGGTGCAGGCTGAGACTATGCCCTGTCCAGAGCAGACCGGCGCTCCATGCCTCTCCAGGGCTGGCTCTCCACTGGTGCGCCCAAGTGCAGATGGGCGGGAAGCTGAGAAGGTTGCAGAATCCACGGTAGGAAGAGCTCCTCTGGCCCTGCCTCCCGTGCACTCTCGCCTCTGCCCTCCCCAGGCAGGGCTCGAGGTGCCCGACTCGAGGGATCCACAGCTCTAGGTGCCCGTCTGGCTTCCTGTCCGGCTCCAGGGTTCAGCTTGTGTCTAGTCATGTGGCTATTGCGCCGGAGGTCGCCAGGTGCTGCAGCGGAGCTTCCAGGGGACTCCTGCGGATGAAGGCTGCTTCCAGCAGGTTCTGGGCACATCCTCCTCTGCTCCTACTCCTGGCTCTCCTATCTCAGTCCACTAAGGCTTACATCCCTGGGATTCATCCACGGGCCATGCTGGGTCTCTGGGCAGTGGCTCCAGGCGAGGATGGGCCAGCCTGGTTAGAGAGCAGGGCCTGGGAATCTGATGCTGGCCCGAGCTGATTGGGGCCCAGGGACCCGCCTGGAGAGGAATGTCTGGGATGAGAAAGGTGCCCGGCAGACGCATAGGAGGGCTCTGGCCCAGAACTTGGGACCCAGGCGCTTCACCGAGGGCCTTCCCCTCTGGCTAGGATTGGAAGCCCTCTAGGGGAATTGCAGGGAACCACCTCTCTAGCCTGACCCAGGCCCAGAAGAGGCAGCAAACTCTCAGGGCTTTGGGGAACCAGCAGAGCCCAGGCTGTTGGCTGGGATCTGGTCAGTCTTGGCATGCAGTGCTGAGGACTAGTGCCCATCCATCACCTTTTGCCCTGACAGAGTCCTCCAGCCCCCTGCCTGTCCTCTCCCTCCCATGCTGCCCTTACCTGCTAACCATGATGGGTCTGGCTGACCATATCTCATTCCCAGGAGAAAAGTCTCCAGTGGGAGAGAGTTCAGACTCCTCAACCCCACACTAAGGATGCTCCATGATCCCCAGCCAAGTTTTCCAAACTCATCCACTACACTCCAGCTATACGTTCATAGTAGCTTAAGCCTCTCCACAATCGGCCTGTCCGTCTGTCTCTCCCACCCTGACTTCTGAAGGGCAGAGCCCAGGTCTTATTCATCTTCATATTCTGCTATGCCACCCTGGTCCCCCCCGCCCAGCACATGACCTTCAATGTACCCAGGAGGCATTCACTGAAGACTTGTTCTATGGAAAGAATAAAGTCGTGGCCAACTACAGATTCTACTCCGAACCCTGCAAAATTGCAGTGCTGTTTGCTACAAATAAATTTGCAGGCTAGTGAAATGTTCTCAGAGGATCTTAGACCATCTAATTCTTCAAGGTTCTTTTTTAATCTCCTTCAATTCTTGAAAAGACTCTGACCCTTTGACCATATGCTGTGCACGGAATCTGCTCTGAATCCATGCAAAGGATTCCCCATCCTGCCCAATCTCCCAAGGCACAAAATAAAACCAGCTTCTGAAAATATAAACCCAGAGGAGGTGATCCCTCACTCAAATTTCCTGGGAGGAAGGGCACCTTCCGTGACCATAAACTGTTGGTGAGCCATCTCACCTATTGTGTGGTGCTCTCCAAAACAGACACCTGTTGCCATAGCAACCCTCACATCTGTTGCTACCTTACAAGAGAACACCTTTTAAAAGAAATCCACTTAGCAACATGGTACATTAACTTCTGCACCTTCTTACGGACTCTCAGAAATCTAGGCCTGAGTGGCCGGGCGCGGTGGCTCAAGCCTGTAATCCCAGCACTTTGGGAGGCCGAGACGGGCGGATCACGAGGTCAGGAGATCGAGACCATCCTGGCGAACACGGTGAAACCCCGTCTCTACTAAAAATACAAAAACTAGCCGGGCGAGGTGGCGGGCGCCTGTAGTCCCAGCTACTCGGGAGGCTGAGGCAGGAGAATGGCGTAAACCTGGGAGACGGAGCTTGCAGTGAGCTGAGATCCGGCCACTGCACTCCAGTCCGGGCGACAGAGCGAGACTCCGCCTCAAAAAAAAAAAAAAAAAAAAAGAAATCTAGGCCTGAGTACCCTGGGGAGAATGGTGCCTCTGCGAACAATCTAGAAGACACTGCTTCAGCCAACAGTGGTCCCTTCCTCCACCTGCCCCCACCTGTCTCTGGGTATGAGTCAAGGGCTGGCACTGCACATGGGGCAGTTACATCAGCCAATTGTTATAAAAATAACAGCTACGGTTCAGGGTGTTTTGCTCACAGAATTTCACTTAGTCCTCGGGACAGTCTGTGCAGCAAGCACTGTCCCTGCGTCAGTGATGAGGGACCCAGTCCCAAAGCTCTAGCTGCCTCCAGTGCGGCCTTCTGCCTATCATGAGGGCACAGCCACACCTGGCTCAGGGCAGGCCCTCCATGTGCTGTGGATCTGCTTGTGTTCCCAACAACCCAGGAAAGAAAGATGTTTCTTTTTCATTATCCCTGTTTATAGAGGAGAAAGCAGTCTTGTAAGAGTGACGTATCTCCCCGAGATGCCTCCAGAAGTCAGCAGAGGCGCAGAGGCTCACACTCCCAGCTCACATTTCGCCAGTGGCTTCCAGGCTGCCTCCCATAAGCCTGAGAAGAGGGTGCCTGGGGACCTCCCCGTGTGGCTTAGGAATACATTCCAACCTCGCAGAGCAGCCCTGTGACCAGGCTGCCAACTCTTCTGGAATTCTCCATGGAAATATTTCTGCGTATTGCAGGGGATGAAGACCAGGGAAGCAGGTAGCAGATGTACACGTGAAGGAATCACCTGCTGGATTTGGTGAAAATGCAGATTTGACTTGTGGGTCTGGGTGGGGCCTGAGCATCTGCATTCTAACCAGCTGCCAGGTGATGCTGCTGCTCTGCACCTCCGCCGCACCTTGAAGAAAAGGGACATGGTGCCTCTGTACAGAGGAACAGGTACATCAGGTACAAAGATGTAGTGTCCCCAGGACAACCCAGGACTGTTGTGGGCTGTGTGTTAAGACCTGGCATTGCTAGGGAAGCTCAGAGAGGGGAAAGGCAGGCTGCTGGCCCCAACCTTCTGTGGACTGACTTCTGCACCTGCAGCCCTCTTGGCCTCTGGGCTCACTGTTGGTAGTGGATGTGTCTTCTCCATTTCTGATTGCCCAGTGCTTGGCCTGGTGCCTGGAATATGCTAGATGCCCAATAGTATGGATTGAATAACAGTGGAAAGGGAGGGAGGGAGGAAGTAGATGGATAGGTTTGATGGAAAAATAAACACTCACATCAAGGAAGATGAGGAGGTGTGATCTATGTTGGTAACATTATATAAGGCTTGCACTTGTCTATGATGGACACGAAATGGATACTCTATGCCAAATGATTAATTGACAGAAAGAACTGCGGCTCACTCATGTGGCTTTATGCATTTCTGTAGTTCCACAGGGTTGAGACCCCTACCTTGCCTATGGCAGTCTTCTAGAACCAGAGAAACCTCTGGATATTTGAAGGACATAAGGGTCTGTGTTGGTTAATTTTATATGTCAGCCTGGCTGAGTTACCATTCCCAGATATTTGGCCAAATATTATTCTGGATGTTTCTGTGAGGGTGCCTTTGACTGAGATTGATATTTAAATCAGTGGACTTTGAGTAAAGCAGGCGACCCTCCATCGTGTGTGTGGGTCTCACCCAATCAGGTTAAGGCCTGAAGAGGCTAAAGAGTAACCTTCCCCAGCAAGAAGGCATCCTGCCAGGCCTCTGGGTTTCAGCCGCAGCCCCAGACTTTCCCAATTCACATCCTGCTGGCCAGCCTGCAGATTTTGGACTTGACAGCCTCCATAATCACGTAAGCCAAATCCTTAAAATAAATCTCTGTCTATACACACACAGGTTGCTGGTTCTGTTCTCTGGAGAACCCTGGCTAATACAGGGCAAGAAGGTGCAGCAGACAATACACTGCTCATCTCACAGGGCACTAACGTGTAACAGATGGCCTTTGACAGACACTGGAGAGTCACAGTAAATCTCTAACTCAGGGGTAGAGGCCGCTGTGCCTTCCAACGGTGGCTGTCACAATCCAGTGTCAACAGAGGTGCTATCAACAGGGCGCCCCCCAGGAACCCTTCCCGGGATCCCAATTCAGAAAGTCCTCAGGATCATACTTCACCCTGCACACCCAGCCCCAGGTGAGTCCAGCATCCGGGACCCTCGGATCACACTTTGAGGGTGAAAAGGGTAGAGAAGGAGAGAGGTCAAAAGGGAGACAGAGGAGGGTGGTGGGGAGGGAGAAAGGAAAGAAGGGAAGGAGAAGGGCAGAACGGAAGGAAGAGCTTTGTTCCTAGTGCAGTTTCCCACTCACCACTCCCCCTGGAGCACCCACCAATCTGGGCCAGTGCAGCAGCCAATCCCCGAGGGCACGGCTATGATGCCAGCTCCTCTCCCACGTGGGTGCCACCTCCCATCAAGCTCCCATCACCCCTTCCCAGCACAGCAGCCAGGCCACAGCCACAAACCCAAACCCCACTCCTCTGACCACCACACCCCACCCATTGCCAGCCGGGAAACTAGCCCCAGTGCTCACCGAGGAGCACCCTTGCTTTTCAGTTGCCATACCTCCTCTCTGTTCAATTCATGCTGGATGGAGGGTACCGCAACAGACAGAATGGCATGGCCCTGCCACGTACCTGCCATACCCACCGCGCCCTTCCCGAGATGCTGCACACCCCCTGTGTCCCCTCTGCAGTGTGTGGGCAGCTGCAACTCCACTCTGTCCTCCTCATGGTGCTCCTGGCAGCCTGCAGGCCCCCAGCAAATGAGCCACCAGGCTGGTGAGCCCTTGATCATCTGCCAAAAACACAGCACTCATCCCTTTTCTAGCAGAGCAGGATGACTTCACCACCCTATGGTCACCAAGCACAGGGCATTCCCGACCCTGCAATGGGAGCCAAACATGAAAGCCCCGGAAAAATCGAGTTAGGAGAGAGGAAGAGGAGGGAAGGGCACTGAAGACCATGTCCCATGTGAGAAACTATCTTCTGAACGAGGCAGGAACCAACTGGAAGACTCAGGCGACTCCCCTAGATTCATTGGAACTCAGAATCCTGCACTTTGTAACCTCCATTCCTGATTGAAAAAGTGGTGATATTTATAAAAGTATCCTCACAGAAGGTTGCCCTTTGGTTTGTTTAATAATTACTGTTTAGAGAAAGTCATGACCTCACCAAAAAAACAAAAACAAAACCCCAGATGCTGCATTTGAATAGTTCCTGGGGAAATTTAAGTCATGGAGGAAAGAAAAATCACGGGAAAAGAATCAACTGTATTATTTTAAAAAAAAAAAAAAATGGCCTAAATTAGAACAGATTTCAGGAATGGCTTCCTCAGATAAATTTCTGACAAATGAAAACACAACATGGGCTCACCCTCCTGGGAGAGGTGGAGGTGGAGGCTCTGCTGTTGTGGTTGACAGCATTTAGTTTATTTTGCTTTCACAAAGTAGGAGCTCATTCACTCTTGATTCAATCCATCAGGAACACGAAAGCAGATTGTGTGCAGGGAGAGATCTACAAGACAGAGATTCCAGAACTTCAGCTGCCTCCCTCCCAGTGGAGTCCACTGCTTTGAAGCTCTCCTTAAAGCACACATCTCTGTCCACCAAGGACCACACAGTAACCATAATGGGGTTGAGTCCCCTTCCACCAAACACCCTAAAACATGGTGGCCTCTAGGCCCCCTTAGGCCCCTGGAAAACCCCTTCTGCGATGACTTGGCACCTGGGGACCCCAGGGCCTGGGAACCTTGGGTCAGGCACAGAGGCCAACTGGCCCTGCAGCCGGCGCTGACCATTCAGGGCTGGCTTAGCGAGCAAGCGCAGGGCCTGCATTCACAGGCACAAAACCCCGCTGGCGACATTGGGCACACAGCCCTTCCTGTCGCCAGACAAGACTTCCTCGACATTGCTCCCATACTAAGAAGCACAGCATTTCATTCAACAAATCAAGTGTGGATTCGGTAGCTGTAGTTTCTATAGAGATGCGAGGTTTTCTGCAGGGGAAGGAGCCCTGGCAGCTTGACCCCAAGTCCTTCACACAGCCCACAAAGTAGCCAGATGCCCCGAAAGAAATGACAGCAGCTGGACAGGAAATGCCAGCCAAGGCAGCAGCCCTGCTTTTCCCCATCTGCATCGACCCCTCCTTTGTTTTGCCATCTTTTTACCCCATTTTTTAATGTATGCCATGTTCATATATTGTGGTATCTTTATAAGCCATCAGAAACCTTTTCTTGAATGAGGAGAGAGGCGATGAAATACAAGAAATGGAGTGACCTGAAAGGAAATAAGCGGTGGCTGCAGACTGACAAAGGTGGGAACTCCAGGTTTGCGGTGATGCTCCTGCATGCCTCCTACCTGGGGCCTCTGGGTTCTAGGCAGAAGCAACAGCGTCATGGACTTTAGAGAATTTCTAGCTTTGATGCCTGAAGTGCTTCTAAAGAGGTGTTCCTTTTTTTGAGACGGAGTTTTGCTCTTGTTGCCCAGGCTACTAAGCAAATAACCAACATCAGAATTCCCTAGGGTGCCAAAAACACACCCACAAAACTAAAATCCACATCCCCAGGCCCCCACTGACTCCGTCTCAGAGGGGTAGGACCCCGAATCTGCACTTTCCCCAGGTAACTTGAGCTCAATGCACCATGAGCACCGCTGCCCTAAAAGGCAAGTGCCCAGCCTCTGCCATCTGCCAGCAGCTGCCCCACGCCGACAGACTCTCCTCCCCACATCGAGGCCCCCCACAGATTGCGCATATGGCCTCCCTCACCTCTCCCAACAGCACCTGCATAACCTGGAAGCCCAGCTGCATGGTGCCCTCCTTCCTGACCCCTTGTGGATGGCCCTCCTCCTCCCGTTTCCCCTCCCTGCTCCGGGCCCCCAGGGTCTTGCAGAAGTCCCACCCCAGCACAGGGACACTGTGGGGTCCCCAAGTGGCTCCAGGGTCAGTCACCTCCACTAGTCTGCAAGCTCCGTCAACAGCCTCATCCTGGTCTTCACTGAGCTGCAGACTAGGCCGGGTGCATAGTGAGTAAACGTTTGTTGAACAAACAGATGGGTCCTTATTACTTGCCTCCAGGAACTCACTCACCCTGTGCTGCTCCCCAACCCCAACACACAGCCTGTGACAAAACAAGGCCTCTTGGACCCCTGGCTAGACTGCAGTTTGGGAGCTGTCTGCCTCTGGCTTGGCATTTCCATGTCTTTAAGCCTGGCTCCTACAGCAGCCTCTCTCTCTGTAATCAAAACAGGACTCATGCTGTGAGCCTCAGCTTAAATGCCACCTCCTCTAGGAAGCCTCCTTTGATTTCCTCTTGTTCATTCCACAAACATTTCCTGAGTGTCTGCACTCAAGGACTGCTGGGAAGCGCCTTGCTGCTTCTCTCCTCTGACCTTTGTGGATGGCTCTTATTTTACTCCTGTGTCTTTGGAATTACATATCACACACATGCAACACATATGCACACAAAATACATGCACACACATACGTTCGCACACACCCTCCAACAGATGAGTGAGGACTGAGTCTTGCTCATTAGTCCAGAGATTGACAGGGAAAAGCTTCCCAGAAAGGTTTGTTGAATGAAGAAAGCATAGAAGGAAACCAGGCTCACAGCAGGGGAACCTGGGTACATCCAAGGATGGGAAGCTAACAGCCTAAGCACAGTGGCTCCTCTTGACCGTACCCTTACTAGTGACAAAAATCAAAATCCTCAGTTGTAAATGTCACAGCTGGGAAGCACAGCCAGGTGCATCTGACTTGGGAGCCCACGCCCTCCCCGCAACCTCCCCAGCCCCAGCCCACCTGCAAATGGAGCAGCAGGGTCTGGAGCTGGCCTCCCCAGGGCTCTATGCTAACCACAGCGAGCCTCTGCGTGCGGGTCATGCCAGCTGCCTGGGACCCACAGGGGCATCCAGGGCCACTGAGGGAGCAAAGGGAGAGGAACAGCTTCAGCACAGTGCTGGAAGTCAGCACGCCTAGATTCCAATGTTGGGTTGGGCATGTTATTTCACTTCTCTGCGCCTCAGTTTCCTCACTGGCAAAATGGAAAGAACAGGAAGAATAATGTCTACCTTATGAGTGTGTGGTGCCATTTCAATGAGGTGATACTTGTGCCAACTCCGCAAAGCCAGAGGCAGAGAGCCTGCACCGAACGCTGGGGTGATGATTATATCAGCCACCACTATCAAGCACCACCGTTCCAGCCCCTCTCTTATCCTTTTCTTATTTAATCGCCACCACTAGCCTCTAAGGAAGTACTCGTATCCCCATGTGTGGTGGAGAAATCAGAGGTGGTTTGACTTGCCCAGGGCCACCCAGGTAATGAGAGGTTTGGACCAAGGATCCCGGCCTCCACAGTCGTCACATGGCTGTCTGCCTTTTGCAGGTCAAAATTCCCCAGCCAGAGCCAGGTCCCCAACAGAAGCTGTGTGTCCTGCGTGCAGCGGGAGGCCAGGCCTGCCTGGTGCTCACATTCCACAGGTGACCTGTCTGAGAAGAACCACCACCCGCTGGGCCTGTGGGAGTGAAGGGCTGTGCAAGGTGGTGGGGGAAGGGTGAGCCGGACAGAAAAGCCCCAGGTAATGTAAATGGAAACTCTAACCGACAGCCCTGCACCTGGTGTTTTTGCATTTCCCAAGCCAGCTGAAGGGATTGTGTGTGCAGCTTTGAGCTCACTCCTAGGCCGAGGTCAGGTGTGGCCTGGAGGAAGCAAGCGGAGGCCTAGGTCGCAAGACAGCTGGTCTGTGCCTCAAAGCCACTTCACGTCCCAGCCTGGGAATTCTGTGATGGTGCTTGTTTCAACCCTGTCCCTTGGGTGACCTGGAAAACACCTGGGTGTCACCCCGACCTCAGCTCTAAGCCAGTCATTCCCAGCCGAAGCAGGAGAACTCTCTCAGCTCCAGGGAGGAAGGAGTGACGCCTGCTCACCCCACAGACACGTGAGGGAGTAAGGAGGCCCAAGGCCACTTGTCCAGCTGCAAACTGCAAAGGTCACCTCCGCACACTCTCTTCCCTGAAGCCCCTTCACATCGCTGGGGACCGGAGCATGTGGTTCTAATGACAAATATGCGTGTAGTCTACCCCAAAAATACAGCAATCACCAGGAAAGCGAGGCTCCGGGAGCTGAAAGAATTTGCCCAAAGTCACACACAACTGGCAGAACCGGGACTCAGCCAGGTCTGAACCCAAGGCTCTGGCACTTGCGCTGAGCCTAGCTGTACAGGAACTGCAGCTGCCGCAGTTTAGGGAAACCAGCCTGAACATGTGACCCGGCATCAGCCACCGGCTAGGGCCAGCAGCCAGAGCCAACGCTAGGCCCTGGGGAAACCCCAGACACACAGGAGGCAGGGTCCCTGGCCTTGAATTATAATAAGCAGGTGAGCTGGGCAAACTGTGTGCAGCTGACTGGAGCCAGCCCCAGCCGTGTGCAGACGGACAGGCACATGCTGAGTGTCAGGGACACAGAAGCGAGAGGGGGCATGCAGCCAGCCGGTGCCAGTCTGAGAATGCTGATGTCCACCCCAGGTTCTGAAGAGGACCTGTGTCCAAGGAGGAAAGCGGGCAGCCGGTCTTGCCCACAGCTAAGACAAGGCTACGGGTAGGGACATCGGCCTGGAGGCCTCCCAGCCCCCATCAGGCAAAGAGCACCTTTCACAGACACAAATGCATGACCATGCGGGGCAGAAAGAAGGCCTGTGACTCACAGGCTTCTGCGTCCCTGTGGACACAGGGTGCGGGGAGGCGTTTGGAGGTGGCTTCCCCCACCAGCGGGCTGGTCTATGGCGCCCTGAACTGCATCCACTCCCCACAGTAGTCTGAGCCCCTCACCGCCACCAGAAAAGGTATAGCAAGCAGTGTGATGGGTTGACTCATCCTTCTACCACTTCCCCAAAATAGATGCCCGCCCGAGGGCTGTTCCAATGCAGGAGGCTGCTGGATGGAGCTGGCCTTGATCCATGCACCCTCCTATCTGTTAGAACCCTTTCTCAGAGGTGCCTCTGGGAACCAGATCATGTCACTGACAACTCTTCCCAGTAACAGAAAGCTCAGGAGCTAAAAAGGCAAATATAGGCCAGATGTTGGCCAAGGGGCTTAGTGGCTGATAAGAAATGATCTCTGATTCAACTCCCAGCTGAGCTTGGCCAGACGGTCATCTGAGTCTCTTCCAACCTGTCCCCCGGATTGTGTGTTCCACAGGCTCCAGTCTCTTGGGGTCTGAGGGGTGCCCTCGCCCTGAGTGTCGGGTCCTTGCGGTCCAGGTTCCAGTCTCCTATGGATCCTGAGTCCAAATCAGGGTTCCCAAAAAGGGAGGCGCTTTGCTTGGAAAGCAGCCCTGAGCCTGCGCTGACAGCGCCTCCTCCGTTACCCGGCACACTGCCAGGAGCTGCACCCACAGAGGAAATGGGCCCGTGACATGAAAGCCCCAACAAAACCAACATCGGGTGGGTTATTTTTATCCTCCTAAAGATTTGTAGCCAAGACCCCGGCAGCTAAAGGCCATCTCGGGCTTTGAGCAGACTTCTCTGTAGCTCTCACTTCCGTGCTCCACGCCCTCCCTCCCCCAGCCCCCTACCCCCACCCCCGGGGACTGAGAAAGTGGATCAGGTCAAAGCAGAGCATTCCTCATTCTGCCATCTCCACGGGAAAACTAATTACTTGCCAAATATTCAGAATGGGTAATTGCTACCTGAATTAATAAGGGCAAACAGCCGGCAAGAAAACAGTGGTTTACTATTTCTGAGCGCTTACCTCTCTTAACCCAGAGTCCAGGCTCCGCAGGACTGGACCGGCGTGTGACATGAGGCAGAACTCCCGCTGGGGCTGCCGACAAGGGGGACACAGACGGTAAGGGCAGCTCCTGCACTGGGATCAGCTAAACACCGCTGTGGCGAAGTCACTATCTGTTTCCTATTGCACACATGTATACACACACATGCATGCACGGGCACACACAGGCATACACCACACAAGTACACACATGCATGAACACATGTGCACATATGCGCACATCACAAACAAGTGAGCACACACCAGCTACACCCTGCACATGTGCACACACATACCGCACATTCACACACATACGCGCACACTACACATGCATGCACACACACCATACATACTCATTGTGTACACACTCCATACACTCACACCACACCTGTGCATGCACACACATTCACATACCACAGAACCAAACCACAAACACAAAGCACACATGGGCACACACACAACACACTCATACCCTACACACACTTACACCCCAGGAACATCCAAGGGTTCCAAAGAGAATGCATCAAACCAGGATCCTCACCCAGGGTCTTCAGCACGTCACCTCAAGTTCCTCAGCTCTGACAAGGGGGCATTTAGAACAAACTAAGAGTGTTGTGGGCAGAGGAGGAAGAAACAGAGGGAAAGGAAAGTTGAGATGACACTGAAGAGGAGACAGACACCTAGGAAGGCTAGGAAGAGCCTGGCCACAGCCCCAGTCTCCACTCCTCCCGCTTCCCTGAGGCACAAAGACTTCAGATGCACCCCCAGAGAGGCCCTCAGACCCAGCCCAATCACTACCGTGCTGTGTGACCTCAGACAAATCACTTCACCTCTCTGAGCCTAGGCTTCTGCTGATGTAAAAATGAGATGATTCCGTGCAATCATCTAAACAGTTCGAATACAATGCCCTTCCAGAGGTTTCAGTTCAAGCTTGAGGTCATCCCAGTCACCCCCAGCCTTTCAGCCCCTCCCTCATCCCTACCGAAGCACTTACCTTATTTGAATGAATGCTGACGACTCCACTGCCACAGGACTTCCCCTTGAGCAGTCAGCCACAAGTCACTTCCTCCAGGGGTGGCCGTGACTTTCTGGAGCACCCCCAACCCCATGTCACAGGCAGCTTGGCCCAGAGAACTCCAGCTGGGAAACTCCCGCCCACTCCATGCAGGGAATCTGGCTATGCATCTGGGCGGGTGGCTTGTGGGGCATCTGCCTCTATGTGAAGCTGTGATGGAAAATTAAATGAGTTGACAATGTGCATACAATGTTTTATTTAACAATGTGTTGTAAGGAGTTCTCACATCTGTACAGAGAGCTACCTCGTTTTTTTAATGACCAAACAATAATTCTATTAAATGTCTGCATCATAATCTATTCTACTGAATCCCTTTTGAGGGACATGTATTTCCAGTCTTTGACCTTTACAAACGTTGCTGGGACATATATGCTTATATATGCTCATCAATAAAAAGTCACCTGTGTATAGATATCTCTATATATCTTTAAAGATTCCTATTTGCATAGAAGAACACTATACACCAAGTTATTAATCGTGGTTACTTCTGAGAGATGATTAGGGAAGAAAACTTCTTCAACGTTTTGTAAGCAAGTATTGCTTTATAATTTTTAAAAAGAAATGAGTAAGGGAGAAAAATAAAATGAAGTCAGTCTCGTTAAACCTCTTAGAAGTGGTTTTATGAGCTGGATTGGAGCAGGTAGAAGCAGGCCACATAAACACAGTGAGGAGAGCAAGGTCCCAGTGTCGGTCAGAGGGACCGAGAGCCACTCTCTGTCCTGGAGGTCCGCTCCCCCCAGACTCCTAATCCTGGCTCTCTGTACTGACCAGAGTGCCCTGGCTGGTGCCCCATCTTGAAGGACTCAGTTTCTCCTTGTATAAAATGGGAAGGATAGGAACACTGGCCAGCAGGGCTGCTGTGAGATCAAGTGAGCTAAAGCATGGGAATTGCGGATGAGCTGTGTCAGCATACCTGTCCTTCCCTGCTTCCTGGTACATGGCACAGAACACTCTTCTCTCCAAAGAGAAAAAAAAAATCAAATTAATTGCTCCTCTCCAGCCTCCCACGTCTTGAGGGGCGGGTAGCCGGGGAGGAAGCGGCGGCCATTTACACACCCAGCAGCCTTTCTCCCTGCTGAGGGCATTCCTGAGGACACCAGGGCTGGCAAACCTGTCTAGAAATCTCAAGATGGTTAACCATTGAGACCATCCCCTTGGTGATCAACAAAATGGCAATAAACCCATTAGCCAATATTATTTTCAAGAGAGACTCAACGAGCCCAACACAGAAACACAGCAACTCCAGGGTCCTACGAGCAGGAGGATTTTCAATCATGTCAATGGTGTTGATAAAGCAATTTGTCCTCTTGCATGGATGGGTCCTAGGTTTGGGCGAGGACTCCCGAGGACCCCAAGGGAGATCCGGAAGGGCCAGCGAGTACATCACGCAGCAAGCCTCACACATGTGCCCCACAGGGGTCCCCAAACCCAGACCATTCTGCACAGTCCTCACTACCCAGCAGGTCACTGAGTTCTTGTCCCAACTCACCTACCGCTGTGGGACTTGGCAAATCAACAAGTTTAGCCCAACACCCCAGTTTCCTCATCTGTAAAGAAACCTCTCCTTCCTTGTGGGTTGCTGGGAGGATCGATGAGATGGAGCAGACAGAGGCTCACGACAAGAGCTCAGGAAACACCTGTAATGGCTGCTGTTGTGAACACATGGTCACGGGTTCCAGAGGGTTGTTAGTGTGATCGGGTAGCACCTGTCAGTGAGATGATGCATATACCATGAAAAGCTGTGCTGATGTACATGCGCATGACTAAGGACTTTTGTACATTCGCCAGAGTCAGCCCTATGATCCTATCCAGAGGAATCCCTAAGACTGGGATGGAAGTCACCCAGAATCACTGTTGGTCACCAAATGATTCACAACTCTGTTTCCTCCTGCCCTTGACTGGCTCCCTCCTTCCCTCTCCCACCAGACCCTGAGCCAGGTCCTCACCTGCCCTCTTCCTGCCCCCAGAGTACACGTCTCTTGGATTCCCAGGTTACCCAGGGAACACCCTTTGGCCCTCTCTCAGGAAGCACTTTGAACATCTCGAGTTACCCGCTCTGGAAAACACCAAAGACAGTGCTTCCCATCCCACCCTTAAACCCAGGGACCTGTAGAAGTCCAAGTCCAGCCCACACAGTGCCTGGTGGACACAGCCACAGCCTGGAAGTCAAGCTTTGATCAGTGACTTCCTGGCCCACCAGGCCCCTGCACCCCAAATTCATTTCTCAGGCAGGTGAGATGGCTCCTCCAATGCAGGTGGCTGAGACAAATTATGCCAGGAATTTGCACATTTATCCTACTCAATAAAGAGTTGCATCTCCAAAGCTTTCCCCCCAGTTTATTATGGGTTAATGGGTTAAACATTTTAATTTTAGAAATAATTGCCAACAATTGAATAGCACACACTGGCTCCATGTCGCACAGTTCATGATCTCTCCATGCACCGGGACAGGAATATTTTTAGGCCCTGTTGAAGTTACCCACCCTGGCTGCAGATGAAATATTAATTAAAGGTTACAGTTTTCAGCCTTCGGAAAATGATTACTCAAGATAGCAATTATATTTCCCCCTTTTTGTATAATAAAACTGCACCTTGCTGTGCAGAGGAATTAATAATTCTAAACCCTGTTGTTATAGAGGCAGCATCAAAGCTGAAGGAGGAGGCACATGCCCAAGAGGGGAAAACAGGAACACGTTTAGACCCACAAAGAAAGTGACTGACTTCAAAAGAGCAGGATTCTGCATTCAGGGCTGGGATCATTTCTCAAGGTCATTAATTGCTCTAGCTGTCTAAGAGAGTGGCCCAATTACAAAGAATATAGAGACACAGAAATTAGAACAGAACATAGCTGCAGCTCAGACTCTAGGTCACTAGGAAGCTCAGCACGGCCCACAGCCTGGCATGTACCTGGAGCCCATCAGCCAACTCCTCCAGGTTCCTTCCAAGGGACTCAGACATCTGGGGCAGCCAGCCCGTTCAAGAACCAACAGTTTGTAGCTTACCAGGCAATTTCCACAGCGAGAAGGAAAAAGAAAGCTCCAGGCCTGGAAAATAGTAAAAAGAACAGCTGCCATTTATTGAGCACCAACTACGTACCAGGAAAACTCAGTGAGGCAAGAATTCCAGTCTTCATTTTATAGATAAAAGCACTAAAGTTCAGAAAGATAAAATGACTTGCCCAGGGTTATAGAGCAAATGGCAGAATTAGGACTCAAACCAACGGACCCACAATTGCATGAGGACTGGGCTGTGCCAGTCTCGTTTACTGTTGTATCCCACAGCCTATCTAGCACTGCACCTGGCGCAGAATAGGTGCTCAATAAATTTGACTTATTTAATGAACGAATAATTGAACTCCTGAATCGATCATCCATGCTTGGAAGGCGAAACTCTGCTACTCAGCAAAGGAGACTTAAAAAAAATTGTTGTGACTTTAAATGAGTCTCAGCATTCAGGGAAGTGGGGTAGGTGGGGGAAAGGGTGAGCATGCAGCTTCGCACAGATCACTCCAGCAGGCGTGCACCAGCACCACCCCCAATGCATGCTCGAATGTTCCCCTAGAGGCATTGTCAAATATTTTCCATAAGACAAAATAGGAAATTAGTACATGCAAAGAGTAGTATATGGTATGATACCATTATAGGTTATGTTGTTCTGTGACCATGTGATAATCAGGCATTTTTCACGAAGCTCCCTCGGGGAGCCCTTTGGTGACTGTGCCCTGACCCTGAGGGGAGGTCCCATGGTCCTTCCTGCCCTTTAAGCATGAGAATGGAGCAGATGAGAATGTCCTTACAACCTTTCTTTCCATGACAAGATTGCAGGTGACACAGAAGCAAATATGAGGGCAGCTGTGCCTGCCTCGGCTAGAGTGACAGGCCAGACCAGCAAGGGAGAATCTGCCGACAGACTGGAGGTGGGCAGAGCTGCTGAGGCAGGAACCACTGAGCTGCCCGGGGTCACCGACGTGGGGCTTGAGGGGTTCCTCCTTGGGAAGGGAAAAGGAAGAGCTCCCAAGGGCCATGGCAGTGAGGAAAAGGGCCTCAGGAGGCCAGCTTCAGCAAGGACAGGGACTCTCAGCGGGGTGGGAGGGGCAGATGCCTGGGTGGATAGATTCTTCAGGTCAGGTTTCTTCTGGAAATTGCAGTGCCACTGCGTACAAGTCAGCAGCTGGGGACATCCTCCATGCTCTGGAAGCTGGGAGGAGCAGGAGAGGATGTGGGGAGAGACCGTTAGGAGACCCCCCGCAGGGAGCTCACTAGCTTGTCAAGCGAAGGGTGCGCTGGCACCAGGACTTCCTGCAAGCAGGCAGGCAGCACACCAGGAGTGCGGCCACCACCCAGCACCCAGGCTGGTGAGACAGCGGCAGAGACGGCCAGCAGGAGGGAACTCACCTCTCTTGAGTGTCCAGCAAGGCCGGCACGGTGCTAGGTGTGGAAGCTGCCGCCCCTGTGCTGAGGAGGGTGCAGCCCATGGGGAGGGCAAACACAGAAACAAAGTTCCTAGAGCCTGAGCGCAGCCTGGGCCCCTCCGCCCGCCACCTCCTGCAGGGGTCGGTGTTTTCCCAGAGGGCTCCGCTGAAGTGTCCCTGAGGCACCTTCCAACCCTGCATCCTATGAGACTGCCTTATCAGCTCACCCTCTAGGATGAGGACATCCTGGCAGAGACACTGACAAGCCAAGGCCAAGGCCACTGAGGAAAGAGAGGGGCCAAAGGAGGCCAGACCTGGAGACGCGGGAGCCAGGGCACAGGGCCCCGGTGCTTACTTGTGACCACGGTGGACACACCCTTCAAGTGAACCACCTCAGCAGCACGGGTCCTGAGATCTCTGGGGAGACGGCAGGCAGCCCTCTGGCTTCCAGGGTCTACTCAGTTGCTAAGCTCAAGATTGCTGGAGCTCTGAAGGGGCTCTGTGCCACGCTGCGGGATCCTTCCATTGTTTTGAGCATAGCACTGAACCCTGGAAAAAGTTCCAGGCCTAGTTCTGGAACCTCCAGCACATCCCTAAATTCCTCAGAGCTTCAGTGTCTTCCACTGGTCTGCCAAGAGAAGGGGCCACGTCATCACCAAGGCGCCGTCCAGGTCTGATACTCCATGACTGTGATTCCATTTGGTTTCTTTAAATCCTGTTTTTACTTCTTGCTTTAGCACTAAAGCAAGCTCCAGGCACTAAACTCACGAGATGGGCCCCTCTCTTTTGCCCCAAGTCCTAACACTCCAGAAAAGGGATCTGGAGCAGTCTGTTCCCTCTGATACAAAATAAATCCACTGACACGCATCCTCCCTGGGTACCCAGGCCCAGAGCCCGGAACAGGAGGCTGCCTAGACGCATCACGGCCACCAGCCCCTTACTCCCTCCACTGCCCTTTAAGTCCTTCCCTGGGCTTAGCTGAGGAGGCAGCAGGGAAAAGAGGCACAATTGCAGGAAAGAGGAGGAGGGCGGGTAGACATAGCCAAACCCAGAAGGCTGTAGGGAGCTGGGACTCAGTACAGCAGCCTGGGAACTCCACTTTCAGCCTCAGCTAAAACCCCATGCCCAGAGTTCCTCAAGAAGCCCCTCAAGACACTCACAGGCCTCAAAATATGCTGGGTGCTGAAGACAATGGCCTGCAAGCTTCACATGAGAAACTGAGACCCTGTGTCCCCACTCTTCCAGCAAATTTAGGCCATTTTCTAGGAATGGTGAAGTCAAAGAAGCTGCTTTTTCCACATTTCTCAGAAACAGGCGCTGCCCCCAATCACAGATGCCAGCCGTGTACAGGGGCCCGTTCTGAAGGCAGGGCAGATGCACCAGCCCAGAAGCCAGAGAAACTACAGCCAGCACTGCCTCAGCTTAGGGAACACCCACCTGGGGCTTCCTGGGGTACAGCCATTGTAGGAAAGAGGGCCTTTCCTCAGCCAGCATCCCTGCCCCTTCCTCCACCAGCTTCCCTCTGTGGGACTGCTCCCAGGGAGACCTGGGGCCTCAACCAGCATGGGCAGGAACTCCCAGAGGACACGGCTTGAAGGACTCCTGAGGTGTGGACTGGAGGTATGGGCACCTTGCAGCACAGGGCCTAAGAGGAGAGAAGCAGCTCAGACCCCGGGTGGAAGGAGGCACCCCTTTCCTTCCAGGAGAGAAACCGAGTTGTTTGTCCCAGGCCCGGACAGGTGGGGCGAGGCTGCTCCAGTGGGAGGAGACCGGCATCCTACACACCCACACCCACCATCCATGAACATTACGGATCTCTCAGTAAGCCCCGGGCCCTGTGCTAGGGTCCCTGCGATCATGGTCACGAGCTCATAGACCAGATAAGCGCACATAAAGCTGTAATTAAACTACCCAGTGCGGAACAATGAGCATCCCAGGTCAGGATACAGACCCAGGGCCATGGCTTAAGCAGCAGAGGGCCTGGGGCATGAGCGGGGGTGCAGGGGAGGGAAAGGTTCAGAGAGAGAGTGTGACCCTGTGGGTCCCTCAGAGCCAGGTACTAGGACACTCCAGGTGGGAATGTGCCGCCCCAACCCCGGGCACCCCCAGGGAACCCGGCGCCTGGTGACACAGGCCGCCCTCTTTGAGGGCCTGGATTGAGGAAGTTGGGGTCAGAGCTCCAGACTGGAGTCCCTCTTGCTGAATTCCCCTTCCAGACATCACAGGCAAAGAGGAACCCTCATTCAGAGACCACCTGCACCAGCGCTTCCGGGCTGGGTCAGAAAAACAGGTTGTCCTCGCCGCCCGCGCCGGCGCCTGCAGCAGGTTCCTCTTCTGGGACCCAGCACGCAGCCAGAGCTCCAGGGAGGGGGGTGCAACCCGCGGGGGGGAACCTACGGGGCGGGGCCAGGCGACACCCCGCCCACAGTCGTAACTATGCCCCGCCCCAGCCAAAACCCGCCCACTGCCGCACCATGCCACGCCCTCTCCCGGCCCGCCTCGCAGGGTCATGTTCAAGGTCCTGCCCACCGCTCCTCCCACAGTCCGGCCTCAGGGAGTGCCTCCAGGTTCACCTTCCCAGCCTCATTCCCGACAATTTGCTACTCTCCATACTCACCGCCTCCCGTCTCCAGCATACCAGCCGACCTGTCAGTCGCCTCTTTTTAAGTCCCTGTCATTGCTTAAGACCTTTTATCATTGCTAGGCCTGGGTATAATCTTTCTCTCTTTTACAACCCCCGCCCCCACCCTGGCAATCAGTACACACATCCAATCCTGCCGGCTACTTTACCAGCTTCAGGCACACCCCTATGGTTTCCTCCCGGCGAGGCACTTTGAAGTCCTGAAGAAATACGTGTGAGGTGCTTTAAAAGGGCTCCTTGTGACTTTCACTTCGTATCAGGCCTTCCCCTGCAGAATTCCATGAACCTCGGAGGTCCAGGACTCCTTTGCAGCAGGGAGGTCCCGAACAGGATCCTCGGGCCCTGCCTCGGGATCAGCGTTCCTCTGGTGCTGACTGGAGAACTTTCCTTTATCTGCAGGACCCGCTGGGGGCTCCAGGACCTAGACTTCCCTCAGAGCTGCATCTCGAAGGGCAGCTCAGCTCGCACTCCGCGCACCTACTGTGCGACACCACCTCTAGGATGGACACCAGGAGAGTTCTGTGACTCTGCTGAGCCTGTGAACTCTGGGGTTAGTGAGACCCCGGGGTCAAAGCCTGGCTCTGTTGCACACCATGGTCGTGACCCTGAGAAAGTTGTCCAACTTCCCTGAGCCTCGGTTTCCTGAGCTGCAAAACGGGAACAGCAATCGTCTGTCTTGCAGCCTTGTTACAACGGCCAAAGGAAAGAACATGGCACGGAATGGGTCCTCAGAGGTTACGGAATACCCAGCTCCTCGTGCGGGTGAATTCACCAGCTCTGATCCAAATGACCAGAGCTCACACCTGGGCTCTGCCACATACTGGTTGCATAACCTCGAACAAGTTTCCTCATCTTTCTGTGCCTTGGTTTTCTCATCTGTAGAATGGGCGTAACATGGTACAGAGTTTCTACTTAGGAGGGATAAAAACGGTCTGGAAGTCGATAGTGGTGATGGCTGCACAACCCTATGAATATAATTCACATCACTGGGTTGTACACCTGAAACGGTGAAAATGATACATTTTATATTATATATTTTTCCACAATTTAAAAAAATTAATATGCCAAGAAGCAATGAATTGTACACTTTCAATGGGTGAATTGTATAGCACGTTAATTTGTCTCAATACAACTGTTTTTAGAAAATGTTAAGAATGGAGATAATAATAATGTTACCCACCTGCGAGGGTCATTAGAGGAGATTGAATGAGTTCACACAGTGCTCAGAAGAGTTTAAAACAGTGACCAGTGCAGGATAAACCCTCAACCAGTGTTGACTGGCATATTAAGTATACCTCATATGTTACTTTCTTTCATCTCTGAAACAACTCTACGGGTTAAAATGTATTTTTCTTCATTTTATGGGCAAGAAAATTGACAATCAGAAAAGTTACTTTTTTGTTTGTTTGTTTGAGACGGAGTCTCGAAGTCTCGCTCTGTTGCCCAGGCTGGAGTGCAGTGACGCCATCTCAGCTCACTGCAAGCTCCGCCTCCCAGGTTCACGCCATTCTCCCGCCTTGGCCTCCCAAGTAGCTGGGACTACAGGTGCCCGCCACCACACCCAGCTAATTTTGTTTTTGTATTTTTAGTAAAGACGGGGTTTCACGGTGTTAGCCAGGATGGTCTCGATCTCCTGACCTCGTGATCCACCCGCCTAAGTGCTGGGATTACAGGCGTGAGCCACCGCACCTGGCCAAGTTAAGTCACTTTTGTGTGGATGCTGCAGAGCCAGGATTCAAATCCCAATTATGTCTGATGCCACAGTTAGTCCAGGTCTTGGGGAAGGTGTTAAGAAGATGGTATGTAGCTGTCTCACCTGGCTGAGTAGCCACAAGCAACAAACCAAAGGGCACCCTGAGGGGAGAACATTGTGGCTCTCAGTGGCTGCCTCAGGAGAAACAGCAGCAGCTACACCTGCAGGTGGGGGGTGGGGAAACAGGCTGCAGTGGGAAAGCCAGTGGTGGAGATGGGGGGGGTGCAACTTCCCTGATCCATTTAGAACTGAAATGTCCCAGTCACTAGTGCCACCAGCTCCCACTGTGGTCAGACCACCTGACATGCAACAGGGGCTTGAAACCCCGTCACCTTCCTGAGGAAGCAGAAGCATGACAGGGTTTGCGGATCTGTGAAAGTCTGGTTTTCTGGGGGCCTTTTTCATTTTGTTTTAGGATCCTTTTTAAAATTTTATTATTATTCAACCCACTCAGAAATGCCTGAACTTTCTGCTTCCAAGTTGGCTGGAAATCACCTCACAGGGATGTTGCTAAGTGAAAATTAAAGTTCTTGACATTTGAGACGTCATCCTGCTCAGACACGAAAGAAAAGGTCACCAGTGTGAAGGGTAACCCGTGAGCGGTGAGTTCCCACAGCAACACCCAAGTAACACCGGATACCTCTGAGATCGCTGCCATCAAGCCACAGCCCCTGGAAGCTCCCAAGCAGGGGGCCTCCCCCTTGGCTGGAAGAGCAAGAGAAGATTCTGGGCTCCATGAGAGGGCTGGCAGCTGTAGAGGCTGCCTGGCCTGGGATGCTCCGTTCCCCCTCGGGATGTCCAGCTGGGCTGGACCAGCCTCTTCCAAAAGCGGAACTCACATTTGACCCCTGGGGGAGGCCACGGTAGATCTGGGGGAGCCAAAGAGGTCCCCAAGCCAGTCCAGGAGGCAGGACATGGGCCTGGAGCCAGGAGACAGAGCAGTGGATTCAAAGCGAAGGGGCTGGGTTGATTTGCTTTCTTCTCACAACAGCCATCTGAAGCCAGGACTGCTGTGATTCGTGGTAGGGGAGAAGCTAGAGCCATGCGGCGGCCGGCGGGACCAAAACAAAGGGTGACGGCCAGGCAGGAGCGCTGCCAGAGGTGGCCTGCGCCAGCCTCACAAGGGGGTCCAAGTCAAGTCACGCCTCAGGAGCCAGAACAGCTCATGTCACACCAAGACAAAGTATGAACTAGGTCAAGACAACTCACCTTCAAATCTGAAAACAGCCCCACGTTGGGGACAGGTTTGCAGCAAACCTAAAACCTGAAATTTGAGAGGTCAAACGCATTCCCAGTCTACACACATTTGCTTTAAAGTGAGAAAAAGTGAGGTCTGGGAGCACATCTGGAGCTTCACATCAGCTGTGCAAGTGGCATAATTCAAAACGAGACTTCGTGTTTGAGCCCAAGGCCCCCTCAGCTCCCTGGTCACCTCCCTGACCAGGGGCAGAGCAGATGAACTCCAAGCAGCCAAGGGGGTACCACTCCAGCTTCTTCCCCTCCCTCCTCCCAGACCCGCAGGGGAGACCTTTCACCCACGTGGGGGCCCGCTCCTCCCCTGCAGCTCTGCGTCTTAGAAAGACACCAGGTAGGATATAACCTGTGGCCATGTCGGCAGCACAGGCACCCCATCCTCCTGTCCCAACAGCCCAGAATGGCTGCTGGGTCCTTCTTCCACTCTGCAAAGCAGTTGGATCTCCTTCAGCAGTGGCCCTTAGGCCACGGCTATCCCCTCAGTCTCCAACTTATTCTCTCCCTCCAGCCATCTTCCAACAGCCTCCTAGCTGGCTCGCAGGGACATGCGACATGAGCTACCAGCCCTCCATATCAGGGACCCCCAAATGTGAGGGCCACAGAACGGTGCCCAGGGCTTTACCCAAAACCTCAATGCTTCAGGGACCAGACACAACCAGGTGAAGCCCTCCAGGGCCTCTCGCCTTCTCTCCTAAGCAGTACTTCAGTCCCTAGCTCCACCCTAGCAGCCCTTGCATCTGGGTCCCAAGCTCTAGTCTAAATACCCAGTGTCTGTCTCAGTGGTGAACACCAGTTGAAGGCTTTATGCTGTGGTATAAAGTCATCCCCATTCTACAGACTGGGAAACCAGGATCCAGTGGGGCAGGTGGGAACCTAGTAAATGGCAGAGCCCAGTTTGAAGCCAGGCCTGCCTGGTGGAACCCCATGCCACCGACCCTGCAGAAACCCACCTGGGCCTCCTCTGCTTAGGCTCCACACTGACCCCGCTGGCTTCTCCACAGCCCCATCAAGTCCCACAGGTCCTCAGAAGGTCAAAAGCCTCAGAAACAGTTCAGCCGGAACAATTTTGCCACCCAAATGGTGACTCCACGAGGGAGGCAGAAGAATGAGCGAGTCTCCTCCCCAGCCTCTGCGTCCTCATTCCTCTCTCTCAAAGTCGGGTCCCTGCTTCTACTTATTGAACAACATCTTAGTGCATGCTGGGTGCTGCTGGGAGCCCCCTGCCTGTACTAACACACTGGGCCACCTCACTGACGTCATTCCCACTTCACAGATGGGAAAACTAAGGCAAAGGGCGTCTGCACAGACCATCTTACCAGCACTAAATAGGGGATTTGGAATCTGAACCCTGACCATGCGGCTCCAGGGTCTCTCCAAGAAGGGCACTGCCTGGTGAGACCGATCTCAGTCACCCTCCCTGCCCCAGAGCAGCCCTTTCTTTCCCTCCTCCAAGCTACACACCATCCTGACCATGCTGCTGCTCATACAGGAGGGGAAGGAAGGTTGATGGTGTGAGATACCAAAGGGCTGTGATGCCTTTTTCATTTTAAGAAGCCACATCCTTTCCCACCTTACAAGAATAGTCATTGGAGGGTGAAAATAGATGGCTCATTAGCTATTGATTCACGTTGCTCTCGGAAATGATTTTGAAATATGTGCCAGTCACAGCCTCGTAGGATCATTAGGGTACACCTGTAGCCCATTTCCTGCAACCCAAGAAGTTTATACAGAGCTGTCAGGTCAGTTGGGTACAGTAGAAATCTCAGCTAAAACAGTCTCACCTGATAACACCAGTGCACTCCCAGGGCATCAGGGGACATCAGAGGCATTGTTACCGCTGGAGAATTGCAGTCAGAGGGGCTGGGCGCTCAGGGCAGACACAGTTTAATGGAATAGCTGAATATTATGACATCTTACAACATCTGCAAGCCAAAAACTCACAGCAAGGATGAGTAAAAGAACTAAAGTGGTGACTGGGTGCGGTGACTCACACCCGTAATCCCAGCACTTTGGGAGGCCAAGGCAGGTAGATCACCAGGTCAAGAGATTGAGACCATCCTGGCTAACATGGTGAAACCCCGTCTCTACTAAAAATACAAAAATTAGTTGGGCATGGTGGCACGTGCCTGTAGTCCCAACTACTCTGGAGGCTGAGGCAGGAGAATCGCTTGAACCTGGAAGGTAGAGGTTGCAGTAAGCCAAGATCACGCCGCTGCACTCCAGCCTGGCAACAAAGTGAGACTCTGTCTCAAAAAAAAAAAAAAAAGAACTGAAGTGGTATAAATTCTCTGTGTGTGTGTGTGTGTGTGTATGTATACATAATATATATCTCACATGCAAATATCATATACATATGTGTATGTATAGAGAGAGAGAAGGGGAGGGGAGGGGAAGGGAGAGAGGAGGGGAGGGGAGAGGGGGAGAGGAGGGGAGGAGGGGAGGAGGGGGGAGGGGAGGGGAGGAGAGATGTTGCATACTATCACAGGTCTTGTGATATATAGTAATCTATCCCAGGTCTTGAACTATCTTCACACCTGTTTTTGGCTTTCTGGAAGGATTTAGGGGGAATTGTTATATGTCTGCTTTTTCAAGTTATAGGGTGATTCTGTATTGTTGAACTCTAGCACCTTAATAAAATAACAGTGACTGCTCATTTGCAATGAATCTTGCTGTTCAGGAGGGCTCTGTCTTATAAATGGAAGCTGGCTCTTATAAATATTTGGTTAATTAGCTGTACTATCTAAAATAAATGCTTTGCTCTCAGTGTTTCTGGTGGTTAACAGTTGGGGAAGCAGTTTCATATGCATTAGCCAGTGGCTGAAATGTAATCAGTGCTGAATAAAAGTTGATTGAATGGAACTGAGTTATCCAATTTGATTTTCACAATGGCCTATGAGGGGTTAGGTTTTTGTCGGAGGGAAAAGTTGCCCTTTAAAAATAAAACTCGGCCAGATGCTGTGGCTCACGCCTGTAATTCCAGCACTTTGGGAGGCAGAGGCAGGTAGATCACCTGAGGATAGGAGTTCGAGACCAGCCTGGCCAACATGGCAAAACCTCGTGTCCACTAAAGATTCAAAAATTAGCTGGGCATGGTGGCATGCGCCTGTAATTTCAGCTACTCAGTAGGCTAAAGCACAAGAATCACTTGAACCTGGGAGGCAGAGTTTGCGGTGAGCCGAGATCATGCCACTGCACTCCAGGCTGGGTGACGGAGCGAGAATCTGTCTCAAAAATAAATAAAATAAAATAAACAGAAATAAAAATAAAAGTCACATGCCCATAGTGACTGAATTCAATCACTGCAAAGGGTTATACAATCCAAGTTAGTTTCCCGCTCGTTTCATGCCCCCATTCTCTCTCCAGAGGGGTCCATTGTCCACGCATCCACCCAGAAATTTCCCATCTACACAAACACATGCAAATATCTTTTTGCAAAAAAAAAAAAAAAAAAAAAAAAGCTGTCTATCATCACCAGTTTTTGCATTTCTGTTTTAATGTAATAACATAAATTGGTGTGCTTTTTCTATAAAATCTGTCTCATTCATTTAGATGTCAGTATAAGATCCCATTGTATGGAAGCGTCACAACTTATTTACCCAGCTTCTAGTTTACCGCCATTACAAACCTTGCTACAGGGAGCGTCCTTGTTCATATTGCCACAGGATATCTGAAGAGCAAATTCCTAGAAGGGGAATTGTAGGTCTCGAATTACATGCACTTATGACATTGATACATAAGGCAAAATTGTCACCAATGTAAACTCTGGTCAATGTAAACTCTGCCACCGGCAGTGCTGAGAGCTCTTTTCCACCACACCTGAGTCATCACTGCAGATGATCAAACTTGTTCATCTTTGTCAATATAATTGGTGAAAAATGGCGTCTTCTTCTGATTTGCATTTATGAAGCAGTGAAATTGAGATCCTTTTCATGTATTCACAATATAGTAGATTGCGTTGTGTTGTGTTGTGTTGTTTCTAAGTGAGGCTAAGGTTCAGAGAAGAGAAGGAAATGTTTTAAATGTTATTGTCAGTAGCTGTAGAGCAGCCAGCTATGCTCATGTCAACCCCATGTTAGTAACTTATAAACATCCAAACGGAGGGGTCAACAAACATCACTAACTTAATATTCAGGCCAGGATGCTTTCTACCAAATTCATCCACCACCAGAGCTTCTGAGCGCGGGAGGAGGTTGAGCCGACTCGACGACAACTGGACACGACACTTTCCTCTCTCTGCTGCACGTTCCTCCTTCCAAACAGAGCGGCCCCATTACCGGAGTGTTTGTTAACTTTTGTTAAAACACACTCTCTTTTGGTACAAAAGAGAAGTCCGGTGGGGGAGTGGAACGTTGTGGTGTTGGAATCATTACGTCTTATCCCTACCTAGCAAAATGTGTCTCTTTTTGTTTTCCTGCTTTTGATTTTCATGTTTTATTTTGTTTTTGCTCTGAACAGGTGATACGTTCACATGGTTCAAACCTCAAAACAATATAACCAGGTGAACTTTGAGAAGCCTGGTTACCAACCCGGACTTGATCAGCATCTCACCCCCAATCCTTTGTAATTACTCTTCTCTTTATTGTCAGTAGTTTTTATTATGGAAATAATAGAGCTGGGTACAGTGGCGCTCACCCATAGCTACTCAGGAGACTGAGGTGGGAGGACTGCTTGAGCCCAGGAGGTCGAGGCTGCAGTGAGCCGTGATCATACCACTGCACTCCAGCCTTGGCAACAGAGCAAGACACTGTCTCATAAAAAGAAAGAAGATAATAGGGGTTTTGAATTGATCTTCTAAATTTCAAAATGTACAATAGTGCATAGGCTTTTTCAAATGATCTTGCTCCACTCACCCCTACCCAGCAGGTATCTTCCTCCCTTTTGAGAAGCCCTGGAAGAGAGATCCCCAAGGTTCTGTCCATGACTAAGACCACGCAGCAAACGTGAGAGGGAACCACAATGCACTTGCCATACACAATAATGTTTTCACTGTCAACATCTCCCAGGAGGGACATTGCTATTTTGTGAGTGAGCACCTCATCTCCGGGAGCATTCAAAGAGATGCAGCCAGGCACAGTGTAGAGCTTTCCACAGGTGTCAGGAGAAAGGAGCATGAGGCTTCTTCCACTTCCAGAACTCCACATTAAAATGTATTTATTCATGTATTCAACACACATATATAAATAAAGCTTCCTGTGTGCCTACCAACGTGCTAGAGTGTGCCTGCAGAGAGCTGCATCGAAAGCCCTGCCTGCATTTGGGGAGACAAGGCCAGGGCTGTCGTCCACAGGGTTGTAGGTTTTACAGTGCACAGGTTTCCTAACTGCACGGGGAGTTCGTGAGCCAGACAGCTAGCCAGGTAGCAGACAGAGACACATGGAGAAGGTGCAAGAGGCAGTGGGACAGGCTGGTGGAGAACAGAACAGAACAGGAACGGCTCCTCCAGAAGCTGAATCCCGAGAGGCAGCCTCTCTGCACCGCGCTCCTCAGTGGCCTCCCTGCCTATCAGGTGTCACAATGGCGTGACTGATATGCTCTTAGAATAGCTGGGAGTGGCACTGTGGGATCCTGGAGCTGTGACAACAAACGGGAAAGGAATCCAGAGGCCTGGGCACTGCCTCTAACTGTCTCAGCTGTGGACAGCCACCAGCCTCCCTTCCAGGGTCCTCCCCATTGGAACAACCAGGACACCTGGTCCCCTCTCACCTTGTGGAGGTGTCAAAAATACCCACGGGAGCCAGGCATGGTGGCTCACGTCTGTAATGCCAGCACTTTGGGAGGCTGAGGCAGGCGAATCCCTTGAGGTCAGGAGTTCAAGACCAGCCTGGGCAACATGGTGAAATCCCATCTCTACTAAAAATACAAAAATGAGCTGGGCATGGTGGTGTGTGCCGGTAATCCCAGCCACTCAGGAGGCTGAAGCAGCAGGATCACTTGAGACACACAGATGGAGGGGTGACCATGTGAGGACACGCCCACAAGAGGGCCATTTGCAAGCCAAGAAGAGAGGACTGGGGAGAAACCAACCCTGCAGATGCCTTAATCTTGGATTTCCAGACTCCAGAACCGTGAGAAAGTAGATTTGTTGTTTAAACTCCCTGGCCCTGTGGTATTTTGTTATCACAGTCCTAGAAAACTGATACCATCATTATTTATCCCTTTGGTGTTTTTAATCTTTCTTCTTTTTTGAGCCTTTGTGGTTTCCTTCTCTATAAGAGTAGATTACACGTCCTTATGAGAGGAAGCCATAGATTGTGTCTCCCACTCACAAGAGCAAACCCATACTTACAAATTCGCACGTGTGCACGCGCACACTCGGTCTCGCCTCTCCGTCCAGTCATCTCTCAGTCAAGAAGTGTTCCCCCAACCAACTGAAGCATTGGTTATAGTCCATGGATAAATCTTGATTTATGAGCAACCTGAAAATGAGAGAGCCCCTGTCCAACAAAACAAGAGGGGCTCCCATGTCCGCTGACCTGTGCAGTTAAACAATCTTGATAGGCGTTTCCTTTTCCTCCTCCCTGCCTACTTCCGGCGTGCTCTCCCATCCCAGGTGATCCTCACGCCTCCCCAAGTCATTGCATACTTGCCTAAAATGTCCACAGTCATGCATCTGGGGGAAGAGGATAAATCTTTCCCTTCTTCTTCAATAAATAATGATGCAGACATGACTCTAAAAGCACATTCATCCCATCCACCAGAATGAGTCCATAGGGAGCATGAGGGACGCATCTACCTCCTGGCGGCTGTGTGTGCATTGTCTGGCCTGTGGTGGCTGAGCAGGACCTGAGCTGGCTGAGGGCTGCCCTGCAGCCAGGAAGGGTTCTCCAACAACCCCAGAATGTGCCCGTTAACTCAGTCTTCCTCACTGGAGAACACTTCAGCTGTCAAGTGCTCAGAAGTATCACCAGGGACTTGGAGGCCATTTCAGTTCACTGCTAAAATCTAGTCTTTTCTGAAGGCAGAGGCTGTCCTGGAACTGAGGATGACAGCTCAGTCACCAGGAAATCTACCCACCAAATACGGGGCAGCATGGTGTGACAGCTTGTTCTCCTTATCAGCTTTCCAAAGATAGCATTAAGTCCAATGCATAGAAGCTATAATAGAAGCTTTTCCCTTTCTGTCTCGCTCTACCTGATGAAAATGATTTCTCTATTATGAAACAAATCATTTTTATTTTTATAATGTTATTTTATTGAAAAAACAAAAGCCACGAGATTAAACTAAGAATCCAAGTCCAAAATCATCCTCAAGTCCATCCCCTAAGAAAAGTTCATGTTTCTCTTTATCTGAATTATTCTTGCCCATTTGCAGACGCAGTTTTCACAAAAAATAGTTTTTAAATCAAGTAAATAACAAGTAGTTTGTTTTTTCTTTCTGAGAAATGTGATTTCCTTGGACGTACACGAGGGTAATAACATGAAAATGAGCGAAAAGCACCGAGAGTGTGAGTCATAGGCTGTGGTCCAGCAGCCAGGTCCAAGGGAGGGGGCGCCGGACACACACGCTGGACGCTGCGGCCAGACCCAGACACGGCAGTGAGCTCCCCTGCCACAGGGCAGCACTTGCCATTCCAGAAGGCGCTTCTGCACACACACTCAGTCGATTCCACGCTCACTCTCAGTCTGTAAGTGTGCTGCCTGTTGGGGGAAAATCCACCTGTTCACATCTGAATATTTTCCCTCTGGGGTGCCCCTTCTCTCCTTATCCCAATTTGCTACAAGCAGGCCCTTCAGCCAGCAGGCCGACTCAAGAGGGCAAAAGATTCACTTAATCCCTTCCCAGACAAGTTGTTCCAAAATATTCTTTTCAAACAAATCTTAATCAACAGCAGGAAAACTTCCCAGGGACAGAGGGCCCAGCGCTCACGTCTTTGCAGCTTCCTCTGTGCCCACTGAGGGGTGCGGGGGGCTGAACTCCCCGTGAGCAGCTACCCCGAGGGTCCCCACCCTGCCGCTCAGGTCCTCTGCTGTAGTGTAGACAGCATTAGGCAATGAGGATGCTGCACTGAACCCGCTTCCCGCTCTTTCTGCTCCCCCCAAGGCTGGGACAGAGACCCTGTCCACCTCCGGGCTCCTGACTTCTGGGAAACTCCTGCTCCAGGGCTCTGGCCCAGAAGCCAGTTCCAGACCCCACTTCCAAATGCTTGTCCAGCCTATGGGTTGACCAGCAGCCACTCATGTCCTCTGCTAGCCAGTCTTCAGCTTGCCCCACCTCCACCCCATGACCCCTGAGCAGAAGCAGCAGCCCGGGTCCGAGCCAGGAAGGAAGGGCAGAGAGCTGAGGACAGGCTCCCTAACCGAGTTCTGTATCCCGCCGCCAGTGCCAGGGTGCCATGGACCAAGTCAGAGCATGAGAAACGAGCCACCAAAGTAAGAAAGCAGCCACATGGCAGCTTAAACGCTCATGCGTTCCAGAGCGTTCTCCAGGAACTTTCTCATTCATCCCTCCACCCTTTTCTTCTTTTCAAAATAATGCTGGTGCAGGACCAGACACACACGCGTGCCACACGCACGCACTAGCCTCTCTACAGGCTCAGACACACACCTGCGCACACACTGTGTGTTGCTCTCTGCTGACATCTGAGCATGGCAGGTTCACACACAGCCAGCGACCTCCCACACCCACCCCTGTCGCAAAGGCATCAGCCTTCTCCCCTCTCTCACTTCCAACAGCCCCTTCGTTCACCTACGTGTGGACCTGTGGCCAGAGCTGCAGTATCCAGGAGAGAAAAGGAATCAAATGCTTGATTTCATCAGAGGAAGCACAGAACAGCTGTTTGCCCAGAGATCAGATGCCAAGCCGTGGCCATACCTGCTCTGCCCAGTGGACTCTGGCACCCACCAATGTGGGCATTTCCCATGTGGCCAACATCCTTTTTGCTTCTTTCCTTCTTTTTCTTTCCCACTCAGACAACAAGGATGCTCTGGCCACACAGTCACTAGTTGACTAGGAAGTGACCTGGGTATCTTGCGACCTGGCTGCCCGGGCTAAAGATGGGCCCTCAGAATGGAACCCTGGAACCTGGTGGGGCAGAAGCTGCCTGGGAACCACCAGGGGTTCCTGTTTCCTGGGCCAATGTGTGACCAGAGGAAGGCGAGTGTGTATGAACATGCAGACAGTTTGTGTGTGTGTGTGTGTGTGCACTTAGGGGTGTGTGTGTGAGGGCATGTGTGCTATGGAGTGTGCGTGTCTGTGTGTGTGTGTGTGGTGTATATATGCAGTGTGGGGAGGGCATGAATGAGTGTGGTGTATGTTGTGTGTGGTGTGGTGTGTGTATATGTGTGATGTGTGTGTGTGATGCGTGTGGTGTGGTGTGTGTATATGTGTGGTGTGTATGTGTAGTGTGTGTGTATGTGTAGTGTCTATGTGTGGTGTGTGGCAGGTGTGTGGTGTGGTGTGTGTGCGGTGTGGTGTCTGTGTTTCTGTGTGTGGTGTGTGTGGCAGGTATATGTGGTATGTGTGTATATGTGTGGTGTTCGTGTGGTGTCAGTGTATATGTGTGATGTTTATGTGTGGTGTGTGTGTTGTGTGGTGTGTGTGTATATGTGTGGTAGGTGTAGGTGATATATGTGTGTGATGTGGTGCATGTGTGCTCTGGTGTGTGTATACGTGTGTGGTGTGGGTGTATGTGGGCTGTGTGTTGTGTGTGTGTGATGTGTGTGTGGTTAGGTGTATGTGATGTGTGATGTGGTGTGTGTATATGTGTGGCGTGTATATGTGGTGTGGTGTGTGGTGTGTCTGTGGTTAGGTGTATGTAATGTGCATGTGTAGTGTGGTATATGTGTATGTGTGGGGGGTATGTGGGGTGTGTGGTGGATGTATGTAATGTGGGGTGTGTGGTGTGTAATGTGTGGTGTGGTGTGTGTATATGTGTGGTGTGTGGTGTGTGTGGGGGGTGCATGTGGTAGGTGTATGTAATGTGGGTGTGTGTGTATATATGTGGTGTGTATGTGTGGGGTGTGTGTGGTAGGTATATGTAATGTGTGGTGTGGTGTGTGTGTGTATGTGTGGTGTGTGTGCACTCATGCACACTTACACGGTGTGTCTGTGTGAGCTTGTTGGCCCTGCATGGCTCTTCGTGTGTGTGTGCCGTGTGGTGTGTGTGTGCGTGTGAGCCTGCTACCACTGTGCCTGTGATATGATGAGGAAGCCTGCAGACAGCAGGACTGGGGTATGGATTCCAAGTCGTGGCTGGTGCACAGCAGGTCAGGGACCAGGGAAACCCCTCTCCTGAGCCTGTGCCCTCTCGAGCACAGGGGCAGGTTCACAAGGACCAGAGGGATCTGCCTCCCACCCCCCACTGCCCCATCCGCCTGAGAAAGGCAGAGCTGAAGTGAGATCAGTTGGGTTAGGGCTCCACGGAAAACCAGGTAAGTCCCAGTGACCACAGGCCAACCAAGGCTGAGAGCAATTAGCTGATTAGTGAGGGGCGGAGGGCAAATCCAGGTCTACAACCAAGGACCATGAATGCAGAACTGTCCGTGGATCCCACGGGGTGGGGCAGGGGCATGGAAATGCCCTGGCTCAGGACGCGAAGAAGGCAGGTCAGAGCCCAGCTGGACTCTCGGGAGCTACATGACCCCGGGCTGGTCACCCACCCTCTCTTGGCCACTCACACACTCAGATGCTATTATAACAAGCGCTCCCCGGACAGCAGTCAAGTCCACAGAGGGGCTCTACAACCCGTAACATACTACTCAATTGCTAGTTTCCGAAAAGTACCTGGGGGCTCATCCAAAATGAGGGAATGGCAGGTCCCAGCAGAGACAGAGAGGCCGGGAGAGTGAGGCCGCCAGGTATCACCAAGGGCCACACGAACCAAGGGGGAGTGACAGAAGCAGGAGCAAAAGCTGGGGGACAAGGCCCAGCAGAAGGCCCTTAGGCTAAAGGAGGCCGTTCAACAGAGCCGGAGATGGGACAGTCAGCACTGGGACGAGACACACGGGCTGACGTGGAGACAGTGAAAGGCCCAGCAGAAGGCCCTTAGGCTAAAGGAGGCCATTCAACAGAGCCGGAGATGGGACAGTCAGCACTGGGACGAGACACACGGGCTGACGTGGAGACAGTGAGACCCGATAGGAGGACATCATGTAGGAGTCCTGCTGCATCAATGTGAGTCACTATAGGAGGATTATGAAACATATGACGAGTGTACAATATCGCCTGGGCGCTGGGGCTCACGTCTGTAATCCCAGCAGTTTAGGAGGCCAAGGCTGGTGGATCACTTGAGGCCAGGAGTTTAAGACCAGCCTGACCAACATGGTGAAACCCCATCTCTACTAAAAATACAAAAATTAGCTGGGTGTGGTGGCACGCGCCTGTAGTCCCAGCTACTTGGGAAGCTGGAGCATGAGAATCGCTTGAACCCAGGAGTCAGAAGTTGCAGGGAGCTGAGATCGTGCCACCGCACTCCTGCCTGAGTGACAGAGTGAGACTCTGTCTCAAAAAAAAGAAAAAAAAAAAGAGTATGCAATATACAGGGAGTATGAAACATACGATGAGTATACACCATATGATGATTACGCAATATGCGAGTATGCAGTATATGGTGAGCATGCAATATACAGTGAGCATGCAACATATGAATATGCAACATATGATGAATATGCAACACATGACTATGCAACATGATGAATATGCAACATATAAACATATACAATGAGTCTTCAATTATGATGGATGCAACATAAGATAAATATGCAACATGTAAATATATGAGTCTGCAATATACAATATATAAGGAATATGCAATATGTAATATATGATGAATATGCAATAGATAAGTATACAACAGATGATTAGCATACAACATATAATAGACAAAGTGCAATGAATATACAACACACAATGTATATGCAACATACGATGAGAATACAACATGCAATGACTCTACAATACATAAGATAAAATCCATGACGAATATACAACATACAATGAATATACAATACACAGTGCAGGCCTGAGCCCAGGCGGTGGGAGCGGGAGCAGAGGAGAGGCTGGAAAGGTCACTGGGGAGACATAACCAGGGCTGGGCTGCAGGAGGATGTCAGGCTTCAGTGAGGGCGACTGGAAGCAGGACTCTCTGCTCTCTAGTTTGGGAGACAGCCAGGGCTGTCGCCATCTCCAAGACGAGGAAGAGGTGACCTCTTAGAACAATTAAACCCTTCTGGAAATGTTTCTACCACTTCCTGGAAGCCTTCCGAGGATCCCACCTCAGTCTTCCAGCCACCACTCCATCACTGGGGCTAAAGGAGGATTTGAGGAGGCCTCTCCTGCATACAGGTCAGCTGGTTTGTAGGAAAACATCCTGCCCATGTCCCCTCCAGAGGATTAACCAGAAAAGGGTATGTCTGCTGCCCCCTCGGGGACACTGGGGCAGGTTGGTGGGGAGGGTTGGGTTCAGAGGACCAAAAATGGGCCACAGGTGCTCCTAGAGGCCACCACGTGGGAGAAGCCAGACCCAAGTCCACTGGGGCAGGGAGGGCCTGGTAACAAACAGACACAAAGTCCAGAAGTCAAAGGCAAGGGCACAGGTAGGAGGAGCTCAGGATCTGAACCCCGGTGAGAAAGCCGGGTGGTCAGAGACGGAAGGGTCTGGGGCAGGCCCACCACGCCTGTCCCTTCCCAGGGAGATGTCACGCAGATGGGCGGGACTTGTTCCTGGTGCCCCAGGTGGAGAGCTCCAGTCAAGGCTGCAGGAATCCCATCCGGGCGTGACTTCAGCACTGCAGCCTCTTGGCCCAGCACTCTCCACAGGGCCTCCTGCACACCCTCTGAACGGAAGCCCAGGATGGGGGCCCTTCCACAGCCAGGCCCAGCATCAGCAGCCCGAGAGAATGCTGTGTGCCCCCAGCAAGTGGGGAGCTGCCCCTGGCTTTGAATAGCTCGCCCCAAAGCCACTTGCTTTCTCACAGGAGTACCCTCGCCCAGCTGCGCTCGGTTTTACCTCCACAGTTCTCCAAGCCCTCCAAGGTCAGACCCTCCCACCAAACACAGTGGCGGTGGTGAGAGGGCTGGGGTCCCGCTCTTCCGAGGAATAGGGGGCAAACACCCCCCTGGGCCACACCTGCCTAAGGTCGGCTACACTGGAAACAACACGACATTCGAGGCCCCCAAAGTGCTCTGACGCAGTGGCTTCTTGACAAAGGTCTTGGAGAGAGGGTCCCCAGAGCCAAGGGTTCCCCCTCTGAGGCAGGCTGGGCCCATCCCACGCTGGGCTCAGAATCTTCCTCCAGACAGTGCTGCCGAGCCTCGAACCCAGGCAGCCGAAGTCGTTACCTGAGAACTGTGGGCCTGGGCCCAGTGTCCACTCTGGGAAAATCCACAGAGCCATGGCTGTGGTGATGGGCAACCACCCACAGCCACCGCAGGGATGGGAGGGGAGCAGTTATGGGCTGGTTACAACTTACAGTCACAGAAAATAAAATTGGGAGACGTCCAGCTCTGGGTGGAAAAGCCCCATCTTTTTAAAACTGGAAACGATGCCATATCTCCACGTGTATATTACAGATTTCCCAATTCGGAAGTCACTGAACACCAGTCCCTCTAATAGAGCCTCAGATAGATAGTCTGTTTTCTTGAAGATCAGTTTTGAAACTTCGCTGTCTGGGGGAAAGGACAGGATAAACATGAAATCCGCAGAAAGACAAAGAATCATGCTTCAATGTAAACTTAAAAATTACAAAATAGAAGTAAAATAGGAAGTAACTTTTCCCTCCCTTCATTCAACCACCATTCACCTGAAATCCTTGCCAAAACACTTCAAAGTGTGTTGGGGACTGGAGGCAAGTCGCCCAGATGCGGGACCCTCACGCACTGTGAAGGGAGTGCAAATTGCTACAGTCCCTTCCAGAAGCGACAGGACAATATATATATTCTCTAAACATTCTAGCTGTTTCACTCCCAAATCCCTCTGCTGGGAACCTGCCCTAAGAAGCAATTCAAAGATCAAAACTGTACGCACAAAACATGTTCACTGTGGTATTCCCTATAAATTAAAAGTCAAATACTACAGCCATAAAAAGGAACGAGGTCATGTCCTTTGCAGGGACATGGGTGAAGCTGGAAGCCATCATCCTTAGCAAACTAACACAGGAACAGAAAACCAAACACTGCATGTTCTCACTCATAAGTGGGAGTTGAACAATGAGAACATATGGACACAGGGGAACAACACACACAGAGGGTGTGGGGAGTCGGGGGAGAGAGAGCATCAGGATAAATAGCTAACGCATGCAGGGCTTAAAACCTAGGTGATGGGTTGATAAGTGCAGCAAACCACCATGGCACATGTTTAGCTATGTAACAAACCGGCACATTCTACACGTGTATCCCAGAACTTAAAGTAAAAAGAGAAATCAATAAATAAAGTCCAATGCAACTTAAGTATTTAACATCTGGGTATCATAAGTAAATTATCTTGCATCAAATCAATATTATGCAGTATTTAAAATTGTAATTATGCTAACTATAGTAACAAAGAAAATAATTTACAGAAAATATCTGAATATTGGACAAGGTCAAGAAGGCACTCCCCCAAAATGAAAGACATTTATTTACCTTTGTATCTAACTGTCCTTCACTTTATTCCAGAAAATTCTCAGGGAACACTTGTACACTTGCTTTACTAGGATGCTGGAAATGGCGTTTATTCTTTTAAAAACATTTTTGACAATTTATTCTGAGAAAATTATCATGCACTCATTGCTATACTGCTACTGTTTCCTAAATGGGAATAGCATAAATGTCCAACAATAAGGGATTTAAAAAATAATAGATATCCAAACAACGGGATATTGTGCTATCAATTAAAGTTATGATGTAGGAGATAATTATATCAGAAAATGTTTCTGATATATTAAATGAAGTAAATTACAAAACTGATTTTAAAGATTGGTTCCTGTTTTGTAAAACAGGTGGCTCGTGCTTGTAATCCCAGCGCTTTGGGAGGCCGAGGCAGGCAGATCACGAGGTCAGGAGATCGAGGCCATCCTGGCCAACACTGTGAAACCCCGTCTCTACTAAAAAATACAAAACAAAATTAGCCGGGCGTGGTGGCGGGCGCCTGTAGTCCCAGCTACTCAGGAGGCTGAGGCAGGAGAATGCTGTGAACCTGGGAGGTGGAGCTTGCAGTAAGCCGAGATCACACCACCGCACTCCAGCCTGGGCAACACAGTGAGACTCCATCTCAAAAAAAAAAAAAGGGGGTGTATATTTTTCTTTAATTTTAATTCCTTAATATTTTTCTTTTTTACAATAGAAGTTATTTCAAAACGGAAACAGTGTTCCCAGAGCTGAGCCAGAGGCTCACACCTGTAATCCCAGCACTTTGGGAGGCCAAGGCAGGCGGATCACGAGGTCAGGAGATCGAGACCATCCTGGCTAATACGGTGAAACCCCGTCTCTACTAAAAATACAAAAAAATTAGTCGGGCGTGGTGGCGGGCGCCTGTAGTCCCAGCTACTCGGGAAGCTGAGGCAGGAGAATGGCGTGAACCCGGGAGGTGGAGCTTGTAGTGAGCCGAGATTGTGCCACTGCACTCCAGCCTGGGCAACAGAGCAAGACTCCGTCTCAAAAAAATAAATAAATAAATAAAATAAAATAAAATAAAATAAAAATACCCAAGGGTTAAGAGAGAAAACTATAAATTTTTTGAAAGAAAACATAGCCGTAAATCTTTATAACCTTGGATTAGGAAACAACAGACATGTGACAACTAAAGAAAAAATATTAAATAGACTGGACTTTGTCAAAATTTAAAACTTTTGTTTAACAAAGAATACCATAAAGAGAAAAGACAGCCCACAGAATGGAAGAAAATTTTTTCAAATCATATTTCTGATAAGGGTCTAATATCCCGAATCTATAAAGAACTCTTACAATGCAGCAACAAAAAGACAACAAATCCAATTCAAAAATGGGCAAAGGATTTGGATAGACATGGCTCCAAAGCTGTACAAACAGTCAGTAAGTGCACGAATAAATGCCCACCATCATTAGTTATTAAAGGAATATTAAGCAAAAACCACAAGGAGATACCCCTTTACATCCATTAGGATGACTTAAATTAAAAAAGATATGGTCTATCTTGTTATTGTCTAACAAGTTTAGTCAAGGAAGATGTGGAGAAACTAGATCCCTCCTTCTTTTCTAGTGAGAATGGAAAATGATGCAGCTGCTTACCAAACCAGTTTGGCAGTTCCTCAAAAAGTTAAACATAATGTTACCATTTGACCCAGCAATTCCACTGCTAGGTATGTACCCAAGAGAATTGAAAACATATGTCCTCACAAAATTTGTACAAGAATGTTTATGACAGCATGATGCATAATAGTCAAAAAGGGAAGGAGGGCTGGGCGTGGTGGCTCACACCTATAATCCCAGCATTTTGGGAGGCCAAGGCGGGTGGATCACTTGAGGTCAGGAGTTCGAGACCAGCCTGGCTAACATGGTGACTCTCCACCTCTACTAAAAATACAAAAATTAGCTGGGCATGGTGGTGGCCACCTGTAATCCCAGATGCTTGGGAGGCTGAAGCAGTAGAATCACTTGAACCTGGGAGGCAGAGGTTGCAGTGAGCCAAGATGGCACCCCTGCACTCCAACCTGGGGAACAGAGTGAGACTCTAAAAATAAATAAAAATAAAAAAGGGAAGCAACCCAAAAGTCCACAAACTGATGAATTAATAAATAAAACATGGTATATCCATATCTATACAATGGAATATTATTTGCCAATAAAAAGAAAGAATAATTAACGCATGCTACAACATAAACAAACCATGGAACAAACCATTATGCTCAGTGCAAGAAGCCAGACATGAAAGGTGTGCATTATATTATTTCATTTATAGGAAATACGGCAAATCCGTAAAGACAGAAAGTAGATGATTAGTGGTTGCCAGAGGCTGGGGGAAGAGGGAATGGGAAGGGAATGCTAATGGGTGCCAGGTTTCTTTTTGAGGCAGCAAAAATGTCCTGGAGTTAGATAGTGGTGATGACCGCACACTTTTGAGAATATACTAAAAACCACTGTATTGTACTCTTTTTAAAGGGATGAATTTTATGACATGTGAATCATATCCCAATTTTTAAATTATAGTAAATATATACAGTAATGCACCATATAACAGTATTTCAGTCAATGTCAGACCACATGTACCATGGCCATCCAATGAGTTATAATGAAGCTGAAAAGTTCCTATCTCCTGGTGATGTTGTAGCTGTCATCATGGCATTAACCCAACACATTACTCACGTGTTTAATGTAAACAAACCTACTGCGCTACCAGTTGTATAAAAATCTAGCACATCGAATATGAATAGTACATATTTGATAATGACAATAAATGACTTAGATAGTATGTTATACTAATTTATGTACTTACTATATGTTTTATCATTATTTTAGAGTATACTCCTTTCACTTTTTTTTTTTTTTTTTTGAGATGGAGTCTCACTCTGTCACCCAGACTGGAGGGCAGTGGTGCAATCTCGGCTCACTGCAACCTCTGCCTCCCAGATTCAAGCGATTCTCCTGCCTCAGCCTCCCAAGCAGCTGGGATTTCAGGCACCCACCACCATGCCCCACTAATTTTTGTATTTTTAGTAGAGATAGGGTTGCACCATGTTGGCCAGGCCGGTCTCAAACTCCTGACCTCAGGTGATCCACCTGCCTCGAATTCCCAAAGTGCTGGGATTACAGGCATGAGCCACTGCACCCGGCCTCCTTCCACTTATTCAAAAGCAAATGTTAACTATAAAACAGCCCAGGCAGGTCTGTCAGGAGATATTTCAGAGGAAGACATTGCTATCATACTAGATGGCAGCTCCACGTGTGTTTCTGCCCCTGAAGACCTTACAGTGGGACAAGATGTGGAGGTGGAAGACAGTGATATTAATGACCCTGACCCTGTGTGGGCCTAGGATAACGTGTGTGTTTTAGCTTTGAACAAAAAAAGTCAAAGTTTTAAAAAATTTTAAATAGAAAAAACGTATAGAATAAGGATATAAAAAAGAAAATATTTCTGTAGAGCTATATATTGTGTCTGTGTTTTAAGCTGTTATTACAAAAAAGTCAAAAAGTGGAAAAAAAATAAAAAGTTTATTAAGTTATAATAAGCTAAGGTTAATTTATTATTGAGGCAAGAAAAATTTTTTTATAAATTCAACATAGCCAAAGTGTACAGTGTTTACAAGGTCTACAGGAGTGTACACTAATGTCTAAGCCTTCACACTCACTCACCACTCACTCACTCACCCACCCAGAGCAACTTCCAGTCCTGCAGGCTCCATTCATGGTCAGTGTCCTAGACAGGTGTACCATGTTTTCATCTTTTATGCCATATTTTTACTGTACCTTTTCTATATTTATATAAAAACACTTATTCATACCATTGTGTTACAACTGCCTACAGTATTCAGCACAGTGACATGCTGTTCGGGTTTGAAGCCAAGGAGCAATAGGCACACCACATCACCCAGGTGTGCAGTGGGCTCTGCCACAGGTGTGTGTGAGGGCTCTGGGACGGCCTCACAATGACATCACCTAATCATGCGTTTCTGAGAATGGATGCCCATCGTTAAGTGATGCTGACTATACTTACCAGTACATTGTGATGGGTCATTATATGCAGGTCATTTTAAACCCAAACAGTGATTTACAGGGACTCCATCTCCTAGAACTTTTGAATTTCCTACTGACAGTCACAAGAAAAACATTAAGATGAACACAGAGAACAAGTCGAGTGCTTTCTCCTTGCATTTCATAACCAAAGGCGATGTTCATAGGGGGATTTCAGATACTGTGTTGATTTAGGGAGAAAATCACATTGCTTAAAGAATTCAAATCAAAATATAGGTTCAAATACTCTACTACCTAATCAGAGATTTCTATTTACACCCAAATAGGAATGGTCAAACCTGAATTTTTATTATTATTTATCATAAACCTAAAATCCTGGCTTGAGTCATTCGTAGGCACAAAGCGTGGCAGCTACAGCCGCCCACACATCCCGCCGGTCACTAAAGCAGGCACGGTTCTCCGTCCGCACGCCGTTTCCTCTCTGCCCCTCTTTGTACCAAAGATCACTGTGTCCAAGAAAAAGTCCAGAATTCTCAGGAGGCCTAAAACTGTTCTGTGGACAGAAAATCAACCTTCTGATACCCTGAAGCTACTACATGTTTGCTCTTGGTTCAAACTGTGCTCTGAAACTTCCCTGCAAAAGCCTCCACTGGGCCTGGGCCCCAGAGAAGGTGATAACACGTGGAGGACTGAGGCTTCTTCAGATGAGGGGAAACAGCCTATGCAGGTGAACAAGATCTGCTTCTCCCTAAGGCGCTGGGTTCTAACTCACTTTCCCTTCAGTTTAACCCAGAATGAGTCCCAGGAGCGAAGTCCTTGCTCCAGTCATCTCAACACCAAGATGACAGGGGGAAGATCAGAGGTGGGAGAGAAAAAGTCAGGAGAACCCCTGTCCAAGAAGTGCCCTTGGTAGAGGGTCCTGCAGACCCCTGGACCACTGCGGCATGACAGCAGCTCAATGCCCCACAGGCAGCTCTACGGGCCTGTGTTCTCTCTTGGCATGGGCTGAAATTCATTGCACTTTGCACACAGGTCCAAGCTTTATGCTACAAAGCAGTATGCAGACCAAACCTGCCTCGAGTTCACATGAAAGTCCCTCAGATTCATGAATACATCAACCCTGTCTAGGCCATTGCTTCAAGGACACCGAGAACAGATGAAACCAGGGAACAAAGATTAAAAGACACCAAATTCCAACCTTTATCTTCATCTCCAAGCCTGTGTCACTTAGGCCCAGACAGTTAAATTCTCTGTTGCCCACAAACAAAATACTGAATACCATGTCCTCCCCAGGATTATGATGAGAAATGCCTTGAGGGAATCCCTGTAAAGCACAAAGCAAATCTATTTTATTTTAAGAGAGAAATTCCTTGCTGGGTGAGTCCAGGTTTTTGAGCCTCACGGCGACAAAGGCACATGGCAATTGCTTTCTCCACGTTTCTCCTCCCACCTTGCAGATGCCAAGCATGGGATCCTCTCTCTCCCTGTTTAGTCCTTCCATGTGTTTCCCGAGGAAGGACCTGCTCAAGCCCCACCAGCAACTGCACCTTGCACAGGAATCATCCACAAAGGGCTTCGAGAAGGGACTCAGGAGGCAATGATGAACAGAGCATGGGGCTGAGCCTCACCTCAGACACCCTCACAGGGACCTCCAGCAAGTTCCTTCTCCCAGGGGGACTCAGTGTCCTCACCTGTGAAAGGAAAAGGCTGGAACCCATGATCGCTGAGGTCCCATCTGTCCTGATCTCTTCTGCCCAGCTCTGCCTGCTGTTTGCGAACTCCTCAATCAGGTCTTAGAGGTGCTGAATACTTTAAATGGTAAATCATCTTGATTGCTATAAAAAATGGGTTTGACCAAGCTGAAGCTCATTATTGGTCCATGAGGAATTGCCTGGACAAATGCACAGTGATATAGCAGCTTTGTGGAGTTAGCAAGACGTTCTTTTCCTTTATTTCCTGCAAAGAAAAAAAAAAAAAATGCCATCATAAATTAAACTCCTCTGACTCTGCTGGCCACAAACCACTCATTCCACTGCGAACTGCTTGTTGAAACTATGAAGTCGTGTAATTCTGGAGGGAAACTGAGGACATAGCAGGCTACAGAAAAGGCCCCACATCTTGGCCAAACCCATTTTTTATAGCAATCAAGATGATTTACCATTTGAAGTATTCAGCACTTCTAAGGCCTGGTTAAGGAGTTTGGAAACAGCACGCAGATGATGATACCTCATGGCCGAGGGTCTAGGGGCTGGCAGCCTCAGGGTTGAGCTGAGAGTTGTAGCAGAGAGATATGGGGCAGGGGGACGACAGAGTCCAATGTGGGGGAAACACCCAGATATTACAGCCAGAAGGACCCAGCCTCCATCTCGATTCTTTGATGGCTAGCGGGGGGGCCGAGTGCTCAGGGCTCAGGAGCGGGAGTTGCTGCCAGGAGCTCCAGGGCAGCCAGGATGGAAGCGCTTCCATGCTAGGGCCCTATTTCAAAAGCAATTAAAAAAAAAAAAAAAAACCCAAAGCCAGTATCATGATTGACTGAAATTAATCACATTACTCCAAAGGCATCTTCCACCAACACTGGCCCTGTGTCCTGGTCTGAGAGTGGACAGCGGTGGAGTGATCAAATGACTCAGGTTGGAAGCTGCAGGAAAAACCCTCTGAGTGAGCAGTATGGCCAAGGCAGTGGGTAAAGTTAGAGCGCGCTCAGAGCAGAGGCGGTGCACGCTTACCCATCCGTCATTTATTATTTGTTAATCACCACTCACTGAGAACTTCATCTGGGCCAGGCACTGGGGGAACTAAAATGAATACAATGTGGCTTTGGTGTTTGAAGCTCACAGATGACTGGAAAACAGAATGCTGGTACGTCTACAAGGAGGCGATCCTCTTGCAGATATTGTTTCATTGACTTTTATCATCACTTTGAGGTCAATGTTATAATCTTAATTTTACATCAAGAGGTTGTTGAGAAGCGCTTGAGGTTGAATCATTTAAGTCTCTGTCTTAGTCAACCTGGGCTGCCACCATGAAATATCACAGCCTGGGTGCCTTGAACACCACAAATTGACTTCCTCTCAGTTCCAGTGCCAGCAAATTCAGTGTCTGCTGAGGGCTCTCTTCCTGGCTTGCAGACGCTGCTTTCTTACTGTGTCTTCTTCATGTGGCAGAGAGAAAGAGCAAAATCTCTCTCTCCCTCCTCTTATAAGGCCACCAATCCCATTGGATTAGGATCTCTCCCCTGTGATTTCATTTGACTCTAATTACCTCCCAGAAACCCATCTCCAAATATCATCACACTTGGAGTTAGGACATCAACATAGAAAGCTGGGGGCGGGGGTACAATTCAATCCCTAACAGTCTCAGAACAAGATTTAAAACTGGATGCATCTGCTTCCAAAGCCGGTGTCCTCTCTACTCTACTCTACTCTATTCTACTCTACTCTACTCGCTACTCATCACCTTCTCCGCCCTTACCACTTGTAGGTTATAGGCCCCTTGAGAACAATTTGGGGGGACATTCTCGGCCCCCAGCCTTGTCCTGGGTATCACCAGCTCTTTTGGCAGTGCCAATGTTTCAGGATCGGTGAGCACCCCCTTCTCACCTGTTGATGAGGTTGAAGTCCTACATTAATTTTAATGATTTTGCCATATTTTTCTCCAATTGTTACCATATAAGCAAGAGCCTTAAACAGGTGTTCCAAGGTCACATGCATTTTGAAGTTTGTTTCCCTGCCCTTTGTCCTGGGAAGATATCCACCTCTGTGGGGAAGATCAAAGTGCAAATTCCTGGCTGCCTCTCCTCGTGACAAAAACCACATGCAAAATGCCATGCTGATAGGACAAGTGTGGTATGCAGCTGGAGAGGCAAGTCGGCTGAAACAGGAGATGCCTCTCCTCCCCCTTCAAGGCCCAGCCTAAAGCCATAAAGATCTTAGGTGCTTTAACTAAGATTAAGAAAATTCCAGGCGGAAACCACCAGTTGACTTCTTTGGACTTTCTCTTGGCTAACTCCACATAAACCAAAGTTCTATGCCCTGTAGAATTCCAACGATGGATGTTCTCAATCAGTCCACTGTTTCCCATGACAGGAGCAGGTCTTGGTCCTTTGCAGGCATTGAAAATAGGCCAAACCGAGCCTCAAATAATTTGGCTTGGCCTCATGGGGCCACAATCCATCTCAGTTTTTAATGAATGTTTCTCTTCAGCAGATTGTGCACGAATGATTTTACTAATGAGGTAAGGAGGACACACCTCAATAAAGCCAAGTAATCACTCTTGCTCGAAATACTTGCACAGCACCTCCAATATGGATTATAAACTAGCATGTTCAGATAAACTGAAACCCACTCAGCTTCTGTGTTGGGTGTGGAAATCCTCCAGCATTCAGCATGGGCACGCACAGAGCCGGACGCAGGGTTTTTTTTGCAAGAAAGTCGTGAGACATGAAGACTGTAAAACAAGCCTAGTTTCCAGGATACAGAAGTACAGACCATCAGTCTACACTTGTCCTTGGGTCTTTGTCTTCTTATAACTGAAGGGCCTTGGACAGGTGATCCCCATGAGCTCCCATCTCTTTAGGATATTCCTCATGTAAAACAGAAGTAACAAGGCGAATCTCACAGTACAATGGAGGGGGTTAGAGGAGATAAGGCATGCAACAGTGCTGTGAAATCTGTGAAATCCTACATACATGTTGATTACAAAGATGACCGTGCTAAGCTCAAGAATAGCTACATCTAGTATTCCCAACAGGAAATTACCCCCAGTGTCCAGACACATCCAGTCTGACCCAAATCAATGGATTCTCAAAGAGAATGTAACACCAGGTGCCTTTATTGTGCACCTAGCTCTGTGAACAAACACCTCATGTATCCCTCCCAGCTGCCTCCTGGGTACCAATATTGCAATTTCAGGGATAAAGGACACTTAGAACCTTCAAAGTTCAGCAGTCTGCATGAATTAGTCCATTTTCATACTGCTGTGAAGACACACCCAAGACTGGGTAATTTATAAAGAAAAAGAGGATTAATGGACTCACAGTTCCACATGGCTGGGGAGGCCTCACAATCACAGCGGAGGTGAAGGAGGAGCAAAGGCACATCTTACATGGTGGCAGGCAAGAGAGCGTGTGCCAGGGAACTGCCCTTTTATAAAACCATCAGATCTCATGAGACTTATTCACTACCACTACAACGGCGCAGAAAAAAACCCACCGCCATGATTCAGTTGCCTCCCACCAGGTCCCTTCTAGGACACATGGGAATTATGGGAGCTACAATTAACGATGAGATTTGGGTGGAGACACAGTCAAACCATGTTACTGCACTAAGATGTAGAGCTGAATTTGAAGACCAGCTTCTAGAAGGAAAGAGAAGGATAAAGCAACTCATTCAAGGCGAGACTGTGAAGGGGGCCCTTGGTTCCACTGGGGGCCCTGCCTCTCCTCTCCATCCATGCCGGCAGAAGGAAACCAGCCAGGTCCAATACAGTTACTGCGTGACAAAGCAGAAGGCAAAGCTGGAGGGAGAATACCAGCCCTACCACACTACTGCCCAATCAAGGATAGGCTAAGGGCCTCTGCTTCAGGCTTGTTTTTGAAGCCCCCACAGCCTCGTGTGACTCTTGGGATCCTGGAAGTCAGGGCTTCTGGCTGGCCAAGCAGTGCCAGGTGCTAGCCAGCCCACCTTTGTGCCCACAAGAAGAGGGTAGTGCTGTCCTTGCTGACTCTTTCTCATTCCCTGGTGGGTTTATTTGGGCTTTGATCTTTAATCAAAGATCAAATCAAGATGTTTTATCAAAGGTGTTTGTATAGAGAAACACCCTGAAAAGAAAATGCCTTTGATTAAAAAGCATCGGCCACCTCCCTTCCCTCAGTGAGTGGTAGGGGGCTTTCACCTCGGAACCGAACACACGAGAAAAGATCAAACATCTCTCCGAGGATGTTTCCCACTGAGACCACGCTGCTGTTACTTTCAAACCAAGGAGAAACGTCTCACCTGCCAACAGGGATCATAAAGTTTGTCGTCAGATATTGAGAAACATCAGAGCACACTGTGGATGCGTGGCCTTGAACGCTGAAAGCCCTTGTGGTGTTGCCTGGGTCACAAAAGCAATATATCTTCCTGGAGTGATGCTTTTATAGGTTACTATGGAGTTTTCAAGCTGTAAAGGCCCTGGGCAAGCTTGTCTGACCACCCCCCTGACCATGTTGGTGATAAGAAAACTGAAACCCAGCGAGCGAGGACTCATCCAGGGTCGCGGAGGTGCTGGACGCAGAGCAGGGAGTGGCCAACGCTTCCATTAGGGCCTGTTTGGAGCTGAATTGAGACCCCCAAAATTCCTATGTTGAAGTCTTTACCCCCAGTATTTCAGAAAGTCACTGCATTTGGAGAAAGTTTTGTCAAAGAGGAGATTAAGTTAAAATAGGGTCTTTAGGGTGGGTTCCAATCCAATTTGACTGGTGTCCTTTGAAAAAGAAGAAATCAAGGCCAGGCACAGCAGCTCACATCTGTAATCCCAGCACTTTGAGAGGCCAAGGCAGGCAGATTGCTTAAGCCTAGGAGTTGAAGACCAACCTAGACAACTTGGTTAGACCTCATCTCTAAAGGAAAAAAAAAAATACACCAATTAGCCGGATGCGGAGGTGTGCACCTGCAGTCCCAGCTACTCAGGAGGTCGAGGCGGGAGAATCACTGGACTCTGGGAGGTCCAGGCTGCAGTGGGTTGTGATTGTGCCACTGCATGCCAACCTGGGCAACATAGTGAGATCCTTTCTCCAAAATAATAAAAATAAAGGAATGAAGATGCAGACACGCACAGAGAGAACACCACGGGGAGACACAGGGGGAAAGGCAGCCACCTCCAAGCCACACTCAGAGGCCTCAGAAGCAGCACACCTGCCAAAACTAGATCTCAGACTTCCAGCCTCCAGGTTCTGAGAAGCCAGACTTCTGTTGTTGAAGCCCCCAGTCTGCGGCCCTTTGTCAGGGCAGCCCTGAGCAGCAACACTGTCACCTTCTGCGTCCCCATGTCACGGCAGCCACTTGGGGAACAGAGATTTTAAAAGACAACATTTCTGCACACTTACTGAAAGAGACGCTGGCGAAGCCCTTTGCATGAGTAGACACAAGTATGGGAGAGTCCCTTTGATGATGTTTGTATTGTGCGGATAGTGATAGAAGGTCATGGCAATCATTTTCCTGTGTGACCAGTAAGCTGTCTCTGCAACCACCTCCCAAAGAAGTCATCCAGAATAGTTGAGGCAGGGATGAGATCTCTGGAGTAACTGTCTCCGAGGCATGGTGCTCACTTCCAGGGATCAGATCAAGCTACTTTGTCTGAAAAAATCTAATGAGAGTCTCATGGATTTATTTTCTTGCTTCCTGTAAAGGAAATCGTAGGTGGGATTTTTCTTTTTTTTTTTTTTCAGAGACAGAGTTTTGCTCTGTCACCCAGGCTAGAGTGCAGTGGCGCAATCTCAGCTCACTGCAACCTCTGCCTCCTTGGTTCAAGCGATTTTCCTGCCCCAGCCTCCCACATAGCTGGGATTACAGGCGCCCACCACCACGCCCGGCTAATTTTTTTGTATTTTTAGTACAGACAGGGTTTCACCATGTTGGCCAGGCTGGTCTCGAACTACTGACCTCAGGTGATCCACCTGCCTCAGCCTCCCAAAGTGTTAGGATTACAGGCGTGAGCCACCGCGCCCGGCCCATAGCAGGGATTTCTAAGGGAAGTATGGATGGAAGTAGGCAGAGGAGAGAGTAAAAGAAAGCTTTAAAATGGAACTTGCTCATGTGTGTTCAACTGCCCGTGAGTGGCCATGCATTCTGGACCAGCATTCTGGGTCGCAGAGACGGAGATGAAGGTGCCATGTGGCTGAGGGCTGTGGGTCACAGGCCGTGGGTAGCACAGCAGTCATACTTGTGGACTTGGAGCCAACCTGCCTCCACCGCTTGGCTGTGTGAACTTGGGCAAGTTCCTTGACACCTCTGTGCCTTGGCTCCCCATGATGTTAAATGGAAGCCCCAGCAGTGCCTCTCACAGGATGATGTTAAGGCTCCAGTGAGTGAAGCATGTGGTGCTCTCAGCACAGTGGAGGCTGCACAGGAAGCCTTTACCCTTCTGGCTTGTGGGTGACGTCAGACTCTCTGAAAAGCAATAACTAACAATGCCAAGAGTATCCTCACGAGGGCACATGAAGGGCTTTGGAAATCCCGCACCAGGAGCCCATGACTTGGCCTGCGGTGGATGGGCACAGATGAACCCTGGGGGGCCTGGTGAACTGACTCCGGCACACAGATCCGAGCCTTTTCTGGAAGGGAGAACCCCTGTCGTCAAAGGGAGGATGAGGGGAGCCTTGTGAAATACTGCCTGTTTGGGGAAATATGGGGAGTTTGCTGCAGCTGGGGAGAAGGCCATGTTGGGGAGGGTGGTGAGAAATGTAACTGGAGAGGTTGAGAGGGTCCAGCCACAACTTTATCCTAAGAGCAAGGGGTTTAGCAGGAGGTGGTGTGATCAGATCCACAGTGTAGAACGATTGGCTGCTCCTGCTGCTGGGAGGAAGCTAGATTGGAAGGACAGAGGCTGCAAGCAGGGAGACTCATTAGTCCAACAGGAGATGATCAGGGCCCTAATAGCAGTACTGTGGGGGCACCGCATCCCTTCCCCTCCCTGAGCACACGGGGAGGAGACTGTCTCCCAGAGTGCATTTCCCAGCCTCCTTTGCAGTCAGCTGAGGGGCTGCAGGACTGAGTTCTGGCTAATAGAATGGGGCAGAAACAATGTGACCTATTTCAGGCTTGGCCTTTAACATCTTGCATGACCCTCTCATCTGCGCTTACCTTCTGCAGCAAGTTCAGAAGTACTGGTTCCAGATGGCAGAGCTACAGCTCGAACAAGATGAGATCCTAGAGTGGTGACCTAGAGGCAAGTTGCAGGAAGACTAGTCCGGCCATCAGTGACTAGTCAGACACTGTGTTCAGCCACTGAGACTGCAGGGATATTTGTTACTGCAGCATGACCTAGTCCACCTAACTATGGCCGGGGGACTCAGGGCACTTGGAGAATGGGCAGGACTGGGAGAGAGAAAGGAGTCTAGGGGTGACTTCCTGGATGACCAGGTGAATGGTGGCACCATTAACTGTGGCAGGAGATGCTGGGTGCTAAGTCGGTACTTTCATCTTGGACAAGTTTGTTTGATGAGCTTAGGCAACAAGCAGGAACCCCCTGCAATACAGGCATGAAGCAGCATCAGGGAAAAGGCTAGAGCCAGAGCTGTGGACTTGGAGTTGTCAGCCTCCGGGTGGTCATTGATGTCTTGTGGAAGGAAAGAGAGTGTCTAGGAGTGCTTTGGAGTGTGCAGGGCAAAGGACACTAATGGATAAGGAAAAGAAGAGGAGAAGGAGCCAGTGAAGGAGCCAGAAAGAGTCTGCTATTAGGGAAGGGGAAGAATGAGGAGAGGGTGATCAATGCCAAGATGCTGATTGATAGGCAAGTCTGATGCAGACCAAATGCGTGCCCCGGATGTGGCACACAGCAGGCCCGGAGGGGCACACAGAGCCAAGCCAGGTCAGGGGACAGAGGACGGGCACCAATCCCACGGCCTGAGAAATAAGAGGTGCAGTGGGTGTCCCTGGGAGAAGCCCAGCCCAGAAGGGAAGGAGGGAGGTGAGGAAGATGCTAAGTTGAGAGAGACTCATGCCAAACAGAGAGAGATGGCAGAAAAGCGCAGCAGAGGGGAGGCTGGAGAAGATATAGCAGAGAGAGGTGGCACTTGGTGCAGAGACATCTAACCCCAAGGAGCAAAGGGCATGGTGAGAGATGGAGAAGGAAACCTCCAACTGCCAAAACCTTCCCAGAGCAACATTCCTGCACCCCTACCCCAGAGGCTTCCAGTCCCCTAAGATAGCAGCCAACTAGGGCTGCCACAGCCTCTCCAGTGTGCCAGCCTGCTGGAGTCAGAAACCGTTCAGCCCCGTGGCTCAGGGACCAGGGGTTTGTGCCCTCCGCACACGGCCCTGGTGCAAGGCCCTTGGCCGGGCACCGCAGAAGATAACAAAGTGTTTATGACAGTCGCGACCCTTCAGGAGCTGAAGCAGTCCAGGAGGCAAGATAAGGCAAGTTCAGAAATAGCTCATCTGCAGCAGACAGATAACTGGCAAGTGCCAGGGAGAGGAGCAGATAATGTGTGAGAGGGTTCACAGTGAGATTCCCTCCTGCTGGAAGACATCAAGAAACATCTCAGGCAGGGCCTGCGGACCCAGGCCTAACCTTTGCGTGCCAGTGTCTCTGCCAAGTTCTGGAGTAAATTGTGTCTCCCCTTCTCGCCAGGGCTCCCTTCTCCATCCCATTAGCTCCAGCTCCTGCTCCCACCGTGGTCAGTGAGCTCGTGCTGGATGGGCATCCTGCTCCTCCGATCCCCAGCAGCATCAGAAATCTGATGCGTGAACAAGAGCAAAGTCACAGGGCTCCATAGACACCTTCTGGGATGGGAGTACAGACGGAACTTGAGAGGACTTTAAAAATGAGCAAGTATTGCTGGGCACGGTGGCTCACACCTGTAATCCCAGCACTTTGGGAGGCTGAGGCGGGCAGATCATGAGGTCAGGAGATCGAGACCATCCTGACTAACACGGTGAAACCCCGTCTATACTAAAAATACAAAAAATTAACCGGGCGTGGTGGCCAGTGCCTGTAGTCCCAGCTACTCGGGAGGCTGAAGCAGGAGAATGGCGTGAACCCGGGAGGCGGAGTTTGCAGTGAGCAGAAATTGCACCACTGCACTCCAGCCTGGGCGACAGAGTAAGACTCCGTCTCAAAAAAGAACAGATCAAGTATTAACAGCTCATGGCAGTCGGCAAGACTGGCTACAACCACAGTACCTGCTCTGACAAATACAGGCCATCCTCCTTTATCACATCCTTCCTGTTGGATAACGAAAAATCCAAGAGGCAATTTCGCTTCTCAGATCTTCTGAATAGTCATTGAATTCAGGCCATAAAATGATGTCAAACTCTTAAAGAAGGGAAGGGAATGAGGCATCTTGCGTACTGCACAGAGCAAACTGAAAACCCAGATTTATTTCTATAATGTGAAGTTTCAAATATAATACTGAAATGGCCACAAAAGTCAATAACTTTATTAAAATGATTTTGCATTTCTTAACTTGATCTTTTCTGACACTACCCTTTGGAGTTATAGATGAGAAAAACAAGACAAGTGACATGTGGTTCTACCTAAGGTTGCAAAGTGAATTGTGGAAAGGCAGACTTCTTCCAGAAACAGCATGGTGGGAAGGGTGTTTGTCGTTCTAAATAGTTCCAGCTGACTTTGGGGAAAGGATGCAGGGAGAAACTCCCAGGGACTGCCATTTTTCTGTGTGTACATGAGCTTCCGAGGGACAATGGTCACCTCCAAGGTAAAATTTGTGAGCCACACACTCAAAAAACGTTGGCAGGCCCAGAGGGGAGGCCAAGGGGAAGCACCTACACACACAGACGTGGAGATGTGCTTGCCTTAGGTCATGAGGATGCCAGAGCAGCTTCCTATGATTATTCAAGCCTGATGGAATTTCACAACTGGCGTGAGATGAGGGCAAAGGGGTTCAGACACAGCAGCTTGCGAGAGCTGGAATGCCAGTCTCCAGGAGGGGCGGGGGGGTCTCCTGCAAAATTCAAACCCCCAAACAAGTCTGACTTTCTGCAGACAGGACCTTCGCCATTCAGCAGGGGCCTCTCCCCCAACACTGGACCAGCCCCTGAACTTGAAAATCCTATTTGACTTCCCTCACCCCAAACCCATCAGTCACAAGCCCCACCAGGCCCGTTTCCAAGCCCCTACCCTCGTGTCTCCAGGAACCGCTTGCCTTGTCTTGCCTTGCCTCAGAAGCATCATTTGGAAGCAGAAGCCTGTGGCTTCATTTCTTTTTATTTTAGAGCTGATCTGCTAGAAAAAGGTATTTTGCGAGGCGCAACGGAGGTAGGACGTCTCGTCAGCTAGCCACTTCGCAGACATATGGCCTGCTGTCCCACCAGTTAGGAAGTGATTATTGGAGCCGCACAAACAGATTTTTTGTCAAAGTGGAGGTGTGATTTTCTCAGGTTCTGTGAGAACACACACACATATTTTTACCAACCCAATCTGTTTTCCAGCAGCCGGGTGGCCGCAGGGCCTGCATGCCCGCTCAGGTGTTCAAGAGTCATGAAGGGTGCTTGGCGAGGTCCCTGGAGGCTGCAAACCTACCTAGCAGGAGCCGAAGACCCCAAGAAGTTCATTCTGTGACCACGAACAGAGCCTCTGCCTGCCCGTACCTGTGACAAGAGGGATGGCCACAAAAGCTGCCTCCTTGCACACAGAACCATGCACCAGGGTTCGCCCTACTACACATCCGAGAGCCAGGACTTCTTTAAAACTCACCACTACTAGTTTAGTTCTAAAATCTCTTTGAAATAAAAATTAAGACACGTAAGAGATACTAGGGTAAAGATGGCAGATGGAACACGTTCCTTTACTTCCATTATCTCTCTAAATCCATCAAAGACAAACGTTTTGTTTTGTTTTATTTTACAGTGTAGGTTTGTGCTATGCAATGTGGTAGCCCCTAGCTACATGGGCTACATTTACCTTTTTATTAAATCAATTCTAAACTTCAGTTTCCAGGTCACACTAGCCACATCTCAAGCACTCAGCAGCCTCACAGGGTTAGTGGCTGCCATACTGAACAGCATAGAAAAAGAATGTTTCCATCATCATCACAGAAAATCCTGTTGAACAGCACTGGGACAGAACTTCCAGGAGCAAAATCTTGGTGGGAGCACACTGGTAAAATGCCAGAGGCTGGGAAAGGAAGAGTGCATGGGGGCTGGCTGAGCACACAGGATAAAGCTGAGCCCTACACCAGGATTGGGGAAAGCCAAGAGGCCAATTCGCTCTTCGCACTCAAGGTGGCCTGAGCAGGGGCAGCCAAGGAAGCCCACGTGCCCTCACTCATAAAAACAAAATTCTACACTAAGGTCATAGACTTTATTTAAAGGTTTAAAAAAAATTCCTTCTATTCTCTGCCTTAACAAATATACCTTCTTGGTGATGTAAAAGGCCCATGTGTTAGTTTCCTAGGGTGCCATGACAAAGTACACACACTGGGTGGCTTAGGACCACAGATGTTTACTCTTTCACTTCTGGAAACTAGAAGTCCAAGATCAAGGCGTCTGCAGGGCTGGTTCCTTCAGAGGGCTGGGAGGGATCTGCTCCTGCGCTGCCTTTTAGTGTCTGGTGATGACCGGCACTTGCTGACACTGCCTGGCCTGGAGATACATTTCTGTCTCCATCTTCCTATGGTTGTCTTATAAGGACACCCATTATCTTAGATTAGGACCCACCCAACTACAGTATGATTTTTATCTTAACTAATTTTATCTCCAATGAACCTATTTCCAAGTAAGGTCACGTCCTGAGGAACCGGAGGTTAGGACTGCAATGGATCTTTTGGAGGGGACACGATTCAACCCTTAACAGCAGGTTCAAATGGATAGTCCTCCTTGGACTTCTCGGTTTTGCACCAGAACACAGCAACACGGGAAGATCCCTGATCATGGCCTATTCCCCTCCTTCCTTTCCAGCCCAGCCCCATCCTGCACCTGAAGGGGTTTGCATGGCTCCATCCAGACCTCCCACAACGCCCTGCCCCCAGCCATTCCTCGGCCTAGGTGGCTCACACTGGCAGCACGGTCCACTCTGGAAGGAGGGGTCTGGAAAGAGGCCCACTGGGGCTCTGGGAGCAGGGTTGGGATCCTTTGGACAGGGAATTCCAAGGTCTCATTTCCCTGAAGAATGTTCTAGGAGGAATGAGGTGCAAGCTCTGAGTGGGCATGTCCCCTTGGCCCCTGGGAAGGGGCACAGCTAGAAGAGGGAACACAGTCTCTGAGGCCATGGCCCAGATCTAAGGGCATTCCTGCCAAGCAGCAGCCAGGTTTACCAGCAGAACCCAAAGAGGGCTCAGGATTTGGGGGTGTCCAGAACTTCTGAAAATGAGAAAGAAAGAAGAGCTATTAGCAGAATTACTTGATAATCTGTTCGCAAAGTAGTGAGGCGCACAAATCCCCTTTCTGATACCAGTAAAACATTGAAGGCTTATTCTCTGGAGAGGGGAGACCAGGTCTCTAGCTGGGGAGATCCCAGGTGCAGCTGAAGGCCAGGGCACCACACAGAAGTAGGGGGTTAAGGGAAGGTTTGTATATTGAATATTGACCCGAGATACCCCTGCTCCAGCCTTCTTCTCTCTCTCGGCTTTCCGAATGTCTAGGTTGACACTTCCATGAGAGGATTAAAGGCCTTTGTGAGCTCAGACCAGCCCAAGAGGAGAGACCTAGAGATGCTGATATTGGTAGTTCCCCAGGAAAATAGTCCAACCAGATTCTTTTACAAGGAAGCCCACAATCAACAATCTTAATCACACATTTAATGCTTCCAATCAACTTTTCATGCCCCACTCTTAAATATAAACCAGGGACTAAGGGTCTCAGCTGAAGAAAGCCCCTGACATGAGAGAGTGTGACCAAAACAAAGAGAAGAAGGTAACTTGGAGGAAACAGAGATTATGCATAGAGAAGAAAGAGTTTAAAACAGGAAGCTATTATCAGTATCCTCAGATAGACAATCAGATATGGCATCCAGGCACAATCACATGTTTTTTGTTTTTTAAAGAATATTTAGAGAACAGAAAGAATAGTTGTAAACTTAAAATGTCATGTTCTAAAGTTCATTAGAAAAATTAGAAGATAAAACAGAGGAAATAGAGAAAATAGAGCAAAAAAAATGAAAAATTAGTTCAAGAGGTTCAACATATGAAGACAGAGTTCCAGACAGAGAGAGAGGAACCAAGGAAAAGGTGGGAAAGAAAAGCATCAAGACATAGTTTAGGAAATGTCAGAGAACTGAAAGACATGAATTTCTAGCCTGCAGGATCCAGTGAGTGCCCGCCCATATGACAGGTGAAAAGATACCCAGCCTAAGCCATCCGTGTAACATTTACAAACACTGAGGACAAAAGACAGTCCTACAAGCTGACAGGGAGATACAAACAGGTCTTCTACAAAGGATCACGAATCAGAATAATTTTGATTCTCAGGACAAATCCTGGTTGCTAGACTACAATGCAGCAAAAATCTAGGGGAAAATGATTTCCAACCCAGAGTGCTGTACCAAACCCATTATCAACTAGGTGTGAGGGTAAAATGAAGATGATGTCAGACATTCAAGGTGTCAAAATATTTGCCTCCCACGTCACAGAAACTATCAGGAAATTTGCTCCGCCAAATTGACTTTCTACTCACCAGTGAAATGGGGGTCTGAAGGATTTAAAATACTGGGTTTTGTCTTTTTGATTTGGGGGGGGCAGGGGGTGGGGTGGGGTTGGGTTGGAAGTTTCCTCAGTATCATCCCTTCATGGTTCACCAGGAAGATGTTACCGGAAAGGAGTCCCAATCCAGACCCCAAGAGAGAGTTCTTGGACCTTGCGCAGGAAAGAATCCAGGGCAAGTCAGAGCACATTTATTAGGAAAGTAAAGGAATAAAGAACGGCCACTCCTTGGCAGAGCAGCTGGGTCTTATCTTCAACATGCTTCCTTTCATGAGGATACTTTCCACGTTGTCATCTGACTTACTAGTACTTGTGTCGTGAGAGAAAACGACCCGATTCCAATTTCTCAACCTTTTTGAAATCACTGTCAATTCTAAATTCAGTGCAGGCACCGAGCCAAACGCATTCATAGCCCACTTGTTTTCTCTTTACCTATCTTCCTTCATGGATCTTGCAAATAGCTTATTTTCCATTTCCATAATTTTTCATTATAACAGGAGGAGCCAGGAGAGCCGAGATAAATGAAATTATTTCAATGGTCTCTTCAGACGCTTTCTTCATCCCAACATTTGTCCATTCACTCGTCTTCTAACCAAAGGTACATTTACAAGTGAAGAAACAAACACGCGAGAGAATCGATGATTTCATCAGCGCTACCAAGAGGCAACAAAACGGAACGCCTTCGCCCTCTTCATTCATGTTTCCGCTGCCAGATCTTGCAGAATCAGATGGATAGAAGGGAAACCAGGCAAGGGATCTCAAAGACTAGGGAGATCAAGTCCAGGTGCGGTGGCTCACACCTGTAATCCCAGCACTTTGGGAGGCCAAGGTGGGCAGATCGCCCAAGGTCAGGAGTTCGAGACCAGCCTGGCCAACATGGTGAAACCCCATTTCTACTAAAAATACAAAACTTAGCCAGGTGTGGGAGACTGAGGCAAGAGAATCGCTTGAACCCGGGAGATGGAGGTTGCAGTGAGCCAAGATTGCGCCATTGCACTCCAGCCTGGACAACAGAGCGAGACTCTGTCTCCACAAAAAAAAAAAAAAAAAAAAAAAAGGCAAGGGAGATGAAGATGAACCAGGAAAGCTCTCATAATGTTTTCATAATTGACCTACAAACCAACCTAAATTCTGTGGAAAAGAACCCAGTGCAAAATCCCAAAGTAGTGGTGAAAGTCCCACTTCTTAGGTTCACATTTCAGGCATGCCCCCGTATTAGCTTCCCATTTCCTTCTCTCCTGCACTAATCAGGAATGAAATAAAGACTCAATCTTCTACCTGTGGCCTTCAGTTGAATCCCAGGTCTCCAGGGGGCCCTAATTGCTTTTTGAGCCTGGCCTCCCTGTTATGTGGACAAGCAAATAGGGAGGCCTAGGAAGATGACCAGTCTCCCCAAGGTCAGCGTGGGCCAGAGGTGCAGCTGGGACCCGAGCCTCGCCCTGCCCTGCCTTCCCCTGCACTGCCTCCAAGGGGAGAAAAACAGCCCCTAAAGACCCCCATCCCCTTGCAGCCCCCAGGGATGCCCAGCACCTCCAATGAGTGGTTCTGCCTCCCCAGCCAGCTCTAAGGTGACCACTGCAACCTTCTTCACACTCCTCAAAGCTCAGAGCCACTGCCTCTCACCAGCTCTCAGCATCTGACTTCGCCTCAGAGAAAACAAGCCAGCAGAGGGGAACTCCAGTCCTGGCAACCCCAACCCTTGAACCCCAGCCCTGCGCCCAACCCAGTTCCTCCCCTGTCTCGCCCCTCTCCCTCCCCAAGGCCAACCGCTCACCCCTCAGACTCTACACAGCCCTTGTCACGTTGATGAACCCAGTTCCCCTCTGGTCTCTTTCTTCTCTCCCAGCTACTTGCATCAACTTTAAAACATGCTCTTGTCCTTCCCCTATTAGATAGACACACACACATACACACACACATATGTACACACATACACACACAAACACACAGAGAGCCCTCAGGGCTCCCCCTTCCTCCCCTCCCATGCAGCCCCCACCCACCTCCTTCCTTATATCCAAGAGACCTCTCCATTCACTCACTCTTTCCCTGCTGACCTGTCTGGTGAACTGAGTGTCTCGTTCTTGACCTTCTCCTCCTCCTCCTGGGAGCACTCCCTCTCTTCCTCCTGGGCTGAGCTTTCCCTTGGGCAGCCCTCGCTCAGTCCTCTCTACAGTTCTGCCTCCTGGGCCCCCTCCACCTGTGGATCCCAGGACAGCCCTGGCAGTCTTCTCTTTGTACTTGGCCTCTTCCTGGGCACGAGCCTCCTCTGTGACTTCACTTAGCATCCATTCACCTACAGCCTGACCTCCAGGCTAAGTACCACCTGCTAGATGACGGTGCTCAGTCACCCCACGGAGACCTCAAACGCAGCATCCCAAGAGCCATGCTCCCCTCCTCCCCTAGGCTCCACGGACCACAAGGTTTCTCCCCTTCCTGCACAATCTCCCTTCACTTCCCTTCCCAGATGAATGGCTCACCACTACCTCCCTTGTCCTGCACTCTCCAGTCACACTGATGTGACTATGGTCCCAAATTATGTCCCTCAGGGCCTCACACATGCTATTCTTTCTGTTGGAAACCCTCTTCCACCCCTGCCCACCCCTCCCTACCCCCAACCCTTAAATTACTAAGCCCTAACTCTCAGGTCTCAGCTTAGACGCCACTTCTTCCAGGGTGGTCTCTTCTGACTCCCCAGGTCAGCATCAGGACCCCCTCTCTCTGGACACCCCCTTCAGAGCTGCTGTTGTGGGTCTCACTACACAAGAATGGTGGCCTGCACCTACCTTGCGCCACTGAGTTCTCAGCTACAGGCACACGGCTGGCACTCAATGGGCATGCCACCTGCCCACATTTGTGGAACTTCACTCACGTTCTAGTCTTGTGTCCCTGAGCCTGGCACACAGTGGGCCCTTCCAGAGTGTTCACTGCATCTGCTGCCACTGCTGCATGTGGAAGAAGGTGCCCACTGGGCAGACCAGGAGCCACTAATGCTTATGGACCAGGAAAGAGGAGCAGCTGGTCTGGGGGACAGGGACTGGTGCCACACAAATCCCCAGGCCCCAGGGAAATGACCTCAAGCAGATGGCCTCAGCTCTGCTCCACAGGAGACACAGCTTCCTGGCTGCAATGGGCATCTGAGGACAGGATAAAGACCTGCCCAGGTCTATGGGAACTGGGCCTCCCGTCCCAGGACCTGTGCCGCCTGTGACAGGTCACTGGGGAATGCCCCACTGCCTCCCTGGGCACGGAGGAGCTGAGGAGGCCCTGCCAAGTCATGTGACTGGACTGCGGAGCTCTGGCCAGCCCCGCACCTGGGCAGCACCTTGTCCTCCAACCCAGACACACGATGCTACAAAGCAACCACCTGGGCAAAGCCAGGGCTCCGAGGCACAGGCAACCACGGTGTCCCGGCCACCATGGGCTGCCCTAGCAGGGACCCGTCTCCAGCAAGCTGCCCTAATCAGTGTCTGAACACAGCAAGCAGTGCCCTCCCGCAGGACCAGAACACAGAGGAAACCCTTGAAAACTGGCCCAGGACTAAGCTTCCCTCTGAGTCCAGCTGCGTCTCTGAGCCTCTGTCCAGACATCCCAGAGCGCTCGGTGCTGGTGCTGAACACAGCCGGGGAAGGCGCCTGCCTCCAGACTCACCTTCTCCTTCTCCCTTCCCTCTTACTGTCCCTCCCAGGATCATTAAACAATAATGAGTAGTGCCAGGAAAAGCTCGTGTCATTGTGCTAGGGACTAGGCTCTTGAGCTTTCTGAATGAGGAGGCAGCGCTGATCGGAGACATAGGGCAGGGGCGACAACTGGGGCCCTAGAGCAGAGGAGTCTTCCATTTCCTCATCTCTAAAATGGGTCACACATATTTCCGCTGCTCTGGGATGGCCTCTCAAAGCGAACTGCACCCAGGACGTCTGCCTCAGCTGCTTTGCACCCTGAGGTTACACCTGGTCAGCCTGCAGGACTGGCCTTTCTCATCCAGCCTGCAGCAGGGCCCATGCCACCCACCTGGCCAGGTCCAGCAATGGGCCCCTCTGTCATCATTCAGGCCCAGGCCCAACTTTTCCCCAGAGGCTGGAGGGGCTGGGGTGACCTTCTAGGCACATCGGGGCGCAGAACAGAAGGCGGGAGATGCACATGACTTCTGCCTAGCAATGGTGCCTTTCCCTCTTCTGTGAATAAATGAGTCACTTTTTCATTGTCCCAGAACAAATAGAATTTGGCTGAAAGGCCTGGCATTCACAGGGCTCGTTTCACGTTCTTTCGATAGTTGTATTCTATTTGTCACACATGGTATTTCCTTCCCTGTGGCAGGTGGTTGGGGAAGGGAGGGGAGGGTACCACCCCCGAAAGTGAAGTGTAGGGTCTGGAGATTTCCTCACTAATCCACTGAACAGATCCTGATTGAGGGTCTACCTTCTAAAAGGGGAGAGAGATAATAAATGATAAGCTTGGTACATAAATAAGTTATGTAGTAGGTTAAAGGTCAGACTACACAGAAAATAGAAGACTGGGGAAGGTGAACTAGGGGGTGAGGGAAGGTGGGGGCAGGTTGTACATTAAATAGGTTGGTCAACATGGACCTCATCAAGAGATGAGATTAGAGCCAAAGTCAGGGTCAACCAAGAAGGACTCTGGGTAAAGACCATTCCTGGTAGAGGGAATGGCTGGAATGAGGCTCCTAGGGGAGAGTGTGCCTGGAGCACGGGCAGAGTCCTCCCCAGTCCAGACAGCTGGTCCACCCCTGAACCCCCCCATTCTGATCTGGGCATCTGCTGGCAACAGGATGGGGACCAGGCCTTGCCCCCAGGAGCCTGAGCCCGGCCAGGTCTAGCAGCTGAGGCCCTGCCTCCCTGACCTGCCCAGGTGTCCACACGTGACCCACTCCTGCAGAAGCGCCCTGCTGCTCTGGGATGACCCCTCAAAGCGAACTGCACCTGGGACGTCCGCCTCAGCTGCTTCGCACTCTGAGGTTACACCTAGTCAGCCTGCAGGACTGGCCTTTCTCACCCAGCCTACAGCAAGGCCCATGCCACCCGCCTGGCCATCCGGCAGTGGGTCCCACCACCATCGTTTAGGCCCAGGCCCAGGCCCAGCTTTTCCCCAGAGGCTTGAGTTTACCAGAACATGCCACTGACCACAGTGCCAAGTTGTCCTAGTCACCACGCACAGCCACCAGGAGCGCTGGGTGGGACTGGAAGCAGCCCGAGAACACGGGGCTGCCTGGAGGTGGGCAGACTGGTGGATGATGGATACAGGCCAGATGCAGGGACCACAGAAGAGCTGCTGTGAGGACAGAAAACAGTTGCAGGTGTTCCAGAAAGCGTTCTAAAGAGAAAGGCCCTCTCACCCCTGGAGCAGAGTTTCCAGGCCCCCAGCCCCCAAGGACAGCCCCTCTGTACCCAGCCCTAGACCCCACTCACACCCGCCTTGAAGCGCTGGCTGTGGACATGCTTAAATCTACTCACATGTGCCTTAGACGTGAGTTGGGGGGTGGGGGCAGGAATTTCCAAAGGCTTTTTAGACTGATTCAGATTCTTTTTAGCTATCCAGTCCTTTCTTCAAATGAAACGGGGCTCACGAAGAGCCCAGTAGACAGAGCGGGACATGAAGCGGGTCTGAGGGAATGCAAGGACCCTCGCCCGAGCACCCACACTCGCCCCCCACAAGCCCCCCAGGAGACCACAGCCCCCAAGAGCAGGGGTGGCTGCGGCTCCTCACAGCCCGTGACTCACAGCTCACAGCGGAGCTGCAGGCCCAGCTGAGAGGAGGCGGCAGAGAGTGGAGTGGATGAGCAGGGTGTGTGTGAGTGTGTGCGAGTGTGTCTATGAGTGAGTGTGTGTGTACGAGAATATGTGTGAGAGTATGTGTGAGGAGTCTGAGAGTCAGTGTGCCTGTGTGTGGAGTGTGAGAGCGTGTGTGTGTGAGGAGTGTGGGAGTGTGAGAATGTGTGTAGGTGTGTGTGTGTGGAGTGTGGGAGTGTGAGAATGTGTGTAGGTGTGTGTGTGTGGAGTGTGGGAGTGTGAGAATGTGTGTAGGTGTGTGTGTGTGGAGTGTGGGAGTGTGAGAATGTGTGTAGGTGTGTGTGTGTGGAGTGTGGGAGTGTGAGAATGTGTGTAGGTGTGTGTGTGTGGAGTGTGGGAGTGTGAGAATGTGTGTAGGTGTGTGTGTGTGGAGTGTGAGTGTGTGTGGGAGAGTGTGTGTGTGGAGGGTGAGAATGTGTGGAGTGTGGGAGTGTGGTGTGAGTGTGTATGTGTGGAGTGTGAGTGTGTGTGGGGGGAGTATGAATGTGTGGGAGTGTGCGTGTGTGAGTGTGTGTGTGTGGAGTATGAGTATGTGGGTGTATGTGTGGAGTGTGTGTGTGTGGAGTGTGTGTGTGGGAGTGTGTGGAGTATGAGTGTGTGGGTGTATGTGTGGAGTGTGTGTGTGTGTGGAGTGTGAGTGTGGGAGTGTGTGTGGAGTGTGAGAATGTGTGTGGGTGTGTGTGTGTGGAGTGTGTGAGTGTGTGTATGTGGAGTATGAGTGTGTGGGTGTATGTGTGGAGTGTGTGGGGGGGAGTATGAATGTGTGGAGTGTGAGTGTGTGGGAGTGTGTGTGTGTGGAGTGTGAGAGTGTGTGTGGAGTATGAGTGTGTGTGTGTGTGTGTGTGGAGTGTGAGAGTGTGTGTGTGGAGTGTGAGTGTGTGTGTGGAGTATGAGTGTGTGGGTGTATGTGTGGAGTGTGAGAGTGTGTGTGGGAGTGTGTGTGTGTGGAGTGTGAGTGTGTGTGTGTATGTGGAGTATGAGTGTGTGGGTGTATGTGTGGAGTGTGAGTGTGTGTGTGTGGAGTATGAGTGTGTGGGTGTATGTGTGGAGTGTGTGGGGGGGGAGTATGAATGTGTGGGAGTGTGAGTGGGAGTGTGTGTGTGGGAGTGTGTGTGTGGAGTGTGAGTGGGAGTGTGTATTGTGAGTCTGTGATAGTGTATGACTGTGTGAGGGTGAGCATGTGTGAGTGTGATGGTGATAGTGTTTGTATGTGTGCGACTGTGTGTCAGTCCATGTGAGTGTGAGTGATGTGTGTGTATGAGTGTGTGAGTGTACATGAGAGAGTGTGTGTGTGTGGGTGAGAGGGAGACGGAGAGAGAGAGGGGAAAGGGCTATCAGTGTAATTTGCCTCTACGGCTAAACACACAGGCCGCAATCATAGCCATTTCACTAAATGCCCATAAAACTAAAAAATAAATAGGAAACCTCCAGATTACAAGGCCTTCTCTGAGCAGGGAGTGGCGCGATAAAGTGCTATCTGCGCTCAGTCCAGCTTGCAGTGAGTGACCCAGGTGGCGCGGGCCAACCGAGAGAGGACCCTGTTCCCCGTCCGCCCCATCGAACCTCCCTCCAAGGCTGAGCGCCGGGGGAACATGGGGCCTCCTGGGAACGCAGTTCCCTCCGCGTGGGGGTCCTCGGCTCCCCTGTGAGCCTGTGCCACGCGGAACAGGATCACAGCCTCAGCCTCGCAACGTGCCTGTGATCCAGTGGGAGTGGAACCCAGGCCTCTGGCAGCAGGGACCCTCAGAACCCTGCGTGCAAGCGAACCCCAGACTTTGAGGGGAACAGCCTCGGACAGCCCTCATTTCTCCCTTATAGCCGCGGGACCTCACAGACAAGCAAAAGAAACAGCATTTGAGCGAGAGCAGCCCCAACGCCACTCCCTAGAAAGCGGGAAAAGGGGATGCGACCCCGCATCTTACTCTAGGGTCTCCTCTTGGCCACACTCCCTGCCTCAATAGAATCTCAAGCGCCGGAATCACCAAAGGACATTCTAAGTGTCATTCCGCTCTGGGTGTCGGAAAATGCCTGCAGTGGGTCCTCAGTGGCCTCCGCTGATGTGAGGAAGGGTCCGCCGGAGGAGGCCGCCCTGCAGAGGGCTCCCCAGCACAGCAGCCGCGGGGACCCACCCCGCCAGGCACACGGCAGGGAGCAGCCGGGAGCCGGGGCAAAGTCTGCAAGGATCCAAGCAGGACCTTCCCCACCCTGGTTCCACCCCCACTTCTTGATGCTTGCCTTCCAAAAACCTAGGGACTTACCTGTCCCCAGCAAGATACGTTTACCAGGTTATGGCATCTTCCCAACCCCCACGAACCTCGCACTCCAGGCTGTGTGCACCTCAGATCTCTGTGGAAGTGGCATCTACTACTGAAAACTTTTTCAGCTTTAAGAGACTGTTGCTGGCAGTGCGGGCTCCAAGTGGAGCCAGAATCAGGCCCAGCCAGGCCCTTTGGGCAGCCTCCTCAAGCTCTGAGCTCCCTCCCTGCAGGGCGTCCCTCCGCTGCACCCTCACGGGTGCCCCATTCATCTGATGGCAGCCCCTCCTTAGTTCTGGCCACTCCTTCAGCACCAAGGCCTGGGAGGTGGCTTAGGAGGTGAAGAGGAAGGAGCAGCAGGGATGCCTGGAGGGAGACACCCGGGGTCATGCACTAGGGCCTCCCAGGGCTGACTGGGCCAGGCACCTCCTCAACCCTGACTGACATGGCACAAAGAAGGCAGTTGGACGGTTCCTGGTGGTCTGCATTCTCCCGAGCTCCTCTTACACTGGGGTCAGCCTCCCTCCCTTGGCTGGCACGGGCCAGCCTCAGCCCAGGGGCCCCTGTATCCCTGCCACCTACATCAGTGGGTCCCATGTGAGGAGTGATTCAGGCACTTTGTAATGCAAGATGGTTTACTTCCAGGCGCAGGAGGCTGAACCTGCTCACCCCGCCTGGCCAGGAGCCCCCTGAGGAAGAGAAAGCGGAGGGTAGGCAGGGGGTGGGGTCACAGGTCCCCCCCAACCCTGTAAACAGTGCTAGCTTAGTTAACCTGCCACAAAACTATTAGATATCTGGGATAAAAGGATCATGGGTGGTGTCACCCCCTTCTTTTAAAAATCCTGGGGCCAATGGTTTCATGTGATTTGAGAGAAAGAAATGCTCCCTGGCTGGGCACAGTGGCACGCACCTGTGGTCCCAGCTACTCAGGAAGCTGAAGTGGGAGGATCGCTTGAGCCCAGGGAGGTCAAGGCTGCAGTGAGCCGTGACCGCACCACTGCACTCCAGCCTGGGTGACAGAGCAAGACCCTGTCCCCCCACCAAAAAAGATAGAAATGTTCCCCTACGTTTCTTACATGAAGGCAAGACCAGCACCCCGTCCCCTTGTCTCATGGATGCTCTTTGTGCCTTTAAGACGCCCAGTGGATGCACACACCCAAGAGGTTAGGAAGTATTGCCTGTCACCTCCAGATTTTTTGTAGGTATGCAAACATCCAGAAATCAGCATGGTTCTAATTTCTACTTAACAAGTCCATGTAGTGAATTTTAAAATGAAAAATGTGTCCATTTCAAACTTCTCTTTCCTCTTCTTCACGATAAATACCAATACCCTTGGTGCTAGACTCTAGAGTCTCTCTCTATGGGCAACACTGGGAGTTAGGATGGGACCTTCCCTACTGCCTCACCCAGCAGGCTGTGCGTTCCCAGCCAGTGCCTGGGACAGGAGAGCCATTGGATAGTTGTCCATAGAAGGAATGCCTGCTCTGGCCTGGTATGAATACCACATAGCCCAGGACCTCCAGGCCACCAGCCACAGGCAGGAAGAGAGGGTGCAGCACCTCCCTGCTGCCCAGAGAGCAGGAGAATCCAGCCCTGGGGACCGCCTAGGGCTATACTGTGGCCCCACCACCCCACTTGCTGCGTGACTCTTGGGAAACTACCCAATTCCTCTGTGCCTCAGTTTCCTCATCCTGTGAATTGGAGAGTGTTACAGAAACCACCAAATAAAGAAGCAGCCACCAAATAAAGCCCTTGTAAGGATTAAGTGAAAAATTGTATGTGAATCATGACATGTAGCTGGGTTGCACAGACTGACACTCCATCAACTTTAGCTGCATTTGCAGCAGAAATGCAGAGGGCTCAGTACATTCATGGTTGATCAAACTGATTCACAGAAAATGTAATGAGAAAGCACCCTGCCACCTGTCATAAAATTCTGATTTATTTTACTCTAAAAGTCACTTTATAGGAAATCAAAGGCAGCAGACATGATCATTCACTGAGCAATACACACATAATTAGTGAATGCCTCTGTATGTACATCATACTTTCATGAGTTTATTTTATAGGGCATCAGGCTATCATTATTATGTATGAATAACCTTAAGGTGGGATATGCTCACCTTTAATAATCCAGGGAACAGTATTTTTACTATAAAGTCATCAAGTACTCATGAATGTGCTTTTTCTAGTGGGGTATTGTAATTGGTTTCACTGATTTCTCAACTTAAAAGTCCCAAAATTTTATTTTCCAAAAAAATCACTTTTAAAAGTCCCTATTCTGACTGAACCCACGTATGATTGCCTTTATCCAAAATGGATTATTTATCATTCTGAAACCTGTAGGTGATTAGGGGTTCAGGGTAAAGGACATGGAATATAGGTCCCAAGAAAATGGATAAGACACTCACACACTTGAAACTGAGGGGCGGGGGGCGGGGGAAGTTCTTCAAACTGGGACTCTTCTGTTTGGAAGCGAGAAGTTAAGAGTTTCCCCCACGCAGTGTTTGCCCCTCCGTGGCCACCGCCCCACCTGGCTCTGCCCTGGTGGTCACTGCAGGATCCTGGACTACCACCCGCGAGTGTTGCCTGGGCCTCCCCACCTCCCATAAACATTAACTCATTGTGCTTTTGTGTTTCCCAACCCCATACAATGTGTCCTTCCCAAGACCATGGGGCTATTTCTAAGCCTAGTTAATCCTCCTTGATAGGCTGATGGAGCTGGGATAAGAAGTTGTCCAGGAGCCTCTGTGGTTGAACAAATCCAGACCACCCTCTCCCATTCCAGGTGTCCCCACAAGCTGAGGGCCTGGGCCCATGGGGGCTGCACCACGGTGGGACCCAGACTTGTGGGCATGCGGCTTCCCATCTTCTGGGGCAGGGCAGGAGAGCGGGGATTCAGTCGGCACAGCTCACAGCCCATTGGCCAGAGCACATCACTCACCTCCCCTGGAGCTAGGAGACCCCAGGGTGCCAGGAAGAAAATATAAGCAGGAGCACCAGGAACCTGGGCTGACCTCTCTGGTCATGCCTCTGTACCCACCACCTTAAAGCTTCTCCAAGTCTGCAAAGCCCCCTCCCAGCCCTTCCCCTTGACCACAATAGCATCCTCTGCATAGCCCTGGCCCCAGTCCCTGCTGACCCCTGCTCCCAAGCACTCTTCTGCTCCACACACTCCTCCCAAGGACGTCTTCCCCAGCAGGCCTTCCCACCACCCCAGGTAAAAGCAATTTCCCTTTCTGGAGCTCCTCCAATGCCCTGTGGCCGTGTCCCCAACACTGCCTTGTTTTAGGGTCCCCTGTGCACACACCTGTCCCCAGCTAATAAAAAGCTCTGAAGGCAGGTGCAAGGCCTCAGTCCTCCCTCTCCAGCCCTCATGCTTTACCTGCCAGCAGCTCCAGGCCCATTTGTTCAGCTCAACGGGGCAGCTTCTGGAGCCCAGAGGAAGTCACCTGTGCGGCCCCCTCCCAGGGCTTGTGAGGAAACACTGTGAGCCAGGGCCCTGCAGGTCAGCTAGAAGGAGGGGGATGAAGCAGCGTATTTCTCTGAATTGGCACAGATGAGGCAACGCCATGAAGGCAGATCACGGGGAAAGTTCTGGAACCTCCTAGCTCCCACATCCCTCACTTCCTGTGGCCCAGTTTCCACCCCTGGACTTGGGTCTCACTGGGCTAATATCAAAGTATAATATAATAAGCAGGGCTGGTTCCTTCTGGAGGCTCAGGGGACAATCTGTTTCCTTTTCTTTTCCTGCCACGTTCAAAGCCAGCCATGGCCACTGAGTCTCACTGGGACATTGACTCTCCTGCCTCCCTCTTCCACATTTAAGGACCCTCAGGATTCCATCAAGCCCACCTGGCTAATCCAGGCTAATCTCCCCATCTCCATAGCTTTCACTTACTCACATCTGCAAAGTCCTTTGCCATGCAAAGCACCATATTCACAGGATCTAGTGCTTAGGATGTGGCCATCTCTGGGGGCCATGATTCTGCCCACCACAGTCCAAGGAAGGTACTCTCAGCAAGACACTATGAATACGGAGGCACCCGAGGGTCCAAGCCAGAGTCTGGGAGGAGCTAGGTGGCCTCTGGGCTCCCCGTGTGTCATCTTTGTAGTCAGGGAACAACACCCACCAGGTACCCAGTGGGCTCACAGCACCGGGGAACAGCCGCCACCCACCCCCGCCCTGGGACAGGCAGTCACCGAAGGTCCTGTTTGAGCAGAAGGATGGAGGGGGTGTCATTCTTTGGTAGGATGGCTTCCTTGAGGAAGCGGCATTTCTGTTGCTTTGTAAGTCATGGAAGAGAAACAGCTGGAAGGCCTGAGTTTGGGGAGAACACTCCCAACATCCGGGCCACAGGCCACCACAGGGCCCGAGGCCTGGAGCAGCTCCAGCTGGGGGAATCCTCAGGTGGTGAGGACATCCCAGGGACCCCACGGAGGGGCCCTGAACCACGGGTGAGACTTAGTGTGACGTGTGAGTCCCGAGGAGCCCAGGCCGGCCTCTGAGACACAAGTGCCTGTGTCAGAGGCAGCACCTCTCATTGCAGACCCCGGAGAGAGAGGGTGGCAGGGTGAGGCACTGTACGGCGAGAAGTGGAGCAGTCCAGACAGGAAGCCAGAGCCCTGGATGGTGGTGGCGCCCTCTCAGGATCCATGGGAAAGCAGCGGGGTTGGAGGACAGCACCCTGAGAGGGAGGAAGCTCACTGGGCATGAGACACTGATACTCAATATCTGGCGGGAGGGATTTCCCAAGCAGACCCCAGCTCGTTTAACCACAAAGACTTTGAGCATCACTTCAGATCTCCAGCAGTCAGAGAAGCTGCCATCCTAGGGTGGGGCAACACCCTAAAATGTCATCTGGTCTGCTCCACCTGCCAGAGGAAGGCAGAAGCTACACTGTCATCACGGCACGGAGCAAGGAACGGTGGCCTTCTCCAGAAAGTCCCCTGAGACGTGGGCAGAGCCACAGATGGTATCTGGGTCTCCAATTTCCTGTCCAGGGGCCTGGAGCCTCCTCTCTCGCAGCTTGGAAGCCTGGGGGAGTCCCACAGCTGTGAGGACTCGGCTGGGGGCGCTGGGGCCAACAGGTCATCCTCCTCATTCCTGCTCAGACACCCTTCCAGCTGCACAGTCTTCTGACAACCACTTAACCTCTCTGAGCCTCAGTTTCCCCATTGGAAAAGAGGAGCTGAGCGTTCCCACTCACCAGGGAGCCAAGGACTTCCCTTGGGACTCATCAAACACCAGTTCCTTCTCTCATCCTTCCCCCTCCTTCGTCCCCCTCCTTACTTAATTCAAGTCAAGCTAAATTGATTTTTCGAATCAGCCTCACTAATTTCCGGTCCTGGCAGCTTCCAAAATGAAAATGCCTTGTTCAGAGCCCGCAGTCTGAGCTTCCTGTGGTCTTCTCGTGTGGACCACATACCAACGGGGTGGGTGAGGAGTGGGGTCAGCCCCAGGGAGCCCGCAGCAGCCCTGGCCCCACAGTGGTGGCGCAACCGGTTTAATTATTAACTCTTTCTCTGGTGCAGTCAGCCGCCAACGCACATTCATGAGATACTAACCCCTTCATCTCCCTCCACATCACTCGGCCACCCACACGACAAGAGCACCAGCGTGCCTGGGTTCTGAGTCACTTTCCAACACGGTATTTCATTCCCTTCCAGGGTGATTTATCATCAGGAACCACATACGCTTTATATGTCAACAGTCCATTTGGTAGCTGACATCCCTCACCTCCTCCAGGCTGCTCTTCCCTGCTCAGCTGTCTCTCTGTTCCTTGCCATCTCTCTGTCCTTCCTTCTCCAGTCCTCACCTCTCTCCCAGTCTCCCAGGGTCACCAGAGCTTCTCAGGCCCCTATCCCTTTCCTGGACAGCAGCCCCGCTTCACAGGCCCAGACCAGACCAAATCACTTTCCTTGCCCCGCTTTACCTGTAAGCGCCCCTGTTTCTTAAGGAAACTCTCAATTTTCTTCCTTCTTCTGGGCCCACTGCTGGCACGGCAGGGGAAGCCATTTCCTTCCCCACCATCCACCCCTTGATGAACACAGATATCCTAAGCATTCTCATCACACCCCTGCACTTTCAAAGCTCCCATTGTGTAGGACACCACAGCTCAATTCCTCTTCATGGTTTTCAAAACCTCCTGGCATCTGGCTCCAGCATCTGGCTCCATCCTGCAGACCCAATCAGTATCCGGGTTCGAGCCCCTGGTCCTCCCTGCTCACCAGCAAATGGCTGGTGCATGCCTTCCTGCCTGTCTTGGCTGAGGCCGCTCCCTCCATCTGAAGTGCCCTGTCCTCTTGCCCCCACCTACCCCATGAGCTCAGGGCAGGTGGCATCTCACCCTCTTAGCAATCCCACGCTACCTAACATAGCCCTGTTCAAAGCCAGGTGAACACTTGCTCTATTTGTTCCCTGGGGCCGCCATTACCAATTACTGATGGTTTCAAACAACAGAAATTTATTTCTTCACAGTTCTGGTTGCCAGAAGCCCAGTCAAGGTGTGGGCAAGGTTGTGCCCCATCTGAGGGCTTGGGGAGGACCCGCCTGTGCCTCTTCTTAGCTCCTGCTTTGCCAGCAATCTTTGCCGTTTCTTGGCTTGCAGATGTGCGCCTCCAGTCCCTGCCTCTACCATCCCATGGTGCTCTATGCGCATGACCAAATCTCCCTCTTCTTATAAGGAACCAGTCATAGGATTAGGGCCCACCCATAGGACTTCATCTTAACTTGATCACATCTGCAAAAACCCTATTTCCAAATAAGCTACAGTCACAGGTGCCCGGGTTAGGACCTGGACGTATCTTTTTGGGGAATGCAATTCTACTCACAGCATTAACCACGTACCTCGGCCAGTGATGCCTCTGCCTGAGTCTAGGTTTTCTTAACTCTAAGACAGCACTCCCATCTCAGGGAAGTTGTGAAGCTGTCGTGAAACTGGCAGGTAAAACCCACCCACTTCTTGCCACAGCTTTCTCGACCTTTATCCGTCAAGGCCCACAAGACATCCTTGCGGGTAGAACTGCAGGCCCAGCAGCTGTAACAATAGTATAACCAAAATCTAGAATCTGTGCCAATTTTTTTTTAAGAGATAGGGTATCTCTCTGTCACCCAGGCTGGAGTGCAGTGACAGGATCATAGCTCACTGTAACCTCCAGCTCTTAGACTCAAGCAATTTTCCTGCCTCAGTCTCCCAAGTAGCTGGGACTAGAGACAACTGCCACCACAACTGGCTAATTTTTATTTTTTTGTAGACACAGGATCTCACTATATTGTCCAGGCTGGTCTCAAACGCCTCGCCTCAAGCAATCCTCCCACCTCAGCCTCCCAAAGTGCTAGGATTACAGGCATGAACCACCTCACTGAACCCCAGCCTGTTTTTTAAATTAAAGAATAACTGGCAAACTTTACCACCTTAAAATGATGACTATTATTACATAATTACATAATATATAATATAAAATGAATATTTTCTTGAAATATATCCATTGTTATCCATTGCTCTTAAACAACTAAGAACTAGGAGTTTAAAGCAAAAAAAAAAAAAATTTGCTGCTGAAGCCTTTGTCCTCTCCCGGCTCCACAGAGCACAGGGTGGCAGAGCCAGGGGCTGGAGCCCAGGCTCTGGGCTCTGACTGCGGGGGTGGGGCCAAATCCCAGCTCACGGTTAACTGGCTGCACAGCCATGGTCAAGCTGTTGCTGCTCTCTGAGCCTCAGTCCCTCGTCTGTGAAATTTTCTGCTCTCTGAGCCTCAGTCCCTCGTCTGTGAAATTTTCTGCTCTCTGAGCCTCAGTCCCTCGTCTGTGAAAGGCGGCATCCACCCTCTCAGGCTGCTGTAGGGGTGACACGTGAGGCTGAGAAGGCGCCTGGCAGACCCCAGCACCCGGTACGGGGTGGCTGCTCTCGTGACTGTGGAAACGCTTCTCCTGAGTGGGAGAGGCGGCACGATCACAGGAGTCCAGCCAGTGGGAACTCTCTTCTGTGTGCTCCATAAGAGGCTATTTGCTGAGAGTTACTGGAGACGTCTCAGGCTCTGCAAGGCCCCTGCTGCCCATCCTCTATTCTGAGCCGGTGAGCCATCAGGGTGGCTTTTTGAGGGCTAATTACTCAGAAAGTCCAAAGAGTACACAAAGCTAACGTGGACTGACACGGAGAAAGATTCCCCCACAAGCTCCCTCCTCCCCCGAAACCTGGCCCCATTCAGTGCCCACAAGTTCCAGTCAAGTCACTGAGAGCAAACATATTTCTAAAGTGGAATTTTAACGAATTTTGTTCTGAAAAGGCAGCAGGAGGCTTTGAGACTTTGGAGACCCCTGGGCCATTGAGATTCTGTGCTCGGCACTTCCCACACCCTCTCCCCGCCGGCTCCACCTCACCCTCCTCTCCAGGCCTCTGCCTACCACAAGTTTGCTGGAACTGCCCCAGCCCCCAGGCCCCACAACTCCTCTGCCCAGAATCTCCTAAAGCATGAAAGAGACAAAGCTGTTCAAGTCTCTCTTCCCTCCGCTGCATTTTCCTCCCTCGCATTCCTGAGATGCTCTCCTCCTCTCTGCAGCCGGAGAGTCGCGGCCTCTGCTCCTTTTGTTTACATTGTACAGAGCTGGAGACTATGTAAGACCCGATAGGAGGAAGCACCAGGAGGAAATCGGAGCAAGCGTCTTAACGAGATGGTCACACTCAGCCGGGGTAACGGTGCTGAAGTGCGTCGTGTTTCCCCAGTCGCTGCCTCCCTGTTATTTGCGGCTTTTCTTTCATTACCATTCATTCCGCATCATTCATGTGATAATTTTTCATGTTTGTTCCTAGTCCACTTTTATAGTACTATGTCCTTTTCCCTCAAGTGAGCATGGTTGACTTTGTTTTGTTCATGAGACAGGTTTTTTGCTCTTATTGCTGTTGTTTTTCTTATTGCGTAGATGGGGGAAAGTGAAAGGGCAAAATAAAGGGATTTCTTGCCAGGAGTGACTCCAGGGCAGTTTCGAGAAATCCTGGCCTGGAGTGGAACCTGACAAGAGTGTGTGCAAGACCAAAAGGGTCCTCCAGGGACGGGTGCCTGGCACTTCTCTGCACCTGGGAATAGCAGGGCTCACCCAGTCCCAGGGTCCTCCCAGCTGAAAGCTCTTCTCAGTGAGCAGCTGCCCAATCCCAAAGACCCAGAATACACAGAGAAACCTTTCCTCTCAGGATGAGGGAGCTCCCTAAGTGCGGGTGTGGGGCCCTGGCTGGGTGCATGTCCCCATTGGTAATGAGACATCTTCCAGAGACCACGGCACGCTCTGGAAACTGATTACTGAGTGAGGAGCAGAAGACAGCCAGGGCTGCACTCTCACCCCTCCCGCCCAGATCCTCCCTGCGAGCTATGGGGGAAAATTACATTCATATACAGATAATAAAAAATATATAATAAATTTAAAATATATTAGAAATTATATATAACTATACATATAATAAATTACATTTATATGTGAAGAGAGAGAGGGATGGAGAGAGAGATAGAGAAAAGAGGGAGAGAGAGAGATTCAAGGAGAGGAAAGACAGAGGAAAGAGAGGAGAGAGCTGGGGGAAGAGAGAGAAAAAAGCAGGAAAAGAGAGAAGGAGGGGGTGAGGAGGCGAGAGAGAGAGAAAAAGAGAGAGATCTCCTCTACCAGCAAATAAAGACTATTATGATGTTGGTAATGTTTTAAATTGGAGCCGTTGTTTTTTATTCCCGTATGCCTGAACTTGGAATCAAAGACCTGACGAGATGCAGTCCCTTTGAGATCCATCCAGACACAGCACCGTCAGCACTTGGTTTTTGCACTGATTTAGTTTTCTGAAGCTCATGCCCACATCCTACACCCTCTGACCCCCACAAAACCATTCATGCTTCTCAACAATATTGACTTTCACAAGACTCAAGCAATTATTGGTGTAACTGTGCCTCTACACTACCCTCTTCCCTCCCTGTGCCTCCAGGAGCACCTGGCTGTCTTGCACGAGCACAGACCCACACACCTCACGCACCCCTCCAGAGGGGATCCCCTGGAAACCATCGTCAGGGAAACAGATTTGGCAGCCCCCTCAAGGAGCTCCAAAGGCTGCTTTTTAAAAATCTACAGAAAACAGAGGAGGTAATTGAACACTCCTTTCTGATAAGCTCCCTCTCTGTTTTTTGCCCCAACACAAAGGTCCTCATTAGCTTTCACTCGGGGCTTTGAACTCCACACAAAACCCTTCCTTCCCCTAACTGCCCGCTGGAGCTGGCGCCAGGGCCACAGCCAGCGTGTCAGCATCCCCTTTGTTGTCTATTTTTTTAAGGTATTTATAATGGAGCCTTTTTCTGCTCCAAGCTCACCCCCCCGTAGGTGAAATCTCAGTCAAGGAGGATATTCTTCGACTTCCCAAACACCAGCAGGCTCTTTTTTTTAAAAGCCTGACAGTTAACAAAGTTACTTTTAAGCAGGACCTGTTTCTAGCACTCTTTGGGTGGGACAGGCCAACTGGGAGAGATGCTAATTCCCCTATATATTGACTAGGCAATCACCTCCATGGAAATGATGATGTCCATTTTTCCTGCTGGCCACAACCTAGCTGCAAGCTGTGGTCCAAAAAATTACTAGGAAGTTCAACAACTCCAGTGCCAAATGCATTTGTCCCTCAGAAGCAACGTGTTAGCTGTCCTATAGATCCCAGGCTAGCCCACAGAATTTGACTTAGTCCTTGGAGCTGCTGCTCTCCCACACTAATCACAGTCTCAGAACAGGGCCCAGTTCCAGGAGGAAGGAGAGCCTGAGAGGGAGTGCCCTCCTCCTCTCCAGACAAAGTGGGCATCAGGGGACTGCAGAAGGGCTGGCATCTGTCTTCAGTCAGTGTTCTCCCCTCGCCATCTCTTCTAAGCTGTCCCTGATTACACAAGGTCTTTCCTTCCCCCACCCCACATATCCTGAAAGTGCCAAGTTTCTCCTGATGGCTCCATGTCAACCATGCCAGAGGCTCCTCAACAGACGAAGTGAAATTAGAGTGGCCATTTACAAACCCAAGTGCTGGTAAAGCTGGGACCTTCTGTTCTGGGAACCCCCAAATCATTAAGCCCCATGTCTGCACACAGCTAAGGAAGCCGGCCTCCCTGTGGCGCATGTGTGACGGTGCCTGTCCATATGATCAACACCGAGTGTCACAGTTAAGGACTCATCATGTAAGTCGGCTGACCGCTACCTCTGAATGCCCTTAAACTCCTGTGTATCATCTTGAGTCTCCCATGGAGCTCATGTGTAAAGCAATCACAGTATTTCTACAGGACCTCCAAGCAACCACTGGAATTGTTAGTGCTTTCTCTAGAGTTTGACCTACTGTATTTTAAGTCCACTCAGGAGGGTAAGGAAGATGACAGTCCAGGAAACAAATGTTTTACTTTATAACAGATCTGCTCTAGGTTCACTTTTAATAGAAAGGTATAGACAATGTGTGCTCAATACATATTCCATAAGTGAATGCTTATGATCCTATATACTGGCAACTCTCCCATAATTCACTCTTCCATACAGCAAGGTGTTTCTATAAGGATAACAGAGCATCATTCGAAGAGTAGCACAGCCTCACTTAAAAATCTTGCCAGAGATTAGAACAGGCACCCAATGGCAGCCCCATGGCTGTTCTATTAGCACGCCACCCGCCCGTGCAACTAAGCATATGCAAACCTTGAATACAGCCGACTGCATCAGCATCCAAGACAGAGGTAATTCTCCAAGTTGTGGACTGCTTTGGCTTCTTGCTTCCTTCTGCTGCTGTCCCTCCCCCAGCCTGGCTACTGGACAAAAAGGGAATACGCAACACCATTGGAGTTATGGAGGAAGAGATCAAAACTGCACCGATCTGGAATTTGGAATGGACTTGCCCATCCTTCAGGAGGCTCTCAGTAATCTCCTCCACCAGTGTGTGTTCACCACATGGCTCTGGGCCCAACACCACCAGGCTGGACACTGGGGAGTTAGAATGTTTAAAGTGTGGTTTCCATCACCCTATGGCAGGTAATTGATCTAGCTCAGTGGTTCTCAACTAGGGGCAATTTTGGCCTGCAAGGGATACTTGGCAATGTCTGGAGACATTTTTGGTAGTCACAACGGGAGGGAATGCTACTGGCAACCAGTGGGTGAAGGCCAGGGATGCTGCTAAACATTCTACAAGACAGAGGACAGCCCCCGCAACAGAAATTATCGGGTCCAACACGTCGATAGTGATAGGGTTGAGAACCCCTCCGGCAAAGCAGGCTCACCTGGGAACTGTAGGTACAATGTTAGACACCCTCTAACTAGTTGTTGATTTTGAGAGCCATGGAAGCTCAGAGGAAAGGGAGGCCATGAGGGTGACTACAGCCACACACCTCATTTCGGGGCCTCAATTTCCCCTTCTCCAAAATAAGAGTATTGAAGGTTGTGCTTATTCACTACCATGGGTGGGGCTGTTTTTGCCCCTTCCTCTCTTAGACATAAAAATCTCTTTCTACTCTCACAGTTTTAAATTAGGAATATTTGGTGGTGTGATCGTGTATGTTTAAAGCCAAACAGAAATTTCCTGTTTCCCAGCACAAAATAAAATTCAAGTTTATAAAAGGGCCTGTAAAATCTCATAATCAAGCCCATTAGCCAAGCAAAATGCTCCACTTTGATTTTGTGGTGTTTAGCTTTCTTTTCTTAGCACCACTTCATTAGCGTGCTTTTAATGGATATTCTCCAGCCTGCTTCTTGAAATTGCTGAAAAAGAAAACACACGATTTTAAAGCTCAAGATACAAGAGAAAGATTCCTTCCCCTTTAAGTATGGAGGCTGGGAGGCCGCAGAGCGTAGGGAGACACATGGGATCTAGCATGGCCCCACCACCAGGTCTTCCGGGAGCGTCGGAATCCTAGGCTGCATTTTTGCTCACGGGCCTCATTGCTAGTGGGCTCACTAATTTTCAGCTCTTTGCTGCTTCAGCGGACCAGATTTTCTTGATTAATAACAAAAGGTTTTGTTGGGATCAGAGCTGTTTCCCACCATCTCTATGCAAACCCCGGCAACACAAACTGTGTACATTAACATTTCAAGGCGCTTCCTATTAAGGATGGCAAGAAAAGCCTCTCTTGGTGGGTAAAATCCATTTTGTCCTCTCTTGTGACATCTGTTCTAACTTTTAAAGCAGAAAGGAAGCTAGATAATGCCAGAGAGTCCTTTGATTTACAGTACTTGCCCTTCAGACGCCACCCTGCTCTCTGAAAGCACGGAACCTTTCTTTTCTGGATGTACGCAGGCACCGACGTGAGAATCTGCACATTCCCTTCACCCTGGAGAACTTGAGAAGTAATTCTGAACTTGTCTTTCAAACTTTTAATTGTCTTTTTCATGATTTCTTAATTACATTTTCAATGACTTCTAAACCTCACAAAACTGAGTCTTTGAAACTCCAATTTTTAACAGCACAAAATTTTAATGTTTATTGCTACATATGTTATTGTGCTTCATCTCTAATTCCCCTCAAAGCTAATTTTGCTTTAGTAGAATGAGAAATCGCAGCAAATTTAGTTAGGCAACTGAAATATGTACACAAGCACAGAGGAACCCCCTCAAGTGATAGAATAAAAAAGAAAAGAAGAGAAGCCCAGCGGAGTCCCTGTCCCCTCCTACCATCTGTGCTGCAAGCTCTGGGTCCCTCACATTGGTCATCCTGAAACAAAGCTGAAGGCAGATTCCAGCCGGTTTTCCATTCACTATTCATTCAGAGGTCCACCCGCTCCATATGCATTCAGCCAACTGCTGTGTTAAATCAGGGCCTTCTCCCAGAATTGACATGGTAATGAAATCATGGTGTTGCTCAGTGAAAAGACCGCCATAGGTATGCCCCCTCTCTGGCAAATCCACCCTTTCACCCCATTGAGGCCTGAAAATTATCTCATAACATCACAACATCTGTGCACAGAGGCCTGCCTTTTGGAGCTGGGCATGTTTATTGCTCAGTTGAGCCTCCTGCCCCGGCTCTCTCAGGGTGGGGCAGCATGCCACTCACTTGGTCCAGCCACTCCTGGGCATTAGCCTAGCAGCCCCAGGCCTCCCTCCTGCTCTTCCCACAGCCTCCGCACTCCCAAAGCCTCGGGGCCCAGAAATGCTGACGTTTGGATGCTGCGCGCCAGGAATTTTAGTGTGATCATTTTCAGGTGTTAAAGGTGGACTACAGAGCTCAACTACTTCATGTACACTTGCTGTCAGAAAACCTTCTAATTAGTCCGGCAAAGAAAACCAGACAAAAAGTGTGAGGTTCCTGGAGTGGGAGGAGCTGAAAGTGAGGAGAAGTTAGCTAATGAATTTCGGTCAGACTCTAGCAAATGACATTTGCTCAACTAATAAGTGTATATGAACTTTATTTAACTGGCCTAGGTCAATAAACTGCTTCTACAGGGAGCAGCGAGGTTGGGGGAACATATAGAGAGTTTGCACTATCTGCAAGCTATATGTGTTCGGCCCGGATACAATGATTCCATTTCATTTGATTTGACATTTAGGAGCCCTTTTTGGAAGGAAAATGAATATTTCTATATTCTATTTGCTATAACCTCACCTGCCTCTGCACATAGCTGAGAATAAATGTCACATTCACTGCATTGCAAACAGTTACGGGCTGTCCTGAAGAGCTGTCACATGGTGTTGGGGTGATGTTACTGCCCCTCTGACGAGTGCTCACAGGGTCTGTCTGTGGCCCATATGGGCTCTGGGTGCCCAGGCTTGTTTTGCTTTCTTCCCCTATGTCCACATCTGAGCAAGGATTTGGATAAAATGTTCCTGATTACACATGAGATGCATTTTTGGCTGATAACCGGGATGCACAGAGCGTCTCTTTCATTCAGGTGTCCAGGAGGCCCTGCTTCCACTGCAGGGAACAGAGAGACAGGCCAGCATGACCTGAGCTTTTCCAGCCCCCATTCCCTCTTCCAACACCTTGCTAAAGCTTGAAGGTCAAGACTGAGCCATCTTGATCATTTCCTGGTCACAGGACTAGGAAATGTCTTGCTGGTGGATATTTTCCCTTAAGTTGTCTTTAAAAGAAGTACTCTGCCTGCTGACCTCCAAGAGAAGCAGAAACTCCCTCAGGGTCACTCCCAGAAATAATGTCTTGCCAGCTACATGGATGTCCTTTAGCCCAGTCAGGTTGACTCATGAAATTAACCATCACATGCTCAGCTAGGCTTCTAAAGCAGCGCTTCACAGACATGCCTACACATCCGATACTGACAGGATCCCATCCTAGTCTGGGGTGCAGCCTGGACCAAGAGGCAGGGTTCTGGGGTGCAGATATGGTCACTGTGCTGTCCGTTCCCAAAGCCCTCCAGAGACTTCCTGCTGCACCACCAACTACGTGCCAACCCCTTCATCAAGGCCCCCACCTCTCTGGGCTCATCTCCCATCACATCTCATCCCTCCCCACTGCCCGTCGCCTTCAGGGTCCTTAGGAAAAGGACCCTTTCCTGGGCCCTGAGCTTTTGAGGGCTTCGCTTCAGCCCACATCTGGCTGAGCCCTTACCAACCAGGCTACAGACTGAATCAGTTATGGATTGAAATGTTTTCCCCCAAAATCCAGATGTTGAAGTCCTGACCCCCAGAATCTCACAGTATGACCTTATTTGGGGACCAGGTTTTTGCAAAGGTAATCAAGTTAAAGTGAGGTCATTAGGGTAGGCCCCATCTAGAATATGACTGGTGTCCTTATGGAAAGAGGAAAGTTGGACACAGACACACATAAAAGGAAAGCAATGTGAGAAGATGGCCACCTCCAAGCCAAGCACAGGGGTGCTCTGAAAAGCCAATCCTGCCAGATCTCCAGAACTATGAGGCAAGGGCTTCCTGTTGCTCAAGCCCCACGGTTTGTGGTGCTTTGTTAAGTGGGTAGTCCTAGCAAACTGAGGGAGGATCTGTAGGGTTGGTCCACAGGAAGCCTGTGCCCCAACTTCTACACCATGCCCTAGGCACCTGGGAGCCCAGAAATCTCTGCCCAAAGGGCCTGGCCCCGTTGCCAGGGCCTGGGCAGGCTCCTTCCTGGGAGCGTCCTCCCGAGGGGGTGGGGCCACCCTCCAAGGCTGCACTCCAAGGACCAGCTCTTGGAGGAGGGTGGAACAGGAGCTTGGGTTTGAGAGCTGAGAACCCATAGGCCCCTTGCAGGACCTTTGCCATGACAGAAAAATCAGACCCAGAGGCGGGCAGGGGACGATGGGACAGACCAGGGACCCCACTGGCCCAGTGCCCCGGGCCATGTGAACACCAGGAGGGCCCCCTCCTCCCCATGCTTCCCGGTGGCCACGTCATTGCTCCTCATGCCAAGTGAGAAGGGCAGGGAAAGTCACCCCGGCTGCTGCCCTCATCACGAAAAGGAGCAGCTGTGGGTCTAGAATCGCATTCTCACTCCTCGACTTTCCCATTACGCTGCTTCTTCAGCTTCACTGCTCAGCCCCAACCTGGCTTTCTGCCCCATTGCTGTGCCCTTGGACCCCCAGCCCCTCCGACAAGCACCGAGACTCCGCCCCTCGTCCGAGGCCCTGTGAGCACCGCGCAGGAAGTCAGCAGGGTGAGGCGGCTGCCCCTCAGTGCCCGGGGCATGGGAGCCTCAGGCAGGGCCGCTGCAAAGTGCGACTGGGGCTGAGGCCCCGGGAAGCCACGCGGGCTCCTGTTCCCCGGACTGCACCGCCAGGGCGAGGCCACCGAGTCACCACAACTCCCAGGCCAGCCCAGGCCACGGGTGACTCCTGGGGGCTGCTCCCGGCCTGCCTGCCTGGGGAGGAACCGAGAGGAGCCCCGTGGGCCACATGCCCGTTCCCAAACCACAATCCGTGCCAGGCTCCGTGCCCTTGGTCACGGCAACCACCTGGCCTAAGCCTGGAGCCACCAGCAGGGCCACAGCCAGGGCCTCTGAGAGGGTGGCTGCCGAGACAATGACGCGTGCCCTGCTCTGCCCTCGGCCCCTTCTCTGGGATCTGCCCGTGTGCCCGGAGCGCCTGTGAGGCCCCAGTGGAGTCACTGCCCTGGGAAGCGTGGCCCCTGCGCCTCAGGGCAGCCCCAGTTAAAGGCTCTTGGTTCCTCCCGGCGCGCCCTTCAAAGGCGCCCAGGTTCCTCCCTGTTCAGGTCACATACTGATTTTAAAAGAAAAAAGCACAGTCCCCCCAACTGTCAAAATAAGGTGTTTATATTTTAGTGAGTCATGTTAATATGTGCTCCAAAATGGTAGGGGCCTCCTCAAATCCTATCGGACTGTGTGTTCTCAATCACAATTACTGTTACTGTTAGGTTCTTGGAGACTACAGAGGTGACCACAGTTCCTCATCCATCGTGTTTTTGACTGTGACTACCCTAGGACATTTTGACGTTTGGACAAGTGTTGTCTAGTTTTGACAGTCTTCAAAGGACCGTCTTCGGCCCTCGGTGTAGGTTTCTGATAACTGAAGATTTCCAACAGGGCTCGACCCAGCGAACTGAACCAATGGAAGACTGAAGTCATCTTCTTTTGACTTGTTGGGACATGATTGATCCTTTGTTTTGTTTTCCAGAATCAAGGAACTTTTCTTTTGAGTTATTTGTAACTTTTGGCCATTGTAGGGGTGGACCAACCAGTGATCTGTGACAGCAGTTTGGAAAAAAGGGATGGGCCATCAAACTCCAAATGACCATGCAAATGGCGGACAATGACTTCCTACACTGGGGACCCTCAGATAGGCCTATAAGTTAAGAGCAGTCATCGTCCCTATCCCAACTGCCATTAGAAGTACCTCTTCAGAGCAGGGATTGATAGCAGCAATGACAGTCTGGTGTGGCACTACCGTCACACCAGCTGCTACAGGGAGGGTGCGGGGAGGAGGTGGACAGGGCCCCCCCACAGCCCACTGCCCTGGGGGTGGCTGCAATGGGGTTGGGCCCAATCACCTTCAGGAGGGGGAGCAGCATGGCTGGGCACAAAGGGGCCCCAGTGCAGAGCTGAGGCTGCACTTTGGGGATCCAGGGCAGGAAGTGGAAGTGGTAACCACTTTGGGGACCCGGCCAGTGGCACAGCCACTGTGTCCACACCAACTAGGGTGCCAGGTTCCTGCACTTCAGTAAAAGGCTCTGCACAGGCCATCCAGGGCGGGGTCCCTGGGGTCTGTCCTGAGTCAAGATGGCTGCCAAGCTGGCCACTTGTGATGGCCGAGCCCAGGGCTCGAGATCCACTCCATCCCAGGCCATCCTGGAGTACCAGGGCAACGGGGAGAGCTCGTGGTGATGTCGCTCCTGCCCCAGATACTGGCTTGGGGCCCAGCAAGGATCAGGAGCCCCCACCCCAGGCTGCAAGGGGGCACAGCTGGGGCTGCATGCTCCATGGAGCCAGCAGGAGCCAGGAGCAGGCAGGAGCCCCACCCTCACAGGCATAGTTACAGCTGCCCAAGCCAGGCAGTAGACCTGGACCTCTCATGGTCTGGAAGGGCCAGGAGCAGGCAGGAGCCCTGCCCTCCCAGGTGCCACTGTAGCCACCCAAACCAGCAGCTTCGACCTCGGGCATCTCTGCACTCTTGGGAACCTGGGAAGGCCCCCCTGCCCTTGCAGGCCCAGAAGTGCCTGCTCTTGCTGCCTGGCTTCTCCCTGCTGTTGATACCTGCTCCGATCTTGGATCGAAGTCCGGACCAAGCCAGGGGTCCTAGAAAGGCTACTAGCAAAGGGCACATTTGAGTAGGAGGAGGAGATTCGCCAGATAAGAGATGGGGCAGAGGGGTCACAGGCAGCAGGACCCAGGGACTCAGAGACAGGAATCCTTTGTGTGGAAAGAGAAGAAGCCTGGAAAGTTGGAATAAGAGCGGGCCGTGTTGGTCCCATGTCCTGAAGGGAGTCTCTCCTTTACTTCAGCGCCAAACCTGTGCTAAGTGATGCTGACATCGAAGGGCACAGTGGAGCAGCCTTAGGGCCAGGATCAGGGCGATGATTGGAGAGCAATGAGACCCTGAATGCAGAATTTATGAGGTGTCAAAAAACTCAGTGATCAAGAGAAATAATCTTTTTTTTTTTTTTTTTTTTTGAGGCAGAGTCTCGCTCTGTCGCCCGGACTGGAGTGCAGTGGCCGGATCTCAGCTCACTGCAAGCTCCGCCTCCCGGGTTTACGCCATTCTCCTGCCTCAGCCTCCCGAGTAGCTGGGACTACAGGCGCCCGCCACCTCGCCCGGCTAGTTTTTGTATTTTTAGTAGAGACGGGGTTTCACTGTGTTAGCCAGGATGGTCTCGATCTCCTGACCTCGTGATCCGCCCGTCTCGGCCTCCCAAAGTGCGAGAAATAATCTTTTAATGCAATATTTAAGAAATTGAAATTACTGCAAAAATCCATGGCCCACTATTCACAATAGTAAAGACACAGAATCAACCCAGGTGGCCATCAGTGGCGGACTGGAAAAAAAAATGTGGTACGTCTACACCGTGGAATACTATGCAGCCATAAAAAATAAAATCATGTCCTTTGCAGCAACACAAGTGCAGCTGGAGGCCTTTATCCTAAGCGAATTAACACAGGAACAGAAACCCAAATACCACATGCTCTTACTTATAAGTAGAAGCTAAACACCGAGTACACATGGACATAAAATGGCAACAATAAACCCTGGGGATACAAAGAGAGGACAGAGAGGGAGGACAAGGCTTGAAAAACTACCTGTTGGTTACTACGTTTACTATTGGGTGACAGGATCATTAGAAGCCCAAACCTCAGCGTCATGCAATATGCCTATGTAACAAACCTGCACAGGTACCCTCTGCATATACAATTTTAAAAAATAATTCATGATGCAGAAAATACCAAATTTTTACATAAAGGCAGGATCATATATACATAGAAACAGAGTAGAGTGGTAATGAAAGTGTAGGGGGATGGGGAACTGCAGACCAAAGGGTACTAACAAGACTAGGGATCCAATGTACAGCATGAGGACTGTCTCAGTTCATTTGTGCTGCTATAAAGAAATACCTGAGACTGGATAAGTTTTTTTTTTTTTTTCAGTATATTTGGTTCAGGTTTCTTCAGGCTGGAAGATCAGACATCTGCATGTGGAGAGGGCCTCAGGCTGCTTCTCCTCATGGTGGAGGGTGAAGAGAAGCCGGTGTGTGCAGAGACCTCATGCTGAGGGAGGAGGCAAGATAGCAAGAGGGTGCCATGCACGGTGGCACACGCCTGGAATCCCAGCACTTTGAGAGGCTGAGGCGGGTGGATTGCTGGAGCCCAGGAATTTGAGACCAGCCTGGGTAACACGGTGAGTCCCCATCTCTACAAAAAATACAAAAATTAGCCAGGCATGGTGGCATGCACCTGTAGTCCCAGCTGCTTGGGAGGCTGAGGTGGGAGGATGGCTTGAGCACAGGAGACAGAGGTTGCAGTGAGCCAAGGCTGCACCCCTGCACTCCAGTGGAGGCCACAGAGCCAGACCCTGTCTCAAAAATTAAGAAAAAGAATAAAGAGAGACAGAGAAAGATGGGAGGGGCCAGGCTCTTCTTCACAAGCAGCTCTTGCAGGAACTAACAGAGCAAGAACCCATTCATTTCTGTAGGACGGCATCAAGCCATTCATGAGGGAGACATTTCCAGGACCCAGGAGCCCTTCCACCAGGCTCCACCTGCAACACTGGGGGTCAAAATCAACAGGAAGGTGGTGGTTTCAACACAGGGCTCATTCACTCCCATGTTGGTGTCCAGCAAACTCTTCTGCCTACATCTCTTCTATCTGTTGGAAAGTTAAAACATTTTAAACTTAATACTTCAGTTCAGGAGCTGGAAGCTTGCCTTCTCACTGAGTACTACTCAATGCCCTTTGTCTCTGTTACCTAAGGGTGAGCCATGTGTGTGGGCCAGAGCTGGGCGCCGACCACGACAGGCTACAGATACCTGTGCATCCTGCCGGAAGCTCATGCTGGGCCTCTACAGTGGCCGAACAGTACTGGCCACAATAACTGGGCTTATCAAAGGAAGGTGCTTGGGGATGAATCTGATAGTTAATAGCATTAGTGTACATTTCAAGAAAAAGGGAGGAGGCAACTTGAGCGCTCCCATGACTTTCTTTAAAGGCGCAGACCGAAACAAGCCAAGCAGCCGCTGGGCAGGTCCCAGCAGTCAGGGCAGCCAGGCCCTGAGCCCAGGTCTTCCTGGAGAACCGCCCAACATTGACCTGTGAGCAAGGTGCCCTCTCATCTACCGCTCCTGACTCCTTCACGTTTCAAGATAATGATCGTTTTGGAGGAAATGTCTTACTCTCGGATCCTAGCCAAGAAGTGAACTTATTTTCAGAGTTTAAGAAAGATTTTCAAACATCTCCAATTTGAAAGGTTCCAATTTCAAGTAATTTTAAACAAAACTCTCCATGAAGAACTAAATATTTAAAATGTGTATTTCCATAAAAGTGAATCAGCTCAGTTCTGCAGGCTGAAAATACAACAAGGAGGATCCGGGTTGCAGAAAGCAGAGGGCCACCTAGAATATGTCTGAGAGACGGGGAGAAAGTGGCTGTCTGCTGTGTACCAGAGGCCTCTAGGGACCCCGGCAGCAGCCCCGTGGCAGGCCACACTGGGAGCTGATTTGTTTTCAGAACCACCAGCTAAGCCACATGAGCCAGGAGCCTGGTTATCCATTCAAAGACCACAAATGCCTGCTGAAGCAGAACTTAGAGGAAAAGTTCAGAGGGAAGGGTTTCTCTCTTCTCTGACCCTGAAAGAGACTCAATTATAGCCTGAGGGGCTGGATGGAAAGATTTAGACAAAAATCACAAAACAGAGAGGACAAAAGGTCACACTCAGTGTCTATGGCATGGTAGAAAGCTGCATTGGAATACTGCAACATACCTGCTTATTTCCGAGGTCTACTCTGAGCCTCAGTGTCTTCATCAGGACAAGGCTGGGGCTAGGGGACTGCCCTGACATGCCCTCCCTCCCAACTTCTGCACACTGATTCTGGTTTCCTGACTGTTCCTCCTCTTCCCTCCCAACAAGGTACTCTCCACACAGGGATCTTGCTACAGAATGAATCCTGCCTTGTTACCCACCGACTCCAGAATCATCACGGATCACTCCCTTTGAGAACTTACCCCATCAGAAGCACCCTTGCCCACAGGGTCGGCTCCACATGCAGTCCTTCGGGACATGGCCTGGCCTGAGTCCTAGCCTTAATGCTCATCATAGCAGCCAGACCAGGTGGGTGCAGTTCTTCAGTGCCCCCTGCCTGTTCCTGCCTTGCCCTTTCTCTCTGCATCAACACCCTACCTAGGCTCAAACTGCCAAGTAATAGCAACCACCTCCAAAGGCTGTTGTGAGTAAGGAGCGCCTACGGGAAGCCACCTGAGCATTGACCACAGTCCCTGGCATGGCCAGTATTATCCGCTTACCTGGAATCACTGTTAGTATTGTTATTAGAATTGCCCATCACGGCCAGGCATGGTGGCTCACACTTGCAATCCCAGCATTTTGGAAGGACAAGGCAGACAGATCACTTGAGTCCAAGAATTTAAGACCAGCCTGGGCAACATAGCAAGACTCTGTGTCTACAAAAAATTTAAAAATTAGATGGGCATGGCAGCACATGCCTGTAGCCCCAGCTACTGGGGAGGCTGAGGCAGGAGGATTGCTTTAGCCCAGAGGGTCAAGGTTGCAGTGAGTCATGATTGCACCACTGCACTGTAGCCTGGGCAACAGAGTGAGACCCAGTTCTCCCCCCCCCCCAAAAAAAAGAATTGCCCACCACACCTACCATCTCCTAAGACTTGTCTTCCCCAGGAAGTCTTATCTCATCGCCCATACCCAGTGCTCCCCCGGTTGGGTTAGGCCTGCTTCCTGGCACTCAAGCTTGCCTCTCATCTTAGGACTCGCCATATTACATTGCAATGTATATATACGTCATCTGCCTGACAAATGTATATCTTTTATCTTTGTTTCCCATACTGTTATCCTACTAGTTACCACTGCATTGATGTTCAAATGTAATGAATGAATAAATGAACACATCTGTCTGATAGTGGACACACACACGTTAGTTTACTGTCAAGCCTTTTCTTGAAGATATCAGATGATGATGTTAACTCAGCAGCCTCTTCTCACAGGCTTGGAGGCTGTGATTATCACAATAGTTACTCTTTATCCAACCTGTGTCCTCTCTGCTACAGTCTTCACTCATCCCATCTGCCTTCGACCTAAAGCAGAGCCCATAGTTGACTGTCACCACCTGGTTGCACTGCCTCTAAGGCTCTCCATCCACCCCAGAACACTGACTGTCTCGCTGCAGCCTGATCCTAACAATTCCCATCAACTTGTTCCGAAATCAGGAGGGTTTGATTTTCTCTACAAATACTGTCTCAAGCATATGCTTCAGAAAAGAGGCTGGGGTCTGAATTTCCTGGCCACGGTTCAGCTGAGCCTCTTGGCTTCATGGCTTTATTTGCTTTCAGTCTATTAGGGACAGTGACATGGGCCAAAACTGCCTCAAAACACTCCTGATGAGCACTGCCCTGGCACTTCGCTGTTCTGGGGTGGACTGAGTACTGGGGTGGACTGAGTACTGCGGTGGACTGAGTTCTGGGGTGGACTGAGTTCTGGGGTGGACTGAGTACTGGGGTGGACTGAGTACTGGAGCGGTTTCCTGCAGAGAAGGACAGGAGCAGCCTAATACCTTTCAGAATCCTTGATAACCCCTTGACGATGTTCGGCCATCACCCCGACCTCTCCCTCAATTAAGTGACCCTATTTCCTTAATCTTTCTTCAAAAGATCATTAACTCAGCAAGTGGAAAGAAATGTTCACAACACTGGAGAAGGCAAAGAAGGGGCTGGTTCCATCTTAAATGGAGGAAGATGCAGCAGGATTTGTGGGTGGGGTTATTTTCTAGGTGAAGGGAGGGGCTAAACATGAAGATTTTCATTTGCGTGTAAATTTCAGTGATGCATACCTCCCGGAGAAAATGCTCAACTTCTCGATCAGTCATGAACTGGCTCCAAAAACGCTGATTTTCATTAGGTGATAAATCAGAAATTTCAGGGCATCCTAGGAGTGCTCCCCAGGAACAAACTTCAAGGAGTGACATTCAAACTAATGAAAAAGAAAATGTGTTTCTCCCTCGCTTTTCAAACGGCAGCGATAACATTGAAAATTAAGAACGGCAATGATAGGAGATTTCCGAAAGCAAAGTACCTTTGAGCAATACAACAGCAAAATGTAATCTACAGAAGCTCAGCCACTCCAACAATTCACACAGTACCTTCATGCCTAGCAGGTTGCAATTCTGTCTTGCTTTGGCAAATGAGTCAGTAGGAGCCAGAAAGAAAAGCTGACTTCTACACCCTGCAGTCTTACAAAGCCAACCAACTAAATCAACAAGGGCTAGCTAATGTTTGTACTTTCCTCTCCCTGCTTTTTTGGGCACCACAAATTCAGAGCAGCTGTGTGCTTCTCCCCGCTCAACCTTTGGCCTACTGGTCAAAGTATATGTAGCCAGCAAACCCGGTGGCTGAGACCTGGCTTTCTCAAGCCCAACTTAGAGGCTTCTAAGAGGTAAAAAATTTGTGCCAATTAAATAAGTCAATTGAGGCCAGGTGTCACACCTATCATCCCAGCACTTTGGGAGGCTGAGGTTACAGCTTTGTGAGGTGGGAGGATTAGTTGAGCCCAGGAGTTCAAGACCAGCCTGGACAACATGAGACACTGTCTCTACAAAAAAGTAGAAAAATTAGCTGGGTGTATTGGCACACACCTGTAGTCCCAACTACTCAGAAGGCTGAAGCAGGAAGATCACTTGAGCCCAGGAGTTCAACGCTATAGTGAGCTATGATGATGCCACTGCACTCTAGCCTGGGTGACATAGCAAGACCCTGACTCTAAAAAGGTAATAAGTCAATCAAAATGTGATGTCAGTCTTCACTCCAGAGAAAGAGGCCTGTTTCTTATGATGTCATGGATACCTATCAATTGTGTATGTGTCTTTACACATTTTCCTTTCATTCCTGATGAGAATGAAATAAATTCATTTATTCATTTAATGAATTTTAATTAGAACTTCTATGTGCTTTTCCTAGCTAGATGCTGGGAAACAATATAGTGAACGAGAGACATTGGACAGGAGGAGGAAGCAGAAACAGCCACAGACACTTGTCAGACATTCCCTCTACCCTGAGCTCAGCCCTGAGCATTTTCCTGCCTCGCCGGGAATCCACACAGGGCAGGGTAGGAAGATGGAGGAAACGGCCACTTCTAACTGAAGGGCTCAACCACAAAAGGCTTTGTATAGTTAAGTCTTAAGTGAGAGAACTTCCAGGCCAGACGGGGTCATGAGGGGCCCAGGTCTGTGGAAAGGCAATGACCCCAAGGTGAGACAGCTCTGGCAGGTTGGAGGATGAGCTGAGAGGACAGGCTGCAGAGGCAAGGGCTGGGCTGGCACTGGAGCGGCTGCCCTCAAGAGCTGGGGAAACCACGGAGAGCGAAAGCCCAGATCTGAGTTTCTGAAAACCTGCTCTAGTGACAGATGAAAAAGACAGGGCACAGGGCTGTACGCACTGCTCACCGTTCATGAGGCACGGCACGGTGCCAGGCACCGCAAGGAAATAAGGCCGCAGTGAAAACGGCCTCTGTTCAAACCCACGCGGAGGCAGAGGCCGCGGTCAGCCCCAGGGAGACGCCGTGCGCTCCAGAGCAGGTCACCTCACCCAGAGTGAACATGCCTTTCCCCGGTGTGCCCATGACTCTTCATGCCCCAACTCCATCCCTGGAAGACCCTGGGAGGTGGCACCAGGGAAAGGAAAGGGCCTCCTTCCTTGGAGAAACAGGAAATTCAAGCAATTCACAGCTATTCACGAATCAGCTACTCTGTGTGCTCACTGTGGGCACACGAGATAAGAAAGACATCGGACTCAAAGGCATCCCTACAGCGGAGCCCGGAGGAGGTGGCTCCACAGGACGCTCTGACATTGAACAAAATGTAGCAGCAAGAAGGTGATGGGCTGCACCTGTCTGAGGGCAGCAAGCAGGCTTTGGGAAGAGGGGAGTGAAGACCCCAAGGAAATTCCAGGGGCTGCAAGTGGAAAGAGGCAAGGGGCCCAGAGTATATCGGGGCTGGCAGAGAACAGATGAGACCTGGGAGGGGATGCCCGGTGCAGCCTCAGAGGAAGCCCCAGCAGCCTGGGTGAGAATCCTGCCCTCTTCTGCCAACTGCAGGGGCTGCCCTGTGGTTCGACTCAGAATGGTGGCAGGAGCCCCGTTCACTAGAAGGGCCTTCCTCTGGCCTCATTTGTGTGGAATAGACTGGCTGTGAGGATACCAAAAGCTCCCAAACACTCAACTGTGGCCCTGACGGCAGCGCTGACAGCTGCCCTAGCGCCAAAGTATCTTGTGGGTCCAATTCTACTTACCTGTGACTGCAGGGCCACAAGTCACTCTATAAATGGTGCCCCACAGTGGCCATACATCAGGCGTGGCTCACACCTTGTAATCCCAGCACTTTGGGAGGCTACGGTGGGAGGATCACTTGAGGCCAGGAATTCAAAGCTGCAGTGAGCCATGATCACGATTGTACTCCACCCTGGGCAACACAGCAAGATCTCCAAAAAGGTTTTTAAATGGTGTCCACAGAGAGTGTTGAGACAACAGGGCACGGTCAGCTCTATTTGCTGTCAGGACAATGTCACGTGTTATTTATGCGGGGTTGGAACACGTCAGAGGCGATTCCTCAACGCATCCGATGCGTGTACTGGGCATGGGACCGCCCACCCATGGGACCTTGCTCCCAGGCTCTCTGAGGGGTGCCAGGCTGGGGGCCTCATCCAGTTCTGTATCTCTCAGTGTGGCACAGGCCTCAGTGTGTGGACATGGGGCACACATTTCCCCTTCAGGAACTGGACAGAAATTGAAGAAAAAGAACCATGTACCCCAAATTCTAAGAAAGCCTCCAACAATTGGAGTTGGAGGCATTCTCCAAACCCCTTCCCTACTTCCTGATGGCCCCCGTCAGCCTAGAAGAGGAGGAAGGGGCAGGCCAACCTTGGGGGCCCCTCCTGTCCCCAGAGTTGAGTGAGGCTCTAAGGGCACTGCTCCTGGAGACCAGGGCTGCCCTGGGGGCAGGGGCAGGGCAGAGTGCCACCCTCGTCAGCAGCCTGTGGCCTTGGCCCATCCTGTCATCACTCCAGACCTCTATTTCTCAACTGTAATTTTAAAAAAATAGGACACAGTGGCCTGTTTAGGGCTTCTTTTTGGCGATAACATTTAAGTCTGGAACATGACAAGCTCCATGTCCTGGTCCGATAAAACAGCAAGCACCCCCCCCCCCCAGAATTCTGGGCAGCGTCCACCCCTTAGACCCTGGATTTTCACCTGCACCGTGGCTGCTAAGCAGGCCTCTGGCGTCATCTCCCAACCCAGTCACGTGTGGCTCCAGGCCTCTGAGCCCAGGCAAGGTCGGCCACCCTTAGCTGGAGCCCCCAACGAATGCACAGTCCCCTCTTCTTCTGCAGGCCGGCCCCAGCCTCATCCCCATGGTTGGCTGACATTGGTTTTAAGCTATAGATGACAAACTCTCTGTCCTCTGAGTGTGCCTTCAGAACACGATGTCACCCTTGTTGAAGTCTGAATGACCAGGAAAGGCTGCCCGAGGGGTTGGACTGGATCATCGCCCACCTGCCCATCTGCAGAGCTGCCAGGGCTCCCCCACTTGGGCAGGAGCACAGTCCCGGGAGAGCAGGTTGGAGCAGACCATGGACTGTCCCCAGAGGCTTGGATCCCACCTCTCAGGCTGGGGCTGGAGAGTCCACATTGCTGACGGTTTCCCCAGTGGTCTGGACGTCCTGGACCACACTCAAAAACCGCCGCCCTCAAGCATCCAGGAGACAGGTAGTTCTGGCTCCTGGACGCTGCTCCACCTGCCACGTCTGGGATAAAAGCCCCCTGCTCTGGCCCATCACGGTGGTACTGTTGCAGGAGCTCACAGAAATCAGCCAGCCCAGCCCAGTGCAGGCCAGGCTCCAGGGAAGCAGCACAGGCAGGGGCATCCAGCCCAGGGGCAGCAGCAACGGTTTCAAAGGAAGTGATATCTGAGGCTTCAAGGACAGAGAAGGGTCAGCCAAGCAGTGAAGGGGAGGATAATGGTGTTCCAGGGAGAGGAGCAGGCAGGAGTAAACATCCACCCAGGGCTGTCCCGGGAACAGCAGGTGTGTATGGCTGGAGCATCATGGGAGAGGAGCAGGGGATGGAAGCTGAGGCTGGACAGTGGGCTGGGTGGACCCTGACAGGCTTCAGGCCGGTCGAGGGGTCTGGACATCAGAGTGCAGCTGCCGTGAGCAGAGGGGGCTGGCAGGGCTCATGGAGCCGGGGCTGACATCCAATCTCAGGCCAGGATGGGAGTGACTATCCACAGGGAAGAGGGCACAGCCCCAGGTCAACTGGGGAAGAAAAATCAGAACTCATATTTTTTTTTTTCCTTAAACAAACTCAGAAAAGGTACTGTCAGTTAAAAAACAACAAAATAAAACTCCGACCCTGTGGGTACCACACTTTTAAAGAGGCAATTGATTACAGATGTTTCCTTGCTCCCTACAGCATCAAATCTGCGTAGTACTGCATAGCCACGTGTAGATGGCTCCAGTCTGCGTGCAGCTCTAGAGGTCTTGTACCTCCGTGTTCATGCCACCTTCTTCCTCTCTTCCTCCTGCCTGGGCTTACCTTGCCCAACCAGTTTCCAGTATACTAGGGTATACTTGGACCTTCTCAATGTCCCATGCTCACTGACTTGGGGTGCACTGGAGACACTGATCTCTTATTTTAAAAAGCGAATCAGTGAATAGGTGGATGTGAGGATTTTCCATTCGCCTTGCAGGTGCGTCTCCTGCCTTCATTCCTTCAATGCTCTGGGCCATGCCCTCTCACGTTAGGGGAACAGGGTTGCAAAGGGCAAACGAGGGAGGCCCTTCTTCCAGGAAGCCTATTATACAAGAGCGCTCCAGTGCTCATTGGTGCTGTATTGAGAGCCGCAGGCCGGCAGGGGACAGCATGACCCAGGAAGGGCGCCTAAGCCCCCTGCCTTTACGACCAACCTTGACCCTAAGGTTGGAGCATCCCTCAAAACATCTCCACTCACACATTCTCTCTCGCTCCTCACTCCCAGATCCTTAAAACCATCAGCACAGAGCCAAGACATTTAAAATAAAACAATAACAAAAACACAAACTCTTCCAACCTTCAAACTCCACTTTAGAACCTAAAAAGCAACATCTTCCAAAGCAGAACAAACTACTTCAGGGGAAGAAAACTGCAGGCTCTGAAAGGTGGGGATACAGCGTGCATTCTTTGTCACGTGAACACCAAATGCCAAGAGGCATCTCACACGAGGAAGCCGGCCCGCACCAGCTGCTTCTAACAGGCTGCCCTTTCCCAGAGGCACAACACCATGAGCCTAGGAATGCAGAGAGAAGAGGGGCTCCCAGCAGCTACGTTCCAAAGAGCAGGACCAGGACGGCCCCACCACAGGACTCACAGCATTGAAATCCCATTTGTGGAGGCTGCCAAATGTCCGTGTCTGCCCTGGTCTTTCCTAATTGCCACACCTCCATACGGCTGAGAAAGAAAAAAAAAGAGGAAAGTCCACCAAACTTAAAAATTGGGAATAACTGTACTGCTCCCTGCAAATATATAAAGCTGATCCAGCCACGGTGGCAAGTACTTCAAACAAACAAAGCCGCTTCCTTCTTAGCACTCTGTTTTATCTTTTCATTTGTTTTTGAGACAGGGTCTCACTCTGTCACCCAGGCTGGAGTGCAGGGGCACAATCTTGGCTCACTGCAACCTCTGCCTCCTCGGTTCAAGCGATTCTCCTGCCTCAGCCTCCAGAGTGGCTGGGACCACATCTATTTTGTCTTTAAACTGAGGAGATATGTCCCTCCGCCCCTCTCCACATAGACCCTGGCGTCCTGTGTCTTCTCTGCTCTCTCAGGGCCACCTTCTGAGCAACAGATCCCCTCGGCAGCTCCAGGGAGCAGAGTGGGGGTAGGGGGGATGGCTTTGTCAACTTGTTCTCATTCTTGAGCTGAGGATCTCTCCGTTTGAGAGTAAGGAGATCTAGGCGTTTTTCTTTTCCCTGGCATGTTTAATTTACAATTATTGTGCTCAGGCAGTGTGAATGTTTACCATATGTTGGTTGTGTGGCAAAATATTCTGGCTCCCAGAAAAAGTCTGGTTGCTGAGTCACGCTGAGTCTCACCTAGAGAAGTCCTGAGGGAGGTCATTAGAGGCGGCTGGGACAGGCATAGTGCCTCCCTGCCTCCTGAAGGAGGAAAAGACAGAGCTGGGAGTCAGACCCAGATGGGTGCCCCAACTGACTGGAGTACAGAGGCTCTTACAGAACATCACGATCGTGTTGGGATTGTATGCACTAGAACTTTGCCTACAGAGGAGAAAAAGCCGAGTTGGAGCCAGGGCAATGAACAGGACCAAAGAAACTCAAGGATCGAAATGGTAACAAAAACGCAAAGCAGTACTCAGTCACCATCAAAACACAAAGATCGCTTCAATTTAGTATTTTTTAAATGTATCCTTCATTCTCTCTAATAGTATATGATTTACATTCAAAAGTGAAAGAACTTACTCATTTTGATGATAAATTATGTTTTTTAATGAAACATGTGACAGGTTAATTCCTGCAATTCCTGCAAGGTCCCCAACAGTTAGGACCTCCATTCTATCATAAAATGGCCACTTTCCATCACCATATGGCCATGACTAGCGATAAGCACAAAATGTCAGGAAAAGCTAAACCGCTGCTGCTGAGTGCCTGATGAGTGCTGAAGACAGGGGCTCCCGGGTGGTGTGTGCTTAAGAATCAGCTGAGGAATCTTGTCTAAAATGTAGGTTCCAAAGCCACACTTCCACCTGTATGAGGCTGTTCTCACACTGCTATAAACAACTGCCCGAGACTGGGTCATTTCGAAAGGAAAGAGGTTTCATTGACTCACAGTTCAGTATGGCTGGGAGGCCTCAGGAAACTTACAATCATGGCAGAAGGTGAAGGGGAAGCCAGACATCTTCTTCACAAGGCAGCAGGAGGGAAAATGCATGCAGGAGAAACTACCAAACACTTATAAAACCATGAGACCTCGCGAGAACTCACTCACTCTCAGGTGAACAGCATGGGGGAAATGCCTCCGGGATTCAATTACCTCCACCTGGTCTCTCCCTTGACATGTGGGGATAATGGAGATGATGGGGATGACAATTCAAGATGAGATTTGGGTGGGGACACAGCCAAACAGTATCACTACCTCCTTTAAGAAGCTGAGGGTCTGTAGAGTGTTTCTCCAGGCATGATTCAAGGAGTGCCCAGGAATCTTGTGAAAATTTTAAATTCCTTGGCCTACTCCCTACTCTACCACAGATTCTCATGGGATAGGCAGGGGTGGGGGCGGGCCTACAAATCCATATTTTCCAGCAGCTTCCAGGCCATTCTAGTGAGGTTTTTCCTGGCGGAGCTTTCAAGAACACAAGAGTAAAATCCCATTACCGTCGAGATGACGGTCAGTTCTGAGTCGACATGAGAAGGTTGTTATGGGTTTTGGTTGTCCCGCTCACCTAAGAATAACTTTCCTCACTATTTTCCTCATACTTGACTGAAAAAAGGAAGCAGGACGGGTGCTGTGGCTTTGCTCCCTGGTCTCTTGGTGGCTCTGCGGCCTCAGACGTGTTGCTCGCCTCTGCCTCTCAGCTTCTCCCTCACGTCACATGGAGCCTGAAGCACAGCTGCTTCCTCAGGGCGTGCTCAGGGCTAAGTGCAACCCTCGTGCCGGCCAAGCCAGTGCCTGACGCCCTCCTCCTCACTGCTATCAAGTTCTAATCCCTGTGAGCAGAGAAATGAACAGCAAACTCCATGAAGGGGGCTTAGCATCACCGCTCGAGGGGAGACTCAGAAACTACTCACACTGCCGAGAAAACTTCCAGGTTAGCGAGCGTCAGCCCTGGACAGGCATAGACTTCAAAGACCCAGGAGAGGCTGGAGTAATTCCAGCACTTTGGGAGGTCGAGGCAGGAGGATCACTTGAGCCCACGAAGCTGAGGCTGCAGTAAGCTATGATTGCACCACTGCATTCCAGCCTGGGTGACACAGCAAGACCCTGTCTCAAAAAAAAATAAAGACCCAGGAGAAATGGAGTGTGTCGTCTTCATGGAATGAGACCCGAAGTCACGGGCTCTGGAAGACAGGCATGGCACGGGAAGGAGCTGGTCTCTAGGCAAGGGAGCCCCCAGCCAGGGAGGTTCCAAGCACTTGTCACACATCCACTGACTTACCTTAAGGGCCCAAAGAAGTCATGTGAATGCTTCAGACTGTGTTACCTCCGGTTTTCAGAGTAACTTACATGCCACAGACCACAGATGGCAAATGTTTCCTCCACAGGGCCTATCAGGTGGCTCTGGCTGCCCGCACACTGTGTTAAGAAGGATTCTGGGCCAGGCGCGGTGGCTCACGCCTGTAATCCCAGCACTTTGGGAGGCCGAGGTGGGCGGATCACAAGATCAGGAGATTGAGACCATTTTAGCTAACACGGTGAAACCCCGTCTCTACTAAAAACACAAAACATTAGCCGGGCGGGCGCCTGTAGTCCCAGCTACTCGGGAAGCTAAGGCAGGAGAATGGCATGAACCTAGGAGGCGGAGCTTGCAGTGAGCCAAGACTGCTCCACCGTACTCCAGCCTGAGTGACAGAGCGAGACTCCATCTCAAAAAAAAAAAAAAAAAAGAGAGGATTCTGAGCAGCAGTAAGTCTCCACCAGGCCTGCGTGAAGAGTGGCCACACTTGGGCCTTGGGTTTGCCATTCTCACACTGGCAGTATCAATGAATTCAGGGAAGTGAGTGAGCACATCTTCTGACACGTTCCTCCAAAAAGTCAAGGCTCCACTCTGGTAACTCTAAGTTCTCTTGGGGCAGAAACTCCTTTGACACTCAAGACACAGGTTCTCTCTCCACTCACACAGAAGTTTGCATGCAGTTTCCTTCAGCACACGAACCCCAGATCTGACACAAAAAAACAAATCCTGTATGACTCTGCTTACAGGTACCTCGAGTAGTCACATTCGTGGAGACAGGAAGTAGAAGGGTGGTTGCCAGGAGCTGCCAGGGAGGGGAATGGGGAGTGGGTGTTTAATGGGCAGAGTTTCCATTGGGGAAGATGAAAAAGTTCCAGAGGTCGATGGTGGTGATGGCGGCAGAATGTGAATGCACTTAATGCCACTGATTGTCCATTTTTAAATGGCTTAAATGGGCCAGGTGTGGTGATTCATGCCTGTAATCCCAGCACTTTGGGAGGCTGAGGCAGATGGATCGCTCGAACCTGGGAGGTGGAGGTTGCAGTGAGCTACTGCACTCCAGCCGGGCCACAGAGCAAGACACCGTCTCAAAAAAAAACATACACACACACACACACACACACACACACAAAGGCTTAAATGGTAAATTTTATGTTATACACATTCAAGCACAAGTTCTTTTTAAAAAACAGCAGATCTGCAAAATGCCACTCCTAGGTCTTGTGGCTTTGTTCTCACACTGACGAGCGTGCCAGTTTGTCTTTGCCGGGCAGTTGATCAACCCTCAGCGTTCGCTGTGCTTCCAGCAGTACAAAGGCCCAAGCTGTGTCTCAGACACCAGGCTCATAGCTCCCTGAGGCTGACCCCATTCATGATCCTGGTGGGCCACGTAGGGTAAGGACGACTGGGCTTCCTACCTGAAGCTCTCGAACTGCACTCATGTTCCAGAAGGAACCTCATCTCATCTCCGAGGGGACAGGATTGTCTCTGCTGGCATTTGGTGCCAGGATCCCAGGTTGACTCCAGTTGTCACAAGTCCCAAGTTTTCTCGACTCTAATAGAGTAGCCCAAGCAAAGGGGCACTCCCAGAACACCCGAGAGGCTTTCCTTCCCCGCTCCTTTGGTTTTCTCGGATTCTCTGCTTAGAAACCTACGTGAAATCCAGTCATGGAAGCTGTCACAGAATAGTTTTTTTTTTCTGGTCAAATTTATTACATGATAAATTAGTGTATTGTTATATAATCACTTCAGTATACAGCATATAACGGCATGCACGTCTCTGTCCCCCAGCCCGAGAAACAGCACATTCAGCATGCGCCACTGAAGCTCCTGGAGTAAACCTCCAGCCCTGGTCCTCGGCCCTTGCCTGGAGAAGTAACCATCTGGATTCATCACTCCTGGCCCTCTGCACTGCTCCATACTTTCATACTCATGTTGGAAACAATGAGTAGAGTTGTGTTGTTTGAACGCTCTGGATATACCAGCATCATACAGGACATATACTTCTGTGGCCAGGTGTTCTCCCATCCTCATGTCTTTTATCTTCATCCATTTTGACATGTACAGCTCTAATCCATTTATCTTTACTGCTCCCTAGAACTCCACTGTAGGGCACTCCCATGTTATCCCCTTTCCCATATATGGAAACTTAGATGTTTTCATAATTACAAACAAATGCCGCAGTCAACACGTGTGCACGTTCATTCCCATGCCCATGGCTGGAACTGTGGGGTCAAGGATGGGCGGATGTTCAGTTCTACTCAGAATGCCCCTTTGCATTCCAGTGTGGTAGGATCGATGCCCATGCCCCCTGGCAGTACTGGAGAATCCCCACTGCTCCACATCCTCACCAGATTTCCAGATTTTCTGTTGTCAGACTTTTTAATTTTTGCCGATCTCACGGGTCTGTTGCGCCGTGGTAAACAAAAGGGCCAAGAGGCCTTATACCAACACCATCTGTCTGCCACAATTCCACCCCCACGCCACCCCACTGCACACCACTACCTTCCTACACTTATTCCTATTCTCTTCCTGGACCCACCGCATTTCTGCCACCCTGGCCTCCTTGATGTTCCGTGTACGCACCAGGCACTCATGTCTTGGACTTCTAGACTGGCTGTCCCCTCTTCCACAAATGCTGTTCTCCAGATAATCATGTTCTCTCCTTGCTTTCTTCAAGTCTCTGTGCAAATGTCACCTTCTCCGTGCAACCTATTGGTGCCACCTTATTCACAACTGTACCCAATCCTTGCTCCTGGCACTTCTCCTTTATCACCTACACCTTTATCACCTTCTAATAACCTATGTGATTCACTCACCAATTTTATTTGTCTCTTCCCATCAAAATGTAATATCCAGGTGGTGAGGGATTTTTGTTGGTTTTGTTTACTGGTATTTCTTGAGTTCTGAGGAGAGCGCTTGGCGCATAATAGGTGTTCAGTAAATACTTGCTGAACACATGGAAGGATGAATGGAAGGATGGATGGATGGATGGATGGGTGGATGGAAAGATGGATAAATGAATAGATGGATGAAGGGACGAATGAATGGTAGACGGACAGATGAAAGGATGAGTGGATGAAGGAATGGATGGATGGATGAAGGGATGAATGAGTGGATGGATGGAAGGATGGATGGATGAATGGACAGATGGATTGATGAAGGGATGGATGAGTGGATAGATGGATGGATGGATGGATGGATGAAGGGATGGATGGATGGATGGATGAATGGATGGACGGATGGATGAGGGGATGGATGGATGGATGGATGGATGGATGGATGGATGGATATCTTAAAGCTCAAAGTCATTTGTGCTACTATTCCCACTGGCTGCAATTTGTGATCTTGGAAAACCTGTCCTTTTTTCCAGCCTGAGGTAAGATCCGATTCTTCACAAGGCTGTTTCACTACTGACAGGTTTTCATCAGATACGTTTGCATGTTCATTAACTCATGTAAACATTATTAAAAGAACTACATAAACAGCTTCCTACACGTTTCCTCTTGCTTTCATTCAGGTATAATTATATGAAAACACAATGTACCATATGTGCCAATGGACCATCCCCTTTCTTATGCTTCCAAATGACAATTCCCCTCTGCAAACACACTCAGATACAGGTCTTTACATTTCTCCTTCTACTCCAAATCCAATCTGCCTTTTTAAGACAAAGATCTCAAAGCCCCTGCCCAATGATATGAGAGCCAGCAATGTCCATTCTCACCCTAATATGGTCTAGGAATTCATTCTTACCTTTAAAAGTGCTTTGCAAATTGTAAAAGGGTATTCAAAAATGGTTATTTCCTCCTTCACTGTCCCCTTGTCACAACTATTCAAATAGTCATAAACATTCAATGCTGCCAAACATGATGGTGATTTCCAATCCTCTTCACCCTACCCAAGTCCAACATGTCACCCCTCCAGTTCTCACTATGTCCCCTCACACAGGAAACAGTCAGAAACAGGCACAAGTATCCCCATAGCTGCAGAGGAATCAGTATGCTGAAGGTCACTGAAAGTGACTGGCCAGCAGCCTCTAAATCATTTTTATTTTCTTCCTGGCATACTACTCGTCTAGATCTTCCAGCCTCCCTTGCAGTTAGGTGTGGCCATGTGACCGAGTTCTAACACAGTGGTTTTCAACCAGGACAATTTTGCCTCCCAGGGGACATCTAGCAATGTCTGGAGAGGAGGCATCTGTGGTTGTCACAACTGGAAGAGAGAGGAGAGTTCTATGGGAAGCTACTGAGTCTCTGAGGCCAGAGAGCATCCTCCTGAACATTCCACAATGCATAGGACAGCCCCTCACAACAATAAACACTATTCACAGGCTTTGTGGCTTTGTTCTAACCCTGATTAGCCTTTGGCCAGCTCAAATGCCCATGGTGCCAAAACCCTACACTCATCCTGTACTAATAGTTGAGAAACCCAGTTCTAACCAATGGAATGTGAGCTAACGTGTTGAAGCCAATTCCCTGCCTGATCCTTAAAAACCAGCCAAGTGCAGTTCTCCAAGCTCTTTCCTCTTCCTTAGTCTTGGTGGAGATGATCCCAGGCACCTTGGAAGCCACACACTGAATACAACGAGGCCACAAAAATGGGAAGAGCTTGCATCTGTCACTGCTTGAATGAGAGCTGTCTGCCCATCAGTAACACATATTTTACACTGAGAAATAAACTAGCATGTTAGAGATCTGGATTTTTTCAAGATACCAGCTGGCATTAGCTAACTCAGTCACAAATACTTTTGCTTGTTTTCTTGAATAGATTCTCCAATGTATGGAGCTATACTTGAGTCAACATCACCTAGGGGACATCTAGATTGGCCAGTCCTATTTCAAGTGGGAGAGGGACCTCCAGGGTACATTTCTCTGGAAATCAACTTATAACTGATATAACGAGCTGGCTTATGCAGGGACACAGGAGGGGTCTGTGGGCCCATTTAAGCCTCTGAGGAACTTTTGAAATCGGGACCCTTTTCCATTAGCTCTCTAGAGTTCGCCTCTGGCCATTCCAGTCCTATAGGACTTCAAATTTGAATCTCTGTACTCTACCTTCTGCAAGTTTAGTCGAACATATCTTCTCTTGCCCAGTTATCTTAACCAGTCAGAGCTTAGTAAAAATAAATGCAAGTTCCTATTTCTTTACAGATTTACTATATTTGTCATACGGAGTTTTTGCAATTGTAGTGATCATTTACTGAGGAGGTTGCTAAATTTAGCAGATAAAATATAAGGACATACTCATACTAAAAAAAAAATTATTCTATTCATTGTCCAGCCAAAACTTAAATTTAAATAGGTTTCCTGCATTTTATCTGGCAACCGTATTTACTGAGCATTTATATTTTTTCAGGTACAACGTCTGAGATACACTCAAATCCTCAAAATAACACTGAGGGTGGCACCACTATCATCTCCATTTTCAACTGGGGCAACAGAATGCAAAAGGCTATGTTCTCTCCCTGGGTCATAGCCCACCTGCCATTGGCAGTGCCGGGATCCCAAAGCAGCCAACACATGGGCTCTTCTGGCCTGGTCCAGTGCTCAGAGGCGTGCCCGCAGGCAGGACGTGCTCCAGGAATGCTCCCTATTCCACCACCATTCCTTTAAAACCTACAGAAAGCATAGTCTATTTTTCTAACGGGCAATCATCAAAACATAGCAGCTGTAAGGGAACCTGAAGATGTGGTGAGGATGGTTAAGAATATTTTATTTAAAACTTTCATGTTTTGGAACTATTGTAAAATATCCATAGTAAATATTTCCTTTTTTAAAGCTTGCATTTCTCTTAGAGATAAATGGATGCGATCCAGTTTCAGAAAGTCTTAGGAGGTGACTCGGTGCAAACATCAGGGGCACAGACGTTGAAGTCAGATGGGAGTGGGCTTAGATTCTGGTTCCGCCATCTCCTGGCCGTCCTGACGTGGGCAGGTTACCTGGGCACCCTTCCCACTGGCAGTTTGCTGGCCTGCAAGATATGAAAGCAGCAGTCTCCGTCTGAGGGCTTTGTAAGAGCTTAGTGGAGAAGCAGGTGAGGGAGCGTTGCCCACCCTTTACATATGGGAACCTGGGGCTCACGTGACTCACCCCAGGACACGCCGCAAACGGAGGGTGCAGGTGCTCCCAGAGAAGAAGAAACAACGGGCTGGGTGGGGACCAAGAGCTCAGGTTCAGGGAGGAACAGACTGGCGGAGCCCTCAGCCTCATCCCCAGGTCCCAACATGCACCCCACCCCCGTAACAGCAGCAACCAAAGAACCTCATCCCACTTTATTGCAAGGATTTCCCTCTTCTGCATTTCTTTAGTGGCTCCTCCCAGGGAATTCAGGACTCATGACTTGAGCTAGTAGCACTCGATGAACTGTAACTGCAGCCACCCACTCCCGACTGCTTTCTCGGGATCAGAAATGGCCACACTGGGATTGTGTCACTGGACAACACCATCCCAGGAGTCCCTGCACCTTAAATCAAAAAGACAATGGGAGGAAGAGCCTGATCCTAACCTGGAAGCAGGATCATCACTCCACATTCAAATTCTTTACATTGTTGTTTTTTTTTTTAATGTTGAAATCACTTTAAAATCTTGATAAAGAGAAGTGACGCCTCTGAGATGTTTCTGTGACACTGTTTCTGCAGTGTCTGGAGGTACCAGATGCTCTCACTGCCTTTCCGGGAAACCGCGCGACCCACAGGCAGCCACCTCTCACCAGTGAGGCTTCCCTGTGTCTCCAGGGCCCCTGAGCTGGTAACCATTCATCCTACTTGGTTTTGATTCAAAACATACAGTCATCGCATAGGGTTATAAAGTCTATATCTTAGGGGATAGTTGGTAGGAGTTCTTATCGGTTAAAAAAAATCCTGAGAATATACTAGACATATGTCAAATAAAACCTGTATTCCTTTTAAAATTCAGGCACTTTAGGCGGGGTGCAGTGATGCCTGTAATCCCAGCACTTTGGGCGGCTAAGACAGGCAGATGACTTGACCCCAGAAGTTCAAGACCAGCTGCGTAACATGGTAAAAATCCATCTCTACAAAAAAATACAAAAATGAGCCAGGTGCAGTGGCTCACATCTGTAATCCCAACACTTTGGGAGGCCAAGGCAGGAGGACCACCTGAGCTCAGGAGTTTAAGACCAGCCAAGGCAACGTGACGAAACCTCGTCTCAAAAAATACAAAAATGAGCCAGGTGCAGTGGCATGTGCCTATAGTCCCAGCTACTCAGGGGACTAAGGCAGCAGAATTGCTTGAGCCCAGGAGGTAGAGGTTGCAGTGAGCTATTGCACCACTGCACTCCAGCCTGGGTGACAGGAGTGAAACCCTGTCTCAAAAAAGAAAAAATAGCTGGGTGCAGTGACACATGCCTGTAGTCCCAGCTACTTGGGAGGCTGAGGTGGGAGGATTGCTTGAGCCCAAAAGGTTGAGGCTGCAGTGAGCTGTGATCATGCCACTGTACTCCAGCCTGGGCAACAGAGTGAGACCCTGTCTCAAAAAAAAAAAAAAAGAAAAAGAAAAAAAAAGGCAGGTTTGTTGGATGTAGGGATATTTTTATGCACTATAAATCATGTTGTTATAAAACTTTCAGGAAAAATCCACAAATTATCAATGATTACAACTACAATGAATGCACAAGATTGTACCTAGAAACTCTGTACCCCCAATTCCTCTTTTGGGGGACACTTTATAAAACAAATCACCCCCAAACATACTGGCTTACGACAATGAGTTACTCTACAGTCCCACTCGCCAGGCTCCAGTGGGCAGCCTCACTCACGATGTCTTGTGTGCATGGTCAATTGGTGGCTGGGCTGAGGTCATCTTACAGGGCTGGATATCCATGGGGTCCTCCTTTACTCCTAGCCCGGTGCTCAGCTGGGATGACTGAGGCTGGCCCCTTTTTTAGCCCTTTCCATGTGGCCTCTTCATGCCACCAGCTTGGACTTCCTCACTGCATGGTGATCTCAGAGATGTCTGCATTTGTTACATGGTGACTGTAAGAGAGAAGCCAAGAAACCAAAACCTTTCAGACCATAACCGTCTCACTACAACCAAACACCAGAGAAAAGACTGTGGCCCCAACTCTAACCCCATCAGCAAAGAGGAGTGGAGAGCTAGACAGACCCCCTCAGTCTGCTGTCAGGAGACACCACCCTGAACAACACGATGGTGTCAGAGAGGGGGCGGTGGGGAGCAGACAGTCATCCCTGCAGGACAGCAATGAGCTCTCTCAACAGAGCATCAGCAGAGGCCACCTGGGAACCCGAACACCTATACTACCCACCCCATCCACCACCCAGGGGATAATCAGCACTGCCCTCTCCCCACTGGGGTTGTCAAGGTTGAGTAAGAACTGGGACATTCGTCACCTTCCAGTGGCAAGGTGCCTCCACCTCACAGCGTCAGTGGAGGCCACGTGAGGAGCATCTCCTCCCAAGCCAGGGTGGTGGCAGCAGAGGCCACTATAATAGAAGATTTAAATAAGCTCTAGATCATAGCATAACCCCCAAAACGCCCATGTTTCAAGAAAAAAGAAAAAATCATTCATCATTCCAAGAACCAAGAAAAGCTCAACTTGAACGAGATAAGACAATCAACAGTTGCCAACACTGAGGTGACACAGATGTTGGAATAATCTGACAAAGACTCTGCAGGGGCCATCAGAAAAATCCTCTAATGGGTGATTATGAACAGGCAAAAAAAAAAAAAACATGAAAAATAGAAAACTTAGCAAAGAAGCAGAAGATGTAAAGAAGAAAGGGAAATTTTAAAACTGAAAAATACAGTAACCAAAGCAAAAACTCATTGAATGGACTCAAAAGCACAGTGGAGAGGACAGAGGAAACCATCTGTGAACCCGAAGATAGAACAACAGAAATTGCCCAACTGAACAACAGAGAGAAAACAGATTTTTAAATAATATATTAACATAGCCTCAGGGACCTCTGGGATTATAATAAAAGATCTAATATCAGTGTCGCTGGAGTTCTGGAAAGGGAAGAGAAAGAGGGCAGGGCTGAAAAAGTATGTGAAGAAATAATGGGTGAAAATTTCCCAAGTTTGGCAAAAGAAGCCGAGAGAACCTCAAACAGAATAAACCTAAAGAAATCCATGCCAAGATAGATCACAGGCGAACTTCCAAAAATGAAAGACAAATAAATCAAGGAGAGAGAAAACACGCCTTACTCACATTGGGGAAAAAGCAATTCAAACAACAGCAGATTTCATATGAGAAATCAGATTTTGTCAAGAGAAATCTTGACAGAAGGAAGAAAGTACCACAGTATGTCAGGTGCTAAAAGGAAAAAACACTGTCAACCCCAAATTCTATATCCCGCAAAAATATTCTGCAGGACTGAAGAACAAGACTTAAGATGCAGGAAAACTAAGGGAACGTGTCACCAACACACCTACTCTAAAAGACCGTCCAAAAAATGCTCTTGAAACAGAAGAAATTAATCAAAGAGAGAATAATGGAGTATCAGGAAGGAAAAAACAACAAATGAAAAAGAGAAAATGTGGGTAAGTATAACATATTTTCCTTCTCTTGAATTTCTAGAAACAAGTGTACAGTTCCTTAAAGCTAGGGTCCCCAAAACCCCAGGCAGTGTGCTGGTTGGTACTTGTCCGTGGCCTGTTAGGAATCCCAGGCAGAGCAGGAGGTGAGCAGTGAATGAGCATTACTCTCTGAGCTCCGCCTCCTGTCAGATCAGCCACAGCATTAGTTCTCATAGGAGCACAAACCCTACTGTGAACTGCACATGCCAGGGATCTAGGTTGTGGGCTCCTTAGGAGAATCTAATGCCTGAGGATCTGAAGCGGAAGGGTTTCATCCTGAAACCATACCCCCAGTACCCATCACCCATCCCCCAGCCCCAATCCGTCAACCCTCCCAACCCCTCATTTGAAAAATGGTCTTCCACTAAACTGGTTCCTGGTGCCAAAACGGTTGGGGACTGCTGCCTTAAAGGGTCCAAGTAGGCTCATTCTCACCCAGCAGTCTGCCTGCTGCAGGGCTCATTTAAGAGGCCAATTACTTGTTTGAAGCTTCTCAGATTGTGGTCACCGCACCACCGGCATCAGCATCTCCTCGCCATGCTTGCTTAAAATGCTATATCGTGGGCTGCTCACCAAACCTACTGAATCAGAATTTATACAGGTGGTCACCGAACTCTGGGTGTAAACATGGGTTTCTTACATACACTAAGGTTTGAAAAGTTCTAAGATGTCAGTTGACCTTTAGTTAACAAAGGGTCAAACTCAAGTCACTCAGTGTTAACTTAGGAGAAAAATGAGAACAAACTGTTTTCACAGATTCCTGACTCTTGACAATCCAGTCGTCCAAGACTGAACACATTTCAAGGTTAAAAGAGTCATCAGTGCCCCACCTGGAGTCAAGGTTACACACCTATGCACGATGGCAGGTTGTTCCGGAAGTGTTGGCTGGAGTCTAGGCCACCACACATTCATGTGTGCCTGCGTTTCTTCCTCTCTGAAATGGGGGCAGTCTTTCCAAACTCTTGGGGTCAAGGCGAACAGCAAAAGAGGTGTGCTGTGCACAAGCGTGTAAAAGATTAGCTTTTACCTAAACTGCATGTTTACGCTCTCCTTAAAGAGGGCCGTCGTGTCGCCTTTTTTGAAATGCAACATCTGTCTCTGTATTCTTCACACAGAATCCTAGAAAGTCAGGCATGATAGTTAAAATTAAATGTGCGCCTTAATTTACCCAGCCTTTTCTGCGGAGTACTGATGATGGGCAGTCCCTGGTGTCAGCGGAGGCAGGAAGAGGCGGGGAAGAGCCCAGGACCCACCACAGCGCTAACCAGGGCGATGTGCGCTGCACCAGCTAGAGCGCAAATCCTTCGCCCTGTGCCTAGGACTGCCCCTCCAGGAACGCCTCCAAGTCCCCTCCGCCCACGCTGTCCCTCCACATTTCCTCCTGGAGATGCAGCCTTAGGTCCTGCCCCTCCCGCAGAATGGTTCAGGGTGACGCGCAGCTAGAGTCTTGCAGGACCCGCGCACGCACTCCCTCTAACTACAGAGGAGAAGTCTGCAAACTGTCATTATTAAAAGGAGAAGGCTGAATCTGGGAGTAAACGCCTTAAAGATGCGGCGAGGGGAAGAAGGAGTTCAAACTATTGAAAAATTTGTCCACCAGCCAACTTGCGCTGGCGTCGTCTGGGTGATAGCAGTGCCCGGGCGATGGGTTTGCCTGCCTCCCTGGCCGAGAAAGGGCTGTGCCCCAAAGCGCTGTCCTGTGCCCATGACAAGTGCATCCCAGCCAGGCCCTAGCCCTTCCCAGGGACCGGGACGGGGCTCGCAGGGCGCAGCAGGGTGGCTGCCCCAGCTGGGAGTGCACGTGGTGCGAGGCAGGCGGGTTCCTCCTCACTGAAATCATGGACTTGGCTCGCTGCGGAGGGGCCGGTGTGCGAACGTCGCTTGAGCCAAAAAAGAAAAAGCGCACACAATGTGTTTCTTGTTAGTGTCTGCAAGCCAGGCCTCGGGTTTTGCTTTTGGTGCCGCATTATAATATTAAGATGCAGTTTGATTCCGGACAAGCCCGCCCTTGTCGCTGGCTGGGGCGGATTCCCACGGACGCTGGTGGGCACAGGGGGGCGGCCTGGGTGCTGCACTGTGGCGCGGGGGCGCACAGCGGATGGAGGGGGGTCCCTGCATGACCTAGGCTCCCTGCGGTGGCCGGACCCCAAGACTCGCGCCTCGGGGCGGCGCAGACTCGGCGACGCCAGCCCTGCTCCCGCCAGCTCGCAGGCGGCCCAAGATTGTTTTCCAAGACCTTATCTCTCGCTCAAGTTAATTTTCTTTTTTAATGTGGGGACCGGAACAAAAGACACAGGAAAATCCTTTGTGAAAACTAAATGCAGCCACAAATCCGGGCACTTCACAGCATTTGTAACAAAATATTTGCAGTGCCCGTAGTTAAATCGGCCCCTCCGCCAAACTTCCCAAACTTTGCTTTCTTTGAACCAAGCTGAAAAGTGATCTCCCTAAAAGGGGATCAGAAGTTTGCAAGCAATTGGATTTAGCACGGAGTTCTACCTGGTGCTCTAGAGAGCTCTGGGCACACAGGACGGTGCGAGAATCCTGGAAGGAATTACGGCCCGAATGGTGGCAGGGGAGGAGCCACTGTTAAGCCGTGGTAGTCGTTGAAACGCTTTGTTAATGCCGTTTATTAGCTGTGTGCGACAAGAAGTTTAAGAGGTTAGGCAGGTCTTCAAAAATATCCAAAAAAAGAAAAAATAAACATTCCCTCGTTTGCTTCTTGTGGCTTTGCTCATTTTCTTCCCCTCGAGTGGCCCTTCACCTAAGCCTGTTTTAAACCCAAAATCGGTTATCTGGTTTCAGGGTAAGGACTCCCTCTTGCCAGGGTATTAAATAAACAAGTAAAGCAAAAACTTGAATCCTTATGTAATCCAGATGCTGTTTCCTCGAAAACCACAACAACTGCTGCTAAACCAGATAACAAGACGGGGAACATTCGGCCCCCCAACCCCCACCCCACAACAAACAGCCTCCGCCCCCAGCTTTAGAGCCAGCAGAGGACATTTATGTTCAGGAACTCCTCTCCAAGGCAGACGATAAATAATTGCTACTAACACTCTCAACTGCAGATGAGCATCCTTGAGGGATCCGGATGCCATAAACTGTCCGGGAATGTTGGCATCTGGTTCTTAAAGCCAGGACCCAGGAGGCGTCTGCGTCTGCAAGCTGACTTGGAAGTTTCTGGCCTCTTGATGTTCTCAGTCGAAAATGGTGCATTAGAAAGGGGATTGGTCTGGCCCGCGCTTTGTAGTGGTAATGAGGGCGCGAATCGCGCTAGGCTCTGCGCGCGCCAGGCTCCGCTGAGGACGAGGGCTGGGGCTGCATGCACATCTTCCCGGCTCCCCCAGGGCAGAGAAAGGGACCGTTCTGGAAAAAAAAATTAATGGTTTATGCGCAACCTGCCAGGGTTCCGAGGAGTTAGGCAGTAGGACGGTGTGGAGGCGGGGGTGGGGTCTTGCAGTCTTTCAAAGGTATTTTTAGGAGTCCAGCATCAAAGCCATCCGGCGAGAAACTGAAATCATCCAAAGGAATAAATAAATCTCGCCATGCGCTAAGACAGTGACCTTCTCCACATCCACCCTTCTCTCGCGCCAGCCCCACCCCGAACGCCTCGGTTGCAAAAACAAAATAAAGCAAAACCTTTTGCTTTGGCAACCTCTAAGCCATATCATGCCTCCTTTTGCAAAAGGAAGATTTCTTTCTTCTCCCTCTCCCGGCATTTTTCCTTCGTCCTCTCTTCCTCCCCTCACCCCGGCCTCCCCCCCCCCAGCCCCGCCCCAACTCTTTTCTTTTCTTCTCGGTCCTCCTTCCTTCCCCAAATCACTCGAAACTTAAGACGTGCAGCGGCTGCAGGTGCGCGCGAGCCGGTGGCCGGGCCGGGGCGAGCCTGGGACTGCCGGGCCTCGCAGGCATTGATCAGCTGGGCGCGCGCGCTGAGTGACGGCGCGGTTGCCATGGCAGCCGCCTGAGCGGCGCCGCGAGGACAAGGCTGCAGGGCGGCGTGAATGGGCGGCGTCACGCGCCTGGCGCCAGAGAGTCTGCTCCGGGGCTCCGGCTCCGGCCCCGCCGCGGCCTGGCCCGCGCGCCGCCGCCGCCGCCGCCGCTGCCAATTCATCACCTGTCAGGGATCACTCGCGGGGTCACGGGCGGAATGGACACAGCTGTGAGAACAAAACCCGGGAAAGAAAGGCGAGCGCTCCCCATTGCGCCAGATGTGCAGGGAGGACCTTGAGACGCGCCCCCCGCCCCCGCAGGCTCCTCCCGCCCCCCGGCGCATCACGCGGGGGTGGCAAAGGCGGCCTGGCCAGCGTTCGAGCTCCCCGCCCGGAGCTGCTTCTGATTACCGCAAGGGGCCCGGACGCGAGAGCCGCCGCGGGGCCTGCCCTAGAGGCGGAGTGAGTGAGCCCTGGAGCCAGGCTGGGGGACCTTACGGGCAGGTCTGTCGCTGCCACGGGGTGGGGGCGTCCCGGTGAGGAGTCGAGGGGGACCGCACCAACACCTACCAGCGGAAGCCTTGCACACCTTCCCACCGCCCGCGGATCTAGCCCGCCCTCCAACTGGGGCCGTTTGAACTTTGGAGGCCTCAAATGCAAACCCACCTAAGCCACCAATTGACAGATTTTGACGTGCGTTTAAAACCACCTCGAAAATGCTGCAACACGATTTTCCCCCACGAAAGCAATTTTTAAGGTGATTTCATATTGGGCGTGCTGAAACAGACACATTAGTAACTTAGGCCTTGTTTAAATCATTAACTTTAACAGCTTCGTAATCCCCTTTAAATGATCTTTAAATGAATGTAAAACTGGGTAGCGTGCCAATAGAATCGAATTCAACACAGCCAGGCAGACTGGACTCTGACATGGCAGCTAAAGAAACACCAGAACACTTTCACCATATTTAGCTATTTTACTACATCAGGGTACAAAAATGATCATGGGAGAAGGCACTGCCTTAATCAACTTTGCAAAGTGTAAAGTGAAACCGCACAATGCTCATTACCGCCCAGCCCAGAGCCTGGCTGTGGGGATAATGAGGCTGGCACGGATGTTAACATACGGTGTCCTTGGAAAAAGCTAGGAATGCGTCAGTATCGAAGAGCTGCAATGTCCAAGAATCATAAGTAATAATTTGAGAATCCCAAAGATGTTTGTTTACATTGGCTATTATTGTAAAATAGTCAAAGTATAACATCATGAACCAAAATAGTGTCAAAACAAAATCTGTTCCACTGTGGCACGTATGTGACAGAAACACATGCACACAAAGTACATCAAAAGGCTCGAACTGTGGGAGGACTCGGATAGTAAATCACTTCCAGACTTAATATCAGAAGAGATGCGATGCGTCCAACGCTGTCAGGGACAGAGTCGCAGGCAGCATTGCCGGGCCTTGGGAAGGCCCTCGGCAAATTTCTGGCTGGACAGGAAACCATTCACCTCCTTCCTCCCAACTGATGGGGGTTGATTTCAGGAAGGTGATCTCCACCTCAGCGCCACCCACTCTGCCTCCCTGGAGAGGCGTCCTGGGGCGCATAGCTGTCACGTGACAGCCAGAGACCGCTGACCCCACCAGCTGATAAATAAATCATTAATTGAAGGAAAAAACAGTTTCCCCATTATTGAGCTTTTCTTTCAGCCTCTAGGCCTGCCCCTTCTTCCTCTTTCTGAAATGCAGAGGAGGTAGAGATTGAGGCAGAAAGTAAATAAGATTTGAATATTGCCTTTCCTGGGGTTTTCTAGTTCATTGTTTTCTAGAGAAAATATTTTCAAAACAAGAAAGTGACATACTGTGATCAGGACAGAATTCTAGATAAGCTAGAATTATGTGAGAATTAACAAGGTATTTGAGTAAATAGCCGCAAACTTTTAAAAATTTAGACTGAATGAGTTCTTAAAGATTTTCAGCCAAAACAAAACAAAAAAAACCTTGAACCTGTATTCAGCACTAGTGCTGAAAAGATTCCAAACCTCATATATGACAATATTTTTTTTTCTTAGTGTGAAGATGTTAATCAATGGCTAGGGCCACCTATCTGTCACAAAGCTTTGGAACTCCTCTAGATGTTGGAATGTGACACCAGAAATCACAATTCTTGCATAATTAATCACATTACTTTACCACCTACACTGAAGGGCACAGACCGGCAGCCTTTCAAGGGCAGTGTATGTAAATGTAGTTTCAAAATGCAAATTCTCCTAATTATTTCCGATTAATACTATCGTTATAATAGCCCTGCCTCCTTCTTGAAAAGGAACCCTGAAAGCGCCCTGTGAGAGCTCCTTAGCGACCGGCGAGGTTGGGCATGGCTTCCAATAAGTACTCATTTTCCTGAGTTTACAGTAATGCCTCCCGCGCTGCTCCGGGTTGCAAAAACCCACACTAAGCCTGTCGTCAAATGCACGCGTGGGTGGTTTGTTTGTGTTAACATAACTTTTCCTTATCTGAAGAGACGAACTCACTCTACAAACGTGACTCTTCAGTGACAACCTAATTTGCGTTTTCACTTTCTTCTGAAATGCTTGCTTTCTTCACGCTCTCCCTCCGATGGGTTGCAGTGAACTGTGGCTTCCCCCTGCGGTGCTGAACTCGCCCGTGTAGCCGTGATTTTAGGGCTGCCGACAGCTCCAAGGTGTGCAAGGCTTGGTCTGGGAACACACCCAAGGCAAGGGTCCTGCCGCGCGTTTGGAATTAGAATGAAGAATGCACATTTAGGCGCCCAGGGTCTGCCCCCTCCCCCTTCCTCCTTCCCCTCCCCCATCTTCCCTCTCCCTCCTCCTCCCCCCCTTCCCCCCTTCCTCCTCCTCCCGCCTCCCGCCTCCCCGCTCCCGGTTCCCCGCTCCCCGCCCGCCTCGCGCTTACTGTACTGTACTCTATTTACCACCCCAGCTGGGCTCCCGTCCCGCCCACCCCGCGGGGATTGGCTGCGAACGCGGAAGAACCGAGCCCACGCCCCGCGCCCGCGCTTGCCAATGAAAGCGCCCGCTCGGCCTGATGGACGCGCTGCCTTCCGCCAATGGGGACGAAGGGAAGCACGAGCGTGTGGCCCCGGCGAGTGCGGATAAAAGCCGCCCCGCCGGGCTCGGGCTTCATTCTGAGCCGAGCCCAGTGCCAAGCACAGCTAGCTCAGCAGGCGGCGGCGGCGGCCTGAGCTTCAGGGCAGCCAGCTCCCTCCCGGTCTCGCCTTCCCTCGCGGTCAGCATGAAAGCCTTCAGTCCCGTGAGGTCCGTTAGGAAAAACAGCCTGTCGGACCACAGCCTGGGCATCTCCCGGAGCAAAACCCCGGTGGACGATCCGATGAGCCTGCTGTACAACATGAATGACTGCTACTCCAAGCTCAAGGAGCTGGTGCCCAGCATCCCCCAGAACAAGAAGGTGAGCAAGATGGAAATCCTGCAGCACGTCATCGACTACATCTTGGACCTGCAGATCGCCCTGGACTCGCATCCCACTATTGTCAGCCTCCATCACCAGAGACCCGGGCAGAACCAGGCGTCCAGGACGCCGCTGACCACCCTCAACACGGACATCAGCATCCTGTCCTTGCAGGTAAGACCTGCTCCGGGGCCCCCGCCCCGCCGCCGCACACTTCCGCGGTCGCCTGGGCTATCACTAGGAGATCCGTAGCCCAGACGGTGACTTTTGCATGAGCTATTTAACTTTATTTTCCTAAGAATCTGCCATAGATTGAGCTGTGCGTGAAATTGCTAGTAAGTTCTGACATGTTAATGCGTCTGTCTTTGAATCTGAATTGTTACCATAAACGTGTTTAATGGAACTTGCTGGTCTGTGGACTACTTCAAAAAAAAAACAAAACAAAAACCCTTTCTACTTAACATTGTCTTAACCTCGTACTCTTTATCCTCTTTCTCTCCAGGCTTCTGAATTCCCTTCTGAGTTAATGTCAAATGACAGCAAAGCACTGTGTGGCTGAATAAGCGGTGAGTGTTTGCTTGTGCCACCCGTGGGTAAACTGCCCTTCTGTGTGTGTGTGCGTGCGCGCATGTGTTTTTGCTTGTGTATCTGTAAAATGTCTGATTTGGTAAATGCATGCTTACTTCGCGGTGTTACCCGTACTACATTGTCTCACTAGACATGAAGGAGCTTGTAGCTCTGGGTACTCGAGATCACGGAACATTTTCCTTTAAAAGGAAATGATGCCAATAACTTACTACGAAGGCGGCCGAGGAACGTGTGTATTGGCTTTGTAGAAAATGTAATGCCCTGGCTCTTCCTACGATTCCTCTGGTACTATGAGGTACTAACCTCCACTGTAATTAATCTTATCGCCACAAATTCCACAGTGATCCTGCTTCCCTAAAACTATAGTCCTCTGGGATTCTCTGGGCTAGTTGAGGATTGCTACCCTGTGCCTTAGACCCTGTGATGTGGGATCCCAGACTTCCCTATCTGTTAACTAAAGGGCTGTTTTCAATCAAATAATTGTTACAAGCAGCAGACTGGCGCCTGTAGCACTGCTGTTGGAGATCCAAATAGGAGATTGGGTTGGGAAGTTTTTCCCTTGAGTCTCTGCTATTTTAATGTTTAATTTGCGCTGTAGAGGCGAGTGTGTGTGTTGCATCTGGACGCCAGGGTTTGCCCAATCTTTGAGTGTTTGGTTAAATGTTCAAACTGTGGCTTCCTCCCGGCGCCAGTCTGCCCGCCTCTGCCCTTAGGTTACATTCTCTTAAACATGCCTTTCTCTCCCAATCTTTTGCAGGTGTTCATGACTTCTTTTTTTTCTTTGCACAACAACAACAACAACAAATCCACAGAATCTTTTAAGTGCTGAACTTACTTTTCAACCATTTCACAAGGAGGACAAGTTGAATGGACCTTTTTGAAAAGAAAAAACAAATGGAAGGAAAACTAAGAATGATCATCTTCCCAGGGTGTTCTCTCACCTGGACTGAGATATTCGTTATTTATGAAAAAGACTTTTAAATGCCCTTTCTGCAGTTGGAAGGTTTTCTTTATATACTATTCCCACCATGGGGAGCGAAAACATTAAAATCACAAGGAATTGCCCAATCTAAGCAGACTTTGCCTTTTTTCAAAGGTGGAGCGTGAATACCAGAAGGATCCAGTATTCAGTCACTTAAATGAAGTCTTTTGGTCAGAAATTACCTTTTTGACCCAAGCCTACTGAATGCTGTGTATATATTTATATATAAATATATCTATTGAGTGAAACCTTGTGAACTCTTTAATTAGAGTTTTCTTGTATAGTGGCAGAGATGTCTATTTCTGCTTTAAAAAGTGTAATGATGTACTTATTCATGCTAAACTTTTTATAAAAGTTTAGTTGTAAACTTAACCCTTTTATACAAAATAAATCAAGTGTGTTTATTGAATGGTGATTGCCTGCTTTATTTCAGAGGACCAGTGCTTTGATTTTTATTATGCTATGTTATAACTGAACCCAATAAATACAAGTTCAAATTTATGTAGACTGTATAAGATTATAATAAAACATGTCTGAAGTCAGTACCTGAATTCCGAGTGGTTTTTAAGATCTCTCTGGCACTCACTCGCTCTTTTCTCTCTCTCTCTCTCTCTCTCTCCCCCGAACCCCGACAGACATTTTCTTTATCCCCTTCTCCCTCATCTCCCCACCAGCACCCCTGAAGCCTTTACTTGTGTACAGAGAATCTCCTTATCAGATGTGTGGTAAGGCAGAGTGCTGAGTTGACAGGGACTGAGGAGGCTTTGAGTACAGAAATGCCTCTGAGTCCTGAAGGGAAAGCTTGGTTCTGTGCCTTAGGGCTGAGTGTAAAGCCAAGAATGAGTTGTGGTTGTGAGTCTGGGAGTATGGAAGGACTACCTGTGTGAGTGGGCGTTAAGACGCTTCTCTGGAGTAAATGAAAGTTAATCAGGAGAAGGAAAGAGGCTGTACAGAATTCAGAACATGATTTCAGATTTAAGGGAAGGCAGAAACACCCGAGGGTTACTATTTGCCCAGGGAACTAAGCTGTCACCTAGCCCCGGACTCCTGCTGCCTCCTTGGCTTCACCTTTGTCCACACCTTTAGCCCCCCCCAACCCCACCCACCCCCAGGCCTCCGGCGACGGGGCTGGGCCAGGCGCATTTTCCCGGACTTTTCAGTCGCTCTCAGCCTTGACGGCCACCCTGGACTGGAAGGAAGAGGCAGCGGGCAGAAGCCCTTCCAAGCCAGAGACCGCGGGCGGCCACGTGCTCTGGACCGGTCTGCGTTTTCGGTCCGGGGCGCGAGGTGGGCTGAGAGGCTCTGGAAGGCGGGTCCCAGGTAGACGCGAACCCGGGGAGGAAGGGGTCCGGGTGGGGCAGCAGCTCACCTGGGGCTCACCTGGGACCGAGCAGGTGTTCGGGCGACGCCACCGAGGAGTCCGCGCGTCTCCCCGCCCTGACCCCGATCGGCCCCCGCGGGCGCTGCCAGGGGAGGAGGGCGGGGGCTGTGGCGCCGCGGCCGCCCGGATCGCCCTGCGGACCCGCGCCGGGGACGGGGCTCTGCAGGGGCCAGCGCGGGGCCGTCGTGTGGTTGATCATCATACCCGGAGGACGCTCTGAGGCCGCGGGGGCGGCTCCCCCGCCCCAGGCTACCCGCGGACCTGTCCCCCAGGTCCCCGCCACCTGTCGCCAGCCGCGGCCCTGGCCGACCCCTGCGCGGCGGGGAGGGAAGCGCGCCCTGGTCCCAACTCGACCCCGGCCTCGCCTCCGGGAGGGGCGCAGACGCCGGCCCCACGCTCGCCCCCCAATCACGGGGACCCGCGCGTAGTCCGCTCGGACGGCCCTGGGAAGCGTCCCCGGACGGAAGCAGTGCGGGCGGGACCGTGGGGCGGCCCGGGCCCTGCCGAGCCCCTGCCGGGCACCGCTGGCGACGTTGGCCCCGGGACCTCGGGTAGCCGCCGCCGAAGCGCCGCGGCCCCTCTCGGAGGCGACTTCCAGCGACGCCCGCCGCGCTGCCCGACTCCGGCCGTGGAGCCCGGGCGCCACCTGCTGGCCAGTGTGAGGACGGCGGCTCGCGCGTGCGGCCTGGTGGGCCTGGGGCCTGGGCACTGGGAGCCCGAGGAGCAATCCGTGGGAGGAGGTCCCGGGAGAAAACGCCGGGGAGTGCGGCCTTTCCAAATGAGTGCTGCTCCAGCATGTATACAGCCGTTTCCACGTGTGGATCTCATGTCATCTTTACTACTGCATAGCATAGACAGGATCCTCTTTTGCAAATTAGTACCTGCTGCCAACCTCTAAGCTAGGTGCTGTCCCGGAGATTTTTTAAAAGGTCAGACAGTATCCTGGCCTCTAAGAGAGTATGCTTGGATTGTGGGGATAAATGAATTGTGAAGTCACATGAAAGTCAGAAGGCTTTCCCTTCTCTTTCCTGGAGGTTTTGTTTCATTTTGTTTTAATTTTTCTGAACTGCTTAATAACCATTAACCAAGAACGCCAGTGTTAGTTAAAGCAGTGGGAGGTAGCAGTCAGCCTCCTTTTCTTATTCCAAATCCTAATGAGAATCGATCACATTTCCTCCATTCATTAGGATGTGACTGTAGGCTTCTGTGGTAATAGATACTGTTTCTCAATTTTTGGAAGAGCCCTTCAATTGCTAGGCTTGTTGGAAGGAGTTTTTTTTTTTTAGAATTTTAAATCATAATTTGTGAGTCAACTTGGTAAAATACTTTTGACTGCATTTACTGATTATTTTTCTCTGGTGGATTACACTGATGTTTCTGATGCTGAACTAGCCATGCATTTCTGAAATAACTCCTACGTGAACATCATGTATTATTACTTTTTATATCCACCGTGGATTCTGTTAGCCAATATTTTGTTTGGGATTTTTGAAAATGAAATGGAACTGTGATTTACTTTCTTGTATTGTCTGTAACTGGTTTTTGAATCAAGATCACACTAACCTCAAACAATAAATGTGCAGGTCAGTTTACATTTAATTTTAGCTTTCAAAACCATGGCTACATCCTTGAAGGTAGGCTAACATGTAGTCTGTCTATTTCAGAGGTGAGCAGTGAGTAGGCAACAGCACCCAACCAGGCAGTGGACAGATGAACTCAGTCCAGCGCTTTTTCAGGAACATAAAAGGGACTTTCAAGTAGAGGGTGAAGATGTAGACTCTAATAGAAAATAATATTCTTGTCAATAAGGAGCTGCTTTATAGGGTTTTTTAAATCCACAGCTAATAATTTATGTGGCTCTCTGCAGGGCAGGTACAGAGCCATCCCAATCCCTTCAGCTTGACACCCCACACATCCTTCCAATTTTTGATGCATTATGCTACTGGAAAAGGGGCTTCAGACCTTGAGTGTCTTTCTGGATGCTGATCCTGTCTAAGTGTCGGATGTTTTTCTATTTCATCATAAAGATAATTTGAAGGCCAGAGGTGGTGGCTCACGCCTGTAATCCCAGCACTTTGGGAGGCCAAGGTGGGTGCATCGCTTGAGCCCTGGAGTTCAAGACAAGCCTGGGCAACATGGCAAAACCCCGTCTCTACTAAAAATACAAAAGTTAGTTGGGTGGGGTAGTTCACACCTATAGTCCCAGCTACTCAGGAGGCTGAGGTGGGAGGATCTCTTGAGCCCAGGAAGTCAAGCCTGTAGTGAGCCATGATTGTGCCACTGCACTGCAGCCTGAGTGACAGAGCGAGACCCTGTCTCAGAAAATTAATTAATTTAATTAAAGATAATTTGAGTCAGAGGCAGCATAAGTTGAGAAGCTCAACAACGTGTGTTTTGTTTATTGCTGACTAAAGTAGGCACTGTGAGGAGCACCGCCTGAGACTGTAAGGTAGGAAGGAGGTTTTCCAGAGGCCCTGAAGGAAGATGCAATAGAAAGTGGGAAGAGCATGCACACATTTGTGGCAGTCCTGAATGAGGACACCAATCTCAGTAAACTAGGGCATTGGCCAAACAGGAATTACAGAAAAGTTTTGACAACCCTGTGAAGCAGGGCATTGAAACTGATACTACCAGCCAGGCCCCTGGAAGGCCTAAAATCTCAGTTATAGATTAGAAAGAAATGATACTCACTAGCTCAGGAAGATCATAAGGAAGCTTGTGTGTGAGCCTGAGCTCAAGAGGGAAATGAAAATCTCCTCTGAAAATTTTTACCCATAAACATGCCCTTATGGGCAATGGAGATTCAAATATGTACTACCCACTTGGTTTGAGAAATTTTGATGCTGAGAAATTAACACAAATGGGTTTCTGGCTGGTGATACCCCTGGAGTGCTTGGAAGTGGCACATGCAAAGCTTCTCTGGAGAGAAAATTTCTCAATACAGACTACACAGAATTCTCACATTTTCATGGTTGGGTGAAAGTCAGTTTATAATTCAAAAATTTTAAAAACACTGAAAACAATTTACCATGAGAGAATCAGTAGCTAAAATGAAGAGAAAGATTAGAAACAAAAGATCTAAAATGTCTATAAAGTAAGCACAACTAAGATGAGTAAAGAAATTAAAAAATTAAGCAAGACATAAAAAATCACAATAAACAGTATTATATATAAACGAATAGGCAGATTTGAAAATGAACAGCATCAAAGTGCTCACATATGGTTATTGAAGTTGAAAACTCAATGGTGTATAAAACCCAGATTAAAAACTACTGGAGAGAGAATTAATGAACTGGAAGATGAACCTGAAGAAATTACACAGAATGAGCACAGAGAGATAAAGATAAGATAAATATGAACTCAAGGTAAGAGACAGAAAGGATAGAGAGACAAACTCCAACAAGTATGGCAGACTGTACCAACTGGTTGTGGCAGTAGAAGGGAATCTGTCACAGTAAACATTCAAGCAACTTAAATGTTAGACATATCTTAAAGGCTGTTAGTCAAGCTAATATTCTGCACATATACATGTTTTGTTTTGTTTCAGACAGGGTCTCTCTGTCACCCAGGCTGGAGTGCAGTGGCATTGATCACGGCTCACTGAAGCTTCAGCCTCCCTGGGCTCAGTTGATCCTCCCACCTCAGCCTCCTAAGTAGCTGGGACTATAAGTGTGCACCGCCACACCCGACTAACTTTTTCTACTTTTTTTTTTTTTTTAGAGACAGGGTCTCACCATGTTACTCAGTTGGTCTCAAACTCCTGGGCTCAAGCAATCCTCCTGCCTTGCCCTCTCAAAATGCCAGGATTACAGGTATAAGTCACTGCACCCAGCCCACATATACACGTTTTAAAAATTAAGACAAAAAAATCCAACACAATTAGAAATAGGAAAACAGTAGCAATAGAGTTCACAGATAAAGTAATCAACAGCCTGTAAGCATACAAAAAGATGGTCAATTTCACCCATAATAAGACAAGTGCAAATGAAAAACTATATAACAATTCTCACCCAGCAAATGGGCAAAAATCCAAAAGTTTGACAATATACCCTGTTGACAAGACTGTGGGGGAAACAATCTTGTATATTGTTGATGATAAAATACTCTGACCCCTGTGCAGAGGAATGTGGTGATATCTAGCAAAATTGCATATGCATTTCCTCTTTAACCCAGCTTTCTCCTAGAAATCTATCCCAAAGTTACATTGCAAAAATATGTAATACTATATGCACCAGGTTAATAGATTTGGCATTGTTTTTAATAGCAAATGACTAGAAACAACCCCAATTTGGGACTGTTTGGAAAAGCTCTAGTATACTAATACATGGTGACATACTGTAAAGAGGAGATCTTTATATACTGATAAGGGCTTTCCAGAACAAAGCGTCAAGTGAAGAATGCCTAATGCAGAACAGTGTATATGGTGTGCTAGCTTTTCTATGAAAAGGAAGGTGTGATAGTAACACACAGATTCATATTTGTTTATATTTTCAGAGAAATAAAGTGGAAGAAAAAACTAAAATAAATAAAAATGGTTATTGATGGGAGAGGCTGGAATAGAGTAGGGGAAGCAATGTTAGAAAGGGAGTATTGTATTAACTGTAGTATTTCTGAATGTACATTCCATGTCAATCTTTCATTTAATGGGTTTCCTAAACTTTGACGATCATTGTCTAAATCGACTACTCCTTTAATTATCACATTACAGTGAATACGTTCATCATTAGAAATTGCAACATGGTGGCCAGGTGTGGTGGCTCACGCCTGTAATCCTAACACTTTGGCAGGCTGAGGTGGGTGGATTGCCTGAGCTCAGGGGTTCAAGAGTAGCCTGGGCAACACGGTAAAACCCTGTCTCTAATAAAATACCAAAAAAAAAAAAAATTAGCCCCCAGGCATGGCGGTGTGAGCCTGTAATCTCAGCTACTCAGAAGGCTGAGACAGGAGAATCACTTGAACCCAGGAGGCAGAGGTTGCAGTGAGCTGAGATCGAACCATTGCACTCCAGCCTGGGCAACAGAGAAAGACTCCATGACTTTCTAACTGTTTTCAATTATGGTTATCTGAAATCCAGCTCATACTGGAAAGTCAGGAAAATGCTTAATTATTTCTCTTTAATTCTCCATTTTTACAATTACATTGTATTAAATGTGGTATTTCTGAACGCATATTGTCATATTGTTTTGACTTTGAGATATGTAAGTGCTTTTTACAAATTAAATTTTAAAAACAATATGCAAGTAGAAAAAAATGACAACAAATGGACCTAATTATGTCTCAAGTTAGTAACATGCACACAGAGGAAAAATGACCCCAACTGACCTTCGACAGTTTCACTGTACATTCCCAGCAAATCTATTCTAAGGACAAAAAGAACTGCAAAGAAATCATAAACTTCATTTAGTAGTCACATCACTAGTAATAATATTGGTATTGTCACTTTTGAACTATTATATGTATATTGTAGGATAAGCAAAGAAGTAATTATACTATTGTCATTAGGAACCAAGATTTTCAGTGTAAGAGAAATGAAACATAAGTAAAACGTTCAAGAAGTAAAAGCTCTGAAATCTTATATTTGAACTGAAAGTATCAATTTAAATGTATTTTTCTTCTTTTTAAAAATATATTTTTATAGCTTTCCACTGAAAATGCCAGAAGCAATGACATCCAGGTGATAATAAGCACCCGCTTACACCAGTTTGTACCATCCAATACCACTCACCACTAAAAGGAACCAGAGTTTTTTGGAGAAATGGCTGATTCCCAATCTAGGACAGGAAGTAAGACTAAAAATAAAGAGGAGACAAAAATAAAGCAAAAACGCTTTGGATACCAATGGAGGTTTCTAGGGCACCAGCACATTCTAAAAATGGAGAATTAAAGAGAAATAATTCAGCACTTTCCTGCCTTTCCAGTACGAGCTGGATTTCACATAACCACGATCGAAAGAGTTAGAAAGTCGCCATGTTGAATCCCTAATGATGAGTGTAGTCACTGTAACGAGGTAACTAAAGTTGTAATTGATTTAGAACATGATTGTCAAAATTTAGTAAACTCAGAAAGTGTAAGGTTGACAGGAAGTTTTGTAATGAAATAGTCAGGCTGTTAATAAAGAAATGATCGGCCGGGCGCGGTGGCTCAAGCCTGTAATCCCAGCACTTTGGGAGGCCGAGACGGGCGGATCACAAGGTCAGGAGATCGAGACCATCCTGGCTAACACGGTGAAACCCCGTCTCTACTAAAAATACAAAAAACTAGCCGGGCGAGGTGGCGGCGCCTGTAGTCCCAGCTACTCGGGAGGCTGAGGCAGGAGAATGGCGTGAACCCGGGAGGCGGAGCTTGCAGTGAGCTGAGATCTGGCCACTGCACTCCAGCCTGGGTGACACAGTGAGACTCCGTCTCAAAAAAAATAAATAAATAAATAAATAAATGATCACCTGAACCCACTGATCAATCTCTAAAAAACAATCAAGTGGCCATGAGGTACCTCCTTGATGGGACATGATCGACGTCAGCGACACTTCCTATGAAGTATTCTTAGGGAAAAGAAATGAGTAAAAATTCAATCTGGGGTAACATCAATCCCTGAGACCTAACTTCTTGTCTATGGGAAACAGGAGAGAGCAAGCGAAATGGGATCGCAGGAAGCCTTCAGACAAACCCGGAACAGGGTGTTCTTGAACAACCGGCCCAACCTTCCCAACAAGCCGATGACGAAGCAGCAGAGGCCAAACACTAAAAACACTTAAAATACCATCACCAAATGCAATGAATGAGATTTGTCTGGATCCTGAAACTCTAAAGGGACTTTTTTTTTTTTTTAGATTGCTGGGGAAATTTGAGTAAGGGGTGGGTGTTATATAATATTGAAGATTTTGTTTCGTTATGTGTGAAATTGGTATTTTTGAGATGCATACTGAAGTTTGTAAGGAGAAATGACATACTATATAATATTTGCTTTTAAATCCTCCAGAAAAAGAAAAAGGGAGTAGGGCTGGATGAGACAGATATAGTGAAATGCTGCACTGTCACCGCTGAGTGACAGGCACATAGGTGTCCTCCGTTCACTCCTTTTGCATATTTTTGGGAATGTTTCTGACAAATGAGTTAGAAAAATAACCCAGTCCTCTATCTACTGGAGCACAGAGATACCCCCACTGCCCAACTCTCTGAAAAGGCCCCGGCCTCCTGACACACTGCTTGGCATCCTCATTCACTTCCTCAAGATTGACCTTGACTGAGACAGCAATTGAACTCCCCACCCTTCTGGCTCTGAACTACTTTCACACCTACTGAGGTGCTGCATCGCTATGACGGGGCGCCTAGCATGGATCTTAGCATTTGGCAGCAAAGAAAAGTGGCCCAGGCCTAGGAATGTCCTGGCTTCCCTTCCTCTTCTGCCCGCTGCCATTATAAGTAGAATGGCGTGCGTATTTCCACGTATATGATTATCCCACCTCTTGGAATGTGGTCTTAGTTTTAAGTAATTCTCCACCTAGGGACAACGCTTTTAAGTTTTATTTTACAAACATAATCTTCTAAATAAGCTCTAAATAAGTTTCATCAGTTCTGAGAGAAAGTTCTTAAACACACAATTCTTCAATATTTGATGTTTCAAAATCTTATGGAAGCAAGTCAGGCAGAGAAAAGGGCAAGGCCATTCTTAATGTTGTAATTTTACCAGAGTTCGCCAAAGCCTACCAGGGGAGGGAAAAAAAAGACTCCTAAAAAATGTCAACTGAAACTTTAATTGCCTGAAGTAAAATATTTTAAAGAGTGAAAATTTCAAGTTTAAATTTAATCCAAACCAGTTAAGTTGATCCAATCTAAAAATATCTAGACTGGGAAGGAAATTTTTGGACACGTTTGTCAAGTCCTGGCTTTGTACCTGATGATGACTTTTAGGGAACCATCCCCAAACAAGTAGATGCCCTTGAGTGCTCTCCCTGCAAACCGCGTTTGCTGCAGGTCAATGCCAACTCACACAGGCCACGGGATAAAAAGCAGGACTCTTCCTGCTAATCATTTTTGCTGTATAATCTATTGTCTACAGGAACAAAACATCCACCCCAGCCAGCTGCTTCTGCAAAAACAAGGGGACCCCTCTTCCCACGGAAAGTCTCTGATGTGTCCATGCAGTTACATAGATGTATTAATTATTCGACAAACATGCATGGAACTGCGCCAGGCGTGGCTCTAGGTGCTGCAGACACTGGGATGAAACAGCCGGGACCCCTGCCCCTAGGGAACTTGCATTCCAGCAATGGGAGACAGACCATGAGTGTGTCTCGTATGCATTCGAAGACAAATAAAGCAGGGAAAGAGGAGAGAGATCCTAGGTGACCAGCTATGAAGTATGAAGGTGTTGTCTTCCGTCCTCAACCTCTGGTTGCCGGCACCTTGCCAAGCTCAGCTGACTCGGTGTTAATATGGCCCGCGGGGGCCGTGAGAGAGCAGCTGCAGGGGGGCGGCGGGAGGAGGGAGCGGCCGTAGCCCGTGTGCTTCCCAGGAGGCTTCCCGTCCACCTGGGGGTCTCAGCAACCCCGCCCAGCACCTCTTCACCCTGGCCTCCCCGTGGCTGCGCCTGAATCCAGACTGCGCTTTTCCCCACACTCAGAGGACAAGCCTGATGCCCCCCGTCCCTGAGCCTGCGGCCCCTGCATAGAGGCTCTGCGTCCCAGGCACGGGGACCCTCCTCCAGCTTCCGAGCTTCAGTCATTCCCGCCTTTCCCCTCTACTCCCTCATCCTAGCGGGGATGCTGCCTGCGGCCCTGCCTCGGTGACAGTTTGGAGTGCTGTTTGTTCAGCCCCGCAGTTAACACACTCTAGCTAGTTAGCAAACTTACCCTCTGTGAGAGCTCGGGGGGTTTCTGTCTCCTGACAGGGCCCTGACTGGTACCCCAGGATCCATGAGAGCACCGTGGACAGCAGGAGCAGCCGAACGCACAGAATCTGCGGGAAGGGGAATCCGCAGTGGGTGCGGCCCGTGCAAAGGCCCGGTGGTGGCAGCAGCGATCCAGGGAACCCCACCTGATGGCAGTGAGGGGCAGTGGGAGTGGTGACGGGGTGGGGTGGAGGGGGTTGGGGGCTGGTGGAGGCTGGTGGGGGGCGGTGGGGGCAGTGGGGGCTGGTGAGGAGGGGGGGAGGGCTGGTGGGAAGTAGTGGGGGCTGGTGGGGGGCAGGGGGGAGAGGGCTGGGGGCCGGTGGGGGGCCGGTGAGGGCTGGTACGGGGGTGGGGGAGGGCTGTTGGGGAGGTGAGGGTGGGGGGGTGGGGACTGGTTGGGGGGAAGGCTGGGGGAGAGTGGTGAGTGGTGGGGGAGTGGAGGGGGGCGCTGGTGGGGGACAGTGGGCCGGAGCAAGACAGCCAGGGGCCCAGTGCTAGGAGAACGGACAGGATGGGGGAGGCCAATCACACCCAGCCTTACAAGCCGCCTAAGAGCTTTGGCCTTTGCCTAAGCTGGGACCTTGGAAAGCTTTGCGCAGGGGAGTGATGGAATCAAACTATTTAGCAGTCGAATTTCTTTTAATGTTTCTCATTTATAGGTTACACATTTGTTGTTATTATTGATTTAAAGTTGTCAAAGTTACGGCACCCGAACTTCACATTATAAAATTTAAATCACAACTTGTTTTATCACAATGGCTTTGCAGCAACTGAAATTATTCCTGGTAATTATTAAGTTGGTGCAAAATTATTTCCGGTTTTTTGCCATCACTTTTAATGGCAAACACCGCAAGTACTTTTGCACCAACGTAAGCATTGTAACTAAGGAAACGAATAGAACAGTCTGCATCAGAGGAACCTCTGCCAGTGCTTACCCCGTTTGTTATAGAGGGACACGTTGTCCCTGCTTTTTTATGGAGCGCTATGTCAGAAGGGCTGAGTAAAATGAAGACGTTCCTCAGAGGACTGTCTCATAAGCAATCATGAATCATGTGGGCAATTTCTGGGAGGAAAGGAAGAAAAAAAGCCATACGTCACAATTCTTAGAAACTGCTGCAAAGGAGACCATGTTACTAAACTAAGGTAAGTATTGTTTGCACAAAGTCAGCATATTAGGCGAATTTGTTTCCACACTTCATTTGGATTATTTCTCTTAGGGTTTTAGTAACTGTCATGATCAGGCTGCAATGCACCCTAAACTTGAATGGCTCATTGACTACACATTTCTTTTTTCTTTTTTCTTTTCTTTCTTTTTTTTTTTTTTTTTTTTGTTATCTGAGATGGAGTCTTGCTCTGTCACCCAGGCTAAAGTGCAATGGCACTATCTCGGCTCACTGCAACCTCCGACTCCTGGGTTCAATGAATTTTCCTGTCTCAGCCTCCCGAGTAGCTGGGATTATAGGCGTGTGCCACCACGCCCGGCTAATTTTTGTATTTTGAGTAGACAGGGGGTTTCGCCATGTTGGCCAGGCTGGTCTTGAACTCCTGATCTCAGGTGATCCACCCGCCTTGGCCTCCCAAAATGTTGGGATTACAGGCGTGAGCCACTGTGCCCGGCCTGACCACACATTTCTATTGTCATCCAAGGGACTCAAAAATAATTCAACTTTCTCTTTCTCAAAACTTTTTCCCTTTGCAGAATACACATTTTCAGTTTTAAAATTTCTTGCAGTAGCATTCTCTTATACCTTATTCCACCCTTTGCTTCATTAACCACCCGTGAAATGGTCTAATTCTATTTTTGTTAAATAAATGCCCGCTTTTTTTTCTGTGTATAATACAGAAAGGGCACATGTGGGTAGGAGCAAGATATGACTGGAGGAAAGCATTTTTAGAAACTAATAGTGGTCGCTTTGTGTGACTATGGGTGATTTTAATGTTCAATTTTAATGTTTACTAAAAATTCCTGGCTGGGCACAGTGGTTCACACCTGTAATCCCAACACTTTGAGAGGCCAAGGCAGGAGGATCACTTGAGCCCAAGAGTTGGAGACCAGCCTGGGCAACAAAATGAGACCCCATCTCTATTAAAAAAAAATAGCCAGACATGGTGGCCTGCCTGTAGTCCCAGCTACTTGGGAGGCTGATATGGGAGGATCACTTGAGCCCTGGGAGGTGGAGGCTGCAGTGAGCCATGATTGTGCCACTGCACTCCAGTCTCTGTGATAAAGTGAGACCCTGTCTCAAAAAAAAAAAAAAAAAAGTTATTTAACTTGCATTATTTTACAATCAACCAATATTTTATGTAATGAAATTAACCACAAGCACTGATTGACTGAATGAGGAATACACATTAAGGCAGCGCCTATATAACATGATTCCTGGTCCTCAGAATCGACCCCAGGCCTTTTGTCCTCTTCTCATCAGTTTTTTTTTTTTGGTTAGTCAGTCAAAAAGTAAAGCGAATATTAAGGATTTATGTGCCCTGTGCTATGTTGAGAGAGTGAATGTAAGTTCTCAGCCTTGAAACCCATGATTACAGGTCAGGAAGCAAGAATTGCCTCAATGGAGCCATTGGGAGTGGAGAACACAGTGAAACACACCACCAGGTGAGTGGCACCAAAACACTGAGCTGGAGGAACAGAGCCCAGTGAGTGGCTCTGGCATCTAGCCAATCACGGGACGAGGAGAGGGTGGGAACTTCAGGGGCAGAAGCCTGAGGAGGCAACAAAATGATGATAGGAGGGAGACCAGCATGGGCTCACAGGACATACAGGGGCAGAGCACCCATGCCAAGCAGGGAAAGGGATCCTTTAGAAACTTGCTGAATTTGGATTTGGGAGTAAATGGGATTCTGGAGTAAAACCTGAGCAGTGAAGCTGCAGAGACGAGTGAGAGAGGTGGGAAAGCAATCATGTGTGGCAGGCAGAAGTATCCTCCCAAAGACGTCCATGCCTTCCTCTGCAGAACCTCCTGATGTGTTCCCCTCACATGACAAAGGGACTTTGCAACCGAGACAAAGGGCACAGATTTGGGCTGGGGAGGTTCTCTTGGATTATCAGGCGGGCTGAGTCTAATCACAGGAGTCTTTAAAAACAGAAGACCTTTTTCATCCATAGTTAGAGCAGGCCACAGAGGAAGGGTCAGATACTGCAATACTGCTGGGTTTGTAGATGGAGGGAGGCGGCCTCTAGAAGCAGGAAAAGGCAAGGAAACAAGTTCTCTCCTAGAGCCTCCAGGAGGAGCACAGCCCTGCCCACACCCTGCAAGACCCATGTAAGGCTCGTGATCTACAGGATTGTAAGACACTAAATATGTGTCATTTTAAGCTGCTCAGTCTGTGGTGATTTATAATGGCAGTGACAGAAAACTAACGCAGGCTGAGAACCAATGCATATGACTGCCCATGCTCATAGGGAAATGCAACCAGGCCTGCACAATCAGTCAGTGAGGACTTTGAAACTGGCTTCTCACAGCAAGTTCTCATGAAGATCCCTGAGTAATGGGAAAGACCTGGCCTGCATCCATACACAGAGCAGTGTGTCTCTTATGTCCTGAATGTTTCTGCAGATTGTGACACTTTGGGGCTTCCATTAGAGGAAGGGTGGGCAGCTCCCAATGCCTCAGGCATTGCAGGTTCTGATGTGGGTGGCCTGAGGACCTGCCACTTTTTAAAGGGAGGATCAGGAATGTGATGGGCTAATGGGAGGCTATCTATCTTCCACTGCCACGAGGAAGCGTAGCATGGAAGCTGGGAGTTCCCTCAACTACAGAAGATGTTCCTCTCCATAATTTAGCATTTGTAATGAGCATCTTGTCCACAGATGGGGGTAATTTATAATGAACAGAAATTTATTTGGCTCATGGTTCTGGAGGCTGGGAAGTTCAAGAGCATGGCACCAGCATCTGGTGAGGGTTGTGTCCTCCCATGCAGAAGGTGGATGATATGGTTTGGATCTGCATCCCCACCCAAATCTCATGTTGAATTGTAATCCTCAATGTTGGAGGAGGGGTCGGGCAGGAGGTGATTTGGTCGTGGGGGTGGATTTCCTCCTTGCTGTTCTTGTGATAGTGAGTGAATTCTCACAAGATCTGGTTGTATGAAAGTGTGTAGCACCTCCCCCTTCACTCTCTTCCTCCTGCTCCAGCCATATAGTGAGAGGTGAAGCCAGCTGGACTTCCTAGGTCGAGTGGGGACTTGGAGAACTTTTCTGTCTAGCTAGAGGATTGTAAACACACCAATCAGCACTCTGTAAAAACGCACCAATCAGCACTCTCTGTCTAGCTAAAGGATTGTAAATGCACCAATAAGCACTCCGTAAAAATGCACCAATCAGCGCTCTGTGTCTAGCTAAAAGATTGCAAATGCACCAGTCAGCACTCTGTAAAATGGACCAATCAGCACTCTGTAAAGTAGACCAATCAGCAGGACATGGGTGGGGACAAATAAGGGAATAAAAGCTGGCCACCCCAACCAGCAGTGGCAACCTGCTTGGGTCCCCTTCCACGCTGTGGAAGCTTTGTTCTTTCACTCTTCACAATAAATCTTGCTGCTGCTCACTCTTTGGGTCCGCATCACCTTTAAGAGCTGTAACACTCACTGTGAGGGTCCGTGGCTTCATTCTTGAAGTCAGCAGGACCACAAACCCACCTGAAGGAAGAAACTCTGGACACATCTCAAGGAATAAACTCCGGACACACCATCTTTAAGAGCTGTAACACTGCGAAGATCCACAGCTTCGTTCTTGAAGTCAGCGAGACCAAGAACCCACTGGAAGGAACCAATTCCATACACGATATGATGTGTCAGCTTCCCCTTCACCTCCTGCCATGATTATAAGCTTCCTGAGGCCTCCCCAGCCATGCTTTCTGTGGAACCATGTGCCAATTAAACATCTTTTCTTTAAAAATTACCCAGTCTCAGGTAGTTCTTTATAGCAATGTGAGAATGGGCTAATACAGTAGGAGAGCAAGAGAGGGTGAATTCAAGTCAAACTTGCTTGGATAACAAACCCACCCTCCACTAAGTCCCCTCCCACAACATTAATCCATTAACGACATTAATCCACTCGTGAGGCCAGAGTCCCCATGACCTAATCAGCTCTTAAAAGTCCCACCTCTCAACACTGCTTCACTGGGGATTAAATTTTCAACACATGAGTGTTGGGGGACACAATTGAGCCACAGCAATGAAGTTCCACGCCTGACTGAGGTTAACAGGTGACAGCAGTTCAGTCTGCCTAACAGGCTGCTATATCCCAGGGTCTAGCGCAGTGCCTGGCACATGATAAGCAGGCAATACATAGGTGTCAAGTGTGTGAATAAATGTGCTGGGCTGAATCAGAACTTCATGAGCTCCTGCCCTAGACAGGCTCCAGGCGGTGCCATAGGGTCCTGCACTGGGGACGCTGCAGAGGAAGAGCTTCCCGCACCAGATGGAAGCTCAAGCTCCAATTCACTCCTCAAGGCCCTTTCCATCTGAATTCTAGCTGCACAGCGCACCTGAGACTTTTGCCATGACCTGAGGTGACATGCAAATGAGTCCTGGAGGCCAGCAAACACTGAGCACCCAGGGGTCCTGGTGTCAGATGAGCATAAGGAGCTCAGATGTGGGGAGAGACGCCACCACAACTGACAACCGTGCAAGTCAGCGTGTGTGCCCTGCAGGAATAAAGACTGTGCTGCAAGAATGTGGACCATGGGTGACTGGTCCTAAGTTTGGACAGCTCAGCCTCCCAAAACGCTGGGATTACAGGCATGAGCCACTGTGCCCAATCTGTACTCTTTTATAACCTAATCTTAGACGTGCCCTACCATCGCTGTTGGTGGCACAGACCAACCCTGGAATGTCGGGTGTGGGTTGTGAACAGCAGGAGACAGGGGTGCCATCTTGGAGGCTGACCACCACAGGTATTTTTATGAAAAACGTTGGGCTGTGGAGTGGAATGGAATCAGGACCAGGCCAGGCGTCCCGGATTCCTTCACTGCTGATGGAACTCCGCCTAGACACCCATAATCACGAGCAAGTGCTGTATCCCGTGGGTCTCGCAAGCAGGAAATGCCTCTTTAAGAAATGGCTGACTTCCTCCTGCAGACACCATTTTAAATGCTCTGCAGAAACATTTGGTGGAAATGGCAGAGATAATTTTGGCCATGCAACTCCTCCAGGCATATCTTGCTTTGTCACTAAAACTCTAGATTTAGGAATTATTCTGGCATTCCCTCCAGCTGCTGAAATGTCTAGATGTCAATGGTTTATATGTGTCTTTTTTAGTTGTAGCCAAGATATTTCAAACTTATCTACTAGATCACAATTAACTTGGTTTTTTAACCCAAGAAACCAGCATATCAAGTGATCACATACTGTGGATATCATAACTCATTAGAGCCTTTTCCTTTTTCCAAGTATATACCCCAGCTGATTGAAACACCTGTCCATGGGAACATGAGCTGACGTAGTTAATAATAGAGTATTTCTGCTTCTACAGTGGCAGAGAGAATTTTGGCATATCTAAAAGAAACGTATTTTTATTATATTTATATTATATATCATTTATATTATATTACTAAATATGATATATATTATTTTGTCATATATCTTTCAGATATGCCCAAATTCTCCTTGCCATTATAAAATGTATAGACATATGTAAATAGAATGTGTATATTTGGTTTTTTTTTTTTTTTTTTTTTGAGATGGAGTCTCGCTCTGTCACCCAGGCTGGAGTGCTGTGGCCGGATCTCAGCTCACTGCAAGCTCCGCCTCCCGGGTTCACGCCATTCTCCCACTTCAGCCTCCCGGGTAGCTGGGACTACAGGCACCCGCCACGACGCCAGGCTAGTTTTTTGTAGTTTTTAGTAGAGACGGGGTTTCACCGTGTTAGCCAGGATGGTCTCGATCTCCTGACCTCATGATCCGCCCGTCTCGGCCTCCCAAAGTGCTGGGATTACAGGCTTGAGCCACCGCGCCCGGCCATGAATGTGTATATTTCTATGTAGAAAACCATACTATTAAATGTTTTGTGCCAGGCCTGGTGGCTCATGCCTGTAATCCCAGCACTTCTGGAGGCTGAGGCGGGAGGATAGCTTGAGCAATCCTGGGCAAGTTTGAGAACAGCCTGGAGAACCTGGTAAAACCCTGTCTCTACAAAAAAAAAAAAATACAAAAATTAGCCAGGCATGGTGGTGTGTGCCTGGAGTCCCAGCTACTCAAGAGGCTGAGGTAGGAGGATGACCTGAGCCCGGGGAGGTTGAGGCTGCAGTAAGCCCTGATTGTAACACTGCTCTCCAGTCTGGGTCATAGCGTGAGGCCCTGTCCCACTCAAAACAAAACAAAAAACGTTCTGCTCTTGAAATGATTATCCTAAGAATAAGTGGAATGACATGGTGAAATGAGTTTTGAGGTATAATAGCCAAGAATACAGTTCAGGAGTTCTGTACCCACCTTATGCATGAAGCTTTTCTGTGGTGGGGAAATCTTTTGATTACTGGAAACATACACACAGCTGATGGCATTCTTCAGTCTCACAATTGAAGGTGACACCTTCACACCTACTGCTTGGTCAACGTGGACAAAAGGAGCCACGTTCTGGAAATGGTGAAGATGCCATGGGCCATTTCCACACGTTTCAGCCTAGGAAGGTGGTCGTCTTTTGGTAACATCTAGATAGAGAAAGTGAGGCAGTTGAATCCTAAATCTTATGTTGATATGCAATCCAAAAATAGCATATATTGAAGATTTTTATATACTTCAACATTTTCCGTGGAAGGCCGTTATATTCTTAGTTATAGGCAAGAGCCCAAGATTTCTGAGATTCCACAGCCAAATCATCAGTGAAATAGAAAGAAAAAAACACTCTTACTGGAAGCCACATGCAAGAGACGGTGACAGTGTTGGGAAAGAACGCCATTTCTATTTTTTACATCTCTTTCACTATAGTAAGGGTGTGAATTTTAAGTGACATTTTCCAACTAAGTGAAGATCACGGGGGGCTGGGGGAAGTGAATGGAGGCAATCAGACACCAAAAGAAGCTGCAGGCCTCAGTGTTGAAGGAAAATTCCTACTTGATTTCAAATATTTTCCACCAAGACAGTTTCCTGCCCTATGCTAACCCCACAGAAGCAACGTTAGACACAAAGCTGGTGACAGCGGTGGTAGCGATCGTGGCTCTTGGCATCTTACCCCTTTCTCGGCTATTCCCTGTGAGGCGCAAGCGAGCGTTTGCACAACCTGGCGCTCAGTCTCACTGGAAGCAAAAGAAGGGATCCTTTCAGCTCCATTCCGCGATCTGTAACTCCCCCTCCTGCTCTAGATGAGCAGCTCTTGGAAATCCAGCTGAGACACATCCAGCATGGAGCAGAGGTCTCTTTCCATTTCATTTTCTGCCACGAGGGAATCAGTCCGTAGGAGACATTTGTCTTCCTTCTCCCTGCAGTGATCTGTGGCCGTTTGTATCTCTGTGGCTGCAAAACTATGTCTGGCCCCACATGCTCTTCTAGAACCTTGCCACCACTCCTGCGACAGGAGCGAGGTGTCTGTGTCTTTTGCCCTTGAAGCCGAGCTGGACTTCGTGATTGCCTCCACTAGGATGTGTGAACCCCGAATATTGGAGACAGGTCTCCGTTAATTTAGAAAGTTTATTTTGCCCGGGTTGAGGATGTGCGCCCATGACACAGCCTCAGGAAGTCCTGAGGATACGTATCCAAGGTGATCAGAGCACAGTTTGGTTTTAAACATTTTAGGGAGAAACGAGACATCAACCCACATACATAAGAGGGACATTGGTTCGGTCCAGAAAGGCGGGACAACTCAAAGCAAAGGAGGGATGACTCGGACAAATGGTCACATCTTTTGAGTTTCTGATGAGCTTCTCCAGAGGAGGCAGTCAGATATGCATTCACCCCAGTGAGTAGAGAGGGGTGACTTGGAATAGAAAGGGAGACAGGTTTGCCCTCCGCAGTTTCCAGCTGGACTTTTCCCTTTAGCTTAGATTTTGAGACCCCAAGATTTATTTCCCCTCCACAGATGCAATGAAAGGAAGTGACCCTCTGTGCCTTCCAAGATTAGGTCTTTTTTTTTTTTTTTTTTTTTTTCTGAGACGGAGTCTCGCTCTGTCGCCCAGGCTGGAGTGCGGTGGCCGGATCTCAGCTCACTGCAAGCTCCGCCTCCCGGGTTTACGCCATTCTCCTGCCTCAGCCTCCCGAGTAGCTGGGACCACAGGCGCCGCCGCCACGACCAGCTAGTTTTTTGTCTTTTTAGTAGAGACGGGGTTTCACCATGTTAGCCAGGATGGTCTCGATCTGCTGGCCTCGTGATCTGCCCGTCTCGGCCTCCCAAAGTGCTGGGATTACAGGCTTGAGCCACCGCGCCTGGCCCAAGACTAGGTCTTAAAAGGTAACGTGACCTCTGCCTGGTTCTCTCTCTGCTTGTTTCAAAAATCATTTATTTGGTATACAGCCACCATTTTGTGAGGAAGCCCAGGCTGCAGAGAGAGGCCATGAGTAGCGGTTGCCACCAATAGCTGCCATCCCCGCTGACAGCCACCGCCACCCATTAGACATCTGTGTGAGGAAGCCTTGGAGATGTCTCCAGCCCCGGGCACCACCTTACCACACCTGCCTAAAAGACCTGAGCAAGAACACCTGGCTGAGGCCAGTGACCTCCCCCTCCCCAGCACTGCAGAACTATAAGAAGAAAAATACTTATAATAACTATCTACAATAAAATATGTACTTGTTGTTTTATGCCATTCTATATTTCTTACACAGCAAGTGATAACCTGAACATGATCGGAAAAGGTAAAAGATCAACAGTTTAGAATTATACTCTTCAAACATTTTTGTTTATGTAATACCCTTATAGGATTTTTAAAAACCATATATCTGCTCACACATTTTTAAGTTTGTTCCTGGACCAAACCGAGGGTCAGGCTGCTAATTCTTGCAGCCCAATAATGAGATGCAGATGAACTGAGAGAGAAAGGAGTTTTAATTTCTGTAACCAGTTGCAGGGAGAAGACCTGGAAATTATCTGCAGACCAACTCAAAATTACAGAGTTTTCCAGAGTTTGTATACCTTCTAAGCTATATGTATACATGTAAGTGTGCATTTATCTAAAGACATGAGTGATTAACTTCTTTTAATCTATAACTAAGGTCTGAGTCTTTAAGACCGTCACTGGGGCCTCAGTAAACTTATTTAATCTCAGTGAGTCCAGGTGCTGGGGTGATTACCCTTATCTTGTCTCCTGCTAAATTACGGAGGTTTGGGGAGTTTCTTCAGACTCCCAATAAACTTGTTTGTGGAGGCCTGGAGAGTTTTTTCAGACCCCCAATAAAACTTGTTTAATCCTAAATGGGTTCTGTTAAGAATTCCTTAATTATTTTGTCATGATTTAAGGGCCAGGAAAGGTCTAGGCAAAACTCTTGGTGGGCTTTTGTTACACTCCAGCCTTTGTATGAGGGCACTGGCTTTCTCAGCTTTTAATGTTTGATTGAACCACTCAGTCAGTGCCGAAACGTTGTTATGGAGGCCTGTGTTAGTGACACCTGGCCTGCCACAAGTTGTCATCTAAAATTTTTGTTATTTTAAATGTGTGCAAAAGAAAATTTTATGCAAAATCATTACATGATTGTCTTAAATGCACTAACCATTTAACATCAGCACCATTGGATAGCTATGATCACCCATATTTAAAATACAAGAAAGAACCATTTCTTCCTTAAGAGTCAAATATTTCATATTGTTTTTAAATCTCTGAACTGGTGTTTCTATTCCATCTCCTCCATAGGATTTTATTCTAATATAATAAATATTTATATTTGAAAATCATTTATTGATTACCCTGTCATACTTTTCTGTAAAAAAGAAGATATATAAATATACAGAAATTATAGATGTTTTTATTTCCACTGATCACAAATTATTCTTCAATGCCTTACAGTTTTTATAAACATTAAGATAATATTTTATAGTCAATAATTCCATTAATGAGATGAGTAAGACTGTTATTTACTTTTAAGTCTTGTTTATTATTTTAAGTATCCATAGATGAATATTATCTTTCTGTAGAATGAGCCAGAGTTCAACATGAATTTTATTCCTGCTTTTTAAAAATTTGTATAGATATAAATGCCAAGGCAACTTACCCACATAAACAAGGAGATGGAAATGGAGGCAGCATTGATGGAATGATGTCAGTGGTTGTTCCATCTTCTTCCAAATGATATGCTAGAAATCACATAGGGAACCATTAGCATCACCATTTCAATTCTATCCAAAGACAACTCAAGTACATCTGCCTTCAAATTTACTGAGAGTAAAGAATTTGAAATTGATGGTTTCAAGTTTCACGGGTGTCCAGCCCTTGGAATGCAAGGACTCTTTTGCTTATCTGTGGTGGTGATACCACGAAAATAATGCACAGATCTTCTTTTTTTTTAACTCATCAGCTATCGTGAGTGTCTGTGTATTTCATGCATGGCCCAAGACAATTCTTCTTCTTTCAGTGTGGCCCAGGGAAGCCAAAAGATTGGACACCCATCCTTTCCCCAGGGCCAAGTCACTCATGTTATCCACTTCTGGAAATCATAGTAAAAAGGCCTTACCAAGACGTATCAAATGAATATTAATTTTTACCTTTTACTTTCTTGCTTAAGGCCCCTGTCTAGCTGCTTATACTCAGAAAGGACTGAGAAAATGAAAACATGAATCATGTCAATAAACCTTTTCCCAAAGAATGTTTTCGAAAGAATGCTTTTTAGGCCAGGTGCGTGGCTCACACCTCTAATCCCAGCACTTTGGGAGGCCAAGGCAGGCGGATCACTTGAGTTCAGGAAGGAGTTCGAGACCAGCCTGGCCAACATGGTGAAACCCCGTCTCTACTGACAATACAAAAATTGGTCAGGCATGGTGGCACTCGCCTGTAATCTCAGCTACTCTGGAGACTGAGGCCTGAGAATCACTTGAACCCAGGAGGTGGAGGTTGCAGTGAGCCGAGATCACGCCACTGTACTCCAGCCTGGGTGACAAAGTGAGACCCTGTCTCAAAAAAAGAAAAAAAAAAGAAAAGAAAAAGAAAAAAGAAAGAATGCTTTTTATCTTATGGGCTTGAAATACCTTTTGTCAAAACTGGAGCCACAGAAATAGTTTGTATTGTTATGCAAAATATACCCATAAAAACAAATTGGTAGAGTCCTCATTGTCAAATCAACCAACCCAGACTTCCTTTTTGCTATTAAAAAAACTGACTTTATTTTTCCATTCAATATTCAAATAAACAAGTCAGTGATGCGTCCCTGACAGCCCCACCGCTGACTAGTCAATCCTAATCCCTGCGGAATGCTGGGTCAGGAAGAAACCCAGTGCCCATGGGTGCAGACAGAGCCAGCGCCCCAGCCTTTCTCACTGGTGCTCTGCTCATGGGGGATTCTTCTTCAAACAATAATTCAGGGAAGGAGGCGGGAAGGCATCACACAATACCGTCACCCTTCCTGCTGTCCCTCAGCAGGGTATCTACATTCAGAATGTCCTGACGCGGACTAAAGTAGCCCTCCTCTAACAGAAGCACGACTGAAGCAGGGAGAGACACAAAGTCCTGCCACAGCTTTTGGAGCATCTTGAAAGGAAAGGATACAAGCCAGCCTTGTAGCCTTGTCTGATGGACCCGGGGTCTGACCTCAGGTAAACACAGAGAGGGATTTGGACCTGAGAGGCAAGGGGAGGGCGAGATCCCTGTGACAGGGGTACTCTCAGGTCAGCCAGCTCCTGGGAGAGAACAAGGAACAGACGCTTGAAGACGGATCCCTCGAGCCTTCCTGCCCGTGTGCCTCCAGTTTGAAGAGCCTTGCTTCCGAATGAAGGGAGGCTCCACTTGGAGTATTAATCGTGCATCCCAGCATCTGCTGATGGCGGGAAGACACGAGCAGTGTGCTTTCTCCAAACAGCCTGAAAAGTCTTCGGGGTTTAAGGAGTAACCATAAAGAAATGCAACTTGGGTAGCTTTAGATGTGTATGTCTTCATTTTAATTTTCATTTTTAAACAAAGTCACACATGAGTATAATTTAAAAATCCAAAGAACACTAAAGGCCCAGAATGAAAAGCAGCAGCAGTCTCTGGCCCATCCCTCTGCACCCATCAGTCTCGCTCCCCAAAGGCAACCAACTTCAGAGCTGCGGCCATTCCCTGGATTTCCCTCCGAGCATCTAAATCAATAGTGTCCACTGGGCCGGGTGTGGTGGCTCATGCCTGAAATCTCAGCACTTTGGGAGGCTGAGGCAGGCGGATCACAAGGTCAGGAGATCGAGACCATCCTGGCTAACACGGTGAAATGCTGTCTCTACTAAATACAAAAAATTAGCCAGGCATGGTGGCGGGTGCCTGTAGTCCCAGCTACTCAGGAGGCTGAGGCAGGAGAATCGTGTGAACCTGGGAGGCGGAGCTTGCAGTGAACCAAGATCGCGCCACTGCACTCCAGCCGGGGCGACAGAGCGAGACTCTGTCTCAAAAAAAAAAAAAAAAAAGTGTCCGCTGCTCTTGCTCAACAGATCATCCTTAGGCTCATCCTTAGGGGTCCTGCATTTTCTTCCCACCACAGTAAAGAGAGCTTAGCCCTCCCCATCATCAGATACATACACATCCCCTCTCTCACCTTCCCAGGGTTATAATCATAGCTATTGTCAGATATTAGCATTTATCTCATTAAAACTAGATTGAACTAAGGTAGCAAATCAAGTCCATACCTGTTTTCTTCCATGTACCTTCCGTTTTTCTGAAGCTGATTGTCATATTTTCTCAATTGTCTTTTTTCCTCTAACATTTAAAAAATATTTACCCCAGTTCTCCAATCTGTCACCTGTTTAATCAATATATTTCCATGCACTCAAACATACCAGTTTCTTGTTTTTCATAAAGATTTCCATCCTCCTGCTTCAGCCTGGAGTCCTGGCTGTTGGTATGGGAAGTCTCTCCTTGCTATAATCTTGATGTGGTTGACTTCAAGCATGTCTTCCTCTTTGTTGGTTTACTCTCCTGTTTTGCTAGAGTATACCCTCCAGCAGTTTCCTAGGAAAGGGCCATGTAAAGTAACCTATTAAAGTCATGCACACTTAGAAATGCCATTATTGTACCCTCTCACTTGACTGATATTTTTCTTGGGTGTGAACCACACTCAATTGTCTCAAAAAACTGATGTTTACAGTCTTTTAAAATAAACATAGAAATCCACCCTCACAGTCGATTACCTTTATAATTGACAACTTCCATCCATCTTATCTGAGTTCCTTCCCCAGGAAGCCAATCCTCAGTCCTCCCAGATAGTATCAAGGAACTGAAACTCATCAGATCACCACATCCAGACAATGAAAAGCCAGACCCCCTCATTCTTTTTCACCTCCTTACCTCTCCCTAATTCCTGCTCAGCTGCCTGTAGTTACATTATTTCCCTGCTACGTGAGCCCTCAGTTTTAGTCAATCAAGGAGATGGATTTGAGACTGAGCTCCCATCTCCTCAGCTGCAGCACCCAGTTAGAGCCTTCTTCCCTGGCAATACTTGTTGTCTCGGTGATTGGCTTTCTGTGCTGGGAGCAGCAGGACCCAGACCAAACCCCTGGTGTATTGTTAACCAGTAGAATATTTTAGGTTGAACGGCACTTCTCCCTCCAAATTTTAAAGGCTTGTTCTAGTGTCTTCCAGCTTCCAGTGTTGCTCAGAGAAGACTCTGATGATTCCTTTATTTGTAGGTGAAGTAGTAGTAGTAGTAGTAGTAGTAGTAGTAGTAGTAGTATTTTGAGACAGAGTCTTGCTCAGTCTCCCAGGCGGGAGTGCAATGGCACAATCTTGGCTCACTGCAACCTCTGCCTCCCAAGCTCAAGCGATTCTCTTGCCTCAGCCTCCCGAGTAGCTGAGATTACAGGCGCCCGCCACTGCACCCAACTAATTTTTGTATTTTTTAGTAGAGATGGGGTTTCACCATGTTGGCCAGACTTGTCTCAAACTCCTGACCTCAGGTGATCCACCTATCTCAGCTTCCCAAAGTGCTGGGATGATAGGCGTGAGCCACCATACCCGGCCCTGTGAATTATTTTTATATGATCTTTTTTTTTTTTTTTTTTGGAAGCTTCAGAATCCTCTCTTTATCCTAGAGATTCTGAAATTTCTTGATCATGTGCATGGGTGTGACTGTTTTGATTGACTATGCGAGGCATTCGGCGGGCCTTTTCCATATGAAGGCTCACATCCTTCTTTCTGGGGACTTTTCCTGTAACGTTCTGGGATAAATGCTCCTCTCCATTTACTTTTTCTAGAACTGCAGTTTGTTAGGTGTTGGATCTCCTAGACTGCCTAACTTTAAAAAAAAAAATAGTTTCCCTCCTATTCTTCTTTTGTGATTTAATTCCACATTCTGGGAGATTTTCTGAACGTCATCCTTCACCCGTTCTATTAAATTTTAAATTTTGCCTACCTTATTTGATTTCCAAAATTTATTTTTATTCTCTAATTGTTCCATTTTTATATATAGTATTCTTTTTTGGGGTGTAGCATCTTCTCTTAGCTCCCTGAAAATATTTATTGGATTTTTTTTAAGTTTTCTTCTGCTCTTTGCATTGCCTCTGTTTCCTTCAAATGTCATTTCTTTATTTATCTTCCCCTGTTTGTTTGTTTTAGGCACTCCCTTTTATATTAGAAGCTTTCCTAGAATTTTTGATGACCCCTGGATATATTCAATCATGTAGCCAAAACAGCTCCATAGAAAACACAGCAGCTGTGTTGATGAGATGCACTTGTCAGCTGGTGGGCCTCACTGAGGCCTGGGGAGAAACACCCTGAATCCCGGGCCCAGTCTTATTCAGAACTACTCCATTTTCCTTGAATAGAAACCCCCGGTCTTCTGCCTTAGGGATAAAGGTTGGCTGTCAGCTTCCTAAACACAGGGTAGGGGAGCAGGACTCCCACCTAGTCAGTATTGCAGAATTTTACTTAATCCCTTTGTTTTAAAACTCGTGCCTCGCCCTCCAGCCACATCACCAAGCCCTCCAGTTCTCCAAAGAATCACCATCCTCACTCCTCCCTCAGTGGGGCCAAGGGCATGGCCACCTGCTGTGCAGGCAGGAGCAGGGGCTTCACTGGCCAGGTGAAGACTGAGTCACCCTCCCTTGTCTCATCCCCACATTCCCCTCTGCCTCAAAGGGATGCCCCCGGGCTCCAGGTCCTTTGCAGGCCTTAGAGACCCTGCACATCAACTGTTCTCTGGAGAACCCTTCTGCAAGCCTCCGGGATGTAGCTTCTTTCTCTGCTGAGACACTAGCCACGCCTCATCTACTTCGTAGGCTGCTGAGCCAGTAGTGTTGAACCCTCTCACCTGCCGTCCCCGCCTTTCCTATGCCCTTTGTCCTTGTAGGTTGACACCTGTGTCAGCAGAGAGAGGAAAGAGACGCAGGTGATTATTCCCCCGTCCTTATGTGTCAGACAGGGTTATGCGCGTAGATTGACCGAGATGAGTGTCCTGCGCTCTGAAGAACCTCGGTGGCTCCTCCTTTGGAATTGATTTAAGCAGTGGCAGCATAGTGTTTTGAAAATGGTCAATGGTGGGTTGGATTTATTGGAATTGCCCAAGGTGTTTGGTTCTATGGAACCTGTCCTAAAGGGTGCTCAGGGGAATAGGCTTTGGGGTGGGATCTGTTTGCAGGAGAAGCACATTTTCTCTTCTTGGGGCTTGTTTTACATTTTATGTTGAAAGTTCTAATAAGTTATGTAACAAAGCATCCCATGTGGTTGGACTTTCTAAAGTCATGGGACCACAATCCAGTTTTTGTATGTAACACCTGCTAATATCTTCATGAGCTAAGTGATAAATCTGCTAATAGATTTTGGCCAGAAATGGTTGCTCAGAAACCCCCCCTCCACCAGGCCCCCACCATGGGAAGCCAGCAGCCAGCGGGCCCCGTTCAGCTGTGCGTGGTGAAGCATCCTCCAGGTCGTGAGCACGTTGGCAGGGATGGACTTTTCGACCTCCTGAATGGAGCAATACATAGACGTCAGAGGAACAAAAGCCATGTGTTCTTTATTTAGGATTTTGACATGTGCAGTTTTGGGGATCTTGGGAATGTTGTAATTTTCCAGGGCAAACTTTGACACTTTGTTTCTGGGTCACAGAGGAAACACCACCTTTCATCGCCAATTACTGTTTTCCTCAAACCCAGACTATTTCTGTCCAGTTTCCTTTGAAAGACCAGAACGAATGCTTGGCCTTATGATTTCTGCACTTGTCACTCAGCTTCATGGTACAGATCGCAGAGAGGCTCACCTTGAGTTCAAGCTGTCCTTCAGCACATGCCATGTACTCTCTCAGGTTAAGCCTTCTGTCCTTCTCCCAGTACTTAGCAATTGGCTAAATTCACGGATCTTACCTTTTTCAGGGTTCTGTAAGTGGCTGACTTCTCACTTGGATTGTCTCTGATATCTTCTAGATCTTGTTTAATGTTAATTTCATGCCACACTCACGTTCAATGTCATTTTGTTCCGAAAGTCCCTTCTTTATGTATCTAAATTTTACATGAACATTAGACTTCACATACACTTGATACTCATTCTTTGCTTCAAGTCACGGTTACTTCCTTTCCAGCCAACGCATATTAATACATTCTTCTATGTTGTAGCCTTCTAGAACAAGACTAGTTTAGACATTGTGGAGACTAATGCTGCTGCACACTGAAACAAGTCGTGACATGCTGGAGAACGCTTTGAGCCTGCATTTTTAAATTTGCAAATTAAGACTGTTGGACTAGACTCCATGCCTCTGAATATTACTAAGCTCAAGGGTTCTTCTGCTTCCATAAGTTACACGAACATAAGTTACAAGAACATTCTTCTTGACATCATTCATCACATTTCTCAAAAACTTTGGAGATCCCATTATGTTTTGGCCTATTGCAGCTCTTTCAGGAATAAATTCTGCTAACAAATTCAAGTTTGCCCCTCGGGCCCAGCACCTTGATGACAGCAATGGCTGCATGAATGAACACTTCCTTGGATTGTAGTAAGTTTTTAAGTTTCAAGCGTTACCCCGGGACAATTGCCTTTCAGGAGAAGATGCTACGTCCAGAAGCACGGCATTTCCCCAAGAGACAAAGCAAGGAGGGAGAGTTCTGGGCACAGGAAGGAGTGAGGACAAACACAATAATAAGGACTGTCTGTTCCTTCAGTTTCCTGAAGGTCCTCAGAATATTCGGGAAAAGCTCGGTAAGTGGACAACTTCAGCTGAGAAATGGAGTTTGCACAGGAGTAAGATGGGGTCAGATATCGCAGGGTCTTGGTTGTCCACCTGAGGTCATTAGAATCGAATTCTGCAAGGGACAGGGAGTCACTGAACACCACTGGGCAGGAGATGGCTATGACGAAGTCTTTGGCATTTGTGTGAAAACTAGAATGAAGGGGGAGAGGCTGGAGGCAGGTGATAGTGAGGGCTAACTTCCAGGTGGAGACGCCCTCAAGGGAGGGCTGCTGCAGAGGGAGCGTGGAGGGCTTGGTGACTGCTGGGAGGAGCGAATGAGGGGTAGGGGAAGCGAACAGCCCTCCATTTCTGAGCCTGAAACGGAGATAATTATGGTGCCAACAGTAAGAAGGAAAACGCAAAGGGGAGAGTTGGTTTGGGGACAATTCTGAATTCTGTGTTAGATAGGCTGTGTTAGAGGGGACAGCTGACCTAGAGGCTGAGGAAGAGAAGGTCTGAGAGCTCCAGAACTCCAGGGCCTGCCGAGCACACTCACCACGACATCTGTGCCTCGGATCGGTCGCCTCTGCTTCTCCGTGCATGGTCCCAAACTGAAAAGTCCCCATTTCAGTCTGTTTCCCAAGGACAATCTCCTCACCTCCACTCACGGACGTCTCTCACTCTCAGCTCCTGGCACCTTCGTCAAGTTTCATGAGCACCACGGGACTCTAGTTATAGACTTAGCCCAGGGAGGCCCAGAGACGTCACTAATCTGAAATATTCTTTTCTTTTTGCAATATTCTTTCTGATTATAAAAATACATGTTTCTTTTAAGTAACTCAAGCCCAGAAATTTATACACAAAAAGTCCAAGACCAAACTCCTGCACATGTAAACACGTAAACAGATGTAATCACGCATCCATAAGTGTGGAGACATGTAAATACATACCTATACAAACACGGCAATAAAAATGGAGAACGAGGCAAATATCCAATAAAGTAAATAGATAAATTATAAATATTTATACAATAGAGTACTATTCTGCAGTGGAAATTGGTGAATTATAATCACTATTATACATCTATAGGATGGCACATCGCTATACATCAATAGGAATAAACCTCACAAATAGTGTTTAGTGACAGAAATAAGTCAAGGATAAATACTAACGCTATGATATTCTTCATATGAGATCAAAACCAGATAAAGTTGTTCAAGAGGTGGGGCGCGGTGGCTCACACCTGTAATCTCAGCACTTTGGGAGGCCAAGGCAGGCAGATCACGAGGTCAGCAATTCAAGACCAGCCTGACCAACATGGTGAAACACCGTCTCTACTAAAAATACAAAATTAGCTGGGCGTGGTGGCACACACTTGTAATCTCAGCTACTCAGGAGGCTGAGGCAGGAGAATCACTTGAGCCTGGGAGGTGGAGGTTGCGGTGAGCCGAGATGGCACCACTGCACTCCAGCCTGGGCTACAGAGCGAGACTCTGTCTCAAAAGAAAAAAAAAAGTTGTTCAAGAACATACACGTAACTGGTGAAATTATAAAGGTAAGTGAGGAAATGGTTGTGATACGGTTTGGCTGTGTCCCCACCCAAATCTCATCTTGAATTGTAGCTGCCTCCCATAATTCCCACACATTGTGGGAGGGACCCAGTGGGAAGTAATTGAATCATTGGGGCAGGTCTTTCCCCTGTTGTTCTTGTGATAGTGACTAAGTCTCAGGAGATCGGAAGGGTTTATAAAGGAGAGTTCCTCTGCACACGCTGTCTTGTCTGCCACCTTGTAAGATGTAACTTTCCTTCACATTCACCTTCCACCAAGATTGTGAGACCTCCTCAGCCTTGTGAAGCCGTGAGTCCATTAAACCTCTTTCCTTTATAAATTACCCAGGCTCAGCTATGTCTTTCTTAGCAGCATGAGAACAGCCTAATACAGATTGTCATGAAGTCAAGGCAGTGGTTCTGTCTTTGGAACTCCCAAAGAAGCACATGAGTGATTGCTAAGATACTGACAACTTTGGTTTCCTTTTTTTTTTTTTTTTGAGACAGAGTCTCGCTCACTCACCAGGCTGGCTGGAGTGCAGTGGCACGATCTCGGCTCTCTGCAACCTCCACCTCCTAGGCTCAGGCGATTCTCCTTCCTCAGCCTCCTGAGTAGCTGGGACTACAGGCACCTGCCACCACGCCTGACTAATTTTTGTATTTTTAGTAGGAACAGGGTTTTACCATGTTGGCCAGGCTGGCCTCGAACTCCTGACCTCAGGTGATCCACCCATCTCAGCCTCCCAAAGTGCGGGGATTACAGGCATGAGCCACCACTCCTGGCTGACAATTTCAGTTTCTTAACCTTGCTCTGGTTACATGGATGCTGGCTTTATTATTGTCACATAGTAAGAAAATACAGATTTGGTCCAGCATTTCCAATATGCTCGCTGTGGGTCATCTTTTGGTCCACATTTCAGCCAATCAACCAACCAAACTGTGAGAGCCTTTCTGACTTGCTTAGCTGCAACGTCAAGCACAGAAGCTCTGCGAGCCAGACACACAACGAACTCAGCCTGCTCCGGCCTTAGGCTCCTCCCAGCATCATCTCACACTCTTGATGTCCATCCACACCCATTTCCCAGGTTTCTTTCTGTATACATGAGAAAACGCGGGCACTCTTTGGGAGTGTAGCACACCTCTTCCTGGCTCCCACTGTGCCTAACCTTTAGGTACCTGCTGGCACTGGGGTCTAGTTCTAGGTCTAGAAGCAAAGCGGGTGGTAGGGGTGGGAATCCAGAAACCTCAGAACCAATTCAGGAAACTTATTCTTAAAGTCCTGTCCTTTAGCCACTCTCAGTAATGAAGTCTGTATTAGTCAAAGTTCTCCAGAGAAGTCCCAGCCTCTGCAGCCAGCAAGCTGGGCCGCGTGGGAGCTGATATGGAGTTCTAGCCGGACTCGAAGGTCGGGGAACCAGGACTGACAGTGGTGTCCCCTCCAGTCTGAAAGCTGGCAGGTTCGAGACCCAAGAAGAGCCAATATTTTAATCCAAGTCCAAAGGCCAGAAAAACCAAAGCCCCAGCTCAGTAGGCAGGCAGGAGTTCCCTCTTACTCAGTCTGTATGTTCTAGTCAGATCTTCCATTGATTGGATGAGGCCCAACCCTTCAAGGGAAGGCAATTCGCTTTACTTGGTCCCTCATTCCAATGTTAACTTCATCCAGAAACACAGACACACCCAGGATAACGTCTGAATCAATGTCTAGGCACCCCATGGCCCAGTCAAGCTGACATGCAAAATCAACCACCACACTGAATTGCAGGCCATGCTTTATGTGCATGCTCACTACTGGTTAAAGAGGGGAAGGGGAGTAATGGCCAAAATCATCGAAAAGCTGGCCAGGCCCCGTGGCTCATGCCTGTAATCCCAGCACTTTGGGAGGCCGAGGTGGGAGGATTGCTTGAGCCCAGGAGTTTGAGACCAGCCTGAGTAACAAAGTGAGACCTTGGTCTCTACAAAAATTTAAACATTACCTGGGTGTGGTGGCACACACCTGTGGTCTCAGCTACTTGGGAGGGGCTGAGGCAGGACTCCGGGAGTACGAGGCTGCTGTGAGCTGTGATTGCGCCACCACACTCCAGCCTGAGAGACAGAGCGAGATCCTGCCCCCCGACCCCTCAAAAAAAGGAATCTAAAAGTTACTTACAAAAGATTAGACTTTTGATTGTTTTTTAAATTTTTGTGACAGTTATGTATGCTGTTCTAGAATTTCACAATACATTCAAGAAACACCCAAGGTAAGATGACACTATGAAGACTTCTTGGGAGGAGCTGTAAGGCTATTTTTGTTTTTCTAACCAGCTACTCCTTGCTATGATCTCCTCTCCTCTTAGTTCAGACTTAATGTGAATTTCCTCCCTACCTCAATCCTATTAATTGATTTATTTTGTGTTTCTGGAACATAATAGGAGTTATAAAATAATTTCAAAGCAAAAAATAGTAAGTACTTCTTTCCACCTGTGCTTTAAGCTTGACCCCTGGCTACAGAGAAGAACTTAAATAACCTACCTTTGTTAAAATTATTTTTATTTAAATAATGTATTAAAGAAAGCTAGGTGTTCTCTTACAACCATCTCTCCTGCTTTCTAAAAGGGATCCATTTAGGAATTAACAAATAGGCCATGCAGTACTGGTGCTTCGTCTCACAAAAGGCAGCTCTGCAGATTGGAATCCCATGGCCTCATGGAGGGACCTCTCCAATGGTGTGAAAGCCCAGAAATATTTTCCTTCTTTCCCATCTCCTATTCTAGATCCCTTTCTATTCAGTTTTCTTTCTTCCTGATGTGGTTTGGCTGTGTCCACACCCAAACCTCATCTTGAATTGTAGTTCCCATAATCCCCACGTGTTGTGGGAGGGACACAGTGGGAGACAGCTGAAAGATGGGAGTGGTTCCCCCATGCTGTTCTCATGATAGTGAGTGAGTTCTCACAGGATCTGATAGTTGTATAAGGGGCTTTCCCCTTCACTGGGCACTCATTCTTCTCTTTCCTGCCGCCTTGTGAAGAAGGACATGTTTGCCTCCCCTTCTGTCATGATCGTAAGTTTCCTGAGGCCTCCCCAGCCCTGAAGAACTGTGAGTCAATTAAATCTTTTTCCTTTATAAATTACCCAGTCTTGGCTATGTCCTTACAGCAGAGTGAGAATAGACTATACCCTTCCTTTTTAAAAGCATGTGTATTTTCCTTTCAGGTGCCTGAGTACTGAGCTTTGCACTTTGGGAGATTAAAAACAATGGAAACATAAATCCTAAATGAAAGAATTTCAAAATTTCTGGCAAACAACACTTATGTAAAATTAGAAGCTAATACAAGAGAGCAGAGTATAATTAAGTGTGAGATTAGGTATTAGTGATTTTAATTGCAGCTGAATTTTTTTAAATAAGTAGGAAAATAGGATCAAAGTAAACTGAAAAGGTCTCATGAGGCTGGGCTTGCAGGAAGCCAAGGATTTGGCTTGCTTGGATGGAAGTCATTCTCAATTTGATGGGAAAGGCGTCTTGTAGAGGCTGCTCTCCTTCCCATTCATCAACTTTCTTCATCCCATTTTCCTGTTGATATCCATTCATCTCTGTGCTTCTCTCTCAGGCTCGCTGGGTATCTCAAGATTTATAGCACTGAGATGTTTGCCCACGACCCTGTTTTACAGATTATGCTTTTGGTACAGCATGTGAAAATCCCCATGAAATCCAAGGTCGTGTAGATTTTCTCTGATGTTTTCTTCTAAGTGTTTTATAGTTTTGCATTTTACATGTAGATCTATGATTCCTTTTGAGTTAATTTTTGTGTAAGGTTTAAGATCTATATCTAGGATCTTTTGGGGAAGAGGGAGAACATATAAACATCCAGTTGTTCTAGTGCCATTTATCCATGTAAGGGATAGCTGAAAATACTATCCTTTATCCATTTTTATCCATTTAATTGCTTCATGCATTTGTCAAAATATAGTTGGGGGGTGACATTTTGGGTCTCTGTTCTGTTCTATTGATCTGCGTGTCCACTCTTAAACCAGTCCCACACCATCTGGGTTACTGTCATTTTATGTTCAGTTGAGCTCAGACAGGATGATGGCCTTTTCACCCCGGCTGCTCTCCTGTTATTTGCCTATCTCCCTGTTTATGGGTTTATGAGGAACATTTTTCTTCCTCTCCTTCATGTAAAATAAGGTTCATAAAATTTTCAATAATATTACATAAAATCATGTTTTAAATATTTTTAAGTAGTTGTGTTGAGGTGTGATGTGCATACCCCAAAACTCACTTGTTTTAATTGTATTACACTTAAAGTAGTTTTGGGTGTGGAAAGTGTTGCTTTCCTCTGACATCTGTGCCCATGTATTCTGCCTCCCTCCCATTGCGATGGATTCCCTATCTGTGTTCCTGGGCGATGCCAGCCCTCCACTTGGTCTTTTGTTTCGTTATGTCTGCCTTTGTTTCAGAAAACACTAGCACACGTTCCTCATCTGTGAATGGATATTGTGAGGGTTAATTTTATGTGTCAACCTGTCTGGGCAAAGTATGCCCAAACAGTTGGTAAAACAGTATTTCTGGGCTTGTATGTGGGAGTGTTTCCAGAAGAGGTCAGAGTTTTCGTGAGTGGACTGAGTGAGGAAGATGCACGTTCGCCAGGGTGGGTGGGTATCACCTGGTCTGCCAAGGCCCAGATAGGACAAAAAGGCGGAGGAAGGGCGAATCCTCTCTTCTTGAGCTGGGACTGTCAGCATCTCCTGCCCTTCGACCTCAGAACTCCTGGTTCTCAAGGCTTCAGACTCCAGGACTCACACACCAGCTTCCCCCACCCATTTCCCTCACCCTCCATTTCTCAGGGCTTCAGACTTGGGCTGAGTGACATCACCAGCTTTCCTGGCTCTTCAGCTTGCAGAGAGTAGATTGTGGAACCTCTCAGCCTCCATAATTGCATAAGCCAATTCTCACAATATATCTCCTCTTAGGCATCCATCTGTCTGTCCATCTATCTACACTTTATTGTTTCTGTGTCTCTGGAGAACCTTAATACAGCCACTAACAAGGTAGATTTTATGTAAAAAAAAAAAATAAGGCAGAACAGCTAAAATAGGATAAATCTTAATCTAACAATTTTTTCAATCATAGAAAATATTAAATTAATTATATTTAGAACAGTTTTGGGTTTTGTTTAAGACAGAGTCTCAGTCTGTCACACAGGCTGGAGTGCAGTGATGTGATCATAGCTCACTGCAACTTCAAACTCCTGGGCTCAAGTCATCCTCCCACCTCAGCCTCCCAAGTAGCTGTTACTTCAGGTGTGTGACACCATGTCCGGCTAATTTTTTTTAATTTTTACTTTTTTGTAAAGATAGGGTCTCACAATGTTGCCCAGGGTGGTCCCAAACTCCCGCGCTCAAGCAGTACTCCCACCTTGACCTCCCGAAGTTCTGGAGTTACAGGCCTGAGCCACCCTCCTGACCTAGAATGCCGTTTATCTAATGACCAACTCCAAGGCTAAAAAAGAGTTGCCTTTCACACGTAATTTCTGGAATCATAATGTTCTAATGCAGTTGGTAACTAAGTTTATGCTATTCAAAAAAATCTAACCAAAACAAAACCAATGGGCTTGAATTATTTTTGAAATATCAAGAACTTTGTAACTTCCAATCAATAAAATCTTTTAAAGAAAATTAATCTTCTAAAAAAAGAGGTTAAAAATAAACTAGTTGGAAAATGTTAAAGAAGTACTTCCATAAACATGGGATACAAATTTCTGACATGCTATTTGTGATCATGTTAATTTGCTAACCCTAGGAACTGCTTATTAATGGAAATATTTTTGCTGAGACATCTGCAATGCAGCTTTGATGTCTTGTTAAACTATCAAAAATACAAGATGCAAATGCTGTATTTCCAAAGCAACTTAAAACTCTTCACAATACACACCCATGGCATTTTTCATATTTTGTTATAAGAATGAATTACCTGTGCTCTCACTTCAAAAATGCGTACTTTTAAATAACTTTATACTTTAAGAGATCATCAATTCTTTTTTAATAATAGAATAGTTATGAGAAATGCAAACTTTTTTTTGGAAAATAGGTCCAGGCACGGAGCATTTTCGACATCCTGGGACTCTTTAGAGAAAAGGATATTTTCTGAAAAATGGGTATAGTGCCATTCCAGATATGCAGTTAAACTTGATAACTCACATTTAATTTCACAAGAAAGGAGGGCTGGGCGTGGTGGCTTATGCCTGCAATCCCAGCTACTTGGGAGGCTGAGGCAAGATAATCACGTGAACCCGGGAGATGGAGGTTGCAGTGAGCCGAGATGGTGCCACTGTACTCCAGCCTGCGCAACAGGGTGAGACTCGTCCAAAAAAAAAAAAAGAAAGAAAGAAAGAAATGAGTTTAGGTATCTAAAAAACAAGGAATATTAGAGCCCAAGAAATCTAATTCTAATGACAAGAAACTGTATTCTGCTAGCCAGAAGGTGACCCAAAAGAAGAGATCAAATGCAACCAAAAGTGGGATGAAAGCAAACCCTCCTGTGTATCATTTGAAATGATAGAACCACTTCATGATTTCCTCATCGGCAGGCATGAGGGAGCTGGATGAAATGACCACGGCATTTTCTTCTGATTCCACATGCCCGTGACTGTCTCTTTAATACCCCCTGGAGCCTGGAAACTGAGTTCACCTACATTCCTGGAGAGGCAGAAGGCACAGCAGGAGGTATATTAATTAGCTTTGGTGTCAGGTGTGAGTTCAAATCCCTGTTCTAACACGTACCAGCTGCGAGGCATTGGGGACGGTTTTGAAGCCTTAGCTCCCTACAGATTAGGGAGCTGATATTTGTAAAGTGACTAACACATAATAAGCATGGGGGAGGTAGTACCAGTTGTCAAAGGGATAATTCTTGTTCCTTCATCATTTGTCGTTTTAAAAGATAAACTTAGGCTGAAAAATCAATGGCCATTACACACATAAATAACAGAGCCAGGCCCATAACTCAAGCCTTGTGACTCAGCTGCTCTTTCAATTTACGATTTATTAACCAAAGAACTCACCAATTTAGTGATGGGTTTGATCAAATCAGCTACCTGACAATGTAAAATTTAAATGCACACACACACACACACACACACACCACCAGTTTAAATCTATTTCAAATTAGTTATGTTTATACCAAAAGGCAGAGTTCAGTTTAGGAGATCCCATCAGTGAGGATGGTGTAGCTGGACAGGGAATTTGGAGAGAGATGAGGATTCAAAGTTCCAATGAGTTCCTGGTCCAGGATCACCTGCAGATCTGGACTTCGTTCCTGCCTAGCAGGGAGGCTGCTGTGATTCAAAGGAAGAGCCAAGAGGAAGGAGCTGAGGAAACCTGGGGCTGCCTCGGCTGAGCACGTGTTTCATGCTCTTCGCCAACCTTTTCTACAAGGGAAGATGGAGACAGATGCTGCCCAGGCCTGCGCAGCCAAGAGTGGTGGACACTGGGGGAAGCTGGTACCGCGGTGTGCTTGGAAAATGCATCAGATCTGGACTTAGACAACTGGAGTTGGTGTTTTTGTTTTGTCACTAGCTGGGCGGCTTTGGGGGAAGGAGAGGTCTCCAACTCCTGAATCTTAAGTTTTCTCAAAAATAGATAATGTCAATGTTTTAGAGGACAGTTATAAAAATCAAATGTGCTATTGTGTAAAAGTTACACGTTTTCTGTATCTTAGCCTCCTTATTTGTAAACTAGGCAAAGTAACAGTAGTCACTGTGTGGGATTATCAGAATTTAATGAGTTAATCCGTGTGAAATGCTGATAGGAGTGTCTGGCTTGCAGCAAGCACTCCAATTGGTAGGCAGCTGGTTACATAACACAGAAATGTCACCAGGCCATTTCAACCCACTGTCCACTGTTACTGCTGCATTTATTGGCTTTTGGCTTTGGTGACTGACTTGTCATTATGAAAGGGAAAAGGGCTCCTGTTTTGCCTGTTTTCTTTTTTCCTTATGAGACCACAATCATTAAAAAAAAAAAAACAACTCTACAGCAGTAATAATTTTTAAAATATACATATATTACTTACATATTAGCATTTATTAAGCATTAATACTGTTCAATAATAGAATATGAAGAAAAATACATATAGTGGTATTTAGGATTATAATCTTACACGGAATAGTGACAAGAGACATATGAAAGGGCAAGTGTATCTAAGCTAGATGACAATAAGACTGCAAATAAAATGAATATATTCAACACTATGTACACACTTTAAGGTCGTGGCTTAATCCATGCATAATAGTTGGATGAGTGATATCCATCGATTGTTAGCCTGATACTGAACATTGTTCCAAAATAATTAGTAGGAAAAAGATGTCTGATGTTAACAAAACAAGACTCTTTTTCTCTATAAGTATAATTCACATGGCTATAGATTTTTAAGTTTTACTTTTCTAAAACAGAAAGCCTTGAAGAGACTCCAAACCCTATTTTAAAACAAGAAAACTGATAATGATGATGATGATACTGATGATGATGATGATGATGATGATGCAGCAGCAAATAAAGCTTAAATTAAAATGTATCTTGGAAAAATATGAGAATCAGCTCATCCCTAACTGGTAAGGAGCACTCACGGTAAGTATCACGTCAAGAGTGGGCGGCATCTGAAGCCACACTGCCTGGGCCCGGACCCTGGCTCTGCCACTCAGTAGCTGTGTGACTTTGAACAATTCCTTAGCATCTCTGTGTCTCACTTTCTCATTTGTGAATTGAGGATAATAGTAACTATTTTACGAAGCTGTCATGAAGATCAAATTAGGTCTTAGAACACTGTCAGATACGCAGCGTGTTCAAACACGGTAAGCCATTTTATTATAACAAATACATACAATACTGTAAGTATCCAAAATGAGTACAGGATAAAGAATAACTGATAAAATATTCAACACAAAAGGTTGAATTTGGGGGTTCACTTGAATATAAATCATCCCCAGCCCATTAATACTGATAGAGATACAACTCAACATAACCATGCCATATATTAAAATATCTTTCATTAAACCTAAGCAAGATACCGTCAACTACAGGAGTTTTAGGAACCATTAAGAAAAAAAAAATGTTGCCATAGATTTTATTGACTACAAGACATATTCTAATTTCTGACAAGTTAGAATGTAAAAAGAAAATATGTATCTTAGAACCAAAGAAATTCTGATATGAGCAAACTGGAAAGTGGTCAGCAGAGTTAGACTGCAGAAGAGTGTAAGAACAAATACGCAGACACAAAGTCCAGCTTTCCCACTGGCTTCTGAGGTGGAAGATGTGTTTCTGGGACATGAGCACTCACTTCAGGAGAGTTTAGCGTCTCATTAACTACCAATCCCTGCTTACTCCACAGAGGGTGTGGACTGGCATGGGAGCCCTCCAGGACCACATCCTGCCACACCTGCAAGAGCAGGGAGAAGCCCCCAAGAGTTCCTGTTACCACTGTTCTGGCAGGAAGAGGAGACTCTAAAAAACAGATAGCAATTGAATGTTTATATTACAAATATTTATAAGCAAATTTTGAAAACTGAGCAGATTCTGGGAGAGTTTGATGGTCTGAGAGTCCCTTGAATAAAAATAATTATAGAAAAGCTGTGAAACTTCACCTTTCCCCTATTCTTAACCTTACTTGCCTTTGGGAGGCTGAGGCAGGAGGATGACTTAAGGCCAGGAGTTTGAGAATGTAGTGAGCTATGACCACACTACTTACACTCCAGCCTGGGCGAGACCACAACAAAAACCTTACCTGCACACTGCTCCACACTGGGAATTCATTTCGTTTCTTGGATTGTGGAAAGAACTGGCTTACTGAAACCCACCCTTCTCTAAAACCCTTCTTCCAGTTAGGTGTCAAGATTTTAACAGCCTTTTCTATCTGAATAAAAACTGCACACAAAGTAAACTTAAGAGATGTCAACAACTCATCTGTTTGTTACAAGATGAGTCTTCCATGCTTCATTGGCTGTGGGGAATCCTCATCAGCATCTAGTGGCAAAGACTCCTGTGTGTTCACCGAAACGCTCCCCTTCCTCCAGGGCACAGTCACATGGATTTCCCAGGCACCCTGGCAGCTCTGCAGGAGTCCATGACTTAAGAAGGCCAATGGACGGTGGGTGAAGTCTGTGGACGGGGAAGCCACATGCGTTGCTTCCGGGCTTGGGTGCGTGCATCCTCCACTCTCTTCCCCTGTGGGTGCAGAAGGCGGGGCAGAGGACCCTGAAACCTTGGAGGTCGGTGGAGCCCAGAATGAAGGGGCTTGGGCCTCTGAGTCTTCACGTAAATTTAGGTAACAGTGAACTGTCACGTGAACAAGAAATAAACCTCAAATGTATTCAGTTGATTAGATTTGGTGATGGTTGTTACAGCAGTTACCCTCCCTCAACATAATAAATTTTCAAACAACTCATAATGGCTCACTCATGTATAAAATATTCAATATGGAATCGCAGGATAACATGCTTATTCTAGCTCAAGCTTAATCAGAGTAATCCATCTGAGGAAGGAGATAGTAGAGGGCAGCAAGGGGTGGTCATTGAAGATAACTAGCCTTGCTTAAAGAACGGTTGAAGAACTGAGCTACAGATAGGGTAAACCCACATCTCAGACATTCTGTGATAGTGTATAAGAGGATTAAATAATCATACATGTGGGAGGCACAGCCTTGCACTTTAAAATGATGGCGCTTATCAAGACTGGCTGTGAATATCTATCCCTGGGAGGGTTTTCCTTTTTACTTTTGTAAGACAGGTTCTCGCTATGTTGCCCAGGCTGCTCTTGAACTCCTGGGCTCAAGTGATCCTCCCACCTCAGCCTCCCCAAGTAACTGGGATTACAAGTGCACGTCACCATGCCTGGCTTCAGTCCCTGAGAGTTTGCAACAAAGCATGCTATTACGGTTGAAAGATTTCCAAAATCACAAGCAGAAAAGCTTACAGGGGCCAGGCAGGTAACAGGGTGGGTAGAAAGTGAGAGGGAAGGTGGGACCTGTAAGGAGCTGTGGCACAACCACCCAGGTTGGAGTGCAGTGGTGCAATCGCAGTTCACTGCAACCTCCATCTCCCAGGTTCAAGTGCTTCTCCTGCCTCAGCCTCCTGAGTAGATGGGGCCATAGGCACTTGCCACCATGCCTGCCTAATTTTTGTATTTTAGTAGAGACAGGGTTTCGCCATGTTGGTGAGGTTGGTCTCGAACTCCTGACCTCAGATGATCCGTCCACCTCAGATTCCCAAAGTGCTGGGATTACAGGTGTGAGCCACAACGCCCAGTATTTTGAAGGCACTGTGTAAGATTTGTGGGCGGACACTCTCAGAGTTGTTCCCCTAGTTTATTCATTCACTTAACAAGTTTTATTTATTTATTTATTTATTTGAGACAGGGCCTCACACTGTAAGCTGGAGTGCGGTGGTGTGATCACCACTCACTGCATCCTCAACATCCCAGGCTCAGGGAATCCTCTTACCTCAGCCTCCCGAGTAGCTGGAGCTACAAGTGCACACCACCATTCCTGGCTAATTTATTTTTATTTTTGCAGAGATGGAATCCCACTATGTTGCCCAGGCTGGTCTTGAACTCCTGGGCTCAAGCCATCCTCCCACCTTGGCCTCCTGAAATGCTGGGATTATAGGCGTGAGCCACGGCACCTGGCCAACAAGTATTTATCGAATGTCCACTGAAATCTAGGATTTGGTCTAAAAGATGTCTTGAGGCTCTTTCCCAATCTACTGCTCTAAGAAATGTTTTACAGTAAAATGGGATGGCAACCTAAAAAAGAAAATATCTGATAACCTAAAAGAAAACTTACAACACAAAATGACGGAAAAGAACTCAGGTAAAAGGAGAAAAACATAAAGAATTCAAAATATAAATTAACTTCTTTCAAAATAAATAGTTTAATTTCCATCAAGTGTTAACAATACGCAGTCTATAAATTCTCATAAACACAGCTTTAAAAAGTGCAAGTATCAGGAACTATGATAAATTTGAAAATAACAATCTAACTTTTTATTAGACATCTGCCCAAGAGGATGCTATAAGATACGCAATGTCAGGTTATATAGAGCTTATTCACATGCTTCTTGCTATACTAAATATATACTAAATGGCTTTTATTTAAAATTTCATAAAAGGAACATTTCATTAAAACCAACTTAAATTCTACAACTACTAAGAACAAATAAAACTAGTAGAGGTGAACAAATCTCTCTTCTCCAGTCGACTGGACAGCAGGATTACTGAGTGGTAGACAGGCCGAGTCTTCTTCACCCCCTTATTATTTGGTGAGGAAGTCAACTGTGAGAAGTGACTCGAACTGTCAGAAGAAATGAGGAAAGGGCTTGGGTCTATGGGCAGGGTGCTAAGAGCTAGAGCCCCTGTTGCCTTGAAAGAAAATGAGGTAAATATGTACAAAACGTCAAAATTAGAAAATGATCATGGATAATCAAGGTGGTCTTATTATTTCAAAAGCTTCTTAATTTGAATAATATGGAGCATGGAATTCTACATTGCTTCTAAAAGGGAAGTTTCATTTACTCAAGTTCTAAGAATTCAGTTTGATCCATGAACATGTTATTCCATGTTCTGTTAAATCTCAGAAAAACTAAGAAAGGGTTCCTAGCACATACCGCCAGTGTAAGCAACACTACAAAATGCACATTTACCCTAAGAAAAGGGACTTACGTGCACTCTTGGTAAGAAGATGACTGCAGCTGATGCTCCGCAGGCAGACTCAGAATATTTCCTGTGCTTTGAAGCAGGAACGCCTGTCTTTATTTTATATTATGTAATTCATGCTATTGCTCATTTAAGTTGGTCTTTCACTCCAGACAGGTTTTTACTGACTTTTAAAGGGTCATCCTTCGATAGTTTGACAATAACTGCTCCTCCTTCTTGACTGACCCCTTTCTTACACATTCTTTATTTTTCAAAACGCCACACTGTACTGGGAATTCAGATCTGCCCATCTCACAGCTACCCAGGCCCCACCCAAAAAGGGCTTCTGAATTCCACAAAGTGCTTGTCATGAAACATTCCACCCATGGCACGTGAGCGTGGCACACACCAGACTCTGATGCCAGTGTAAGCCAAAGCTGTGATTGGCTAATCATTTTACTTAAAAGGTTTTGACCAGGTAGGTGACAATATTTAATTTCTAGCAACCACTTTAGAGGTTTCTTACTTAACGCTATTTGTTAAAGTGGTGAGAATATAAATTCTCTAATTGGCAAGAACTTTTTTAACAGCTGGCTTAAAAGTACAGCCATGCATCACCTGACGACAGGGATACTGAGAAATGCGCTGTTGCACCATTTTGTCGTGTGAACATCACAGAGCACACTTAAACAGACCTAGATGGTGGCACCTACAACATACCTAGGCTGTGTGCCATGACCTACTGCTCCTAGCTACACACCTGTACAGCATGGTACCGAATACTGCAGGCAACTGTCACCATGCTATCTGCGTGTCTAAACACAGAAAAGGGACAGTAAAAATATAGTATGAGAATCTTATGGGCCCACTATACATGTGGTCCCTTGTTGGCCAAAACATCCTAATGTGGCATATGACTGTAGCTGACTTTGAAAACTAATATTTTTACCTACCTTAATCTGGATCCTCTGAAGAGCTATCTATCTCAAGGCCAGCATTTTCTTCCTAGGCATGAAAGGGTTTAAAATTATGTAAGATTGTCAATTCTCTATTCAATCAGTCTCAACCAGGGATTCTCAACCTTTGTGATAAGCCATTAAAAAACTATCCAGTGCCGGCTGTTGCCTGTATGTTTCTATTTTTCAATTCAGTTGCATAATTATGGCCTATGCTTAGAATTCTGAGGTAGGGAAGGATAGGGAGTACCACAGTCTGGAAATTCAAAACGCAATAGTCTCAGAGAGCCCACCTGGGTCTGCTCATGCTGCCCCCGCAAGAGAACAGTATCCCCACTGGTTTCTTCCCTTCTGCCCAGTGCCAGCGTGCATCTGGAAGAGAAGGTGGGAATCAAGGAGCCTCGATGCTCAGTCTGGAGTGCTGGTCAAAGAAGCTAACTTATGGCGCCTTCCCTTTTACCCATGTATTCCCTCAAGTCACTCGCCCATGAAGGGGCACAGTGCCTTCTAGTGCTTTACCTGGCAGATAGGTTGATTTTACTCAGGAGTTAGCCAGGAATTCAGAGATTCCTGGATTTTTAAACTATGGTACTTCTAAATAGGCTGAGAATTCCGGGTGTAACTAAAAATCACCTTTTAAATTTAGTATTTTACCCATAAGATTTACTTTCATTCAAAAAATATCTTCTAATGGTTAGTATTTGTAAGAAAAAAATGATAATTACAAATATATTTTACTGCAGCACTCTTAACATGCAAATGGTCTAAAGAGGTCTCGAGATTAGCATTTTCGCAAGTAAGTTTCATTTAAAATTAGTTGGCTAGGCAATCAAAATTATTCTGACCACTATATAAACCCATGTAAGTAAAATAAAACACTTACACATATTAAAGGAAACACATAAAAGGAAAAAAAATTTTCCTTTTCATATTGAAAATGTTCATTATTATGAACGCTTAACTTTCCCAGTGTTGGAGAGCTGATCCCTAAATACCCAGCACTGTGGAAGTTATTGCAACTGAAAGAGATCAACAGCTTCTTTTTATCTCGTTTTCTCCTGCAGAAAGCCTGTACTCACAGGCAGCACTCCATAAGGCCACAGTGAATGAATCTGGCTTAATATTTGCTACATTATCAGAACTGTCTGTGGCTTACACTGAAGGCAAAATGGTATATAAAACACAAGACTCGGCTGGGCATGGTGGCTCATGCCTATAATCCCAGGCCTTTGGGAGGCCGAGGAGGGAGGATTGCTTGTATCCAGGAGTTCGAGACCAACCTGGGCAACATAGCAAGGCTGCATCTCCTCAAAAAATGGAAGATTAGCCAGGTGCGGTGGCGTGTGCCTATAGTCCCAGCTACTCAGGAGGCTGAGCTGGGAGACAGCTTGGGCCCAGGAGGTCGAGGCTGCAGTGAGCCATGATGGCACCGCTACACTCAGCCTAGATGACAGACGGCCTGCCTCAAACAAACAAACAAAACCACACACACACACAAAAACTCCACAGGACTCTAAATGAGATAGAATCTAAGGGAAAGATTAGAGCACCAATTTCTTTTTCTATCATTTTTCATCCAGTTTAAAGTAGAGTTTTGCATATGTGAGAATCAGACTGAGCTATGAACAGATACACACACATAGACACACAGGTTCAAGGGAGACGGTGTATGACTCAGTAACTCATCAGGTTTGTCACTTTCGAGATCAGTATGAAAAAGCAAACGTTTCCAGGAAGTTCATGGAATAAACTGATATCCTCCAGGATCTGGATAACCTACCTCTTCTATCTACAGGAACACACTGCACAGCGCTGCTGGGCACTAGCATGCTGTGGGCATGAATGCTTCATAAAGCACCACTGAGGCACTGGGACTTACGAGTCACAACTAGTTGGGAGCAGTTCAGAACACTTCTGCCAACTGCATGACTGTACATGAACCTGAAAGTCTTTAACAAACTTCAGACATATGACAAAACAAACACACAAACTACTTTTATTTTTAATCAAAATGTGAATCATCATAGTGAATAAAAATTCATGAGTCAGAATAGCATGCAATTTTTTATTGTTTTCTAAATCTATTTATACACTTAATATGCTAGTATTAATTTCACAAACAGTATAAAGAATGTATCCAATGATATTACGTGGCAACTACTCACCTGAAAAAGAAAACATTGTCTCTGAAATAATTCCTAATTATACAACTTTGCAAACTAATAAGCACTATAAATATTAAAATGTTAAGACTTCAGTGTATAATGTCAACAACATCCTGCCTTTTTAAAATTGCTTAACACATTTGTTAAAGATCATGCAAAATAAACACTGTATTAAAATGCTAGATTACACTCAAACATCACGGCAATGAAACACAAAAGAGCAACTATTTAGCACAATGACTGGCCAAGTAAATAACTTCATCAGCATATTAATAAAAATCCACTGAGCGATAAACATTGAAAATGTAACACGGAATCTAGATAATCGCGCATCTGCGATCTCACCATCTACCGTCCTAACTGTGACGTGGGGTAAACCGCCAGAATTCATTCTACATAAATGAGCTATGTTAAAACGGTAACAACATTTCATTGCATGACGACAGGGCACATTTCTAGTCCACACAGTACTTCACTGTGATCATTCCCTTAACTCCGCTAATAATTAATGGAAAGTACAGGTTTACAGCCACACCACATATATATATATATATATGTATGTATGTGTGTGTGTGTATATATATATATATATAATTTTATCCTTGCTTTGTTACATGTTTTTAGACTTTTTTAAAAAAAGTATTTCCTTTCTTATGATCCTCCCCCAGAATTAACATGCTGACTTAGGAACAGACGAAGTAGATAAAGTCTATCCTAGAATAGAGAGCAATGATTTAGTTTTACCTAATTAAATATTCCCTTGTCATTTATCAATTGTCACTGACCTTTTTGATGTAATTATTTCCTCATTCACTCATCTATAAATATTTATTAGTGCCTATTATTACCCATGTTTCCCTGATTTTCCAGAAAAAGAATTCATGGTTTTTTTTTCTTCTCATTGCTAAGCTCACTTAGAAAAGTTGGGCACCATTTAAAAGAGTTGGAGAACAGACCAGGGTGGCTTCTTGGGCACAGCTGGATGGTGCCGGAAGCCAGGCCTGGGATTTGGAGAGTCTCCAACAGATAAACCCACGGAGGTCACCAGCCCTCCCAGCATCTACTCTCCTAACAGCTCAGGACAGCCCCGTTACACTACTGCCAGCCCTGGTGACTCGCTTTCTCAGCAATTTTTAAAGCTCTCTTCATTATGTACTTGCTACTTAAAATTCAGAACCTCTGTGATAAGCAATGCCCCGTCACACGGAAGGCTGGATCTCAGTTTACGGAGCCTCTCCCTGTAGCGTCACAGGCTGTGCACTCACCTAGACGAGACCCTGAGCAGGCTTTGTTCTGCCTCATCTAAAGCCACAACTTCCCTCAAATGTGCGGTCACCAAATGTTCTGCAACAAGGGTCTCTAGCTTTTTACTTTTCTTTTTGGCAAATTAAGCCCTTTAAAATACTTCTGACCTATCTTTATACTGAGATCTCACACCTCGTCTCAAAAAGTTTTATGGCGTAGTGCGCCAATGAAAGGTACAGTGGTATTAGTGAGTTTTGACGCTTCTAATTACAAAGACCGTAGAGGCTGGCTGGTGAGTCATGCTTCTCGCGCTCCCTTCTGTCACACTGCGGATGTGTCTTTTACCTCGGCCTCATCATCTGTTACTTATCTGTCAGTGAAATGTAGAAAAGGTGATGGGTGTGGTTGGAGTCAAAATCCAGGACAATTCTGTCATAAGGGTATGGTAATACTCTTCTCCTTTGCTTGTTTTTCTCAAAGAATGCTTTCTCTTTCTTCTCCAAAGCCTGTGCTCTCAGAAGAGGCTGCTGCATGGAGCTCCGAAGGATCTTTGGAGAGCCTTGTGTAACTTGCACGTTGGCTTCGCTTATGTGTCAAGCTTTTTAGATTCTCATTCTGAATAGTGGTCGGGTTGGGACTGGAACTAGGCCTCAAAAGGACTTGAGAAGTCTCCCTAATTCCCTCCATCTCATCAAAATTTTGATTGGCTCTATTGGCTGGAGCACTGTTGTTGTTCAGAGTCACAGTGCTGGGTGTTCGGTTCAGGTTGTAGGCTTTCTGGCATGCAGGCCAGTTTTCTTCAGGGCTGCTGGCTATCAGGCTGCATTCGGAAGGGCTTTTCTTGTCTTCTGAACAAATGGACATCCGAGCTATAACTGGATCTTGCAGGCCACTCAAGCTATGTGGGATTCCCCGCTTTCCGCTGTGACTGTCATCTTCCAGCTCTATGAGATTTGCCTTTTCAAGCTGGGAGTCATCCGCCACTTCGTTGTGCAGAGAGTGATTGGGAGAACTCTCATTGGACCTCACTCCTGAATCCGATGAATCCTTTTTGTCAAGGAGGGCATCCGATAAATACTCTTTGGCTTTAATGAAGGTTCTAATCGGTTCAGCACTGTGTTCCGGAGACTTTGGCACTCTCTCTACTTTCCCTTCGGCTTTTCTGTCTTTGTCATCTTTGAGCAGTGGCGTGTTATCTGATTCTTCTGTGCCAGATTCATCCTCGTCACTTGGGAGTTTCTGATAGCGCAGCCCACCTCCCTTAAGCTTCAAATCTGTCTGGAAGAGGCTTGACCTTTCGGAAGATTTCTTGCCTGGGAGAAGCTTACTGCCTGACTGATCTGATTTTTCATCTTCTTCAGTGATAGGATCCAGCGGGGAGGCATCATTGGTGGAAACCCCTGATGATGAATAATCGATAACATCTCCCCTCTTCATTAAAAAGGACTTCCTCCCATCATCGGGCTTTGGTTCACTATCCTTCCCCTTTTCTTGTTCTAGGTTTGAATGAATAGAGCCCCCTGATGAACTCTGACCCATGTAATATGTGCTATGTGGAGAAGATCTGCCACTAATGGTTGTAGACCCTGGGCCCCCTTCTAACTGGGACATCTGAGCAATGTATTCTCTATAGGCATCTCTATACTCGGCCTGCACCTTATCAGTAAGCTTTGAAATTTCAATACTGGAATCCTGGGAATTGAGACTCGAAAGACTTGGGGTTCTGCGAGTTTGTGACTGTGAAGACAGAAAAAAAATAATTTAAAAATTCAAATAAGAAAAAAAGGCATAAACATCAGCTTAGGAAATATATATGTACACTAACCATTTAAAAAGTCATCAAAATATCAAATTCTTTTAAAAGAATTCTACATAACACAGTTTAGCAAAAGCTGTGACCTTATAAATAATGCTGTTATTAGAAAGCTTTCTATAAATTTTAATAAAATCAGTTTATTGTTAATATTTAAAAGTATAATTAAACATTGTATTAACCAATAATCTTAGCACTTGTTTCTGGTTTTTATTTTATTTTTAGGAGACAGGATCTTGCTGTGTTGCCCAGGCTACATTCAAACTACTGGACTCAAGCGATCCTCCCACCTCAGCCTCCTGAGCAGCTGGGACTATGGGCATGTGTCACATGCTTGGCCACAGCACTTGTTTTTATAACTTTAAACGTTCAGTTTTCATTTAAGGCCAAAGTCAACTTCATTGATAAAATATAAAATGCAATGAGGCCAATAGTTGGGCCTTAGTAAACAGAAAAATAAAATACTTTTACAAGTTTATTTCCAACATGAAGTTTTAGAATTAGAAATTGCTTCAGATCCCAGAATAGCTAGGAAACAAGGAGCAAAACGTACAGATGAGGAAAAAGAAGAGGGAAACGGAAGGAGAAGAATCAAGAAAGTTTAAGAAGGGTCAAGAGCAAAGACTAAAACAAAAAAGAAGGAGCAAAGTGAATTTGCTGGGGACCTTCTCAAGGAAATAGGACATTTTCTTCCTTCCCCAGGGCACTGCTCCTCCTCAGTGCTGCTCTGTCCTGCCCTGCCCACTCGGTGTTCCTCGCTGCCACCCACTGTGCCTCCTCCCCTGTTGTTCTCTGCACTCTGCTCTGCTTTTCCTGCTGCACTCTCCTCGCTCCCCCTACTCCTCCTGCATCTCTCACTCTGCTCTGTCCCTGCCCCTACCCCTCACCTGGCCTCCCTCTTCTAAGAAACTCCAAAGGAAGAATGCACCTACATCTAATGCCAGATGAGAAGAAACCAATATCCAGGAAGGGTATGCAGGCAGCCTGGAAAACCAAAGGATGGTGCTCAAAGGGACACCATGTGGCCAGTGTTCCAACGAAGATGTACTTTAACCAACCGTTACTGAATGCAACAGGAAAATCACCTGGGAAAGGCTGAATTTGCTGACCACCCTAGCTCAAGTAGCCCGGTCCCTACTGACTCTGCATGCTGTGACCCTGATAGATATCTCAGCTCTCGTCAATGTCTACATGAGCTACTTTTTTCTTTGTTTTCACTGATTACCCCTCTCCAGATGGATGCGGCTCCTTGAGTACACGAAGCCCTCCATCTTGTCTCTTGTCCACTTCGGTATTTAGTAAGCATTTTCTGAATGACTGTTTCAATGCCCACATCATCTCAGTGAACTGAACGGTGCCCTTATTCTTCAATAATACGAAAAGTGCCATTCAATAAATACCTGCCAACTTAGATTACTGTGACGAGCGGCACCTTCGTCCAGGCCAAGCGTGTTCAGCTCTTCGAAGCTGAAGTTGAGTGTGTAGGGCGTCTGGCTGGAGAGCTCGGTGTGAGGCAGCTCATTGTGGGAAGTGCGACGAGCAGGTTCACCATGTTGGGCTGGGCCACTGCTGCTCTCATTGAGGAAACGTGGGTCTTCAGGGACCACCTGGCTTTCTGCGTTTCTCATTTCTAGTACCTTAACAGAAGAAAAATGTAAATATCTACACTAACAACTCATATTTTGGAAGCTTTAGAAATAGTTTAGAAAAATAAAACATAAAGCTACTGCAACAGCAATGAGAAAGCATACTTCCGGTAAGTGAATTTCTAGTGAATATGTTTTACACATCAGTTTATCTTTCATGTTAATTAATCATAAAGGAAGCAATGGTAGAAACCACCATACATATACTACACTGCAATTTGTCCATTAAATTATTACTGCTGTTTAAAACTTAAGACAAAGCAAAATGCAGCTGGCATGTGTCAAAACCAGTGGGGGCGAGGAGTAGAGCAGTAGATCCAGATTTTATTCAGAACTATGGCAACAGGGAAAAGCAGTCTCACTACAGAAGGGAGTTCAATTCAGAATAAGCGCGAATGAGTGGGGATCCACCACCAAGGGGCAGGGTGGGCGCCACGGATGGAACATTACCAAGGGGAGGCAGCAAGAGTGGGGGACTCTGGGTACGCCGATGGCCAGGGTGCGCAGACATCACCTGCGGCGGGGAGGTGGTGAGGCATTTGATCAGGTACCGAGGGTGATCACACATGTAAACTGACTTAACAGGATTCTTGCTAAACCTGGGCAATGCAAGCCCTTTATAAGGACGAATGCTGAAGGTCAAGGCCTCGAAGGCTTTGAGGAGCCTGATGAGAGTTAGGGCAGGTGAAACCATGAAGAACTGGCAGGCGGACTCTTCCCCAAATCTCTGAGTGAAATGCCCAAAAAGGCAAAGGCTGCCAAGTGCTGCTGTGTGTGTTTTCCACAACATACAACTGCATATAAGTGTAAGATACAGTTTTTAAATTAAAAAAATATATGAAAAAAAAATACCAGTTTAGGCCCGTACTTATTGATACTGGTTTTCTACAATGTTATAATTTTGAATGTTATAATAAAATAATGTTGTAAATATCACAATGTTATAAATATCTTACTGTGCTTCTGAAAAGATGCCAGTCTCCAAAATTCATATTCATCTCTTTCTTCAGTTCATCAATGTTACACTGAGCTAACACACGGCCATTTATGTTTGCCTAAGTAAAAATTAAAACAATTATGGGTATAAAGACAGAATATGAAATATTCTGAATTACTAGTGATTGCAAAGTATGCTTATATTTAGCTTTAAGAAAGTCTTCAGAGACCAGAAAGGCTGACCATCCCATATAATAATACGATAAACAAGCTAAATTTGAATAACATAAGCCACTCCATATTTTCCCAAATGTCTTAGGCATTTGCTGGGATCAGTCGAAGAGCTAACCCTCCTAACTATTTCCAAAACTACCTATGCTGTCATGAGCAACAACAAAACTGTTAGTTTTTATTTTCTAATTTTAGAAAATATGAACATGAACACAAGCTGCTGGGAGGGGACAAAGACATCTGTCCTCATAAGCGTGTTGGTCACTAATAAAGTTCTAAACGAAGTAGGCCTGGTGAACTTGTTTATCCGTTATATTAGATACAGATATGAAGAATGCCCACCCACTAATTTCCCAGTCTATTTAATTCACAAGACCCAGCGCAGTGGCTCATGCATGTAATCCCAGAACTTTGGGAGGCTGAGGTGGGTGGAACACCTAAAGTCAGGAGTTTGAGACCACGCTGGCCAACATGGTGAAATTCCATCTCTATTAAAACTACAAAAATTAGCTGGGAGTGGTGGCACACGCCTGTAGTCCCAGCTACTTGGGAGGCTGAGGGAGGAGGATCACTTGAACCCGGGAGACGGAGGTTGCAGTGAGCCATGACAACGCCACTGCACTCCAGCCTGGGTGACATAGCAGGACTCCATCGCAAAGAAAAAAAAAAAATCATAAAAAATGAAGTTATCACTTTTGGTTCTCTGTAATTCTAGTTTCCCCTAAATGAAACAACAGCATTTTCTTCATTAATAATAGGTAGCTTACTGCTTTTATAAAATGTAAAACCTGACTTTATTAACTGGGGCAAACTTATGAAATAGCTATGTTTATAATCAGTAGAATGTTCAGTTTCCAAGTTAATTCTGAAGAAAACAGTATACACAGCAAGTCTGTGACAGAGGTCCTGCTGCACCAACGCCACGAAGCCCTCAGCACGGAGGAGGCCAGCGGCTCTGAGGGGCTTCAGAAAGCCAGGGCCTGGGAGCAAAGAGTTGAGTGGGGAGAAAACCACTACCTCGACGGGAACAAAATCATCACAAAGGACTCGTGGGAGACCCTCTGCTCTATCCTAACACCAACCAGCTGCCTGGAGGAGAAAATGGGGCCTGTCCATGGAAAAGCCGGTGTTTGACTCATGCAAACAGGGACCAGCACGAGCCAGCTCTGTAAGGAAACTGACATTATCTGAAACCTTTCTAAAAGTGGCTGAGATGAGTAAAATGGTGTCTACATATGCTCATAATTCCTTTAAAAACTTCTCTCAGATGTCATTCTTTCAAATATATAAATATTAGAGGCTGGTTATTAATGTTCTACTTTATTACATGGTACTCTGATATAAAAAGTACACCTTAGTGAAATATCTACTATAATGACTTCGTTAAAACCTTCCCCCAAATCTCAGGCATCTCTACCTAACTTCATGATAGCTGCTAGAATTGCAATAGGATCTTAGAAGAAAAAAAGAAATTATGCAAATGCATTAACCTTGCAAACCCAAACCTATGCAGTTTCATCAAATGTGACATGATCCTAAGTCCTACATGACATGAAAATGAGAATTTGGAGAAAATGAGGCAAGTGTGGTTTACTTTGATAATTACTAAATCACACTAACAAATATTACAATTAGAAAAAAATGTAACACAAAAGGTTTTCTGTTCCCCACTGGAAAGATGAGTTCTGTTTATCTCAATGGGAATCCCTCAGAGCTTTGTACTTCTCATCAAGGCATTCTTTACTTGAATTAGGTTATTTAAAAAAGAACGTGGTAAGACAGCTACTTTATTTTATCCATTTATAAAATAAGAGAAAACAGGGCAATTTTAGAATACAAACTAGTAAGAACTATGTTTTCCATTTAGAGCTTTCTCATTTTAACAGGGAACGCACGTGTGGGAAGCTATAAATACAGTGTACACGACCCACAGAGCCCTGTCTTCCACTCCCAGCACTGTCTCTGGTCCGTGTGAAAATGGCCGCCTCACCTTTTTGATCGTGGCACAATACTGAGGCAGCATACTCTGGTCCAGCCCTTCTGTTTGTTTCAGCTTCTCACATACTGCATCCACATTCAGTGAATTCAGTAATACCACTGGGCCTGGGGCTGGGCCTGACCCCTAGAGAAGTCAAGGACAGATACAGGTATGAATAAGCATTTAATGCCATCTATAATGAGGTCATGTGACAGGGAAAAACTCATTAAGTTATACCATGAAGTAAGGTAAAAACAACAAACGTGTTTAGCATGGTAAGGAAATACCATTAGGGAATAGATTTAGTTACTGTTATAACCTAATGAGTAGCTTTCGTTGCAGCTCATACAGCCTGGTCAAAACCAGTTTTCCTAAGAAAACAGAACATTTCATGAGCAAAGCCTAGGCCAACTTCTCAAATGTTGACTGCCTAACCTTAAGAGAGAAGGGTGCTGTGCTTAATAAGAGGAAGAAGAGAAGTTAAAAAAAAACACACATCCAAAAAGACAGAAAACTACTGATGCCAATATTATATGAATACAAAAAATAAACCTACGAAATAATTTAAAAGTACCTATACTAGACAATTAAGCAACTTTGAGTGTTTCTACAGACTACCTCAATAGTTACAAGAGCTGAAGTTTTCAGATCTTGATCATATTGTATCCAAGGGATCTAAAACTTCCTTTAGCAACTGTTAAATTATCATGTAAATATAAAACAACAGTATTAATTCTTAACACACGTGAAAGTAAATACCATCTATTAAAATTTGTTCTCATTTAAAAAGAAAGTCAAAATAATCAATAAGTCTAGTATTTATTTAGAAGTAAAACATTTTTGGAATGTGGACACTAACAAACCATCTGCCCGTGGTCGATGATAAATGCATCTTGTGCCCACTGTGGTTTAGAGGGTGCATCAGCCTGGTCAAAGTTTGGACTTCAAAGTCACAGAACAAATAGTGGTAAATGTGAACCAGTACTCTAAATTATCGGGTCTTATAACTTCCTATTTTCCTTTTTCCAACTTCTTTCACTTAATGTTTTCAAGGTCCACCATGTCGTAACATGCCAGTCCTTCATTTCTTCTTATTCCTGAGTCATATTTATCTTTCCTATCTTTCAAATGCTTTTATTCCTCAACCAGTCTCCTTGCTCTGGATACAGTTATACTTGTTTACATTTTTTGTTGTTCAAAAAAATCACAAAAAATAGCCTAATCGACAAAATAACTAATGATCTTACTGGATTTTACCTCACAGATAAAATAAATATCCATGAGTCCATACTAATATAACTAATTGAAAAAAGTGACTTAATTAGGAAGCAGAGACAGCTTTTCTTTACAGAATTCCAATTAATAAATGTAGAAGAGGAAAGCAGAAAATGACCATTAGGCAAACACAGTAACAGTATGTGTACACATGATCCATAGATGGAAGCGAAAATTAATGGGCAAAAGTATAAGCAGAAACAGGATATCTGCAGAGTTTCAAAGTATCTCCTCCAAGATATTTACTAGTTATAGAAGGAACAATAAAACTTTACAGTGCTGAAACCTGGCAGATGCCACCTTGACCAAGTGACCAAGGTTAGCATCAGTGGTGGGAAGGCTTATGGACATTATGAACCTTCGACTCTGATGCACTGGGAAGGGCAGAGCATCACTCCTGCAGTTTTCTAGCAATATACAGTCCCCTTCTAATCACGAGGAAACATCAGACAAACCCAAATTGAGGGACGTTCTACAAAATAACTAGCCAGTATTCCTTAAAAGTGTTAATTAAGGTCAAGAAAGATAAGGAAAGATCAAGAAACTGTGACAGATTAAAACAGACTACGGAGAAATAAAATGCAACTTAATTGAATCCTGGACCAGAAAAATGACATTTGTGGAAAAGCTGGTGAAATTCACATAAAGTCTGTAGTTTAGTTAACAGTATTAAACCAATTTTAATTTTTGCTTTTGATTATTATACTACAGTTATGAAAGATGTTTACATTGACAGAATAGTATTTTTTTGCATCTTTTCTTTAGGGTTAAAATTATTTTACAGTAAAAACTTTATTCCAAAAATCCCCAAATCTCTCTACTTTTGATTGTGCTAAAAACCACAAGTATAATAGACATGGATCAAACTAACTGTCAGCTTTGGAGGGAAAACTGTAAAATACTGAAGAGAATTTTATGTCCATGGAGAAGCTGAGAATTCAGCAACAGAGACACGTCAATAAAGATACTGCCCTTTTCCTTCAAAGCAAAAAGCTCTACCCGATGTTACTTTCACAATCTTTTTACAACTTTTACAATTTATCAGTTACTTTAAAGCATATTTTATCCTTCATTGGGGATTATGTAGAATATATGTGTTACCTCTGAATTACTTTTAAAAGTTTTATAGACACATGGACATTAAGATATTCGTAATTCCATCAAAACTATAGTCTGACTCTTATTATAAGTTGGGCTTTATACAAGAGCTAAATTATCAATTAATGTGTTATAATATGCTTCTTTGAATAAAGAAGAAATGGTAATTACCTACTAGACCTTTTCTAAAATAATCACACATAAGAAAATCATTCTGAAACCACAAGAATCTTATAACCAATAATTTTGGGGTAGAAATCTCATAAAAGGGAGGAGAAAGAGTGCAAAAATGATAAGGAAAGGGCAAAAAGCATATTCAATAATTCAGTAGGCAAATTCTTACTAAAAACTAAGCGTATTACTTTGAGAATACACAGACTAGTTCAAATGATAATATTTTAATGTTTATCATGCATTCTTACTTGCAATTATCTGTTATAAGTCAAGAACAGACCACTTTAGCATATTGATTTTAACATCAGAATTTGTTAAGAACATTTTCTAATTCAGAAAGCCGAATGCAGAAGATATTAGTATGTTTAAACTGTTAAAAATAAACTTCAGAATTTACACAGATCAGAATTTCTCCAGGTAAAAGTAAAACTATCAAACTACTGAAATGACCTTGAGGTAACTATATCATTGTGTATTCTAAGTAGATTAAAAACTACACTCTGAAACATGATCATCTTTGGTAAATTTATTAAACAAGCACAGAATTGATTAGTCAGAAATGAGTGCCATGCAATGGCTGGAAGCACATAATAAAGAGAAGGCACCTTAATGAGCACAGATTTATAGACAGCCCAGCATGAAGTTGCCAGTGATTGCTTCTAGTAGGCTAATAAGAAAAGTTAAGATTTCACTGAGAGATTCTGTACCTGTCTCTGTTTGTTAAACCCAGAGTCACATGGCTTTAAGGAAGGAATAAAACAGAGTGAAGGACAAGAGCATAAAGTAATACATCCGATGCACATCTCTAAATATCTAATACACACAGGCAGAGCTTAGTCATTCCTCCTATTTCCCCTTCACTCTGAACAGACCACGGACAGCAGCACACAGCAAGGAGCACACGCGCATGCATACACACCCCCACCCACAGTAGCTGCATTCCACTCACGTGTGCTTGGTCATCTTACAATTATACTCTTAAAAAATTATATTATTTTGTATTGGAAGAATAAATCATGAGTCACACATTTAATAAGAAAATGAGGTACATCAAATTGGCTATGAAAAGTCAATATTCCTACTATATGCAAGTTTAACGTTAACTTAAAAATACTGAGTAAGAAGGTTTAGTTACTTAGACTATCGCATGATCATAAAATATCTAGCCACACTATAGGTCATGTTCAGAAATACACTTTCAAATTTCAGTTTTGCTTCTTTGGGTATGTGGCACACAATAGATGCGCTAAACATCATTTCATAAGAATGGTCCCAAGAGCTTCTAGCTTGAGAAACAGACAACCCTTGCAAACTGTGATGAACATAACCATTTCAATGAGGTGGATTTTTAAAAACTCTAATCCAAAGCAAACAATCACTGCTGGCAATTATTCTTCTGTACTTAGACTGATAGTAAATATTCTTAAAATGCTTAAAATGATCTAGAGATGACTGGCAATTTGTACCAAAGTTAATTTACAACACTGTTTTAGCACATTAAACGGCAGGGTTTTGCCAGCCTAACATCCAATGTCTTTCTTTTAACATATTCAGTATCTGGAGCACTTCGTGGAAACCCTGTTTTCTAGTTTACACTATCGACCTTATTATAAATAGGTTTTTAAAAAGTTGTCTGTAGAGATTTGCAAAAATACCAAAATAGGAGTGCTAAGGAAATTAGTTTACTACAAGACATCCAAAACACAAAAGAAAGCACAAAATTATTAACCTGGTTGGAAAATGTAACTTACTCTTCAAGCTACTTAAGAAATGGTTGGAAAATGTAACTTACTCTTCAAGCTACTTAAGAAATACTAGGTCAAAGTTGACCGATTAGGCATAACACTACATTTTAAGAGCAATCTTTTAAAAAACACAAGTACTGGCAGGGTATGGTGGCTCACACCTGGAATCCCAACACTTCAGGAGGCCGCGGTGGTGGATGCCTTGAGGTCAGGAGTTCAAGACCAGCCTGGCCAACATGGTTAAACCCTGTTTCTACTAAAAGTACAAAAATTAGCTGGGCTAATTTTTCATTGTGTGGTGGCGCATGCCTGGGTCCCAGCTACTCGGGAGGCTGAGGCAGGAGAATCACTTGAATCCAGGAGGCAGAGGTTGTAGTGAGCTGAGATTGTGTCCAGCCTGAGTGACAGAATGAGACTCTGTCTCAAAAAAACAAACCAAAATGAAAAAAACCAAAATAAAAACACAAGTACTCAACTACTGCAATGAACATAATTTTGTTATTTTTAAACTTTTAACTGTACTCTAGGATTTCATAACTTTACTGTAATATTATTTCTGTGAAAATATCCCAATCAATTTAGCTGAAAATTGTTTAGGAAAAAAAGTTCTCTTGAGTTGAAGTCTGGTACAAAGACGACTTTCAAGCGGGAAGTGAAGACAATTTTTGACTATACTTTAATAAAAGGCAAAAATGGGCAAATACTTTTCCAAATTCAAACAGAATAGTACAAATTCACTTCTAAGACACTTTAAAAAGTGTCAATGGTGTTAAAGCTGGTTGAGGCTACTGTGCAAAGTCACTGAGAGCTGACAGGGAGCACCTGTCCTGAGCCTGAAGCCTAAACACAACCTGAAATGCCTTTGGCTCCCTACCTATGGCACCTTTAACTTTCTTGTCCACGTCTTCTCCTGAACAATGAGAGACAGCTTTAACTTCTAAATCAGTGGCGGAAATAAAAATTCTCTACAGGTGAGCCCCGCTTTTTTTTCTGAGACAAGATCTGCTCTGTCACCAGGCTGGGGGTGCAGTGGTGTGATCTTGGCACTCAACTGATCCTCTCACCTCAGCCTCTCAAGCAGGGGGACTACAGGTGTGCACTACCATGCCCTGCCTATCTTTTTTTTTTTTTTTTTTTTTAAGAAACGGTCTTGCTATGTTGTCCAGGCTGGTCTTGAACTTTTGGGCTCAAGTCATCCTCCTTCCTCAGCCTTCCAAAGTGCAGGATTGCTGCAGGAGCCACCCCATGGGGACTGTGCAGGGATTGCTGCAGGAATCACCCCATGGGGACTGTGCAGGGACTGCTGCAGGAACCCTCCCATGGGGACTTGTTTTCACTTTTTACTTGGTCACTCCACTGACTGGATCCTGTTTGATGAAAACCAAGATTTTCAGTTTTAATATCTTCATTCAATAGTTTTCATCAACATCTAAAGGCAAAGGTAACAGCACACTGGAGATCATGATACTGTGTTAACACTGCCTTTGCAGTTCTGAAACTCTTTATGATTAAACTTTGTGCTAATTATTGTCATGCTTTCTCAACAGGGTATAAAAGTCATCTAAATAAAGCTGTCCAAAGGTAACCAGTAAACCCGGTGGCTGAGGAGGTCAAGAAAGAATGACTTCATAGAACTGATAATTCCCTCGGTGGCCTTCAGGTCCACACTCTATGAGGCAGGATTTTCACCAGTTTTGTTCACTGCTGCATCCCATGAGAATAGCGCCTCTTACACTCAATAAATATTTGTTGAACTGATCACACAAGCATCTGTGGTACTCAATGTAAAATAATTCAGGGAAAAATGAAAGAATGAAGAAATGCTTTATTGTTCCTTTGAATATGCGCTTTTCAATGAAACACAGTTACCACCAGGAGCAGCATACCTTAAATGAAGGCAGACCACAGAGCTTTTAAAGCAACTCTTTGAGATGACAGAATAACATGCCACTGAGGAGACCTGGCCGGACACAGGCCCTCAATACTGGGTCCTTCGCTTCAGCAGAGTCACAGAATGGTGTGAATGCTGCCATTTCCTAGTGGGAACTGGACTCAAAGAAGGTAAAGGCACCAATGAAAATATCCCTGGAAAGCTTTCAAAATTTTAAAGTATATGAAGTATTCAGATCACCTAGAAATTCTTCTAAATTCTAAGAAAACAAACCGATTAACACCTTTAGGCCTAAGAAGCATCAACAGATAAAAAGTCTGTGTGAATCTAAATTGATTGGAGTATTTGTACACCACTCCCATGACTGAGACAAAGATGATTTAACCAAAAACAGTTTGAGTTCTGCATCTTTAAGGCTCCATGGATTCTGGCCTTTAGGCAGTAGTAGCAGTAGTAATAATAATAATGAAGTACTTAAAGTATGCTAAGGCTCACTAATCCTTAAATCAGACCTATGAGGCAGGTCTGCTTTTCCTGGTGAGAAAGCTGAGAATCAGAGGTGTGAAGTAATCTGTCCAAGGCAAAGAGCTCATCATCAGGGTCTGTTTACCTCAAAAGACCAAATACCTGACTAAGTCACGCTCAGGACGAACGGGGTGGAGCTACCAGCATGGCGGTGAGCGCCACGGTCTCCTGCATTCTAGTTCCAAATCTGGCACCCCTTCCCGTATCCCTCAAGTAAGTCTCACACGTTCCATCTGGGCCATGTGGAGACTAGCACTCCTGGAGGACCCTCAAGAGGGAAGGCAAGTGTAATGTGGGTGCCAGGATTCTGCGTTTATTGGTTTTATAAACTGGAGTTTTGATTAAGAGTTCATTTCTAAAAGCTTCTATGCTTTGGAAGTTTGAAAAACACTGTTCCTTTCTAGCCCTAATATTCGGGGGAGCATGTCTTGCATATAGTACTAATTTTTTAACCTGGTTTCACAAGAGTTGGCATATATTTTTTTCTCTATTATACAATTATTTTTTAAAAGCTAGTATGGAGGCTTATAGATATATCCAAATGTTTCACAGAAGTGAGGATTTATATTATTAATATATTTATCTTTATATTAACATATTTTTATCAATATATTATTTATTATATAGTATATAATATAAATGTTGTATATTAATATAAATATTTTCTAATATATTATTTATATTATATATTATTAATTTATATAAATCTTCACTTCTGTGGAACACTTGGATATATCTATAATTTATCTGAGAAGTCCCCGCCTGGACTTCACAAGGTATATAAGCACTACAATGTTCCTTAATGTGAGAAAACTCAATTATTTTTATAAGGATCTAATTTGTAAAGGTGATTCAGACGTTCCTCTTGGCAAATATATATATATGCACGCACACACATATACACACACACACACACACACACACACATATATATATAGGGGATCACCTCTATTTTGAAAAGACCATAGCTGGTTAACCCCTTATGGTCTGGCTTTCTTAACATATTACCTTGTGACATGACAATTTGTCCAAAAACGTTTGTGTAGCTCTTGACTTTTCTACAAGCTTTGTACAGGGACTGCTGACTGAGCAGAGATGGGACCCATGGGAAGTCCCATTGTCCAGAAACAGTTTTCTGCTACAGGGCTCGATGGGCTACATACTTTTCTATTAGGTACGCTCTGTTGGTCCAACTACAAAGTTCTGACAATGTTCCCACGTACTGATTCTTTGCCTTTCCACCACAGCTTTCAACCTGGCATTGAACTAAGTGACTATTTACTTTTTCTAGGCTTCGACAAAACAAATTTTACATGCTATTGTCATTGTTAATTTCTTAAAAGCAAAAGAAGCTTAGTAAGCATCTATTATTTGCTATACTAATCATAAAATGATCTTTTCATAGTAAAATAAAAGCAAATGATATGGTTATTTTACTAGACAAAGTCACTAATATATGCAGAGTGCACCTTTGTTGAGCTTCTAAACACATTTCAAGAATCACATGATTTCCCCTTCTCCAAAAACTCATTTCAAAATTTGCCTAATGCTCCTTTACTGGTCCCTAAAAAAAACTACAGACACCTTTTAATGACATGTATTTGTCTACATCCTTGAGCATGGGAATAGCTACTATGTCAGCATGTCTGTGTCATTAAGGCCACTAACTTCTTCACAGTATGTGGTTTTCTTCAAAAATTTGCTGAGGAATTTTAGCTCGGAGAATTGAACTGCATGCAATGAATCTATATGCTAAAGGCTCTCTGGCTAAACTAAAGGTCATTCTTGCATATACTGATGATGACCCATAAAGATTCCATAAGCACTAAAGAGCATTATTGTGGTTTACTGCGGATAACTGAAGTCACTTAAACACTTCAGCTGAAACGTTAATGACTTTAAAAGAATATCAATCTCTTAATGAAAGCACCACAACGGTTCTCTTTCTCTCCTACTAACATTAACTCAAAGGAAATTAAAGCTAAAAAAATATTGCTGGCTGGGCGTGGTGGCTCACACCTGTAATCCCAGCACTTTGGGAGGCCGAGGCAGGCAGATCACAAGGTCAGGAGTTCGAGACCAGCCTGGCCAACAAGGTGAAACCCCATCACTACTACAAAAATACAAAAATTAGCCAGGCATGGTGGCGGGTGCCTGTAATCCCAGCAACTCAGGAGGATAGGGCAGGAGAATCACTTGAAACTGGGAGGCTGAGGCTGCAGTGAGCTGAGATGGCGCCACTGCATTCCAGCCTGACCAAAAGAGTGAAACTCTGTCTAAAAAAAACAACCTATTGCCTGCCAAACTGCATGTTTTAAGTTAAAAATTACAGATAAACTTAGGATGCAATATTTCACCATGTTAACTCTAACTCCTATGCCACATTTCAGCACAGCTATAGGCTAAACTGACCATATTACATGGGTGTAGCATAGTCTATAAATAAAACAACCGAAGTTAAAATACAAACTGGGTTCTTTTTTTCTGAGATAGAGTCTTGCTCTGTCGCCCGGGCTCTAAATGAAGATTTTAAAGCTCATCACAAACTTATTTCTTATTAAGTACGAAGTCTTATATAGTAGGTTTTTTTTTGAGACCAAGTCTCGCTCTTGTCGCCCAGGCTGGAGTGCAGCAGTGCGATCTCAGCTCACTACAACCTCTACCTCCCAGGTTCAAGCGGTTCTTCTGCCTCGGCTTCCCAAGCAGCTGGGATTATAGGTGCCCACCACCACGCTTGGCTAATTTTCGTATTTTTTTTAGTAGAGACGGGGTTTCACCACGTTGGCCAGGCTGGTCTCGAACTCCTGACCTCAAGTGATCCGCCCACCTCAGCCTCCCAAAGTGCTGGGATTACAGGCGTGAACCACTGCGCCCAGCCACATACAGTAATTCATGAAGTGATTCCCTCTACAAGGTTTGTTTGTTGGTTTGTTTTGTTTTGTTTTAAAGAAACCTACCTTAAGGTGTTGGCAAAAAATAAATAAATAAATAATTTCTTTTACATGCTGAATGATCTGTTTATCTGGAAAATTTATTTTAATATATAGGTAAAGAAAAGTATTATAGTACTACACTAAAACTCAGACTAAGACTTAACGAAATGTAGACACCAAGATTGAGTTACTAAAGATGCATTTTTGGTCTAGATCATCTAGCTCATGTGTCTTTTTGTAGTCTCAAGGCTAACACTGGATACTTTTCTAAAATATTCCACATGTGTAATACTAACTACAGGCTTAACAGAAATAGTCAAAGGCAAAGCTAGAGCTCACAATAAGGAGCAAATACTACCATCTGAACACCCCTGATGGCTGCTAGAAAAAGCCCTTCCTTATTGGAGAATCAAAAAAAAACCCATCCCATGTATTGAAAAAGGGGAAAAGCAGGAGGAAATGAGTGAAGTTAAACATCCGCTTTTTAATTAATTCATGAACCATAATTATTAGCATTCAGCTACTCTATACTAGCTGCTCATCACACCACAAATGCAGAGTTAGTGAGCTGCTAGCATCACAATTAAGACAGTCATTACTAAGGCAGAAGCAGTGAGATGCCAGCGATCCACACCACAGGACTACTCCATTACCCTCGAGGAGTCTGTGGGTGAAGAAAGCCCCTCAGCAGCATCCTCCTTGATAACTTCCTAACAACACAAAACAGGAGAGTGTGGGTGAAAAGGGGAAGGGGGGAGCCAAACTGTGAAGACAAATGAACATGATGGTAAAATAATACATGACACTGAAACTCAACAGTTCATGTGAACAGATCTTCCCTGCACAACACTTTACAAAATAAACAGCAGTGTTAGTGCTGTAGCTTTTTTCCTTCTGATTTATAAAAATTTATTAACAGAGAGTTTCTTTTTTTTAATTATTACTTGTATCATCGGGAACCTCTAATATTTTGGGCACAAATGTCTTTTATTAGATTCAATAGCTCATTGGAAGAATTTCCCTTATCTTAATTCCTGTCATTTGATTGAAATGTTCTTCCTTCAATACATCCTCTATTTTTTATATCATGGTGCTAATATATATATATATATGCTATAAAGGTACTGTATACACATGTTCTTTACGAAGATATTAGAAATTACCAAATGTAAAGGCTTAGTTTTAAAAGTTTTGGTAGTAAACACTATATTTACAAGACAGAAATTTCTGGTTATAAACAAGTCAACACTTATTCGCTGAGACTGCTAGTCGTTTTCCTTCCATAGACATTTACCAGAAATGAAAACAAATACATTTTATGTTAGTAATAGGTTATGTTTCTTAAAACTATGTATAAAATAACTTGCACTCTTTTACTATGTAAAGGAAATAAGCAAACCTCGATGCTATCTATGTTTATTATTAAATTAATATTTTCGTTACCCTTTTATATACTTACTAGGCCATTGTTCTGATCTCTGGGCAAACTCGCTTTTACTGATGGACGTGAGATGAGATGTTGGGAGCCGCCAGGGTAATACCTTGGCGTGTAAAGGTATGGGGCAAAGAATGGCTAGGGAAAAACACGTAACAAAAAAGGGGTAAACAATTACAGAAATGAAAGTGTAATGAGATTTTTCAAATGAAACCAGTAACACACAACTCCAAAATTTTAATGTAAATGACAAAATGACAAAACAAAAGAAAAAAAAAGCCTCACTCATATTCCATAAGATACTAAACTCAAACTTAAGACATATTACTTACATTTTTATATTGGTCATTTCATGTAAGCTTTTTTTAGAAAAATGAGCAACTAAAGTTTTGCACTTTACAGTTTGACACGAGTTTCTCTCTATATTTAATATGTTTACAAGCTTACCATCTGTCAGGTTCTAAGTGATTTAACCAATATTAACTCATAATCTTTTTAAAAGAAGCAGACTGGAATCTTAATACTATTCCTTACCAATAAAAGAGATTAGCCTAAATAAGACCAAAAAAAGTCTGGAATATATGAGAACACTCTGGCACAAATTCCAAGAATAATGTTATTACAAGTTCCTGGAGTTCACCTCTAGTTTATACCCTGGAGTTTATATCCTAAATAAGCAAGCACATTAAAAAAAAAAAAAAAATAGGTGGAGAATCCACTGTTTGTGTGAGATTTATAGCAATGGCATGCATTTGTAACCAGTTTCATATAAACAGAAGATACCAAATTATATGGGCTGAACATAAAGACTGAAGTTCATGAAGTTTTGTTACACTGAGATGAAACCTTGCCCACCCTTTTCACTCCTGCCAGCTTAGAAGAATTATTCTGCTTTTAACTTTAAGACTAAAAAATCTCAAATAACTACAGCGAAAAGTAGCTAGATTTAAAAACAAAAGAAAACTGTAAATGTTTTAAAAAATGATAAAATACTATTAAAGATGATTACATTATTGTTATTCATGAAATTAGTGAACATAGTATCTCAGGCTAGATGGTAAGGTAATCTTTAGTTTTTTAAAATAAGCTTCTCGGTTTCAAATTTTCAGTGGGCATCAACAGAGCTATTTTATGTAAACTTACACAGCAGATTTTAAGAATAGTAAATAAAAACCTGCATTTCACACTACCTACCACACAGTTAAATTTTAAAAGATGGATTACATGATAAAATGCTATTATTCCACCTTTGTCTCCTTGTCCAAACAGAAAAACGGAATAACATTTCTAATTACTTATATGGGCAACATTTTTCAAAAACTGAAAGTTTAAATTCTAGAATCCTTTCTTTGTCATATTTATTCTACATTCTCTTTCTTCCCAGCTCATATGAAATGCATTTACGCAGGCAGTTTAGGCACTAGGCTTCTATGACTAACTAGGTCCTATGCTTTCTCGAGTTAGACTAAAAAGGGAGACAGCAAAAATAAGAAATTGCAATGCATCTTAAGAGAACAGTTCCAAAAAGTGTAACCCCAAGTTCATGCTCCATTTTCCTACAGGAAATGTTAGTGTTTGAGGTCATTAAAGTGAGAATATAGCCCACTAAACTTGACAGGGCCTGAATACCACTGATAATTAGTTGCATTTCATTTTTTCATCTAGGAAATTATCTTATTTATATTAAGTAAAAAAGTATAGATGACTGAAGATAACATAAGACTCTAAAAATAGGCTATAGTGCTACTATTTGGAAAAACATCTGAGTTTCATAGCAGTACTTTCCTATTATTATCTCACATTTAAAAGACAAAGGCATATTAAGTATAGGTTTACTAAACTACTGGAAGACTCTAAGTTTATCATTGTTTTAAATGCCAATATAAGCTATTATACAAGATATAACAAATAGAATATTTGTTATATATGTTTATAAACAAAGAAACAGATTCCTTTGAAGCATAGGACAGTCACTGTTGACCCTATGGAGTCCATTTACTTATCAAGAAACTAAATAAAAGAAAAAAATATCTAATATTCAGACTCTCTTGAGAACTAGAACACATTAAAATTCTACATTATTTTGATTTCCAAAAACTCCTACATTTTACATTCAAACTTTACATTTTTCCTATGTTAAAGCCAAAGCACAGTTTTAAAACAGTAACAGAACCTACAAGCAGAAAACTGAGGTGTCCCTGGAACAAATTCTTAAAAATAAAGCTGCCTCCAACTTCCTTACCCTGTTGTAGAAGGGATGCTGAGGGCCTGTCATGCCACTGTAATAGCTGCTGTGAGGCTGTGGTGACACCACTCCACCTGCGAAGGGCCCATTGAAGGACGTGGAAGAGCACACAGATGGGGGCTGGCTGTACGCTGATGGTGCCCTAGGAGGACCCTCATGTAGAGGGAGCGGCGGGTACGCCAGTCCTCCGATACTGATCTGCTCTCTGGCAGCGCGAACATCTGAAAGATTCAATCAGACCCCACAAGGCAAGAGAAAACAGGACATTAGGAATTAGTCCAATTATCACATTCTTCTTTAGTTACCAGGCAGAAACACGACTTTATCACTCTTGCCAGGGATTCCAACTAGATTAAAAAAGAAGACAGAAAATCTTGAAAACTCACAGGCCTTTCAGTGAGAACTGCCCAGCTACTTTGCATAAAAGCTTTTTCACCATTCGAAGTCACCAATATCTGGATTCTTCTCTTCAGTTATTAGAACTACTGACTCATCTCTCACTCTTAAAGGATTTAAGATATTCTAACAATTCTTTTGATTCATAATGTCATCAACTATTAATAACTCATATTGGGTATTAACACATACAATGTTAGCAAAGACTCTGGGTTTGCAAATTATGAGACTGATCCACCTCTGAACAACAATAACAAATTCCACAGCCATGTAATATCCTTTGACATCAGCCTTGTAACAGGTACCTAGAAAACAGAATACAGAAGTAGTTTAAGGTGATCTCTTCACAGTTCCTGGAAAACTCAAAGGCAGGTCAGCAGAGCCATGTCATACAAAAGACTTTCAATGAAGGTTTTATGTGTGTGCATGTGCATAGAGTGGTACCTCCAGAACTTCATTTATTTCAAAGCCCTAATGTCACTACCCTGAAGCTCTAGTCCCCAGATTTAAGTTAATATCTGAAAAGTAATATAAAGATTTTCTTACTTCTCTGGATAGAGATCCCTATTAAGAACCGTAGACTGGTGACAGGCAAATTACAAAGGATGGACATCATGAAGTCATGACTGTATGTTAAAAGAAATCCAATTCCAAGGTTCCAAAGTAAGGACTTGGGCAGGGGCGCGACGGGTGGGGACAGGGATCATAATAAAGTGAGTTACACAAATACTAACAGGATTTTCTTTACATTCTCAAAAGGATACCAAGACTCCTAATCTTTAATTTCATTAATTTTTCTGTGTAGTGCTTAGTTTAATACCTCTTGGTTTTTCATAGAGCAGGAGAAATGTATACAAATAAGTTAGAAACATGAAAAATTCTTAGGACTTCAGATGAAAAATGAAATTTACTACTAATACCCACCTGCAATAATTTCCCGTAGTTTGGGATCTAGGTTTACAGTGCATGGCAAAAAGACTTTTACATCTCGAGCCACAAGAACTGGGGTCCTTGAAGATAAAAACACCTCAAAATTTCTTATATCTCCATCAATTTCAAGCAGTGGCTCAACATCCTTGGTTGTTGGAATATTCTTTGATATTCTTCAAATAAGAAATCAATGAAAAAGGTGATCAATGTCACTATTAGAAAGGCAAACTCTGCATGTCACCTGAAGTTACTTATACAACAAATACACATCTTGGTCTGATTGATTTGGTCTAATTACACCTCGGCTCACTGCAACCTCTGCCTCCAGGTTCAAGGGATTCTCCTGCCTCCGCCTTCCGAGTAGCTGGGATTACAGGGGTGCACTACCATACCCGGCTAATTTTTGTATTATTATTATTATTTTATTTATTTATTTTTTTTTTGAGAAGGAGTCTCGCTCTGTCGCCCAGGCTGGAGTGCAGTGGCCGGATCTCAATTCACTGCAAGCTCCGCCTCCTGGGTTTATGCCATTCTCCTGCCTCAGCCTCCCGAGTAGCTGGGACTACAGGCGCCCACCACCATGCCCGGCTAGTTTTTGTATTTTTTAGTAGAGACGGGGTTTCACCATGTTAGCCAGGATGGTCTTGATCTCCTGACCTAAGGTGATCCACCCACCTCAATCTCCCAAAGTGCTGGGATTACAGGTGTGAGCCACCACGCCCAGCCAAAAATCTATTTTTAATTTTTAGAGTTTTTAAATTTTTTTTTATTTTTGAGACAGAATCTTGTTCTGCTGCCCAGGCTGGAGTGCAGTGGCACAATCTTGGCTCATTGCAACCTCTGCCTCCCTGGCTCAAGTGATCCTCCCACCTCAGCCTCCGGAGTAGCTAAAACTACAGGCTCATGCTACCAAGCCTGGCTAATTTTTATATTTTTCTATACAGACAAGATTTCTCCATGTTGCCCAGGAGGCTCTTGAACTCCTGGGCTCAAACAATCCATTCACCTCACCTTCCCTATTGGGATTACAGGCATGAGCCACCTCACCCAGTCTAAAATATTTTTTTTAATAAAAGAGAAAGAAACTCAAAAAAGTAGTATGGTTACAAAAAAAGGTAACAATGTGTACGGCCAGAATTCTACTGCCTTTGGCCATGGCAGGACGTGGGTGGGGAAACAGGAAGGAGAGCCAGCCGCACATGCCCAGGCGTGTCATATGCTCCAGGTCAACTAAGCTGGCTAAGGTCACCGCTCAGTGAAGATTCACTGAGTTATCGCTTTACAGATGATGACAGTGGCCTCAGACAGATTAAACAGACTGCCCAAAGTCACACAACTAGGACAGAGAATCTGGTTCTGAAACCCATGCTTTTTAAATAGAATACCACAGTTTTTCCTTTGCAAAGAAAACAAGAAATGAAGAACTTACAAATAAATTACACAAATTAAAAAAAAAGTTAGTATAAGTTTTTCCTTTTTTAAAAAGGGTTTTGTTTCCTATTGTAAAAGTAATATATGCTTACTATATACATATATACACAAGACGGAAAAACACACAGGAAAAACATATACTTTTGCCAGTCAGACACAATACCTGCTAATATAATATCTCACTTAGTCTTTTATTATGCGGAATGTTTTGTATAACTGAGTTCAAGCGATATGTAAACAATTCTGTATCATGCAGAGACTCTTGAATGTAAAAATAAGTAATATTCATTTAAAAACATTTATTAAACACTACTGTATGAAACCGTAGTTTTTGTAGGTCGAAAATGGTCAAATGTTGACAATTCCTGATCTAAGGCAGTAAGCAAGAACGAATCACTGAGGGATAAAGAGAAGAAAAAGAAAGAGAATTTAAATGACAAGGGGTACATGAGAAAACTAGAAACAACCCAAATGTCCACTTAGAGATGGAAGGATAAATAAATGGTGGTATATCCACACAGTGGACTACTACTCAGCACTAATAAAAAAAATGAACTACTGATACAAAGAACATGGATGAATCTCTCAATAAATTAATCCAGCCAATAAAGAGTACACAGCAGTATGTTTTCATTTCTATGAAACTAGAAAATGCAAACCAATCTAAAGTATCAGTGCAGACCAGGGTTTGCTGTGAAGTTAGGAATGTGAGGCAGGAGGGAGGCAAGGGAGGGTAAGGAACAGGTGGAAAATTTTGGAACTGATGGAAACATTCACTCTCTTGATTGTGGTGGTGACTTTGTGGGTATACACATTTATCAAACTCCTGAGATTGGTCAATTTAAATATGGCAGTTTATTGTATGTCAATTATACCTCAAAAAGTTCTTTAAAAATCACTGAATATATCTTTCCAATTAAACAAGAATATTACCTGTTAGATTATACTAAGTGAGCACAGTTGCAGAGGAGCAGTAAGATTTTCATGCTCTTCAAAAAGTGAAATGGGAACCTTATTCTAATGTTAGTAACAGTTATAGCATTTCTTTGGGACTAGCACTTTACTGCTCAGACCCAATACTTGGCTAGTAGCCAAATATTAAAAGTCATCTAAGGGAAAACTCCAGAGAACACAATTAGCAAACAAGAAGAGAATAGGATGCTGGTGAGAAAATAAGGGTAGCAATTTTATCTTAATTAATTTCAGAAAGTTCCTTTTACAGACACAGACACATGCACAAGACAGAAAAGCCCTGTGAGATGGGGTTACTTTTAATACATTAAAATCGTGTTCAAACTGATTATTAAATATATTTAAAATGAAATGGAAAACCTGGAGAATGGTTGCAAGTGGCGATAAAATCAGAGCTTAAACAGTTAAATAGGTAGTTCATCTATTTCAGGAGTTGAACACAAAATACTAAAAAGAGAATCTAGAAAGATTTAGATAAAAACACACAGCTGACAAGTCACATGAAACAAATTAACTGCATTTTAATGCCAGCTCTGCTTCTGCCTGAATGCAACAGTGTTCTCAGTATGATGAACAATGCTGCTGTTCACAAGCCAACAGGCTACTGCTGGCTTCCAGATTGAAGTCTCTATTCTAACCTTCTGAGCTCAATACGTTAAACTCTTCTGCTGAAAGAGATATTTATGTAAATGATAATCTTTTGGCAGTGGGCCATCAAAATCATATGTGCTTTTATTTTTCAGATAGTTTTCCAAAGGTTAGCATTTAAAGAATTTAAGTAACTTCACTTTTCAATTAAGAGTGAATTTAAATTTCCAGTATTATGAATCATGTGAATTCAAGTTGCCAGCAGTTAAATGGCCCAAAGAAAGCGTTATAAAACCTCAGGCACCAATGAGCTCCTAGTAAGTCTAAATGCAATTTCCTTCTATGCTACCAATCTAGCAATACTTGTTAATGCCAACATCAATGTAAGTCAAAAGCATTTTGATTACAAATGATAGTGGTTTATACAAAGTCCATATTAATTCCTTGGCAGAAATTGCACAAACTATTCATATCACTTCCATTCAAAATGAGGTTTTAAATTACATAAAAGACTTCTATTTTAAATCAAAATATAAACAGATTCTTAGAGCAGAATTTATGAAGAAGGTATTATTTATCACATTTTATCTAAAAGTAGCTGCCTAATAATGTCATTATTTAGTAGGGCGTTAAAAAATAAGACACATTTTCTTTAAAAATTTAAACACAGAAAACTCTTAAATGCCTTAGAATTTTATTACCTTGAAACAAATTTAACTTCTAATAGTCTCTCAAATACTTTCTACCAGTGAATGCCCATTTATTAAATACTATCCATGTACAGAACACTTTGGAGATTCTGGGAGACAGACAGAACACACAGACAGAAAACAGCCACTTGGCAATGCAGCCAAAAAGTCAGAAACAAAGATAAAATGGAGTCCATTTATACGCCCACTGCCATCTGTGAAAAGGCAAAAACCCGGGCCGGGCGCGGTGGCTCACGCCTGTAATCCCAGTACTCTGGGAGGCCGAGGCAGGTGGATCACGAGGTCAGGAGATCCAGACCATCCTGGCTAGCTCGGTGAAACCCGTCTCTAATAAAAATACCAAAAATTAGCCGAGCATGAGGTATCTTGCAACTGCATATGAACTTAAGGATCAGTTTTCTGTTTCTGCAAAAAAAGGCCACTGGAATTTTGATAGGTATAATATTAAATCTGTAGATCACTTCAGGTAGTATGTTTAGTCTTCCTACCCACGAGCACAAGATGTCTTCCCACTTATTTAGATCTTTCATTTCGTTTGGCAATTTTTTTTAGTTGTCAGTGTACAAGTCTTTAACTTTCTTGGTTAAAGTTATTCTGAGGTATTTTATTCTTTTAGATGTTACTGTAAAATGAACTGCCTCCTTAATTTCCTTTCAGATTGTTCACTGAAGGTGTACAGAAACACAACTGATCTTTGTGTGTTGATCTGTACCTGCTGATTAATTAGCTCTAACAGCTTTCTTGTGGGCTCTTTGGGATTTTTCTATATATAGAATCATCATCCAATTTGGATTATTTCATTTATTTTGCTTGTCCAATTGCAATGGCTAAAGCTTCTAGTGCAAAGTTGAATAGCTGTGGTGAAAGTGGGTATTTTAGTTAGCTCAGGCTGCTATAGCAGAATACCATAGGCTGGGTGGCTTAAACAGCAGACATTTATTTCTTGAAGTTACAGAGGCTGGAAGTCAGAGATCAAAGTGCCAGATGGTAAGGTTCTGGTAAGGGCCTTCTTTTCGGTTTGCAGATGATCCTCTTCCTATGTCCTGACATCAAGGACACTACAGAGAGAGAAAAGCTCTCTAGTTTCTTCTTAGAAGGGCACTAATCCCATACGAGGATTCCACCCTCATGACCTCATCTAAACCTAATTATCTCCCAAAGGTACCAACTCTAAATAATGTCATATTGGGGGTTTGGGCTTCAACATAAAAAATTTTGGCAGGACCCAAGCATTTATTCATAGCAGCAGGCATCCTTGTCCTGTTCTTGTAACTTAGGAGGGATAATTTCAGTCTTTCACCATTGAGTACAATGTTAGCTGCAGAAAAGAGTAAAGTTAACCACTAAAATAATGATCTCAACGTCAGGCCTACATCCAAAAGCTTTTAAACCAAACAGCTTAATATAAAGTAGTCAATTCAGAAAATGAAGACTATGCTACCCACACTATTTCCTAGCCTATTCTATTTACTGCAATCTTTGGAAATTCATTTTATGAAAAAAAAAAGTTAAGATATTTACTAGTGTTATACAAACAAAATGCAACCACTGGTTCAAAAAATAGGGTTTGTTTTTCCCCAATAAAAGTGCATACTTTAATAGGACTATTTGAATAAAAATCCCATACAGATGGAAAGTGTACTTAACATTAAGAAAGCAGGGAAGCAACATGTCCCACAACATAGAACACTCAGTTGGCTCAATCAAGATGAATTACCCTTTCAACCAAATATCTTTTTAAATATTTATTTATTACAAATGTCACAGTCAGTTCAGTAAATGCCAACAGTCATACAGCTTTAACCTTTAGTCATGAGAAGTACACTTGACTGTTTCCAAAGGGATATGTGAGGCCGTCTTCATTTCAGAGGAGCAGAAGTGACTACTGTTGTTTGCTCTTTAATGTTTCAAGTAATCATTCCATTGTCTCACGAAGGCCAGTTTCTCTGATTGCTGAAGTTCTGAATATTTGCCTTTTCAGTCCTTTGAGGCAGATAAGCCAAGTGAATGTGCATCTCTGAGGGAGTCATGGCCTGTTCCATGTCCTGCTTATTTGCAAATGCCCCTAAAATGGCTTTTCTCAGCTCTCCATCAACATGGCAACTAGCTCTGACTTGGAAATGCCAATTCGGTCTTGGTCACAACTGTCTGCTCCACAGCATCTGTGTTTGAACAATAACATCTTCAGTATGGCTCTGTCCTCCTAAATCCCAGACTTGGAATTCTATGTTTTCTTAGTTGGTTTTGTTTTTGTTTTAAGACGGAGTTTCGCTCTTGTTGCCCAGGCTGGAGTGCAGTGGTGCGATCCCTCAGCTCACTGCAACCTCTGCCTCCTGGGTTCAAGCAATTCTCCTGCCGCAGCCTCCCGAGTAGCTGGCAGTGCAGGCATCGGCCACCACGCCTGGCTAGTTTTTGTGTTTTTAGTAGAGACGAGGTTTCACCATGCTGGCCAGGCTGGTCTGGAACTCCTGACCTCAGGTGATCTGCCTGCCTTGGCCTCCCAAAGTGCTGGGATTACAGGTGTGAGCCACTGTGCCCAGCCGTGCATGGTTTTTATAAGTTACCATCTCAACATTAAATCTGATGATAGAAATGTTAGTAATGACTTTTCCAACCTGTAATCTGCATAAAATTGTAGTTTTTTCCTGTGTAATCCCCAAATTAAAATCCTCACTTCCCAGGTTCCAGACAGACTGGAAAAAAAGTACTTGAGAAAAATCTACCGTGATTAAGCCCTGTTCACCCTCACCAATCCTCAGGAACAGGTCCTAGCCTCAGCAGCAACTCCAACTCGCGGCACCTCTGCTCACTTTGGCCTCTGGCTCTGCCTCTGAGCCTGGACTTCCACACTGGATCTGTCAGTTTGTTGATATGTTCAAGGAAAATACTTGTGGTTTCATTGCTTTTCTCTACTGTTATTCTATTCTTGATTTTATTTCTCTCTGCTCGAACCTTGATTATTTCCTTCCTTCCGCTAGCTTGTGGTTTAATTTGCTCTTCTTTTTCCAGTTCCTCAAGGTATAAAGTTAGGCTATTAATTTAATATCTTTCTCTTTTTTTAATGTAGGCATTTACAGCCATAAATTTCCCTCTGAGCACTGCCTTTGCTGCATCCGTAAGTTTTCATCATTCCTAATATTTTTGTGAAAGTATTTTCATCACTATTCCATGAGTCACCTTTCCTACCATGTTGGAAAGAACACTAGCTTAGGGGGTCAGAAAGTAGACACTTTGTCTGCCACAGCGGAAGTAATAAAAGCACCAAGAGCTGAAGCTGTCCACATACAGAAGACTGCATTAAATACACGATAGCTCTCTGCGGAGAAAAGAACTCCCTGGAAGAGAAAAGAGGCATCTGTGCTCCTGTGGTGGTCACAGAATATTCTCAAGACAATAATGCGAACAGTGCCAGGTGTTCTCACTGACACTCATTTTTCAGGCATCCTATTGAGTAACTACACTAGGAAACAATGAAGCGCTTATATACTCTGCAGGCCGAATAGATCATCATGGCATGGCTTCTTCAAGTGTGTTTGTCTGTTTATTTCTGGTTTAAAAGAAGGCATCTGCAAGTATCCAATGTGTCTGACTTACATGTTTAAGGACAGTGTGATTAGGGTTCAATGGTGCAAACCATAACAGCACTCGTATAAGTGGCCATGGAAAACGTCGGCAGAGCTAAACCAAGTTATTATCTCACTCACCAGAAGAGATTACTCTACATTAAACAAAAATTATTCCCACTGAGGGTGTATATGTCTAAGATGATCTACTTGGCCAGAACATCAGGGCCCAAGATTACGTTTTTATATGAAGGAAGGAAACTTGTATGCATGTAACTTAAAGGATTAAAAAAACCCTTAAACTCAGTAGAATGTCATCATGTACACAAACTGTCTTTGGCATTAAGGCTGCAATTCTGGCAACTAGCTGGATGAAAAAAGAATCAACAACCAGGGAGGGTAAAATATAAAAACTCAAAGGGGTATCTGCCTAGGTTCAAGCACAATACTGGTAAGGCACTGCCTTCGTTCATGTCTACTATGTCAAATGTTCTGAGGAAGGTACGTTTAGGGGCTCTGCATCCCTCTTCTTATATAAACTCTAACAGGGAAACTATAGTTAAAAGTTATGAAGAATTGAGAAGGAAATTTAAAAAGAACTAATTGGCTGAATACCTACTGTCTGCCATTCTCTGAGGCAGTTGCTTTACCTAGTTTACCTAACTTCTCTCTCTGCATCCCATGAGGTATTTATTATTTCCATTTTTAGAATGAGGAAACTAAGGCTCAGAGAGGTAAGCAACGGATGCAGCCCCATCATGGACACAGCAGCACAGCAGGTACCTGCTCCTGACTGCTTCAAAAGCTGCCGACTGCTCACTGCACTAGTTCAAACAGGAGCCACAGACATGGCTCAAAATCCCTCAGGTAATGACTTACGCGTTTTTAACTCCTTAAAACTATAATAGAAAAGAATGCTGTTACATATTACATTTTAACACATTGAAGAAGATCAACAAATAAGCTGTGCTGGTAAGTCATTCTGGATTTTTCTTTTAGTTTCAGTTTTTTGCAGACTTGGAAATAAAGCTTCTCCTCCATCTTTATGCACATATTTAATTTCCTTCATCATTTTTTCAGAATCCGGATCAGCACTTTTTTGTTTACAAAATTATGCAAACCAGTACACTACACTACAGACCAGAAGCCTGAGCAAAGTCTGTAAAAATCATTAAAAACTTGCATGACATGACTTTCACCGAGTCAGAGAAGCAGATAACACTTCAAATAATTATAAGAAATGTGAACAACTCCAAGATACTATTGGTGATTCACCTATAAAACAATATTCCCAATTAATCTTTCAAGTTTCTCGAACAGATTAAATGAAAACATCCTGTCATTGCAAAGAACGTTTAAACACTGGTAACATTTGTACCTTCTCATGATTTAGAATTTTCTTACTGTTCCAGTCCCAAAACTAATCAGAGAAACAAACAGATGTTTAAACCAATTTAGGATTGTAGGAGTCATCCACAATTCTCCAATCTTAATATTCTTCAGAATAGCTCATTTTTCTAACTGAATTTATTAGGAAATGTTATAATTTGAATCAATAAACATATTAATTCTGCTTTATTTATTGGACTTTTGCATAAGATTTGGAAAAAGGCTTCCACTGGGGTAAAAGTCTAAAAACCAGTGTATTACTGCGTGATATCTACCCAGTTATGACCATGCAAGTAATCAGATATTAGTAATTCAGGTGACAAAGCAATACTTTCAGCTAGGGTAATGAGAGAAGACTTTAGTAAAGTGATGAGAGGCAAAATAACTCATAACTGACTCCACGTGAAAATAGTGACTATCATTAAAAAGCAAAGCCCGTTTTTTGGTATCAAGAGTTTATACTTGATATTTTAAAATGTTCCGACAAAAGTACATGAGATCAAATTTTCACAGCTGTTTTAGGCACCACTAGTAATATCATAAGTTGCTACCAAGTGATGAATTGTCTATGCAATTGTCGCCTTTAAGAGATCTAAAAGTGTATTACATTAATCATACATAGAATGCAAATGTTGGGTAATAAATCTGAATGACAGGCACAGAGAAAGGAGGCTCTGAACTCAAAGTAGATCTATGAATATGTTTCCGATTAAGGCAAAATCTTTATTATACAAGTTCTCTTAAAAGACTTAATGTTTAAAAAGTATAGAGCCGAAGTTTTACAATGCTTAGGATTTAATATTTTTATATCTAAAGGCAAATTTGTAAGCAGATCAATTTCTTTACGCTCCTCTTTTTTCATAGCCACTATTTTCCCAAAAGTTAATTTAAACGAATTTGAGGAGACAGAAGTAGCACAACACTTCCAAACTACGTCATATGAATAGAAAACCATTCATTTGCCTGTGGTAGAGATTCTCAGTGCTGAAAAATGTCCTGAAGCCATTTTTTTTAAAACAACAACAAAAAAGGAAATTCAATCTTTCATTAAACTCTCACTTGTTTTTCTACGGAAGGGGAAAGCAAAATGTATTACATCCTATTTTTGGCCGAATGTGCTAATAATGTTTGTAGTGAAATGCTCCCATCTTGTGGACTTTTTGAATATTGCTAACAGGAGCCACTACTGCAGCATGGTTTTACACCAGCAGCTCCACATTATCTTAGCATTTGAATTAGCTAGCATTTTTGTTACAAATCACTTTTGTTTATTCTTATATTTTAAAAAGTGTTTAAATATTTTGATTTGAAATTCTGAAATCACAAACCTTTATTGAAAAAATCAACTTCTGGAAATAGTTGGCTACTTGATCTGCCAAGGCATATGTAACTTTTTTGGTAAACTGAATTCTTTAATAAACAGACTTGTTTGAAAAATATAACTATACATAATGCTCTTACTATATTATAAAATAAACTGTAAACCTGCAAAAGTAATAATTTTTTTTACATATTAAACATATATTTCTTCCATATTAAAACACTTATTTCAAGAAATTGTCTTTGGTGTTAGTTTCCAACAATTTCAAACATTGTAGAACTTGCGTTCTATACTTTTTCAATGTTAAATCTTTTAAGATAACTTGTATAATAAGAGTTTTGGATAATGAACATCTGGGTTAATATACCTGAGTTTTTCATGATGACATTAGAAACACATGACTTTCGAACACTTAACACTTTTTCTTCATTCTACATTTGCATTAAACACTAAAAATGGCATTATGAGAGTAAAGGCTGAGAAAATACATTCAAAATCAAAAGTAAAAGAAAACCTATTGGCCGGGCGTGGTGGCTCACACCTGTAATCCCAGCACTTTGGGAGGCCGAGGCGGGTAGATCACGAGATCAAAAGATTGAGACCATCCTGGCTAACACGGTGAAACCCTGTCTCTACTAAAAATACAAAAAGAATTAGCCAGGAGTGGTGGCAGGTGCCTATAGTCCCAGCTACTCAGGAGGCTAAGGCAGGAGAATGGCATGAACCCAAGAGGCGGAGCTTGCAGTGAGCCGAGATTGCGCCACTGCACTCCAGCCTGGGCAACAGAGTGAGACTCCATCTCAAGAAAAAAAAAGAAAACCTACTGAAAAAGTTACCTAAAAAAATTATAGTCATATCGTAGACATAAAAATGGTATAAAGGCTTAAAAAAACAGATGTACCAGATGTTTAAGTGCTAAATATCAGAAGTGATTTTTCAAAGCTTTCCACCCAAAACCTAGCACAGTTACTAGACACAATTAGAACTAAATAAAGCATTTATCTGAGATTGTATATGTTGATAAGTTGTTCACATTTTTTAATAGAAAAGATAAATTCAACACTGCAGAAAAATTTCTACCTGCTATAACATTCCCACTGATACGTAACAAGTTATTCTAAATACTCATAGATACATCAATGAAAAGTTAAAATCTATCTGGAAATTAAAATACTTACTTCTATATTTCTCCTATCTCAGACCCACTGCCTAGCTGGCAGCTACAGAGGACAGGCTCCTGGCCCCCAGAAATAGACTTGGGGAAGCGACAGTTACAGCTGTGAGGTCTTAGGTAACTCCTGCTCTCTGCCTCTTAGGGTTAGAAGCACAGGTTGAGAATTTCTTATCTGAAATGCTTGGGACCAGAAGTGTTTCAGATGTGGGAGTGTCGGCAGTACCAGCTGAACATTCCTAATCCAAAAGTCCAAAATCCCAAATGCTCCAGTGAGCATTTCCTTTGAACATCACGTTGGCACTCAGTTTCAGATTTGGGGGCATTTCAGATTTCAGATTTTCAGATTAGGGATATGCAACCTGCATTAAATGTGATAATCTAGGTAAAGCACTTAATCCAATGCATGGGACAGAATGAGGGCTCACATAATATATTAGCTACTACTTCTATCAGACTGTGCCCCACATATAATAAATTCTATAAATATTTGTTTAATAAATGAACACAATTAAAATGTTTAGCACAACAGAACTGGAGTCATCCTTTAAAAACAATTCTGACAAGTCTCTAAGAAGAAACTGAGTCCGTAAGAAGAATCTGAAGTGAGAGGAACCTGTCTGGAAGTAGCCAATCCAAAGCAACTCCACCAGAGTGTAAATTAGTACAAGCTCTATGGAAAACAGTATGGAGATTCCTCAAAGAGCTAAATGTAGATCCACCATTTGATCCAGCAAGCCCACTACTGGGTATCTACCCAAAGGGAAAAAAGTCATTATATGAAAAAGACACTTGCACATACATGTTTATAGCAGCACAATTCACAATTGCAAAGATGTGGAACCAACCTAAATGCCCACTGACTAAGGAGTGGATGAAGAAAATGTGGTTTATATACACCAAGGAATACTATTCAGCCATTAAAAGGAACAAAATAACATATTCTGCAGCAACTCGGATGAAGCTTGAGACCATTATTCTAAGTGAAGTAACACAAGAGTGGAAAACCAACAACCATATGTTCTTACTTATAAGTGGGAGCCAAGTTATGAGTAAGCAAAGGCACACAGAGTAAAATAATAGACTTTAGAGACTCAGAAGGGACAGGATGGGAGGAAGGCTAGGGACAAAAAACTACACACTAGGTACAATCCACACTGCTTGGGTAATGGGTGCACTAAAATCTCAGAATTCACCACTATATAATCCATCCATGCAACAAAAACCACTTGTACTCCAAAAGCTATTGAAATAAACATTTTAAAAAACACAAAACAACCCCACCAGACCATGGCATTCATAAATGGATTATGAATGTAAGAAACCTTAGAAACGCAGCTGAACTCAGAGTTACGGGGAATGCCTTCAAAAACATTGCTGTGATTTTAGCATCACCTGACATAAGGCAGAAACCAAGTGTTAGGTGAAATATACAGTCATCCTTCAGTCAATGTGTACTGAGACGTTCCTATGTGTCCGGCCCAGGGATATACTGGTATATAACAAAATAAACATTTTGCCTATATTTAAGCCTAAAGAATGAAGTATCTGGATGGACAGTATTCTTTTCAAGATAAAGTGAGGCTTCTCATCTACCACCTCCCCAATCCATGCCTTCCTCAATCCAAAAGTTATCATCAGATTTCTTTGTTCTTTCAGAAATACCCACTACTGCCTAAATACCGATCACTTGTCTAGAAGCAAAACAAATCAGCAATGTTTAAGAAAGTTACAGTTCATGAAGTGTATTCATTCAGGAGACAAATATTAAAGAAATAGCAATGCAAATACTTATAAGAAGGTAACTATGGCCAGTGCTATTAAAGAACATACTAGTACATAAAGGACTAACCTAATAAAGCCTCAAACTATGGGGGCTTGGTAACAAAAGGCTTCCTAAGGTAGTAACATTTAAGATGAGACCAGAAGAAGGAGGTGGGAGGGGCCAGAGAGAGAAGCACATGAAAAGTAAACAGTAAGAGGGAGAAGGAGCCAGAACCAGGCTGAGGACACTGGGAACTCCAGCAGAAACCTGGTGCCTGCATACAGACTTTGACCAATTATGTCTTTTTGTCTTTAGAGCCCAATTTGAGATGCACAGACCATCACTTGCACTTCATACTATCTATAAGCCAAAATCAATATTACTCTAAAAGCAACTCATTAGTTGCTCTCCTGCCCATGATATCTGTCCTACACCTAGCAGTCTTCAATGCCACAAAAATCACCTTTCATTCACTCTCAGCCAGGGGTTTGTATATCAGAGAGCCAGCCCATGTAGTTGGCAAGAAAAGGGAAGGAAGGCAATTTTTTAAATGATACAAAAAGTTGGCTATAAATCCATCACTAAAAAATAAAGAATAAAACGATCCTAAGAAACAAGAAAGTATTGAGACGGGGAGACACAAAGGGAAATTAGTCTTATAAATTCTTGCAGATGTTTAGAATAATGTTTTCTTTCAATACCCTGCAACAGGACTGTAGGTGAGGCTATTTACTTCCTAGCTCACATAGAAAATGCCACAATGTGCTACTTCTATAACCCATCTTTTATTACTTTGAAAAGACAAGGTTTCACTATGTCACCCACGCTGGAGTGTGGTGGCTATTCATAGGCACAGTCATGGCACGCCGCAGCCTCCAACTCCCAGGCTCAAGTGATGCTCCTACCTCAGCCTGCCGAGTAGCTGGGATTACAGGCATACTCCGCCATGCCCGACTCTATTCATCATTTCATCTTTACTGTGGGATAGCCAATTACTTTCTGAACTTTTCATTTACCTTAATTTTTCTACCCAGGTTCATTCCTATTCCCTTCCCACTGTGACAGTCTCAAAATAAGCTCCCTTAAATCAACAGGATTCCCTAACTCAGGCCAAGCTGCACTGACACAGCAAATAGGCCCTGAAGCATCAGGGTAATGGCTACAAATTTTTCAAGACCCTGCAATGAATCCCCATCTTACTCAGGGTAAAAGCCAAGGTCCTTACCACAGTCCTCCAAAAGGGGTCCATGAACCCCACTGGTGACCCGACCTGACCTCCTACGTACTCGCTTCACTGCACCCCATCTCACCACATCGGCTCCCTTGCTGCTGTTCCTCCAACACTGATTCCAGGTGCTCTCTGGCCAAGAACTGTTCCCTCTGCCTGGAAATGCTTTGTCAGATACCTGCCTGGAAAACGCTCTTGCCTCCTTCAACCCTTCCTCAACTCTTCCCTTCTCCATGAGGACAATCCTGATCCCCTTACTTCACGCAGAACCTGCACAACTCTTCATCTCCTTAACTCTCTTCTACCTTTTATCCTTTCCACCACACTCGCTGCCTTTGAACATGCTAATTATGTATTATATATGTTGTTTATTACCCATCACTCTCTGACAGACTGCAAGCTCCTCGGCGCAGGGATCTTTGCTGGTTTTGTTCACGGATACACCCAAGCTCTTAGAACTGTGCCTGGTCCATAATAGGTGTCCAATAAGTGTCTTCTGAATAAATGAGTGAATTTTAAGCTTTCTCCCCTTAATTTCTCTCACATCTTTGGATGCTGCTAGAAGTCTAGTAACAACAACAAAATAAATAAGTAGCAAAATACACAAATAGGTAAACCAAGAAAAAGCCAAACACGTCTACTTTAATGCATTTCACTGTTTTCTCCAAACAATGAAAGTAGGCATGATTTACAGACACGTCAAAATAAGCTTAAAAAGTATGCCCTTCACCTTTATCTTTAGAAATCTGAATTGTCCAATTTTCACAAAGACTTGGAGAAAAATAATGCCAATCCAGAAATGCACACTGAATGGTCAACATTACATCTGATTATGGGCATCTTTATACAAGGTCTGCAGGCTCACTCTTCACACTGAACTTGGCAGATATACAAATGTCATTTATTTCTGTCCAGATAAAATATGATTTCTATTATAGATGACACAATCTTTATTTCAGTAAAAACCTGTTTAAGTTTCCTCTCCTATATGGGGAATTATCTTGTAATTTTGCAAATAACTAGATCAGGCTTTCTCTTTAAAAAGATAAAGATATGGATAAAATATTGAACCTCTGCAGTCAAAGCAAGTGTGTTTTGAGAATAAAGATGGAAACAGTCATTATATAAAAGATAGTAATTTAATAAATTTTGAATGATGACAACACCACTACCTACAGATAAGTAATATATCAAAAACAAAGAATTTCATTTAGATTCTAAGCTATATATTAAAAACACCAAAATAGCATGCATTAAACAGTTTTTGGAATAAATATTGCTAGTATCTTAAAAACTAAAGAGAAAAATTATCAGTACAAAGGATGGACTTTGTACTACAAACGAGATGAAGCGACAACTTCCTCTAAACTAATGTTACATTTTTCATGCTATCCACATTCATAACTTAAGTCCACAGGCAACACAAACAAGCCTGCGCATCATCCAGGCCAAATGATGGTGGGGAAGAGAGGGAAGGAGAGCTGATCATCACCCAGAAAATGATGGAGAGAGCAAGCAGGTTAGTGAGAGCTGCAAGAGGTATGAGATGACTAGATGTGATAAAATGAAGCTTATGAAAGTTTTGGGTGAGTATCAGGAGGGGTTATCATGAAATATGACATTTTATTATGAGAATGCCCTAAATAATGTATAGAAACACCATAACTTGAATAATTTAAAAATAACAGGTCTATTAAAGTCATAAATTAGATGTCCATAGTGTCTGTATAGCAAACTGCTATTTCAATGAAATGGAAAACGGCTACCATTCTGAAGTACCCTTAGAACTTATTCAACTGTTCTTTAAACATCAAAATAAAGTATCAAAATAAAGAATGTTGTTATCCTTATTGCAAAATTATTCTGACCATATCATCCTGGGTAAAAGATTGACTGAGCAGTGTCAAAACAGAAATTTAAAACACTATCTTCATGAAAACTACTTAAATTCATTTTTTTAAAAACCACTATCATTCTGCTTTCAATGCCAGAAATAAAGTTTTAGACTAAAATATTTCAATGGTTGCCTAAAATGCTGCAATAAAAACTAGACACAAAATTTTTAGTTTTTATTTTACTCCCTTTCTTACTAAATGTATGTTATAAAAAAAAAAAAAAAAAAAAAAAAACTCTCAAATGATCCAGACAAAAGCTTTCAGCTCAACACATAATTGCAAGAAAATTACAATAATTGTACCAATTAAAACCATCTTGAATGAACAGTGTGTCATCTTAATGTTACTGTGGTTTACAGAGGGGTCTATTTAATTCGCTGAAATTGCTTTCCAGTGTTAGTATCAAATGTCATTTGTTAAAAGTTGAACAATTTAAAAAATAATTTAACAACACAATTTCACCAAACACCAGGAACCAACATTTTCTTTTTCACCTGAATAAAGCCAGCAGATGTGTCATCAAATTGCTATAAAAATAAATGAGGCTTTTTATGGATTAAAAAAATAGATTTCACTACTAGCATTAAAAATACTATTTTCTGATTGTTTTTACCAAATCAGATTTCTTTAATACAATAAATGAATATCAATTACATACTGCTGCTTTTTGTCGACTGTAAATAAAATTTTCTCTTTCAAATGACAAGCAATAGCATCAAAGAACTCAGCTACAGTTAACTAGAAACATAATCATCTAGATTATTCTCACATACTTTAATATCTGGCTTTTCAAGATATTGATCAAAGTGTCTTCCTATAGGTTTTCATTCCAAATCCTTATTATATGTAATGATTTTAAGTCAATTCCTACAAATTATCAAAGACTGCTTACTATACTTTTTATCTTCCTTAGACTAGCTACAAAATATTCTTTGTAAGTAGTTGCAGGCATTTAAGACTTAAATATACTTATTTCACCAAAAAGAGAAGAAGAGCATCTCAAAATCACCCCAAATCCAGCGGAGTCACAGATGACAAGCCTGCCAAATGCCGAAGTTTAAAGTAATGAGTTGGTTTAATGGCAAAGCAAAGTTCACATCCCTCATTCTATCCCCGTCTAACACCTCCACACTTTCCAAAGCTTCAAGGATACCTAAGGTACCTAGCAGAGTACCTGACGTGAAGGAAGGAGGTCAGGAACACGAAGGGATCCAACCTCCTTAAATAAGAACCCATGTGAGACAACTAGTTCTCCTGTGCCCAAGTTTACAAATTTCTTGAAATCTAGAAATACATTCCTGGAGTAATATACTCCTCCTAAACAATACCAATTCAGACAGGGCCTAAGAATCTGAAGCAGCTGCGAATTCCTTCCACCAGTGTTTCTTAAGCCATCACTCCACAGTTCCTAAATGAAGGCTTCTTCTTTTTTATGACATATTTTAATTTCACACAAATGATAACAACAACAATCTCAAGGACAGATGAGAGTGTCAAGGGATTACCTGTTTATATTAAATAGGGCTTTATGTATCAATATAACGTGCAAAAAATAAACCTAATTATGTTGGTATGAATTATTAGGAAGCACTTACATCTTTTTAAAAGTTAAGTTTTAACCGCTTAGTAATTACTGTTACTAGCAGGCATTCATAATTATATAGCACCTGTACTAGAATACAAACATTTATTCACAAAATAAAACCTTGTATGTACAATAAAATACTGTGCTACAGAACCAAGAGAAAAACGAAGCATGCATCTCACAGTAAGATGATTTGTAAAACCTCAAAGACCAGATGCAATGCCGTACCACTTCTCAATAGGCAGACGGTAATTATATATCACTGCATCTACTGGAATACCTGCTTGGTACAGCACACAGGTTTAAACCACTCAACTCATTTCACATAAATTAAACAGCAAAACCCAGAAGAGCTCAAGTCTGTGGACTAATACAACAACCTCTATAATTCTAAAACCAGTTATTTACTTAGAAAACATTAAATGTGTACATAAAAAATAGGAACTAGAAAAATAAGAAAACCACGTACTGACAATACTCTAAGGAAATAAAAGTTATCTGAAACCTTAGAAGTTTTAATATATAAACTATACACTAAGGCTGGGCACAGTGGTTCACGCCTGTAATCCCAGCACTTTGGGAGGCCAAGACAGGAGAACTGCTTGAGCTCAGGAGTTTAAGATCAGCCTGGGCAACACTGCAAGTCCCTGCCTCTACAAAAAATAAAAAGAAAGAGCCAGGTGTCTTGGTGCACACCTACAGTCCCAGCTACTTGGGAGGCTGAGATGGGAGGATGACTTGAGTCCAGGAGTTTGAGGCTACAGTGAGCTATGATTGTGCCATTGTGCTCCAACCTGACAGAGAGAGATCCTGTTTCTAAAAAATTTAAAAATTTTTAAATAAACTTTATATATCTGAAAAAGGAAAAGCACGTACAAATAAAGTCATAGATTTTTACATGATGGGATATATACCTGTGCTAATACAACTCCAAAATTATAATGGAATTAATAAGAATGATTAAATCCAGAAGTATACATTTTATACATATTATTTTGTATTGTCTGCTTTATATGCGTTTTTTTTTTTTTTTTAACTCAATCTAAAATACAGTAAAATATAAAGAGGTAAAAAAAGGTACCTTTCGTAGATGGTTTTTAATGTCATTTGATCTGGAATACCTTCAGTCTCTTCCAAATATAATATGAGCCATGAAGTCCGGTATGGCCACTGCTCGGTGAGGTTGATCCAGCTAGCAAGCCTGTCCCAGTTGAAACTAATCTGATTGGCTCTCAGTAATCGCCCTTTTAAAAAAATACAAAAACATTTTAAAATTAACAGATGTGTAATAGTATGTTAAGTAAAACAGGTAGTATATTCCCAAATATTTTAAATTTCTAAAATTTCCCATTTAATTTATACTACAAATTCAAACCTAGTACTGCCATGGCTTCATTTTAGAAGAGCTGCACTAAGTAAAGCTTTTAGGGCTTAAACACAATTTCAATTCTAAAGCAATTTCTGGTTGTTGGATTTGCCACTGGTGAGATACACTTCTTCGACCACATACGTGCAGACAAACATCTTTCAGAACTGTGTCACACAGTTCAACACCAACCACAATCATTGAGCAGAACATCCATTTACCCACAATGGACCCCAGTCCTCTAAAGTGCCATCTGCTGAGATCCTACTGATGGACTATAAACAGATCCAAATACGCCAGTCCATTCTCGTTGTATTATGGATGAATGGGCAATCCCACATGCTTTCGTTTTCACATACTAAGGGTCATCTATGTAAGTAACCTACCAACTGAGTGTAATGTTTCCAATATTTATTATTTATGTATTTTAAAACAACCTTGTCTATCCTGGGATTTTCTGAGGACTCCAATTCGCTGTTCTACCACTAGGCGTCTGTACAGGTAGACAGTCGCAAATCTCAAACTTCTAGAACGGAGGCCTTGCTTCATTGCATCATGTTTCACTGTGACTTGGTAGGAATTCTGAGCTGCTGATACTGTTGTTAAATTTTCAAACACTGTCAATTTTACTTCATCATTATCAATTTTGTTTGTATGCAGACTAACATACCTACTTGTTTTAGTTCCAATATGAGTTATTCCTTTCCCTACTACCAATACATATATAGATAGATACAGATATATAGATATATAAGCCCCAATTCAATTCTTCCTATATCACCAGACCCTCACTCCCTCAGCAAATCTGCTCATACACAGAATTTTTATTTTCATGGCTGGATTCCTTTTCCCTGGCAGGTAAGATGTGAGCATTTGATGGAGATATGGCTATGTTGGAGATACACACACAGTGCTGTGTGAAAAGAGAAAATGAGCACCAAATCCAGAAGCGGCAGTTAAGGGAAGGTTTCCTTAAGAATATAACCACTAAAAAGAAAAAGACACACACACAAAAAAGAATATAACTAACCACTAGAACTAAGCTATGAAGGATGAACCCAAGTTAGTCTGGTGGGAAGGCACGGGCTGGCAGGGAAGGCAAGCAGAGTGAGGACTTTCAAACAAAAGGAAGAGCAAATGCACCACGCATGCATGCAAAGTCATGAAGGAACTGGTAGACAGAGAGAACTGGAAAACTATTTTAAAAGTATGAGTGAATAGGCCAGGCACGGAGGCTCACACCTATAATCCCAGCACTTTCGGAGGCAGAGGTGGGAGGATCATTTGAGGTCAGGAGTTCAAGAACAGCCTGGCCAATATGGTGAAATTCTGCCTCTACTGAAAATACAAAAATTAGCCAAGCATGGTGGCAGGTGCCTGTAGTCCCAGCTACTCGAGAGGCTGAGGCAGAAGAATCACTTGAACCTGGGAGGTGGAGGTTACAGTGAGCCAAGATCACACCACCACACTCCAGCCTGGTGGACAGAGCGAGACTATCTCAAAAAAAAAAAAAAAAAAAAAAATGAGTGAATAAAAATAAATATTCTATTCTAAGAATATATCTAGCCTATAATGAGTGACTAAAATTAAATATTCTATCCTAAGAATATATCTAGCCTATAATTAGCTAAAAAATAAAGCAATATCAAAAGAAAATTCTGAACAATGAATATGTCTAAGATAATTTTTTAATCTTATCTTCCAAAACAATCCAACAAAACAAGTTTGAAATAAAGTATATTTGATAAAGCACAATTTTTAATTAGGAAACCACTCAACTAAATACTTACCAATATTTATCCGCTAAAACCTCGAATTCTTTCCTGGTATTAGTCTCTCTGTTGCATGACTTTCCTAATAGCAACAACTATTTGCATGGTGTTCAGCGGGTAACATACACTTTTGCATACATGAGAATTGGGGATTCAAGAGGCTAAGTGACATGCCCAGGACTCAAACCCAAGTCTTTTGCCTTCAAATTCTATCCTTTGCAATAACATATACTTCCCTACACACTTCCAACTAACGTTACCCAAAGAAATGGAAAACATCACCAAAAAAGAAATCAAAATTTCATTAAAATACACAGATTTAAATCTATGTGTTATTTTTCAACATAGCACTTTTAAGCAACGAAACTAATGGCATTAGGGGCTTTTATAAAACGAAAATTTTACTTAGAAATTTTTCATGGGCAGAGCTACATTTGATGAGACATAAAAGACAAATATCCCTCATTTAACAATTAGAAAGTCTACTGTATAGTCAATTTAAGCAACGAAACTAATGGCATTAGGGGCTTTTATAAAACGAAAATTTTACTTAGAAATTTTTCATGGGCAGAGCTACATTTGATGAGACATAAAAGACAAATATCCCTCATTTAACAATTAGAAAGTCTACTGTATAGTCAAAGACTAATATTAGAAAAATTCTCGGCCGGGCGCGGTGGCTCAAGCCTGTAATCCCAGCACTTTGGGAGGCCGAGACGGGCGGATCACGAGGTCAGGAGATCGAGACCATCCTGGCTAACATGGTGAAACCCCGTCTCTACTAAAAAATACAAAAAACTAGCCGGGCGACATGGCGGGCGCCTGTAGTCCCAGCTGCTTGGGAGGCTGAGGCAGGAGAATGGCGTAAACCCAGGAGGCGGAGCTTGCAGTGAGCTGAGACCCGCCACTGCACTCCAGCCTGGGCGGCAGAGCGAGACTCCGTCTCAAAAAAAAAAAAAAAAAAAAAAAAAGAAAAATTCTTACATTTGAAATGTGGCTTTAGGAAGACATTTTCTTTCTATTCTGAAATGTGTAAACATCATTATTTTTAAAAAATGTGTATCTCAGTATCAACTATTAAATGACGTTAACTTGGTCCTCTTCAGCGTGTCTGAAAATGTCTAAATGTAACCCAAAATCTTTTCTATGGATTTGGGGCCCGTAAGGCTCAAAGTGAACTACCCAGGGGGGCTGGTTGTTTTTGTTTTTTTTGTTTTTTTTAAGATGGAGTCTCACTCTGTCACTCAGGCTGGAGTGCAGTGGCGCAATCTCGGCTCACTGCAAACTCTGCCTTCTGGGTTCAAGCAATTCTCCTTCCTCAGCCTCCTGAGTAGCTGGGATTACAGGTGTGTACCACCACGCCTGCTAATTTTTGTATTTTTAGTAGAGATGAGGTTTCATCATGTTGGCCAGGCTGGTCTTGAACTCCTGACCTCACGTGATCCACCTGCCTCAGCCTCCCAAAGCGCTGGGATTAGAGGCGTGAGCCAGCACAACCCGCCAGTGGCTAGTTCTTTGACATCACTTCCCACCATTCTCTTTTGATCCCCAAAGTGCAACCACACTGGCCTCCAGCTGTTCCTGGATTTCCACCCCAGAGCCTTCACACTTGCTCTTCCTCCTGTTAAGATGCTTTTCTCAAGACAGATATACAACTCAGTTCCCACTTCATTCAGGTCTCTTAGTCATTCAACAGCAGCATCGCAGACATTGTCCTGGGTGCTGAGAAAACAGAAATAAGAAAGATAGATAGAAGGCCGGGCGCAGTGACTCACGCCTGTAATCCCAGCACTTTGGGAGGCCGAGGTGTGCGGATCAGGAGTTCGAGACCAGCCTGACCAACAAGGAGAAATCCTGTCTCTACTAAAAATATAAAAATTAGCCAGGCGTGCTGGCACGTGCCTGTAATCCCAGCTACTTGGGAGGCTGGCACAGAAGAATCGCTTGAACCCGGGAGGCGGAGGTTGCAGTGAGCTGAGATCACGCCACTGCCCTCCAGTCTGGGCGATAGGGCAAGACTCTGTCTCAAAAAAAAAGAAAAAAGAAAGGCAGACAGATAGAAAACCTTTGCCAGGTGGATTTGAAATTCTACTGAGGGGAGACAGACAAAAACCAAAGAAACAAACAAACAAAAAAGTAAATGATGTAGTGAATTAGAGGTGATTTTTTTATGTTGAGTAAAGCAGGGAAGGGTAACACAAGGCATACCAAAGAAGATGTCATTTTATACAAGATGGTGAGGGAAGATCTTGTAGGAAAGCTGACATTTAAGCAAAGACTTAAAAGGAAGTGAGAAACCCCATGATGCATATATCCAAAGAACAATCTGTACAGGCAGAAGAAATAGCAATCGCAGGAGCCTTTTGATGGGAGCATGTCTGACATTTTCAAGGAACACCAAAGAAGTCAGTAAGGGATGGAGGAGGAGAATGGTGGGAGATGAGGTCAGAAGGGGGAAGGAGATGCAGAAAGGCAGATCATAAAGGGCTTTGTAGGAAACTATAAGGACTTAGATTTTTATTTTCAGTGAAATGAGGACACATTACGGAGTTCTGAGGAGAGACATAACATGACTGGCTTCTATTTTAAAAGAATCACTGTGGCTGCCGTATGGAGAATAGGCTGTAGAGAGAAAAAGACAGGAGTAGAGACTAGTCAGACTATTTCCATAATTAATAAAGGTAGAACACGATAATGTATCTAATGAGGGTGGTATGCTAGAAACGGTGAAACAGTGCTTAATATTTTGGAAATAGACTGAAGACAGTGCTACAGAATTTACTAGTAGATTGGTGGTGGTATATGAAAGAAAGATCAAGCTTTTCTTACTTAAGGAATTGGAAGAGTTGGATTAATAGACAGGAAAGACATGGATGGATGAAGTTTGAGTCAGAGAATCAAAAGTTCAATTGTAGACACATTATGTGTCAGATATATGTTGACACCATTAGATGTCAAACAAGCAACTGAAGAGCTATAGGGCTGAAGATACATATTTGAGAGTCGCTGGCATATTGATGGCATTTAAGCCTTTCAGAGTAAATGCGATCACCAAGGTAGCAGGTCTAGATAGAAAAGGAGAACTCCAAGAAACGCACCCAAGAGCATTGCAATGCTAAATGGTAAAGGGAGATGAAGACTAACCACAGTGCAGAAGGAGGAAATCCAGTTGGTGTGGCATTCTGGAAGCCAAAGGAAGAAAAGTTTTTCAAAGAGGAAAAGTGATCAACACACTGTCAAACGCCACTAATGGGGTCAAATAAGATGAGCGCTGGCCTGACCACTGAATTTTATAACATAGAAGCCACTAGTGACCTTGAAAATGCAATTTTACTGAACTGAGAGCAAGAGATTATTGGACTAGGTTAGAGAAAACAGAGGGAGATGAATATGAGACACAGGGACAGACAAGTCTTTTGAGGAGCTTTGCTGAGAAACGGGGTAGTAGCTAGAGGCAGAGGTGCAGTCAAGAGCAGCTTTTCTTGGGAAGGGAGAAACAATCTGTGTGTTGATGGGAGTAATTTTCGAGTGAGAGGGAGGGCTATCTCCTGTTTACAGTCTTGTTTTCACGACACACGTCATTCTGTGACGTTATATCTTTTGGTCTTCTCTATTAGGGCAGAGACTTTATCTTGTTCACTGCTTATCTCCACAAAGGACAGAAATGTTACCTGGCATAAGGTAGACACTCACTACACATCTGTTAAATGAATATATATATGTTGATAACATACTAAAACATTCCCATTGTTGAACATAAATACAGTGAGGCTTGAGAACTCACTTAAAGGAATTTAAGTACCAAAAATATTGTAAGTATATTAGATACAACCTCATTTGGAATACAGTTCACAGCATGAACCCCAACAATATAAAACACAATTCTAGTATAACTATCATAATAGAGTTAACACTAGTAACTATTACAAAGTACCAATCAATACCTTGCAAAGAGACATACATTTTACAAACTAACTTACAAGTATTGATGTGGTTGCCCTGAAGCTATGAACAAGCAGGAATTCACAAGGCAGGGAGCAGACCTCCATGCAGGGACTTCAGGCACAGGCAATAATCCTCAATTTTATTGTCAATATTTTTTATTCAAAAATATCATTTGAAAATTAAAACAATAATAGCATATAACATCTGAGTTTCAACACTGTAAATTATAAGTTAATTTATACTCAGTAATGAGTTAGAATTAAATTATCTTTACAGCAAAAGAAAAATTAAACTTCAGATTAAGTGAAAGATTTTTTAAATCATAAAGTTTTAAAATAATGATATACAGCTGACAGTGATAATATCTCAGTTTTGACTTTTCATTGTCAAAACTAAAACTAAAACTGACTTCATTAAGTGCACTTAATACAAATAAACCCACTATTCAGCAATGTAAACATATACACACAATACATACCTTTGTTTCTGAAATTAAATGGTTTTGTGAATGTTAAAGTTTATTATCTATCATAGACAATAAGAGACAAAAGTCACCTGTCACAGAAACAATATTAAGTAATCTTCTCATGGTCTGGGGACTGATGTCACTGAACCAGTCCTCGGTAACCAGCAGTTTTGTAAGATCAAAGGACATCTGGCGAGTGATGGTCCTCTGCATCTGCCTTCTTCGGTAAGTGTCCTGAAACAGCACATCATCAGTGAGAAGGAACCCATGCGTCCAGTCTAGGAACTTAAGGCTTTTTGAGATGTTAATAATTGTTTATAACAACAAAAATTCCAAAGTTTTAGTCAAAGAGGAACATCATACACTAATAAATTATTATCCGTGAGGTAGAATCTTCACAAAGCAATTGTAAAGTCATATTCACAGCAACTGCATCAAATGCTACGGTTTAGCTTCAGATGCATTTTAAGTTACAGTGGTACAGTTAGAGGAAGCTCAATGCCTTTACGATTCTAAGCAAGCAGAATTGTGTACAGAGAATGATATTCAAACTCCATGGGGTCTGGCTATTTATAGGAACCCTTAAGTAATACAGCGAATAAGCCCTTGTCTGGTTTTAAGGATTCAGCATTTTGATTTTTAGGTTATTATTATTATTAGACAGGGTCTCTCTCTGCTACCAAGGCTGGAGTACAATAGGGCAATCACAGCTCACTGCCACCTGGATGTTCTGGGCTTGGGCAATCCTCCCACGTCAGCCTTCTGAGTAGTTGGGACTACAGGCATGCACAACCACACTCAGCTAATTTTTTATTCCTATTTTATGTAGAAGGTGTGACTACGTTGCCCAGGCTGGTATCGAACTCCTGGTCTCAAGTGATCCTCCCACTTTATCCTCCCAAAGTGCTAGGATTACAGGCACGAGCACTGCACCTGGCCTGATGTTTAGGTTATTTTAAAGCATGTGAAAACTATGTCAAAGGGACAGCCTCTCTAACTATCCTCACATCTCCATATGAACGAAAGGCACTCTACAGGGTGGATGGGCTAAAGGAATTCCATCTCATAAGAGGAGGAACAGGTACAACCAAGGTGTGCTCTTGTCTAAGGTCCTGATGCACGGGAAGGATGGATACAACCATGCGGCACCCAAGGATGCCAGGCAAGAAATTAAAAATGGTAAGTTATATACACCTCTGAATTTAGTGCTGTCAACTGTCATTCATCATATTAACTTTGCATCCATATCTGTAAAGGGTAGAGGCATAAAATCAAAGTGTCACTGAAGACTTTTTTTTTTAAAAGTAAAACATCCAAACTTAATGGTAGCAAATCAGAAAAAAACACAAGGCCAATAGTAGCCCAACTTCACTGAGGGTGAGTGGCACTGTCACAACTGCCCTGCAAGTGATTATCTCCCTGTCATTTGCATACAGACATATACACAGAACATGCCCTCGTTCCATACAAACAAGATGGGGAGGTCAGGGACAACCAGTGTGTTGAAGGAGAAACCCCCAGTGGCTGGGAAGGACACAAGTCACTTATGTGGTAGAGAAAAAAGAGTGAGCATCCCACAAGCATTTAGGGAAGGACGGCCAACAGGAAGACAAAGCCAGGAGTTTTCTCAAACTACAAACCTTTCTCCCCTACTGCTATGGTGGCAACAGGCATAGCTCAACCTGACCAGGAATGAATACAGTGGTTCTCAACCCTGGATGAAATCATTTGGCAAGCTTTAAGATCTGAGGGATCAGGAGCAGCACCTGGGCTGAGAACAGGTTGGGACCCTTTTACGAAGTACAGTTGTTAGGGTTCTAGGTGCAAACATTCCCTGAAACACATGAAGCTGAAAGGGAATTCAATGATAATGTTTATTTGAAGAGCTTAATGCAATATTTACAAAATATTACTTAAGTGGCAATACAAACATACAGAGCGAAACCAATGGCATCTTACCCGCCTATTGAGAGCTGTCTTGCTACCAAGTTTTGTCATCTCCCCAAGGCTGTTCTGTGAAACTCTCCTGTCAGCATCTTCCTGTATCCCTTAAAGCAAGACAGCATCACTTACACCAAAATTCTGTTGTATGTGATATTTAAAGAAAGGTGAAATCACAACATTTTTCAAGGTAAAAAAGAGAGTCGCCATAAAGAAACGACAAAACTATTTCAAACTCAAAGCACTTTAGGAGCCTGAGCTTTACCTGTAGTATCTGAGCATGGAACGTCCCCATTTGTTGCTGAAGTTACGAGAAATTGTCTTGCATTGCTCAGTCCACGACTATTAAGGAACACAGGCAAATGCACTATGTTGCGCATGTAGTCATGGCCATTTATATTCGAATCCCGAAGCACACTATTGAGGTTCTGGTTAATCGCCTTTATGATAATATGTGGATCACTTGCAAAAATGGCAATGAAAGGGCCTTTTGAAAACAGAACTCGGACCTGTGGTAGAAGACATGTACAGTTGCAACACACATGTTAATTGTCCAAAAGAATAAGGCATCTCTTCAAAATATGTGCTATCTTTTGGTGACTCTATTTCTAAACTACTATTTCTTGTTCATCAAAACTTATTCTGTACAGAAGCAAAGTTTATTGACAGCTCAATCTAGGTTTGCTGTCATCTAACATGGATAAAATCTGCAAAGAAAATTTATATTGTCCTTCTTTCAGACATTTACAGTCTGCTAAAGAGATAAATCAACACACATGAGAAACATTCATGAATACACATGAGGTACTGGGCACACTGGTCTCTGCCCAAAGTCAAACCACTATTGCTCATAATATACCTTACAGAGAGCCCCACTGATGTACTTGCTTTAATTAAAAAAAAACCCTACAAATTCTGTGGGCTTCCTGTGTCATCTTGGATTCTAACCATAACTATCTGCAAAGAAAAGCTTGAGCCACACTGCAGACTTAAGAGATGCTCTATTCATTTTTTTTCTCACAGTGCCATTAAGCTAAAATTATTTAAATCTCTTTGTGACTAAACATTTATTCTTTCTATGTTTCTGCATAAAGAATGGTTGTTTTTACAAAAGAAAAATCACAAAATGAATAGGAACTACTCAAATAAAAACCAATTCCATTCTATTTTTAGATATTTGTGAAGTCACACATTCTCTCAAGTGCCACAACATAACAATGGCGACTTTTGAGGTGGCGCAAACATACAGTGTCCAGCATCTGAAGGACTTTGTCCTGTTCACAGGCATCTAATCCATCAATGATGACGACCAGCCTTGTCTGATTCTGAGTGAAGCTGTCAATGGTTTTTGCCATCCTGGCCATCAATTCTACTTCACATTTAAGAACCTGTATTGCAAAGGAAGGTACAGAAAGCACTGAAGGAAGACCCAAGAAGCTTAAACATATTTCTTAGAAAGTGTGATAAAAAGTCATCTAATAGGAACAGAAGACATTCAAAGTCCGTGCTGCCAGCTGTGGTTCCACTTAAAATAAGAGCAAGTACTTCACAATTTACCAAGTGACTACACATAAATTACAGCAGTTGATCCTCAGAATGACACTGTGGGACAGACACTACCACATCTGTTCTAAAAAGAACAAACTGGGTTGAGTGACTAACTTGCCAAGGTCAGAGGCTCTGAATGTCAAAAAATTCAGATCTGGATGCAAATCCAAATGATCGAAGCACTACACTGCTGCTGGCTCCGTGATGGCATCTGACCTTGACCACAGGAATGAGCTGCAGAATTCTATAAAGTTCCTTTCACTTTGAAAAACAAAATCCTATATTATTTATTTTGGTGGTTCAATTTGCTATTTTTAAAAACAGATCTCTTTACTGGGCTCTAGAGGAACTTACATTATTAGATAGTAGTTGCTAACTCAAATAACTTATAAAAGTCTATTTTATAAAAACATGCTATTGTTATAATGTTTCTCACTCCAAATATGTACTTCCACTGGAAAAATCTGGAATAGAACTCAAAACAAATAAAAGGACTGCTGGTTTCTGGTTCTACATATATGTAAACACTTTAGAAGTGGCCACTCCTTGATTATGTATGCTTATATATGTGTGTGTGTGTGTGTGTGTGTGTGTGTATAATGTGCATATTTAATATGTATGCTTGTATATGTAAATGAAATTAAGGACAACAATGATACTGGAGATGGGAGAGAGAAATTAGGATTATTTTGCTTTTATAAGATAAACTACCTGAGAAGTGATACTGTATTACTTGAAAGTGGGCTTGGATTCATTGTAAATGCATATTGCAAACTGTAGGGCAACCACTCAAAAAAAAGTTTAAAAAAAAGTACAATTGATATGCTAAGAAAGGTGAGAAAATGGAATCATATAAAATGCTCAATAAAAGCATAAAAGACAAAAAGAAGAGTAGAAGACAAAAATAGGAATAAATAGAGCAACAAATAGAAAACAGTAGCAAATGCAATGGATATTAATTCATCTAAACCAATTATACCTTTGAACGTCAGTGTTCTAAAGATACCAATTAGAAGAAAGAGATGTCAGAGATGATCAAAAAACAAGAGCTAATTTTGTTATCTATAAGAAACCCACCTTACATAAAAAGACACATGTAGATTAAAAGTAAATGAATGGAGAAAGATATACCAACACCAATCAAAAGAGAGTGGGAGTAACTATATTAATTTCAGACAGTAACTATATTAATTTCAGACAGAGTAGACTTCAAAGCAAGGAAAGTAACTGGGATTAAAGAGGGGCATTACATAACAACAAAGGAGCTGATTCTCTAAGGAGACATAACAATCCTAAACATTTACATATCTAAGAACAGAGAATCAAAATATATAAAACAAAAGCTGACAGAACTGCAAGAAGAAATAGATAAATACACTATCATAGCTGGAGACCTCAACACCATTCTACAAGGACAGATGCAGCAGTCATAAAACCAGTAAGGACGCAGTTCAGCTCAACACCACCATCAATCAACTTGGTATAACAGACATCTACAGCTACTTCATCCAAAAAAAAAAATTCACATAAAGCATTCACCAAGATGGACCACATTCAGAGCCATAAAACACACCATAACAATTTTTTTTTTTTTTTTTTTTGAGACGGAGTCTCGCTCTGTCACCTGAGCTGGAGTGCAACGGCGCATCCTCAACTCACTGCAAGCTCCGCTTCCCGGGTTCACGCCATTCTCCTGTCTCGGCCTCCTGAGTAGCTGGGGCTACAGGCACCCACCACCATGCCTGGCTAATTTTTTGTATTTTTAGTAGAGACAGGGTTTCACCATGTTAACCAGGATGGTCTCGATCTCCTGACCTCATGATTAACCCGCCTCGGCCTCCCAAAGTGCCAGGATTACAGGCGTGAGCCACCGCACCCAGCAACAAATTTAAAATAGAAAGCATGCATACAATGTCTTCCCTTGGTGGAATTAAACTAGAAATCAAAAACAGAAAGATAATTGGAAAATCCCAAAACATGTACAGATTTTAAAACACACTTCCAAATAACACATGGGTCAAAGAAAAAAAAATCTCAAGAGAAATTTTAAAATATTTTGAACTAAATAAAAACGGCAACACAACTTATCAAAATTTGTGGGATGCAGCAAAAGAACTGCTAAGAAGAAAATGTATAGCACTGAATGCATGTATTAGTAAAGAATAAAGATATAAAATCAATAATCTGGCTGGGTGCAGTGGCTCATGCCTGTAATCCCAGCACTTTGGGAGGTCAAGCAGGGTGGAGCACTTGAGCTCAGGAGTTCGAGACCAGTGTGGGCAACACGATGAAACCCTAACTCTATAAAAATTAGCCAGGCGTGCTGGCATGTTGCCTGTGGTCCCAACTACTCGGCAGGCTGAGGTGGGAGGATTCCTTGAGCCCAGGGGGCAGAGGTTGCAGTGAGCTGGGATCGCACCACTGCACTACAGCCTGGGCAAAAGAGTAAGATTCCATCTCAAAAAATAAATAAATAAAACTAAAATAAAAATTAATAATCTAAGCTTCCACCTCAGGAAAGCAGAAAAAGAAGAGCAAATTAAATGCAAAGTAATCAGAAGAAAAGAAATAATAAAAACTAAAACAGAAATAAAACAATGAAACCAAAAGCTAGTTAGGTCAAAAGGTAAACACAACCAGTAAGCCTTGGACTAACTAAGATGAAAGAAGAGGGAACACAAATTCAGAATAACAGCACATGAAAGAGAGGTTATCACTTTAGACCTCATGGAAAAAATAGGATAATAAAGGGATACTACGAACAACTCTATGCCCACAAATTTGATAACTTAGATAAACGGACCAGTTCTTTGAAAGACATAATTTGCCAAAATTCATAAGAACAGGCCTGTATCTACTGAAGAAACTGCATCAATAATAATTTTTCAAAACAGAAAGCACCAGGCCCAGAAGGGTTCATGAGTGAAGTCTACCAAGTACTTACAGAAGAAATTATACTAACTCTACAAAGCATCTTTCAGAAGACAGAAGCAAAGGGAATGCTTCCTAACTCATTCTATGAAGTCAGCATCACCCTAATACCAAAACCAAAGTCATGACAAGAAAAGCAAACTACAGACCAATAAATATCTCATGGGCATAGAAGCAAAAATCCTCAACAAAATATTAGCAAATCATATGCAAAATATATAAAAAGAATTATACACCACAGTCAAGTGAGATTTATGCCAGGTAGGTAGGGCTGGTTCCACATTCAAAAATCAATTAATGTAATCCATCACATCAACAGACTAAGCTGGGCACAATGGCTCACAACTGTAATCCCAGCACTCTGGGAGGCCAAGGAGGGTGGCTCGTCTGAGGTCAGGAGTTCGAGACCAGCCTGATCAACATGGTGAAACCCCATCTCTACTAAAAATACAAAATTAGCTGGGCATGGTGATGCATTCCTGTAATCTTACCAACTTGGGAGGCTGAGGCAGGAGAATCACTTGAACCCAGGAGGCGGAGGTTGTAGTGAACTGAGATGGTACCACTGTACTCCTGTACTCCAGCCTGGGCAACAAGAATGAAACTCAGTCTTTAAAAAAAAAAAAAAAAAAGACTGAAGAAGAAAGATCACATGATCATATAAATAGATACAGAAAAGGCCAACACCCATTCATGGTAGAAACTCTCAGTAAACTAGAAACAGAGAGGAACTTCTTCAACTTGATAAAGAATATCCATAGTTAACATCATAGTTAGTGGTGAGAACATGAGAACATATACTAAGATCAGGAACAAGGCAAGGATGTCCCTTTTCTTACCACTCCTTTTCAACATAGTACTGGAAGTCCTAACTAATGCAATAAAACAAACAACAACAACAAAAAAGGAAATAAAAGGTATGAAGATTGGGAAGAAAGAAACCTGTCTTAGTTCACAGGTGACTTGACTCTATGTAGAAAAACTGAAAGAATCAACAACAAAAAAACCTCCTGGGACTAACAAACAATTATAGCAAGGTTTCACACAAATGTACAAAAATGAAATAGGTATAAATCTAACAAAATATGTATAAGATCTATATGAGAAAACTACAAAACTCTTGAAGGAAATCAAGGAAGAACTAAATAAATGAGGAGATATTCCATGTTCACGGATAGGAAGACTCAATACTTGACCTATAGATTTAATGCAATCTCAATGAAAATCCCAGCAAGTTATTTAAGGTGAATCAAAAGTTCCTATGAGGAGAAAAAGACCCAGAATAGCTGACACAATATTGAAGGAGACTGACACTACCCAACTTCAAGAAAATAAAGCTAGAGTAATCGAACAGTGTGGTATGGGTAAACAAATAGACAGAGAAAAGAGCGCCCAGAAACAGACCTACACAAATGTAGTCAATTGGTCTTTGACAAGTGGCAAAGGCAATACAATGGAAGAAATAGTCTTTTTAACAAATGGTTCTGGAACAACTGGAAACAAAAAAAGAAAAGAAAAGGTAAAGAAAGAGAAGAGAGGAGAGAGAGGAGAAGAGAAGAGAACAGAACAGAACAGAAGAGAACAGAAGAAGAAGCAAGGAAGCCAGCAAGAAAGCAAGAAAGAAGAGAATCTAGACACATTCACACTTCACAAAAATTAACTCAAAATAGCTCAAAGACCTAAATGTAAAAATATAAAACACCTACAAAATAACAGAGGATAAAATCTAGATGACTGCAGGTTTGGTGTTAACTTTTTAGATAGTACACCACAGCAAGATCCATGAAAGAAAGAATAAGCTAGACGTCATTCAAAATGTCTGTTCTGCAAAAGACACTGTCAAGTGAATGAAAAGCAACCCAAAGAATGGGAAAAAATATTTCCAAAAAGCTTATCTGATAAAGGACTATTATCCAAAATATACAAAGAACTCTTAAAACTCAACAATAAGAAAATGAACAACCTGATTGAAAAATAAGCCGAAGACCTTAACAGCGAATTCACCAAAGAAGACATACAGATAGCAAATAAGCACATGAAAATACGCTCCACAACACGTGTCATCAGGGAGATGCAAATTCAAACAATAAGATACCACTGCACACCTATCAGAATGGCCAAAATCCAGAACACCAATAATACCAAATGCTGGTGAGGATGTGATGTGGAGCAACGGGAGCCTCATTCATTTCTGGTGGGAATGCAAAATAGTACAGCCACCTTGGAAGACAGTTTGGTTGTTTCTAACAAAACGAAACACCATACAAGCTAGCAATCACACTCCTTGGTATCTACCCAAAGGAGTTTTCAACTCCTTTATGTTCACACAAAAGCCTGTACACAAAAGTTTATAGCAGCCTTATTCATACTTGCCAAAACCTGGAAGCAATAAAGATGTCCTTCAGTAGGTAAATGTATAAATGAACTGTGATATATGCAGATAATGGAATATGAGCCATGCTAAAAAGAAATGAGCTAGCAAGCCATGAAAAGACACGAAGGGAAACTAAATGCATATGACTATGTGAACAAAGCCAATCGGAAAAGACTACACATGTATGATTCAACTAGATGACATTCTGGAAAGGGCAAAACTATGGTGACAGGAAAAAGAAATGGTAGCCAGGGATTAGGGAGGAGGGTGGAGGGAAGGGTGAACAGGTGTGAACAGGTGAAGCACAGAAGATTTTGAGGGCAACAAATCTACTCTGTGTAAGACTATAATGGTGGATACATGTTACACATTTGTCCAAGCCCATAGAATGTACCACACCAAGAGTGAACCCTAATGTAAACTAGGGATGCTGGGTGATTATGATGTGTCAACCTAAGTTCGTCAGTTGCAACAAATGTACTGCTCTGGTAGTAATGGTGCTAACTGGGGAGGCTGTGTATGTGTAGGGGAAGTGGGTATATGGGATATCTTTGCACCTCCCTCTAAATTTTGCTGTGAACTTAAAACTACCTTAAATTATAGTCTTGAATGAATGAATGAATGAACAAATTAACTAACCTAAAATAAATGCAACACTTTAACACAGAGAGTATACTTCCTAAGGCCCAAATGAGCATGGCAGTGGCAGCATATTCACATTACAATTTTTTCTAATAACCAGTGAGTGCTTACTTTCATGAATCCTTCACTTTTCAATTTATGCAGTTTGGAGGCTGCATTATGGAGGCGTTTTCTTTGGGAATTCAGGAGGGAGTCCAGCACTTGCCACCATGTACGACAGTTCAACACAAAGGCCAATCCCACTATAGATGCGATTGATATGAGGACAGCATTTACAGTCAGATGCTTTGGGTCAACTCTAAATATAGCCAGAAGAGTAATTCCAGATATAATGCAGCCAATGATAAAAAGGAAGATGACAAAAGATGGGAGACAACAGGTTTTTTTCCATTTCTTTTTACCTGTAATGCAACAAATGGTTTTAATAATTACTAACATATCAAGTATCTAGAAAATCCTAACATTATAGTCACAGTACCTGACGAATCTAATGTTCAAGGTGTGTTTCATGAAAATAAACTGAACATCCATCCCACCCCAACCCCTTACACACAAGGAAGGAAGGAAGGAAATCCTACCCTGAGTATCTTCAGTCTTGAATACTCGAAAAAGCCTGGTTGCCAAAAAGCCAAACTCTCTTTCACAAGCATCCGAGAGGGTTGCAATCATTTCAGCCAGAGAAGTTTCTCCACCTACACTGGACAGTCTATTGTAATCTGTAAACAAAAACCTTGAAGAAGAGAACAAATCAAACATTACTTTGGTATCTAAAGTAACAAATAACTTAAATGTATGTATGTCATCTTTGCATCATTCACCCTTTATTTTATTTCTCTTTCAAAATGTTGTTTTTTAAATTCCAAGGAGGGAAAAGAATTTGTAATCAGGTAGCTTCCACTTCTAAAATCTTACATACTTTTCTTAGGAAAAAAACAGTAATAAAAGTGAAATATGCAGGGTCATATGAAGTGATTCTGACTAAGGACAGTCGGGGGGAAGTTATGCCAGAACTTAGATGTGGAGTATCGGACACCCCAGCAGATCTGATGACACAGTGGTTAAAAGGTGACACCCGTGTCACAATGTGGCCACCAAGAGTTGCACAAAGAAAGTTTTCTAACACCAACGAAAGAGACTCTAACCCTGAAAAAACAGTAATTACATTCATTAAAGAATTTCAAGCCCAGTAATACCATTTAAAAACTCAGGTTTTAGAATGGCTTATTTTATTTATAGCCTCAACGTCTACCAGGGATTGAGAAATAGTTGTAAAGTATTCTCTTCACAATTGTTCTTAAAAATTAAGTGAATTATTTGTGTTCTGAGTCTCTGAATCATTATTATTTCTGTATTAGTTCCTTTCTCCCTTCCATCTGTAAATTAAACTCTCATCTCAGTCCAGTAGATAAGCACTGCTCTCAGAATACAATCTGTATTATACTGTGTGGTCTTGATGATGCTATTTTAATTTTTCTAACTGAAAAAAAAAATTACCACCTCATTAATTAGACTGGTTTCCTTATTTTCTGTAAAAACATTCTCCCAATTATTTTATTCTGTTTTCCTTTTAACTTTTTCACTTTTAAATCCTTTTCTTAATACTTAATTCTATATGCTAGTTACTTAAAAGTTTTCACCTTTATTTTTCTCTTATATTCAGTTTTAATATTTTATCTGATTTGGTCTATTTATTTTTATCTTAAATTACACTTATTTTTTCTTATAATTTAAAATTGTTTCATCTTTTAATGCTTTTTACTTATTTATTTAGTGACAGGGTCTCACTTTGTCGCCCAGGCTGGAGTGCAGTGGCATGATCTTGGCTCACTGTACCCTCAACCTCCCAAGCTTAAGCAGTTCTCCCACTTCAGCCTCCCAAGTAGCTAGAACTACAGGCACGTGCCACCACACCCAGCTAATTTTTCTATTTTTTGTAGAGATGGGGTTTCGCCATTACCCAGGCTTGCTGCGAACTCCTGAGTGCAACCAATTGCCCGCTTCGGCTTCCCACAGTGCTGGGATTACAGGTGTGAGCCACCACATCTGGCCTTAATACAATTTAAATTCTTACATTGCTTACTTCCACTGAATTTCTTTTGCTTTTAATTTTCTAGCCTTTTTTTTCTTTTTTCTTTTTTTCCATTTTACTTTCCTCTGGAGTCCTCTACCTTTCCTTTATTCCTGGACTTAAACATTTTTCATCTTTTCTGTTTTCTCATAAATTTCCCACTTAGTATGACTAATAATTTTAGATAGACATGTGAATATATTTCCTGAGCTGAGAAAAGCACAGCTCAGAGAAGGGAGCTGGGTTTCCCCAGGTTAACTGCTCACATAAGGAGGGGCCAGGTCTCCAACCAGGAGCTCTCTGGGAACCAAGGCCATTGGCTGGACCCTTCCTCCATCCAGTGCTCTCTTCAAAGTGTGTTCCAAAGGACGGTAACAGGTGACATAACAGGGAGAAAAGGTTTATGCTCAAATAAAATTTGGTAAATAAAGGTTAAATAGGTTTCTTTATGGAAAGGTGCCTCTGATCCTTTAACATATAAGAGGGATACATAATCTGAAGTGTTTCCCACAGTATTTGACCAGGGCATGTTTTTATTTTTGTATGTAAAAGGTTCCAGGTACCAATGTTTTTTGGAACATACATTGAGAAATTATACTCTATAAACTTTTTTTTTTTTTTGAGATAGAGTTTCGTTCTTGTCACCCAGGCTGGAGTGCAATGGCACGATCCTGGCTCACTGCAACCTCTGCCTCCCGGGTTCAAGCGATTCTCCTGCTTCATCCTTCCAAGTAGCTGGGATTACGGGAATGCACCATGACGCCCCCTCTAGTTTTGTATTTTTAGTAGAGATGGGGTTTCACCATGTTGGGCAGGCTGGTCTCGAACTCCTGATCTCAGGTGATCTGCCCACCTCGGCCTCCCAAAGTGCTGGTATTGCAAGGGTGAGTCACCGTGCCCAGCCCCTGTAAATTTTTTGAAGTGAAAAATATTTTTTCCCGAATCTCACTGAAGATGTCTTCTGTCAAATGGAACAACTCACCTCACAGGTAAAGCTTTAGTAGTCTGCTCTGGCAACTCAGGTGGATTCACAAACATCAATTTAAGGAGCAGTTCCAAATATCCAATATGTCTTGCCAATCTAGTGCTGAGGACCCAGGCCCAATTCCAACTCTCTCCTTCTCTTCGTCCACCAAAGTAAATGACAACTGAAATTCACAGTTTAAAAAAGTTATCCAAAGCAGTCATCAGTCAAGCAGATCTTTTCTCCAAAGATCAAATATCAAGCGATGACAGCTAAGCTTACATGGCTTTCTATGGTCCCATACTATTTCCTAACTACTCCTCAAAGAATTCCATTAACCTCCCCTAAGATACAGAAGATATGAAAAATGAAAAGTAAACTGACTAAAATATGCCTTAAACAGAAACATAACTGCAGTTCAGATTCAAATGCAAATGACTCTGGATTTATCACTATTTGCAACTGGTAAAGTTGGTTATCAGTTCCTCTTACAGTAAATCTATTTCCTTTCTTGCAACCGAATACACCCCCAAGAATAGGGATTATATTATATTTTTTTACTTTGCTTTTAGATAAAATTAAAAGTACAGACATGGTCAAAATGCTCAAGAGCACACCACTGATGGCTCAGAAGCCTTCTTTTCAGAAAAAGGATTTAAATATAAATCATTAATTAAAGTAAGTATAATAATCTAGGGTCTTGCTTCAAGATTAACAAGTAGTACATTAGTTTATAAGCTACTTCTGCCAAGTTGTGAGCAATGTTCCTTTAGGAAGATTTATGAAGTAGCAAAAAGGTCAATTTTCTCACCCTATTAGTGAAAATCACATACAGGTTTTCAAAGACAGATAAAGATAATGTTTTTTTCATTATCTATGAATCTTAACATTTTCTCCATTTTTGAAAAAGATAAAAAGCAAAGACTTACTAAAGAATATATATAAGAGAGCCAAGAAGCTCAATGACACTGCTATTCCAAGATTCGGATGGACCGTGAAGGCAAACAATAAACCAAGCCCTCCACAAAGTAGCAGGGTAAGAAACACTACAAGCCACGAGAACTGAAAGAGAGGCTCAATCTGTTGTCCGGCGAAGGTTTTCATTTCATCTGAAAGATAATTTAGTATGAAACCTTATTCCTGTTTTAAGAAATACAACTTTTAATATGATTTGCAGTTTTCTTTTCTTTCTTTTTTTTTTTTTTTGAGACGGAGTCTCGCTCTGTCACCCGGACTGGAGTGCACGGGCCAGATCTCAGCTCACTGCAAGCTCCGCCTCCCGGGTTTATGCCATTCTCCTGCCTCAGCCTCCCGAATAGCTGGGACTACAGGCGCCCGCCACCTCGCCCGGCTAGTTTTTTGTATTTTTTAGTAGAGACGGGGTTTCACCGTGTTAGCCAGGATGGTCTCGATCTCCTGACCTGGTGATCTGCCCGTCTCGGCCTCCCAAAGTGCTGGGATTACAGGCTTGAGCCACCGCGCCCGGCCGATTTGCAGTTTTCACATTTTCAATGTAAACATTTATTGGGCACTTTACTAGGTCCCTAGACAGAATACTGCTACTTAACCATTTTAACCAGTGTTCTCTTGCCAAGATGAACATCTCACCCCCAGGACCACAGCTAGGCCTGAATCACCACCCTCTCCTGCTTCGCGTGGAGGATGTACAAAATCCCTTCTCATATACTCCCACCTGTCAAGATTTTCTTGAGATTTTTTGTGGTTTGCATCAACACAAACATTAAGCATATGCATATTGTTTCCACATGCAAAAATAATACTCTGTATCTTCAAACTACATATCACCACCATTCCTCCTCATCCCTTCTCCCTCCAATCACATTTGAGAATACTGTGCTTAAAGGTGCATGTTGAGCCCAAAGGAGCCCCACACAAGTCATTCTTTGTATAAAACTTGGGGAAATTTTTACAGGCAATACTGAAACCTATCCTTGAAGAATGAGCAAGATTTTGCCAAGCAAAAGGCATACGTGTTAGGTGGGTGATAGTGAGGCCAGCTAAGAAGTTGCTTATAGAGGGAGCAACCTGGGAAATGCGTCTGGTCTGTTCTTGCGAGAGCAAATAGTCCTCTGTGACTGAAGCTGGGGCACACGCCAGAGGTGGTGCTGGCAGGTGGGACCATGCAAACTGACAAGTCTGTAAAGGGCCCGAAAAAACCTGCCAGCAAGGGTTTTTATGTAGGTTTATCACACAACTGGATCTGCTTTAGAAAGAGAACTCAAACGACCGTGCGAAGGACCAACCAGAGGGAAGTTCATCTCAGTAAACCGCGTACCACACATGCCCATACAGAAAGCGGTCTTCCTCTTTATTTCAGAAAAATCCCCAGAGAAAACCTTGTTTTCCATATAGAGACTTTGTATAAGCAAGCTCTTTACCTTCTAGTTTCTTGAGTAAGAAAGATTTCCCACTTCCCCACTGTGCATATAACCCCACACAAATGGGTGGCTGCATGGTCGGCTCACTGAGAATATCTGCTAGAGCACTGCTATATAAATCATATCCAAGCATGTCACCATCTGTTTCAGTAGGAGACAAGTGTCCTGTAATTAAAACACATCATATCTTATGTTAAACAGTGGCATTACTATTAGAAAGGAACACTATTTTCATTTATTGTTTACTTGATTAGAGAGAAAAAAATTATTTCAAATGTTTATAACCATGTAAAGACAGTTTCAGGGAGTCTCTGAGCCTACTCTGACTTGGAAGCTACCTGATTTAAAATTAAAAAAAAAAAAGTTTCAGAGATTCTTAAATTACTATCATATTTCATAGAACTTAAGATACCTATTAATTATATGATACATCTTTTTATGTATAATTAAGAAAGAACAAAATGCTGCCAAATTGTGACATCATGCTTTCTTGTCCATCACTTACAAGACACATACCAATTTCAGAGATGTTAAATTATGGGAACAGTGTGCATTTTAGAATCAGTAACATATGATGATTAACACAAATGAGTATGTAAAATAAATTTAATATGTGTAATGCCTATACAAAGAAAGTTACAAAATGTTACTGAAGAGCATAATAGATAAGAGAAAAAGAAACATTCTATGATTCCATGCAGAAAGGTTCAGCAATTCTCCCAAATTATTCTGTCACTTCAAGGCAGTTCTAATTAAAAACCCATGAGAATTTTGTTTTAATTGAAAGGAAAGAAGAATGTGTAAGAATAGGAAAAAAAAATAAAGACTACTGAAGGGTAGTTGTCACTGGAGAAGAATAAAAATGTAAAACAATAATTTGAACATTCTGGAACTCATATAGGATATTAACATAAGTGGCATTTCAAATAAGGCAGGAAAGGATGAATTAGTAACTGGTGTTGGGAAAGTTTAATCACTCATGAAAAAAATCAAATTAAAATGCGATATATCTCATAGCCTCAACAAAATTTTCTGAAACATTAAAAAATTAAGTAGAAAAAAGTAAAACCATAGAAGTAATAGAAGAAAATACAGGAGAAACTTTAAAAATCTTTGTTTAAAAAGGCCTTTCTTTCTCAATGTAATACTAAAGCCAGAACTGCAGGAAAAGACTAATGAATTAACTGCAAAAATGTAAAACTTTTGAATGCGGAATAAAAATCCATGACCACCAACCAAGAGTATGCTGAGGGGAGGGGAATGCAGCACATAGGACACACCCAGGATCAATATCCATAACACAGAAAGACTCTTACATCAATTTTTTTTTAAATATTGAAAACTAAAAAGTGGACAAAGGATACAAAAAGGAAACTGGCAAGAATACAAGTAGCCTATGAATATATTACATATTATCTAAGTCAAAAGGCTGAGAAGCAATAGCCTATAAATATATTACAAGATCTCAATTTCACTAATAATTTTAAAACACAAATTGAAATGAGATTTTTTTTTCTTATTTATCTGATTTGCAAAGAGTAAGAGGCTGGAAATACCCAGTGCTAGCAAACTTGTGGGGAATTGTGGTATCTTATACTGCCAGAGGGAGAAGAAATTTTTACAACCATTTTGGAAAGTGTATTGAAACTATGGGCATCCACTGACTTAGGAATTCTACTTGTGGGAATTTACCCTAAGAAAATAATCCTGATTGTACCCCCTGAATCTCTATTTTCAAAAGAAAGAAAAAAAATCCTAGAAATAAGAGTCAATGGATATATGTACAAAGGTGTTCGCTGCAGCACTAATTGTTAGCAAAACAAACTAAATATTCACCAATAGAGAACTCAATGTACTATGATGAAAAATTATGCAATAACTAAAATATGATACGTTAAGCTTTCGTAACATAGTATAACTCAATTTTTATTTTTTAAAACTATATATATAGTATGTAACATTTTTATAAGCATAAAGAAAAGCCTGGAGGGTCATTTAAACAATTACAAGTTGGGAGATAGGGGATAATGGGGAATTTTCACTTTCTGCTATACTCATGTTTTCATTCTTGAAATGTAATTAGTGCACATTACTATTATAATAAGAAAAAATATTTTAAAATACAAAAAGTCTTAAAAAATTAAAATCATGGCCAGGCACAGTGGCTCATGTCTGTAATCCCAGCACTTTGGGAGGCCAAGGTGGGAGGATCGCTTGGCCCCAGACTAGGGAACATGGCAAGACCTCGTCTCTACAAAAAAAAAAAATTAGCTGGGTGTGGTGGCATGGGCCTGTAGTTCAAGTATTCAGGAGGCTGACGTGGGAGGATCGCTTGAGCCCAGGAATTTGAGGTTGCCTTGAGCTATGATTGCATCACTGTACTCCAGCCTGGGCAACAGAGGGAGACCCAGTGTAGTGGTGCGATCTTGGCTCACAGCAATCTCCATCTCCCTGGCTCAAGAGATCCTCCCACCTCAGCCTCCCAAGAAGCTAGGACTACAGGCACACCACCACATTCAGCTATTTTTTACATTTTTTTGTAGAGATGAGGTCTCACTGTACCACCCAGGCTTGTCTCAAATTCCTGCGCTCAAGCAATCCTCCTGCCTCGGCCTCCTCAAGTGCTGGGATTACAGGCATGAGTTACCATGCCTGGCCTTATTTTCCATACTTTTTAATGGAAGATTCATTACTTAAAAGCTCAGTTCGGAGAAAAATTCAATACTTACTGGCTCCAAATATTTGAGTTAAAATACTCTTCTGATGGCTACAGTCAATATTGTAAGGAGTCTCGCCTGCTTTGTTGGGCCTATAAAGTAACCGCCCATCTTTGGGATTTCTTAAAAGCAGTTCTGCCAGTTTCCGGCTCCTTCCACGAATAGCAATATGCAAGGGAGTGTCTCCTTTCTGTGAAATAATAGTAGGAAGCTTGAACGCTCTTATCTTTGTATACAGTGTGCAGAGTAACAACATCCATGTTTCTGTAAAATAACAAACTCTGAACTTTTCTTATTTTTCATATAAAGCACATATATAACATGAATTTTTATCTCTATCTTCCCCATAATTTCTTTCTGTAGCTCCTCACCCAGCTTTGCTCAGATATTATTTTTCCCACAGCCCTCTAGAATGAAGGTCATTCTTTTTTCCTTCCCTTAACTCAGTGAAAGAGGAGAAGCAACAGGCTTTCTCCCTGCAGCTCCTCCTAGGCCATAGGTCCACTTCATTAGTATCCCTCCATCATCCAAATATTTATTGTCCAAGGATGTCAACTACCTTCCTCAACTAATTTAAATTCTATTTCACAGCCTTCTTCATTTGTCTAGAAAGCCTTACAATCCATGCTGATAGCCATCTAACACAAGTAATCTTGCCAGCTCCAATAACCTTTGTCAACCATTTGCCACAGTGAACCCTTAAATCTCATCACTCTACATTCTCAACCTGAGTCCTCTAGGTACAGCTATCCTCCTTCAACTCTCTCCTCAATTCTTCTATTCTCCTCACCTTTCCACTCTCCTCACCTTTCACTTTTCCCTATCAACCCACCTTCTCTCCTTATTAGCATCTCCAATCACATGAGTGTTCACATCCAACACTAATGAAAGCTAACATGTAAATTTCAAAAGCCCTCTTTGGGCTGCAAAGTGCTCTCCTACTGGTTGCTTCACAAACACCTTAACAAATTAAATTACTGGTTCTCATCCACACTGATCTCCAGGACACTAAATGAAAATGACCTACACATTCTTCCTGTGGCTTCCAAGGCATGACCTTATCTTGATCTTTTCATCTTCTAGACTCTCCTCCCATGTCCTAAAAAGTGTGGCACCATAACTATGCACGAAGTTCACTATATGCAAGGTTCTGTGCTTGGTACTTTGGAGGATATAAAGATGAAAGACAGTTGCTGACCTTAAGTAGCTTATGTCGTAATAGGAAGAGACTGGATAAACCTGCACAATTTAAAAACTGCAGTATGACACACAGCATAAGAGAAGTCCATTTTTGACTGCAGCTTTCGTCTTTCTTCACACTGATCATCTTAGTCACTCCCATGCAACTCTCTATCCTGTAACTAACTGCCAAATTTCCACCACCAGCCTTGATTTCTTGCCCAGATTCCAGTACTAGATTTCCCAATGTCTACTGGCCACAGACGACTGAATGTCTTCTCAGCCCTCAAACTAAACATATCCAAACCCAATCTCATCTTATTTTCACATCTCAATTCCAATTCTCATCCCCAAACCTGTGAGAAGACAAAACAGCAGCAGCAGCATTTCTGCCAGATATAAAAATTCTATAAATGCAGGGAGGTTATCAGCACACTTGGCTGACAGGCTGAAAATAATCAGAAAGCAGTGATGGGCAAGGTAAAAATAACATTAATCATCACTTTTAAAATTGTTTTTATGAAATTCTCTACGAAGATCCAGGTTCAAGACTTTTATAAGCATGTATCCCAAATTCTAGCAGGATAGTACTTTACCCATCCTCAGTAAGATGTGTTCATGAACGAACAACTGTTCCAACTATCATGTGTATTTGTCAACAAGTATCATGTGCTGACTCTGGGCACAGCAACACACAAAACAATACCAAGGCACAGGCCTTCAAGAAACTTATGAATGAGTATAAAGCAATTACTTAAAATAGCATATTATATAATTAACAAGGCTATATGGAACCTTGAAGAGTCTGGTGGTTCTATATCGCAAGTTGGGGGACCAGTGTCAGATGAGTCAATGGCAGATTGAGAAAAACAGGCATTAGAAGAAATTTTCTAGAAAGCTACACATATTCCATTTTGAAAACTCTTCTTTGACTTTATATCTTCTAATCTTCAATATTAAAGTTTCCTTTCTTTGATACGACATTATGTTAATATGGTAATGACAGGGGAGGTGCTTTCATGTTTTAAAATAATATTATAACTTGGCAAAATGAAACACAAACGCATTGACTCTTGACTCCCTGTTTTTGTTTAACTGCCTTATAGCTAACAGAAAAATAAACTTCAATCTGTTATTAATTAGTAAAGCCCTAATCATATTATTCATCTGAGGAGAAAATTTACAATATTATTTCTTACTTCATATATCAATTAGTTCACTTCTACTCTGGGGGAAAATCAGTTTAAAGTACAGAAAGAAATAAGCTTGTTTAAAACAAAAAGAAACTAAAATGAAAAATCAAATCTATATGAAGTATTAAGTCACTTAGAGCTAAACTTATTATAGAAAATACAAACATTTCTCTAAAAGGCTAAAGCAAGGACACGCAGCAGAACAAACACATTATCTCCTGTCAGTGAACATTAATGCTGTCTGCTTTGAGAGTCGGCCTCCTCCAGCCCCTGTGCATTCTTTCCTCCTGTTTATCTGCAACAAGCTCTACCCTGATGAGGCGGAGCCTCCTCCTCATGTGGTGGTCAATGGCAGTGCCCCACAGCTGCTGTGAGCCATAGAAGGAAAATCGGAAGCAGCTGCATTAACAGCACACTGAGCCTGCCCACTCCTCAGCGTGCTACTGTGTGGGATCCAAATCCCACACAGACATCCCCAGCAAGTCATCTCTCCCCACACAACCTAAAATCAGATCCCCATTAAATCCCCTCCATACAGAGGTCAGTCTACCAACAGCTGTCCATACAGAGTTCTCTCTGCACAGATGTTTTACCTTATCTACAGCAGACACTTTCGCGCCTTTATCTAGTAGCAGCTCCACCACTTCAATATTTCTCATCTTGGTAGCCTTTATAAGTGGCGTCTCACCATCCTGTGGGCACAAATAAGAACATTTGCCAGATTAATAGTTTGACTCCTGTGTTTATGTCATACAAGTGCACATGTCAAGAAATATCTGACTCTGATAACAGTCTATATTTAAAACTCCCTCAAGAAAACATAAAAGCAAACAACAAAAAAATGTTTTTCCTTTACAACCACTCATTTGTCTCAAAGTAACTTTATATCACGTAGCCAGGTGTGGGACCTGTCCCAGCTGCTCATAAGCGACAGCTGGCAGCAGTGGCTGCTTCTGCCCTTCCCCAGGTTCTACCACTGACCTGGGGCAGCTCCCCTCCAGAGGCTACTTCCCGTTCTCCCCACCAGCCAACCCACAGCCCAGCCTGTCAACATCCAGGTAAGCCAGTGTCCAGAGTTTTTCAGAAATGTATACCAACATCACTTCAGTTCTCAGTGAAACCTTTTGAAATAAGCAGTATGCCTTCAGAAAACCTCAAAAAAGTTCATGATTGCTTTCAAAACCAAAGCAAGGGAAGCAAGAAGAGACCACAATTCAGCACTTAGTGAAGACAAAAATCTCATCAGAAGCCACAGGCAGTCACCCTGGCTGACACCAAGGTCCAAAAGAAAAAGAAAAAAGAGGATTAAGGAGCCACCTGCAAACCAGAAGGTATCTCAGAAATTTTCTACCCTGGGGTACTAGAAGTACCATCATTGATTTAGAAATTGGCTGGTCCTGGTCTACAGCAGATGACATGGGATTGTCTTATGGGTGACTCTATAATTTTGCTTTATTCATTAAGAATTCCTGTCATATCAACCCAGAATTCCAAATATATTTTCCCCATAGAAAACTATCACACATAGGCTAAATAGGAGACCACAGTATTAGATAATTTTGTATTTTTTACATGATTCGAGTAAAATAGTTGAAAGTGGCTAGTGCAGGGAACCAACCACCAGTCACAACTGTTGTTTATGTATTCATTTAAAGAGACAGGGTCTCACTCTATTGCCCAGGCTGGCCTGGAACTCCTGAGCACACGCAATCTCCCCACAAAGGAATGTGTTCTGCCTCTCAGGTAACAGCAACATAAATGAATTTGAGGGAAATGATCTGTCCAAATAATAACAACTTATGAATAGCTGATATTGCACTTTCTGAAAAGTAATTGAAGTAACAAATATCACACTGTGTTTTGCTATGAATACACAAATCCTGAAAGGATACAAAGTTACTCCTCAATCTGACAGGGAATATTACCAGTAAAATCAGTGTAACTCTAACATCAAACAAAGACGACTGAAACAAAATGAGCAGCACTAACATTCAGCATGAGGTGCTGCTAATAACAGAATAGAAATGCCACTTATACCTTGGTGCATATTTCAGTGTCAGGATTGCACTGTAGGATATCTCTCACCATTGTTGCATTTCCTTTCTCAACAGCCCAATACAAAGCAGTTTTATTGTCCTAGATAATTAACAAAACACAATCACTTCATGTAAGATACAATATTTAAAACTGCCACTTGTAAATACAAAACATCATTTCTGTCAGAAAGCATTCCAACAGGCAGCATGGTAGGAAGTACTATTAATCCTCATGCTATCTTGAAGTTACTTTTGAGAAATTCTTCGTGAAAGAAGTCTAGGAAAACTTCGTATTACTTAACCTAAAAAGTAGTAATCCCACATAGTTAATAAAGTAAACGATACTTTTGTAATGTTATCAGATTTCAGGAATACACACTGGGGTAGGAGTCATCAATACCTGAACTCCATAAACCTGGACAAGTCTTGGACTCTTGGATTTTCATCTGTAACATGTTGTAGGTATTGCCCAATTTTTCAAAAGATAATGCACGAAAATGTACTTCACAAATACAAGGCATTATCATTTTTAGCTTTCTTAATTTCCATCCATCCCATACCCCTATATTGCCTTGATCAGATCTTTAAAATCTTATCTAGCTCAAAACCCAAAAATCAATCCATATAGATCTTGAAAGTAGAACTAGAGAACAACAAAAACTGAATTCAAACACAGAAGAGGACTCACAGACACAAGGTAGTTAGGTAAAAGTCCAAATAGGTGACCTAGAACCCAACTTTTAGTGGCAATGTTATTTTAACCCAGGAGATAATGAATGACTTTTTGCAGCAGCCACATTAAGTTCCTAATACCAAAATTTCCCCAACAGAGTTTCTCTTCCAAAAAATGCACACTAGCTGCTCAACTCAAACTTGTCAGGCCCTACCTCCCTTCCCATTTCATTTCTCCAACTTTCCCCACCATGCCTACCTCCCCACTGCCCAATGCCAAATGATTCATTCGCCAGCTATGAAATGCAGTCTTTCACTTTCTTATTTTCTCATCCTATTACCACTCCCCTTGCCTGAAACATCTGGCTTTCCTTTTCTTTTTTTTTCTTTTCTTTTTTTTTTTTTTTAAGAGAAAAGGTCTTACTTACTCTGTCACCCGGACTGGAGTGCAGTGGCATGGTTACAGTTCACTATAACCTCAAACTCCTGGGCTCAAGAGATCCTCCCACCTCAGCCTGGGATTACAGGCATCAGCCACCCTGCCAGGCTCTTCACCTATCTAAATCCAACTCATCTTCAAACTTAGCTCGAGTTCTACCTTCTTCCAAAAGCCCCTGACCTTAAGGCCTTCTTTTCCCACCTCAAGACTCATACTTGAACCTTTTGCTAGGCAATCAATCATATATCATCTTGTGGCTTCACTTTTTATGTTAAATAAAAGCATAAAAATAAACAAACTAAAATCTTTCAAATTAAAATATATGTGTCTTAAAGACAAGGGGCCCATGTTAATTCCCCCATAACATTTGGCATAATGGTTATAGTTTGATCCAAAAATGGATTTGGATACAAGAGATTTTTAGCCAAATACAAGAAAAAAATGAGCAGAAATGTATACTGTCCAACAACAAAATGAGACACCAAGAACTTTTTCTAAAGTCTAAAGCTCTTGAAGTATTTGATAAATTCACAACTGTAGGCAAGGCTTTTATCTAAAATAACCTTTGTGGTTCTATGAACTATGATTGCCTTAAGCAATGTCCATAGGACTACCAAATGGTCCTAGGAAAGGCAGGCACAGTGGAGAAAAAGGAGAAGAAAATAAAACAACAACAATAGAAGAACAGCAGATGGAGGAAGAAGACAAAACAGGGAGAAAACACTAAAGAAAATAAGTAAGTACCAGATATTCAAAGTGCCACTGACTCTCTCAGTATCACTAACTACTCATTATAGTTTTGAGGATTGAATCTATATACACACATTAGTAAGGACAGTATATTCTAAAAACATGAGCTTTTTTGGTTTACCTCTATCTACATTTAACTCGACATTAATATAGAAATTTTACAATAATGGCAGTGAAACTTAGTAACAACAAACGCCTGTTAAACGTACTAGGGTTTACAAGTTTATCTCCATAGGAAAGTGGGAAGAATAACGTTATGATCAGTCAACATTTACATCCAATTATACTCTAAGATAGCAACTGCACTGTAATCACACATACCTGTCCTCTAATGTCTATATCAGCGTATTTTTGGAGAAGCGCTCGAACAATTTCAACATGACCACCTCTGACAGCGCCAATCAATACAGTATCCCCACTCTAAGAAGACAGAAAAACAAAAACAAAAACAAGGTGAATTGATAACAAATAAGCACTCTTCTGAAGTTCAAATTAATCATGTTTCATATTTTTTTCTAAAAATTTCTTGGAAAAAGTCTATCTCTAAATGAGAGAAAAATATTACTTAACTAATATGAATACCTGATATTAACAGACATCAGAGTAAGGGACAGAGGACTTTATGCCCCAAAATGAGGACTCTGAAATTCCTAAACAAAGTTTAGAAAGACCTGTTAGCCAGAACAATAACCTATTCTCTTTTAAGGTAACCGCCTGTTACACATGTAAATTAAATACAATAAGGCTGGGGCTGTCAATGAACCAGATGAACATTTTAAAATCATATAGTAGGCCGGGCGCGGTGGCTCAAGCCTGTAATCCCAGCACTTTGGGAGGCCGAGACGGGCGGATCACGAGGTCAGGAGATCGAGACCATCCTGGCTAACACGGTGAAACCTCGTCTCTACTAAAAAATACAAAAAAATTAGCCGGGCGAGGTGGTGGGCGCCTGTAGTCCCAGCTACTCGGGAGGCTGAGGCAGGAGAATGGCGTGAACCCGGGAGGCGGAGCTTGCAGTGAGCTGAGATCCGGCCACAGCACTCCAGCCTGGGCGGCAGAGTGAGACTCCGTCTCAAAAATAAAATAAAATAAAATAAAATCATGTAGTAAAAATATCTTGGAATAATGCTATATGACGAAAGCCATGAACTCTAAAAAACGAAGCTATAAAACTAAAACTATCAATGAATCCACAGCCACATTTAATTAAGGGAGACAGTTCCCCAAGCAGCATCCACGAAAACCTAGTGGATTTGGCAGTTACAGGCCAGTAGTGCATTAGGACTGACTCATTCGCCAGCATAAGACTAAGTTCATGACCTCATGAGGACATCGCTCTCCCCTGGAACCATATTCACCAAGCAACAATCATTTTTAGTTATACCTTCCTGTACTTAAAATACTGGAAACCGCTATTTTGGAAATGGGCATAAATATTTTATTATTTACTGCTAACTTAAAAATCAGTTGTAGTCTTTTGAGTTGAATGAGCCCACGAGTTACAGCTCAATTCAATCCTGAGTAGACCTCAAAAGCACTATGATATTAATCAGGATGCAGGTCCTTAAGGGTTATTAAGCTCAGCACCATGATGTAGTGTCTTAACTACCACATTTATAGCAGAAATAAACCCAAGGCAGACAAATTTTAGTTGGGAACATTAGCATTAACATGGGTGTAGACTAGTAAACCTCTAAATGTGCCATCCGCCATTCTAGGTACTAGGAAACAAGACAGACAGGGTCCTACCTCTGGAAGAATTTATAGCCTGGCAGAGAAGACAACATACAATAAATAAAAAATCACACAAACACTATGCAAATAAAATAAGGTAATGTTCTAGAAAGTGACTACCAGGTAGGCTGGGCATGATGGCTTATGCCTGTAATCTCACCTCTTTGAGAGGCCAAGGCAGGAGAATCACTAGAGGCCAGGAGTTCGAGACCAGCCTGGTCAACATAGTGAGACCCTGTCTCTCAAAACAAACAAGAATTAGCCAGGCGTGGTGGCATGCACCTATAGTCCCAGCTACTTGGGAGGCTGAGGCAAGGAGGATCGCTTGAGTCTAGGAAGTTGAGGCCACAGTGAGCTGTGATCACACCATTGCACTCCAGCCTGCGTAACAGAACAAGACCCTGTCTCAAAAAAAGTGATGAGGTAGCTACTTTGGATTGAGTAGTTGAAGACCCTTCCAAGGAGGTTACACTGAAGCCCAGGTGGGAAGGACAAGAAGGAGCCAACCACAAGATCAGTGTTCCAGACTAAGAGCACAGGTGCGGCAAAGACCCCACAGCAGGAACAAGCTCAGTGCATTCAAGAAAGGGAAAGAAGCAAACACAGCTGCAGGCTATGAAAACTGGCAGAAGAGGGATACAAAGTGGGGAGACAGGTTAGGCACAGACAATGTCATGTCATGTCTATAAACTAAAAGGATAACATTCATCCTCAGTGCAACAGGAAGTCTTGGATGGCTTTAAACAAAGAAGTACACACGAGATTTATTGTTTTAAAGATCACTCCAAGATTAGAGTGGAGAACCCAGTTGCAAAGCTGCTGCTTTAACAGTAGCACCACCAGAGACAGTGGCTTCAGCTGGGAGGTGATAGTGGAATGAAGACAGGTGGACAGATAAAGGATTTGTTTTGGAGTAAAGTCAACAAGAGCCCGCTGGAGGGCAGATGAGGAAAAGAGAGAAATCACGGCTAATGCATAGGATTTGGGGCTTCAACAAGAGGGGAATGGTGGTACCACTTGCTGAGACAGAGAATGAGGGAAAAGCAGGTTTGGGGTGGAAAAAACAAGGCATAGGCCGGGCGCGGTGGCTCAAGCCTGTAATCCCAGCACTTTGGGAGGCCGAGACGGGCGGATCACGAGGTCAGGAGATCGAGACCATCCTGACTAACACAGTGAAACCCCGTCTCTACTAAAAAATACAAAAAAACTAGCCGGGCGAGGTGGCGGGCGCCTGTAGTCCCAGCTACTCGGGAGGCTGAGGCAGGAGAATGGCGTGAACCCGGGAGGTGGAGCTTGCAGTGAGCTGAGATCCGGTCACTGCACTCCAGCCTGGGCGACAGAGTGAGACTCCGTCTCAAAAAAAGAAAAAACAAGGCATCTGTTTTGCTGTAAGTTTAAGAGGCCAATTAGACATTCAAGTGGAGAGTTCAGGTGGAAAAGGATCAGTAAATGTGAGCGCAGAGAAGTTAGGGCACAAGAAAGCACATCCACAGTGACACATCAAGGTCAGTTACAGACTAATAGTACATGTGACATTTTCGATAACATTATTTGACAAAAGTTAAAAAGGATATTTTTCAGAACGATCGAACAGTTTTTAACTTCCTAGTTTCAAAGGCAGAAATAAACTTGTCTTAAAACAAGTTTATGTGATGCATGAGAATCTTGAAAGGTAGTAAGACACTAGGGTCATCTTTCATCCACTTCGCCACTAGGAGACAAATATGAAACAGGTGACCTACCCTGTCAGGTATGTTCACGTATGTTCCAGCATCTAGCAGATCCTGCACAATCTCCGTATGTCCCTCCTTTGATGCAATCATCAAAGCTGTATTTCCATCTTTATCTGTTAAGTTTACATTTGGATTCCTCTTCAAAATTTCTTTTACTGACTGTGTGTAGCCTCCTTTCACTGCCACAATCAGTGCGGTCATTGAATTCTAAAAACAACAACAACAACAACAACAAAACAAAACACAAGCCCAAGAAATTAGTGTATTCTAGAAAATGTATGATTTATGCCATAATCATAAAACTAATGTTTTCAAATAGGTGGCCTATTATTGTCATTTCCAATAATAAAATGCCAAAATAAATAGCAAGAAACATACCAAAAATGGCTAGGAGGTATCTTTTGTTTTTGAAAATACATTAATGATCTTCAGTCATTAGTGCTATTATGAAGTTCAGTTATTTAAATGATAATCTGAAATTGGACTAATCTACAATCAACAAACTAACTCACTAATGTAATGAAGGATAAAATAGTTGACAGGGTGACTAAACACATTCTAAATTAAATAATCCAAAGTCAGGTGAATCAGACTTCAAGAATTCTTTGTAATAAAACCCATAAAAAACACTAAAGTCAACAATGAATTAATAGCCATAAGCTATTTCAAGAAAAGTGTAATATACTCTTTGACTTTCATAGTGATCTAGAAACTACATTTTCAAAACCTGTCTTATTTTAAGTAATTATTTTAAAAACTGCACATCTATTTTATAACAATAAATCAGGCCAGGTATGATGGCCCACACCTATAATCTCAAAGCTTTAGGAGGCCAAGGCAGGAGAATCGTTTGAGGCCAGGAGTTCAAGACCAGCCTGGGCAACATATGCGACTCTGTCTCTAAATAAACAAACAATAAATCAACTAAGAGAAGAATGTGACTCACTACCAGAAATAGTATTAAAATTGCTTCTCGAGATGTTCATCTACTTCAAGCTGTCATACAATTTCCTTATAGAAGTATTTTAGGTCAGCCCCCAAAATTAAGCTGTCATTCTCCCACATATTAAAATAACATAGCCTTTCAAATTCTTGAGCCATCAATCATCATAGAGACAAGCCACTTGTTCACTTGACCAACTGTCCAGAGGAGGCAGATGGAAGGTATGGCATCTGCAGCTGCCTATGGACCATGCTGCCTCCACCAGCACGAAAACAGGGTCTATACCTTGAAGACTGGCAATGAGTCAGCTCCTACCAGTATGCAAACAGGAGGAATGGGTTGACAGTGTGCCACAAAGTATGACATAAAGAGTTTACTCTTGTTTCACTACGACCCAAGATCCAGTACTATCTCCTCTCAGAATCCTTTATGATCCACTCACGTAATATACTAATTCTATAAATAGCAGTCTGCATTATTTTAACTGTTCTTATGCATAAATATTGCTTCCTTTAACCATATTTTTATAGGCTCAAGGGAAAAGCGATATTAGGCTTCTTCATCTCCCCAACACAACTGGCACAGGCTGGGGAACAAGGAATTAAAAACCACTTATCGGTAAGATGTATCTAACCAGTTTTTAAGCTTTCTGGGTTCTATCAGCTGACTTCTGATTTTGTAAAATCTGTTCATTGAAGAGGGAATATAAGGCACAGCTAAAAATATCCCCAATATTACAATATTATTTTAAATTTTTTAAGAAAAAATATTTTAATGCAGCACAATATTGTCCCACAATATTAAAAACCATTTGATTTGAATAGTTTATTAAACAATTTGTACTACGTACAGGAAAAAACAAACTCCATTTCACATAAATTCTTACAACACTAAATACTTCTATGACCAGATGTGTGGGGTTTTTCCCCACCCATCAAGCAAGCAATCCGTTCTGCAGCAGACACCAGCTGGGTATTCTCCAACTCAATTCTGACACTACCTACCTGGAGATAGCATCAGACCCCACAGGCAAGTGCTCGGTGCCCAAGACTGCCCCCGCTTCCCATGCCAATGAAAGCTCAGCTTGTTTGACTGACTGGCTATAAATCAGAACTCCCACAAGCCCCTCCTTAGGTTTGATTAATTTGCTAGAGCAGTTCACACAGTTCAGGGAAACAATATTTACCAGTTTCCAAAAGGGATATTTTAAAGGATAGAAATGAGCAGGCAGATGAAGACATACATAGGATGAGGTCTGAAAGGGTCCTGAGCACAGGAGCTTCTGTCTCCATGGAGTTGCGGTATGCCACCCTCTCAGTACAGGGATGTGTTCTTGGTCATCTTCCTGGAAGCCCCCTGAACTCAGTCCTTTTGGGTTTTTATGTAGGCTTCATTATGAAGGCATGATTTATTAAATCATTGGTCAATGATAATCAATGCAATCTTCAGCTCCTCTCCCCTCCCTAGAGGTGTTGGGTTAGGGCTGTGAGTTCCAACCCTCTGAGCACAAGGTTGGTGTACCTGGCAACCAGCACCTCAACCAGTGGGGTTATCTAGAAACTTTCCAAAAATAATCTCATTAACATAAGCTCAAGTGTGGTTAAAAGGGGCTTGTGATAAGTAACAAAAGACTGTATTTCATCTTTGTCTAGAACTGCTCCAGAGCTGTTTCAAGAACCAAGGACAAAAGGCCAAATATGACCAAAGATATTCTTACTGCTGTAGTCACTTATGATATTACACAGGTTATAGGAGCAGTCAGCCAGGAACCATGGACAAACACCAAAATAGTCATGCACGGCACATTTTGATCAATGACAGATGGCATATATGGCAGAAGTTCCGTAAGATTATGATACTGGACTTTCATTGTACTTTTTCTGTGTTTAGGTATGTTTAGATAAAGAAATACCATTGTCTCACAACTGCCTACAGTACTCAGTACAGTAACACACTGCACAGGCTGCAGCCTAGAAGCAACAGGCCATACCACAGAGCCTAGGTATGGAGTAGGCTATACCAGCCAGATGTGTGTAAGCGCACTCGGTGATGTTCCCACAATGGCAAAATCACCGAATGACACATTTCTCAGAATGTACCCCTGTCATTAAGCGACACATAACTCTATATATATCACACTAAGATTACTGAAAGCTATTCTTTATACTTTTAGCCTCCCCAATTGTGTGTGCATTAGCAGCAGATCCTTAAAACCATCTATTTATAGCATATATGTTTATAATATAACTTACTTAGGGTAACAGAAAAAGCTTGTTTTCCTGTTACTATCATTTTAGAACTAGAGGGAAATTTCTCTAGGCGTATACTAAAGACATAAATTCTCTCTCTTAAAATAAAAAACATGTTTCTATTGCCAAGCATTAAAATATAAGATACTTACAGCTCCTTCTTGATCCACATCAGCTCCCATGGCCAATAAATGTTTCACACATTCCAAATGACCCTTTCGTGCAGCCCAAACTAAAGGGGTGGTTCCATACTATGAAAACAAACAATAAATTTAAAATTATTATAAAAAGTATACTCAAAGAAACTAGGTCTTAACATGAATTTTAATAAGAATCTTACTTTTTATGATTCTTAGAAAACTGTATACATTTATCGTAATTTTAATCTTAGATAAATCCTATTTTTCCCATTTTATTTCTCCTGAGTAGATGATCGACCAGTCCATGAAATGTCTTTTAACCAATCTTATTCAACCTTTTCTTGAGACAGAGTCTCGCTCTATCACCCAGGCTGGAATGCAGTAGTGCAATCTCGGCTCACTGCAATCTCTGCCTCCCAGCTCAAGCAATTCTCATGCCTCAGCCTCCTGAGTAGCTGGAATTACAGGTATGCACCACCACAACTGGCTCATTTTTTTGTATTTTCAGTAGAAATGGGTTTTGCCATGTTGGCCAGGCTGGTCTTGAACTCCTGACCTCAACTGATCTGCCTGCCTCAGCCTCCCCAAGTGCTGGGATTATAGACATGAGCCACTGCATCAGGCTCTTATTTAACTTTTATAATGAGTGACAATGTTTCCATCACAAGGTAACACAGCCCCAAATTTTCAACAAGATTTCATTGCTTCCTATATCTTGTGAAACAGAATTTAAAGTCCAGCAGTCTGACTGTAAGCGGGAATAGTAACTAAGCACCAAACAAACTAAAGCAGCCTAACCACTTTACATGGGTCTGCGTGTGTGATCCTTATCATAAGAACAATTCACAGTACCACATTTTCACAGCTGACAACATTGAGGCCCTAAGAGCTTAATTCATAGGCTAAGGTCACAAAGTTATCACGAGGTGGGACAAGATCCATGAGCCCTTGAAACTGCACTCAAAAGCACCTGTCCCTGAGACACGATTCAAAAGGCATCCAGGAATATAAACCATGCATTAAGGCATTGCCTGCCTTTGGGGAAGCTAGCGATCGGTAGACTCATGAATGCCCACAGTGACCTTTCCGTACATGCAGCCCACAGATGGAAATTAACATTTAATTTAATTTAATTTAATCTACTGTCTGGGACAGCCCTGTCCAGTAGAACTTTCTGTGTTGATGGAAATACTCTATAATTCTGTGCTGTGAGATACAGTAGTCACTCGTCAAATAATAACTATGAAGCACTTGAATGCTATGTGGCTACTGTGACTGTGAACTGAGTTCTTTTTTTTTTTTTTTCATTTCATTTTAATTAATGTAAGTCTAAGTAGTCCTGTGCTAGTGGCTACTGTACGGAGCAGAGTCACTCTATAAATCATGTCGGACACCACAGCAACCACACGGTTGAGGGCTGGAGCCCTGGACGGGCTTCCCAGATGGATGAAGACTCGATGACAGCCAGAATCAAAAGGCTGCCAATACAGCACACTGGAGCCAGAGCCTCACAAAACGAGGAAGAGAATGGAGGGGAAGCAGCTGCCACAGTCACTGCCTCAAAGCAGGCTTAGGGAGAACGAATAAGAAATACGGGATGAGCAGGCACTATGGCTCATGCCTGTAATCCCAGCACTTTGGGAGGCTAAGCCAGGTGGATCACCTGAGGTCAGGAGTTCAAGACTAGCCTGGCCAACATGGAGAAATCCCATCTAGACTAAAAGTACAAAAAAATTAGCCAGGCATGGTGGTATATGCCTGTAGTCCCAGCTACTGGGGAGGCTGATGCAGGAGGATCACTTAAACCTGAGAGGTGGAGGTTGCAATGAGCCGTGATCACGTCATAGCACTCCAGCCTGGGCGACAGAGCGAGACTCTGTCTCAAAAAGAAAAAAAAAAAAAGAAAAGAAATCCAGGAGGAGATTCCCAACTTCACTCCTGCATCTGTGGTTTTCTCCACTAAAAAGAACTAAATTCTCTTTTCCAGCCTCCTGCTTTGTGGATAATACTTACTCTGGCTAAAATGCCTTTCCCAACTTTACAATATCAGTATCTTAGACATCTTCAAACATAATACACATAGAAAATCACCCTTCATAAAGCCTTTTAAAAATATACTAATTGTAACTGAGCTCTCATCCTTTGAATACCTATTGCATTGGATTTCTGCCCTTCTTATGGAACTGAACTATCCACGATTATATGCTATGATTTCTGCTCCTTTCCCTGCCTCATTACATGAGCCAGCTAGTACTCACCTACTCCCATTCGGGAGACAGTCCCACGCTCAACATTACAAAGAATTCCTAACATCCAGCAAGACCTTCCCTCACCTTGCATCCTGTCTGCTTCAAAACAGCTCTGCAGCCACACTCTGAACTATCTCAATAAGTCTCTCATCTCTTTCTCAAATTCTGCTCTCTATCCCTTCTCAATCTAATCCCTTTATGTGTATTCTTGACCCTATGGTCCTCTTTCACCCAGGCCCTTACTCAATAATCTCCTGCCACATCATCAGTCTTTTCTTCTTATTCCCTCTTCCTATTGGTCTCTGATTGAGGTCCTTCCAATGTGGGTCTCTCCTATCCTAACAGATTTTTCCAACAGGCTACCCTCTGAAGATAATCACTGTCCTTTCTTTTAAGCTTTTCAAGATAATTTATAGCCCCTTACCAAATCCCCCTAAAAAACTAGTTTCTGCTACAAACATTACAAAACCACCATTGCAGAGGTCACCCAAGTAGTCATCTAAACTCCAGATCTATGTATATTTTTTTTGGTTTTTTGTTTGTTTGTTTTTTCTTTGAGAGGGAGTCTCACTCTGCTGCCCAGACTGGAATGCAGTGGCACGATCTCAGCTCACCGCAATCTCGACACCTCCTGGGCTCAAGTGATTCACCTGCTTTAGCCTCCCAAGTAGCTGGGATTACAGGCACCCACCATCATGCCCGGCTAATTTTTGTATTTTTAGTAGAGATAGGGTTTTACCATGTTGGCCAGGGTGGTTTTGAACGCTTGACCTCAGGTGATCCACCTGCCTCGGCCTCCCAAAGTGCTGGGATTACAAACATGAGCCACCACACTCAGCCACCTATGTATCTTTTACTAAGTTCTTTCTTTTCTTCCTGAAAGCTCTGCAGTATTTTGAACTATACTGACTGTCCCTTCCAACTTGAATTTTTGATTCATTCACCACATTTGACGCTATACCAGCCAAGTTCTCCTAGCTCTGGAGATTAATAATAATTATATAAATAACTAGGTATTATAATTAAGAAAATAATTATTATTATTCCTAATAATCAGCCCTTTGCTCACCATATTCTGTTACTACTGATCTCAGCTGCCAAATCCACACACTCACGTCATTTCAAGAATCACCTCTAGGCAAGCCCTTCACCACCAGCAACCCAAATCTCTATGTCCACTACCTAGTAGGACACCTTCAACTACAAGTTCCCACCACTTCAAGGTCAACACATCTAAACAGACTTCCTTCCCTTCTCTAAGAATTCCTTCCCATAGAAGCCTCCCTACTTCTGTCAGAAATAAAAAGACTCTCAATCTCCAATCCATCCCACTGTGGGCTATTAAACGTTAATGTTTTCAAAACATCACTTTGCGACCACCTACTAGTTAAAATCCCCGGTCATTCTGAGTGTCTACAGGCCAGATGTCCAAGCTCCTCAGCCAAGTATCCAAGGCTCACCCAAAGGTGGCTCTACCTGCAGCCCAGCTTCCTCCTCCCACCCCTCTCCTCACCACTGAGGGTGCACTCAACACTAGCTCAACAGGCCACCTGAAGCCATCCCCTGGTACCTTGTGCTCTCTTTTTTCTGTGCCCAGTTCGTCTCTCCTCCTCCTGTCTCACGGATGTAAACTCTACCCTTTCTTCAAGGTCTAGAGGAAGTCGCATCTTTTACCAAATCTTGACTGACTGCTGCACTATCAGTGCATTCTCCCACCTCCATACTCCTAAGTCACCTAACCCTGGGCCTTAGCATTTTACATGGCCCACTTATCTCCCTACTTCTCTAAACAGAGATCATTTCTTCTTTGTTTGTATATCTTCTGTGCTAAGTGCAGGTACAGGGCACTGCATAGTGGATACTAAACATTTTCTCAAAACGCTAATGAGTGACAGATTAGGTAGCAGTATTACCTGATTCTTGAGGGCCTTGAAAGCCAAGCTATATATAAACATTTTATTATAGGCAAGGAGAAAATAAAGGCTTCTCTATGATAATTAAATTACATCACAGGCCAGGCGTGGTGGCTCACGCCTATAATCCCAGCACTTTGGGAGGCTGAGGCGGGTGAATCACCTGAGCTCAGGAGTTTGAGACCAGCCTGGCCAACACGGGGAAACCCCGTCTCTACTAAAAATACAAAAATTAGACAGGTGTGGTGGCGCACACCTGTAATCCCAGCTACTCAGGAGGCTGACACAGGAGAATCGCTTGAACCCAGGAGACAGAGGTTGCAGTGAGCCAAGATCGTACAACTGTACTCCAGCATGGGTGACAGAGCGAGACCCATGTAAAAAAAAAAAAAAAAAAAAAAAAATTCCATCAACAGACAAAACTGTATCCATTTTAGACATACGTCAAATCTCAGTCAATCTGAATTAGCCAACAGTACAAATGCAACATTCTTAAATGCCATATTATAATATAAATATTTACAACAGCCTCCCTATGCTTCATTAAGCTATTATTTTGTGTAATATTTTTAAATGAAGCATAACATGTACAAAGTGCAAAAAATATACTAATTTTCACTGTACAACTTGATGATTTTTTACATATGCATACACTGGCATAACTACTGCCCAGATCAAGAGATGAATGATTTCCAACAGCCCCATAAGGTTAAACAATACTGTTGTACTTAAAGAAATTTATGTGCAGAATCTATTTTAATGACAAAAACAAATCTTAAAGTAATAGCTATTTCCCTATATTTAGCTACAATAAATGTGAAAAGATTACAACTATCCCCACAATGTGCCAAATTCTAAGACCACTAATGGAAATAACGGAGGTACAAAATAGGAAAAAAAAAAAAAAAGCAGTCCTTATCTTCATGAAACATACACTCTAGTGGTAAGAAGGATGTGGAAATCGATCATTACAAGGCAATAGGTTATGTGCCCTAATGGAAATGTGCAGAGTACCCAGGAAGGGGCACTCAGGGTAAGAAGACTTAACAAAGAAGGTAACACTTCAAATAAGCCTTGAAAAATAAACAGGAGTTCATCAGGCAGAGGAAGTAATAGCATGCCTAGCAGAGAGAACAGAATAAACACAGAAACAACGTTCACAGAACGTTCGACAATCTGTTGTATCTAAAACACAGCATATATGGCAAGAAATGGCAAGAAGTGAGCCTGCGAGACAGGCTGAAGCCAAACTGAAAAGCCTGGGTTTTATCCCCAAACAGGGAAAGCCAATGAAGCTTTCCAAAAGTAAAGAAGAAAAAAAGATAATTAGATAAGTATTTATGCAATGATTGAGGTAAGTGTTAAGTATTTAAAAAAAAGAAAAGAAGAGCACATCATTCTGGAGTGCTTTCTGGAGGTGACGGCAAATGGGCAGAGCCTCAGAGATGAAGAGAAGCTGAGGAAGAAGAGGCGGACACACTGAGAAGGAGCCCTGGACCATGGGTCATTTGGTGGCTGGCATGCGAGGAAGCATGGGGGACAAGCAGCAAGAGAAAGGGAAAAAGGAAAGCAAGGCCCATCTTCACCCACCATACCAGAGACGGTCTTCAGGAATTTAAGCCCAAGGGAAAGAAAACCAAACTTCAATTTTAGAAAGATCTCTCACACAACAATACAGAGAAAGCAGACAGGACTGAAGGTAGGAAGAAGAGTTGCAATTGAAAACTTCAAACAATGAAGACAGGGACTCTATCATCCCAGTCAGTTTTCTTGGGAATGATGAATGTGACGTAAGAAAACATCAGAAGGATACTTACTACATAATACACCCAGGGAATCCATCTCTATATATATCTATATAAAATACATTAATATACAAAAATATAAAATACATTAGAGAAGCCTCATGAAATCATATAAAAATGTTTATAACTTAGACACTGAGTGGACACAACATGGACTGGAACCTGAAAAGATGCTGCTGACCTACCTTATCAGAGCAGTTGACTTTAGCACCATTTTGCAGTAAAAGATGCACTATATCTGCATGGCCTCTCCCTGCTGCCCAAATGATTGGGTAAACACTGTACTGCTAGGATAGATTGGTAGGTAGGTAGGTAGATAAGCAGGAAGGAAGGAAAGAAAAAAAGGAGGGAGGGAGGGAAGGAGAAATAAAATCTTTTAGGCAGATATTTACAACACACATTTGCTAAGTAAAGTAAATATCAAAGGAAGTAACACAAAGCAATGTTTTTTTAATCAGATTACAAACCACTCTCCATTTTAAAAACAGATGAAATATTCGTAACACATAATTGGCAACTAAGAGATAACAAATCTTAAATAAACATATATTATGAACACATTTATTTTTGTAAATTCAACACATATAAAATGTGGTTATCTGGTCAAAAGGCAATATTATTAAGAAGAAAGCGAAATAAGAGGAATGTAAATATATGTAACAGAATGTATAGAAAAACAGCATGATTATTTGGTAAATGTCTCTTTTCTTTAAATAAGTTCAGATTAAGGATTTACACACAGAAAACAGGAAGATGACTAAAGATTTCAAAATCTCCTTTTGCAATGTTATATAGTTATAATTAACATTTAAGCTCTAAGAGCTGCCTTTTTGCTGACAACAATTGAAAAAGAAACGTAGCTTTAGATAAAAATTCTCATTACTGTGTGTTTTGAAATCATATTCTACATTATGTTTAATAAGATAAAGAATATTTCTACCCACAATGAAGCCAAGTATAATCAACCTTAGGTATTCCCTAAGAAAACTTACCACTTACAGTACAAACACATTTGTTGTTAATGCTTACCAGACCAGTGACACTTGGATTGGCACCATGAGAAAGAAGCAACTCTACTACGTCGGTGCGGCCTTTGTAACATGCCCACATGAGAGCTGTCCATCCTCCCTAAAGAAAAAAAGTAGGGGTAAGGGAATCAAACTTCAGATCATCTCTGAGTATAAAAAATGTCACTAATGAAACTTCTTTAGGAAATATCTTTATAAACCATTGTTTCATGATGGTAGTATTACATAGTTTTAAATTCCCAGGCTCCCCAAATACAATAGTACATGAAGTAAGTCAAATCTCTCGCATCCACAAATGGTTAGTCCGAAGTTTATACTATATAACCAAACCTGAATTAGAGAACATTCATTATGAACTCTTCCAAATTTCTAAGATTTATTTTGGCTGTCTAAAAATATTTCTTCAGGCTGGGCGTGGTGGCTCATGCCTGTAATCCCAGCACTTTGGGAGGCCAAGGCAGGCAGATCATGAGCTCAGGAGTTTGAGACCAGCCTGGCCAATATGGTGAAACTCCATCTCTACCAAAAGAACACAAAAATTAGCCGGGCAAGATGGCGTGCACCTGTAGTCCCAGCTACTTGGGAGGCTGAGGCAGAAGACCCACTTGAACCTGGGAGGCAGAGGTTACAGTAAGCCGAGATTGTGCCACTGCACTCCAGCCCAGGCGACAGTGCGAGACTCCGTCTCAGAAAAAAAAAAAATTTTTCTTCAGAAAACTTTCTATGTTGCTAGATATTCACTTCTTTATATGAATTTAAACTTTATCCAGAGAGAGTCTAACAATCATATTCAATTCCTGCATTTAAACACATCCTTTAAACCCCAGATCATTATAGCACCTCTTGCTAAAAGAGAGAGGATGCGAAGGCATCTCATCCGTGATCAGGATTTCCAGATGTAGGCAAGGTCATTGGGTATGAATTAACACCACACTTGACGATGTTCTACTTACTAAGCTACAGGAGCAATTTTCTCCTTAACTACGATACAATTCAATAAAAAAAGGCCAATGTAATCAAATCTTACTAAGGAATTTTTTTTTAAGTATGGAGCATCTTAAAAGGACACAGAGCCAGCCTGAAAGAACTTCTAATGGATAAAGTTGGAATAACATGAGCAGTAATATTAGTACTGGACTATAACCCAAGGAATAAATACTTATAAGTCCATACTGAAATAGAAAGATATAGATAGATATATAGATGAATGGATGGATGGATGGATGGATGGACAGACAGATGATAGACAGATAGAGTAGGGTGTGGGGAAGGGAAGCAGGCACTCTTCCTTACAGAAGAATTCTAATTAGTTAATGCAGAACATATTAGGGCAGGAGAAAATCATCATTACACCACCACAGTTATGGTAATAACTGTTGCAGGTAAGATTCACTGATGAATGCTAAATCAAATAGGTGAAAGTTTAGTCAGAAGAAAGGTATTTTGTTTAGTTTCAGTGTATCTTCCCCCAAATATTAAGTAATTACAAACGGAAAAATAGTACCCTTACAGTAACAGACACCACCCTAATCAAGAGATAAAGGCTGACATCACCAGTGATACCAACTGAAATCACGTTCCCCCTAGGAGGTACAGCAAGAAAAGCACATCGCCTCTGGGACATCCTTCCCTCTAAAGCACATCTGCATCTGAACACAAGAAACATCCACAGTTTAATTAGATCCCATTTGTCAATTTTGGCTTTTGCTGCCGTTGCTTTTGGTGTTTTAGACATGAAGTCCTTGCCCATGCCTATGTCCTGAATGGTACTACCTAGGTTTTCTTCTAGGGTTTTTATGGTATTAGGTCTAACATTTAAGTCTCTAATCCATCTTGAATTAATTTTCGTATAAGGAGTAAGGAAAGGATCCAGTTTCAGCTTTCTACTTATGGCTAGCCAATTTTCCCAGCACCATTTATTAAATAGGGAATCCTTTCCCCACTTCTTGTTCTCTCAGGTTTGTCAAAGATCAGATGGCTGTAGATGTGTGGTATTATTTCTGAGGACTCTGTTCTGTTCCATTGGTCTATATCTCTGTTTTGGTACCAGTACCATGCTGTTTTGGTTACTGTAGCCTTGTAGTATAGTTTGAAGTCAGGTAGTGTGATGCCTCCAGCTTTGTTCTTTTGACTTAGGATTGTCTTGGCAATGCGGGCTCTTTTTTGGTTCCATATGAACTTTAAAGCAGTTTTTTCCAATTCTGTGAAGAAACTCATTGGTAGCTTGATGGGGATGGCGTTGAATCTATAAATAACCTTGGGCAGTATGGCCATTTTCACAATATTGATTCTTCCTATCCATGAGCATGGTATGTTCTTCCATTTGTTTCTGTCCTCTTTTATGTCACTGAGCAGTGGTTTGTAGTTCTCCTTGAAGAGGTCCTTTACATCCCTTGTAAGTTGGATTCCTAGGTATTTTATTCTCTTTGAAGCAATTGTGAATGGAAGTTCATTCATGATTTGGCTCTCTGTTTGTCTGTTACTGGTGTATAAGAATGCTTGTGATTTTTGCACATTAATTTTGTATCCTGAGACTTTGCTGAAGTTTCTTATCAGCTTAAGGAGATTTTGGGCTGAGACAATGGGGTTTTCTAAATATACAATCATGTCATCTGCAAACAGGGACAATTTGACTTCTTCTTTTCCTAACTGAATACCCTTGATTTCTTTCTCTTGCCTGATTGCCCTAGCCAGAACTTCCAGCGACCCCACAGAAATACAAACTACCATCAGAGAATACTATAAACACCTCTACGCAAATAAACTAGAAAATCTAGAAGAAATGGATAATTTCCTGGACACTTACACTCTTCCAAGACTAAACCAGGAAGAAGTTGAATCCCTGAATAGACCAATAGCAGGCTCTGAAATTGAGGCAATAATTAATAGCCTACCAACCAAAAAAAGTCCAGGACCAGATGGATTCACAGCTGAATTCTACCAGAGGTACAAGGAGGAGCTGGTACCATTCCTTCTGAAACTATTCCAATCAATAGAAAAAGAGGGAATCCTCCCTAACTCATTTTATGAGGCCAACATCATCCTGATACCAAAGCCTGGCAGAGACACAACAAAAAAAGAGAATTTTAGACCAATATCCCTGATGAACATCGATGCAAAAATCCTCAATAAAATACTGGCAAACCGGATTCAGCAGCACATCAAAAAGCTTATCCACCATGATCAAGTGGGCTTCATCCCTGGGATGCAAGGCTGGTTCAACATACGCAAATCAATAAACGTAATCCAGCATATAAACAGAACCAAAGAGAACCCCATGATTATCTCAATAGATGCAGAAAAGGCCTTTGACAAAATTCCACAGCCCTTCATGCTAAAGATGCTCAATAAATTCGGTATTGATGGAAAGTACCTCAAAATAATAAGAGCTATTTATGACAAACCCACAGCCAATATCATACTGAATGGGCAAAAACTGGAAAAATTCCCTTTGAAAACTGGCACAAGACAGGGATGCCCTCTCTCACCACTTCTACAGCAAAAGAAACTACCATCAGAGTGAACAGGCAACCTACAGAATGGGAGAAAATTTTTGCAATCTACTCATCTGACAAAGGGCTAATATCCAGAACCTACAAAGAACTCAAACAAATTTATAAGAAAAAAACAAACAACCCCATCAAAAAGTGGGCAAAGGATATGAACAGGCATTTCTCAAAAGAAGACATTCATACAGCCAACAGACACATGAAAAAATGCTCATCATCACTGGCCATCAGAGAAATGCAAATCAAAACCACAATGAGATACCATCTCACACCAGTTAGAATGGCAATCATTAAAAAAGTCAGGAAACAACAGGTGCTGGAGAGGATGTGGAGAAATAGGAACACTTATACACTGTTGGTGGGACTGTAAACTAGTTCAACCATTATGGAAAACAGTATGGCGATTCCTCAAGGATCTAGAACTAAATGTACCATATGACCCAGCCATCCCATTACTGGGTATATACCCAAAGGATCATAAATCATGCTGCTATAAAGACACATGCACACATATGTTTACTGCAGCACTATTCACAATAGCAAAGACTTGGAATCAACCCAAATGTCCATCAGTGACAGACTGGATTAAGAAAATGTGGCACATATACACCATGGAATACTATGCAGCCATAAAAAAGGATGAGTTTGTGTCCTTTGTAGGGACATGGATGCAGCTGGAAACCATCATTCTTAGCAAACTATCACAAGAATAGAAAACCAAACACCGCATGTTCTCACTCATAGGTGGGAACCGAACAATGAGATCACTTGGACTCGGGAAGGGGAACATCACACACCGGGGCCTATCATGGGGAGGGGGGAGTGGGGAGGGATTGCATTGGGAGTTATACCTGATGTAAATGACGAGTTGATGGTTGCAGCACACCAACATGGCACAAGTATACATATATAACAAACCTGCACGTTATGCACATGTACCCTAGAACTTAAAGTATAACAAAAAAAAAAAAAAAAAAGAAACATCTACAAATCCAAACTGAGGAACATCCTAAAATTACTGATGAGTACTCCTCTAAAGTGTTAAGACCATGAAAGACACAACGTAGTTAGGTCAAATTACAGACCTGGGCATTTGGTCAAGTAAAGTCTTATATCTATATTTTAACTGGTAAAATACTTGCCCAGAACTCTTTTTTTTTTTGAGACAGAGTCTCGTTCTGTCACCCAGGCTGGAGGGCAGTGGTGTAATCTCAGCTCACTGCAAGCTCTGCCTCCCGGGTTCACGCCATTCTCCTGCCTCAGCCTCCCGAGTAGCTGGGACTACAGGCAGCCGCCACGCCCAGCTAATTTTTTTATATTTTTAGTACATACAGCGTTTCAACATGTTAGCCAGGATGGTCTAGATCTCCTGACCACGTGATCTGCCCACCTCCGCCTCCCAAAGTGCTGGGATTACAGGCGTGAGCCACCGCACCCGGCCTGACCCAGAACTTTTTATCATCATGCCCTCACTTCAATTTGAATAATGTCCCAACGGGGCATGGTGGCTCATGCCTGTAATGCCAGCACTTTGGGAGGCCGAGACAGGCAGATCACTTGAGCTCAGGAATTCAAGACCAGCCCGGGCAACATGGCAAAACCCTGACTCTACAAAAAATACAAAAATTAGCCAGCCACGGTGGTGTGCATCTGTAGTCCCAGCTACAAGGGGGGCTGAGGTGGGAGGATCACTCGAGCCTGGGGGACGGAGGTTGTAGTGAGCTGAGATCGCGCCATTGCACTCCAGCCTGGGTGACAGAGACCCTGTCTCAAAAAAAAAAAGTGAGGCCTAGGCAGGAGGATCACTTGAGGTCAGGAGTTTAACACCAGCCTGGCCAACATGGTGAAATCCTGTCTCCACTAAAAACACAAAAAGTGAGCCAGGCGTGGTGGCATATACCTGTAATCCCAGCTCCTCAGGAGGCTGAGGCAGAAGAATTGCCTGAACCTGGGAGGCAGAGATTGCAGTGAGCCAAGATTGTGCCACCGTGCTCCAGACTGGGCAAAGAGCAAGACTCCGTCTCAGGGGGAAAAAAAAAAAGAATAATATCCCTCTGGCCCCCTACGTAAGAAACTATGAGAAAAATTTTAATCTCAAGAAAATGAAGCTAAATTGGTAAAAGATTGAGACCAATTAACTATAGTATAGCTTTATATTTCATGAACTCCTTCTTTACTTTGGTGCCAGTAAAGGTCCTCACAGGAAGAGTCCCCACTGGACTTGTGATATTAAATCCTGGAATCCTTCCTGAGTCCCACAGGACCTCAGTGGTCACTCTCCTCTCCTTAAACAAGTCCCAGGGACTCTGTCTTCCCTCAGCTTGGTAGTTACTACTGCCCACCCACCCAATCCTTTGAGGTTAAGGTCCCACAATACTGGTTACTAAGAGAGACATGGTCCTCAGCTTCCCCAGTTTTCAGTGTTTTAAAGCCAAAATAAAGACCCTTTAAATGTTAAAGGTTTTCTGGTCATCACTTTGAAGAAATAGGGAGAACCAAAAAAGTTTAAGAAATCAGTTTTTACAAATCTTAATGCACTTTTACACATTCATAATGTATATTTTATTGTTCCTAATTCCCTTGCTGATATATGTAAAACAATGATAGAGGAGAAAGCCTTTGGAGCAGGGAGACCTGGTTCAAAACCCAGCCTAAGTGCTTATTAGCTGCGTGACTTAGGATAAAGATTCACCTCTTCCAGTCTCAATTTCCTCAATTATACATTGAGAATAAAATCTACCCTTAGTCCATAGGATTGTTCTGAGAAGTCAGTTAAATGACACAGCAGCTATAAAGCACCTAACGAGGCCAGGCATGGAACAGCTACCTACTGGTATAGTTACCTATTGGTACGGTACCTATTCCACACCTGGTCTCTTTAGGTGCTTTACAGCTGCTGTGTCATTAACCCATCTGATAATCTGGTAAGGTACCTTTAATAAAGTATTGAGAACTCGATAACTCCCTGCATTTCCCTTCTACCTTTCGTACCAACAAGACAAGAACCACACTTCACTCTCAGCTGTCATATCCATCTTTGCCTCAGTTACTGACATCATTATCTTCTCTCCCTAAACTTTCACTGCAACGTACTTAAATTCTTTTTGGAAATATATAAGATACCAGTGGTTCCCTGTATCTTCCTATAAAAATAAGGATACCACCCATTGCACTTAGTTTTGAGAACAAATATAAGATTATACAGGTTGAACTACTGGGAAATGTTAATGTGTTATTAAGTGCAAAATGGCGAAATGCTAAGGCTTCTTAAAAACTCACACTGTCTGTGCTTCAAAAACTATCATCAGCTAAGTAATAAATATTTTATATATCATAGCAGATCATTTTCTTCTTTTCTTCTACTGTTTAAATCAACTTTTAAAAGGGCTGAACATTTTACAGAATTAGCCAGAAATGACCTCTCTCTTCACCTTATGCTTTAACCAGATGCCAAGCTCAAGTAAGAGCTAAGTAATAATCAAGGATCACATCTTGTTAAACTTGTCATGCACAGATAGCATGTCTGAAAATAATCACATTTTTAAAATAAATCTAAAAATATTATTCTGAAAAGTATAACTTTGAACACCTGGTAATAGTTTTAAAACCATACGCTGTCCCTCCTAAAGTCCTACCTAAAGGAAGCAACTGTCTCAGAAGATCCAACCGTTGATATATTAAAGAGTAATGAGTTATTTGTAACAATATGTCAGAATTTTAAACTCTGAAATAAACGAAAAATGACTAAGAATGTACTATGGAGGTATATTATAACACCTGGGTTTTAAAACATTCTTGAGGGTCATTTCAATGTCTAACCCCAAATTCTAAAAACATTATTATAATATCATTTCACATATAAAAATACAAGATTTCACACATATCTATGATTATAAATAAGATTTCAGCTAATTAAGAACATATAAAAATGTCCATACCATATCACGGTGCTCCAAGTTAACCCCACATTTCAGTAGTTCCTCTACGATGTGTACATGCCCTTCTTTCGATGCGGATATAAGTGCTGTCCAATTATCCTTGAACACATATTTTAAAAGTTATCATTTTCAAACCAAAAATAACACTTCAAAGTAAGGAAAACTAAATTTCACCTTACATACCAAATGATCATACCAAGTTGACATGATGTGACCCATGCTAACTAAACTACTCTACAGTCACACTGAAGCTCTCTTAAGAATCCATCTGTCCACCTGCATCACTAAAAATGGGGTAAACATGGTTTTATAACTGCTTGTTCAGTCCTCTCACTGGACTTCTAATCATATATTGTGGTTTTTAAAAATGAGAAAAGATGATCATCAAAACCTCAGAGCTAATCCTCATGGCTAGCCACCATTACTATAATTTAAATTCAAATTAGAGAGACTGTAATCAGATTTAAAAGCACATTCACAGACTACCAGACTACAGAAATCTCAAATGTTTAGATACAATGTGATAAAGAAAAGAACTATTCTCCTTTATTTTTTAAACAAAGGATATAAGCATCCTATGTTAACTTTTATTCCTAACTATAATCATTCAATTAAGAAACAAAATAGATGTAGCTGTGTGACCCTCAAAAGCAATTCCAAAAATACAGGGAGAATCAGAGGAAATGTAACCATGTGGAATGTCGATCTACCCCTCAGAGGTGGTATCAGAAGGGACCATATATTCCTGGCCATTATCATATGTAATGATATTTATAGTAAGTTACCATTGTGGGGAGTTAGCTAACATGACTCATATGTGGATATCTTCTAGGCAGACATTTAACTGTATGTACACATGCTCTTTATTCAGCCAGTCTCATCCATATAAAAAAACCAAAGAGCTGAGATCCTTCATTGAAAGTAAAAATTTCTCTCCTGTATTACTCCTTTAAAAAAACACTGATACAGCCCACTAGGCAAAGTTGAAATATATGTAAAAGTTTTAATTATTACTTTTGAATCACTTCTGAAAAACAAAAAACATAGCAAAGAGTGAGCAAATGATGAGTAAATTATTTAATATATACCAAATCTTCCAGATTGCAGTTAGCTCCATTCTTAATTAATTCCTTCACTATTTCCAGATTGCCTTGTTCAGCAGCTATCATCAGTGGAGTCTGGCCACACTAGAAAATTTAAAGGACACAGGCAACTTATCAAGATATGCTACTTTTACTAAAACATCACAGTTAAATATACCAAACATTTTCATGAATGTATGTTAAGCATTGGTTAGTTGTGTTTACTATATTTAATTTAGAAATAGCTTTGAACTTTAAGCTGCAGTTTAGTAATAATTTAAAAGTCAAAGAAAAAATAAATATAATTTTTCTTCCCACAGTATTAACAATCTGTTTTTGGCCCTGCAAATTCATTTAAAGCAAGTAAATATGAATAATACTAGGATTTGGAATGCAATTACTGAAATATACATAAAATTTCAGAATACTTATGGTAGCCAAATTCCCTAACAATACAGGTAGAATACGATCTAGAATGTGTTTTTAATTACATATAGATGTTTTGTCTGAAATAGGACCATAAAAAGAAAAGTAAAATAATGTACAACCAGGTGCTATGTATAATACACATATGTAGTTTTTTAAAGCCTTCTCTTAGAAACTTAGTTCACTAAACTAAATAAAGCTCCTACTAGTGAAATCAGTGTCCCAGCCTTCGGGTTAAGAATGAGTCCCAGGAGTACAGAGACGATGCTCCCTCAGCCCTGGAGACAAGGGCAGAGCTCAGGCAGCTAGGTACCTGGACAAGTCACCCCTACCAGCAAGCCTCATCTACTGCAAGTGCAGTCAAAAGTTATCATTTTCTGCAAGTGCCATGACAGGAAACAGATCGGCAAGTACCAGGTTAGGCCGGGCGCGGTGGCTCAAGCCTGTAATCCCAGCACTTTGGGAGGCCAAGGTGGATGGATCACGTGAGGCCAGGAGTTCAAGACCAGCCTGACCAACATGGTGAAACCCCGTCTCTACTAAAAATACAAAAAATTAGCCAGACATGGTAGCACACACCTGTAATCCCAGCTACCTGGGAGGCTGAGACACGAGAATCGCTGGAACCTGGGAGGCAAAGGTTGCAGTGAGCCAAGATCATACCACTGCACTCCAACCTGGGTGACACAGCAAGACATGTCTCAAAAAAAAATTAAAATTAAAATTTTTCAAAAAAGGAAGTACCAGGTTAAAGAGTGATGATACTAAAGGTACTGAGACACACTAAGGCATATGAGAAAAATGTACACCAAAAATTAAGTTTAATTATGCAAACACTTAAACACCTACTTACTACATGTATAATAGTATGGAGGGAAATGTCTATGATTCTTTTAAATGCCCACCTGACATTATTCCTCAGCTTAAAACCCTTCGATGTTTTCCCATCGTTCTTTTGGATAAGAACCAACATCCTTACCCATGCTGACACAAACCCTGAGTGATGCGGAGCAGGGCATGTGCCTGGCTCTCGACCCAGTCTGTGCCACCTCCAGCCTCAACGTGCCCTCCTGCTCATTCCCACCTCCTTACTGATCCCCTATAATTTACTTCTCCTATACTAATCCTCGTTTGTAACCACATTTTTATTGTGTGATTAACAACTGATTATTTCTGTCTCCCCTAAAGGCCAGGAAACATGTCTGTTTTGCTTATGGGTTTAAAACTATATACCCAGTGTGAGGGACAGTGACTGCCACACAGGTATCCAAATATTTGCTGAGTAAACGAGTGAGCAAAGTCTCAAAGAATTTAAAATTCTATTAGGCACAAAATCCAAATAAGCAAACAGTTATAATGATTAGCAAAATACAACAGATGCTATTATAAGAATAATACAAGTAAGGATTTAAACACAAACACTGGTTTAAAGTTCAAATATCGGTCACATTAAATACAGACATTCCTATGTAAGGATGGATGCTAAATTATATGTGGTAGCCACATGTCATCCAACCATGGTCATTAGGGAATGACGCATTACACATAAATAGATTTTCTGGGTGAAACAATTTATCTTCTCAACATTAAAGCTGATTATAACTTTTATGATAATCATCATTCTAAAAAGTTATGCACGTACTGCTACTTGTTAAACAGATTACCTGAAACATTACATTTATAATTCTGAGTCATAACTACCAACATCAATTACTTTGCCATGCATGCCTCTGTCAGCTCTAGGTTCTTTGGTATACATTCTATAGAACTGCTCTCCCTTCTAATCTACTGGGATACAAAGCCAGGTATCAAAGTCATTGGTAAAATATGTAAATTAAAGCAACAGACTCTAAATCCACAGTCCTGAGGATACATCAATTTTACATCACGGTTTTCAAAATTATAATTCCAAAGACTCAGGGAAGTTTTCTGTTTACTCTCTGGGTCACAGTTACATTTCAGATGCTCACATAGATAAGTGTTTCTAGATAACGAGAGAAAAACATAATATAAATGTTTTAATAATATAAATGTTATAAATATATAACATAATATAAATGTTATAAATATATAACATAATATAAATGTTATAAATACATACAACACAAGTAGGAAAGATGGTATAAATTTGATAGCCTAGAAACACGCCAAATGAAAGACCTGAATTGTCATTATCTTTTCTTGCAGAAACTATTAGTTGTCTACCCAGTATGTAGACAGACAGGGCTTGTTGGGGGTGGCAATGAGCTCAGCTGAAAAAAAAATGCCCAATGTTCGGCCTCACTTGCACCTGGAAATAATCCCACAACGGTGCCCTGGCTAGCTCTCCCAGGAAAGCTCTGTCAGGGACTAATTCTGCTGGTCTGTGCCTTTTCCTTCTTCTTGGCCGAACTGAGACACAGTGCTGGAGCTTTTGAACATGACGGATGTGATGCAATAGGCACACAGTGAGGACTGGAGAGAAAGGAAGGAGCCTGGGTTCTTGAGGATATCCTGAAGCCATCATATTAGCCTTGAAATGGCTCATCTAGCTTGCCATAATGAGAGAAAAGCAAAACCTTAATTTGTCTAAATCACTGTTTTGAGAGCTGTTCCATGCAGTATAAAGCAATTCTTAACTGATGCACCTTTTGTATCTACACTATCCAAAAAGATAATGACTTTCAGGAAAGGCTGCCATAAAGTTTTACAGGACCCCCAAAAATAGAACGATTGTTACTTTAAAAGTTGGGCCTGAAAACAAAGCCTACCTTTGGATTCTCCAAGTTCTTGCTTAACCAGTCTAGTAACTACAGTTGTAGAGACAGAGTAACTTATATCATGAAAACTTTCATTTTTCTACTTGAAAATGAATCAATAAAGATCCTTTCCATACCTGACCCACACATCCCAGCAAATTCCATGTCTATCTCCTTCCAGAAAACACAGGATTACATAATCCACATAAACCCTGCTCTACTACTTATAGTGACCTCAAGCCAAAACACACCAAAAACAAAACAGAACACTATGCACCTACTGAAATACTGGACTTTATTTCAGCTTCCCAGAAGACTACAATGCAAAAACAGCTACTATTCAAGCATCTTTTTGCTCTTCCCAATTTCCAGGTTCCCATTTCTACTTATTTAAGTGTATGAAACCTAAATAACCACTGTTTTTGTTTTTTTTTTTTTAAAAGCAGTCCTTTTTTTATAAAGAGTTTCTACTTCTTCCAATCACTATAGTGAAACTAAAATATTTTGAAATCCTCCTTTGAAATTTCCTTTAAAGTCTATTTACAGACCAGGCGCAGTGACTCTCATGTCTGTAATCCTAGCACTTTGGGAGGCTGAGGCAGTAGGATCACTTGCGCCCAGCAGTTGGAGAATAGCCTGGGCAAAATTGTGAAACTTCACCTCTACAAAAAAAAAAAAAAAAAAAATTTTAATGAGCCAGGCGTGGTAGCACACGCCTGTAGTCCTAGCTACTCGGGTGGCTGAGATGGGAGGATTGCTTAAGCCCAGCAGGTCAAGGCTGCAGTGAGCTGGATCATGCCATTACACTCCAGCCTGGGCAACAGAGCAAGATCCTGTCTCAAAAAAATAAAATAAAATAAAGTTTACTCATGAACATATAGCAAATTCCATTGCTTAAAGTCTCAGTTCATTTTCTTAAACAGGAGAAAAATGACCAGCCTCAACACTATCCCCTTATACCAAGGAGAGCTGAGAGTGACTGTCTGTTCCTTTCAAAAATAAAATAAAAATAAAAACGCTTCGCTACTCTACAAAGGACAAAGATTTGCCATCACTGAAAATATTCATAGGCCAAAGATTTCTCTAGTTTATAAATAAAGCAATAAAAGGAAACTAGAATTCACTGTTTGTGGCCAATTATATGCTAATAAGCACAGTATCAGGCAATTTTACCCCTTTTTAAATTTGTTTATTTTATATTTCTTAGAGATAGGGTCTCAGTCTGTCACCCAGGCTGGAGTGTAGTGGTGCAATCATAGCTCACTGCAGCCTTGAACTCCTGGGGTCAAGCGATCCTCCCACCTCAGCCTCCCAAGTAGCTAGGTCTAAAAGGTGCCACACATAGCTAATTTTTTTAGAAGTAGGGTCTCACTACAGTGCCCAGGCTGGTCTCAAACTCCTAGGCTCAAGAGACTCAGCCTCTCAAAGTGCTGGGATTACAGGTGTGAGCCACTGCATACAGTCTACCCACATTATTTTAATTGATCTAATACTTAAGAATCTTTCTCAAAACTGATAACCAAAACACATTAACATGAAGTTGCATAAATATAAAACGAGAGAAAAGGGGAAAAAATACAAACAACTTTTTGTAATTCTATAAAAATTACATTTTATCAGAAGTTGTAAAAGCAAAATGCTAAAAAAAAAAAAATACCAGCTTTTACACTGAGCCATAACTGAATAAGCCTAGGTGGTTTCAAATTATCACTTTAAAACTCCAATTTAAATTGATACAATATTAAACTGGATATGTTAATATCCATTAAATGCTTATCTCGCATGATGCTAAACTAAGCTCTATGCCACTGTGCTTTACTCCTTACAGCAATAAGATCAATTTTACGCTTACTGATGTGCTATCTTTTCCTTCCGAGTGAAGCTGTTTTCTCAGCATTCCCTAGACAAGTGTCTCTGAAGTAAAATTTAATGTTTTCAAACAATCGTATGGTTATTCCAAATATGCTAACATACGCTAACAAAATGACTACTTCCGTAATAATTTTATAACAATTAACCTCCAATGATAAGTATCTTATCTATGTATAACAATTTTTGACTATTCATAATCATAGAAGGGGGTAATGATGTTAACTAATGAAAATATATTTTGTTCAATATAGAAACATTGAAAATATAGGCATTACCATTAAATAAGCTTTATTCTGAAAACTCACAGAAAAAACATAGAGCTTAAACCGATTATAATCTGTTTAAAGTCAAATCGAGCAAAGTTCAAATATGGACTCTACCAAATAATACATTGGATAGGAAACTGAGTAATTCAGTCATTTACCCATAAATAAAGATACATAACAGTATTAATCTTTATACAGTTGCTATGCAAGTTAAATGAGCTAAGATATAGAAAATATATACCAGAATATTTGCATAAGTATTCAATAAAAACATTAGCTAGCATAGTATTACTGTAATAACAACATTTTTATATCAACATTTCCTTAACAACTGAGTTAACATTAAATGAAATTAGGTACCACAAGTCAGAAAAAGTAATAATAAAGTAATTACTAAGTCAATTTAGCAGCTTTAAACACATTTATACGTCAGGCATGACGCCTCACGCCTGTAATCCCAGCACTTTGGGAGGCTGAGGCAGGTAGACAGATTGAGTCAAGGAGTTCAAGACCAGCCTGGGCAACATGGCAAAACCCCATCTCAGCTAAAATACAAAAAATTAGCCAGGTATGGTGGTGTACACCTGTGTCCCAGCTACTTGGGGGCTGAAGCAGAAGGATCGCTTAAGCCTCCTTAAGTGACCCGATTCTGCCACTGCACTCCAGCCTGGGCAATGGAGTGAGATCCTGTCTAAAACAAAAAACAAAAGCAAAAACATGTATAATATTTGCACACTCATGTTTATAGCAGCATTATTCACAACAGCCAACGGATGGAAGCAACACAATTTCTAGCCACAGATGAATAAATCAAGAAAATGTGCTATGTACATACAATGAAATATTATTCAGCCTTAAAAGGAAGGAAATCCTGTTACGTGCTATGACGTGAATGAACCTTGAGGATATTATGCTAACTGAAATAAGCCAGTCACAAAAAGACAAACAGTATGTAAGTCCAATTACATGAGGTGTCTAAATAGTCATATTCATACAACTAGAAAGTAAAATGGTCACTGCCACGGTTTAGGGAGAGGGGGAAAGGCAGAGCCGTTGTTTAATAGACAGAATTTTGATTTTGCAAGATGAAAAAGTTCTGGTAGGCTGGATGGAGTGGTCATGCCTGTAATCGCAGCAGTTTTGGGAGGCCAAGGCGGGCGAATCACTTGAGGTCAGGAGTTCAAGACCAGCCTGACCAACACGGTGAAACCTCATTTCTACTAAAAATACAAAAAATTAGCCAGGTGTGGTAGCACACGACTGTAGTCCCAGTTAGGAGGCTGAGGCACGAGAATCACTTGAACTCAGGGGACGCCGAGATCACACCACTTCAGTCCAGCTAGGGCGACAGCAAGACTCCGTCCCCCCAAAAAAAAAAAAGAAAAAGAAAAAGAAAAGGTTCTGGAATCTATTGCCCAACAATGGAGAAATACTTAATACTCCTAAACTGTATCCTTAAAAATGGTTAAGATGGTAAAGACGTAAAATTTATATTATGTGTTTATCACAATAAAAAATAAATAAAACTTTTTATATGTCTACACAAGATATATATGTAAGCAAATATATACAAACACATACATATATATACATACACATATAGTGTAAAATACAAAGTCACTCTTTATTCATCTTATCTACTGGCAAGAAATATTATACTCTAGAAAACATATACAGTTCTAAGAGACAGGGTTGTTTTCCTTAAGTTTTGTAAAACAAACACATACCCTGACACTCACAAAATTTACACAAAACTGCATTACCACCTAAAATGTCCTGCCAAATAATAATAGCTTGGCTTGCCGGGCGCGGTGGCTCACGCCTGTAATCCCAGCACTTAGGAGGCTGAGGCGGGCGGATCACGAGGTCAGGAGATGGAGACTCATCCTGGCTAACACGGTGAAAACCCGTCTCTCCTAAAAAAAAAAATTAGCCAGGAGAGGTGGCGGGCACCTGTAGTCCCAGCTACTCGGGAGGCTGAGGCAGGAGAATGGCATGAACCCAGGAGGCGGAGCTTGCAGTGAGCCGAGATCGCGCCACTGTACTCCAGCCTGGGTAACAGAGCAAGACTTCATCTCAAATAATAATAATAATAATAGCTTGGTTTTTCATAATGAACTAAGATACACATTTTTTAACTCATAACATTGAGGAGAAATATCTCACTTCAGTTAATGTTTATATTAATGTGTTACTAAATATAATACCTAACTTATTTAACTCTCTAATAAAGATATAGGGTTTTTAAAATCCCACAGTGTGTGGGACAAACAATGGAGGAAGATAGTTGGAGCTCATTAAAGAAAGTATTTCAACAATCCCTGATTTTGTCTGGTTAATCAAGATCAGGTCCAGATGATCTCTAAAGTTTCATAGAAGTACATGATTTCAGTAATCAAGCTTCCTGAATATACATTATTCCATCAGTGGAAAAAAAAAATCAATAAATCTAAATTCAATAGTCAATCATTTATATAAGTTAAAATGTACTCCAAAAACATGGATTTGAAGTACTTTTAACTATAAGACATTATATCATAAGTACAGTGCAATATTACTAAGGGTTAGAACTACCTATTTCTTACACACTTCTATACGTAGTAGGTAGTCAACAAATATTTGTGAAAGAATGTAATTTTGCAAACTTGGTCTTACCTCATTTCTCTCATCTACGTCTTTGCATTTTTCAAGAAGAGCTTTCAGAGCAGGAATGTTTTCTTCCTCTACATAATTTATTACGCTCTGTGATATCAAAACTGACATTTTCACAGAAAGCTGCAGTTAACTTTATTTGAATACCTGTTAAATTAGACAAAATACATATAATTTACAATCAGAAAAAAATTAAGTTACTATTAAATACAATATCCTTCGTAACATTAACCACATCCAAGGACACCTCCAGTGGCAAAGTGAAGACACAGCTTCCGACGGCTCCCATAGCTCAGGTGTCAAAAAGCTGCCAAGATGTCTCTTAGGTTCACACTCACCTCCATCTTACCTTATCCAAACACCAAACTCCAGATCCATCCCCAAACCCTCCTCATCACCACTCTAAAATGCCTCCCTGCTCCTCCTGCTGTCACCATTCCAGTAAACGGCAGCTGCAGGTCCATTCTTCCAAGGCCAAAAACCTTGGAAATGTTCACGACTTACCTCTTCCTCTTACACCCTACACTCAATCTATTAGCAGATTCTTTTGGCTCTACCTGTAAAACACATCTCACATCTGACTACTACTCACCACTTCCATCACCGCCACCCTGGACGAGCCACTGTGACTCATCTGCACCACTGTCATCGCTTCCTAACTGGCCTCCCTGCCTCCACCTGACCTGGAAGAGTGGATTTTAAATGGTCTCACTGCAAATAAATAATTAAGTATGTGAGGTGATGAATATGTTAATTAGCCTCATTTGATCATTCTACAATGGATACATGTATCAAAACATCACATTGTACCCCATAAATATATAAAATTTGTCAATTACAATTACATTACTTTTTTAAAACTTTAACATATATCAGAATCACCTGAAGAGCTTTTAAAGCAGATTCCTGGGCCCCACCGTCAGGGATTCTGACTCAGCAGGTCTGAGTGGGGCCCCTTACTCTGCATCTTTATCCAGCTCCCTGCGACACTGACACCACTGAGGAAGAACCACAATGTGGGTAGTACTAAGTGAGAGCATGACCTCTTCTATTCGAAGCCCTCTAAGGGCTTCTCAGAGTGCTCAAGATAAAATCAAACGCTTTTACCTTGGCCAAGATAACTCTAAGTGGCAAGCGTCTGACCTGTGTTACACCTGTGACTGTAGCTCCTACGACTCCTTCTCACCCTTCTGGCTGCCTGGCCACGCTGAGCACCTGTCCCACCTCACCAGGCCTCTGTGCTGCTTTTCTGTGTGCCTAAAATTCTCTTCCACAGGACATGCACATGGCTCACCCCCGACCTCCGTCAGGTCACCTGGTTAGAAAGTCTCACCTGGTGTGGGATGTCAGGGTACCGACCCCACACAGGCTTCACTGTCGCCCTGCACTCTCAACCCTTTGCCCTGCTTCCACCGCTCTCCGTAGCACTTGCCATCATCCGAAAAATGACATATTGTTCGCTGACTGTCTGTCTACCATAACTACATTTTAAGTTTCAAAGGAGTAGAAATTTTATTACTGGACATCCAAATGCAAATAAACAAACCTCAATCCATACTTTTTACCACACACAGGTGCTAACTCAAAATTCACCTAAATATAATGTCTGAAAGCACAAAACTTCTAGAAGAAAACATAGATAACCTTAGTGACCTTAGATTAAGGAAGATTTGATATAACACTAAAAGCATGGTGCATAAAAAAAGAAAACTGATAGACCAGAGTTCGTCAAAATTGAAAACTTTTGCTGTTATGAAAATGAAATTGTTTGGGACTGATGAATCCTTTTTTCCTTCCTTTTCCTCTACCCTTGAACAGGACTGTCTGTAACTGATACCCCATGCCCGTTCCCCAACTCTATGTTGGAGCAGATAACTTGTTTCTTGGGGTTCCCAGGTGGAAAGGAATCATGCCTCCAGATGGACTACACCCAGAGCCTCTCATACCTGATTTAGACGATGAGATTTAAATGAGACTGTGGACTTTGGGTTGATGCTGAAATGAGCTGAGACTTTTGGGGAGGCCTTGGGATGGAATGAATATGTTTTGACATGGGAAGGAAATTTATCTCTGGGGGCCACAGGGCAGAAACTATCGCGCTCTATGATTCTACTTATACAGCATTCTGGAAAAGGAAAACTGCAGGGGCAGAAAAAAGATCGGGGCTGTCAGGGTCTAAGGCAGGGGAATGAGATGGCTACAAAAGAGTACAAGAGAATCTGGCGCGTTAATGGCTGTTCTATATCTTGACTGTGGTGGCAGTTACACAATCACTCATTTGCCAAAATTCAAATCTGTCCATTAAAAAGGGCGAATGTTATTATATGTAAACCACAAATCAGTATACCTTACTTTCAGGGAGTATATACTCAGAGCAACTTGAATTCATACTCCTGGGTTGAAAAACTTTTATTTTAAAACATGATGTTATTTGATCCCATAGTTTCACTTCTAGGAATTATTCTAAAAACATGAGAAACATGAACAACATTTTAAGATTTTAAGTAGAACAATTTTATCCTTACAAACAAAAATCTTAGAAATGGATATTATGTAAACTATAAAATTATAAAAATTCACAAAGTAGGATAATATACAGTCATCAAAATGTCTCAAAAAATGTGTTACAGAAAAATGCTCATGATAGCAGAAGTGGGGTAAAAGATTAAGAGCTATATATACAGCATCTCAGCTATTTTAAATATATACATGTTTAAATACTGGAAATAAAAAAAGAATAAATGGTGATGAGCATCAGTGTAATTTTTATTTTCTTTAAAACCTTTATTTCCTACATGTTCTGGAATGTGATGCTTCTATCATTAGAAAGCAGTGAGGCTTTTTATTAGCAGTCATCACCAACACTCACCTTCATTTGTTCCTACTCCTTCTAGGATCAAGCCTAAGGCCTCAGCAGGGCTTGCAGGATCTGGCTCTCCCTCTGTATCAGCCCCAGCTCACCCCACAGCCCAGCCAAGCAGAAGAACTCAGATTCACCACACTCCCCCAGTGCTGCTCCACACTCCTGCCTATGCTCAATGTGCTCCTTCCATGTAGAACACCATTCTCATCTCCACTCTACCAAGGCATCCATGGCCCTCTGAGTCACATAGCTACCATTTTTCATCTAGTTTACCCCCTAAAGTGTGAGATCACCCAACTCCACACTCAGTGCCTTAGTTTAGGCCTACACCATCTATACTAATCAAGACCCCTAAGGTTGCAAGAAACTGAACTAGCTTAAGCGAAACAGAAAAATGTATTTGAAGGATACTGGTTTATTTCCCATAACCATACTACGGGAAGAGTGGGTGCCACTGGACCTCAAATGCCAGGAGGATTCTCTTTCTCTACTGGCTTCATCTACTTTCATTCTAGACCAACTACTTCTACAGAAAGGGAAATATGGCTTCCCACAACCATCCAGCCTCAAATTAGATCGTTTACCTATTTTTTGAGACAGGGTCTCACTCTGTCACTCAGACTGGAGTGCAGTAGCACGATCAAGGCTTACTGCAGCCTTGACCTCTGGGGCTCAAACGATCCTCCCACCTCAGCCTCCTTAGTTGGGACTACAGGCGCACACCACCATGCCCAGCTAATTTTTGTATTTTTTTTAGAAATGAGGTTTCACCATGTTGCCCAGGCTGGTCTCAAACTCCTGGGCTCCAGTGATCCGCCTGCCTCTGCCTCCCAAAGTGTTGGGATTACAGGTGTGAGCCACCGCACCTGGCCTAAATCAGATAGTCTCTAACACCAGAGAAAGCAGGCTATTCTTTGTTCCCAGATCCAAAGTCCCAGAAAAGGGCTCTGACTGCCCAGGCTGGATCTGTTGCACACCCAGAACCAATCAACTAGAGACACAAAGTTGGGAGGGGGTTACGAGGTCACACCATATTGGCACTGCTTCCAGAAAACAGTAAACAGTTGTAATCTAGGCATCAATCCTGAAAACGTCTACTACACCATCTCTTACCCAGATCAATGTGACAGGCCAGCAAACTTTTGCCTCCTCTCTCCAGTCCCGCCCCCTGTAATCCATTTGCCACACTGAAGCAAGAGTGAACCTACAATACATTTTTCTTAAAACCAAGGTTGGGGGGACAGATGACAGCTTTACTACTTACAAGTTATTCAAGGAACTTACACCTTCTAGGGCTTTCAAAGCCATTGTAAAGATGCAAATACGCAACTCCTATGGAAAGCTTTGCTCTCCATAGAGCAGAAAACTCCGGAAGTTCAATTCTTGATTATAATGAGGGCATGTAGATCCTCCACAATCTGGCCCCATCTTACCATTCCAGCCTCATCTCTTTCTCCCCTCCCCAGCCCCATCCCTCCCACCATTTACACAGTCACATCTAACTTCTGGCTCCAGCCAGACTGATCTACTTGCAGCTCCTTCACTGCCCCACACTTTGTTCTTTCCAGACCTTCACACTTAATGCCCCCTCTGCTTAGCAAGTCCACTCTCCACGTATGTATGCCTGGACAGCTCCTACCAATCCTTAAGAACGTGGCTCTAACAGATCTTCTGGAAGCCTTCACTGACTGGCTGCTTACCCCAAGCTGGGCCAGGCCCTGGGCTCCTCCACACCTGTGTATACATATAGTCAGACTGCTCACATCACACTCAACTCTCCTCTTCATCTCATTTTACTTACTCTCTCCACATCTCCCTTAGACTAGAAGTTCTGGCAGCAGGATCTGCTTTATATCTAGCACAATGCCCACACAACAGGGGGTGAGAGAGAAAAGCAGCCCCTGACTGTCGGGAACTGACCTGGCACGCACAGCCAGACTTGGTGTTCTAACGTAAATGCAACAATTTCAAAGAATGCCAACATCAAACAAGGTCACTCTGTCACCAGGATATGAAGACAAAAATAAGCCTACTCTGGAATCATATCTGAACACAGACAAAAACATGAACATCACCCAAACCACAAAATGCTCAAACATCTTCCTATCCTGGCTAATAATGAAGGATTGCTGCTTCTTTATCAACTACAGCTTTAGCCTTACTCCGTACCTCTCGCCTTTTCGTTAAGATTTTAAATATCCAATTGCAGAATTCCCAGTCCTCCTGCTTCCTGAAGCACCCAAGACTAAGCAAAGCTTTGCTTCCTTGAACTCTTCCCCGAATCACCTAACATCATCTCGAATCTTCTAAGTGCTTTCTAACAACCTCTTACAGAGACCCCCATCGTTCCCTAGGACAGGCATTCTCCATTGCAGGGAGTTAATAAGACCAACTTTGTTCAACTAGAGGTACGGTCCTGGCAGTCTTTGACTAGAAGGCATTGACAGTGTTTAATAAATTTCACTGAATAATCTATTATTAAACGTCATGTTCGTAAGCACATATGTAAGTACCTAGAAATTACAAAATAAAATTTGAACATTAAATCCACATCTGTTGATACATACAATAGTAAAACCAATGACACACTGTCATGTTAAAGAGTATGTGTGTCGTATAATGCTATTTGATAAAATAAATAAGACCCCCATATATGTATCTATCCAGTGTGTACACATGAACAAAAAGAAAAGCGTGGAAGGACACACAGCTGGCTGTAAAATTCATTATCTTACCATGTAGGACTAAAAGGAGGAGATAATTAGCTTTGCCTTTACGCATCTTTGTGCTGTATTGTTTTACTTGATACGTCTACATTCATTTTCATTAGAAAAAAAATGTTTCATCACAGGTGGAAAACTACAGCTTCTCGTCTTTCACATTTCAGTTTCAATGTTCACTTCCAAAAGGCCTTTCGGCTTAAAACGAAGCTGTCTAGTGGTCAAAAGTATGGACAGACTGCCTTGGTTTGACTCCTGACTTTATTGCTGACCATTATATCATCTCGGGCTAGTTTCTTTTTTTCTTCTTTAATTTTTTAACTAATACATAATAATAGTACATATTCACAGGGTATGTGTAATATTTGCATTACATGCATATGATGTGTGATGATCAGGGTATTTAGGATATCCATCACCTCAAACATTTATCATTTCTTGGTGCTGGGAACATCTCAAATCTTATCTTCCAGCAATTTAAAACATACAATAAAAAATAAAATATACAATAAACTGTTAAGTATAGTACCGTGCTGCTGAACACTAGAGCTTATTCCTTCTACCTAACTGTATGTCTGTATTCATGAACCAACCTCTCTTTATCACTCCCTGTCCCCTGGGCTAGTTTCTTCATCTCAGGGTCTGAGTTTCCCCATCTTCAAAAAACTGCACAATTACATGCAATGGGATTAAAATAATACCTTACCCATATGAAGCCAATAAATATTAGCTGTTTTACATAGTAACGATATGATCATTTCTTAACCACCCTTTCTTGGTAGACTCTCAATACCTGGATTGTTCTCTATTATGGAATCATTTTTATTCCTTCATAAAACTTTACTAAACTTGTAACTTACATGTTTACCTTTTTTACATGTCTTTTTTTTTTTTTTTTTTTTAGCTACACCTGCTGGAATGGGACATAGTTACCTCATTAATAGTTGTCTCTCCCACTAGGATATAAGCTCATAAAAAGAATGGATTATTTTCTTTTGTTCTATACCAAATACCCAACACTTATAATAGTTGGTTCATACAAGACACTATATTTCTTGAATAAATGGACATCAGTTGAATCTAATGTCCACAGCATTTTCTGTCTAATGGGAATATAAGGCTATACATTCTTTTGCACAATTAGCAGAAAAATGAATGTCTTGCCACCCGTTTTGACAATGACAGAGGTAGCCAACAGCAATGGCGGAACAAAAAATTTATGTTGCAGTAAGCTCATTTTTAGAACTTGCCAATTTAATAGGCAAAATCTCTAAATGTATTCAAAATGCTTTCACCAAAAGGCCAATCGGTTAACAGATGCACCCTACAACTTTTCTCCGGTTACAGACACAGTGTATGAAAGCAACAACAGTGGCCATGCTGCCCCATGCTTACTTCTTATCCTCCAGATATGACACAGTAAGTTCCTGAATGTGGCCCCTCCCATGGTTCTCCTATCTCCAGCCCCTCTTTTCCTCCTCCCACTTCAGTCTCCAGCAATGATCATCCCTATGCAGTCCCCAGAGCCTACTCTGGTGCTGACATTCCTGGGCCAGGGTGGCAGCCCTTTGCCCCCTCCACACAGAGGCCTAAGTGGTCCTCCTGAATCGTGTCTTCTTACGGCCATTCTGTGCTTAAAACACCCCAACAGTTGTCCTCTCACTCAAAATAAAATCCCAGATCCCTACCATGGCCGACAAGGCCCTGCTTGATCTATTCCACCCCTTTCCCACCTCCCTAAGCTCAACTCTTCCTGCTCCTTCTCCTTGACTCTGCTCAGGCCACAATGACTTTCTGTACATATGTCACCTGGTCAGAGCTTCTCTGACCACCGTGTATAAATGGTGTATAAAACAGCCCTCTCCCCTCTACTATATCCCCCTCTTCCATGGCCCTACTTTAAAGGTCTTCCTTATAACACCTAGCATCACTCCACATACCACATACTTTGTTTTTGGTCTGCTTCCCCTAGCCAAACAAATGTAGCTCAATAAGAATAAAGACTATCTCTGTTTTGTTCACTGCTGAATCTCCAGCACTTAGAGAAGTGCCTGGCACACCACAGAGCCCAGGATCGGTAGAATGAATGGACATGCCCACGCTGATCCAACTACCTGGAATGCCTGACCAACTCGAACATTCTTAACAAGCCAAAACACATCCTCCAAAACCCCACTCGCGGGTCACCTTTAAACTACCTTATGTATATACATGTATGTATGTATGTATTTAGTTATTTTTATTGAGACAGGGTCTGGCTCTATTGCCCAGGATGGAGTGCAGTGGCACATTCACAGCTCACTGTAGCCTCAAACTCCTGGACTCAACTGATCCTCCTGCCTCACCCTCCCTGAGTAGCTGGGACTACAGGTGCACACCAACACACCCAGATAATTGTTTATATTTTTAATTTTTGTTGAGACAGGTCTTGCTATATTGCCGAGGCTGCTCTTGAACTCCTAGCCTCAAGTGATCCTCCTGCCTTAGCCTCCCAAAGCACTGAGATGACAGGTGTGAGCCTGCATGCCCGGCCTTGAACTAATTTATTAAGGGCTGTCTCTCTCCTTCATTCTTATATCTCCAGAACTTATTACAGATCTAGAACAGGTAGAAACTTAATAGATAACTGTCAAATTGAATAACTGTGTAGGTATGCTAAAGATACCTCTTCTGGAGGACTTTGCCCACCCACAGCCCCTGCTACCCTCAACAGCCATGTTCTCTAGCATCAGCCATACTCAGGGGTGGGCATATGATCTGTGGCATGAAACTGTTGAAAAAGATAAGCTGGGCCAATCAGACTCCTATCTCTAGAACTGGGAATTAGAAACCAGAGACTGGGCCAATCAATACAGGTCACATATAAAATGATACAGTTCTGAGACATCCAATCAGCAAAGAGAGAACACAACAGATATGAACAGAAAAGAGACTCCTCCTAAGTAAGAGAACAAATGTGGCCCCTAAAAGGAGGTCAGGGCTGCAATGAGCCAAGATCACACCACTGCACTCCAGTCTGGGCAACAGGGCCAGACTCTGTCTCCAAAAAAACAAAAAACAAAAAAGTTGCCCCAGGGAGATGTAGAAAATGGAGCTACCTGGGATCCTGACTTCTGACTCTCATTCAATCCCATAATCTCCTTTTCCTTGAAGTAAAAGATTTAAGTTTCTGTTCTTTGTCTTCTAAACAGTCCTGACAAATACAGCAGCACATAAAATGGAGAAACTGACAGTTCTTGAGCAAAACCAGGAAGAAGGGGAGGGCACATTCATACATGATCCTATAAAAATTAATCTGGCAGTGTACGTGACCCAGACTGGAAAAAAACACAAAGAATCAGGGCCCTAGATGCCAGTCGAGGAACCACCAAACAGACAGTACACAGGAGAGGCAGTGGGAATAGAGAAGAAATGAGAGATATTAACTTGAAAAATATAAAATCCCCAATATTTGAATTTTCTGACCTACCAAAATATCCAGAAGAGATATTCTGGATACAAAGATAAAACTAACTATGTGACTGGACGGAAAAGAAAAGAACAGGTGGAAGATGACCAGATGCCCAGCATAGGTGACTGAAGAATGGAGCTGCCCTTAACAACAACAACAAAAAAACAAACAACAACAAAAAAAAAAAAACAGAAAAACAGGAGAAAGAGTAGACTTTCCTCTACTTAGTTATGCCTCCTCTCTTCCCTCCCACCACCCCAGCTGGGTGAATGGGGCTATGGGGTGGTTTGGCCAGGCTGAATTTGAAGTGTCCCAAAAGAGCTAAGTTGGAGAAATCCACCCAATACTTGGAAAAATACATCGTTCACACTGTGTGTGAATGATCTGGAAATTATTCACATAAAGGGTGTAGAACAAGGATTCTCAAACTTGTGTGCATCAAAATTATTTGGGAAGCTGGTCAAATACACATATCCCTTGAGCTCCTCCCCGGGAGAATCCCATTCCCTAGATCTGGGGTGGTGCCCAGAAACTGACATTTTAACTAGCACCCCAAAATGATTCTGATGAAAGTAGTCCACGCTAGTAAAGCTAGAAGAGAACAAAGAACACACCTGGCCACGGCATTTCCCAACCTGGGCTCTGCACTCGGCACACCACGGTGGTTTAAAAAGGTCTGGTCCTCAGTGTTGTCAAAATGTGGACAGAAACGAACCTGAAGGGGTGATTCCCGAGCCACACCTCAGGCGGAAGGAATGGGAATCTCTAAAACGCTAAGAAATCTACATTTTTAACAAGCGCCCATAGGGAGCAGATATGACTGCATAAATAGTAATTCAAAAAAAAAATTCTTCATCGGTTTAAACCTGTCAACTTGAAAGAATAAAAATTTCAACATTACAAAGTGATGAAGAAATTATTTCCCTATAAACAAATCTTGGAGGGGTGGAAATCAATGGCTTGCACTATTTTGCCAGGCGTTTAAAAGCCTGCACAGGACAATGGAGCAATGGAGCCCACGATAAAAGCAAGGGAGAGAACACCACCTCCGTGCCCGTGGAAGCCTAGGAAGAGGGACCTAGAACGATTAGCGGTACCAGCTAAGGGGGCTCTCAAGGTGGTGGATGTGCCAGAGGCTGCTTGGCAAAAGAAAAAAAAAACGGTTTTACCAACACCCTTCACCCCAACCCACCCAAGGGGCCCCGAGGAGACAGACCACCTGAGACTCCAAGGTCGGAGACCTCCCCGGCGCTCCAGCAAAAGCGGACTCGCCCCGAAAGCCGGGGCCCGAGCTTCTGGGGCCCGCGCCAGGCCCTCCCCCGGACCCCCGTCCCGAGCTCGCCCCTCCCGCGCGCACGCCAGCTATCCCACCTCCCCGCCCGGCTGCCCCCGCCCGGCCTCGCCCCCATCTCCTCCCCAATCCCGCGGCAAAGCCCCGCGACCGGCCTCCACACTGACCGTCTCCCAACCTGGTCCTCGGCTCCGGTGGAACGGGCCCACTTGGCTGCAGGCGATGTTAGAGCACGGGAAAGCAAGAGACGGCGACTGCAAGAGTGTCGCCCTCACCACACCCGGCGGCCATATTCTTCCCTCTCCGCGAACTGACAGATCACGTGCCCTGGGTAGGGGCGGGACTCCGGGTTGTCACGCCCCCTGGGCGTGAAGGGGAGGGGCGTAGAGCAGGCGGGGCTGGAGGGGCTGGAGGGGCTGCGGGGCGGGGACACCCGGGACCAGCGCCCTAGGCAATGTTTTTCACTGTCATTGTCACTCTTACTACAGTTAATTTATTATCCCTATTTGCCACTATAATCAACCTTATTCAGAGAAATAAACATCAATTATAACTTCAGAAGACACTGCACAGACAGGAGAAGTGAAAGGCGGCTCAGCAGCCTTCTTCCGGATCCAGGAGCGAGACCTCCGCCTTCCACGGGGCCTGTGGTTCACACTCCTGGCCTTCCAGGTCTCCCACCACCTCCCCTCACCTCCTTCAGCCTCCACATTCCTAGGCCTTGCTGCCAATAAGCGTCAATCTTGATTTTTGAAAAAGTCCAAGGATGATTACGACGCACCTACCGATATGTCAACCTGCAACTCAGGAAAGAGCCGGGAAGGAGCCTGACTTCATCAGAAGTTGGTGCGGACTGGGGACAATGGCTCACACCTGTAATCCCAGCGCTTGTGAGGCCAAGGCGGAGGATCACTTGAGCTCGGGAGTTTGAAACCAGCCTGGGCAACATGGAGAGACCTCGTCTCTACAAAAAACAAAATACGAAACTACAAAACTTCGCCAGGCGTGGCGTGGCAGGACGGCTTCATCAGAAGTTGACATGACCCTTGTAAGCCAAAAATAAAATCCTAAGGCCTCCCAAACGTCTGCATGGACCCCTCTTCTCTGCCAAGGGCATTCCAGAGTTAACCTTAACATCTAGTTCAGGCCATGATGGAAGAGGGAGTCAGGCCTCTTTATATCCCTCCAGCATTAACATCAATGCAGACATAAAGTCTGGTAAGAAACATTGACAGTCTATTCTCTCTGAAGCCTGATACTTGAGGCTTCACCTGCATAATAAAACCTCGGTCTTAAAAAGTAAAGTCTTAAAAAGTAGAAAGTAAACCCCTTCTACTGATAACAATTCTTTCAACCAATTGCCAATCAGAAAAATTTTAAATCTACCTATGACCTGGAAGCACCCCTCCCTTTGAGCTGTCCCGCCCTCCATGGAACCAATGTAAATCTTACATGTATCCATTGATGTATTATGCATCCCTAAAATGTTTAAAAGCAAGCTGTACCCTGAACCCCGTGGGCACATGTCCTTAGGACTGCCTGAGAGTATGTCACGGGTGCTCCTTAGCATTGGCAGAATAAACTTTCTTAACTGACTGAGACTGTCTCAGATATTTTGGGTTCATACCCTCCTGAAACAAGGCGAGAATACTCTCACACATACAACGAAGCCCTAAATGGTGTGATTTCTTTGGTAATGGCTTTGCTAAGGGCAGCCACTGTTGTGAACAGGGTGGGGTGGGGAGGGGGTGTTGGAGGTATGGTGAGATATAAGGATGAAGTCGACCTTAGAGTAGGGGAGAGAACAAGGACACAGGTTAAATGTGTCTTCTTTAACACAGCCTTTCTGAGTCCCGACGCTGTCCCAGGCACTGTGCAGTACGAAGGTAAGCACGGAGAATGAAATGGCCAACTCTGTGGGGGTCCACTAGGAAGGTTCACAAAAGAGGGGACCCCCTCAGCTGTATCTTAAATAGAATTTGCCCATCACAGTCGGTTGAATGGGGTTAGGAAGAATGTCCGGGTTGGGGAACAACACTTTGGAAAAGAACGGAGATGAGAAGGAGATGAGAAGAATGGAGATGAGAAGGCCCAAAGTTCCAGGAACTATAAATATTTGCCAGCCTTGGGGTGGGAGTAGCAGTGTGGGAGGGGGCAGGAGACAGAGCAGGGCCAGCCTTTGAAAGGCCTTGCGTGTTAAGTACCACTTGGGAGTTTGTTCTGGGGAAACAGAAGGCCACTGAAGAGTTTAATGAAAGAAGTGGCATTAGCTGGCAAGTTTGTGGAGAAGTGGTTAGCAGGGCCACTGGGTCAGCGGGGCCACTGGGTCAGTGGGGCCACTGGGTTAGCAGGGAGAGTTGCTGGGGACTATTGGGATAGTCCTGGTTGGGAGCTCTGAGGCCTTTAAACAGATCCCTGGGATGAAAGTGGCCACAGTCAGGTGATGGGCTGATTAAATGACCATTTATTCAGGGGGAAGATGACTTCCAACTTCCTGTTTTGGTGGTTAGGGATGGAGCCAGGGCTCTGAAACTAGTGCTGCAGGAGGAAGGGTGGGTGGGAGGGGGATGGATGAGTCCAGTGGGAACAGAACTCTGCAACCTCAACAGTTCATGGGAGGTGGAATCTGAGAAGGAGCCGCCAGAAGAATAGGATAGAAGCCCAGGAGAAGAAATATTTCCAGGAGGGAGTCCTAAACTGTGCTACTAAGAGAGGGAGGGAAGACGATGAAGGAGGACAGAAAGAGGACTAGGGGAAGCGGTGGGAGGTTTAGCGGGGCTTGGGTGGCTGGAGGAAGACAGGGGAGGACAGAGGGAGGAGTGGGAGGAAGAGGGGGGTGGGGGGAGTTGGGGGAGGATGTAGGGGCAGAGGGTGGAGGAGGCGTGGGAGGATAAGAGGAGGATGGAGGGGATTGAGGGAAGCAGCTGGAGACCGAGGAAAGATGGGGTTGGGGGGTGGTGGGAAGGGTAGGGAATGCTGGGGGAGGCAGCCTTCTATTTCCATAAGACAAATTCGATACTCTTCTAATCCCTTCAGTGGACTTCTGTTTCCCTAAAACGAATTCCCAAATGGTACTTCACACGCAAGGCCCTTCAAAGGCTGACCCCTGCTCTGTCTACTGCCCCCTCCCCTGCTGCCACCCCAGCCCCAAGGCTGGCAAATATTGACAGTTCCTGGAACTTTGGGCCACCCTCCTTCTCATCTCTATTCTTTTCCAAAGCATTGTTCCCCCACCTGGACATTCTTCCTAGCCCCATCCAACTGATTGTGATGGACAAACTCTACCTCAGATACAGCTGGGGGGGGTCCCCTCTTTTGTGAACCTTCCTAGTGGACCCCAAGCAGAGTTGGTAACTGCATCCTCCATACTTACCTCCTTACTGCACAGTGCCTAGGATATGGTCAGGACTCAGAAAGGCTGTGATGATAACGCACATTTAACCTTGTCCTTGTCCTCTCCCCTACTCTAAGGTTGGCTTCATCCTTATATCCTACTGATATAGTTTGGCTCTGTGTCCCCACCCAAATCTCATCTCGAATTGTATTTCCCATAATCCCTGGTGTCAAGGGAGGGACTTGGTGGGGGGTGATTGAATCATGTCAGCGGTTTCCCCCATGCTGTTCTCGTGATAGTGAGTGAATTCTCACAAGATCTGCTGGATGTATAAGGGGCTTTTGACCCTTTTACTCGGCACCTCTCTTCCTGCAGCCATGTGATGAAGGACGTGTTTGCTTCCCTTTCCGCCATGATTTTAAGTTTCCTGAGGCCTCCCCAACCATGCGGAACTGTGAGTCAATCAAACCTCTTTTCTTTATAAATTACCCTGTCTCAGGCAGTTCTTTAGAGCAGTGTGAAAACGGGCTAATACACTTACCATACCCCCCACTCCTGACCCACCCTGCCCTGTTTACAACAGTGGCTGGCCTAGCAAGCCATTGTTGAAGAAATCACACCATTTAGGACTTCACTGTACACATTGGGGTATTTGCTCCTTGTTTCATGGGGGGCACACCAACTACTGTTTTTGTTTGTTTGTTTGTTTGTTTGTTTTGAGACAGGATCTTGCTCTGTTGCCCTGGCTGAAGTGCAGTGGTGTGATCTCAGCTCCCTGCAGCCTTGAACTCCTGGCCTCAAGTGATCCTTTCACCTCTGCCTCCTAAGTAGCTGAGACTACAGGTACTTGCTGGCTTTAGCCTGAGTTGCCAGGTTGACACATAGGTGGTGCTTTTCAATGGTTCCCAACCTATGCACGTCGCAATCATCTTTTTAAAATCACCTTTTTAAAAATCAAGATGGACACTTATTGGCCGCAGGGCCTAGGAATGTGGATTTTAAAAGTTCTCTCCAGCTGATTCTAATGAAACACCTGACAGACTTGGTTTCGGTTCCATTGTGTCCAAATCAGTGATTTCAAATACGAACTTCCCTTTTTAAGGTCAAGCAATGTTTGGAGGACCCACAAAGGACAGCAGGTGTCTTTCTAGTCACCACCGATTGTGAAAGCAACACGGGAACTGCAGTTTGTGTTCTCGCAGGGATCGATAGCCCCAGAATGCGAAGCTGTGCTCCAAACATAAGGAACTATGTGAATAGTCAGCAAGGCACTGGACAGCTTTCCCTGGTGGGTTTGCAGACACGGGAAATGTGGGTTCTCTATCAGAGGTTGGTCACTGAAAGGGCTCACTGCAGTGTGCTGGTTAGTGAAATGATGACCCAGGAAGATGGGGCACCTGAAGCCTTCGCCTCCCCCATCAAGCTCCATTTTGAGAAGGGCCACCCTCATTCTAACCCCCACCCCACCTCTCTACCCCACCTCACACCCCAAACCCCCTAGTGCCTCTGCCCTCGTAATTTCTGTAACTCCAGCCCTCTACAACAAGCCCAGGAGACTGGCTTTAAGCAGGTCCAGGCTCATGCCTAGGCCGAGCTCTGCCTACTGGGTGTGAGCCATGCTGGGTGTGAGTGAACCTGCACAACCGAAACACGTCTCTTGGAGGAACTTGGAACACAACAGTAAGCAAGGCAGGAGGAGAGGGAGGGAGTGCTGGGCTCTCCAGCTTGGGTGGTCCAAGCACTGCTGAACTATACTGGGGGTTCTCAGTGAAGAACTCTGCAAATGTCCATCTCAGCAGACATGGGAGGTTCAGTCCCAGACATTGACAAGAATATGCCCACGCCACCTGAACCTCCTGCTCCTCTCCCCAGCAAAGAAAAATCCCTGAGAATATACAGCATGCAACTTGTTCTTTCTTAGGAATGTTTTGGAAAGCAATCCAGATAATAGCCTGGAAAGAAGTTATTGGAAACAGGCTCGGCTATAGCCACATTTTGATGGAGGAGAGGAGGATCAGATGCCAGGCGTCGCAGGGGGCGGATGATGGAGAGCCGGCAAGGAGAAACCCTAGCCCCTTCCCCCTCTGCAGATCTGAACTGGAGAGGGGAGACCCTTGGTTTCATTGCTTTTGCTATTATACTGGGCCAGGCATTTAATTACTAAAAATGATAATTTGTAATGACTAAAAGTGGCAAGATAACATTTTATGATGTAAAAGTGACAAGAAAAATTATGAAAATTATGAGACCTACTCAAAATTCCTCTAGGGACAGGAGCAAGAGGTCTATAGGCCCAGGCATTTGCAGGAGCGGTCCTGAGGAAAAGGCAAGTTTCTTTGCAATTCTGCTGTACTGCATTCACCTGTCTCAAATGATGGTGACATTAGCCCAGGCGTGGTGGCTCACGTCTATAATCCCAGCACTTTGGGAGGCTGAGGCAGGCGGATCACCTGAGGTCAGGAGTTCGAGATCAGCCTACATGGCAAAACCCCATCTCTACTAAAAGTACAAAAATTAGCCAGGAGTGGTGGCATATGCCTGTAATCCCAGCTACTCGGGAGGCTGAGGCAGGAGAATCACTTGAACCCAGGAGGTGGAGGTTGCAGTGAGCTGAGACTGCACCTCTGCACTCCAGCCTGGGTGACAGAACGAGACTCTGTCAAAAAAAAAAAAAAAGAAAGAAAAATTAAAGTGATGGTGACATTTAGTAAATTATATCTATTTTAATAACAAATATGTCCTCACTCAGGCCAAATGCTCTTTATTTCTTTCATACTTATGAGCCCTAAAACTCATATTTTACAAAGATATAACTGTTGCAAAGTATAACAAAAATTATTTCTCCTCAGTTTTGTTTCAAATATATCCCTCTTTCCACATTCTTTGGTTTTTCTCATGGTTCCTGGAGCCTAAATCTTTTTGGCAAATTCATCCCCAGTGTTTCACTCCAGCAGAATTACTCAAATTAGTTTAAAGGTCTGGCTTCTCGACTTGCTCTGTGGTTTTGATGTAGAGGAAAAAATAGGAGTTATCTTTCCATTCCTCACCACTCTCCCCATCAAGACTATAATTTAATCGCCCTTTCATCTTTTTTACCAGTATCAGCACACTGAGATGATGATTTCAGCAGTCCAGGCTTCAAGTTCATGGTAATTACATTTTCCATAGAAGTCTGAAGATGTTTTGCATACCGTATTGCTTTCAAAATTGTTCTTCTGTGATTATAAAAGGAATATGTATTCATTATAAAGAATTTGGAAAATACGTTAACAGTTTGAAGAGATAGCTCCCCTAATCTTATCACTCTGACTTCTTAAACAGAGATTTAAAAAATAATTTTTATTGACTGGGTGCAGTGGCTCAAGACTGTAATCCCAGCAGTTTGGGAGTCTGAGGTGGGCAGATCACTTGAGGTCTGGAGTTTGAGACCAGCCCAGGCAACATGGCAAAAACCCCATCTCTACTACAAATACAAAAATTAGCCAGGCGTGGTGGCTCATGCCTGTAATGCCAGCTACTTGGGAGGCTGAGGCAGGAGAATCACTTGAACCCGGGAGGTGGGGGTTGCAGTGAGCTGAGATTGCATCACTGCACTCCAGCCTGGGCAACAGAACAAGACTCCATCTCAAAACAAAACAAAACAAAACAAAACAAAACAAAACAAAAACCATAATCATTATTAACCCAATTCATTATTTTAAAGACTCATCGTTGGAAAGGGGAGGGGTGGGAAGGATGCTCCTGAGATGTTATTTTTTGCACGGTGTGATGTTGTCAATGTCACTTCTCTTGATATCTTTGCCAGCTGCCTCCCTGACCCCTTTGATCAGTACGATCCTTCTACAGAAAAAATACGTAGAAGCAAGTTTGCTTAACTCTAGGATGGCAGCAGAAAGAAAAGGAGTACACAAGAGGACAACGTTTAGAACAAATATGAGAGGCAAGAGAAGAGGGGCAAATGCACGATCCTGTGTTCAAAGGCCCAGTTCAAATGAAGAGACACGGAAAGCAAGAGACAGAGACAGGGAGAGACGGTTAGAGGACAAAGAAAGTGATAAGTGAATTACTTGTTGTCTGCAGGTCACATTCATCAGTTCATGTGAAAAGATGTCGGGTTTCAGTGGCGTCTCGCAAGCTCAACATACAGGGCAAACCATGTCCATGTTGCCCACCCACTGCCTGGCCACAGCTGCTTTACACTGTAGAGCTTTTTGCTTTTATTATTATTATTATTTGAGACAGGGTCTCACTCTGTCATCCAGGATGGAGTGCAGTGGTGCTATCAGGGCTCACTGCAGCCTCAACTCCCCAGGTTCAAGCCACTCTCCCACCTCAGCCTCCTAGGTAGCTGGGACCACAGGCGTGCATCACCACGCCCAGCTAAATTCATTTTTTGTGGAGATGGGGTCTTGCTGTGTTGCCAGGGCTGTAAAGTTGTTTTCATCACCAAATTCTTACTCATTAATAGAGATGGAAGACTCAGAGTCCTTCTTCTTGAGAGTACAATCTAATTAGTGAGACAGGTGATATACTAATGGAAGATATTATCAGTACAAGATAGCATAAGTAAGAACCGAGTAAGTGGCAGCTCAGAAGAATGAGTGGCCTCTGGGGTTAGGAAGAGTTGAGTAAATGCCCTCAAAGAGCGGGAGAGGTCTGGCAGGGGTCAGGTGAATGATAGCAACCATAAGGTGAAATGGGCACCACATGGCCAGGAGTTCTGCTCAGGATGGCTGTCCAACCCCACTGGCTCACAGTCTCAAACCGCAATTATTTTTAGGGCAACATCAAGTTAGCAAGAGGTTCAGTTCCTTCCTCTCTTTCTTGAAAATTGGGACCTTTGCTCATTTCCAGTGTCTTGGCATCTCACCCAGTGTAAGTTGGCACCTTGAATCTCCATTAACCTCCAAAGCCAGAGTTCACTCACAGCACAGATTCCCATGAAAGGGAACAAGAACTGGAATAGAGACAGTTAATATTGTCCATTCAGTCCACTGGTGTGTTTTGAATCCCTTCAACTCTATGAGAACTATGGGTTAATATTAATTTTATTGTGCCAGAAAAAAATGTGTAATTTGGATCTGCTAGTTAGCATGTTTTGAAATTTCACCTACCTCCTATCTTCATCATAAAATTTAGCTTCATTTTATCATATGTTAAATGATCAAACCATTTTTTCTTGCTAAAGATATATTAATAATTTAGGTCAGCATGTCATTTAGCAGCAGCAGCTTCCATTTATCTTATTGATGATTGAGTGGGGAGGATGTGCGGCAGATGGGATGAGAGAAGGTATTAAATCTTCTTCTAGGAGAAGGGAAAGCAGAGTGAGTGACATGGGCAGAGCTGCCTGGCACTGCTAGGCACTACTAAGGTGAAACTAAGCAGCACGACGATGTCAGCCACCCAGGTGCAGGAGCAGGTGCAGCACAGGACGCCAGTGGATTTCAGGAGTACTGGCTTAGCTTTGTCAGGTCAAGCTGATGAAGGGAAACAGGAAGGACTTGAAGGGATATGCAACTGATGATTAGAATTTCAGACCACTGAGTCTCGGGGGGGTCCTCAGTAGGACATGAACTAAGATCAATGGGATAGAAGTATGGTGGTGAGCTGATAGAGTCTGGATACTAGAGAGGGTGAGATGGAAAGTTGGGAGGTGGTCGAGAATAGAATGCTTGAAATGAAGACTACTGCTAACAACAAGGTCTAAAGCATGTCTATTGGTGGCTTACCTAGAAAGTGGGGAAGATCACTGGAGGACTGCAAATCAGGGAACTGAGAGGCCAGGGTGTTGGAAGGTTTTCTACAGGGATACTGAAATCATTAAGAATCATGTGTTGTGTTGAAGAGAGTGACAATAACCAGATTCTAATATTTTCTAGTAGGGGGTAACCCAGAAAAGTCCGTAGATGGTGGCAGCAAGGAGGAAGGGAGGTTTGATGTCAGCTAGCCTAAGCTGGACTCTGGCATCTTGGGAAGGAAAAAGAGACAGTTGTTTACAGATAACATGGAGGAGGAAGGATAGTGCCTGCCTCCTCTACAGGCCCAGTGATGAGAGGGTTGAGAGAGAAACTGTCACTTCAGAGGACTACAAGAGAAGCTATGTCCTCAGGTGAGATGTGGGTTTTCATTAGACCAAAAGGTGAATGGTAGAGTCTGAGGAAACGGGGATTGTTTTGGTTTTGGTTTTACTGGTCATGTGCCATGAATTTCCCAGGACAGTGGTCGTGTTTGGCGGAGTTGGAGGCAGGGGTGGTGGATGGACTGCATAGAGCTGAATGGGGATAGCAAGGTTTCAATTTAAATTTTTTTTTTTTTTTAAGAGACAAGGTCTCACTAGCAGGCAGGCCTCAAACTCCTGGGCTTAAGCAATCCTCCTGCCTCAAATTAGGCATGACCTAGGCCTCATAGATCCCCTATAGCTGGGATAGATGCCACCATGCCCAGCTCAATTTGAATATTAATAAAAGTGGAGATGATTTGGCAAACCTAGGTATATTGAATGCTATGACTACAGACAAAGAAGAAAAATAAAAAACAGTCCCCGTGTTTACAACAGCATCATTAGGCTGATTGTTGAGCCATTCACACAGCAAGTTCCAACAGAGAGCACCGCCATCGTGTACTTAAAAAGCACTACCCACATTGTAGTTTATGGGTCCAAATTCCTTATGGAATAAAATGTCAGGAACACATGATTGCTGGTGCAACATTTCCTAGTTCTTCATCATTAGTCAGTTTTTCTGTAAGCAGACTGACTCAGAAAGTCAGATGATAAGTCAGACAGGCTGTTTCCTTATATTGGGTATATCCTGAATTATTCCACTGTCTACTTTTCTATTATTCTGGACAAATTCATTTTTTTTCTGTTTATTAGCCTGGAAAAAAATTGTTCGGGAAAATACTGTGCACCAGGGTCAAGGAAGAGAAATACATATCATGGCCCCCATGTCTGGAATCTGCTTACCGCTTCAGTCTGCAAATGTAACTCTACAGCTCATTTTCTGTCTTGATGGGTGGGAGTGGGGTTCATGCACATGTGGCTTATTTAGTGTGCATATTAACTGCATCTATCATTTTGCTTTTGTCCGCTGTTGTCCTTTTAATTAAACTTAGGTCCAGCCTGGGCAACATGGCAAGGCCCCATCTCTATAAACAATTAAAAAATTAGCTGGGTGTGGTGGTGCACACGTGTAGTCACAGCTACCTGGGAGGCTGGGGTGGGAGGATTGCTTGAGCATGGGAGGTTGCGGCCGTGTTCTTGCCCACTGCACTCCAGCCTGGGTGATAGAGTGAGACCTTGTTTCTGAAGGGGTGGCCTGCCCCTCCATGCCTGTGGGCGTTTCTCGTCAGGTGGGATGAGAAACTGAGAAAAGAAAGAGACACAGAGACAAAGTATGGAGAAATAAAAGTGGGCCCAGGGGCCCGGCGCTCAGCATACAGAGGACCCACGCGGGCACTGGTCTCTGAGTTCCCTCAGTATTTATTGATCATTATCTCTCTACAGGGGGATGTGGCAGGACAATAGGGTAATAGTGGGAAGAGGGTAGCAGGAAAACATGTAAACAAAGGCCTCTGTGTCATGAACAAGGTTAAGAAAAGGTGCACTGTGCTTTGCTATGCATGTACACAAACATCTCTGTGCATTAAAGAGCAGTATTGCTGCTAGCATGTCTCACCTCCAGGCTTAAGGCGGTTTTCTCCTATCTCAGTAAATAGAACATAGAAACCAAGACATTCTATTGCCTAGGGACCAGCAGGAGACAGATGCCTTCCTCTTACCACAACTGCAAGGAGGCCTTCCTCTTTTACTCATCCTCCTCAGCACAGACCCTTTACAGGTGTCAGGCTGGGGGATGGTCAGGTCTTTCCCTTCTCAGGAGGCCATATCTCAGGCTATTACATGGGGAGAAACCTTGGACAATACCTGGCTTTCCTAGGCAAAGGTCCCTGTGGCCTTCCGCAGTGTATTGTGTCCCTGGGTACTTGAGATTAGAGAATGGTGATGACTTTTCACAAGCATACTGCCTTAAAGCACTTTTTAAACAAAGCACATTCTGCATAGCCCTAAATCCATTAAACCTTGGGTCAACACATGTTTCTGCCAGCACAGGGTTGGGGCTAGGGTTACAAATTAACAGCATCTCAAGGTAAAAGAATTTTTCTTAGTACAGAACAAAATGGAGTCTGTTATGTCTACTTCTTTCTACATAGACACAGTAACAGTCTGATCTCTCTTTTCCCCACGTTTCAAAAACAAAACAAAAGATGTTCAGTGTAACAGGAAAAAAGAGGAACAAAATATGTTCAATTCAAAATGAAGTTCACAAAATTACTTTGTAAAATATATCTCCATTTTTTTATCTATCGATGGAAAAATGATGAGAGAGAAATGTACCGAAATGTTAAGGTTGTTTATCAGTGTTAGGACAATGGATCTATTTACTTGAATGCATTTTACTGCCCAGGTCATGCCTAATATAAACATCAGGGAGGGAGTCACCAATGTGTGTGTGTGGTGAACCGATTAATTCCTAATCTGAGGGTTTAGATGAAAAATATTTAATCTTGTCTACAGGACACCTTCAGTCTTAGTATTAAGCCTTTTTTTTTTTTTTTTTTGCCTTACTGCAGATTTTCTAAAATTTATCAAATTTCACAACACTTTGTGGTTTGTGTGAATATGAAATGTATTTAAGATGTATAGGGTATTTCAGTTTAGCAACTGTTTAACAATGACTGATTTTCTAAGTGATTCTGTTTATACCCAATTCCAATGTATGTGTTTTAAGTGTTTCTCATGCTTTAAACATAGCCTCCAGGACTTACATATGTTGACAAAACGGGGCTGGCTACCATGAATCAGTGTAGAGACTTTGGGAATTATATCTGCACGTCAACTATAACTAGTGGCTAGTAATGAAGGCCCTTGGCCATGGAGGTCCCGTAGCCAAGTGAATTAGGCTGAAGTAAACGTTAGATAATTCATGAATTTGTAGACTGTTCTACATTTAGTACTCTATCTCCTTCTTTGGTTATGAAGTACTTTTTGACTTTCTACAAACATATATTATATATTAACAATGACAACAGCGTGTGGTTAGTGTAAGGCACACGAGAATATTGAGCAGAGAACTTGTGTCTGGAAGGCTCAGGAAAAGTTGCCTGGAGAAAAACACCTTCTCTTTGAATGCCTAGGATGCATCACAGTGCTTGGAGCATAGTACAAGTTCATCGAACATTTCCTGATTAGTGACAAGGAACCCGAATCCTGGTGATGAAGCTGGAGCCAGCCAGGGAAGAGGGGTGGGGAGGATGCGGGGAGGAGGGGAGTTCTGGGCAAATGGAGCAGCAGGCACACAGGCCCTAGGAGGCAGGAGCAAGCCAGACAGTGAGGCAAGTCCAGCTACTCCGCATGGCTGGAGGATGAGAGTGAGCACGTGTGTACCGGCAGGGCGGCAAATCAGAGGGAAACAGGATGAAGCGAAGGCAAGCAGCTGCCAGACCACAAGTCTTTTATGTCACACTAAAAGTTTGCATTTATCGCAAGTGTTTCGGAGAGTTTCACCTTTTTTTTTTTTTTGAGACAGGGTCTCGCTATGTTGCCCAGGCTAGAGTGCAGTGGCGAGAACACAGTTCAACCTCCTGGGCTCAAGCGATCCTCCCTGCTCACACGGCTGAGTAGCTGGGACCACAGGCACACACTGCCAGGCCTGGCTAATTTATTTTTTGTAGAGGCAAGGTCTCACTGTGTGCCCAGGCTGGTCTCGAACTCCTGGGTTCAAGTGATCCTCCTACCTCGGCCTCCCAAAGTGCTGGGATTACAAGCGTGAGCCACTGTGCCCAGCCCAGTTTCACTTTTGAAGCAGGAGAATAAAAAATATCTTTAGAAAGATGACCCCGTCCTGTATCGTAGAGAATGGACAAGGAAGGCATGACTGGAGGATGGAAGTCCGGTTAGGAAGCTGTTCCTATAAACTAGATGAACAATTGGGAGAGAGGGCAATGAGATGGAGTTGGTTATTCGGGGGGTGGGCAAACAGGGTTGATGAGGTCAAGATGGTACACAGGTCTCTGACTTGGGTAGCCAGGGAAATATTCATAATTAATGAGATAGGGACTACAAGAGTTATCACAAGCTTTGGGGCTGATGGAATGAGATAATGGGTTTCGTTTTAGATGTGATGAGCTGGAGGTGCCTGTAAGTTTTGGATGGAGATACTTAGCAGGGAGTTGCATACATATTGATCAGATATGGGAAAGGGAGGAAGGGCTGGCGGCAGGGGAGTTAGGCAGACAGATGTGTGCTGGAGGGAGGATCAGCACAGAGGAGCTGTAACAGTAGGTGTGTATGCACTGAGAGAAGGAAGAGGAGTCTCAGGAGAATGAAAATGATTATCCGGAGAGGCAGGAAGAGAAGTAAGGAAGAATTGTTACACAGAGCCAAGAAAATAACTTCAAGAAGAGCATTTGACTCGTCAGTATAGTCAAATGCTACAGAGATAAAGTGACATAAAGATTGAAAACCTTGAATTCAGCAACAAAGAGGCTGAAAATGACCTTTGTGAAAATGGTTCAGGAGAGTGTTGTGGACAAAGGGAACAGAGATGGTGTTGCCTATTCCTCTGAGAAGCTCCGTTGCAAAGGCTGAGGGTCGCAGAATGGGTTGCCGTTCCTTTTTAATTGGTCCTCCCCTCCCATGAAAGAGGCTTGATCCTAGGGCAATGTGAATATAGCATTCTTCTTGAGGCGACTGACACATGCATTAAAAAAGGGTGGAGTGACAATCAGGATCTCAACTCTCCGGTCTCTGGTGCTGCGCAGCTGACTTTCCCAGTAATGGCTGAAAACAGCTGGCATCTAAGCTAAAATCTCAGGCCTGTCTTTTTAGGGCAGCTCTCATGTTCACCCCTCACAAAGGGATGGCACCCAGGGAATGGTCTCCCTGTCCCGGGCCACAGGGCATCCAGCTCCGCACTGCTGACCAGGACCAGGGTCAGCTCAGGTCAGCTCAGGGTCATCAGGACCAGGGCCCCTGCTCATGGTGAGGCTCAGCCTGTGCCAAAAGATGCCACTGGGGTCACTCAGGAGGATGTACCACAAAAGAAGACTCAAGCAGAAAACAAAGCAAACTTGAACAACAGATACACAGTCAGAAAACAGAGAAGCTTTTACCAGGAAAGAGACAATGCAGTATTTAAAGACTTAAAATCTGAGCTGACATCTGGGTCCAGCAACAAACTGACTGAGCCAACACAACCCATCATGCCACAAAACACCGAGAAAAGCTATCGGAAATGTAACACAAAGTTCTGTTTTAAAATCACACAGCTAAGCCCACAAGAAAGGCAGCCAAAGGCAAAGCCTCCCCAAAGAGGCCCATGCTGACACAGCCGGTACCCCTCGGGAGGGCGAGAAGGCCAGGACAGGTGCATGCTGACATTGCTGGTACCCCTCGGGAGGGAGAGAAGGCCAGGACAGGTGCATGCTGACATTGCTGGTACCCCTCGGGAGGGAGAGAAGGCCAGGACAGGTGCATGCTGACATTGCTGGTGCCCCTTAGGAGGGAGAGAAGGCCAGGACAGGTGGGTATGCTGTCCTTATGTGCAACATCCTTCTCATGCGGAAAAAAAAAAAAATTGAACCCAATGTGGCAAAGTGGTAACATCTGTTTAATCTGAGGGTGGGCACACAAGTGTCTATTATATTGTTCTGTACTGAACTACCTGCATGAAATATTTCATGGGCGTTTTTAAAAAATTGGCTGATTTCCTATTACTCCTTTTCCCAGTTGAGTAATAGGAAATTTTAATGTTATTAAACAGATAGACATATTGTTGGTACATAATAGATCTAAACTTGCTTAACTCATTTTTTATTATATTTGTGTGTAATAATTTATAAAATTCTTGGCGTAGCTTTTCTTTCTTCCTCTAACTCCCCACCCCCTCTTTCTCAGCCCAGGAAAAGCCTTCCCCAGGAGTCCAGGAGCCAGCTCCTCTGTGGAGCTCTCCCACACTCAGCTCTGGGTCCTCACTCCTCCTCCTATTGCCAGGGCCCCTGGTGAATGCCTCCAATAAAGCACTGATGGTGGCACATGGTCACTGTTCACTACCTCCTTGAGGACAAGGGTAATGACTTATTCTCCTTACCCAGCACGTGGGTAGGAATTCTGAGTCTGTACTGCTTTTGGTCATGGCCCAATTTCAACATGGCCTTGAATCTCAAAATGGGGTAACTTAAATCTGGCATGAAATTCTAAGGTCTTCCAGAGAGAAAGCACTATGACTGCAGGTTCAGCCTAGCATCTCTACACGAGAGTAAAACAGAAGACGTTTCCCTACAATTGTTCACAACGGCATAAAGGAAGAGCCCCCAGGAACGCTCCGAAGTTCTTCTAGGTCTGTGATGGCACAGAAATTGAGTGTCTCGCAGAGTCCCCGCACTCTGCTTCCCAGCAGCCACACCCACGTCCTCCCACAGGAGTGCTGGGAACTGGCTAACTGCAGGGCCTGGGAGGTGGGCGTTCCCTTTCAGCTGAGCAAAGTCAGTATCTTCTTCGCTTCACAAGTCTGTTTTAGGAGAGAATATAGATACTATACACTAATTTAAGGTTGTTTAAATTACCTTCCAAAGTGTTTATGACATGACAATAGTTTCTTTTAAATAATCTTTAAGCAGCTAAAGAGTCAATGACTCTTTAGAATATTACTACCATATTGCTGAAGAATCCTGCAATAAAAATGACCATTAAGTCTCGTAACAGAGCCAGTATTGTTCTGTAAGTGGAATTAAAAGCCTAAGATATTAGCAAACACACACACGCGTATTTTTAAACTACTGTTTAATCAGTTGTAAAGACACACAAATTTGAAAAAAAAAACACTTATATGTAAGTTAAAAACACCTTTAAAACCCAGCAATAAGCCACCAGTACAGCTCTGACAGACTAGAAATGAGTGGTTATGAAATTAGCATATCAGTTTGACTGACACAGTGGGAGTTTTAATTTCCCATACATCAGGAACTAATTTATGAATCTGTTGAAAAATAACACTTCTTTAAAAAAATATTTCGGAGTAATAAAAACAAAGTACAGAACACCACATTCTATTCTCAACTCGGGAAGGCAAATGTAAATACTAAATTCTGGCTGCTGGAGTTGGGTCTCTCCTCATGTTTGGGCGACTGAGGGCTTAACTACTACTAGGCAGAGATCAAGACACAACGTTTAAAGGAAGGCAGGAATGAAATCACACATTTTCACTCTGTATATGGTAGAATTTCTCACTTCCCCTGAATGATTTTTACTTTAATTCCTATTGCCTTCTATCATGCCCCTTCTGGTTCAGAGGAGCAGTCACATAAAAGTGACAAGATGGACAAGACTGGTTTGGAACACATTTGTGTTCAATGTTTGATTCCTTTTTCCTTGTGATAAAGTCAGAGGCAAATGTACTTCATTGATAAATCTGTGCACACAGAACCAAAAATACTTAAAATTGGGAAAGAGGCATATTTAAAAAGTCTGTCAAACTCTGAACATATATTTTTGTCCTATAATGCAAAAGGACAGGGAGGAATATTCAAATTGATTTCCCAAGAAAATTAACCTAAAATAGTGAACATGAAACAGCTAAGACTCTAGTGAAAGGCAGTCAGTCACCTTTTCCATTTCAAACATGTGACTAAGAAACTGGTTAGTCATTTTACTTATGTTGCTCTGTACCTTTTGGTTTTTCATTGCAGCATTTCCCTTTCTTTTGAGTGTGCAATTTGATACAACATGGCTGGAGAGATGGCTATGTATCACTGAGGAAGCTTCAGACAGTGGTTCTGCATGGGTCATTACACTGTAATTTATAGAATATATAGTCTTAGTGTTGTGTTTTTTCTTTATAAAAGTTGTACTTAAAGAGTTATCAGTTTTAAAGGCAAGACAAATTAGTTGGTGTAAAAACTGTGTATTTAGGCTGTGTTTCACAAAATTTCCCAGTCAATGGCCTGTGCAGCATGCCAGTTCTTTATTGGGGTTTGCATAATGTTAAAAAACCTATTAAAATAAATATTATTTTAAAACGTACAAAAACATTATTCAGCAGCCTACCAATTAAAATGTAATTGGCTGCAACCTCTGTACAAGAAAAGCCTCAAAAAGCAGCTTAAGCATTGATTATAAGAGCTTTCCTACAAAATACTTATGTGGAAAATTTCGTTTTAAAATTTCTGTTGTAATCAGAGTCTCTATAAATAGGTTTGACATCCTAGTGTGGCAGAAAAACCCTGTAGAGACCCTCTGCGTTCTAGTCTTTCACATTCACATTTCAGGATGTACTTCTTTTCTTAAACACAAATCTTTTCCTTCAGCATTGGGAGCACGCATTGATCAAGAAGCCCCCTTTTACAAGGGCTGCAGAACAGAAATTTCAGCATCTAAGATGAGTGTATCAACGACCAGCCACTCATTAAATGCACACTGGGTTAAGTGCAGCAGTTTTATAAGGTATTGAGGGCAGTTAAGATGACATCTCACAGTGTTATTTAGGATTCTGCACCTATATTAAATCTGATGTATTACATTTCAGCCAGGAAGAACTATTAATGCCTGGATAAAACGCCACAAAATACTAGCTTATATCTAAAACTCTGGACAAATTTTTAGCTGACACAGAAATAGTAGGCACTATTCTGAAACAATCAGTCTCTCAAGTCGTTTTTCTTTCAATTATAATGTAGAACTGTTAAAACCAATTAAGTAATAATTGTGAACAGTTGATAAGGAAACAAAAAAAGTATAAATGTCCAGATTTGTTCATGAATATATAAACTAAATATTTACAAGGCATTACTTTTAAATAGGAAAGATTTTTGTCCTAAAACTGTGATCTAGTCCTCGAGTAAAAGTATACATTTATAATTATTTTAATGTCAAAAATTTTAAAGCTATTGTTTTCTGGAGTTTAAAATAAGGTGTAACTAAAGTAAATATGCTTTAAATATCCTTGAATAACTTTGAGATGTTGTATAGTGGTAAACCCTGTCCAGTAGTCAGTAATCTGTATAAAATATTTCAGAGCATATATCTTCTCCAATTTTACACAGCACAAACAGAAACCAACAAAGCAGAGAAAGCAAAAGGAAAACATGTTTTCTTCAGCAGAGACTATTTCATTATGAAACACTCATTGTAAGAGCTATTGCCAGTAGAAAAAGTATGTTGCCATGCCTTCTGATTTAAGGGATTCAGAGGTTTCACTGTTATCATGACAACCTTTTGAAATGTCAGGGCTTTGAGCTCAAGGAGTACAAGTCAGTAACCATGACGATAGTGTGGACTGTGAATTTGCCCAACTCCTTGACTCCTACAGACCTTGCTAATGGCTCCATTCATGACACCCAACTGGTCCTGAACTCTTAGGATTAACCCATTTGCTTATGGCTGAGGAACTTGGGGTTTATAGGACAGGTGGCTCCTCCAAGTCTTAAGTCTCATGAAAGGCAGAACCAGAATGAAGATCCAGGTCCCCTCCCAGGTCAGGTAGTGCTTAAATGTGAGTTACCGTCACTTTCTAGAAACCTCCTTTCTACTGCACATTTTTCTTAAAAGTGGTATGTTTGGAAATCCTGTGTGTGTCACACATGGTGGAGACCAATAAATTTATTTTTGAATCAAATGGGCAGTAGTGGCTAATAAAAGAAGGGGTCACCAGACATTTTTGAAGCCAAATAAATCTTCTCTATCCTGCTGGATATTTCAGAAGCTAAATAAATTCCACCAATTACCCTGAGTTCCAATAAAAATACTTATTTTAAAAACAGAATGAGCCACTTATAAAATGGTGACAGCTGAGGCATACCAAATTAAACGAACTCTGTTTCAAGAAAATGAAATTGAAGGATGAATAATTATTTTTGTTCATTTTTTCCCTGAGTAGTATATAATTAACCAAAAGTATAAATACGATGTTGATTGATCATCTCTGGAGTGATTTCATGATACCTGAATAGTGGAAAATATGTAACATAAATATGCATTGAATCTGATTCTATTGATTTAAAAAAAAGCAAGCACATAATACAATGAATCCCGTTTCTATTTAACAGGAGTAGACGTACCAGTTTAAAATTCTTCTACTGTAAGTACTAGAAGCAAAATATTAATATTTGTGATTATTACTTCTCCAAACTAGAGGAGAGCTATCCAAAAACCATTTCATAAAAATAACTAGTTGATTCAGGGGTATGAAAATCAATCAAACTGGACATGGAATTATTATCTTCAAAGGAACCGGAAAAAAAATCAAATATCTTGCCTTTCTAGATGACGGTGCTAAGATTATATTCACTGAGCAAGAAACAGGTAACAGTGACTAAGGTTTACAGGCTGAGAAATAAAGTAAATTCAGGTAACAGAAATGTGATTATTTGTAAGTGGCTAGATAGGCTGAACCAAAAAAAACCCCAAAAAATCACACACACACACACACACACACACACACAAACAAAACCCAACAAGTTTGTATTAAGCCTTCTTGTTTTCACTTATGACATGCCTGAATCTGTCTTTTATATTCTTAATTTGTTCACTTTCTCTTAATAGCAGTTGGATTCTCTGCAACATTAATGAAAATGATCAAACATTTTACAGGGCAGGTACTTTCCATGAACATTCTTTCTATTCTCTCACATTAAACAGCTAGCATAATTTTTTTCTTTTTTTCTTTTTTCTTTTTTTTTTTTTTTGTGCGTGTGAGATGGAGTCTTCCTCTGTCGCCCAGGCTAGAGTGCAGTGGCGCAATTTCAGCCCACTGCAACCTCCGCCGCCCAGGTTCAAGCAATTCTCCTGCCTCAGCCTCCCAAGTAGTTGGGATTACAGGTGCACACCACCACACCCGTCTAATTTTTGTATTTTTAGTAGAGATGGGGTTTCACCATGTTAATCAGGCTGGTCTCGAACTCCTGACCTCAAGTGATCTACCTGCCTAGGCCTCCCAAACTGCTGGGATTACAGGTGTGAGCCACTGCGCCCAGCCAACATAATTTCAATGCATGGGAAAACAGAGGAAATTTATTTAGTTATCGATCCTTTCCTGAGAAGGAATGGTAAGGTTAGCCTTATCAGCTAGAAAACACTTACTTTTAGAGAAATAAAAATAGATCAGGATATTTCTGAATTTCAAAAAAGACACATTCCCATTTTTGCTGAGACCTCAAAAGCTGCAAGTGCATTTACTTTTCCTTTCTTCTTTAAATGAAGTATTATATAGCATAAGCCAGATGGTTGCCTTGTCCTTAACTTCATTTGCAAATTTGTTAGTGACCCCACCCCCCAAAAAAGAGAGAGAAACTCATCACAGAAAATTTGCATTTCATTAAAAATGTAAGGCAAAAAGTAAAAGTAAGCTCCATACATAGGTCAAATAAAGGTGAAGTCAGAAGGCTTTGCCCCCTTCCCTCCCACAGGGCAGGAGGTACCATCTGGGGCTGAGGCCGCTCCACTGCCTGGCGTCAAATCCCACTCTCCTGCTTTCAGCTCCTGTGGCCACTACAGTCCTCTGTGGGATTGCAGGAGACACCTAGCAATCCAAGGCAAGATTAATCACAGTAAAAATGGCCCACAAAATAAAAGCACATTTTTCCACTTACAGAACCTAAAACTCATTTTAGTAAGAGATCACAGCAAAATTTTAATATGAGAAGAGTTTGAAAATGAATTTATATTATTCTCAAAAAATGTTACCTAGACTCAATGACTTTCAGTTTTCATTTCCCTAAAAGTTTCCCAAATATGAATTAAATTGTCAAGGATAAGAAATTGATTAGCCAGATAGTAACCTACCTAGCGATTTCTCTTTCAAAACCTTTGAGCAACCTACCGATATTATTTTCAAAGCCTCTTTCTAATTCTACATAATTTATGCCTGATAAATTTAGTTTAGAAGTCCAAAGTATCACCAAGTCATTCCACTTTTTTTTTTAAGTCTCACATGATGGTGCAGAGCCCTGGCGTGGGGGAGAAGCGGCCTTGCAGAGCTGTGGCTCCACCCTGTGCATTCCACTGGAGGCCAGGCAGTGCTGCTTCATTCCTGCCTTCCTTAGTCACCTCTCTCTTTTAAGAAAAAGAATAAGCTTAAAGTATCACATTACCAAACCTTTCATTATGTTTTAAGAAATTCTTCCTGGAAATGCTCTTTGACTGCACAAGGTAATTAAACTCTCCAGCAAAATCAGCTACCTATAATTTGGCGTCCATTAAATGTTTACAGTTTCACTATGGATTGTAGTCATTTGACATACTTTAAGAAAACCCTTCAAATACTGAGATGTTTATTGCATTTTTAAAAATCCACATTCTTAAATATCCTGTTTCAAATTCCTCCTAAAATCCTTTACAGTACACAACATCAACTACTGCAATAGCGTTCTCACAATATTACACTTGAAAATACCATTTAGGAACAATATTTTAGGAAATAAGAGGGTTTAAGGCAAGACATTCATTTGGAAAAGTTAATTTCTCTCTATCATCCAGATTGACACGATTATTTTTCCACCTCTTCAGTGCCTTGGGATACGCAACGTACATTCAGCAACAGGGCACGCGTGTGACCCTAGGACAAGTGCTGAGGCTGGGAGTACCCACTGAAATATGGAAATATTCTTACATAAGGCGTGGCCCACGGGGATACGGCATGGGAGGGCTTGTTTCACTCCATTTCCCATCTGGTGTACAGGAAATTCCTTATCTATAACTGTCCACTTCCCCCCAGTTAATCGCTTTTCCAACAAACTCAAACCCCTTGAAAAGGTGCTAAGATTGGTTTCTGTTAACATCAAAAAAAACAGCCCTCGGAGCCTTCCCGATCACTGCTTTAGTGATGAATGTCTCGAGGCTATTTCTTGATTCTGATTGCAAACATTGTTTGTTGTAGAAAAACTGTTCTGTCCCAAAGAATTTTCTCCTTCATCAAACTTTTTGGATTGTGAGAGCTGAATGTTTTCATGTGTATTCTTTCTTCTTTGAGTTTTTTTCACTGGCAACAACAATAATACTAAGATACCAAGAATGTGCAGGCAGTAATACCAGGAGCTAAAAGAAAAAGGGAAAAAGTTTATTCAAATGTGATAATAATCCTTAATAACTGCCCGCTTGTCAAAATGTCCCGTAGCCCACCTTAGGACGTATTTGTTGACTACATTACTACATTATTCTTTTATTTTTCCCCCTCAGGAGGAGAAACCTGATAGTGTAGGCCAGTGGGTATTTACAGCACTGGATAAACCCAGGCTGATTAGAAGCCTGATTTTCTAGATAGCATATTACATTCCTTTGTAAGGGTCATAAGGCCATGGTTAAACAGAATAAAAACAAAAAGGTAGATATTAATACCGGTAGCCATCTGAAAATCTCCCCAATTCACAGAATCAAAAGTTGACTCAACAAAGAAAATGTGGAGATAGTTAAGACTTTTACCAGTCTGGCCTCACCTGCTATTTACTGTCTCTAAGTGACAAATATTCTAATGAGGGGAGTGACAGAGAAGCAATATTGCTTCTTGATGGTTACTTTCATGAAGCAAAGAAAGGCCACATGATTAAAAATATTGAAAACATCATTTCTCAAATTATATAAATCGAATGTAACCTAAACTGTATCTATAGCTATAGGTCCAAGTGATTCTGAACAAAGGACCTGGGATAGAAAATCTAACCAACAGTCCAATCACATTTTTAAACACGTACTAACATTGTTAAAATGGAAACTTTAGCAGGACTTACTTAATGTCTTCCTGTATAATTATTGTCATATTTGATTCAATAATTTTTTGACTATATACTCTGTGCTAAGTCATTCTAAATGCTAGAGTAATAAAGAACTTATAAAAGAATAAAGTTTTGATCTCTAAAATATCACCATCTAATATGGGGGAGTGGAATTTGGTGGGCAGGGAGAGGAGATAAGTAGATTATAAAAATATAGAATTCGAGACAAGACAATTTCTATAACATACAGATCACCACAGTATCAATCAAACAAAAGACACAGTGAAAAGGAACAAATAAAATATAATTTATTTTCCTTAGGCTGGGTGTGGTGGCTCATGCCTGTAATCCCAGCACTTTGGGAGGCCAAGGCGGGTGGATCACGAGGCCAAGAGCTCAAGACCAGCCTGGCCAAGATGGTGAAACCCCGTCTCTACTAAAAAAAACCACAAAAATTAGCCTGGAGTAGTGGCGGGCGCCTGTACTCCCAGCTACTTGGGAGGCTGAGGCAGAGAATTGCTTGAACCTGGGAGGCAGAGGTTGCAGTGAGCCGAGACTGTACCACTGCACTCCAGCCTGGGCGACAGAGCGAGATTCCATCCCAAAAAAAAAAAAAAAAAAAAAAGATAAATAATAAATATTTGGAAATAGCTAGTTTTTTCCCTAAAGAGGTTCAGGACAATTAAGCTAAGAAGTTTTCTGTTAAATTTAGGAGAGGTTTGAGGCAGTGGTTACCTGGCTGAATCACTCATCTGAGGGTTGAGTAGTATGAGTCATTCCACAGAGAAATGCTGAGACTGCTTGGTTCAGAATTAAAAAGTAACTGATAATGCATTTATCAGCAGGAAATGTGGCTGTGGTACTATTTTTCCATTCTATCCAATAGCAAGAAACTTTCTTTTGAAAATAAAGTTATTCCCACTGACAAAGTTTTCAGAGTAACACTTACCTGTAAAACATGAATGACGGTTTTATAGAAAGAAGTACGAATGGCACAACTGTGTAACTTATTGCTACTTGAGTTACTATCCATGTTATAACATCATAAAATAATTTCAGTTGGGAAGGTTCAATGAAATAATGTCTAAAGTTATTTCTCATCTGAAATAAAGAAACAAAAATATTTGCTGTATCTTTACATTAACATTACTTATGCAATTACACTGGTGATAGCAACTGTTGGAAGGATGTGGAATGGAGTAACTGAAACTCTCCTATGTTGCTAGTGGGAACGTACACTGCTACTATGGAAAAAGTTGGTTCTAAAAAGGCTAATACACATTGTACACACTGTGTATAAAAGAGAGGAAGTCACAGGGAAAACACAAATGACTGGTGAGTCTGGGTAAAGGGCATATAGAAGTTCTTTGCAACTTTTCTGTAGATTAGATTCTGTAAAAATTTCAAAAAAAAGTTTAAGACAACACTGCCTAGAGATCCTTAAATCATATTTGGTAAAATATAGTATATAAATAAAGTTTGGTTTGCCTTCATCCTTAACTCTTATTTAACCTCTGCATTTGTGAAAGACAAACTTGGCTTTGCTAATGTGCAAGTGCATGGTGTCTTTGGGGAATGACAAGTCAATCTAATGGAAGCAGAGAATTCATGTGTGCATAGACACTGGGTACTTCTAGAGAGGCAAATGGGGGAAGGGAGGAGGGCATTGGTAGAACTTGAACACCAAGTTGGGAAGAAGCCGATCCTATTCTGTCTGCAATGGGAGGGAGTTAGGTACAGTTTTTAAGCGCAAGAATGGAATGCTGAAAGCCCGTACCTCAGGACAAATGGATTTGTCATTGGTGAACAGGATGGAATCAAGAGCAGGTGACTGCCATGGCGGTGAGCTAGGCAAGAGATAGCAGAGCCTAGCCACTAAGAATTATGGGTTTTGCTAATGTCCTTCCCATGCTTAGAATGTCATTTTCTTCCCCATTGTACTTCACTCACTATTGAAATAACTTTCATCTCTCAAAGTCCAGATCCAAACACCTTCCTAATGGGGCCATCTCTAATTAACCCAACCCAAAGAGACTTCTTCCATCTCTAAACACCTATGTGACTTAGTATTTATAACACCCATGGAATCTGTCACACATGCCTTGTGATGCACGTGTGCACACACACGTATGCATAAGGTATGTACACACACATACACCTTATCCCAAATTAGACTACAAACTACCGGAAGGTACCCTTAGTCAATACTTCTTGAAATTTCCCTCATATATCCCCAAAGTACCTCAAAATGGAATATAGTAAATATCTGCTAGTTTGTTAAATGAAACCCTCTTACCTGTAAGTGCCATTAGCAGCTTGTTCAAACGTGGTTTTTGTCATGTCACTTTCCTCTAACTGCTTTTCAAGGGCTTACACTAAATTATCCTTCTCCTCACCTCTCTCACGTCACCAACCTAATTTCTCAATTGTTTCCCAAAATATTACTCTAGGTTCTATCTAGGCAAATACTTTAGAGAACTGTGCCCACTTCCAGTGTGGCTCATCCACTGTCTTGGCCTCGCACAGTCTACTCTTCCTCTCAGAGAGGACTCAAAGGTTACAGCTTTCAGGAAACATTTCTAAAATAAACCTACCCATTCTGATCATCTTTATTTAACTCAGTTTTTATCTCTCCTTCAGAAAATTCTGTAAAGACAAAGTAACATTTTGTGAGTGCCTCCTACCTGCCAGGCACATAGAAACATGTTTTCTCCTCACAGGAACTGGGCGTGGAGCCTAGCCCATGGTGAGCGCTCAGCAAACATGCACACAGTTACAGACTTTGCTTCTAGTGGAAAGGACAATACTGACTATGGCCAAGGAAAGAGGGTCTACCTTGTAAGAGAGATGTACTCAGCCTTTTTAACAGTTCAAGTGAACCATTGAATTGTAAAATAAAATTCTTGATACTTACAGCTCGTGCTGCTAATGTCATTAACACCCCTGTTAGAAACGTTAGATAATATCCTGGGTATACCCCGTGCCAAATGGCAGAGAGAATGAACGTCTGGATAGTTGGACTGAAGGAGGTTCGTTCATAACACACCCTAGAAACCATGAAAAACATGGAGAGCCAAGCGGAGTGAGTGAGCCGAGTTTACAAAGCCTGCAATGATCATTCTTTTATTACCTGACAGGATTTAGGGTAACTAGAAAAACAAATACAACTTATCTTAGGCAATCACTTCTCTATGATCTCAGGGAGGCTATAGCTATTAAGTGTCAAACTTAGGAACATAAAGTTAATTCCCATCTTACTGGTACATATAAGTAACTCAAATGATCATTTCTAGTATTTGGGAGTCTATACAATTCACAAAAAGAACAAGGTTACTTTTATCCTACATTATTTTATTTAAAAAAAAAAATCAATAACTTTCAAATGACCTAAATACACTACTCTTTCTGGCAGATAGACTGTGCTTAGTCTACAGTTTTCCTATAACAGAGACAGAGAACGCAGTGAAAATAAAGTTTCCCTAAGGTATCAAATTTAAATTATAACAATAACAAAAAATAACACAACAGATTAGCTCAGAGGATCTGCAGCCACTGGGGAGACTGCCAGGCACTGTGAAGAGATGCTAGCGTATGCTCGCCATCTCAAGGGACAAAGATGTTTCATTTGTCATTTTAAAAAGGACACTATAAAAGAGGGCTGCTTAGCACCCTATCATTATAGGGGCTGTTTTTAATGAAGTAAGTTCAAGACAGGGCAGTGTGCTCACAGGGATGATAAGAGAACCCCTGGGAGAGTGCGCTGTTCCCCAGCTCTGTCCTTCGCACCTGTTACTCCACCCAGCCTGTCTTGCCTCTACCTTGCCCTGTTGATGAGACACTCCTGACACAAACCTCTGCTCAAGCATCCACACTTCCAGGGATTTCTTCCTGCATCCCTCTGTGCCCTCACTGTTCCTGCTTTGTCTCTCCTAATCCTCACAACAGGGAACGGCACGTGTCTGATTACACCACCATGTCTTTAACAAAATTACAAACTCTTTCACCTTCAGGAGCTGAGTCTTTTTATCTTACTCGTCTTTTTATCCCTTGCCTAACAAATAAAGATTTGTTGAATTGAAATATTTAAAACCGGGACTGTTCTGGAATACCCAGGCGTAAGTATTGTGCTTGTGCAGGCACTTGTTAATTTAAACCACATCTCTACTGAACGGGATCAGGAGCTGCAAAGGAGGATACTGGTGACCTCTGGCATTGGTAGAGGCCTTTAAAGGAGGCTGAGAGGGCAGGATAGCTGCACCTGCAGAATAGCTACATTTGTGACTCAGGCCAAAATACTTCTCATTCGATACTGACTTGCTTAGGAGGAGGCTAACAGTGTTTCCCGGCTGACACTGAGGTTACAATGTCACTCAACACTGTTAATTTAATCAAGAACCTGAATTCAATGAAGCTCAACCTCAAGAACTAGACGCCAAAGCACATCTAAAGACTGTTTTTGAAGGGACGCACCTTTTGAGCCAAAGAGCTGTCTGAATATTCCAATTATCAAGAAACATCTTGAAACTTGTTGACATCTGAAAAAAAAAGGAAACTTTTTTCTTTGTGTCACAAAATAATGAAGCTTTAAATATAAGTAATAATATATTATTATGCTAAAAAATTAAAACAAAAATTACTTAACATCAATGGTAGTATACTGATTTCTCTTTCCTTAATCTTGTTTTTCTAATATGGTAACATCATTCTATGTAAGACAAGTTTATTTACTGTTGGGAACATCTATGAGGTAGATGGATTATCACCATTTTCTCCTGTATGTTAACATTTACAAGGGATGTCATGGAATTCTTCCAGAGAGATTCCTGAGAGTGTGCACAAATGCCTGTCGATGGCCTCCCTCTCACACTGAAGACTGGGGCGCCTACCTCATTACCTCCTTCCCGCCAAGCTCCGCCATGGTTCTGGGTGAAGCAGACGTCCACCGCAATATCCTGCCCTGCCATCGTCTCTCGAGGCCCTGGCTACTCTCAATTCTGGCGCTGCCTGGCTGTGCTGTCCCTGAAAGAGTGGATCTGTACACCCAGATCTCGCAGGGTGTCCCACCTTCCCAGTTTCCTCTCTCAAGTTACTCCCACTAAAGCTATTCTTTGATCTCAGAGGGGCCTTTCGTCTCCCACCCTACTTTTATCCTGTGTAACTCTCTCATCCTCTGGTCTTCACTTCTGACCATTTTAGATTTTGTGTTCCATTATTTACTATTCTTATGTCAGAATCTTCAATGCTTTTGTTTCTTTTTCCTTTCCATTCACCTCCCTATCAAAACCCTAATTCCAGATCAACCACACTGTCGTCCACTCTCCCACTGGTAACATTTGCACGCTGAGTGCAGAGTATCACCACAGTTCAGACCTTTGTCTGAAGTTCATGGTTCATGGTTCTCCACCACGACTGAGCCCTCAACCTACAATCCTGTTTTCCTAGACAGTTCATTCTCCTCTTCCTGAAAACAGCTACTGGACTGAACCATTTGAAATTTTCTTTTCTCTTTTTTTAAAAATAAAGTCAAGAAGAGGTAAGTGTCAGCAATTTCATATGATTCAACCTAATACCCCATCTATATCTCTGGTCCTATCACCTCCTTTCTCCCTCACAACAGGTAAGTTGGCCTCCTACTTTACAGAGACGATATAAAATCATCAGACTCCAATTCTCACCATCAAACTACACACTCAGCTGCATACGTACTTATCCTGCCCTCCTTCCTGTCTTTATAACAGGAGAAGTGGTCCTTCTCCTTCAGGGCCAATCTCTCCACTTCCATCTTCTCAGGGACTTCAATGATCAATAGGTCTCTCTCCTTCAACTGTAGGAGAAGCTTCACCCTCTCCCCTCCAAATAGTCTCCGACTCAGTAAACATGTTTTAATCTCTCCATTTTAAAACAAGATTAAACAAACAGCTCTCCTTAATTCCCTGTTCCCCTCAGCTACTGCCCTATTTCTACCCTCTTCCCTTTGTGGGGAATGAACTCCTAGAGTTGTATAATCTGGCCTTTATGACAATACCTCTCCTGAAACTGTTGTTCATAAAACGATAAACAAGGATGGGCACGGTGGCTCAGGCCGGTAATCCCAGCCCTTGGGGAGGCGGAGGTGGGTGGATGGCCTGAGGTCAGGAGTTTGAGACCAGCCTGGCCAACACGGTGAAACATCCTCTCTACTACAAATACAAACACTGGCCAGGCGTGGCGGCGGCGCCTCGAATCCCAGTGACTCAGGAGGCTGAAGCAGGAGGATCGCTTGAACCCGGGAGGCAGAGGTTGCAGTGAACCGGAATCACGCCACTGCACTCCAGCCTGGGCAACAGAGTGAGACTTTGTCTCAGAAAATAGATAAATAAATAAATAATAAAGGCATTTGTGTCCTTCTCTTACTTGGTATCTCAGTGGCACTTAGCACTGATGACCATTGTTTCCTTCAGAAAAATGAACTCCTTTCTTTACTTTTTCTTATGCCATGCACTCTCAGCAGGGGTGATATCGCCCCCAGGAGACGAAAATTGGTTCTTAAGGGGCAAAAATATCTTTTTTTATGTAAAAAGAACATATATACATACAGTAGTATATCCATAGGTATACAGATATACAGTGTATCTGTGGTATTAAAATTTCAGGGGGGGAAATTATTAGAAAACTCCCCTTAAGGTGTTAATAATTAAAGGTCAGAAACACTGCTATATTCACCATTCAACTTCAACAATGATCAATTTTTCCCACTCCTTCTCCATTTTTATTGCCAACACTGTTGTTAAGAATATTTCAAAGCAAATACCAGACTTCTTATTCCACCCACAATTAGTTCAGAATGTGTGTCCAATAAATAAAGACTTTTTAAAAGACCATGATCCGACAAAATTAATAATAATTCTTCAACATCATCTAATCCCCCTTTGTATTAAAATATTCCTGATGTTTACAAAAGTCCTTTCCAGTTGGTTTGGTCAATCAGGATCCCAAAAAAGGTTCATCCAGTGCATTTGGCCAAAGCCTTTTAATCTGTAATAGCTTGGGTCATGTGTCCCATAGCACTTCCCCTTTTGATCTGATCCGGTGTTTAACTTACTCTCTATACTCCACATCCCCTCTAAATTTAGAAGGATCTAGAAATCCGATTCAGATTTGGGTATCTAAGCACACTTCAGTGATGGCCTGCATTTCTTACGGCATCCCATCTCGGGCACTTACTGCCTGACTGCCCACTTTTAGCAACATTAGGGCTCATCAGAGGATCCAGCTTGACCTCTTCACCTCAAGTTTTGGTGTTGGATTTGGAATGTTGGAATGATCCTTTTCATAGGCTGGCAAAACAATGGTTTTTTTTTTTTTTTTTTGAGACAGGGTTTTACCGTATCACCCAGGCTACAGGGCAAGTGGCACAATCACGGCTCACTGCAGCCTGCTGGGCAGTTGGGACTACAGGTGCTCATCACCATGCCAGCTAGTTTTTGTATTTTTTCTAGAGATGGGGTTTTGCCATGTTGCCCAGGCTGGTCTCAAACTCCTGAGCTCAAGCGATCTGCCTGCCTCGGCTTCCCAAAGTGCTGGGATTACAGGTGTGAGCCACGGTGCCCAGCTGGTTTTCTCCTTTTTTCTTTCTGGCTGCTCCTGAATTCCTTTGCCCAGCCTCTCAGTACTGGTGCTCTTTTAGAGACTCTCACCTCTTCTCGTTCTCATTCCAGGGCCTGAACTGCCACGTGCTGACAGTTCCCAGATTTTACTCTCAAGCTCGGGTGCCCCTGCTGAGTGTCTGACCATGATCTGCCTGGTAGACAACTCACTAAGTCTGTGATTTGAAGATGTTACCTGTCCCTTCAAACTCATGTCTATTCCCTGTTCCTCATCTAAGTGGAAGGTATCACCATAAACCTAGTTGTTTAAATCAGATTTCTGGGCCTGATTCATAACTCATTCTCTCTTGCTGATCCCAATTTATCACCAAGTTCTGCTGAGTCTCTTACACAGTTCTCCAATATGTTTATATGTTTCTAGCCCTACTGGCAGTATGTGGTTTAGGGCACCATCATCTTGGATTAAGAAAACATCCTCCTAACAGAGCTCTCTGCCTCTTGAGGGAAATACATTGTACATGCCAGATCCTTCTAAAACACCTATATGATCACCTCACTTGGCTACACATATAATCCATCCACAGTGCCCCATTACTCTTATAAGAAAGACCAAAACTCTTAATATGGCCTGTAAGAGTGTGGCTGCCTGGCCTCCATTTCCCCAACCTCATCCTTCATGGCTTCCTCAACTATGAAGCAACATGAGCCACACAGCTTCTCTCAGCCCGCAGGCTGCTCCCTCTGCTTGGAGTGTCTGCCTGTCTTTTGGGACTCAGCTTAAGCATCATTGTCTTTGGGACCTTCTTCTCCCAAACACCTAAACTAACCTGGATTCCTATTTCATGGAAACCCACATGCCTTACCCCTCTCTGATCACCATCTATTTTACCTTATTCTGTAACCTCTAGGAAACTAAAGCTCCATGAGGGCCTGAATTGTACCTATCTTATTCATTGTCTTCAGTGCCCAGGGCACATAGTTGGCGACCAATATATATTGGTTAAATGAAAGAATGAATGTTAATATTAAAAAACCTTCAACACCACTCCTAGGACATCACACCATAACTTATGAAAGCAAACTTGGTACTTAAAGTATATACTAACTAACTTCTTAATGATTGACTCACCTCTATTTGTTGAATTCTCAAATTGGAAATTAAGTCCCAGCGAGCTGCTCCATTTTTGTCATACCCTCTGAAACCAAAGCCTGCAGCATTATTAATGGCATCAGCTATAGAAAACAAAATTCAAAAAAACTATTAAGAATCTCACAACAATCTACCATATTCTCCCAGAAGGTATGTGTTATTATACCTTTTATTCTTAAACAGTAAAAGTAGATTTATTGTAATTTTTAGGTCAGAAACAACATCACATACAATGAAAATAACACATCCAGGACAATTTGGTTAGTCAGTAATACATGACACATTATGCATGAGTTGGGGGCAGGTGGAGTTTAAAAGCTCATGAGGACCAGCAGGTAAAGGTGAAGACTTGAACAGGAAACGCTCCCCGACATTAGCTGTGCCAGTGGAACACAGCAGAGTATGCTCAACCAGCTGCCAAGAAGTTGCTAAGGGAATGTTTTTGCTCTGGGAGCACCATGTTCTTTTTAATCATATATTTGAAGTTTAGTATAAACAATAACACATAAGTAAGGCACAATATTTTCCTTCCGTTTTCTTTCTTTCTTGGTTCACCAGAACCTACTCTGTGTATATGTCTCTAGAATTTTTAAAAAATAGAGAAAGGGTCTCCCTCTGTCTCTGCCCAGGCTGGAGTGGCAGGATTATAGCTCACTGCAGCCTTGAACTCTTGGGCTCAAGCAATCCTCCTGCCTCAATCCTCCTGCCTCAGCCTCCTGCCTTAATCCTCCTGCCTCAATCCTCCTGCTTCAGCCTCCTGCCTCAATTCTCCTGGCTCAGTCTCCTGCCTCAGCCTCCTGCCTCAATCCTCCTGCCTCAGCCTCCTGTCTCAATTCTCCTGCCTCAGCCTCCTGTCTCAATTCTCCTGCCTCAGCCTCCTGCCTCAATCCTCCTGCCTCAATCCTCCTGCCTCAGCCTCCTGCCTGAATCCTCCTGCCTTAGCCTCCTGCCTCAACCTCCTGCCTCGGCCTCCCGCCTCAATCCTCCTGCCTCAGCCTCCCACCTCAATCCTCCCATCTCAGTCTCCCGCCTCAGCCTCCTGCCTCAGTCCTCCTGCCTTGGCCTCTTACCTCAATCCTCCTGCCTCAGCCTCTTGCCTCAATCCTCCTGCCTCGGCCTCCTGCCTCAATCCTCTTGCCTCGGCCTCCTGCCTCAGCCTCCTGCCTCAATCCTCCTCCCTTGGCCTCCTGAGTAGCTGAGACTGCAGGTGCATATCATCATACCTGACTCTTTTTTTTTTTTTTTTTTTTTTGTAGAGATGGGGGGTCTCACTATGTTGCCAAGGCTGGTCTCAAACTCCTGGCCTCAAGGGATCTTTCCACCTTGGCCTCCCAAAGTGCTGGCATTTCAGGCATGAGCTACCGCACCCGACCCAGAATTTGTTTTCTAATCCTTTTCACCACAATGCTTGATTAGTCATTTTTGCTTTATGTACATGCTTGATTAAGCTGCAAAGAAAATTTCTGCCTCAAATGAGCCCTTTTCCAATCAACTGGGAAACTGTTTATGCTATTTATATCATGACCAAAGAATAAACAAACAGAAATCCATCAAAGCCCAGCAAAATAATATGCCTATACAGACATGTATCCTTAAACTGTTTTATTGTTTATTAGTGCATTTTAGTACATCAAACAAGATCCTTTAAAAATTACACTTTGGGGAAAAGAATAAACAAGATTTACTCCTCTATCAGGTTTAATGAGGTCAGCCACCTTTGTTCAGTTCACATAAATATGAGCCTTAAAGGTAAGCCCATTACAGAATTAAAAATAAAAATCTATTACCCACATGGGCAGCATACCCATATACATGGCTGCTGAGGAACTCCTTCCCTTCCTCATGGGTGCCTCCACTTCTGATTTGTTCATGTATTCATCCTCTCCATCTTTCTTAGCCCTGCTGTGATCTAAGAGCAATGAAACTCCTAACCAACTTCACACTTGACAACAAGATTGGCCCAGGGTATGGTCAACAGCAACAAAACGAGAAGAGAACTGGGGATATCAAACTGCAGGAGTCCACCTTCCATGTTTCCCTGCCCCCCAGTCTCCCACCACAGACCCTGCCTAATCTTTACCTCAGGTAATGTAACCCCTGAGAGAGCTTCCAAGTTGTCATTATATAGAGATATTCCAAATAACTGACCATTAACATCAATTTAAACTTTAATCTGTCCCTACATGGGCTAAATGTTTTTCAAACTTGAGTTAAAGGGGAAAAAAACTGCTCAGATCCCAAGACATCATTTTTTTGAGGTGATAAGGAGAAAAGGGCAGGGCCACATGGCTGTGGAGATGAGAAGCCTGATTCCCATTTTGAGAACCCTGAATTAAGGAATTAAATATAGCCTGCCTAGCCACTAGTATCCATGAAATTATAATTTGAAAAATGTACATGTGGATACAAAAATTGGAAAGTAACTGTCCATATGATCCAGAATACATTCATACTATTTTATAAATCATTAACAAAATACAAAAAATTAAATAATTTTGGAACTCTTGGATTTCCCAAAACACAGATTTTTGGACCTCCAGAGATCATTAAACTCCAACTTTACAACCAAATGAACAATTTAAGAAAGGTAGTGGGGGTGGAGGTGAACGTGGGCACATGCATGCTGAGCCTCAGCTGGCGTCTCCACTGACAAAGTCGAAACCTGGACCTCAGGGCTGCACCGTTACCAGGGACTCAACCATTACTTGTGTTAAGACAGTACAGACATAGTATAAGTATTTATTGAATGGAATAACTTTACTGCCTTAGAGCTAAAAATTCTTTAAATTCTTTAAATATAGTTCAATTTCAAATTGTCATTCATATATATTCTAATATGATTATTTCTTTAGGAAAGAATCAGGGAAAAGGAATTAACTCACCTTTGCTTTGGTTTGTAAATACGTAAAAATGCACAAGATTCATTTTTCAAACCAAATATTGGGGTTGGAAGATCAGAAGTACCCAAATAATCATTTTAATTGTCATAATTGCAAATAAAAAATTAATGATAATTTTTTTTTTTTCCTGAGGCAGGGTCTCACTCTTACCCAGGCTGGAGTGTAATGGTGCGATCACAGCTCACTGCAGCCTCAACTTCCCTGGCTAAAGCAATATTCCCACCTCAGACTTCTGAGTAGCTGGGACCACAGGCATGTAACACCACACCTGACTGATTTTAAAACATTTTTTTGAAGAGATGGGGTCTCACCATGTTGCTCAGGCTGGTCTCCAACTCCTGCCTCAGCCTCCCAACATGCTGGGATTACAGGTGTGAGCCACTGTGCCCGGCCTAATGATAAATCTTGTATATTTTTATGTATTTACAGAGATCTTGTGATTTTCTCAAAAGCCTTATAAATTCAATGCCCTTGTTCTATTGATAAGATTTTCAACAATTAGATGTCCAACCAAATCCAAAAACATGCAGAACTCTTATATTCTATAAATCTAGTGATTCAACCAATAGGTCACAATTCTTATAAACCCCTAAAAGTACCAGGTTTGTTTGGGAAAGTTCTCAGTCTCAATTTAAAGTCAGAGTTTAAGTAGTACAGGAATTTAATTTGGTATTATTGATGTCTAAATTTGGCTACAATAAAAATGTTCAATCCTTAAATCTTAGATTAAAATCCATAAAGTAACATTATATTTTAATTGGCCATTAACTCACCAGGTTAAAGCAACTTTTAATGATGCTACTGTGCACAGCTATATGATGAAAGACTGAAAATAATGATTCCAGCCCCAAACTGTTATTTCATTGTAATCAAATAAAACCGACAGTAAAATGCTAATCCTCAGAGACCTAATTATTGGCTGATGTGTTTCTTCATGCATTCATTCAAATATTTGTTGAGTAACAAATATAAACAAGGCAAGCAGAACACAATCTTAAGAATAAAGGAGTTTATAATCTTGTGGGTGAGATAAAAAAGGCAACACGTATATAAAAGAGGTTTCAATTTATCCAATGAAGCATTCTCTCTACTTCAGTCCCACCTTCAAAACGTGGCCAGAATCGTCTTCTCCTGCCACAGGATCAGGCTGTCAGCCTACCTGAAGCCTCTTGTGGCTCATTCAGCAGAGCACGCAAGGTCCTGTCAAAGCCCATTTCACCTGACCAGGTCCTTCCTTCCTACATGCCCCTGCTAACATCTGCCATGCAAAGTGAGGTACCTTCATGTCTCTCTGCTCATGAGTGAAAAACTAGCCATTTTCCACTTTGTGAAATCACATTTAATCTTTTTGTTTTTGTGTTTGAGACTACCTAGGGGTTATTGCTCAACTCATACTAAAACCTCACTATGTTGCTCAGGCTGGAGTACAGGGGTGCAATCATGGCTCATTACAGCCTCAAACTCCTAGGCTCAAGCGGTCCTCCCACCCCAGCCTCTCAAGTAGCTGGGAATACAGGCACACGCCACCAGGCCTAGTTGATTTTTAAAAATCTTTCTGTAGAGAGAGGAATCTCACTATGTTGCCCAGGCTGGTCTTGAACTCCTGGCCTCAAGCAATCCTCCCACCTTCAACTCCCAAAGTGCTGGGATTATAGGCGTGAGCTACCATAACTGGCCCACATTCAATTAAAGGCACGATTGCATGATATCTTTTCTCTAAAATTTGCTCTACCTGTCAAGCATAACTGATGACCCCCTATCAGTGTGCCAATATCATTTTATTCACTTTGCTGATAAACTACTGATCATATTATACTAAATGGTCTATTTAACAGGTATCAAAATGGTAAGCTGAATACAATCATACTAAATTATAACCATCTGGAGGATGAGGACTATGTCTTATACATACTTGTATCTATCCTGGCTAGCACTGAATCTAGAATACAATAGGCATTTAACAAATATCTGTTGTCTTTTCATTGATCCATTATTTTTATTTTGTATTATAATAAAATGGATTCAGTTTTTAGAATATCCTTACATACGAGTTGTGAGGGCTGTTTTTTCTACACAGATGACTTAATTTTTCCAATTGGTCTTTATGTATCCTCAAGAGGGCGCGCTGATAGCAATCGACCAACAAGGTAAGAGACGCTTCAACACAGACACAGGGAAGTCTATTTACATGTTACTTACCTAGCGTCCATGCAAAATAGTATTTGGGTCTGGCAGCCAAAAGAGAGATATATAGATAGATAATCTTTGTTGGCCACGAAGCTGTAGCTTGAAAATGCTCATCGATGTTGTACTCCACGGGTAATGTTGTACAGATGGTCAAGTGAAATAACAAGGACAGCCCACAAATTAAGAGCTTCTGAATAACTGCAGTCTGCAAAGTGCAAGGCGAGACTTCATCAACTTTATCCATGCTCCTTTTAATTCATTCTATGTATTATCGACAGATTAACCTTCCTGAACGATCATCAGTCTTACAATTCTCCTGGTCAAAATTCAAGAGCTACATGGCACTTGGCATTTAAAGTCTTCCATAGTCTCATGGTATGAACTTTTCCAACTGTATCTATGAGTACTACCTAGGGGTTATTGCTCAACTCATACTAAAACCTCCATTTTGTATTCAGAACTTTCAGGAATTAGAAAAAAATCTAAAAGCAAGCGTAAGTGTATTGGTGTGAATGGAAGTGAATACAAAAAAATTAACATTAATTACTTCTGGCAGTAAATTTTACACGGATATATATTTTTTCCCATTGCATCTTTTCTATATTTTCCAAATTCTAGGCATCTCATGGATGTTATTTTTACAATAAACAATCCATGCATCTCTGTAAATCTGAAAGTTAACACAACTTTGTTCAAGAATAATAAAAACCAAAAGAGCTATACACCTGAGAAGAATAAGAATTTGCATAAAATTGGTGAAAAGAAGAAGCTTTTCTCAGCAATGCTGCGGTAAGGTCACATTACCAACTCATGGTGTTCTGTATTTTTACAACTCGTGCTGTTTTTATATTTGTAGAAGGTCAGAATATTTCAACTTCATTTGGTATGAAAGAGATTATATAGGCTATGAAGAAAAAGAAACAAGCAAAGAGAAGGCTAGATTCAGATGAAGTATGCAACAAAATACCTGGATTTAGAAATGCTCTATACAGTAACCAAACAGTACTCAAATTAACTGAAGTAATTTATCAATGAAGCTCCACATTTTAACACTTTATATAATGGTGCCAAAAGAAAAGCTCCAAGGCAAGAGCCAAAGCATACGCCGGATGCACTGCACTTCTGAGAACAGTATTTTATTATTGGTCACTCCTGCAAGGTGGAACTCAGTGTTCAAGGACCCCTTGCAGCAGTAGTTATTCTCATTTTCCATTGTCTTTTATCCCCTTCTTTAATAAAATAAGGCTACTCTTTCTTCAATGCCTCCCAAATATCTTACCTATACATTTGAATTATGAGATTTTAAAATGGAAGAGAAAAAAATTGTAATTATAAATGAAGCAAGATGAAATAAATGGCCCCATACTTTAATTTTAAAATGAGGCATATCATTTTAGTAATGTAATAAGTACTGTGGCCAAAAGACTATATGGTTCTGAAGCAGGGCAGGGATATGGTGCTGCAATGAAAATGTAGAGAATACCAAGACAGCCTGTATCCTGAGAGGTGATATCCTCAGCCCCCTTTCCCTGCCTAGACCCAGAGTCCCAGCAGTCAAGTTTGTATGCCCCAGGCAGAAGACTGGAGAATCCTTCATTCAAACAAACAAAGAGCCCCAGAGAAATGGCTACAGACATCATGACAGAGACTGCCAAGTGTTACCCAGGAGCCCTCCTCCCCTTCCTGCACAGAAAAGGAAGTTTCTCTTGGGTGCTTAGAAGTCTAGCTAAAGATGACACATCATAGCCTTTGTTGCACCTGAGTGTGGCTTATGATTAGGTTCTGGCCAATAGGATGCGAGCAAAAGTAGTATGCACAGGGAAGATGGAGCTTGGATCTCTAACACCTTGGGGCCCCCATATTATCAATGCACTGCTTACAGGTGAGCTGTCCCACATGTAACATAAAAACAAATTTCCACCTTGTTTAATTCCTGTTATTTTGGTCCTTGTTTCAGCAGCCAAACCCATATCCTAACTGATGCAGATAGAGGAGAGGACAGTGGAGAGGCCCCCGACAGAAGAGCCAGTGGGCTCCATGAGCATCCTCCTTAGGATCCTCAGCATCTATGCACTCCACTGATGCACAAGGAGCTTCCAAATGCCCCTTGAGGGACTTACGACTAACTACCACTATTTGACTTTCTAAAGTATATGCATGTGAAATTTAAATAAAATATATTATTTAAATGGTGGGAAAAAACATTAAGAATATTTGCCATTATCAACAACCTCTGATTTAGAATGTCTATAACCCAAAAGAGGAACTCTTTATAACCCAAAAGAGTTTACTCTCTTTTTAGAGAGTAAAACCCATAAAAACTCAGTGAAGTGACAGAATATATACATTTGTATTATTCTTTGTCAAGTTTGATTTACTACTATCACATGTTTATAACATTGGATATTTTCAAGTATTTTACAAAATCATTTGATCTTCATACAGTCTCTAAAATGGGGAATACATTAAGATTCTCCTTTTGCAGACAAGGACTCATACACATTAAGTGATGTGCCGAAATGATGAGCCAAACTGGCCACTGACTGACAGTCCAACATCTTGATTCCTAGGTTTTTCTTCTCCTTCTAGCATTCCCAAATAAACTTCGAAGAAACTGTCTACAATTGTCTTTACCTTCTCTTACAGCAGGGAGACCACTAAAAGATTGAGTGGTCATCCTGGAGATACAAAACAGTCAATGAAGAGACATCAATTTCAAGTCTGGAATCCCACTCAGTTTGATATGACATTTCTCAGCACTTAACCAGTAATAGAAAATATGAAGACAAAAACATCTTTTTGGTATAAAATACAATGAGCCACATGGTAGGAAAGAGATAATATACTATCTTTTGTGAGTGCATGTACATTTCTACATTCACTCTTTGTTGCCCACACGGTGGAGGGTGGTAGATTTGCAGGAGAAAGAAGGTGATCCCTTGCTCTAAACCCTACATTCAGAGAAAACACACTAGCCCCTTTCCTTCATCTCACAGACTTCCTGATTGGCCTATTCTTTTTCATGGAAACTATACATTTTACCAGATGAAATCTAACAGAAACTTAGCCTATACAGAGCCTCACTGCCTTTCTTTACGAAGCAGCATCCCAGCAATTTCAAGTGCCCCAATGCCTTAAAGAAAGTAAAAATTATGTTTGGTTGTAAGGCAACTTAGCATAGACTTGAAATCAGATTGCACTGGTGTGAATTCCAGTTCTACTGCCAACCTGGGAAATCTTGGTCAAATCACTTAGCCTATGAGTCTCAGTTTCCTCATCTGTTAGATGGTGAGAAAAACAGCACCTACCTTGTATGAATGCTGTGAGGGCTGAAAGAGTAACTACATGTGAGGTCCACACCACAGTGCCTGGCACATGGTGAGCACTGTCAAAGCGTTAGCTACTATTAATATCTTTATAATATTACTAATCTCTTCATTGTGGGAATCAGGAGCTGTTTTGTGGAAAAAGGTGATATTTGAAGTAGGCTTTTAAAGAGAAGAAAGATTTCAACTGGCAATAATTAAGAAGAGGAGAGGAAAAGCAAAAAAGAAATGGAGGATACAGAGTGTTTACAATCTGCTGGAACACAGGGCATAGGTAAGGAAGAAAGAAGAAAAGGAAGGGAAGCAGGAAGCAGGAAGGAGGAAGGGGGGAAGGGGGGAAGGTGAAAGGGGGAAGGGGGAAGGGGGCCTGGAAAATTATTTGGCTAGCCAATTCCATGATAAGAGCTTTCTTGTAAAATCCCCTGTAACTATAAAGCATTATTCTCATTGAGGAATTCAGCACATAGTTTCTGAAGTGATCTTAATCATAATCATGTACTGATCTTAATCTTAATCATGACTGTACTTCTACCAGGTACGGTGTGAAGAGTCATTTATCTTGAAAAGTATTTTTAAAGAAACAGATGGATAAGTTCCCAATGTGAAAGTATTTGTATTTTTAAATAAGACTAACCAATACATGCTATAAAGGCTCCAGATAGGCCAGGCGCAGTGGCTCAAGCCTGTAATCCCAGCACTTTGGGAGGCCAAGACAGGCTGATCATGAGGTCAGGAGATCGAGACCATCCTGGCTAACCCGGTGAAACCCCGTCTCTACTAAAAAATACAAAAAACTAGCCGGGCGAGGTGGCGGGCGCCTGTAGTCCCAGCTACTCGGGAGGCTGAGGCAGGAGAATGGTGTAAACCTGGGAGGTGGAGCTTGCAGTGAGCTGAGATCCGGCCACTGCACTCCAGCCTGGGCGACAGAGTGAGACTCTGTCTCAAAAAATAAATAAATAAATAAATAAATAAAGGCTCCAGATAAATCTCATGACCTTACATTTGGAGATGGCTCTGTTCTTTCATACTGTGTCTCTTCTTTTCCATTTTCACCAGATTGTGTCATATGGTAAGATCTGCCTTCAATGAAAGTAATGTAGTCTTTGTAAGAGCAAAGTGGGCCTGCCAGGATCCCCATGAAGTTACAGTTGTAACTCAGATACTCCAGTAGGCTTGGCATGCGCCTGCAATGAAAAGACACGCAACCAGTGAGATGCAGCATAAGTTTCAGAACATTTGATAGAGTAACAATCCACCTCTCTGCTCTCCATTTCCAAAATAAGACAAGCTTTCATTTTCATTTGTACCCATATAATAGGAATTCTAAGGATCAGGACATAGTCATGCTCAAAAGTATGTCTGAATAGGAGTTTCTATATAGATCCTTATGAGCAAATATGAAGGTTTCGACTTAGATTTCTCGTGATGAGACAAATCAAAGACAGATGCACTATCCACACTGCTGTCTCCTCCTAGGCAATCATTTGCTCTTCTAACAAACACGTGCTGCGCACTGTGTGCCCCATCTGCTGCAGGGCCTGGGTACAGCAGTAAACAAAGAGAGGACAATCCTGCATCCACGGAGCTTGCATACCGGGTGCAGAAAACAATAATAAAATACATAAAACATATTTTCAGAGGTGCTAAGTGCTACAAGAAGAAGGAACTCTTTTATTCTATTAAGAAGTCAGAAAAGGCCTCTCTGGTAAGGTGACAGTTGAGCAGAGACCAGGAAGAAGTGAGAGGAGCTGTGTGGATGTTGGTGACAGGGGTTCCAGGCAGAGGGAATGATGCGTGAAGACCCCTGAGCTGGGCATAGCTGGCAGCAAGGCAGCCAAGGGGCTGGAGCAGAGTGGACCCAGGGGAAGAGGTGGGAGCAGGCAAGACAGCTGAGGTGGGATCAGACAGGGCCCGCCTTACAAGCCATGGCAGGAACTTCAGATTTTACTCTGACTGGAATGAAAAAACACAGTAGGTGTTTAAAAGACCTATGTCTCCATGCATCACTCCAGCCCACGTGTGGGGCTCCTGCAGTCTCCAGGCAGAAAGTGACAATGGCTGGAGGAGGGGGCAGATGCTCTGCATGCATCCTGGCAGTGGAGCCTGAAGGCTGCAGAGGGATTGGCTGTGAGGTGGAGGAGAAAAGGGAGTCAAGGACATCTCAAAACATTTTTAATTCCGCTCCTTAGAGGTCTGTCCAAATGACACATGGTACCTATGGGTAACACGGTGAAAACGGGTAGTTAACACAGGAGACTATTTATGTTCTCATATAAATGAATAAGGAGTGCATTTTTTTTTAAACAGCTCCATTAAGAAAGTCTACCGTCCACTGTCAATTATCAACCATCATAAAGAAAGCACAACTGCACCTGAGGACAGCAGGCAGGCTTCTTGAACATGTTACAGTCCCTTCTCCTCTCTGAATATGATAAGCTGTCTCCTTAAAAAATACAAACACTCTTGTGGACAAGAGAGGTTGAGAAAATACCCTCATAAACAATTTTTTAAAGAGCTAAGTCTTGTTATGTTGCCCAGGCTGGACTCAAAAGTCCTGAGCTCAAGCAATCCTTCTGCCTTGGCCTCCTGAGTAGCTGGGATGACAGACACACACCACCTTGCCTAGCTTAGCATATATTATTTTTCTTTGAGAAATTAAATAGAACAAAATAGTGATTCCTGTTCATCTGATACTATCTGGGTTACCACTCAGCCCAAACCATTTTTCTAACTTTTCCAGAATTATTTTTCCACTTTTAAAAATGTCTTGAACCTTAAGTATTTTCTTTTTAGGGCTTGAAATTGATGACAGAAAATGTTTCTGGCAGATTTTCTCTTTTAGTTCTTTCTACTTAATGATGAAACAGCATGCTTTCTCACTGTATCAAAGACCAGGGTAAGTACCCTGCAGTCACAAGGTTATAAAAGAACTCCTTGTACTCCAGCAGCAGAGCTCCATTCTCAATACCAATTATTTTAACACCAAGTCAAACTATGTATCACCATTAGCAAGGACAGGAGACAGTTCTAAACTATGAAACTTACTTAAGTAATTTTTGGCTCAACTGTCATATCAAACAACAAGTCATTTTAGGTACTGAAGTAAATAACTATATTTATAAAATGAGAACTTAAGTCTAATTGTAGTGTATAATATCAAACAAAAGATTCATTCATTCATTCCACTGATATTTGGTATCAACTATGTGCTGCCTCAAGTTTGGGCTTCTCATCTGCAGAATTATTGACACTTTGGACCCATAATTCTCTGTTGTGGGGTCCTCGTGTGCAGTGCAGGGTGTTTAGCAGTACCCCCTAGGTGCTACCCACCAGATGCCAGTAGCACCACCTCCCTCAGCAGTAACAACCAAAAATGTCTAGACATTGTCAGCTGACTCTTGGAGGCGAAATCACTCCAAATAATGATCACGGTTTGGATGATGGGGACAATAAATGAGACAAAGTTCCTGTCCTCAATGACAGGGGCGGGGGAAGGACAAATAAAACAAATATCTTGTATAACATCAGACAGTAATACCTACTATGAAGAAAACAAAGCAGAGCAAAGGGATAGAAAGTGATGGCACGAAGGGTATTTGTGACAGAGTGGTCTGCACAGTTAAGAATGGACTGAGTGAGGAAGCGGGGTCGAGCTCTGGGCTCTTGCTGGGCCTTATATGCTGTGGTCAGGGGTTTGTAATTCTATTCTAAATTACAGTGGAAGCCACTGGAGGATTTTCATCAGGGGTCAGGAATAATATAATCCAATGCACATTAAAAGCTTCTCTGGCTGCTAGCTGAAAAGTAGGCTGCACAGGGCATGGGAGAAAATAGAGAAGCCAGGAAGGAAAGTTACCACAGCAGACCAAGTAGAAAATGAGGGTTTGTACTGGGATGTGACCAGTGGAAGCGGTGAAAATCTGTCAGATTAGAGATTAATTTTAAAGGAAGGGCTAACTTGACTTGCTGGTGAAGTGGATTTGCTGTAAGAAAATGGAAGTCCCCCCAGGCCACCAGTGATAATGGTACTGCTATTAACTAACTGGGTGATAATGGTGGAGGAGCAGATGTGGGAGGAGGAAGGAAGAGGGAGACAAATCAGAAGTTCTGTTTTGAACATGTTCTGTTTGAGCTGCCTGTCACTATCCACGGAAGACCTTAAAATGGCAGTTGGATAAATGAGGCTGGAGCTGAGGGGAGTGGATTGGGCGGGAATATAAATTTAGGAGACTTCAAACATGAAGATGGCCTTTAAAGCCAATGGATGTGACCACCTGGAGAAAACGGAGAAGTCCACGGCTGAGCCCAGGCTAGTGGTAAGGCAGAAGCAGGGGCAGAGGATTCAGCAGAAGATACAGAGACAAAGAGCCAGTGAAGGTGGAGAAAAAACTGAAAGAAGGGAATGTCCTGGAAGGAAGTGAAGAAGGTATTTCAGAAGAGTGGCCAACTGGCCAGTGCTGCTGAGGTTCAGCATCATGCAAACAAGCTGACAATGAAATCGGCCAAGATTAAGGGCAATCTTGAAAGAATGATTTCAGACCAAGAATGGGCACAAAAACTTGAATGCAGGGGGCTGAGGAGAGAATGGGGGGAGACACTGAATGTCCACAAAGCCTTCAAGAAGTGCTCCTCTAAAGGAGTGCGCAGTAACGGGGTGATGGCCAGAAGGGAATGAGAGGTGTCATGAGCTTATTCTGTTCAGGTGGTGGGGAGGGCCTAACAGAGAGGGAGAAATCGCTGAGTGAACAGGCAGGAGTAACTGATGCAGCAAAATCCTTGAGAAGGAAGTGAACTCTGCAGCAGTGAGAAGATGGCCTTCGATTAGATTATGCACAGCTAGTACCTGACACCAGGAAAGAAAGTAGAGCACTGTGTTATAGATTCAGGCAGCATGGTAGATTTGGTGGTTGCAGAATCAAAGTAGGATTGCTTTTTTTTCTCTCCAAAAAATAAAATTTTGCTACCAACACAAGTATGGGGGACGGCATGTTAGAAGTCTGGCAGGAAGGAGAATATATCATTTTAGAAGAGTGTGGGCAAGTGAGTGGACCGAGGAAACGCAGAACCACTGGCAATACTAAGGATCCTAATTTTAAATGTGGGGTAACAAATTTAAAATGAGTCCAGTCAGCAAGACAGTGTTTTTCCACTCAGCTTTCTTCCACTGTTCAGGTAGGTGAGAGGTGGGGTTACCTAGGTCTGGAGATTTGCTCTCGATGTGAGAGGCACAGGGGAAATGGCAGCTGAGTGTCTGTAAATGAGTAGCTACTGGGATGGCGCAAGGGCTCCTAAAGATCAAAGAACCAAGACCAAATTAACCTCTCGTCAGGAAAGCTACTCGAGTGTCTATTTATTGATACATAAAGATTGACTATAGGGGCTATCAGAATAGAACATTTTTAAAGATGGGAAAACACAAAAAGACCCCCAAGACATGCTACCTGGGATGAAAGATGAGTACTTAGTTTAGTTCTAAATCATATCACAAACAATCTCACTCTTCTAGCAGCTATGCACTTATTCATTCTAGTTTTGGAAACAAGGTAATCCATGGGAAATTTTTCTCTAAGTATAATGAGTATTCCATCTCAAATTTTATTAGTTGAGATAGACCCTGTGAAATTAAGCCATTCCTTAGATTAGTCATCAGAGTGCCTTCAGTAAATGAAGTAGAAGCCTATCCCAGAATGAATTCCTCAAATAATAATGAGAATTATCTGACTGGTTCTTTATGATTTCAAAATATGGCATCGATATGCTATATTAATGTATTATATCTTAGCCCAATACCTGCCATCAAGTTATTGGCCTGTAAATGGTAGCTGCTATTATTACCAGTAATTACTACATGGCAGACATGAAGACAATACTATCCTCCTGTCTTCAAGGAACTCAAAGTCTCACAGGAACGAAAACTTTAGCAGCTAACCTTGTGGCCCATAGGAGGCGCACATGTACAATCACAGAGGCAGGGTGCTACAGGAGCCAGAAGGAATGCCCAGCCCTGCCCAGCAGGCTTTGGCAGGACGGAGGTGCATGGAGGGAGTGAGGCTTGATTTTCAGAAGTAAGTACCTCTAGAAGGACTAATCAGCCTCAGTCACAGAAGGAAAGTGGGTCCTAGGCAGGAGTGCAGGAAGCATGGCAGAATAGGATGCAAAGGCACGTACCTTACAGCTAAATCCCTCTGTGAGGAAGTCAGTTCTTCATCCTTCCGAAACATCCCTGAGAAACAAAAATAGGTACTCTTCTTACCAATTAAGATTTCTCCCCAAAATGGCATTTTTGCCCATGGACACTTTCATTACTTTCCTCATTTGAAATTCATGCTATTATATTCCCAATTTTGATATAATGACCGTTCTTTTCCTTCTCATGGCAACACAGGCTCGATCATGTGAAAAGTCTCTATAAAATAACACATGGTTGGGTATCTAACTCCACTCTAAGGGGAGTTATAATTAAAGAATTCCCAAATGCTGGCACTTTTTAAATTATAATGTTATTATCCTTAATCGTAAATGCTGTGACTTTTCAAAAAGGGGCATTACAATTTTTCTATTATTGGATGACTTAAATGACTACACATGAGTACTATAAACTAGAAGCTCAACATAAAGCAAGGAGCAATTTCCTTACTCCTCCATGACTCCAATATATGAAAACCAAACTCAAATACATCATCTTCTTTCATCTATTTACCTTTCTCTTCAAAGAGGAGGATATTTATTTAAGATTACACATCAACTTACTAGATCCATATGCTTTAAAAATATATACCTCAAATCCAATTTAAAGATCAAAGGGGAATGAAATTAAAAAGCAAATAGCAACATTAATATTAATAAATTAATATAAGTAAAGTAGTAACATTCCCCCAAAGAACCAAAACTAAAGCAATTAAAAAACAGTGAAATAAATAGACAAACCTAAAAACATGAAAAGACAAGTCATAGAAGAAATACATGTAGCCAACTAACATGAAATGTTAATTCCACGATTAATAACGTTATCATTATAAATCATTAAATGTACATTAAAAGAGCAAGATGCCATTTTCACCTCTTATAAGTATGCAGAAATTTTAAGGGGCTCTTACTCATATAATATAATCTAAATTATGTAAAACACATATTTTATGTATTTTATATGTATATAAAACAAAGATGAGAAGAAAATAATTACTGCTTTAAAATGCCTCAGGAACTATTCCATGCACTGAGGAAAGAGCGGAGGAAAAACAAACTCCCTGGTTTTATAGCACTTATATTCTAGTACGGAGACAGAAGATAAACAAATAAATGAGGTACCAAGAGGAACTCACATCATCTTTCTGTAAACCAGTATAGCAAACATTTTAGAAATCTTTCTACCTTTTATTCCTAAAACTCTAGCCCTAAGGAAATAACTGAAGGTGCGATTCAAAATTTATGACAAGGATCATCACAACTTTATACATAATAGTAGAAAAAAAAGTAACAGCCTATATATGCAACAATTGGGGAATGGGAATATATTACATACTCCACTTTTGACAATTATGTAAAAAGAAAACTATGCCTCATAAGATGATAAAGGAAATATTAATAAAAAAGAAGGGGCCGGGCGCACAGTGGCTCATACCTGTAACACCAGTAATTTGGGAGGCCAAGGTGGGTGTATCACCTGAGGTCAGGAGTTTGAGACCAGCCTGGCCAACATGGTAAAACCTTGTCTTTACTAAAGAAAAAAAAAAAATTAGTTGGGTGTGGCAGCAGGCGCCTATAATCCCAACTACTCAGGAGGCTGAGGCAGGAGAATCACTTGAATCTGGGAAGTGGAGGTTTCAGTGAGCCAAGACTCTGCCTCAAGAAAGAAAGAAGGAAGGAAGGAAGGAAGGAAGAAAGGAAGGAAGGAAGGAAGGAAGGAGGAAGGAAGGAAGGAAGGAAGGAAGGAAGGAAGGAAGGAAGAAAGGAAGGAAGGAAGGAAGGAAGGAAAGAAGAAAGAAAGAAAAGAAAAGAAAGAAAGAAAGAAAGAAAGAAAGAAAGAAAGAAAGAAAGAAAGAAGAAAGAAAGAAAGAAAGAAAGAAAGAAAGAAAGAAAGAAAGGGAAAGAAAAAAAGTCTGGCTCTGAGAAATGTTGGGGGAGGGACATGGAAGATTATTTTTCTTCATATTTCCAATTTGTATTTTTCAAATTTTCCTCAATGATCACATACCTACTTTTTATAAGCGGGAGGAAAAAAAAAAACACTTAAAAAAAAGATGATAGAAGATGAGAAAACGGTAAAACATTATCAGGATTTAAACCCCCAAAAAGGATAATTCCTACTTGTGACAATTCTACTTTCTTCCCCCATATCAGATATATGCTGTCCACCCTTTCCTTAAAAAAAAAAAAGCCATCTTTAGAAATGAGGATAAGTATTCAATTTTTAAAAACTTCTTATCCTTTTTTCCTCATGCTTTTTACCAGGCAAGTGACATGTTAATAGCCTTCTTTGTGATTTTAAGCTTTGCCATACATAAACTATGTTGTTATATTTAGTCAGCATTTCCAAGTGTTTGGCATAGGGTGGGCCTCTACACCAGTTCAGTCTGCCATGTTACTCAAAGAAGCAATTACTGCTTTTGAAGTGTAAACTAGCCAAGAAAAGTGGACACAGAGCTTAAAGGACAGAGCTTCATAGAAAAAACTTGTGTCAAAAGTCTACATGCACAACAAGCCCAGCCTCCCTTCTCAGTTCACAACTTGGGAACTTGCCAAAAGAATCACCAAAAACCAATTAAAGACAAGATACCATTTTTTAAAGCTAGAAGTCTAACCAAGTACAAGTGAGGTGGTCCAGCAAACAATGGGATATGAGAAGACTTCTGAACCTCGATGGGACACCACGTTGCAGGCGGAGACGGAAAGCCTGCCACTGCTGCTGTGTCTAACAGCGGATACGGGTGGTCCAGTGATTCTACTGTGCTGCTTAGTTCCCCTGAACACACCATTTTTTCACTGAATTAATGGAATGGCATATCTTCCACTGTTTAGTACTTATGTATGAATAGGTATAAGAAAATGATTGCTTATCATTTTCATGTAAATTCGGAGTCAGGAATCATGGTGATGCCAAACAACTACTGATTATCTACATGCGTGGCTAAGATAGTGGTACCTTTGGTTTCTGATGGTTCAGTGTACACACATTTTTTTTCATGCACAAAATTATTAAAAATAATGTATAAATTACCTTCAGTCTATGAGTATAAGGTATATATAAAACATCAATTAATTGTGTTTAAACTTGGGTCCCAAGATATCTCACTATATGTATGCAAATATTCCAAAATCCAAATAAATCCAAAATCAGAAACACTTCTGTTCTCAAGCATTTCATATAAGAGATATTCAACCTGTACAAACATTCCATTAGGTTGAAGTATTTCTACCGTGAAGTGACATCAACGAAGCCGCCAGCAAGACAACCAGCTACACTATCCCGACAGGCCACAGTACAAGCCAGACTTCATGAGCAAACATGCCAGCAGGAAGCCGCCAGCAAGACAACCAGCTACACTATCCCGACAGGCCACAGTACAAGCCAGACTTCACGAGCAAACATGCCAGCAGGTTATTTCAGTCATTCATCCTAAGCCCTCAGCCATCTCATATACACAATTCAAAGCCAGAAGGGTAAGCAGGCTCTATTACATGAGGGTGATGAAACGTCTTAAAACCATGCCTAGAAATACCCAAGGATAAAATAACACCTGCTTCCTGAAGATACAAATATGAATGACGCCAGTGGATTGATAGTTGAGAAACAGACACAGTTGTAGGTAATTTAAAATGGTTTCATCTAGGAGTCGTCCAGAACCAGGCTGTGCAGAAACAAATTAACATAGTTCTGAGACTGCTATCCTTAGAAAGGCCTGCTTATAAGGTGTGCCCATGGCTGGTGTGCGAGAACTTGGCTGGTCCACAGTCCCCTACACCAGTAGGAAATGTCTCCTATGCCTAGCCTATTTGTGCTAGCAATGTGGTTTATTCTGAACACCTGCTTTCCTTCTGGGAGCCTGGAATTTTGGTGTACGCTAGGGGGCCTATGTGACCAGCCCCCAATAAAAACTTTGGGTGCTGAGTGTCTAAAGAGCTTGCCTGATAGACACTTCACAGGTGTTGTCACAATTTGTTGCTGGGGGAATTAAGTACGTTCTCTGTGACTCCCTTGGGAGAGGACTTCTGGAAACTTGTGCCTGGTTTCTTCCAGACTTCATTACCAGCACCTTTGTACTTTACTGACTTTGCTTGGAATCTTTTCGCTGTAATAAATGTTAGTCATGAATTCAACTACATGCTAAGTCCTGTGAATCACCAAACTGGGAGTGGTCTTGGGGTCCCCCGATACACAGATAATAAGGCCCTTCTCTGAAAGACTAGCTGATAAAACATGGGTTAGACAGGGTTCAATCTACCCCTGGGAATAAAGGGGTAGGTGGTACGGGGTGCAGAGGACCTGCAGCAGACTGTCTCGGAGGATGTACTGAAGCAAACTGCAAGAGGAACCCAGTTTGAAAAGCTAAAGTGTGAACTCCTCTAATGCTGCTAAGACTAATCAAAATCTAAACTGTTCTAAAGACATAATTACCATTAAATCCATTTAAAAGAACAGGTCACAAAATGAGGTTTGTTGTTCTTCTGAGTTGAATATATATTGTCATCAGATACTTCTAGACCTATAGACAAAATTATATCCCTGATCCACAACTTTCCTATATTCTCTTTCCAGTGTCACAGGAGTAATCTGTTACCAGCATACTACAGAAGTTTCAGCACCTGAAGGTAACTGTAGGCTTTTACCTATAGTGTTTCCTAGTATAAGTTTTATAACTACAGTCTAGTATCGGAGTCTGGTGAGTTTCACCCACTTCATTGATCAGGATGCAAGAACTACAAGACATTGTGCATAAATTATAATCCACAAAAAAACCCTCCAAGCTGAATCATACTGTTAACTGACAAAGAAGAAAACTGAAGCAGTAAGAAGCTGAACTGGAATCTGAGCGTATGTTTGCCCATCCACCAAAACCCACACTCTAGCCACATCCTCATGTTCCCTCTTGTATGCAGAATTTTCCCTCAGTGGTGTTTCTTTCTCTGAAGGGCAGAAAGAGAGTTGCTGTTTAACCTGCAGACTTGATTAAACAAGTAGCAGAGACTTTTTTAATCTACCTCCTTCCCTCCACCACCCCCCAAAAAAAACTAAGTGCTAATTTTGCTTGTTAGTAGCCAGAGGGGAGAAGAGGAAAAATTCTCTCTCTCGCTCGCTCTTCACAGTACTGTCAAGGCTAGTCCTCTGACAATAAGAGGGAAAACCTGCCCGGGGAGTGGGCACAGGATGGGTGGAGGAGACACAGTGGGGCTCAACTCATCTCAAAAGCTCCCCAGGCTACACACAAATGACGGTTCTAACAGGGATGCGTGGCTTTTTCGTCTTTGAAGGAATCAGAATCCAAATCTCATGACTCGGAGTCCTGCTAGACCAGGACTAGATGTCCACTCATCTTCAATGAAAGATGTCTTCAACAGAAAGTATTCATGATAAAAATACATGGAAACATGTAATTATGAATGTGTGTATATAAAGGAGAAGAGGTGGGGAAAACACATACATTATAATAAAAATTTAACGGAGAGTTGAAGCAGGAAATAATAAAACTTGATCTAGACCAAACGTCTCTTTCCTTTATATGTCAAACTCTCACTACTGTGGGCCACATGACTAAATCACACTATTCTACTTTCTGTCCCTGCACTGAATTCAAAATGAAGATAAAACACTGAAGGAAAGCAAGCATTTTTCATAACCCTAAGCATAGTGAAGTATATTTCCCTATCTTACCTCCCACCATTTCCTTACTCTAATAGCAGAAAGTTATGGTAATATCTCAAGCAAAATATTATTGGAATTAAATTTTTTCAGCAATAAAAATTAATTTCAGAATTCTTACCATCATGAATTTCGCAAGCCAAACTAGTGATCTTCTGAGTAATGATCATCATTGGGCTGTGACAAGATAAAAAAAATTAGTGTTTTAAAAGAAGAAAGTTAAAACAATACTTATGACATATGAGTTAAGAGTTTGTTCTGCTTTTATCACTACAAATCCTGAAATTTTTAACATAAAAAAGACCTCCAAGGGATTTCAGCAATAACTCAGGAGTTATGTATTTGAGGACAGCATAGGAGATGGGGATCTGGGATTTCTCCAAGGCTTCAAAAAACAAAAAACAAAAGAAAAAGTTTCCACCCCTAAAAGAAATCTCTGGTGACCCGGTGATCTAACCTGGCCTCCTCATCTCACACATTAGAAAACAAGGCCTGGAGATTTTGAGAAGTGCACAGGCATGAGATGTGGGCCCAGTCTCCTGCTTTCAGCTCAGTACTTTCTTCAACATATCATGGACAGACTCTCAACTCCCTATTCTAAAAACTAGGCACCCAGGGGTTACAGACTCTACACACAGCCATCTAAGGAACCAAAATCATGATGTATTTGAAAGGAAAAAGGACTTTAAAATCATTTTAAAAATGGCATTATTCTCCCATACTTTATAGTCATTATAATTGAATGAGTAACTTGGAAAGGAAAAAAATACATCCACATAAGAAAACCACCAGGATGCATCTTATCCTTTAAAGATTACATTAGCTTACAGACAGTGTTAAAAAACAGTTAAGGCTGGGCGCGGTGGCTCATGCCTATAATCCCAGCACTTTGGGAGGCTGAGGTGGGAGAATTGCTTGAACTCAGCAGTCTGAGACCACCCTGGTCAACAGAGCAAGATCCCATCTCTATAAAAATAAATGAATAAATAAATAAATAAATAAAACCACCAGGAAGGCTTTTATCCTTTAACTATTACATTAGCTTACAGATTGTATTGTAGAACAATTGACAAGAAGTTATTTAACTTTTTGAAACAATAATATAATAAAACCAGGAAATTGTGTTTTGACCCAAGGTAGACTGTGCTCTATACACATACAGAGGAGAACATGTTTCACAGAACCTGAGGACACTGTGGCGCACACAGCATCACCCCATGCACTGCCAACGAAAGGGGCCAGGATGAGAGGGGGCTCCAGGCTCCAGGCTTAGACCCCCATGGGTCTAGTTCTGACCTCCTCTCTTCCAGCAGCCCACACCGCTCAGTGCAGAAACTCAAACTGCTGCCTCTGGCAAACAGAGTATCTTTCTCACAACACCAGCAAATGGCAGCAAGGGTTTGCTTTAAACATTCCTCCACTGGAACTTTGATTCACAGACCTGGGCCCTTGAGAAGCTACAGCTCATTCTCCTCAACTAACAGGAAGGTCTCATCAATGACAAATGTTCTTAAACTGGAAGTACTTAAGGGAGGAGATTTCTCTTAGGTTCCCTTAAAAGTCAGTTCTTATATTTACATACTCACTTCTCAGGGAATCATGCTTCAACCAACCTAAATCCCCCAGGTGGCTTGGAACACCCGATTGCTATTTCTGCTTTGCAAGACACCCAGGAGGGGGCCTTGCCCAGCCTGGAGGCCGCAAGGATGAGAAGCAGTGTGTGCCCTGGAGGTCACGTGGGCACCACAGACAGAAGTGGAGCCGGGGGAGAGATGTCCTGGGATGCACCAGGCGCTCGTGCAAACCAAGTGGTGAGCAGAGAGCAGCCTGAAAGAGAAGGGGGGCTGCCTCGAGCGGCTTGGGTGGCCGGGCGTGTGGGAGACCTTGGGTTTGCTGTTAGGAGGGACAATGAACACAGGCCCCTCTGTCTCCACTTCACGTCCATCCTCACGGACGTCCTCACAGACATCCTCACAAGGGCTTTATCATTTTCAAGCCCTTGAAAATGATAAAAATGCCCTATAATTTCCATTTCCCTGGGGGAGAGAATAATTTTTCTCACTCTGCCTAATTATTTTCATAGTTTAGCTCACTGGTGAGTTACAACATTCTCTTCAGTTTGAAATTCTAATTTCCATGTCACCTTAAAACATAGTAACAACTGATAAAACAACTATTACATTTATTTTGTCAATTCAGTGACACAGTAAGCTGTCAGGTATACATAGACAAGATGTTAACAAAAATGCAAATAAGTGCTCTGAGTGTCCTTCTTGTGCCCACTTGGGCCCCTGAACCCACATACAAAGGACACAGAAGCATCAGGTGCAAAGGACACAGAAGCTCCTGTGAAAGTAAGCTGTGTTGGGAGGACAGGTGACGTGTGGCTGGGAGGACAGGTAAGGTGTGGCTGGGAGGATGGGTGACGTGTACCTGAGAGGATGGGTGACGTGTGGCTGGGAGGACAGGTGACGTGTAGCTGTACTGCTGATTCCAAGAATCATGCCCTAACAGAGCAGGAAGGCAGGCAGGAAACAGACCTGAATACTCCAGCCTCTCTCCAAATGCTACTCCCTTCACCCAGACTACTCTTCCTGGAACCGTTTCACAAGGATAAGTTATTCCTCCCTCTTCACGAATCAGCTGAAGAATCACTTCACACACGAAGCCCACCGGACAACTTGATCTCAAGTAGCTTCCCTCTGCCCACAAAAACACACACACACATGCATGCAAACACCCTTCATTTCATCTTAGTCCTTGTTTGTTTCCTTCAAGGTGTTTTAACATTCATAGTTGTTTGTTTTCTTTATTAAATCTCAGTGGTTGTTTTAAAATCTCTCCCTTTTTTAGAAAGTCCATGAGGCAAGGAACCTAACAGTCCTGTTCACCACTGAATCTCCAGCATGTAGCATAGTGTCTGGCACAAAATATGTGCTAAATAAATTTTTTAAAAAATTTCTTCAGGGTCTTCCTCTGTCACCCAGGCTGGAGTGCAGTGGTGCAATCTCGGCTGACTGAAGCCTCGATCTTCTGGGCTCAAGCGATCCTCCCAACTCAGCCTCCCAAGCAGCTGACACTACAGGCACATGCCACCACACATGGGTAATTTTTTAATTTTTTGTAGACATGGGGTTTTGCCATGTTTCCCAGGCTGGTCTCAAACTCCTGGGCTCAAGCGATCCACCTGTCTCAGCCTCTCAAAATACTGAAATTACAGGTGTGAGCCACCATGCCTGGCCAATAAATATATTTAAAATATAAAATAAACTGAATCTAAGTGTCCAGTCAAGATCTATTACTCCTTCTGTAGGTTAACTATACTGTCTCCCATTTGTTCTTTCTTATCTGTGCTTGAAAGCATTTATTATATATTGTAATGATTCGTTTACTTTTCTATTACCACAAAAAACCCATGAGCTACTCAACAGTTAGGAACACTGCTTTAATTATTTCTGTGCCTTCAGTACCTGGCACCTAATACACTGTCAGTGTGCTGACGGGTTTATAGAAATGCCTCATCAAGTTTTGGTTTCATTTCCTGATGGTCATTAGCTCCATACATTCCCTTTATTTTAAGTAGATGGCAGTCCCAATGCCTCTGGTCCAACCCGTCAGCCGGGGTGTAGCACATGGAGACACAGAAAGACAGAAGACAAAATTATCATAGGGAACTATGCAGGAGTATGTTGTGGATGAAAATAAGAAAGGATTATAGGAAAAGTTCAGTAAGGGATAAGCAGATTAAAGAGAGCTCAGAAATGCAAACTGGAGGCCAAAACAGACAGATGAGTCCAACGCAGCAGGTACATGGCTGGGAGACAAGAAAGACTGATGGGAAAGGGCACACCTCACCCTTCCGCAGCAGGAACGACTGTGCAGGAAGCATTTACAAATGAAAACAGTGCAATGGTGCACAGGGGGTAACTGCAGTGGGCTTTCTTAACAGCATATTTTGTTCATAAATATCTGTTTCAGGACAATTAGGGTGATTTACACAACTATTTCACTTACATCTTTACTGACACTTTATTAAATATCTGTTGACTTTGTATTAATGGAGCCTCAGTATCTAACCACTTCCCGGGCCCTAGGAAAGTCTGGGATACCTCGACATGAATTGGAAAGAACCTCCTGTTTCCCTAGTATGGAAGCTGGAACCTGGAGAAGGTAGGGGAAGCAGAAGGCTTTGGAACTTCTAGAGTGAGGTCAGGGCCTCAGGATGGAGCTTCCCTTTCCTTCTATAGGACAACATCGGTATATTTAAGTGGTATTACTGAAATTTCCTTCCAGTGATCCTCTGCTAAGAATGTGGGAAAATATGAAATGTAACTGTTCATAGTAATGCTTCAACTGATGTAACAGTTTCAGCTAATATTAAAAAATTCAGCTGAGGTAAAAACTCTAGACTTCCTGAAATAAAACAAAGGATGAAAAAGTTAAAAAATATATTCACACACTTCTTTTCTCTACAAAGAACAAGAAGAGTAGGATTTGGTTCTATTACACAGTAAAACTCAAATGTAGTTAAACATTACAAGAGAATGAATGCTAAAAATGAACAATTACTTTCATGATTGTTCCATTATCTCTGGGAGACCACTAAGCTTAAGGGAAGTCTGTATATTAATGCTACAAATCAACTAAAAGCATCTACTAGGTAACAGCTTGCCACCAGGACATGTGTTACCCAGCAACAGAGGCAAACTGTTAACTGTTCACCTCAGTTATCCTAAGTGTACAAGTACCCTGGCATCCAAACAAGATCCACTGATACCAAGTAACCCCACTTACCTAACACCAAATGAATACAAAGTGAGAGATAATGGAAAAGGCCATTGGTCTTAGTCATCCATTCATTTATTGTCTTACAGCTTCATTCAGAAAAAACAAGACTTAATTAATGAGAACCTACGATTCACCAAGTACTGTTCTATGTGCCAAAGATACAGTGTGAACAAAACAGGCCAAATCCTCGCTGTTACGAAATTTATACTACACTGGAGAGAGACAGATTATAAACAAATAAACAGGTAAAGATACAGTGTGTCAGATGCTGCAAGTCCTGGGCAGTGAAATGAAGCAGAGTAAGGGGCCTAAGGAATACAGAACAAAGGTGGGAACCAGCCTCAGCCAGAAGATGACAGTGAAATAGAGGACAAGCTCTGTGGAGGCCTGGGGTAAAAATGTTCCAGGAAGAGAGAAAAGTAAGTTCGATAGCCCCAGGAAGAAGTGTGATTGGCATGTTTGAGGATCAGTACAGAGGCCAATGTGACGAGCAAGGAGGACAGGAACAGAAGCTAAAGATGGCAAGCAGGATGTCAGATCCAGCAGGCTCTGCAGAGTGAGGACAGAGGCTTGAATCTGAGTGAGACAGGAAACTACTGGAGGATTTTAGGCAAAAGAGTGACTTGGTTTTAAAAGAATATATTCTGACTCTAGGTTGAAAAAAGACTGTGGGGGCACCAGAGGCAGAGGGAGGGGTCAGAGGGAGGAGGCAGGGGAGGTGGGCAGGGGAAGACGGTGGCTCAGACTAAGGTAATAGCACAGGAGGTCTGATGTCACCTCTAGATCTATTCTGAAGGGAAACTCAACAGGATTTGATAATGCATTCAATGCAGGGTTTTCACACCTGGCACCACCAAGGTTTTTGACCAGGGTAACTAACTAGGAGGAGAAAACTGACTGAGAAGGAAAATCAGGACTGCAGCTTTAGGCACACTTGGCAGAAGAGGCCCTAGACAGCAGAGTGCATAGGCAGCTGGACATACGGGTCAGAACACTTCATCCTGACCCCACTTCACATCAGTTGTGGAAGACAAGGAAGTTATTTAACTTTTCTCAAAATGGTTATCTATAAAACACAGGATAATAATGCCACTGTCTGGATTAAATTCAATAGTATCTGAGACACAGCAGATGTTTAATAGGAGCTGGGTCCCTTCTCCCATTCACACCTTTGCATAGTAACTGCCAGAACTGCCATGAAGCCCATGGTGCTGAAGGGACATAATGATCAAAAGGGAAGTGCTGTTTCTGGAGAAGCTTTCTTTTGAGAACAGGAAATGAAAAATGAAAGGTATGTGAATAACCACATAACAAAGTAGCCACTGCCCAGTGAGCTAGTTGAAGATCTGCACAGAGACAGCTGAGGGAACGCATTTCAAACAAGGGTCATTTAGTCTGGGCCTTTAAGACTACGGAGGTTCGGACGCGTAGATATGGCTGGAAGGGTGTCCCAAGGAGAGACATTGGGATGAGTGGCAGAACTAAAACAGAAAGAACAGGTGAGAGGGCACACAGCAAGGGGGCCCTGCAGGTCCGTCACCAGCTTCTCAGCCTCAGGAAAACACTGCATTTTTTTTTTTAATACTCTAAGTTCTGGGATCCATGTGCAGATCATGCAGGTTTGTGATATACGTATACATGTGCCATGGTGGTTTGCTGCACCCATCAACCCCTCATCTACATTAGGTATTTCTCCTAATGCTATCCCTCCCCTAACCCCCACCCCACAACAGGCCCCAATATGTGATGTTCCCCTCCCTGTGTCCAAATGTTTTCGTTGTTCAACTTCCACTTATGAGTGAGAACAACACTGCATGTTTCTGATGAATCTTGTGCCACACTGCTTTGTGAACACACATACATTCAGGGAGAAAGGCTTGGTTGGGTAGGGTGGGGAACAGACAAAGCAAACCATAAATGGATCCATCTCTGTTTACTCCTGGTAACTGGAATTACATTAGTGGCAGCCAAACGGAATGTTTCCTGTAATCAAACGTAGGTCAAGGGGCTGGGAGACACTCCCACAGAATGGGCCAGGATAAAGGCCCACTGCTTGCAGGCAGTCTAATGATTCACATCAACCCTATTTGCAACACAGCTGCTGGGCGCCATGTGCAGGGAAGATAATGAAGAGCCAAGGGACGCCTTCCATGACTCATTTCAGAACACAGAAACACATCTACGATTAGACTCTGAGCATGAATAATGCTTTCTAAAAAGAACTGATGGACATGACAAGCACACCTGTGGCTATCAGATCACATGCTCTATCACTTCTTCTTATACCTGAAAAAAATGCTGCCTACAAAAGTACCCGGCTCAGCCTTCAAGAACCCAGCAAAATGCACAACGCATGCTTAATAAACCTTAGTGAAGGAGCACACACGACTGAGCAGTAATAAACATTTACCAAGCCTCTGATACAGTTCAGTTAGCTCTAAGATATATTCTTGACGTGAACGAAAAATTATTTCACATACATATTTTTTTGGTGGGTGCACTAAAAGCAACTCTTTCAGTACCACAGAAAACAACATATTCTTTTGCCAAAAAATCTATTCTTGCTTCCATCTACAATCTATTATCTATACGTGGGGCAAGGATTCGCCTTTCTCTTCTCTTTCCAAACATCCCAATACCATTTACTGAAGAGTAGAGCCTGGCTTTCCCCACGGATTTCTGATCCCACCACTGCTGTTCTGTATTTTTATTTCTTAGATCCATGAGTCTCTTTCTCAGTCCTTCACTTTGGTTTCCTTGGTTTGTCTATTCCTGTCAGTCCAGAATATTTTAATGACTCCTGCTTTACAGACAGTAGTATGTCTTTATATCAACTTTACTATACTCAAGCATTTATTCTTCTAGAGAAAATTTTCAATTTATTTATCTAATTTCCTTCAAAACTCCAATTTTACCTGCATTACACCAACAGATTAACTTGGGGGAATCAGTATTTTTTTTCTTTTTACTTTATTTTTTACTTTTTTGAGACAGCTCTGTCGCCCAGGCTGGAGTACAGTGGTTTGATCTCAGCTCACTGCATCCTCCACCTCCTGGGTTCCGGTGATTCTCATGCCTCAGCCTCCCAAGAAGCTGTGATTACAGTTGTGCACCACCACGCCTGGCTAATTTTTCTATTTTTAGTAGAGACGAGTTTTGCCATATTGGTCAGGCTGCTCTCAAATTCCTGGCCTCAAGTGATCCACTTGCCTCAGTTTCCCAAAGTGCTAAAATTACAAGCATGAGCCACCACGCCCAGCCCCATTCATATCTTTGTAATACTGAGGGTTGTTTTCATTTTTTTTTTTTTTTTTTTTGAGACAGGGTCTTGCTCTGTTACCCAGGCTGGAGTACAGTTGTGCGAACATGGCTTACTGCAGCCTCAACGTCCCAAGCTCATGCGATCCTCCCACTTCAGCCTCCTGAGTAGCTGGGACTACAGGCACACAGCACCATGCCCAGCTAATTTTTAAATTTTTTGTAGAGATGGGTTTCGCCATGTTGCCCAGACTGGTCTTGAACTCCTGAGCTCAAGTAATCCTCCCACCTTGGCCTCCCAAAGTGTTGGTATTATAGGTGTGAGCCACTGTACCCAGTCACAATACTGAGTTTTATTATTCAAACAAACGGGTTGAACTTTTTTCCAATTACTCTGTGTTCTACAGTAAAAATTTATAGTTTTCTGCATAGAAGTTCTGTGCATTTATTTTTATACATATTACTAGATATTTCATGGTTTTTCTTGCTTTTAAAAAGGATCCTTTTTCTATCACATTTTCTAACTGATTACTGCTGGCATGAAGAAAGCTATTTAGTTGTTTTATACTTCTCTTGTATCTATTTTCTGAGGCTAACGTGAGATCAAACAACTTCAGTAGCTTTTCAATCATTCTGTAAATATAAACTTGTATTATGGTATAAGTTTATCTTTACCTAATCAACATTTTAAATGTATCTTAAGCCTAACAATTTACACATACACACACACACGCAGTTTCTCCATACTCTTGTGCAAGTAAAACTGTCCCATACAAGAGAGATTTCATGTTGATTCCTCAGCAAGAGTCTGGGCTTTGCTTCTTGCGCTTTCTAGCATCAGAGCAACGGGCCAGCTCGGCACGAAGGGTGAGTCACTATCCAATTCACCTTCTTAGCCATTTGACATTCTGAATAGCTATGATATTCACTCTAATTAGGATCAAGTCAGGATCTTTTCTGCTCATGTATTATAACACATTCAAGGGTTCCCTGTGCCCAAATACTTCATCAAGGGGAGAGTCTGTCTCTAGGTGGCTTTTTTCTCTCCTGTGTCCATTAAAAAACAAAAAACAAAAAACCAAGAGCCTTCAAGTTCACTCCGCCACAATGGTCTCCTTCAGCTAATTCGACGGTCTAATCTTTATCAGTTCACTGATAATGGTCAAAAGTTTTCTCCTGTACTATGCAGCCATAAAAAAGGATGAGTTCATGTCCTTTGCAGGGACATGGATGAAGCTGGAAACCACCATTCTCAGTAAACTATCAGAAGGACAGAAAACCACACACTTTTCACTTATAGGTGGGAACTGAACAATGAGAACACTTGGACACAGGGAGGGGAACATCACACACCGGGGCCTGTCAGGAGGTGGGGGCCTGGGGGAGGGATAGCATTAGGAGACATATCTAATATAAATGACAAGTTGATGGGTGCAGCAAACCAACATGGCACATGTATACCTATGTAACAAACCTGCACGTTGTGTACATGTACTCTAGAACTTAAAGTATAATAATAATAAAAAAAGTTTTCTCCTAATGGATAAAAGGTATTCTTTAAACCTGCAGTTTTATAAACAGGTTTTCTATCTTAAAAAGGCCAAGTTGTTTTTCTTCTACATATTTAAACATTTAAAACTGCATTTAAGTATTTAAATGGCCTTATTTTATTTTATTTCTGAGACAGGGTATCACTCTGTCACCTGGGCTGGAGTGCAGTGGTGCAATCTCAGCTCACTGCAACCTCTGCCCCCAGGGCTCAAGCAACTCTCCCACTTTAGCCTCCTGAGTATCTGGGGCTACAGGTATGTGCCACCATGCCTATCTAATTTTTTGTATTTTTAGTAGATACAGGGTTTCGCCATGTTGCCCAAACTCCTGAGCTCAGGTGATCCACCTGCCTTGGCCTCCCAAAGTGCTGGGATTACAGGGGTGAGCCACCACACCCAGCCTTCAATGGCATTTTAGAGGTCAGCAAAATACTTCTAAAGTCACGTCCTACACAGCTGTTTTTTAAACATGCACTATGCTCTTAATGTCAATTGTTCTCTGATCTGTGAGGCCATGTGACTCATGCTTGCCGACAGGATGCAGGCAGAATTGTTGCGTAGGCACACCCTCGCTTTGCTCACACTAAACACCCCGCCCTCAACTTAACCTAGAGGATTCCAGAGCCCAAAGGAGGTGGAACCACAAGAAGGAAGGAGTCTGGTTCCCTAAATGACTGTGTGGAGCAGAGACTCCCTCCTCAATGAACTGTAATGTGAATGAGAAATAAACTCTTACTATGCTGAGCCACTGAAATAAAGTTACTGTTTTAAATGCAGTAAGCCTATCCCTAGATAATACAGAAATGTTAGGTAAAGGCCTTGAGACTGACAATAATTTGGAATAGCTGATGAGGGAAATAAAAAGGGTAATGACCAAGATCAAACTGAGGAGGGGCTGTGAGAGCCCAGCAAAGACTGGGCCACACAAATCCATACTAACACCAATCCACATGGTTGTATAATAAATTCAATTTGGTTATGTTAAATCACTTTTTAATCGAATGGTTAAAAGAGCAACAAAATATTTTTAATGAAATATTACACGGGATCCCAAAATACAAACTAGAGAAATACAGAGCAGATGTGGCTGAAGCAAGACTGGAAGACCTAGAACCTCATCTGCTGAGCTCCTAAGACACCTGAAGAACCTGCCTGCAGAGTCCCACGACTCTAAACATCAGTGTGAAAACTCATGATTTTATGGTATCGCTAACCTTGAGTTGCTAATGTTAATATTTTTGTTATCAACATTAAACTAAAATAATTAAAAGTATGTTTTTTGTTTCTATTTTCTACTATGAATAAATGCTTATTTCTCACTTACTATAATTCAAGTATTCAAAGCTCTTAATTTCTCTTTCAGATGGCACAGCCTTTGCCCACATGGCTCTAGTTTCTCCATTTGTGTTCTCTGTTACTTTCCCCCATTTTTCTCACTGTATTTTCAACTTTCTTCTGTACTGAAGTATTATTCCTGACTCAATATATATTTAATGCCACCATGTGCTAAGCACTAGGATGCATGACGAACAAGACCAATATGGTTGCAAATTCTCAAGAGAATTAAATTTTCTAAGTGACTGCAATTCTTTTAAACTTATATAACTATTTCCTAATTTCATTACACTATGATGACAATGTGACCTGGGCTACTTCCTCAAGGTCATGAAGGTTTTCACAGTGGTCCAGCATCTACTGATCCTGCCCATGAGGTCATGTTCTCCAGGAATACCTACTATCCATAAACCGGATTGCCAACATCTGCTCTCCTTTTCTGCCCTTCCAGGTGTATTTCCCAATTCCACTCAATAGCTTTAACTAGTTTTTTAGTGCATTTAAACTGCTTTGTTTTGACCTGGGTTTTATTTGTTTTTGATGTAATTTCCTTTCATGTGAACTTATTTTTAAGGTCTGTGTAGTAAAATACATTTCAATCTCATTAGGGAGAAAAAGGTATTTCCTCTTTCTCTTCTAAAATTCTTTTGTTTCATAGAAGTGATTTTTTTCCCTGAGCTCATACAACTTTGGTCCATTTCTATTGCTGAACAATTTTTTTGTCAGAGGTACCATGATTTTTCCAATACACGTATCCTTAAATTGGATTTACTGCTCATTACTTATGCTGTCCAGATGACTCAAGACTAGTCCAAAGCAGGCCTACTGTATCTTGTTCACTGGAGAAAGCAGTCAAGCCTGACATAAAAATATATATATATAAAGGTTTATCTTCAACTTCCCCATCTGGTACCAAAGTGTTAGCAGATGTCACTTTATAAAGATGGAAAGCAAGTTACTTTATAAGAGCTTGTGCATTTATTTCACAACAGACATATCGTTGTGGGAAGTCAGGGACCCCAAACAGAGGGATGGGCTGGAGCCATGGCAGAGGAACGTAAATTGTGAAGATTTCATGGACATATATCAGTCCCCAAAATTGATACTTTTGTAATTTCTTATGCCTGTCTTTACTGCAATCTCTGAACATAAATTGTGAAGATTTCATTTTAATATGGATGTTTATCATTTCCCTAATAATACTCTTATAATTTCTTATGCCTGTCTTACTTTAATCTCTTAATCCTGTTATCTTCATAAGCTGAGGATGTATGTCACCTCAGGACCACTACTGTACAAATTGATTGTAAAATGTGTGTTTGAACAATATGAAATCAGGGCACCTTGAAAAATATCAGAATAACAGTGATTTTAGGGAACAAGGGGAGACAACCATAAGGTCTGACTGCCTGCAGGGTTGGACAGAATAGAGCCACATTTTTTCAGACGTGCAAGTAGGAGAGATATTGCTAAATTCTTCTCCTAGCAAGGAATATTAAATATTAAGACCCTTAGGAAAAGAACTACATTCCTGGGGAGGTCTATAAATGGCCACTGTGGAGTCTCTGTCTTATGTGGTTGAGATAACGACTGAAATATGCCCTGGTCTCCTGCAGTACCCTCAGGCTTATTAGGGTGAGAAAATCCCACCCTGGTGAATTTGAGGTCAGACCGGTTCTCTGCTCTCGAACCCTGTTTTCTGTTGTTTAAGATGTTTATCAAGACAATACGTGCATAGCCGAACATAGACCCTCATCAGTAATTCTAATTTTGCCCTTGCCTTGTGATCTTGCTTTGCCCTTTGCCTTGTGATCTTTACTGGCCTCAGAAGCATGTGAACTTTGTTCTCCTTTTTTGCCCTTTGAAGCATGTGATCTTTGTGATCTACTCCCTGTTCGTACACCCCCTCCCCTTTTGAAATCCCTAATAAAAACTTGCTGGTTTTACAGCTCAGGGGGCATCATGGACCTACCAATATGTGATGTCACCCCCAGCGGCCCAGCTGTAAAATTCCTCTCTTTGTACTCTTTCTCTTTATTTCTCAGACTGGTCGACACTTAGGGAAAATAAAAAGAACCTACATTGAAACATTGGGGGGCGGTTCCCCTGATAACATATAATCAGTTTTGTTACAGGACAAAAAGACTCATCTAGCACCAGGAAGAAAATAAATCCCCTTCGAAGGAACAAATACTAGAAGTTATTTCCACTGCTCAACTGAATACTGGTGTTGAATGGAGAACACTGCAAAGAGGTGAAATGCATAGAAGTAAAATGCATCCTTGAGCGTCTTCTCTAGGAAACTCAGACTGACCTAGCCCAAGGACCTAACAACCAAAGGAAGATCCGTTAGGTAGGAAAAAGCAGAACAAGGCTCTTATTGACTTAGACAGTACTATAAAAAACTACTTACAAGAGGGAAATTCTAAATTTAGAAAGAAATTTTCAACTAAAATATTTAATAATAGCTTTTCACTTGAACTACTAAATGCAAATATATTTTGTTCTTTAACCACCTTGTTAGAATGGATAAACAGGTCACTGAATCAGTTTTCATCTTACCCTGAAAAATCAGCAGAATATTGTCCATAGTCAAAGATATAGACTCGAGTAACTTGGCACACTGTGAGGTATCCCAGAGCAAACACAAAGCAGTAACTGCAAAACAAAAATAAGCTACATTAATGAAGATAAAAGACTCATTTTGTTAAAGAGTACATTTTAAAGCAATTTATTAGCTAAATGGCATGGTTCAGAAATTAAATATTACTAGATCTACTCTACAAACAGCCTTCTTAAATAAATTAGGAACACTCTTTTCTAGCATCTGCTTCAGTTTACTTGACTATCATCTTCAATGGTAAATTCATTTTATTTATTTCCTTCTGAGAGACATATACACACCAATTTATATATCTGAAAGTCATGATCATGAGCATAAATATGTGGTTAGTATGTGTTCCATTTATTCCTCCTTTCTAGGACACAAAAGTTAGCACAAAAATATTTGGCTAAGGTATACATTAAACAAATTCTTAATAGAATTTTGAAAAAAAACTTGTCCTCGATAGTCTAAAAGCATATCTTCTTAGTGTGAGTTGGGTGGCATTTACACACATTTCATAGCCCTGAACACTTAGTGATTTCTACAACTTAAGATGCTTTGAATATAGTTACAATTAAAAACACAGCATGGGAAAAAGAATTTATATATCAACAAGAGAGAAGAGAAACCCAGAAACAGACTCCAGAATACTTAACATTGAATAGGATGAAGGCTGCAATGCAAATTATCAGGGAATGGATGAGTTGTTATTTAATTGGTTCAAAATCTGGGTGGTGAAAAGAAAGATATGCCTTCATCTCACACCAAAACAATTCTATGTGGATTAATGAATTACATGTAAAATATACAAGTACAACAAATAGGAACTGTGACTAAATATTCAAATGTTCTGAAATTGGGGAAGGACTTTCTAAACGTATATGATATTGAAGAAATCAAGGGGGGAAAACCTTTAACTAAAAAAAAAAAAAAATTGACCAAATAAAAATCTTTGTCATGTAGGCAGTTCAGGTGGTTTTATGAAAGTTCTTTCAAACTTTTGACAAATAGTTAATTATAATCTTTTGAATTATTCCTGAGCAAAGAACAGGGAAGGAGAGCTTCCTAATCCAAATGTTTAACAAGGTTAATATATTCGTGATTGTTATATCTGACAAAAATAGCATATATGGATACCCATACACAAAGCATTGAAAAATCAAATTTAAAATAATTTCTAAAAATTATGTGGCAGACTGCACTTTCCAAAGATGCCCAAAACAGTATCTCCCATTTCATATGCTCTTCTGCAGCCTGTGCTGCTCTCTGTCAAGAGGAGGAGTCTACCTCTCTGCCCACTTTGAGTGTGGGTGGCCTTCTAACTGCACAGACCAGTGGATTAGAGAAGCAACATTTTGCTAGTTCCAGGTGCCAACCATAATTAACCTGGCAGTTTCTACTTTTTGCCTTTTAGAAGTTGGTTGTTGGGAAGAAGTGTGACTATCCTGAGACCACTACATGTAGAGATTCTGGAGGATGAGAGACCCTGCACAGAAAGAGAGAGAGAGAAAGAACAAAGGTGGGATAAAGGAAGGGCTGGGGATTGGGTTGGGTCTAGGCCCTAATCAAGGACCTGATCACACACATCTAGGGGAGGAAGCAAGGAAGGAAAGAGGGGTGAAGGAGAGAGGAGCGGGGTGGAAATGGAGAGTGAGGCACCAAGGAGCACCAAGTGGTTAGACATGTGAGTCAGGAAGCTAATTCCACATGAAAAAAAGATGATGCTATCCAGTGGAATCCTTCCTGAACTGCTTACCCACAGTCATAAGCAACCTAATACAGAGTATCACTTTGTTTTAAGCCACTATGTTTTGATATAATGACATAATCAAAACAGAAACTGATAAAATGGGGTGCTACTGTAACCAAACACCTTCATGGAATATGTCAGATAAGCCGTTTCTAGGAATCCTAAGGGCATGCCTCTTAGACATTCTCTGATAGATTAAAAAAAAGTTTTTAAGAAGCTCAAGGGTGTTGTCACACAGCACCCCGACTCTGAAAGTAGAAAGGAGGCTGTCTAAAAGAGATTTGTGGGTGTAGTTTCTGTCTAATGTAGAGGATTACAATTAGATACACAGGAAGCCCACATAGTTCTCTAATGGGCTTATAAAAGATCAGGCTGAAAAGGAGAGACAGTTCAAAATGAAAAGAGATGTTTAGGTCCCCAAATTTTACCCATAGGAAGCAGTCTAGCAAAGCTATTCAAATGCAAAACCTGGCCATTTCTTATGAAAAAGGACGACTAGTCCATGGTGTGGAGTCAAGAGCTCAGAGGATGAAGCCAAAAGCCACACAGATGCACTCAAGGGACTGGGTCTGGGCCCTAATCAAGGAACTGATCATACATATCTGTCTGGATTTCACAATCACCGTGGACTAGGGCTGAGAAGCATCTTACAGTACGATAGTTTTCATTAACAATAGTGTCTCCTACAGCCGTACTATTGCTGATCATCCCTGGACACTAGGTGTGTGAGGGGCAAAAAGCTTGCCTATTAGTTCACTGGCCTTCAGATCAAAAAGAACTGTACTTGGGGACCCACCCCAAGAAGCCTCATCCAGGCTTGACTTAGATGACAAGATCAGGAACTTGAGCTTGATGTCCTAATGAGATGAGACTTTGGGGATCCTGGGAGGAAAGTGAATAACCTTTCATGTAGGATTCATGTGAACTGTGGGGGCCAGAGGACTGGCTGTCTTTCAAGACTGCTGCCATCAATAACATCCCTCCCTGTTGTACATGTCTAACTCTTTACATCAAGAGCTGAAAGAAACTTCTTGCTATAGTTTGGATGATTGCCTCCTCTAAAACTTCATGTAGAAATCTAATCTCTAATGCTGGAGGTGGGGTCTAATGGCAGGTGTTTGGGTCATGGGGGCAGATCCCTCATGAATAGATGAATGCCTTCCCTGGGGGATGAGGAGGTGAGTTCTCTCTCTATTTATTCCCTTGACAGGTGGTTTTTAAAAAGAGCCTGGCACCTCCCTGCTTTCCTCCTCTCTGGCCACGTGGTCTCTGCATACACTGGCTCCCCTTCACCTTCTGCCACACGTAGAAGCAGCCTGAGGCCCTCACCAGAGACAGATGCTCAATGTTGAACTTTCTAACCATCAGAACCATAAGCCAAATAAACCTTTTCTCTTTATAAATTACCCAGTCTCAGGTATTTCTTTATAGAAACACTAAATTAAGACACTTTCCTGTCCCACCCCCCTTGAATCTATGCTAGACTTAGTAACTTGTTTTTACCAATAGAATACAGTGCAAATCATAGACAGAATTAAAAACAAAAATCACATGATATCTCAACAGACACAGAAAAAGGATTTGACAAATATCCTGCATGCCTCTATGATTAAAATCCACAGCAAAATTGGTATACAAGGGACATACCTTAATGTAATAAAAGTCATCTATGACAAACCCACAGCCAACATAACACCGAATGGGGAAAAGTTGAAAGCATTCTTGCCGAGAACAGGAACAAGACAAGGATGCCCACTCTCAGCACTCCTCTTCAACACAGTACTGGAAGTCCTAGCTAAAGCAATAAGAAAGAAAGACAGAAAGAAAGAGAGAAAGAGAGAGGAGAAAAGAAAAGGGCATCCACATCAGTAAAAAGGAAGTCAATTTACCTTGAAAACCCTAAGGACTCCTCCAGAAAGCTCCTAGAACTTATTGATAAAAGAATTCAGCAAAGTTTTCTGGATACAAGATTAATGTACACAAATCCATAGCTCCTCTATACACCAAACAGCAACAAAGTGGATAAACAAATCAGTAATTCAACCCCTTTTACAACAGCAGCAAAAAAATAAAATACTAAGGAATACACCTAACCAAGGAGTCAAAAGACTACTACAAGGAAAACTACAAAACACTGCTGAAGGAAATCATAGATGACACAAACAAATGGAAACACATCCTATGCTCATGGATGGGTAGAATCAGTATTATGGAAATGACCATACTGCCAAAAGCAATTTACAAATTCAATGCAATCCCCATCAAAATACCACCATCATTCTTCACAGAGTTAGAAAAAGCAGTTCTAAAATTCATATGGAACCAAAAAAGAGCCCGTATAGCCAAAGCAAGACTAAGCAAAAAGGACAAATCTGGAAGCATCACACTACCTGACTTCAAACTATACTATAAGGCCATAGTCACAAAAACAGCATGGTACTGGTATAAAAATAGGCACTCAGACCAGTGGAACAGAATACAGAACCCATAAATAAACCCAAATACTTAGAGCCAACTGATCTTCAACAAAGCAAACAAAAACGTAAAATGGAGAAAGAACACCCTTTTCAACAAATGGATTTAATTGGCTAGCCACATGTAGGAGAATGAAACTGGATCCTCATCTCTCACCTCATACAAAAATCAACTCAAGATGGGTTAAAGACTTAAATCTAAGAACTGAAACTATAAAAATTCTAGAAGAAAACATTGGAAAACCCCTTCTAGACTTTGGCTTACGCAAGGATTTCATGACCAAGAACCCAAAAGCAAATGCAATAAAAACGAAGATAAATAGTTGGGACCTAATTAAACTGGAGAGCTTTTGCATAGCAAAAGGACAGTCAGCAGAGTAAACAGACAATCCACAGAGTGGGAGAAAATCTTTACAACCTATACATCTAACAAAGGACTAATATCCAGAATCTACAACAAACTCAATCAGTAAGAAAAAAACAAACAATCCCATCAAAAAGTGGGCTAAGGACATGAATAGACAGTTCTCAAAAGAAGATATACAAATGGCCAACAAACATATGAAAAAATGCTCACATCACTAATGATCAGGGAAATGCAAATCAAAACCACAATGCGATACCACCTTACTCCTGTAAGAATGGTCATAATAAAAAAACCAGTAGATAACGGTGTGGATGTAGTGATCAGGGAACACTTCTACATTGCTGGTGGGAATGTAAACTAGTACAGTCACCATGGAAAGCAGTGTGGAGATTCCTTTAAGAATTAAAAGTAGAACTACCATTTGATCCAGTAATCCCACTACTGGGTATCTACCCAGAGGAAAAAAAAAAGTCATTATTTGAAAAAGATACTTGCACATGCATGTTTATAGCGCACAATTCACGACTGCAAAATTGTGGAACCAACTCAAATGCCCATCAATCAACAAGTGAATAAAGAAACTGTGGTGTGTATGTGTATATATATATATAAAATGGAATACTACTCAGCCATAAAAAAGAACAGCATTTGCAGTGACCTGGATGAGACTGGAGACTATTACTCTAAGCGAAGTAACTCATGAATGGAAAACCAAACATCGTATGTTCTGGTATGCGGGAACTAAGCTATGAGGATGCAAAGGCATAAGAATGATACAATGGACTTAGGGGACTTGGGAGGAAGAGTGGGAGGGGGGCAAGGGATAAAAGATTACAAATATGGTACAGTGTATACTGCTTGGGTGATGGGTGCACCTTGATACAGCGTATCATGACTGTAGCCAGTACAGCTTAAACAGAAAACAAACAAAAAACCAAAAATCTCATTAACATAAGCAAAAATATTAACCAACGTTCATATTGGAACTACATTCATTTGCCAATAATGTGAGCAATTACTTTACTAAATAGGATAGTAACCAAGCATTTATTCATAGTCATTTTGGTCAAATTACAGTTGAATTGCAGCCATAAGTTAGCTGTGAGAGTTCAGAAAAAAACAAACAAAAAAATCAATGAAAGTGTTTTGTGAGAATCAACGAGCTACACAGAACTGAAAATAAAGGATATTCTATTCTCATTATTATTTGTAAATTGTGCACTAAGTCTGTTAAATTTGTAAAATTTACAATAAACTCACGTATGCATATTTATGCATTTTTTTCTAGAAAGCCAGTTAGTTGGTACTCACCAATATACCCCACTAGCCACATGTAGTTACTGAGCTCTTGAAATGTGGCTAGTATAAACTGAGATAAGCTGCAATTGTAAAATACACCTCAGATTTTGAAGACTAAGTATAAAAACAAAAATTGTTTTCATTGATTATACTTTGAAATATTATTTTGGCTATATTGGGTAAAATGAAATGTTATTACTAAAATATATTACTTAATGTGCTTTTTTTTCAGTTTTTAAACTGTTTGACTACTGGAATTTTTTTTTTATTATTATTATACTTTAAGTTCTAGGGTACATGTGCATAACATGCAGGTTTGTTACATATGTATACTTGTGCCATGTTGGTGTGCTGCACCCATCAACTCGTCAGCACCCCTCAATTCATCATTTATATCAGGTATAACTCCCAATGCAATCCCTCCCCACTCCCCCCTCCCCATGATAGGCCCCGGTGTGTGATGTTCCCCTTCCCGAGTCCAAGTGACCTCACTGTTCAGTTCCCACCTATGAGTGAGAACATGCGGTGTTTGGTTTTCTGTTCTTGTGATAGTTTGCTAAGAATGATGGTTTCCAGCTGCATCCATGTCCCTACAAAGGACGCAAACTCATCCTTTTTTATGGCTGCATAATACTCCATGGTGTATATGTGCCACATTTTCTTAATCCAGTCTGTCACAGATGGACATTTGGGTTGATTCCAAGTCTTTGCTATTGTGAATAGTGCCGCAATAAACATACGTGTGCATGTGTCTTTATAGCAGCATGATTTATAATCCTTTGGGTATATACCCAGTAGTGGGATGGCTGGGTCATATGGTACATCTAGTTCTAGATCCTTGAGGAATCGCCATACTGTTTTCCATAATGGTTGAACTAGTTTACAATCCCACCAACAGTGTAAAAGTGCTCCTATTTCTCCACATCCTCTCCAGCATCTGTTGTTTCCTGACTTTTTAATGATCGCCATTCTAACTGGTGTGAGATGGTATCTCATTGTGGTTTTGATTTGCATTTCTCTGATGGCCAGTGATGATGAGCATTTTTTCATGTGTCTGTTGGCTGTATGAATGTCTTCTTTTGAGAAATGTCTGTTCATATCCTTTGCCCACTTTTTGATGGGGTTGTTTGTTTTTTTCTTGTAAATTTGTTTGAGTTCTTTGTAGATTCTGGATATAAGAGCCCGCATTGCCAAGACAATTCTAAGTCAAAAGAACAAAGCTGGAGGCATCACGCTACCTGACTTCAAACTATACTACAAGGCTACAGTAACCAAAACAGCATGGTACTGGTACCAAAACAGAGATATAGACCAATGGAACAGAACAGAGTCCTCAGAAATAATACCACACATCTACAGCCATCTGATCTTTGACAAACCTGAGAGAAACAAGAAATGGGGAAAGGACTCCCTATTTAATAAATGGTGCTGGGAAAATTGGCTAGCCATAAGTAGAAAGCTGAAACTGGATCCTTTCCTTACTCCTTATACGAAAATTAATTCAAGATGAATTAGAGACTTAAATGTTAGACCTAATACCATAAAAACCCTAGAAGAAAACCTAGGTAGTACCATTCAGGACATAGGCATGGGCAAGGACTTCATGTCTAAAACACCAAAAGCAACGGCAGCAAAAGCCAAAATTGACAAATGGGATATGATTAAACTAAAGAGCTTCTGCACAGCAGAAGAAACTACCGTCAGAGTGAACAGGCAACCTACAGAATGGGAGAAAATTTTTGCAATCTACTCATCTACTGGAATTTTTTTAATTTTTTTTTTTTTTTTTTTTTTGAGACAGAGTCTTGCTCTGTTGCCCAGGCTGGAGTGCAGTGGCACGATCTCAGCTCACTGCAACCTCCACCTCCCAGGTTCAAGCGATTCTCCTGCCTCGGCCTCTCGAGTAGCTGGGACTATAGGCACCCGCCATCACACCCAGGTAATTTTTGTAATTTTAGTAGAGATAAGGTTTCACCATATTGGCCAGGCTGGTCTTGAACTCCTGACCTCAAGTGATCCACCTGCCTCAGCCTCCCAAAGTGCTGGAATTACAAGCATGAGCCACCATGCCCAGCCAGAAATCTTTAAATTATATCTGTGGCTTGTATATTGTATTTCTATCACACAGTGCTAGACAGTTTTCCTGAAAAAAGGAAAACAGACACAGCCGGTGGGGCTTTTCACATTTTTGCCACTCTCTCTACCTAGAATATGGATCTGACGGCTGCTGTAGCAGCCATCTTGTACCCATGAGGTAATAAGCTAAGAGGCAGAACAAGAGGGGAAACCTGGTTCTTTAATGACATTGTTGAGCTGCTATACCAGCTCTGGACAATCTAACTTGAGAAACAATTCTAGGTGGTGGGGGTTTTTCCATGTTTTGTTTTGTTTACTGTCTGTACTACTCCAAAAGCACATCAAACTTTTGTTGCTATCTTGTCTTTCGAATTAGACTGCAGGGAAGGGTGTTGGGAAAAGCCTTTGATTTTTCAAGTTCACACATCAGCAGAGAAAGCAGACATATAAGCCACTATGTGCACAAATTATTTTAAGTGCAACAGTCCATTTATGAATTTCACTGAATGTCTTCAAATAGAAGAATATACATGCAAATAAAATCCAGACCGACCTGGGCTGGATTTAAATAACAGTCCCAATCACTTTTTATTATTCCTACCTGTGTGACCTTAGAAAGTGACTATCCTTCTGCATCCTGGTTCTCTCACTTCTAAAAGGTGGATGCACTATTCCAGGGATCCTGGCTACGGTAACCCCATCACTGTCATCTCACCCTCCTTGCAACTGACTGGTTTATGGGTGGCAGAAAACTTAGGTCTGGTTGATGAAGCCTGACACAGAGCTTTTGGAAAGGCCTTTCTTACTCTTAGTGACACTTGCTGTTGGCACGTTTATATGTGCAGTGTCCATCTTTAGCTTACAAGGAACTAGCCTGAGGACAAAGTCAATATGCTGAGATGGCAAAATAAAAAACAGAACTTGGTGTTTTGATGTCCTCATCAACACTGAGCTGCTGAAATAATGAAAACGAGGTGCCTTGTCTCATGACTTCTAGCTTCGAGAGGTAACCTTTCTCTGCTGTTTACACCATTCAGATACTACTATAAGTTGGGATTTCTGCTCTTCACAGCCAAAAGAATTCAGATATGATTATTACTAATATCAAAATAAAATCAACAGCTTCTGAAGAGTTCCAGAACAGAACATTTTCTTATTAATTGAACAAGAACTGTTGAATTGCTGCCTTATTTCAAAAGGTGAAACCACATCTAAAATATCTGTTCACTTAGGTGTTAGACATAGAGTGGAAATTGCTCAGGGAAATTGCTAATTCCCATGTAGCAGCAACTATGGGAATTAACGAACTAGAAAGGCTGAAGAGAACTAAAAACGAATTCTTCTCAAAAAAGGAAAACAGGTGATGTCACCAAAAGGTTCAAAATCCTGATGGGAATGAAAACAAAAACTAACAAATGAGTGTTTTAACACGACGAAATCAAATTAAACTGTTTACTTTCCAAGGTTCTCAGGCTTAGACGGCTTTGGCTGTAGCCCAACTGCACAAAAGGCTTGCACATTTGAATACTTTTTTCTCTCTATTCTGCCTTCCCCTCTGTTTATATTTTCCAAGACTGTTACTATGTACCTCTTGTTTTATAGTGTTTTATGCATTATTTTGAAAAGTTAGAGGAATTACATTACCTGATTTCAAGACTAAGTATGAAGCTTCAGTAACCAAGACAGTACGACATTGGCCTAAAGTTAGACACATAGATCAATGAACAGAATAAAGAGTAGAGAAATAAAGCCATACATAGATGGTAAACTGCAATTCAAAAGGAAAAAGTATTTGCAACAAACAGTGCTGGGACAAATGAACATACATATAGAAAAAATAAATTCCAACCCTTGTCTCTTAACATACACAAAAATTAACTCGATATGGATCACTGATCTAGGCACAAAAACAAGAACTGTAAAACTTCTAGGAGAAACTATTCATAAACCAAGGGCAGACACAGATTTCTTAGTAAAAGATAAAAAGCTCCAAACTAAAACATCAAATTCACTTCATCAAGATTTAAAAGTTCTGCTCTTCAAAACTCACCACTAAGGAAATGAAAAGGCAAACATAGGTTGAAAACATTTTTTCATAATTTATCTATCTGACAAAGGACTTACATCCAAAACATAGAAATAATGAATTATAACAAAAATTAAACCCAACAGTCAACAGATATGAACAAAATGTCCCAAAAGAAGATATACAATTCGTCAAACAGCACAGGAAAAAATGTTTGACATCATTAATCATCAGCGAAATCTAAATTAAAATCACAGTGAAATATCACTATATCCGTTAGACTGAGCACCATGGAAAAGGCTGAGAACACCGACTGCTGGCGGGAACGGAAAGGAACTGGCGCTTGTATACACTGCCAGTGGGAGTGCAGAATGGTACAATCACTTTGGGAAGTTTGGCAATTTCTTACTGGATTAAAATATTTTCATCTGATGCCCCAGCAATTCCTTTCCTAGGTGTTTACACAAGAGATATGAAAATACGTATCAACAAAAAGACTTGAAGAATGTTTCAGAAGTTTTACTCCTAGTAGCCCATTCTTGAATTTTTAAACGACTCAAATGTCCATTAATAGGTGAAAGGATACATAAATTGAGATATATTCATACAGTGGAAGAAAAAGGAACAAACTGTGAAACACAACAACAGGACTGAGTTTTTTAAACATTAAGCTGAGTAAAAAATGCCAGACACAAAAGATTACAGAACGTATGATTCCGTTGCTATGAAATTCTAGAGCAAGCTAAATTGATCTATGGTGACAGAAAGCAGATCATCGGTTGCAGAAGACAGGATGGACTGACTGCAAAAGATCACGAAGGAACTTTCTGGGACAAGTGAAATGTGCTATATCTAGATTTAGGGTGGTAGTCACACCGGTCTATACATTTGTCCAAGCTCATGGAACAGGCAGCTTTATTTTATTTTGGATAAGTTGTACTTAAATAAAACTGATTAAGAAATTATTTGGAAACAAACAATTTTTGCACAAGCCCTTTGCAGATTCGTTCTTATCCTGGGGTCCCAGGGTTCAGTTTGCATCTTTGCTCCATTTACATTCATTTTCAAGAGGAAATGGGCACAGTGTGCAGTGCCCCTAAACAATTACAATAGTAACATCAAAGATCACTGATCTCAGATCACCATAACAGAGACAATAATGTTTGAAGTGTTGTCAGAACTATCAAATGTAACACAGAGACACTAAGTGAACACATGTTGCTGGAAACCAACATTGATGGATTTGCTGGGTGCAGGGATGTCACAAACTTTGTTTGTTTAACAAAAAGAAAAAAGGCAGTATCTATGGTGCACAATAAAATGGAATGCAATAAAACAGGTGTGCCCATATTTGTTTAACCTGAATTATAGTTCCTACCGGAAAGGCAGAAGGAATATTGAATAAGGAGCTGTTATTGCTACAGGCCTAAAAGGCTTGCAAGCCTCACTGAAATAGGCTTTTTATTAAACAGCTTTATTGAGGTATAATTTACACACCATGAAATTTACTTTTTTTAAGTGTACAATTCAACAATTTTTAGTAAATGTGTAGAGTTGTGTGACCATCACTGCAAGACCACTGCCCCAAGAGTTCCCTTGTGGTTACTTGCAGTACCCCCTAATTGTACCCTCAACCCTAGGCAACCACCGATCATTTTCTGTCTCTAGATCTGTCTTTTCTGGGAATCTCATGTAAATAAAATAATACAATATGTAGTCTTTTGTATCGGGCTTCTTCCACGTAGCATGCTCTTGAGGTTCATCCGTGTTGCAGCATATCTCGGCAGTTTGTTCTTTGTAAACTGCTGAATAGTATTCCATTGCATGAACATGCCACATTTCATTTATCCTTTCACCAGCCAGTGAATATCTGGGCTGTTTGAAGCTTTTGGCTATTATGAATAATGCTACTTGATGTGGACATATGTTTTTACCCTGGGTAGAAACCTAACAACAGAATTTTCAGGGCATATGGTAAGTTAATGTTTAACTTTCAACCAAAATGTTTTCCAAAGTGACTGTAATTTTTATGCTCCTGTAAGCAAAGTATGAAGATTCCAGTTTCTTCATATCCTCACGAATGCTGGGTATTGTCAGTCTTTTAAACTACATCCATTCTAATGGATATATAGTGGTTATTATATATCGTAGTTTTAATTTCATTACAGTTTTTTTTTTTTTTTTTTTTTGAGACGGAGTCTCGCTCTGTCGCCCAGGCTGGAGTGCAGTGGCCGGATCTTAGCTCACTGCAAGCTCTGCCTCCCGGGTTTACGCCATTCTCCTGCCTCAGCCTCCCGAGTAGCTGGGACTACAGGCGCCCGCCACCATGCCCGGCTAGTTTTTTGTATTTTTTAGTAGAGACGGGGTTTCACTGTGTTAGCCAGGATGGTCTCGATCTCCTGACCTCGTGATCCGCCCGTCTCGGCCTCCCAAAGTGCTGGGATTACAGGCTTGAGCCACCGCGCCCGGCCTCATTACAGTTTTAATTTGCAATTCACTAATGACTAGTGATCTTGAGCATCTTTTAATTTGCATATTAGCCATGAAATGTCTAACCAGCAGTTTTGTCCATCTTTAAATTGGGTGGTCTTAGTATTGATTGTACGAGTTCTGTACACCTTCTAGACCCAAGTCCTGTGTCAGACACATGTTTTGCAAGTATTTTTCTTCTGTGGCTTATCTCTTCATTTTCTTAAAGGTGTCTTTTGAATAGCAAAAGTTTTAAATTCTGAAAAACGAGTATTCAATTTTTTTATTTTATTATGATTTATTTTTAATTTTTTTTGAGACAGGTTCTCACTGTTTCCCAGGCTGGAGCACAGTGGTACAATCATAGCTCAATGTACCTTGGACTCCTGGGTTCAAGTGATCTTCCTGCCTTAGCCTTCCAAGCAGCTAAGACTACAGGTGTGCACCACCACATTGGGGTACTTTTCTACTTAAAAACAATTGGGTCTCACTATGTTGCCCAGGCTGGTCTCAAACTCCTGGCCTCAAGCAATCCTCTTCCCTCGGCTTCCCAAAGTGCTGGGATTATAGGCATGTGCTACCACACCCAGCCAATTTTATTCTTTATGGACAATTCCTTGGTTGTCATACCTAAGAAGTCTTTGCCCAACCGAAAAGTCACAGAGTTTCTCCCATATTGTCTTCTGAAGTTTTAAAGGTTTAGCTTCTACATTTAGGACTACAATGCATTTTAGGTTGATTTTTATGTATGATGTGAGGTAAGGATCAGGTTCATTTCTGTGCATATAGAAACCTGATTGTCCCAGCACTGTGTATTGAAAAAACTATACTTTTCCAACTGCCTTGGCACTTTTGTCAAAACTCAACTGACCATAAAGGTTTATTTCGGAACTCTCCATTTTGTTGCAAAGATTTATATGTCTATCCTTATGCCAATAGCACAGTGTCTTGATCACAGTAGCATTAGTTGTGAAACTCAGGAGTATAAATCCTTAAACTCTGTTGTTCCTTTTCAAAATTATCTCGGTTATTTAAGGTCCTTAGTATTTCCATATAAATTTTAGGAAAAGCTTAAAACCTGCCAGTGTTTCTGTTAGGAATTGCATTAAATCTATAGATGAATTTGTGAAGAAATTCCATCTTAACAATGTAAAGTCTTCCAACTCATAAGTATAAAATACTTCTCCATTTAATCTTCCTTCTCTCAGGAATGTTTTATAGTTTTCAAGTGCAATTGCAATTATTTTATTAAATTTATTCCTAAGTATTTTATTCTTTTTGATGTTGCTGTGAATTGAATTGTTTTTATACCTGCATTTCTGGACTCTCAATTTGTAGTATATAGAAATATAACTGATTTTGTACACTGGTCTTATAAACTGCAACCTTGCCAGCCTCATTTATTAGTCCCAAGAGTATTTTTCTCTGGCTATTCTAACACTCCTCTGGTTTCTGTTTGCATGGCTTACATCTTTTCCACTCTTTTACCTTCAACCTATTCATGTCTTTATAGTGTTTTTCTTGTAGACAACAAACATACGGTTAGATTTTGTTTTTCATCCAGTCGGACAACTTCTGACTTCTGATTGATATTTACTGTAAGTATTTATATGGTTAGATTTAACTGCTATTTGTTTTAGCTATGTCTCAGGCCTTTTTTGTTCCTCCTTTAGTGCCTTCTTTTGTATTAAACAAATATTTGGTAGTGAACTATTTTAATTCCTCTGTTGATTCTTTCAATGTATACTTTTTAGTTATTTAGCAATTGCTCTAGGAATTACCACGTGTCTCATTTCATCACAATCTATTTCAGATTAATACTGACTTAATTCTGATAAAATATGGCCAGCTTGCTCCAATACAGCTTCATTTTCTGTCATCCTTTGAGCTACTACTGTCATATATATGGCATCTACAAATTTTACAATACCAATAATATAGCATTACAGTTATTGCTTTAAACACTGTTACGTCCTTTAAAAAATCAAGAAAAGAGAGATGCATACAGACTTCCACATTTACTCACCTGTCCACCATTTCTGGAGCTTCTCATTCCTTCCTATGCACTTCCTTTCGACCTTAAGGACTTCCTTTGGAATTTCTTATAAAGCAGGTTTTTGTTTATCGCAGAATGTCTTTACTAAACCTTCATTTCTGAAGGATAATTTTGCTGGATATACAACTTGTAGTTGAAAATTTTTCCTTCAGCATTTTGAATATGTCATTCTATTTCCTTCTGGCCTCCACTGTTCTGGTAAGAATTTTAACATTGCTGTCTCTAAAATGAGTTGTTTTTCTCTCTCTGCTCTCAAGATATTCTCCTCATCTTTGTCTTTCAGCAGTATGACTTAGTGAAGATCTATTTGTGTTTATCCTACTTGATGTCTGTTGAGCTTCTTGGATCCACAGATTAATGTTTTACATCAAATTTGGGATGTCAATGGCCATCATTTCCTCAAATGCTTTTTCTGTCCCTTTCTCTCTCCCCTCTCTTTTGTAACTCAGGTTAAACATTGTTGGTGCATGGGATATTATCCCATAGGCCTCTGAAGCTCTGTTTATTTTTCTTCAATATTTTTTATACCTTTTTTCTTCAGATTGGCTAATACCTTTGACATACCCTTAAGTTCACTGATTCTTCGGCCATTGCAAATCACTATGTTGCACTTATTGTGAATTTTTCATTTCGGTTCATTACTTTTCAGCTCTAGGACTTTCATTTGTTTCCTTTTCAAAGTTTCCATTTCTTTATTTATATTCCCTATTTGTTAAATTATGATCCTCCTTATCTTAGTTCTTTAAATGTATTTATAACAGTTGTTTTGTCTGGTAAACCCAACATCTGGGTCCGTTTAGAGGTGGTTTCAATTGACTGCTTTTTTCCTCGTGTCTCATAATTTTTTAAACTGGACATTTTAGATAATACATGACAGTAACTCCGGATTTTAATCAACTTTTTCTTGAGCACTGCTGTGCTGTTTTTGTTTCTTAGCCTAAAGTTAATCCACTGAATCTTTCTCACTCACGGTGAGAGCTGATGCAGCAGCTGATGTCTCTACTCAGTTTTTTAAAGCCTCAGTGTTATTTTTTTAGTCTCACTCTAGAGGTTGCCCCCGCGTCTGCATATCTGAGTGGTCAGTCAATGATTAGTCGGAGCTTATGCTTAAACACCCGAAGCAAGTAAGAGAGCTGCTCAAAGTTCCATCTTTTTCCAGTCAGCCCCAGCTCTTACTTTCCCCCAGGTCCTCTCAGGCCTCATCTGTTGTGAGATGCAGCCACCATCAGCCAGGGGTGTGTGGAGATCTCATCAAGTCCCTCGATGGCTCTCTCACTTCCAAGACATCCCTGTTAAATGATGGACCACCCTTAGGCTAGGAGAGCTGGAGGCATTCTGTTAGCTACTGCATGGGGTTCTCTGCCTTTCACTCCAAATCAAGTCAGCTGGTTTTCACAGCCAGCCTTGCCCTTGAAACCACCTTTGCAAACATTATAGTGGTAAGGGAGGTCTGACATAACTGACTCAAGCTTGCTTCTATCAGGCTAAACTGCTTTTGGAGGGGTTATAATAAACCTTTCTTGAACTGATCCTGCCCTTGTTCAAAAGTTGAAAGGGGACTGAGATTCCAAGATGGCCGAACAGGAACAGCTCCAGGCTACAGCTCCCAGCGTGAGCAACACAGAAGACGGGTGATTTCTGCATTTCCAACTGAGGTACCAGGTTCATCTCACTGGGGCATGTTGGACAGTGGGTGCAGGGCAGTGGGTGCAGCCCACCAAGTGAGAGCCAAAGCAGGCCAAGGCATCACCTCACCTGGGAAGCACGAGTAAGGGAATTCTCTTTCCTAGCCAAGAGAAACCATGACACACAGCACCTGGAAAATCAAGTCACTCCCACCCTAATACTGTGCTTTACCAAGGCTCTTAGCAAACGGCACACCAGGAGATTATATCCCGCGCCGGGCTTGGAGGATCCCATGCCCACAGGGCCTCCTCATTGCTAGCACAGCAATCTGAGATCTAACTGCAAGACAGCAGCGAGGCTGGGGGAGGGGCATCCGTCATTGCTGAGGCTTGAGTAGGTAAACAAAGTGGCCTGGAAGCTGGAACCAGGTGGAGCCCAACGCAGCTCAAGGAAGCCTGCCTGCCTCTGTAGACTCCACCTCTGGAGACAGGGCAAAGCCAAACAAAAGGCAGCAGAAACCTCTGCAGATTTAAATGTCCCTGTCTGATAGCTTTGAAGAGAGTAGTGGTTCTCCCAGCATGGAGTTTGAGATCTGAGAACAGACAGACTGCCTCCTCAAGTGGGTCTCTGACCCCCGAGTAGCCTAACTGGGAGGCACCCCCCAGTAAGGGCAGACTGACACCTCACATGGCCAAGTACCCCTCTGAGATAAAGCTTCCAGAGGAATGATCAGGCAGCAACATTTGCTGTTCAGCAATATTCACTCTAATGCAGCCTCCACTGCCGATATCCAGGCAAACAGGGTCTGGAGTGGACCTCTAGCAAAAACTCCAACAGATCTTCAGCTGAGGGTCCTGACTGTTAGAAGGAAAACTAACAAACAGAAAGGACTTCCACACCAAAACCCCATCTGTACGTCACCATCATCAAAGACCAACGGTAGATAAAACCACAAAGAGGGGAAAAAAACAGAGCAGAAAAGCTGAAAATTCTAAAAATCAGAGCACCTCTCCCCCTTCAAAGGAATGCAGCTCCTCACCAGCAGCAGCACAAAGCTGGACGGAGATGACTTTGACGAGTTGAGAGAAGGCTTCAGACGATCAAACTTCTCCGAGCTAAAAGAGGAAGTTCGAACACATCACAAACAAGCTAAAAACCTTGAACGAAGATTAGATGAATGGCTAACTAGAACAACCAATGTAGAGAAGTCCTTAAATGACCTGATAGAGCTGAAAACCATGGCACGAGAACTACGTAACAAATGCACAAGCTTCAATAAGCGAGTCAATCAACTGGAAGAAAGGGTATCAGTGATTGAAGATCAAACTGATGAAATGAAACCAGAAGTTTGGAGAAAAAAGAGTAAAAAGAAACAAACAAAGCTCCTGAGAAATATGGGACTATATGAAAAGACCAAATCTACATCTGATTGGTATACCCAAAAGTGATGGGGAGAATGGAACCAAGTTGGAAAACACTCTGCAGGATATTATCCAGCAGAACTTCCCCAACCTAGCAAGGCAGGCCAACTTTCAAATTCAGGAAATACACAGAAGGCCACAAAGATACTCCTCATGAAGAGCAACTCCAAGACACATAATTATCAGATTCACCAAAGTTGAAATGAAGGAAAAAATGTTAAGGGCAGCCAGAAAGAAAGGTTGGGTTACCCACAAAGGGAAGCCCATCAGACTAACAGTGGATCTCTCAGCAGAAACTCTACAAGCCAGAAGAGTGTGGGGGCCAATATTCAACATTCTTAAAGAAAAGAATTTTCAACTCAGAATTTCATATCCAGTCAAACTAAGTTTCATAAGCGAAGGAGAAATAAAATCCTTTACAGACAAGCAAATGCTGAAATAAAATCCTTTACAGACAAGCAAATGCTGAGAGATTTTGTCACCACCAGGCCAGCCCCACAAGAGCTCCTAAAAGAAGCACTAAACATGGAAAGGAACAACTGGTACCAGCCACTGCAAAAACATGCCGAAATCTAAAGACCATCGATGCTGGGAAGAAACTGCATCAACTAATGAGCAAAATAACCAGCTAACATCATAATGATAGGATCAAATGCACACATAACAATATTAACTTTAAATGTAAATGGGCTAAATGCTCCAATTAAAAGACACAGACTGGCAAACTGGATAACGAGTCAAGACCCATCAGTGTGCTGTATTCAGGAGACCCATCTCATGTGCCGGGACACACACATAGGCTCAAAATAAAGAGATGGAGGAAGATCTACCAAGCAAATAGAAAACCAAAAGAGGCAGGGGTTGCAATCCTAGTCTCTGATAAAACAGACTTTATTTATTTATTTATTTATTTTGAGATGGAGTCTCACTCTGTTGCCCAGGCTGGAGTGCAGTGGTATGATCTCGGCTCACTGCAAACTCCATCTCCTAGGTTCACGACATTCTCCTGCCTCAGTCTCCCCAATAGCTGGGACTACAGGTGCCCACCACCACGCCCAGCTAATTTTTTGTATTTTTAGTAGAGATGGAGTTTCACCATGTTAGCCAGGATGGTCTCGATCTCCTGACCTCGTGATCCTCCCACCTCGGCCTCCCAAAGTAGGATTACAGGCATGAGCCACTGTGCCCGACTGATAATACAGACTTTAAACCAACAAAGATTAAAAGAGACAAAGAAGGCCATTACATAATGGTAAAGGGATCAATTCAACAGGAAGAGCTAACTATCCTAAATATATATGCACCCAATACAGGAGCACCTAGACTCATAAAGCAAGTCCTTAGAGACTTACAAAGAGACTTAGACTGCCACACAATAATAATGGGAGATGTTAACACCCCACTGTCAACATTAGACAGATCAATGAGACAGAAAGTTAACAAGGATATCCAGGAATTGAACTCAGCTCTACACCAAGCAGACCTAATAGACATCTACAGAACTCTCCACCCCAAAGCAACAGAATATACATTCCTCTCAGCACCACATCGCACTTATTCCAAAATTGACCATATAGTTGGAAGTAAAGCACTCCTCAGCAAATGTAAAAGAACAGAAATTATAACAAACTGTCTCTCAGACCACAGTGCAATCAAACTAGAACTCAGGATTAAGAAACTCACTCAAAACCACTCAACTACATGGAAACTGAACAATCTGCTCCTGAATGACTACTGGGTACATAACAAAAGGAAGGCAGAAATGAAGATGTTCTTTGAAACCAAAGAGAACAAAGATACAACATACCAGAATCTCTGGGACACATTTAAAGCAGTATGTAGAGGAAAATTTATAGCATTAAATGCCCACAAGAGAAAGCAGGAAAGATCTAAAATTGACACCCTAACATCACAATTAAAAGAACTAGAGAAGCAAGAGCAAACACATTCAAATGCTAGCAGAAGGCAAGAAATAACTAAGATCAGAGCAGAACTGAAGGAGATAGAGACACAAAAAATCCTTCAAAAAAATCAATGAATCCAGGAGCTGGGTTTTTGAAAAGATCAACAAAACTGATAGACCACTAGCAAGACTAATAAAGAAGAAAAGAGAGAAGAATCAAATAGATGCAATAAAAAATGATAAAGGGGATATCACCACCGACCCACAGAAATACAAACAACCATCAGAGAATAAACACCTCTACGCAAATAAACTAGAAAACCTAGAAGAAATGGATAAATTCCTGGACACATACACTCTCCCAAGACTAAACCAGGAAGAAGTTGAATCCATGAATAGACCAATAACAGGCTCTGAAATTGAGGCAATAATCAATAGCCTACCAACCAAAAAAAGTCCAGGACCAGATGAATTCACAGCCGAATTCTGCCAGAGGTACAAGGAGGAGCTGGTACCATTCCTTCCGAAAATATTCCAATCAATAGAAAAAGAGGGAATCCTCCCTAACTCATTTTAGGAGGCCAACATCATCCTGATACCAAAGCCTGGTAGAGACACAACAAAAAAAAGAGAATTTTAGACCAATATCCCTGATGAACATCGATGCAAAAATCCTCAATAAAATACTGGCAAACCGGATTCAGCAGCACATCAAAAAGCTTATCCACCATGATCAAGTGGGCTTCATCCCTGGGATGCAAGGCTGGTTCAACATTCGCAGATCAATAACCGTAACCCAGCATATAAACAGAACCAAAGAGAACCCCATGATTATCTCAATAGATGCAGAAAAGGCCTTTGACAAAATTCCACAGCCCTTCATGCTAAAGATGCTCAATAAATTCGGTATTGATGGAAAGTACCTCAAAATAATAAGAGCTATTTATGAGAAACCCACAGCCAATATCATACTGAATGGGCAAAAACTGGAAAAATTCCCTTTGAAAACTGGCACAAGACAGGGATGCCCTCTCTCACCACTCCTATTCAACATAGTGTTGGAAGTTCTGGCTAGGGCAATCAGGCAAGAGAAAGAAATCAAGGGTATTCAGTAGGAAAAGAAGAAGTCAAATTGTCCCTGTCTGCAGATGACATGATTGTATATTTAGAAAATCCATTGTCTCAGCCCAAAATCTCCTTAAGCTGATAAGAAACTTCAGCAAAGTCTCAGGATACAAAATTAATGTGCAAAAATCACAAGCGATCTTATACACCAGTAACAGACAAGCAGAGAGCCAAATCAGGAATGAACTTCCATTCACAATTGCTTCAAAGAGAATAAAATACCTAGGAATCCAACTTACAAGGGATGTAAAGGACTTCTTCAAGGAGAACTACAAACCACTGCTCAGTGAAATAAGAGGACACTAACAAATGGAAGAACATACCATGCTCATGGATAGGAAGAATCAATATCGTGAAAATGGCCATACTGCCCAAGGTTACTTATAGATTCAATGCCATCCCCATCAAGCTGCCAATGAGTTTCTTCACAGAATTGGAAAAAACGGCTTTAAAGTTCATATGGAACCAAAAAAGAGCCCGCATTGCCAGACAATCCTAAGTCATAAGAACAAAGCTGCAGGCATCACGCTACCTGACTTCAAACTATACTACAAGGCTACAGTAACCAAAACAGCATGGTACTGGTACCACAACAGAGATATAGACCATGGAACAGAACAGAGTCCTCAGAAATAATACCACACATCTACAGCCATCTGATCTTTGACAAACCTGAGAGAAACAAGAAGTGGGGAAAGGATTCCCTATTTAATAAATGGTGCTGGGAAAATTGGCTAGCCATAAGTAGAAAGCTGAAACTGGATCCTTTCCTTACTCCTTATACGAAAATTAATTCAAGATGGATTAGAGACTTAAATGTTAGACCTAATACCATAAAAACCCTAGAAGAAAACCTAGGTAGTACCATTCAGGACATAGGCATGGGCAAGGACTTCATGTCTAAAACACCAAAAGCAACGGCAGCAAAAGCCAAAATTGACACATGGGATCTAATTAAACTAAAGAGCTTCTGCACAGCAAAAGAAACTACCATCAGAGTGAACAGGCAACCTACAGAATGGGAGAAAATTTTTGCAATCTACTCATCTGACAAAGGGCTAATATCCAGAACCTACAAAGAACTCAAACAATTTACAAGAAAAAAAACAAACAGTTTTGGTTACTGTGGCCTTGTAGTATAGTTTGAAGTCAGGTAGCGTGATGCCTCCAGCTTTGTTCTTTTGACTTAGAATTGTCTTGGCAATGCGGGCTCTTATATCCAGAATCTACAAAGAACTCAAACAAATGTACAAGAAAAAAACAACCCCATCAAAAAGTGGGCAAAGGATATGAACAGACATTTCTCAAAAGAAGACATTCATACAGCCAACAGACACATGAAAAATGCTCATCATCATGGCCATCAGAGAAATGCAAATCAAAACCACAATGAGATACCATCTCACACCAGTTAGAATGGCGATCATTAAAAAGTCAGGAAACAACAGGTGTTGGAGAGGATGTGGAGAAATAGGAACACTTTTACACTGTTGGTGGGATTGTAAACTAGTTCAACCATTATGGAAAACAGTATGGCGATTCCTCAAGGATCTAGAACTAGATGTACCATATGACCCAGCCATCCCACTACTGGGTATATACCCAAAGGATTATAAATCATGCTGCTATAAAGACATATGCACACGTATGTTTATTGCGGCACTATTCACATAGCAAAGACTTGGAATCAACCCAAATGTCCATCTGTGACAGACTGGATTAAGAAAATGTGGCACATATACACCATGGAGTATTATGCAGCCATAAAAAAGGATGAGTTTGCGTCCTTTGTAGGGACATGGATGCAGCTGGAAACCATCATTCTTAGCAAACTATCACAAGAACAGAAAACCAAACACCGCATGTTCTCACTCATAGGTGGGAACTGAACAATGAGATCACTTGGACTCGGGAAGGGGAACATCACACATCGGGGCCTATCATGGGGAGGGAGGAGGGGGAGGGATTGCATTGGGAGTTATACCTGATATAAATGACGAATTGATGGGTGCTGACGAGTTGATGGGTGCAGCACACCAACATGGCACAAGTATACATACGTAACAAACCTGCACGTTATGCGCATGTACCCTAGAACTTAAAGTATAATTAAAAAATTAAAAAAAAAAACTCTCAATAAATTCGGTATTGATGGAAAGTATCTCAAAATAATGAGAGCTATTTATGACAAACCCATAGTCAATATCATACTGAATGGGCAAAAACTGGAAGCATTCCCTTTGAAAACTGGCACAAGACAGGGATGCCCTCTCCTACCACTCCTATTTAACACAGTGTTGGAAGTTCTGGCCAGGGCAATCAGGCAGGAGAAAGAAATAAAGGGTATTTAATTAGGAAAAGAGGAAGTCAAATTGTCCCTGTTTGCAGACGACATGATTGTGTATTTGGAAAACCCCATCATCTCAGCCCAAAATCTCCTTAAGCTGATAAGAAACTTCAGCAAAGTCTCAGGATACAAAATCAATGTGCAAAAATCACAAGCATTCTTCACCAATAACAGAGAGCCAAATCACGAGTGAACTCCCATTCACAACTGCTTCAAAGAGAATAAAATACCTAGGAATCCAACTTACAAGGGATGTGAAGGACCTCTTCAAGGAGAACTACAAACCACTGCTCAATGAAATAAAAGAGGACACAAACAAACAGAAGAACATTCCATGCTCACGGATAGAAAGAATCAGTGTCGTAAAAATGGCCATACTGCCCAAGGTAATTTACAGATTCAATGCCATCCCCATTAAGCTACCAATGACTTTCTTCACAGAATTGGAAAAAATTATTTTAGAGTTCATATGGAACCAAAAAAGAGCCCCTATTGCCAAGACAATCCTAAGCCAAAAGAACAAAGCTGGAGGCATCATGCTACCTGACTTCAAACTATACTACAAGGCTACGGTAACCAAAACAGCATGGTACTGGTACCACAACAGAGATATAGACCAATGGAACAGAACAGAGCCCTCAGAAATAATATCACACATCTACAGCCATCTGATCTTTGACAAAACTGACAAAAACAAGAAGTGGGGAAAAGATTCCCTATTTAATAAATGGTGCTGGGAAAACTGGCTAGTCATATGTGGAAAGCTGAAACTGGATCCCTTCCTTACACCTTATACAAAAATTAATTCAAGATGGATTAGAGACTTAAATGTTAGACCTAAAACCATAAAAACCCTAGAAGAAAATCTAGGCAATACTATTCAGGTCATAGGCATAGGCAAGGACTTCATGTCTAAAACACCAAAAGCAATGGCAACAAAAGCCAAAATTGACAAATGGGATCTAATTAAACTAAAGAGCTTCTGCACAGCAAAAGAAACTACCATCAGAGTGAACAGGCAACCTACAGAATGGTAGAAAATTTTTGCAATCTACTCATCTGACGAAGGGTTAATATCCAGAACCTACAAAGAACACAAACAAATTTACGAGAAAAAAACAAACAACCCCATCAGAAAGCAGGCAAAGGGTATGAACAGACACTTCTCAAAAGAAGACATTTATGCAGCCATCAGACACATGAAAAAATGCTCATCATCACTGCCCATCAGAGACATGCAAATCAAAACCACAATGAGATACCATCTTATACCAGTTAGAATGGTGATCATTAAAAAGTCAGACAACAACAGGTGCTGGAGAGGATGTGGAGAAATAGGAACACTTTTACACTGTTGGTGGGACTGTAAACTAGTTCAACTATTGTGGAAAACACTGTGGCCATTCCTCAAGGATCTAGAACTAGAAATACCATTTGACCCAGCCATCCCATTACTGGGTATATACCAAAAGGATTATAAATCATGCTGCTATAAAGACACACACACACGTATGTTTACTGCGGCACTATTCACAATGGCAAAGACTTGGAACCAACCCGTCCATCAATGACAGACTGGATTAAGAAAATGTGGCACATATACACCATGGAATACTATGCAGCCATAAAAAAAATGAGTTCATGTCCTTTGTAGGACATCATTCTCAGCAAACTATTGCAAGAACAGAAAACCAAACACCGCATTTTCTCACTCATAGGCAGGAACTGAACAATGAGAACACTTGGACACAGGAAAGGGAACATCACGCACCGGGGCCTGTCGTGGGTTTGGGAGAGTGGGGAGGATAGCATTAGGAGATATACCTAATGTAAATGACGAGTTAATCGGTGCAGCACACCAACATGGCACATGGATACATATGTAACAAACCTGCACATTGTGCACATGTACCCTAGAACTTTAAGTATAATAATAATAATAATAAAAAGAACAATAGCCATGGGTAATTTACATGTGAAGGGAGACAGAGAGTTTGAGAAAAAATATTAAAATTAGAGATTTTGCAAATAATTATGCAACATTCTGCATTGTATAATTAAAATGTTGTCTGCAGGGATGGGAGGAGTCATTAAGCATTGCATTAACTATTATTAAATAAAAAACTAGCTTCCTATAAGTAATAACCTTCTTTGATTAAAAAAGTCTAAAGCCTAATCCTTTTTGAATACAAATAAAATCACATTCTTTTGTTAAAAAAAAAAAAGTTGAAACCATATTTGTAAAGACTAACAAAAGGTCACAAGGTTAGAATTATGGTAGGGACTACATCTTTGCTAAAGAATAGGCACACCTGACCATGACCTGCCATTGCTTAGCTTGCTTTTCTCTAAATTGCTTACTGTTTCAGAGTCATGTAACCAGGGGTTGCAAGATTTATAACTTCCTCAACTACTCCTACAGAAAACATCACTATTGTCAAACTTAAAGAACTGGTCTTTGAGATATTTTTCAGAGTAGCACTTTGGCAGATCAGGAGACACCACCTGAGACCTCCTCCCAGGAACCAACTCAGCTATGCAAAAACAGTTTTAGACACCCCTATGCTTTTATCCCCAGTCAATCATTACAGTTCTCCAGGCCCCTGCCAACCAAAGCACCCTTAATTTGAATTCTCAGAGAGGCAGATTTGTGAAATACCTCCTCTGTCCCTCTGCTTGGCTGACCCTGCAATTATTAAACTCTTTCTTTGCTGCAATACCTGCTGTTCTCAGTGCATTGGTTTTTCTGGGCAGTAGTCAAGAAGAACCCATCGGGCTGATACCCTGGTAGCATTACTTTGCCAAGGAATGGGAAACAGGCTAATTGCAAGCAAGAATACCATCACTTCCCACTGTTTTTATCTAAAAGTCAGCAGTTTTTCATGAATTAATGCTTCTCAAATTGTTGCTTGCTTTTGGTCAATTTCCAGAGCCCAAAAGTGTTTCTGAAAAGTTCATCCAGTTTTACAGCCATTTCAGGGGGAAGAACATTCATTGACCCCTTCACTATTCAATAGCTGGCAGGTGCATCTATTAAAAAATAGAAGAATTTTTTAAACCACCTGCTTTATCAGCACAAGATAGGCATGCCATCTTCACACAAGATTCAGAGAGGTCCCTCCTTTTCTTCCCACTCACTTTAGAACACTTGGGGTCCTCTGTAGGGGAAATTCGCCATTCCTCTAAAATCCCATTTCACTGATTAATAGCCTCACTAGGCTTTTCCTTGAATACAGACACACCAGATTCTGGTGTCTGGTGACCAGAACACCCACTTCCTTCCTTCCTAGAGACCTGCACATAATCCTCAATAAAAACTCTGCTGTACTACGAAGTGTGGGCTTGCTTAGTGATCTGCCCTGTCTCTCCTGGCCAGGTGTCCTCTTAGTTAAAACAAAGGGATCTCAATGAGTTACAGATGTAATAAAAGTCAAGAGAGATTTTGTTTGTTCCTTTACAAAGCCCTATTCATAACAAAGAGGAAAGGACCTTCGATGTATTCACTATGCCAGACACAAATAGTGACAATGAACATGAAGTCACTCGATTCTTTCCTGTTCTCACTTTGTTTACGGATGACAAAAATAAACCATCCCCCCTGTCCAGCTATTGTTCAGACGCTTTTTTTTTTAAAACAAAATCTAACTTTTGTTCCCACACCTGGTTCAGTAAGATAATGAAGTCACTTAATTGTTCTTCACTAAGAAAATTTCAAAGCTAGCTAAAATATACAAATAAATTGGTCTTTGGCTGTTGGTATTAAGCAAGATTATTTTATCTTTCAAAATACAAGGAATAATATTGTAGTTTACATGAAGATTTAAGACCTTCAACAAATCACCTGATTAACAGTCCCCAATTCAAGCTCTCCTAGTATCTCAATAAGTACACATAAAAAAAATTTGAAGCTTTTTAATAACATCAAAAACTACCAGTGTAATGGCAGAATCATGGAGCAACTGAGAAAGACAATTATCCATGAAAACACATCCAGATTTCAGCCTATTCTAGTCACTAATAAAACCAGGACTTTGAAAAAAAATGTTTGGAAAAGATTTCATATCACCCCTCTCACACCCCAATGCCAAGATCTTGGTTTTTACATCAAGATTAGAACCTATCACTGACTGTTCCTCAGGGGCCACATTTTAATAAAGGGTGCTACTGTCCAGATCTCCCCACCTGCCCGCACACAAGATCACTCATCATTCTTCTATCGACTTCAGGAGAAAAAACCTTTAGGCGGAAAGTAGGAAAAGAAAAAAAAAGAAATTCAAATAATTCTGAAAACCACTTAAAAGCAAGGCAAACAAGACTATGCGGGTTACAGTTCTTTACATCCCATATTTTGGTTTATAACACAACTGAACCAGTAAGTGGGAACAGGATGAAGACACCACCATGGCTGAGCAACAGATGAGCTGCCATACCCTCTTAGAAATGAGGCCCTGAAGAAAAGGTACACTCTCCAGTCTGCTCTTTGATTGCAGATAGGAGAAAATGGTTAGCTGTGAGCAGAGTCTGTTATCAGTTCTGCTACAACATACATGTTAATCATCTAAAATTGTCTGGCAGGATTCTGAGGACACAATATTGAATGAGACTCACAAGTCCCCATCCTGAGTTTGAAGTCCAGTACAGGAGGCAAAGGCAAATGTGTGCTGGCTCACAAATACGTGGCCACTCCACTGAATACGATGCATGTGCGTTTTCACATTTTAACATCTCCGAAATCAAGAATCCTCTTCATAATTGATGGCGTGTAAACCTTTTTAGTGGTACATAAAATAACGGTACATCTCACATTTAATGAAATGCAGCATTTCATTTAATCTTCACTACAATCTTATGAAGTAGGTATTATTGCTCCAATTTACAAATGAGGAAACTGAGCATGGAGAGGGTAAGTAACTTGGATAATGTGACAAAGATACTGGGCAGGAGAGCAAGGATGAGAAGCAGTGTGGCTCTGAAGTCTGGATCTTAGCAGCAGATTTGTTTTGTTTTTTGTTTGTTTGTTTGTTTGTTTTGTCTGATTTGAGACAGGGTCTCAGTCTGTCGCCCAGGCTGGAGTACAGTGGTATGATCATGGCTCACTGAAGCCTTGACCTCCTGGGCTCAAGCGATTCCCCTAACTTAGCCTGCTGCATAGCTGGGACTACAGGCACACAGCACCACACACTGACCACTTGCAGTGTTAAATCACCTGAACACAAGTATGAGTAATACAGTGCAATACGTGAAGTATACAAGAAGTACAAGGTAAAGTACAACTCTAGGTAGAAAACTCAAGATAGAGTACAAGGCCGACTTATTTTATTAAGAGGGAAAAGGCCTCACCACAGAGGTCACAGGTCAACAGGGCTCTGAAAAACCAGCCAGAACTCAGTTGGGGGCAGGGGGCTCCCTGCAAATACAAAGGAACCAAGTGTCAAACAGTAGAGCATGTGTGCACTACTACAAATGGTTCATTATGGCTGGGCCCGGCTCAGTCGAGGAGCGAGTGCTGTGAACTGAGAGTGGAAAGGAAGGCAGGGGCAGTCACCATGGGCGCTGCGAAGCTGCCAAGCTAACGGAGTCTGAAGCAGAAAAGAGGCATGGTCAGACAGATACTGTAAAAATCATCTGGGCAGCAAAGCACAGCACAGACCAGAGGCCAGAGGGACTGGTTGGCAGAGTAATGTGAGATGCAGGTACCAGATGGTAAACAGCAGAAATGGGTAGAGCTGAAGACCAACAGTGGATCTGACATGGGTTGGGGGGTAACAAGAGCTAAAGGTCACCACCACCCACTTAGTGCTTACTACATGCCCTGGGCTGCTTTAAACGCTTTACAAACGTCAAGTCCTCAAAACAAGTCAATAGGAAACCAAAGCACAGATAGTTCTTAGTGATGGCTAGATATGGAGGTGAGAAGAAAGAAGGGATGATTTAGTCCAGTACCTGGGCACCTCAGAGAGAGAATGATGCCACAGAAAGCATAAGCAAGGAAGAGATCTGAGGCCAAGATGAGTGTGGCGTTAGGTATGCTGGGGTGGACGCAGAAATGAGCAGGGCGAGACTGCAGCAGGAACATTTTCTGCCCAGGTACACCTGCGGACCATCAACCCCCATCTCCTTCTTCCAATGGCCATTTCTCTGCCTTTATTTTCTTCCTTTCTGTTACTTCTTAAACATGTTACCCTATATCTTTAAGGATTATCTCCCAAGAATTATCTTCATTTTAAAACTTTTCATTATAAATTCATATTGTCTGCTAAGTGTGGGGACAGAGATAAAGTGAATGGATTTAATAAGGTAACTAAGATTTAGATTAACCTTTGAAAAGAATGGAGGCCGGGCGCGGTGGCTCAAGCTTGTAATCCCAGCACTTTGGGAGGCCGAGACGGGCGGATCACGAGGTCAGGAGATCGAGACCATCCTGGCTAACACGGTGAAACCCCGTCTCTACTAAAAATACAAAAACTAGCCGGGCGAGGTGGCGGGCGCCTGTAGTCCCAGCTACTCGGGAGGCTGAGGCAGGAGAATGGCGTAAGCCCGGGAGGTGGAGCTTGCAGTGAGCTGAGATCCGGCCACTGCACTCCAGTCCGGGTGACAGAGCGAGACTCCGCCTCAAAAAAAAAAAAAAAAGAAAAGAAAAGAATGGAATGGAAACTGAAACCCATCGATTAAAACAATTTTCAAGAGAACTGAAGACTTAAGTGACGTAAGAAATCATAACTGCAGTAGCTCCGTCAAGTTGTGTTTCTCTCAAACAACAGGCAGCCCAAGTACAATAGACAGCTGTGTCCAACTGAGGCTGGGAAAGCAGCCGGTGGTGCATGGAGTGCCAGTGAGGCAAGGGAGACGAGGGCGCAGGCAGGAGAGGTAGAGCTGGTGTTCAAGGAAGGGCAGGGCAGGAAGGCACAGCCAGGAGAACTGGGGAAGGGGAAGGAGGAGGAGCATCACCTCTAGCACACTTCCTAGGTCCTCAACTCTTGAGTCCCTCTGTCACCCACCACAGTCAGGCAGACATCCAAATGTGGGTGGTCCTGTGGGAGTAAGACTGTGTGATCAGGCTGTTCTCATGCTGCTACAAAGAAATATCTCCAAGTAATTTACAAAGAAAATAGGGTTAATTGGCTCACAGTTCTGCAGACTGTACAGGAAGCATGGTACTGACATCCGTTTGGCTTCTGGGGAGGTCTCAGGAAGCTTATAATCATGGCAGAAGGCGAAGGGGGAGCAGGCACATCACATGGCCAGAGCAGGAGTAAGAAAGCAGGGGGAGATGTCACACACCTTTAATGACCAGATCTTACAAGAACTCATTCACTATTGTGAGAACAGTACCAAACAGATGGTGCTAAACCATTCATGAGAACCTGCCCCCTGATCCAATCACCTCCCACCAGGCCCCACTTCCAACACTGGGGATTACATTTCAACATGAGATCTGGGAGGGGACACAGATCCAAACCATATCAGTAAGCAAGCCTGACTCCAGAAAAGGGGTCTCAGCCAGTTCCAGAAGTTACAGATTTCAGATAGAGCAGCACTAGACAAGAGAGTGAATAGTGAGGGTGCAGAAACATGACGGACGCTAACGAGGGGCTAAGGTGACCCCTGGCACAGAGGCTGGTAGGACGTCTGCCATCCAGATGACTGGGGAAGACTACAGAGCCAGCTATCCAAGAGGCATGAATTAATTCTAGAGCAGCTGTTCTTAAATTTCTTGGTCTCAGGACCTTTTTTACCCTTAAAAATTATTGAGGAAACCAAAGAAACATAACCTACATAAATAATAGCCACTGATATACACCATATTAGGAATTAAAACTGAGCATTTTAAAAACTCTATTAACTCAAGAATAATTATAATAAAGTTTTTATGAAAAATATATTTCCAAAACAAAAAAATTAGTGAGAAGAGTGGTACTGTCCTATATTTTTACAACTCTATTGAATGTCTGACTTAACAGTAGACCAACAGATCCTCAAATGTTTCTACTACAATATCACACATCATACAGACTCTGGAAAGCCCCCATATGCTCTTGAGAGAATGAAAGTGAAAAGAGCAAATAATGTCTAAGTGTTATTATTATGAAAATAGTTTTGACTTTACCACCTCCCTCCTAAAAAGGTCTCAGGGACTTTCAGAGATCTCCAGATCAGACTTTGCAAATGACTGATCCAGAGGATGGTAAATGACAGCAATTTAGAGAGACACAAAGAACAGAACAGCCAGATAAGCCCCCAAACTGAAACAGTGGTAAATGGAAAAGGTAGTGGGGAGGGGGGAATTTTCTACTTGATATGTCAGCAGACACAAAAATAGATCTCAAAATTGGCTGGCACCTTTTTTGTAAGCCAGGTGGGGATAAAAGAGTATAATAACATATCAGAATCACTGTCCCAGTCCCACAAAATCTGGTATAACCCTTTACTTCAAAGAGGTAAAAATTACTGCTATAGAAAGTACTATCACTAATTAAACTATGTTCTGTTAGATACATTGGGGGTAAGAAAAACCACGGATTTACCCATGGCTCTAACATTTTATTTATTTGTTCATTCATTCGAGAAAGGGTCTCATTTGTCATCCAGGCTGAAGTGCAGTGGCACGATCTCAGCTCACTGCAGCTTCGACTTCCTAGGCTCAAGCAATTCTCCCGCCTCAGCCCCCCAAGTAGCTGGGACTGCCAGCCTACGCCACTATGCCCAGCTAATCTTTTGTATTTTTTTGTAAAGGCTGGGTTTTGCCACGTGGCCCAGGCTAGTCTTGAACTCTTGAGTTCAAGCGATCTGCCTGCGTCGGCCTCTCAAAGTGTTAGGATTACAGGCGTGAGCCACCACACCTGGCTAGCTCTAACATTTTATAGGAGGCATCAAACATAAGCATGCATGTATCTTTATAACAGAATGATTTATATTCCTTTGAGTATATACCCAGTAATGGGATTGCTGGGTCAAATGGTATTTGAGATGGGGTTCCAACTGGGCTTCCTGGGTCGAGTAGGGGCTCAGAAAGCTGTGAAACTCACTCATTTCCTGCATCAGGACTTGGTCCTGGAAGAATAATATTGAAGATATATGCTTAAAAGATTCCTAACGTCAGAATTTGTGCACGTGTTTTCTTCCCCAAAAAAGCTATAAACAGCGAAAATTTTGTTGTAAGCTTCCCTGTGTCCTCTCTCCCTCTCTCCCTTCCCCTCCCCTGAAACTAAAAGGAATGTTAAAAGTTCGTTTTTCTGTGACCAGCAGACCTTATCTATGTCCCAATTCCAATTCCTTGTAAACACAATTTGTAAAATCCTGTGAGATCCTGTCTCCTTTGCCATGTCGCTGCAAGGTTATAAAGTAGATAAAACTTAAGTTACAATTCCAGTTTTCCTCAAGATCTGAGACATGTTAATTGTCTTTGTTTCTCGCTCTGGTAACATCTTCCCGCTGCACGTATTTCCCGCCTTAAAGAGTTTAAAAGGTGATCAAAAAATCTAACACTGGCTACCCGCTCGGGACCCCTTCCATGCTGTGGAAGCTTTGTACTTTGTACTGTCACTCTGCTCAATAAAGCCTACAGTTTTTTTTTTCTCTCGGTCCGATCTGTGTCTCTCTCTCACCACGGGCTGCTGCCACACCAAATCTTTGGTGTGGCTAAGGCAACAACCTTTGGCGTTACAGGAATGCTGGGTCAAACAGTATTTCTGGTTCTAGATCTTTGAGGAATCGCCACACTGTCTTCCACAATGGTTGACTAATTTACGTTCCCACCAACAGTGTAAAAGCATTATTATTTCTCCACAGCCTCGCCAGCATGTCGTTTCTTGACTTTTTAATAATCGCCATTCTGACTGGTGTGAGATGATACCTCAAATTGGTTTTGACGTGCATTTCTCTAAACAACGATGTTGAGCTTTTCTTCATATGTTTCTTGGCCGCATAAATGCCATCTTTTGAGAAGTGTCAGTACAGGAAGCATGATGCTGACATCTGCTTCGCTTCTGGGGAGGTCTCAAGAACCTCAGGAGGTTCCTGTCCTTTGGCCACTTTTTGATGGTTTTTTTTTTTTCTTATAAATTTGTTAAAGTTCCTTGTAGATTCCAGATATTACACCTTTGTCAGATGGTTAGACTGCAAAAATTTTCTCCCACTCTGTAGGTGGCCTGATCACTCTGATGATAGTTTCTTTTGCTGTGCAGAAGCTCTTTAGTTTAACTAGATCCCATTTGTCAATTTTTGCTTTTGTTGCAATTGCTTTTGATGTTTTTGTCATGAAATCTTTGCCTGTGCCTATTTCCTGAATGGTATTGCCTAGATTTTCTTCTAGGTTTCCATCATTTGGGGTTTTATATTTAAGTCTTTAAATTCATCTTCAGTTAATTGTTGTATAAGGTGTAAAGAAGGGATCCAGTTTCAATTTTTTGCACATGGCTAGCCAGTTTTTCAAGCACCATTTACTAAACAGGGAATCCTTTCCCCACTGCTTGCTTTTGTCAGTCTGTTGAAGACTAGATGGTTGTAGATGTGTGGTCTTATTTCTGAGATCTCTATTCTGTTCCATTGGTCTATGTGTCTGTTTCTGTACCTGTACCATAAATGTTCAATTTTCACCATGAGAAATAAATGCCAGGCTCAATTGTTCTAATATCCTTTCACCAAAATGCCTGGCAGTTTTTCAGGTTCTTAGCTATTGCCTCTGTTACCTTTTATCTGTCTTTTCCATAACTACTCTAAATAAGGACTGTTTAATAAGCTAGCAACAAGTAGGAGGAAGCCATGTTTTCCCTATACAATTTATCTAAAAGATTCTAAAATTATATTTTTAGTCAGCTGACATTAAAATACTATTTTGAAGTCTATATTTATTAGTATTTTAATAAATACCAACTGCAAGCACTTACAGAAGGCTGAACAATTTTAAATAGAGAGATTCTAGAGAATAAAATCACTATTATGCTCAGACATTTATTTAAAGGTTAAAATATTTTTTTAAAGACTCCCAATACTACATCCTGATGAAGAAGACAGAGAACAAGCCAGTCACAATATCTCAATAGTGCCTGCTATTCTTTCAAAAAGTAAACCAAGATTTTTACGCTAGCAGGTAAGCAAGTAAAAATATCTTTGTTTCTCCAACTTAAATAAAACATTCTTTACAAGAATCTCAGTAAATAAGCAATCTAACAACCCTCAACAAGACTAATGAATTTTACAGACTTTTAGAGCCGCCAGTTACTGGTTTTGTGACCTTGTTGAAGTGATTTAATCTTCTGGAACCTCAGTGTCCCCATCTGTACAAGCAGACAGTAACACTTCCTATACAGGATTGTTTCAACGGTCAAATGGGATACAGTATTTAGGAGGGAAAAAAAAAAAAAACACTCAGCAAAGTAGCACATAGAAATCACTCCATCATTCAGATTCCAAAGTCAAAGGCCAAAAGCTCTTTTTTATTAAACCATACTCTTTCTAACACAGTGACTACAGAACGTGCACATTCCAAGTCTATATACTTATAACAACACACCACATCATAGGTAGAGTTCATCATTTAGCAAGTCTCAACTGTCTAAGACAATTTCCTCATTTACTAACCAAAAGCTGAAAAAATACCCCTTTCACTTATGCTTCTTTTCTCACAAAACTTCAACATGAACCACAATTTTTTATATAAATGGCATGGTATTATAACAACTGAATAATTTTGTTCGTCATTCTAATGGATGGTTGCATGGGCTCTTAATTTTTCTTTTAGTGTTCTGGCAAGGATTAGGATCTTGGTATAAAAGTAAGATTAGTTTCTAGAAGTTCCCAAAGGCAAAAGATGCATCCTTGTACTTTATCATAAAGAGTAATATTCTTATTTTAAGTTACTACAACTACCCAGTTATGTTTCAGTAATATATAATTATTTTCAAGATCAGATATATCATCAAATTGGATGATATCTTGAAAATGTTTTGGGTAGAAGAAAGGGAGGAAACAGGGTCTTGCTCTGTTCCCCAGGCTGGAGTGCAGTGGCACAATCACAGCTCACTGCTGGCTTGAACTCTTGGGTTCAGCAATCCTTCTGCCCTCCTCAAGTAGCTGGGACTACAGGTATATCACCAAACCTGGCTAAGTTATACAATTTGTGTAGAGGCAGGGTTTCACTATATTGCACAGGCTGGTTTTGAACTCCTGCCCTCAAGCAATCCTCCCACCTCAGTCTCCCAAAGCATTTGGGGTTACAGGCATGAGCCATCATGAATGACATCTTTTGATTTTTAATTGATTTGGGGCATTAACTATCAAACTGACCTTTTAGACAGTCCTGACCTGGCAGAGCCCCATTTTATGAGCAATCTATGTGAACTTCTTTTTACTCTAATAGGTTTAGAATGTCCAAAGTAATGCCTTTATTTACCAAACATGTGTGTTAGTCTTACCATCCCTCTAATTAACAGAATCCCCCTACTTCATATAAAAGCCCTCGATCCAAGAAAAAAAAGTGCTTCCCTTACTTGCTCAAGAATGACTGAAACCTCAACAGGGATTCAGTTTACAATTTGAAATAAAGTTAATTCAAACATAACACCTCCAAAAGAGACACGACATTGACTTACCAGTAAACAAAGGAATCTCAATCACAGCCTTTCCTAAGTGTAGGATTTGATGGCATAATGCCATGTTCTGAAAATCTTTCAGAAATCCAACAGGACCTGGACATCCTATTACCTATTACCAAGTAACTCCCTACGGGAACTGAGAATATTTTTAAAACCTTACATCCTAACCACAATATGCCAAAAGGCAACCACATTCTTTCGGATAGAGATATATGCATATTTGCTCTGATGAACAATCACGAACACCTACAACCCCCGCTTTTGTTCGGAGACCCTGTTGGCTCCATAAACTCTCCTCAATCTATTTAGAGTATTTCTTTTTAATGACACAATCTCATAATCATAATGGTTACTGCTTAGAAATAATAATAAAAAGCCCTGGGTGGAATGGGACACAACTAATTCAAATCCCAGATCACCATTTACTAACTTCTGTTTCTTGGTGAAAGAGGCATAACACACAAACTTGTAAGTGCTGTTGCTAGGATGCAATCGCATGTGCTTATCACAGTGACTGATACATGGTAATTACTGAAACATTAACTCTTAGGAGGATAAGATAATATCAAAAAATCAGTTTTAGAATTACTCATAGTTTCCCAAATGAAATTCAATTTTTATCTTGGGTTAGCACAGCAATACCAAGAGGGCCTGTACCTTTATTCCAAACCCCTGAAAGGCTGGTGAATATGGTCCACAGAGAACATACAAGAAAACAATCTAAAGTCCACTTTCCTTGCTGCCACATTTTATTCTCTCTTGTGGGATCATGGGATTGTCCTCAGTGAAGTTAGTATTTTCCCCACAGAGTTCCTGCCAAGCCACTAACCACTGCTAATCAACTCCATGAGGACACATTTTCAAATGACTTGAGCCTTCTGCCTGCCAGACGGCACTTACAAGATCATCATCATTCATTCCCAGTAGAGTTGAGGCAGTTCCTGATGACACTTCTATCTAGGAAGCCACTGTAGGAGTGCTGTGAGTACTGTAGGATGACGGGTAACACGGACCCCAGGACAGTCTGCTCTTCAGGGTCATGGTGGATTGAGATAAGAGACCACGGCAGCCCGAGCTGCCTCTTCCTGCCCCGACTCCACCCCACTTTGCCAGTTACCATGTCCACTGACCCTGTGGAGAGCCTAAGAGGGAGAAAAGCAAGAGGGAAGAGAAGCAGAGAACACCAGGAGACTATGGCAAGTCAACCCATCAAGTGTGGCATTCAAGGCCAAGAGCATAGTGAAAAGAATTTGGAAATCTCTTACACCAGGAACCAATAACCAGCCAAAAAAATGTTAAAAAGAGTCAAAGGTAAGAACTCACAAATACTCATCTGATAGAACAGAATGCAACAGGTAACTTCACTTACTGAGTTATCATCTGTATGCTCAACAGTGGGATTTTAAAAAGAGTAAAATATCCCTGCCAAGGAGTTCACACTCTGGGCAGAAGAAAATGAACTGCAGTACACGGTGGTAAATATGACAAGTATGAATGCTTTAAAATAAGCTTTAATATCACATAATCAGGAGAGAGAAAAAAAAACAGCAAAATACTTCAGAACTAAAAATGACCTCTGAAAGGATTTGATCTAGGAGTTTGAACATCTCTTCTTGGTAGCTGAACCCATTATTCCAAGAAAAGTTTACCTACGTGCCCACAATACGAAGCATGTAGGTACCCTGCTCCTCATCAAAGTTACTGATTTAATCCAATTTAAGCCTAGAAAGGCAAAGTGACTTAGCCAAGGTTCTGAAGGTAATGGAAACTTAGCAGAGCTTGAATTCAAACCCATATATATCTGATTCCAACCAGTGCTCATAAAAATCAATCACTAAGGCCACCCAGTGGGAATCAGAGTTTAAATTCAACCTTTTTTCATGTCATTGTCTGCTGTTCAATTTTATCATCAATAAAGTAGACTTCTGAAGAAAATATATTTCCCAATATTTTAAAATAAGTATATGTTGGCATCATTCTACTTAACACCAAGTATCTGTAAATCGTTTGTAACTTTTTTATTCTACTGAATACAGTCAGTGGCTAACACATAGTTTTACTACTTTCCACCACAGCTGTTCCCTCCAGGATGCCCCCCTGCTTTGGTACACCCTTCTTTTGTAACAGTAATTGCCTGTGGTGGGTAGTTAGACTGTAAGCTTCATGAGGGGACAGACTCTGTCTTTTTATTCATCACTAGATCCCAGCATCAGCATAATAAACATTTGTTGCAGGAATGACGTTGTAATATTCCCAACTTAACTGTTCATTTCAGAGGGTAAGGAGCCCATCTCCTTTATCTTTGAGTTCCTGGAAATACTGTGGCCGACAATAAGTGTTTGTTCAAATCGGTGGGCAGCTGAACCATATGATGGGAGCTTTAAAATCACTTTCCTACAGCTTTTACAATATAATTCCACACACAGCAAAGCAACCCATTAGATCTATGCAATAATTTATTGCATATACTTATATCTTTTACATTTTTCTTCAGGTCATGTATCTTGTTGAAAATTACTTGCTTGTAATCTCAGCACTTTGGGAGGCCAAGGCAGGCAGATCACAAGGTCAGAAGTTCAAGACCAGCCTGGACAATATGGTGAAATCCCGTCTCTATTAAAAATACAAAAATTAGCTGGGCGTAGAGGCACATGCCTGTAATCCCAGCTACTCGGGCAGCTGAGGCAGGAGAACTGCTTGAACCAGGACCCGGGAGACACAGGTTGCATTGAGCCAAGATTGCCCCACTGCACTCAGCCTGAGCTAGAGAAGGGGACTTCGTCAGGAAGGAAGGAAGGGAGGGAGGGAGGGAGGGAGGGAGAGAGAAAGAGAGGAGGGAGGGAGGGAGGGAGGAAATTACTTGCCAAGTTATAAAGAAAATTTTCAGCTTAACTTCTCAAGGTTAATAGGTTTCCACTCTTGAATATCACAGAACACGGCCACATTGTGCTGCCTTCGCCAGGGAAAATACCTTTCTAATTCCAATTAGGTACGCCTGAAACACATTTCTCCTCCCCTTCGTCCATAGCCTAAGTGGAGAGGCTCCCTATGTTTGGCCCTTCCCTAATTTCCACCCCTCTGCTTCTTCCCTGGGAACAGAGAGAGTACAGTCTGGCAAGAGCTGCTGCAGGTACAAGAATCAGGGATGAGACTTGCTTCAGGGGCACAGAGAAGGAGACAGGGAGTCTACAGTGGCTTTCATGAGACCCCCATGGGGCAGGCCCTGAGGAGGATCCCAGTGTTCCAAATGAGGCAGGGCTATAGCTGGGAAGCAGGAGCTTGAGGGGGCTCCTTGGACAAGGTGTGCTGTGATGCGGAAGTCATGTCATCATGCATCTATTCACCAGTGAACACTCACTGAGAGCATACAATCTCTTAGGTACTGACTATATTCAGAAAACAAAACAGGCACAGCACAATGGCCATCACAGAATTTGCAGTCAATGAGGGCAAAACACATTCCTCACATTAACTCTCTCAAACATTTATCATCAAGAACTGAGATAGATTCTCTGAAGGAAAGGAACGTAATTCCACGAGAGGGTGTGTAACGAACTAATCATTTGTCCTAGATTGAGACATCTCAGCAAGACTCGCTAGGGATGTAATACGCTAGGATGAAGAACACTACAAACAGAAGGAACATAGGGAACCACACCTGCTAGAAAAGAGACATTTCCCAGGAAGGAAGGAAGCGCAGTCATAGAGAACAAGGCAAAGTTGTCGGTAGAGGGTGGATAAAACCAGGCTGTACCCTAAACTCACCCTTTTAGTAAGTATTGACTGAGACCATACCATGTGCCAGGCACTCTGCGAGGCCCGGGGGATGAAGCGGTGTGTGAGACAGGCAGGATGTGCTCCTGCCCCTCCGTCACTCACACTCGCCAGGGAGAGACAGATCAAGATGTAAACAAGTAAGATCACGTCAAACAGTGCTATGTGCATGTGACTGCCACCATGGTGCTGAATTTCTATGAGAGGGAAGTCCAAGTACACAGATTGTACCTACGCCAGGGCCTGGTTTAAATGGTGCTGGTTGTGGCACACATCAAGACGCATAGAGGGATTATTTTCATAGCCAGATCATACAGTTTTTTTTTTTTTTTTTTTTTTTTTGAGACGGAGTCTCGCTCTGTCACCCAGGCTGGAGTGCAGTGGCCGGATCTCAGCTCACTGCAAGCTCCGCCTCCCGGTTTACGCCATTCTCCTGCCTCAGCCTCCCGAGTAGCTGGGACTACAGGCGCCCGCCACCTCGCCCGGCTAGTTTTTTGTATTTTTTAGTAGAGACGGGGTTTCACCGTGTTAGCCAGGATGGTCTCGATCTCCTGACCTCGTGATCCGCCCGTCTCGGCCTCCCAAAGTGCTGGGATTATAGGCTTGAGCCACCGCGCCCAGCCGATCATACAGTTTTTTATAGGCAAGGCACATGTGTGTCTATTTTTGAATTGTATATACTAAATAAATGCTAGATAAAAGAGAAATGTAGCCCTCTCTGTATCTCCGTTCCCTTAGTAGATGAAACACATTTGACGCATTTATTTCTCATTTGAGAGGACAAGGGGACTCTTACACAAACCATATACTTTGGCCAAAGGGAAACGGCTGGGAAAGCATGCCTTGAGATGTCACGCTGTCACCCCACCCCCACCAAGCTCATACGCTTGGGCATACGCTCTGACTCTCTACCATACACACACACTCACACCTCACCACCCCTGTGGTCAGGTTACTTATTAAGCCGCCAGAGCTTCCATGCGGTTTATGCCGCCGTGTTTAATCCGTCATGTTTCATGCCGCCGTGTTTAATCCGTCATGTTTCATGCTGCCGTGTTTAATCCGCCATGTTTCATGCTGCCGTGTTTAATCCGCCATGTTTCATGCTGCCGTGTTTAATCCGTCATGTTTCATGCTGCCGTGTTTAATCCGTCATGTTTCATGCTGCCGTGTTTAATCCGTCATGTTTCATGCTGCCGTGTTTTATGCCGTCATGTTTCATGCTGCCGTGTTTTATGCCGTCATGTTTCATGCTGCCGTGTTTTATGCCGTCATGTTTCATGCCGCCGTGTTTTATGCCGTCATGTTTCATGCCGCCGTGTTTAATCCGTCATGTTTCATGCCGCCGTGTTTAAACCGCCATGTTTCATGCCGCCGTGTTTAATCCGCCATGTTTCATGCCGCCGTGTTTAATCCGTCATGTTTTATGCCGCCGTGTTTAATCCGTCATGTTTCATGCTGCCGTGTTTTATGCCGTCATGTTTCATGCTGCCGTGTTTTATGCCGTCATGTTTCATGCTGCCGTGTTTCATCCGTCATGTTTCATGCTGCCGTGTTTCATCCGTCATGTTTATGCTGCCGTGTTTTGCCGTCATGTTTCATGCTGCCGTGTTTTATGCCGTCATGTTTCATGCTGCCGTGTTAATCCGCCATGTTTCATGCTGCCGTGTAATCCGTCATGTTTCATGCTGCGTGTTTAATCCGTCATGTTTCATGCTGCCGTGTTTAATCCGTCATGTTCATGCTGCCGTGTTTTATGCCGTCATGTTCATGCTGCCGTGTTAATCCGTCATGTTCATGCTGCCGTGTTTTATGCCGTCATGTTTCATGCTGCCGTGTTTTATGCCGTCATGTTTCATGCTGCCGTGTTTCATCCGTCATGTTCATGCTGCCGTGTTAATCCGCCATGTTTCATGCGCCGTGTTTTATGCCGTCATGTTTCATGCTGCCGTGTTTAATCCGTCATGTTTCATGCTGCCGTGTTTAATCCACCATGTTTCATGCTGCGTGTTTAATCCGTCATGTTTCATGCTGCCGTGTTTTATGCCGTCATGTTTCATGCTGCCGTGTTTATGCCGTCATGTTTCATGCTGCCGTGTTTCATCCGTCATGTTTCATGCTGCCGTGTTTAATCCGTCATGTTTCATGCTGCCGTGTTTAATCCGTCATGTTTCATGCTGCCGTGTTTAATCCGTCATGTTTCATGCTGCCGTGTTTTATGCCGTCATGTTTCATGCTGCCGTGTTTAATCCGTCATGTTTCATGCTGCCGTGTTTAATCCGTCATGTTTCATGCTGCCGTGTTTAATCCGTCATGTTTCATGCTGCCGTGTTTAATCCATCATGTTTCATGCTGCCGTGTTTAATCCGTCATGTTTCATGCTGCCGTGTTTTATGCCGTCACGTTTCATGCTGCCGTGTTTTATGCCGTCACGTTCATGCTGCCGTGTTTTATGCCGTCACGTTTCATGCTGCCGTGTTTCATCCGTCACGTTTCATGCTGCCGTGTTTTATGCCGTCACGTTTCATGCTGCCGTGTTTTATGCCGTCACGTTTCATGCTGCCGTGTTTTATGCCGTCATGTTTCATGCTGCCGTGTTTAATCCGTCATGTTTCATGCTGCCGTGTTTTATGCCGTCACGTTTCATGCTGCCGTGTTTCATCCGTCACGTTTCATGCTGCCGTGTTTTATGCCGTCATGTTTCATGCTGCCGTGTTTAATCCGCCATGTTTCATGCTGCCGTGTTTAATCCGTCATGTTTCATGCTGCCGTGTTTTATGCCGTCACGTTTCATGCTGCCGTGTTTAATCCGTCACGTTTCATGCTGCCGTGTTTCATCCGTCATGTTTCATGCCGCCGTGTTTCATCCGTCATGTTTCATGCTGCCGTGTTTTATGCCGTCATGTTTCATGCTGCCGTGTTTTATGCCGTCATGTTTCATGCTGCCGTGTTTAATCCGTCATGTTTCATGCTGCCGTGTTTTATGCCGTCATGTTTCATGCTGCCGTGTTTTATGCCGTCATGTTTCATGCTGCGTGTTTATGCCGTCATGTTTCATGTTTTTCTGCCGTGTTAATCCGTCATGTTCATGCTGCCGTGTAATCCGTCAGTTTCATGCTGCCGTGTTTATGCCGTCATGTTTCATGCTGCCGTGTTTATCCGTCATGTTTCATGCTGCCGTGTTTTATGCCGTCATGTTTCATGCTGCGTGTTTATGCCGTCATGTTTCATGCTGCCGTGTTTTATGCCGCAACGTTTCATGCTGCCGTGTTTCATCCGTCATGTTTCATGTTGCCGTGTTTAATCTGCCATGTTTCATGCTGCCGTGTTTCATCCGTCATGTTTCATGCTGCCGTGTTTAATCCGTCATGTTTCATGCCGCCGTGTTTAATCTGTCATGTTTCATGCCGCCGTGTTTCATCGTCATGTTTCATGCTGCCGTGTTTTATGCCGTCATGTCATGCTGCCGTGTTTTATGCCGTCATGTTTCATGCTGCCGTGTTTAATCCGTCATGTTTCATGCTGCCGTGTTTAATCCGTCATGTTTCATGCTGCCGTGTTTTATGCCGCAACGTTTCATGCTGCCGTGTTTCATCCGCCATGTTTCATGCTGCCGTGTTTATCCGTCATGTTCATGCCGCCGTGTTTTATGCCGTCATGTTTCATGCCGCCGTGTTTTATGCCGTCATGTTTCATGCCGCCGTGTTTTATGCCGTCATGTTTCATGCCGCCGTGTTTTATGCCGTCATGTTTCATGCCGCCGTGTTTCATCCGTCATGTTTCATGCTGCCGTGTTTTATGCCGTCATGTTTCATGCTGCCGTGTTTCATCTGTCATGTTTCATGCTGCCGTGTTTAATCCGTCATGTTTCATGCTGCCGTGTTTTATGCCGCAACGTTTCATGCTGCCGTGTTTCATCCGTCATGTTCATGCTGCCGTGTTTTATGCGTCATGTTTCATGCTGCCGTGTTTTATGCCGTCATGTTTCATGCTGCCGTGTTTTATGCCGTCATGTTCATGCTGCCGTGTTAATCCGCCATGTTTCATGCTGCCGTGTTTAATCATCATGTTTCATGCTGCCGTGTTTTATGCCGTCATGTTTCATGCTGCCGTGTTTTATGCCGTCATGTTTCATGCTGCCGTGTTTTATGCGTCATGTTCATGCTGCCGTGTTAATCCGTCATGTTTCATGCTGCCGTGTTTATCCGTCATGTTTCATGCTGCCGTGTTTAATCCATCATGTTCATGCCGCCGTGTTTTATGCCGTCATGTTTCATGCTGCCGTGTTTCATCCGTCATGTTTCATGCTGCCGTGTTTTATGCCGTCATGTTTCATGCTGCCGTGTTTCATCCGTCATGTTTCATGCCGCCGTGTTTAATCCGTCATGTTTCATGCCGCCGTGTTTAATCCGTCATGTTTCATGCCGCCGTGTTTAATCCGTCATGTTTCATGCTGCCGTGTTTTATGCCGTCATGTTTCATGCTGCCGTGTTTTATGCCGTCATGTTTCATGCTGCCGTGTTTAATCCGTCATGTTTCATGCTGCCGTGTTTCATCCGTCATGTTTCATGCCGCCGTGTTTCATCCGTCATGTTTCATGCTGCCGTGTTTAATCCGTCATGTTTCATGCTGCCGTGTTTTATGCCGTCATGTTTCATGCTGCCGTGTTTTATGCCGTCATGTTTCATGCTGCCGTGTTTTATGCCGTCATGTTTCATGCTGCTGTGTTTAATCCGCCATGTTTCATGCTGCCGTGTTTTATGCCATGTTTCATGCCACCATGTTTCATGCTGCCACATGTCATGCCTCCACGCCTCTGCCTGTGCTGTCCACCCTGCAGTAAAGTCTGCCCTTGCTACCTCTTCAGCTACTTAAGAGTCCTCATATCTAATTCACATACCATTCCCCCCAGGAAGCTCTGCCCTGAGTTGCTTGCTCCTAGCTAGGTTAGCTATTTTTGTAAACTCTCTCCCACCAGAGCTCTTAGCACACAATATTAAAATGTGCTCACATGCCTCCTGCCATACTGAACTCCTCAGAGGAGAAGCAGAGGACAGTCCTCTCCTAGGACACAGGAGAGGGGTGTGAAGTTAGTCTTATACATAAGACAAACGAATGAATGAACCAATAAAACAGCCTGATTTCATGATTCATCACCCTTACTGGAATTTTGTCTACCACAAAACAGTGAAGGAATCTTTCTACTAAGTGGAGACTGGTATTCATATCTCAGGAATTTAATCTCAATTCTGTCCCTTTGCACTCTGGCAGAGTCACTTGTCCCCCATATCCATGTCCTGTGCCTGGGGAACACTCCACAGCTGAACTCAATGGAAGCCCAAAGCCCCGACAAGGTGGCACTCGAGTAAATGCTGCTGCTCACTCCTCCTGGCCTAGAATCAGAGGACCTGGGACCACTGGGGCCAAAGAAAACGGCAGGACAGAGTCCGATGGCATCAACTGCAGCGGGAGCATGGGGGAAAGATGTCTTGTGACAGGGATGAAGGGAGGTTCTAGGACAAGGAGATCAAGGTTGGGGCACAGCTTCCCGACTTATGCTGAAGCAAGCAAGCTTATGCTAGGCTGCAGGGTCAGAGACACAGTCAGGCCAAAGATGCTCTCAGACCCTCCACACCACACAGGTCCTAGGAAACAGGCTTCCGCGGCTGCTTTCCGGAGCACACAGTCCCTGGGGAGCAGGGAGGTCATCTGAGGCCAGGAGAGACACACAGCCAATCCCTTCCCTGGAGCAATCTTCAAACACATACACACACAGAATAAACTTTGGAAATGGTTCTGAAACATCACATGATGTCAAAATTACTAGAAAGAAACTCACTTGAACTTTCTCATCCCATATCTCAAGAAAGATTCTCCTCTGTCTGCTGATATCTGTAATTCCTTTAACAGCAATAGTTTTTCGTTTCATAAAAAGAGATAAAGGGCAAATTACCTGTGACAGATCGTGCAAATAAATTTCGGTCAAATGAAATTAGATTATTTAAAACAGCATGCTCAAAACAGAACAGATACCGGTTCATACCCACTGTTTTCCAGCCACACGTCCTCAGTTACCCAATAACTCAGTCTCTGCTTGCTTACTTATACAATGAGGTACCACCACCTCTCAAGCAGTGAAACTGCCAATGGGGCACACAATCAGCCCCCTCTTCCCTTCTATGTCTTAATGGGGGATAGAAAACAAGGTACTGGGAATATAAAGAGAAGGAACGGATGTACTAATGTATAAAAGGCAGAGAACAGGGAGAAAGCCAATGCTGCAATGATAGAACTTTTCCATTTTCTTCTTTTCTCTCTTTTTTTTTTTTTTTGAGAGGGAGTCTCGCTCTGTTGCTCAGGCTGGAGTGCAGTGGTGCAATATTGCCTCACTGCCACCTCCGCCTCCCCAGTTCAAGCGATTTTCCTGCCTCCTGAGTAGCTGGGATTACAGGCGCCTGCCACCTCGCCCAGCTAATTTTTGTATTTCTAGTAGAGGCAGGGTTTTGCCATGTTGGTCAGGCTATTCTCAAACTCCTCACCTCATGATCTACCTGCCTCGGCCTCCCAAAGTGCTGGGATTACAGGTGTAAGCTACTGTACCCAGCTGACTCTTCCATTTTCTTAGTTCTTTATGGATTTAAGGGGAAGGCACTCGTGAACAGCTTATATCATTGCTCAGCAGCTCCTGCCATGGCTTGTCAGGAACGCCCACCGGAAGGGAATGTAGAAGGCACCTGACACAATCTCCTACAGCATCCAAACCAAAATGTCCCCTCAGCATCAATTTACAGATCTCCAATGACAAATGCAATATTCCACAAACCACACTGTTAAACATTCTCACTGTACCTGAGGCCATCCTTCCTTGGGCCATGTGTGCCTTTTCCCATTTCATTTGGCAGTATTCCATCTGAGCACGCCAAAGAATGAGCACATCTACTCCCTTCCAGTATCTGAAGACAGTTACCATGCCTCCCCTTCAACTCTAGACCTCCTTCCTTCAAGGGCACCTTCGAGGGTCAGTGCTCCTTCTGATGTTTCATTCTTTTCAGCTCAGAAAAATATAGATGTATATAAACATCTATACATTTGCTTCAATGAGAAAATATACAAAATTCTTAAACCAACATTCAAGCTGTGACTTTTTAATATTGACCTTCCTTGTTACATTTTCCTTTATAACGTTTATCTTTTTAAAATAGCTTTGAGGTAGACTTACATGACATAAAACTTACCTAATTTAAGTGTACAAGTCAATGTGTTTCAGTGAATTCACACTACAGTGCAGGTTTAGAATCCTTCCATCACTGTGAAAGTTCCTTCATTCCCATCTGCAGTGAATCCTCACTCCCATGCCCTGCCCCTGGGCAGCCATTGATGCTTTCTGTCATTCTGGTTTGGCCTTGCATAGAAATTTCATACAAATGGCATCCTAGAAGCTAGTCTCTTGTGGCTGGCTTCTTTCACTCAGCATGTGGACTTGGGGTTCACTCATGTTGTGGCACGTGCACATTCCTTGTCACTGCTCAGTAGTATTCCACTGCGTGGATGTACCATGGTTCACTCACTGCTGATCAACACTTGGGTTATGTCCAATTTGGGCTATGATGAATAATACGGCCATAAGCTTTCACAGACAGGTGGCCATGAGGGTATGTTTCCATTTCTTTTGGAGTAGAATTACTAGGTTTTATGGGAAGTATATGTTTAAGGTTTTAAGGAACCGCAAACTCTTTCCCTTAGTGGCTGCCCCATTTTATATTCCCAGCAGCGATGTGTGAAGTTTCCACCCTCCCCACGGCATCACCCACACTTGGTGCTGCTGCTCTTTGTGCGTGTGAACTGGTACCTCATTGCTGTTTGCATTTGCATTTTGCTAATCACTAATGATGCTGAGTATCTTTTCATATGCTCACTTTGCATTTATGTATCTTTTTTGATGAAATGTCTATTCAAATCTTTTGCCCCTTTTCTTAACTGGGTAGCTTGTTTTCTTAATATTGAGTTGTAAGAGTTCTTTAAATATTCTGGATACAATCCTTTATCAGATATATATTTTGCAAGTATTTTATTTTAGTCTGTGGCTTTTCATTAAGTCCAAACTACTACTTTTGTTTTTATTTTGTGCTTTTAATGTCATACCTTTGCCTAATCCAATGTCAAATATATTTACTTCTATTTTTTCCTAGAGGTTGTATAGTTTTTTCTCACATGTAGGTCTCTGGTCTATTTTGAGTTAATTTGTGTGTACACGCTGAGGTAGGGCTCAAGATTTATTATTTACTTGTTTCCATGCATATAACTTTTATTTTCTAGAGATGGGGTCTCACTATGTTGCCCAGGCTGTTCTTGAACTCCTGGGCTCAAGCAGTCCTCCCACCTCAATCGGCCAAAGTGCTGGGACTGCAGGCGAGAGCCACCATGCCTGGCCTGAGTGTGTATATCTAATTTATGGCACTATTTGTAGAAAAGATAATCCCTTCCCCAGTGCCTTGACTGCACACATTTGTCAACAATCATTTGATCATATTTTGTTCAACTGATTTACATGTCTATCTCTACAGTGTCTTGATTACTGTAGCTTTGTGGTAAGTTTTGTAATGAGATAGTGTAGGCCTTTGACTTTTTTCTTTTTGGGGGGTTATCTTAAATTCTTTTTATTTCCATTTAAATTTTAGGATCAGCTTGCCAATTTCTACAAAACAGCTCACTGGAATTCTGACAGGGATTGCACTGAACCTGTTGCTCAAATGTGGAAGTGAAAGCACTGCCATCTTAACAAGAACTGACTCTCCCAGTCCATAACATGGTGTCTCTCCCCATTTATTTAGGTCTTCTTTCATTTCTCTCAGCAATGCTTTTTCCTTCCAGTGTAGTGATCTTGCACTTCTTTTGCTAATTCCTAAGCATATTGTTCTTTTTGGTGCTACTGTGAATGAATTTTTACAATTTTACTTGGACTATTCATTTCTGACATACAGAAATAACACTGATTTTTGTATATTGATCTTACATCCTGTGATTTAACTATCCCTTTTATATTGTTTTGAATAATATTTCTCACTTCAACTGCTAAATATCAGGCCTTACATTATTTTACTTCCCTTTTACACAACAGCTATACCAAGGGAAAGGCAAACAGTTCAATCAGCATTTAAAAAATCACCTGCTTCAGAACAATAATCCATGATAAGTCATTTTTATTTTTATTTTTATTTTTTTGAGATGGAGTCTCGCTCTGTCACCCAGACTGGAGTGCAGTGGTGCCATCTTGGCTCACTACAAGCTCTGCCTCCTGGGTTCATGCCATTCTCCTGCCTCAGCCTCCCGAGTAGCTGGGACTACAGGCGCCCGCCACCACACCCGGCTAATTTTTTGTATTTTTTAGTAGAGACAGAGTTTCACCGTGTTAGCCAGGATGGTCTCAATCTCCTGACTTCATGATCCACCTGCCTCGGCCTCCCAAAGTGCTGGGATTACAGACGTGAGCCACCACCCCCGACCGTAAGTCATTAATTTTTAAAAGTTCACATTTTTTGTGAACCGTAAGTCATTAATTTTTAAAAGTTCACATTCATTATTTGTGCTCTAGCGAGTTTAAAATTACCACTTAGCAAACTTAAACTTCTAGTTTTGAAGCCAGTAGCAAAGGTGTCTCTCTGCCTCCTGCTCTTTTTAAAAATCCCTGTGACAGGAGTCTGCTTAGAATACAAGTTAGCCAAATCCAATCCACCACCTGCTTTTGTAAATAAAGTTTTCCTGAAGCACAGCCACACTCCTCACTTACATGTTGTCTATGGATACCTTTGCACGACACCAGCAGAGTGGAATAGCGACAGAGGCTGTACGTCCTGCAAGCTGAAAGTTCACTAAATGGATCTTTATAAAGATAGTTTGTCAAATCTGCTCTCAGAAGTGCTGGGTGAATATGGTGAAACTTAAAATTCCTGCTATGTCAAATAAGGGGAATTAATATCATAATATATAGGGCTATAGAGTATGTTGAAACCTAATCCCCAGTATGAGGATATTTGGAGGTAAGTCCTTTTGGAGTTGATTAGGTCATGAGGATAGAAGCCTCATGTGTGGGATTAGTGCCTTCTAGAAGACATCCAGATCTCTCCTGCCCCTCCACCATGTGAGGTTAGAGAGAAGATCGTTGACTACGAACCAGGAAGCAGGTCCTTGCCAGATGCCAAATCTATCAGCACCTTGATCTTAGACAGCCCAGACTCCAGAACTGGGAAAAATAAACTTCTGTTATCAGACATGTAGCTTAAGGTGTATCATTACCGCAGTCCAAAGTAAGACATATAGGATACTCCATCCCAAACACTCTTTTCTTTGTCTCTATTACCTAAACTGTTCAATGTTTTCCTCAAAAATTTCAAGGCTTATATGAAAATACAGACTAGGAAAAAGCACTGAATTTTAGAATATATTACATTTTTTTTTTTTTTGAGACAAGGTCTCACTCTGTCACCCAGGCTGGAATGCAGTGGCACAATCTTGGCTCACTGCAACCTCTGCCTGCGGGTTCAAGTGATTCTCCTGCCTCAACCTCCCGAGTAGTTGAGATTACAGGCATGCTACCACATCTGGCTAATTTTTTGTATTTTTAGTAGAGATGGGGTTTCCCCATATTGGCCAGGCTGGTCTCAAACTCCTGGCTTCAAGTGATCCACCTGCCTCAGCCTCCCTAAGAGCTGGGATTACAGGCGTGAGTCACTGTGCCCGGCCTAGATTACATTTTAAAGGTAAAATATCTAGATATGAATCAGAATAATAAAACATACCATAGAGGCATTAAAGGGAATTACAAAAATAAAGTATGTATGTGCATGTGTATATATACATATATAATATATATTATATATGTATTTGTATTTATACATGGGTCAATCAAAGCAAATACAATAACTACATTATGAATATCTCATAAAGAGCATAAAGCAAAAAAAATCATAAAGCAGAGAGAGGTAAGAATTTAAAAACTGTTCAGTACTCAGATAAGTTCAAATCTTTCATTTTAAAGACAAACTCTGGCTAGTCAAAGAAATATATTAAAATATAATATAACAAATATATACCATGTAAAACTAGAAATAAACAGATTGTATTGCACATAAACAATCACTTTGGACAACACATAAAAATGCTCTAAGTTCCATCTAGTGTATTTGGTCTGACCCATTAAACATTTCTAATTACTGTAAAGGCCTAAGCAGAAAAAAAAAGAAAAAAAAAAAGAGCGTATTCAGACAATAAGAAAAAAAGTCAAAAAGTAAAGTCATAGAAAAATATATATGGGTATAAGCTGAAAAGAAGGGAGCTAAAAAAGAAATCAAAATACGTACTTTTCACATTAATTATCCACCTACTATTTACTGCCAACCCTAGCAATTTACTCACATGGCAAACCTTACTTACCTGCCCTAATCTTCTATACTAATAGTGTCAAATTACAACACCAAGATTCTATTCTAAATATCAGCAGCATATAAGCAAGTAGCATTATCTCCCTGAATACTTACTGTAAAAGAGGAACGTTACTAATTTTATACAACTGTATGTCCCTAAAGCAGCAGTATCCAATAATATCATTTTCTGCAATGACAGAAATGTTCTCTATCTGCACTGTCCAATGTAGCCACTAGCCATATGTAGCTAGTGAGCACTTGAAATGTGGCTGGTGTAACTAAGGAACTGAATTTTAAATTTTAATTAATTTAAACTTACACAGTCACATGTGCACTAGTAGCTGTCATACTGAACAATGCAGGTCTAAAGTATCACAAAGTTTACTTCACAGACTGCAATTGCCTTTCAGAAAAAGAAACAATTTCCCATTGCTAAACATGAATTGACTAACCTTCCAGCTGAAAAGCATATTACTTTTGCTTTAGCCAAAATGTATATAAGTCCCTTATTTTCTGTAATCTAATCTAATCTAAACCTGATTAATATCTTCTGTATCAGATATTAATTGTAGCATCACTTTGAACCCGTCAGAGGTACAAGTTTTTTTAAAAATAGGGTCATAAGCCTATAAAAATTGCTTCATCTGAAACACTATCTAAATACCCTTTCTCCTCTTAGAAAAATTAAAATAAAAACATCAGGAACTTGTAAGGGTTAGTTTACAGAGGAAAAAGAAAAGTCAGTGCAGGTGATGTCAACGGAAATGGAGAAGACAGTACACATCACAACAGAGGTAGTGACTGACAATGCCAAACACGGAAAATGCAAAATAAAATGAGACTTAGAAAAAGGCTAATAAAAGCCATAGGTTTGATTCCTTATCCAAAGTTTTTGCAGACGTATGTGATTCAGAATTCAGAAATATGGTATCTATGTCACACATCATAGCTCAGACATTGCAGAACACCCAGCAGGATCTGCTGATAGACTCTGTCCCTGGGTTTTCAATCAAGTATATTTTATCCTTCTCTATTCCCAAATTTCCACCTCTAGCCCAGCTACTCAGCTCCTACTATATGTCTCCTTAGTTACCTATCCCCTATTACACGTCTCACAGATATCTTAAAGTCAGCATCCACTTACACAGCAAAAATTCATTGAGTGTTTACTATATACCAAGCACTGTTTAGGGGCAAAATGCTTGAAATGCTCTATGCCACTCTCAACATGCTCCCCACTTTCAGGGCTCCCCACCTCAGAAGACAGTGCTGCCATCTACCCTACTGTTTAAGCCAGAAACACAGAAGTCATCCTTGACACCTTGGTTCCTACCGGTCCTTCTAAGTCTCTCTCCAGTCTCCTCACTTCACTGCATCTCTCCACAGCTATCACCTACAGACTAAGCTGTTGTTAACAGTAGGCAATTTCGCTCCTCCAAGAGACATGTGAAAACATCTGGAAACATTTATGGTTGTCACAGCTCAAGGGGTGCCACTGGCATCTAGGGGGTGAAAGCCAGGAATGCTACCTAACATCCTACAAAGAAAGCACAGGTTAGTCCTAAACGTCAATGAATCATCCATCCCAAAATGTCAACGGCGCTTTAAGTAAAAAGAAGAATGATGCATACCAATGATTTTATTTTTGTATTTATGACAATTCTTCTTTAAAAAGTTATCACAATTCAGAATTACTTTTAATGTAATGAATAAAATCCTATTCTCATGCAATTCTATTCAAATGAAATATGTATTTGCATGTGAACAAAGTGAATACTTACTTGTGCATGTTCTCCACTCCTATGATGATCATGATACAGTAGGAAATTCCACTTTGTACAAGAAAGTGTAAGGCATACCTATAAAAAGTAAGAGCACTATTAGAAGAGGGATGCCAAGTCACAAACATCAAGCTGAAGTGAATTAAGCTAAAAAATACTTATGCACAACACAGAATATTCCCAGAAAAAAAATAAGGAATGAAATCTCAGAAGCCTAAAATCCTGTGGACACCCTAAAGAGGGAGTCCCATACCACAGGCTCCAGAAGAGCTGGGGGGAATAAAACAAGGCCTAAAGCCATGCCCAGTGCCCAGCACTCCATGTCTCCTGGCTGCATGGAAGCTATGTGGGATTACATGGCTCAGGATTATAGCTTTCTTCATAACTCAAGGCACAATTATTTTAAAAAGTAATTAATATGAATTTCAGGATCATCCTGACAGAACATCAGTTGCTTTCCCAAACTAGTTTCTCCAATACCAACTTTGTACTCTGCCTCTACCTTTTTAACAGTATGACTGACAAAACAACAAAAAAGTACTAAATGTTAGAATTTACAAAAGAAAAGGGTATACTCAAATCCACTTCTTCTCAATACATGATGGCTCAAGTCAAATAAACTTCCTTATATAAATCTAATTCACTAATTTTAATTTGCTGTAACATATCTACAAACATTCTGGCTAACACGACACGGTCTTTTCTTTTCTTTTTTTGAGACAGTCTCACACTGTCACCTGGGCTGGAGTGCAATGGCGCGATCTTGGCTCACTGCAACCTCGGCCTCCTGGGTTCAAGCGATTCTCCTATCTCAGCCTCCCAAGTAGCTGAGATTACAGGCGCCCACCACCACACCCAGCTAATTTTTTGTATTTTTAGTAGAGACAGGGATTCACTATGTTGGCCAGGCAGGTCTCAAACTCCTGACCTCGTGATCCACCCAGCTCGGTCTACCAAAGTACTGGGATTACAGGCATGAACCACCGCACCCAGCCCATGACACAATATTTTCTAATATTCCAATATTCTTGAAATCCACCATTAAATGAGATAATTTACTCATTTCACAAAATTCAGGCAAAATATGATCAGCATGTCTGTGACTAAAATCCATCAAAACCATCCCTAATTTTTGCATGTCCGTGCATGCGCACACACTCTTTCTAATTTCTTTCCCCTTTGGTGGCACAAACAATTTAAAATAAAATTTTCGAATCATCAGGCACAATTTAAAGTATTTTCTGTTTTCTCTTGAATCTCTAAATCTACTTTAATTTTAAACTACTACTGAGGGTGTTAACCTATGATCAAAATAACTTTTAAACTGAATCCATATGGAATAACAGGCACCTCCAACGTGGAAAAGTTATGCAAAATTTTGCACACATTTTTCCATAGAAATATTATAAATCAGGAATAGTCTCCAAGGCAGGCCCGTAGGAGAAACTTATTTGACCTGTTGTACAGAATAGGTCAGTCTATGTGTTTGACTGACACACACACACACACACACACACACACACACGCAATGAAAAAATGTTGGCCTTTTTTAAAAAAACTATTATAATCAGAGGAAGCAGAAAAACCTAAATGAGTATAAAAGGAAATAGAAGAAAGCTTTCTTAAAAAACAATTAAAACACACACATTTCAAATTAATGATCTACTTCTTATTTGTTGCCAACACTAGCAGTTCACTGGTTGACTTCTGACTTCGTGGGAAAAGGTGACAAGGGTTGCTAGAATACCTTCAAGGTCTTCTTAAATTGAGAGTAGAACTCAATAGAGGTACTTATCTTAAACACGGAAAACACATTTTTGAGGACTCTTGGGGGGAAAAAGTGCTCCTTTGCTATGTTAAATTTCTTGAAACATGAGGGATATATCACAACTTTAGAAGCTAAGAGTCTTCTCAAACAGTGCTATGATGTCTCATATCACCTTAAGGTGGCCCCTCCTCTCCTGAACATAGCCATTCAGGTGATATGTTTGGCCATCTTTGGAGTACAGTTTAACATTTGGGCAGCCTCCTGCTGTGTAAGCCTTCGTTGTTGCAACAATCCAAGTTTAGCAGTAGAAGGTGAATCTGCATTTACCTCTATCTCACTGACCTCCGCAACAAGCATTCAGTTGCTTTTCTACTCAGTGAATGCACTGCTGATATTCTTCATAATTTTCTGTACTGAGCTACTCTGCTTGTTCTCATTTGTAAAGTGACCATAATAAACACAGTAGCTACTGGAGATTTTTCAGAATTAAGAGATAATACACGAAAAGCATTGGCAGGGTTATCTAGCACATAGTAAGCACTCAACTATTAAGTATTATTAGTAAAGTAAAAATTAAAGACAGATATGTTAAAAGTCTATTACAATCCAACCCTCATAATTTTAGAATTGAGGAAACTAAGATCATATATCTAGTCAGTATATTCCAACTCACATCAAAACTCAAGTTGTTTCGGGGCAATTTATCCACTGGCTGATTCTCCAAGGAATGCAGCGGGGTAGAATGGAACCCCATGAGCTGTGTATCATAATCTTTTAAGCTACCTAATAAGCACTTGGAAAATAAAACAATACCAAAACATTAGTTTGTTTTCAGACACCACATTTTAAGTCTTCTGAATTTCAAGTCACACTAAAGGCAAGCATAAGGTTTATTTTTAGCAAAAAAAAAAAAAAAAAAGTTTTAAAAAAAGGTTGAAAACATCTCTTCAATTGTGCCACTAATCTTTACCGAATGTCTACCTTCTGAAAGGCACTGTACTGAACACTAGAAATACAAGAGTCAATGAGACATAGTTTATGTCCTCACAGAGTTCCCAGTCTAGACAGAAAGATAAGAATAGATTACCTCAGTACTGTACGATATATGCTAAAAAAGAGATAAACACAAAAATTTCCAATCTGCATCACTCTGGATGATGGTAATAACAGATTAATGACTCTGAGTAACTTTCCATGTTTATAATGACTAGCTATCACACCATGTTCTTTCTGTAGTTTTACAGATTTACTTCTCACTGTAATCATTGGTTCTATTTCACAGATGAGGAAAGTGAAGCTTAGAGTGGCTAATAACATGTCCAAAGTCATACAGCCACCAGACCAAGGCAGCCACACTGGAATACAGGTTTGCCTGACTTCAGAGTTTAAGCTCTATCCCATTACCATATAGTGTTAGTATCAAAGACATTTAAATAAATAATTAAAGTCTAAATTAATTCTCACTTAAAAGGAACTTGCAGATGATCTTTCTTTCTTTCTTTTTTTTTAAAAAAAAAAAAAACTAAGACCAAAGAGAAGGAGGTAAACGATAAGTTACAGGCATGACTTGTTTTACTGCACTTTGCCTTACTGTGCTTTGCAGATACTGAGATTTTTTCCAACTTGAAGGTCTGTGGCAACCCTGCATCGTGTCAGCCTCTTGGCATCATTTTTCCAATAGCACGTGCTGGGACTTCGTGTCTCTTTGTCACAGTTTGGTAATTCTCAACAATAGTTCAAACTTTTTCAATATTATTTTACCTGTTATAGTGATCTGTGATCAGCGATCTTTGATGTTACTACCGTAATCATTTGGGGCACCACATACTGTGCCCACATAAGAACTTAACTGATAAATGTTAGGTGTGTTCTGACTGCTCCACTGACCAGCAGTCTCTGTCTTCCTCTGTCTTTCTCCCTCTCCTGAGGCTTCCCCATTCCGGAGAGACAACAATTATTTAAATTAGGCCAATTAATTAACCTACAATGGCCTCTAAGTGTTCAAGTGAAAGGAAAAGTTGTATGTCTCTCACCGTTAAATCAAAAGCCAAAAATGATTAAGCTTAGTGACGATGGTATGTCAAAAGCCAAGACAGGCTGAAAGCTAAGCTTCTTGCACCAGTTGTAAATACAAAGAAAAAGTTATAGCAGGAAACTGAGAGTGCTACTCCACTGAACACACACAAATGATAAGAAAGCACAACAGCATTGCTGCTAATATAGAGAAGGTTTAATTGTCTGGACAGAAGCTCAAACCAGCCAAACATTCCTTAAGTCAAAGCCTAGTCCAGATCAAGACCCTAACTCTCTTCAATTCTAGTAAGGTGCAGAGAGGTGAAGCTGCAGAAGAAAATTTTGAAGGTAGCAGACACTGGCTTATGATGTTTAAGGAAAGAAGCCATCTCCAGAAATAAAAACCCAAGGTGAAGTAGCAAGTGCTGAGGTTATCTAGATGCTGTAGCAAGTTACCCAGAAGATCTAACTAAGATCACCAATGAAGGCGGCTACACTAAGCAAAAGATTTTCAGTGTAGATCAAATAGCCTCCTACTGAAAGAAGATGCCATAGAGAACTTTCATAGCTAGAGAGGAGAAGTCAATGCTTAATTTCAAAGCTTCAAAGGACAGGCTAATGCAGCTGGTGACGTTAAGATGAAGCCAATGTTCATTTACCATTCCAAAATGCTGAAGCCAGTAAGAATTACACTAAATCGATTCTGCCTGTGCTCTGTTAACGGAAAAACAAAGTCTGAACCACAGCAACTCTGCAGCATTGTTTACTGAATATTATAAGCCCCTTGTTGAGATCCACTGCTCAGAAAAAAAGATTTCTTTCAAAATATTCCTGTATATTGACAATGCACCTGATCATCCAAGAGCTCTGACAGAGGTGGACAAAGAGATTAATGTTGTTTCCATACCTGCTAACACAATACCCATTATGCAGCCTGCAGATCAGGGAGTAATTCTGACTTTCAAGTCTCGTTATTTAAGAAATGCATTTCGTAGGGCTATAGCTGCCATAGATAGTGATCCCTCTGATGGATCTAGGCAAACTAAATTGAAAACTTTCGGAAAGGATTCACCATTCTAGATGCCATTAAATACATTTGTGATTCACGGGAGGAGGTCAAGACATAAACATTAGCAACAGTTTGGAAGAGGTTGATTCCAACCCTCATGGATGTCATTGAGGGGTTCGAGACTTCAGTGGAGGAAGTAACTGCAGATGTGGTGGAAAATAGCAGGAAAACTAGAAGTGAAGCCTAAAGATGTGACCAATTACTGCAATCTCATGACAAAACTTCAACAGATGAGTAATTGCTTCTTATGGATGAGCAAAGAAAGTGATTTCTTCAGATGGAGTCTACTCCTGGTAAAGATACTGTGAACATTGTTGGAATAACAACAAAAACATTTTCTTTCCAACTTCTATTTTAGATTCAGGGGATACATGTGCAGTACCTGGGTATATTCCATAATGATGAGGTTTAGAGTATGAATGATCCCATCACCCAGGTACTGAGCATAGTACCCAACAGTCAGTTTTTCAACTATTGCTCCCCACCTTATCTCCCATCTCTAGTAGTCCCTAGTGACTATTGTTGCCATCTCTATGTCCATGAGTACCCAATGTTTAGCTCCCACTTATAAGTGAGACCATGCAATATTTGGTTTTGTGTTCCTATGTTAATTTGCATAGGATAATGGCCTCCAACTCCATCCATGTTGCCCCAAAGGGCATGATTTCATTCTTTTTTATAGCTGTGTGGTATTCCATGGAATATATGTACCACATTTTCTTTGTCCAGTCCAGCATTGATGAGTATCTAGGTTGATTCCATGTCTTTGCTATTGTGAATAGTGCTGTGATTAACAGGGAAATGCATGTGTCTTTTTGGCAGAATAATTTGTTTTCCTTGGGGTATATACCCAGTAATGGAATTGCTGGGTCAAACTGTAGTTGTTTTAAGTTCTTTAAAAAATCTGCAAACTGCTTTCCACAGTGGCCGAACTAACTTACTTTCCCAACACTGTATGAAGCATTCCCTTTTCTCCATAGCCTTGCCAATATCCGTTGTGTTTTGACTTTTTAATAATAACTATTCTGACTGGTATGAGATGGTATCTCGTTGTGGTTTTGATTTGCATTTCTCTGATGATTAATAATGCGGAGTAATTTTTTCATGTTTGTTGAACACTTGTATGTCTTCTTTGGAAAAGTGTCTTTTCATGCCTTTTGCCCATTTTTAATGGGATTATTTGCTTTTTGCCTGTTCAACTGTTTAAGTTCCTTATAGATTCTGGATATTAAACCTTTGTCAAATCTATAGTTAGCAAATATTTTCTCCCATTCTGTAGGTGGTCTGTTTAATCTGCTGATAGTTTCTTTTGCTGTGCAGAAGTTTTTTGGTTCCTAATAATTAGGTTCCACTTGTCAATTTTTGTTTTTCTTGCAATTGCTTTTGAGGACTTTAGTCATAAATCCTTTCCAAGGTCAATGCCCAGATAAAATGATGTTCCTTGCTTTTTTTTTTTTTTTTTTTCCCAGGATTCCTATAGTTTGAGGTCTTACATTTAAATCTTTAATCTATCTTGAGTTAATTTTTGTACATGGTGGAAGGTAGGGGTCCAGTTTCATTCCTCTGCATATGACTAGCCAATTATACCAGCATCATTTATTGACTAGGGAGTGCTTTCCCCACTCTTTATTTTTGTCAATTTTGTTGACGATTAGATGACTGTAGGTGTGTGGCTTTATTTTGCAGTCCTCTATTCTGTTCCATTGGTTTATATCTGTTTTGTACCAGTATCATGCTGTTTTGGTTACTGTATCCTTATAGTATAGTTTTAAGTCATGTAGTGTGATGCCTCCAGCTTTGTTCATTTTCCTTAAGACTGCTTTGGCTATTCGGGCTCTTTTTTTGGTTCCATATGAATTTTAGCATAGTTTTTTTCCAATTCTGTGAAAAATGACATTGGTAGTTTGATACGAATTGCTTTGGGCAGTATGACCATTTTAGTGGCATTGACTCTTCCAATCCATAAGCTGAGAGGTTTTTCCATTTGTTGTGTCATCTATGATTTCTTTTAGTGGTGTTTTGAAGCTCTCCTTGTAAAGATCTTTCACCTCCCTAGTTAGATGTATTCCTAGGTAATTTTTTTGTCTGTGTGGCTATTGTAAATGAGATTACATTCTTGATTTGGCTCTCAGCTTGAACATTATTGGTATATAGAAAAGCTGCTGATTTCTGTACATCGATCTTATAGCCTGAAATCTTGCTACAATCATTTACCAGTTCTAACAGCCTTCTGGAGGAGTCCTTAGGGTTTTCTAAGTATAGAATCATATCATCAGCAAAGACCAAGAGTTTGATTTCTTCTTTTCCTATCTGGATGCCTTCTATTTCTTTCTCTTGTCTAATTGCTGTGGCTAGCACTTCCAGAACTATGTTGAACAGGAGTGGTGAGAGTGGACATCCTTCTCTCATTCCTGTTCTCAATGAAATGATTCCAGTTTTTTTTGAGACTGAGTCTCACTCTGTTGCCCAGGCTGGAGTGCAGTGGCATGATCTTGGCTCACTGCAACCTCTGTCTCCCGAGCTCAAGCAATTCTCCTGCCTCAGCCTCCCAAGTAGCTGGGATTACAGACGTGTGCCACCACGCCTGGCTAATTTTTGTATTTTTAATAGAGATGGGGTTTTCTCATGTTGGCCAGGCTGTTCTCGAACTCGTGAGCTCAGGTAATACACCCACCTTGGCCTCCCAAAGTGCAGGGATTATAAGTGTGAGCCACCATGCCCGGCCGCCAGCTCTTCTTTATACATCTAATAGAAATCAGCTGTAAATCTATCTGGTCAAGGGCTTTTTTGTGGTTGGTAGGTTTTTCATTACAGGTTCAATTTTAGAACTCAATATTGGTCTGTTCAGTGTTTCAATTTCTTCCTGATTCAATCTTAGAAGACTGTGTATTTCCAGGAATTTATCCATTTCCCCTAGATTTTCTAGTTTGTGTGCACAGAGATGTTTATAATAGTCTCTGAGGATCTTTTTGTATTTCTGTGGGGTCAGTTGTAATGTCACCTTTGTCATTTCTGATTACGCTTATTTGGATTTTCTCTCTTTGTTAATCTAGCTTGCAATCTATTGGTCCTGTTTACCCTTTTAAAGAACAAACTTTTGGTTTTTTTGGGTCTTTGGTTGGATTTTTGGGTCTCAATTTCATTCAGTTCAGCTCTGATTTTAGTGATTTCTTTTCTTCTGCTAGCTTTGGGGTTAGTTCTCGTTTTTCTAGTTCCTCTAGGTGTGATGTTAGATCATTATTTTGAGATCTAACTTTTTGAAGTGGTGTTTATCACTGTGTACTTTCCTCTTAACATGCTTTTGCTGCATCCCAGAGATTTTGGTATATTATGTCTCCGTTTTCATTTGTTTCAAAGAATTTTTATGCTTCTGCCTTGGTTTCATTGTTTATCCAAAAGCAATTCAGGAGCAAATTGTTTAATTTCCATGTAATTGTGTGGTTTTGAGAGATCTTCTTGGTATTATTTCCATTTTTACTCAACTGTGGTCCAAGAGCATAGACGGTATGATTTCAGTTTTTCTGAAGGTATTGAGACTTGCTTTATGCCTGAGCATGTGGTTGATCTTGAAGTACATTCCATGTGCAGGTAAGAAGAACGTATATCCTGTGGCTGATGGGTGGAGTATTCCATAATGTTTATTAGGTCCACTTAGTCAAGTGATGACTATAAGTCCAGAATTAATTTATTAGTTTTCTGCCTCATTGATCTGTCTAATGCTGTCAGTGGGAGTTAAAGTTCCCCACTATTATTGTGTGGCTAAGTCTTTTCATAGGTCTAGAAGTACCTATCTTATCAATCTAAGTGCTCCAATGTTGCGCATGTACATACTTAGGATAGTTAAGTCTTCTTCTTGAGTTGAACCCTTGAGAGGTAGAATTTTATGTAATTTTATTCAGGTAGAATTGTATGTAATTTTATGATTTTATGCATGTAGGATTCATTATGTAATACCCTTATTTTTATTTATTTATTTTTTTACTGTTGCTGGTTTAAAGTCTGTTTTATCATATATAAGAATAGCAAGCAACTATTCTTTTTCCCCCCCATTTGCATAGTAGATCTTTCTCCAACCCTTTACTTTGAGCCTATGGGTGTCATTATGTGTGAGATGGGTCTCTTGAAGACCACACAAGAATAGGTCTTTTGTTTTTATTCCACCTGCCACTCTGTGCCTTTTAAGTGGAGCATGTAGGTCATTTATATTCAAAGCTAATATTGATACGTGAGGTTTTCATTCTATCATGACATTGTTAGCTGGTTGCTTTGCAGTTTCTATCGTGTGGCTGCTTTACAGGGTCTGTGGGCTATATATTTATGCTGTTATTATGGTAGCAGGTATTGTTCTTTTGTTTCTGTATTAGAACTCCCTTAAGGAGCTAAGGCTGGTCTGATAGTAATAAATTCCCTTAGTGCTTGCTTGTCTAGAAGAGAGTCTAGTTCTTCTTCACTTAAGAAGTTTAGGCCGGGCGCGGTGGCTCAAGTCTGTAATCCCAGCACTTTGGGAGGCCGAGACGGGCGGATCACGAGGTCAGGAGATCGAGACCATCCTGGCGAACACTGTGAAACCCCGTCTCTACTAAAAAATACAAAAAACTAGCCGGGCTAGGTGGCGGGCGTCTGTAGTCCCAGCTACTCGGGAGGCTGAGGCAGGAGAATGGCGTGAACCCGGGAGGCGGAGCTTGCAGTGAGCTGAGATCCGGCCACTGCACTCCAGCCCCGGCGACAGAGCAAGACTCCGTCTCAAAAAAAAAAAAGAAGTTTAGTTTGGTGGGTTGAGAAATTCTTAGTTGGAACGTCTTTAAGAATGCTGAAAATAGCTCTCCAATCTGTCCTGGCTTGTAAGGTTAGCCCTGATGGGGTTCCCTTTTATATGGCTTGCCCTTTTTCTCAAGCTACCTTTAAGATTTTTTCCTTAGCACTGACCTTGGACAGTCTGGTGACTATACGCCTTGGTGTTATTCATTTTATATACTATCTTGCAGATGTTTTCTGGATTTCTTATATATGGATGGCTACTTCTAGCAAGATTAGGGAAGTTTTCCTGAATTATTTCCTCAAATACATTTTCCAGGTTGTTTACTTTTTCTCCTTCTCTCTCAGGAATGCTAATAATTTGTACATTTGGTTGCTTCACATAATCCCATATTTCTTGAAGATTTTGTTCATTTATTAAAATTCTTTTTTATTTTTGTCTGATTGGGTTAGTTCCAAAGACTGGTCTTCAAGCTCTGAAATTCTTTTCTCTGCTTGCTCCAGTCTATTGATAGAGCTTTCAATTGTATTTTGAAATTCCTTGAGTGAGTTTTTCAATTCCAAAAGCCCTAACTGATTTCTTTTACAGATGTTTATCTCTTCCTTCATTTCCTGGATTGCCTTAGAAGTTTCTTTGTGTTGACTTTCAACTTTGTCTTGGATCTCACTAAGCTTCCTTGCAATCCATGGATTTGATTCTTTATCTGTCATTTCTGAGTTTCCATTTTGGTTAGGGTCCATTGCTGGAGATCTAGTGCAATCATTTAGTGGTGTCACTACATAATGCCAAAATTCTTACACTGGTTCTTTCTCATCTAGAGATGCTGTCACTTCTAATTTTTGTAATTATTTTCATGCAGGTAAGATTTTTTTCTTTTTCTTTCTTTCCCTATCATGTTATTTTTTCTTTCCTTTTTCCTTTTTCTCCCTCCTTAATGAGATTGGGCTGTGGAGTTCAACCTATAAGCCCACAGATGGTGCTTATAAGTGAAAGCTGGCTGCAGCCAACACAGCTGAGTATATACTTGATCCTTGTTTACTGGCAGAAGCTCTCTACTGCCTCAGGCAATAAGCTGGTTTGTGGAGTATATAGTGGTCTGAGCTCCCTATTCAGCCCCAGCGGGGCAGGGGCCACAAAGAGCAGGGCCAAACAGAGCAGGCTGGCCTACAGATTCCCCAGTGGCAGGCACAGACACTAGTGCCAAGGGAGAATCCAGAGGGCAGCCACCAAGAACGCAGGATTGTGCCTAAGCATGCAGCTTGGAAACCATCTGGGCTCCATGTTCTCTACATAGGAACAGGAGATGGCTTAAACTTCTAATCTAGAAGAGTTGCCATTCCAGATGCTTGGAAACCTGCCTGGGCATGGAACACAGAGGGTCCCCTTGAACCACAATCTACGTCCAGGAAGAGTGGGGCGGCTCAGGCTGCTGAACCAGACAGACAGAAGCTCTAAATGCCTGTAGATTTGCCTGGGTGTGGAGCAGAGAGAGCCTCACTGTACCACGATCTATGTCCAGGAAGGGTGGGGTGGCTCAGTCTGCTGGTCCAGGCAAACAGGTGCTCTCAAATGTCTGGATTTCTGCCTGCAGGTGGAGTAGAGAGGGCCCTGTCATACCACACTATCAGTAGAGCAGAGTGGGGCACCCAACAATGGCACACATGGATCAGTTTCAGGTCACCAAGCTGGCCTTGGCTACAAGTCTTGCTGCCCAGGAGAAACTGCAACTTAGCAGCTCTCCTCCTGACCCAGTCTTGCAATGGAGGAAAGCACAATTCTAGCCCTACAGCTGAGGCCCTTTCCACAGTTCTAGCTGTGGAGGCCCCTACCCTACTCCAGAGCAGGTTCTCTAATCTCTGGACCAAGACTGAAATGCCTGCACGGCCATGCTGCTGAGTCACCAAGGAATGGCTGGCTTCATACGTGCCTGGATTAAAAATGGTGTCCTGTTTTCCATCTCAGGTCTGGGAGAATGTCTGCAGCTTTTCATGATGTCTGTTTCTCACAGTGTCTCAAACCCTCTCCCCAAGTTGGCTCCAGGGCTTGGGAGAAACAAAGTGCTCTCCCTCAGAGTGGGTTGCTCAGATCCCCAGTGGAAAGGTGAGCAATAGAGAAGGGCTCCCTGCCTCTCTCACGTACTGGGCTTCACTCACTGTTGTCAACTGGATGCTGTCACAGGGGCTGTTGGCCAGCATTCCCTTCAGGATCTGAGGTGTCCTTCACAATTCTCGTGAATTCCTGTTTTCCTTCTTGAATTAAAGCTCAGAGAGTTGATCTTTATGTACTATCATGCTATGTCCAAGTGGCTGAGGCACACTGAAAGTCTCTAATCAGCCATCTTGGACTCTACTTTTAATTCAGAATTTAGAATATTACATAAACTTAGCTGACAAAGCAGCAGCAGGGTTTGACTCTGATTTTGAAAGTTCTACTGTGGGTAAAAGGCTATCAAACAGCATCACATGCTACAGAGAAATCTTTTGTGAAAAGAAGAGTCGATCACTATGGTAAAAGTTCATTGTTGCCTTATTTTTAGAATTTGCCACAGCAACCCAAACCTTCAGCAGATAACACTCTGATAAGCGAGCAGCCATCAACATCAAACAAGATCTTCTACCAACAAAGAGATTACAACCCACTGAAGGCCCAGATGATCCTCAGTATTATTTACCAACAAAAAATTTTTCAATTAAGGTATATACATTTTTTTAGACATAATTATATTGCATACTTAATAGACTAGAATATAGGGTAAATATAACTTTTAATTGCACTGGGAAACCAAAAAAAGCTTATGTGACTTGCTTTATTATGATATTCACTATATTGTGGTGGTCTGGAATCAAATCTGCAATATCTCTAAGGCATGCCTGTATATTTACAGAGTACTAACATGTTTTCCAAAAGAGAAGCTGTCAAAATCAATAGCAGATACAATTGTTTTTGAGCCTACAAAAGAAAATACTGAAATGCAAATCAAAAGAATATATCCCTATTAGTTAATTCCAATTAACGAAGAGTGATCTTACACATGGTACAGAGGCATAAATAATCCCTCTTTCCAAAGAAAGAATACAGAAAGCTTTCTCCTTTAAGAAAAAAATAGAGAACTCTTTTGAAAAATAAAAATAAAAATCCTGGCTGGGCACAGTGACTCATGCCTATAATCCCAACACTTTGTGAAGTCAAGGTGGGCAGACTGCTTGAGTCTGGGAGTTCAAGACCAGTTTGGACAACATGGCGAAACTCCACCTCTACAAAAAGTTAGCCGGGCGTGGTGGCACGTGCCTATAATCCCAGCTGCCCGGGAGGCTGAGGTGGGAGGATCGATCACCTGAGCCCAGGAGACTGAGGCTGCAGTGAGCTGTGATCACGTCACTACACTCCAGCATGGGCAACAAAGTGAGACCCTGTCTTAAAAAATTGAAAAAAGAAGAAATCCTGGTTAACACATATAATTTGAAGTACTTCAGACTACCTGACACTAACAGTGTCGGGTTACTTGTGACATTGTATTACAAGGCATCCAAGAAGGCTTCACAGCAAGACAACACTTCCTCAGTAAAAGATTTTTAAGAGATGCCTCCTCATCTTTGGCAGTACCTCCATGTTACACAACTGTAGGAGATACTATTTATATTTTTATCTTCTACTCTGTCTCCATAGACCACAGAGTGAATGGTGTCCCCTGGAGTTGGCCAATATGAACTATAAGCCTTTCCTAATGCATTATGGAAATATGCTACCCAAATATATACTGAATATCAAAGTTATTTGTGGATGAAATGCATAGACTGGGATATGCTTTAAAATATTCTACAAAAATAAGTTGGAAAGGATAAAACGAGAATGGTAGAATTTTAATAACTGTTGAAGCTGAGTGATGGGCATATGAGGGCTCACTATATTGTTCTTTTTACCTTTATGTTTGAAAAGCTCCATAATCAAAAGTTTGAAAAATATACACTACTCTATGGCACGATTTATGAAAAGTTTAAATAGTATCACCTGAGAAACCTTAAAAAACTGTGATGATATAAATGTGATATCAACGAAGCAAAAAAGACCAGACTTGGGTCTTATTTAAGAGGTCATATTTAAATCTCAATACTAAACACTGTCTACCAGGGCAGTGCCTATCAGAGGTAATATGGTAGAGACTGAATAAATTATCCCTAATTAATTTTTCATGAGTTTCTAGGAAACACTTGTAATTGCCAGCGGCAAAAATTAGATTAAGAAATATCAGTGTATTCCAATCCTCATAACCAGCATAAAACAACATCCTAGAACAAACACAAAAGCATCATTAAACTCCCAGATTCTACAACCCACAACAGAAACTACTAAGGCACAGACCGAGTGAGTGCATTTTCATCCTCTCAGGGAATTCTGATATCAAACAACAGTCTGCAGAAGAGCAAGCCTGGAAGTCCTTCACTGTGAATGGCGAGCACTACAGCAGATGAGCACGCAGCACTAGGGCTCACATAAGAAAGCAAGCTCAGGAAGAGACCACAAAGAGACTGCCACTGAGAGTTTCTGCTGTTTTGCCAAGACAGTGTGCCCTTCTGATTTCTTCTGCACGCACAGCTAACATTTGTTTGTTACTTCCTGTAACAAACAGGAAGTACAGTATTTCTGTATTTAAGACTCTCAGGGTAGCCTTGAGGACTGAGAAAGAGACCTAATGAAAGAAAATACCAACATCCATCTGAAAAGTCAGAAATAAAAGCTTTCCATCATAAATAATTCTTCCCCATGAAAAACAGACAAATGAACAAACAAAAAGCCTCTTTTTGCTAATGGCAGAATCTAAAAAATAGCAATAAAGTTCTATCAATAGGCTTTATCAGGCTCTTAAAAGCTACTTGCCCAGAGAAAAAACAGGCAAACAAAGAAAAACACATTTTAAATGGCTTTTCTGTCAGTATAAAAGATTTGCAAAATAGGTGTAAAGAACTACTCATGACAGGATAAAATGCCTTTATATACTTTTCATCTGTCTTTTCATAAATTATAAATAGTAAATTTTCCTCTAAGACTAAACTAAAGAGAGAGAGAGAGTCCATTTCCCATTCGTTATTTTTTGTTTTAAAAATAAAAATTTAAAAGTTGGCCTGGAAAAAAAAGTTTTAAGTAAATGTAAGAACAACACCCTACATACTGTATCTTTCCACACACTCAATTCTCAAATATATCCAAATAGTCTTCATTTTAAAAGGATCAAAATAGTTACTTACCATCCAAAGCAAAAAAGTGCAAGATAAAGGCCCAAAAGGGTCGCAACTACATGTCTTATAAAAGAGCTAGTTTTGCTTGAATGTAGATAAGTTCGAAACCAAATGGCTGCTAGCAAGGCAAAGAGTTGGCACACTACAAAGTTGACCTGTAAAGAAAAATTAAAATTTTGTATTAGCAACACAGACCTGAATTTTTCATATCATGTTACATTGAAATTCTCAGGACAAAAACATAAAGGTTACACAAAAATTAAGACCTTCCAAATTTACAAAACAAAAACAAAAATTAAGGGAAATCCCAAGGATGAGCCTCAAGTTCCAAGTGATGGGCCAATGCCCACCAATACTGTCTCTGCTAGATCTGGCAGGGAACAGGTGTGGCCACGTGGGGAGAGGTGTAGAAGGACATCTGGAAAAATCTGGTTGACACTGGTTTGCAGACACAGAAACAAAAAGCCCAGGGCACCTACGGGTTAAGGGGAAGAGAAACTTGTTTTAATGGCTGAAGGAACCCTATAACTGGTGAAAAAGAGGAGCACTAAATTTCTTCGCAAAAGCTCCGGGAGCGGTCAAAGTCCCCAAGCTCCCTGAGACTATAAGGGCACCAGGGGCTGGAGGATCTGGTGGGATGCAAGACAGTCTGTGGCAATGGGAGTAAACGGGAGTCCACTGCGGCCTAAACATCACCACTGTGAACAGTGGGAATCTGCAGCTAAGCTCTGAGGCATCTCAAGGATTGGCTCCCAAGGGGAAGGAATGAATTAGATAAGGGACAAAGCAGCCTTCGAAAAGTTCAAGTCCACCAACCTCAATTTTTAAATTTCCTCATAGTTCACTAGGAACTAAACTGTTCTTGACTTATAGAAGTGAAATACACTCTGGTAAGACTGCTGCTACTCTTTTCTCCCCAACCAAAAAGACAGAAAATAAGAATCTCTCATGGTATGTAAAGACAGACTGGACAAAAATCTCCATTTCCTTTTTCTTTTCTTTTCTTTTTTTTTTTTTTAAGACAGGGTCTTGCTCTGTGGCCAAGGCTGCACTGCAGTGGTGAAATCATAGTTCACTGCAGCCTCTACCTCCCGGGCTCGGGCAATTCCCCCATCTCAGCCTTTCGAGTAGCTGGGATTACAGGCACACACCACCATGCCAAGCTAATTTGTGCATTTTTTTGTAAAGACAAAGTTTCACTATGTTGCTCAAGATGGTCTTGAACTCCTGGGCTCAAACAATCTGCCTGCCTCTGCCTCCCAAAGGGCTGGGATTATACGCATGAACCATCACACCTGGCCAAAATCTCCATTTCTCTCTTACGAAACACATTCTCATAGAATCTGAGGAATAATAGGCTTTAAAGTCTATAAATAAAAGAAAAAACCCATTGATGTTAGGAACTTGCAAAAAAATACATAACAAAACAATCAGCGTTTCAGGCACCTAAATTGTGAACAAATCACACTATCTACATGTAGCTATTTCCACAGACCCATAGAGATATCTCTGCCTAAAGACACAGACAAGTATATTCTCTTTCTCACATTTCAAGGAGAAAAACAGTAGAATACTGTTGTACATTGTCTAAGAAACAATTGTTCTTTAAAACAGGCTCAATAAAAGCAAAATGTCTTTCCAAAAGTTCTAACACTTCTTGCCTTCTAAAGGGTTCTAACAGCATTTTTTAAATTAAGCAAAAAGTGAATAAAATGGAAAAATCAGTATTCTTCATATTAACTACTCACATCTACACGGTTTCTTACAGTTTAAAACTTTGTTTCAAGTATCTCTTATTTCTTTCTTTTTCAGATAGCTCCTAATTTAATTATAGCAAAAATTTACCGAGCATCTACTATGGGCAAACATGGGAAATCTAAAAATGCACGAGTCCCAGTCCTAGCTCAGGATGACTTTAGAACCTAATGGAAAACATAAACATATAAAGAAGGAACGTCAACTCAACATCAGAGTCTTCTCAATGGTTACATAGAACATCCTTCAAGACACCACAAAAGAGCGAGCCTGAAGGGGTGCGTGCCACAAAGCATGTGAGGGGCGAGCTGGGCGGGCAGTGCTTCCCAATCCCGCACAGCTCCACAACCATCGGAGGGGGCAGCTTCCCCTCCCCGTTCCATATCAGTCTATTCATACATTACAAGACAAAGTATGATTCTTTCCAAGAAAGAATATGTCAAGGACAACACACATACAGGATTGTACAGAATTTTTGAAATCTCTTTTCAACATTGTCATCATTCAGATAAAGAAAATGAGATCAGGCCTCACTCTGGACACTGAAATCAAAATCTTTGGGGGGATAGGCCCAAAAATATATATAAAAAATAAAATGAAAACACAGGTCCTTATGGTCCTCAAGGTGTGAGAAGCACTGTGTTGGAGAAAAAGGGAAACGGCATTTTAAGGAAGAAAACAACATGAAGGAAGCACTTGGACAGGAAAGTGCAAACGCACCGCATAGCCAGGGATCATGGGAGATCAGGTCGGAAGTAGGGTGGTTCAGAAGTGAGGGCTTTGTATGCCATGCCAAGGCGTTTGAACCCGTAGTGACGACAAAACCATGGAAGAGTTTTAAAACAAGAAAGTGATGAGATTGACCCTCCACCTCTACATTTCCAGAACTCTTAGATATCCATGAGAAACTATGAACCACTCAATAGAAAACTGGGCAAAAGGAAAGAACAATTTACAAATATCAATGTCCAATACAATCTGAAAAACATTCTCTCTCAACCATAATTAACGAAGTGTGAAAAAAAACCATCAGTGAGGCACTATCTTCCACCTCTCAGTGCTGCTGGGGACATGAGAAAGCTGGTGCTCTATACTGTTAATCTGACTGCACCTTGGGACAGCTCTTTAAAGAAAATTGGACAACGGCCACCAAAACTTAAAACATAATATCCTTTACCAAGAAATTCAACATTTACAACTATACCTCAGATAAAGTGGCACAAAAGCACAAGAGCTTAGGCACACACGAAGATCCACTACACACTGTCAGAGCACACATGCACAGGGCCATCCACAGGAGACTGTTACACAAATAGAGCATTTCACATCTACAGAAAAGCAACATTTCCATTTCCCATCAGTAGGAAAAAAAAAAAAAAGCTAGATTATCCAATTACTGTAACTGGGGTAACTGGTTTTCCTTTTGGAAAAAACCAAGTTACACTCCCGTTTCATAAGCCACATTGCTAATATTAATCGTGTGCTTATGTGGCAGGTATGAGTACACGCCCCTCAGATCTCCACCCGCAGGGGGCATAACTGACGGACAGCATCATCTGCAGCACACTTGATACGCATCACCAGGCTCATGCCAAGGCCATGGTGGGACCTCCTTAGAACTTCGCTGCCCCACAGCCAGGCTCTCTGCCCAGACTCATGCCAAGGCCATACTCCTGACAGCCTGCGCCTCCACCTGCCCAGCCTTCCTTCCTTCCCCTCTCCTCCAGAGGTGCCGGTCCTGCAGTCCGCAGCTCTCCCTCCTTCTGCCAGCTCCCCAGAGCATTGTCTCACAGACAACTTCCCCAGCTCATCACTTGCTCTCTAATTGCTCCTTGGCACCTGCTCCTCAGAGGACCCAAGCTGACACAACATTCTAAGCACCTTACATTTATAATCTATTTAATCTTCACAATAACCCTATGAGGAGAACTCTACTATTATCTCCACTTACCAAGTCTGAAACAGTTTAACTAGTGTAACTGGTTACTCATCAGGTAGTCTGGATCTAGAACTTGAATTTCTGACCACTACATTATACTGCCTACCACATTTAAAAACAAACCCCAAACAGAATAACGGTCCATACACAACTGTAATGGTCTTTAGTACCAGTCACCTATATCTGGTTCTCCTCCCCTTCTGGGTAGACAGAGGATGTATTTCCTACTCCCTTGTGGGGACAAGTTTTGGTTGGTGAATTGTTAGCAGAAGTGATGTGTGTTGCTTCTCAGCCAGGACACTTAACTGCCAGAACAAGAATCTTCAGAGTTGTGCTATCTGCAATGTTCCAGAAGTGATGCGGAGCAAATTACCCTGCCAGTCCATGAGTGGACAAGTAGCAAGAGGGACCTTTGGTGTTTTGAGTCTGTGAGATTTGGGGATAGTTTATTACTGCAGCATAACCTAACTATGAAAACTAAAACTATATATATATACACATATATATATATCCTATACAAGAATGTAAGAGATTATAATCTTATGTGATATAACAATAATTTAATATAAATTTTATATATTGAGTGGATTTACTACTTAAAAATAAAAAACTTCTACAAACAACAAAAAAATACTAAAAACATCCTAAGTAACAATGTGGAAGGAAAAAGAACCTATATACACACATGGGATACGTAACAAAGAGTTAGTATTCAAAAGGTAGAAAGAACTCCTAAAAGTCAGTAAGAGAAAGATAAACATCAGTTCAAAAATCAGGGCCAAGCGAGGTGGCTTATACCTATAGTCCCAACACTTTGGGAGGCCAAGGCAGGAGGATCACTTGAATCCAGGAGTTCGTGCCTGGGCAACATGGTGAAACCCCATCTCTACAAAAAAATAAAAAAATTAGCTGGGCATGGTGGTGCACACCAGTAGTCCCAGCTACTGGGGAGGCTAAGGTGGAAGGACTGCTTGAGCCTTGGAGATCAAGGTTGCAGTGAGCCGTGATCACGCCACTGCATTCCAGTCAAGGTGACAGAGCAAGAGCCTTTCTCAAAAAAAAAAAAAAAAAGGTAGGGGGAGGAAGAAACATTAAACAAGTCACAAAAAGAAACTACATTTCTTTTTTTTTTTTTGAGACGGAGTTTTGCTCTTGTTGCCCAGGCTGGAGTGCAGGGGCACAATCTCAGCTCACTGCAACCTCCGCCTCCCAGGTTCAAGCGATTCTCCTGCCTCAGCCTCCCAAGCAGCTGGGATTATAGGCATGCACTACCACGCCTGGCTAATTTTTGTATTTTTAGTAGAGACGGGGTTTCTCCATGTTGGTCAGGCTGGTCTTGAACTCCTGACCTCAGGGGATCCACCCACCTCAGCCTCCCAAAGTGCTGGGATTACAGGCATGAGTCACCATGCCCAACCTGAAACTAAAAATTAAAATCAGATTTTTTAAAATGTGGTGAAAATAATTATATAAATCTGTATATTTTGATATGGAAGATTACCAAGAAATACTAGTAAGTGAAAGGTACGATTTGTAGAAGAAAAATCCAAACTATGTGTATACATTCATTTATTAAACATGCATTTATTCTGTACTTATTATGAGCCTACTACGTGCTAGACATTAACATAGTCTCCATATAGTCCATTTATATATCATATTTCACTAATTGTAGGTGCTCAGTAGATACCAGACGTGTGCCAGGCAGTGCAGCACACTGTGCTTTACAAGGAGGGGTTCATGTAATAATCATAGCCACCTTGCACAACGAGGAACCCTTACCCCAGAGCCCATGCTATTCTACTTCCATATGCACAGGCCCAGAAACACTAGACACTAAACCATTAGATGCTGTCACCTCTAGGAAGGAGGTAATAGAGAATGACAGGGACTTGAAATATTCCAGTATTTCTAATACTACACATACAATGAAGCCTCCTGTGCAAACCCCTCCTCTGGCCCTACTCCTTCCATCCCTCCCACAAAGATTACTAGCCTTAAGTTTGTTGTAGTATTCTCGTGCATATTTTTATATTTTTGCTACTTGTGTATTTTACATATGGTATTGCTTTGAATATTTTAAACTAAAAATGGTGTAAAACTGAATGTAAGCTTCTGCAAATTTTTTCACTTAATATTACATTGCTGACATTTATCTATGTTGATACACACGGCTCTACCTTATTTACTCACCTTGTGTATTGTATTTCATTATGTTAATATCCAGAGTAGAACCTCTAAGTCAAGCAACATCCACTTGGCTAAGTATTGCTAAATTGCTCTCCTAATTAAGTATTTATCAGCAATGTGAGTTCCACTGCTCCACATTCTTGACAACAGTTGGTACTGTCAAGACTACTAATTTCTGCCAAGCTAATAAATGTAAAACATTATTTCTCTATTTTTTAAATGTATATTTCTCCCGATTACTAGCCCGGATGAATATTTTTCTTATGTCTATTGGACATTTAGTTTTCCCTTTATATCCTTTGCCCATTATTCTATCAGCTTGTCTTTTTCTCATTGATTTCTTTAAAAAGAATTCTTTTTTTTTTTTTTTTTTTGAGACGGAGTCTCGCTCTGTGGCCCGGGCTGGAGTGCAGTGGCCGGATCTCAGCTCACTGCAAGCTCCGCCTCCCGGGTTCACGCCATTCTCCTGCCTCAGCCTCCCGAGTAGCTGGGACTACAGGCGCCCACCACCTTGCCTGGCTAGTTTTTTGTATTTTTTAGTAGAGACGGGGTTTCACCATGTTAGCCAGGATGGTCTCGATCTCCTGACCTCATGATCTGCCCGCCTCGGCCTCCCAAAGTGCTGGGATTACAGGCTTGAGCCACCGTGCCCGGCCTAAAAAGAATTCTTTATATATCTGAAACTGACCTTTTGCAAATAGCATCTCTCTCAGTCTATAGCTTAGTCTTGTATCTTTTTTTATGGTGTCTTTTCCAGTAGTGATTTCCATTACGGTCTGCGAGCTCTTTAGCTTTTTATTTTTGCAGTATACATACAACTGTATTACATGAATACATGGACATGCATCAATGTACTTCTTGGGTTACTTTTTTTAAAAAACAGAATAGTTCAAGTGTAATTATATCATTGAGTTAAGAGAAACCAGGAATTCTGAATTTTCCACTTACAGCATTAAAACATTTATCTATACCTATTTCCTACTTAAACCAAATACCTTAGTGCTCCCAGTGCTAACATTTTCCATTTCTGTATAATAAATGTTATTACATTTCATGAAACCTAAGCTATCCTCAATGCTCATGTGAGACCAGTGTTATCTCTACTTTAAAAGGAAACAGCAAGTATGGCAGATGTGGGACCTCAACCTCTGCGATCTCCATCTTACACTTTTTTCCTTTTAGTTCCAAAGTTGAACCTGATCTTATCATCTTTAAATTTTTACTAAGGGTGCTTACACTTTAATTAATGTGTGGTTAAAAAATATAAAAATGTTATTCACAAATTTACATTCTGTCTCCACAATAGATTGTATATTTTCTCCAGCTTTATATGCTTTAAATTTCCTCCCTCTTACTAGAACACGAGAAAGGAGTTTCTGGGTTATTTAAAATGCATATCGAACCATACACTTACATGTAACTGAGCAATTTTCTGAAAAGATCTGCACTGTTCAATATGATAGCCACTAGCCACATGCCCATCAACTGTCACACGTGCCCAACAAAAGTTTGTTAATTACCTCCACATCAGAATTAAGCATTCTACACTAAGCCAAAAATTAACCTATAATAATTTTGGAGTAAAAAAACCTTAAATTTTAAGATAGTGCAAAGTGATTACAATCTTCAACGAATCAATAAATACAGCCCCCAAAAATCAATTGTTACATACACATCTCTACTGATGGAATACAAAATATGTTCTAATTTTTAAAAATAATATAAATGGATTTTTGATAACATATTCTTAACCAGTCCCTCCCAAGGTGAAGAGCCAGTCTTTGTGAGACCCTGCATTGATGGAAAGGGGTGTGGGGAGGCGTGAAGTATACAACCTGATGCGAAAGATCAAAGTGTATATCAAAGTTCAAAATGTGTATCAAACTATACACTTATTGCTGAGCAGTTTTCTGAATAGATCCGCATTGTTCAATATAACAGTCACCGGCCCCATGTGGCTATGAGCACTTATATGTGGCTATTCCAAATTGAGGTGTGTTTTAAATGCCAGACACTCCCCAGACTAGGAAGACACAACACAGATAGACAGAACAACCTTCAGTTTTAAGGACCCTGTGCTGGGATCTTATCTGTGGAAGTTTAGCTGTGTAGTAATCATCTGACAGCTAGTTAGAAACAGATTCTTGGATTCTAGCTCCATAACTTTTTATTCCCCAGTTTGAAATGGGACCTTGAATTTTTTTTTTTTTTTTTTAATTTCCCAGGCAAAACTTATGTGCAGCTATGTTTGGAAAGTAAGTGTCCTCATCAACCAACCTCACAGCCACAAACCAACTTCAAAGTTAAGTAGAGATGACAGGGCCCAAAGGCAAAGGAAAGAACCATTTTTTTACATCTTTATGAGATAAAACAAAGCCAAATAAGACACCGTTATACACCTACCAGATTGCCAAAAGTTTAGTCTCACAATACCAAATACAATGTAGAGCAATGGGATTTCTCATACATGGTCAACAAGTGCTTTAGAAAAAAAATTCAGTATTTTCTTACAGGATTGAAAATAGTCCTCTCCGTGACAGAGCACTCAATACCCATGTGTCTAACATGGGGACTAGGAGAGGCATGTACAAGAATGTTCAATACAATGTTGCTCATAATAGCCAAATGCTAAGGAAAAATAAAACCTTTAACAGCAAAATGGCTATGTATATTCTGATTTATCTGTACAATATGAAATTACACAAAACAATGAAGATGAAGAAACTAAGTTCTAGAAGAAACCATACATCTCAAGTCAATTCAGAGGAATATATACAACATACAAATGTATTTCACAAAAAGTTCCAAACAGCAAGCAATAAACCATATTGTCTGGGAATGCCTACATAATTGATAAAACTATAAAGAAGAACATGAAAATGACTATCGCTGAAGTCACTAAAGTGTTTACCTATGAAGGGAGAGAACGGGTTATAATAGTGACAGACAACAAGGGGCTTCTGTGGGCTGAATATTTCTACTTTTTGCCCAGGGTGGTTACACAGATACTGACTTTTAGTTTTTTGTTAAACCTTATTATTAATAGTAACACTACGTACTGTAATAAATAGATACAAAAAATATGTAATGGCTCTAATGAAACAGAGGTTCACATAACTGTCCAAAGCAGACACCCTGCTCAAAGAGCTTCACTCGAATAAATGGAAATGCAAAATTGGATGGAAGACTCAGAATCATAAAGATGTTACTTTCTCTCTATGTTAAGCATTAAGTCCATACAATAAAAATATCAATAGGATTTTAAAAAAAGAAAACTTGATTTTAAAACTAATATAGAAATATAATCATGTGAGATAGCCAGAAAATTTATGACTTTCCTTTCAGAGACTAGAACACATTTTTTAAAACCTAGAAGGATGAACAGATGAACAGACAGATCAGTGAAACATAACTAGAATTCCAGTGATAGATCCAAACGCATACTGGGTATTCAGAACATGATAAAGGTAATATCTGAAATATTTTGAGTATAACACAAACTATGGAAGCAATAAGAAATTAGATACAATTTCATCACATAAATATAAAAAATTCCTTCATGGTAAAACACCATAAGCAAAGTCAAAGGACAAACAACAAACTTAAAAGCCATAACATAAGTCATATCACCAAGAGCTGATTTCTTTAATCTATCTAAAGCTCCTACATATCAATAATAAAAACAGTAACCACCTAATAGAAAAGTAGGCAGAGCATAGGCACAGTCAGGTCTCAGAAAAAGATTCACCAATGATTCATTCATAAGAAAAGATGCCCAAACCCTATAATAAGAGAAACGGAAATTAAAATAAGAGTAAAATAACATTTTCACCTAACAGATGGACTTCAGCAGTACTCTGCAGTGCCAAGTGTATAAGAAAACAGGCACACTGAACACTGTTGGTGGAAGTATTTAATATATGCTGATATAATGTTAATAGGGAACAATTTGGAAATAGGGAAGATGATGTATTTACATTTATAAACATGTACTGCAGCATGGTGATAACAGAAAAACTGGAAAAGACAGAGATTACTAAAGCATGTGCATGAAGTGAACGGAATGAATGTTCTCTAGCCATTACAAAGAATGAGGTAGCCCTGTACCAAGTACTAAGCACTAAGATGTAACGATCTTTTAGATAACCCATAGCAGTAATCCTTTTCCCTGCTAAGAGAAACCAGATTTTGTTCAGTAACCAGACCAGGCAGCCATGTGTTTTAAGAAAAGCTAGACTCTTCCCTAGTCTCATGGGATGAATAGTCACTGGTCTCAACCAATCATCACCAACAACTAATTCTGGGACTGTAACTGTGCTGCAATTCTGTTCAATGAGAAATATGGCTAGGGATTATTGGGAAAGTCTTCCTCACTCTTAAAAAGGGATACAACAAAGATACTTGCTTTTCGCCTGTGGACTTTGCCATGTACATGAGACACACTGAAGGGGAAAGGCACCTGGGAATCCAGAGGATGGGGTAAAAGGGAGACTTATTTTTCATTACGTACCCATCTCCCTTGATATTTTGCAACATGGGCATTTATTATCTACTCCCAAATAGATGATTTTTTAAAATAATACATGCTTGTTTTCAAATTTCCCAACAAGAAACTGAGTACCAGAATTTAAGATAGTAATTACCTCATCTCCCTATACTGAATCTGCTAGTTTCATCCCAGTACATTTTATGCAATGGCAACCACGCCCTAAAGGATGCAAGCATTTTCAAACATTTCTAGGTCACTGCCATAGAAAAAACAATTTTCCCAAGCATAACGTAAGCAGACAGTTGGTTCAACTACTTAGAGCCAACTTTGGTAAGGTAACGGGGAATATCTAATCCAAAAAGTATAGCCTCCTCATAAATAACGAAGACAAATTCAAAGCTACCAACTGGGGAAAGCGTTTTTTATAAACCAACACAAAAATCTACAGATTACCTAAAAAGAACAACACTGCACAAAATTCAAACTGAAAACATCCCAAAACTGAATTATTTACTATACTTGTACCTGACCAATGTCACCATCTTACCAAATCTGCCTCGTTTCCTGCTGGATCTCCTGTTTTACTTAATGGGGTCACTTCTACCCACCTCTTCAACCTAGAAAGTAGAACCTTTATTCATATTTTTGGGGATCCCAAAATACTTTTAATTTCTGTACGTGCTTATATTAAACTGTAACTTACTGGCCTGTGAGTCTGACTTTCCTTTTTGATTGTGGGCTTCTGATGGTTTGGGAACAAATTGTATTCATCTATGCATTCCTACCAATCCCTGAGTGGAAGGCCTGGCTCCATCTGTGCCTTTCATTCACTGAAAGGAAAATGGGGGTGAGGAGGTGGGGGCCAGAATCATGCCTCGAGAGTTTGCTTAAAACCAAGGAGAGCAGACTAATAAAACAGCTCATATTTATCTTCCATCATTCCTAAAGGGCTTAAAACTCTTAACATTAATTGCTACAACTAGAAACTTTATAACCACAAATGTAAAATAAATACAAGAAGCATAAGGATACATTCTAATAACATTCTGTAAACACTTCTTGTATAGGTACAATGGATGGACAGACAACACAGCCATGGTTTTCCCTGTACTCACAAAACTTACAGGCCAGTAAAAGAAGACAATTAAATGAATAATACAAAAAAAAATGATGGCCACTAAGTCTTATGTTAGGCAGAGAAACAGCATCATGAGAACACAAAGTAGAGAGATTTATTTGGCATGCCTCTCTTAAGACTATTTCTTATTTCCTGAATTATATGGCCACTGCCCATTCTAATCCCACCTACACCAAACACACACCAAACACACTGGGTTCAGCCAGCAAGAAGCCCTGTTCTGCCAGGACAAGCCTGTACATCAGACACAACATCCTCTCCTCTTCCTCCCCAGACAACAGCACAGAGAACTGCCAATCTACAGCCCAGACATCCATAAACTCCACGCTAAAGCTGATGTTGTTAAAAACAGCCAGACTCCCAAAGGTTGAGTAACTCACAAATCCCTAAATATATTCTCGGATCATCCATACAAACCAAAAAGCAGTGAGTTTTTCCGAATGCACCAAAACAGAAGCAGAAAGCGAGTAATTTAATCAAAGCACCACAGAGATTAAAGGTAGGCACCTACCTACCAGGCTAATGAGTGCTTGTCTCATTTTGATCTCTGTCTTAACCAACTATAAAAAATTCCAATGAACTGAGAAGGAATTTATTTACACTTCCTACGAAATTAAAAGGTACTAGATTAACTGCATTCACAAGTGGAATGAAGCCTAAGGAAGGGTTAAACTATGAAGCTTCAGTAGGCGACCTACTGAAATAAATACAAGCCAGATAAAAAATAAGTAAGGCTCAACAACATACACACATCCCAAACATCACGCAGAACACAGATGCACAGAAAGGATGGGCCTGCTTCCTCTCCAAACACTGTCAAGCTTGCTCTGGCAAATGAAAAGCCAAGCAGCCCATCCCTGAACAGGAAGAAGGGGGATGAATACAAGAACAAGGAAGCCCTTCCATAAAGCAAGTTCGGAGCGTGTCTGTGTGTGTGTGCACATTTACACGTTTAATCTCTTAGGTGGTTACAAATAATACCAGCAAATCAGAAGACCTGCTGAAGGGAAAAAGAAAGCAGTCTAACTTCACAACGACTGCACAAGTGAATCTGGTATAGCCATGCAATAGGATATGACTGACTTAGCAACAAAAAGGAAAGAACTATTGACACACACAACAGCATGGATGAATCTCAAAATAATTATGTGGAGTCAAAGAAGCCAGAAGAAGAGAAGAGTGCCTACTGCATGATTCTATTTATATGGATTTCTAGAAAACCCAAACTAATCTATAGTGACAAAAAGCTTATCAGTGGTTGCCTGGGGATAGAGGCCAGGGAGAGGCAGGAGGGAGACAGTACTGAAGGGCACAAGACAGTAGGGAAGGGCACAAGGAAACTGTTGGGTGTCAGATATGTCTATCATCTTTATTGTGGTGACAGCCTTATGGGTGGATACCTATGTCAGAACACCAAATTTTACACTTGTAGTATGCACAGCTTGGGTGTCACTTATACCTCAATGAAGCAGTTTAAATTTTTTCTAACAACAATAAGTTCACATTGACCACCACTGGGTCCAACTGGAAACCTTGCAATGTGATTGATATTACTTTCCCTCTCAGAAGCGCATTTCATTGAAGTCACATATCACACTTTGTGGACAAGCAATTGTGGAATGAATACAGATGTGGAATACTGAAATGTCTCTATTTCTTCCCCATTCATCCTTTCCATGGCTTAAAAGAAGCTAGAACATTTTAGAGAAAATTCTCATCACTTCAGGTTTCTCACAAAGGCTCCTAGAACTCAATGAATATCTAATTTTGGGGGGGAAAAAAGGGACCTTAAAGACCATCGCATCCAACTTTCTCAATTTAAGGAAGTAAACTGCAGAGCCCACTCCCTAATGGGGAGTTCGTCTAGTCCTATGGCTCTGAAGTGAGCTCTACGTTGCTGACACCTTTCTCTGTCATTTTAGTCTTGACCTCTCCGCTGAACTTCAGATATTTATTCAACTGCCCATTAAACCACCTCACTTGAATATCTAATAAGTATCTAAAATTTATTGTGGCCAAAATGGAGCTGCTGATTTCCCTCACCACCAACCTCTCCTCCAAGTTGACATCTCAGTAACTGCACCATCACACTTCGACCAACACCTAGCAATCAACCCCTGACTCCTCATCACCTGCCTTTCACAAGGAATCCACGCTTACGTGTCTTAGCTCTGTCTTCAAAGCACATCACAAAGCTGGGCCGGGCTCTGTCTCCACGGCTGCGATGGCTTCTTGTCTGGACAACAGCTCTTTAAGGTCCCCATTTTCTCTCCTGACTCTACCAGTCAGTCCCTACACAGAAGCCACAGACATGAGGCCACCAATCCCCAGACCTAAAACACTCTACAGACTGCCATGATTAAAATAAAATCTCCACTCCTTATTCTGCCCTAAAAGACCAAGGCCCCTTCCACCTCTCCAGCCTCATCTCACACTGTTTCACTGGCTATATTCCAACATATTGACCATCTTCAACACACTCAACTCACTTCCAACCCAAAGCTGACACTTCCCCACCACCACACCTGGAGTGCACACAGATGTTTCACCATTCACAACTCACATAACATCTCCCAAAGCTTCACAGACCTTATAATCTAAAGAAGCATCCCCAATCACTTGTCATGGACCGCATGTTACTGACTTTACAGTATTTTTCATCATCTAAAATTATCTTGTAAACAATTACTTATTTATAATAATAAGTAGATTTACTAATTTATCTAAAAAAATTAGACAAAATTTATTCACTCATTCATTTATTTATGCTAATAAAATTTATCTATTCACTCATTCATTCCTGCTATGACTATCAGAAACATTAGCCCAAATAAGAATTGTGATCCTTTCCTAATTGAACTTGAAAGCATTCCTCTCCAAGTGCCTAGGTACTACGGGGTAAAAGGCATCCATCCACCTGAGTTGAGCAATGAGAACACACAGACACAGGGAGGGGAACAACACACACTGGGGCCAGTCAGGGGGTGGGGAGTGAGGGGAGAGAGCGCATTAGGACAAATAGCTAATGCATTGGGGCCTAAAACCTAAATGATGGGTTGACAGGTGCAGCAAACTACCATGGCACACATATACCTATGTAACAAACCTGCACATTCTACACTTGCATCCCAGAACTTAAAGTAAAATAAAAATTAAAAAAGCACTCATCTTAAAAAAAAAGGGGGGCGGGGGAGCGGACATCTATTTTGACCCTTTTTTAATTCCTAAGTGTGATGACTGGGTTTCCACACTCATGTGTGAGATGTGCTTTCCTCAAACCTTTTTTACAACATCAGCACACTACCTATCTAATATTTAAAAATAAAGATCAATTTCCAGAGTGCTAATTTTACACGTCTTCAAATTATGCTTCTATAAAACAAAAAAAACTCCTCTACTGGCCTGCCTCATTATCATCAGATTTCCATTAGATACAATATCAACTTATCAACTTATGGATATGATGATGTGATTTTGAAAGTATACTGCTTCCCACTAAAATAGTACACTCTTCAAGAAGGATCAGGTCAATACAAAAAGTACTAACTTTTAATGGATAGATTGGGATCTGCGGTATCTTGCCTTTGGGATATTTAACCAATAATCACTTACATAATACACTATCTAAATGAATCAATTTAGGCATTTTTAATTTCTTATTTTTCTTTTTTAGAATTTTAAAGTTTCCAGAAACTGCTACCAAAAAAAAAATCGCAATAGATTATTTTGCCTGAATGTCACATATGATGAATTGATCTTCTAGGAAATCATTAAATTAATCACTGGGATGTCCATTTTACAAGGACAGGGATTTTTATCTGTTTTGTTTATTGTATCCCCCAGCACTAGTCCCAGCACATTATCAGCTTAACAAGTATGCGTTAAGATACTTGCAAGCTCATGTTTCCTTTTATCTTATGCAGATCACTGTATTATTCCAAATTTAGGGGGTGCAGCCAATATGTGTAATCTCTTCTTGCTACTGCTTGATGCCATTATAATATTAAGCATGAGCTGAACAGCATTCTAAATCACAAGTTTTTGACTTCCAAACTACACAGTGGCATGTGGCAAATCGATGGCAAGAGATCAACATAGATTCTTGCGTAAGGTGTGATCAACATAGATTCTTTCATGTTGTGCTGACAATGCAAGACTCAATATGGAGTCCTGAAACGCAGACTCCACTACTAATACGCCTAACAATAGAGCCTCTTTAGGGCCAGGGAGAAAGCCGCAGATGGAAAACCATCTGTGCATCCCAGACTATGGACTGCCAGAATATCACATTTTGCACCAACCCCAAGGTGAATGGTAAACAGCCCTACACAGCTGATAAAGGTCATCATAATTAAGTAGTCAAAGGCACCAACTGTGAATCATAGAAAAGTAGTTCAGTTCTGGTGTGCTGCAAGTAATTTATACTAATGAAAATTAAAGTAGTCAAGTTTGTGAACAATTTAATAAAGATTATTCCTAAAACATTACTCTTGCCCTCATATTTCTAAGAAAAAAAGCAGTAGAGATGCAACTAGGGTGTGGGAACTACATATAACACAGTGAACACAGTGAGAATATGTGCCACAAGAATGCACCTATCACATCACAGCAGGCAGACAACAGCAGATCTGAGGCAAGCAACTCAACACCACCCAATCAATCCTAACAACAAACCCTTGTTTCAGCCCTGACCAAATAACCTCTGGCATTTACAACCTCTTTACGTCATAGTTTCTTAATATGAAAATAAGAATAATCCCTATCTGTACTTGTAGATTATGAAGTTTATAAAGAAAAAGAAAAACAAGCAAATATGCACTTCTGATCCTTTGAGTGACATGGTCTGCCTACCTGGCCACCTGGACTGAGGTGGAAAAGGTTCAGGGAGACAACTGGGAGAGCTCCAATACAAGGCAAACAAACAAAAAAAAAACAAAAACAAGTAAACAGGCAAGTGTTTAAAACGCAAAACAACCTTTTCATAAAATATTATAAATTATACCACTTCACATGCACCAACACGCCAAAATCAAAAAGATCGTAAGCGTTGACAAGAATGTAGAGAAACTGAACTCTCACACACCACTGATGGGAATATAAAATAGTACAGCCACTTTGGAAAACAGTTCCTCAAAATGTGAGACACGGTTATCATATGATCCAGCAGTTCCACTCCTAGGTATATACATGAGAGAACTGAAAACTTAAATCTACACAAAAACTTCTACAAAAATATTCACAACAGCATTATTCATAATAGCCAAAATGTGAAAACATCCTAAATGTCCATCAACAGATGGATAAAATGTGGTATATCCACATAATGAAGTATTATTTGGCAATACGAAATGCACACTGATATGCAAAGATAAACCTTGAAAACATCATGATAATGAAGGAAGCCAGACACAAAAGACCACATATTGTATGATTCCACTTGCATGAAACTGGGAAACCTACAGAGACTGAAAGTAGATGAGTGGTTGCTTAGGGCTGAGGGGTTTGGGGAAATGGGAAGTGACTGCTAATGCTATAAGGTTTATTTTAGTGATGAAAATGTTCCAGGTTAGACAGCAGTGATAGTTGCACAACTGAGTACATTAAAACCATTGAATTGTACACTTTAAATGGGTGAGTTGTATGGTACATGAATTATATCTTGATAAACCTATTAAAATATACTGTGCATTATCTTTACGTAATAATTATAGCTTTCAGCCATCGAATATGTCTTATCAAGATGAAATAAGGATATTCTGTCACCCCCAACAGCCCCATTCCATGTAATTTCACAAAGTCCTGTCACAGCCCCAGGCCCCAGGAACAAGAGTCTTCCCTAGGGCATTTCTGCCAGAGCCTCAGAGAAGAGGATGCTCTCCCTTCCCAGGATCACAAGTGGAGCTGGTTTCAAATGAGCTGCTTCTATGACAGGAGGGAATGGGCCAACACTCAAAGAAAAGCAGGATGAGAGAGGGAGTGGGGCAGTATGCTAAGGAGGGAGGGGGAAACAGGAAAGAAAAAAGGAGGGAAGACAGAGACGAAGAACACAGTGTTTATTGCTGGACTATCTGCATCCAGCCAGCCACGTTGGCTAGCTGAAGTGGGTTTCTGTAATTTGCTTTAGGGGTGTCCTAATATGTTACTTCATTACAAACTATTTCTCTATTTAACTGATGAACTTTCTAAAGATCTGTACCCAAAACTAAATCCCAGGTCTTTTTTATTTAAATAAAAAGACATATGAAACCTTGGAAAGAGCACACAAAACTCAATAGTTAATGAAGACAGACAGACTTAGATCCAAACACGAGTAGTGGGCTTACCTAAGAGACGCTGGGTACACACCACTCAACTTCCCCACACCTTAGTTACTTCTGTAAAGTGGGAGCGAACCCAGGTTTGGTTTCCTCTTGGATAGGCTGTTGTCCGGATTAAATGAGGTAACCCACGGCAGGGTCTCAATACAGTATCTGGCACATGAAAATGCTCATGTATGACCCACCAGTATGAGCAGTCAACTCATGATTTATCACAGACATATTTACAGCATAGGAAAGGTTTGTTTTTGAGCAAAGATAGTCTGAGTAAGATGAGTAGGTAAGACCTGAAGAAAGCTGTACCACACTTCACAAAAAAATATTTCTCATTCATTTGGGAAGCGTTATTCTTAAGGCATATTAGAAACTAAATTTAACAATGGTAAACAACAGCCAGAACCAAAAATGCTAATCCATAAAAATCAATTCCAGTTCTTTGTTAACCTTGTCCAATATATACTTTGGTCAGAGTAACTTCTTAGTCTTCCGTCTGTAATCACTTTTGGAAACCACTCCTCACTTGCAAATAGTCACCTCTAGACAACTGTTTAGATCGCTAAGCTTTCTTTGCTTCTATGACACTGCGTACTATTGCACCCACCTGGGAGAATTCCCTCTATCCATCTACCTCCAGTGGATATCACTAACTTAGCTCAGACGTAAGATCTCCCCAAAAGTGACCATGCAATCAACCCACCTCTGAGTTTATTCATTCAGTCAACAAAGATTTAGTAAGAACCTACTGTGTGCCAGGTACTGTACCCGGTGCTAGAGATGCAGAGGAGAATAAAACATGTACCTCTTCTCTGTGTTCTCATAAGGACCTGTCCCTTCCTCATCAGAACACAAACCACTCTGATTCCCAATTTCCTAATTACTTCTCCATAACCCCTCAGAGACACTAAGCAACCTGGGGGCAGGGACCATAGCAAATCTGATTTTCACTGTATCACACTGTTTTGAAGGAAAAAAATTGAAATAGAATGAGGTGTGTGAACAGAATAGCCACAGGACAACTATCTGCACGGTCAGAGAGACTCATGCGTAGCAAATTCTGAAGTGTGTAAAGGCACAGACTTTACAGGTCACTGAGACTCCCATCTGTGCAGAATACAGCCTGCCACTGAGGTCCTGACTGCATCTAGAGCTTGATCCAAATTATATGATACAGATATAAAAGTATATGATACAGATGTAAAATACATATTTATTTTCATAAATACATATTGTGTTTTCATTACAAATATATCTATATAAAGTAAGGAAGAATAAAACTGCACACAGATTAGCTAAAATGGAAATTTCTTAGGTGAAATGCACCAGTTCCATACTCAAACTACTATAACTCACCCGATATGAAATAGATAATTTAAATAGCCCTGTAACTGTTAACGAAACACTTTGGAATTTAAAATCTCCTAGAAAAAAACATCTCTAGGCCCAGATGGTTTTACTGGAGAACTCTATCAAATGTTTAAAAAAGAATTAATACCAGCTTTACACAATCCCTTCCAGAAAACAGAAGAAGGAATACTTCTCAATTCAATAAAGGGAGTGTTCCAGACTTAAGGAGACTAAAGAGACACGCGAACTAAATGCAACCTGTGATTCTAAACTGGATGCTGTTGCTAAAAAGGACTTTATGTGATAACTGGTAAAACTTAAAATCTGAAGACTTGATTATAGAAATGTATTAATTTCCAGGCCGGGCGTGGTGGCTCAAGCCTGTAATCCCAGCACTTTGGGAGGCCGAGACGGGTGGATCACGAGGTCAGGAGATCGAGACCATCCTGGCTAACACGGTGAAACCCCGTCTCTACTAAAAAATACAAAAAACTAGCCGGGCGAGATGGCGGGCGCCTGTAGTCCCAGCTACTCGGGAGGCTGAGGCAGGAGAATGGCGTAAACCCGGGAGGCGGAGCTTGCAGTGAGCCGAGATTGCGCCACTGCACTCCAGACTGGGCGACAGAGCGAGACTCCGTCTCAAAAAAAAAAAAAAAAAAAAAAAGAAATGTATTAATTTCCTAATTTTGATGGTCATTTTGAGATTACACAGAAGAATGTCCTTTTTTGTAGGAAATCTCACAAATGTATTCAGAAGTGATGGGGCAACGAGTCAGTAACTTACTCTCAAATGTTCAGGAAAACGTTCTCTAAACTGTACTTGGAACTTTTCTGTGAGTTTAATATTGTTTTAAAATAAAAATTATTTCTTAAAAAGATAATATAGGAAGATATCTTTATGATCTCAGCATATAGAAGACTTTCCTAAACTAAGTACAAAATATCACAAATCATGAATAAAATGTTATAATTTCAATCACATGGAAATTAAGAACTATGAATAGAATGTTATTAAGCTTTTAAAAGGAAAGAAATTCTGGCTTTTACGAAGTCCCATAACATACCTCCTATGTGAAAATACAAATGAACCTTGAAAACACATGCTACATGAAATTAAACCAGTCACAAAAAGACAAACACTATAGGTTTCCACTTACACTAAGTATCTAGAACAGTCAACTTCATAAAAACAAAAGGCCAGGTGCTGGGACATGGGGAAAACAGGGAGTTGCTTAATGAACATGCAACTTCAATTCTGCAAGATGAAAAAGTTCTGGGGATCTACTGCTCAACACTGTGAATATACTTATCACTACTGAGCTGTGCACTTAAAGATGGTTAAGATGGTAAATTTCATGTTTATTACCACATACATATAAACATTTGTGGTTAACATTACGAAGAAGGCAAGGAAATGATTAACACAATATTCCAGAAGTCATCCCTCTCTGGGATGGGGTCTAGAAAGAGCATGCAGGGAGCTGAAAGGGGTTTTCCTTAAGTTGCAGTGCAAGTGGCTGTCATCATCCTCTAAAAGCATACATTCTCTTGCAAATCTAATTTTTCAAATCAACTCCCCAGAAAAGGGAGGATGTACTAGTACAAAAAGCTCTAAAAATAAATAAAGAACTAGGGGGGAGGGAAGGGAAGAGAAAAAAACCCATAAATTCTTCCAGTATTATTAACTTAAAATTATCTTTTCTGAATAATAATGAATCAATTTCTACAACAACTTAAAGTTATAAGTGGTATCGGCCAAATTTTATTTAATTTTACATAACTACCTTCTAAATAGGGAGCCAAATAATATCAATCCTTCAGCCTCCCTATCTTCATTACCAGAACAGGAGGAGTCAGACAGGAAAGCCAGTCACCCCCACTGGTCTGAACGAGGGGAAGCAGAAAGAGGCGCTGAAGGCCAGCGTTCTCCTGGATAAAGAGAAAGAAAAGCTGGCGGCTACACAGAATGCAGCTTGTGCAGAGGCCTCCCACTCCTGACTAGTTTCCCTCTAAGAAAAAAAATGTAAGGCTCAAAATATATGCATATAGTTCCTTAGGGAAAAAAAAAAAAAACTAAAATGTCTAGTTCCTTTTCTCAACGGCTTTAAGACATGCAAATCAAATTCTTAATCTTCCACTGCTCAACTGGATATATTAGCTGAGACTTAGGTCAGACACAGACAGGTCACACTGATGCTGACTGAAAATCATCTACATTTTACCCTTTTTTCACAATGCTTTTAGGGGAAAAAAAAAGTTTGATTTAAATTTTTTTCATAATTCGAATCGAATTACCACAGGCTCTTTATTCTACCAAACTAAATTTTTATTCTGAAAATACATGGAATTCTTTAAAGATAAAATGTGTGACCCCCAAATAGAATATTGAGACCTGATCTATACCTGAACTCCAGATTCACATCTTCAATGGTCTACATGTTTATACCTCAAAGTCTAACAAGCATCTGAAACTTTACACAGCCCAAAGGAAAACCTTTCATATCCACCCCTTCCCATGCTCCAAAGCCACTTCTCTTCCAGTCCTCCCCACCCTCTCCCCTAGCTCCCCACAATTATCTGTCCGAGCTGCTTCGGCCAAAAACTTAGGAAGTGTCATCCTTGAGTCTTCTCTTTTTTTCATAACCACATTCAATCCACCAGTAAGTCATATCAGTTCTACCTTCAAGTAGATCCCAAATGAGGCCACTCTTCACCACACCCACCATAACCACCATCACCAAGCCTAGACTACTGTGATCACAAGGCAACTTCCCTCCCTGATTCAACTCTTGCCCTCCACACAGTAATGAGAGCTTCTTCAGAGGTAAACCAGAGTAGCTAATTCCTCTATTCAAAGCATCCACAGTTTATCCCTATGCATAGGCTGCTCAGAATGGCTTCTTCCAAAGAGGGCAATACAGAAAGTGGGAGTAAAAAGAGAAACTTTACAGTGGAGAAATCTGACAGACACTGCCTCAGCCAGGTAATCAAATTAACATCAAGAGTGATCAGTCACACTGAAAGTACACAGCCTTGGAATGATGTGATGAAAACAACACTTCATCTTTGTAGTCTTCCTCTCAAACACCAATAAGCACAGACTCATGAGAAAAACATTCGATAAATCCCACTGGAGAGATTCTACAAAATCCATGACCAGTAATCCTCAAAGCTGACAAGGTCACCAAAAAAAAAAGTAAAGTCTGAGAAACTGCCACAGTCTGGAGGAAGCTAAGGAGACACAACGACTAAATGTAATATGGGCCAGGCATGGTGGCTCACATATGTAATCCCAGCACTTTGGGAGGCTGAGGCAGGCTGATCACTTGCAAGACCAGCCTGGGCGACATAGTGAAATCCCCTCTCTACAAAAAATACAACATTATTCGTGCCTCGTGATGCACGCAGTCTGTAGTCCCAGCTACTCAGGAGGCTGAAGTGGGAGAATCACTTAAGCCCAAGAGGTCAAGGCTGTGGTGAGCCATGATCACATGACTGTACTCTAGGCTGGGGGCGACAGGGCGAGATTCTGTCTTTAAAAAAAAAAAAAAAAGAAAAAGAAAAAAAGGTAATACAGTAACCTGCATAAGATCCAGGAACACAAAAGGACTCTATAGACTGAATGTCTGTTTCCCCCCAAAATTCATATGTTGAAGTCCTCACCCCCAATGTGATGCATTTGGAGATAGGGCCTTTGGAAGTTAATTTGGATTAGATGAGGTTGTGAGGATAGGTAGGGCCCTGGCCTGACTGGATTAGTGCCGTTATAAAAAGAGACACAGAGGGCTTGCTCTCTCTTTCACCAAGAACACATCTAGAAAAGAGCATGTGAGCACACCCCCCAGGGGTGGCCATCTGCAAGGCAGGAAGAGAGCCCTCACCAGAACCCAACCATGCTGGCACCTGGATCTCAGACTTCCAGCCTCTGGATCTGTGAGAAAATAAATTTCTGTTGTTTAATCCACGCAGTCTATGGTTTTTGTTATGAAAGCTAACTAATACAGACCTTAACCTTAAGTAAAAACTAAAGAAATCTATCAAATAACATATAGAGTTTAGTCAACAATAATGTATCAATATTGTTTCACCAGCTATGACAAATGACCATCCTAATGAAACATGTTAACGAGAGGAAAAACTGGACATGGGGTATGTGGAAACTCTCTGTACTATCTTCACAACTTTCTGCAAATTTAAAACTATTTTAAAATTAAAAGTATATTTTCAAAAATCTCATGGCTTCCTATCATATTTATATTATGACCAAAGTCCTCCCAGTCTTTTCCACTCATCATCGAATACTTACACCTTGCTCACTCTGGCCTACCATGTTCACCTTTACTAGGGTTACACAGGATATGAGTTACGCAAGTGTACACATTTGTCAAAATTGGTCAAACTGCACAATTAACATCTACACATTTCACCATATTTAAGTTAGATTCAATTAAAATTTTTTAAATATATATGATTGCCAAATGAAAACGCTGATGACCTAAAAAGTACCCTTCAATTTGGCAGCTGAAAACACTCACATTTCTTTTGCTCTAGAATCTGGAGTTTGGACAAGGTTCAGCATGGATACCTCACTGTTTCTCTATTTGGCATAAGAGACTGGAATTATCTAAAGGCTTGCTCACTCACGTGTCAGACAGTGGATGCTGGCTGTCATCTGGACTTCAGCTGGGCCTGTAAGATCAAACACCTACACAAGGCATCTTTATATAACCTGGGATTCCTCACAACGCGGTGGCTGGGTTACAAAAATTTTATGTTCAGTATAAGCCCAATTTTGTTTCAACACACACACATACTCTAATATAAATATATTAACAAAAGTTGTCTCTGGACTAAAGGGTAATGGGTGGTTTTTTAATTTTCTATTTATACTTTTTTATTTTATAAGTTTCATATGGTAAAGATGTATTACTTTCTAAATCAGATGAGAAATATACAAACTAAATTCAGTTCCCTACTAGGGTATGTAACGTATTACTGAAAACACAAATGAAATTAGAAATGCAAAAATGTTAAATATATTTGCATGTTATAAGAGAAGAATTAGCTTTCAAACAGCAAAAACCTTATTAAGTACTTCATTTCACCTCCCTTTTTAAGGTATAGATGAAGTGAACTTTGGCTTTGTCCGTGGTTAAGCCCAAATCCCTGCTATTTTGCTTTGGTTTGGGTCTTGGCTTAATGTCTGCTTGCTGGTCATTTGTGGCATCCTTAAATTGGTGGAGGTCAGTGACCATCTGACAGCCTAAACTACCATCATTTCTGATCAGCAAAGTAACATCAAAAATACAAACAATGCATGTCATTCATATTTATTGTTACTATATGAACATCAACTTTCAAATACGTATAAACACTGTACAGCTACCTTGGAGTGTAAAGAATAAATGACTTTATATGATTTATATATTACTATTGTATCAGTTTAAATATTTATTACAAAAATAAAATACTATAACTGAGACTAGGGAAACAAATAAGTTAATGTGAGTATTGAGAAAGGGCTCATTATATGACAACTTTTAGAACATTAGATCCTTTGAGTCAAATTTTTAAAGAAGTCATTAAGAGATTCAATTATTTCACAATATATTATTTGCAAGCTTGTTTAGTGTGCCAACATTAAACAAAATAACCCTTACGAGCTGTATTTGATTTTGAGTTATTTAGTTCCATTCAAGTAATGAAAAACAGCCTTTTTCATGAAAAACCACTATCTGTGAATTCAGGAGAACAATTAGCTCTGACATCTCAACACTGCAAGGAGAAAAAAATCCTAAACTCATACATAATAATATCCATAATGAACCATACACAATAAAATATATAAAGGATATGAAGAAAAAAGGAAAGTGTTAAAGAAAATTGGAGTATCTAAAACATGTATTGTTCTCACTAATCAAACCTGAAATTAAGTCTTAGAATGTTTTAATAAGATAGTTCCTATTGTTTTGAATCTACGGAGGGAAACAAATGTTTGCAGAAATGATTACATGACATTGTTGATCATTTTCAGGAGTCGAAGACAAAGAAATCTTTGAGATTTGAGTGGATGATATTCAGCTTTAACTCAACGTTGATTTTAACACTATCATTGAGACATTTGACCAAAAATGTGTTTGATGAGCCCGTATCTCAGTGCAATTTTAGGTAACACATTTCCAGCATGCCACCTGCATCCTTCAGTTATGCTCCTTTCTCACTCCTGACACACCATCAGCCAGCTAACATCAAATAAGTCTACTGCGTCAAAAGAAATGGTATTATGGGCATGCCTCCTGGTTTCTATCACTGGCTCAACGGGATAATTTATGAGAACATGCTTATTATAAATTAGCCATTTTATTTTCAGTACATTTTAGTAAATAATGGAGGAAAAAAAAAAATATCTTCAAATAAGTACACCAACACTGCAAAACTCTAGAGAGGACAACACTTAGAAAGTGAACTTTCAAGATACGGGGCTGTATCATCCCAGGAGAGCTAGAAATGTTCAATCACAAGCCCATGGATTTCACAGAAGACTGAGGGTTACTGACGCCTAATGTACAAATACGCAGTTGTTCATAAGCCAGTCATGTGAAAAAAGAATAGGAAGCGTCCAATTCTCTGAAAGGTAACCACGAAGAAATGGGCTTACCACTTCTGGGTTACTCCAGAAAGTTTGCACGCACGTAAACGACAAACTCTCTAGCAACTACAACTACCCAGAAATGAAACTGGCTGCCCTAACGAAGGGAGCAAGCTCTGTACCAGCAGAAGTGTTCAAGTACAAACCAGATAACCACCACCTGATAAAATTTTATTTCACACAAGCAGTTTGCACAAAAGGTACAATGGCAGACATGGCTACCATTTATAGAGTACTCATTACACACTACACTCCTGTGCACACAGATAAACTCACACAGCTTGTAAGGGATGCTACATTGCAGAACCAAAACTGGAATAGAGGTTGACTCCTGAATCCATGATCTTAGTCACTATAATCTAAATATATGAAACACGTTTGTTTTTTCATTTGCTATATCATCCAACCCTGCCAACTCGACCCTCTGCTCTCTGAAATTTGAGGCTTAGAAAAAAGCCTGGCAATCAATACATACTGAATGAGCTAAGCTGTCCCTTCTTTACACTGCAGTTTCCTTAACTAGAAGTTGCACCTTTGCTACAGGATTCCAAGAAAATTTATACTTTCTCCTTCATTTCACAAGGGCTAAACTCCAATATCACACATTTATCAAATCTGGAGATAGAGACAAAATAGGGAAAGTAGTTAAATATTTTTATATTATTTTCTAGTGGTTCCTGCTTTCAATAAATTACAAAAAGGAAAGCAATCCAAGCCCAGCCTCTGGCACTATTCCAGTCTTTTCTGTCTTTGCTGACATGGTACCAACATCCTTTTATCTTTAATATACTATTTTAATATTAATTTCTAAGAATTTTTTAATCTACTGAAGCATTTTCTACCCAATGCAATATTCATTCAAAAATTATTTAACAGATCACTTTATAATCCTATAAAGTAAAACTCTGAGTCTATGCCAAAAACCTTCTTGGAATATTTCTCCATTAATTTATATTTCTTATACCTTAAAAAGAAACTTGAGTCCTTAGAAATGAATTCCCTCAATTCATATAAAAATTGCAACAATACTTAGAATTAATTTTGATTAGTATATCAGAATTTCCATTCAAGTCTAATAGACAGCTGAGGCTCAATGTTTGATGCCAAGTTTACCAAAATTTTCCTTTACTATGTGGCTTTAAAAGTATTTTCCAAGAACAAAAGGTGAAGACATAACTAGTCTCATTGTACAGGAAATATACAAGGGCTATAATTACAGCACCCAACATTATAAGCTTATACTAAGAACCCCTTAACTATCTCCAAAGATACTAAGTACTAGTTCAACAAACCTCTGCCTTGTCCTCTACCTTCATCTTCTTGGCTCTACTTGCAAACCAAAAATCTCCGTCACTGCTATTCTTGGGATATAGCTAATAAGAACAGCTGTGTCAGTCCTAGTATTAGAAAAGGCATGCTGACACTCACAGTGAAGCACACTGCAGATTAAACCTAAACTCCAAAGCTGATAACTCCAGAGTTATCACAAAATAACACATTTTGGCCAAAAATCAATACACATTCTAGAAAAACAAAAAACTGACAGGGACTTATCAAGACCTTTCCAAGTATTACTTTATTCCCCTCCAGCTAGACATTTATTTTAATGTCACATACCATAAAATAGCCTTGACAACGTAAACCAATTAATAATAGCAATACTGGATCTGCAAAAAGAATAAAATGCTAGTAGTGTGAAATTCCAACCTTCCACTGTAATGGGGTATTAACTTTCAAGATTATTTCCAAGATGTGATCTTCTCCAAATGAAAAGAACTAGTCAGATAAAATTTGAAACTCTTTCAGTCAATTTAAGGATGAAATTACTAAACGGTGAAATATAAGAACTGTATCTTCAACTACTGTTTGACATGGTTTCCAAGCATTCTGTAGTCCTCAGTGCCCTGCTCTGGTTATAATTCCATTTGTGAATGCTCCTTTTAAGTCGCAGAACACAAGTGTACTTCAGATGGACTGAATACCATAAACTGTAACAGAAACTGTTACCTAACTCCTGGTGGCCAATCAACTAAATCTAGCCTTAGATGTGTTATCAGGGCTCAAAAAGGAGAAAACTTAAAATTTTACCCAAAATTTAAAAAATCCTATTTTCACAAAAAATCAAAATTTCCATCTTCCCTTGACAAATCAGCTTTGGTCGCATCAAGCCAACATTCCTTTACGGTCGCCATTAGCAAAAGTGAGTAGGTGCTTTCCCTTTGAACTGGGCATGGGCTTTCGGACGGTCATGCTGTCCACACCTCAGAAAACCCATGCATCTGCCTTTCCATTTATGTTCCTTCCCTGGTACCCTCCAGACATCTGAACTTGGAATTTATGTTGGGATTAGCTATTTCACCTAACCTCACGATCCGGTCAGCTAAGCAACACCATACAATCAACAAAAACTCCCAGGGCTTGTTGATAAAATGTACTTCTGGTCTCAAGTCACTTTCTGTCTACAATTAATTTCTAGACCTTTATTGCAGGTCTTTACATCTATCATGAAATTTAATATTGTTAAATTAGATAAATCCAATTTTACTTACTATTAATTGAGCACCCAATAGATAAATAGTTTTGTAACTACTTGTTATGTAACAGGCAGCACCTCTCTCCATTCGTTCTTTTTGTTTGTTTTAAAATAGAGACGAAGGTCTCGCTACATTGCCTGGGCTGGTCTCAAACTCCTGGACTCAAGGGATCCTCCTGCCTTGGCCTCCCAAAGTGCTGGGATTACAGGCATGAGCCACCATGCCCAGCCTCTGCATTGAGTTTTAACAAGGAAAGCATCACTTAGATGTTTTTCATGTATACATTGTAGTTTCAGCTATAATTTAGTTTCAAAAAGAAAGTTAAAAGAACCAGAATGTTTTGTTTGTATAAGCAGGGAGCTATTTTATTTTAACATACACTATACATGAAATTGAACAATTTAAATATATCTAAAATTATACATTATGTATCACTCTGACCTTCCACTAACACACCTAAGTCTGGGCACAGAAAATCTCCAAAACCTAAAAAAGTTTCTAAGAGATGATGGATTAAAATGGGATGCTACATCTTTGTCCAATGCCTAGACAGAAGCAAGGCACGCTGGTCAGAGCCCGGGACTTCCCAGAAGAATGTGGTCCACAGGGTTGGCAGCTGGCTGGTCGCCTGGCTCAGCAGAGCTTTCCCCACTCCACAGGGACACGAGTTTACCTGTTCCTTTGAGCTGCTCTGGGAGGATCTATCGATGACTCATCCGCTGCTGCCCAAAAGTCAGGCTTCCCTGGACTGGATGGATGGTTGGAAGACATGGAGGGTGGGTGAGATATCCCAAAGGAGTCTTTCTAGAGGGCCCTACTAGAGGGACACTAAAAGTGGCAGTCCTTTGTTCCCCATCGATAAAGACAATTGTGCAACTGCAGGCTTCTTTTATCTGAATCTCTTGATTAAAATGCTCATAAAGCTTTTTCCAACCACACCTGACACTGTAATCATCCAGCTGAAAGTACTGGTACCTCTCAGAGTTATATTCAATTGTTTTTGAATAATCCAGCCAAAATCCCCCAAAATTCTTCAATGCTTTGCATGTCTCCAGCCTCCTTTTAAGTAACCCATTTGAAAAAGGTTTCTATCGCTCACTTCTTACCTAAGAGAGACCAGCTGTGCAGTCCTTCAGTGAGCTTAACCACCAAAGGCATCAGAATGCTCAAGACTCCACAGCGGTAAGAGGCACAGACCAGCTGCAAGAGAAAGCAGCTACAGAATGACCAGAAGCTCAGTCTGTGTAGAAGCTTGTCGGCCAGTGAAGTGAGTATCCGCAGATTCCCCAGCCCCTAACCTGCCTTCTACCTAGCCCAGGAGGCGTGAGTGCCAGTGAAAGACAGGAAAAGTGCACAGTTACCAGGAAATGTCCCCTGGGAACACCCAGCACCACCCCACCAGACAGCACCTCTCAGAACCTGGCCTTTCTAACTTCCTCGGCAGAACCTGGCCCTCTCTACCAGGCTAAGTGCTCCAAGGCGCTGTGGTGTTATAAGTCTGAAAATCACTGCATTCAACTGCAGTAACTCCGCTGTACCCTGTGTCTTGTTCACCACCTGGCATATATGAGACATTCCACTTCTTGTAAAATGGATGACACAGTACACTCTCCTAGGCTCTGAAAAATGTGAAGACTTAAACAGCATGGTGACCTCCTCAGCCCCTGGAAAAGCACTTAAAGTCAGTAACACCCAAAGCACCAGGTTCTGACTCTGTGTGCATCGTCTTCTCAGTGCTAACCACAACTCCGTGGGGAGGGACCCACTATGTGCCCTATTTGATAGACAAGGAAACTGAAGCGAATAAAAGATCAGCACCTTGCCAAGAGCACCCAGCTAACAAGCGACAGTCAGAAGCTGAGCCAGTCTATGTTTCATCACACCAGCCCTGCGGACTCCAAACATGCTCCATGCCAAGAATGGTCCTAGGCAGACGGGACACAAAGATGAGTAAGTGGAGATCCTTATTTTTAAGGAATTTAGTTTGGGAGGGAGACTTGTAAAGCAAGCCAAAAAAAATTCAATGCTCCAGGTATTATCAGAGTAGAATACAGTGAAAGTGGGGCATGAGGGGACTCTTCAGAGGACCCTAATCAACAGGGCGGCCCAGTCACCTGGAAACATCAGGCACTCTTGCAGCACTGCCTCCTGGAGTTGGAGGGGTACTCACACATGACAAGGAGTCAGTGGAGAGGGGTGAGTACCCCGCATGGGATCTTGCCATTAACTCTTTCCTAAGAAAGACAGAAAGACTGGATGATACTGGGCTTCTGCGGTACGGAAATGGGACACGCTGGTTAGTCCAGAGCAAAGGCAAGAGGCGGATCAGGACTACCGGGGGCCTCTCTTCTCTCAGTCCTTCTCCAGAATACTGGCCTCATGACATAAATGCTGCATGGGATACGAGACAGCTGTGTGAAGGCGTCCCAAGTCATGGGTCCACCTGGGATGCCTGCAGCCTGAGGCTGAAGTATTACAAATACTTAGGGCATGTAGGTGTAGTATGCATGAACACATGATGCACACAAGATACCCAAAAAGGGAGGAAAGGATGAGCAAATCTTAAAACGCTTCATTAAGGAGGCACAGGCTTTAGCTGACTATTGAAAACTATGGATCTGCCAAGCCAGAAAGTGTGGCAGGGATTTCAAGAGGAAACAGCTTAATCAAAGGCAAGGAGTAAAAAGACAGAAAATGTATCGAGGAGCATTTTAAGTAATTGAGTATGGAAGTACTTTAAGAAGCAGAAAGCCAGGATTGAAATTCCAGCTCGCCACTTCTGCATACATCGCTCTAAGCAATTTACTTGGCATGTGTGGAAAGAGTGTGAGAGTCTGCCAGGGGTCGGGGGTTGAATAAGCCATCCTTCGGAGGGTCTAAGCCTACCCCCATCAGACAGAGGCTCTCAAAGGTAAGCTCACAGTAAGAAAAGAACTGCCACATAGTCCAGCAATTTCACTACTGGCTGCAGTGAGCTGAGATTGAGCCACTGCACTCCAGCCTATCTCAATCAATCAATCAATAAAATTTTTAAAGGAGGGAAAAAAGAATCACATGGAGCAGGCTCTCTCATAGAGCAGGCCAAAAGGGATACTTGGCCCAGGCCTCCCATTCGGGGAGGACCCCAAATGTAGACTGTCAACATTTCTACACATGGGATTATACATACAGTCACCAGAGATGCAGTGACAGGATTGAAGGGAGATGTGTACATCATCCAACTTCAGTCTTGTCTTGTTTCAGGGCCAAATTGCCTAGAGTAGAGTCCACTATGAATTTTATTTTTCCCTTGTGACTATATTGTCAATAGCACAATTATACCGCCTTATATTTTGGCGAGTACACGTTAATGTGTTAAATATAAACATTTTTTAAAAATACATTCCATTTTAATAAACTTTTAATAATACGAAGAGCTTAAAAACTTTGGTCCAAGTCTCTTATCTGTGATGGTGGCGGGAGGTGGGGGGAAGGAACCCTGTCAAAAAGGCAGACTCCCTGGCCCTCACTGGGTGTAGCCTGAGTAGAGCCTGGGAATGTACTTTAGTAACAATTCCCAGTGATTTTTGACACAAGTGGTCTCAGAGCCACACTTTAAAAAAGCACCACAATGGCTCGGCAACACGGAAGCTGTGAAGAGTTTTAAGCAAGGAAGTAACTGATGCATGCTGCGTGTCTCAACATTTGCCACTGGATTCAGCTCCGAGTATCAGAGACAGAAGCCTGATTATAATGGTTTTAAGAGTGAACTGGAGGCCGGGCGCGGTGGCTCAAGCCTGTAATCCCAGCACTTTGGGAGGCCGAGACAGGTGGATCACGAGGTCAGGAGATCGAGACCATCCTGGCTAACGTGGTGAAACCCCGTCTCTACTAAAAAATACAAAAAACTAGCCGGGCGAGGTGGTGGGCGCCTGTAGTCCCAGCTACTCGGGAGGCTGAGGCAGGAGAATGGCATAAACCCGGGAGGCGGAGCTTGCAGTGAGCTGAGATCCGGCCACTGCACTCCAGCCCAGGCAACAGAGTGAGACTCCGTCTCAAAAAAAAAAAAAAAAAAAGAGTGAACTGGAATTAGGAAATCAACTATTCTTTCAAAATGTATGACTAAGAAGAAAGAGACAAAATAAGAATGTGCATAAAGGAGTCTGACAACGGGTTTTTTATTTGTATTCATCGGGTAGAGAAATAAGTAATACTGAAGCAACCCTAACGTTCTGGATTGTATTTAAACACCCCTTCAGATCCACTCTCCTCTGTATTCTGTGCCCCCAAAGCACCAACCTGTCCTCTGAAGTAGACTCCAGCAGGAGACGAGAGGATGGGAGAAGCAAAAGGCAGGGGCATGCTCTCCCCGCTGCAGCCCTCACTCAGCTTCGCTGGAGGCTGACTGAGTCCTTCAACTGGAGGCCATCGCTCTTCCTCCCCTGCTGCGAAGAAGTCCCTGCTCCACAGCCACTATCTTGGGGTTCTGCTCCTTCCTTCCCCCTTGACCCTCCATGTCTAGTACAGCTGGCTTGGGAACTTCGCTATTCCTTGCTATTTCTCAAGACCTGCCCACATCTTTGTAAATAGCTCTTTAAGTTACCTGGTTGCCTTAGTTACCTACTTCAATCTGTCTCTCTTACCAGAACCCTGAATGATACATACAACATTAAGCAGAATGCAAATGCCAGAACAATGCCAAATCCAAAATACTCTCGTGGCTCAAATAAGGAAGTGGTCACATCAGATGGGATTCAGAAAAAGATTCGTATGGAAGGTGCAGTGGATACAGGAAGGATGGTTAGGATTGGGAAGCCATGGTAGAAGGGGCATGTCACCAGTGCCTGTTCCCATCTCCTGAATCCTGAGCCTACCTTTCCACCCATCAGCTGCCCCATTTGCCACACACTACATACTGACAAAAGCCTGCTTCAATCACTCATAGCATGCATAAAAATCATTAAAAGAGACCACTCTGCTGAGGGTAATATTTATGGCTGGTTTTATTTTAAAGGAATCTTACCAAGTGCTATCCTTGTAGAGTCCCACCTGTTAAACCAACTGGAGCCAAAAGCTGAGTATGAGTTGTTTTATTTCCCTGGAAAGTTGGTCCTGATGGACCCAATAAACAGACATGAGGGCTATTTGCACCTACAGAGGCAGTAACAACATAGGAAGCATTTTTAAAGCAGGGAGACAAAGAGGTCTTGAGCAGTGAGGAAGCAGAAAAACCACTTTTGACTCCAAATTCAAAACTAGATTTTAATCCTAGTTTAATCACTGTGTGGGCATATGACCCAACCCAAGCCTTGTATTTCCGTCCCTAAAAAGGAAGTCCTAAAGATTAAAAATGAAATACATATGAACAGATGTTAACTTCTCAAAAGAAAAACATAAATTCCAGAAATTTGATAATTTGTAAAGAGGAAGAAACTGTGCATCGAACATCTACTAGAGGCCTGCCATTTTACAAAGATTACGGTTTCAATCTTCATGATAACCTACAAGTAAGTACTACTACTACTTATTATCCTTATTTTACAGATAAGGAAATCAGGGCTTAAAGAAAAACATAGTGTTTTACCAAAGAGCACAAGGCTGGCAGAGTCTGGCTGCCAACCTAATCATGCCATTTCCACTATACCACTGCCCTACTACTTCCTCTTAGTGAAGGACAATGAAATACAGGGAGACCTATATTAGCTGCAGTTGTTGTCAGGGCTTGTGGTATTTTGCTTAGCTGCTCTGAATTAAACAGAGGGGCAGTTTCAACTCTCTTTACTATTGAAAACATCTTCAAAATTTAGTAGTTCACTTTCTTCCTTTAAATTTGTATTTATTTTCTCTCCAACTTGGTCCAAAAAGAATTTGGGCAGCTTCATCAGTTAATAAGACAAACAGAGAATCATGGAACTTTAAAACTAAGACCAACACACACAGAGGAGGAAACTCATTCATGTACAGTAACATATCTAAAACTGTTAACTGACAGGGGCAAAAATACAGATTCGAGATTCTCAGTCCCATATGCCTTCCTGATGAGAAGGAATCATCCACAGCAGACTGTCAGGATTTTCATGCTCTCATGATGAAGACTAATGCTCATTATGAGTGTAAAAGTAGACAGACAAGAGATAAGAATTAAATATTTATGTTCTAAACCTAGAGCATTCAAATGGCAAGTTGAAAATAAATCTTTGATCTGCTTGTTTTGTTGCCATTCATTCACCTTCCCTTCCTAAAAATCACACTCTTAAGAAGGCTCAATACTGAGAACTTCACCTGTTTCTTCACCTATGAAATGGAATTCATCATAGTACAGACCTGCAGGAAGATTAAAGAAGTGAATATTTTAAACTACTCTTTTCCCTAACATCAACTTCACTTCACTGGTTATCTATACAGTGCGGCAGGGGGAATATACAGAAAAGATCAGTCAACGAACTATCCAAAAAGGAAACAAAGATCTCGTAAGCCCACAATGCTTTCTCTCCCTTACACACATCATTATTTTCCCTGTGTCAACCACAACCCCTAGCCCTTCAGTGTTGACTTCAGGCACCTTCAGTTGCTCTCCACCTTTCCCTCCAAAAATATGATCTAAAATAACGATCTACCAAAAATATTTGCCGCACATTATTAAGACTATAAACTAAAATTGACCTTTTTTATTCAAATAGTAAATACCATACATGCATGCACACACACCCGGGAAGCTAAATACTTCAGGCCTTGAACTTTATCTGACTTCACAAGTGCTGTGAGGATTTGATTAAATAATATAATCGGTGTGAAACAGCTTTGAAAACTGTATTGTTAGACATTATAATTATTATCTGACTTTGCAGGATTAGTAACATATAACGGTTCCTCCTTCCCTTTCCCCCTCCAAACCTTTCAAAAGATCCTGAGTCTCCATCTTGCCCCTCTCCCTGCCCAGAATTCAGCACATTATCTCTAAAACAATGACCCCTGTCCCTAAACACGGCTGCTCAATGACTTTATACAGGCCAGTTTCATCCCTAACTGGCCTTCTGCCAAGTATGCCATCCTGGATATCACATCACTAGAGAAATTTACTCTAGTTTCATAGCAGTAATTACAGCATCATGAGAAATAAGGACAGAAAATGGTTAAAAAGGCAAGAAAGAGGTGGGAGGGAGGGAGGAAGAGGGAAAAGGCTGGATAGCAACCTCAGTCTGGTAACCGGGAGTTAGGCAAATCAAATGTAATAGAGTATAGGGTATGTTAAGATTGAAAAATAAAAACACTCTAAAAAATAGGTTGATCTGGGATATTTAATTATTTTCTTGTTTCATTTTGGTACTCGCTTTCGAGTCTTAAAAATCCAGCACATCAGCAACTATTAATAATAAAGAACACAGATACCTTCAGTGATTCCTGATGTCGTCTAAATAGCACATTTGAGCCTTTTCTTGGCACAGCTCTTTCTCAGTACAATTCCCTCCTCAAAACCCACTCTTCATACATTCCTTTAATCATAACCACCTACCAAACATTACCCTAGAAATAAAGTCATCTGGAAAACAAGGCCTAGAAAGGCAAACATCAGATGCCGGATACTTCCTATCTTAAAGCATCATGTAACCTCACTTAATAGATTCTATATTTTTATTAAAATTTAAGGCCTACTGAACAAATACTATGGCTACCTAAATTCCAATACTTCTGGAATTCTCAGTAAAGATCAAACAGCCCAGGAGTCTACGGCAAAGTCTTTTGCTTCTTTTCCTTCCCTGGCCTCAGCCTAACCACAAAACACTCCTCCTTTCTGCTACCTTGCCCTGCAAGGTGCATTCTTACATTCCATGCAGACCCATAATTTCTATCATCTCATAAATTCCACACTTACCTAGTAAAAAGTCAATTGTTTTTCTTACACTAAAATCCTTTTCTTCCTCAGACATCAAACAACTGCTTTTATAATTTCCTAATTTTTCAAAACATTGTTAATTAGCACATACCAAATTAACATACTAACAAGTTGTATTTTTACACTTTTCATTTCCTGATTTGTCTTTTTCCTGTTGAACCACACTATCCGATTATAACAAATTCATAAGCCTTCTCTCAACTTGGAATAAATTATTTACATTATAAAAATTTTCTATTTTGCTCAATTTAAAAATAATGGATAAATGACTTCAGTCATCCAATTTTACAAAATTGAGATTTAGTTATTCCAACGGCTTCATCAACAAGAAAGTCAACTTTTAAGTGCTTCAAAGAAACAATTTATTATCACTATGAAAAATTAATCCAGTATTTTAAAGCCTTGCTCAAAGAGAAAACAACTCAAAGTACAGTCACGTGTCACTAAATGATGGGGCTATATTCTGAAAAATCATTAGGTAATTTTGTTGCTGTGCGGACACCATAGTGTACTTACACAAACCTAGATGGCATAGCCTGCTACACACCTAGACCAGAGGGTACAGCCTATTGCTCCTGGGCTACAAACCTATACAGCAGCATACTGTACTGAATACCATAGTAACACAATAGTAAGTATGTATCTAAACATAGAAAAGGTACAGTAAAAATACAGCATAAAAGATTTAAAATGGTCCAGCTGTATGGGGCACTCACCATGAAGGGAGCCTACAGGACTAGAAGTCGCTCTGGGTGAGGGAGTAGTGTGTGAATGCGAAGGTCCAGGACTTTACCGTACACCACTGTAGACTTCATAAATACTCTACATTTAGGCTACACTGAATTTATAAAATACATTTTCCTTTCTTCAATAATAAATTAACCTTGGCTTACTGTAACTTTTTTACTTTATTAACTTTTTAATTCTTTTATAATAACAGCATAAAACATACACTGCACAATTGGACAAAAATATTCTTTTTGTATATCCTTATTCTATCAGCTTTTTCTACTAATTTTTTTTTAATTTAAAAAATGATTAAAAACTAAGACACAAACACACACACCAGCCTAGGCCCACACAGGATCATTAACATCATTGTCTTCCACCTCCACAGCCTGTGCCACTGGAAGGTCTTCAGGGGCAATAACACGCATGGAGCTGCCATGTCCTATAATAACAATGCCTTCTGGAATATTTCCTGAAGGCCCTGCCTCGGACTGTTCTACAGTTAACTTTTTTTTTTTTTAATAAATAGGAGTATACTCTAAAACAACAATAAAAAGTATAGTAAATACACAAAGCAGTGATGCACTTAGCATTATCAAATATTATGTACTGTACCTAACTGTGTAGTTTTATACACAATGTGCTAGATTTCTATAGGACTGGCAGCACAGTAGGTTTGTTTACACTGGCATCATCACAAACACCTAAGTAATGCGTGGTGCTACGACATGACAATGACTGCAGCTTCACTAGGCAATGGAAATTGTTCGGCTCCATCATAATCTTATGGGACCACCATCAGACATATGGTCTGATGACCAAAATGTCACTATGCAGTGCATGACTGTGCTACACAAAGTCAGGGTTACATATGGCTATACAAATTTAGAGTAGTCCCAACAACTTAAGACCTTTAGCTAATAAAGAAGGATGTCAAAAATTTTAAGTCCTGTCACTTTCCCTTGATTCTCCTGATTATTTCAGTACTGAAAAGAACTTTCTCTGGATGCTTAAACGAGTTCATTAATATAAAATCACTTTAAAAAGTTATAAGCATTATATAAATGAATAGGTATCATTAGCATATTTAAGAAAATATTTCAGCAGAGCAGGGACAGGTAGGGCTACAGCAGACATGGAGTGAAAGGGAAAGAAAGGGGGGAGAGAAAAAGAGAACGTGAATATGTGCCCATCTCTCTGAAAGAAATGTAAGTGTATACACCTATCTCCCTTGTTCCTCATCAGCAAGGAACTTTTCAACAGACACCCACCCTGCATTTGCTGATACACCGGAAGCAGCCTATTTCAGGCAGGAGTGTGACACGCTAAAAGGTCATACACTGCACACCAGTGTGGAAACGTCAGCCAGAATCCTCCGCAGGGCAGAGAGGATGAAAAACCCTAAATTCTGGTCAATTTATTAATAAAGAGAGAAGAATATTTTCTTCAATTACACGATCAATTTCACTACCATACTTTATTAGCAAGACACACATTAGAACTGTTGTTCAAGAAAGGTGGGGGATAGGTACTTTACTATCAACCAGAAGTTATGACTGCGATGTGGAATTTCAACACAAGCCACAATTGTTTAACACTCCTTCGACATACTTAAGGCGACTTTATTTAAAACAGTAAAGCACAAAGCAGCTAGTATCCTAATGTCAGGTTTCCAGCTTGCTGCTATGGAAAGCCGTCTGGACAAGAAGGAATCCCAGATCGAAATGAAATCCCTGAAGACTAAATGACAGCAGCACCTTCAAGTTCAAGACAGTGAACCTGTATCCAGTGTGAAGTGCAAACACTTCCAGGTTAAGTACACTTGAAATAATTGTAAGCAAAATTTCCAAAGTTAACTACTTTTAGCCTGGGGCTACAGCAATCACCTAACTATACCCCCGCCCGCCCCCCAGCCCCATTAACAACTTCCCTAAATCTCACTCTCACAACAAAACACTTCCAAACTTTCTTTTCTCAGTAAAAATGGCGCTGCTTTTCCCATCACAATGCTGTTTATTTCTCTGTAATCCTTAGGCCCTTTAAACCATCAAACTCGATCGGCCTCATTTAAATGCCACCCTTCCCTAGACACTGTCAAAAGCTTTTTTGACGGTTGAGCAAGGAGGTAAGGCGGTTGCATCAATCTACAGGGTTGCCACTTTCTCAGCTAGAATCCTGGGATTAACTCCCTCTGACTTTTCTTCAAAACCTGTCTGCCTTCCCCCAAACTGTTGCCTCTGTCTCTCTTAAGCCACAATCCAACGCAAACTGTCCCCAAAGTGCAGTAGCGCTTAAGCCTCTCCGGGCCCCTAGCACCCATCGACGCCGTCTCTAAGGCACCCAGCACACCCAGACCCATTCATCAGCCTCTCCGGGGTCGCTCAGAGGCGCGCGCGGGGCAGGCAGCACCACGCCGGGCTCACCAAAGCGCAGCCTTCCGCACCCTTTCTACACCCCAGTCCATGCGCACCGGGGTCTGCTCCGGGACCCGACCCCTGAATCCGAGCGCCGCTGCCGCGGAGGGCAGGGACCGCATGCACACCCGCATGCCCATACGACCACCTTCCCCGGGGGCTGTCGCCGGCAACAATGACCGGCCCACCCCCGCCAGGCCCGGGGCTGGGGGCGCACCGACGAGGGAGGGGGCTCTGGGACAATAACCGGCTTGTTGCCCCCTCCCTTCCAGGGAGCGGCGGGCAGGGGGGCAATGGGCGCCCGGCCCCCCAGCCCCCACCCTCCTCCCGGGCCCCCGGTCGGGTGGCACCGCGGCAGGGAGGAGGGGCGGCGAGGGCGCGACGCCCGGCGCCAGGGCGCCTCGGGGTACCTGGTCGATGGGCAGCTGCACGGCGTTGCTGAGGGGCTGCAGCAGGGTGGAGCCCGTGGTGCTGGTGGTGGCCATGACCGGGCCTCGGCGCTCCGGCCGCCCGCGCCGCTCGCCCGCTCGCGCTGTGCCGGGCGACGACGAGGAGATGGGGATGCAGCGGCGCGCCCGCCCCTGGGCCGCCCGCGGTCTGAGCGCTGAGCGGGGAGGGCTGGGGAGGGGCCGGGGGCGGCGCCCGGCTCGCACCTCCCCCTCCGCCGCCACCGCCTCCCGCGCCTGTCGCCCCCGACCGCCCTGCACAGGCGCGGCCCCTCCTGCCGTGGCCCCAGTCGTCCCCGCCCCGGCGCCCCCGCCGCATCCCCCGCCCCCGACTTCCAGCAGCTTCCAGCGGCCCCCTCCCCACCTCGCGCGCTCTCGCTCCAGACAGCTGCGCGACCCAATCGCGGCGCGGCGCCCTGACGCCCGCAGCCAATCAGAGAGCGTCGCCCGCGCCACGCCCCTCCTCTGTGCCGAGGACCCGGGCTAGGGCGCTGAGGCGCGGCCGGGGCTGCCGACGGAGGGCGGCTGGCGAGCGTCGTGGGGCGCGCTCCTCGGGTGGGAGCATGTAAGAGCGTCTTTGCCCTGACTTCTCGGTTTCTCCTCCCTGGAATGTCGCGGCCCCCCACCCCTCTCTAGGAGAGACTGCAGACAACAAAGGGGGGCCCAGGGTGGCGGCCAAAGGGGCGCTGTGAGGGACGCCGCCGAGTCAGCGCCGGGGGAAGTCGGGGACCAAGGTGGGGGCTGGGAGGACGACAGACCAAAACAGCGACCTGGCTGAGAAGCCCCTTTGTGAGACTGCCGGGTGAAAGCCCAAAGCTGAGAGCGGCCCCGGGGTCTGACGTTTTCGTCACCCTCCAGTCGCACCTGGGCCTTTGGGTGGTGAGAGCAGGGCCTGGGTTCGACGCCCGCGGGCGCAGGGAGACCGGCTTCGCTTTGCTGTGTGAAAGTTTAGTTCTTTGGTAGCCAGCCGCCCTCGTTGAAGGCCTCATCTTCTTCCTGAGAAAGACGGTTTCTAAGCATCCCTTCACCCCTTGGGTGTAGTCACCCCTAGACTGTTGAAGTCCGCCAGGTTTACATGCCCTGGCGGGTCTCGTGTATATATGATCCATTTGCCCCAAACTTTGTAAAAGTAAGCCATTTCAGCTCCTTTAAAATGCAGACGTCAACTTCTGTTCAGAAGACTTTCTAAAAGAGGAGGAATGCCACAGCAGTTATGAGGACAAATCAAGACTCAATGATTTGGCAGTTTAACTTTGGTAGAAATAACTAATGTTTAATGAGAGTTTAACCACAGCTTTAATACTTTTGGTAGACTAGCTCATTTAATCCTCACAATAACTGTGTGAAATAGATACTATTACACACCCTCCTTAAAGGAAATTGAGTCACAGAAAAGTTACATAACTTGCCCAGGGGCACACAGCTGATCAGTAGATTGGAATCCAAGTAAATCTACATTTAGAGCTGACCTTACCGCTTCATGTCTCTCACACTTAATACCCATTCCAGAAACTCCCGTCAGCTATCAGTTATACCATTGGCTTGATGACTAGCTTAGAGTCTCGAATAAGAAGACAGCACAGATAAAAATACACCTGCTTTAGTAATCAGTCTGTGGGCTTACATTTGTCTCTCGGAAAAGGAGGCAGTGGAACTCGTCAGTGCAATCCCTTCTTGCCTAGAATTCTTTCACTGGTTGACTCAATCCTAGTTTGGTGGATTCTCAGCTGAAACGGAATAGAAGATAAAAGGAAGAGTAAAAAAACCAGGACCTTCATTCCCCCGGGGGAGTGTTCCAGTGGGATTTGTAATCAATTAGAGAGCTGCTTCTTACAGTATATTAATCCAAAAATCCAGATCTCTCTACTAACATTATATTGGAAAGAAACTATTTTTTTTCCTTTTCTTCACTTTAGAGAAGTAGAGGAAGCGCACAGGTGGCTGAGCATACAAACTGAAGAAAAAATTGAAATGCCATTTTAAAAACTTGAAAGGTGGGTGTTGGGAACATATTGCAACCTAAAGTAAGCAGCATGGAGATACAATCTCAGAGCTAGAACAAATAATGTCTGCAGAAAGGAGTTTCCTAAAGCTAAATTTTTATTTTAGTCAGACATGACAGAACATAGTCTGTATTTGGAGTAACTACACGAAATTATTTAATATCTGGAATGATAAGGTGCAGTGGTTCATGCCTGTAATCCCAGCACTTTGGGAGGCTGAGGCAGGGGGATCACTTGAGCCCAGGAGCTCCAGACCAGCCTGGCAACATGGCGAAATCCCACTTCTACAGAAAGTACAAAAATTAGATGGGTGTGGTGGCACATACCTATAGGCCCAGCTACTCAGAAAGCTGAGGTGGGAGGATGGCCTGAGCCCAGGGAGGTTGAGGCTGCAGTGATCTGTGATCGCACCACTGCACCCCACCTGGGTGACAGAGTGAAACCCTGTCTCAAAAAAATAAATAGGTCGGGCATGGTGGCTCACGCCTGTAATCCCAGCACTTTGGGAGGTCAAGGCCAGTAGATCACTTGAGATCAGGAGTTTGAGACCAGCCAACATGGTGAAACCCCGTCTCTACTAAAAATACAAAAAAATTAGATGGGCATGGTGGCAGGCACCTGTAGTCCCAGCTACTCAGGAGGCTGAGGCAGGAGAATTGCTTGAACCCAGAAGGAGGAGGTTGCAGTGAGCCATGATCACACCACTGCACTCCAGACTGGGCGAAAGAGCAAGACTCTGTCTCAAAAAAATATGAATAAATAAATAAATTATATATAGAGAGAGAGAGAATAGGGAGTATTTTAGCCATCTGGGAAAATTTTGCTGTGTCAGAGTTACAAAACTATAGGTAAAATATAGTATAGTAGTAATAATAGCTTAGATTTTGGAATCAAACAGACCTAGTCTCTTCCATTTATTAGCAGCAAGATCTTGGGCAAGTTATTTAACCTTTTCTAAGTCTCCATTTCCTCGTGTAAAAATGAGCGTAGTAACAGCACCAACTCCATAGTTTATGAGGTTATAAAGGTGTACTTACATGAAGAGCTCAGAACGTTGCTTGGTGCATGATAAAACTTAAGAAAGATTATATTAGAGTTCTCCAGAGAAACAAAAACAATAGGAGATAGATATGGTTTTGTTTCTCTGGAGAACTCTAGATATAATAGATAGATATAGATAGAGATAAATAGATGAGATAGATAGATAGATAGATAGACAGACAGACAGATACACAGACAGAAGTTTATTACGAGAGATTGGGTTGAGATTATGAAGGCTGAGAAGTCCCACAATCTGCCATCTGTAAACTAAAGGCCCAGGAAAGCCAGTAGTGTAGGTCCAGTCCAAGCCCAAAGGCCTGAGAATCACAGGAGCCAACAGTGTAATTCAGTTTATGCCTGAAAGCCTGAGAACCAGGAGCAGTGATATCCGAGGGCAGGAGATGATAGATGTCCCAGTTCGAACAGAATGAATTCACCCTTCCTCCATCTTTTTGTTCTATTTGGGCCCTCAACAGATGTAATGATGCCAGGGTACGTGGGTGAGAGAATCTTCTTTACTCAGTTTACCAGTTCTAATGCTGATCTCTCCAGGAAACATGCTCAAATACATATTGAGAAATAATGTTTCAACAGCTCGATCTAGGCACCTTTTAGCCCAGTCGACTTGACACATAATATTAATCCAAGAAATTTAGTATAATTCTGAAAATGGAAACCATTTGTTTCATATTAAAAATACTACCTCTTCATGTTTTTAATGAAAAATTGAAGCTGGCATTTTAAGCTGATAACTCAGTGATGGTTGCATAAACTGTATGCAGGCCATACAATTAGCCTGACCAGTATCTGCTAATTATACCAGAAGCTCTTCAGTGGAGACAAAAGAGAAAGAATTAAACTAATTGTATATAATGCCTCACCGCCCTACCTTGGATAACATCCATCCTATAAAGAGCAATTCTTGTGTTAAAACATTTATTGACCACTTACTATGTTCAAGGAACTATGTGAGGTGATGTAAAGGATAAATGATGCCTATAATCAAAAGAAGAAACAGTCGTATTCACAAATTCACATGTTACAAGAAAAGTACCAAGGAAGATTCTTTTTTTAATGTTAAAGGAACATGTCTATAAGAAAGAAGCTTAGCTTGAAGTTGAAAGACCTGAATTTTAACCCTAACTTTTCCATCAGATAGCTGTGACCTTTAGAAATTGGCTTAACTTCTGTGTGCCTTAAGTTTCCCATTGTTACATGTGAATAATGGTAACTGTTCGTCCTACCTCATAGGAGTGTTGTGGCTATGAGCATGAACTTAATCATAGACTCAATTATTTTTAAAGTTACTAGTACTATTAGTCTGAGGAATAATAACCAATAGTAAGGGATTTCAGTATAGCAACCACGTTGTTAACAAGAGTTACTTAGACAAAGGCGTAGGAGCACCAGGCAGCGTCCATGTGTGGTAAGATGGCAGTGCGGCAGTGTGCTTGTCCTGGGTTCATTGCCCTCGCCTCCCAAAATCGCTGTGATCATTAAAGATTGCTAAAATGACATTTTTCCTTCCCAACTTATTTTTAGCTTTGAAGAAACCACTGAGAAGAAATGAATAATCTGCCAAGCTGCTCTTGTTTTGTAAAAAATAGTATGTGCTATGAAATTCGAGCTCTCAGGCAATTATTTTGCCTATTCTATGCTCCTATACCCTGGAATAATTTTGATTGATGAAGAACATTGAACCATACACATAATAACACCCAAGTTAACCAGAAGGGCATCTTTTTTGTTTTGTTTTTTTTTTTTTTTTTTTTTTGAGACGGAGTCTCGCTCTGTCCCCGGGGCTGGAGTGCAGTGGCCGGATCTCAGCTCACTGCAAGCTCCGCCTCCCGGGTTTACGCCATTCTCCTGCCTCAGCCTCCGCAGTAGCTGGGACTACAGGCGCCCGCCACCTCGCCCGGCTAGATTTTTGTATTTTTTTAGTAGAGACGGGGTTTCACCGTGTTAGCCAGGATGGTCTCGATCTCCTGACCTCGTGATCCGCCCGTCTCGGCCTCCCAAAGTGCTAGGATTACAGGCTTGAGCCACCACGCCCGGCCCAGAAGGGCATCTTTAAGCACTTACAAGCTAACCCTAGCCTGAGACTGGAAAATGGAACGAGACTGTCACCCTTTTAAGACCTAACATGGTTTAATTAGGAAATCACAAAGTAGGCTAAACAAGAGGTAGCAAACACAGTAGGAGAAGTCCTGGCTCCAGTGTGTTCTGGCTTCACCACTGACATGGACTGTACCAGCAAACAAATCACTTATCTTCAATTTCATTGGGAATATGTTAAGAGATTTTTAAAATAAATGATTTCAATGGTCCCCTCTTCCTCTAAAATTATATGATTCCCAAGAATTTTTGGTACTTTCTCTGTCTCTGTGAGACCACAGTCTAGGTTTAAATTAGGCTAAAAGATGCAAATGAAACTAATGATTACTCATCAGTTTGGGAATAGCATTGCTTTCTAATTACTTCACAGGTTCCAGAACTACCTCGAATTTATTATGTCTCTAATCAATCATTCTTCTTAAAAATGCCTATTATTTCTCAGTGGCCTGCAAAGATTTCTGTTTTAAATCTCTGCATCTTGGGGAAGCATTCTATTTTCCTCATAGCTTTATTTGGCGTTTTTATCTTTATGTGAATGAGTCAAATCTCAACACAAAGAACACCCCTTTCATGCTTATTTATTAAAACATGAGCATGCAACCTGCAACCCCTGATCCCTAGGTACAGAAAAATAAAGTTCAATCTCTTTCATGTCTGCATAATAGTTTTCGTGTCCAAATTATGAAACATCTTAAATATAAATTGCTCTAGCCTCCCCAGGTTTCATCATAAGCACTGTCACCACTAGCAGCATTTATTGCATCTGCTTGGGGTACTGCACTGGGGAAGAAAGTCTCATTTTCCCAGTTTACCTACTATTCCAGGTTCTTTCTGTTTATCTATAATTGTAAGAAGAGTTGCCTTTCTGATACATGTTGACATATCACTGTTCTTCTCAACAGTGTAGTCTGGCTACTAGGGGAGGAGTTACACCCACCCTTTTCTGCTGCCAGCTCTGTGACAAAGAGAAAGCTGTAAGTTATTCTCCAGCCTGCTGAAGAGTTTTGTATAGTCCCCAGAAGCCTCTCACTTTCAGCAGAATTCCCTCTTTGTAAGTAAATGTGTCAAACTGCATGTTTTGTTGTGCGTTATTTTATGTCTAAACCCTTTCTCCCTTATTGTCATTTATAGATGCTGGGTTTTGGTCCACAGATTACAATACCAGTGTCCTAACTAATGTCAGGGTTCCAGCCAGTGAAAAATTAGAAATGAGAGTCATCTCTTTCCATAATGTCTGGAGTTACCACATCTAACCTGGTTCTCTTGCCAAAGAACTTGCTCTCCAGGATGGGTGACTCTGGATAAACATGAGGTACCTGCTAAGGAATGGCCTTATAATCAGATAATAGTCTGGTTTCGATCTCATCAAATTATATTTTAATTTATTTCCCATTTGAAATCAGATACTTACTCCCTCTTACTTAGATTTTTTTGTGTGTACATTCTGATCTAGGCCTAAAATACTGTATATTGCAAGACAGTTGTTATTAAAATCACAAAACATTAAGTTTAAAGGAAAACCTATCATCAAAGAGATATTGTTCCCAAGGAAGCTTAAACCAATTTATTATTAAATTTACAAATAATGGGTTGCCACTTCCAAAGTGAAGGTGTAGGTCAGGTGGAAATAAACACGAAAGGAGGGTCCTTTATTAGATACTTCATCTGAAGTTTTGTCCTTAACTTTGTTGAGGCGTTGGGTGGTGAGGGTTATGTTAATATAAAACAACGGATAAAGAAGTTGAGCACGGGAATGAGACTGCCTTAAGTCTGAGGCCTACTTATTTGATTTGGGGAAAGTTACTTAACCTCCTTGGGCCTCAATCTTGTCATCTATAAAATGGAAGTAATAATGATTTGTTGTTCAGATAACTTAATACACTTAATGCTTGTCACATTGTAAGTGCCCAATAAATATTAGCCATCATCACCTTCAGCAGCAGCAGCAGCACCTTCATCATCATCATCACCGTTATGTCTTACAGCATATGGTTACATTTATCATCATAGGTACCATATGCTAGATAGAAGGGTAGATTAAAAACAAGTTGTTACATGGACACAGGGAGGGGAACAGCACACACTAGAGCCTGTCGGGGGTTGGGGGTGGGAGGGGGGAGCATCAGGATAAATAGCTAACGCCTGCGGGCCTTAATACCTAGGTGATGGGTTGATAGGTGCAGCGAACCACCATGGCACACATTTACCTATGTAACGAACCTGCATGTCCTGCACATGTATCCCATAACTTAAAACAAAATCTAACAAACAAACAAACAAACAAAAAACACAAGTTGTTGCTTTAGTCAGCTTATCCCTCCAGATTGAGGGATAAAAACCACTGAGGGCTAAAATTTAGGGTATAAAGAGTACATTAAGTAATTAATAAATTCCTGGCCTACTCACCTGAAAGCGTTAACAGAGTTTTGCACTTATGGAAATAAATTGGGCGACAACTAGTTTTGAACTTTTTCTTCTTAAATGCTGGAATATACTGTGGTTAGATATTTTGCTTTTAACTGTTAGTATCTCTTTTGAGTCTTTACAACTTACATAGTAGGAAAGGGATTTTAAAAGTACAAACAGTAATTCATATAAAAATTTCATGGATAAGAACTAAGCAAATGAATGCATAATTTGTAATTTGGAGTACCATATTACTTTGTGGCACATTTAAAATTATTACTCTGATTGATTATTTTGAAAATGCCAGGCACCATGAGATTTCATCCTTCTGCACAATATTTCTCTAAATACCATCTCTGAATCCACAAATATTTATCTCTTTTTGGTTGGCGTCCAGCTGGTAACCAGTAAAATGATTCTACATTATTATAGGATGAGAGCCAGGAACTTGTTTTTATTGCATAAAGCCACTCTATTCCTCTTTGTGTGAAATATATTCCACTACTGGTTCCTAGATAGTTATTTAAGAGAGCACTTAAAATTGCTCCCTTTGGAGTTGCCTGAGTGTCATTGAGAAATAATCAAAAGACAAAATCAACTCAAGTATGTCTGATACAACTCAACAAGACAGTGTGTCTCAGTGGGGTCCCAGGATCATCTTTATTAGAATCACTCAGTATGCTTATTTAAAATCCAGATTCCTGAGCAATAGTCAACACATAAAGAATCAGCGTTTTCTACATCAGAGCCCTAGAATCTGCATTTTATTAGTGTTCATGGGTAATTCCTAAGTACCCGCTGAAGTTTAAGAACTATTGCCCTGGGCCCTTAATATATCATATTCTATTAAGAACTTCATTATAATTAAGCAAATACAAAAATAATTCATATATGCTGATTCATATGCCATAATAAATTAACTAGGTTTTATTGTGTCTTTCCAATTTACAAATAATCCACAATCCTTTCTGTATGTTAAAATGTTAATTAAATTCACTAACATTACATCAGTACTAATAACTATGACAACTAACATTACTATATCCATTTTATTATGTAAATAAAATAAAAATCAAATGTCCAGGGTTCTTATTGATTATGTGTAATAAAGATGTAAATAGTCTTGTATCTTTCTGAGTAGCTATGGTTTCTTACAAATTTCAGAAACCTGCTAGCTTTGAGATCCTGCGTTTGAGAGCCAGCATTGGCTAGATACACCATGCAAGTGATAGAGCATTTGGACCAGGAAGAGAATTTGGAAGTAAAGGGAATTCGTGTAGCACAGTGTTCAGTTTTAAGAGCTTCATCTAGGTGAAGACTCATAAGTAATATACATATGGTATAGCCAAGGTCTTTTATGAAGAAAAAGTAATCACAGACAAAAACTGTCAAAGAAGGAAATGAAAAAAGAAGCAATTAAGAAGTTTTAGAACAGGGCAGGCATTTTTCTCTTGTTTTTATTTTTTGGATTTCACTTTATTTGTATTAAACAATTTTAAAAGGCAAATAATACTATAAGATTTTAACAAAAAAAGAGAAGTCCCTGTTCTATGTTTTCTCCTAAATTTTGCTTCCTATAGTTAACACTTTGAACTCTTTTTTTTTTTCTTCTTCTTTTTTGAGACAGAGTCTCACTCTGTCACCCAGGCTGGAGTGCACTGGCACGATCTCGGCTCACTGCAACCTCAGCCTCCCAGGTTCAAGCTATTCTCCTGCCTCAGCCTCCCAAGTAGCTGGGATAACAGGCACCCGCCACCACATCCAGCTAATTTTTTTTTTTTTTTTTTTTTTTTTAGTAGAGACGGAGTTTCACCGTGTTGGCCAGGCTGGTCTTGAACTCCTGACCTCAAGTGATCTGCCTCTGTCTCCCAAAATGCTGGGATTACAGGCATAAGCCACTGTACCTGGCCAACATTTTCATCTCTTTTAACTATTTCTATATGAATTGGCCTTCACATTTTCTGGGGTTGTGGGGGAAGATGTTTATAGTGCTACTTCAGGACTTTTCCATTTTAAACATTGTACATTGACAGCCTAACTGTGGATGATGAGAATAGAATTATTTTCCCATTCTCCCTTCAACCTGATTCTCCCAATATAATTATATTACTACTTTGGGCTAAACAAATATTTGGTGTTTCCATTTTTATGAACTCATAAATATTTTTCAGAGAGGAGCCACATAGTATATTATGATTGTGTTTTCATTCCTCTACAACTTTGTGTTTTTCCTAGAGCTAACAGTTGCCTTTCCTTTATCACTCAGTTTTCTACATAACTATCATTAATTTGAATTCATTTCCAAATCCTACCACAGAACTCTAGAACTCCTATCAACATGGCCATGTGCACGGAGTGACCTATTCGTTCTGTGTTTTTCTGGGTATCCTGGCCCCTTGTGTTCTGCTTCATTCTGTCCTGGCTACTCTTAAGCCCCAAAGCAAGCCTGCAGCCTAGGATTTTCCTTTGGTGTGATGGAGGGATTCCTTTCACTCCTCTGCCATAATGGGACACCTGGATGTTACACAACCAGGAACAACACCCAGTTCCACCATAGGACTGCTCTAATAGTAATCCCACAGCCCCCGCCACCTGCTGTTTGGTGCTTAACTCTAGGGACCAGATAGTACATGCATTCTCAATGGCAGTGAAAGTTGGTTTTAGGAGATTGGGGGCAATAGATATTTATATAGTACATAAATAGGTAAACAATGTATCTATGGTATTCAGATTTCATGGATGGGGTAAAGGAAAATATGTCTAAAAAGGCTCCACAGAGGAGCAATAATAAAAAGAAAAAAGGATGAGAAACACAGATAGCAGAGCCTTTGCCACAATGCCCCAGAATGTGTGCTACTTCTGTGTAGTTACCATTTCTTGTCTCCAATGCCCAAATCTCTCCTGGGTGAGTTTGCCTGATGGACCTCAGTGACATGCAAAGCTGCTGCTGCAAGGGAGCCTGGGAAATATAGTTTTTTTCTTTCTAGTGTCTAAAGCAGAGGAAAGCTGTTAGGAAGGGGATGGAAGAGTGGGTGCTGACTGCCCCAGTCTGTGGTATCTGCCCAAGATGGGTCTAGAATTTTCAGACCGAAACCTTTATCACTTAGAATTTTGAAGGCATTGCTCCATTTTCTTATAAGTTCCAATGATGCTATTAAGAAATGCCGTTTTAATTCCTGTTTCTTTAGATGTGACCTGGTTTTTAATTTTTCTTCCCTCTCTAGAGATATTCTTTTTTATCACTGATGTTCTGAAATTGTAGTGATCTGTCTTAGGGTGGGTCTTTGCTATTCATTGGGCTGGGTATTTTGTGGACTCTTTGGATGTAGAAACACAAGACCTTCAGTTCAGGAAGTTTTTCGTGTTTCTTTGATAATTGTCTTCTCTTCATTTTTACTGTTCTCTCTTTGTGGAATTCTTATTTGTAGGATATTGGACTTTCTGGATTAATCCTCTAAGTTAATTTTTGTCTCTATTTTCCAGCTTTGTCTTCTATAAACTTTCTCAACTTTATCTTCCAACCTTCTCCTGATTTACTATTATTTTCTCTGATATTTTTCATTAAATTGTTCACAAAAATATATACATTCTCCTCATTCTCCTCAATGAATAAGAGTAACAAAATGAAATAACAATGAAATATGTTTCATACACTTAAAAAGTTTAAGTTATGAGAAAGGGGTTTGTACAATAAAAGAAACAATAAACAAATGTGAACAAGCACCCAGAACACACCCAAATGTCTGTGCAAAGACTGTTCCCATCAACTAGCCCACTGCACGTTACAGTTTATGTAACTCCTGAATCAATCACTTATGAAACGTAAGTGAGAACATTAAGAAATACTAGATCTGGCCGGGTGCGGTGGCTCAAGCCTGTAATCCCAGCACTTTGGGAGGCCGAGACGGCGGATCACGAGGTCAGGAGATCGAGACATCCTGGCTAACACGGTGAAACCCCGTCTCTACTAAAAATACAAAAAACTAGCCGGGCGAGGTGGCGGGCGCCTGTAGTCCCAGCTACTCCGGAGGCTGAGGCAGGAGAATGGCGTAAACCCGGGAGGCGGAGCTTGCAGTGAGCTGAGATCCGGCACTGCGCTCCAGCCCAGGCGAAAGAGCAAGACTCTGTCTCAAAAAAAAAAAAAAAAAAAAAAAAAAAAAAAAAAAAAAGAAATACTAGATCTACCTCATGTTTCTGATTTTCACAATATCAGTGCCAAACTCATACCATCTTCACTAACTCTAAATGGTGAATATTTTCAAAGTAAAAAGCAAGCAATTCTTATAACCTGGTGAGCAGGTTTTGCTGAAATAGTGAATTTCACTATACTGAAGAAGAATTTGTCAGCCGGGCGTGGTGGCTCATGCCTGTAATCCCAGCACTTTGGGAGGCCAAGGTGGGTGAATTACTTGAGGTCAGGAGTTCAAGACCAGCCTAGCCAACATGGTGAAACCCCGTCTACTAAAAATTAGCCAGATGTGATGGCACATGCCTGTAATCCCAGCTACTCAGGAGGCTGAGGCAGGAGAATGGCTTGAACCCAGGAGTTGGAGGTTGCAGTGAGCTGAGACCACACCACTGCACTCTAGCCTGGGCAATAGAATGAAACTCCATCTAAGAAAAAAAAAAAAAAAAAAGAGGAATTTGTCATAACTTATATTAAAATAGCATGAATAACAAAGAACACCAAATAAATATCAGTAAGAGTAATGTCTATACATATTAAAGTATCCATTTAAACCATGTTCTAATTAAATAGAATGTCCACTAAGTCAATTTTATATATCATTACATATAACATGATATCAAAGAATATGACTTCATCTATCAGACGTTTCCAAATACCTATTCCTAAATTAATATTTATGCACTTGTTAAGACTTAGTTTACTTAGAAAAGAAAAACAAACAAACACACATGCATTTTTATAATTTAAAATATTTCATGTTACATATGAGCAATGTTCAGATTTAAGTTTTAAACCAAGTTTACTTTTTCCTAAGTTGTATTTATGCCAAGGCTTTCTTACAAAAATTTATCTTAAGTGTATAAATTGGACAAACTTACAGTAGTATTTCTAATGTTCGATTTGAAATGTGAAAACATAAGCCTATTCTGAATAAAGATATTGTCAAGGTTTGGGGTGTAAACATTTTGTCAGGCAAAAAATTTAGTAAAAAAAAAAAAAAATTGACCTTCATTTAAAAATATACACAATATCATAATAAGCCCCTAGGCTTCCAAGTTGAAATACAGCTTGCATTTCTAGTGAAGACATATGCTTTATTTAAAGGGAGGGTTGAGTTATAAATTCACCAACATGTTGAAAATGCATTCTTTTTTTAAAAAAAGCCAATACTGCTTCTGAAAATGTAGGCAGTGGGTTATAATGTGGACACAAATTTCAGAAAATATTGCTTCTCCCCTTCAATGGTATTCCTGTAGTAAGTAAAATACATCTTTGACCCTGGTCAGTGGTCTCATTTGATGGCCGGGGTAATATATTTGATTTTATATATACAAACCAAGCATTTCCTCCCCAGATGTCCTATTCACAAGAGTCAAAAAGTATAGTTCTATTTAGAAGTAATAGTGATAGAGCCAGATGAACCATCACTCCTTGTTGCTAACAAAGTAGAAATTCTGAACAATGTTTTCCCCCATGGCTATTTTGATATCTATAAGAGCTTCGGCACAAGCTAAAATTCTCATCAACCTTTAAAAAATGGCAATGAAGGCCGGGCGCAGTGGCTCACGCCTGTAATCCCAGCACTTTGGGAGGCTGAGGCAGGTGGATCACGAGGTCAGGAGATCGAGACCATCCTAGCTGTTGCAGTGAAACCCCGTCTCTACTAAAAAAAAAAAAAAACAAAAAACAAAAAGATTAGCCAGGCGTGGTGGCGGGTGCCTGTAGTCCCAGCTACTTGGGAGTCTGAGGTAGGAGAATGGCGTGAACCCGGGAGGCAGAGCTTGCAGTGGGTGGAGATCACACCACTGCACTACAGCCTGGGTGACAGAGCAAGACTCTGTCTCAAAATAAATAAATAAATAAATAAATAAAATAAAAATTAAAAATGACAATGAAAACAACAACAAGATCAATCATGGAAAGTTCTCCACTATTCCCGATATACGTTCAATCAACCAATACAAAGCAAAGCTCAGTGATGCAGTAGAGAGAGACCAGGGCTCAAGAGTGGTGCAAAATTATGCAGAAGAAGAAGATTCGTTCTGTGGTCATGACTATTCCAATTTACTATGTGTGTCCCCATCTGGAGAACAAAACAAACCTGATTCAACCAGAATGGATAAAAAGAGTTAGCTTTCATGGTCCTAATATTAGAAATTTTAGGTGACACAGCTTTGGTCTTTAAAATTTGCACAGATGACAAAATAAAAATAAAATAAACTCATCAGTATAACCAGATGGCTCATGCAGTTGTTGGAGAATAGTTTTAAATGCATGTAAAATTTATTAAGATTTCTTCAAGTATCGGTTATTAGTCACTGATTCATTTGTTCACAAAATATTTATTGAGTTCCTAAAATATCAGATACTGTATTAATCACTGGGACTATCAGAGTGAACAAGAATGTCAGGCCTCCAAAGAGTGGAATATCTTTATGTTTACTGAGGAGATTATAGAAACATATCGAACAGCGTTTCTGTGAACTGCAAACCTCATTTATCACATGTTTAACCGCCACACACATGCCACTTTCACTTCATTCTAATACACACTCTGAAAGATTTGACAATTGGGAAGCATGGTGCTCCAACACAATTTTTATTATCTAAAATGTTTCTAAAGATCATAAATAGAACATAAGGTACATTTTATTCCTACGTCAGTGGGTCAAATCTTTTCAAAAACAGCTGAAATCTTTTAAAATTTTCATGTGATAGTACAATAAATAGGTACTATTTTAATAATGGTCAAATTAAAAGAGAACAATTTGATAATTTAATCAATTAAAGAGAAGGACTCCTTTTATGTCCATTGTTTTGTTTATTTTTATTTTTTATTTTTTATTTTTTGCCCTTCCTCTGTTGCCCAGGCTGAAATGCAGTAGTAAAATCATAGCTCACTGTAACCTCAAACTCCTGGGCTCAAGTGATCCTCCCGCCTCAGCCTCCTGAGTAGCTGGGACTACAGGTAGGCACCACAGTGCCTGACTAAGCTTTTAATTTTTTTTTTCTTTTTTTATAGAAACGGGGTCTCTTGTTGCCCAGGCTGGTCTGAACTTCTGGCCTCAAGTTACCTTCCTGTCTGGGCCTCCCAAAGCACTGGGATTATAGGTGTGAACCACCAAACCAATCCCCCATTATTTTCATATTTCAGTAACAAAATGTGTATTTGAACCAGACTTCTTCTTATAGCTTCAATCTGAAAACACAATTTTGACTACTCTCTCACTTCAACAATTTTTAGCCCTGAAGGGGAGGGAGAAAGAAGATTGAAACTCTATGGGCCTTTGTTCAAAATCATTAGTGGCAAAAATAAGGTAAGACATAAGAAGTGAAGAATTATTAAATGAACTTTAAACTACTAGGAACCCTGGGCACACTTAATTACCTTCACCAAGTATCTTGCAAATGTATTTCACGAGCCACAAGGGAAACTGGTGGAGTGTGGATAGACTGATATAAAACCAACTTAACTGCTGAAAAAGACAACCCAAGCGTCTGGGGTCCCGGGTGTCAGCTTTCTCTGTGCCTCCATCCCAAGTCATTATCATGACATCTATGGTACAGAAAAATGTCATCAAATGATACAAGGAAAGGATCTATGAATGGCTCAACAAATGTGTGCAAAATGTCACTTCTAAGACTCTTGGACCCCCTGCCCCCAAATTATTGTTTTTTTAAATTTAAAAAAAAAAAAAAACTTGTATTTACTTAGAAGCATTTGGAATGTCAACCAAATAGTTACAACTTTTTTTTTTTGCAGTTATGGAGTGGTATTCAGAACAACAATGCTAACAGAATAACAATTATTTCCTATAAGCTGCATCAAGGACAACTGAAAATGAAAAAGCTACCACCCCTGTATATAACTAATTTGTGCTGTACACCAACAAGAACCTCCTTTACATTTCCATGTCAATTTACAGTCCCCATACTGTACCAGGCAAGGTTAGTGGCTATTGAAAATAGCACCAGGACAGGGTTATTTAAAGACATATTTGGGGCCGGGCGCGGTGGCTCAAGCCTGTAATCCCAGCACTTTGGGAGGCCGAGACGGGCGGATCACGAGGTCAGGAGATCGAGACCATCCTGGCTAATACGGTGAAACCCCGTCTCTACTTAAAAACTAGCCGGCGACGAGGCGGGCGCCTGTAGTCCCAGCTACTCGGGAGGCTGAGGCAGGAGAATGGCGTAAACCCGGGAGGCGGAGCTTGCAGTGAGCTGAGATCTGGCCACTGCACTCCAGCCTGGGTGGCAGAGCAAGACTCCGTCTCAAACAAAAACAAAAAACAAAAAAAACAAACAAATAAAGACATATTTGGTAATGTAACTGTACAAAAAAAGACACTGTAGAGTTTAAAAACAAATCTTACACAGCCTTATATTTCAGAGTTTTTTTCTTTAAAAGGAGTGAATTATGTGCGGAGTGGTTGAATGCTTTATAGACAAGGAAAAACTGCCCTAAAACCAACTTAGTCATCCTCATCTTCTTCATCTTCCTCCTCATCGTCATCCTTTTCATCTTCCTCCTCTTCCTTCTTTGCTTTTTTCGGTTGTGATGACTCTTTTTTTTTTTTTCTGCTGCATCCGGTTTTCCTCTAGCTAGGTATGCAGCAATAAGCAATGTCCTTTTTGTATTTTTCCTTCAGCTTTGCAGTCTTCTTTTTACAAGGCTGCATGTCACCAGCAGCACTGTTATTCCACACCTCTCTGTTTCTTTGCAGCATCACCAATGTACATACCAGGATGTTCTCCTTTAATGTTGGGGTGCAGAACAAGAAAAAGGCGGAAGGAGGCCTCTTGAATGCATTGGGATCCTTGAGCTTCTTTTTCATTTCTTCTTTGGGAGAGATGCAGGTTTCATTTCTCTTTCATTTCACAGCCTGGTCTACCTGTGCCATGTCCTCAAATTTTGCTTTCTCTTTAGCTGACATGGTCTTCCACTTCCCTGAGCACTTCTTAGAAGGCTCTGAGAAGCTGATGGAACCATCTGGGTGCTGTTTCTTGTGCTCCTCCTGGCCAGTTTGCACAAAGGATGCCTATGATGACATTTTGCCTCTCAGCTTTTTAAGATCACCTTTGCCCATGGTTAGTTATGTTTCCTTGGCGAGACACAGCCTTGCCCCTTGCTTGTCCAGCTCTCATGGGCTCCTGGCGCAGTCTCTATGGAACTCAATGTACTGCAATGGCTATTGAATCGCTTTGAATAGCTGCAACCTGTTATCATATCAATTGACATATATACACACATTAAAAATCTCAAAATTGGCTGGGCGCAGTGGCTCAAGCCTGTAATCCTAGCATGTTGGGAGGCCGAGGCGGACAGATCACCTGAGATCAGGAGTTTGAGACCAGCCTGGCCAACATGATGAAACCCTATTTCTGCTAAAAATACAAAAATTAGCCAGGTGTGGTGGTGCACGCCTGTAATCCCAGCTACTCAGGAGGCCGAGGCAGGAGAATCACTTGAACCAGGAAGGTGGAGGTTGCAGCAAGCCGGGATGGTGCCATTGCATTCCAGCCTGGGCAACAGAGCTAGACTCTGTCTTAAAAAAAAAAAAAATCTCAAAATTGTTTACATTTTCATCTATAACATTAAACTGCTGAAACGTAACCACACAAATACTGAACCACTGATTTTAGAACAGGAAAAGACACCTACTGTTTAACAAACAGGAAAACTCCAGTTTAACAAACAGGAAAACTGAGGCACAGAGACTTATGTTAATTTGCCACGTTCACGGAGCAATTGAGCGGCAGAGCAAAGACTTCAAGCCAAATCTTGGTATCCAGAGCTTTCCACACCCCATGCAGAGCACCTACCCTGTGCCAGCATTCTACAAGGGACGCGAGGGAGCTACAAAGAGCATGCGGGGGACTTCCTATGAAACCAAGAAGCCAAAATCCAGACTTCTACACCCCAAACAACCTGCGACAGCTAACAACACAAAGCTGTATGTGATAATTAAACGAAAACAAACAAAACAGTAAAGTGCCATGGGATTTAGAGAGGGGAGATGATTTAGGTCTGAGAATTAAACAGTTTCATGGGCTATATCTTAGAATGGTAGAACTTCTTAACTTTTGTTCGAAAATAATTTCAGCCTTAAAATCATTACGAAAATAGAAATAGTATAAGGAACATTTGTATACCTTTTATCCAGATTTGGATTCACCTGTTGTTGACATTTTACCTCATTTGCTTTATCACTGGTGCTTGCTCTTTATTTATTTATTTATTTTACACACACTTTAAAAAAATTATTTAAGGGTAAGTTACATGCATTATAGCCCGTTACCACTAAATACTTCAGTGTATATTTTTTAAGATAAGGATTTTTTTCTTAAGTAACCACAGTACAGTTATCAACTTCATAAATTATATTGATACATAATACATTTCTCTAATCTATCAATCTACAATCCATTTTCCAATTTTTTCCCTTGATCTGGTAGCATTTTTTAAGACATTTTTCCCAGTACAGGATCCAGGTCAAATATTGCATTTATTATTGAGACTCTTTAGCCTCCTTGAAACTGCAGCCTTTCTTTGCCCTTTATGGCATTGATGCTTTTGGAGAGTATGGTTTTAGTTCCCACTATTTTTTTCTTTTTACCTTGATAACAGTATTTATTTGTGCTTATCTGCTGTTCCTTTGTGGTTACACTGGGGTTATGTGTTCTTGACCAGAAGACGGCACAGGCAGGGTTGTGTTCTTTTCAGGGTATCACATCTGGTAGCACGTGATATCCACCTGTCCTTCATAAGCGATGCTCATTTTGATTATCTGGTTAAGGTGGTGTCTGATCTTTCCAGTCTATAATTATGATTTATTTTTCTCCCTTGTAACTAATAATGAGTTTTATTAGAGACTGGCATGTTAAGAACTTATGAATATCCTGCTTCTCATCAATATTTCCCTTACACTTAGCAGCTGTTAATTGCTGGAGCCAACATTTAACATGATGGTTACAAAATTAGGATTTTCCAACTCCAACACTCCCACCATATTTTCCATTTGGCTTTGGCATTTTGGTATAAGCAAGAGCCCTCCCTTCTTCTCCTCTATGTCTGTCTGTCTATCTATCTATCTATCTATCTATCTATCTATCTATGTGTCTATCTACCTGTCTATCATCTATCAACATATCCTTCTCTCTTTTTTCCTTCTTCCTCCTTTTGTTTCATATATATTTATTTTTGGTCTGAACTCATGAATTCCTGTATTATTTATAATTCATTACTGTACTTTTTAATTTTGGTGGCAAATTGCAACAGATTTGACCAGTGAGATCCCCTTGAATGTCCCTGTAATTTGTGTGTGTGTGTGTGTGTGTGTGTGTGTGTGTGTGTGCATGCTTTCTTACTTCCTAGCGCATTGGCCACTTCTGGAACAATAAGTTCCAGGCCCATCTTGAAGATACTGTGCCTCAGTCCTGGGGGAGGAAATAATCTGGAAAAAAAACAATCTCCTATGCTTGGATCTTTGTGTAGTTTCTAAAGACGGGTAGAATTTTGATAGGTAGGGAGAATAGAAACTAGCATTATAGCATATGCAGACAAGGAATATAGATGCTAAGCACAGGGAAAGGGTTTCCCTTTTCCCTCTAGATTAGTCAGGGTTCTCCAGAGTAACAGAACCAATGGAATACATAGAGATATACTAGAGGAGATTTATTATGGGAATTGGTTCATGTGACTATGAAGGCCAAGAAGTCCCATGATCTGCCCTCAAGCTGGAGACCCAGGGAGGCCAGTGTGTCTGAGTCCATAGGCCTCCGAACCAGGAGTGCCAATGTCTGAGGGCAGGAGAAAATGGATGTCCTGGCTTAGGAAGGAGAGAGATTTCACCCTTCCTCTGCCTTTTTCTTCTATTTGGGCCCTTAATGGAGTGGATGATGCCAGCCCAATTGGTGAGAGAGGAGATTTTTTACTGGGTCTACTGATCTCTTCTGGAACTACTGATCTCTTCTGGAAATACCCTCACAGACTCACCCAGAAACAATGTTTTGCCTGCCATCTGAGCATCCTTTAACCCAGTCACATTGACACATATGATTTAACCACCACACCTCCTTTGCATCAGTTTTCCAAAGCTGTGTAACAAACTATCCCCAAACATATTGACTTAACCATTCTGTGGATCTTCAGTTGGGGGAAGTCTCAGTGGAATGTTTTCTCTCTGATCCACATGGTGGCAGCTGGGCTGAATTAAGACTAGAGGATGCCAGATGACCTGACTCATATATCTGGGACCATGGCATTGCCTGTTGGCTGGGGCACCTCAGTGTTCCTCCATGCCGCCTCTCTCTCCAACAGGGTAGCCTGGCTTCCTCGCATTGTGGTTCAGGGATCCAAGAGAAAGAAAGTAGAAGGCTGCCAGGCTTTTTATACCCTTGGCTTAGAACTAGTACAGTGTCACTTCATTGATCAAAATGTCACAGGTTAGTCCAACTTCAAGGGAGGGGAAACGCACTGCACCTCTTGGTAGAAGGAGAAGCATGCATGCATAGGGATGGGCAGGATTCTTGTTGGCCATCTTTGCAGTCAGCCACACCCTCCTTTTACCCTTTCCATTTCTGCAAGTAAGTTAGTAGTTTCTGAGTTCCAACATACTAAGGAAAACATGGGGATTTTCACATAGCTGAATGAGAAAGACTTATGTAAATTTTATTTGACCTCTAATAGAACAGTGCCCTCAGTGATCAATAAATTCTTCTTCACTACATTGAATGAAAGTTTTCAACATGAAAGATGAAGATAAATATTCAGAAGTTATTGGAATAATTTGTATAGGTATCTTAAAAAACAAAAATTTAAAACTCCAAACTAAATAAAATTGAGGATCTGGACAAGTTCTGAGGTAGATACACAGTAATGATTTTTTAAGAAGAAATTATCCATAAGGAAAGCTTGAAAAATCAGAGATTTGAGGCAGAAAGGTAGGTAGCTAGGGAAAGGAATTTGATTATTCTGTTTTTGATTCTTTGTAACATTGTTTCCCATTTTTATTAAGGGCAGAATAACAACAGCAATAAAACAACCAGTACTGAATTTCAACATAAATAGAGTATTGATTAAAGTGGCAAATGAGGAAAATAATCTTCCTGAAAATCCATTTTTTGTTTAGTGGGCAAAAAATACTGTGCTATGGACCACTAATGGGAAAATGAAATAAGACATAGCCCTTCCCTTAAGGAGCTCAAAGTTAGATGCTAACAGATCATTATCATACGAAGTGCATAACGGAGGCATGACAGCACTTTAAGAATGCCAGAGATACCAACCCATCTGGCAATATTTGAATGCTATTCAGCAAAGATGTCAGAATATAACTTTATGTAGAAACATCATAAACTTGATGGTCCTTTTAATCCTATAAAAATCTTTTTGGGCTGGGTGTGGTGGCTTATGGCTCTAATCCCAGCACTTTGGGAGGCCGAGGTGGGTGAATCACCTGAAGTCATGAGTTCGAGACCAGCCTGGTCAACATGGTGAAATCCCGTGCCTACTAAAAATACAAAAATTAGCTGGGAGTGGTGGTGGACACCACTTAGAAGTGGGAGCTAAGCTATGAGAATGCAAAAGCATAAGAATGATATGATGGAATTTGGGGACTCGGGGAGAAGGGTGGGAGGGGGTGAGGGGTAAAAGTGTACCCTGCTCGGGTGAGGGGTGCACCAAAATCTCAGAAATCACCACTATAGAACTTATTCATGTAACCAAACACCCTGTTCCCCAAAAGCCTATTGAAATAAAAAAAATTAAATTTAAAAAATTAAAAAAGAAATCTTGGGCTTAAAACAACACATGAAAAAATGCTCAATGTCACTAATCACCAGAGAAATGCAAATTAAAACCACAGTGAAATGTCATCTTACTCCAGTCAAAATGGCCATTATTGAACAGTCAAGAAACAACAGATGTTGGTGTGGATGTAGAGAAGAGGGAACATTTATACACTGTTGGTGGTAATGTAAATTAGTTCAATCTCTATGGAAAACAGTATGGATATTTTTCAAAGAACTAAAAATAAAACTACCATTTGATCCAGCAATCCTATTAATCCTATTACTGGGTACCTACCCAAAGGAAAAGAAATCATTATATAAAAACAACATCTGCACTTGTATATTCGTCACAGCACCATTCACAATAGCAAAGCCATGGAACCAACCTATGTGTCCATCAATGGTTGACTGGATAAAGAAAATGTGGTATATATACACCATGGGATACTGTGCAGCCATAAAAAGGAATGACATCATGTCCTTTGCAGCAACATGGATAGAGCTGGAGGCCATTATCTTAAGTGAACTAACTCAGAAACAGAAAATCGAATACCTTGTGTTCTCACTTAAAAGTGAGAGTGAACCACTGGGTACACAGGAACAAAAAGATGGAAATAAGAGACACGAGACACTGGGGACTCCAAAAGGTGGGGGGGTTGTGGGGATGAGGGTTGAAAAATTACCTATTGGGTATAATGTTCACTGCTTGGGTGATGAGTATACTAGAGTCCCAATCCCACCATGACACAATATACCCATGTAACAAACATGCACATGGGCTCCTGAATCTAAAATAAAACAGTTTTTTCAAAAAGTAGAAAATTTGAAAATTTGAACATTGAAATCCTAGGTCATTCTTTTGTGAGGAAATGTTATTGTATCTATGTGCTTTGGGAATTTGACATTAGTCATTTGGTTGACCCTAGGAAAGGACATAAACTGAATCTTCTTAAATGAGATCATTTTTATGATTACATTTTTTGGTATTCTCTGTGTAAAACTGATTTAAAAGATTCTATCTACTCTGATTATTTTTTCCCTCTCTAAGGAAGTACATATATTTCAAAGTTATCAATTCCTGTAACTATTTGATAACATTTCCTTAAATGTGTTTTCTCCAGATGTTGGAGTGAAAAAAAAAAAAGGGCCTTGTTAAAAAAAAGAAAAAAGAAGAAGAAAAAAGAAATCTTGGACTGAGAAAATCTGCAAATAAGCACATAAGTGGCTCTGAGTTGCTTGGGGATGAAGACAAAGAGGGAAACACACTGGTTACATATTTTTCATTGTCTTAGAAAATGAAACACTCCGGTCCATCATGAAACAATCGTTTTCTGGCTCTCATGTCTGTGAGCAACTTCTCAAGAGGGTGGATTTAGTGAGTAGCACGCCGGACAATGTCCCCTCCCAGTCTCACAAGAAAGGCCCAAAAGTTCTACTCATGACTGTTTCTTATGAGGCTGAACCATGCTGTGAAGTTTTTCTTCTGCGATGAAGGTGCCAAGGGAATACAAGTTGGGTCCAAGTTTTCTAGAGACTCATCTTGACACAGTGCTGAAACTCAGGGAACCTTAAGGAACAGGGTCCTTGGAAAATGACATTTGTCTCAGCTGGAGTTTTCAAATGAGCTATGTTCAGACAGTTCATAAGTTGAGTCTCTAACATGTAGCTGAAAGTCAGATAACCAATATTGTAACTGAAGGGAGAGCCGCATGCTCCCTTTACCAGATATGTAAGCAGCAGAGCACCCTTTCGTGAACACTGAGGCGTCTGCATTGCACTCTCACTGTAGGGAGGCCACCCCCTCCACTCTGGAGGTGGCCATAGACACACAATGATACTTTAGTCGTATAGATTTCTTATTTTTCAGATTTGGCTTTTTCCACTGGAACATTTGAAAGTCAATTTTACATCAGAGTGGATCCACATTGAATATTCCTGGTGGTTATTTCCAACCTTTCCATCATTATTTAAAGTGTATCTTTCCAAAAATTCTCTTTAGTCTAATAATATTAGCTTTGCCAATAAGTGGTTTCATTTATTATACTCCAATAGTGCTTTTTCTCTATATTATTCGCTATATTATACAAAAAATTATCTATATTTTTGTTATTTAAAATTATGCAAATGGCACATCAAGAGAATACTCAACATTATGTATTTTGAAGAGATGATTGGTGATCAGCAATGATGTGCCTTGTAGGGGTTATTGTGGCTTTATCTGATTCACGTGACTTCTAACTATTATTTTATTTCTCTCCTGGATGCAGATACATACGTATACAGGATCTAGTAAGACTGCTGTTGTGAAAATGTATTCTGGGTATGTGGCCACAGTGTGAGTTGTAGGATAGAGCAACCGGTGGAACAAGATAACTGCTTGCCCCTGAAACAGCCCTATTTAGGAATGTTGACCAGGTTGTAGGGAACTCAACCAGTCCCTTTAAGTAGAAAGTAAATAGATTAGGAAAACAGCCATGAGGTTTGACACACCACCAGTGACTTTTTCCCCCTTTCCCTTTTATTTTCATGGTGTAAGAGAATAGACAGCATGCATTGCAAGATCTGCCTTGTCTTGCTGCCACCCTGGACTGCCTCACATGTAAGTTCCCCCTGAATAAATCTTTGATGACCTCCCAGACTGGAGTGCTCCACCTCTTTCTTTGGTCTGAGCTTGCTCTCTGCTTAAAGAGGGCAGTTTTCTGTTCTGGCGGGGAGTTTTCCCAACAATTGTATTTTCCGATATGACAGTGATTACCCACATGTGGCTATCTAAATTTAAATTGATTAAAATAAAAAATTCCATTCTACTAAGATTCAGTTGCACTAGCCACATAAAGTGCTCAATAGTACCCTGTGGCTAGTGCTAGAGTATTGGACACAGTAGAGAGAGAGAGGGGAGAAATTTCCATTTTCGTCATCACGGGAAATTCTATTGGACAGCACTGCTCTAAGAAATAAAATCAATAAGCTATTGGCATAAGAAATAATATCTATATAGTCATAGCTATGCAGATTAATGGAACTGATGACAATTGGAATATACCTGAGACTCAAAGAGAAAGGATTTTGGTCTAACAAGAAAATGAAAAATGGTTAAAATGGTAGTTCATTTGGAGGTAGAGGTAGAAGTAATGTGTGTTAATTACAAGGACTGTAACCATCAAGATCAAGGTCCAGGAGAAGGACAATAATCTGATCAAATTGCAGTGGGACAGGAAGTACCTGGAAGCAGGTATTTGGTGCGGGTTTTCTGCTTATTGCTCCAAAATGTGTTCTGTGGTCTGTATACTCAGAAGAGTATGGATTTAACAGAGCCAGAAGGCTTTCTTTACTTTCAGATCTCCTCCAAGTCTTTAGTATCTTGAGAGCCCTACGATTTATCGAGGGTCTCCCAGTCCTTTTTGAATTCGGGGTCTTTTTCTAATGTGGATCATGTCCTGGGGAAACCCTTTGGTTTAGGATGTGGCTGAGGTCAGGCTCCTCTTTCAGTCCCCCCTCATACCACACTGACTCGCCCTACCCCTGTTCATCCCCAAACATCTGTGTAACTTACAACACGACAGGTGCTCCATGGCACCTGCCCATCAAGGAGATTTCCTTGTTTTGAAATGTGCTCACCTATCTGCTCATGACATGGCTGTGATCTCGCCTTCCACCAATATTTCATGTTCTGGTGAACACATTTGCCCACAAATGGGGTCAGTGCTGCACCTGTTTCCAAAGTGTCATGGAAGCGTTTCAAGCTGGATGTCAAAAATCAAGTTTTAGGCCAGCACTGTGTCTCATACCTGTAATCCCAGCACTTTGGGAAGCCAAGGCGGGTGGATCACCTGAGCTCAGGAGCTCGAGACCAGCCTGGCCAACGTGGTGAAACCCCATCTCTAGTAAAAATACAAAAATTAGCTGGGTATGGTGGAGGGTGCCTGTAATCCCAGCTACTCGGGAGGCTGAGGCAGGAGAATCACTTGGACCTGGAAGGTGGAGGTTGCAGTGAGCCGAGATCACACCAGTGCACTCCAGCCTGGGCAACAGGAGCAAAACTCTATTTCAAAAAACAAAAATCAAGTTTTATATTGAGGAGGAAAAATATAGTGGAGAGGAAAGAGTTTAATGATAAGCAGGTAATTAATGATCATTGGAAATCCTGTAAAATCTTCAAGGCTCTCGTAAAGTAGCCTGGGAGGAATGATCAAGCACATGAATAGTGGCTGGAGGTGCCCATGGCCTGAGCACACAGTGACTTCTAAAGGTTTCAAGAGAACAAAACAACGGTTGCCGATGTATAATTCCAGAACTCATCTTCACAGGGAATATGCAATACCGCCCACAATCCCTAACAGTGCTGTTTTACTTACAGTTCCCACTTCCAGGAATGCATCTCCTGGCCTAAGTGTGGGACAAGTAGAACTCGTGGGATATACTTGCTCCCATTTACTGGATGTTTACCATGTGCCGGGACCTAGGCTGTGCACTTTTCATGAACTATCTCATTTAATCACTGTGGAGAATTTTCGTTACACACATTTTACAGAGAAGAAAACTGAGGTTCAGCCAGACTAACTTGACCATGGCCATACCTTTGGTAGACTGTAGAGCCAGGAGTCAAGCAACATTCACCTTTGGAATCTGAGCTCTCAACACTATACCACAGCATCCAGTATATTGTTCAACCTTTATTTTTTATTTTATTTTATTTTCTGTATGTATGTATGTATGTATTTATTTATTTATTTAGAGATGGAGTCTCACTCTATCATGCCGAGACCAGCTTGGTTGAGGAGATCCTAACCTAGCAGCGCTAGAGGAATTAAGGCACACACACAGAAATATAGAGATGTGAAGTGGGAAATCAGGGGTCTCACAGCCTTCAGAGCTGAGAGCCCCAAACAGAGATTTACCCATGTATTTATTAACAACAAGCCAGTCGTTAGCATTGTTTCTATAGATATTAGATTAACTAAAAGTATCCCTTATGGGAAACAAAGGGATGGGCCGAATTAAAGGAATAGGTTGGGCTAGTTAACAGCAGCAGGAGCATGTCCTTAAGACACAGATTGCTCATGCTATTGTTTGTGGCTTAAGAATATCTTTAAGCGGTTTTCCATCATGGGCGGGCCAGGTGTTCCTTGCCCTCATTCCCATAAACCCACAACCTTCCAGCGTGGGCGTTATGGCTGTCACGAACATGTCACAGTGCTGCAGAGATTTTGTTTATGGCCAGTTTTGGGGCCAATTTATGGCCAGATTTTGGGGGGCTTGTTCCCAACACTATCGCCCAGACTGGAGTGCAGTGGAGCAATCTCAGGTCATTGCAACCTCCGCCTCCTGGATTCAAGCAATTCTCCTGCCTCAGCCCCCCAAGTAGTTGGGACTAAAGGACTGTGCCACCACGCCCTGCTAATTTTTTTTTATTTTTAATGGAGACAGGGTTTCACCATGTTGGCCAAGCTGGTCTTGAACTCCTGGCCTCAGATGATTCACCTGCCTCGGCCTCCCAGAGTGCTGGAATTACAGGTGTGAGCCACTGTGCCCAGCCTCATTCAACTTTTACAGTGATACCGTCTAACTTCCTTTATAGCATAGAGGTGCATTTTAACAAACTATTTGAACTGGATTGCGGTGGGTATAGTGAGAAGAAGGTCTGCCTAAGAAGGGGTAGCTGGGAAAAGCAAAGACGTTGGGTCTTTGAAGTATTTATCTTTTTTCTAAGCATGTGGGATGGTTGATGGCAGCAGAATGACCCTGAGGAGACAGAGATAGGGAAATGCTCGGTACCTATTTTATCACATCTCAACTCTCTTCTGGAATATCTGCATTTGAATGTCTCTCTGATGCCTGAAACTTCACACTTAGAAAACCAGGCTCATTGTACTAGAAACGCTCGATTCTCCACTGTTCCACACTTTCAGAAAATTTCTATGCTAACTTGACCTTTTGACAACACCTTCCAAATTCTCCAACTCATCTATCATTTTGTCAATTTCCTTATCATTAATAAAATGAAAAATGTTTCTTCTTTACCACTTCCATGTTATCAACTTAGCCCAGGTCTGATCAGAGGTATATCAGTCTGTTTTTGAACATAAGATAAAAAGACAAAGCACCGGAATAGGAACAGCTCCAGTCTCCAACTCCCGGCGCGAGTGACACACAAGACCGGTGATTTCTGCATTTTCAACTGAGGTACTGGGGTCATCTCACTGGGAATTGCCGGACAATTGGTGCTGGTCAGCTGCTGCAGCCCGACCAGCGAGAGCTGAAGCAGGGCAAGGCATTGCCTCACCTGGGAAGCGCAAGGGGGAAGGGAATCCCTTTTCCTAGCCAGGGGAACTGAGACACACAACACCTGGAAAATCGGGTAATTCCCACCCCAATACTGCGCTTTAAGCAAACGGGCACACCAGAAGATTATACCCACACCTGGCCGGGAGGGTCCCACAGCCACGGAGCCTCCCTCATTGCTAGCACAGCAGTCTGCGATCTAACAGAAACAGCAGCAGCGAGGCTGGGGGAGGGGTGCCCGCCATTGCTGAGGCTTAAGTAGGTAAACAAAGCCACTGGGAAGCTCGAACTGGGTGGAGCTCACAGCAGCTCAAGGAAACCTGCCTGTCTCTGTAGACTCCACCTCTGGGGACAGGGCACAGCTAAATAACAACAGGGGAAGCAGCAGAGACCTGTGCAGATGCGAACGACTCTGACAGCTTTGAAGAGAGCAGTGGATCTCCCAACACGGAGGTTGAGATCTGAGAACGGACAGACTGCCTGCTCAAGTGGGTCCCTGACCCCTGAGTAGCCTAACTGGGAAACATCCCCCACTAGGGGCAGTCTGACACCCCACACCTCACAGGGTGGAGTACACCCCTGAGAGGAAGCTTCCAAAGTAAGAATCAGACAGCTACACTCACTGTTCAGCAATATTCTATCTTCTGCAACCTCTGCTGCTGATACCCAGGCAAACAGGGTCGGGAGTGGACCTCAAGCAATCTCCAACAGACCTACAGCTGAGGGTCCTGACTATTAGAAGGAAAACTATCAAACAGGAAGAACACCTATACCAAAACCCCATCAGTACGTCACCATCATCAAAGACCAGAGGCAGATAAAACCACAAAGATGGGGAAGAAGCAGGGCAGAAAAGCTGGAAATTCAAAAAATAAGAGCGCATCTCCCCCTGCAAAGGAGCGCAGCCCATCACCAGCAACGGATCAAAGCTGGTCAGAGAATGACTTTGTCGAGATGAGAGAAGAAGGCTTCAGTCCATCAAACTTCTCAGAGCTAAAGGAGGAATTACGTACCCAGCACAAAGAAACTAAAAATCTTGAAAAAAGAGTGGAAGAATTGATAGCTAGAATAATTAATGCAGAGAAGGTCATAAACGAAATGACAGAGATGAAAACATGACACGAGAAATACGTGACACATCCACAAGCTTCAGTAACCGACTCGATCAACTGGAAGAAAGAGTATCAGCGATTGAGGATCAAATGAATGAAATGAAGCGAGAAGAGAAACCAAAAGAAAAAAGAAGAAAAAGAACTGAACAAAGCCTGCAAGAAGTATGGGATTATGTAAAAAGACCAAATCTACGTCTGATTGGGGTGCCTGAAAGTGAGGGAGAAAATGGAACCAAGTTGGAAAACACTCTTCAGGATATCATCCAGGAGAATTTCCCCAACCTAGTAGGGCAGGCCAACATTCAAATTCAGGAAATACAGAGAACGCCACAAAGATACTCCTCCAGAAGAGCAACTCCAAGACACATAATTGCCAGATTCACCAAAGTTGAAATGAAGGAAAAAATCTTAAGGGCAGCCAGAGAGAAAGGTCGGGTTACCCACAAAGGGAAGCCCATCAGACTAACAGCAGATCTCTCGGCAGAAACTCTACAAGCCAGAAGAGAGTGGGGGCCAATATTCAACATTCTTAAAGAAAAGAATTTTAAACGCAGAATTTCATATCCAGCCAAACTAAGTTTCATAAGTGAAGGAGAAATAAAATCCTTTACAGATAAGCAAATGCTTAGAGATTTTGTCACCACCAGGCCGGCCCCACGAGAGGTCCTAAAAGAAGCACTAAACATGGAAAGGAACAACTGGTACCAGCCACTGCAAAAACATGCCAAAATGTAAAGACCATCGATGCTGGGAAGAAACTGCATCAACTAATGAGCAAAATAACCAGCTACCATCATAATGATAGGATCAAACGCACACATCATTCTGCTAGTTCATTTTTTTTAGTTCCAAAAAAAAAAAAAAAGACAAAGCACCATTTTACATGCTGATGGCAGGAACTTACTGTATCGCAGAACTGGCTTCTAGAAGCTGCTTATACTCTTGGTTCCCTCCTAGAAGAACAGTGTGCTATCAGTTACCTCAAAGTCAAAAACTATCTATTTAGCATTCAGATAGTGAAGGCCAACAATTCTACTTCACAAAGTGAAATGATCTACTTCAGTTATTCAAATGATTGGGAGGTTGGTTTGTGAATAACTTATTGTGCTAAACCCTCCCAAATGAAGTCTGGCTCAAAGTTACATGTTTTACAAATGTAAGGCCGAGGCGGGTGGATCACTTGAGGTCAGGAGTTCGAGACCAGCCAGGCCAATATGGTGAAACTCTGTCTCTACTAAAAATACAAAAAAAGTTAACTGAATGTAGTAGCACGCACCTGTAATCCCAGCTACTCAGGAGGCTGAGGCAGGAGGATGTCTTGAGCCCAGGAGTTAGAGGTTACCGTGAGCCAGGATCATGCCACTGTGAGCAAGACCCTGTCGGGGGGGGGGGGGGGGGGGGAGGGGGGAACACAACCTTTTTTTTATGTTAAATGACTTTGGCTTATGAACAGCTTCAAAAAAAAATCTAATTTTCAAAAATGGTTGATTTAATTCCTCAATTCCCTGGGGATTTAGGGCTTACAACTCCCCCTCCAAAGTAGGTGGTAATTTTAAAGCAATGAAGTCAGGTCCCCTGGTATACGTGTATCCTTTAGCTGCCCCTAGGAACACCATGACAACAACAAATCACGCCTCACTAGCCCTGCAGGTGGGACCGTTGGTGGTTATTAATTTTATGAGAGCTCCTAGGTTGTTTACTACTATAGTTGGTGGGCACCCGGCTGTGCAGGGTCAACTCCGGGCAGTAAAACAAAAATACCTCTCCCTGATCCTGTGTTTTGGTAGCTCAGGACAATTTCACTCGCAGCCCCTCATACAATATGTGGCACAAAGACTGAATCACTCTAGTGAACCCTGAAAGGCAATTGATACTTTAGGCAATTATAAAATAATAGAATTTTATAACTGGATAAGAATGTAGAGGTTATCTAGTTCAACCCCTCATTAGAGACAAAGAAATCATGGCTCAGCAACTTCCTAAAGGTTACATAAGGGGTTGGCAAACCAAATTCAGGTGCAACTTGAGGTCTCCTGATCCAAGTCAGGCATTCTTCCCACCATGCCATGTGGCGCTCCCTGATGATGTAACCAACATGGGACAAGTCCCCAAGGACCACACCTTTTACAGAGTTTATTACCTTGGTTTTAGCAGGCAGAGCAGTAGGAAACGTTCTCTGGATTCTCAAGCCTTGGCAATACAACTAGTAAAGGGCACAATAATAGTATTTGTATAAGATTTTTGACACAATTGAAAATTATTCTACATGCATTATGTTTACTAATAATTCCTTATGTGTTTATAACATGTTATAATTTGTGAAATGCTTTTAAATGTATCATCTCATGATTATTAAACTTATTAAGTAGCCAGGAATCATTATTCCCATTTTATAGATGAGGAAACTAAGTTAGAACCCACTGCTACACAGTACGTGACAAAGACAGGACCAGAGCCTGAAGGTCTGACTCCTGAAGCAGTGTTCTTTTCTGACAATATCTAAGAGGATTCGGAGTAGCAGAGTTTGATAGGTTCATGTCAAAAGCACAGAGCTCTAATTTTATTTAGGGATTTTATCCAAAATTATATATACAATCTACAGCAATTGGTCCAAGACCTAAATATTTCACAAGATATTCTTTCATCGGCAACACAGGACTTCCCCAGCCTTTGTCAATCCTGTAAACAATACAGTATTCACATATACTAAAAACATACTGGTCTCTCCAAGTTTGGCAGCTCTCACTCTGCTAGGCAGTGCAACTGGAAAATCTAATATCTCAAAGGCGTTTTGTGCTCCTGCCAGATTCAAATCCCGTGCGTCTGTGGATTTTTCCATCCTTTGTGTAATGGGATTGAATCTTGAAGGTGCCTCTCCAAGGCAGGGGTAATAGACATTCCTTCTCTTGTGAGCCTTATGATGAAATAATTACTTGGTGGTTAACAAACAAAATCTTTTCTGCCAATTTGGAATCTCACCAAGAAGACTCAGGGGAAATTCCAAGATATACAGTTCAGAATCTGACCCTCAAAATATGATCTAAAAGATGAAAGACTCTGGTTAAAGGAGGACATTTGATTTTCTTATGAAGGTGAGGCAGTGCATGTTCTATAGAGTATGTGATTTTTCTCTTTCGTGTCTGGAGAGAAGATGAGATTTCTAATATTTACCTTTAGGAAATCATCACATAATTGAGGGTAGAATGGCTAAGTTAAATATCAGAAGAACGTCTTGTTATTTTTAACTAGATGATGATTATTTGTTTTACTCTCTGTGAGTGTACTGGAAATATTTACTGTTGTAAATTCCCAAAAATTCATTGATATCTTTTGAATTATAAAGGATTCAAAGCAGAATCCATTATTCCTAATGTAATTATGAAGGAAATACATGGACATTATATAATATGTGGAAATATAGAAAGACAAAAAAGAAAAATATCACCCAAAGACATCTGATGTATTTTAAGGATACAATTAAAAACAGTTGGATGAACACTCTTCCCTTTTGGTTAGATACTTTTTAGAGGTAGAATTTTTCTCTGGGCCAGCTATGTTATAGAAGTATAATCATTCTAACCTTCTTCTAAATCCAAATTGTGTAGCATCTGCCATCCAGTATCTCAACATAGCTCAGCACCCTGGCTGCATAATATATGAAGTGTTTACCTCATAGGACAAGTTATGTTTATGGCATTCCCACAGAAAATTTAGTTTTTAGACTATGACAGTCACACAACCAGTATAATAAGTAAATACAGGATCTTATCCTCCTGGGAGAGCAGTCTAGCACATTTCACAAATCTTTCTTGAATCAGAAATCACTCTGAACTGCAGGTGAAAATGCCACTGAGTTTTCAGTATCTTGGGCAGAATTCCATATTGCAGCAAAAAGAGACAGATCTTTCTGGATCACACACACACATATTATATCTAAATACACACTCACATATATGTGTGTGTATGTATGTGTATATATATATATATATATATAAAATTCTGCCTTTGGACAATTTCCTCATAAAGCACATAGAATCCCCAGAAACGCCTTGACTAACTTAGGAAGTGACATCACGGATCTGTTCCGACGGGGACAAATCTGCAAAAGTCACTTTTACTGGCATGAGTCTGAAGCTCACACACATTTCTTAGTACAAAAACTCTGTAAATAGGCAAGGGAACTGCAAGGTTTACTAAGTAGATGAGATTATCTTGATGAAGCCTGCAAATATTACCTCTGAAATGAATGTACGAGGCTAACCAATAACCTAATTAAATAATAACTATAAGCCATGGTTTTAAGTGGACGATATTTGGAGACACACTATGCTACCATCTGGACTACTTTGGAAACTCAAACTATTATACCAAGAGAAATAATTCTCAAACCTGTAGAGAAAGTTGGCATTTGAATGGACTCTGCATGCCAGAAAGCCAGAAAGCAGCCCTGCTTGTCTCAATGCTTTGTTGAGTTACACAGCCTCTTTCTCCTTGCCAGTTTGTTTGCCAAGTTTTATTGATTACTTGGGACAGTCATTTTAAACTCTAGCTTTTGAGGTTTTCCTGTCTATAATACTATCTGACCTTCCAAGTACTTCATTCCACGTTTCAGATGTCATCAGTTGTCAGGAGTTTGTTTGTAACTCAAAAGACTCAGAAAGATCTGTCTCTTTTTGCTGCAATGTGGAACTCTGCCCGAGATAACTGAAAACCCAGTGGCATTTTCACCTGCAGTTCAGAGTGATTTCTGATTCAAGAAAGATTTGTGAAATGTGCTAGACTGCTCTCCCAGGAGGATAAAAATCATGTATTTACTCATTATACTAGTTGTGTGACTGTCATTTATGCTAACATAGTCTTGAAAATAGACACCAGAAAATTCACAGCTTTTTGTATACTGATTTTCTTCCATTGGGCCTCTATTCTCTTTTGCCAGTCTCCTCACTTTAGGAAACACTAGAAAACAAATTGGCAGGGAATTTCCTGTTTTAAGATGGTAAACTAAAAGACATTCCTACCTCCTTCTCTTGAAAATTAACCAGAAACAAACAAAGGAAAATAAAAATTGGAAACACAAATTCCATCTTTCATAAAGTCAGGAGACTTCTGAAACCCCAAACCTTAGTATATGAAGCCTGATAGTGCAGAGAGGAGTGTTGGTTCCTTAGCAGTGTGGAGGAAGGTGAGACTTGGAAGGGGATAGTGGTGCGAAATAGCCCTGCTTCCCTGCAGAGCATTGGGAAGGACCCAGGAACCAAATGCCAGAGGTCGGGGGGAGTCAGGGAGCTGTGAGCCATCTGGCTGCTGCTGTTCTGAAAACCGCTCAGGAAATGGGGGTGGGGCTTGTAATCATGCAGTGTATAGATTTTAATCAATTATTCCACCTTCCCCTGTGTGTGGTCTCCTAGAGTCCGGAGCTGCTGTCAACCGGGTGGATAGGGGCAAGGGGGGACCTGAGGATCTATTTGTGTTTTTTCAAACTTCTCAATGAGCACTGTTTTAGCAGAACTCTTCAGGTACTCCCTGCTGTTCCTCACAGGAGATTAGATGGTTCTTTACGGGGAAATTCAGCCACTCTAGCAAAAAGTATAGATATCAGTATTTTGTTCTTCCCTGTCCCCCCACATCCCCCCGCAAAAATAGCTTGCCCCCTGATCACACTATTGTGAGGTCCAACCATCCACAACTCCTACTCCCAGGCCTACCCCACCCTAGCGTGCATGCACGCACGTGCACACGCACACACACACACACACACCCTGCTTCCATTCAGTTTTTCTGTGTCTCAGTCTTAAATATGAGATCTGAGGGTTGCTGGACATTTGAGGAAATATTTCTACATGAAAACATGAGGCTAAAAGCTAACCAAGAAAAAAAAAAGAAAACATCATCCAAATACATCTGATCTGTTAGTTAGGGTGCAATTAAAACAGTTGGATAACAATCTTTCTTTTTGATTATCTGCTTTTTGGAGGTAGCGTTTTTCTCTGGGCCAGCTATGTTATAGAAGTAACTCCAACCTTACAGGTTAGAGGAAACGAGGAAATAAGTCAATTTTAACATGAAGATGTAACATTATGTTAACATCCTCAGAGAGAAGAGAAAAGATTTTGTATCCACAAAACAAGAACAGAAATTTAATCTTTTAAAACAGGCATAGGCAGAGAACAAGAAAGACTTCAACTCTTGGGAATTAAAAATAGTTTAAAAATGTGTTTAATAGGCCAGGCGTGGTGGCTTACACCTGTAATCCCAGCATTTTGGGAGGCCGAGGCAGGTGGATCACCTGAGGTCAGCAGTTCGCAACCAACCTGACCAACATGGAGAAACCCTGTCTCTACTAAAAGTAACAAAAAAATAGCCAGGCATGGTGGTGGATGCCTGTAATCCCAGCTACTTGGGAGGCTGAGACAGGAGAATCGCTTGAACCTGGGAGGCAGAGGTTACGGTGAGCCGAGAGCGTGCCATTGCACTCCAGCCTGAGCAACAAGAACGAAACTCCGTTTTAAAAAAAAAAAAAAAATGTGTTTCATATCAGTGGAAGGACTGAAAGATAAAGTTGAAGAAATCCCTCCGAAAGGAAAATGAAGAGATAAAGATGGACAAGAAGAGAAGAAGAGTAAGAAATGTAAGAGATCATCTGGGAAGTCCAACAGCTGGATAACAGAAATTCTACAAAGAGAAAAGAGTGAGGAAGACATTATTAGATAAGTAACATAAAGAAATTTCCTCAAACTAAAACACATTGGTCAGCTGGGCGTGGTGTCTTGCATCTGTAATCCCAGCACTTTGGGAGGCCGAGGTAGGCGGATCACCTGAGGTCAGGAGTTCGAGACCAGCCTGACTAACATGGTGAAACCCTGTCTCTACTAAAAATACGAAAAAAAATTAGCCTGGCGTGGTGGTGTGGGCCTGTAATCCCAGCTACTCAGGAGGCTGAGGCAGGATAATTGCTTGAACCTGGGAGGTGGAGGTTGCAGTGAGGTGACATCGTGCCATTGCACTCCAGCCTGGGCAACAGAGCAAGACTCTGTCTCAAAATAAATAAATAAACTAATTAATTAATAATAAAACACATTGGTCCCTGAATGAAAGGAGTCATTAAGTATTCAGCACAATATACACCAAATTCAGAGCATTACATTTTATAATGAAAGTTCAGAACATCAGGTCTGATGGTGGCTCACGCCTGTAATCTTAGCACTTTGGGAGGCCAAGGCAGACAGATCACGAGGTCAGGAGATCGAGACCATCCTGGCTAACATGGTGAAACCCCGTCTCTACAAAAAATACAAAAAAATTAACCAGGCATGGTGGCGGGCGCCTGTAGTCCCAGCTACTCGGGAGGCTGAGGCAGGAGAATGGCGTGAACCCGGGAGGCGGAGCTTGCAGTAAGCCACTGCACTCCAGCCTGGGCGACAGAGTGAGACTCTGTCTCAAAAAAACAAAAAACAAAAAACAACTTTCAGAGAGATGAAATGGAGCAGATACCAAGGACTCAGACCACGTATCAGAATGACACAGATTTCTCAAACGCAGCACTGAAAGCCAGAAGGCAGTGGAAGAATGCCTTTAAAGTGCTGAGTGAGGAGGATATCTAAACTTGAATTCTAATCCCAGCCAAACTATTTATGTGAGGGCAGAAACAAAGAATCACATAAAGTAAAAAATAACAATTTCCTATGCATTTTCTCAGAAAGCTCCCGGAGTCTGTAGTCCACCAAAATGAGGGAGTAAATTAAAACGAAGGAGAAACTAGATCCAGGAACCAACAGACAAGAGAGAGGCAATGGTAATTCTGAGGACTCATTGAAGAGAGGTCCTAGCCAACATAGACAGGAGCAAGAGGACTGAGGGCTCAAGGAGCATCTGCAACAAAAAACAAGCAGACGAACAAACAAACACAAGGAGATTATATGTTTAAGCAACCACAGTTCTGCAGAGAGTTTGAGTAGGAATTATTCTTAAGAGCAAGAAGTGTAGATTGGTGCAGGGAAACAGACACCCCAAAGGAAAGTCTCCAGAAGAAACTGGGAAGTGATAGATCAACTGATAGGTTTGCCCTTGTGAAAAGAGAGATTATTGGAGAATGTGGAAAGATATAGGCACAAGTTCAAAGAAATTAAAGAAACAGCAACAATTAAAATGAGGCAATGAGGCTACTGTTAACTCTTGGAAAAGCAAGATTTGTGGGTTTTTGGGGTTTTTTTTGTTTTGTTTTTTTTTTACAAGAAAGGAAACAATAACTATACTGTTTGGTTCAGCACAGAATACATTTACACATACATAAGAGTGTGAATACTGAATAGGGATGTAATAACAATTTGTTGTAAAACTATATGGAAGGTTTACAACAAATTGTTCTGGGACAACTGGATATACACATGTAAGAGAATAAAGTTGGACCTCCTACCTAATACCATATACAAAAATAAATTAAGTGGAAATTGTTCATAGTCCTAAATGTAAGGGCTAAAATTATAAAGCTCTGACGATCTTGGATTAAGCCAAGCTTTCTAAGATATAACACCAAAAGCACAAACAACAGAAGAAAAAATAGATAAATTGGATTACATCAAAATTTTAAAACCTGTGTGCCTCAAGAAACAACAAAATAACAATATTATCAGATAAATTACTTACAAATATTTTCTCCCATTCTACAAATTGTTATTTACAGAATAAGACAATTTATAGTAAGACAATTTACAGAATGGGAGAAAATATTTACAAATAATTTATCTGATAATGGACTTGTAACCAAAATATATAAAGAACTCTTACCACTCGTACAACTCATAACAAAAGACAAGTAACCCAATTTAAAAATGAGTAAGGGAGATGAATAGACATTTCTCCAAAGAAATATATGAGTGGCCAGTAAGAACATGAAAAGATGCTCACCATCATTGTCATTAAGGAAATGCAAATCAAAGCCATGGTGAGATACAACTGCATACCCAATGAGAAGATTAAAATTTTTAAAAAAAGATGAATGCTGGCAAAGACATGGAGAAACTGGAACCTTCATTCATTGCAAGTTGAAATATAAAATGGTGCAGCTGCTGTGGAAAACAGTTTGGCAGTTCCACAAAAAGCTAAACATAGTTAATGTATGACCCAGCAATTTCCCTCCTAGGTATATATCCAAGAGAATTGAAAACATATGCTCACACAAAAACCTATACACAAATGTTCATAGCAGTAATATTCAAAATAGCCAAAAACTGGAAATAAGCCTGTATTAGTTCGTTCCCACACTGCTAATAAAGATATACCTGACAGTGGATAATTTATAAAAGAAAAAAGTTTAATGGACTCATAGCTCCACATGGCTGGGGAGGCCTCACAATCATGGTGGAAGATGAAGGAAGAACAAAGCGACGCCTTACGTGGCAGCAGGCAAGAGAGAGCTGTGCCCGGCAACTGCCCTTTATAAAACCATCAGATCTCATGAGACTTATTCACTACCACGACAACAGCATGAAAAAGACCCGCCCTCATAATTCAATTACCTCGCACTGTGTTCCTCCTATGACACGTGGGAATTACGGGAGCTATAATTCAAGATGAGATTTGGGTGGGGACACAGCCAAACCATATCAGAGCCAAATGCTCATCAACTGATGAATGGATAAACAAAAATGTAGTTTATCTGTGCAATGGAATATTACTGAGTTGTAGAAAGGAATAAAATTCTGATACATGAATGAACCTTGAAAACATTATGGTCAGCGAAAGAAGCCATACAGAGGGTGTCACACACTGTTTGATTCTATTTATATGAAAAGTCCAGAATAGGCAAATCTATGGAGACTGAAAGTAGATGAGTGGTTGCCTAGGGCTGAAAGGAGGGAAGAATGGGGAGTGACTGCTAAGGGGTACAATGTTTCTTGTTGGATGATGAAAATGATCTAACACTGGAAGTGGTGATAGTTGCATATCTCTGTGAATATACTGAAAACCATTGAATTGTAGACTTCAAAAGGGTGAGTTGCTTAGTATGTGAATTATTTCTCAACAAAACTGATACATAAAAAATTGGCCGGGTGCGTTGGCTCATGCCTGTAATCCCAGCACTTTAGGAGGCCAACATGGGTGGATCACGAGGTCAGGAGTTCAAGACCAGCCTGGCCAACATGGTGAAACCCCGTCTCTACTAAAAATACAAAAATTAGCGGAGCATGGTGGTGGATGCCTATAATCCCAGCTACTCAGGAGACTGAGGCAGATAATTGCTTGAACTCAGGAGGCAGAGGTTGCAGGTGAGCCAAGACCGTGCCGCTGCATTCCAGCCTGGGCAACAGAGTGAGACTCCATCTCAAAAAGAAAGAAAAAAAGTATATTAGGAAGATGAAAAGAGGGGAGGGATGATAACAGAGCTGAATCCTTATCTACCACTGTTGAACCTCAATGCAGTCTGTCTAAAATTTATGGATCAAAAGAATGCAGGTTTGCAAATTATTTTTAAACATGGAACTATATTGCAGAAGGCACAGCCAGAAGGATACAGCAGTTCCTTCTGGGAACAGGACTGTGGAGAGAAGATAGGCAAGGGACTGTTCTCTTTGATTATGAACATTTTAAGCCTTTTGGAAACATTTAACTGTGTACTTGTATTACTTCAATAAAAGTAAAAATGTTGAATTCGTGCTTGAAATGACTACCATTACAATAGTAATAATATGAATAATTCCACTATTGCTTAAGCCTGGCTTCTAAAGCAGCAGGCAATGGTTCATCAGGAAGGGGCAATGCCAGCAAAATATGTGGGCAGCGTGCAAAACGCTTGTTGGAAGCCTTCAGTGAGCAGCAGGCAATGTGGTTTCTCCTCACAAAGGAGAGCTTTGCAGCGCCTAAGAATTTGCAAGTATTTCAAAGTCAGCTTAAGGTCTTATCCTAAGAATGGTTGGTTAATGATTGTCCAAAAGCATAACATGAAAAAGCCAGATGGGCCCGAGTTGGAAATAGCACACGCACCCCTTGCTGGGTCACTCTGGGTAAGTCTCTTCTGACTTCTGAGTCTTCATTGCTTCATCTGTAAAATGGGGGTGACAAAAAAAAACCCTCAAACAATTGCTGTGATAAATGGATGAGGTCATGTATAAGAAGGCATCTAGCACAGCACAGAAAAGTGCTCCACAAATGTCCTTTTCATCCATTCTCTAGTTCAAAATTAAATGAAACATGGTTCAAAGAAAAAAACAAGATCAAGATTCCCCCAAAAGGCAGATGTGATCAGTGTAATTATTTTATTCTGCTAAACAAAAACGGAGTTATATTCCACACATTGCAACCAATGTTCTAATCGAGGGGAAACTGCTTGACTGTGATGAAACTTCATGTTTCATAAAGTTTCTCATGTACAGTCAGCATCATTTATGAGAATTAATTTGTGGTGGCTCTAGAATTCTTTGAACCCCTCAGTTACTGTAAATACAAAGTATCATTAAAGAGAAATGCTGTGTCTTCCAATCTCTTCTCTTTGTGTTCCCCACTCCTTGGGAGGCACACATAGAATCGAATAGTGCAAATCTCTCTTGAGTCAAGAAGACCTGGACTCAAAGTTGGCTTCCTGTGTGTACTTACCCTGGGCCGCCCCTCTGAGCTCTGATTTGCTCATCTGTAAATTTGAGATAATGTATTATGATCCCAAAAGCTATGTATTACACCTTGCTGGGTTCTGTATAGGTTCAGTAAAATATTGTATGAGATAGTGTCAACCACGTAAGAACCATCCAATAAATATTCATTTCCTTCTTCTGACTTTTTAATAAGTACCTCAACCACCTTCTGGTTCTAAGCAATTCCTTCCGGAAGGAATTGCTTCTCAAAGAACCTAGAATCTTCCATGGCATGATTTCATATTATTGTGTACTCTTTCTTCTTGCTTCAAGGGATCTTTGATAATCTGTTCAGATAATTATTCCATCTCTAATAATTACCTAATTAACCTTCATTCTCTCCTTCCTTCCTCTTCTGTACTTCAAATACATAGAAAAGAATAGTAACCATTACCTTTATACCCCCACAAAATCTTAGTATTTTCACATATTTATCTCAGATATATCTTTTTTAAAAATCCATATAATAGAGTTGAAACCTTCTATCTTGAAGTTGGAATACATCATTCCCAGGAATGTTTTTAAGCTTTCATTACCCATACATGGATGGGTATGCATGTTACATGTTACATGAAATTGTTTTGCAACTCTGTGATCCAGGCTGGTGTGCAGTGATGTGGTCTCAGCTCACTGCAACCTCCACCTGCCAGGTTCAAGTGATCCTCCCACCTCAGCCTCCCAAGTCTGGGACCACAGATGTGCATCATCACGCCTGGCTAAGATTTTGTAATTTTGATAGAGATGGGGTTTCACCATGTTGCCCAGACTGGTCTCGAACTTGTGAGCTCAAGCAATTCACCCGCCTCAACCTCACAAAGTGCTGAGATTACAGGCATGAGGCATTGTGCCTTTGAAAATTTTTGAAGTTAAAGAAAATGTGTCATACTCCATGCAACATTCTGTGACTTGTTTTGTTCATGCAGCATGGTTTTTGAGATTTATCCAAGTTGATTCATTTTAGTTTCTATGTAACATTCCATTGTATGAATATGCAGCACTCCATTTGTCTGTGCTCTTGTGGTGGACATTTGTGTTCACATTTTCACTATTATCAACAATCTGACAATATTTTTAAACAATTCTCCTTGTGTGCATATTTCAGCATTCCTCTAGGACAGCAGTTTGAAAACATTTTTGTCTCAGTACCTCTTCATGCTCCTGACGTTTATTTAGGACCACAGTGAAATTTGTATATGTGTGTTATAGCTATCAACACTTACCATATTATAAATTAAAACTGAGAAAAATTTAAAATATATGTTAACTTATTTATTTTAAAAAGTACTAATAAACCCACTAAATATTAATTACGTTAAAGCTATGTATAGCCTTAAATTTCTAGAATATTGCCAAATTGTTCTCCAAAGTGATTGACTGAATCCATCCTCCCCTCAACAGTATGTAAGCATTTCTATTTCTTTATGTCCTCCTCAACACTGGGTATAGTCAGACTTTTTAATTGTGGCCAATCTGATGGTTAGGAAAGAGTGTCTCATTATTGTTCTAATTTCTACTTGCCTACAACAACAAGGTCCTTTACTAACTCCTCTCAAATTACCAAGCTGGAACACACTCAGGACCCTGATGTAGGATACTTTACTAAATTTTGTTTTAGTGATTGTTTAGAACTCAGAACACGTTATTATTAGCATTAAACCTAGAGACATGTTATAAATAGTGGTCACCATTCCAGACTAGCCCACAAACACTGAATTACCTTAAGACATAGACCGGGATCCCCAACCCCCAACCCCCCAGCCACAGACCGATACTGATCTGTGGAGTGTTAGGAACCAGGCCACACAGCAGGAGGTGAGCCCGGGCCAGTGAGCATTACGCCTGAGCTCCGCCTCCTGTCAGATCAGTGGCAGCATTAGATTCTCATAAGAGTACATACCCTACTGTGAACTGTGCACGTGAGGGACCTGGGTTTCCTGTTCCTTATAAGAATCTAACTAATGCCCTGATGTGAGGCAGAACAGTTTCATCCCAAAACCATCCCCTAGCCCCTGGAAAGATGATCTTCCATGAAATTGGTCCCTGGTGTCAAAAAGGTTGGGGACTGCTGCCATAGAGGGTTGAGAGATCTCAAGACTAATAGCACAGCAGTCAGAGGAGGGCTGGCCTCAAACTCAAGACTGAGTCTCAGCTCCCACCCTATCAATACTCATCAGTTACCTCTTTGAATCTATTTTCTCAACTATGAAATGGGGATAATAACATACACTCTCCCGCACAGGGTATTGCAAGGATAAAGTGAGATGTGAAAATCCATTAAAACTCTGTATGGCATATCCACACAATGGAGCACTATGCAGCTATAAAAAATAGGGAAGATATCTAAATTGATATGGAGTCATTTCTAGGACATGTTGTTAAGCAAAATAATAATAAAAGAACAAAGGAGTATATATTTTTGTATCTTTTGTGTAGGAAAGACAGATATAGATGTTAGACGTAGATGATATCTATGTATCTCTATTAGTTTATTTTTGTAAAAAGAATATCTCTTTGTATAGTATGGACTTCCAGAACCACATTAATGTTTACATACTCCAGAATTAAATAAAAGTAAATTAAACTAAGTCAATAAGATGGAGGAGGGGAAGTCCTAAGATGTAACACAAACAGAAACAAATGAACTTAATGTTATTTAAAATGGAGAGCGTGACCACAGGAAAAGGGAGGGGAACTAACACAAATAACTTCGTTTTAAAAAAATAAATTCACCCTGAGGAACTTTTTGAACAGAGTATTTCCACTATAAGGAAAAAGCCTATTGCAAGCAAATCTTGAACTCTGTTTAGTAGGGCTTGTTTTAGCAGTGTTGTGGGCTAGCAATTCTAAACAACTTGCTACGTGTTGTAGGAGCGAGCAAATGAGTACGTGTATTGATGATGTTGAGAGGGAAAATATTAATAGATAATGGCAAAAGGCTAAGAGGAGCCTTGCGGTGTTGAATTGGAATTGGCCATATTAGCACGAATTCATGGTTTTTAAATACATGAATAATAATTATATCTATTCAAGTATACATATAATTACATTTGTGAATATTTGTGTGTATTCTCTAGTTTCTTCTGCTGAAAGAATGACACCCAAAAGCAATAAACATGTCTAGTGCCCAGATGTTGGATTCTATATACTGTTTCCCAGTAAAAAGAAGCAGGGCTTCTCAAAAAAGAAGCCAATTATAAGACTGGGGCAGGGAAAATGGACTATGAACCTGGAACGCTTTGTTATGCCATAACAAATAAAGAAGTGCTCAAAATAAAGGATACGTTCAAAGGACATGGGGAACAGAAGCTCTCACTGATCCAAGTCTGGGGAAAGTTGAGCATCAAGATCAATAATGATAATAATGGATTATAACCCGTTGGGTAAAACAAGAATCTGTTAATCCGCACTGATTAAAAAAAGAAATAAGTACATAAGAGAATGGAAGAATGGAAAGATCTTCTAGTGTAATTAATAAGTTTAGAGAGAATGCTGAACTTGGAAAATTACCATTTTGCAACTATCATACAAATAATTGATTTAGGCAAGAATCATCAGTGAGTGCTCAAACTAGTTGTGGGTGTCTCACCACACACCACCACCTTTGAGAAAACACATACTAGGAGCTACACAATCTAGGGTTCATCGCCTCAGCTCAGTTAAGGGGCTACAATTGTGGTTATCCCCATTTTACAGTTTAGGAAACTGAAATGTAGAAATGAAGCAATGAAGGCCACATGTCCTGGAGACAGGATTCAAATCCAGTTGACCACAGCCAGAGTTGTCTCTCTTCCCGCATAGACTAGGGATCCTAGTGACTCCAGCTGCCGGGCAGCCTGGCTCTCTGGTGTCCCAAGCTCTAGGGAAAAGAGATGTGTGGGTGAGAGTCCACCTATGGGATGGGGACATAGTGTGGCTTTGGGGGCCTGCATCACAAAAGCAGCTAGGCAGAGGCATGAGGTGTGATATGGTTGGGGCCACAGCTGTTCATGTGGGCCGGTGCACAGTTGTCTTATTCTTCATCCATCTCTCCTCATTCCAGCTCAAGCCTCTCGCTTTTCCTTTAAAAGTAATGTTCGGGGAGGAGGATGTTACCTGAATTTGCCAGATATTCATCTCATCTCTTCATTTCTTTTGGCCCATGTAAACACAGACGCAAAGTACTCAAGTCAGCGGAAATCTTGTAGATCTCGCTTGCAAAAGTGGCCGCTAAGACCAGGGCTGAGCTCTTGCATTATCTGTGCATATCAGGGCCTATTTACAAAGGACCTCCGAGTCAGCTGTTGGATGTTATCTCTGACTAGGTTATATAAATAGCTACGAGATGCACTGACAGGATTAAAAGAAGTTTTCCATCATGCCACTTCAGTTGTTAAGTGCAAACATTTAAAGTCTACTACCATTTTTATAATCGTGTTTCCTAAATATAACTATTTTATTTATTTATTTATGTATTTATTTATTTATTTATTTGTGGTACATCAGGAACCTCAAAAAATGGAAGTGATTCAGGGACTCTGTCTCTCTGTAAAGTCCCTATTTCTATGTGTGTTTCCTGCTTTAGAGTGTGATTTCTTTGAGGTCACATGAGGTCACATGATGGTCAATAGATTTTGTTGAATAAAATAAAGATGCTGTTAATTTCTCAATCAACAGAGCACCAGTTTTATTTTATTTTATTAACTTTTACTTTAGATTCAGGGAGTTCATGTGCAGGTTTGTTACATGGGTATATTGTGTGATGCTGACGTTTGGAGTACAATTGAATTTGTCACCCAGGTAGTGAACATAGTACCCAACAGGTAGTTTTTAAACCCTTGCCTCCTCTCCCCTCTTCCCACCCTTATATTCCTCAGTGCCTATGGTGCCCATCTTTATGTCCATGTGCAGCCAATGTTTAGCTCCCACTTCTAAGTGAGAACATGTGGTATTTGGTTTTCTGTTTCTGCATTAGTTTGCTTAGGATAATGGCCTCCAGCTTGCATCCATGATGCTGCAAAGGACGTGACTTTGATCTTTTTTATGACTGCATAGTATATCATGGTGTATATGTACCACTGTTTCTTTATCCGGTCCATCACTGATGGCCACCTGGGTTGATTCCATGCCTTTGCTATTGCAAATCACCAATTTCCTTTTTTTCTGGTTTTGAAATTATCTTACTGCTTTATGTGCTACCTTATTTACCTGAATTTAAACTGGTAGTTTTATTCAGAGACTGCTTATTTAAATGGTATTATAAGTATCTAGTTAAATATCAAAAAACAATTATTAAATATTCTGTTAACAGAATGCTCCTTGTTCTTACTGAGTAGTTTCATGTTTTTTTGTTGGAAAAAAAATTAAAGGAATGTTATCTCAGAGAGTGAAACAATCCATCATAGTAATTAACACAGGAGGGTAGGCACACATGGAATAATCATACCTTGGAGTTCAATGTAGGAGAAGGACAGTGTGGCATTCCAGGTGATGATTACACACCATAAAAACTACCCATCCCTCTGATGCCACATCAAGTTGACACGTCTGAGATTTCTAAAATACTCAGTATTACAGGATGAAATTTGGACAAATCCATAAGATCTGTGCACTTCTGTATTTGTGTGTGTCTGTGTGTGTGTGTGTGATGGAGTCTTGCTCTGTCACCCAGGCTGAAGTGTAGTGGTGTGATCTCGGCTCACTGCAGCCTCTGCCTCCTGGGTTCAAGCAATTCTCTGCCTCAGCCTCCTGAGTAGCTGGGATTACAGGTGCCTGCCACCACGCCTGGCTAATTTTTGTATTTTTAGTAGAGAATGGGGTTTCACCATCTTGGCCAGGCTAGTCTTGAACTCCTGACCTCATGATCCACCTGCCTCAGCCTCCCAAAGTGCTGGGATTACAGGGAGCCACTGCACCCAGCCACACTTCTGTAATTTTAATTGTATTTGCTATCAACTGTCCTCATCCCAGCAACTCCCAAATGCTTACATTTTATCAGGTGCTGAGGAGAAATTAAACCAAATTAGATGTTTTCACTGTTTCCCCTATGCTTGAATATACAGACATAGTATCAACTAATCTATACAATATCCCTTTTGTAGCAAATTATTGCTTTTATCTTTTTATTACTAGGCAACAAATTATTTACTTAATTAGGAGGTAAGTTAGAAACCCAAAAAGCATCCTTTTTTGAGACAGGACCTTGCTCTGTGTCACCATTACAGCTCACTGGAGCTTCAAGTGCCCAGGCTCAGGCAATCCTCCCACCTCAGCCTCCCAAGCAGCTGCAACCACAGGCGTGCACCACCACACTCAGCTAATTTTTGTGTTTTTTGTAGAGACAGGGTTTCACCTTGTTCCCCAGGTTGGTCTCAAACTCCCCGGCTCAAGCAATCCACCCATCTCAGCCTCCCAAAGTGCTGGAATTACAGACGTAAGCCACCACACCTGGCTCCAAAAGGCACCTTTAAAATAAAAATTTTAGAAACATTTTTGAGGTCTATAATAAACCGGATACATTTTTAATGAAAACCTTATGAAGTAAAATTCCCATTTTACAGAAGAGGAAAATGACCTTCACTGAAATTATTTACAGTTTTATAGTGAATAAATGAAAGAACTGGCATTTAAACCCAAGTCATTTTGCATTTCCTATGACATTGCCCTTCAGCACTCCCCGCCCCTCCAGATGCCTCCTCAGACAGCAGCATGTTGACAGACATTGCCTCTGTGACTCCCCAGAGTCCCAGAGAGGAACACGGAGATGACATTATGCATCAGGGCGTTCCAGAAGCAGAGTGTGGTAACTATGAAGTATCTTCTCTGTTTCTCTCAAAGTTCTCACCTGGATTGGAGGCTGATTTTCCTTAGATCCTGATTTGCCTCCTGGTATGCGGTGAGCTTCGTTGGGCTGGTGTTGTCTGTAGGTGAGGCCTCCCACTGGTGGGGTAAGTTTATTTCAGAGGAATGATAGCATTTCCTCTTGCCATAAACCTAGGTCACACCCTCATTCTGTTGTGTTTTTTGTTGTTGTTGTTGTTGTTGTTGTTGTAGCGTTCAAGCTGGTATCTCCATCAGGCTGGGTTCTGTGTCTATATCTCAGCTGAACTCAAATTCTAGAAGGAAGGATATTCTGGAGCAAGCTGTGTATCCCCTCTAAAGTATCAACAGGTGTGGAGCTTTGTTGGTTTCACAGAACACCTGCAACTGAACACGGGACTCTTGAATGCTTTCCCTCTCTGTCAGCTCAGTGCTTTCTCACCTTCGGTCACCTGAAGACCAGGTTCCAAACACGCTGGGCTCTGCGCAGGGCTCCATGTGACCTATTTGTGCTACAGTCAGCTATGAGACCTGCAACGGCAGATTCCTTTGTGTATCTGTGTTGCCAGTACCTGGCACTTGCAATGGGCTCAAGAAACATGGATTTAGTGAATGAGTGTAAGAGTTAGGCTTCATTTCCCAGAGCAAAAGAGTAATCTCCTATTTGGGTGTAATTTTTCAAGTGACCCGGCTGCAACAGTGAATGAGAAAGTGTTTCTGCTTCTCCTTTAGAACACAAGCAAAAGATGTGGTTTCTGAGCCCATGGATCTTAGAGTTTTATTCATACACAGAAAAAAAAGCAATAATGATTCATGAATGTGTAGGACAAATGCCAAATAAATTGAACAAACAGGAAAGGCCACAGATAATCCAAAGGAGGAATCTCCACTGTGAAGGAGAGTTTTGAAATAAGTGGGTTTTGAAAGACACCTGGGGTTTAAAGAGAGAACAGGCAGTTAAAAGACTGAAATGCGGCCGGGCGTGGTGGCTCAAGCCTGTAATCCCAGCACTTTGGGAGGCCGAGACGGGCGGATCACGAGGTCAGGAGATCGAGACCATCCTGGCTAACACGGTGAAACCCTGTCTCTACTAAAAATACAAAAACTAGCCGGGCGAAGTGGCGGGCGCCTGTAGTCCCAGCTACTCGGGAGGCTGAGGCAGGAGAATGGCTTAAACCCGGGAGGCGGAGCTTGCAGTGAGCTGAGATCTGGCCACTGCACTCCAGTCCGGGCGACAGAGCGAGACTCCGCCTCAAAAAAAAAAAAAAAAAAAAAAAAGACTGAAATGCACAAAGGTACGCTTGGTAGGGGAATGAGCCGGGTGGGTTTACAAATACAGAGGCCAGCAGGCTGGTCAGAGAAAGGTTTTAATTAAGAAGCAACAAGGAATAAGGTTCAGAAAGTAAATAAAGGCCAGGCTAGATAAAGCTCTGAACACAGTTCTTAGGAGTCTGAACTTGGTTTTACAAGAAATGCTCATGTATGTTAGGATTACTTTGGCTACATATAATAAGCTCAAGCTAGCTTAAAAGGGAAAAGAAATTTTTTGGAGAATTTGGAATATCTTTCACATGATAATTACCTTATAAATAGTTGTTATATTTAAACTCTTAGAATAACCCTCCTTTAAAATGTATGGAAAAATAAAGAGAAGAACAAAAGAAATGATGTGGAAAAAGAGGATAGTTGCAACAATATTTATTAAATGGCCTTGAGTGCAGTAAAAGAAAAATTGAGATCATCCTAATTCAATAGTCTTTTGTCTCAGTTCTCATTCCTTGGGGTACATTGATCAGTGCCAAAGGCATGTTTGTGACTGGTAGAAGAACTGGGTCTTCATGTCTGTGTTCTCTCTGTGCCACTGCAACCAAGGACAAAGAGTTTCCTACTGAAGGAAAACACTTTCCCAGGAGCAGCTTTTTCATTTTCCTCTCCACTATGTTTTATTGTCAGCACACAAAATACCTTCATTGTGTCCCATTCTGCACAAAGCAGGACAAAGTCAGGCTATGTTATTACTTTTAAAAACCAAGGGAACCAACGATACACTATATGACGGATAACCATCATTTTTATAGTGAATTTTCTTCAATTGTACATCTCAATCTTATTTTGAGAATTAATTCACAGGGTGAACTCCACTCAGTCTGTGAATATTAGAATAAGCAGCTGTAAAAGCATAAAATGTTTAAAAAGCTGGGGGTATAGGTCAGACAAAACCAACATTACTTATTTGTTCAAAGAAAATACCAAAAAAAAACATTAAAAGGGACATGGAGATTAGAGAGAGAAGCAGTTTGGGAAACATGAATGAGCAAATTTTCTCACATTTTTTCTTCTAAAAAACAATTATGAACTTACATAATTTTATGGGAAGAAAAAAATAGAACATTGAGCTGCAATGACTTATTTCAATTTAATTTACATTATTCCAATTTTACTTCCAATTCTTTCTTGTACATCTATAAAATTCACATTGTCATATATAAGGTACACCTAAGATGTTGTCTTCTGGGTTTTTTTTTTCTTTTTTAAATTTTATATAACCATGTCCATCTGTGATATTAGTGTGCACATTTGTCATTTTAATGTCCCTATAGCATCCCTTAGGATGCTGACATGACCCCTATGTACTTGGGAGTTGGAAGGTGAGTTAGGAGGATTCAATAATTACAAGGCTTTTCCCCAACTGTAAATTTACTTGGTGTGTGTACAAGTTTAGCAAGGTAAAGTACTGTAAAGGAATAGCCAGTAAAGTCCTTAGGTGAAAGATTGTTATGGGTATTTTTTGTTATGGGTATTTTCAGTAAAGTTGTAGTAACTTCTGCTTGTAAGTTGTTTTTCACCATTAAAAAAAAAAAAAAACCCATAGGGACAAGATAATAATTCATTAAATAGTGCTGGAAGAACAGAGTGAAGAAACATGTGTGCCAATTGGGTTATTATCCATTAGCTTGAAATTCAGCCTTTTACATTCTGCTTTGTGATTGATACTGGGGCTCAAACTCTGCAAATGACATTTCTGCTTTGCCAACAGCTCCATGTTTGGCTCGGCCAATAGGGGTACTAGGGGAAATTTATAAATCTGGAAGGAAAGAAAGGATTTATTTCTTCCAACTTGCTTCCTGTGACTTCCTGTCTACTTCCTGTGTTACTGTCTACTTCCTGTATGACTTCCTGTTTACTGCCTTTGTGACTTCCTGTCTACTTCCATGTGACTTCCTGTTTACTTCCTCTATGACTTCCTTTCTACTTCCTGTGTGACTTCCTGCAGCTTTCTGTTCCTGTGAATGTTATCCCAACAATACTTCCTCACCCTAACAGCAGTAGTTCCTTCCTGAAGTATCTGGATCCAGTTTGCAATTTTCCAGTGCCTACAGAAACAGCTCTATTATCTCTTCTCATCTCCTAGCCAAAGCTCAAAGATCCCAGCACCAGCTGAGCACTGCTCCTTCCTCAGAGGTCTGGATTTCCATTTGTCAATTTTCTTGGCTTCATTATTTTTTCTTCTTACCTGCCTTCTGTTAAAATAACTTTTTAAAAATTCCGTTATTGGCTGGGCGTGGTGGCTCATGCCTGTAATCCCAGCACTTTGGGAAGTCAACGCGGGCAGATCACCTGAGGTTTAGAGTTCAAGACCAGCCTGACCAACATGGAGAGACCCCATCTCTACTAAAAATAATTAGCCAGGCATGTTGGCACATGCCTGTAATCCCAGCTACTCAGGAGGCTGAGGCAGGAGAATCGCTTGAACCCAGGAGTCGGAGGTTGAGATGAGCCGAGATCACGCCATTGCACTCCAGCCTGGGCAACAAGAGTGAAGTTCTGTCACACACAAAAAAAAAAAAAAAAAAAAAAAAAAAAAAAAAAAAAAATTCCATTATCTTTTTTTCTACTGATATTGATGTCAATTGCATTTCTATTCTGTTAGTGATTGTGCTTAATTTTTGACATAAATATTTAGCTATGAATTTCTCTAATACAGTGTACAGTTATTTCAACATTTTCTTTCTCAAGAATATGTAAAGACCGTAGCATGCTTTAATTGCCCAATGAAACCCTGCATTCACTTTGTCATTGTTTTTCTACTTTTTTAAGGAAAAATAATTATCACTATCTTTCCAAGTTATTTAAATTTATTAAAAATTTATCACTTTCACTGAGGTGGGAAGATCACTTGAGCTCAGGAGTTCAAGACCAGCCTAGGTAACATGGTGAAACTCTGTCTCTACCAACCCCATCTCTACCAAGAATATAAAAAAAAAGTTAGCCAGGCATGGTGGTGCATGCCTATAGTCCCGGTTACTCAACAGGCAGAAGTAGGAGGATGGTCTGAGCCCAGGAGGTGGAGATTGCAGTGAGTGGAGATCACACCATTGCACTCCAGCCTGGGCAACCCTGTCTCAAAAAAAAAAAAAAAAATTCACTTTCTTTGTTCATCTTTGCTTCTTATAGCCCATCTCATCTCTCAGAAGTTGTGTTTCTACTATGGGTGTTATATTCTCATATTACTTGTTGTATAGTTGTATAGTCTGAAAAATGTCCTAATTGTAAGCCCACTTAAGAATGGTTATATAACTAGGTATAAAATTGAAAGTGAACACTTTTTGATACCTTAGTAATTCTCAGTTAATATCTTGAAGATATTACCTTGTTTCCTGGTTTCTATTAACCATATGAAAAAAATTACTGTTACTAATTATTGTCCTCTAGCAGAAATCTGCCCTTTTATCCTCTGGTAACTTCTAATATTTTTCTCTTTATCTTGAATATCCTAAACTTTTGCTCTTGTGTGTTTAGAAATGAATTTGTTTTTAATTAGCCTGCAAATTATTCAGAGTATACTTTTAATCCAAGGTTATGCTTACTTCATTTTAGAAAATTTTCAGCCACTATTGTTTTATTAATTTCTTCTCTGCCGGTTCTTCAAAATTCTTCTTTGGGAACTCATATGAGATGTGTATTTTAGCTTGTCAATTTATCTTCCATGGTTATTGTTATTTCATATTTTTATATCTTTGCCTCTCTGTGCTTTTTTCCAGGCGAACTCCTCTGTAATAACTGTCAATTCATGGAATTTCTTTTGGCAGTATCCCTCTAGAGTTTACTCTGTACATTTAACCAAAAAGTTCTCATTCTCAGTTTTCCAATTAGCACTTTTAAAATAAGAACCTATTTCTTTATCATTTCTGCTAGCTTTTATTTAATAATTTTTAAGTATTTAAATATTAATGTTATTCCTTCAGTTATCTCTTTGCAGATGCTAAACATTTTAAAAGACTTCTTCTATTTCATAAAATTAACTTCATATGATATGAAATTATGAGAGATATTTTCATTATTGGTTTTGCTGGATAACTTTCTTGGCATTTCTATCCGTGTTTTGGAATTTTGTTTTGCAGGCTCAGTTTGAATAGGAGTTTGTTGTCGTTGCTGCTGTAGTGGTTTTTATTAATGTGGTGAGTTTTTTTTAATCTCTTTCTCCCTTTACATTCTCTGTGCTGCTGTGATTTGGACTTTTTATATTGTATTTTCTAATTGCATATCAAATATATAAGAACAAAAATATTTTTTAGACTTTTCATATCCTGCAGCTTTTATAGACTTTTTAAAATTTTTTATTACTTTCTGGTATATTTTCTTCAAATGAGTTGTGTTTAAAATGATAGTTTCTGACTGGGTGCAGTGACACTTTGGGAGACCAAGGCAGGCAGATCACTTGAGGTCAGGAGTTCAAGACCAACCTGGCCAACATGGTGAAACTCCGTCTCTACTAAAAACACAAAAATTAGCTGGGCATGGTGGCGGGTGTAATCCCAGCTACTGGGAAGGCTGAGGCATGAGAATCGCTTGAACCCAGGAGGCAGAGGTTGCAGTGTTATGAGATCGCACCACTGCACTCCAGCCTGGGTGACAGAGTGAGACTCAGTTTCAAAAAAAAATTAAAAATAGATAAATAAATAAAGATAAAATGATAGCTTCTTTCCTTTCTTATGTTTATAGCTCTTGTTTATTTTTACTCTTAAGTAGCTCTGTCTGGCATTTATAATACCATATCAGCCGTGGTCTAGTCAGAAAAACAGAAACCACAGAAAGAATTTAACACAAAGATTGCCTTTGGTTAAATTTTCATTGAAGGATGGAGAATGCAAAAAGATAACACTGAGGTAATATAGAGATTATAACTGCAGGAAGAAGCTAGGGGAATAAAGTGAAGAGATTGGAGTAATTGGAACCTAGAAACTTGGAGAAGGATCTACATAGTTGGGCTCCAGGCCTCTAAGTAGGGAGCATCATCATCAGCTGCTGCTGTCTCAGGAGCTTGGGGAGGAGTCTTGCCGAGTGGGACCCAGAATTCTGAGGAGAGACATAGGCTCTCTCCAGATGATTGTGCTGAGGTTGGCTCTGCATGTATCAGGAAGAAAGCTGGAGATTGGACCAACCAATACTGCTGGAGTGAAAAGTCATTGCTAGGGCAAACCAACAGGAAGAGCAAAACCGGAAGGACCAACTCCCTTCTCTCTGTTCCCACCTCCTAATGCCATATAGTGCCTCTATTGATAGAACCTAACATGGAGCCATCTGGCAAAACAGGGATGCTTTCTGCAGTCTCAGCCCCACCATCACAGAGCAGGACAAGGAAAAGCAGGCTTAGAGCTGAGAGACAGTGGCTTCATAACTGGCACAAACACTTACTAAAGAGGGTGATGATAGGCCATATCTCGCCTTTGTGCCTATATTTAAAGAGGAGTGGTGCTGGCATTTTCCATTAAGTATAATGCTGAGTTGGTTTTAAAGATGTATTCGTTATCATGTAAAGAAATGAATACTTCATTCCTATTATTTTTATATACTTGTTTTTAGTCAAGAAGAGATTGATTCTTGATATCTATGAAAAGAATTATATAGGCCAGGTGAGTTGGCTCATGCCTGTAATCCCAGCCCTTTGGGAGGCTGAGGTGAGAAGATCACTTGAGCCCAAGAATTCAAGACCAGCCTGGGCAACATGATGAGACCTTGTCTCTAGGGAAAAACAAAACCAAAAAAAAGCCTTTTTTTTTCTTTTATTTTAATTATAAAATTAGCCAGACCTGGTGGTGCATACCTGTAGTCCCAGCGACTTGGGAGGCTGAGACAAGAGGATTGCTTGAGCCTGGGAGTTTGAGGTTAGAGTGAGCTATGATCATGCCGTGCACTGCATCCTGGGCAACAGAGCAAGACCTCTACTCTGAAATAAACTAAATCCAAATATTCAAACTCAAATCTGGAACGATTTAAGCAACAAAATAAATAATGATAGCAATGAGTTATAACTCATATAATAAATATCCATGAACCCATACTGATAAAAATAACTGAATAAATAAACTTTTGACCAGCACTCTTCAAAAGTTTAGTAAATAAATAAAATGATATGTTTTATGTTAACATTATGAATTATATAGTTGATTTTATAAGTATTATCTTAGTCATATATTCGAAGTAAGTGCCTTGGGTTATCCTTTAGCAATAGGATGGAACTCTCCTTTGCAAAATTCGGTTTGGATGTTGAGACTGATGACACCACACACACTCCAAGAGGATATTAAGAGTTATCACTCACATAATGAGGCTTTCTGGGAAGAGCAGGGCAGGCTCCCAAGCAGGTACAGCAATGGCTTGAGAAAACATGGAAAGGAGATTGGCTTGGTTTTTCATTGTGGTTCGGGGCTGAGCCAGAGGTGAGAATGCCCATGTATGGGCTGGGGCTTATGTCATTTGAACTTGCTGCGGGTGCCAAACGAGGGAGCATGTGAGCTGTCTGATCAAGTTGCCCAGATGTGAGGCAGAATGGCGTGGGACATGAGATGTACCAGCAATCAGGCTGGGCATGGTGGCTCACGCCTGTAATCCCAGCACTTTGGGAGGCCAAGGCGGATGGATCATGAGGTCAGGAGATCGAGACCATCCTGGCTAACACGGTGAAACCCCATCTCTACTAAAAACACAAAAAAATTAGCCGGGCGTGGTGGCAGGCGCCTGTAGTCCCAGCTACTCGGGAGGCTGAGGCAGGAGAATGGCGTGAACCTGGGAGGCGGAGCTTGCAGTGAGCCGAGATTGTGCCACTGCACTCCAGCCTGGGCAACAAAGTGAGACTCCGTCTCAAAAAAAAAAAAGAAAGAAAGAAAGAAAAGAAATGTACCAGCAGTCACACATCGGAAATGGAGTCAGACTATCATAGAAATCTTACTCTGTGTTACGGGCTGAATTGTGTTCCCCCAAATTCATATGTTGGAGTATTAATCCCTAGTCCCTCAGCATATGACCTTATTTGGAAATAGTTCTTTAAAGAAATAATTAAGTTAAAATAAGGTATTTAGTGTAGGCCCTCATGTTAATGAGCTTCTTTATAAGAAGAGGAGATTAGGATGCAGACATGACAGAGGGAAGGCCATGTGAGCACACTGGGAGAAGATGACCCTCTACAAGTTAAGGATAGAGGCCTCCAAGAAACCAGCCCTGCCACCACCTTGAGCTCGGACATCTAGCCTCCAGAACTGGGAGAAAATAAATTTCTGTTATCTAAGCCCCCTAGCCTGTGATACTTTGTTATGGCAACCCTAGCAAATGGATACTCTTGCTAATAATAAATATGTGTTTTGATAGATGATTAAATTTGATCAAACTAGATGACCTTGAGCATCTTAAAATTAGATTATGTTCTGAAAATGTAGTATATATAACTTCTGACTTTTCTCAGGAAGAAAAACAAAGTAACACAAAAAATTCTCCCATTTAGAAAAGGGAGGGCAGCCGTGGAGGAAGAGATCTTTAGCAGCACCATGCATTGGCCCTTGGTTTGAGCCAGAAAATCCCGTAAGCATCAGTTTGTTGAGCTTCTCTTCCCCAGCATGTTCTGGCCGCTGGGAAGATTTACTTTTCCTGGTTTGCTTAAATACCACAGCAGAAAGGAGAATTATAAAGTAAAGAACTGCTCTTTGGCTTGGGAGCTGTGTGTGCATGTCTGTTTGTGTGCCTGTGTCTGGACGTATTCCTGGCAGATCTCGTCCGCTGATTGCCCTCATTCTTTGCAGCTGGGTAGGGGATGGCTAAAGAGGCTGATATTTTCTGTTGAAACCGGCAAGGATCTCTTTTCACCAGGACTGGGTTGTTTTCTTTCTGGGGAAGCAAATCCTAAGGAACCAGAGTGGGATGTCTGTCAGTTTCCTCTGGGGAGACTCTTATTATAAGCAATGTCAGTGATTTAATCACCTGGATTTGAGACTCTCCATGTTCAAAAGCCTGAGCGGGCCATGTAATGTAATGGTTAAGAGTATAGGCGAGGTGGCTCACACCTGTAATCGCAACACTTTGGGAGGCCAAGGTGGGCAGATCACCTAAGGACGGGAGTTTGAGACCAGCCTGGCCAACATGGTGAAACCTTGTCTCTACTAAAAATACAAAAATTAGCCGTGCGTGGTGGTACATGCCTGTAATCCCAGATACTCAGGAGGCTGAGGCAGGAGAATTGCTTGAGCCCTGGAGGTGGAGGCTGCAGTGAGCCAAGCTCAAGCCTTGCACTCCAGTCTAGGTGACAAGAGCAAGACTCCATCTCAAAAAAAAAAAAAAGAGAAAAGGAAAAAGGAAGAGTATAGGCTCTGAAGTCAGATTGACCTGTTTTGGAAGCTTGGCACTTCTTAGTTATGCAATCTTGTACAAGTTTTAACTCTCTCACCCTCTTTCCACATCTATAAAATGGTAATAAAAGTGCTTGCATAAAGTCATTTGTAAATAGAACATGCAAAAGACGTAAGACATTTTTTTTTGCGTGACAAATGCAAAAAACAAACAAACAAAAAACACTTTTTGACTATGTTGTTATTGTGATGATTTTAGGCTTCTGAGAAACAGAAGCAAGGTGACCATGTTTTCTTGGCTCCTCTGACTCAGCAATCTTGGTCTTGGATCAGTTACCAGCATTCTCCTTCTCTCTCTCTTTGTCTCTCTCTCTTTTTTTTTTTTTTTTTTTTGTGAGATGGAGTCTTGCTCTGTCTCCCAGGCTGGAGTGCATGGCGAGATCTTGGCTCACTGTAACCTCCGCCTCCCAGGTTCTAGCGATTCTTCTGCCTCAGCCTCCTGAGTAGCTGGGATTACAGGCACGTGCCACCACACCTGGCTAATTTTTGTGTTTTTAGTAGAGACAGGATTTTGCCATGTTGGCCAGGCTGGTCTCAAACTCCTGACCTCAGGTGATCCACCCACCTTGGCCTCCCAAAGTGCTGGGATTATAGGTGTGACCCACCGTGTTGGCCTCTCCTTCTCTTGGCAGTGTTAGCCTAAGAACATTGCTGGGGAATAACAAGTTATGTGGGATTAGGACTTCGCCTTTGTGATAATCTCACATTGCATCCCAGCTCCAAATGGATGAAGCTTTGAAGAGTTTAGGGGATCTGGGTTCCACATTTCCCCATATCACATGGGTAGCTCTAGGCCATTTGCCAGAATGTCCATTTTTTTCTAAGCATGGCATTAGCTTTAGACACAGGAAATTAGCTGATAAAATCCTGAGAGATATGAAATTAATTTCTCAATCTGGCCCTCCATCATCTCAGAACAATAATCCTGCTTCCCTCTGTTCCATTTAAAAAGACCCCTCTCAGCCAGGCACAGTGGTTCATGCCTGTAATCTCAGCACTTTGGGAGGCTGAGATGGGAGGATCACTTGAGCCCAGGAGTGAGTGAGACCAGCCTGGGAAGCATGGTGAGACCCCATCTCTACAAAAATAATTTTTTTTTTTAATTAGCCAGACATGGTGGTGCAGGCCTATTGTCCCAACTACTTGGGACTCAGATGGGAGAATCGCTGAAGTCTAGGAATTGGAGGCTGCAGTGGGCTATGATTGCACCACTACACTCCAGGCTGAGCAACAAAGTAAGACCCTGTTTCGAGAAAGAAAGAAAAGAAGGAAAGAAAGAAGGAAGGAAGGAAGGAGAGAGAAGAGGAGAGGAGAGGAAAGGAGAGGGAGAGAAAGAAGAAGAAGAGAAAGAAAGAAAAAAGGAAGAGAAAGAAAAAGAAAGAAAGAAAGAAAAGAGAGAGAGAAAGAGAAAGAAAGGAAAGAAAGAAAAAGAAAGAAAGAAAGAGAAAGAAAGGAAGGAAGGAAGGAAGGAAAGAAAAGAAAGAAGAAAGAGAGAGAAAAAAGGAAGGGGAGGGGAAGGGAGGGGAAGGGAGGGGAGGGGAGAGGAGAGGAGAAAAGAAAAAAGAAAAGAAAAATATCAAGAAATAAACTGTCTTACATGCCTGGAATGTCTTATTTAATAGTTTTCTTAATTGCAGTTTCTGATTTCTTTGGTACCGATATCATCACTAGACTGGATCTGATTCAGCTGTCTAGAGTGGTCCATTTTACAGGCCTCCTTATCATTTGCTTGTCTAACTTAGCTGTAATTTGGGTTTTCTCAGCTGGTATATTGTCAGCCTCACTGCATCTCTGCTGCAACAGTTCTAACCCTTGACAACTCCCACTGATGTCTTAGGTTTCTCTAAGAACATTTATAGTGCAGCACAGTCTCAGAATTAGAGAGCATTTCTCTTTAAGAGTCTTTTTCTTTTTTCTCTTTTATGAAAGTAGCTGATATCAATTCATTCAAGTCTCCTTTAAGCAATTCTACTGCTGATGCACTGTAGGTGTCTTGTCAGGGTTCTTTTTCATTGTTTGAATATTTTTACTCATGTTTTCTTTAATATGTTCATCTCAGAGTGATGTTATTTTATTTTTGTGGCAAACATTCAACCCCTCGTTATAGTTAATGGCATATATTTATATAACATATCTGTCTTATTGTGCTGCACTACAGCCGATCTTGATTTTCTATAGTTTGGTCTATTTAAATAAGACATATCTGATTTCCTTATCCATGCATCAAAACACTAATTTTATTATAAATTTATTTTGTCTAATTTAATGTTTACTTGGCATGATACCCTAAATATTTTACTTGTTCAATTTTCTAGTGACATTAGAAAATAATTTAAACACTAACATTTGATGGAGACCATTGCCATTACCATTACTTCGAATTCTTTGTCACCAAAGAACTCTGGAAGCAAAAAGCCGATGATAGAAGTGATGGGATATTGAAAAGGGAATCCATCTTTCAGAGTGATGCCGTGCCTGGATGGTGCTTGTGGTGTCCTCCAGCACTGAGATTCTATGTTCTCTGAGGCACACAGAAACTCTAAAACCCTATACAATGCTGTTGTATATTAACTCCTGCTCTTTTGCGTCTCCATCACCATCTTGGTGTCATTTCTAAGTAAATACGTGAGAGGCAGCATTACCAAATAAGGAAACATCAGTTGTTAAATTGCGGCATCCTAGGTCAAAGAAAAACCTACTCTGAGATTTTTATTACTTCAAAAGCAAACAAACAAGCCTACATGTGCCAGGCACCCCTCGTTCTCTACTTCAAATCATCTTCCTCAAGCCACTGCAGCAGAGACCAGCTTTGCCCTGGTTTTGACTAGCTTCACACAGGTACCATCTGACAAAGTCTTGCCTAAAGCACCCACATGTCTCACCTCCTGCTTCCTGCTTGTCACTTGCTGGTGGGCGAGAACTGTGAGAATCTCTTCATTCAGGCATGCACAGCCCACAAGTGTTGGGGTTTAACACTCCACTAGACCAGTGGGGTATGGGAGCCTTCTCCCTTTGAACCTTGTGCAAAGTTCTGAGATGCATTTCCTCAAAGATCTCATGATCCTCACATGTCATGATCCCATGAGACTGGGAGCTGGTTGCCTCCAGTGGTAGCTGTTGGGGAAATATAATTAAAATAGAAATCTCCCAAACCAGAAATCTTCTCTACAGTGGTAATATAGGAAGAAAACACTGACTAATGAATAAGAAACAAACTAGAATATCATGCACATCACTGGCAATCCATAAGGATTGCAAAGACAGAAATAAAGCTCATCTCTTTATGTACCCAAGTATATACGACCCATGACATACATATTCTCAAAATAAACAATAAGTCATCCTCAAGTAAGAGGACTTGACAGCACCATTTGCCACATGTAGTTCATCCTCTTAGATTTGTCTGGTAATTGTGGTAACCATCTAGGTTAGCTTATTAGCTTTATCCAGTGGAAAAATTAATTTCTCATATCTTTATAACAGGAGACAGTTTTGCAAATTAGAGCAAGGAGCCCACCAAAATTAGGCTCCTGTCCTCCCAAAAGAGATAGAGGAGCTATCTCATTTGATATTTGCATTTCAAAAAGATGGCTCTCAAGCTTCCTGGATCATAAAGCTGAAAAAAAAATGGCCAGCTGACTAAAGCCCAATCTAGTCTAATAAGGGATACATTTTGAGGAGATGAGAATATAAATTTACAATTATAAATTTTCTAAGGAAAGGTGTCTAAGAAAAGGGGGTAGGGAAGAAAAATCATTTTCCTCATTTTCAACAGACAGAACTAAGCCTCTTATTTTAAATTTGTATTTGTTCTTACACAGTCAGTGCAACAACACATCCTTGTGCTGGCTTTCCCTCCTTCCCTGTCCACCATTGTTCTCTCAACTCTGCTCCCTGGGAATCATTTAACAAAAACCCACCAACCATGAAAGCCTGCTTGGTGGGAAGTTCTAGGAAAGACATTCTATAATGCAACACCATAATCAAAACTAAAAGGCAAAAAAAATTGGATAAAATATTTCTCATGAACAAGGGGTAAAGAATTAATATTCCTAATATGTTAAAGAGTATACAAATAAGAAAAATACTAACCCCCAAAAGAAAACTATAAATTTAAATTATAAATCTTTTTTCCATCAGTTTTTAAACATTTTTAAAAGGTAATATTATATTTAATCAAATCTAAGATTCATTAATGGTAAGATGTACCATATGTTATAAGCCACTATAAAAAGAAAAATGCTGCATATTAAACCAGAGCCAATAACCCATTTTTTCACTTGATGTGCATTTTTCATTTCTTCCACTGTATTCTTCAACTCCAGAATTTCTGTTTAGTTCTTGTTTTATGGTTTCTCTCTTTTTATTAAACTTCTCATTTTGTTCATGTGTTAGTTTTTCTGATTTTTTGTTGATTTGTCTATCTGTGTTCTCTTGTAGCTCACTGAGATTCCTTATAACAATTATTTCAAATTCTTTGTCGGGCAATTCATAGATCTCCATTTCTTTGGGGTTGGCTACTGAAATATTATTGTATTCCTTTGGTGGAGTCATGTTTCCTTGATTTTTTTCATGTTTCTTGAAGACTTATGTTGCAGTCTTTGCATTGAAGAAGCATCAGTCACCCTTCCAGTCTTTACTGACTGGCTTTGAGAGAGAAATGCCTTCACCCATCAGCTGAACTAGGGATTCTATACCTTTTCTATGAATGCATCTGCTCCACACCTCTTGTTTCCTGTGCAGGTGAGGTGGAAATTCTTAGGATCATAGGCCTTGTTTTGATCCCATAAAGCCAGGCCAGGGATTGAGAGCCTCATGTTTGTTTTCCCTAGGGCAGCGCTCTGAAATGCTCAAGTTTGTGTGCCTTCTCCCAATCCTGCAGAGTCAAGCTGGTTGTCTATATATGACACACTTGCACTTGCCATCTGCAGGGGACACTCAGGGAGCCAGCCTGCCGGGGAGGGGTGAGGCATGTGGAGCATTTGGGATGCTATGGGCCAGCTGAGGTGGGGGGTCCACAGGTGAAATGTTCTAAGTGGCTGGTAGATGACTTCCTAATAGACTCCACATAGCACTCAGTAGGGTCCCTGACCTCTCTTCCCTTGTTTCTGGCCTCTCAGCTGTACTGATTACCTCTGGATGAGATGAGAAAGAAGTGAGCCTCTTGGGTACCACCCTGCATGGCTGGGTGAGTTGGGTGCTCACTTGGAGAAAAGGTAATGTGGGTAAAGTGAAACTGTTTTTCTTACCCTCTTCAATGCATCTATTCTCAAATATTTTGCCCCAATGGTGTGCTGGAACATCTCTGCTGGACTCACAGACTCTCACAAAGGTCCACGGGTAATTGTCAAAATTGATGCTTCTGCAGGGAGATGACGGTAGAAAGCTCCCATTCCACCATCTTGCAGACATCACCTATGTCCCAAATATAAATTAAACACTAGCTACTGCAACCCTTTAATGGGATGAGTAGCAGCAACATATAAGTTGTATTTTTGTTTTTAAATAAACTTTTATTTTAGAGGAGTTTTATATATACTGAAAAATTATAAAGATAGTACAGAAGGTTCCCATATACCCCACCCAGTTTCCCCCATTAATACCATACATTAGTAAGGTACATTTGTCACAATTAATAAACCAATATTGACATTATTAACCAAGTCCGTACTGTATTAATATTTTCTTAACTTTTACCTAATGCCCTGTTTCTATTCCAGGATTCTACTCAGGATACCACATTATACATATTTAATTGTCCTGTGTCCTTAAGCTCCTCTTTGCTCTGAAAATTTATCAGACTTCCCTTGTTTTTAAAGTCCTTAAAAGTTTTAAGGTCTGGTCAGGCATTTTGTGTACTGTCACTCAAGTGGGATTTGTCTCATGTTTTTTACACGATTAGAGTGGAGTTTTAGGTTTTGGGGAGGAAGACCATACAAGTAAAATGTCATTTTCAAGACATCATATCAAGGATATGTACCGTCAACATGATTTATCATGGTTGATGTTGACCTTGCTCAGCTGGATGAGGTTTTGTTTGTCAAGTTTTTCCACTACAAAGTTGCTCTTTTTCCCTGTTTCCATACTGTACTCTTTAGAAGAAAGTCACTCTATGCAGCCCACAATTACAGAGTGGGTAGTTATACTCCACCTCTTTGAGGGCAATATATATATAAATATATATATAACTATTTGGAATTCTACTGCACAGAAGATTTGTCTCCTGTGTATTCAACCATTTATTTATATCAGTATGGATCCGTGGATATTTATTTTATACATAGGGTTATAATCCAATGTTACTTTATTTATTTCCTTGCTCAAATTATTCCAGCTTTGGACACTGGGGGCTCTTTCAGTTGGCTCCTATGTCACTGTGACATACCCCCATCAGTGTGGGTTTTTTGCTTTTATTTTTACTACTTCCTTATTTTCTAGCATTATCAGATACTCCAGAATCATCTTGTATATTTCTGCCCAATTCCAGAACGAGCCCTCTCCCCTTAGAATCCTCCTATGAATCCTTTTATTGAAAAATAGTATTAGAAACCAATATCTGGGCACCAAGTATGCTCATTACTACTAGGGTACTTCTCAGCTGACAGAGCAAGGAAACACATGTATGTACACTAAAGTATGCAAATACATTTAGCTATAAATATTTCTATATGTAATAATCTGTATTAATATTAAGCTAAACATGAGTTCATACTGATGTCTCCAACTCTACTCCAATACCCCAGGGATCATTCTAGCCTCCTACCCTTACTTATCTGTAAATTCCCACTCTAACAGTGAGAAACCTGGCTCCTATCATGTCATTTACTTATTCAATCATTCGATTCCAGTATACATGGATAGAAGTATCAGAATTATTACCCAAGCCCTAAGGGAAACAACTTTATCAACAAGAATACAGTATTTATGTGCAGTTCCCTTTGCCTTTATTCATAGATACTCCACTTGTTTCCAGAATGGCTTAGATCACCACACGTTTCCCCTAGCCTCTTCAGTGAGATTCCTTCATATACATGTATTATGGTTATATTATTTTTCTTATATTCTGTATTCCATCTGGAGATCCCATGATCTATTAAATGATTTTTGCATACATCAAAGTCCATTTTTTGCATTGTACAGCCCTATAAGTTTTGACAAATTCATAATATCATGTATCTGTCATTACAGTATAATATAGGATATTTTCACTATCCTAAAAACATCCCTTGTGCTTCATCTTTTTAAACTCTCCCAACCCACTTGAATCCTTGACAACCACTGATCTCTTTACCATCTCTACAGTTTTGCCTTCCAGAATATACATAGAATTGTATATCACTTTTTCAGACTGGCTTCTTTCATTTAGTAATATTCCTTTAAGATTCATCCACATCGGCCAGGCGCGGTGGCTCAAGCCTGTAATCCCAGCACTTTGGGAGGCCAAGACGGGCGGATCACGAGGTCAGGAGATCGAGACCATCCTGGCTAACACGGTGAAACCCCGTCTCTACTAAAAATACAAAAAAAACTAGCCGGGCGACGAGGCGGGCGCCTGTAGTCCCAGCTACTCGGGAGGCTGAGGCAGGAGAATGGCGGGAACCCGGGAGGCGGAGCTTGCAGTGAGCTGAGATCTGGCCACTGCACTCCAGCCCGGGCGACAGAACGAGACTCTGTCTCAAAAAAAAAAAAAAAAAAAAAAAAGATTCATCCACATCTTTGCATGGCATAACAATGCATTCCTTTTTATTTCAGAATAGCATTCCATTGTATAAATATACCATACTATGTTTATCTATTTACGTGCTGAAAGCCATTGGTTGCTCCCAGTTTTAGATGAATCTGCTATAAACATTCATATACATGTGTGGATATGAGTCTTCAAATCAGTTGGATAAATACCTGAGAGTTTGATTAGTGGATCCCAAGGTAAGACTATGTTTAGCTTTGTAAGAAGCTGCCAAAATGTCTTCCAAGGTAGCTGCAACATTTTGCATTCCCATCAGTGATGAATGAGAGTTCTTGTTGATTCACATGCTCTTCAGCAAAATTTACTCTGGCTATTTAAACCAAATGTGATTTTATTACAGGATAGCAGAAAGCTCAGAGAATTCATCTCTGGGAGCACTAAATCCCAGGCCCTGTGGCTCACTGCCTGGAACAATGCCCACTTGTGCTGTAGAAACTGCTCTAGCAAAATGTGACAGCCACCATTACTCAGCATGAGGTCTGCACACAGGTGCTCTTCCACCACAGCCCTTGAAATCCATATGCTGCCCCTTCGACCCCTGCCAGGCAACCCACACATACCCCTGTGCATGGTGGCCCACTTATGTCACCCACCTCCCCTGAGGCTGTGTCACTGGGTGTGTCTGAATCTGTGTCCCAAGTTTGTAACTGCAGCCCAAAGGCATCTGTGAATGAGAGTCTTCTGGCTTCTGCCTTGCAAAGGTAGAACTCAGACAGTGGGAAATTACCAAATTATCCAAATATAGGAATGGTGTTTAAAGATGTTCTACATCTTTGACACCTGTCCATTATAGGTTGTCACGGCAATGTATAATAGCAAAGACACTAGGATACAACCTAAATGTTCAGTAAAAGGCCATGATCAAACAAAATGCAAACTAGCCATGAGAAAAAATATGAAGCCAGAAAAAAATATGTTTTCCAAGGATTTCCAAGGATTTTGAAATACAGTATACTCATGCTATGAGGTTACATGGAATAAAGCAGTATGCAACTCCATATATGCAGATGATCCAATTTCAAAAATAAAATTCAAAGTATGCATAGAATGAAGCCTGAAGCATGTAACACGAAATACTGATGATGGGTTCCACTGAGTTGGTTTTACTTTTCTTCTTATTCATTTTTTAATTTTCAAGTTTTCCACAATGTATTCATTGAAAAAAAAAAAAAAAAAAGCATAACGTCGCTAGGTATGGTGGCTCACACTTGTGGTCCCAGCACTTTGAGAGGCCAAGGCAGGCAGGTCACTTAAGGCGAGGAGTGTGAGACCAGCCTGGCCAACATAGCAGAACCCCATCTCTACTAACAATACAAAGAATTAGCTGAGCATGGTGGTACACACCTGTAATCCTAGTTACTCAGGAGGCTGAGGCACAAGAATCGTGGGAGTGCCTCACATGAACATGGGAGGCAGAGGTTGCACTGAGCCAAGATCGGACCACTACACTTCAGCCTGGGTGACAGAGGGAGATTGTATCCAAAAAAAAAAGTGTTATCCTCTCTCTACAAAAAAGATTTTCATATACAAAAGATTTCATAGTCCAAAAGAAGATGCCGTCCTTCATTGAAATATAATTTACTTAAAGGTTCTCCTAGATTTTAAAATAAAATCAATTATAACAGATTCTTTAAAGGAAGAAGTTTTAGCATTCTTTATCAGCATGTATAATTGATTTGAATTTCTGCACTACAGAAAGTTTGACTCAAGCTTTTAATTGCTAGATGTAAGATATGGGTAAGCTGCTGTAACAAAAAGATTCTAAAACACAGTGACTTTAACAACTTAAAAGTTTATTATTTCTCAAGTGATAGTCCAGAGGTGAGCAGTCCAGGATTAGCAAGGTGGCTCTGCAATATGAGGTTATTCCATGACTTGGGTTCCACTCCTCTGGTGTCTCTGCCACCTCCTAGGGTGAGGTCCTCATGGCACAGTGGAAGCTGACTCACCTCCATTCATGTTCATGCTCTGGCCTATGGAAAGGAGGAGAGAGGAACTTCAGGTCATGTCACTTAGTCTCTGAGAGGATGACTCAGAGGCCATTCAGAGCACTCTGGTTCACATCCTGTCTGCTCAGGCTTAGTCACATGGCCACACCTAGCTGCAAGAAGGCTTGGAATTGTAGGGTCTAGTTGGGTAGCCATGTGCCTTGCTAACACTCAGAGGCTCTATCCTTACATGCAAGAAAAGGAGAATGGACCAGTGCAGTGGAGCACCCCTGCAGTCCCAGTTACTCAGGAGGCTGACATGGGAGGCTTACTTGAGCCCAGGAGTTCAAAACCAAAATAGTAAGACTCTGTTTCGGGAGAAAAAGAAAAGAAAAGAAAGAGAGGGAAGGAGGGAAGGAAGGCAGGAAGGCAGGAAGGCAGGAAGGCAGGAAGGCAGGAAGGCAGGAGGGAGGGAGGGAGGGAGGGAGGGCGGGACGGAGGGGAGAAAGGGAGGGAGACAGGGAAGGGAGGGAGGACAGAGGAAGGCATGAGGCACCGTGCCTGGCCAGTTGATTTCCGCTCTTAACTGGATTTGAATCATCGGGGGAATTTGAACTCTGCACTTGTTAGGTCTGCACCCCCTGAGATTCTGATTCAGTTGATCAAGGGAGGTCCTCTTTCCTACAAATCCTACTTCCTGCTTGCCCTTCCCAGCCTCAAAGAATCCACTTCACAAAACCATTCCCTTCCTAAATCCTTAATCTCCAGACCCTAAGTCCTTCCTTTCTTGGACATACAGTGAATCCCCTTCAGGGCATAGACCTTTTAAACATAAAACTCTGGATGAATCATTTCCAGGGTGTCCAACTCAGTCCTGGAATATCCTCTTCTATTCTTTCAAACAGTAAAACGAACAAGTGGTTCTCCCTCCCAGGGAAAGGAGAGGTCAGGCTTCCAGAGGATGAGAAAGTGTTTCATTTCTTCCAGATGGGTTGATAGCAACAAAAGCAAATTGAATATAAATATCAATAGATCTCCATCCTACATTAAATTACAAATACATCTCTATGCTACCAATATGTCATGGGCTGAATCTCTCCCCTTATTCCCCCACTGCCCACCATTCATGCGTTGAAGTCCTGACCCCTAGTACCTGACTGTGACCTTATTTGGAGACAGGGTCTTCATGTAAGTAATTAAGTTAAAGTCATTTGGGTGGGCTTGATCCAATGTGCCAGGTGTTGTTTTAAGAAGGGGAGATTAGGACACAGACCTAGAGAGACCCCCATGTGAAGACACAGGGAGAAAGTCACCTACAAGCTCAGGAGAGAGGCCTCAGAGGAAACCAACCCTGTGGACACCCTGATCTCAGACTCAGCCTCCAGATGGTGACAGAATAGATTTCTTCTGTGGATCTACCATTTGGTGTATATATATACTGTAGGCGCCCAGTCTATGGTACTTGGTTATAGTAACCTTAGCAAACTAATACAATATGACTTCTGAGCATAACACAGACATTGTGGCAGGAGGCTTATAAATATTTGCTGGTTTATTATTATTGATTATTAACAGAGGGATTTAGCTGAAGGACTAGGGGCAATGAATCTGAATTTCCTGCTAAAACTGGTCCAGGCAAGCCGAAGACAAGGCCAAGGACAAAGCCTCATTGAAAAGAGGGCTCAGAGGAGCTTGACTGAAATGTGGTCAAGGAGAGCATCTTTGTCACCCAGACTGTCTGTGATAATCATGACAGTCTGGGTGACAAAGATGCTGCTGTGAAATCTTTATCATTCAATTTATTTCAATTCCTCTGGAAATAATCTTAAAACAGTCTCATTTTCCAAGAGGGAAAAAGAATGACAGTCCAACATTTCAGGCTAATGACCTGCACGCTTTACCAAGAAAACAGGAAAACATGCCTGGTGTTGGCTGGTGCCCAGGTCAAGTGGATGGCACAGCCCGAGCAGCGGTGGCCTTGGACCTGACCAGGCTGGGCAGTTGTCTGTGTTCAGAAGTTCTTCAGGCCATTTTGGACAATGCAGAGGAGTTAGACGACATGGGAGCCCCAAGGCTGACCCTGGCCAAGAAAAGCCCCAAGATTATTTCAATCCAGAAGTTTGCCATATCTGCTCCTTTTCTGTCTGTCACCTCTTTTTAGTCACAGCAGCTGTGGGACATTTCTCTGGAAAGGCAGCAGCACCCTGTTTCTCTGGAACATGGATTTGTGTGAGGTGAGAATGATGTGTTCACAGCAAATGTGGCAAAAACAGTGGTGGTGTGTTTTTCCCCAAAACTCTTTACTGTTTCTCAGAAAGTTATTTATGAAAAAGGCTTAAAACCTAATAGGAATGGGATGGGGTTCTAGAAACACTTCCTTTGCACCTATACATATCCCTAGGACTAAAGCTAAGCTGTGAGAAAAACAAATAATAATAAACATGGAATGAATGTTAAGGATCCCCACGTTCCATGATTTCCACTCTTTATTTTTATTTTTTTTTATTTATTTATTTTTGAGTTGGAGTTTCGCTCATTGCCCAGGCTGGAGTGTGATGGTGTGATCTCAGCTCATCGCAACCTCCACCTCCTGGGTTCAAGCGATTCTCCTGCCTCAGCCTCCAGAGTAGCTGGGATGATAGTCGCCCACCACCACGCCCAGCTAATTTTTGTATTTTTAGTAGAGATGGGGTTTCACCATATTGGCCAGGCTGGCCTCGAACTTGTGACCTCAAGTGATCTGCCCACCTTGACCTCCCAAAGTGCTGGGATTACAGGTGTGAGCCCCACGCCAAGCCAGTTGATTTCCACTCTTAACTGGATTCGAATCACCTGGGGAATCTGAACGCTGTACCTGTTAGGGCTGCACCTGCTGAGATTCTGATTTAGTTGAACAAGGGAGGGGCACTCTGAGCTTTTAAAAGAAAACACATATTAACCCTCCCCCCAGGTGACTTTAATGTCCAACTAGATTCAAAATACTGATCTGTTTTAACTTCTAAGCTTTGTGGATGAGGAAACTGAGGCCCAGGGAAGAGGAGTAACTTGTGAAAGTTCATAAAGCTAGTTAGTGGCAAAGCCAAAAATAAAATTGGCATTCTGCAGCACTGCAGACCTTAAGAGGTTTACTTAACTTCACCTGGTAATCTCATTCAGCACAACTGTTTACTTATGGTGTTAGGAAATTAGGAACAAAATCTAGACACTTTTAACTAGTATTCATCTGACATTTGGAGTGACATTTGAACGGGGACTGATTTCACAGGTGGTCAGTTCTGTAATGAATATTTCCTCATATAACAAAAAAAGGCTTGCTGGTATAGTCTTTAAAAAATGGTGGCACATGGGAACAACAGACATTGTGTGTTACTAGAGAGGAAGGTGGGGGAGGCCTGGGTTTAAAAACTGCCTATTGGGTACTATGCACCCTGCCTGGATGCAATATATCCATGTAACAAGCCTGCACAGGTACCCCATATCTAAAATAAAAGCTGAAATTGTAAAACTAATTAATTAAAAACAACAAAAACTGTGGTGATGGCTGGGCGCAGTGGCTCACGCCTATAATCCCAGCCCCTTGGGAGGCCGAGGCAGGTGGATCACCTGAGGTCAGAAGTTTGAGACCAGCCTGACCAACCTGTTGAAACCCTGTCTCTACTAAAAATACAAAAATTAGCTGGGCATGGTGGCAGTCTACTCCGGAGGCTGAGGTGGGAGAATCGCCTGAACCCGGGAGGCAGGGGTTGCAGTGAGCCAAGATCGTGCCATTGCACTCCAGCCTGGGCGACAAGAGTAAAACTCTATCTCAAAAACAAACAAACAAAAAACTGTGGTGACTTGAATAATGATTGCTCAGATAATAAGAGTATCCTACACTAGGTGATATGTTGCCCTTGTGGATTCATATGGAAATGGACACCTGCCATGTTTGCAGGCAGAAAAACAGGCTTCGAATTCTACCCACCCCTGACGGCTATTCTCTGCCTAGAACGCCTCTTACCCTCCTATGGTAACAGACTCACACCTCTGATTACAGGGGTTGGCACATCACGGGACTGGATCAGTCATTATATCCCATCCTTTGAAGCTGGTAATGAGGTCATCCTTCTCCCAAGGGTGAAAGCTACATTTCTACACGAGTTGTTTCCCAGCTAGCCTCGTGTCCAGCAGTTGTCCATGCAGACCGGGTTCACCCCTAGCTGCCTCGAAACCTGAGCTGGCAGTCACAACTGAAAGGGTTATATAGTAATATGCCCTCTGCCTTAAGGACTCAGTATCTGTGGGTGAAATCTTCTTACTCAGGTTTATCTACTGCCTGGCAGCCATAGCAGTTGTAGCTATTTGACATCTTGATGACTGTCTCTGTCCTGTGCTTTTATTGAAAGAGGCTGAGCAGTGGCCTTCCCAAGGAAAAGGAGACAGGGATATGTTTTGGGGACAGAAAGTAGAGCCTCGAATACTCTAGCTCCTTTGGACTGTATGTTGAAGGGACAGAGCAAAGACACTTTGGCCCTGTTGGGGCCCAGAAAAATGAATACCCTAAGTAAAGGCCTAAGAAGCAACCTCAGACACAAAGTCTCTCCCTGACCTTCTCCTGCTCTCCTGCTCTCCTGTCCCTCATCCCTCATTCTCTCCTGAGGCAAGCAATAGGAACCAGAATCCCTCTTCCCCAGGATGGGTCATAAAAACCAAAACCCCTTTCCCCCAAGGCCAGCCATAAAGTCCAAAACTATGACTTGAATCCCTAACCCCTTTGCCTTGCTGTGTGATACTGGCCATAAAGAAATTAAGACCCTCACCCCAGAAGGGTCCTTCCCCATACCAGAGAGGAAGGAATTCTGCACAGAGAGGCCACGGAGAATCCGAACAGACAGGACTCGCGGGGTCTCCCCCTCAGTCTATCAGCATTAGACCATAGCCTTCCTGTCCAATCCCCTTTCTACACGCCTGTCTGTACTTCATTGAACTGAAGCATAAAAATAGATCATTCTTCCCTGTGTCTTGTGGTCACTCATTCTGAAGGCTCACATGTCACGTAAAACTTTAATCAAATAAACTTGTGCTTTTCTCTTGTTAACCTGTCTTTGGTATTAGTGTGTTGGGTGTGACCCTTATAATGGGGAGGAAAGAAATTGCCCCTTTCTCCCCCTACAGCCCCATCCCTCAGTTCAGAATGATCTGAATTCTTTAGGCTACAGTTGCTCTGCTCCCCAAAAGGGAATTGATAGTGTTCAATAGTTTATAGGAGGGTCTAGGATAGAACTGAGCTTCTGCGCTAGATTCAACAGACCAAACCAAAATGGAGTTACTCACACTGAAGTTTCCAAATGAAATTAAGTTGTTTATCTGACCTTCTGAAAAATCAGGAGACAGAGAAAGATAATAGCCAAATCCCCAAAGAGGCCAGTTTGAGTCAGCATGGTAAAGAAGTTCTCTCTACTTTACAAGGAAAAGTAACTTTGCAATTACCAATCTGCTTTTTGTTTTCTGTTTCTGTTTTCTTAGGCCTTTTCTGTCTATCAAGCCAATTTCCTCTGCTTGGCTCATCGAAACACTCTATCTTATAGAATGAGGTGTTGCCCCAATTCTAGAATTGCAAATAAATGCCAGATCTTAAAAAAGATTGTTAAGCCAACTGGGCATGTTGGCTCATGCCTATAATCCCACCACTTTGGTTAGCTAAGGCAGGCAGATCACTTGAGCCCAGGAGTTCAAGACCTGAATCGGCAACAAGACAAAACCCCACTTCTAAAAAAATAAAAAATAAAAAAATTAGCCAGGTGTGCTGGCACACACATGTAGTCCCAGCTACTCGGGAGGCTGAGGTAGGAGGATCACTTGAGCCCAAGAGGTCGAGACTGCAGTGAGCCATGATTGCACCACTGCACTTCAGCCTGGGCAACAGAGGGAAACCCTGTCTCAATTAAAAATATCTATATTTTTTAAACTGAATTTGTTCTAATTTTGTCTTTTGACAATAGGGAAATGATTTCTACTGATGTGCAGGAATGGACCTCCAACCTGAGATCTAGATCTGCTTAGTGATATGGTAAGTTGTGCAGAGAATTTACTTTTGATTAATTCAGCCATAGTAAACAGTCTGTATGTGCTGGGGGTGTTTTGTACCAATTCCTTGCATCTGGTGAGGAGGGAGACATGTAAACAGTCCCCAAAGTCAGGTGCAGGTGGGTGTAGGGTGATGAGAATTTAAATCATGGCTTCCCCACGTGAATGGCAAAGACAAGCTACTTTTCCCCGGTGGAGTCCTCAGGCTGGGCAGTGACATTATTAGCTGGTTAGCCCTTGGGGTTCTGGGAATCTGTGTAGTTTCTGCCTTATATCATCATCTCTATGCAATTTTTTACCCTTTGCCATTAAATTAAGTTTATAACCTCTTCTTACTGTGTCTGTCAATCACATTGCTGTCCCTTTGTGATAACATGCCTGGAGGTTTAGACCACAGTGGGGAAAAGACTGAACTGTTTCAGGCTATTGGATCTCAGGTTAGGGATTTTTGCAGGAGAATTTTCCCTTCATCCTGGCTGTTTAGGCCATATGCTGTAGACAGTTTCTGTAGGCAGCCCATTTGAAATTCACAAGCACACAAGGAAGGAGCCTCTTCGCTCTCTTTTCCTTTCAGAAAGGCAGATATTTACTGGATAAGCCAGCTGGCTCCACCAACCCTCACTCTATTAACCTTGATGGCACCACAAAATGAAATTCACAGAACAAGCCAGTTCATGTGACCAGCAAGTTCAGAAGATGGCTGGACGGGTCTGACATGAAGCATAGTTACACATTCACCTCATTCCAGTGCTGCTCTCAAAAGTTCTCAGACAGAAGGCTTTCCAAGGGTTGTGAGTCTCGATTTTCCACTTTGACACGTTAAAAATTATCATGAGTGACACTGAAAATTATTCCACAGATAGTTTTGGGTTGTATGCCAATGTAATTTCCTATGCGTTAAACAAAATTGCTCTTAGAGCATTGAAAGGCCTGTATTTTTCTTGTGAAAAAAAGACATAAATTATTCCTCCCAGCCCTGGCTATATGGAACTTGTACTACTGATTGTGTGACCCCAGTTAACTCGATTCACGAAAAGAGCACCGTTTCATTTTTACCAGCATATTTCAGAAAATGGTGGTAAAAATGAAATGGTGCTGTTTTCATGAAGCCTAGAGTAATTCAAAAGCTATTAGGCCCTAAACACTGAAGTTGCATCTATAAATGGAGACATTAAAAGCCTAAATAAATGGCCATCTTGGGAGGCTGTATGCCCTAATAGGTTAGGAATGTGTATAAGCATCCCAGATAATTCAGCCACTATTATCAGGACATAAAAAAAGAGTGGAGATAAAATAGCCAGTCTTCATAAAGGCTCACACCCTGAGAGAGGCATATGTTGTGCTTCAGCTGATCAGTGGGGGTTTGAGAAGTGGGTGGTGCTTACACGTTACTGAATTTCTAGTAGAATATTGCTGGGACCCAGCCTGAGCAACATAGCAAGACCCATCTCTACCAAAAACACAAAAAATATCTGGTCATGGCAGTGCGCACCTGTGGTCCCAGCTACTCAGAAGGATGGGGAGGCGGGAGGATCACCTGGGGTTGGGAGGTTGAGGCTGCAGTGAGCCAAGAGCATACCACCACACTCCAGCCTGGGTAACAGAGTGAGACCCTGTCTCAAAACAAAAATAATATTGCTGTGGTTTATCTCCTCCCTGTCAAGCCTACTTTTAAGAGCAAATAACTTACTTTGCTAAGAATTAAGGCAAAGTGGCTGGGCACGGTGGCTCACACCTGTAATCCCAGCACTTTGGGAGGCCGAGGCAGGCAGATCACGAGGTCAAGAGATTGAGACCATCCTGGCCAACATGGTGAAACCCCATCTCTACTAAAAATACAAAAATTAACTGGATGTGGTGGTGTGCACCTGTAGTCCCAGCTACTCAGGAGGCTGAGGCAGGAGAATAACTTGAACCCAGGAGGCGGAGGTTGCAGTGGGCCGCGATCGAGCCTCTACACTCCAGCCTAGCAACAGAGTGAAACTCCATCTCAAAAAAAAAAAAAAAGAATTAAGGCAAATAATATGAATATATGAAACACATAAATGAAAACAGAGTTCAGAAGGGAATTGAGGCTGGGCAAAGTGGCTCTTGCCTGTAATCCCAACACCTTGGGAGGCCGAAGCAGGTGGATCTCTTGAGGTCAGGAGTTCCAGACCAGCCTGGGCAACATGGTGAAACCCTGTCTCTACTAAAAATACAAAAATTAACCGGGCGTGGTGGTGTGGGCCTGAAGTTCCAGCTGAGTATTGAGGCAGGAGAATTGCTTGAACCTGGGAGGCCAAGGTTGCAGTGAGCTGAGATCACACCACTGCACTCCAGCCTGGGCAACAGAGTGAGACTCTGTCTCAAAAAAATAAAAAAAAAAGAAATGGGAGAACTTTATAAAAGAAAGTGTTAAAACTCAGGCAGATTCAAAGATGGAGGCTTATGGAGGCCTGCAGAGTCAGAAGCATCAGCAAGTGAATGAGCGCCAGGCCCACTTAAAGCAACTCCCATGGTAAGGGAATTCTTGGAAAAGTCAAATAACATCTTAACAAAAAAGAACTATACAAATTCAGTTAAATTATTATTTTATTTATTTATTTATTTTGTGACAGAGTGTTGCTCTGTCACCCAGGCTGGAGTGCAGTGACGCAATCGCGGCTCACTGCAAGCTCTGCCTCCCGGGTTCACGCCATTCTCCTGCCTCAGCCTCCTGAGTAGTGGGGACTACAGGCGCCTGCCACCACACCCGGCTAATTTTTTTTGTATTTTTAGTAGAGTCGGGGTTTTACCTTGTTAGCCAGGGTTGGTTTCAATCTCCTGACCTCGTGATCCACCCACCTCGGCCTCCCAAAGTGCTGGGATTACAGGGGTGAGCCACCACACCCAGCTGAATTCAGTTAAATTATAAAAGGACTTTGGGAAATTAAAACGAAAAAGGATTTTCAACTTTAGAAAATCCATCATCAAGCTACAAATAAAATATATGCTGCACCCTGGATCATGGTCTGGTTGACCAGGAAGATGTAAAGTCTACTCTAAATACAGAGCAGAGAGGCTGGGCGCGGTGGCTCAAGCCTGTAATCCCAGCACTTTGGGAGGCCGAGACGGGCGGATCACGAGGTCAAGAGATCGAGACCATCCTGGCTAATACGGTGAAACCCTGTCTCTACTTAAAAATACAAAAAACTAGCCGGGCGACGAGGCGGGCGCCTGTAGTCCCAGCTCCTCGGGAGGCTGAGGCAGGAGAATGGCGTAAACCCGGAGGCGGAGCTTGCAGTGAGCTGAGATCCGGCCACTGCACTCCAGCCTGGGTGGCAGAGCAAGACTCCGTCTCAAAAAAAAAAAAAAAAAGTACAGAGCAGAGGCCAGGCATGGTGGCTCACACCTATAATCCCAGCACTTTTGGGGGCTGAGGCAGGTGGATGATTCAACCACCAGTTGAGTCTAACTAAGCCACTTCCACCCCCTGCACCTCCTATTCTTCACCTGCAGAATGAGCACGCTGTATTCTAATACCCAACTGCTGCTCTCACACTGTAGAATTCTGAGACTCCCATTTGTCTTTGAGAGATACCACACTGCCAAGAAAATTGTTGCAACTATGTGAAACACTGGCTTATCATGACCAGTGTCAGGGAGTCCTGATGTTCACCTGGCCCTGCTCTTCTGCAGTTACCAAGCTTTAAAAAGTTAACGAGTGAATGCATAGATACACTAGGAAGCAGACCTGTTCTGTACTTCTCTAGATATCAGAATTAAGGTGAAAGAGTGGAGGCTAGGCATGGTGGCACACGCCTGTAATCTCAGCACTTTGAGAGGCCAAGGTGGTAGGATCGCTTGAGCCCAGGGGTTCAAGACCAGCCTGGGCAACATGGCAAAACCCCGTCTCTACAAAAAATACAAAAATTATCCAGGTGTGGTGATCCCTGTCTGTGGTCCTAGATACTCAGGAGGCTGAGGTGGGAGGATTGCTTGAGCCTGGGAGGTGGAGGTTGCAGCAAACAGAGATCATGCCACTGCTCCCTCTGGGATACAGAGGGAGACCCTGTCTAAAAAAAATAAAAGATGAATGAATGGAAATCATCGGGAAGCAGACTTCAACTCATCATGAGAAAATATACTTTGAACACTACTGAAAATATCACCAATTATGTACTGCATATTACTTTGGACCTATTACTATGCTAATCACATTTATACATATTTATTCCTCATGACCAACCAATAAACAGATACTATCCCTATTTTAATATATCAGGAAATGGAGACTCAGAGAGGTCAATGTACTTGCCCAAAATTATGTAGCTAATAAGAGGCAAAACTGGAATTCAACAGTGCTTACAAACTTTAAAAATCTTTGTTCTAGACCACTATGCTATATTGCATCTATAAATCCACCCCAAAATATCCAGGATTGATTGGGATTCTTAAATCTGCTCATTGATGTTGTTCATTAGCAGTAGAAAATTTCAGCCAATACCCCTTTTTAAAAATGTTTTTAAAACAAGCTCTGGCAGGTTTTATTAAAGAAAAATGTTGCATAGTATACTTCTCACCAGTCTATTCTGGCATGCTTCTAATAATATGAGAATTACCTGGATCAATGAGAGCCAGTGTGCCTACTCTGTAGTATTTTCCACATGCTGTGCCCAATTCAATATTATGTCACTGTAGTGATGGACACCAGTGCTGGCCAAGTTTTCATAGTATTCTATCTTGGATTTCCTCAAAGCTGGGCAGTTGTTAGAGAGGATGACCAGTTTTGCTTTGCCTTGTCTGCTCAACTTCAGAGTCTGCTTGTACCCCAGCATGTACTTTCTACTTTTCATAACTAGAGTTGATCAACTCCAGTGACTTTTTCATCTTCTTTGTGGCTACCATCTTCCTGCCTAGGTGTGGGATGGTCCCCCAACCAAGAGCAGCCACCAAGATAGTGGAAAGTGAGAAAGGCACCAATACCTCTTGAGATATTATCTTTTTCCATGCACTCTTTTCCTTCTTGACTCTGATGAAATTTAAGCTAGACTTTATCACTAGCCTCTCTAACTTACTGTATATCTTTTTGTCTCTCTTTGCTGCATCCTATATTTCTTCTGATTTAACTTCCAGGTCATCAATTCTCTCTTCAGCTGTGTTGAATTGGCTATTGAACCCATCCACTGAGTTTTAAATGTTGGCTATTGTGTGTTTAATCTCTAGAAGTACTATTTAGTTATTTTTGAAATCTAACAGTAGTTTCATATTTTCAGAGATATCTTTAAGCTAATCTTTACTTTTTTAAACATAATAAATGTATTAGTTTCTTATTACTCCTGTAACAAATTACTACAAACTTAGTGGCTTAAAACAACACAAATTTATTATCTTAAAGTTCTGAAGGTCAGGATTTTGAAATCAGTTTCACTGGGCTAAAACCATGGTATTGGAAGACCTTGCTTTCTTCTGGAGGGTCTAGGGGAGAATCCATTTCCTTTCCTTTTGTAGCTTCCTGAAGCCATGTACATGCCTAGGCTTGTGAGCCCTTCCCCCATTTTCAAAGTCAGAAGTTTAAGATTTTATCTCTTCTCTAACATTTGCTTATATCCTTACATTTTTTTCTCTCTGACACTGATCTTGCCTTTCTCTTATAGAACCCCTGTGATTACATTGAGCCCATTTGGATAATCCAGAATAATCTCTCCAACATCAAAATCATCAATGTTATCATATCCACAAAGTTCCTTTTACCATATAAAGTAACATTTTCACAGGTTCCAGAGACTAGAATGTGGACATCTTTGAGGAGCCATGATTCAACTCACCACAGTAAGCGCAGTTATTTTATAGTCCATGTCCAATAATTTCAAGATCTAAAAGTATTCCCAGATTTGTTTTTATTGTCTGTTTTTCAGATGGTTCTCACACATGTTGTTTGCTTCATTATGTGCCGGGTTAAAAAAAAAAATGGTGCCCAATAATAATTTACCTAGCATTTTTAGTTGTTTTTATTAGGAATGTTTGGACTGAAAAATAGCCCACTATAACCAGAAATTAAAATTCAAGTCTTCCAACAATAATTATTGATGTGTTGCCCACTGACAGTATGGCAATCACTGTCCTGATGGTGTAATATACCTTCTGTATAGGAAAATGCCATGTAAGGGACTGCAGTAGGAAGTTCCCAAACCCAGGATAATTCAAGTAGCAATAATGAGAGCTGAAAGGTACATCATGTTTACTGGGGAAGAAACCTTTCAAATTAGATGTTTCAAAATGATAATGGGTCTCTGCAAATACCCTTATAATTATTACTGAGGAGTTTCATGCCCTTCACACATTCCTTTAGTCACTTATTATTCAGCAAGCATTTTGTCGAACACCAATTATATATCTATCCATTACTCTGCAGAGAACTAAAAATACAAAGATGAATAGAAACAATCTCTGACCTTAAGGAGATCACCAATTACTTGGGAGAGCAGACACAGACACTGTTAGGATACCACGTAGTGGTTTAAGTGCAGTGATGAAGGAAAGCACAGAGGAGGAGGTGCCTCACCCAGGCTGAGAGTTTAGGGGGAGGCTTGGTGAAGACAGTGATGCCTGAGCTGGATCTTAAATCATGATAAGAGTTGTCCGGGTAAAGGCTAGGATGGCAGGAAGGGCTATCAGACAGAGGGAACACCATCACCAAACACCCAGTGTATGGTGACAATACATACACGTGTGGGTTGGGAGTCCAGTTACAAGGAAGCTGCAGCAAGTACTGCACTTAGATCTGGCCAAATGGAGCCCCTACCTGAGCCTCTAGGGGCTCCATGCTATGCAGTGCCTTCCTCAAAGTTTTCTGTCCCCCCCAGTGCCTGGGACTGATTGGGATATGCAGCGCTAACCCAGAAGAATGCCCCAAGCCTGGACCAGGGATAGTGTGGGCCCTGTCCTCATTTCTTCCCTTCAAATTGCTCTTCAATCCTCCAGCCTTCATATGAGGTTGACCAGATGCCCTGCGGAGCGTCAAGACTCATGTTGAAGGTGTTGTCCCCCAGGGCCCAAGTTCTAGGACAACAGCACAAAAAATAGACTGCTCCAGCTGGCCAGCACAGTGTTTCACGGGATCCTGAGATGGGTGACCAGAATGGGGCTGTGCTGATGTGCTGACTTTGGTTGATTCGCACTTGCATCGGACACAGGACAAGTTCAGGGCTCTGAACTACTAAGCACATGGCAGGCCCTTGTGCTTGAACATCTGTATGCCCATGGGTTGGCTCATGCCTTTCTATGTTCCAACTGCATAGAGTCTGTTGGCCTCTGGTCTACAGCATCACGGATGGCAGGGGGTGGTGGTGTTCTTTACCTGTGCACCTGCTGTGGCTGGCAGCCAGGGCAGCCACTCCATCCTCTCTGCAGGTCTGTACCACATGCAGGGCAGTTCTCTAGGGAGAACAGCACCTCTCTTCTCCAAGGGCCTTTGAGGCCTTTGTTCCACATTGTCAGCAGCCCTTCTGATCAATGTCCTCTTTTGCCTCCATTTTTGGAAGGATGTCCTCTCTTGCCTCTGATCATGTGGTGACATTTGTTTTTATAGGTTGGTCTTAAGCTATGCCATGTGGTAGGGAAGTGTGCCAGATGAGGAATGGACCTTCTCTGGGTGAACAGGACCACTCTTTGCCCCTCGCCTAACCTCCCCACTAGTGATGGTTTGTGAAAGGAAAGGGTGAGGTCAGCAATGAAAGAGACCACATTCTAGGAATGCGGTAATCATGGCGTAAAGTAATCAAGAGAAGACATGGCTGCAAAATGTATTACATCGTAAAACCTTAGACAGTAAGTTTAAGATGACCAGAAAACATTTTCCTGCACATCTGGGTGAGACTTGCATTTGTCGTCATCATAAATGAATTATGGCTTGGAGGGAGCCATTGGAAGCCAGTGTTCACCAGGGCCATGAAGGAGGATGTGGTGTCCGAGTAATGATGCACTAGCATGAAACACATGGCATCAGGGAACTCGAGAGGCAAGTTGATCTATAGTTTCAATATTAACAGGTCCAGAAAAGCCACAGCATTGAGAGCGATAACAGTGTTGCTACTTTTTCCTCATAATGAGAAACGTGAAACTACCCAGCCAAGGCACATCTGACAATAACTTGACGCGATGACTTCTGGACCTGAGCAGGAAGAGGTGGTGGCCAGACACTACAAAGACTCCTCACGTGCCCTAACTGCAGGATTCACAAAGACAAGCCTCACTTTTCTACCAATGATTCTCAATCTTTGTTGATAAATCACTAAAAGTTATATGGCCCATGAAACTTGCAATACATCTTTAATCAACTTGTTTATAAACAGGGCCCTGCAAAAATATGTTTGAGATCTAAATGGGTCCAGTTCAGATGAATGAAACTTTTTTTTTTTGAGACAGGCTCTCGCTCTGTTGCCCAGACTAGAGTGCAGTGGCACGATTGTGACTCACTGCAGCCTCGACATCCTAAGCCCAAGCAATCCACCCACCTCATCCTCCCAAGTATCTGGGACTACAAGCATGAACTACTGCACCTGAATAGCTTTTTAAAATTTATTTTTTGTAGAGATGGGGTTTCACTATGCTGCCCAGGCTGGTCTCAAATTCCTGGGCTAAAGCAATCCAACAGTGGCTGAGACAAAATACACAGAAGTTTACTGACCATGGCTGTGGCTATATTCTATTCCTCCTGACCAACAAGAGATTTCAGGCTAAGTGGATATCAACAATGAAATGCTAGGCATTGCATTATGCAATTTAGCTCCCTGGGATTTGTTAGCCAGCTAAGGGAATGAATGAACTTCTAATATGTAAGAACTAACCACAGTGACATGGCATCTATATTTCATTAAATATGTTGAGTAAAAACTCAGAACGAACCCAAACTAGGATATGAGAGAAAAACAAAAGTAATCTCAGCATTTTGTTAGAAAATACCCAGAAGTTCAAATGTTTTGTCCCTTATGATGTCAGGTGCAGTTAGAAAGCTCCTTCCTCTGGATAACGATGCTTTTGGAAGGAGATCTATGCCTTTTCACCCCCTTTTTCTTCTTAACTATTAAGTTCTCTACAAGGGAATCTAATTTTAGTTCTGTTTCTGGCTATGCTACAGTATGTCCATGTTTAAAAGCCTTACTTATTTTAGGTAAAAATAACAATTCCACATTAAATAAAGTAGACTTTACAACTTTAGATATACTTAAAAGTCAGGCGCACATGGTTACTGTTAATACCAAAAGAATTAACTATCCATGTTAGAAAATTCTGCAGCCTTTATATCCTCTTACAATGGAGGTGGAGTATAAATTAATATAAATAAAACTGTGAACAATTTATCCAGAAGATTCACTTTTCAATTCACTGACCTTAGATTTTAACTACAATGTCTGCATAGATGTTAACTGTGTTATCTAATCAAGTAATCATGCTGAAAGAAGTGCTTTTTCAGTGACTTTTACTATCAGTATGGGACAGTAAGATGTATATCAAAGATGAACAAGAAACCAGGGCCCCTCTAAAGATTGTTTTATTTTAAGAAACAAAACAAAACAAAACACATAATAACATTTGTCCAAGCACAGTGGCTCATGCCTGTAATCCCAGAACTTTAGGAGGCCAAGGGGGCACAGATCACTTGAGCCCAGGAGTTCGAGACCAGCCTGGGCAACATGGTGAAACCTTGTTCCTACAAAAATACAAAAATTAGCCAGGCATGGTAGCATGCGCCTGTGGTCCCAGCTACTTGGGAGGCTGAGGTTGGGGCATCACTTGAGCCCAGGAGGCAGAGGTTCCAGTGAGCCAAGATTGCGCCACTGCATTCCACCTTGGGTGATACAGAGAGATCCTGTCTCAAGAAAACAAGTAAATAAATATAAACAACATAATAGCATTAAAGTAAAATTGTAGTCAGCAATCCTAACCTCACTATCCTAATACTGTAAGGATTTTCCCCATTGTATATGTCTTCCATTCTTTGCCATGTATAAACATTTCCACGCGGTTGCCATCATACCATACTTACATGTTGGCAGTCTGCCTTCAAAATTTTATATCATAAAATACTTAACTCACACTCTTAAAAATGATAAAGTGATAAGCTATCCTTTTTTTAAGACATTCTCTTTTGGCTGGATATTTTAGTTACATATAAGCTCAGGAACCAACTGTGATTAACTCTTGCTGACTGGTTTCATTAAGATTCAAGAACTGCTGACTCACATCCAAAAGTGCATTCACCGTGATCAAATCCACGGGACAGAAGTCTGTTGATGTACTAATTAATAAGACACACAGTTCTTTTTTCAGCTGCTTCATCTTTGAGTACTTTCCCAAACATTCCTTTTGGAAACTAATGTGTCCTTTAACTTTTTTTCTCTGTGCTACTTAATAAGGTCTTGGTTACAATCTGATTCAAGTAAGCCATGCTCCACAATGCGGTTCTATAAACACAGTAATTTGATAGGTGATTAGTGGCTGGGCAACCCTGGCCACAAGCCCCAGGTCAGCCAGATGTCCATCTCCCTCTTGGGGCCCTGATGGGGCCAACAATTCTAAACAGTTTTCTAACATGGTGACTGGACTATTTAGAATGTATTTTCATCTTTAGTGGGGATAGACACACTAAAATACTTGAGATTCCAAAGTATACTCATAGGAATTGAGAAGTGGGAGGAATTAATACGCTTGATCTTTTGCAAAATATAAAATTGAGATTGAAGACTATCTATAATAACTCATAGCAAGTGCTATTTAAATCCAGCATTCCATTCAAGCCCAGCTAATAAGCAGCCCTGTGACATAGGATATGTGATAGAAAACTTGTCTGGATTAATTTTAATCCCAGTTCCACCACTATCTAAATGACCTTAGCACCTAATAACATGGAACATTTATCAAGCCTCTAGTATGGGCCAGTCACTGAACAAAGTGCTTATTTAGGAAACATATTTAATTCTCACAACCTACAAAGTAGAGATTATTATAATCCCCATTCCACACACACACAAAAAAAGAGCAATAAAAAGGAGGCCTAGAAAAATTATGTAATTTGGGCCGGGCGCGGTGGCTCAAGCCTGTAATCCCAGCACTTTGGGAGGCCGAGACGGGCGGATCACGAGGTCAGGAGATCGAGACCATCCTGGCTAACATGGTGAAACCCCGTCTCTACTAAAAATACAAAAAACTAGCCGGGCGACTTGGCGGGCGCCTGTAGTCCCAGCTACTCGGGAGGCTGAGGCAGGAGAATGGCGTGAACCCAGGAGGCGGAGCTTGCAGTGAGCTGAGATCCGGCCACTGCACTCCAGCCTGGGCGGCAGAGCGAGACTCCGTCTCAAAAAAAAAAAAAAAAAAAAAAAAAAAAAGAAAAATTATGTAATTTGTCCACTAATGGCAAGGTCAAAAAATTTTAACTTTAAATTAAAATATAACATGTATAGAGAAAAATGTGCATACCTTCAGTGTACAGTTTGGTGAGTTGTCGCAAAGTGAATACACTCATGTAATGTAACCCAGAAGCTGTGCTCACAGCCCTTTCCACAACTACCCATCACTCTTTCCCAAAGGCAACCATTATCCTGGCTTCTAACATCACATTTTGGTTTCGCCAATTTTTAAGCTTTCACGCAAATGAGAGTCATACAAAACGTGGCCTTTTGTGTCTGGCTTCTTCTACCTATGGAATTTATTCTTATGTGTGGTGTAAGGTAGTGACCAGGTTTCATTGTATCTTATCCATCACCATTTGTTGAAAAGCCATCCTGTCTCCCACTGCTCAGCTATGGTGCTTTTATCACTAATCAAGTGTGCCTATATGGGTGGGTCTTCTGGACTTTCTGTTTGTTCTGATCATCTATTTGCCTCTGCTGTGTCAGTACCACCCTGAAGTCTTTCCAAAGGCTTGGTATCCAGTTGAGAAATCCTTTAGATTTTGTTCTTTTTCAAAAATTGCTCGATTATTTGAGACCTTTTGCATTATCACATAACTTTTAGAATCAACTCTGCATTTTTGCAAAATACCTACTGGATTTTTATTGAGATTGCATTGCATTGGAATAGATCAGTTGGAAAACTGACATCTTGAGATAACTGAACTTTTAGTCCACAAACATCTCTCCATTTATTTAGGTCTTCTTTTATATTTTTATTATTTATTTACTTAGAGACAGAGTCTTACTCTGTTGCCCAGGCTGGAATGCAGTGGCAATATCTCAGCTCACTGCAACCTATACCTCCCAGGTTCAAGAGATTCTCGTGCCTCAGCCTCCCGAGTAGCTAGGATTACAGGGGTTCACCACCATGCCCAGCTAATTTTTGTATTTTCAGTAGAGACAGGGTTTCCCCATGTTGACCAGTCTGGTCTCGAATTCTCGACCTCAGGTGACCTGCCTGCTTTGGCCTCCCAAATTGCTAGGATTACAGGCCTGAGCCACCATGCAGGCTTTCTTTTATATTTTTAATAATGTTTTGTCATTTTCAGCATAGAATTCTTGAAGATGTTTGTTAGATTTATTTCTAACAAAATTATTTGTTTTGTTAGATAAGATGTGTAACTTTTATCTTTTAAAATATAATTTATAATTATAATTTTATACAACTGATTTTTGTTAATTGGCTGTTTCCAACCATTTTGCTAAATTCACTTTTTTTTAGATGGAGTGTTGCTCTGTCACCCAGGCTGGAGTGCAGTGGCGTGATCTCGGCTCACTGCAACCTCTGCCTCCTGGGTTCAAGCGATTCTCGTGTCTCAGCCTCCTGAGTAGCTGGGATTACAGGCACCCACCACCAAACCTGGCTAAATTTTGTATTTTTATTAGAAATAGGATTTCACCATGTTGCCCAGGCTGGTCTCAAACTCCTGACCTCAGGTGATCTACCTGCCTTAGCCTCCCGAACTGCTGGGATTACAGGTGTGAGCCACCGCTCCCAGCCTAAATTCACTTATTAAATCTAATAGTTTATCTGTCTCCTTGTCTTATTCTGTTCTTAGAAGAAATATTTACAAAAATTCACCTTTATACACTTGCTGTGGATTTTAAAAATAAATACATTTTTATCAGATTTAGAAAATTCCCTTCTATTGCGAGTGCTAAGAATTGTTTTATTAATGCATGTTGCATTTTATCACATGCTGTTCCCACATTTATTGAGAAAATTGTATTTTTCTTCTTTATTCCATAAATGTGGTAAAGAATTATTCAATGATGCCAGGCGCAGTGACTCACACCTGTAATCCCAGCACTTTGGGAGGCTGAGGTGGGTGGATCACGAGGTCAGAAGTTCAAGACCAGCCTGGCCAAGATGGTGAAACCCCATCTCTACTAAAAATACAAAAATTAGCCAGGCGCAGTGGTGCGTGCCTGTAATCCCAGCTACTAGAGAGGCTGAGGCAAGAGAATTGCTTAAACCCAGGCGACAGGTTGCAGTGAGCCGAGGTTGCACCACTGCACTCCAGCCTGGGCAACAGAGTAAGACTCTGCCCCCAAAAAAATATATATATACAGAATTATTCAACGATAAGTCAACTTTGCTTTCCTGGAATAAATCCAATTTGGTTGTGATGTATTCTGTTTTTTACATAATGCTTTTTTTGGTTTGCTAATATTTTATTTAAGATCTTTGCATTTATCTGTTTGATTTAAATGGGTTTCTAATTTTCCTTTCTTGTAATGTTTTTATCAAATCTGGGAATCAGGTTTTTCTGGTGTCATGGAAATCTTGAGGAATCTTTCCTTTTTTCCATTTTCTAAAAGAGTTATGTAAAATTGATTATATTTCTTTCACAAATGTTTAGTAGCATTCAATTAAGAAGCCATATGGATCTGGAGTATTCTTTATGGGAAGGTTTTTTTATTTTATTTTTTTGAGATGGAGTCTCACTCTGTTGTCCAGACTGGAGTGCAGTGGCCCGAACTCGGCTCACTGCAACCTCTGCCTCCTGGGTTCAAGCGATCCTTCTGCCTCAGCCTCCTGACTACAGGTGCACACCACCATGCCCGGCTAATTTTTGTATGTTTAGTAGAGACAAGGTTTCACCATGTTGGCCAGGCTGGTTTCAAACTCCTGACCCCGTGATCCACCCGCCTCAGCCTCCCAAAGTGCTGGGATTATAGGTGTGAGTCACTGCGCCCAGCCATGGGAAGGTTTTTAAATGCTGTATTTAATTATTCAGATTTTTTATTTATTCTTGTGTCCATTCTGGTAACTTTTGTTTTTCTAGGAATTTATACATTTCATCGAAACTTCCAAATTTACTGGCATAAAGTTGCTAATAATGTCCTCTTATTTTTTTTTAAAAAATGCCTTTAAAATATTTCTAGCAAGCATTGTTTTCACTCCAGATATTGTTATTTGTGCTACCTCTGTTCTTTTCTATCAGCCTATCAGGAATTTATCAATTAGTGTTTCCAAATAACCAGTTTTGTTTTGTTCATCCTCTATTGTAAATTTGTTTTGTATTTAATGAAAATCTACTCATCTCTTTACTATTTATTTTATTTTACTTTCTTTGGATTTAATTTAGTTCTTTGTCTAACTTTTTTTGAGATGAGGTCTTGCTGTTGTCACCCAGGTTGGAGTGCAATGACGCAGTCTCAGCTCACTGCAACCTCCACCTCCAGGGTTCAAGCGATTCTCCTGCCTCAGCCTCCCAAGTAGCTGGGATTACAGGTGCCTGCCAGCACATTCGGCTAATTTTTTTTTTTTCTTTTTTTTTGAGATGGAATTTCGTTCTTGTTGCCCAGGCTGGAGTGCAATGGCACGGTCTCGGCTCACTGCAATCTCCACCTCCCAGATTAAAGCAATTCTCATGCCTCAGCCTCCCAAGTAGCTGGGATTACAGGTGCTCGCCACCACATCCAGCCTCTAACTTCTTATTTATTTTTAGGCTTTTTTCAATATATCTCCCTGTAAGCATAAGTTTGGTTATACCGCGCAAATTTATATTTTGAATATTTACATTTTAATTCAGTTCAAAACATGTTCTAATTTCTATCGTCATTTTATCTTTGACTTGTAGTTTGTCTAGAAGCGTATTTTTATATTTCCAAACACAATGGGATTTTCTGGTTATCTTTTTGTTATTTCCTACCTTAACAATAAAATAATATTGTCTGTGTGATTTAAATTCTTTGACATTTTAAAATACTTGTTTAATGACTCAGCGTCTGATTACATTTTATAGAAAGGTCTGTATGCACTTGCACTTAGTGAGTATCTGCAGCTGTTAGGGTACAACGTTCTAGGTCATCTAGATCAAGTTTGTTAAATATGTTTTTCAAATCACCTGTATTTGTTCTGATGTTCATCTATTCATTCTGTCATTTACTAAAAGATTTGTTAAATTTTTCTACTCTAATTATGAATTTGTTGATTTCTCTTTATAGTCTGTCCATGTTTGCTTCATTTAATTTGAAGCTCTGTTATTAAGGAGCACACACATTTTTAAATTATTACATCTCCCTGCTGAATTGAATATTTGGTCATTATGATGCCCCTCTTTATCTCTAATAATACTTCTGGACTTACCGTCTACTTTGTCTGATATTAATACAATAGCCTGAGGTTGAACAAATTCTTTCAGTTCCTATTTGGCTGAGGGTTTTTGTCATAAATGGAAGCTGAATTTTGTCATGTACTTTTCCTGCATTTATTGAGATGATCATAGAGTTTCTTTTTCCTTTTGTCTGTGGGTATGAATTATGTCCATTGATTTTTCCAGGCATGTTGTTTATTCATTCGTCTGGCCATTACCTGTGAGCAGTCATTGCCCCTGGGCACTGTGTTGGCTGTTGGAGGTGCAGCTCTGACTGTGGGGAAGGTCCCTGCCTTCGTAGAGCTGAGTCTCAGTCTACCTCTTGGGCTGTAAGGTGAGGTTGCCAGGGGTCACTGACTCTGAGGTCTTTGGCTTGTCTTACTTCTGGTTTGAGGAGTGTGCTGCCCGCGTGGACCTGAATCTTGCAGTTCTCTCGAACTTCCCTGGGAGAATGTGTTAAGCCCCAGGTACTCCCAATAATGAGGCAAATTAGGAGATCTTGGCTGGGGAACCTGAGAGCTAGCCTTGCAGCTACTACCAATAAGTTAAATTTTAACTTTGGGCTGTGATGTAATCCCTGAGGGACACAGCATCTTGTCCCTGGCTTGTCATGGCTAGAGAGTGGAGCTTATAGCCCTGGTATTCACGACTTTCTTCCCCACCCAAGAGGGAGGGGGACTAGCACTCTTCAAAGATGTTAAAAATTAAAAACAATAATCCCACCATTCTTTCTCATTAAAAAAAGAGTCATATCAAATTAGAGAAATAATACTATTAGCCAGGCGTGGTGGCACCAGCCTGTAGTCCCAGCTACTTGGGGGACTGAGGCAGGAGGATGGCTTGAGCACAGGAGTTCAAGGCTGCAGTGAGTTCTGATCACACTGCACTTTTCAGCCTAGGTGACAGAGTGAGAGCTTGTCTCAAAAAAGAAAATGAAAGAAAGAGAGGGGGAGAGAGAGAAAGAGAAAGAGAAAGAGGAAAGAAAGAAAGAAAGAAAGAAAGAAAGAAAGAAAGAAAGAAAGAAAGAAAGAAAGAAAGAAAGAAAGAGAGAAAGAAAAGAGAGAAAGAGAGAAAGAGAGAGAGAAAGAAAAAGGAAGAAAGGAAGGAAGGAAGGAAGGAAGGAAAGAGAGAGAAAGAGAACAACATCAAAGAGATGTGTCGCACCAGTCCTGGAGCTGCTGACCATAACACCCACTCTTAGGCCTCTTTCCTTATAAGACAAAGGCACTGGTTAACCTTGAAACCCCCACTGTTTGTCACCCATGTTGCTGCAACACCTTTGTAGCTGGCTTCCTGCCCCTGGTCTTCCTTCCCACTAATTCATTCTCTCCAAACTGAGCCAGGGGCTCATCCTGAACTAAAATCTAGCCATAAAACTCCTCCACTTCAAATTTCCCATTGGCATCTCAGAACTTTCAGGATGAGCCTCAAACTCCAAGCACGATGAGCACCAGTCCTCCACGGCCTGGCTCCTGCCCCTGCCCCTGCCCCCTCCTGCCAGCCTCCTCTTCCCCATATCCGCCTGGCCCTCTGCACCCTGCTACATGAGCCAATGTGCCAGGAAGGACCTCATGCCCCTGCGTCTACCCACACTGTCATGTGCCCACCACCTGCACCTTGGTGAGCTAGACTTCCCAGCAGTGACTCTGTGCAACCGCCACTCAAGTAGTCATAGAAACGAAACCCAGCCCTTCTTCCCACCTCACGCCCAACAGGGTCACCTGACTACTGGATTCAGGTTCGGGTTGACCACATACTTAATGAGCACTAAGACCCTGGCTTAGAACCCTCCATATACACCATGTGGATCAGTGATGTTCGGAGCTGCACGGTGCCAGAGCAGGGTCTCAGAACTAGAGCAGCTAAAGCAACCCAGGCTCCACTGGCTTCCTCCTGACCGGAAGCTTGGCTCCCGCTGTGGAGCTGCAGAAGTGCGTGGCTACCCAGCAGACCGGGCTCCTGACATGCCAGCACTCTTGGCAATTCTCTGTGACCCTGAAGTCCTCCTTTGTGAGAGCTGGAGGACCCCATAAGGGGCACGTAGTCCAAACCCTGAACCATCTCCTTAAATCTCTCATTCCCGCTCTGGTGTGTACGGAACTAATACTTGCGGAAAGCAGGCCCCCTCGTGGGAGAATTCACACTCATGCTCCAAACCTTCAGCTATACATTGAAAACCAATGATCCAGAGTCCCGCAGCAGCAGGAGAAAAGGATGCATTGGAGACTTGGTGGTACATACAAATTTGTACAGTAAGTGGGGATGAATAACGATTCGTGCAGAAGTAGGTGGAATATGGTGATTCTTAAGCCTTCTAAAGAAAATAATACTTGCCGGGAGCAGTGGCTCACGCCTGTAATCCCAGCAGTTTGGGAGGCCAAGGTGGGCAGATTACCTGAGGTCAGGAGTTCAAGACCAGCCTGGCCAACATGGTAAAACTCCGTCTCTACTAAAAATACAAAAATTAGCTGGGCGTGGTGGCACATGCCTGTAATCCCAGCTACTCGAGAGGCTGAGGCAGGAGAATTGCTTGAGCCTGGGAGGTGGAGGTTGCAGGAACCGAGATTGTGCCACTACACTCCAGCCTGGCCAACAGAGTGAGACCCTGTCTCAATAATAATAATAATAATTAATAATACTATATGTTATTTTCTTGCTTCTCAAACGAGGGTACCTGTGTGTCCTGCGGATTTGGGGAGCTAGGCCAGTGAGTGGATGTGTATCTTCCTGAGAGGTTAACCTCTCTCAAAGATTTGAGGTGAAACTAATACATTAACTGGTCAGTCAGTGACTGAAAACATTCCTTCTATAGAATAGCAAACATGGGTACGTTCAAGAGTAGGATGCAGACTCTGCACAGATCCTAAAGCTACGTTGGGAAACGTCAGAGAAATGCAGCTGCTTTGGGAACTTGGATATTCTCTGCAGTTAGGGGAGCTGGGGCAGGAAGGACGCTGGCGCTGGCCAGTGACAGTGCCGTGAGCACAGCTCTCCCCGAGCCTCTGTGGATGGAGACAGGTGGGCGCGTAGGTGGAACTGCCCATTTCCCGAGAATGAACACTTCTGCCTGTTATTCTTGTCATTCATGCCTTTTTAAACTCTGGAGGCTGAAACCATGCAGGTAGACAGAATCCAGTCCACTCCTGTGGCCCTAATGCTGCCCTGACGTGGTCTGGGTTTGGGTTTGGGAAGCGCCAGTGCCCCTGCCCCCGGCCCCTCCACCTACACACACACCACCACCCCCGCCACCACTCCCCCACCCGGTGGGGCTGACAGCTGAGAGATTGGGAAGTGTTGCCGGCGGCCGCCCAAGGCCTGCTTGATATTCCGGAGAGGGCGGCCGCAGCGCTCAGAATCCTTAGCTGAACCTGCCTGGCGGCTCCGGAGGCCGGAGGGCGCTTGGCAGAACCGCCGGGAAGTGAAATAACAAACGGTCTCCAAAAAGCCCACAGCGTATTGAGCCCGGGAAGCACAAGGCCTCTGCTGCCCCCACCCTGTGGAGAAGCTCACGGGACAAGAAAGAGGAGGAAGCTGATGGGGGGTGGGGCACGCATCTCCTAAGTAGGCCTGCCTGGTCCAGAGGGGTCTGAGGGGCCCAGCCAGCCCCACAGAAGGCCCGACCAGGGCCTCAGAACCACCCCGGGGCCTGCTTGCTGGTAGGGCAGGGCCCACCCTCACGGTGCAAGTAGCTTTGTGCAATGATAGACAAAGGGGTGCTGAGGCCTCAGGGTCAGATCCCTAGAGTGACCTCTGAAGTGAGGGAGGGGAGGAGAAGGAACTCAGAAGGAAGTGGGGCACAGACATGTGGGGGGCAGGCCAGACACACTGCTGGTCTCCCCCGTTTCCTGGGAGACTCGTCTTGTGGGAACAGCACAAATCATGTTAACACTGCCAAGGGAGGGATCAGAGAGGTGTCTGGGCCAGGGTCTCCCCACACTGAGGAATCAGCTGCGGCCGGCAGAGGGGCAGGGTTTCCCTTGGTAGCAAAAGCAGACACGTACCGGCCCCACAGTAGTCTTCTCCATCAGGGGGTCCCGTCAGAGCCATCGCTCCCTCCTGGCCTCCTTCTCCTGGGGTTCCACTCAGCGGCCTGCCCGAGGGGCCCCCGCACAGCCACAGGGCTGTGGGAAGGGAATGGTTCAGGCAGGCCAGTCAGGCCGGCTTCCCCGGATCCCTTGGCTCCCCTGGGACCTGGCTTCTGACTATGTTATCAAAGATGCCATGAAACACCACAGGCAAGGGACCCGTCGCTCAGCCCGGGGTCCTGAACATGTTGAGGCAGCTCTGATCTGCCTGGAAAGTGCCCAAGCAGGTGAACGGCAAGGACAGGCACAGAGATGACCTCCCACTGCCTCCCCGTGGATGACCCTGGCTACTCTGACAGAGGGGGTCTTCAGGTCAAGGGCAGGGAGGGGGGCAACAGACACCAACGCCGAGGGCCCCGAACAGGCTCAGAAGCCGGGTGTGGAGTGGGAGACGGGGGCAGAGTGACAGGGGCTGCTGCAGGGACAGCTGTGCCAGCAGGGATGGGGGCAGGGGCTCAGTGGAGCCCGAGTGCCAGGAGCTAAAGACCACCCACGCCCTCTTCGCGGAGGGCAAGCAGGCCAGGGAGAGTGACTTAAGCCACATGGACTTTCCCATTATCTCTGAAGGAGAGGGGTTCTTGTGGGTATTCTACCTGCACAGCTGTGTGAGATGCAGATATGGAAAATGGCCTTTTGGCGATCATTGGGAGGGAAGGCCTGGCAGACTCAGTGGGGACTGCGTGGCAGGGAGGCATGGGGAGCCTGGAAGCCCCCATGGAGGCTGTGGGACTGGCAGGGCCCCTTCTCCAAGTGCCTAGAAACTTCCCCAACAAGACTTCAGCCTGTCCAGCAGCCCCCGGGGACTGTTCTGGGACTGTGATTACATGGTCACCATGGTTTGTGGACACCGAAATGTCAAGAATGTCAAGCTCGATGCTTCCTGCTCCACAAGCGTCTCCCAGCGCCATGGGGAGAGTCATGACTGCCACTATTTATAGTACAGTGGGCTGCATACACACCCGGCCCATTCCATCCTCTCCATGTGCACGTGTCTGTGTGTGTGTGTGTGTGTGTGTGACTACATGTACCTGTGTATTTGTGTGTGTATATGTATATCTGTGTATGTGATGTATTTGTGTGTCTGTATATGTATGTGTGTATTTGTATTGTGTATATGTATATGTATGTATGTGTGTGTGTCTGCCCACCCCCAAGACTTGCCTGCAGGGGTTACGATGGCTAGTCCATGCCGTGCAGCCTTATGCCTGTGGAATCATGAACACTCTGGGCCTCTCTTCTCTCATCTTTAAAGGATTCTAACCCTTGGTTGTCCAACAATCAAGGAAAATAATAGATGTGCAAGGAAGCTGCCTACCATTACTTTTTAGAAAATAAGGGTGGATGTACATTCATTTACTCATGATTATCCATTCACTCATTCAACAAACGTTCTTTGTGCTAAGCACTAAGAAATCAACAATAAAAAAAGAGAATTGACATTAGCCCTTGTTCTCAGGAAGTGGACGGTTTAGTAGGGAAGACCTGAATAATAAGCACAGATACACAGTTGTGTTCAAAGTCATAAAGAGCAAGAGCAGTGAGCGCTGTGCACAGAACTAATGGGGCGCGCAAAGAATAAACCACAAATGTGGGGCAGTGGGATGGTGGAACTGTGAGCCCAGGACAGCCCTGACAGCAGGTCCAGGAGGCACGGGCTCACTGGAGGATCTGAAGCCTGGAAATCTGTCCACAGGGGGCAAGACACAAGTCTCATTAGTCAGAACAAAACCAGGATTCTGGGAATTTGTCCAAACAGGGATGACGCCGATAGTAGCTGACAGGTTTCTGGGCACAGAGACCAGTGTCAGGAAAGGTGCAGGGAAAAGAGGGACCCAGGGACAGAACAGGCAGCCCTTTGGGGGAGCAGTAGGACCACCAGAAGCCAGTTCTTGGAGAAGTACAGTCTCAAGGTCAAAGGAGGATCGGTTGCAAAACTCCCCACTGAGGGTGGGTCCCAAACCTCTGTGTCTGGGCAAAGCTGACCCTCTCCCACTTGGCACACCTGCAGCTGATCAGGGGGTCCATGCTCAATGCAGGCACCTTGCCTCTCCTCCCCACACCCAGCAGTAGGTCCTTTGGTTTCTTGGCTCTGGCCCCAAGCATAGCCCAAGGGCTCTAAACCTGACCCTGGCATCCCCAGTTTGTGCTCCGTGATGTTGCAGGTCAGAATTTGTATGTAGTCACCTCCTGACCTGTGTGGGCAGTGCTGGCCTCCTGGACTGGAGCGTGGGCCAGATCTCTGACCCTTCAAGGGCATCTAACACTGAGCAGGGCTGGCCTGGGCCTCCCTAGACACCTGTTGTTGAGGACTCAGTGGGTTTCAGAGTCTGGGACAGGGATAGTTTTCCAAATGGAGGCTGAGTGGTCCCAGACCAGTGAGAGAATGTGTGTTGAATGAATGGATGAGAACAAAAGCCAGAAGCTTGAAGATATTTAGAAATAATTATAATCATTCCATATAAATGAAACACTTGAAGACCAGATTTTCCAAAGCAATTGGAATGGCTACCCCCAAAATATCTCCTTCTAGAGGGACTTCTTAAGGGTTAACTGACACCTAAAGGGAAGGGGCTTAATATTTTAGCCCTAAAATCACAGAAAACAAATCTGGTCTGGCTCTTGGCATTCTCTTTACATCCTTAAGTAGTTTTAGACAGACTGTCTTCCTCCCTTAAGTAATTCTAGACACAAAGTGCTTTCCTCATTTAACCCTTGTAATCACACTAGGAGGTGGATGTGATTCATGTCCACTTTGAAGGGGAGGACACAGATTCAGAGTAGGTGGGTGTCTTCCCCACAGGCAGAGCACAGACAGCCACACTTGCAGCTGCTTTAACCAACAAGCCATGCGCCTGACCTTGGTGTTCGGCTTGGATGCTTTGCTGTGGGTTGGTTTCGTTTGTGTGACTGAGACTTTTAAATGATTCGGCTCCTTTTATGTGTTTGTTTTTGATCTTTGCAAGATTCTCTAATGGTTGATCCAGGGCTGCCCCCACATCGTTCTCCTGTCATATGCCCCGTTCCCCTGGCATTGACATCAGCCAACATCGTGTGCTGAAGGAGGGTCTTCGGCAGCTGGTAACTGGCCCAGGCATTGCGGTGGGCAGCCAGCAGGCATCTTCTGTCATCAGCCCTCCCTCGGGAAGACAAGTGCAGCAATGGTTCCTGGGAGAGGCTTGGGATAGGAAAAGAAAGGATGTTCCTATAGGGGAAATAAATGTTCCGAGATACTTCCATTAATTAAGAAAATCTAAGGTAATAATACACAGTCCTCAAAGTCCTAGATTATAAAACCACTGTGTTAGGCTGAAGCAAGTATCACAAAGAAATACAGAATGTTATTACCAAGATTTTTAGATGGTAAACATAGTTAACGGAAACACCTCTTTCTTAACTCTGAAAATGCTTCATGTAGCATTCAGGCTTCTATTTTAAGTTAAGTTGTATGCATTCTAAGAGCACTTTGGGGACATTGCAGAGACCGTCTCTGTAGATTACATGATTTGAAACTATGGCTAAGAAAATTTTGTGAAGTGGTGCAACTCTCAGAAATCAAACATGAATATGCAGGCCAGGTATGGTGGCTCATGCCTGTAATCCCAATACTTTGGGAGGTGGGAGGATCACTTGAGCTCAGGAATTAGAGACCAGCCTGGACAACATAGTGAGACCCCATCTCTACTAAAAATAAAAAAATTAGCTGGGTGTGGTGGTGCACACCTGTGGTCCCAGTTACTAGGGAGGCTGAGATAGGAGGATCACTTGAGCCCAGGAGATCAAGGTTGCAGTGAGCCGTGATCATGCCTCTGCACTCCAGCCTGGGCAACAGAGCAAGACCCTGTCTCAAAAAAAATAATAATAATAAGTAAAAATAACTTTGCAAAACATATGACTTTATTTTTCTATATTACTAGCTCCCACTCTCCTGGGGCATTCACTACTAATCTCAGTCATATTGGAGTTCCCCTCTCTTCTTTTCTCTGGGATTCTAGGTAAGTTCCAGGGGCAGGGTGATGGTAGCAAGAATTACATAGTTCTGAGGCTTTGGGAAAGGGGATGTCTCATCCTCACCGTCATCTTCACATGCTAGTTCCAACTTGTATTATTAACAGAAACTTCCACTGTGCCACCTGACCTGTGGCCAAGCATCCACACAGTTTGTCCACAAGGCCCTCCCCTGGTCGGTGTCCTCTTAGTTATTCTCAGTGTTACTCTTGGACCCAGGAGCATGATTCAGCAGCTCCCGCGTGGCGAGAGATGGACAAAGACTCAGTCCACTTGGTCATATCATAACATTTCTTCTCCTAGAAGCCATGACTTCTAAGGATTGGAGGCTCCAAGCTTCTTTGGGATTTGGGATGTCCCTGAGGCACATAGCCTGGGGAATGGGCTGCTCAGCCTGTTTTCTCTAGAACCTGAGCATGCAAGCACCACTCTTGCATTCTGATTCTCCAACCCCTTGCCTGGAAGGAGGTGAGAAAGGCTTGCCCTTCACCATACCTTCTCTTCCCACATTTTCTGTTACATATGTTGTCTATGCTCTGAGTCCTTTCTGTTCCTCTAAGCACCTGTGTTTGTTTTGTGTTTTTGGGTGTCATTTATATAGAAGAAAATGCAGCTGGGTGCAGTAGCTCATGCCTGTAATCCCAGCACTTTGGGAGGCCGAGGCGGGTAGATCACTTGAGGTCAGGAGTTCAAGATCAGCCTGGCCAACATGGTGAAACTCCGTCTCTACTAAAAATACAAAACTTAGCTGGGCATGGTGGCACGTGCCTGTAATCCCAGCTACTCGGGAGGCTGAGGCAAGAGAATTGCTCAAACCAGGGAGGTGGAGGTTGCAGTGAGTCAAGATCGTGCTACTGCACTCCAACCTGGGTGACAGAGTGAGACTCCAACTCAAAAAAAGAAAAAAGGAAAAAAAGAAAATGCACGGATCTTAAGCACTCAGTTTGAACAACATATGAAGCATCTCCCTCAACCCAGAAGGTTCCCCATGAAAGAGCCTAGACTTTTGAAAACCAAAAAGGTCTCCCCCTTATTGTCCTCTACCCTGCTCTGCTCCTTCCCTCTGGGGAGGTAACGAGTGCACCCTGGCCTACCTGCAGCTACCCAACGGCGCCAAGTACATAGAGAAATGCCAAGGGCAAAGGGCACCTGTGAGATCGCATCTTAAACAGTATCCTCACATGAATCTCCCAATAACAATTATCCTCGTGACATTCACACAGTACATTATAGTCCACTGAGCGCTCTCGTGCTGTTCCTCTCATTTACCCTTACAATGTATTATATTCTTACAATGTATTGTATGTGTATCCTTACAATGACCCATGTACAAATCATCATGCCATTTGGCAGATGAGAAAACTGAGGCCCAGAGTAAGAGGGAATTTTTGAATGCTCCACAAGTGATACATGTCAGAGATGAGACAGGATCCAGATTCACGCCACTCCATTTGTTCCCAGAGAATCTAATAATTACCAGCCGTCAGAGGAGAGAACAGAAAGACAGTCACTGATGCAGAGGATCTGAAGGGCTCCGAAGCCCTTCTCTTACCCAGTGCCACTCAAATTCCCCAGGGGCTACCTCCCTTTACTCCCCACTAGTTCTTCCTTGGTGTTAAGCCATCAAAGACCTCAATGAATTGCCCCTGTAGAGGGTACCATGAAGACAGGGCCTAGCAAGTTTACTTCAAGAGAAAAAGTGCTGGAAATGAAACAGATTAAGACAGTGGTCCACAGCATGGCAGGGGCTGACCTCCCTGCGCCGCATCCAGACATTCTCACTTACAAGCAGTGTGAATCTGAGTAATTTACCAAACCTCTTTAGGCCTCTGTTTTCGCACATGTAAAGAAAAGATAATCACAAAATCTCCCTCAAAAGGGTTCTTATGAGACTTCCATGATATCATGCAGGTAAAATATCTCCCTGCCTGATCTGGAGTAAGCATCCATAGATGCTAACTAATATCATTATCAAAAAGAGACTGTGAAAACACAGACACTAATATTTCACTAGTGTGTCATTAACGCTAAAGCAAGACTACATTACCATTGTTGAAGTAAAACATAGAGATAAATCTCTGAGTGTAACATGTTTTATTTGGGAAGCAAGAACTGCAGTTCGGGGGATAGACACGGACCGGTGGTCTTTGGTATGTCTAAATAACAGAGAAGGTTGGAGGTTTTATGAAAAGGAGAAATGTTGTGTGTTGTTTTGAAAGAAAGTTCCTTGGCAATAGTAAAGTTTTGGGGGGGCTGGTGAACACTGATTGGTGGGTGATGGTGTTAGACTTCCGCAGGTTGTTAGACTTCCGCAGTGGCTGTTAGATAAAACTGGTTTTGGGTTACAACTGGAAGTTCCAGTGGCCAGGCCTGCAGAGAATTGTATCCTTGAAGGAATGTTTTGTGCCCCAGTTGCTTTACCCCCAGCCTCTGGACTCTGTTTTAGTTCAGTATGACAAGACAGACCCAATTTGTATGAAGCTTTGATCCTGTTTTGTAAACTCCCTTTGATGTGGTCAGAGTTCATTCGGGAAAGCTTCTGGGAATAGTCAACGTGGCCGGTTGGAAACGGAGGTGGAATTCAGTGGTTACAGCAGAAGCCTGCACTCCATTGCCCAGGGATAGGCGCTCATGAAGGAGAGCGATGCTGCCTGCAGGAAGCAGACCAGTGCTGAGCAGAGAGAACCATGAGAAAAGCAGACAGGTCTGCGCGCGTTTGAGCTGGTATCACTTACCCAGCAGGCAGGCGTGGGGTGACACATGGCTGGGTGAGCCACTCGCCGGGTGGGGCATTCACCCAGGTCAGCTCAGCCCAGATGGACCTGGGACTGGGACCAAGGAGCCAGTGAAGGTCAAAGCCACACATGGGGCTGAGGGGCCAGGTGGCCGCCTTATGTGATAGAAGGCAGGAAGCTTTGGAACAGGGCAGAAAGGGGAGCCCAGGGTGAGGGGAGAGGGCCGAGCAGCTCGGATCTCGGATAGTAAGCTGTGCAGAGTTGGAGAAGAGCCTCTTTTCCTCTTTCATGTGGGTGTCAGGGGGTGTCCAGGCCTGAGGGAGCCAAGCTGGAGAGTGCAGGGTTTCACTTCTGCCTCGGAACTGGATGTTTGAAAGCAAAGGTGAATGACCCAGCAGGCCCGCTGGGGCACTGGGGAGAACTGGTTTGCCATTTTAGGCATTGTTTGGCTTTGGCTTTTTTTCTCACTAAGAAATTGGAATCTGAAAGAGCCTTTCAGCTTATGGTTGAAAATCCATCAGGACCTGAAAATTAGAGGCCTGGCCTGAGCTTTCAGCACATTTAAACTCACTGGAGCGAGGTGGAAAAGCCACAGGAGGTGGATCCACTAATTTAGAAAATAGGGAGAGGGAAGACAGTGCCAGTCCCCTCCCTGATGCAACACTGACCACAGGTAACCCCTGGCCTCTTTGTCTACTGCGGCTGAGAGGCGTGTTCTGGGTCTGACCACCCTACCCTGGGGCCTGACTCGGCCCAGCCCCTCGGAACACTCAACAAACACTTGTGGGAGGAGTGAACGGATGACAAGTCACTAAACCTAAATACAGGTATGTCACAAGAAGCCCTCCAGGCAGCGAGTCACTCAGCACTGCACAGGCAGCTACTTTCTAAAATATTTTACTTTAGTATGGTCATTTCGTATTTCTGTCATTCTCTTACTTTAATGTACTGCTTTATGGTGTCTTAAACCATCACGCAATTCCACGGATATGCAGCACAAAGAATTGAGAAGTAATTCTGCTAAGAGCCTGGGGATTGCAATTGAAACTGACACCCATGTGACACTTTACAGTTTACAAAGTGCATGGGTCACAATTCCAGAGTCTTCAACTTTGGAGGAGACTGAGGTGAGGGACATGGAAAAGAAGGTCACTCTCTTGGAGACATAACAATGACCAGGAGAAATGCATTTAGCAGTAAAACCATGCAAACCTTATTACAGCACCAAGCCCTCCCGTTTCCAGCACACCCAGGTGAGTGGATGGGGTAAATTCTCCACCAGTGACCGCAGAAGGAAACACATAAAAGGAAAGGGGCCGGGCGTGATGGTGCACACCTGTACTCCCAGCACGTTGCGGGGCCAAGGTGGGTGAATCACCTGAGGTCAGGAGTTTGAGACCAGCCTGGCCAACATGGCGAAACCCCATCTCTACTAAAAATACAAAAATTAGACAGGCCTGATGGCGTATGCCTGTAATCCCTGCTACTCGGGAGGCTGAGACACGAGAATCGCTTGAACCCAGGAGGCAGAGGTTGCAGTGAGCCAAGATTGTGCCATTGCACTCCAGCCTGAGCAACAGAGTGAGACTCTGTCTCTAAATAAATAAAGGAAAAGGGTAGGGGAAGAAGAAGCCCAACCCTATACATTTGTCTCCAGGGTCTCTACAAAGAGGTGAGCTGGGTCTGAAATGTCTCCTGAGTGTGGAAGACGGACGGGAGCAGCAGCTGGACAGCATAGCTCAAAGCCAAGAGGCTTGCTGGGTGACTCGGGCCACTTCAGGGTGACTGTGGGAAGTGAAGAGAGGCTGACTCGAGGTGTGGTGGGGAGTGAAGCCACCACCTTATTGCCTAGGCCTTCCCTTGATGTGCTTGGATAATAAGTTTCTCTTTCTTCACCAGGTGGGGATATTAATTAATGTTTGCAAAAGTCTTTATGATCCTTGTCAAAAGGTGCTCGGCCGGCTCTAATTATCCAGGTTTCAGCTGCCACTGCTTCCATCTCAGAACTGCATCTCTGCCTGGAAGATGTCAAACAACATTGCTGTTGTCAGGGTGTGCATCCGGCTCCTGTGGATTTCTATCTGCATCTTCAATTGCTGCCCAGATTCCAAAGCCCTGAAAGGGGATGGTATCTTGTTTGGGGAGGTGGTGACACGAGACCTTTGCCCCGCCCAGCTCCACCCCATGAGAAGGCAGCTACCTGGGAGGTATAATTTGACAAGTTTCTGGAAGGACTCACACATCCAAAAGCAACTCCCCATGACTTCTCATGAGGGCCGGAAATTCCACTAAATTTAGCGAATTCCACTAAAAATTCACTCCTTCACGGGTCTTCAATGCTTTTTCGAGCAGTCTAGGACACGGTGGTGAAGGGAGAACCAGCCCAGGAAGAAGCAGCCAGGAAGCCTCGCCCTGGGTTTCCTCCTTGTTTGGGTGCTGGCTCTGCCCTCACTGGCCTGGTGACCTGGATAAACCCATTCTCTTTCTCATTTTTTCCACCTAAAATGGCGACGCTAATGCCTGTCTCACATGCTGTCAGGCAGATTAGATAATGGATGTGAACACCAAGTGTTGCAGAGACGTAAGCGGCATTATTGTTACTGAAATGTCCCAGCTAGATCATCCCCAGAAGGGATTAATGGCCCACCAAGCCAGGTGGGCACCTGGGGTGGTCAGAATAGCCAGGGGGACCACAGCGGGGAAAAAGACTTCAGGAGAGGAAAGGAGAGAGACCCCACCACTGGCACAACCACAGAAGTTTTGGGGATGAGGAAGGGCTGTAGATATTTCTCCACTTCCCCAGACAGCCATGTGCCCTTACAGGGGAACCAAAGCTGCCCAGCCGGCTCAGGCCTGACCCCCCATGTTCCTGCTGCCCCAAGTGTATGGGAGGAGGGTGATGGCTGATAGATACCCGCCTGCTGAAAGAGCCAGTCAGAAAACTAACTGAGCATGCCTGGGTGTATGCAGACACATCCCTCAGGTGATTTAAACAAAAAGGCCCCGTGTTGGCACGAGTAGCCCATCGACGTCAGATCAGAGTAATTGCTTTCTTTGTCAGAATTTCCTGCGTAATTTCCTCTCCTTTGTTTAGCTGAGAGAACCTGGCCTTGCATCTGGGAGCCTGCTTGCCAAGCATGATTGGGTCCTTAGAGATGAAAGACAGAGTGAGCTATTTTCCATAAACACACTGGCGCATGGGTTAATTACTGCAAGGAGAGAAACAGCCCCCATGTTTCACGTGGGAGGTGCGTGGTGCCGTGCGGGGAGCGATTGGTGGAGCGACGACAGCCTTCGGGGTCACAGTAACTGCTCCTCACCAGCCTTTGTTCTGGGCATTTTGCATTAAAAATCTCATTTAATCTTCACAACAGGCCTGTGAGGCAGAATCCAGGAATGGAAAGCACTCGGGTTTAGAAGCCAAACATTGCTGGATTTAGTTCTGTCCTTGCTTGTTTACCGGAGCTTCAGTTTTCCCATCTGTTCAATGGAAATAATGCTGAGTTCAGTGTGTTATGAGAATTCACTGTGGTAATCACTGTGACACAGCTGAAACCCTGCAGGCAGGTGGTAAACGATAGCTCTCGTGCTGCCCTTTACAGATAAGGATGCAAGAAGTTTAGGATGGTAGGCCAGTGCCACATTGCTGGTCAGCAGCAAAGCTAGGCCCGTCTCCCCGCCAAGGGCAGGCATTTTGCTCAGAGGCCACCAAACCTTCATGGCCAACATGGCAGCGGCTGGATAAGAGTCCCCCCCAGTACTTTGCAAGCCCATTGAGGGTAAGACCATGCATCAGGTCTCTTGGCATCCTTGGTATCCTGGGCAGGTCTCTTGGTATCCTTGGTATCCTCTCCCACAGTGCTGTAAACGTTCCTTAAATGGATGAAAGCATTCAGGAGCGCCTAGAATAGATTGAGCAGATAACCACGTAACAGGTGTCCACTGTGTGCATGATAACTTCAGCCTCTTCTGCATTGTTGGGATACAAGGCCCCTTTGCTTTGCATGGAAAATAGTCTGGGCACCCCCTGGCTTACTTGCCAGGATGCCTGTCCTCAGGACAGGAAGAAGGATGGGCCCGAGGAGAATTGTGTCAGAGGTCAAGAAATGAGCTCCAGCAGCAGTAGCACAAACGGGGAACCCATAAGGAAGCTTGTGATGAACACACACGGGGCAGATGAAATGGAATATTGGATGGGAACACACCTTGAAAATGCACAGGCCTGTGGCAAGGGAAGGGATCACTGCTTAGATCAATAGCAGGGCCCTAGACCGTGGCTAGGGGGATGCTTGTTTGGGCTGCAGGGAGCTGCGGGAAACAGGCCAGGGAAGGAGACTGGCCAGTGACTCACATAGTGGAGCACAGGTTTAGAGGAGCAAAATCTGAACAGCCCCTCTCCTTCTCCCCACCTGTTTTCTGTCACGTGCTCTGGACCCCAGCCCCCAGCAGGGCGGCCCCCTCGGCCTCCACTGGAATGCAGAGGCACTTGACAAAAAGCCTCCAGTGAACCAGGGCAAGCAGCAGGATGGGGCTCAGGCCTCCTGGCCAAGTCTTTGTCTTCCTCAAGCCTCCAGCTTCCTCCTGAGAGATAAAGCCCTCGCCAGGCAGGCTTTAATAAGCAGTAGTGCTCTGCACCCCTGCCCAAGTCCCCGGACCTCACACTGGCAGGCTACTGTAGCCCCCGTCTGGCCTGGCACGTGGCACATGGGGTGTCTTGACATGTGGGGTGGTGCTGTATGCCTGTAGTCACAGACTGGAACTCACTGGAAGAGCTTCCAATGTGCGAGAGCTGAGGCTAGAGTTCCTTGCTACCTGTGAAGACAGTGCTGTGACCGGAGCAGGCCCCATAGTGAGCCAGTGATTTCATCCCCTCCAGACAGAAGGTGAAGTCTGTGCCTTCTGGGCAAAACATCAGCTGACCCGTGACATGGCTCAGACCCCAGAGGCCTGGCTCCGGGCCTGCCGGGAGGAGTCACTCCTCCAAACAGGCACGACTGTGAGGACTTCAGAGAGTGGCTAATTAGGGTCTCACCTGGCCAGCTCCGACCTGCAACCGCAAGCTCACGACCCAGCTGCCTCTCCCCGGTGCATCCAATGGTAGAGTTAGAAAAAACATGTGATGTCCCGTGATGTTAAGAAGTAAAGAACCCGACCGGGCGCGGTGGCTCAAGCCTGTAATCCCAGCAGTTTGGGAGGCCGACACGGGCGGGTCACGAGGTCAGGAGATCGAGACCATCCTGGCTAACACAGTGAAACCCCATCTCTGCTAAAAAATACAAAAAACTAGCTGGGCGAGGTGGCGGACGCCTGTAGTCCCAGCTACTCGGGAGGCTGAGGCAGGAGAATGGTGTAAACCCGGGAGGCGGAGCTTGCAGTGAGCTGAGATCGGGCCACTGCACTCCAGCCTGGGCGACAGAGCGAGACTCCGTCTCAAAAACAAACAAACAAACAAAAAGAAGTGAAGAACCCCATGGGAAGGTGGCAGAAAACATCCAACAGTGAGTGGCAACAGGTGTGCTGGTCACAGAGGACTTCTTGGGCAAGGTCATTCTTGAACTCGGCCTTGAAGCACAGGTATGCCGGGAATGGAAGAGGACACAGATGCCACTTTATCCTCACTATAGTGGCACAAATGGAGAAGGCTGACGAAGCTGCGTGCTGGGGAAGAGATGGGTGTGTAGGTTGTCTACCTGTCAGCCGTGGGAGTGTAAATGAGTCACCCACTCAGGAAAACAGCTGAACACCCCCCGGGGGACATTCCTGTACACCATGACCCAGGAATTCTACTCATAGGTGTACACTTTAGAAAACTCTTACGCAAAAACGTTCACAGCAGGACTGTTGAAATGCCCACCAACAGAAGAATGGATAAACAGGTGTGTTCACACCATGGAGTATCAGACAGCGTCCAAAGAGAGGAATCACGGCCATCCTAGCAATACAGACAATGCTTATCAACTTACTACTAAGTGAGAAAAGTAAGTCCCAAAAGAGTACAAACAGCATGACACCCTCTCAAAGAAGGCAGAGATGTCAAATCTAATATACACGTTTTAGGACTCCAAGGAATAGGTAAGATGAGAGGACAGGAAAGGAAAATTGGCCAGGAGCTGTGGCTCACGCCTGGAATCCCAGCACTTAAGGAGGCCAAGGCAGGCAGATCACTTGAGCCCAGGAGTTCCAGACCAGCCTGGACAATATAGCGAAACCTCGTCTCTACAACAATATACAAAAACTAGCCAGGTCTGATGGCATGTTCCTGTAGTCCCAGCTACTTAGGAGACTGAAACGAGAGGATTGCTTGAGCCTGGAAGGTCAAGGCTGCAGTGAGCTCTGATCGTGCCACTGCACTGCAGCCTGGGCAACACAGAAAGATCCTGTCTCAGAAAAAATAAAGGAAAACACAGAAAGGAGGCACACAGGATTCGGGGTGACAGCTATCTTGGAGAAGGCAGGGAGGGAATGGGATGGGGTGGGCCACACAGCTGGTGTCAGCTCTTGCGAAGGCCCAGCTTTCAGGCTGGGTGGTGGTTTCACAGGTGATTATTCTGTTACTTTAAAATGTGATCTCTTAACACAGCTAGGGAGGTAGGACTATGCCTGTAATAGCAAAAGTAAAAAAATGCATCATAAGCCCAGGATTATAATGTCACCAGTTTTGTACCTGCCATCTGTTAGGCTTTTTCCAGTGGAGAGCATTCCTTGAAGGGGAAGGGCATGAGCAAAGGGAATGAGTCTGGTTGTACAGGGGACAAGAGGGGAGCCGGACTCCTGGTACAGCGGGTGACCTGGGGGGGGGCCCTGAATGCGAAGGGGCCCTATGCTTTCTAGTGGCTGTGGTCAGCAGGTCAGGTATGGGTGCTTGGAACCTGTCGAGCACCGAGGGCCCAGCACTGTGGTCTCGTGACCTTGCCCCTGCCCTCTCGGAGCAGAGTGCTCTGCGGCTCCATCCCCTGCAGAGAGCACAGGCTGGGTGAGAGTTCGGGAGCCAGGGTTGGGGGCTGCGGGTGGCACTGTCAGACGGGGTGGGATGCAGGGGACTTGCCTTCTCTTGCAGTAATTTACCCACCCCTAAGTGGGAACCTCTAATTCAGAGAGAACTTTCACCACCACAGCTTAAACATTCCAGAACCAGGACAGATCCTATCAGGACAGATTCTACGAGGTTCCAGATTATCTGCCGATTGTGAAGAAGGTGGAGACCTGGATTCACAATCACCAGGTAGTGTTCCGCCCACACACCCCCACCCCCATCTCCAGGCATCTGCCCTGATGGCCTCCAGGGCCCCCTCTGTGCCTGCAGAGATGGTGGCCTGCTCTCCAGGTCAGGCCAGGTTCCCGGGAGCCAAGGTCTGGCTGTTATTCCATGAGTTCCAGCCCCAGAGCTGCCTCCTCAGGCCTCTGGAAGTTCTGCAGCCTGAGCTGCCATCCTCAGACCACTTGCCTCTGAGTGCAAGAGGCTCAGGGTCTTTCCACGCCTCCCAGAGCCAGGGAGCAGCAGGGAGCCAAGAGCAGCCTGTGGCTCCACTGTGGCAAAGGACAGCCTATTTAGGCCGAGGGTGGGCCTGAGAGATCACAAACCTATTTTCTTTACCCAGAACTCTTAATTTAACCCTGACTTAAAAGGGTGTTCAGGGAGCATTGTGCTAGAAATCCCAAATATGACCAAAGAATCCCACAACATAGGTGAATGGAGGCCTGTTCCCAGGTTCATCCCAGGAAGGTAGCAAGACAGCACCCCCTTTGCCCAGCTCAGTGAAGGGCAGGGGCCGCAGATGTAGCTGTTCACAGGGTGAGGCAGCAAGGGTGGGAGCTTCCAGAACTCCAGGGAAGGCAGTGGAAGAGGGAAATGTTCACAGAGCACCAAGAGGGGGCGCAAGGGAGCTCAACTCTACTGCCAGAACCCAGCCACCCTGCAGTCAGGGGCGAGGAGGCCACAGCTGGGACCTGCAGGGGTAAAGAATGTCTCATCACACCATGGCCCCCACCCCCCCCCCCCCCAGTACACACTCATCCCCCTCTCCCTAAACACACTCCCCGTCCCGGGGGGCCTGGCTGCCAGCAAGTTTCCTGGGACTCCGCCGTAGTCGTGGGTAAGGAGGCTAGAGGCAGCCACAGGGAGGTCCGGGAAGAAGGCCTGACTCGTTTGAGGTCAACCTTCTGCCACCTAATGGAATGGAGACCAAAGTCAGCATTTAGACCAGTTCAGTAAGAAAAATGGAGAGCTGACCAGGCGCGGTGGCTCACACATGTAACCCCAGCACTTTGGTGGCTCATCTGAGGTCAGGATTTCAAGACCAGCCTGGCCAACATGGTGAAACTCTGTCTCTACTAAAATTAGCCAGGCGTGGTGGCGTGCACCCGTAATCCCAGCTACTCTGGAGGCGGAGGCAGGAGAATTGCTTGAACCGTGGATGCAGAGGTTGCAGTGAGCCACTGCACTCCAGCCTGGGCAACAGAGTAAGACTATGCCTCAAAAAAAAATTAATTTAAAAATAAAAGAAAAATGAAGGAAGGCAGCATGATGGCACAGTGTGTGGGATGCGGGGCTGGCCAGCCTGAATTTGTACCATGGCTCCTCCACCTAGGAGCTGGTGGCTTTGGGCAAGCTTCTGAATCTCCCTGTGCCATTTCCTCATCCACAACGTGGTATACTACTAGCACCAGCCTGTGTAGCTTAAGTGGGTATTATGCAAAATATTGAGACTAGGCCCTGGCAGAAGAGTAGGTACTGCACTTTGATCTGTGCGATTGTTATTCCCTGCTCATAAGAGTTTGAGGACAGAGGTTTGCAGCAACCACACTATCATCTCCCTTCTCTGCCTGTCTACCCATCACGCAGCTGTAAGGACTGCGGCCCGGGGAAGGTGAGTGGCAGTGCCCGCGCCGCTGCCTGGTCTTTTTCCCGGCTCAGCTTCTCCCACTCATGCCTGGAGCCATCTCAGCCCCCACACACTCACCCTCATCTCTGCCGCTCTCACTCCGCATCAGCTGAGAACACTGAGTCACCAAGCAGCCCCCACCCCTCCAAGGCGGCAATGTATAAAGAGCCAGCCCACCCGGCCTCCATCACTTTCACCTGGGCTCAGCTCCCAGCCACCTGAGTCAGCCCTGACTGAGCCTCTCCCAGGATCCTGTTTCACCGGCCTTCCCCTCCAGCTCCAGGTCCTTCTCATCAGGTGGCTCAGCTCTTGATCAACCTTAATCCTCCGGAGTCATCACCCCATCATCCTTCCTCCGCTTTTTGTTCAAACCTCTTAAAAGTCTATGCTCCTGGTCTCCACCTCCAGCTTCTCTTATTTGTGACTCAATTGCCTGCAACCTGAACTGTGCTCCACCCTCCATGCCCCACTCCCTGAAACAGTCCTGCTTGCAGTCCTCTTTCCTCCTGTCACTGCTGTGTGCAGCTCTCTGGATAATGGGCGGTTGCACAAGGTTCTATGGTCTCTCTTGCTTTCCTCCCACGTCTTAGACTGCCCTCTAGGTCTCCCACTGCTTTCTTTTGCCCCCTCCATGGGGAAGGGTCTGTCTTTGGCCCTCTCTCCTTCACCTCCTCACTCTCCTGGGATAATTCAAATATCAACTGACTGAACCTCCACACATTTGCGAATGGCTCCCAGGATGCATCTCGGGATGAGACGTCCCTCTAAGATCCAGCTCCCCTTTAGAGGTCACCACCTGGTGGCCTGCAGTCACCTGAAACTTGAATGTCAAAAATAGAAATAATCATCCTTCTCCCAAACCTGCAACTTTCTCCTATTTCCTTACTCAGAAGGCCTCTCCAGCATCCTATCCAGTGTGGGATTCATTCTTGCTTTCTACCCCTCTCCACATTACTGAATCTATTCCCAAGTCCTGCCGATTTTACTTCCTAAATAATTATTCTCTCCATTCCTACCATTACCCTAATTTGGGCCTTAACATCTTTAGCTATTATGGTTCAAATCATCTCTATTTCTCGGTATTTTCCTCAAACTCACCCTCCCCTCTGTAGCCAGCATGTTCTTCCTACATCCCAGGTCTAAGCCACGCCACTCCCCTCCCCCTACCCAGGAGAACCATGAGCTTCTGCGCAAAATGAGAGGCCCACTTGGCCTTCCCATCCTCCCTGCATCCTTCCCATCCTCTCTGCATCTTCTTCCCACCCCGCCTCCCCAGAGGGGAATAGCTCCAGTGACTGCTCCTAAGCTCACCTGCCCCACTGGCCCTTTCTCATCTCCCTGCCTGGCCTGGGGCTGTGTCTGCTAGCTCACTCCACCCAACACACAGACCCCAAGTCTCAGCCTCCAGCCTGGCCCCGGCCCCACCTCCTCAGGACACACTTCTTGGCCCCCCAGTTGGTTGGGGTGAGTGAAGCCCCAGGGCCCCAGCCCTCATCCCTGGAGGAATCTCTGTCCCCTTACTCTCCTCCTGTCTCCACGTCCATTTCCCTCAATAGTCTCAGTCTGGACCTAGTCTTTCCAGACTGGGGCCCCACAAGACCCAGCTCAGCAAGTGTTTGCCAGATCAAAGGATGAATGACTCTGAGGCTCCTTCCAGTTCTGGGTGTGTTTGCCATTTGTTGACTTTAGAAATCGTTAAACTTGAAAGAAAGTAGGAGAGAAGTAAAGGAGGAGAATGAAGCCTGCACCGGAACCCACGCTCTGTAATTCTCAGCACCGCTCTCAGAGAGTTCCGTTCCAAGCAGAGTGTAGTGAACACAGCTCCTCCTCTGGGGGTGGTTAGGGGCCAAGGTAGCCTCTGCTCAGGGGTAAAAACAGTGAACTAAGAATCAAGTTCCCCTACTGGCCTCCCCAAACAGCTTCAGGAAACAGGTTCGATTCTCTTGGCATCTATTTCCCAGGTATAAAACAGAAGTCACATTTCCATTTTGTGATTTATTGAGCAGATACTTCCCATAGGTATGTGGCTGCATATCCAATATATCAGAAAGCAAAACACAAAAACCATTAAAAATAAGAAAGCAGAGCTGCAGATTTATTCCAGCAGTGGAGCAAAGATAAATGTCTGGCTCTTGAAAAATTGAGCCTGTCCTCAGACAATATAGTTGGGTTTGAATAAATAAATCTTTATGCAACAAAATATTGCAAAAAAAAATTAAAGCAACAGAAAGTGAAAAAGATATCACCAATCTAACTGCAAATGATTAAAATTGGTAGAAATGTATAATGTGCAGGCCTAGATGCCCTTCCAGGAAGTGAGCAAAGGATGAGTCCAAGTGGTTTGCTCAGGAGCCACCGCCACAGCCCAAGGGAGCCACAGTGTGCTCTAGAGTGAGGCCAGCTTCAGTAAGAATTCAGAGTCCACACACCCAACTTGCTCAATGAGCCTGTGCTTCTCCCTTCTAATGGAAAATCGCTTTTTATATGGTTTGGCTGTGTCCCCACCCAAATCTCATCTTGAATTCCCATGTGTTGTGGGAGGGACCCAGCAGTAATTGAATCATGGGGGCAGGTCTTTCCCGTGCTGTTCTCGTGATAGTGAGTAAGTCTCACGAGATCCGATGGTTTTAAAAACAGCAGTTCCCCTGCACAAGCTCTCTCTGTTCGCCTGCTGCCATCCGTTTTAAGACGTGACTTGCTCCTCCTTGTCTTCTGCCATGATTGCGAGGCTTCCCCAGCCACGTCGAACTGTAAGTCCCAATTAAGCCTCTTTCCTTTGTAAATTGCCCAGTCTTAGGTATGTCTTTATCAGCAGTGTGAAAACGGGCTAATACAGATATGATTACACCCATTTTGCAGGATTCTTATGAGGACAAATGAGAGCACCTGTCACTATAGCCAGCACTAAAGAAACAGGATTATTATATTATCAGAGGGAAAAATATACAGCCTCACCAGCTATTAAACATATGGAAATGATGGCAATTTAAAGGTAACATGACTTATCTATAAAAGTAAAAAAAAAAATTATGGTTCACAAAAAGACTTGAAAAAAATATTAGTAGCAGTTTTATCTATTTATCTATAATTTCCAAATACTGGAAAGAGCCCAGATGTCCATTAGGGGATAAACAAATTGTGATATATCCATGCAATGAAATAATTCTCAGCAATAGAAAGAACCACCCCGTGGTACATGCAATAACATGGATGAATTGCAAAATCACCACGCTGGGTAAAAGAGGCCTTATGCAAAAGATTTCACACTTTATGATTTCTCTGTTTTTTTGTTTATTTTGAGACAGGGTCTTGCCTTGTCGCCCAGGCTGGAGTGCAGTGGTGCAATCACAGCTCATTGCAGCCTCAACCTCTCAGGCTCAAGTGATCTTCCCACTTCAGCCTCCCAAGTAGCTGGGAATACAAGTGCATGCCACCATACCCGGCTAATTTTTTTGTAGAGACCAGGTCTCATTATGTTGCCTAGGCTGGTCTTGAACTCCTAGGCTCAAGCAATCCCTCCTGTCTTGGCCTCCCAAAGTGCCAGGATTTTAGGTGTGAGCTACCATGCCCGGTCATATGATTCGGTTTGTATGAAATTCTGGAGTAGAAGAAACTAATCTTTGGTAGAAAAAATAAAAATAGTAATTCCTGGAGCCCAGAAATTCTGATTCCAAAATTCTGACTGTATCTATTGCAGAAGCATATCATACACAAATATATCTACATAATACTTTCCAATCATCCCTCTTAAAACATTTTCTGTAAAACATACCTAAATCCCTTTTGGTTATGTAACTTTGGGATTCTATTTTGTGGGACTGCTTCAAGATCTTAATTTCTTCTTCCCACTTTTCATTCTCCTTTCTGTACTGTTCAGTACTGCCTTGCCCCAAAGAAGGAGGAAATATTTGCTGGGGACTTTCATGTCCTGGGCCTGGCATCAGGCCCTTGCCATGTATTCTCCCATTTTGTCTTCACAATGGCCCGGGGGGGAAGTAGTATTTTTCTCATTTTGTAAACATAGAAACTGAGACTCAGCTCACGGGCATAGCTTGACCATTGTGATATAGGTAATAAGAGGTGGTTTTTCTTAGAGTATAAAGCATTCTTTTGGGCTTTCTCTCTTAGACTAAGACCATTTTGAATTGATCTTATTTCTGAGTGAAAACCTTTTATTACAGTAAAAATGGCCAACTCTTTCATTCTCTTAGAGAAGAATTGGTCACTTATTTGGTCTCGGTTCTGGGAAAGTAAGATGCTTACAGTCTCGATAAAGGGCTCAATTTTAACTAATTGATTTTTTTCTGTTTTAATCCCCCAGCTTATAAATAACATTAGCAGTGGCGTGGATTTATTGTTGTGGCCTCTGGAAGGACTTGGGCACAGTGTAACCTCCTGGGGTCCGAAGTTGTTAATCGGTAAATTGTTCATGAAGGACAGTGCTCATTGTGAAGGAGGGGTGTTCTCGGATGCTCTGCCTGGCCCGCAGGAGACAAGGCTATGGCCTGACACCCCTCAGCCTGTCCTCATTGTCCTGGCTCTGAGAAGAAGCTACAAAACACAGAAGAAAAAGGAAAGAGTCTTTTAAAGACTTGTAATGAGCTGTTAATGATAAAAGTAACACATGCCAACTGGAAAAATGTGAATTTTTTAAATCTCAGCAAAAAGTATAAAGATACTTCAATTTCTTTAAAAAGTTATGTTGTATGCATAGATTGTTGACTGTATCTCTGTTTATTTAAATTCCTGAAAGTCTTATCAATGAGGTCAAAAGGCAGGAACAGGTTGTTTGTCGTTGTTGGTTGTTTGTCTTTTTGAGACAGGGTTTTGCTCTATCACCAAGGCTGGATTGCAGTGGTATGGTCACAGCTCACTGCAGCCTCCATCTCCTGGGCTAAAGCAGTCCTCCCACCTCAGCCTCTAGAGTAGCTAGGACTACAGGCGCACACCACCATGGCTGGCTAATTTTTTTTTTTTTTTTTTTTTTTTTTTTTTGTAGAGATAATGTCCTGCTATGTTGCCCAGGCTGGTCTTGAACTCCTGGCCTCAAGCGATCCTTCCAACTTGGCTTCCCAAAGCACAGGGATTACAGGTATGAGCCATTGCACCCAGCAGAAACATGTTTAAGGCTCTTAAAAAGTATTAGAAAATACTGCTAACTTTTCTTCCAGAAAGGTTTTACCAAAGCATGCTTTCATCAGCAATGTGTAGGAGGTATTTCACTGTAGCCTCAGCAATACTGCATTTATTAATTTTAAAAACATAGCCAGCTTGCAAAAAAAATGTATTTGGTGGTAGTATTTCATTAATAATGAAGTCACAGTTTTTCTATATACTGATTTCTAGCTTCTATGATTCTATTTACTTGAAACTGTAGAACATATATACAGTTTTTTGATATTTCTATTACATCTATATGTTACTTTACTTTGTAAGTTTTTTTTTTTGTTTTTTTTTTTTTGATACCCTGTCTCCCAGGCTGGAGTGTAGTGGTGGGATCTCTGCTCACTGCAACCTCTGCCTCCCAGGTCAAGAGATTCTCCTGCCTCAGCCTCCTGAGGAGCTGGGACTACAGGCGCCCACCACCATGCCCAGCTAATCTTTTTTGTATTTTTAGTAGAGACAGGGTTTCACCATGTTAGCCAGGATGGTCTTGATCTCCAGACCTCATGATCTGCCTGCCTCAGTCTCCCAAAGTGCTGGGATTACAGGAGTGAGCCACTGCACCTGGCCAACTTTGTAAGTTCTTTACTCATTTTTCCTACAGAGGGTTAATATTTTTCTTGTTGATTTTTATGAACTCTTTTGTTTTTTGTTTTGTTTTGTTTTGTTTTTTTTGGAGATGGAGTCTCACTCTGTGTCGCCGGGCTGGAGTGCTGTGGTACGATCTCAGCTCACTGCAACCTTCGCCTCCCAGCGATTCTCCTGCCTCAGCCTCCTGAGTAGCTGGAATTACAGCTGTGCGCCACCATGCCTGGCTAATTTTTGTATTTTTAGTAGAGATGGGGTTTCACCACATTGGTCAGGCTGGTCTCAAACTCCTAACCTCAGGTGATCCACCTGCCTCAGCCTCCCAGAGTGCTAGGATTACATGCATGAGCCACGGCGCCCAGCCTGTAATGCAGTTCTTAACTGGTGACTCTGGGAGCTGGGCTGTGTTATCTCATCTCCAGTATGTGACAGCCGAGGTCATGGTGGAGGGAGGAGAAAGAACATGGATGGTCACTCAGGGCATGACGCCCAGGTCTGGACGTGACATGCATTACTTCCAACTACATTCTATTCACCAGACCCCAGGCTGATTTTCCCAATCTAATGGTGCAGAAGGCTGAGAAACATGATCTTGTGTGCAAAGGAAAGAAAAAGGGAACTGTAAGGCCCTGTTCGTTTCCTGCCACTCTACCCTAACCATCCTGTATTAACTTGTGAAGCCCCCGAGCCCTCTTAACCCCCGTCCCCTGTTTTTCTGTGTTTTTCTTTCCCATAGCCCTTATTTTTAACATGCTATATATATTCATTTATTATGTTGTTGTCAGTCCTCCCCACAAGAATATAAACTCTGTGGCGTTAGGGATTTCTGTCAATTTTGTTCACTGACTCAGAAAAGTACCTGGCACCATATTAGTCAAGGAGACATTGCCTGGTGCTAATTCACGGTGCTAAGTGCCGGCACGTTTCCCACACTTTCTCTAGCGCATCCTTCCTCCATTGCCCGCTGCCAGCACCTGGCCAGCCTTCCAACTTCAGCCTATGATCCTCATCCTGCTTGAAGCCCTCCACGACCCCCCACCTCCTGCAGAACTGACTGTGCCCTTCTTTGTGACATAGTCATGCCTTGTACCAAACTCTACTCTGCATTTATCCCACTCTTTTACAATTGTGAATTTGTTTGTCTTCCCTGCACAACAGTGAGCTCCTGTAAGACCTGGCCAAGTTAAAGATGTCATAGTGTCAGTTGAATGAATGAATGGATGAATAAATAATTGGATAGGCCAACCAATTCTCCACAATTTGGACAGGTTTTAAAACACCCCAGTGAAGTTTGAATATGGAGCGGGTATAAATAATACTGTTAAATTTGTTAGGTGTAATGACATTAGAGTTATAATGTATCTGACATTCTACATTATATAATGTATATATACTGTGTTTATGTTATATGGTTATATAAAGTATATACTATATAACAGACATATATAATATATTTTCATTGGAGATATATTCTGAATTACAGGTGAACTGATAAGATGCCTAAGGTTTGCAATAAAAGAAAATGGAATGAGGCTGGGCACATTGGCTCATGCCTGTAATCCCAGCACTTTGGGAGGCCTAGGCAGGTGGATCACCTGAAGTCAGGGGTTCGAGACCAGCCTGGCCAACATAGTGAACCCCTGTCTCTACTAAAAATACAAAAAAAAAAAAAAATTAGACTGGTGTAATGGCAGGTGCCTGTAATCCCAGCTACTTGGGAGGCTGAGGCAGAAGAATCGCTTGAACCTGGGAAGCAGAAGTTGTAGTGAGCCGAGAACACGCCATTGCACTCCAGCCTGGGCAACAAGAGCAAAACTCCATCTCAAAAAAAAAAAAAAGAAAATGAAATGAAATGATATGAAATGAAAGTAAATAAAAATAAAGTGTGTTGGAGGAGGAGGATAGATGGAAGACAAGATGGACACAAAACAAGGTGTGAAAACGTTAATAACTGTTCAAGTTGGGCAATGAGTATTTGACACTCATCACACTCTCTCTCTACCTTTGTGTATATTTAAGGTTTCCTTAATAAAAATGAAAAGCAAATAAAGCGACAGAGCCATTCATACTCTGCTCAATGAGAAGGAGAAAATGGTTCCCAGTGCTGTTACCTTGTCCCACCCTTCACCCGGGTCCAGATGAAACATCTCTCGCCTCTTCTAGTGCTGACCATGGAGTGTCATCATACGTGGAGAGAAAGCCAGCAATGGAAGGAAAATGTAAACATTGAGTAATTAAGACCTGAAATTGGGAAGTCTAAACAGTGCGTCCCAGATGCCAGGCTGTGCGTCCCACCCTCTGTGGAAGGAAGACAGATGTGTACCTGTGCAGCAGAGGACCGCCCGCACCAAAAAGTCACCCTGCAGTATTCTAGTTAGGGCTGGTGAGGGGTCTTAATTCAACTCCCTTATTTTACCAATGCAAGGAAACTAGGATTCCAAGACTGCATGACTTTCCTAACTTCACACAGTGAAACAGCTGCAGCGACCAGGCGCAGTGGCTCACACCTGTAATCCTAACACTTTGGGAGGCCAAGGCGGGCGGATCACCTGAGGTCAGGAGTTCAAGACCAGCCTGGCCAACATGGTGAAACCCAGTCTCTACTAAAATACAAAAGTTAGCCAGACGTGGTGGTGCAAGCCTGTAATCCCAACTACTCAGGAGGCTGAGGCAGGAGAATCTCTTGAACCCGGGAAGAGGAGGTTGCAGTGAGCTGAGATTGCACCACTGCACTCCAGCGTGGGCAACAAGAGTGAGACTCCGTCTCAAAAAAAATAAAATAAAATAAATAAAAAGTAAAAATAAAAAAATAGCAGCGACATCAAAACCAAAACCCACATTGGCAGACCCTTGAGTCAGTTTTTCCCCCAGTCTCAAATCTGTTTGTGAAGAGTGTTTGCATATACACCTTTCCAATACTTTGCCTTCTCTACACCCATGAGAGAGGCAGGCCTAGAAAATGGGTCAGTATGTGCTGATAACTATTTGTAAAAGAATCAAATGTGGCTCAGACATGCAATAAAACTTACTAAGCCTCATCAGATTAAAATGCAGAGTCCCCTGGAGATGCACAGGCTTATGGAGATGTGGCAGAAGGATCATCGTTGGAAAAGACGTGTCCATTGAAAAGCAGAAGAAGCCTATTCTCTGCCTTCTGCCCACAGGTCAGGTGAGACTGACCCAGCAGGAGCAGGTATGTCTTGAGCAGGTCCCTCGGCATTGTCTTTTTTTTTTTCTGAGACAGGGTCTCGCTCTGTACACTGGAGTGCAGTGGCACCATCACGGCTCACCGCAGCCTCGATCTCCTCAGGCTCAGGTGATCCTCCCACCTCAGCTCACAAGTAGCTGGGACTACTGGCGACTACCACCATGCCCAGCTCACTCTTCTATTTTTTGTAGAGACAGGGTTTTGCCGTGTTGCCCAGGCTGGTCTCAAACTCCTGGGCTCAAACAATCCACCAGCTTTAACTTTCCAAAGTTCTGGGATTACAGGTAGGAGCCACCATACTCGGCCACTCAGCATTTTTCTACCATAACCAGTGACCGTGCATTGACTGTTGACTCTACAGGCACTTAGTGGTCATCATCTGGTGCCCTCAACAATCCTACAACAAGAATCATTCTCCTCACTTGACAGATGGAAAGAATGAGGCTTACAGAGGGTAAGTGACCTACCAAGGGTCATGCTAATGGGCACTCATGAGTGACTGATCCAGGGCTTGAGTCAGGCCTGTCCAACCTCATAGCTTTTCCTCTTTCCACTCTGCCAAGCTGTGTTTGAACAATCCAGATGATTTTAACCAAATTAGGGTCACTCCTACAAGAGCCAGATATGTCTGTCATCCTGAAACATGGCAGACGGTGAAAGATGGACACATTACATCTTCCTGCTCCCCGGGGAGGTCTCTGACAGCAGCGCCACACTCTGTAGATTCAGGGGCCATTCCAGGCAGCTGTTGAAATAGGACCATAGAGGCAACAGGGAGGTAATCCCTGCTGGCTGACCCACTGATGGGTGATTCCACATCCTCTTTCCAAGTCAAACTGGGCCAAGAGGAGGCCTGTGCTCAAATTCCCTTAAGTCCTCCTCACCTGTAGCTTTCACCAGCTCAGCAAAAAAGGAGATGAGATAGGAAAAGGGAGGGGTCGACCATCCACCACTCCTTCTAAGAGTTTCCTTCTGTTGTGAGTGCCTCTCCAGCTCTCCTCCTGACTAGCCACCCCTCCAATCCTCGACCTGCTGGACAAACAGAAAGACACACGCCTGTCCTCTGCATGCACATACACAGAAACACGCACATACACATGCGGGTGCACACACACACACACACACACACACACACACACTGCTCTTCCCAGACCTGTCTTACAGACAAGAAACTTGAGCCCAAACATGTTTCCGGTTTACTCAGCGTCCTCCATGGGAGGCCTCCAGAGACCATATTTGACTTCTAGAAAACAATCATATAAAAATGAATCATAAATGAAAACACATGTCCACACCAAAGCCAGTACATAAATGTTCATGGCAGCATGATTCATCATAGCCCCAAGTCCATCAACCAATGACTGGATAAACGAAATGTGGTCCATCCAGGCGACGGAACGTGATTCGGCCTTAGAGAGGAAGGAAGTGCTGACATGCACGACGGCATAGATGAACCCTGACAACATTATGCTACAAAAGAAACCAGACACAGAAGGCCCCATATTGTGTGAACCATTGATACGAAGGATTCCGAATTAGCAAATCCAGAGAGAACAAAGTAGATTCGTGGTTGCACGTTGAGGGGAATGGGGAGTGACTGTGATAGGTATGAGATTTCTTTTTGGGGTGATGAAAATATTCTAAAATGAAATGTGGTCATACCTGCACAACTCCAAATACAGTAAGAACCAGTAAATTGTACACTTTAAATGAGTTCATTGTGTGGCATGTGAATTATATCTCAATCAAGCTGTTACCCAAACAACAAGCAAATGTTGAGGCTTCCTAGACCCTCTGCGGGGATGGCACAGTTACCGGCAGTCTCTAAGAAGCCTCTAGAAACGTGGGAGGCTAAAACCCAAGAAACTGGCCATCTTCGGCAAACTTGCTGAGTGACCCCCAGCGAACACCCCTAGTGAGAGCCCAGCCCAGGGAGCACACTTCACAGAGGCGCGCCCAGCCCGGGTCGCACGACTCCAGACTGTGCTACCAGACAGACCCGGCTTCCAGCCTGACTCTGCTGCCTCCCAGCTGTGGGGTGGGGACAGGTCCCCTGAGACAGAGCCTCATCTGTCAAATGGAGTAAGAATAATAGGGCTGTGATGAGGATGAAGGAAACTCTCCCACATGGTTTGCATTCACAAAGGTGGTCACTGCTGTGATAAACATGACGCCACCCCAAGGGACGGGCTGGATGGTTAAAATTCAGCAACAGAGGAGAGCGCTCGTGTGGGACATCTCAGCGTTCCACGCACTCACAGCGGGACACATTCAAGGACATGTCCCTAAGTGAGCAGGCTCTGTCTCCCTCTTGTATGAAACCTCAGAGCAGCAGCGTCCAGATGGCAGATTTGCACAAAACATCAGCGCGTTATGAGAAAACATAATACCAGTCCATCATTTCTGACACTTTGCCTGAGAGTTTCCCCCATTATCTCATGTTTTAATTCATCAAGTAGGCACTGTTCCTAAACGCAGGATGCTGGGCGGAATTTCACACTGGTACGAAAGGGAGAAGTTGAGTCCTTATTCTCAAGAAGTAACTCTCAAAGCAATTCTGTGAGCTTGGTAGGGCTGTTATTAGCATGTCCATTTTACAGATGAAGAAACTGAGTCCCAGACAGGCTAACTGCCCTGCCCAAGATCTTGTAGCTATTAAAGTTGCGGCAATATTGAAACTCAAGCCTTTGGGGGTCCTAACCTCCAGCCTCATGTCTTCTTCCTCTGGCTATGGGTTCTCTAAGACATCAGAGCGTGGGCTTAAGACTGTCAGAGGCGCCACCTGCCTCACAAATAAACAATGAGCTTAGGAAACCGAGACAGACGCCTTGTCAGGACCTACATAATTTGCAGGGCCAAGTACAAAATGAAAATGCAAGCCCCTTGTTCAAATATCATGAAGACAGTGAGAGCAGAGCATCAAAGCCAGCTCAGGGCCCTTCCACGCACCAGTCCCTGTGTGGCTGTGACTGCACAGTCACATGTTCCTGAAGCCAGCCTGCCCCTCGTCCCTGTCACACAAAGGCCAAGCGCAGAGCAGACATATCTGAGTAACCCTACCCTCCGGCTCAAACAAGAAGCAAACTCTCCTGGTGAGGCTGTGAGCCTGCCCCGACCCCACATCCAGCCACCTGCCGTGTGGACATGCATCTCTCGGGACGGCTGACCCGGCAATCTTCAGCAAGCAAAGTCTCCTGGTCAGGCTGTGAGCCTGCCCCGACCCCACACTCAGCCACCTGCTGTGTGGACATGCATCTCTCGGGACGGCTGACCCGGCATCCTTCAGCATTTCCAGATTTGCAATCGCTTGGCTGACACTGTGGCCACCTTCTTTGCCTGAGAAAGCGTTGCCCTTGCCAGAGGGCACAGAGACACGCAGATCCATGAATCCTCCCCGGGCGCCGTGGAGTGGAAGCCTCTATGTAAAGCTGGAGGGCTCATTGGCAGGGCTGTCAGAGCTGCATTTTTCTTATGCAACTGTTTTGTCCCCTCGTTTGTGGCGCCTGTGGCTGTCTTGCAGAAAACAACACACTACACTGACAACTGGCTGATCTTTACTTCCGTCTGTCATGTGAGCCTTACTTTTTCTGAATAATAGGTACATAGGAATGGCAGACAAGCCAGACCCTGCTAGAATTTCATGAATAAGAAACAGAATTTGGTATTAATTAGACTTCACAGGCAGACAGAAGTGAGTCCTGGGTCTTCCAAAGACCCGATCAATTAGCCCTGAGATTTAAACAGGGCACATTCTCTCTCTTATAGCTTGAACTGTGTTTCCCCAAAAAAAGATATGTTGAAGTCCTACCCCCCAATACCTCAAAATGTGACCTTCTTTGAAAATATAGACCTGGCATGGTGGCTCACACCTGTAATCCCAGCACTTTGGGAGACCAAGGCGGGCAGATCACCTAAGGTCAGGAGTTCGAGACCAGCCTAGCCAACACGGTGAAACCCCATCTCTACTAAAACTACAAAAATTAGCTGTGTGTGGTGACAGGTGCCTGTAATCCCAGCTATTGGGAGGCTAAGGTAGGAGAATCACTTGAACCCAGGAGGCGGAGGTGGCAGTGAGCCAAGATCACACCATTGCACTCCAGCCTGGGCGACAAAGCAAGACTCTGTCGAAAGAAAGAAAGAGAGAGAGAGAGAGAGAGAGGAGAGAGGGAGGGAGGGAGGGAGGGAAGGAAGGAAGGAGAAAGAAGAAAGAAAGAAGAAAGAAAGAAAGAAAGAAAGAAAGAAAGAAGAGAAAGAAAGAAAGAAAGAGAAAGAAAGAAGAAAGAAAGAAAGAGAAAGAAAGAAAGAAAAGAAAAGAAAAGAAAGAGAGAAGGAAGAGAGAGAGAGAAAGAAAGGAGGGAGGGAGAGAGGAAGGAAGGAAGGGAGGGAGGGAGGGAAAGAGGAAGGAAGGGAGGGAGGGAGGGAGGGAGAGAGGAAGGAAGGAAGGGAGGGAGGGAGGGAGGGAGAGGAGAGAGAGAGAAAGAAAGAAGAAAGAAAGAAAGGAGGGAGGGAAAGGAAGGAAGGAAGGAAGGAAGGAAGGAAGGAAGGAAGGAGGAGGGAAGGAAGCAGCCCCAGGAAATGGATGTACCTCTTTGCCTGAAATGTAACAAGGGTGTTGGCCTGGATGATCTTTGGGGTCCTTTCCATCTCTACATATGCTGACTTTGGTCACATTTCCGTCTTGTCCCCCAAAAGTCAAATTGTCACTCAAGTCAAATTTACCCAGTTCTGTTGTCCCTTCATTCCAGAAGCTTCCTGGACCCCAGCAACCAGCACCGTCTCCCTCTGCAGTTCCCCAGTGAGTGGACTGCCTCCTCCATGCTCCACTGCACACCTGCTTCGTGTCAGGCCCTCTGCTGGGAAGTGGGGCAAAAATGCAGACTGGGCTCTTGACCTTGTGAAGGTTGAATTCTAGCGGAGACTTGGCTTTGAACACAAAATCTACTAGGGCAGCCGTCCCCCAGGATGGCCCCCAGTGAGCCCCATAGCCTGGTGTGTTCACAACCCCATGGAGTTGCCTCGCTTGTTGATGTGGGGCTGGCCTATCAAACGATGAATGGACAGAGGAGATGTGGTGTGTCCATACAATGGAATAGCACTCAGCTATGAAAAGGAACAAAATGCTGACACATGTTACAACATGAAGGAAGTTTGGAAACATGTTGAGTGAAATAACACAGGCACTAAAGGACAAATATTGCAGGATTCTACTTACACGAGGTTCCTAGAATAGGCAGAATTCACAGAGACAGAAAGCAGATTAGGGGCTACCAGGGATGGGGAGAGATAGGGGAATGGGAGATATTGATTAATGGGCACAGAGTTTCTACCCGGAGTGGTAGGAAGGTTTTGGGAGTAGATGTAGTGATGGTTGTACACTGTGAATATAATTAATGCCACTGAATTGCACATCTAAAAGTGATTAGCATGGCATCGTTCATGGTATATATTTTACCACAATAATATAAAAATAAATTCAAAGCCAGCCTAGGCCATAGAGCAAGACCCTGTCTCTGAAAAAAATAAAAAATAAATAAAAATGTAAGTAGCCGAGCATGGTGGCACATGCCTGTGGTCCCAGTTACTTGGAAGACTGAGGTGGGAGGATCACTTGAGCCTGTGAGGTCAAGGCTACAGTGAGCCATGATCATGCCACTGCACTCCAGCCTGGGCAACTGAGCAAGACTCTCTCAAAAAATGACTGGCCTGTGTGACCAATACAGCACAGCAGACATGCTAGTGTGTGACCTTCACATCAAGGTCACAAATGCATCCTAGCCTCTGCCTGTGACTCCAGGCTCACTTGTTCTGGAGGAAGCTGGCTGCCACGCCATGAAGACATACAAGCAGCCTCATGGCAAGACCCTTGCGGAGGGAAACTGAGGCCTCCTGTCGATCGCCAGCACCAACTGGCCACCTTGGAAGAGGACCCACCGGGCCCAGAACAGCCTTCAGGTGACCGCCTCCCTGGCTAAGAGCTGGTCCAGGTACAGCCTCCTGAGAGGCCAGAACTACCCAGCTAAACCTCTCCTGACACCCAAACCAAGGACACCATGGCACATGATAAGTAATTACGTGGTTTTAAGCCAATATGTTTTAGAGTTATTTGCTACATATCATTATAGCACTAATACACTCATCAATAAATATGAGGACTGGCTCATGTCTGCACTCCCAGCACTTTGGGCGGCCAAGGCAGGAGGATCACTTGAGCCCAGGAGTTCAAAACTAGTCTGGGTAAGACAGAAAGACCCTGTTTCCATTTTTTTAATTAAAAAAAAATTTTTAAGAAGTATAAAAGATAAATAAATATGAAGACAAAGTGGCCAAGTGTGGTGGCTCACACCTGTAATCCCAGCACTTTGGGAGGCCAAGGCGGGCAGATCATGAAGTCAGGAGATCAAGACCATCCTGGCCAACATGGTGAAACCCTGTCTCTACTAAAATACAAAACATTAGCCAGGCATGGCAGCATGCACCTGTAGTCCCCGCTACTTGGGAGGCTGAAGCAGGGGAAATGCTTGAACCAGGGAGGCAGAAGTTGCAATGAGCCAAGATGGCGCCTGCACTCCAGCCTGGTGACAGAGCAAGACTCTGTCTCAAAAAAAAAAAGAGGACAAAGTGTACTAAGGGCAACAAATGCACAGGGGTGGGGAGGGAGAATATAATGGATCATAACCATCACCTCAGTGACAGCGGGGGCTTCTTTTCTCGGGAATTTTGCTGGTGGAGTTTGTAAGGATGATTTTATCTACACCTGAATGCCTTTTGTCAGTGTTGGTAAACTCTCAGTTTTGAACTATTGCTTCCGTCACATTTTTTCTCCTCCTGTTTTGTGACCCCAATTACAGGTATGTTTGCTCTTTTCATTCTATCCCATATTTTTTTAAAACTCTACCCTGTCATTTCCTCCCTCTTGTCTCTCTGTGCTTCTGTCTGGACTATTTTCTTCTCTGCCTTCCTTTTGTACATTTCCTGCTATCAGACCCATCCACAGTATTTTCAGTGTCTGTACCTTTCACTTTTCACAGAATTTCCACTTGGTTCTTGTTTATACTTTCCAGTTCTCTGCCAAAATTTTCTTAATCTTGCCTTTTCATTCCTTGAGCACATTCATCATGGATAATTCCATGATCAGGATCCCCGTGGGTCTGTTTCTATCGTCTGATGGTCTGATTTTTCTCCCAGGTTTTCACCCATCTTGTCTTTTTCTTACTCCAGAGCCCATTTATTGACTGCCAAGCACTGTGTGTGGAAATGATAGAGATAATTTGATCCAGAAAGGAATTCTTTTTTTGTTTAAATTGGACTGATGGAGCGAGACTCCATCTTTAAAAAAATAGAAAGAAGAGTTTTAAAGTTTTGTTGGATAGTTTCAAAATGGATTATTGTTAGGTATGTAGGAAACAGAGTAAACAATCAAACAAAATTCAAGGCAGTTATTTCAGGAGACAAGTAAACAGCTTAGGTTTTGGCTTCATGACATAGAAACAACATGAGTGACTCTACTTTGGGTTGGTCTGTTGGAGCCTAGTACAGAAGACACTATGGCTCAGCTATGAAGAATACTTACCTGATCATGGTGATGTAAGCATTGATTCATTGATATATTAAGATATTGGGAAGATGGGGAGGGGGATGAAAGAAGGTGCCTGTGTGGACCATGGGGAGACTTCCCCTTTGCCCACTGAAAAATCAGCTCACAAAAAGTAGATTGATAGAAATGGAGGCCTGATGCGGTGGAGACCAAAGAGGGAAGATGGCCGGAGGCCAGGAGTTTGAGACCAGCCTGGGTAACGTAACAATACCCTGTCTCTACAATTGGTTTTTTAAAATTTGTTGTTGGTTTTTTTTTTTTTTTTTTTTTTTTTTTGAGGTGGAGTCTCATTCTGTTGCCCAGGCTGGAGTGCAGTGGCACAATCTCCACTCACTGCAACCTCCACCTCCCTGGTTAAAGCAATTCTCTGGCTCCAGCTTCCCAAGTAGCTGGGACTACAGGCACCTGTCACCACTCCCACTAATTTTTGTATTTTTAGTAGAGAAGGGGGTTTCACCATGTTGGCCAGGCTGGTCTCGAACTCCCGACCTCAAATGATTCACCCATCTCAGCCTCCCAAAGTGCCGGGATTACAGGCATAGGCCACCGTGCCTGGCCTACAATTGTTCTTTAAATAGGAGAAATGGCATACAAATTTGATATCCCAATGGGGTACAGATGCTTATGTACCCTACTTCTTAGAGGAAAGGGAGTTGGGGAAATATGGATGATTTTAGGAGGATAATAAATGATTTTTAGGGGAATACAGCAGTGATCCCCAACCTTTTTGGCACCAGGGACCAATTTCGTGGATGGGGATGGGGATAATTTGGGGATGATTCAAGTTCATTACATTTATGGTGCACTTTGTTTCTATTTTTATTACATTGTAATATATGATGAAATAATTGTACAACTTACCATCATGTAGGAGCCCTGAGCTTGTTTTCTTGCAACTAGACGGTCCTATATGGGGGTGACGGGAGACAGTGACAGATCATCAGGCATTAGATTCTCACAAGGGGTACACAACCTAGATCCCTTGTACACGCAGTTCACAATAGGGCTCATGCTCCTATGAGAACCTAATGCCACTGCTGACCTGACAGGAGGCAGATCTCAGGCAGTAACGTGAGCAATGGGGAGCAGCTATAAATACAGATGAAGCTTTGCTGGCTCGTCCACCACTCACCTCCTGCTGTCCGGCCCAGTTTCTAACAAGCCATGGACCAGTACCAGTCCACGGTCCAGGGGCTGGAGAACCCTGGAATACAGGATTTGAAGAACATACAATGGCCTGGGACAAAGTCTGTAGGGCCTGAAGAGCAGACAATGGTTCGTGACAAGTCTGTCCAGGTGTGTTGACGCACTTCAGGCTTTCTTCCTGCGATATGGGTTCAGTGAATGAAAACCCAGGGAGGGGACCAAAGGTCATTGCTTTATTCTTTGGTGGGTTCGGAATTTAGGCAGGTAAAGGAACTGCAGACAATGACTTCATCCTGTGCTTGGGGAGAGACAGAAGATTGAGAGACGGGATGGGGTGCGAGGGACAACAGTCCTCCTTGGTGGGTCCATCAGGTCTTTACCTAGATCAGGGAGAAGTCTCTTTCAGCAGGTTCATCTGGAAGCATCTTTTTTTTTTTTTTTTGAGACGGAGTCTCGCTGTGTTGCCCAGGCTGGAGTGCAGTGGCGCAATCTCGGCTCACTGCAAGCTCCGCCTCCCGGGTTCATGCCATTCTCCTGCCTCAGCCTCCGAGTAGCTGGGACTACAGGCGCCCGCCACCTCGCCCGGCTAGTTTTTTGTATTTTTTTAGTAGAGACGGGGTTTCACCGTGTTAGCCAGGATGGTCTCGATCTCCTGACCTCGTGATCCGCCCGCCTCGGCCTCCCAAAGTGCTGGGATTACAGGCTTGAGCCACCGCGCCCGGCCTGGAAGAATCTTTAAGTCAAAATACTCATTATACCAGGGAGGCAACTTCAGGGTGAGTTTCCCTGTGCCCCTTCGTGTACCAGGAAACTTCATTAGTAGGAAGGCAATAAATAATGTCTAAAACAGGGGGAAAGAGTCAAGAAAAAGTACTGAAACATGTTATTAGAAGTATGTGGGAACACTGGCTGCAGTGGCTCACACCTGTAATCCCCGCATTTTGGGAGGCTGAGGCAGGCAAATCACTTGAGGCCAGGATTTTGAGACCAGCCGGGGCAATGTAGTGAGACCTCATCTCTACAAAAAATACAAAAGTTAGCCAGGTATGGTGGCACATACCTATAATTTCAACTACTTGGGTGGCTGAGATGGGAGGATCACTGGAGCCCAAGAGGTCAAGACTACAGTGAACTGTGATTGCCCCACTGCACTCCAGCCTGGGCAACAGAGCCAGACCCTGTCTCAAAAACAGCAAGCAAGCAATATGCAGGGGCGGGGGATCCCAGCTTGTTGGAAGAGTTGAAAATGCTTACCTCGCCGGGCGCAGTGGCTCAAGCCTGTCATCCCAGCACTTTGGGAGGCCGAGACGGGTGGATCACGAGGTCAGGAGACCAAGACCATCCTGGCTAACACGGTGAAACCCCGTCTCTACTAAAAAATACAAAAAAAAAAAAAAACTAGCTGGGCGAGGTGGCGGGCGCCTGTAGTCCCAGCTACTGGGGAGGCTGAGGCAGGAGAATGGCGTAAACCCGGGAGGCGGAGCTTGCAGTGAGCTGAGATCCGGCCACTGCACTCCAGCCCGGGTGACAGAGCGAGACTCCGTCTCAAAAAAAAAAAAGAAAAAGAAAATGCTTACCTCTAGAGAGTGAAATTCAGGTGAGAAGGTGTGAGGCAGGGATGGCTGTTTTTGTTAGAAGTGCTGTAATTATTTTAATTTTACAACTAGGTACATGTATCAGTCCAATAAAACAGAGGGAGTCTTTATTTTATAACTGATATATTAACAAGCATTAAAAAATAATTAGCATGGGCCGGGTGCGGTGGCTTATGCCTGTAATCCTAGCACTTTGGGAGGCCAAGGTGGGCGGATCACCTGAGGTCAGGAGTTCAAGACCAGCCTGACCAACATGGCAAACCCCTTCTCTACTAAAAATACAAAAATTATCTGGGCATGGTGGCATGCACCTGTAATCTCAGCTACTTGGAGGCTGAGGCAGGAGAATCACTTGAACCCAGGGGGCGGAGGTTGCAGTGAGCTGCGATCGTGCCACTGCACTCCAGCCTGGGCGACAGAGCGAGACTCCATCTCAAAAAATATAATAATAATAATAATAATAATAGTAAGCATGAAATTGTGGTGAAACTGGAACATCAAAATCCTGCTAACAATGTGAATGTGTGCAAGTCCCATGGTTTCATTTCCAGAACATTTCAAGAGCTATTCAAATGTTGGAACACTTTTGACCAATTCTCTCACTCTAGAGCAGGGATCTATGCAGGCAAATTATGACCATGGGCCAAATCCAGCCCACTATCTATTTGAATATGATCCATAAGCTAAGAATGGTCTTTATGTTATTTTAATTGTTGAAAAAAATCAAAAGAATAACATTTTGTGAGCATAAACATGATAAGGAATTCAAAGTTTGGTGTCCATAAACAAAAGCATGTCCCCACACAGCCTTGCCAATGCATTTGCACAGGACCTGTGGCCGCTTTTGTGCTGCAAAGGAATCTGCAATAGAGCGCTCATGACCCACAGAGCTGAGAAGACGATTTGGTCCTCTGCAGAAGCAGCCTGCCCATCCCGGTACAGGGGGAGGCAGCATCATCCAGGAGGGCGGCTCAAAGCTGTACTCCTCTGATGCCTGGCTATGAGACCTCAAGTTTCCTAACTTGTCTGTAACATGGTTTTCTCATCTTAAAGCAAAGATATTATTAGTAGCAACCTTCTGGGGCTGCTGTGACGATTCAGTGAATGAGCCCCCATAAATCGGAGGGCTCCCGCACTTGGCGTGGGAGAACTGCCACTGCTTCCCCATGGATATCAGTAACACAAGCAACAGGTGTGTGCACAAAGATTTGCACAGCTGGCACTGCCTAAGGCAGGGCCAGGACACCCGGGCGGCCTCACCCACAGCTCCGGCAGCAGCAGAGACCCGGGGCCAGTCCACGAATTCATGAATAGTCCGTTTTGCTATGCTGTGATGCAGACATCCCTAAAAGTCACTGCACTCTGCAGTCATGTGAGATGGCCCAGCAGGCTATGAGGGAGATAGAGTTAGGGACTTCATCAGCAAGACCTCTACGAAAGACTTGAACCTAACAAAAATGATAGCACAGGCCGGGTGCAGTGGCTCATGCCTGTAATCCCAGTACTTTGGGAGGCCGAGGTGGGTGGATTACCTGAGGTCAGGAGTTCGAGACCAGCCTGGCCAACATGGCAAAACCCCATCTCTACTAAAAATACAAAAATTTGCTGGGCATGGTGGCAGGCGCCTGTAATCCCAACTACTCAGGAGGCTGAGGCAGGAGAATTGTTTGAACCCAGGAAGCACAGGTTGCAGTGAGCCGAGATCGCGCCACTGCACTCCAGCCTAGGCAACAAGAGTGAAACTGTCTCAAAAAAAATAAAAAAAAAGATAGCACAGTTTTATATGTTAAATGGTTAAGAAATACATACACGCTAAAATTAATATGGTGCTTCCCTTTAAAAAGACTTGAGGCTTGTTTGAGGAAGTGGGCACTGGGGTTGTGAGCTGGGTGATCTGAAACTGGGGGGAACATTCTAGCACCAGAGCTGGATGGATGTGACTCAACACACCCTATGAACAGAGGGCTGGAGGGTGCATGGGTGGGGTTGTGTGTTCCTAGGGTGTGTGCACGGGTGTAGTTGTGTGTTCCTAGGGTGTGTGCACGGGTGTGGTTGTGTTCCTAGGTTCCGGTCAGCCAGGTGCCATTCTCTGCATTCGCCAGGCATTTGAGGACAAAATTGTGCAGAGCAAATGTGAACTTTGAAACTCATGTTGTGCTCCAATTGTTCCCTACTCTAGCAATTGTAGATTGCTATTGGAGCAATTGAAGCAAATTCATTTTCAGAACAAGCTGTATAGTGGAACTGAAAGTAACATATCCCTTGAGGACTCCAGACATGTTGGGGAAGGAGAACTTTCTAGAAGGTGGCATCTGCAGATGTCAACATCAGCAGCAGTGCCAGGAGGGGCTTTGCAGGGCCACAGGGCAGCAGCTCCATGCAGCTGGCCCCATCCCAGGCCTGGTGAGCTCTCCTGGCTGTGTACTCAGCCCTGAGCCTGATGACCCACACCAGGTGCACAACCTGCTGTTTACCAAGCTCTCCCACCCACACCAGGGCGCTTCCTGACAGCCTTACAGGGACAAAGTGCAGGCATCATTCGTCCACATTTGACAGAGATGGAAGGGGGGCTCAGAGAAGCTGATGACTTGCCTGAGGACACACAGCCTGCAAAGCAAGGTGACGCTTCCATATCCCAGGCTCTGGCTGACCCTCTGCCTGTCCTCCTATGCAGTAGGTGGGGTCTCGTCACCAAGCACTGGGATAAACTCCGGATAAACTCCAGGGGTCAGGCTCAAGGCCACGTGTCCAGAGGCAAATGCTGCAAGAAGAGAGGTGCAGGAAACCCAGGTAACCGAAAAGCACCTGCCTCGAGCGAGCCCCCTCCAGTCCTGACACCTGTTCCTTCTTTCAGTGGAAAGGACAAGCCGCTGTCCATACTGCGCCTTTAATAATCACACCCAGTGAGGCTGAGGAATGTTCTGGAACAGCCAGGATGTGGGCATCTTTGTAGCAGGATTGTGCCACATGCGGTTCAATCCCGAGTCAGAGGCCTGAGCAAGCAACTTGCAAGATGTTTGAGGAGCTTAGCATTGACTGTGGCAGGCGGGCAGTTGATTCTATGATCTCTGATGAAGGCCAGATTTGGGCATGTAAGATACACAAACCCAGAGGCATTAGAAAATTATGGCGTGGTGAACCTTGGCTGCCTGGGTGGTACAAACTGTTCTACCACATCCTACTAGACAGGATGCTCGAGAAACAGGGAGCAAAGATGACAGAGAGAGAAAGAATGAGCAGGCAGTGGAGAGAGAGAGAGAGAGAGAGAGACAGAGAGAGAGACAGAGAGAGAGAGAGAGAGAGAAGCAAAAACTTTGTCCAAGAAAGGCACAGATGCATTTATAACCAGATTCCAAGGTCAGCTGCTTGGAGCATAAAGCGAGGTCATGTTCTCTTGCTTCTTGGATTAGGTAATCTCTCAAAGAAATCTCAGGGTCCTCCTTCCAAATAACTCCAAGACCCCCGGCCCAGCGGATGCTCTCTCAGTCCAAAGGTCAAGTCCTGGTCACAGCACCTCGAGGAGACAACCAGACAAGTCACCTGAGTGTCAGTTGCAGCAGCCAACACCACAGGGTGTCGCTGTTAGGAAAGGTACCCTCCCGCTCCAGCTCTGCAAAGTCCCCCAAGCTCACGGCCAGAAATCCTCAGCCACCAGGCAAGGAGCTGGCCTGGCCTGTCTTCCTGGCTCCTCTCCATCTCAACTGGACCCACAACATTGAGTCCCCTGGGAAAAGAGCATGGCACGCTGACCACACTTCTTAAGGCTGCCCAGTCACAGCCCCACCCTCAGGCTCCCCAGCTGGGCCAGGGCGGGAGACAGGCTCCCCTCTCTGTTTCAAAGCCTTCCCGCAGCGCCCCCCTTCACCTCCTGTGCAGGGATCAGTGCTGCTTCTTTCAGGGGAAAACCACAGTCACCCTGTATGAAATCTGAGGACACACACATACAGCTGCGTGGTGGAGGGCGTCGTGGATCTTTGTCACTGCTATGAGAATCTTGCTCCCAGCTGCACTCCATCTGATACCTGCTGGAGGTGTGCACTGCATCAGGTGAAGCCACCATCCTGCCCACCTGTGATCCAAAAAAAAAAAAGATCTGCAAAAAGAATGGAGATCTGGAGTCGGCCTGCGTGATGGAGGAGACGCTGCTGCCGTCCCAAGCCTCAGAGGCATAAGTCAGTGGCCCAGACTCCAGGGCCTAGTTAGTGGCGTGTGCATATACACGCACACACGTATGTGCAGACTCGTGTGTGCATATGCAGATATGCATCTAGGATGTGTGCACACATGTTCACACATAGAGGATACAACGAACTGCTACATGTTTCCATGTGTGTATATATTATATATATTTACTGGTTTGTATGTATGTGCATATATACTGGCATATGTGTATAGACTATTATGCATGTATGTATGTGTACATATACTGGTATGTATGCATGTGCATATATAGAGGTGTATGTATGTGCATGTATTCGTATCTATTTACTAGTATATATGATGTGTGTGTGTACTGGTATGGATGTGTGGGTATGTACATTTGCTGGCATGTATGTATGTGTTTGCTAACACACACGTGCACAGGCAGAATGCTTCCAAGGGACCACACAGCCTCTAGTTCACAGCCCCCACCCCTCCCTTTGCCCCTACACTCTCCCCTGTCTGAGCCGCATTGGCATGAAAGGGTGCAGGTTCTGACCTGGCAGCGCCACCTCCTGGACACCTGGGGATTTCAGCGCCTGCTTGGCCACCAGCACTCAGAGGGAAAGATGAATCTGAGGGAGATCAGGCGATGGGGCGCTAAGTGAAGTCCCCAGGATCACAGGGTTCTCAGACGGCCTGAGCAGTCCATTTGCAACTCTATAGATGAATTCCAAAGGGCCAGAATCCTTAATAAATCAGGGACTCCTCCACCTCGAGGTGGGGAAGACTCAGCCCCAGGGGAGTAAAGTCTGGGTGACCCCAGGAGGGACAGGGGAACTTGCTGGGCAGCTGGCCCTGTGCTGCCACAGCTTGTCAGGGAGGTTTCTACAGCATGTGGAGGGAGGTGGGTGGTGGGCGCAGTAAGCAGAGGGAGGGGAGGCTCCAGGGGGTCTGGGATGGGGTGCTCAAGGCTTCGGGGAACCTGGAGTGGAAGAGAGTTTTAGAAGAAGCAAGCCAGGGCCAGCCATGGTGGCTCACACATGTAATCCCAGCACTTTGGGAAGCAGAGGCAGGCAGATCACCTGAGATCAGGAGTTTGAGACTAGCCTGGCCAACATGGTGAAACCCCATGTCTACTAAAAATTAAAACATTAGCCAGGCCTGGTGGTGTAGTTCTGTAGTGCAGCTACTCAGGAGGCTGAGGTAGGAGAATCACTTGAACCCGGAAGCCAGAGGTTGTAGTGAGCCAAGATCATGCCACTGTACTCCAGCCTGGGTGACAGAGTGAGACGCCATCAAAAAAAAAAAAAAAAAAAAAAAGACAGCGCTTAAATAGGACAAATTGAAATCCTGTCCAGTGGAATAGCACCTCTGAGGTGCTCCTGCCAAGACAGACAATGCAAATCAAATACGCAGGGAGCAGCAGTCTCTCAAGTGGCGGCCCAGCCCACAGAATAACTGGCCCTTAATCTTCGAAAGTGTCAAGGCCATGAGAGTCAAGAAAAGACTGAGCTCAGCTTCAGACTCCAGGAGACTAAGGAGATGTGACAACCGAAAGCCACATGCCAATGTGAACTGGGTGCATTCACTGTGAAGAAGCCATCAGGCCACTGGGGAGACTTGAACAGCAGCAACGCGCCCCGTGAACTTGAGTTGTGAGTGAAGGTTGTTCTGACCGACCATGTAGGAGAAAGTCTGTATTTGTAGGAAATACACGGCAGTATTGAGGGTGATGGAGTATCGGAGGTGGAGTATTAGGGAGCAAGTGTTGACAATTTACCCTGAAATCGTTCAGGAAAAATACATGATTTGTGCTGCAGTGGAAGCTTTTCTGTAAGTTGGAGATTATTTGAGATTTTTTTTAAATTACACACACGCACCCACAAAGCTATCTCTGGCAAATTCCTGAGAAGAACAGGACTCTCCTCCTCCAATGAGCAGTTCTAACCAGGGAAACTTCTCTACCTGGCATTGCAGTCTGGCCCACAGGAGGTGCTTGCCTGGCCCCAACCTCTCTTCCCTCAGCTTCTAACAGGATGGAGTCAGGGAAACAGGATCAACACACCTGAGGGTCCAGCCTGTAGAGCGTCGGCAGGGAGGGTCATCGCTGGCTTTTTTTTTTTTTTTTTTTTTTTGTTGAGACAGAGTCTCGCTCTGTCGCCCAGGCTGGAGTGCAGTGGCCGGATCTCAGCTCACTGCAAGCTCCGCCTCCCGGGTTTACGCCATTCTCCTGCCTCAGCCTCCCGAGTAGCTGGGACTACAGGCGCCCGCCACCTCGCCCGGCTAGTTTTTTGTATTTTTAGTAGAGACGCTGTTTCACCGTGTTAGCCAGGATGGTCTCGATCTCCTGACCTCGTGATCCGCCCGTCTCGGCCTCCCAAAGTGCTGGGATTACAGGCTTGAGCCACCGCGCCCGGCCATCGCTGGCTTTTACTGGGCACTCACCCTGCGGATGGGGTTTGAAGTCAAGCTGACCAGGGATTGAATCTTGCTCACCTTAGCTGTGTGATCCTGGGCAAGTCCCTTTACCTCTCTGAGTCTTGGCTTTCTGCTGTGTAAAATAAGCACAAATTACTTCTATCTTGCTGGGTTGTGGTTCAGATTAGAGAGAATTGTGCAGAATGTCAGGTGCAGCAATGGGTTTCCAGACGTTAGGCCTGTGGGAAGTCAGCCTCAGAATCTCCCAGGAGTCTTCTTACCAAATACAGATTCCTGTAACCTACTCTCAGAGATTCTGATCAAGCTCACCTGGCCAGTTTCAGCTACACCTGCTGAACTATTTACCAAACTATTTACAGCTCTCCGAATGCACTAGAGCACTTCTTACTGTCATGCCTTTGTACACACATTTCCCCCATCTAGAATGCCCTTCCCCCTTTGATTAGAAACTCCTACGCATCCTTCAAAACCCAGCTGAAATGTCTCCCCATTGATGAAGACTTTCCTGACCATGCCCCCACTTCCCAGTACTCCCTTCTTTGCCTGACCAGTCCTTATGACATCAATAAGAAGTATAATTACCTTCCATTTAGTGAATCTATTATGTACCTCTCATTTCACATACTGTATCTTAACAACAGTTATGCCAAGGACTAATTATTAGCCCTGTTTCCCTGTTTACATATGAAAAAGCTGAGTCTCTTGAGACGAAGTTTCATTCTTGTGGCCCAGGCTGGAGTGCAATGGCGCCATCTTGGCTCACTGCAACCTCTGCCTCCCAGGTTCAAGCAATTCTCCTGCCTCAGCCTCCCAAGTAGCTGGGATTACAGGTGCGTGCACTACGCCCAGCTAATTTTTTGTATTTTTAGTACAGAAGGGGTTTCACCATGTTGGCCAGGCTGGTCTTGAACTCCTGACCTCAGGTGATCCGCCCGCCTCAGCCTCCCAAAGTGCTGGGATTACAGGCCTGAGCCACCGCCCGGCCTAAGGTTAGGGTTCATTCATCTGAGTCCTCATCAGCACATTCCCTGATGCACAAACAGCAGGGGGCCCTAAGTGTCGGTCCCTGTCTCCCAGGTCCACACTGCCTTCCATCACACCAGGCTCTCTCCAGGCTGGCTGAGAGGGTGGAGCTGGGAACCTCTGAGGCTGATAAGCCGCATGCCTTTGGGAGGTGAGGGGGACACAGGGTGGGGTAACCAAGCAGGGCCTCTCCTAAGGAGGGCGTCCCCGGCCTTCCCCGGAGCGCAGCATCGACATTTGCCACCAGGGGGTGCTGCCGCACCGTTCCCAGCGCCTCCTCTGCCCCGCGAAGGACTGGGGCGTTTTCCACCGGGCGGGCGTGTGTCTGGGGCTGACTCAGAATCCTCAAACTCAGAGTTCACAGACGGAGGAACTCACGCTCAGACGACTGAACAAAAATATATAGAGCATGAAATTTTCACTCCAGAAATAGGGCCTCTCTCTCCCCCTTGGGGAAAAGCGTTTGCCCTACTTCAGTAGGAGTTAACTCGCCAAGGCTTTTAGGAGGCGCCGCACAGCTGTGCTCCCGCTCATTGAAAAAAGATGCCGAAAGTGTAGAATTTGACCACAAACAACCGAGCTCCACAACGGAGTGTGGCTTGTGTGCCAGGGCCTGTGCTGGGGTGCAAAAGGTCCCCCGTGTCTAGCCTGGCAGCAGTGACTCCGGGGTCCCTCCAGCAAGCTTGGCTACAGGTGTTCAATCTTACTGACATATTTTACAAATATAGCTACATTTTTCCAGCCCAAATTCAGTACACAGGACCTAGCAAAGCATTCCCGAGGCAAACGGCTTTCTAGGAAGTGTAGCTTAGGCGCCTAAATGCTGGCATTCTGGGGCTGAGCGTACGGGAGCCATGAGCAGAGGATTTGAAAACGGACCTGCCTGGAAAGCCCAGGTCCGAGGGTCCCAAGAGCAGGGCTGGGCGGGCCCCAGATACCTCCCTTGTAGGGGATTCTGGGATCTCCGCCCCTCACAGACCCTTGTCCTCCACGAAGCTTCTTCCGGGGGCCAGAGCGAAGTCCCTCTTCTGTCTGGCATTCCACCCAAGCCGCCTCCTTTTCTCTCTGCACCTTCTCCCGGGAAATCTCATCCAAGTCCATGGCCTTAAGCCTCTATCAAAGACGCCCCTAAGGCCAGGTGCAGTAGCTCACGCCTGTAATCCCAGCACTTTGGGAGGCTGAGGAGGGCGGATCGCCTGAGGTCAGGAGTTCAAGACCAGCCTGGCCAACATGGTGAAACCCCATCTGTACTAAAAATACAAAAAATTAGCCGGGCATAGTGGCGCACACCTGTAATCCCAGCTACTTGGGAGGCTGAGGCAGGAGAATCCCTTGAACCCAGGAGGCGGAGGTTACAGTCAGCCAAGATTGTACCACTGCACTCCAGCCTGGGCCACAGAGTGAGACTTCATCTCAAAAAAACAAAACAAAACAAAAAGCAGACATGTCCCTAAGACACCATTACTGAACGTACAGACCAATAAATAACAATGATTACACAAATCACATGATAAATTGCATAACACCACATACACACCACACACACACACCACATACCACACACACACCACACACACACACCACATACCACACACACACACCACATACCACACATACACATCACACACGCCACACACGTCACGCACACACACACACGCCACGCACACACACACCACACACCACACACACACCACACACACCACACACACACACCACACACACACACACACACACTGCACACACACACCGCACACACCACACACACCACACACACACACCACACACTGTGAACCTAAAAGCGTCTGAGACTCCCAATCAATTTATTAGTTGATTTTGCCGATGTTAAAGACACACCCCATGACACAGCCTCAGGAGGCCCTGAGGACATATGCCCAAGTGGTCAGGGTACAGCTTGCTTTTATACATTTTAGAGATACACGAGCCATCAATCAATATATGTAAGATATACATTGGTTCGCGCCCGTAAGGGGAGACAACTTGAAGTTGGGGGGACGTCCAGGTCATGGGTAGATAAGAAACAAAAGGTTATTTTGGGCCTTTGATCAGCCTTTCACTGAATACACAATTTAAATGGGGGGACGGGGTAGAGGCATAGTCACTTATGCCTTAGTCTAACTCAGTGAACCTGCATTTTTATTTAAAAACAGGGCAGAGGCGGCCAGGCGCGGTGGCTCACTCCTGTAATCCCAGCACTTTGGGAGGCCGAGGCAGGCGGATCATGAGGTCAGGAGATTGAGACCACCCTGGCTAACACAGTGAAACCCCATCTCTACTAAAAAATACAAAAAATTAGCCAGGCGTGGTGGCGGGCGCCTGTAGTCCCAGCTACTCGGGAGGCTGAGGCAGGAGAATGGCGTGAACCCGGGAGGCGGAGCTTGCAGTGAGCCGAGATCGCGCCACTGCACTCCAGCCTGGGCGACAGAGCCAGACTCCGTCTCAAAAAAAAAAAAAAAAATAGGGCAGAGGAAGCTATCAGATGTACATTTGTCTCAGGTGAGCAGAGGGATGACTGAGCTCTGCCCTTTTCCCACATCTATGAAGCTGTCAATTGACATTCCCAGGGTGAGATTCAGCAGAACTGTTTGAGGCTTTTGCAGTCCCCAAGGAATTTCCTTGTGGGAAATTGTGATGGAGGTATGGAGGTATGTAGCTTTTTTTTTTTTTAATCTTTGTAGCTATCTTATTTAGGAATAAAATGGAAGGCAGGTTTGCCTGATGCAGTTCTCTGCTTAACTTTTCCCTTTGGCCTAGTGATTTTGGGGTTCTGAGATTTATTTTCCTTTCACAACACACACACACACACATACACACATATGAGACATTAAACTGGCAACTGGCACAGTGCACAGCTCCATGTCCAGGCATGGCGGACCCAACCTTGTCCCTGACCACCTGCCGCCCCAGCCGGCTCAGGCCTCCCTCCTGTCTGATTTCTACCTCCTTCTGGGGCTGAGCTTCCCTGGCCACAGTTCTCTCCTACTTGGCCATTTTCTGCAATCTGGACTTTTTTGTTCCCAAACTTGTGCCTAAATTTCTCAGGCACTAGATGATGCAACAGGGGAGTTTGGAATTTAGAGACTGTTCAAATCTCAGCTGCACCACCACTAGCATCCATGTGACCTCCAACGAGTCATAACCCTCTCCAAGTCTCCATTCTTTCCTACATGAAAGGAGATAAACCACACCCACCCCACGAGGTTCTTGGTGACAAAGTGAGGAGAACCATCTAGATTGAGCAGAGGAGTGTTTTAGTCTGAAGCGCAAAATGGTTTGGGGGTGAGGGTGTAAACCCTGGTGCTGCCACTTACTTCCTGTGACCTTGGGCAAATAATCTAGCCTCATATGCCTCAGTCTTCTCAGCCATAAAATGGGTGCAATTATAGCACTTACCCGCTTACATAACAACAGTGAATTGAGTTAGTCTCTGTAGAACGTGTTTAGCACTGTGTCCAGAACATAGTGAGTGCCACCTCCATGATTTGATAACACAAGCATTTGTCGTGGTCATTTCAGGAAGGCTCTGGTAAGTGGGGTGCAGCCCAGATGAGACCTGGCTGAAGAAAGCTGACCTGTGTCAGCTCACAGGGCAGAGGGGTACAGAGTAGCCTGGAGGCGGCGCCAGGTAGGAGCTGATGAAGCCTGCAGGGGGCTGAGGCCAGTGTGGCGGAGGGACCCGGAGGGAGCGCTGCGCTTTGACGGGCTCTAAGTGCCTCCGGGCACCAGCCAGTTCAGCTGCTTCTCTCCACCCCTCCAAAGGGTAGGAGAGGCAGGAACCCCACCCTCCACGATGCCCTCCTTCAGGGCCTGGCTTCACACGTGCCTGGTAGCAGGATGGCAACCCGATGGCGACTTCAGGCTTCACACCCACAGACGACCATAATCAGAGAAAGTACAAAAGAAAGAAAAAACCCTCCCAGCCCAAGATTTTGACCAAGACTCCTGACATTCACCTTGACTGAACCTCTTGGGCCATGTGCCCAACGCCAAGCCAGTGACCATGGGGAATGGAACAGCTCCGTCAAACAGGGCCCTCCTTGCTGGGAGTGGGGCAGGCTCCCCGCAGGCACAAAGACGCCCAGGCTGGGATGGAGGACGTGGGGAACAAACATCGGGAGGCACCAGCCACGTGTGTGCCACTGTCCCTGACTGCATTTGCAGCCGACCTTCAATCTGATCTCCAGAGCTGACTATCAGATGCTCATCACTGAACATCCCTCAGGCGCCACACAGGTGTTCATATTCAACAGTCTAGAAATGAACCCTTGCCTTCAAACCCACTTCTCCCCCTGGATTTCCTGTCCTAGTTGACACCTGGTTGAACCAGTCACCATCCTAGTTCCCCAAAACCTGGGAATTACCACCCCCTCCCCAGCCCCCAAGTCTGGCCAATTGCATCCCCCGGCAGCGTTCACACCTGGCCCCATCTCTCCTCTTCCAATTGCCACCACCCAGACCCAATACTCTGCACCAAGACCCACAGGCCACTGTCTTAGGCCAAATATTGGCTCTCTGGCCCTTGCCAGAGAAAGCTGGCCAACCCCTGACCTGGATCTGGAACTGGTCTCCTGGCTCCCATCCATCCTCCACCTCTGATGGCATCATTCAACAATGTAAGAATGTCAGTGGCCCCTGGTGACCTGCCACCCACAGCCTGCAAGATCTGACCCCCGCCTACCCCTGCAGCCTCACCCTACACTTTCCCACCCACCCTGCGCTTGGGCAGCAGGCACCAAAGGCTCCCAAACACACCATACTTTTTCATGTTTTTCTTTATACTTCAGGTGCCCGAGGCTGAGTTCCTCATACTCCTCAGAGCCGTCATTGCTCCATGCAAGACCCCGTCTCTTTAATAATCGATGTTATCTCTTTCATTTCTGCCGACCACTCCCATGTCCCTTCTTTCCAAAGGCCATAATACTACCTGTGTAACATGTATCTTTCATCTGGGTCTTGTGGAATACGTGTTGCCAAGTTTTTGTGTGTGTTTTAATGCCTATAAATGGTGTTGTTTTATGTATTACATTATTTTTGACCATTTTCTGTAAACACTGTTTAGTTTAAGGCACATTCCTTTTGCTCTTTGTACAGCTCATTTAATTGTCATTGCTGCGCAGTTCTCCAAAGTATGAATTAAAACCATTTCATGCATCTATTCTGGATTGCTTTTAACTTGCCAGCATCTCAAACAAAGCTGCAGGGCATGAATTTGTATATGCCCCTGAGGTGAGAATTTCTTTGAGAACTATTCCCAGGAGTAGAACAACTGGGTCACAGAATAAACACATGCTTGATTTCACAGTTGGCCCTAAAAGGACAGCTACGTTCGCACTGGAAGTTCCCATCCTTTATTTCCTCCTGTCCATCCTCAGGTTTCTGAGTGTTTCCAGTCAAGTGGCCTTAAGATAATACCTCATTATTGTTTTAATGTACAATACAGTTCTCTGATTACTAATTTGGGCATCTCTTGATATGCTTGTTTGAATTGGGGAAATCTATAAATTACCTGTCCATATCCTTTGCCCCCTTTTCCATGGTGGCTTCTGATTTTCAGAGGGTCCTTCGCTGCTTGTTCTTACCTCTGCCTCTGCTGGCCTACCCTGTCCCTAGTCCTTTAAAGGCAGCTGTGTGCTCACATGGCCCCTGCAAAGCAGGTACCCCAAGCCACAGACAAGGCCCCTGCCTCAGGTGATGATGTGGGAACCCCCTGTGTTCTTCTTGAGTTTTCTGCTCTTCCATCCTCCGCCCCGCACTCCTGCTCAGTGACTCTTCTGGGACCCACGAGCCACATCCCCTTGACCTTGTCTTATGAGAAGCCTTGCTTTCCCCGCCACCATTCTGGCAGCAGAGCTCAGTTCTGGCTGCTGCCTTGTGCTCCTTTCCCCTCGCCAAGCCAGGGTGGGGGCCGGGGAAAGCCACTGCTGCCTGAGCACCACTCTCCAGGTGCCCCCACCAACACACTACAGAGTCCCAGCTGCGATGGCACCATCTCTGGGGGCTTCTGGACCTGACCTTTCCTGGCAGCTGGTTCCTCCCTCCTCTGTGGTCCCTTGCAGCACTTACCGCTTTGCTACGGTGAGGGGGTTCCACACCTGCTTTTGCATTTACTCAGGGAACTCATTAAAAGCAGGGATCCGGCTGGGCACGGTGGCTCACGCCTGTAATCCCAGCACTTTGGGAGGCCAAGGCAGGCGGATCACGAGGTCAGGAGAATGAGACCATCCTGGCTAACACGGTGAAACCCCATCTCTACTAAAAATACAAAAATTAGCTGGGTGTGGTGGTGCGTGCCTGTAGTCCCAGCTACTCAAAAGGCTGAGAGGCAGGAGAATCGCTTGAACCAGGGAGGCAGAGGTTGCAGTGAGCTGAGATCGCGCCACTGCACTCCAGCCTGGCAACAGAGCAAGACTCCATCTCAAAAAGAAAAACAAGCAGGGATCCAATCACCTCCCTCCTTTCTGTTTCCCTGGCACCTGCAGGCCCTGGCACGCGGAGGTGGCCAGCAAGTGCTCCATCATCACAAACATTTCCCAAGTACTAACTCCACGCCAGGCATTGTGCTAAGCACTTTACAAGCATTATCGCATTATCACAATTTTATAACCCTATGTGGCTGGTATCTTTAATATTGTCCTTTTACAGGTGAAGAAATTTGAAGAAGTTAGGTAAGGCGTCCAAGACCACACAGCTAGTGAACAGCCATTCAACGAATGAACCAAGGCATGAGCAAATGCTGCCAACACTGAAGTTCATGCCAAGCAGAGCCACTGCCCAGAGCAATCTTCCTTGGCACAAAATGAATGCCAAATGCCTCACTCTGCTCCTCAGACGGTCAACGCGAGTTGCCATAGCCTGGGGAGGTGACTTGGAAATGGGAACTTCCCACACATTCCTGCTGCACACGACCCAGGCAGGACTGGCCTTTTAGCACCTAATCTGCAAGGGTGCTGACTGCACTGGCTAAGAATGACAGTCCCCACACAGCCCTTCAGGTGACACCAAGAGTGAGGGACAAGGAAGGGTCAGGGGCTCTCCCTGGCTCCAGCAAGCACCCAGCTTGCAACTGCTGCCAGTCAGGCCAGGAGTCCCAGGGCCTGCACCCGCCTTGGCTGCTGCTCTTGCAGCTCTGCTGATTGCCCGACTGGGAAATTCAGGGGGGTTGCCCGGTTGTTTATGCCACTCTTGTCTGGGGGACGGTCAAGCCAAGCCACCCTCGGGAAGAGCAACCCAGGACAGGTGCCTGCCTCTAACGAGCAGGTGACGCTCATCATCGGACAAAACCCCTGGGCCACTTTCCCATCTCCAGGACAGCCCCTGGCTGGGGGGATCCTGGTGACGTTCAGTGGCTCTGGGCTCTGTGTGGACCTGGACAGAGCAGACCAGCTCCTTCCTGCCCACCCCCTGCCCCCAGTATCACAACCCCCACCCCCAGTATCACAATGCCGTCAGTTGGCTCCCCACACCCCCATCAGGTCAGCTCCAGAGAAAAATGACACTTTGATGAGCAGCCTAGGGCAGGGAGAAGAGGATTTAGCCTGGGGAGACGCGTGATTTGGAGGTCGTAAGTTTGACCTCAGTCTGGAATAGGCCAGGGATCCTGGCTTTCTTGCTTACAAATAGTGTGAGGTGGGGCAATTTACCTAAGCCCCCAGGGCCCCAGTTTCTCATCTGTGTAATGGGAGCAATAGCCCCTCGTCCACGGTGCTGTGGGGACTTGCTGGGATACTGTGTGTGGGCCCCAGGCCGACAGCATGCAGGGGGTCTTCAGCACCTGGGACTCGTGACTGTTCCAGCAGCCAGTGCTGGGTGTTTGGTTGGCAAGGAAAGGAGCCAAGGCCGTCAATGGAAAGGGAACCAACTTTTGTCAACTCCACAGGAATTCCTAGAGCACCCCATGGTCAGGCAAGGATCAAGGCTTTGCCCAAAATGGCCCCTGCCGTCAGCTCATGCTCCAGCATGGAAATTGGAAACTGGGGGCCAAGAAGAGGGCCTAGCTGCAATGAATATAAAATCACACTCCGGGTTGGTGTGCTCTGCAGGGCAGAACAGGGTTCTGAACGACGTAGGCTCCATGAGGCGGTGGAGCGGGCTGGGCTTGCCTCTCCTTTCCTGGACACCACGCCAGGCATTTCCACGCCCACGCTTGTCACTTCACTGAGTCACCTCAGCAGTCCTCTGGGATGGGTCTCTTTGATAAAGATTTTTTTTATCTGATTCTACAGATAAAGAAACAGTGGCTCAGAGAGGTTGAACAACTTGCCCAGGGTCACACAGCCAGGTGGGGACAGCGTTGGGAGGGTCAATCCTAAACCCATCTGAGCGGAACTCGGTCCACACTCCACACCTTTCCCACCACCCTCACTACGCTGACCCCTAGAATTCTGGTTCTAGGAGGGTCCCCATCAGTCCCTCTCACCCCAGGGGGACAGACTCTGATGGCCACTGAGGCAAACTGCCTTTCTGTCCCCTTGTGGCTGGCTGTGGTGTGGCCCTGGCAGCCCTGGGGGCCTTGGGGAAGGAAGGTCAGATAAGCCTGGTCCAGAGAAGAGCCAGCCATGGGCTCTGTGGCTCAGCTTAGGGCTGCTGGCCCCTCAGGGCCTCGCTGAGAGGCGGCTGGCGGGACCTGGAGAGGATGAGAGTTCAGTGGCTCTCGATGGCCCTACCTAAGCCCCAACACTGGCTGCAAAACCATGTGGAACCCCAGGGGCAAACTTCAGGGATGAAATGACTCTTCACCGAAAAGACCCGTACACCCTGGCCTCTTGGAGCTGACACCCTCATGGAAAAGTGAGGAGATGTCACTTCTTAGACCAGGTTACACACTGACGGTGCTGACGGTGGCTTCAGTCTTGGTCTCTCTCACCCGTGAGCTCACACCGAGGGAATGCCTGTAGAGAGGCCCAAGAGGCAACGAACCGATGTCTACGCTCGGGGGGACCTGCGGCGGCTGCTGTGGTTGCCACCTGAGTGAGTGTAGAGTGGATGCTCCCCCAGCTTCCCCCTGACTGTGGCCAGCGAGAGACCCTGAGCTGGAGGGCCCAGCTAAGCCCACCGCATTCCTGACCCACAGCTGTGGGTCATAAATGCTAAGCTACAATGCTTTAGGGTAATTTGTTATGTAGCCATAGTGACCAACAAGTGGGAAAAAAATACATAAACATCCCTGAAAGAAGGCCTAGGAAGCTGGTCGTACTGGGTGTTGGGGGGAAGGAACCAGTACGTTGGGAACCAGTGGGGGGATCGTTACGGTCGCTGGGAATTAAGATGACGGAGTGACTTCACTCTGGACTCGGGCTTTTGAAACATTGAACTAGGCCGAGCGTGGTGGCGCATGCCTGTAATCCCAGCACTTTGGGAGGCCAAGGGGGGCGGATCACTTGAGATCAGGAGTTCCAGACCAGCCTGGCCAACATGATGAAACCCCATCTCTACTAAAAATACAAACATTAGCTGGGTGTGGTGGTGTGTGCCTGTAATCCCAGCTACTCTGGAAGCTGAGGCAGGAGAATCACTTGAACCCAGGAGGTAGAGGTTGTAGTGAGCCGAGATCGTGCCACCACACTCCAGCCTAGACAACAAGAGTGAGACTCCATCTAAAAAAAAAAAAAATTGAACCAAGCGAACATGTCATCTCTTCAGTAAACATGCAGATATCATTTAAAGGAGAAAAAGATTGGGCCTTCTCTCTAGACAAGAAGTCATGGAAGTAGGAGGAACAGGACAGCCGCGATGCCTCGCCCCTCACATGCCAGCCTCTGCCTGGGACTAAGCATCAGCTGACTGATGATGGATGGATCCCGGGAGCCCCTGAGAACCCACAGAGACAAATGCTCCATGCTCCTGCTGTACACATACGACACACACGCCAGAGCCCGATCGACCTCCTTCTCCACCTACTGGTCCCTTTCCATGTATAATGCTCATCAGGAAACAAGGATTGTGTGTTCGAGTGCTGCAATCAGTAAAGGAAATGGCTCTGATCACCTGTCCCCCTATTCTTTCTGGTTCTCTAAAAGCATCCCTTTGAGCCTGGGGAGGGTTGGAATTAGCGGGGGATACAGTGGGATTTCCTGTCTGAGCAGAGCCTGGGGAGTAGGGATCACCTTCCTCACAGGCGTGGCCTGGTCAGGATGGGTCCACAGCAATGCTCCCCGCCCTAGAAGGCCTCACAGGGTACTCCGCCTCTTCTATGGACACTCCCTGCCTTCTGACAGCTCCAGCTCCCCAAGGGTGAGGAAAAGAATGTGGAAGGAGGAGTTTTCCCTCTCTGCCTGTCATCGTCCCCAGGGCCTGGTCAGAATATAGAGGGTGCCTAATAAATAAATAGCTCAACTGCTTTAACACAATTAGGGAAATAAGGTTAATTAAAGAAAACATCCTTGGCCAGGCACTGTGGCTCATGCCTGTAATCCCAACAGTTTGGGAGGCTGAGGCAGGTGGATCACCTGGGGTCCGGAGTTCGAGACCAGCCTGATCAACATGGTGAAACCCCAACTCTACTAAAAATACAAAAAATTAGCCAGGCGTGGTGCATGACTGCAATCCCAGCTACTTGGGAGGCGGAGGCAGGAAAATTGCTTGAACCTGGGAGGTGGAAGTTGCAGTGAGCTGAGATTGTGCCATTGCATTCCAGCCTGGACAACAAGAGAGAAACTCCGTCTCAAAAAAAAAAAAAAAAGAGAGAGAGAGAAAGAAAGAAAGAAAGAGAGAAAGAACGAAAAAGAAAGAAACAAAGAAAGAAAGAAGAGAGAGAAAGAGAGGAAGGGAAGAAAGAAAGAAAAGAAAGAGAAAAAGAAAGAAAAGAAAAAGAAAGAAAGAAAAAGAGAGAGAAAGAATGAAAGAAAGAAAGAAAGAGAAAGAAAGAAAGAAAAAGAAAGAAAGAGAAAGAAAGAAAGAAAACATCCTTTTGGCAAACTTCTCCTGGCGAGTGCAGGGATGTCTATTTGTCTATTTCAGGGCATAATCTGAGCCCCAAACAATTTATATGAACTTTGCTTCTCTACAAGGCCAAGGCGGCAAAACGCACGGAACTCCTGTCCGTGGACATGGCCTGACCCCTGCGTTTTCCTTGTCAGCTCATCCCCCATTCGGTTGTGATAAGCGGCCTTTCGCAAATCCCCATGCACTCCGCTCTGCAGCAGCAATTTGTATACATTGTGTGATTTAATCCTGTTGGTGGAACTGTCTCCGTTTGCAGAAGAGGGCTTCAGGAACGCTAAATCCGTTATCCAATTGGACTAAGAGTCAGACAGGGTTTCTCTCCTCCCCACCCGCCCCGTCCCTGTCTTTGGGAAAGCAACCCCACCAGGTCCTGTTTTCTGTTCCCCTCCCCCCAATTCCAACCCTCCCCAGGTGCAAGAGCCGCCCACTTCCTCCAGGGAGGCATCCCCCCGCCCTCATGCTGGGCTTTGGCTGTTTTACGACTCCATCAGTGCTAAGAGTGTGGTTTTAATGAATGGACCATCGACAGCAATTCATCAATTAGTTAAAAATTGGATCAGATCAATTCTCCCATGAGGTTTGGCTCCAACCACTTCCTGGAAAGAATGCTGGCTGTGTTCTCCACTCCACTTCAGTCTCCACCCTACGGCTTCCGATCTGTCTGGAGCCGGCGTGAAATAAATCTATCTAAAGCCAGAGAGAAGAGATCCCTTTCATTTTGTTAAGCCGTGCTCTTTTGTAGGTCATTTTTTAAAATCAACAAGTCAAATGCTTTAAAATCAAGAAATAAAGCAATTTCATTCACACAGTTTCCCATTGTACAATGTCTTGTTGTCCTAGAGAGGGAGAGGTGGAGATACTCAGAGTGCCAAGCTTGATGGATCAGATATGGGGCAGAGCGACCATGTGGAAATCACTCAGGAGGCAGGGTGCCAGCCAGAACCAGGGGCTCACGAGGAACCAGTAACTTCTCCCAGATGTTTGGCCCAGTTACTTGTCACCAGGGCACATTGGCACTTGCCAGGGAGAAAACGAAGTCCTGGGTGTTGAGCCCTTTTCTCTTCCTGGCTATTAATGGCCTTTGTCTTCTCTTCTGGGCTAGTATCTTGTGGCAGGGATTGAGAAAGACCAACTTAATAATCATTCTTCCTTTCTTCCTTATAACCGAATCCAGATTTAATTCAAGGAAACAATATGTCCTGCTAAAAAGCTAAATTTCCCGGCCACTCAGCAATGCCATGTGGTCCTGTTACACAGTTTTGAAAAGGAGATTAAATGGAAGATCTTGAGTGAAGCTTCTAGGAAATCCTCTTCTGCCCTTTAACCTTTCCCTTCTTTCTTCCTGGAACAAGGACATGATGGCTGGAACTCCAGCAGCCATTCTGTGACCACAAAGGGCAACAAACCCATGCCAGGGATGGCTGTAGGGAAGGATAGAGGGAGAATGGGTTTCTGACCAGCTGCCAGGTCCATTTGGGTCCACACTCTCCAGGACTTATTTTGCCTAAGGAAAACATACATCCCCATCTTCTTTAAGCTACTATTATTCATATTATCTGTTAATTGCAGCCAAATTCAGTCTCAAGAAACTGAAAAGGGAGTAGCCAAACAATATTACATTAAGAGGCCTTGAGAAGATAATAGAATATTAACTAGGAAAAGATTTTTAGAAAGCATCTTGTTCAACTTCTTGTCACATACAGGAAAATTGAGGCCTGCAAAGAAGAAGAGACTTTCCCAAGGTCACAAAGATAATTAGCCTCCAAAGTAGGGCTCTCTCCACGTAGCTGTGTGATCTGCTCCTGACTCCTTCTCCACCTGCTCTTTCTTTTCTTTTTTTTTTTTTTTTGAGACGGCGTCTCGCTCTGTGGCCCAGGCTGGAGTACAGTGGCACAATCTCTGCTCACTGCAAGCTCCACCTCCCGAGTTCAAGCAATTCTCTGTCTCATCCTCCTGAGTAACTGAGATTACAGGTGCCCTCCACCATGCCCAGCTAATTTTTTTGTATTTTTAGTAGAGACGGGGTTTCACCATCTTGGCCAGGCTGGTCCTGACCTTGTAATCCACCCGCCTCGGCCTCCCAAAGTACGGGATTACAGGTGTGAGCCAACACGCCCCACTCTATCTTACTCTCTGCCCACGGAGGCTAGCCTGGTCTCTCTGGATTTCTGGCTTCTGTTTGGGTTTAGCCAATGAGGAGCCCAGGTGAGAGATTGGAGGAAGGAAGGAAGTGAGATCAGGAAATAGATGTCCTGTGGGTCACTGTGAGCTGGCTGTGTCTCCTTGATGGTGGCCTTTTCTACACAGCTCTTGCTTCCCAGGTTCTGATAACTGCTCCCCGCCTGCCCCTCATGAGGCAGGCCAGCCCTAGCCCTGGAGTCTGCAATGCCAAGGGTGTGTCCCTGCATCTGCTTTCCTTTATGTCCTTTGTGAACAGCCCCTGAATTAAACTCTCTGGAACATCACCTCTATGTCCCACAAGCCAGGCAACCCAGGGCTCATCCCTCAGCTTCCCTAGCCCCATGTGCTAATGCTCCTCACAGAGTAATCAGTAGGACTAAGAAATAACCCACTAATGCCCTAGCCCAGCACCTGACATGGAATCTAATCTCCATACCTATTACTTCCTTGAGGTCCACAGAAGCTGGGCTCCTCCTATCCCACCCTCAGGTTGGAGTGGTGAGGGGGAGGGCAGCCCTCCCTCCTTGGGGAGAATTCTTATAACAAGAACAAAAGCTTTGTCTTGGAGCTTGCAGAATAGTCACCGAGGGGGGAGATCACAAATCCCAGATGTTTTGCCTCAATCCTGGACTCATTATCCGTAACTGGCTCTTCCACTGACACCTTTAGCACTGACCAGCTGCTGCAGGTTAATTTCCAGGACGTCTCCTTCCCTCAGACCTTACAGGTAGGGCTGGAATCCTAAAGAGGAATCTCAAAGGGGACCCTGGGACAGTCCCAGCATGCAGTGACTTGGCAGAGGCAGTGATCTTCCTCTCTCCCAACTCCATGCTCAGCGTGTGGGTAGCATGAAATCGGTCATTGTGGGAGCATTTATGCCACAGCAATGGAAAATGCTTCACATCAGGGCTCGTTCCGGGGAGAGCTGTTCTAAAACATTTACCAGCACATGACCCAATACTCCTCTTCAAAGATCACCAATTTGACCATAAGTGGCCCTTGGAAACAATACTCAGATAGTGGTTTCCAAACTTGGCCATGCACAGGAATTTGAGGAAGTGGCTGAAGACAGCATCCTCAGTCCTGCCCCTAGTTGGTATGAACCAGCACACTCTGCCCATGTGCCACAGGCAGTGACAAAAATGGGGAGCATTTCCACTAAATAAATACCAGTATACATAGCAAAAAATGCTTCTCCTGGAGTTCATCCCAGTGGACAGAAGAAAGTATCACGTCGTTTGAGTGATTTGGGAAAACAAACTACAGTTGTTTTTGTGCACCGGCCTGATCCCAAAACTTGTCACAAACAAAGCTCTGCAGTAGCAAAGACATAACAGTATGGATGGATGGTTGGATGGATGGGATATGTGGGTGGGTGGATGGTTGGATAGATGGACGAACGGGCAGGTAGTTGGTTGGATGAATGGATAGGTAGATGGGTAGATGGGTAGATGGATGGGCAGATGGATGGATGGATGGATGGATGGATGGATGGATGGATAGATGGGTGGATGGGCAGGTGGATGGGCAGATGGATGGTTGGATAAACAAATGGACAGGTAAATGACTGGATGAATGGATGGGGATGGGCAGATGGACAGGTGGATGGATGGATGGATGGATGGAAATGATGGATGGGTAGGTGGGTGGATGGGTGAAAGGGTCAATGGGTGGAAGAATGGGTGTTTGGGTGGGTGGATGGGTGGAGGAATAGGTGTTTGGGTGTGTGGGTGGGTGGATGGGTGAACAGGTGGATGGGTGGAGGAATGGCTGTTTGGGTGTATCACTGGGTGGATGGGTGAAAGGGTCGATGGGTGGAGGAATGAGTGTTTGGGTGTGTGGGTGGGTGGATAGGTGGCAGAAACTTGCAAAGGTTCCACAGTGCCTTAGAGGAGTGATATAGCATCACCACACTCTCTACCTATTAGGATAGGTAGAGCTCTTCTAGAAATATATAAGGCTCCTTCCACTTGGCAAAGATAAGATGTACCTGGGGAAATTCTTAGCTCAAGATATCAAAGCAAGACGAGTTGAACTAGATTTTCCTGCAAAGGCATGATGGGACGGAAAGATCCCGTTAGTTCAGATTACACCAAATAAAAACTGTATTTCCTTTGTGCATCCCAGTTGTAGCCTGAGTGGGTACTGAAGCTCCACCTAGGCCTCCGTACCTTGGCCTTCCCCTGGGAGCTGAGAACTAAGCACTGGAAGTTTCCGTCCAGCAGCCCACATGCCCTGCGGGCTTGACCCTCCTGTATGTCTCACAGACCCAGGCAGGATCAAAGTGCTCATGGGAATTCACAGGAGAGAACAATCCGACACAAGGAGCAGATCCTGTCCTTCAAGAAGGAGCTTGCTTTGAAGGATGGTAAGAGCATCCAGGCAGAGAAAGCCACCTGAGGAAGGGTCTCTGGAGGAAAGGAAATGTGATGTTTAGGGGAGTGAGGGGCCTGGCCCAGGTGGGGTGAATGAGGTTGTTTGGGGCTAGACTGGCATGGGAGAGGAGGGGCTGACAGCATGAAACACATGACAGACAGAAAAACGAGTACACCAACTTAGCCAATAAATAACTGAATAATCTGGAAGATTTCAGGGATGTGAAGAACGAAGACAAGCGAGGACTTCTCACTCATGAAATACAAGCATGCTTTGAGCCTTTGGTGCTGGTAGTGACTGTTATTCCGAAGCCACCTGGCACTAACCCAGGTGGAGGTGTGCGGTTGATCCCAGGAACCTGGAAGCCCTCGTTTGCAATTGAAATCTCTGCCTTGTTATTCTTGCAATAAACTAGACTCATTTGTTAATCTACTGGGCTACACTCCAGTAACCTTGTTATGAATGCAACATGGTTTATTTACTTTTTACACAAACCTTGTTTTTAATTACAAAGATGAATTACCCTTGGAAAAATTTAAGCACAACGTGTATAAAATTAAGAATTCCCCTTCGATCCTGTGCCTCAGAAATAACCACTAACTGCCTGATCTTCACCGTGTCAAACATTTTGCTATGCAAATATAAACATATCAACATATGCTATTGCTAATAGCTTTTTAAATTGGGATTTTATTGAGATGAGAGAAGATTCACAGGCAGTGTGAAAGTTGCCTTGGTTGTTTTCCCCAATGGCAACATTTCACAAACCTGTAGCACAGTGTCACAAACCAGGCCCCTCATCCAACCCGCTGATCTTTGTCAAGTTTTTCCCAGGCTCACCGTCTTCATGGGCGTGAGTATAGGTGTGTATTAAATTCTATACAATTTTCTCACCTTTCTATGTCATTTACCCACCTCCAGAGTCAGGATACTGGACAGTGCCAGCCCCAAAGGATCCTTCCTCTGGCCCTTTAATAACCACACCAATCTCCCCCCTGAACCCCTCCCCAACCCTTTTCTAGTGTGTTTTGTTTTGTTTTGTTTAAGTGAAAGCAAGTTTATTAAGCAAGTAAAGGAATAGCCTGGGCGCAGTGGCTCGCGTCTATAATCGCAGCACTGTGGGAGGCCAAGGCGGGCAGATAGATCCTCTGACATCAGGGGTTCAAGACCAGCCTGGCCAACATGGCGAAACCCAGTCTCTACTAAAACATACAAAAATTAGCCTGGCATGGTGGCAGGTGCCTGCAGTCCTAGCTACTTGGGAGGCTGAGGCAGGAGAATCGCTTGAATGCAGGAGGCGGAGGTTGCAGTGAGCCACTGCACTCCAGCCTGGTGACACAGTGATACTCTGTGAAAGAAAGAAAGAAAGAAAGAAAGAAAGAAAGAGAAAGAAGGAAGGAAGGAAGGAAGGAAGGAAGGAAGGAAGGAAGGAAGGAAGGGCTATTCCACAGGCAGAGCAGCCAAGATGAGTTTTTTTTCCCAGCAGAATTCTTTAGAGGCCCATCCAAGTTGTTGCGTGTGTCAACGGGTTTGTTCCTTTTCACTGCTGAGTAGCATTCTATAGCATGCGTGTGTCATAGTCTGTTTAACCATTGCACCCGTTGAAAGACATCTCAGCTAATTCCTGTTTGGGACTATTACAAACAAAGTTGCTCTGAATGTTTGTGTACAGAATTATGTGTGAATATAAGTTTTCATTTCTCTGGGATAAATGCCCAGGAGTGCAATTGCTGGGTCATATGGTAACTGCAGGCATAGTTTAAAGAAAAAAACAAAAAACCTGCCAAACTGTTTTCTAGGGTGGCTGTACCATTTTATATTCCTGCAGCAATGTCTGAGACACCCAGTTTCCCTGCATCCTCGCCAGCATTTGGTGTTGCCATTTTTACCTTAATCATTCTGATAGATGTGCAGTAATACCTCATTACAGTAGATAATAGCTTTCAAAAAACAGAATTAAAATAAACCATTATACACCTAGATTTATATTACTTCACTGTGGCTCAACCACATTCCATTAGGTAAATACATAATAATTTATTAACTTTTTTTCTGTTGTTACTCATGTGACATAAAGTATTCTGGTACTATAAAAATCTATTGGCTGGGCACAGTGGCTCAGGCCTGTAATCCCAGCACTGTGGAAGGGTGAGTGGGCAGATTACCTGGGGTCAGGAGTTCCAGACCAGCCTGGCCAACATCATGAAACCCGTTTCTACTAAAAAGACAAAAATTAGCTGGATGTGGTGGCAGTTGCCTATAATCCCAGCTATTCGGGAGGCTGAGGCAGGAGACTTGCTTGAACTCAGGAGGTGGCGGTTGCAGTGAGCTGAGATCGCACCATTGCACTCCAGCCTGGGCGACAGAGTGAGACTCCATCTCAAACAAAAAAAAGTCTATGAAGGCTGGGCATGGTGGCTCACGCCTGTAATCCCAGCACTTTGGGTGGCCAAGGCGGGTGGATCACTTGAGGTGAGGAGTCGGAGACCAGCCTGGCCAACATGGTGAAACCCTCTCTCTACTAAAATTACAAAAATTAGCTGGGCAGGGTGGCGCACACCTGTAATCCCAGCTATTCAGGAGGCTAAGGCATGAGAATTGCTTGAACTTGGGAGGCAGCCGCTGCAGTGAGCTGAGATCGTGCCACTGCACTTCAGCCTGGTCAACAGAGGAAGAGTCTGTCTCAAAAAAATATATTTTAATATTAGTATACGCATATACATTAGTATATACAAGCTTTTGTATATTCTATATTACACTTTATAATATCAGTGTATATGTACACACATTAGATAGATTTTTTGCTCACTTATGCATGTATTTTTATTTACTCATTTGTAAAAGTACAATTGTTATGCAAAAGACATACACATTTGAAATTCTGATATTGCAAAATTGCCTTCCAAAAAGTTTGTACCAATATACACTCCTACAAGACTGCATAAGAATGATCATTTCCCTATCAATTCTCCAATAGTCTCTCATTATTATTGTAATTTGCATTTTTGCTGGTGGAGAGGAGCATTTTTTAACAATACTATTGGTCATTTTAATGTTGCCTTTGTCTTTTTCATATTCCATTATGCTTATTACTTTATTTTTTCATTTTTTACTACATTGTCTTTTCTTAATGATTTATTCTTTTAAAAACTTTACCCACACAAAATTTTAAAAAATATTTCATCTTATAATTTTATAGTTACTTTTCACATTTAAACCCCTCATTTATTTAAAATCTATTTTTCGTTTCTGATGCAAGGCAGAGATTGTGGCAGAGGCTGTCACTGCGCCAACATGCTGAGACCTGGAAGAGCTGAGTTTATGTTCCCCCAGGGAAAGCCTTACAGGCAACCAGTGCAGGGGATAAGTAACATACACCCTGATCTCTGCTTGTAATAAACTTGGATGGGATTTATGCTGCCCCTAGGCTGCCCCGAGGACTGAGCCACAGCTGCCCTCCACAGGACTTCGCTGATTCTACACCCTTGCCTGGCCTTGTCCCTTCCCAGCCTCACTTCCCTATTTCCTGCTGACTTTCACTGGGAGCACTTCTTAAAAATTCACCTGATCAGCCGGGCACGGTGGCTCACGCCTGTAATTCTAGCACTTTGGGAGGCCGAGGCGGGTGGATCACGAGGTCAGGAGTTCAAGACCAGCCTGGCCAACATGGTGAAACTCCGTCTCTACCAAAAATACAAAAAATTAGCTGGGTGTAGTGACGGGCGCCTGTAGTCCCAGCTACTTGGGAGGCTGAGGCAGGAGAATCTCTTGAACCCAGGAAGTGGAGGTTGCAGTGAGCCGAGATCATGCCACTGCACTCCGGCCTGGGCAACAGAGTGAGACTCCGCCTCAAAAAAAAAAAAAAAAAATTCACCTTCTCACAAATCCTCAGCTCAAGATCCGTGTGTGAGAAACCCAACATAAGACCTAAATCAAATTTTATCTTTTCTATATGGATAGTTCATTTCTCCTGCTAATTTCCCTGGCCTCCTCATAAAATAGTCCAAACTTCTCCACTGATTGGGGATGGCATGTTTATTCTGTGCTGGCAGTAGTAGCTTCTGGTAGAGCATCTTTGCCCCAGGCACCACAGAGAGTCCTGCAGAGTCGCTGTCCAGGCTGCTGAGGACAGCTGGCAACAGCCTCCACTGGGGTCCTCCCAGGAGAGACTTCAAATGTCAAGAATGTCCCACCACAGTCCATATGATGTGTCTTAATGCAGATAGGACCAGAGCCTGAAAGGCTTGTTTCTTTCGAAAACAACATACATTAGCATGTTGAGGCAACAGTCATAACCTCACTGTCCCAATACAAAAACTATATTCCCTTTTGTATGTGTTCCATTCTTTGCCAATCATGTGGTTACCATCATACCATACTTACATTTTTGCAATCTGTTTTTAAAATTGTATACTTGGCCGAGTACAGTGGCTCACACCTATAATCCCAGCACTTTAGGAGGCCGAGGTGGAGGGATCACCTGAGGTCAGGAGTTTGAGACCAGCCAGACCAACATGGTGAAACCCCGTCTATACTAAAATATAAAAATTAGCTGAGCGTGGTGGTGAGCACCTGTAATCTCAGCTATTTGGGAGGCTGAGGCAGGAGAATCACTTGAACCCAGGAGGCAGAGGTTGCAATGAGCCGAGATCATGCGACTGCACTCCAGCCTGGGCAACAAGAGTGAAACTCTGTCTCAAAAAAAAAAAAAACAAAAAAACAAAAAAAACTGTATACCATAAAATACTTTGAGGTTTATATATACTCTTTAAAATGATCATTTTTAACAGGCTGCATATTCATAAACTAGAATTTTTTTAGACATTCTCTTGTGGTTGGATATTTTAGTCACATATAAGTTTTTGCTTTATTAAGAGAACATGGCAGTGAATAAACTTCAATATTTTCCTACACCAGAATGCTGTGGTTTGAATGTCTGTCCCCTCCGAAACTCACGTTGAACTTAATTTTCAATATGGCAGTATTGGAAGGTGGGGACTCTAAGAAGCAACTCATCAGGGATGAATGGATTAATGGGTTACACAGAAGTGGGACTGGTGGCTTGAAAAGAAGGGGAAGAGAGACCTGAGCTAGCACACTCAGCCCCCACGGCATGTGATGTCCTGAACCACTGCAGGAGTCTGCAGAGTCCCTACCAGCAAGAGGACCTCACCAGGAGTGCCCCCTCGACCTCCGACTTCCCAGCCTCCATAACTATAAGAAATATGTTCCTTTTCTTTATAAATTACCCAGTTTCAGGTATTCAGTTATATTAGGTGGATGCAAAAGTAATTGCAGTTTTTGTCATACTTTTTTTTTCTTTTTTGAGAGGGAGTCTCACTCTGTCTTGCCCAGGCTGGAGTGCAATGGCATGATCTCAGCTCACTGCAACATCCACCTCCCAGGTTCGAGCAATTCTCCTGGGTCAGCCTTGCAAGTAGCTGGGACTACAGGCATCCACCACCATGACCAGCTCATTTTTGTATTGTTAGTAGAGACAGAGTTTCACCATGTTGGCCAGGTTGGTCTCAAACTCCTGACCTCAAGTGATCCGCCCACCTTGGCCTCCCAAAGTGCTGGGATTAAAGGCATTAGCCACCACGCCCAGCCTGTTTTTGCCATACTTTTTTTTAATGGCAAAAAAGGCACCAACCTAATAGTAACAGAAAATGCGCTAAGACACGAATGACGTGTTGTGTCTGTGATGACCCAAGAAAGTCTCCTGGAAGTTTATAGCTCCAGAGGAAATGTGGAGAATGCCTATTTTTAAGCCCTATACTCAGGTATACAAAATGTATCTTTCTTTAGTTTTTTGGAGCTAGACTTAGTTTCTATCTTTAGCTCCCATTCCTCTTAGTCACAGAAAATAAAATCTTGCCAATTCGAAAGTTTCTCAGTTGACTCATGATAAAATTAGACAGTGTATGTGTTTCTGCTCCCCACTTTCTCCCTCGAGTTGCAGCTCTTCTCCCTGGGGCATTTTTGGCATTAGGGCATGGGGGGTGCATCTGGTTCCCCCTGGGCTGGCATCCGTAAAGACGTGTGCATGCCCATGTGTGTATTTCTGTAGGATGTTCCCGTATAGAGCTAACCGTGTATCTCCTGAACATGGTGCTTGGTGCTCCAGATACCCACCCAGGTAACCCTCAAAACAACCTTATTGGGGTGGCGACAGTATTAGTCCCATTTCACAGATGAGGAGAATGAGGCACAGAGAGGTTGTGTAATTTGCCTGAGTCACAGACCTAAAAGTGGTGGGTTCAGGATTCAAGCTCTTGCATGCTGGCTCCAGAGCCTGCACGCTTAATGGCCACATTCTGTGGCCCTGCGCATCAGGCCACCAGTCCTAAGGTCCCTACCACATTCCTCCTTCCAGGCCATAGGAGCCTCCAGGATCATTTATTTTGGCATCCAGACTGGGCCTGGCTCAGTCACACGAGGAAAAGCCTTTGGCTGCTCCTGGTGCCCAGGGGCAGGGGCAGCACTGGAAGGCCACTAGACAGCTCCAAGCAGGCCCCACTGCCCTCAATCATTAGCTTATCTGAAGCTTCCCCCCCTACCCAGCCCTGGGGCCCAGCCTGAGGAGGGCAAGGTCAGGACCACCCCGTGCCCCCTCCTGTTCCCCCTTCTTGGGTCTCCCCTCTCCACCAGCTCAGGACCCCTCCTAGCGTGCCAGGAGGGTTGGGGGAAGCACTTCTGCCACATGTGATTCTAAACCCTCCTGCCCTGTCTTACACCTTGCTCATAGCTTCTCAGACTTTACAGCAGTGACTCCTAGCCCTGATGCACGTCTGTATCACTGGAGATTAGAACAAAACAAAACGAAACATACTGGCATCCAGGCCCCAGCTCCAGAGATTCTGATTCAATTGGTTTGTGCTAGGCCAGGGATGGGTATTTTTTATTTTTTATTTTTTATTTTTATTTATTTATTTATTTTTTGAGACGGAATCTCGCTCTGTCAGTCACCTAGGCTGGAGTGCAGTGGTGTGATCTCGGCTCACTGCAAGCTCTGCTTTCTGGGTTCATGCCATTCTCCTGCCTCAGCCTCCCAAGTAACTGGGACTACAGGTGCCTGCCACCACGCCTGGCTAATTTTTTGTATTTTTTAAGTAAAGACGGGGTTTCACCGTGTTAGCCAGGATGGTCTCGATCTCCTGATCTCATGATCCACCCGCCTTGGCCTCCCAAAGTGCTGGGATTACAGGCATGAGCCACTGCACCCGGCCAGGGATGGGTATTTTTTAAAATCTCCCAGGAGAGGCTGGGTGCCGTGGCTCATACCTGTAATCCCAGCACTTTGGGAGGTCAAGGAGGGTGGATCATGAGGTCAGGAGTTCAAGACCAGCCTGACCAAGATGGTGAAACCCCCCAACTCTACTAAAAATATAAAAATTAGCTGCGTGTGGTGGTGGGCACTTGTAATCCCAGCTACTTGGGAGACTGAGGCAGGATAATTGCTTGAACCCGGGGGGCGGAGGTTGCAGTGAGCTGAGATCATGCCACTGCACTCCAACCTGGGCGACAGAGTGAGATTCCGTCTCAAAAAAAAAAAAAAAAAAAAAAAAAAATTCTCCCAGGAGATTCTAACATGGGTCCACAGCCAAAAAAAATCACAGTTTTTTTTTTTGTTGAGACGGAGTCTCGCTCTGTCACCCAGGCTGGAGTGCAGTGGCCAGATCTCAGCTCACTGCAAGCTCCGCCTCCCGGGTTCCCGCCATTCTCCTGCCTCAGCCTCCCGAGTAGCTGGGACTACAGGCGCCCGCCACCTCGCCCGGCTAGTTTTTTTTTTTGTATTTTTAGTAGAGACGGGGTTTCACCGTGTTAGCCAGGATGGTCTCGATCTCCTGACCTTGTGATCCGCCCGTCTCGGCCTCCCAAAGTGCTGGGATTACAGGCTTGAGCCACCGCGCCCGGCCAAATCACAGTTTTAAAATCAAGAATTTCATCCCCTGTTCTCGGGTTCTGTTATAACAACTTCCTGCTGGAGCTGCGGAAGCCTTCTCTCCAGAAGGTGAACCAGGCAGTGCGGGGATGTGAAGCAAGGTTCACGCAGCAGACAATTGTCTTTCTTTTTGTTCTTGCGGCTGAACCCCCTTCCTATATTTAGAGAATTTCCCACCTATGGGTCTTCATGTGAGAAAAATCCTCTTCTGCTTCTAGAAGCTAAAAATGCCAGATACTTCCCAGCCTCGCTTGAGGCCAGCGCATTACATGTAGCCTTGATCTTGAACTGGAAATCCATAATGAAAGGAGCAGAGAGCTCTCTGGCAGTGGCAACAGCTAACTGTGAGGTCAAATCTCTACCCTAATGGTGGCATCCTGGGGTAGCCAGTGGCCAGTGGCCAGAACCGGGGGTTGAGTGTCCTGGAGGACTGTTGCTGCTCTGCAGTTGGGATGTGGCTCTGGCTGTGTACTGTCTGGGCTTGGCCCACCAGCCCTCCTGGAGTGTCTGTGAGTCAACCCATTGCCTACAAAGAAGTCCTGTTCTACTCCCATCAGCCAGATTTGGATTCTGTTTGCTTCAAAGCACCTGCTGGGTGCAAGAGTCAGAGGAAGGTTAAGAAAAAAATGTGGCTGACACTTCACAATGCCATCCAGCACCTGACGCTTTCTGCAGCCTCTGAGGTTTATTCAATAAACCGGAGCCACAGGCACCACAAGAATGGGCAGCAAGGCCAGGCACATTGGCTCATGCCTGTAATCCCAGCACTTTGCGGGGCCGAGGCAGGCAGATCACAAGGTCAGGAGATTGAGACCACTCTGGACAACATAGTGAAACCCCCCTCTCTACTAAAAATACAAGAATTAGCTGGGCGTGGTGGTAGCACACGCCTGGAGTCCCAGCTACCTAGGAGGCTGAGGCAGAAGAATCACTTGAACCTGGGAGGTGGAGGTTGCAGCAAACCAAGATGGCACCACTGCACTCTAGCCTGTATGACAGAGTGAGACTCCATCTCAGAAATAAATAAATAAATAAAAAGAAAAAAAAAAGTGGGCAGCAGAATGCCTGCACCACAATCTCCTCAGACGCTTGGTAAATATCAGATTCTTGGGCCTTACCCAGAGACTGCTTTGCAGTCTGAGGGTTTGGAGCCTGTATTCCTGCATTGTTAATGAGCTCTTCAGGCAAGTTTAGGAATCACTGGGCTAAATGGTGAATATAACCCCCGCTGCATGGGCCTAAAGGACTTGTTACAGGGGCAGAGCTCGCGTGTTTGGAAACAGACTAAAGATCACCAAGCACAAAGCTTTCACTTTCAAATGAGAAAACAGTGGGGAACAGAAGATTCTAGAAGGAATAGAGCACTGACTCTGGAGTGGGGGTCTTGTGGTCGTCCAGGCTCCACCAGGAATAGAAGATGGAGGAGCTGAGCTGGCAGACAGACAGCAAGGCAACAGCAGGAAGCCACTGTCACCCTAGGTGAGAGGTGACATCAGCTGAGCCCAGGGCTGGGGTCACGTGGTAGATACTGAGGCCGTGGCAGGCCAGCCCAGCTGGAGTTGGAGGCAGAGCCGAGGGAGAAGTAGCTGGGCTTCCACCTTCTTACCCCTCTGTCTCCTACCAGAGCTTCCCACTGGCCAAGCGCCTCCAGAAGCCAGGGAACACTGAGCCTGGGTGCCCTGCCTGCAGGGCTCAGGCCCACTCTGTGACCCAGAAGAGACGGGAGAGCTGCGAAGGGATTTGAGGAACAGCAGGCCCAAGACCTGGGCATCTAGAGATCTGCTTCTTCTGAGGTTTCAGAGGGAGAATGAAGCCCAGCTGCGGGGAGAGCCTTGCTCAGATGAGGAAGCAGCAGAAACAGATTAGAACCCAGCTCTCTTGAGTCCCCGTCCTACACTGCTGGCGTGAATCACAGCCCAGCAGACAGATCCCAGCTGCTTCAGGTTTGGGCTCTTGTAGCTATTTCTCCCCTGGCCCTCGGGTCAGCTGCACTTATGGCATTTTAAGATTCAAATGGGGCAGGGCAAGGTGGGGATGTGGGGGATGATAGAACACAGAAGACAGGTAGCCCTTGCCCACTATCTAGTGAAGAGATTCCTCTCCAACCTAAGGACACTGCACAGCACAGAAAAACGAAAGACAAGTGCCTTTTGCCCTGAGAATTCCACAATGTGTGACACCCAAAGCTTCGGGAAACGGCTAGGACACGGGTTGTCACCACACACCCTTCTCGGTTTGTATGTGGAGGAAGGTCAATGGCACAGCTATAAGGAAAACTGCATTCCTTGTGAAAGCAAGGGTTGGATGTCTGGAGCAACATCTTAAACCAGTGTTTTCATTTACAGATAAAGAACCTGAGACCTGGAGAGGTGATGTGATTTGAGCGAAGCCACATGATGAGTTAGTGGTCAATCCACTCATCTCAACGTCAGCTAGAGCATCCCTCTGCCTGGGTGACTTACTTTCCAGAGGCCATGAATCAAGGACATGAGAGAGTCAGGAAAAGGACCCGAGCCTCTGCCGTGCTTTCTCCGTGGCCTGTTTGACTTTTGTGACCTTTTATAGCCTGCCTGGGCACAGCTGGCTATTGATAACTAGGGGCCAATCAACATCCAGAGCTGGGTGCCCACGGCGAGGCAGCAGGTCCAGTTCTCACTGTGGCTCTGCTGCAAAGCCTCGGGCAGCAGCTGCGGGGGAGGCAGGGAGGAACGCAAGAGGCAAAAGAGTAGGTGAGAAGGTGTTACCTGAAAGGGGTCTCCATCCAGACCCCAAGAGAGCGTTCTTGGATGTCGTGCAAGAAAGACTTCAAGGCAAATCCATAGAGTAAAGTGAAAAGTCTCTGGCCAGACTTTGGGAGAGTCGCTAAACACCAGTGCCCTGAGGACACAGTCACCTTTCAGTCCCCTTCCAGCTCTAGGGTTTAATGAAAGCTGTCAGCCACTTGTGGTTCTGCCTCCCTTTTATCAACAGTGTCTGTTTGCACAGCAAGAGCCATTCATCCCAGCGCTGCTGCGCTTTCAGCTCTGTCCACTAACCCTCTGTCAATATTCAGCGGGACAGCAGGCCAGCGCCTTCCAGCCTGTGTCACTCAGCACGTCATTAGCCAGTAAGTCACTGGAAGGACCGCATTCTCTGGACTGTGCTGTCAACTTTGACTTCCAAAATACCAGCACATGCAACACTTTGCATACTTCTCCGTGAGTTGACCAACAGTTGAAAAATCTAAAGAGATCACTCTGATGACCCTCACGACACTGCAGGAAATACGTTTTTCATATATAATCTAGGCTATTTATTTTCCCATGAGATAGCCAGAGAGGTGGAAATTCTGAGCATTCTCTTCACCTTAAGACGTTTTTCTTGAGCTGATTTTTGTCTAGGAATGTCAAGATACTCGACACCTCAAGACCGTGATCTAAGCATCTGGAGAGAAATCAGGAGTTCCACCCGCCCAGACCACCGGAAATTCCTGCTCAACAAGCAAGTTATTTGCATCTAGGCCGTAAGTTAGCTGTTGAAGCACTTTCTTTAATCTTCTCCTTATGTGATGGTGAAAGCCACTTATGGTGGGCATTAAATGCTTAAAAGCAGAAGTTCAAAGAATGCATTTTGCTGTTCTCTACAGGGTTTGGCACTGCCTCTTCAGAATAGAAAAAACAGGACACACCATGGAAATGGGAGTGTTCTGTTTCCAGAGGGAAGTTCTCTTGCTGATGCTATCAGGAGCCAGTCCCTTTCTGCCAACTCAACAAGGTCTCCTGGGGTTAGAGAAACAGTCCCTTCTGCAGTCAGTGAGAAGAATGAGTGGCTGAGGAACCCTGGAAGGACAGCCTTGATGCTGCAGGCCAGGTGCCTAGGGCAGCAGCTGGGGATGAGGCAGGGAGGAGCACAAGGGGCAGAAGAGCATTTGAGGAGGTGTTCCCGGAAAGGGGTCCCCATCCAGACCCCAAGAGAGCGTTCTTGGATTCTTGTGCAAGGAAGAATTAGAGGCAAATCCATAAAGTGAAAGCAAGTTCGTTAAGAAAGTAAAGGAACAAAAGAATGGCTGCTGCATAGGCAGAACAGCCCCTGAGGGCTGATGGTTGCCTATTTTTTATGATTATTTCTTGATTATATGCTAAACTAGGAGTGGATTATTCATGAGTTTCACAGGCAAGAGATGGGCAATTCCCAGAACTGAGGGTTCCTCCCCCTTTTAGACCATAGAGGGTAACTTCCTCATATTACCATGGCTTTTGTAAACTGTCCTGGGGTTGGTGGGAGTGTCTCTTAGCATGCTAAATTAGCGTATAATGGCCAGTGAGAATGACCAGAGGTCACTTTCATCACAATCTCAGTTTTGGTGGGTTTTGGCCAGCTTCTTTACCACAACCTGTTTTATCAACAAGGTCCTTGTGACCTCTACCTCTCGCCGACCTCCTGTCTCATCCTGTGACTTAGAGCCTAACCTCCTGGGAATGCAGCCCAAGCCCTTATACAAGATGGAGTCGCTCTGGTTCAAATGCCTCTGACAGAGGGAACCACTGAGGAAAAGTGCAGGATAGAGGAGCCATGGAGCACCCAAGGATGAGCCCCAAGGGCGACAGATCTGAGTCAGAGGGCTGGGCATGAGTTCCCTCCTCAGAGGGACTTTCTAGACCAGAAAAGTGGGTGCACACATCCCAGGCAGTGCTTCTCAACCGGGATGTTGGTGAATTGAGCCCTAATGCCTTACAGCATTCCTCATTTGTAATGCATGATATGTGTGTATACATTATGTGCAATACATACATACATACATGCAGCATCCACTGTATGGAATACATTGTATCTATGTATACCTCATGTAGATATTTATATACACACATAAGGCATTCATCGTATCCATACAGACATAACATACAAACATTCTCATGGAGGAGGGTCAGTAATGAGTACCCCAAGTACCCCAGGGACCATTGCCTTGTAAGGTAGTGAAGGAAGCAGGGCTGGGCAGAGGAGTTCTGCTGTGATGTAGGACGGAGTCACAGAGCGATTTCAGCCAATCCCAGGTTTCCATAGAGAGCCCTAGAATCAGGATGGCCCTTCGACAATGTCTGACCTTTGAGAAAAGAGAACAAAGAGAGTGTACCCTTTTTATTCACCAATAACGGGACATGTGCTGCCCCAAAAAGGGACATATCCTTGGGCGAGAAGGATTTCTTTGAGGGTGATATCTGAAGGATTCCGCTGAGTGCAGCCAGCCTCTACTGCCCTCAGTACAACGCCTTTGCAAAAATTATAACTGAGGAAATTATCGCAGTGAAAGAGATGAGACCTAATTGACTCCACCTTGCTTCTAACCTTTCAGCTGCCTTTATTTATTCCTGGGCGTAGTCAGAACTAACCTTGGGAAGGAATTTAGTTTCTACTTTGACTCTGAAACAAAACTGATAATAGCCCTTTCCCAAAATTCATAATAGCCCTTTCCCACTTCTTGCCTGGGGACCAGTCTGCCTTTGTAGGACTAACAAATGAGCTACAAGATTATAAATTACAGTTTAGGGTCCATGCAGCCGCTAGCCACAAGAGTCTGAACTTCCCCAAATTGCTCCTAGGAATAACATCACTGCTGTAAAACTTAAGATCAGTTCTTGAGATATTTTGCAGACCCTGCTGACACAACTAGACTGTGGTCTGGTTCAACCAGTTCTGCGATCCTACTCAGGAAGTGAAGACAGCAAGAAAAATTCACTTCGACCCCCTGTGATTCCATCTCCAACCCAACCAATAAGCACTCCCCACTTTCCGAGCCCCTACCCACCAAATTATCCTTAAAAACTCTGATCCCCAAATTATTGAGGAGACTTAGTGGAGTAATAATAAAACTTCAGTCCCCTGCATAGCTGGCTCTTCGTGAATTACTCTTCCCCATTGCAGCTCCCCCCTCTTGATAAATCAGCTCTGTCTAGGCAGCACGCAAGGTGAACCCGTTAGGCGGTTACCCCAGCAGCTGGGAACAAATGCCTCCACCCTGAAGGGGCACCAGGGTGTCAGGGGTCCCTTTTTTTTTTTTTTTTGAGACGGAGTCTGGCTCTGTCGCCCAGGCTGGAGTGCAGTGGCCGGATCTCAGCTCACTGCAAGCTCCACCTCCCCGTTCACGCCATTCTCCTGCCTCAGCCTCCCGAGTAGCTGGGACTACAGGCGCCCGCCACCTCGCCCGGCTAGTTTTTTGTATTTTTTAGTAGAGATGGGGTTTCACCGTGTTAGCCAGGATGGTCTCGATCTCCTGACCTCGTGATCCGCCCGTCTCGGCCTCCCAAAGTGCTGGGATTACAGACAGGCTTGAGCCACCGTGCCCGGCCTACGTGTCAGGGGTCTCTTGAGATCAGTGTCTTTTTGTAGAAAATAACAAGTTGATTCAAGAATTCATATGGAAATGCAAAGAACCTAGAATAGCAAAAGCAACTTTGAAAAAGCACAAAGTAGGACTTGCAATATTTGACTTATTATAAAGCTACAGTAATCAAGACTGTGGTACTGGCATCAAGACAGATCCACGAAACAAAATAAAAAGTCTAGAAATAGATCCAGGCATATGTGTTAAATAATTTTTCCTATAGGCAAAATTCAGTTGTCATTTCAAACAATGGTGCTGGTACAACTGGATATTAATAGGCAAAAGAATAAACTTCAGTTCATATCTCACACTGTAAACAAAAATTAACCCAAAATGGATTATGTTTGTTGTTGTTGTTGTTGTTGTTGTTTATGGAGACGGGAGTCTCACTATGTTGCGTAGTCTGGTCTTGAACTCCTGGCCTCAAGTGACCTGCCTGCCTCGGCCTCTCAAAGTGCTGAGATTACAGACGTGAGCCATCACACCTGGCCCCAAAATGGCCTCAATCATAAACTTAGGTATACAACCTAATACTATAAAATTTATAGAAGAAGACAGAAGAAAGTCATCGTGACCTTTGATTGGGCAAAGATTTCTTCAATACACATGACAAGCACAATCCATAAAAGAACATGTCAATAAATTGTGCGTTATCTAAATACTAACTTCTGTTCTTAGCAACACACTGTTAAAAGATGAAAAGGTAATCTATGGACTAGGAGAAAATACTTGCAAATTAAATATCTGATGAAGGACTGGTATCTTGAATATATACACAAACTCTCAAAACTCAATCATAATAAAATGATAACCCAATTTTTAAAAAGGGCAGAAGACTTAGACGCTTCACCAAAGAAGACATATAGACAACAGATAAGCACAAGAAAAGATGATCCAGCCATTCTCCTCCTAAGTATTTACCAAGAGAATGGAAGCATATGTCTATACAAAGACTTCTCCAATAATGTTCATAGCAGCTTTATTTGTAGTAGTCAAACTCTGGAGCCACCCAAAGGTCCACCAATAGATGAATAGATAAATAAATTGTGACAAACTCATACAAAGGAAAACTATTCAACAGTAAAAAGGAATGAACTATCAATAACACACAACAACACGGATGAATTTCAGAATAATTATGCCAAGTGTAAAAGCTAGATCAAAAAAGAGTACCTACCACATAATCCCATTTATGTACAATTTCAGAAAATGCAAACTGGTCTGTAGTGACAGAAAGCAGACCAGTGGTTGCTCGGGGGTGGGGAGATGGGAGGGTTTATCAAAGTATTTTCTCAAACACAATTCACTTGACAAAAGAAATTCTGCTGCTAGCTGTTAAGATAATAAACATTGCTCTATACTAGTACCTAGTAAAGAATGTAAATAAGCCAGGTACGGTGGCTCACATCTGTAATCCCAGCACTTTGGAAGGCCGAGACAGGAGGATCACCTGAGGTCAGGAGTTCAAGACCAGCCTGGGCAACATGGTGAAACTCTGTCTCTGCTAAAAATAAAAAAAAAAAATTAGCCAGGCATGGTGGCGGGCACCTGTATTCCCAGCTACTTTGGAGGCTGAGTCAGGAGAATTGCTTGAACCTGGGAGGTGGAGGTTTCAGTGAACCGAGGTCGTGCCATTGCACTCCAGTGTAGGTGACAGAGCAAGACTCTGTCTCAAAAAGAAAAGAAAAGAAGGCCAGGCACGGTGGCTCATGCCTGTAATCCCAGCACTTTGGGAGGCAGAGGCAGGTGGATTACCAGGTCAGGAGTTCAAGACCAGCCTGGCCAAGATGCTGAAACCCCCGTCTCTACTAAAAATACAAAAAAAAAAAAAAAAAAATAGCCAGGCGCGGTTGCAGACGCCTGTAATCCCAGCTACTCGGGAGGCTGAGGCAGAGAATTGCTCGAACCCGAGAGGCGGAGGTTGCAGTGAACCAAGATCCACCACTGCACTCCAGCCTGGCAACAGAGCATGACTCCATCTCAAAAAGAAAAGAAAAGAAAAAAATGTAAATAAATATCAAATAAAACCCTGGACAAATGAAAAACAATATGCAAAAAATCAGAGAAACTCACAGCAATGAAAATCAACGTATCTAGAATAACAATAGTTTTTGTTAAGGAAGACGGCTCCATTGATTGATGTTGTATTAGTTTGCCAGGGCTCCTGTAAAAAAGCACCAAAAACTGAGTGACTTAAACTGTAAAAATGTGTTGTCCCCCAGGCCTGCATGCTAGAAGTCCAAGATCTAGCATGTCGATCGGGTTGGGTCCTTCTGAGGGTTCTGAGAGAATCTGTCCCGGGCCTCTCTCCTGTCTCGTTGACGACTGTCTTCCCTCTGGGCATGCCTGCCTGTGTCCAAAGCTCCCCTTTTTATAAGGGTGCCAGTTGTATTGGATGAGAGTCCACCCTAATGATCTCATTTTAACTTGATTATCTCTTTAAGGACCCTATCCGAAAAGGTCACATTCTGAGGTCCGGGGCTTAGGACTCCAACATAGATTTTTCTGAGGGACATGGTTCAACCCTTACAGATGTGAAATGATTTACAGGCCATAACCCTAGGGCAGTGACAAGGGCAGTGGACTGAAAGTTAAAAAACCTCGATTCTAGTTTTAGCTTGGCACTGTTTTTAGCAAGCCATTGATGGGTGAACCAGAAGAGGGAAGGCACATCGGTCCCACATTTCATGCCATCGATGATCCTGGGTGGCTGTTCCCTGGATTGCTTGCTGAGTTTAGAAGAATTCTGAGCCTGCCTTTGGACTCTGCAAAAATGCTTTGATTGAGTCGAAGGTTGTCCACACTTGGGGCTGGCAGGCCAGGTCACACGAGATGCCATGGATTTGCCATCCTGACTCGGCTGATCACTAAGTTCCTGTTCAGTGGATTGAAGCTGCTCAAGGACTTGGTGATTGATGTGAACGATATCATCGTTAGTATGATTACCAACCATGGCCATCAACAGAACATCCATTCCGTCCTTAGAGTTGTGCAGGATCACTTTCTCCTGTAGCCAAAGCTGGAAACATTAAAAGAAAGGAGAAGCCCCAGGCCCCAAGATTCTTATTGGCACGTCTATATAAAAGAGTAGATGCGGCCAGGCATGGTAGCTCATGCCTGTAATCCCAGCACTTTGGGAGGTGGAGGCAGGAGGATCACTTGAAGTCAGGAGTTTGAGACCAGCCTGGCCAACATGATGAAACCTTGTCTCTACTAAAACTACAAGAATTAGCTGGATGTGGTGGTGTGATTTTGTAGTCCCAGCTACTTGGGAGGCCGAGGCAGAAGAATCACTTGAAGCCAGGAGGCAGAGGTTGCAGTGAGCCGAGATCGTGCCACTGCACTACAGCCTGGGAGACAGAGTGAGACTGTCTCAAAAATAAAAAAATAAAAAGAGCAGATGCCACATTACTTAAGCTCAATTAGTTCAAATGGTCCTCTCTACCTCGACACTACAGACACAGTTTGTTGTGAGGGCCTGTCCTGTGCATTATATGACAGGTAACCGCATCCTTGGCCCCTCCCGCTAGATTCTAGGGCACTCTCTCCCAGCTGTGACACTCCAAATCCCCCACAGCTGGGAACCACTGATTTACATCCAGCAAGGCAATCTCATGGATTGATAATGTTCCAACTCAAACTTCAAGACTCTTTCCTCTGACAATTCTGTCTTCATGGAACAAGAAACTGCTTTGAAGAACTACGGCACAGTCATGGCTAAAGCAGCTGTGGCCATTTTTCAAAAATGGAAACCAATTAAAAACCTGCCACAGACAAATATGACCTCCAGCCATCTCGAGGCTGTTGTATGAGCTCTGAAGTGGGCAGACTTTAGTGCCTTAAATATACAGATTTTTAAGGGATGTGTGACTCAGACTGGTGCTTAAGTGCTGCCTTAGGGGACACTTGACACCAGCAAAATGTTTCTGACTCTCGAGCATTTCAGCTGATCTGCATGTGAACCTCAGCACTGCCACTTACTAGCTGTGTGACACTTCCTCTCTGAGCTTCAGTTTCCTCCCTGCAAAGTGGGGATAAAGTTATGTGGCAGAGACTGCTAACTATCTGCCTTCGTATCCATTTTCTGCTTTCTCCTAATTAAAATAACCTGGACTATTATTATTATTATTATTATTTTGAGACAGAGTCTTGCTCTGTTGCCTAGGCTGGAGTGCAGTGGCATGATCTCGGCTCCCTGCAACCTCCGCCTCCCAGGTTCAAGCAATTCTCCTGCCTCTGCCTCCTAAGCAGCTGGGATTTTAGGTGCCCGCCACTACACCCGATTAATTTTTGTATTTTTAGTAGAGACGGGGTTTCATCATGTTGGTCAGGCTAGCCTCGAACTCCTGGCCTCAAGTGATCCACTCTCTCTGGCCTCCCAAAGTGCTGGGATTACAGGTATGAGCAACTGTGCCTGGCCCAGAGAACCTGGATTTTTAGTTGGCCATATTGCCAACAGAAAGAAGAAGAGACTGCAGTTCACATCTTTACAAAGGTAGGGGAATGATTTTCCCTTCTACTGCCTTCCTTCTTCCTGTTGCTTGAAACAAGGAGGTGATAACTGGTACTCTCGCAGCCACCTTGGACCCAAGAAGAATCCTTGAGAAAATGAGCTACGTGCTAAGAAAGCAATAAGATAAGAGTCCGGCTCCTTGATGACACCAGGGAGTCACCCACGTCTAGACTTCCTTTACGAGAAAGAGAAATATAATTACATTACTTAAGCTCATCTTGTCTAAGTTTTTGGGTCATATGCAATTCAACCTAATCCTAGCTTGTGGTAAGGATCTTCAGATACAAACATAAATCTCCAAATGTGATGCTGAGTGTATTTATAATGGGGTCAAGACCAATAGGCGGTCAGTCTGTCATGCGGGGGTAGATAATCATAAAAAGTTTTTTCCCTAGTCTTAAACATATTATTTTAATTTAAAACATACATTCATTCACCCATATTTTGAGTTGTTGTACCTGATTAGAATTCCCCGTGTCTGCTTAGAGTTTTGCAAATATTAATTCACCCTTAGTAAGTCTTTCATCTAAAATAAAGTTGTTGTTTCTAGATAACTCTATTTCATTGGTCACATTTGTATCATTAAGCTGTGTAATTAAAATAACCGGTACTACTGGTGTAAACAGGTTCAGTAGGCATGTAGCTCTGTCAATAGGAGCAGGCTGTGAGAAGCTTTCGGCCTGAGCAGCAGGTATAGTAAGTTTGATAAAGGAAAGGAGGCTGTCAATCTGTCAGTACCAGAGGAGAAAGAATTAATTAATATCATTTGATGCACTGTACATATATTGTCTCATCTAAACTTCAGAGTTGCCAAGTTAAATCCTTGATCCATTTTACAGAAAAGCAAATTGTTTTGTTTTTTGAGATGGGGTCTTGCTCTGTCACCCAGGCTGGAGTGCAGTAGTGCAATCTTGGCTCACTGTAACCTCTGCCTCCCAGGCTCAGGTGATCCTCCTGCCTCAGCTACACCTGTAGCTGGGACCACAGGTGTGCACCACCATGTCTGGCTAATTTTTTGTATTTTTGGTAGAAATGGGGTTTTGCCATGTTGTCCAGGCTGGTCTCCAACTCCTGAGCTCAAGCAATCTGCCCGCCTCAGCCTCCCAAAGTGCTGCGATTACAGGTGTGAGCTGCCATGCCTGGCCTCAGAAGATAAAAGTGAGGCTCAAGGATCTTAAGTATTTTGCCCAAATCACACAGGCAGTAAGTGGCAGGGGAGGGATTCCAACGTTCATCCGTTGGGCTGCGAAACTTATGCTCTCTCTTCACTACATTATATTTCTGTTATACAAAAATAAGAAGGGCCGGGCATGGTGGTTCATGCCTGGAATCCCAGTTTTATGGAAGGCCAAGGAAGGAGGATCACTTGAGCCCAGGGGTTCAAGATCAGCCTGGGCAACATAGGGAGACTCCCGTCTCTATAAAAAATACAAAAATTAGCTGGGCATGGTGGCACTTGCCTGTAGCCCCTGCTACCGAGGAGGTTGAGGTAGGAGGATCACTTGAGACCAGGTGGTCGAGGTTGCAGTGAGCCAAGATCACACCACTGAACTCAAAAAAACACAGAGTTTACTGTGGGTCTGGCAAATGTTAATGGATTCTCACTGCTTTGTTTCATCTTATGCTTACATTTTTATCCTGAAGCAATGGGAAATAGATGGAGGGTTTTAAGGAGATTCAGAGTCACGTAAGAATTTAGGGAGCTACCCTGGGTGGGCGCAGTGGCGGGCACAGTGGCTCACGCCTGTAATCCCAGCACTTTGGGAGGCCGAGGTGGGTGGATCACGAGGTCAGGAGTTCAAGACCAGCCTGACTAACATAGTGAAACCCTGTCTCTACTAAAAATACAAAAATTAGCCAGGCGTGGTGGTGTGCGCCTGTAATCCTAGCTACTTGGGAGGCTGAGGCAGGAGAATCACTTGAACCTGGGAGGCAGAGGTTGCAGTGAGCTGAGATCTTGCCACTGTACTCCAGCCTGGGCAAAAGAGCGAAACTCCATCTCAAAAAAAAAAAAAAAAAGAAAAGAAAAGAATTTAGGGAGTTAACTCTTGTAACCAAGTTGAGGGTGGACTGAAATTGGATGAGAATGAGGAGCTCTGTTGAAAGTCCCAAGTAATAACTCAGGAAAGCTACAATGGGACTTACTGACTGATTGCCAATGACAGGTAATGTGCTGGACATTTACTATGAGCATTTATTATGTGGGTTAGTGCTGTTGACAAAAAGAGTCAAACTGTGAAATATTTGAAGAGATTTATTCCGAGCCAATCTCAGTGAACAACGGCCCATGACAGCCCTCAAGAGGTGCTGAGAACGTGCGCCTAAGGTGGCTGGATTACAACTTGGTTTTATACATTTTAGGGAGACACAGGCATCAGTCAGTACATGTAAGACGTACGTTGGTTCAATTTGAAAAGGCAGGACAACTGGAAGCAGGGGCTTCCAGGTCAGAGTGAATTCAATGGTTGTCTGATTGGCAAGTGGTTGAAAGAGTTAAGTTATTGTCCAAAGACCTAGAATCAATAGACAGGAATGTCTGGGCTAAGATAAGGGGTTGCGGAGAACAAGTTCCCATTATGCAGAGGCAGCCTCCAGGGAGCAGACTTTAGAGAGACTAGATTGTAAATGTTTCTTAGACTTAGACTTAGAGTGCGTTCTATCAGTAATTCCAAAAGGGAGGAGGGTGTAATGAGGCATATCCAGCCCCACATTCTCGTCACAGCCTGAACTAGTTTTTCAGGTTGACTTTGGAATGCCCCTGGCTGACAGGAGGGGTCCATTCAGAGAGTTATGGGGCTTAGAATTTAGAATTTTCTTTTTGGTTTACAGCACTTTTCACACACAACTTCATCGAATTCTCACAGCAACCCTATGAGGCAGGTGAAACCGAGGCAGAGAAGTGAAGTTACCTCTAGAGAGGAAGTGGCATGTGCCCAAATCCACCTCTGTGCACTTCACCCCACGCTCCAGCCCCCAGTGTGTGGCCGCGTGTGGACAGGTAACAGGTGCACCTGGGAGCTGAGGGAGGGGAGTCTGCTCCCAGACAGGTTGGGTTTGGGGTTCTGAGGGGTGAAGGTGTCAGGGTTCAGGGGACCTGTGGGACTGCACTCCCTGCTCTTCTCCTCCCAGGCCCCTGGCCTCAGGTTCCTGCCTCATGCTGATGACTTGGGGACTGAGTGGGAGAGTCAGAGGGTTGCCTTCAGGAAGAGAAATGCTGGCCCGGCTTTTGAGCTCCCTGTGAGACACAGTGGTGAAGCCGTCTCGGACCCGCACTGTGTTCCGCCAGACTGAACAAGCAGAAAGGGCCTTGGACACGCCTCCCCGCACACCCCTGTGGGATGGCTGTCCACATCTGTATGCAAATCATTCCGACACATTCTGACAAATAATATTTACATTTGGAATCCAGCTGTCAAGAGAGAACAGCTGCCATCAGGTGCTTAAGGGCACCTCTAAGGCATGTTTTCAGATTTTTAAAAAAACCACCTGAGTCGACACTGTTTAAACTGTTTCCCCATGGAAGTTGCAAACTGAAGCTTCTTTGTTCCTGCTGAATGACTCATGGACGCCCTTTAAAAGAGAACGAAACAGACGTGTTTTGATGGGGAAAATACATAAAAAATGCAGTGCATTTTTCCAAGCAGCCATCAGACCATCTAATTCAGGCCAATGAGGGCAAAGCCACGAAGCTCTTGGACTGACCTTCTCCGTGAGGACCTTGTTCCAGACTGGGGCCCCCTGGTAAGGGACGTACTGACCAGGGCAGGAAAGAGAAGGCCAATGTTCCCAAGACGATTAATCTCACTGAGGTTCCATTTGAAAACAGCCTTCGTGTTCTTCTAGTCTGTTGTTTCTCTGAGGAAATCATTTCCAGAAGCATGTGATGTAATCATCTTAAGAAGATAAGCGTTCATTTACATAGCATTTATTCTGTGCTAAACACAGTAATTCCTTGATGAAGAACCCAGACACAGAGATAGTAAGTAACTTGCCCAAGGCTACACAGCTAGCAAGTGCCTAGCTGGGGTGCAAACCAGGTAGTCTGGCCACAGAGTCTGGGCTCTGAGTGGTGGAAAAAGCACCTCCCATGTTGGAATCTGTGTGCCCTTGGACAAGTCCCATATCCTTCCTGAGTCACTAATGCCTCCCCAGCATTGTTGTGGGAGGATTAGTCACTGGAACAGGCCCTCAATAAACATGAGCTGGATCTGAGTCCCAGGGGAGTGCCCTGCAACCTCCATAGGCCTCCCCTGACCCTCCCAGGCTTCAGGAAGCTCTTCCAACTCTGCAAAGTTGGGTGGAATAGCAAAAAAAGGCACGCAAGGATCCAGTAGGCCTATAGGACATGACAATTTATTGTGAAAATGGTCTGAATTGATATTGGTAGTGCCTCCACCCCTACACGTATGCATACATATGGGTTCCTAATACACACATACACAACACACAACTAACTAACAAGAATGCATCGGCATTGAACTGCAGGCAGCACACTGGCAGGTGCCTGGAGCGGTTACAGTTGTTACTAATTTCTTGGTGCTTACACTGCCTTGGCTTTGTAACCCCAGGGCCTTGCTCTGTATCCTGGGGATGCACACATTTCCTCGCAGCTACGCCAGTTTGCATCAACCCTGCACCACTTCTCTTCATTCTCTACAAATTGGAGAAACCCCATGTTGTTGATAAAAAGGAACCGATGACAAAGTTATAACAGTGAAAGACACAGGAAACAGCTCTCTGGTGCAGGTTCCCAATTTCAGGCACATGAGAAAGTTATTCAAGGCAGCAGCCCTGATGTTCTTGAACTCTGGCTTCTCAAACGGAAGGACACAATTTTCACTGGGTGGAGGGCTGGGGTTACCTGAAAATAGCTCTCTTACAGGATGGAAGTTCCTGACCAATTGTACTTCCATAAGGCCCTGTCAAACTCCTCCCTCCACCCACCTCCAGATTCCAGATTGAGCAGTCCTAGCCTTAGCCCTTACCACCCACCAGGACCCATTATAGCTGCCACAAATGGACCCACCCTGCTCAAACATGTGGGGACTGCAGAAAAATCAGGACCCAAAGATTGACCTCACGCTCCTATCAGTTGCCCCCACTCCTCCCCATCATCTCTGCTTCTTCAGCTCCCAGTTAACTTTGCCCAGCTCCACATCTTGCCTCAGGCACTGATATGGTTTGTCTGTGTCCCCACCCAAATCTCACCTTGAATTGTAATAGCCCCCTAGTGTCAAGAGCGGGGCCAGGTGGAGATAATTGAATCATGGGGATGGCCTCCCCCATACTGTTTTCATGGTAATGAATGTCTTATGAGATCTGATGGTTTTATAAAGGGCAGTTCCCCTGCACACACCCTCTTGCCTGCTACCATGTAAGACATGCCTTGGCTTCTCCTCTGCCTTCTTCATTATTGTGAGGCTTCCCCAGCCATGTGGAACTGTGAATCCATTAAACCTCTTTCCTTTATAAATTACCCATTCTCAGGTGCCTTTATTAGCAGCATGAGAACAGACACCCTAGGATGTGGCAGCCTGCTATAAACCCACTGGCTCAATGGACCCCTTTCCTGATATTTATGCTTCTTAGTTATGCAAGTCAATAAGTTCCCTTTATTGTGCTTGAGGTCTTTAGAATTGGGTTTTTAATCTCTCAAAATGCAAGAACCCTGACTAATACAGAGGTACTGGATAAAGTATATTGAAAGTGAAGCTCAGCAGTCCGTGTATGGACTTAGTAGGAAGAGGGGAGCCCTGGAAGGCTTGAGTAGACAGGTGGCATCCTTTGATGTATCTGATCAGCCAGTACCCATTGGTCAAGTATGGCCATCTGGACAAATGGGTACTGGCTGATCAGATACATTAAAAGATGTATGGGGCTGGATCATGGGTGTCCACCAGTAAACACCACACTGTATGACCCCTGTTCCTGAGGAACCCAATTTACTGAATGAAATCGAATTTCATTCAGTAAATTATATTTGACGGCTGATTACGTATACAACACCGTTAAATTCTTGGTAACATAAGGTGCTTAATTCAAGATAGTGGCGAAAATCATGTTGTTGGAAGGTAGAGTCGGCTGTGCCAGTGTACGGGTGCCCCAGGTAGATGGTACTGAGGTGGGGACAGCTTTCAAGGGCGGCTAGGAGAGACCAGCTGTGAGGTGGGGCCAAGCTGAGCAGGACAATAGGGACAGGAAAGTGGGGACAGTCTCGAGGACCAGCCTGAAAGGAAGATGAGGAAAGAGGTGACTGATTGAATTGGAGCAGAGGGAAGGGGGATACAATTCGAGGAGGTCTTGAAGGGGGACACCTTGAGCAGTAATGGGGATCCCAGGAGAGAAGCAGGTTGAGGGGTGGAGAGGAGGAGGTGAGTTTAGCTTAGACACGTCGAGTTTGGACATTTGTTTAAAATGCAGTGAGCAATGGCACTGTGTTCACAAGTTGCTGCTTAGGAGGGATGGCGTTTAGGACAGTGCTTCAGATCCGGAAGACTGGATTCGAGTCCCAGCTCTGCTTTTTGTTTGTGTGTTTGTTTTGTTTTGTTTTGTTTTTGATACAGAGTCTTGCTCTGTTGCCCAGGCTGGAGTGCAGTGGCTCAATCATGGCTCACTGCAGCCCTCAACTTGAGGGTTCAAGTGATCCTCCCACCTCAGGCTCTTCAGTAGCTAGGACCAGAGGTGCACACCATCATGCCCGGCTAATTTTTTTTACTTTTCTGTAGACATGGCATTTTGCCATGTTGCCCAGGCTGGTCTAAAATGCTAGACTCAAGCTATCCACCGCTCTGCAGCCTCCCAAGGCACTGGGATTATAGGCATGAGCCCCCATGCCCGGCCTCAGCTCTGCTTTCTTTGCTCTGTGGTGCTGAGCACATCACTTCGCCTTTCTGAATTTCAGAGAAGATAACAAGGTAAACCGTAACATGTCACATACATGTTGGTTATTAGAGCTGTGATAAACATTGACAAACTGTAAAAGCATTAAAACAAACAAGAAAAAAAACCCTCTGTGTTGGCTGGGCACAGTGGCTCACACCTGTAATCTCAGCACTTTGGGAGACCAAAGCAGGTGGATTGCTTGAGGCCAGGAGTTCAAGACCAGCCTGGGCAACATGACAAAACTCCATCTCTACTAAAAAATGCAAAAGAAGTTTAGACAGGTGATATGGTTTTGTTGTGTCCCCACCCAAATCTCATCTTGAATTGTAGCTCCCTTGATTCCCATGTGTTGTAGGAGGGAGCCGGTGGGAGATAATTGAATCATGTGCTGTTCTCATAATAGTGAATAAGTCTCACGAAATCTGATGGTTTTCTAAAGAGTTTCCCTGCACAAGCTTTCTCTTTGTCGGCCGCCATGGAAGACATGACTTTCACCTTCTGCCATGATTGTGAGGCCTCCCCAGCCATGTCAAACTATGAGTCCATTAAACCTCTTTCTTTTGTAAATTGCCCAGTCTCGGATATGTCTTTATCAGCACCATGAAAACGGACTAATACAATGGGTGTGGTGGTGTGTGCCTGTAGTCCCAGCTATTTGGGGGGTTGAGGTGGGAGGATGGCTTGAGCCCACGAGGTGGAGGTTGCAGTGAGCTAAGATAGTGCCACTGCACTCCAGCCTGGGTGACAGAGAGACAGCCTGTCTCAAAAAAAAAAAAAAAGAGAGAGAGAGAGAAAGAAAGAGAGAGAGAAAGGGAGGGAGGGAGAAGGAAGGAAGGAGAGAGAGAGACAGAAAGAGAGAAAAGAGAGAAAGAAAGAGAAAAAGAAAGAAAGAAAGAAAGAAAGAAAGAAAAGAAAGAAAGAAAGAAAGAAAGAAAGAAAGAAAGAAAGAAAGAAAGAAAGAGAAAGAAAGAAGGAAGGAAGGAAAGAAAGAAAGAGGGAAAGAAAGAAAGAAAGAGGGAAAGGAAAGGAAAGAAAAGAAAGCAAAGAAAAGAAAGACCTCTGTGTGAGTATAAGTAATGGCAACTCTTCAGATTAGAACTTTGGGATCATCAAATATTCCCTGGAATCTGGGGTCTAAACGATGCAGGTAACTGCTCGGGTCTCAGACAGGCCTCGCCCCTCCCCGCTGCACAGGGAAGGAAGCCTGAGCACACATTCTCCCTCCCTGCCACTGACCTGCCGTCCCAAGGCAAAACCTGTCAGTAATGAAAGAGACAGGACTCCGGTGTTTTAAAACTTCATCTGTCACAACGAACAGAAGTCAATTATCTAGCCCCAGAAATCATTTCCCAGGATGATAGATGGAAGCTATTAGCAGGTCCTTGGCAAAGACCTTGCCAGGCTTTGATGCTGCTTCCCTGGTCATGCTGTTCCTGGCTGCCTGATCCTCCCCAGGGCCCAGAGTCTGGCTTCCCAATGGGCCCCCAATGGCTGGCTCTGCGACAAGCCCACGCACCACCCCTGTCCCCATTCCAGGGTCTTCTCTCCAGTTTGTGGCTTCCCTGAATAATCTGGGCTCATGACAGACTAGTGAAAACCCAGAACTTGGCCGGGTGCGGTGGCTCAAGCCTGTAATCCCAGCACTTTGGGAGGCCAAGATGGGCAGATCACGAGGTCAGGAGATCAAGACCATCCTGGCTAACCTGGTGAAACCCCGTCTCTACTAAAAATACAAAAAACTAGCTGGGCGAGGTGGCGAGCGCCTGTAGTCCCAGCTACTCGGGAGGCTGAGGCAGGAGAATGGCGTAAACCCGGGAAGCGGAGCTTGCAGTGAGCTGAGATCTGGCCACTGCACTCCAGCCTGGGCGACAGAGCGAGACTCCATCTCAAAAAAAAAAAAAGAAAGAAAGAAAACCCAGAACTTTATAGTCTGGGAGGAGAAAGATGTCTTTCCCTGATGCCATTTGAAGGCCTGTGTGGGTCCCCTCCCAGGTCAGTGGACTTGTCAGCAGGGGGCTGGAATAGCCCTGGCAGGTGAGATCACACACCATTGTAGTTAGTCCAGAAAACCACTCCCTTGATTTCTAGACTCCAACTGACTGACCTTTCATCTTCCTCAAAGATATCCTTTCTCGGACATTATGTCACCTGGAAGGGGAGGAGGGCTGGGCCGCAAGGCAACGTCCACTCACCGGCTCCTTTTTGGGGAGAAGTCATAGTTCGGGGGCAGGATCCCTTTTTCCTGGCTAGGTGCTCACAGTGGGTAACTTGGTGAGGAGGACTCAAGCGTCTTCCTCAAGGGTACGAACCCTAGACGAATTCTGGCATGTCCTTCCCGTAAGTGGATCGAATACAGCTGGCTACTCTCCCTTCCCTTTCATAATTTTTTTTTTCTTTTGTGACAGGACAGGTGTGACGTGGAGCTGGTTTAGCTTGACTGCTCGGCCACACATTTCAAGAAACTTAAAGGGACACATAACTTTGGCATGGGAGTGGCCTTACTGTCTGCATGGAAGGCGGGGTCTCCACTGTTGCATGGGGCTACTAGAGTCTGATTTAAGAAAGATTGTTCGCAGAAAGGCACCGGCACAGTGGAGAGTGCATGGTGGCCCAAGCTCTGCCCCTCAGTAGCTGGGGGGGACTTTATCTCGTGGAGCCACAGTTTCTTCATCTGTAAAATGGGGACAAAATATCATGCCTAACAGGCTGGGCATGGTGGCTCACGTCTATAATCCCAGCACTTTGGGAGGCTGAGGCTTGAGGATCACTTGAGGTTGTGAGTTCAAGATCAGCCTGGCCAACATGGCGAAACCCTGTCACTACTAAAAAAACAAAAATTGCCGGGCATGGTGGCGCACGCCTATGGTCTCAGCTACTCAGGAGACTGAGGCAGGAGAATTGCTTGAACCCAGGAGGTGGAGGTTGTAGTGAGATGAGATCACACCACTGCACTCCAGCCTGGGCGACAGAGCAAGACTCCGTCTCGAAAAAAAAAAAAAAAAATCATTAAAGAAAAAAGAATGCAAATCAAGCACCTAGCACATGGTAGGTACTCACAAATGTTACTTCCTTCCCCCTTTGTTATCCACAAATATTTGACCCCAAAACAGATTCTAAGGAATCGACAAGAATAAACTGTGCCTATAGTTTTAGATATAGATGCAATATTGTTTTTTTGTGGTTAAAAAGTGGTAGCGGCCGGGCGTGGTGGCTCAAGCCTGTAATCCCAGCACTTTGGGAGGCCGAGACGGGGGATCACGAGGTCAGGAGATCGAGACCATCCTGGCTAACACGGTGAACCCCGTCTCTACTAAAAAAAAAAAAAAATACAAAAATAGCCGGGCGAGATGGCGGGCGCCTGTAGTCCCAGCTACTCGGGAGGCTGAGGCAGGAGAATGGCGTAAACCCGGGAGGCGGAGCTTGCAGTGAGCTGAGATCCGGCCACTGCACTCCAGTCGGGCAACAGAGCGAGACTCCGCCTCAAAAAAAAAAAAAAAAAAAAAAAAAAAAAAAAAAAAAAAAAAAAGTGGTAGCTTTTGCTCCATTTACTATTTTCTCAGTCATCTTAATCCTGGAAAGTCCTCATCCTTCCTGAACAGCCACTGAGCCGATGATTTTAGGGACCTGAGCTTTCTCTCTGGGCACAATGTCCACCTGGTTACCTGGCTATTCCAGCCAGCAGTCAGGTGACAGCTGGCCACATGATAGCATTGGCCTCACCTGACCGGCATGTCTTGCCTCCTATTCAACTCACTTCTCAGGGATCCATCCTTCTGGTCTTGTTCTCCGCAAGCTGAGAGGGATGAGTCTTATTGCCAACATGGCAGGAAGAAATGGTTTTGGAATCAAGTGACTGAAAGACTCTTCCATAGGAAACGAGGGTCTGTCTTCTCTAGGGCCTTTTCCTGGTTCTCACTGCAGGTATTCACCTATCCTAAAGTCGCGTCACTTCAAGAACACTTCCGGCCAGGTGCGGCGGCTCATGCCTGTAATCCCAGCATTTTGGGAGGCTGAGGAGGGTGGGTCACGAGATCAGGACATGGAGACCATCCTGGCTAACACAGTGAAACCCCGTCTCTACTAAAAAAATACAAAAAATTAGCCGGGCGAGATGGCGGGTGCCTGTAGTCCCAGCTACTCGGGAGGCTGAGGCGAGAGAATGGCGTAAACCCGGGAGGGGGAGCTTGCAGTGAGCTGAGATCCGGCCACTGCACTCCAGCCTGGGCGACAGAGCCAGACTCCGTCTCAAAAAAAAAATACAAAAATACAAAAATTAGCCGGGAGTGGTGGTGCGTGCTTGTAGTCCCAGCTACTCGGGAGGCTGAGGCAGGAGAACGGCATGAACCTGGGAGGCGGAGCTTGCAGTGAGCCGAGATTGCCACACTACACTCCAGCCTGGGTGACAGATGGAGACTGTCTCAAAAAACAAAACAAAACAAAAAACTTCCTGGGCCACATGTGGTGGTTCACGTCTATAATCCCCTATAATCCCAGTACTTTGGGAGGCCAAGGTGGGTACCTCACTTGAGGTCAAGAGTTCAAGACCAGTCTGGCCAACATAGCAAGACCTCATCTCTACTAAAGAAAAAATATAGAAATTAGCTGGGCATGGTGGTGCACGCCTATAGTCCCAGCTACTCACGAGGCTGAGGCACAAGAATTGCTTGAATCCGGGAGGTGGAGGTGTCCATTAGCTGAGATCACACCACTACACTCTAGCCTGAGCAACAGAGTGAGACTCTTTCTAAAAAAATAAAAAAAGAAAGCGGCTTCCTGAAGACAGAGGAGTGTCCACAATTGTCTTTTTTCAGCATTTAAAAATCTTCCACTAAACCATCTGGTCTCTCTTAGCCCACACCTGCTCCAGACCCAGGCAAAACTGTTAGCACTTTTTATAAGAACTATCAAGCATAAGACGTTATTTACCTTGAAGGGATAATCATCAGGATATAGTCAGTGATTGTTTATTCATATATCAAACTAAATTCAACAGATGGCTATGAAATAATGAAATATAGGCCAGGCGCGGTGGCTCAGGCCTGTAATCCCAGCACTTTGGGAGGCTGACGTGGGTGGATCACCTGAGGTCAGGAGTTCAAGACCAGCCTGGACAACATGGCAAAATCCCATCTCTACTAAAAAATACAAATATTAGCCAGGCATGATGGCTCTCATCTGTAATCCCAGTCACTCAGGAGGTTGAGGCAGGAGAATTGCTTGAACCCGGGAGGTGGAGGTTGCAGTAAGCCAAGATTGTACCACTGCACTCCAGCCTGGGCAACAGTGAGACTCCGTCTCAAAAAAAAAAAAAAAAAAAAAAAAAGAATAGCATATAAAGTAATCTTAGGTAAGAAGTATTTTTGAAAGTGTGATAAATTTGAATTACAGGCCAGATGTGGTGGCTCATGCCTATAATCCCAGTACTTTGAGAGGCTGAACCGGGAGGATTGCTTGAGCCCAGGAGTTTGAGACCAGCCTAGGCAAAAATACAAAAATTATCTGGGTGTGGAGGTGTGCATCTGTAGTCTCAGCTACCCGGGAGGCTGAGATGGGAGGATCACCTGAGCCCAGGGAGGTCAAGGCTGCAGTGAGCCATGATCACACCACTGTACTCCATCCTAAGCAACAGTGTGAGACCCTATCTCAGAAAAATAATAATAACTTGAATTACAAAAAACTGCATAGACATAAATGTACTGGACTGAACTAAAAGTGCCTGATAACAATGACATCTACACATGAGAAACACAATCATAATTGGTTTCATGCAAAACAAATATCTACAGACAAGGAGTCATTTCCCGAGTGACCGGGAATAGAAACCAGAGATGCATCCTTGAACTGAATGTACCTTGGAAGAGTCAGAACAGCTTGAGGGCCAAGTACTGTGTCACAAGCCTTAATATTCTAACCACATTTCATTTTGCACACTCACCTGCCCCTCCTCAAGGTACGAAGTCTCCATTGTCAGAAGTGCTATGATAACCGACATGCTATAAATCTTCAAAGAATTACAAAAAGCCAGCAGTCTGCCTTTCTGATTGCTGCCAAAGAATGTGTTTCACATTTTATTGCCTATGAAGATAAAATCAAACATTGCTTTTGATCCTGGATGTTGATGTGCTAATTTCATGCCCCCCTACCTTGTGTATGCTTGGATAGCATGGGGCCACTTGTGTGCCTCTTAAATTGCTGCCCACTGGGGCAGGGGCCATGGCTTTTGTATGGTCTGTGCCAAGAGAGATCTAAGCATAATTAAATCTGGCTGCTCTTCTCTTCCTTTTTACCACCTCCTGATGTTTGCATCCTTCTAGGGCTTAAAGTTCAAGAGCAGCTTTTAGAACCTCCATTGCAGGGTTGTAGAGAGAGGAGATCTCATCCTTTTTCTGCATTTCCAAATCCTATCTAAGTGGCTGATGTACTTTTCAATTAATTTATTAAGCTGTGCAATAGGAATTATAATAAATACATGCATAATAAGGGCTTTCTAGGCATACGATATGTATAAAACAAATAGCACATTTCCAGGCACAAAAAAAGATGCTCCCTAAATATGTTGAGTGAATGAATGAAGGATTCAATGAATGCATGAAATGAATCTCAGTTTTCACCAACTTGTACACAGGAATAAAAACTGCTTATAACCTCAGCAAATGCATTCACTGCTCGCAAGGGACCAGATCACCAGCCTCCAGTGTGGCATAGATGACATGAAGTAAACACTTCTGTTTGGCCAATGCTAAGACCCTTTCCCAAAAAAATAAGCCCACTCTTCCTTAAGTCAGTTAATCCTAACTGAAAACTGCTAGAAGCTACTTACAAATTATAAACTAAACCAAGTTTCTTACATCTTTATCAGAGACACACACTATTCAGTTTATCAAACTCACCTAGCATCTTCACTGTTTCCAGCTCATACTGAGCTATTTGTGTGATTGGGAGAAGGCACCCCTTCCTCCAGACACTCCACTGCCATCTGCACCCCAGGCCCCACAAAAGCCTAATTGATCTGTAGCTAGTCAATGACTCCAATGGGAAGGGTGCCCCGAGCTATGCACCCCACAGCCTATGTAACCTACCACGAGCCTGTTCACTGAGCCATCATTAGTTTAGGCTTCCTGGCTGGGTGTGGTGCTCACACCTGTAATCCCAGCACTTTAGGAGGATGAGGTGGATGGATGGCTTGAGCTCATGAGTTTGAGACCAGCATGGGCAACGTGGCAAAACCCCATCTCTACAAAAAACAAAAAAATTAGCCAGGGGTGGTGGTGTGCGCCTATAATCCCAGCTACTCAGGAGGCTGAGGCAGGAGGATCCCTTAAGCCCAGGAGTTCAAGGGTGCAGGGAGCTATGATTGTACCACTGTACTCCAGCCTGAATGACAGAGTGAGAACTTGTCTCAAAAAAGAGAATAAGTTTAGGTTTCCTTCCTGATCAGGCCTTTGCCAAACTTAGTTACAAAGCCAAGGGTTTTCCCACCACAAAAGATCAGAAGGATGCATACAAGTCCTCTTCTCCTTCGGGAGCCTGTTTTCTGAAATGTACTGTGTGAAAAAACACAAGCATCTGGGGACAATGGAACCCTCATGAGACTTCTGGGAATAGGATGAAATAGGACTCCTCCCATGGAGAGAGAAGACATGAAATGCAGGGAATCATGTAGGTCTTGATGTGCCCAGCTGGACGCAGGCAGAGGGGGAGGGGTGGTATATGAATTGTAATGATTTCCAGGTGAGTCTTGGAAGATGGGAAAGAATTCACAGACAGACAAGAGGCAGAGAGCCTCTAGAAAGATGGAAGGACTTATGCTCAGGGTTTTGTGAAAGAATGCACACAATTTGGGAAGCTACACGTGGTTTGACCTATTCCCCAAACTGCAGCCAGAGAGAGATTTTGAGAAGTCGAATCTGCCTGAAATGGTTCCGTGGCTCTCTACTAGCTTAGGCGAAGTCTAGCTTAGGTGAAGTCACTAGCTTAGGTGAAGCTCTCTCTCTCCTTTGACTCTGCACACACTGTCTCTCACCACTGACTTCCAGCTCATAGTCATCAGGACTCCCTTATTCATCTGGATCAGAGCCCTCCCCGGACCCAGGTGGGGCAATAGCCCCGGCATGTTCATTCACTGAACTTGAACTTAATTGTACCTTCTTGTTAAGAGTCTGCTCTCACTCTGGATTGCTAGCTCTAGGGGCTCAGAGACTGTGGCTCTCTTGCTCATCCCCGAATTCTCAGAGCTAGCACAGGATCTGAGGCATAACAGGAACTGAGAATGAATGAATGAGTTAGGTGTGACTGTATCTGTGGATATATTCAACACTTGTTGAGAAATTAGGCTGAATCGTTAAGCAGTCTAGACTGCAAAGGGCCTTATATAGCACACTAAGGAATTGGTATTTTATTCACAGACTGCGGGGAGCCATTGAAAGATTTTTAAGTGAGTGCCATACTAGATTTGCATTTTTGAATAATCACTTTTGGAAAGATAATTATGGCACCCACGTAAACAGGATGGATTAGAGAGTTGTCTAGGCTGGAGATAAGAAGACTTGTTGTGCTGCTGTTTTCACAAAAAAGGGGTGAGGGCCTGAATTGATGAGGGATGAAGGGAGAATTGAGGGTAGGGAGCAACTCTGTGGGTACTATGTAAGTAGAATCATCAGGACCCGGTGACTGCCTAGATTTGCACTGCAGGATGAGGGAGGAGAAGGACTTTAGGATGGTGCCAAGGTTTCTGGTTGGATAACTAGATGAGGAAGAAGAGCAAATTAAATTCATAGAAGCATGCAGCAAATGATCAGTTGACTTTGGATTGGCACTCACTGGGGTCTTGATCAAAGAAAACCATGTTTTCTACTTCTTCTGGTTAGCCTTTTTGAGCAAAGAAGCTGGAGTGTCTGTGGGGTCTTGTGCCCTGCTGATGGAGTCTTAGACTCAGGAAGCATAGAACCCCTGGTAGTCCAGCTTGCGAGTCAGGTGCCCTGAGACCCACTCAGCCAAGGGCCCAATCCTACCCTATTAGAACATCATCTGCTTTCTAGCTGATTTACAGTGGTGGGGATGCATGTGGAAGGCATGCTGTTTGCTTCTGCCAGCCCCAGGCTGGACTGCTGTGTCATATTATGGAGTGGGGCACAAAGGGGGCACTGATTTGCTGGCAATCCTACCATGGAATCCCTTGGTCATGACTTTTCCATGCCTTGTCTCCAGTACTCAGACTGATCCAGTGTGCCCAACCAGCCATTTCCACAGGTCTGGCCCGGCCAGGGACCTTCTTGCCACATTCTGGGCTCTGCCCACTGGAGGGTTCAGGACAGGACCCGGGTGCAGACCGGAGGTCCAGGCGCAATGCTGTTATGCTCAGAGCCATATGGAAAATGTGAACAGGGCCTGAACAAACTGCACAGCTCACTTCTTGGCATTTGCAAGTGGGACTCACCAAGATGCAATGCAGGGGCGGCCAGTGAGGTCAGCTTTGGCTGAGAACCCTGACCAGGCTGGGAGAGTCCAGGAGAGAAAGGAAGGGACACTGGAGCAAACGTAATGGGGTGTAGCCCTGTTTTAAAAACACCAACAGAGAAAGAAACCTTTGGAGGAAAAGTGCATGGCTCCAAATCCCAAGGGGGCCCACTCTTGTCAGGGGTCTGATATCTGACCCCTGGGCTGCCCAGAAGCATTCACTAAATGCTGCTCTCCAACCAAGTGAAAAGAAAACAACTCCCAAACTCTTTGCAAAGACAGCCACACATATGGCCTTGCAGACTTTGGGAATTCCACAGAACTGAGAAAATGAAGTCTGTTTCGAGCCATGACTAGGTCTCTTACATGACTAAGGGTTATTACTTCTGCTTAGAGGCAGGAAACATCCACAGCTCCAAATCCTACAGGCCAACCAACCACTCTCTGAGTGGCGGTTAGGCAAGCGCTTTCAGAGTGACTGTTGGGCACTTTCAGATCCCTTGGGAACTTTCTGCTTTCTGATCACAAATTCTGCAAGTGGTTCCCCAGAGACGCGAAAGAGCAAGCGCTCTAAGGAAGGGGTCTGCTCACTTACAAATCCACTCACCTCTAAGATTCGCCCCGCACATTCATAGACCTGGAAAGAAATGCAAAATCCTTATTTTTTTTAGACAGGGTCTCACTCTGTCACCCAAGCTGGAGTGCAGTCACCCAACCTGGAGTGTAGTCACCCAAGCTGGAGCACAGTCACCTAGGCTGGTGTGCAGTCAGTCACCCAAGCTGGAGCACAGTCACCCAAGCTGGAGTGCAGTCACCCAAGCTGGAGCGCAGTCAGCCAAGCTGGAGCACAGTCACCCAAGCTGGAGTGCAGTCACCCAAGCTGGAGCGCAGTCAGCCAAGCTGGAGCACAGTCACCCAAGCTGGCGTGCAGTCAGTCACCCAAGCTGGAGTGCAGTCAGTGGTGCCGTCACAGCTCACCATAGTCTCACCTCCCGGACTCAAGGGATCCTCCCACTTCTCAGTAGCTGGGACCACAGGTGTGCACCACCATGCCTGGCTAATTTTTGCATTTTTTGTAGGAATGGGGTTTCACCATGTTGCCCAGGCTGGTCTTGAACTCCTGGGCTTAAGCAATTTGTCCACCTCCCAAAGTGCTAGGATTACAGGTGTGAGCCACTGTGCCTGGCCTAATCCTTGGTTTTGAGTTTCTCCTCTAAAATGTTAGATAAAACTGTGTAAACTTGCTTTGTCTAAAATCTCCCAAGCACACATTAAAAATACAGGTTTCCAATCCCCTCCCCTAAAGACAGTTCTGTGCTAGGGCCTTCTGGAATCTGGACTTTACAAAGGGTCCCGGAGATCCTTACTATTGGGCAAGTGTCAGCAACGCTTTTGAGCCTAGGAATGATGGTAGAGGGGCGTGGGCCTAGCCCATGGTCATTCTCACCATATCCCCAACAGGTGGGCAACCACCACAATGGGGAGGAGATGATGCTGGCCACCACAATGGGGAGGAGATGATGCTGGCCTGTATAACTGCAGGGACCTGGGGCTAGGAGAGACCTGTGCTTAGCATGAGTATAGCCGTGAGGAGAGCTCTGGGGAAAGAAAGCAGCTCCCAGAACAGGCTTGGGAGGTGGGGGATTCAAAATTCAGGAAATCATCTCTCAATAATATGTTCTAAGTCAGGCTGTAGCTGCTCAGGTTACGTCATCACAAGCGGTCTGTTGGGATAGACCCATTTGGGGACTTAGTGACCGGATGAAATAAATTAGACAGTCTAGAGAGTTGGGAGAAAAGCAATTTGGAGGAGGCTTTAACAGCCCTGGATACCCAGATGGCACCAAGTGGCAGGTAATCCAGTTGGCTCAGGGCGTCTGTCTCTGGCTTATGTTGGGCCCCTGTTCTATGGGATAGAGAAATGCCTCTCTGAAGGTCATTTATTTCTGTGTTCCCCTCTGTGTGAGGCGGCCTAAAGGCCCAGCACCTCTGCAGACACCATGACACCCTCAGTCCGGTGTTCCCAGAGTCTAGTCCAGTGTCTGGCATGTGCACACGGCATGGTCTCCGAATGGCAGCGTTGAATTGGGTTCCTGTACGTGATTCGACTGTAAGGCTCCAGGCTTTGTGATGGAGATGTCCAAATGGACTCTCCTAAGAGACCTGTGACCAGTACAATATTTCTTTCTAATTTCCTCCTTAAAGCACCAGGATATACTTAGACCTGTGTATCCTAACCTCATTTCAGCTACGTATTCTCCAGGGGGCTTTCTGTATTCACTCCATTCTTCAGGCACATGCTGACTCAGGCCAGCACCTCAAATGGATGGGCAGGAAAACCTTGCTGGACACAGAGTTAATTACTGAATGGACTGGATACTCACATCCCACTGCCTCGGAGCACGGGCTCATTCCCAAAGGGCCTTCTCTCTTTCTCCAACTCAGCAGCACTCTTTAGTCCCAGCTGGAATTCATCAATGAAATACTGACCGGCATGAGCCTTCTCTGACAGCTTCAATTACCAGCTCAAGGAATACAAACAAAAGTCGAGGGAAGAGACGTCAGAGGTGGAAAAGCATCAGAGCTGGGTCCTCCTGTGGCATGAATAACGCCAGGGAATATGTTTTTCCTCTATGGTTTAGCTCCATTTTGGGAGTTTGCTTTCTGAGAGGTATTAAAAGAGTCTTTTTTTTTTTTTTAATTCTGATATACATATACAGGACGTGCAGGTTTGTCACATAGGTAAACGCGTGTCATGGTGGTTTGCTGCACCCATCAACCCATCACCTAGGTATTAAGTCCCACATGCATCAGCTATTTATCCTGATGCTCTCCCTCCTTCCACCCCCACCCCACCCTGACAGGCCCAAGTGTGTGATGTTCCCCTCCCCGTGTCCATGTATTCTCATTGTTCAGCTCCCACTAATAAGTGAGAACACATGGTATTTGGTTTTCTATTCCTGCGTTAGTTTGCTAAGAATAATGGCTTTAAGCTCCATCCACGTGCCTGCAAAGGACATGATCTTGTTCCTTTTTATGGCTGCATAGTATTCCGTGGTGTATATACACCACATTTTCTTTCTTTCTTTTTTTTTATTATTATACTTTAAGTTCTAGGGTACATGTGCATAGCGTGCAGGTTTGTTACATATGTATCCTTGTGCCATGTTGGTGTGCTGCACCCATCAACTCGTCAGCACCCATCAATTCGTCATTTATATCAGGTATAACTCCCAATGCAATCCCTCCCCCCTCCCCCCTCCCTATGATAGGCCCCAGTGTGTGATGTTCCCCTTCCTGAGTCCAAGTGATCTCATTGTTCAGTTCCCACCTATGAGTGAGAACATGCGGATACACCACATTTTCTTTATCCAGTCTATCATTCATGGGCATTTGGGGTGATTCTGTGTCTTCGCTGCTGTGAATAGTGCTGCAATGAACATACACGTGCATGGATCTTTATAACAGAATAATTTATATTTCTTTGGGTATATACCCAGTAATAGGATTGCTGGGTCAAATGGTATTTCTGGTTCTAGGTCTGAGGAATTGCCACACTGTCTTCCACAATGGTTGAGCTAATTTACATTCCTGCCAACAGTGTGAAAGTGTTCTTATTTCTCCATAGCCTCACCAGCATCTGCTGTTTCTTGACTTTTTTTTTTTTTTTTTTTGAGATAGAGTTTCACTCTTGTTGCCCAGGCTGGGGTGCAATGGCGCAATCTCGGCTCACCGCAACCTCTACCTCCCAGGTTCAAGAGATTCTCCTGCTTCAGCCTCCCTAGTAGCTGGGGTTACAGACATGCACCATTACACCCTGGTAGTTTTGTATTTTTAGTAGAGACGGGGCTTCTCCATGTTGGTCAGGCTGGTCTCCAACTCCTGACCTCAGCTGATCTGCCTGCCTTGGCCTCCCAAAGTGCTGGGATTACAGGCGTGAGCCACCGTGTCCGGCTGATCTTTTTTTTTTTTAATGACCAAATAAAGATTTATCAGTTATAGAATCACACTATGTGTTGTGTTGTTTTGTTTTGTGTTTTGGGTTTTGCTTTTTTTTTTTCTTTGAAATGGAATTTCACTCTTGTCGCCCAGGCTGGAGTGCAATGGCATGATCTCGGCTCACTGCAACCTCCGCCTCCTGGGTTCAAGCAATTCTCCTGCCTCAGCCTCCCAAGTAGCTGGGTTTACAGGCATGGGCCACTAGGCCCGGCTAATTTTGTATTTTTTTAAGCAGAGATGGAGTTTCACCATGTTGGTCAGGTTGGTCTCAAACTCCTGACCTCAAGTTATCCACCCGCCTTGGCCTCTCAAAGTGCTGAGATTACAGGTGTGAGCCACTGCGCCCGGTGAATCACACTATGTTTTCAGGAGTGGGATATAAAATGTATGATTAATAACATATTTTACTGAGCAACTATTATGTGTTAGGTATTTTTACTTAGATAATCTCTAATTCTAAAGTAAGTAACTCTTCTCTTACTTAATCTCTAATTCCTGTATGAACCCCGCTAGTTATGTGATAGTACCTTTCTTCCCTCATTCCATCTTTCCAATGAAGAAGTGAAGCCTCCCAGAGGAACTCATTCAAGGTCAGAGAAGGTGGCAGGACCATGATTTGAACTTGGGCTCCAAACTCTTGAGTCCACACGTTTGTTTTTTACTTTTTTAGTCCTTAACATTTTTTTAAACACTATTTTGTAGAGCTTTTGTAACAGCTTTATTGATGTTTAACTTATATACCATATAATTCCACCGTTTAAAGTGTACAACTTGGCCGGGCACAGTGGCTCATGCCCATAATCTCAGCACTTTGGGAGGCTGAGGTGGGAGGATCTCTTGAGCCCAGGAATTCAAGACCAGCCTGAGCAACACAGTGAGACCCCATCTCTACAAAAAGTTTTAAAAATTGTCCAAGTGTGGTGGTACACCCTTGTAGTCTAGCACTTTGGGAGACTCGGGGGGAAGGATCCCTTGTGCCCATGGGGGTAGAGGCTGCAGTGAGCCATGACTGTGCCACTGCACTCCTGCCTTGGTGACAGAGCAAGACCCGGTCTCAGAGTAAAATAATATAAAATGAAATGAAGAAGTGTACAACTTAAGGGTTTTTAACATATTCACAGAATTGTAAAATCATTACCACAATTTTAGAAGATTTTCATCACCCAAAAAACCCTTTATCTCTCACCGTGTTATTCTTTTATCCCCTACCCTGCCCTAAGCAACTGCTAATCTACTTTCTGTCTCTACAGATTTGCTTCTTCCAGACACTTCATACAAACGGAGTTATATCACATGTGATCTTTTGTGACTGGTTTCTTTCACTGAATACAATGTTTGCAAAGTTCATCCTTGTATCAGCACTTCATTCCTTTTAATAGCCAGATAATACTCCATTATTTTACGGGTGGAATTATGCCCCACAACTCATATGTTGAAATCCTAACCCCTAATGCCTCAGACTGTGACTTTACTTGGAAATAGTTGCAGATGTAATTGGTTAAGATGATGTCATACTGGAACAGAGTGAGTCCCTAATCCAACATGACTGGTGTCCTTATAAAAAGGGGACATTTGGACACAGACATGCACACAGGGAGCACGCCAAGTGCAGATGAAGGCAGGGCTCTGGGTGATAAGTCTACAAGCTGAAGAATGACAAAGATGGCCAGGAAACCACCAGAAGCTGGGACAGGGGCCTGGAGCAGAGCCTCCTTCACAGCCTCTGGAGGAACTCACTCTGCCTATACCTTGGTCTCTCACTCTCAGCCTCCAGAATGGAGACAATAAATGCATGCCGTTTAAGCCCCCAGTTTCTAGTGGTTTGTTATGGTCCCCAGGAAACTATACCACATCTTGTTCACCCATTCATCAGTTCATGACCATTTGGGTTGCTTCCACTGTTGGGCTATTATGAATAATGCTGCTGTTGACATTTGTGAACACGTTCTTGTGGGAACATGTGTTCTCATTTCTCTTGGTATATATCTAGCAGTGAAATTGCTAAGTCATACGACAACTCTATGTTTAAATGTTTGAGCAAGTCCCAGACTGTTTTCCAAAGTGGTTGCACCATTGTGCATTCCCACTGGCAGTATGTGAGGATACCAGGTTCTCTGCATCTTCACCAACACTCGTTATTGTCTATTTTATTCTTTTTTATTTTTTTGGCGTGATCTCGGCTCATTGCAAGCTCCACCTCCCAGGTTCACGCCATTCTCCTGCCTCAGCCTCCTGAGTAGCTGGGACTACAGGCACCTGCCACCATGCCCGGCTAATTTTTTTTTTTTTTTCATTTTTAGTAGAGACAGGGTTTCACTGTGTTAGCCAGGATGGTCTCGATCCCCTGACCTCGTGATTTGCCTGCCTCGGCCTCCCAAAGTGCTGGGATTATATGCGTAAGTCATCACGCCCAGCCATATTGTCTGTTTTATTCTAGTCATCTGTATTAGTCCATTTTCACAGTGCTGATAAAGACATACCTGAGACTGGGTAATTTATAAAGAAAAAGAGGTTTAATGGACTCAGTTCCATGTGGCTGGTGAGGCCTCGCAATCATGGCAGAAGGCGAAAGTCACATCTTACCTGGCAGCAGGCAAGACAGAATGAGGGCCAAGCGAAGGGGGTCTCCCCATATAAAACCATCTGATCTTGGCCAGGGGCAGTGGCTCATGCCTGTAATCCCAGCACTTTGGGAGGCTAAGGCAGGCGGATCACCAGGTCAGGAGTTCAAGACCATCCTGGCCAACATGGTGAAACCCCGTCTCTACTAAAAATAGAAAAATTAGCTGGGCATGGTGGCGGGTGCCTGTAATCCCAGCTCTTCGGGAGGCTGAGGCAGGAGAATTGCTTGAACCAGGGAGTCAGAGGTTGCAGTCAGCAGAAATCAGGCCACTGCACTCCAAATTAGCAACAGAGTGAGACTCCATCCCAAAAACAAAAACAAAAACAAAAACCCAAAATCATTATTCACCTCTATGAGAACAGTATGGAGGGAACCTCCCCCATGATTAAATTATCTCCCACTGGGTCCCTCCCACAACACATGGGAATTATGGGAACTACAATTCAAGATGAAATTTGGGTGGAGACACAGCCAAACGATATCACCATCCTAGTGGGTGTGACATGCTAGCACATTGTGGTTTGGATTTGCCTTTCCCTGATGACGTTGGGCGTCTTTTCACGTGCCTAGTGATTTGTGTATCATCTTTGGAGAAATGTCTATCTGAATTCTTTGTCCATTTTAAAATTGAGTAGTCTTTTATTATTGAGTTATAAGAGTTCTTTAAATATTCTAGATACAAGTCCCTTATCAGATATCTTATTTACAAATATTTCATTATGGCCCGGCACAGTGGCTCATGCCTGTAATCCCAGTACTTTGGGAGGTCGAGGCAGGAGGATCACTTGAGCCCAAGAGTTTGAGACCAGCCTGGACAACATAGTAGAACTCCTGTCTCTCTAAAAAATACAAAACGAATTAGCCAGGCATGGTGGCATATGCCTGTAGTCCCAGCTACTTGGGAGGCTGAGGTAGGAGGATCACCTGAGCCCAGGGAGGTCAAGGCTACAGTGAGCCATGATTGCACTACTGCACTCCAGCCTGGGCAACACGGCGAGACCCTGTCTCAAAACAAACAAACAGACAAACAAACAAACAAAACCCCAAAACAAAAAACCAGAGAAAACCCAAAAAACATTTCCTTAAAATCTGTGAGGTTTTTTTTTTCTACTTCCTTGATGTGTCTTTTGTAGGACAAAAGTTTTATTTTTGAAGTCCAGTTTATCTATTGTGAATTAATATTTTATTTTACTGCTTTGCCTTTACACTTGCCCCTCTATAATCACTTCTCCAGGCGCAGCCAACATGACCTTTTATAAAGTGTGAAGCAAATCATGCCGGGCCTCTGCTTGTAAAAAACACATCCAAGGAGGAGATGGAGAAGGAGGTCGAGGCGGCAGTAAGCTGTGATCGCGCCACTGCACTCCAGCCTGGGAGACAGAGCGAGACCCTGTCTCTAAAAACAAACAAACAAACAAACAAAACAAACAACAAGCCCAAGAAGATTTTGAGGTTCTGCACCCCCGGGGTCCTGTCCACCTCTTCAGCATCAGCTCCCAGCCACAGCTATTGCTGCCTTGCTCCCAGAGCTCCAGCTGTCCTGACCTTCTCACAAGGTCTACTTAACTCCAGCTTCAGAGACTTTGCATTTGCTGTTCCTTTGTAACACTCTCCTCTCTGATTCACACTCAGCTGCTCCTCCTCATTCTGGACTCACTTCAAATGTCACTTCCTCCCAGAAGCCTTTCCTGATTGTCCTCTCGGATATAGCCACTTTACCCTACCAGAATATTCTTTATTCCATCCCTCTGCTTCATTTCCTTCGATAGGACTTACGTGATTAGTTGTGTATTTACTTACTATCTGCCTTCTCCTGCTAGATCTAACTTCTAAAGCACCCACCACCTTCTCTGGCTTGTTTATTACTACATCCTAGTTTTGAGGACAATGCTTGGCATATACTAGGTATTTAGTAAATATTAGTTAATGAGAAACGCAGTCTACAGCAGCAGCTAGACAGAGTATATTACAGCATGGCACTTCAGAAAGGAACTTTCCTAAATCTTAGGACTGGAAAAAACCTTAACCCTTCAGGTTTTATTGAGTCCCATCAGTATGGTTTACCTAACTTGGAATACTGGCTTCTGACAAGTGGGAGTATCAATCCTCGCTTATGCTGTATCCACACTATGCTAGAATAACGCTTCTCAAATTGTAAAGTGCAAACACATTGCCTGAGGATCTTGCTGAAGAGCAGGCTCTGATCCAGCAGGTCCAAGGTTCTGCATTTCTACCAGGCTCCCAGGTGATGCCAGTGCAGCTGATCTGGGGACCACACTTTGAGTAGCAAGGGGTGAGGGGACAGGAGTCCTCAGCTCATATGTGATGGTGTCACGCCACCACCATACTGAAACTGGAACCAAACGGAGGCTCCTGACGTAGAGGGAAAAAGACATTTCAGTCTGTAATAGGGCAAGGGACCCAATCCAATCAGCACTGCCCTCCCAACCACTGCTTGCATTCTATCTATAAACATATTTTTACCAGAATACTTGAGTGGAGAGAAGACGCCCATCGGGGGGGAAAGGAAACCACTGTGCCTTCACATCTCTCAAACCAATGGCTTTTCCTAACACTTAATTAACACGTCTGCTCTCATTTTGTATGCTGAAGGATTAGCACCTCCATGCAGTTCAATTCTATGAACATTTATGGAGCATCTACTGTGTGCCTGCCTGCTCTGCTTTGGAGCTAGAGATACAAAGATAAATAAAACACCTCCCCCTCTCCCAGGAGCCTAGTGACTGCAGTGAGCTGAGAAAACAGACGTTCTAGTCATGATCTAATGTGAACATTTGTATAATGCAAGCATCCAGTGCTTTGGGGCAAGAGAAGCATTGTGTTTCTAGAGCGAAGTTGAGACTTACCAGTTCAATGAAATGAGTGCTCCCATCTCGTCTGAATCATTCCTTGGCCACAACAATTACTTCACATGCCAATGAGAATAGAGAGGACGCTGATGTGCACGGGCAGCGAGGAAGGGCAGGGGTGGCACTTCACAGCGTGCTCCTCACTCCATCCCCTCACAACAGCACTAGGCTCTATGTAAAGCACTGTGGAAGCAGCGGGAACTCAGATGGTTCTATCCAGAGACTTCAAAAATGATGTCTGGAGGGGAGATTTGGGTTCGACCCTGAAAGAGGACCAGAAGTTCGCCAGATGGACAAGAGGAAGAGTGCTCCAGGCAGAGTCCCCATGAGGGGTCACGGAGGAAATCCATAATGTGCTCATTGAATGGTGAGTTAACTTGCCCTATGGGAAACAGATGAAAGGCAGGGAGACTGCATTCAACTTAATGGCACGCGAGGGCACTGTGAGCTGGGAAACATGGCAAGCTTGGTGTGGTGAAAGTGGGGCTGGCAAACTTTTTCTATGAAGAGCCAGACAGTACTGTAAATAGTTTAGGTGTGGGGGCCATTTGATGTCTGTCGAAACTACTCAACTCCGCCGCCGTGGGTAAGAGGTGAAAGAATGGTGTGGTGCTGCTGATAAAACTTTATATCACTCAAATTTGAGTTCCATATAATTTTCACACGTCATGAAATATTATTCTTCTTTTCATTTTCTTCAACCATTAAACAGTGTCAAAACCATTCTCAGCTCACAAACACTATAAAAACAGGTTGTGAGCTGTATTTGGCTCCTGGTCCAGTTTGCAGATCTCTGGGTCAAAACATGGTGTAGGGAGGGCCAGTCAAGGAAGCTGGGGAAAAGGCTGGAACAAACTGTGACGAAGGAGTTTAAACCTTATCTGGGGGCCAAACGGAAACCACTGGACATTCTTTAGCCCAGGGAGAACATATTCAGATAAGACACAAGTGGACTTCTGTACCACCTAAGAGGGGGCCCTACAAAATGAGGAATGGGTCTCCATGGAGGCAGAAGAGACTGATTTGACTCAAGAAGATGAATTATTGCAAGCACACTTAAAAAGCTTTAGCGAAACTTATTTACATACAGAGTGCTTATTAAACTCTTTTTTGCTCTTTCATTAAAACAAACCACACCCTCTGTTGGTACTGCGTTGTGTTTTTCCAAGTACTTGAAAACAACACATGGCATTTTCTTAACAACTCAAAGACAAATACTTTTTATTAACACAAGTTCCTTTGTTCATATAGTCCAATTTACTGAGATTTTATCCTGTATGTGTTTTAATTCCATAAGAGTGACTCAGAGCTGGGAGTTCCAATGTCCTGGCTCTGGACAAGGATGATACAATTATACTCAGAAGTGGGCTGGTCAATGTTTAACAATCTGCTCTCTGAAAAAGTGTATGTGTGAACATAAGTAAATACGTTTAACTTTTACTGATTTAAAAGATGTGTAGCACACAATTTGTGAGTAATTATAAATTACACACTACTCTTTACTGTAAATTCCATACAGCTAATTGATTCTCACAGAATGCTTTCATCCATAGCCAATCTTTGTCTGCAATTCAACCACAATTTGACAAAATAAGACTATAAATAAATGCTTGATTATTGTCCAGCTCAGCAAAGAAGTTGCTCATGTCATTGACAAAATGAGTGTAGTTCCAACCTGAATATTAGTTGACTTTTTTGTTTACGTCAATAAGACAAAACTGAAACAGTGAGGATGCATGCGATAACTTTATTCATCTGTCAATGACATGAGTGACCTTTTTACTGACTCATATACTAGTTTGCGAATATTAGAAGGGTATTTCCTCAAAAATTTCATTATTCATTATTTACAATGTGATAGCTATAGACCCGACACACACTTTAAGTCTAATCTGCATGACATTTTCTCTATAACTGCATTAAGTTTATTAAGTTAGACAATCAACAAAACAATAAATCAGCCTTTGATTTTTATTATTTACCAATTTCCCTGGTGTAAACACTCCACGATGGAGTGTTTCAAACTATCAGAATATGGAGTTGGGAAGAGATGTTCACTAGCACACCATGATATAATATTTCTACCACACAGAAGAGATACAACCAACAACTTGCAAAATTCCTGCAAACTGAAGAATCAGGTCTCTGGTGCCAGCACAAGTGACTCCAGTATATGACTGATAATATTTAATTTACCTAATACTGTCTTTCCAGTTCAGCAATGAGTGTGTCATCTATTGAAACTGCTGTGTTAAAATAAAAAAATGAACAGGCCTCAAGTGTCTGTAAAGTTAGCAATGAATAAATCTGCTTGTTATCTAAATCCACCATCTTAACAAAATGATCACGTTCTCAAAAATTTAGTTCCCAATGGCATCTAAAACATGCCTCATTCTCAAAAGTCTAGGACAATAATTAGAGTCTCAGTACTAATGTTTAACAATACTTTGCGGCATTTTTCTCTCTTGTGTCTAAACTAACATAAAGCACAGAAAATGGCAGCATGAACACCAGGGCAGGGAGGCACCTTAGAAATTAGCTAGTCAAAGCTACACTCTTTAGGGAGGCTAGCTTACTTACCACAGAGAAGCAATTTATTACTAAAACACAAGTTTTCATTTGTAAAATAGTTTCTGGGTGCTACAGTGAGATAACTGTGGTAAATGTATTCAATTTTCTCTCACTTTGGGGATAAATAGATCCCTTCAGCACCATGATTTTGGGGATAGTATTATTAAGTTACGAAAAGAAACTTTCAGTTATACTTACATGTTCACATCACTAGGGTTTTTAGGTTGTTGTTTCTATTTCTTACCATAGTTCTTTCAAAGCACACATTTGCCCATTCCAAGAGTAATCATTTACAAGTTAATAGCAAGTGAACTGGACAAGTCTTGTGTAAACCAGCCAACCCTCAAGCAAATTTCAGAGTCAGGAACATATTTTACACCTTGATCTGAGGGTGATAAATCCCAGGTTCTTGTGAACTAGTAGAGGCAGAAGATTCCTTTGGAAAATGGGCTGTTTGTCAATCACACTGGGTTGCTAAAAATTTCATTTTTGAGAGGAGAGCCTCTTCTCTGGAAAGGATGTCTTCAACATCACGTTTTCATTCTCTCCTTTTCCTCTTCTTTTCCTTCTCCTTCTCCCTTCTCCCTTCTCCTTCTCCTTCTTTTTTTTTTTTTTTTTTTTTTTTTTTTTTTTTTTTTTATAACACAGGCCTACAATCTCTTACTGAAACCCCAAAGGCCAGATATGTGTGGATTCTCAAATTTTCGGATTTTAGAAAGGTAACACATTGCATATAATATATATTCCTAATTACCCCCAGTAAGGTCTGGGGCAATACTTCATAATCAACCATGTTTATATTTTGCAGCAAAACATATTCACATGAAGTAGGTTAAACAAGACCACACATAGCCTCACGTCAGTTCATTTCAGCTGAATTTTACTATTAAGAACTATTTGTAAAGCTACATTTTCAGGGCTTTTTAGATTTAATAATTCTGGATAAGGGAGTATAGGCCTGTAACGACATTATCAGCATACTCTTCTTCCTCTGATGCATTAAAAAAATGAGTATGTGTAGTGTTTCCTTGATCCATGTTGAACTTTAATTTTTTTATTTATTGGAAGCTACTCATTCTTATATTAATCTCAGAAAGGCATTAGCAATGTTTTGCTCTGGTCTTGCTTTAATTCTAGGCTTATGCAATAGGCAAGTTAGATTTCTATGGGATGATGGAGGAATAAATGGTTCTAGCATTCTATCAATTTGGTATCCTCTTTAGGCCACCAATGAACTTGGTAACTACTTGTTTTCCACCAGCCTTGCAATGCAACACAGCTTTGCAATTTTATTTTTTTGAGGCTACTAAAGGTTCCTGTACCTGCAAAATTAAACTAAAACAAACAAGAACCGAAGTTGCACGTAAAGAGAGAACAGACAATACCAAGCTTAACTTTGTCCTTGTAGAAGTATTGATTAGTCTGGTTAATGCTGTACTAGACATCAAGGAAAAACCCGACTTTCTTTCTTAGATCCCTCACAGACTCATGGAGACCAGCCTTCTACAAATCAAGACTTGAAAAGTTATTCAGGATATTCTCTGATGTCAAAAACTGTGACTGGGAAACTAGGTAGGAGGGAACAGAATCTGCCTGGTGTTGCAGAAGATGTATTAATATAAATAATAAACACAAAACATGAATTGTAGAAGGCTGCAAATAGAGGAAAACTTCAGACACCAAAAGGATGAAAAAATATAAGAAACAGACACAGTTTTTAAATTGTAACTTGTTGTCTAGTGCAATGATAAAAGCTATTCACGAATACAGCGATTTTAGAAAGTTAAATTTTACATGCAGTGCTACTAAAATACCAAAGGCCATACATAATGTCTGACCCAAGCTGCCACCTCACATAGCAACTTCTTACATGGGAGCTTTAAAAAGATTGTTTGACTGGTCCACTGTCCTGCAGTGTCAGGAGACGGCTTTGTCTGACATATTGAATTTCCAATGTCTCTCACACTTCCTTCTTTTCAGATGCACAAAAGGTTTTTGTAAAGTTTCTCTTGGTTTTTCTGCTGGCAGCTACAGAAACCATGCCACAAGTCTGGTGTAGAGTTATAGGGTGTGATTTTATTTGACTGGTATCTTCAGAGCTTCTGGATTTTTCAATATAACCGAGAATTTCCTTAAGAGCTATAAATGAAAATCGGTACCAGTTGGAACCCTTTAGTGGCCGGTTTTTTGTGAGGTTGGCTGGCTGCTGTTGCACGTTCTCCCCTTCCTCCTCCTGCACCCCCTCGGTTCCCTCCCCTGCCTGCAGGAATACCATTACAGGGCGTTCAGTAGCCTGCCAAGGTGGGTCCTGGTCTAGTACCCTGAAACTATAACCGAGATACCTATCATTGGGCAGCTTAGGAAACGCGACTGGGACTTTTAGTAGGGGTCCCTCACCGTTCTGAAGCGCACTCACATTGGAGTCGGGGACATGGGTTTAAATCCCCACCCGGCCATTTATCTTGTGCTCTTGGGCACACTGTGTCCCCTATATAAAATAAGCACCCATCTCTTCATCTGACTCCTAGGGCTGCGAGGATGCAATGACTGCACGCAATCGCACGTTCACGGTTTGGTCACTTGTGGTGTCCGGCTGTGGTCCCCGCAGGGTGCCCGCGGGCAGAGCGCATCCTCCGGCAGGGGGCGAGCTCCGCACCCCGCTTTCCTCACGGGCCGGCGCGGCCGGCCGTTCAAGTGGGGAGCCCAGAGGTGCTCCGCGCCATGGGCGGGGGGCGGTTGGCGCGCACAGGGCCGGACTCCGGCCGGGCGCACCTCCACACGCACCCTCGCCGGCCGCGGGTGGGAGTCCGGGCCTCCACACGCACCCTCGCCGGCCGGGGGCGGGGTATGGGTGCGGCGCGCGGGGCCCCGAACGCCCAGACAATGCGGCGCGCGGCGACCAGGAACGGCTCGGCGGGCCGGGGCGCGCGCCGCCTTCCTTCCTGCGGGCTCCGCTTCCCGGCGGCGCGGCAGCGGCGAGAGCGCCGATTGGCGGCCCGCTCCTCCCGCCGCCCCGCCCCACGCCCGGCCGGCCGCCGCCCCCGGTCCGGACCCGCCCCTCTCCCCGGGAGGCGTCGGGGCCCGCGGCTGGGTGGCGGGTAGTTCCCGCCGGCTGTGCGCGCCCGCCTCGGGGCTCGCTCTGAGAGGACGCGGCGGCGGCGGACGCGGAGCCCTCGGCGCGCAGGCAGGAGGACCGGCCGAGCTGCGCGGGGCTGCGCGCCGCCTCTGCTCCGCCGCCAGGCCCCGCGCGGCTCCCGCGCCCGGCTCTCCCCTTTGTCCGCGGGCCGGAGCGGCGGCGGCAGCGGCGGCGTCCGAGCGGCGGTCGGAGCCCGCGGCGGCGGTTGAGGCGGCGGCGCCCCCGCGGCCGTGCGCCAGCGCCCTCGCGCCGAGGCGATGCCGGACCAGATCTCCGTGTCGGAATTCGTGGCCGAGACCCATGAGGACTACAAGGCGCCCACGGCCTCCAGCTTCACCACCCGCACGGCGCAGTGCCGGAACACCGTGGCGGCCATCGAAGAGGTGAGGCGGCCTGTGCGGCGGCTCCGGCCGCAGGTATCCCGCGCCGGAGTCCCGCCCGCCGCTCCCGCATCCGCATCCCGGGAAAACTTTCTTTGCTCCGAAGCCGGACGCGGCCGGGCCAACCCTGCCCGAGACAGAAGCCCTTTGTTCACGCCTAGGTGGCTCGGAGGAGATGGGTGATGGCCACCTTGGGCTTCTGTAAGACCTCCCCTCTCTCGGCCTCGTGGCCCTCGCGGGGTTCCGTGGCCCTCGCGGGGTTCCCCGGCCTGGTCCTTTCCCCGCAGCGCGGCCAACTTTGGCCAGAGTCGGGGTCGGCGGCGAGCTGTGGGGATCCCGCTGCCCGCCATCGCCCGGGGTCTTTGGTCCCCGGCGCGGAGCTTACCAACTTGTTCTTGAAGTGGCGCGGCGGGGGCAGCTCCGCTCTCCGAGCTCCCCGCCGCAGTCCCCGAAACCTGCAGGGCCCCCACCCTCGGGTCCGGGGCATCCCGGGCTACTGGGAAGGCATGCCCGCCTCAGCCAGGGCGGCCTGGCTGCGCTCCACCCGTGCCCAGAGAAGGAACTGCGGGCAAGGTGTGTGAGAGTCGGCGCTTCTGGGTCCAAGAGGCCTCTAGGAGCCGCTCCCCGGTTACCTGGGTCTCACCTGCTTGAATCCGGGATGCCACCCTTCCCCTCAACCTGGAAAAGGCCTGGTTTTAGTAAAGTGCTTTCAAGGTGCAAAGTCATCACGCCTAGCTGCTAACCAGCACGCTCTCCAGGTTCTGGGGAGAGGAACACGTAGGAACGAAGAAGCTTGGTTGAAAATTAAAGCCGTGGGGAAATGGGCAGGCTGTGAGTCCAGGGGCCACCGTTGGCTGTGGTTTGAGGCACATCCTCACCTTCAGTCCTCCTTTTCCTTACCCACCAAACGGGATTAGTAATGCATCCTTTCCAGGATCAGAGACTGTGTGAAGTGCTTAGCACTCTGCTCGACTCAGAATAGGTTTACAAGCCACACATGTGGCAATAGTGAATCCATGATTAAATGGCTCTTGGCCAGAATGTTAGGTTACAGTTTTAAAATTGAATTTTGCAGGTATTTTAGCAGAAAACGCCTGGGCTAGCAGGCTTGAGGGGGGTCACCAAAGAGCTTTAAATGAAGCAATGGCATTATTATTTTTCTTTTTCTTTTTTTTTTTTTTTGCCCATTTGAACAAAGCATCTGCTGTTAGGAATTGCTTGAAAAAAAATCCAGAATGTTTTCCCTTAATGGAAACATTTTTTCTTTGTAGCTGTAAACAGTCAATAAAAGGGAATCAGAAGTAACAGATTCAGCATTCTGAATGCTGTTAATATAACTTGGGTAGCCTTCCTTCTCTCCATTTAATTTGGCGGAAGAGAGCTGCATGTAAACCTTTCCTATGAGTTCGGTGATTCCCCGGATCACTTAATTCTACTTTTAGCAGCAAGGCTTAAAAAGGATGCCTTCAAATGAGGCAGATGGGGATGGGTGAATGATATTTTTTCCTAAGTGCCAGTTAAAAAGCACAGTGTTTTGAGAATACACCATTAATAATGTTTATGGAATGATTGCAACCAAAAAGGTAGCTGAATATTTCTTAAGGGAAGGAAGCATTGTGCATGATGTCTTTCTTTAGAAAGCTTGATTGTGTTTAAAGTTCTGTTGCTTTTCCCCACTGCAGTTTGTCAGTTAAATATTATTAGCGTTGGCAGATGTTGGAAAGCCAAGCAAATAGGAATTGCTATTAAAATTGGCATACACTTTCTCTGATTAATTTTAGTTTACAATGTGTAATTCCAAAGCTCTTTCTGTATGCTGTGCAGGAGATTACCCTAGAGCTCAGTTACTGAGCAGATTACAAAGAGACTGGATTTGGTCATTTCATTAAATTGCAAGCTTGCTTCATGTTGCCGTCTAAGCCCAAGAATTGGTTCAAGTCTGAAAATGGAAAAATTAAAATCATTTCAGATTTATTTCACTTTAAGCAAATATACATACGTGCTGTGATGATGGTATGTGTGAGCTTGGTTTTATAACTAAATTTGAAAGTTGTTCACTTTCTGAGGTAAATCAATGTGGCTTTTTAAATAATGCTCTTTCCCAGGGTATCTAATGTTCCTTTCTGTTACCAAAACTTGTTCTGTATATGGTTTAATAACAAATGATGCATACAGTATTTTGGTTTTAAACAAAAATCTTCTCATACTGAGACGAAACGTGAGAGGGTATCATGACATAAAGTTACTCACTTAACAAATAAAATAAAATTTGCAAGCTCTTGGTCTTATTTTTAAACAAATGAATCATGGAACTAGCAAACTAATTTTATATTTATTTATTTATTTATTTTTTGAGATGGAGTTTTGCTCTTTTGCCCAGGCTGGAGTGCAGTGGTTCAGTCTTGGCTCACTGCAATCTCTGTCTCCCAGATTCAAGCGATTCTCCTGCCTCAGCCTCCCAAGTAGCTGGGATTACAGGCATGTGCCACCATGCCCAGCTGATTATTTGTATTTAGTAGAGACAGGGTTTCACCATGTTGGTCAGGCTGGTGTCGAACTCTTGACTTCAGGTGATCCACCTGCCTTGGCCTCCCAAAGTGCTGGGATTACAGGCATGAACCACCGCGCCCGGCCAGCAAACTAATTTTAAACTGATAAACCTTTTTGAATCTGTTATTTCCAATGTAGGTTATATCTGCCAAAAAATCATTTTACAGTTAAAATGTACTGTTTTGATTTGCATACTTGTTGCTGAAATATTATTATAGTAACTGTGGGTCCCTGTCCTGTACTATGAAACTCACAGGTATTGTATTCAGTCCTTATCTCTGCTTTATAGGTGAGGAAATTGAGGCTCAGAGAGGTTAAGTGATTTGCTAAAGGTTATAGGGCTCTGAAGTGGACTTTGAACTTGGCTCCTGCTGCTTTCAGAAGCCATGCTGCTTCCTGTTACTTTTCATAATGCTGAATTCTCTAAATTTCTCCTTTGTCAGATTGACCTGGGTTCAAGTTCGGACTCCACCACCTGCCAGCTAAGTGAACTTGAGTGCGATGCCTAACATTTTCTCATTTTCCTCAGCTTTAAAGTCTGGGTAATAATACCTGTCAGCTTCAGAGGATTGGGATGAGGTTTTAGTGAGATAATACACAGCACAGAAGCTGCCAGACAATTGGTTACCGGATTATATAGTGAGTCCACAGGCCCCAGTGAGGGCTTTTGGAGTGAGGATAGGATTTACATGGGGGAAGTGTCAGGGAAATGGCTGAATGGCTGAATGGGTGAGTGAATGAAACACCTACCGTGTATCTGTTAATCCATGTGTATTTTTTAAAAGTTTGTTGTCAGGCCACATGTGGTGGCGCACGCCTGTAATCCCAGCAGTTTGGGAGGCCAAGGCGGGCAGATCACTGAGGTCGGGAGTTCGAGACCAGCCTGACCAACATGGAAAAACCCCGTCTCTACTAAAAATACAAAATTTGCTGGGTGTGGTGGCGCATGCCTGTAATCCCAGCTACTTAGGAGGCTGAGGCAGGAGAAACACCTGAACCCAGGAGGTGGAGGTTGCGGCGAGCCAAGATCACGCCATGGTACTCCAGCCTGGGCAACAAGAGTGAAATGCCGTCTCAAAAAAAAAAAAAAAAAAGTTTGTTGTCCTGACAGCTGGTGAGAGCATACCTGTGTTTTATAATTTTCACTTGACCACCTTCTCTGGTTCAAGTCATCATTTTGTACAGTTTTAGCAAACTTAGCAAAGTCTGGTGCTGCAACCAGAGTCTGCCCTGTGCTTTTGGAAATAATGGAAAAATAAGTAGTTGTGACAGAAATTTGAAAAGTGAGGGTTTTTTGTTTCTTTTTTTTTTTCTTCTTATTTTTTGTTTCTTCGAGCCTCTGGGCACTTTGAAATATTCTCAAAATAGGGAAAAATTGTATACATATTTGGAATATTCGTGTTTTTGGTTAGACCCTCCTTTATAGCACCGTCCATTCTGCCTTGCTTATTTGGCATTGATGTAGTTTTAAAAATAAATTTGATGTTGACTTGTAAGTATTAAAATTTAATCTACTTCCTTCCGGGGCCGTAATTCTCTACTTTGTTGTCTTTGGTTACCTTGGCAATCCCATTGCTGTCATAAGCACAGGGTTCTAACTGCAGGGGTGGGGTGAGCATCTGGGCCTGCCGGCTCCCAGGGGCCCTGCCGTCCATGGGACCAGACCCCTCCTAGCAGCAACAGTGGGAACCAGGCCTACGTGCTTTTTGGCAAGAATGTGATTCTGAATGTTAGCCCTTTGTGACTTGTTTGAAAAACAGCTCCTCCAAGTCCCCAGATGAACAGATTCTTGCTGTCTTCAGAAGGACATCACCTTCTTGCCCAGAGCATTCGTGTTTTTGGAAGTGAGCTTTGATGGGTCAAACAGGGCCACCTTTTAAACTGTGTTCTGAAATTTGAATTTCAGAAAATTCTGAATCACTTAAAGGAAGCCATTTTCTCTTCATATGTGAGCCTTCCTCCCTGCCCCCCAGTGAATGCTGAATTCAGTTTCCTTCTTGGGATCAATAGTAGAAGTACTGATGCCACTCCTCATGGGTTCCAGGTGCTGCCATGCACTCAGGATTCCTGAGTCCTTCAGTGTGCTAGGCTATGTGTGAGGTGGCAGGAATAGAACACCAGGAAGAATATGTTCTGTCTTTGAAGGGACCTACAGTCCAGCAAGAGGAACAGAATCCTAATTCTGTAAACAAATCTATGCAAAAAATGTGAGGACCACATCTGTAGGAATGCCCGGAGTCCTGTGGATGTGCAAGGGTGCACGTGGTCCCAGGGCCTGGAGCTGTGGTGAGGGAGGGCCTTGTATGATATCGTGCCATGGAGTCTTGAAGTCCAGGCAGTTACCTGTGGGTTACCAAATGCTAAGGCACTAAGCTGGTTCATTATGGTCTTTTGTACCTGCCTCCCTGCCTTAGGTAAATATTGATCTACTCCTGACGTGGCAGCCAACTCAGCCTCTGTGGTGGGATTTTCACAGTCACCTGGTCTCCAGAGGTCTGCTGAGACCAAGAATTTGGAGTGATCCTTAATTCTTCCCGTGCACCCCATGTTTCCAGGCGCCGGTGCCTTCCTTTGTGGAGCATATACATGCATTTTAGGCCCGCACTGTCTGATGAGGCAGCCTAAGACAAATCCAGCTCTCAGCTGCCGTATCTGCTTAGTAGCTACACGTGGCTGGTGGCTACCATATTGGTTCAGCAACCAGTAGCAGAGGCACCCCCTGGAAGCTTGCTGAAATGCAGAGCCCCAGGTTCCACCCAGGACCTGAATTTTTACAGCATCCCCACATACACCACAGGCATGTTCTAGATGGAACCCCGGCTGCACACTGGAGTTGCTTGGGCGTTTGGGAAGCAGAGCTGCCTGGCTCCACTCCCTAGAATTCTGACTTAAATTGGTCCGGCGGGCTCTGGAGCCTTGGCATTTTTTAAAGGCTCCTCCCAAATAGGGTTGATAATCACTGATAGACAGTTATGTAACATAACCTTAGGCAGTTGATAAGTGCTGTAAAGGAAAGTCATGCATAACATGGAGATACAAAGTGGTTCTGGAGATTAGGAAACCAAAATCAGGAAAAGCCTCTCTGTAGAGGTGACATTTGAGCAGGCTGGAATGCAGAGAGGAAGCCAGTCACAGAAGATGTGGGAATAGAACAGCTTGGGAAAAGGCCCTGAAATGCCAATGGGCGGGATCATGGAAGGACTGAAGGAAGGTCAGGGTGTGGGGTGTGGGGGGGAGTGGGTGAGGGAGAGAAGGATGAGAGACGGCGGGCAGAGGGGTGGGCAGCGCCAGGTCACACAGGGCCTTGTCCATCTTGGGGAAGGAATTTGGATTTTGTTCTGTTGTGATGGGAAGCTGTTGAAGGATTTTCAGCAGGGAATAACATGGGCCGATTTACGTTTTAAAGACTTCACTGTGGTTGTTCTAGGGAAAAACAGACTAGCAGGGCATGAAAGGAAAGGGGGAGACCAGTTGCGAGGTGAGGGGCTATTGCATTCATCCAGGCGAGAGGGTATTGGACGAGGAGGTAGCAGGGGTGATGGTGGTAAGTGGCCCGATTGAGGTCCATTGTGCAAGAAGAGGGATCCAAACCTGCTGATGGATTGTCATGATTGTGTGCTGTTGGCATAGAGGTAGACCCAACAGAGCTACCCTGAACAAGGCAACAGCCAAGCTCAATTCATCCAAGCCCTCTGAACAGACCTTCTAGCATCCCCACGGTGAAGCTGGTGCTGTCTAGAGCTACTTAGTGTCAGGATCCAGGCCAACTCTGTGCTGCTTGATGTGACTGGTATAGGACTTGTGTTGGGACCAGTTCCAGGGTCAGTCAAGGAAAGATTGAAGCATAGCTGCATAGACTGGGGCCCAGGGAAAGAGAGAAGCATGGCTGCCTAGACTGGGACAGAGGGGTCTGCTCGTGCGACCCTCTGCTGTTTCTGGGCAGACTATAGCAGGTGATATTTCTGGGCATTGTCAGGTGCCTGGGATGCTGTCCACATTTCAGCTCCCCAAACACTCCTCTTTCTTTCCCTACTAAAGAGAGGTGACGTTCCATGATCTGAACCTACCTCCTTTGTTTACGTCTTTTGTGTGTAATGTGGCCTCCAAGTGGATTGCTAGGGCCCTTCCAGGTACTTTTTGTCTTTTTTGTTTGTTTGTTTGAGATGGAGTCTCGCTCTCTTACCTAGGCTGGAGTGCAGTGGCAGGATCTCAGCTCACTGCAACCTCTGCCTCCTGGGTTCAAGGGGGATTCTCCTGGCTCAGCCTCCTGAGTAGCTGGGATTACAGGTACCTGACACCGTGCCTGGCTAATTTTTGTACTAGTAGAGATGGGGTTTCACCATGTTGGCCAGGCTGGTCTTGAACTCCTGACCTCAGGTGATCCGCCCACCCAAAGTGCTGGGATTATAGGCGTGAGCTGCTGCTCCTGTCTGCCCTTCCAGGTGCTTTTTATACCATTATCGTTTTTATCATGTCATCAATGTCTTGGAATAAACAGACCACCAACCCGAGCTGGAATGCTTGGGCTGTATTTTTATGATGATGGTCATTTCTGTGAAGGGATTTGACTGATTGAGTTTCTTCACTCATAAATGGTATATTGGACCCCTACCATACGTTGTCAATGCCAGGTGCCAGGGATGTAAAAGTGGACAGCATGGCCTGGGCGTCTTAAAAAAAAAAAAAAGTGGACAGGACTAGCTCCTTCCTTATAAAGCACTTAATAATCTCGTGTTTTATGTGCAGTCCTGTTTCATCCTTTTAACCTTTTTTGTGCCGTGGCTCCCTTTGACACTCTGGTGAAGGTGGTCTGCCTCTTCAGAACAATGTTTTAATGCATAGAACAAAATAAGATTTCAAAGGAAACTAATTACAGTCTTGCATTGCTTAATGACGAACGTGCATCGTTTAAAGATTTCTTCGTGGTACGAACATCCTAGAGTGCACTTTACACACACCCAGATGGCATGTAGCCACCTAGGCTATGTGGTAAGAACCTGTTGCTCCCAGGCTCCAAACCTGTACAGCATGCCACTGTATTGAATACTGTGGTAACTGTGACACAGTTACAGTATTTGTGTATGGCAACTATTTGTGTATCTAAACATAGAAAAGATGGTAAAAATCCCTCTTATAATCTTATGAGACGTCGTGTGTGTGGTTCATTGTTGACTGAAATGTCATTATGTGGAGCACGACTGTATATTGAAATTCAGTTAGCAGAATATTTAAAAAATTTTTGCCATGCTTATAATGCTTCTTTACTAAAGCATTTAGTAACAAGATTTCATGGTTGGTCTAATAAATACCTTAATTTTGAGATATTGATGAATATAATCAATATGAGATATTTCTTTTTTTTTTTTTTTTTTTTGAGGTGGAGTCTCGCTCTGTCGCCGGGACTGGAGTGCAGTGGCCAGATCTCAGCTCACTGCAAGCTCCGCCTCCCGGGTTTACGCCATTCTCCTGCCTCAGCCTCCCGAGTAGCTGGGACTACAGGTGCCCGCCACCTCGCCCGGCTAGTTTTTGTATTTTTTTAGTAGAGACAGGGTTTCACCGTGTTAGCCAGGATGGTCTCGATCTCCTGACCTCGTGATCCGCCCATCTCGGCCTCCCAAAGTGCTGGGATTACAGGCTTGAGCCACCGCGCCCGGCCTCAATATGAGATATTTCTAATAAATATAATGTAATATTCATGTATCTTTTATTAGAGTTGCAAGTATTGATAATATTAGCACGTGTTGCTTACATTTGTAATTGAAAGATATAATAAATTTCAGTTAGACCCTAATGAAAATACAGATAAATTTTTTTTTTCCAATCCAAGTTTATGGACCCCCTGAATTCAGACTGAGAATTCCAGGCTTGATGGTAAGTTTTGTTTAGCTAGTTTTTTTTTTTTGAGTGATGGATTCTTTAACAACTCTGTTTGTTAAATATAATTATTATATCTCGTAATTATTATGCTGTCATTGCCATGAATTGGTTCTAAGAGTCTAGCTGAGAAGAGTTGCACCTCAGGCCAGTGTTAGAATTATGAGGCGCTAAAGGTGTTTAGAAGCGCTCTTGGCAGGGAGCCATCCGCTGTGGTTTTACATCCGTGGGGTGCCCTCTGTTCTTTCAGGGTTATGGCTTGGCAGCTTCTCATCTGATCCCACAGGTTAGTTCATATACTTGTGCATGCCTCAAGAGTTCAGCAGAGCTGCGAACTGGACCTTCTGAGTCCTATAATTAGGATTCTGAGCTGGGTGGGTCCTGCAACCCAGCTCTCCTATTTGTGCCTTTTTTGTTTGTCTCACATGGCATGTACTGCCCTTGATTCTGTAGGGCAAGTTCCACTGTGAAGCACCAGAAGATTCATGGGCACCACCTACCCAGAATTTTAAGGGAGACTTTGCAGTGTGTGCTGTTTTCGATGAGGGTATTTATTTGAAATGCTGCTGCTGTTGCAAGAGTGTGTTGGGGATATCCAGAGTGTGGTTGAAGTTAATGTCAGTTGATTTTTTTTTTTTTTTTTTTTTGAGACAGAATCTGGCTCTGTTGCCCAGGCTGGAAAGCAGTGGTGCCATCTTGGCTCACTGCAACCTTGTCCTCCTGTCCCAGCCTCCTGTGTAGCTGGGACTACAAGTGTGCCCCACCATGCCTGGTTAATTTTTTATTTATTAATTATTATTATTATTTTTGAGATAGTGTCTCACTTTGTCACCCAGGCTGGAGTGCAGTGGCGCCATCTTGGCTCACTGCAGGTTCCATCTCCGCCTCCCAGGTTCAAGTGATTCTTGTGCCTCAGCCTCCTGACTAGCTGGGATTACAGGTGCCCACCACCACACCCAGCTAATTTTTGTATTTTTAGTAGAGACAGGGTTTTGCCATGTTGGCCAGGCTGGTCTTGAACTCCTGACCTCAAGTGATCCACCCACCTCGACCTCCCAAAGTGCTGGGATTACAAGTGTGAGCCACTATGCCCGGCCCCTGGTTAATTTTTGTAATTTTTGTAGAGAGGGTTTCACCATGTTGCCCATGGCTGGTCTTGAACTCCTGGACTCAAGCCATCCTCCTGCCTTGCCCTCCCAAAGTGCTGATATTATAGGAGTAAACTACCATGCCCAGCCTCCCCCTTGTCTTTTCTAACATTTATGGGGCACTTACTGTGTGCCAGGCATGCTTTAAATTCTTTACATATATCAATTATTAACTCATTTAGTTATTACCAAAATGCTATAGGGTCCAGCGAAATTAGGCCACGTTACCAAGTTCATGGAGCCCGGAAGTGATGAAGCCAAGATTCGTTCAAATCAAGCATTTTGACACCAGAGTCTGCTATTTCTTTTAGCAGCCAACAGCCTCTGTAGAGCCTGTGCCAACCAGGGCCCGTGGTGTTGCAGCCTCTGTAGCCAGCACGCCCTCCTTTGCTGTTAGTGTTAGAAAGTTGCAGCTATTGCATTGCTTGAGTGGGTGCTTCTGGCAAATCCTTGTTGCTTTTTGTTTCCTGTTTGCCTCATCTGTCCTACTTGCTACAGAAATTGTTCTTCTTTCGTCTCCTCACTGCTCTGCCGACATGGCCAGCCCTGTAGAGCGGAGTGGCCAGGGGCATTGCTGACACCCTGGCAGGAGGCCTTCCCTGCTAACGGTGTTATTAATGATGTCATTTTTCCACTCCTTGCTGAAGATGGCTTTGTCAGTGAAATCAGGCGGTTGATGAAGACAGTTCCCTCTCATGATGGATTCCTTTGTCTTTTAGGATTCTAGCCAGGCAGTCAGGATTGTCGGGATCTCTTTCCCCAGCTTCTCAGAAGAAATCTTGTCCTTCTTAGAGGTTTTTTTTTTTGACAGACTCCCGCTCTGTCACCCAGGCTGGAGTACAGTGGCATGATCTCTGCTCACTGCAAGCTCAGCTCCCTGGTTCACACCATTCTCCTGTCTCAGCCTCCTGAGTAGCTGGGACTTCAGGCGCCCACCACCACGCTGGGCTATTATTTTGTATTTTTAGTAGAGACAGGGTTTCACTGTGTTAGCCAGGATGGTCTTGATCTCGACCTTGTGATCCGCCCATCTTGGCCTCCCAAAGTGCTGGGATTACAGACGTGAGCCACCGCGCCTGGCTTTTTTTTTTTTTTTTTAAATGAAAACGATAACGGTGACAGTGCTGACATTTCTCTGAGCTTTAATTCTGTCTTAAGGACTGTGCTGTGTTTTAAACTGGTGATTTGATCCCCTCAACGGTCTTGAGGTTGGTCCTATAGGGACATGCCTCCAGGTTCCACGTTCCACAACCAGCAATTGCTAGAGTAAGAATCCCAGTGCTGTGGAGGAGGACCCACTCCTGTTGATCTTTTAATGCCCCACCTGCCAGTCACTCTTGCCTGGGACGATTTCTCTGTAGGTGTTTCTGTGGGTTTCCTTAGTGCAGGGTAATGATGGTTGTTGATCACCTGCAGTCCCCATTGTTGCTGAATGTGATTGCCTGGAGGTCATCAGACACTAACCCCTGGGGAGGCACTTAGCATCAGAGGTATTTATTAACTTGACCTTGACCGAATGGCCCCCTTAGAACTGAGGGGCCAAGAACACTGTCACTATGTGAAAAGGACTAGGAGCCACCCAGACCCATAGAGTATTCCCTTCGTTTCAGCAAATTGTATTTTGAGGTTGCCACTGAAGGGTTAATCAAGGATGTGGCCCGTCTAGGCAGATTTGGGTGGAGAGAAGTCAGCTCCCTCTTAACAGTTAGGGGACTTTGGAGAGGTTTTGAAAGAAAGGGAGAATGTTAAGGCCCTGTACTGTATTCCCCTGATAGCCTGAATCTGTTACCAGCTTTTGGACCTTGGAGCAGGTGACTTCACTGGTCCTGCCTCAGTTTGTCATTTGTAACATGGAGGGTTGGATGTGATGAGTCCAGTCTTTCCAGCTCTTGACCTTCCATATCTACTGCTGTCTGCAACACTTCCCCTGCCTCTTGACACCCTTGCTTTTTTTGGCCACCTTCTCTGGTTTTTTCTTTATCTTGGCTATTAATATTTATACTTTCCAAGAAGTTAGAGCTCAGAGTGGACTTTACCTCTTTCATCCCCTTCTTTGAAGATTCCCTCCTTGGAGGTATCACTGGAGTTGATGTGGTGGTTGGTACTTGAGCTGGAATCCCAATGAGTGCCTTGCCGGTTTGAGTTTGGGCTGAATGAGGCCGTGTTGTTTCCCATCCGTCTTGCCTTGGAGCAGTCTTTTTTGCAGTCTTTGCTGCTTTCCTTGGTCCCTTAAATAAAACTTTGTTGTGCTTTGCTTCTCTGGTGAAAAGCAGGTTGTATCAGTGATGATCACAGGGTTTTGTGGTCATTGAGTAATGTGGACTGTTGAACTTTGAGAAAATACTGATTTTCTTATATCCAGTGAGCTTCCCTAGATTTTGCGGGGAGCCAGTGTTCCCATCGTTGGAAGATGTCCTCTCTATTGTGAAGCAATGGTTTTCACATTTGCCCTGTGGTTCGGTTGTGTTTATGTTGTGGAGCAGAAAGACCTAGCCAGGGAGTTAGGAGAGCGGGATCGGAGTTATAAGGTCACCTTATTGTGACCTTGAGCCAGTTAACTGTGTATCTGGTCTCTAACATGAGATTTGGACTGGGTGTTCTCTGACCATCCTCTCTGACCTAAAAATTCCATAGTTCTTTGTATTCATATATACTGGATGTGAAAAGGCCCTGGAATAAATGATAGGAACAAAAATCAGCCAGGAATGGCTTGTTGATAGCCCTGAAAAGACAACATGGTCGCTGAATCATATCCTCAAGTTGAATTATTTATTTTTGAAAAAACCTTTCTATAGCATCCTGACAACTTACTTTGTGTTGTTGCTTTTTTAAAAAAATTGAGATATAATTCATATACCATAAAATTCACCATTTTAAAGTGTCCAACTAAGTGGTTTTTAGTGTATTCACAAAGTTGTGTAGCCATCACCACTATTTAATTCCAGATCATTTTCATCACCAAAAAGAAACCCCATACCCAGTAGGAGTCATTCCCTAGTCCCCTGTACCCGAGTCCTTGGCAGCCACTCATCTACTTTCTGTCTCTATGGATTTGCCTATTCTGGTCGTTTCATGTATGGAATCATATAATATGTGGCCTTTTGTGTCCGGCTTCCTTTATGTAGTCTAATGTTTTTAAGATTCATCCAAATCATAGCATGGATTTGTACTTTATTTATTTTTATGACTGAATAATATTCTGTCATATGTGTATGACACATTTTGTTTATTCATTCAGTTGATGGACATTCGGGTTGCTTCCACTTTTAGGCTATTATGAATAATCCTGTGAATATTCTTCTACAAGTTTTAGTGTCGACATACATTTTCAGTTCTCTTGGGTATATACCTAGGAGTGGAATTGCTTAGTCACTTTAACTTTTTAAACTTAAACTTTTTAAAGTCAGTTTAACTTTTTGAGGAGCTGCCAAACTGTTTGCCAAAGAGGCTGCACCACATGATGTTCTTACCAGCCATGTGTAAGGGTTCCAATTTCTCCACATCCTTATCAACTCTTGTTATTGTCTTTTTTGTTACACTCATCTTAGTGGGTGTGAAGTGGTGGGTTTGATTTGTCTTTCTCTGATGGATGACTAATGATTTTGAGCATTGTTTTATATGCCCATGGCTGTGCGTACCTTCTTTGGAGAACTGTCTATTCAAAGCCTTTGCCATGTTTATATTGGATTATTTGTCTTTTTATTGTTGCGTTGTAAGATTACTTCATATATTCTGGACATTAGACCCAGATCAGATATATAATTTGCAAGTAATAATTTTCATTTTGTAGATTGTTTTTTCACTCACTTGATGGTGTCCTTCAAAGGACAAATGTTTTTAATTTTGATGACATCCAGAATAGTCATTTTTCCTTTGGTTGCATAACACAGATCACAAAGATTTACACCTATATTTTCTTCATTTTATAGTTTCAGTTCTTACATTTAGGTCTTTGATCTGTTTTGAGTTAATATTTATATATGAGGTGAGGTGGGGGGTCCAACTTCATTATTTTGCTTGTGGATATATCCAGTTGTCCCGGCACCATTTTTTGGGAAGACTTTTCTTTTCTTCTTGAATTCTCTTGGCATCCTTCTTAAAAATTGATTTACTTTTGATATATGGGTTTATTTCTGGACCCTCAGTTCTGTTCCATTGATTTTTATGCCTATCTTTTATGCTGGTACCATAAAACCTTAATTAATTATAGGCCTTATGGTATGTTTAGAAATCAGGAAGTATGAGTCTTCCAACTTTGTTTTTCTTTTCCAAGATTGTTTTGGCTATTGAGGGTCTCTTGCATTTCCATGTGAATTTTAGGATCAGCTTTTCAATTTCTGCAAAAAAGCCAGCTGAGATTTTCATCGAGGTTATGTTGACACTGTAGTTCAATTTGGGGAGTATAGACATCTTAACAATCTATCGTAGCATCTCCTATCTTTGAACTTGGGAGTTTTTTTCATTTTCTTTTCTTTTCTTTTTCTTTTTTTTGAGACGGAATTTTCCTCTGTTGCCCAGGCTGGAGTGCAATGGCGCGATCTTGGCTCATTGCAACCTTTGCCTCTGGGGTTCAAGCAATTCTTGCCTCAGCCTCCCGAGCAGCTGGGATTACAGGTGCCCGCCCCTACACCCGGCTAATTTTTGTATTGTTAGTAGAAACGGGGTTTCACCCTATTGGCCAGGCTGGCCTCGAACCCTTGACCTCAGGTGATCCGCCTACCTCTGCCTTCCAAAGTGCTGGGATTATAGGTGTGAGCCACTGCATCCGGCCTCATTTTCTTAAATTTCTTTCAGTGATGTTTTGTAGTTTTCAATGTACAAATCTTACACTTCTGTTGAATTTATTCCTAAGTACTTTATTCTTTTTGATGTGAGTGGAATTGTTTTCTTAATTTCATTTCTGGATTATTCATTGCTAGTGTGTAGAAATACAGTTAACTTTTTGTGTATTGATCTTATGGCCTACAATTTGCTGAATTTGTTTATTGTCTTTTATAGTTTTGGGTATACGTATGTGTATTCCTTAGGATTTTTAATATGCAAAATATCACCTGCAAATAGAGACAGTTTTGTTTATTCTTTAATAAGCTGAGGACCTTTTATTTCTTTTTCTTTTCTGCTTGCTGGATCAGTTCTTAATCATCTTTAAATGCCCAGTGATTTGAACAGAATAAGTGCTCAGTAACTGTATTCATTAACTTCAGTATTAAAAATCAGTTTTTATGTAAGCTGAAGTTTCTTGTATTTAATTTGTTTTATTTATTTGGCCTCTGGGCATGTTGATAAAATGGGATGATTTGCTTACTTGGTCTTTAGTTGCAAAGGACGCTAGTAGAAATGGTTTTACATTTGTAAATGGGTTTTAGATATTTGCCTTGTCTGGCCACGGTGCTTGGTAGTCACTCAGGAGGCTTAGAGCCAGGCCTCCTATGTTCTCTGCAACAGCAAACCCTTTCCAAGCTGTTGTTTCTGCTGGTGAGTGTGGCTGGTGTTTTAGTTGTTTTCTATCAACATTGCCTTGGTTTAGTCCCCACAGGAGACTGCTCACTTCTTGACAAAAGGTAATTATTGAGATTCCTGTTTTTTTTTCTCACCTTGTGAATTCTCTTGTTTTTCTTTTTTGGCAAATAAGAATGAGGTGTGTTTACTACTGGAGCATTGGGCTGTCAGAACCCGTAGCTTTGATTTGCCTTGGTCACAGCCTGCCAGGTTGCATGCTTTTGATTTGGAAGAGGTCCTGGTGGGTGTGTTCGCCAGCAGGGATCACCCACAGTAACAATCATGGGTAGGAGAAATGGTCCTTCACCTTTTCCCATTTTCCTTCTTTCCATTGTCTACACTCCTGGTCCCACCTTTTCCCTGGGGACTGGGATGCTTATGCTGGAACCTCATCAGTGTCCAAAGCTTAAAATTCTCTTCTCCTCCTCACTTTTTTCCTCTTCATTTTCTCTTGACCTTCATTGCCTTGGTCTATTTCCAGAACCTCCAGGGCCTGGGTTTTCTCTTTAAAAGATCCTATTCCATCCAGAGGAGACTCAAGAGTCCTGCTTTAATTTGGGATTTTGGGCAGAGGCCTTCCTGCGTCTCTCAAGTCACACTTGCAAGCGACTGCTTTGGTGATGACATTTAAAGTTGGCCTCCTTTCCTACCACTCTGACTCCCCTCAGTTTTCTAGAACTGGGTTTATTGTTCTATATTTTAAAAAATGATTTATTATCTTCTATAGCAATGTTGGAAGGAGCTTAATTTTTGAAGTGCACAGTTCTCTCTATGGTCAGAGCGAAGTAAAGGAGATTTGATTGATCTTATGACAAAATTGCTTTAGTCATAGCTGATATGAAATCTCTTAAGGGCCCTGTTTTATTTGCTCTTTTAATTTATGAACCTTCTTGGATCCTTCAAGCGTCCGTATACTAAGCCAGTGAAGCCTTATCTGGAACATGCAGGTATCGTTTTTGCCCCTAATATGCCATGAAATGCTATAGGGTTCTGATGCTTTGTTAGATTTTGGTGTGAATTAGGGAGTAGCAGTGTCAGCAAATGTGTGTTTCAGAAATTTGTTAATGGTTTTTTCAAAGGAAAATGTACTATTAGCTGGAATAAGCTGGCAGCCATAGGGTGTGCATTAGACTTGGGAGTAAACAAAAAAAGACCCCCAGTGAAGTAGAAAGTAGCTGTTATAAAGCCCATTTTGTTTCCCTGTAGTTCAGGGTCATGTCATCCTCAGGCTTCCAGAAAGACCATGTAGTGAAATGGGAACAGCAGGGACCCCGTGCCCTACAGCTGAGGCCAATGGGACAGAGGGGAAGAGAGAAGAGTTAGACCAGCTTAGAAGGGTGGGGCCACCTCCTAGTCTGGAATTCCTGCAGGTCTCACTAGCCACAGCAGATTGTGTTTATTGATGTTAGGTTGGTCATTAAGAATAGTCAAATTCAGCATCCCCTGCTTTGGTGCGCTGGGGTGTGCATAATCCGCTGAGGATAGTATCCATGAAAATAGCTTTTGAACTTTGCTTTGCAAATTTTGATGAGCTTGAGTTCACTGAGAAAATTAATTTCTATAGAACAATTCCTTCATTTAATGTTGGCCCAAATGAGGCATTTAGTATGGAATTTGGGCCTTGGTGGAATAACATGGAAATGTTTTCTGGGATACGTAGCCTAACCTGATGAGGACAACAATTGCTGAGCAGTGTGAGGGAAGGGAGGATTGCCCAGTGAGTGACTGGTGCCGAGCAGGAGGCTTCCTGCTTGACCTCTGAATACTCTGGCACTTCCTTTTTGGGGTCAGAAAGCTTCCAAATCCAGAGATCCCCCCCGTTTGCAGTTTTTAGTTTTCCTTTGGAACTGCCATACCAGACCGAGTGTGCCTAGTGTTGGGACTAGGTATTACTTCTCTTTGAATCCCAACATGATGCCTTGCGTACATAATTCTCAGAAAATGTTTGTTGATTGTCAAGGTCCTGCTAATCTTGTTGATTTTGTGATTTCATACCTTTCTCTTTCAAAGGATTGCTGTACGCCTGGAAATAAATCTGTTTTGGTTTGCAAAATCAAGGTTGTTGTGTCATCCTTTGAAACAATTAGAGAAGCAGGAAAATCTTTTAAGGATGATTGAAATCTCCACTCTATATACCATCCCAATTAATATCTGATTTCTTCTTTGAAAAACATAATTAATCATATCTTTTCTTCTGTAGAACCTTCCCTAACACTCCTCATTTATCAGAGCGAATTTCTTTTCTGAATTTTTAAAGCAATTAGTTTCTGACTCACTTTGTGTGTCCTTTTTTATCCATCCATCCATCCATCCATCCGTCCGTCCATCTATCCATCCATCCATCCATCTATCCCTTTATCCATCTCTGTCCATCTGTTGATCCGTCTTTGGAACAGACCTGGGATGTCTGTGCTCAGAAGCAGAGTACTCTACATCTGGGAAGCATGGTGGTCATGCGCACAGCTCTCAGGCTCCTTGCATGCTGGGCTGTGGTCCTGGCTTCTCTTGTCTTCTGTAGAACAGGAATCTCACCAAAGGAGGGCATGGGAGGGCTAGGTTTAGTCAAGGTGCGTAAGTTGGAACACTGCGAATGAGGTTCAGCGTACCCAGGGTTGTCCCTGTTTGGTCAGGGCAGGGTCAGCAAAGCTCCAGCCTGTTTTTGTATGTAAAAAGTGTAAGCTAAAAATGGTTTTTTTAAAATGGTTTTTAGGGGTTGTAAACAAAATCCCAGAAGAAGATGCAACAGAGACTGTGTATATGCAACCTGCAAAGCCTAAAATATTTATCATCTGCTCCTTTATAGAAAAAGTTGTCCCAACCCTGGTTAGAGCTCTGAGTGTGGGTAGATCTGTCTCACAGATCTACTCTGTCCCAGGGTCTGTCTCAGCCTGGGCCAGAATACTGAGTTGTGAGGAACCTTAAAGACACTTGTCTAGTGGTCTGTAGGACGCATGGCCCTGTTTAGACATTCTGCTTGCTGTGGTTACCCAGGGACCTGCTGCTGATGGAAGTAGCCTTTTCTTCCCCAGGAAATGTATATTAACTGAAAGCAAGTACTTTCGCCTTTTCCTCTGTGGTCCCAATTTTACCTCTGAGGCCATGAGTAAGTCCAGGTGACAGGTGGGTCAGAGCTGGATTATAGAGGGCTGAGCATGTCAGTTGGAAATTGATTCAGAAGGCTGTGGGGAAATATTAAGGGCTTTTGCGTAGGGGAGTGACATGAGCATAGCTGGGCTTAGGAAATCTGGCCTGGCATGGTTTGGGATCCTGGGGGAGTTGGAGCAGGCTGGTAAGGTTAGGGGCAGGGAGACCAATAGGAAGCATTGGCCACTGCCGTGGGAAGTGGTTGTAAGGGTCTGGATTAGGGCATTGGAAATACAAAGGAAGGGAAGTTAAGTATAGGGCATAGGGAATACAAATTCCAGGGAAGTTAAGTGGCAACTCCTCATCTTCTAGTTTATGCTGTCACTGGGGTTGGTTGGTGTGTAGTTGCCATGTTCAGGCCAGCCTTCCTCCTTCCCCTCCTCCTTCCATAGAGCAACTGCTCCATACCAGGCCATGGGTTCTGCAGAGTTCCTGCCTGGAAGGCGCCCATGGGCTGGAGGAAAGGAGAAACAATGGTTCTGCCAGGGAGGAGGTGTCATTGGATAAGCTCCTTGAAGGCAGAGGTTGTGTCCTATGTGCTGCCTCATGCAAGCCAGTCTCACCCTGGGGCACATAAGAGGGGCTCAGAAGGTCGGCTGTTTGAAGTCCCACAGCTGACTGGCAACATAGATGATAATGCTGTACACCAGAAGTCAGTGTTATAATAAAACTCTTAAAAATCCAATCTTACCTGTACTTTAAGGAACCTACCATTTACAAATAAAAGATCAACCATTTATTCATTCAGTATCTGTTTTCTGTAAAGCACACTGTATGACTGTATACCCTTATGCATAGTAATTGCCAAAATGCCTATTGCAGGGGGCGGGGTCACCTCCCTGAGGCCGTGCAGAACTCGGCATGTGTCTACTTTCTGCCCCTCTTGAGCTTTTATTTCCTTATTTCCCCAAATACCTCTGCCTCGTTTCTTGATCTAAGGATGTTCCTTAATGACTTCAAGGGTACCTTCCAGCTTAGGGATTCTGTAATTTTAGAGTCCAGCTTGCTGAAGGGCTTTGGGGTAAAGGGGGAGTTGGGAGGAAGCCACGCCGAGGTTGTCTTACTTTGTGCTGGCCTCCGCACAAAGGTCCTTTCAGGCTGCCGCGGGGAGGACTGTCCTGTGTCACTTCTTCCTCCCTCTTAATCCCTGGAAGGGAGGACTTGGGGAACAGGTCACAGGGAGCCTGGAAGAACAAAGAGCATGCTGTCCGTCCACTAAAAACATTGGCAGTCTAGCAAACAGTGTGCTCTTCCCTGGCCTAACATCACCAGCGTGTGATCTCTCTCCCAGTACTCACCCAGGGACCAGAAAGGCGGGAGGTCTGGAGGGAGATTGCAGGTGGCTCCCTTGGTCAGTCAGGAGCCATTCCCTTCTCCTGCGTGCTGGAGGGTTGCACCATGGGCTTGGGATAGGCTATTGTCGGTGGAGCAGAGGTGTCACCCAGCTAGAAGGGTAAGGGAGCTCAGACCCAGTCCAGGTGTTCAGGTCCTGCTCCCTGGCGAGAGGGAAGGATATATGAGAGGATGTTCCAGATCCTCCTCTCCTGTGGATCTTCAGTCCTGTTCATCTGCCATCCAGTCTGCAGCCCTGCTGTGCTTGAGAAGCCTTCATTTCTCACTAGCAGCCTCCATTATCCCCACTTCCTCCATTATCCCTACTTTCTACGTTTTCAGGGTACTTGGCCTCTGCTGTACCCTCAGCCCCTAATCCTAAGGGCACGTGCTCTGTGAAGAGGGGGACTTGGGGTTGTGCGCACCTGTGCCCTGCAGTGCCTGATGCCTGAGTGTTGTGCCGGCTCTGCCTGTGTTGTTCAGCAGTGAGCCTCCTCTAAAGCAAGTGCACCGTTTGCACGGCGGACTTGTTTCCTGTGTTTGTGTTCTTACTTCCTAAAACCAAACTGCAAACTCCTGAGGGCAGGAGCTCTTTTTTCTTTTTTTAAAATAAGCTCTCATTTTTATTTATAAAATAAGGCTATTTTCAAGCACCGTTTGGGTGGGACGGGGCTCATGCACATTTTACAGCTGAGAAACAGCATCACAGAGGTTTGATGGCTCTGTAAAATAAGATAATTAGTAAGTGGTAGCCCTGAGACTTTAACCAGGATCTTACAGCTCTTGTTCACTGAATGATCTTTCTATAACCCAGAACCAGCTGAGTGTTTGGGAGATGCTCAGTAACCATTTTACTGAGTTAAAAAAATATGTGGGTAAGGTATTTGTGAGTACATGTGCATATACACAGATTCTATATGCTTAGAAACTTTTTTGACCAGCCTCTTTATTTGAAAAGGGATTTTAAGGTTTGTATATGCATTGTTTGTTGCATGTTACTGTCTTTGGAAATGACTAGTGAGGATAGATAACTTAGAAATATTTGCATGTTACATCAGAAGAGAGTTAATAGTACTGGTTGCTATTAATACTAGTGGTATTAGCTGTTCCAGCAAAAGGTACTGCTTATTCATAATAACCAGATAATAACGAGATTGGAGAGAATAGTCTAAATAACATTATGAGTGTATCTACATTTATAATTTAAATGGAATGGGGTGAATCTTTTAATATGAGGTTTTAAGAATTCGGGAATTTTAGTTTGAGACATAATTCATGGTGTATGGTTGATAAGGACATACTCTGGCCATATAACCTTGGAGAAGTCATAATCTTGAATTATTTATCATTGGAATGAATCATCCTTTTGAGAGAATCATATCTTCCTTCAGTGTTAAAAATATACTTATGTCATCTGTCATGGTGAGTATTCCAGTTACAATGCATATTTCTTTTTTTCACATCCTGCCCACTCACTTGGTGTTATCCTTGAGAAGAGAAAGATTTGAGATGATGGCTAAGTGGTTTCCAGTCTTTGAGTCTATAATCACATTCTCTGTTTTTTCTCATTCCTTTTGGTTGGTATGTTTTGATATTTGGTCTTTGGTCTCTTTCTTTGGGGAAGAGTGACTGGGTGGCCACAGGAGGAGGAAACCCATTTGGGAGCTGATAGTTGATGTATTTTTGTTATGCTTGGCAGAGTGAGCGCCCGCCTTCTTCCTGAGCAGAGTTCATGTATGATACACAAATGAATGGTCTCTTTCCATCTGGCTGTCACAGTGGCAAGAAACTGGTGCCTCTGGAGCATTGAATTTCTCAGACTCTCAAGGGACAGCAGAATGTGTATGTGAACTGGCACACCCAAATGCAAATTATTTCTGGTGATACCTAATATATGTAAATGTATGCTGCTCAGTTGGCCAAGAAATTATGAACGGCACTCTTCCTAAATAATGCTATATAACTGAAATTTTAGTTTTATCATCACAGTAGTGAAGTGTGTTGATAGTCCTATTTCCTGCCAAATTTCTGTGACATTTCCAGCAGCTTCAAGCACCCCTCATGGGCTGACTCCACAGAGGTAGGTGGAAGATCTGACATCTTAGGAGGGAGTGCTGCTGGGCTCCATTCCGAAGGCCGTGCCTGCCTTGTTACCGCATAGGGGTCTGGCAGTTGAGGGCTGAGGGCGGAAAGTGGACAATCAGGATAGAGACAGGACTCAGCAGAGAAGCGGAGTTTTAGTACAGACGTACTAAACATCTGTACAGATGTGGGCCCCCCCCGCACATCATCACGCTTAACTTCAGGAACAAAGAAACCCAACAGATCTAAAGACAGTAGGGCATATCTGCAGAGCCGGTGGCGGGGGCAGGTGGCTGGTGCTGCTTCCGTGGTGGACTTTGCAGTTGCCCTGGGGATGGACTTTGCTCGGTGGTGCCCACTGCAGTGAACCTCAGCCCCACCTCTGTTGTCTTCACACTTTGACCTCACTTGAGCCTGGACTGAGGGGTTTCCCCTGTCTGTTGATGAGCCAACCTGAGCAGTGTGCATCCAGCCTCTTGCTGAGCTGGGCACGGGGGGCAACGACAAAGGAGACAGGAGAAATGGCCATCCCCCTTGGGCACTGCTGGCCTGGCAGGAGAGGCCTAGTGTGTGTCTAGAGAGGAGCGGGGCAGATGTGGCCAGTATTGAGCTGGCTGCTTTTCTGTGGAAGCCTGAATCTCAGTGGAGCCTGGAAGGACATGCAGGCGTTAGGCAGCCAGCGCTGCCTGCGTTAGGCACAGGGCTGGGCACACAGAGCACTAGAGGGAATTGGTTGAGTAAGTGATGGAGTAGTTGATAGCGAAGGGAGACTGGAGAGAGCATTCTGCAGGGGGACAAAGTGCCTGAGCCTAGGAAGGGGAGACAGGCTGTCTGGAGAACCCCAAGGAAGTGCCTGGCCCTGGAGGTGTGTGCCCCTCCTGGCCTCTGTAAACTGTGGGTGGGCTGAGGTGTTGGGGTCATTTGTGGGCCTGGAGTGATTGCTGATTTCTGCAGCCCTGGTGGTTGTCAGTGGGCTGGGGTAAAGATGTGTGTTTATGTATGGAGCAAGGAAGGTCCTAGCCTTACTCAAGAGGTAAAGAAGCTGCGGGTTGAGGACAGCTTCGTGATTTCTGCAGGAAGAGATGATGATGTTTGCTTCTTTTACATTCTGCATTAAAGGCCCCAGACACTGGGGCATTTGCTGATGTGAGTGAAGAGGGAGTCCTGGATTTCTAGGCACTCACAGTTTCAGAATAAACAGATATGTAAACAGCTGATTACCATATGGTGTGATAAATGTGTCCGGTTACAGAGGCAGTTGCTATTGGCAACACCAAGTCAGTCATAACCTTCAGGAGTGAACAGTGCTTGTTTGTTCAGGGTCTGACCAGGGACCCAGAGGACCAGTGATGGGTACCCAGAGGGGCTGCATGGGCCTGCCACTACTGCGAGCCTGGGTTACAAGACTGAGCAGTACAGCCCTGACTCTGGCAGGCGAGTGTCCCAAGCCGAAGTTTCTGGAAGCCACAGCCTGAGCCCAGAGCCTGGGACCTGCAGGAGAAAACTGTACTGAGACTGACTCTGCAGCGGGCAGCCCCACAGCTGGTCTGCAAGCTGCTTTCCCTGGGCAGACTCAGCCTCCTGCAGGAGGGGTGTGGGAGGGAAGGAGCAGTGTCTGTGTGCAGACCTGGGTTCCCCCAGAACTGAGGTGCTGGATGAGGCGCCTGCATCCCCTGAGCTGCTTGGCGAGGAGGACGGTCCATGTTTTCCATCACAGCTGGGAGTAAGAGCAGATATGTGGAAGGCAAGGACATTTTCTCACCTTTTGAAGGAAGGTTGTTAGGAAAACGCCTGCATTTTCTAATCACTGGAGAAGCCCTTTTAAGCAGACCAGATTTATAAGGGTTTTGATTAGAACAGTGGTGTAGGGAGCGGCAATGTCTTTAATAGCAATAAAACCCAGAGGTGGGGTCTGCCTGCACAGGAGCGTGGGCCAGGGGGTCCTGTGTGACCTGGGAGGTGTGTGAGAGAGGCCCTGGGCTGGTTCCATGGCAGGGCACAGTCCAGCTTCTTGCTTCCTGGCAACACAAACCCCTGCCTGTTTCTGGAGGGGAGATGCTGCCCAGGCTCGGCTGCTTTGCGGTTCTATGTCGGTCACTTTCCCCAGGCCACTTCCTTCCTTTTTCTTCTTATGCCAGCCTGGGCAAGAGGAATTTGTGCTTCCTGCCAGCAGGATGGATGGGGGAAAGGCAGTAGCTGGGTGTTTCTCTCTGCTGGAAGGGTTTGCTGGGGTGAATCCTTTCCCTTCACTCCCTCCTGTAGCCAGGACCTTGTCACCTCCAGGGAGCAGGTGACAGTTTCCTTGACTTCTCACCAGGTTTTCAGGCTCTTCCTCTCCCCAGCCAAGCTCTCCTCTGACCTCAGCCAGGAGGGACTTGCTCTGGGGCTTAAGTTAGGTCACATCTAACTTTAAGCCCCAGTTTTAGCATCTGGTATGGTGGCAACAGCCTGGGCTTTGACAGACTTGGGTTTGCATCATGGCTTGGTACCTGCTACCCGTGCGCTGAGATGCCAGTGAGTGGTCGCTGGTGATGTCACATAGCTGCCACCTCCCGGCGGCCAGCTCTGTTGTGTGTGCATGCCCATTGAGATGCCTGGGTGCCGCCACACCCCTGGCCTGCTCCTGCCTGTTCCTCCTCCTGTCAGAGGTTCCTGTTCTTGCTCACAGACTCCCCCACAGCAGCGGGCCTGCCTGTCTGCCTGGCTCTTGGGTGTCCCTGGCATCTGCATGCTGTGTTCCCATGCTGCTTCTGCTGGTTGGAGCCCTTGTGCCATGCCTTCCTTTGGAGACTCTCCTCTCTGTGCCATCTCACATGCCACCCTTGAGGTTTTAGCTCTGTCACCTGACAGCCTGGCCCTTCCCTGCAGCAGGTGAGGAATGAGAGCTGGGCTGTGTCCCTCCCACCCACTTGACCCAGTGGACCCTTTGGGAAGTGGCAATTGTGAGTCTGCCTGGCTTGCTCCAGTTGCCCATCTTGTCCTGTGAGTGAAACTCCTGCTTCCATCTCTCTTGATCTGGCCCCTTCTCTCCATTCCTCCGGCTGCAGTGGATGCCCCGTCATTTGTCAACCAGAGCATTCAACAGCCTCTGCTCCCACTGAGGTCATGGTGATCGTCTTAAAGATTTGCTCTTTAACTTTTGAGCTGAAGACACATTGGTGGCTTCCCTGACCTTTTGGAAAGTAACCAGACTCTGGGTCCTTCTCCCTTGTTGATCTGGCCCCTTCCTCCCTCCCACCCCATCTTACATCCCACCCACGCCTGTCCTCTGTGTCAACATGCCTCACTGCCCTGCGCCCACTCCTTTTACACAGGGGGTCCCTCTGTTTGTAGAGTCGCCCTGCTCTTCCTCTTTCCCTGCCTATTCTGTGAAGTTCAGTCCGGCGCCCCTTCCTTGGAGGCCACATTAGAGGGCCCCCCTCTGCTGGCTTTGTGCCCGCATACCCCTTTCGCGGCTGACTGTCCACATTATACTGTCTGTATCTGTTACTTACTGTCTCTCTTTGACCAGCTATGATCTTGGGAGTGCAGAGAACTTGTCTGATTTGTTTAACCACCTCACTTAGCACATAACTTGTCATATTTTTAATTTGTTTTCTGTCTCCCCTTCTCCCCATTAGATCATAAGCTTCCTGGGGGCAGGGATTTTTGACTCTTATTTAGTGATGCATCCTCAGCACCCAGAATTGCGCCAGGCACTTCATATATGTTTAATATGTGTTTGTTGAATGAATAAAACTGACAAGCAACTACAGCTTAGATTGCAGGGAGTGAGACATACTGTTCCCAGAGCTCTGGTGCCATTGGTTCATAGAAAGCTTGTTTCTCTGGCCGTGGGGACTTGATTCTTAGAGGGTAATGGTTTGAAAGTTGAATTAGTGAGTGCAGATCCTTAAAAAAGTACAAATATATGTTTGTGCCCTTGTACCGAGTGGCTGCCTTTCCCTTCTGGAGGAAGGAATTCCAGGTTAGACATGTTCCCAGCTGCAGTTTTGTTCTGTATCTATTGCCAGCAGGAATCCAAGGATTTCCTTTATTGTTTCCAAATTGCTGCCTCTTAGGAATGGAGAATGCTGCCAGTCTGTGCTCTGTATTTCTTTTGCTCAGTGGGACCAAAGTGGTTTTGTGGTAGAGAGATACAGAGATACGGCTTTGAAACAGTTTGAGTCATCTAATTACTGTCCAGGAGGCTGGGAGGTTAACCCTGGTGGTTGCTTTGGTGATAGTGATCGATGTCTGGGTGACAATTACAATGAAGGCTGGTACTATGCCGAGACTTTGAAGAGTGTTATCAGATAGTGAAGGAATTGAGAAGCCGTAGTATACTGAGGTCTGCAGAATAAACATCCTCAGAATGGAAGGTCTAGATGAGACTGTTACCTTGACGAGAGGCTTTTATGCTTTTTGTGCTTTTTTTCCTTATGGGCTCTGGTAGTTCTTTAGTGTTTTATAATCTTTTTTCAGAGAAAGCTTTTTGTAAATTCTTCAGATTTTACTTTTTAAGTAACACTTATAAAAGGTGTATGGTGGCCTGGGACCAGTACTCTTTGCAGGAAATGCAGAGATGGATAAGAAATGGTTCATTCGCTTCAGAAGCTCATGTTGTATCTTAGCCTATGTAGTGATTACAGCATCTGCTTTGAAGCCAGCTGGACCTGGACTCAGATATTGGTTTTGCTAATTGATACCTGTGTGGCCGTGGGCAAATATGCTCATTTACTCATTTATGTTTAACAAACACTTATATTGCACTTACCGTGTGCCAGGCAGTAAGTGCTTAACACATGTTAAATGGATTTAATCCTTACAACAACCCTGTGGCTAGGTACTGTCATCATCCCCGTGTTTAAAGAAGGGGGCGGGGCGGGCATGGTGGCTCACGCCTGTAATCCCAGCTCTTTGGGAGGCTGGTGTGGGTGGATCACCTGAGGTCAAGAGTTTGAGACCAGCCTGGCCAACATGGTGAAACCCCATCTCTACTAAAAATACAAAAATTAACCCGCATGCGCCTGTAATTCCAGCTACTCGAGAGGCTGAGGCACGAGAATTGCTTGAACCTGGGAGGCAGAGGTTGCAGTGAGTCAAGATCGCGCCACTGCACTCCAGCCTGGGCAACAGAGTGAGACTTTGTAAAAAAAAAAAAAAAAGAGGGAGTGGTTCACAGAGGTGAAGCAACGTTCCCTGGGTCACTGAACAGAGAAGTCACAAACCCCGGGCACTCGGGCTCGAGTTCATTTTTCTTCTTGACGCTATTTGTGCTGCCTCTCAGCTTCCTAGGCTTGAGCTTCCTAAACTAAAATGGGAGGCAGCAGTAATCAGACTGCCTAGAGACAGAGCTGGTGTGAGAATTCAGTGAGAAAACCGGGGGAGAACATTTAGCCAGAGCCTGTCTCATGGCTGGGGCTCGGGCTAGTGGAGGAGAGGAGAATGCACACAGATTGCACCAGAACAAGGTAATGACGGTGTGTGGCCTTCTAGGGACCTTGATAATAGTGAGGAGGAGCTCAGAAGCAGGGAGAGATCACTTCCTGCTGGGGCAGCTGGGACATTGTCATGAAAGACTGGGGAGGGGACAGTCTGGGACTTGACAGCCACCTGGGAAGTGGGCACTATCCCCATTGTGCGGATCCAGAAGCTGGGCTGTTTCTAAGCAGTTAAAATGAGTAGGTAGAGCCGAGGTGCAGGAAGATGGATTTACTCGGGGTTCAGTTGGTTGGACTGTTGAATTGAGCTGGGAGGAGGTAGAATAAAGTCTGGTCAGCCACTCTGGGGCCGATGCACAGGGGCCCATCCCGGAGCCCACTTCCGGCCTTGTGAATGCCTCAGTGACTTTGCATATTGTCTTTTTGTTCTCTCTCTTTGGAAATGTTCTCCCACACCTTCCTTCCAGTGGATTTCTAGAAATACCCCATTTTTCATGACTCACCAGTTGAACACATCCTGTTTGGGGAAGTGATAAGAGAGGAATTTGAGAATGGCATGGAGTTGACTCCTAATGATGACTGGTGCAGGGAGTGGACGGCCCAGCCGTCTGCTTGCTCTGCCTCTCACCTGTGTCTCCAGACAAGCTGAATTTCTCCAAGTGCTGTGTTTCACTGTCCCCACCCGACATATGCCAACTGGAGTTTTTCCTGTCCTGTTGTAGGCGGGGATCTGTGTGTGGCTACAGAGTGACTAATGGTAGAATTAATCAAGTTAGAGATGGGGCCTGTAGTTTTGAACCTGATGAGTTAGATGACCTTTTGGACAACACAGATGGCCAGTCGTCCTATGCACCAGTGTGGCAGGGATAGAGCTTGTGCCAGCTGCCCCTGGGCAGAGTTGTTTTATTTTTACGAGGTAGCCAAGGCAGCCTTGCCTCTCAGGGACCAGCCCTGGTAGATGGCACCCCGGCCCTTCCCTTTCCGGGGCTCTGATTTTCCCCATGGCTTGCTGTTGTTTCACTCACGGAGTTCGGATGTTGCTCATTCCAGCAGAGGCCGGATGTGTACATCATCCTGCAGCAGTTCTGTCTTGTATGGCCCGAGGCTCCTTGGTGGGCTGATTGGAAAGCCCAATACATTAGGGAGTGAAGGGAGTGAAGGAAAGAGAAATGGAGGAGGGCGAACTGGAGCTGGGGTATATGAGCTGCCACGGCAGCGTGGAGGAGGCAGGGATGTTTAGACCAGGTCTCAGGGTCAGGAGTGGCTGACAGCTGAGGTGTTGGGCTGGGTAGGGCAGAGTGAGCCGCATGGCCTGGCAGCTGTGATGGGAACATGTAAGAAGCCGTCAGGCTGCTGTGTGTTAGACGTGTGAACCCTGAGGGTAGAACCCGGAAAACTTGGTTGGTGGATGCAGCCGGCAGCGCCTTCCTGTGAATGGCAAGGGCAGTGGGGTTAGGCAAATAGAGCCGCTCCACCTGGCAGTTTTGCCTCCCAGGGGACTTCTGGCAAGGTCTGGAGTCATGTTTGGTCTGCCGGGACTGGGGACTGGGGTGCTGGTGGCATCTAGTGGGTGGAGGCCAGGATGCTACTACACATCCTACAGTGCCCAGGACTGCACCCATCACAAAGAAGTACCTTGCCCCAAGTGTGTCTGGGTCCAAGATTGAGAAACCCTGGGTCAGAAGGCTTCAGGTGATGGTGGGCTTGGAGGGTGGGTCAGGGAGGGACAAAGGGATGTCCTTGGCATCTGGTCTGCTTTGGGGCCCCTGTTTCCTGCTCTTGGTGGGCCTGAGTCTCTCTGTAATTTGTGCAGGATGAAGTTGACCTGGACGTTTCATAAGCAGAGGCTTGTAGGTAATCAAGTGCCACAAAGTAAAGATCATGATTTTGGGCCACTTGGATATATTAAGTCCATTGACATCTTCAAAGAGTTAGATTGAAATGCTGATCCTCTTGTACTCCTGAGATATTCTCATCCTTGCCTGTATTATGTTTTTCTGTTTTTTAACCTGTGTTGTGCAGAATGCCAGATGAACTTTTTAGGGGGTATATTTTGATATGTTTTATGAAGATTAATAAAATTAAAATTGTCTTAGTACTGATGTAAAGAGCTTGAACTTAATTTAGTTTTATAATTGTCCGTATAAACATTCTTAATGTCTAAAGGAGGATTTTTTACCGGAGAGGCAAAGGGAAATTAAAACTTGATAAAATTTTAAAAATTAAAAGCAACTATTACTCCCTGTTATCGTATGTATGTATGTGTAGGTGGTTGTGTGTGTGCACGTATGAGAGACACAGACAGTGCATTTTACTTTTTTGTTTTTTTAAAGATCCTGCCTTTAAATTTGGAACTATAGTTATTTGTCAGCACAGTTAATTTTTTTTCTTGTGTGTGTGTTTTTTTTTCTCTCTTTCCTTTTCTGTGTTGGAGAAAAGGTGCTGTATGTTGTCTACTTCAGGTTTCTTTTTTGACTGAATGGGACAAGGATAGGGCAAGATCTGAGTGTCAGAAAGATCCCCCCCGAGGCTGGTGTGGATACCAGGCAGGGCCGGGGTCGGAGATGGGCAGGTGCACCAGGCAGGGGCTAGTGAAGGCAGGATGAGGTCCACGTTGAGGCCAGGGCCAAGGGTAGGGGAAGGCAGGAACAGCTTGGAGAAATAGGCAAGAGGGACAGGTCTCTGACCTCTTAGCTGTGGGGGCTGGGAAAGGGGTGGGAATCCAGGAAAATACTGGTTTCTGGCTTGAGTGAGTGGAAGTTTTTTTTTAAAAAGAGAGTTAAAAAAAAAAAAAAACCCACACGATTTGATGATTAATGTTGCTTTCTGACTTTTGCTTTTCCAAAAGTGAAAATGGAAAAGTTTTAACAGGGCCTCAACTCCTGAGGCTGGATTAGGACATTTCTCATTTACATTGTGATTTTTAGAAGATTAAGATGATTCTGACTATTTTCTGAAATTTAGGAGGCACTCACTTGGTCTTTTGGTCTTTTTCTTTTGAAGACAGATTCTTGCTCTGTTGCCCAGGCTGGAATGCAGTGGCACGATCTCAGCTCACTGCAGCCTCGACCTCCTAGGCTATCTTCCCATCTTAGCCTCCCAAGTAGCTGGGACTACAGGTACATGCCTGGCTGATTATTTTTATTTTTATTTTTTGTAGAGATGGGGGTCTCACTATGTTGCCTAGGCTGGTCTCAAACTCCTGGGCTCAAGAGATTCTCCTGCCTCGGCCCCCCAAAGTGCTGGGATTACAGGCGTGAGCCACTGTGCCTGGCCTGCTCCGGTCGAAGGCTAGATTCTGAGCAACCAGGAGACTGAGTCTTTGCTCACCTGGTGGAGTACATTGTATACAGTAGGTGCCCAGGTTTCTTCTTTTGATTTGGAGAGCAGTTGTCTTGAGGAAAACCAGTGAGATGATCCCGTCTCTTCCCATGATTTCGAGAGTATGATCTCTGTACCAATTCAGAAGAGCCCTGAGGGTAAAGATGTTAGAGGTGAGTGGCCTTCTGTGTCTGACCTGTGGCTCCAGTGTGTGGATCTGTGGGCTGGCGTGTCTCACGCGTGTGGACTGGGGTTTCCCTCTTCCACAGTGGGAGGTGGTCGGTGTGTGGGAGGAGCCATGGCTCTGGCCTCCGACTGCTGGGGTTTGAATTTAGGGTGAGCACTTACTATCACTGTTACCTGACAGGCTGCTTACCGATCTTCACACGGTGAGCTTACTGATGATACACACAGATGACAGTTTAGATTGTATGCTGCTTGCTTGTATTTGTTCTGGTTTTAAAACCTCAGCTCCTCTAGTCTTTGGTAGACACTCTTATGTTATATCTTGGGCAACTTAGTTCCTCTTTCTGGAGACTCAGTTTCCCCATCTGTAACACCAGAGAGCTGGACTTAGGGGAACCCCTTGGTATTTGACAATACTCCAGGCTTTTGTAAACAAATTGTCCACAGCTTTGCTGAGCTACGGCCACATCCACTTGAAAAAGCATTGTCTTCCCAGCCTGCGCAGAATCCAGATCAGTTTCATCCATCTTCCCATGGGGGCTGCTCCGTCCCTTGTATTACTGGAAATGTCTTTCTCAAGGGTCTTTTCTGGTGTACAGGTCTCCCTGGAGATGGAAAACCACAGCACCTGGTTTAAGTACAGTGTGGTGTTTGCATGGGGAGGAGAGACTGAGGGCTATAGCCTCTGAGTTCAGGAGTAATAAGGTGTTTGTTTCTCTTTTTGACCAGGTTTTTTGTGGTATAATTTACATACAATGAAATTTACCCTAAGAGTACACTTTGATGAATCTAACAAATGTACAGTTGTGTAATCTCCACCATTATGACCTAAAACACCCCAAAAGCTTCCCTCTTGCTAACATGACTGGCTTGGTGGTTCTGGAGGCTTTTTTTGTAAATTGCCTAGCATTTCTACATAGATGATTTTGTCTTCTATGAACGCTGTTTGCCTCCTTCCTTCCCGATTTGTTTGCCTGCTCCCACTTTCTCTTGCTGTACTGTGTTCCCTGGGCCTCCCGCAGCCTGGAGGGGCAGAGCAAGAGCGGCCTCCTCCTGCCTGTCTCTCCCGGCCCTTCTCTGTCCCGTGGCGTTAGCAGCAAGGGCTTTGTAGCTGCCTGTTAGTGGGTTGCCTTCTGTTGCTAGTTTGCTGGTTTTTTGTCATGAATGGGTGTTTAATTTCATCAGATGCTTTTTCCGCACTGACTGAGATGACCATATGGTTTCCCTTTTTTAGCTTGTTAGTGTGGTGAATTACATTTTTAACACTGCAACTACTCTTTGGTGTGGAAGCCTTATGTGTGGGGTAAGCACAGATTTGGTGTCATCATGTTGGGATTTGAGGATTAGCTGTTCTACACTTCATAAGGATATAGTACATTCAGTTATTGACAGCAGCTAGACTGCATAGTCACTCCTGTGGGGCTGATCTGTTTAATTATCATTGTTGACCTTTTTACTCTTTCATTATATTTTAGGTAGAATGAAGTCATGTGTGTGGTGATGGCGGGGGAGGGGGGAGATAATAACAAACTCTTCTGTAGCCTGAACTCATTAGTTCTTATAACCCATAGGTATAGGTATCATTTTCTTTATTTTATGAATGAGGAAACTGAGGTCCAGCTTCTTGGAAGATAAGAGAAGTGAGTCCCATTTCCCCTCACGTTAACTGAGCGCCATTTATATGCCGGCCATTTGGACCCATCTAAGGGACACAAAACCATTTGTTGTTGTTGTTGTTGAAACCACAGTAATGGCAGCATCTTTTTTTTTGGAGACAAGGCCTCACTCTGTTGCCCAGGCTGGTCAGTGGCGTGATCATGGCTCACTGCAGCCTTGGCCTTTCTGGGCTCAGGTGATCCTCCCACCTCAGCCTCTTGAGTAGCTTAGACTACAGGTGCATGCCACCATGCCCCGGTAATTTTTTTGTAGGGATGAGATTTTGCCATGTTTAAGTGACTTTCCCAAGGCCTTGTAGCTGGTAAGAAGGAGGTCTTCTGTTTCTAAGTTGAATTCTTTTCCCTGTCCTACTACTTTTGGGGTGGTTTATGGAAAGAAATTAAGTCAGGATGAAAAAGCTAGTCAATTTCTTAGAGCAATGTAGACAAGATTTTCACAGTTGATCTTCACAGACTTATCTAAATACTGTAGCCCCATTATCCTTGGGGGTATGTTCCAAGACCCTCGGTGGATGCCTGCAGCCAACGAATATTGAACTAGTTTGCCTGCAATCATGGCATGGTCTCTGTTCATGTCATGTCTTCCTTCCACAAATTTTTTTTTTTTTTAAATTTGAGACGGGGTCTCACTCTTGTCACCCAGGCTGGAATGCAGTGGCACTATCACGGCTCACTGCAGCCTCCATTTCCTGGGTCCAGGTGATCCTCCCACCTCAGCCTCCCCAGTAGCTGGGATCACAGGCATGCACCACCATGCCCAGCTAATTTTTTGTAGAGATGGGGTTTCTCCATGTTTCCAGGCTGGTCTCAAACTCCTGGACTTGAGCAATTCACCTGCCTTGGCCTCCCAAGTGCTGAGGTTTCAGGTGTGAGCCACCGTGCCTGGCCCCTCCCACAAGTTAATGCTTTTCATCATAACTAAGCACTTGCCATGCGCCACGGCCGTAGCTTTTGCAGTTTGAGGTGCGAAGGCAAAGCTAGCATGAATTTATTTTTTTCTTCTTTACCATTTCATGAATAGAAGACCCATTTTACCTTAGATTTTAGCAACCTCAGCATAGGAATTTTTCGTTAAGTCAAGAACTTTCATCTTTTTATTTAAAGGAAGTGCTGTATGACTTCTCCTTGGCATATCTGCATTGCCAGCATCTAGGGTTCTTGTGCTCTGGGTCCATTATTATGTAAAAAATAAGGGGTACTTGAACACAGGCTCTGCTGTACTGGGACAATCATCTCGTAACCTAGGCAGCTACTAGGTGACTCCTGGGCAGGTAGCATGGACCTTGTGGTTCTGCCGGACAAAGGGAGGAGTCACATCCCGTGTGGGAGGCAGGAGGTGTGAGATTTCACCTCTCGACACAGAACAGCGAGCAATTTAAAACTTAGGAGTTGTTTATTTCTGGATTTTTCCGTGGTATATTTTTGGACTGTGGTTAGTGGAAACTGGAAAATGAAACTGTGGATAAGAGGGGACTACTGTATCTGGATGAGTCCAAAAACACATTCTAAGATGAATTTATTAGCTCACATATTTATCTTTTAGGATACAGTCTTTCTTAATTGAGCATGTGCCCTGGAAGATATTTTGTCAGTATTAAGTAATGCTGCAGAATTTTGGTTGAACTGTTGTGCATGTAGAACATTAATTCTTTGTTTTCCTGATGGTTTTTGGTGAGAGGTTTTCTGGGAAGTCATTGTCCTGTTACCAGTTTGCATGCTAAACTGGTGCAATTATGAGTTCCTTATCCATCTCAGGGTTGGGGATGTACATACATACATGAGAATCAAACTGGCTGGGTGTGGTGGCTCATGCCGATAATCCCAGTACACTGGGAGGCCAAAGAAGTAGGAGGATCGCTTGAGCCCTAGGAGTTCGAGACCAGCCTGGGAAACATGGCAAAACCCCACCTTTTACCCAGGCATGGTGGTGCCGTGATCGCACCACTGCACTCCAGCCTGGAGTCTCAAACCAGCCTCAAACAACAACAAAAAAACTAATTGCTCTAAGTAAATGTTCATGCCTCACCAAAGATATGTACGGTAATTTTCCTGTTGTGGATATGTATATTTTCAACTCCTCCAACATTTACTGAGTATATGCTAGACACTATACTAACTCAAGGAAAGGGAGGAGAAGAAAAGGGATGGCATTTTGATCTGGACCTCAAAGGTTGATTCTAATAAGTGAGAACTCAGGACCTGGCAGGTAGAGGATTTCATGGTTGCACATGTTAGGGTCCCAGTAAATTTAGAGGAGCATGTTAGACAGATTAAGAACTTTGTTATCAAGCGGACATATGTGAATTTCAAACCCGGTTTTACTACTTGGTAACTGTACTTCTGGGCAGGTTGATTAGCTTCTTCTAGCACTAGTTTCCTCATAGGAAGCAGGGAGGAGAAGGCGTAATGTGTACCTCACAGGCGTTCGCTGTGTTTGCTATCTTGGAAGTGGAGGGGGAGGTCTGTGCTCTGTGTTGGAATGAAACTTTTTTGTTTTTGGCCAGACAGCGGTGGTGGGCGTTCTTTGGACCGTGATATTAGGGGCGCATGCTTTGGCAGTTTACAGATAGAGATCTGACCTGGTCCATGGGAAGTGCAGATTCAGTTCCTTGCTGAGACTATTAGGAGCTCTTCCATCACCTAGCCCTGTGCCAGCACATTGGTGGTGTTTGGTAAATGTTTGTTGAATAAGCGCACTAAGGTTTCACTGTAACCTCTGGTATCTGCTTCTGGAAGCCTTTTTTTCTAGTAGGGTCACACCTAGAGGAATTGGATGCTACAAACTGTGATAGACCCAGTACCGTACTTTAGCCGCTGTGTCTAGCTTGACTGGGGTGGGCACTTGTGCCCTCAGCCTGGCTTGGAGTTGACATCTCGTGTTGGGCAGTGTGTGGGCTCTGTTCCCTGAGTCTTCATCCTGAAGCTGCTGGGGCTGATAGCTGGTCGCCGGATCACCTTTCAGAGGAATGCAGTCCAAAGGGCTTTGCTTCCTCAGGGTAGATGCAAGGAGAGAATCTTCAGCTGATCATCATTTTATCCCATTTTTCTGTTGCCTTTACTGCTCCAAGTTTTCTTTCTTTTCTCATCTCTTTATGGAGGAAAATTGCCCTCTCTGGGGAAGCATGATGCTGGGGAAGTAGGTTGTGATTGTCTGATGATTGTCAGGTGAGATGATTACATGATGATTACATGTGTTCAGACCATTGTGTGTGAGACGTTGGTGCACATTAGCTCCTGCTTTGATATAACTGAGGCCCAGTAACAACAAACAAATTTTTGCTCCAAAAAAGAGGCATAAGCAGCGTTGTGTGCTTTCTTTATTTTGGCCTACCCTGCATGATGGCTTTAAGTATTATTGAGAGAAGCATATGGATTAACAAAGAGGTATACTTCACTTTCCAAGAACAGGAATGTTTTGCCCTAGCGAGCCTTTAAGATTTTTTTTATAATGTACATTTTTGTCCATAGATTACAATCACTGTTGTTTAGGAACTCAGATGGAAAGTGTGACTGAGTCAGAGAAGTAACTGTTAAAATACAACTTTGTTTACAATATCTGCTTTTTGTATGTCAGGCAGATGAATTGTATTAAAATACTTCCTAGGTCTAGTTTGGTGGAAACCAAAGATATGACTGTATTTGCAGGAAGATTGGGGAATGAGATAGCGTTTCCACTTACAGAAGCTTGTTTTGTTCTTACCTAGATGAAGTTGAGGCAGAATGCATGTATAACCAGGGGATTCTGGTACGTAGTCACTCATTCATCTGCTCATTTATTCAGTAAGCACTTTGATTGTTTACTATGCTGGTTGCTGAGGATTCTAAATATGGGCCTTCCAGGACTCACAGTTTAGTTGTGAGGGACAGATACAAGTAATTAGGAAATAGTGTAGTAAAAATAGCCAGCAATTTTTGTTCCCTCCCCAGAATAAGTGTGCTGTGTGTGTGTGTTAGTTTTTATGAAGTATGTATATGAAGCTTTCTTTTGGGAATTAGTGGGAACATGACATGTACATAAACTCATCATTAAAAGCTTTTGAATATCAGCTGGGCACGGTGGCTCACAACTGTAATCCCAGCACTTTGAGAGGCCGAGGTGGACGACCTGTAATCCTAGCACTTTGGGAAACCAGTCTGGGCAACATGGTGAAACCCCTTCTCTACCAAAAAAATACAAAAATTTGGTGGCGTGCGCCTGTGGTCTGAGCTATTGGGGAGGCTGAGGTGGGATAATCGTTTGAACCTGGGAGGCAGAGGTCGCAGTGAGCCGAGATCGTGCCACTGCACTCTAGCCTGGGTCACATAGTGAGACCCTGTCTCAAAACAACAACAGAAAGAATTTGAATGTGTTCAGACTTTCAAATATAGAGTACCTCAGCAAGGTACATTGAGATTAGGAATAAGTTAAAATGCTTGTCTTTGGAAGATTAAGTGGATGTTAATCTAAGCCAAGTGGATTCTGTAAAACCCTGAAAGAAGTTTTCTGAGTTTCACGGTGTGAACAGAACAGAGAACCCTTGATGAGAACACCTGCGTAGCTCCTAGCACGGAGCGTGCGACATAATTAACGTCCACAGGAGGAGCTTGACGCAAACTTAAATATCAAACTTAGTTGAGAAGCGTTTCGCATTAAGCTCCTGTGCCTCAGTGGCCTGGCACTTACTGGGTTGAAGGACAGAGTCACTAACCTGGGCTCTTACTACCATTGCAGCCCAGTGTCAGTGACACTTAGGGACTGTTCCCTGAGCACCTTCCCAGGTACCCAGAAGTGTTTATAGGAAGAACAGGAGATAGATTTAATGTGGATTTATTTACAGTATATGAGAATGCATGATGTGAAGGCAAACCCTTTTCACTAGATCCTTTCTGAGGCATCATCAAAATCATGGTTTTGTGGTTTTTATGGTTTAAGGCTAGGAAAACTCAGTTACTTAGCCTTTCTGCAGAGAATTGTTTATTTGACAGGGTGACACGATGGTGTGTGAGTTCAGTTGCTTTTAGCCAGCATTACTTGAAGTCCTCCCGTCATATAAAAGGTAAAAGCCTGAATCATGCAGGCCTAGGTTTGGATGTGAACTTTTACCTTACTGGTAGTGTGGCCTTGGGCAAGTCACTTTGACACCCACTTTGTAGGACTGTGGTAATAATATTGTTATTAATAGAGTTTCCAGGAACTCGTAGCTTGATTTTGGATGCAGAGAGCTGGGCTTCTCCCACGCAGGAGCTTCTGGTTTGAGAACCACCAGTAGCGATGGCTTCGTTGAGGAGGGTGCTGATGTGAGTAGTTGTCAATGCCAGTGTATTGCTTCCGTGGCTGTTACATTTGAATGGGCTCTGGAGACACCTGGGGTGGGTGGGGGCTGCCTGACACAGAGCCAGCCTGCCTGGGCACTTCATCGGCTCTGTGCTTACTTGGGGGCATTCACTGTGCTAGGTGTGGAGGGTTCTATAAAAACAAACCCTAAAAGACTAGTCATACATTTATTGTTGGACATTTGTCAGAGTGATGACAGTTACCGTCTGTAACCTACACTTAGTTTCTGAGTCATTTTGGTGTGTGTTGCTCGAATATTACTTTATATCTTCCTGACTTCTGAATCTAAAAGAGCACCACTCTTTCTCTTTGTTTCTTCAGTCAGAAAATACCTACTGGTTGCTGGTGCTGCATCTGTGAACAGAGCACACAGAAATCTGGGCCTGGGGGCACTTGCAGAATTCTGCTTGCTTTCCTTCCTCCCGTCTCTGCAGTCTGACGCTGTATGCCATGCATTAGCCGGTTCATTGTCTGCCTCCACTAGAGTGTCGTGGATGCTCCTTGGGGACAGAGGCTTTGTTTTCTTTGCCACCAGATCCCCAGTGCCCAGAGCAGTGCCTGGGACAGAACTTGTTCTCAATAAATTGTTGTTGTTGTTGTGGGGCTTGGATGCAAGAAGAGTGAGCCCCACATTTGATTATATAATAATTAAAACCTTAAAAACAAGCATACGGTGGGGATGGCTATCACAGTTCAGAAGGTTCTGTGGAAAGGACAGGAGCGTAGTGTGGCCTTGTTGGCGGAAGGAGCTCTGTGTTGGCTGGCAGGAGGTCTGGTTTGGGGGCCTTGGCCTTATCCCTGAGCAGCTGCTTGACTTCAGGCAACTCTTTACGTTTGAGTGAAAAAATGGATGGGATTCTCTGTATGGTTTCTCCAAACCCATACTCCTTAGACATTTAAAACAGGTGGACAGAACCCGCTTTTCATTTCACCTGACTTCTCAGTAACCACTTATTACACTGAGCAGGTAAACTAGTGTGAAAATTTTATTTTTAAAAAAATTTTTACAGAGTCTTGCTCTGTTACCTAGGCTGGAGTGCAGATCATGGCCCACAGCAGCCTCGACCTCCTGGGCTCAGTGATCTTCCTGCCTTGGTCTCCCAAGTAGCCGGAGCCACAGGCGTGCGCCACCATGCCTGGCTAATTTTTTAAAACAATTTTTTGTAGAGACAGAGTATCACCATATTGCCCAGACTGGTCTTGAACTCCTGGGCTTAAGCAGTCTGCCCGCCTTGGCCTCCCATGCTGGGATTACAGGCATGAGCCACCACGCCCAGCCCAACCTCTGTGAAAATTGTAATCATTCACCTGTACATAAAGTTTCATCCTGCATTCAGAATAAAGAGAACTGTGAGAGGTCTTCAGTTTAGTCATCTTTACTACAACTTTCTTTCCTTTTTTCCTTAATGCTCTTGATCTTGTCACATCCAAATGGTTTAATCCAGCGTGGCTCGATGTGGCAGAGGCTCATTCCTGGGATACTGCTGGCTTCTACACAAGCGTGTGTACTGCTGCATGTGGAGAAATTGTCCAGGTTTTTTGTTTTGTTTGAGACAGAGTCTTGCTCCATCATCAGGTTGGAGTGCAGTGGCATGAACTTGGCTCACTGCAGCCTTGACCTCTTGGGCCCAAGCTGTCGTCCTACTTCAGCCTCCCATGTAACTGGGGCCACAGTATATACTACCAAACCCAGCTGATTTTTTAATGTTTTTGTAGAGACGGGGTCTGTGTTGCCCAGGATGGCCTTGAACTCCTGGGCTCATGCAGTCTGCTTGCCTCAGCCTCCAAAGTGCTGGGATTATAGGTGTGAGCCACTGTGGCCAGCCTGTCCAGTAATATTTTTAATTGAGAAGCGTCTTCTTTCTGACAGCAGTCTGTCTGCTTGTGAGTTTTGATGGCACAGGCTGCATGGATCTGGTATTGGGGTGGCAGCAGCTGGAAATCCTAATGAGGATGAACTCTCCACTTCTCAATTAAGGAGACTGACTTGCCTTTCACCAGAGGCTGCTGTCTTGGAACCACTCCAAGTCCCCAGATGCCCAGGGAGTCCCGGACGGTCCCCGGTCCTCATTTGCACGAGGTGAATCAGTTTAGCAATTTGCCTGCCTAATAGGATGTTGCCCTCACGGACCTTATTACCTCATGCGCTGCTTTCGTTCCATCATTTAGCTTTTTGATTTGAGTGCTTCTGCGGATTTGCTGGCTGCGTCTGTTATTGTAGAAGGGTTTTTAAGGCAGCCATGTGTAGTGGAAGGACTATGGATGGGCAGTGGGTTCCAGGGTTCAGATCCTACCTCTGCTGCTCACCAGCTCAGATGTCTTTGGTCTTCAGATTCCTCATTCTGAAATTTGGGAATGATACTCAGTCATTAAGTGAAATAGCGTTTAGAAAGCGCCTAGACTGGTGCCAGATGCGGAGTAGGTGTTCAGTGAATGCAGAAGCTATTCCTGTTATTTTTTGCACTTGCTGACAGTTCCTATCCTTAGATAGTCTCTGTCTTTAAGCTTCATGTGCCTCAGGTTTAAAATCTGCTGCTAAACTCAACTGATCCAGGAAACTGCCACTTTTTGGCCCTAATTCCCACTGTCCTCCTCCACCCCCCTCACTGATAACCTCTTTATGATATATCCTCCCAGCTCTCAGGCATAATTGTGCCCCACTTATCCAGAGGTCAGACTTTTAGCAACCTCTGCCATCTGGAACATGTCCAGGAACTGGAAGTCAACAGAAAAGACCTCGGAGCTCAGCTGTCCTCAAGTCTGGGACAGACGCTAGGTGGAGAAGGGGTGGTTGATGGAAGGGGGGTGGCTGACAGCAGCAAGAGATGGCAGGTGGCCCAGAAGACGAACTCAGCAGAGCAGGGCCATCAGCGTGGTGGCCAGCAGTTCTGCATCCCACACTAACCACAGAGGCCATGCAGGCCCGTGTTTCGAGTGGGAATCTTTGGTGCTCCCAACAATCCTGAGTATTAAAGTCAAATTATATTCAATATTTATTAATAAAAGAGGAAAATATAAAATCTCTTTTATAGCCAAGATGATTTTTAGAAAATCCTTTGGTATCTTGGTGTCATTTTTTTTTTTTTTCCTGGATAACTAGTGTATGTGCAGCTCTTCATTTTTCAAGCACGGGGAAAATGCCAACGTAGAGAGGATAGAATATGGGCTTTGGAGTCGCAGTCCAGGGTGTGCCTCTTGTTTATTCTGCCACCTCCTTGCTAATTGACCCCAGTGAGAGTCAGCATTTTGGGTCTCGGTTTCTTCCTCTGTAAAACCTCAGAGGTGCGTCAGAAGAAATAGGCAAGACGCTGATGGTGAGGTCTCAGATACCCAGGCCCTGGCTGGGTGTGGGAATTCACTGCTTCCACTATTTACTTTGCTTGTAACTTCCACTCCTATCTACCAGCCACTTGGTAAATTTCCTTACACCATTTGACATGTAGGTTGTATATTTCAGTTAGATTGCAGTTCTTTATGGCCAGGGACCCTGACCCTGAACCTAGTTTTTTGCTGTCTCTGAATTCTTCCTGATGTTGACTCTGATGTGAGCTCAGTGTTAGGTGGCAAGGAGGCTGGCCCTGTGTCCACCTGTCCTGGAAGCTCTCAATTTCCCCGAATCCAGAAGGAGGTAATTTGCGTAAAATAACGCTGTCCTCTAATTTGCATAAATCCCCCAACTCGAATACCTAGGATCCTAGAATTTTAGGTCTAGAGGAGATTTTATTTTAGCATTCTTATGGACAAATTGCATGTTTTGTGGCTGGGCCGGGCATGTAGGGGCTGAGGGGCTGTCATGTGGCTAAGGCCACACAGCCAGTCTGTGGTGGAGCCAGGCTGGCCCCCTTGGGGCCTCCTTAGCTCCAGTTTCTTTCCTCTGTCTGACAGCAGTGGTCTCATGTCTTGTCCTTCCTGCTGTGAGCTTCAGCCTCAAACTCCACCTTGAATGTGGAGTGAACTTGGAGTGAACTTGGTCTGTGGCTCAGCCTGCCCGTGGCCTGTCTGTCTGCCCCATTCTGCCCTCATGTCTCTAGAGAGGATGGCAATGCCTTCCCCATATATGTTCACTTCTCTGATGATTGTGGTGTCTAATGGGTTTCATTCTGATAAACTTGAGCCACTCACTTGGGCTTGTTTTTTGCTCTGATGGAGAGTAATTTGAGGGGTTGTAATGACACTGTGCCTGCTCCAGACAACCCCTAGGAGCTTGCGAAGATTGCCCTGTAGGAAGAATTGCTGACGTCCTGTGAATAATTCCTGGGAAGGAAATGCCAGGCTGACCCATTACATAGACTGCATAGGCGTGACTTAGCAGGGTGGAGCACCCACGTTCTCGTGTGGACAGAAAGTTCACAGCCTGAGTGAGGCTGGGCGCTGGGCTGAGATTGCTGGCATGGGCCTCCTGGCGCTGCAGGTCGGCGTGCCCAGGCTGGCAGGGGAGCTGCATGTACTGCCACCCCCAGAGGAGGGCAGGGCTGCGTGGGGACAATGCAGAGCTTGAGTGAGGGGTATGATCAGAGAGATGCTACCCTGAAAACCCTCTGCTAGGCTTCCAGATTTTTGTTTTGGGCTGGTCCTGCTCATGATCTGTGAGAAGTGTGTAGGAACGTTGGGCCACCCTCTCCTACCCATCAAAAGGCTACATGCCATGTGGAAGGAAGGCAGGATTTGGGGTCAAATCTGGGTGTACAACTCTTCCCTTCTTCCCATTTTCTTACTTGGAATATTTACTTACTCACTTGAGTTTCAGTTTTATCATCTGTAACATGAGGAAACTAATATCTACATCAGTTGCTTTGTAGGGTTTCATAAAGCTAAAATAATACCCATGATCTCCTTGGGGGCAGAAACTGTCAGGATCATTTTTAGCATTTAAGACACTACCTGGCACAGAGTGGTCACGTAACATTTGTTCGATAAAACTCCATAAACTGTAAGGAATGTTACACACATGGTAATTACTGCTAATAATTCAGCAAATGGTATTTGACCACAGTCTTCCTGCATAGGCACCGGGGGAAGAGGGGAAAGAACACAACATGTAAATGCACGGTTGTCCCTAGGGCTCCTGGAGTTCTCATGGTGCCCCAGGTGCAATGCGTGACTTTAAAGGTGGGAGTGGGGATGCAGCGTGCCAGACATGGGACCCTTGGGTGGGAATTGGGGCCCCGGATCTTTAATCACTTAGGAAGCCTTGGGAGGTGTAAAGCGTTTTCCCGTTCCACAGAGGGTGGAAAAGGATACAGGGCACATTGCAAGTGCAGCATGGTACTCTTCATTGAAGCCGAGGCCACAGTTAACTGTCGGTCAAGGTTGGAAGCAGAAAGCAGTGAGCACCCAGAGAGGAACAGGAATAGGCTGTGGAGCTCGGGAGCTCTGAATCAGAGCCAGGGTGGAGCGGAGGTGTCTCAGCCCCTGAGATGCTGCAGTCTTCCTGTTAATCTACCTTGTGGAATTAAGCTATACCTGCGGGTCCTAGGGATGTGATTCAGCACAGCCACCGTGGGCCATCTGTGAGCAAAGTGCTGAGGCCACCGTGGTGGAGATACAGAAATAGACAAGACTCGGGGCTTGCTCCCAGGGAACTTAGAACAGTGAACTATGAAACAAGGCGGGGGGAAAGGCAATTTCTTGTAGAGATAAGATGGGAACCCAGAGTGGGCAGGCTCACCAAGGAGGTGGCAGTTGAGTGGATCGTGAAGGATCTGTAGAATTTGAATTGGAGACAGATTAGAGGTGAGAAAACACACCGAGGTGTGGAAACCCGCAGGTTCTTCAGGGCTCAAGTGGACCGGAGTGGAGCGTAGGGGACTGGTAAACAAATCACGAAGGAGATTTGGAAGGGAGGAACGCGGCCAGAGTGTTGTCACTTTGGGAGTTTATTCCGCAAGCAGAGGTGGGCCCTGTGGCTTTCCCTCAAGTCACTTGTTTTATAGAGAAGGGGACTGAGGTTATGGGGGTGGGGCTGGCATTTGACTTCGTTCCACTCCCTCCCACCTTCTGGGCTCCATCTGCTTGATATTGACGTGCAGCAGCCTTGGGGGACCTGCCCTCCCCGTGGGAGCCCAGACCTGGGTAATCTGGCTGAGTCTGGCTGCTCAGTGGGTCTGGGCGGAGAGCATGTGGAGAAATTGAGAAGCTCGAAGCAGAACAGCTAATCCTTGATGTCCATCAAGTGGGTTTTGTATGCTTAATGAGTAAATGTGCATTTTACACTTTACTAAAATGCATGACCTCATCTGACTTTCCTTTTCCCTCCATCCCAGCTGGTGAGTTGGGGACTCACTGACCCTTGGGAGGAGGGGAAGGGAGCAGCTGGGGGGCGCACCTTGTTGAAATTGTGGGGTCTTTCCTGGGGACCTTCGGCTTCGTGATGGGAAAGTGGAGTGACTGGAGGACATCAGCATGTCAAATGGAACGCCTTCAGGAATGACGCAAGGGGAAGGTGGTTGTGGCTGAGGGCGAGGAACAGCTGCCAGGAAGGAAGACTGAATGTGAGTTTCCTGGCAGTGATGGACGGAGCAGAGATGGGCCTGAGGCCACTGACACGAGGCTTTAGGAATGGGAAGCCTATGCCCACACTGCTTATTTTTTTCTTTCCTTACTTTTTTTTTTTAAATTGTCATCTGTAGTTCATTGAATATTGTTCATCAGTTATTTGAAACAAATCAGATGTACTTGGGAAGTCCTGGCCAGTAGATGTCAGAGTGTTAGCCTGTACAAAACCTTCCCTCTGGGAAATGCTGGAAGGAGAGCCTTCGTGTCACAAAAGCTGTTAACACACACTGTGAGACACTGACATGCGCCTTGGAGAGAGGTCACTCAGGCCAGGGAGGGCAGGCGTGCCTCACACCAGCTGCTGGGACTGCATTGGAGTGAGGCCACTGAGCCTTGAAGGTCAAAGAGCAGATGACAACTGAGAGTAATTGATGAGCCAAGGACTATAGGAAGAGTCATTTTAAATAAGGCCTTTGGGGCTGCGTGCAGTGGCTCTTGCATGTAATCCCAGCACTTTGAGAGGTTGAGATGGGTGGATCACTTGAGGCCAGGAGTTCAAGACCAGGTTGGTGAACAGTTCCGTCTTTATTGAAAATACAGAAAATTAGCTGGGCATGGTGGCACATGCCCAGCTACTCAGGAGGCTAAGGCGCGAGAATTGCTTAAACCCAGGAGGTGGAGGTTGCAGTGAGCCGAGATCACGCCGTGCACTCCAGCCTGGGCAACAAAGTGAGACCCTGTCCCCCCAATTCCCCCCCCCAAAAAAAGCCTTTGGAAGACAGTTAAAGAGTTTAGGAACATGGCAGGGTGCGATGGCTCACACCTGTAATCCCAGCACTTTGCGAGGCCGAGGCGGGCAGATCACAAGGTCAGGAGATCGACACCATCCTGGCTAACACGGTGAAACCCCGTCTCTACTAAAAATACAAAAAATTAGCCGGGCGTGGTGGCGGCGCCTGTAGTCCCAGCTACTCAGGAGGCTGAGGCAGGAGAATGTCGTGAACCCGGGAGGCGGAGCTTGCAGTGAGCTGAGATCGCCGCCACTGCACTCTGGCCTGGGCGACAGAGCGAGAGACTCCGTCTCAAGGAAAAAAAAAAAAAATTAGAAACACAAGCAGATAGTGCTTGGGCCCGATCACTAGTCCTACCCCAGGCATCCTGACTTTTTAGTTGTTCACTGCAGCCCTCAAAAGCTGCCTGTGCATCCCTGAGCCCCAGGCAATCCCAAGGCAACAAAGAAACAAAAGTCATTTTTTGATGTTTTAAAAAATCAGCTGAGTTGAGGTCTACTCTGCATACAATAAAATTCACCAGTTTTTTTTTTTTTTTTTTTTTTTAACAGTTTCATTCTTGTCACCCAGGCTGGAGTGCAGTGGCGCGATCTCGGCTCACTGCAACCTCTGCTTCCCGGGTTCAAGCGATTCTCCTCCTGAGTAGCTGGGATTACAGGCGCCCACCAGCACATCTGGCTAATTTTTGTATTTTTAGTAGAGACAGAGATTCACCGTCTTGGCCAGACTGGTCTTGAACTCCTGACCTCAGGTGATCCGCCAGCCTTGGCTTTCCAAAGTGCTGGGATTACAGGCATGAACCATCGTGCCTGGCCAAAATTCACCAATTTTAAGTGTGCAGTTTAGTGGGTTTTGTGAAACCGTGTAAGCATCCCTACAGTTGTAACATAGCAGAGTGCCATCATGCAGAACTCCCCTCTTCGGTTGGTTCCCCCATCCCTGCCTCCTGGGATCTCTGGGCTGCTTTCTGTCCCTACAGTTTTGCCTTTTTTAGAATTCCATATGAATGGAATGATAGGGTGTGTAACCTTTTGTGTATGATTTCTTTTGCTTGACCTAGTGCCCTAGTGATTACAATGTAGCATGTGTCTTTAGACCACTCCTTTGCATTGCTGAATAATGTTCCGTTATATGAAGACAGAGTAAGTTCCCCCTTACCTGCATTTCACTCTCCAAGGTTTCAGTTACCTGAAGTCAACCCAGGTCTGAAAATAGTACATACAACCAGACATTTTGAGAAAGAGACCACATTCACATAACTTTTATTACAGTATATTGTTGGCCGGGCACAGTGGCTCATGCCTGTAATCCCAGCACTTTGGGAGGCCGAGGTGAGTGGATCACAAGGTCAGGAGTTTGAGACCAGCCTGGCCAATATAGTGAAACTCCATTTCTACTAAAAATACAAAAATTAGCTGGGCATGGTGGCGCGTGTCTGTAGTCCCAGTTACTCAGGAGGCTGAGGCAGGAGAATTGCTTGAAGCCAGGAGGCAGAGGTTGCAGTGAGCAGAGATCGTACCACTGCATTCCAGCCTGGGGAACAGAGGAAGACTCTGTCTCCAAAAAAAAAAAAAAAATATATATATATATATAGTATATTGTTATAATTGTTCTATGTTATTAGTCATTGTGGTTAATCCTAATTAATATGCCTAATTTATAAACTAAACTTTTTTTTTTTTTGGAGGCAGAGTCTTGCTCTGTTGCCCAGGCCAGAGTGCAGTGGCACCATCCCAGCTCACTGCAACCTCTGCCTTCCGGGTTCAAGCAATTCTCTTGCCTCAGGCTCCCAAGTAGCTGGGATTACAGGCATGTGCCACCACCCCCAGCTAATTTTTGTATATTATTTTAGTAGAGACGAGTTTTTACCATGTTGGCCAGGCTGGTCTCGAACTCCTGACCTAAAGTGATCTGCCCACCTCAGCCTCCCAAAGTGCTGGGATTACAGGTTTGAGCCACTGCCCCCGGCCTATAAACTAAACTTTATTGTAGGTATGTATGTATAGAAAAAAAAAACCCAGTATATATCAGATTTAGTACCATCTGGTTTCAGGCATCCACTCACTGGGAGTCTTGAAATGTATTCCCGGAAAATAAGGGGTACTACTTGTTATCACTTCACCAAGTGATGGGCATTTGGGTTCTTTCCAGTTTTTGGCTATTGTGGATAAAGCTTCCACGAACATTTGACTACAAGTCTTTGTGTAGGTAGACACCTTTTATATTTTGACTTTGGGAAATACCTGGGAGTGTGATTGCCATGTTGTGTGCTAAGTGTATGTTTAGCTTTCTAAAATGCTGCCATCCTATTTTCCAAAGTGGCTGCATAATTTTTCATTTCCACTGACAACGTACGAGAGTATCATTTTTCATTTCCACTAACAAAGTTTGAGAGTTCCAGTTCCTTCACATTCTCATCAGTGCTTGGCATTATCAGCCATTTTACTGGGTGTGTAATGGAATCTTATTGTGGTTTAATTTACATTTCCCTGGTAACTAATGAAACCAGAATCTTGGCCATTGTATGTCTTCTTTGATGGATGTGTCTATACTTGTACCATGTAAGTTGGTTTTTAGATCATAAAATGCATCATGAGAGTAGAGATTCTAATGGGAATTAAATGTCTCTTACCTGAAGGGCTGTTCAGGAGAAATGGACTATTTAAATAGCAATAATCTGAAATAAGATTCTGAAAGATGTGCTCTGTGGAATAATATTGCACATATTCCTAGAAGCTGGGATAAATCATTCACAGAAAAAATTGGAAGGATCCAGCAATTTACTTAAATTCTCCTATGGAATTTTAAAAAGATGGCCTCATACTGCCTTGTTACTATGGAATGATTGATTTGATGTAAATGCACACTGCAGCTTAATGAAGTAGTCTCTGTGGTTCTGTGTGTCCTTGCTGTGGATTCTACAGATGGTGGTGTTAGAGATTATGGAGTTCAAGCCACCTGGCTTTACAGAGGTGAAGGGAGGTGCCTGAGATGATGAAGGGAGTCCGGGGTGGAGCTGATGCCGGCACCGTGTGGTGCTCCAGAGGTTCTTTGGGGGTCTGCTTGACCTGTCATGCTTTTATCTTTAAAATTTCCAACAGTTGTTAAAAAGTTTTCTAAAGAGATTTATACTCTAATGTTTGCATCTCATAGCAGGGAGGTGATCTCACCAAAACATTTTGAAGTCTTGGTAAGCATTGGGCTGAGGGGCACAAGATCGTCTGATTTATTTGTATGCCTATTGGTAGATAGCATGGCTAGGCATTGAGGGACTTAAGAACTGGGGTTTATAAGCAGGTTATAAACTACAGTTGCTCCAATAGGATCTGGCTCTGTAGCTTAGTTGTTTTTAATACCCTGTTTTGATGAAGGAACCTGTGTAGACTTAAAGTCATAGAATGACCAGTGCATTACTATAGTTTCCCTAGTCATTGACATATTTGCAGGTTCAGACATTCATAAAAATGGCAGGAGAAAAACTGTACTAGGGTCCCCTCCAAAAAAAAGCAAGTAATTCTGGCAGCCCAATTAATTCATTTAATGAATATTTATTGAGTGCCAACCATGTGCCAGCTCTGGGGTGATGAAGATAAAAAATTAGCATGTCAGTGGGCGCCAGGATGTTAAAAGTCGGAGTTTAGCACGAGGGTGTATATGCATGTGCTGCCTTCAGTTAAATGTCAGGCAAAAAGAAATTAGCGTTTAACATGCTGTGCCATGATGATGCTGTCCACGGGCTGAGCAGTCAATATATGTTTCAGATGCTTCTAGTCTAACATATCTGAGATAAGGACTGCAAGGAGATATTAGATGATGTTAGTGGTAGAGAGTTGAAACAAATTTCTTACTATTTCAAAGCTTTTGGATTTTGTTTTTAAAAAAGAATGTGGCCATCTGTTTCTATTTACATGTGCAAATCAGAATTGTCTCTGTCTTGTGTAACTGGAAGAGTATCGAAATGAAAGTGCAGGCCACTGCCATCCAACTGCCAATTTCAAATGAATGAAAACAGCCTCAGTGTTCTCATTGATTCCGTTTTGGGGGTGCGATGGTATGCATTTGAGCAATTTGTATTCCAGCAAGAGACCTTTTTAATCCATTTCCTCTGTGCGACAGAGGAGTTGGGTTTTAAAAAAGCACTGACTGAGAGTCAGCATGACTGTCTCTTAGCCGCTTGTCTTGTCCATTCTCAGTCCTTGTTCCTCTCCATCCTGATTCTCCTGCTGCAGCCAAGGGCCGGGAGGGGCCAGCACAGCTGATGGACTCATTCCAGGTCCTTGGCTGGAGTGCCTCCTGCCTGCTAACAGCCTGTCACTTTCTTCAGGATGTGCCTGTGTTACCTGCTCCAGGGTGTCTTTCCCGAACAGCCTGTCACAGGGCGTTTGGTAGAAACTAAAGAGCAGCAGAGGATGGTTTCATTCATTCCGTGTTCACGGAGCATTTACACGTGTCGGGCATTCCACTGGTGCTAGAGATTCAGAGATCAGAAGGCGTGGGCCCCTGTCCTGAGGGAGTGACAGTTTGTCCTTGTTCCTTAGGGTTCAGCTGATGAAAAGTCTCAATTGCCTTGGGAAATGTTAAGTCTGAAAGCAGCGACTGTTTTATAGTGGTCTCAAACAGTGGTAGGAAGGATATACCTACTTAGTAAGCATTATGGAATAATCATCGGTGCTCACAACCTTTCCCTGCAAAATTAAGATAGCTTTATTTTCTTGGTTTGTTGTTTCTTAACTTTTTAACGGAGATTTCCTTGAACAAACTAATGAACCAGTACATGGTGTCAGAAAGAACAGGCTAGGAGAATGTGAAAATGTGGTGGTTTTGTTTTGTTTTTGAGACGGAGTTTCTGTCTGTCATTCAGGCTGGAATGCAGTGGCACGATCTCCGTTCACTGCAACGTCCGTCTCCCAGGTTCAAGCAATTCTCCTGCCTCAGCCTCCCGAGTAGCTGGGATTACAGTCTCACGCCACCACACCTGGCTAATTTTTTTGTATTTTTGGTAGAGATGGGGTTTCACTACGTTGGCCAGGCTGGTCTTGAACTCCTCCTGACCTCAAGTGATCCACCCGCCTTGGCCTCCCAAAGTGCTGGAATTACAGATGTGAACTACTGTGCCTGGCCTGAAAGTGGTTTTTAAGCAAAAAAAGAGAATACAAAGGTGGTATTTTGCTTTATCCTTGCCTATGTGGCCTTGGAAAAATACCTTTGTGAATCTTACTTCCCATATTGTTGTGGTAATATTGCCTGTGTTACCCACTGCCCAGGTTGGAGAGTCATGAGCCGTAATCTGTGTGAAAGCACTTTGTTTTAGAGGTGCTATGCGGTTGGAAGCCTGTTACTGCTACCCCCATAACCAGTGCTGGTATCATCACATTTGTACCCTAACTTTTGGGTAGGATATACTGACATACACATTTCATTTCTTTCCATCTATTTTGAGAAATCTAAGCCAGGGAAATGCAGTGGAATTCGTCATTAAAAATTACTTTTGGCCACGTGCGGTGGCTCACGCCTGGCTGGGTGACAGAGCGATACTTTGTCTCAAAAAAAAAAAAAAAATTACTTTCTATGATTACCAGCCATTTGTAAAGTTGAAATAAATGCTATTCACAGTATTGATAGTAATCAGTAGTGTTTTTGTTTTTTTGAGACTTTTGGTTAGGAGTCGTACTTTCCTTTAGAAAATTAATCCATTACCTCACATATGTCTGAATGTCACTGTAAGATTTCCTTCTTGGAAAGATTAACTAAAATGCAAGCTATTTTAAAGGTGGTACTTTCATAGAATTTTGTATCTAGAAGCTCAGAGGAGAAATGGTTCATCTAAGGCCCCAATTCGAGTAGGTGACAGTCTCTATGGTACCCCTGCCGCCATACTCATCTTCTCATTTTGCACAGTGCATGATTTTCAGTCCCCACAACAAATGCAAACCTTCCTGGGTCCTGGGGCGGGGTGGCTGGAGTGAGCCAAGCCCCGGGAAGCTGCTGACTCTCTTGTGGCTGTTGCAACTTCTTTAGGTCTCTTGAGAAACAGTAAATATTCCACAGATCATCTTCAGAGCAGACAGCATTCTGGCTGAGAAACAGACGATCTTCACTTTTACTTATATATTTCTCTCTCTCTCTCTCTCTCTCTCGTCTTCTCTTCTCAAACTAAACATAGCAGCATTACATACAGTCTTTGCTTTTAGGACTCAGCATTTTGGAGTGCATATGTTCGTGCTCCTGATTACAGATTGGGGTCTGCAGCCCTCCAGTGATATTCCTGGGGTTGCAGCCAGAAACTGGCTGTGCGGGGCCAGACCAGGACCCTGGGCTTGCTCTTCGGCCTTTCTCTGTGGTGTCTGCAGGCCTGACTGTCCCCTTAGCAGGGAAGGGAATTGCTCTGGGCCGTGGTCCAGCCTGTGGGCCGGAGGTTCAGCCTCTTCCCCTTACTTGCTGCTGCTCAGGGAGCCCTTCCCCTTGCTTCCCCTCTTGTTCTGTTAGCTGGGGTTTCAGATTTTCTTTTCTTTGGATGGAAAACGAACAAAGAAAGTAAAACTAATGGGCTTAAGCCCTTCCTTGGGGAGAAACATTCGTCCCTCAATGCTGAAAATAAATGGCCCTTGCTGACCTTAGCAGCACAGCCAAGGGCCATCCCTGCCTGTTGCTGCACTTCCCGTCCCTTCCGCGCCATCCTGCAGTGACAGGGACCCTGCCCTTCCTTGCCTCTGCTCCCGCTTCCTGCACCCTGCTCTCCTGCCAGGCCGCCCAGGCTGGGGTGCCCCTCTTTCCAGGCTCCCACCCCTCAGCCTGGCTTGTACCTCTCAAGTCCTCCTCTTGTACTCCTGCTCCCTGGTAGGTGGATGCTATCAGAGGGCACAGTTTTCAGCCCAAAATCTTAAGGAACAAAAATGAAAAGCACCATCTGCATCTCTTTGGCCCCCGCCTCTGTCCCCACCTTGCTTCTTGGGGCTCTCAGGCCCCCTGCCCCAAGGCTGGACCACTGTTGGGAGTGTGGCTCTAGTGGGTGGACCACTTTCCATTGAGGGCAGCAGAGCCCAGCCTTGTGTGTGTGTTTTAGCGCAGAGATCTTCAGATGAACTCATCTGAGGCCGACGGGCAAAGTAGCCCTGCACATTTGGGGCCAGGGATGGGGGCCGATGCTAAATGTCCCCCATGCCTTCTCAGCTCCCTTGCACCCTGATGAGCCCCTGGAGGGTCCTGCATAGTCCTTGGGCTAAGTGGAGTAGAGTATGGAACCCAGGTCTAAAATTGGGAATGACTGTCCAGTGTCTGCCCATTGCCTCCTCCCCTACCTGGGAAACTCTGTGGTTGAGGAACCCCACTTACAAGGCCCCCAAGCAGGCTGGTCCCTCCCCCAGAGTCAGGCACCAATCCGATGGCCTGATGGCTCTGCTATGGAGGTGGGAGGGGAACGGTCCTCTACCAACCTGGGGACTCTCCAACTGTCAAGGCAACAGTCACAGTATTGCGTAGGTATTACTGCCCGCATTTTAAGGATATGAACGCTGAGGCCCAGGCGATCAAGTAATTTGGGTGTGGAGATGTGGGAATGAAAGCTTATGGTCTTCATCTGTAGCAGTGACTCCTGCAATAAGCCTGGGTCACGAGGATGAAGCAGGATCCAGAATCTGCTGCCAGGGACCGGAATGGTGCCTGGCTGGTCCCTGTGCACCTTCGGGCCCTCCCCCAGTTCATTCCCCCTCTGCCATCACCGCACTGATTGGATTGTAGAAAAATGAAAGGTTCATTCCTAGAGATGACTGATTCTGGGGTAGGAGCTGGGGGTGGAGCGGGGCCCATGACCTCTGTGTGGGAGAAGCTGGAGAGGGGCACAGGGCTGGCCAGGCTCTAAAAGGCACATGACCTTGTTTGCGTCGTCACACTCCTTTTTTAGAAAACAATCTCTGCTGTATACAGAGGTTGGCTTTGTGCGGGGCCCCAGCAAGCCTGGTGGTTCCTTCCTGCCTTTCTTCTCCCTTCCCCATTCTGGGTTTTTCTCCTCCTTGCTTCCCATTCTACCATAGAGGAATGGGGTCAGGTCTTTTGGATGGGAAACAGGAACTGAGAAGTGGAAGATGGAGAAATGAAAGACTAAAGATAGCAGGGTTTTAATTTTCCCTCTGAAAAGCCCAGGAAGAGCCCCGGATTGTGTAACCTGGACACATGCAAATGATGACCCTGCCCCTACTCTATCTGCTTCTCAGCCACCCTGGCCCTTCAGAAGATTCTGAAACAATGAATTGGTTACCCAGGGTGGTCAGGGGGGCTGTGTCTGTGCCCCTGGTGGACTTTAGATGGTTGTGCCCCTGGTGAACTTTAGATGCTACTGTTCTGGGGGACATGTGACAGGCCCTTGGGGTGGCAGGAGCCAGCTTGGGTGGAGAGAGCAGCTGGCAGCTTTCTTGGTGAAGGGGTAGACAGCACTCTTGGTGTGGAAGTAGCAGCCCCCTTGCCTGTAGCTGGGCTGGGGTTAGTTGAACAGGATTTAGAGAAAGCAGGAGTAATGCCGGGTGGTTATTTTCCCCAAACGTTGGAGAAAGCCAGTACTTCTGGTTCTGGAAGTGAGGCCATTGGGAAGCGGGAGGGGGAGCACAGCTCTGGAAGCTGCCTTCTGTCCTCCCTCCGTTGGCTGGAGCTCTCCCAGCCTTTCATCAGTTCAAAGCCAAGCACATGACTTTGGGCGAGTCACTTAAACTCTTTGAGTCAGTTTCTTCTCCTTTAAGCTGGAGAAAGAGGTGGTGATTTCACAAGTGGTTGTAAATATTGCAGTAAAGATAATGGAAGTAAAAGTGCTCTGTGGAGTGTAAACTGCTGTATGGTAGTTGGAGTTGGGCCCTAGGTGTGATTTTAGACTACACACCTACTGCTGCCTTGGTAACTTAAAAGTATTTCTCTCAAATGCTGGTAAGCTGAGCTGAGTGGCACAGTAGGCCTTTCTTTCCCTGGGAGCATTTTGGGAGCTTTGGAGGTCGTCCAGTGCTGCCCCCAACTTTAACAGTGTGGCCAAGTGTAGGGGGAGGGGGCAGAGTTCCACCTGGCTGGTCTGCCACATGCAGGGGAGAGGCCCTGCTGGCGGTGTCCCAGGTGGGAGAGGGGCAGACCTGGGGTTACCTCAGTCAGGGTAGGTGAGGAGAGGATGGGTGGACACCCTGGTGGCCACTTCTACTCACCCCTGCACTTAAGACCTGGACTTTCATGCCCTGTTCCTTTAACCCTTAGTGTTCAAGAGAGGCCAATTGGACGGGAGCACCTCACCCAACCATTTGCCATGTGCCCCTCCCCATGGGGAGTCAGAGAGAAACACGTGAGCACACCAGGAAAAGTTTTGAAAAACAATGTTTTTCAAGACAGGGTGTTGCTACATTGCCCAGGCTGGACTCAAACTCCTGAGCTCAAGCTATCCTCCTGCCTCAGCCTCCTCAGTAGCTGGGAATTATAGGCACATGCCATCATACCTGGATGAAGTTTTGAAAAATTTAAATGTTGATGGAAAAAAATGTATTAGTGGAAATGAAAGGCTGGTATGAGCTGTAAAGTCTTTTGTTCTTAGAGATTTATTCTCATTCTAACCATTATCAGACCTGAAAAGTATTTGTCGTAATGATTGAGACGGTCCTGGGGTAACAGCGTCTTCTTAACGACCACTTTAATTGGTGTAGTTTACACCTAGCCTCTCTGAGAACCAGAGGACGCTGGTAATCACTATTAGATATCGAGTGCCGACTGTATGGCAGACACATAAGCATTGGTGAACTTATCCTTCACCTATCGGATTTATAGGTGAAGAAACAGAAGTCAGTGAGGTGGAGTCGTTTTTTGGAGGTCATGCGGCTAGTAATTGGAGCCTGGTTTAGAACCAAGTCAGTCTCATTCCAGAATCCAGAACCAGTGATTTGTAACTGATGCACTTGTTTCCAAAGGGATCGAGCACTGGGTTTTCTCATTTGTAATGCATCCATTCCTTAAAGCCTCTGTTCACAGTCACAAGCTGTGTTTATTAAAGGAGCACAGTACACAAATGTGACCACTGGTGGACAGCAGTGGGGGCCCAGTTGGATGGCAGAGCCCGGCAGGCCGACTGGGGCAGAGGCCCCAGGACACGGTGTGATAATGGCGTCTCCAGGCTGACCTCCGTAGCCTCAGGAAGCAAAGTCCTTGGTCTCCTTCACGCAGGGTTCAGAAAGAAAACTCGGCGATCTCACGTCTCCTCTCCCCTGTTTATTTGACTAAAGTGAAGTTCATGTGGCTTGAGCCTGGTTTCCTGGGGAAATCAGCCTGGCTTAGGATTCCATTGTCTTCTGGGACTGGGAAGATGTGGAAGGCTGACCTCACGCCCAGCTGAAGGTCGCCTTCCCAGACTCTGAGCTCTGCTGCCTTCTACATCTCCAAGGCTGGGGGGCCTGGCCCAGGCGGTGACTGCATGCTGGCTTCCCGCTGTCTCGGTGTCCCCGCTCCCCATCAGTAGTGTGCCCAGCACCTTCTGGTGTCATGTCCCCCCCTGGTTTGTGATTCTTCTCCTGAGCTAGCCCATTTTCTATCTTGAGTCTGCTCTCCTGCCATTCCCAGGGGCCACAGCTCAGTAATGTGGGTGTCAGGGGACCCCAGACCAGGCCCCCTTGTGCCACTGTGGCTCTCCCTGGAGCAGGGCACCAGGCTGGCTGGGGGGCCCTTCCCAGAGCCACCCCGCGCTGCTGGGTTTCTGCTGTTGCTGTGCAGTGGTGATCTTGCCAAAATGTGGTTTTTCCTTTCTCACTCCCCCAGAGCTCCCAGAGACTTTGCTTCCCCCTAAATAAAAGTCAGGATGTGAAGCCTTTTGACAGAATTGGAGTTCACTGTCATCTGTTTCCGTTTCTCTAAGATAGGGATCCTGGCAAAGCCCATGAAAGCCACGGGGCGCTCCCACCGAAGCCTCCGAGGCGCAGACCTCCCGGGGGTGCCTCCGGGCGCTGCTTCCTTAAACTCCAGGAGACTGCAGCCTGTCCTTGTTCATGTGTCGATTTTTCATAGTGTGTGTGGGTTTAGAGCTACGTGGGTTCTTTTCTCACTTATCTGTTCATACCCGTCACACCGTCCACTTCAGGCAGTCGACGGCCGTCTGAAAGTCATCAGCTGAGGGCGCAGTTACCCTGGCTCTTCTATAATAGGTTAGGCTTTTTTTTTTCTTCCTTCCATTTTTTCCCCCCTTTTAAAAGTACTGCCGGAAGACCAGGTGTGGTGTCTCACACTTGTAATCCCAGCACTTTAGGAGGCAGAAGTGGGCAGATCAGTTTAGGTCAGGAGTTCAAGAGCAGTCTGGCCAACCTGAGGAAACCTCATCTTTACTAAAAACACAAAAATTAACCAGGTCTGGTGGTGTGCACCTGACCTGTAGTCCCAGCTCTTCAGGAGGCTGAGGTGGGAGGATCACTTGAGCCTTGGAAGAAGAGGTTGCAGTGAGCCGAGATCATACCACTGCACTCTAGCCTGGGCGCTACAGTGAGACCCTGCCTCAAAAAAAACACAAAAAACTAAAAACTAAACACAAGTACTGCTGGAACTTCTTTGCAGAAACCACTTGTGGGGAAAGGAGGAAGGTGTATTTTAGTATTTGATCTTGGGAAAAGGTTTTGCTTTTGAGCAAAAAAAGAGAAAAGGTTTCTCTTTTCCAGAGACTGGGGGACCCGTGCTGGCCTCACCACTGTCTCCTTCCCCATCAGGAACCTTCCTTCCTTGGATGGTATTTCCAGTGTGTCCGGGCCTCTGCTGTTCTCATTATGAGTCCCCAGCTCTGACGGCCTCTGTGGCCGATGCACAGAGCACTGGAGACCGTGATTCAGCCTAGCAGGCTGCATTCATGTGCTACTCCTCTGTACACCCAGAGCTGTCTTCTCGCTCATCATTTATTAATCTTTCCCATGCAAGTCATACGTGAATATATCCTTGTGGTAGAGTTTTCAGGTGGTAGCAAAAACTCAGTCTCTGTCACCATCTTCTCTCCTCGTCTAGGTACACTCTGTGACTGAGTCCTTTGCCCATTCCAGAGTTTGTTCCTCCCTGTGTACCATTGGCCCTCTGCACCTGTGGGTTTTGCATCCTCGTGTTCAGTCACGTAGGGTCTAAAGGGAAAAATATTCAAGAAAAAATATCCAATAAAAACTAATACAACAATTTAAAAAACACAAATTGTGGCCAGACGCAGTACCTTATGCCTCTAATCCTAGCACTTTGGGAGGCTGAGACAGGAGGATCACTTGAGCCCAGGAGTTTGAGACTAGCATGGGCCACACAGGGAGATGTCTCTACAAAAAATTTGAAAATTAGCCGGGTGTGGTGGCATGTGCCTGTGCTGCCAGCTACTCAGGAGGCTGAGGCAAGAGGATCACTTGAGCCCAGGAGGTGGAGGCTGCAGTGAGCCCTGATCACACCACTGCACTCCAGCCTGGGGGATAGAGTGAGATCCTATTTCAAAAAAATAAATAATGAAAAATACAAAATTTTAAAAATACAGTGTAACAACTATTTACATAGCATTTACATTGCATTAGATGTAAGTAATCTAGAGATGATTTAAAGCACGTGGGAGGATGTGTGTAGGTTACATGCAAATATGACAACATTCTACATTATGGAATTGAGCATCCTCGGAATTCAAGGGAATCCTGGAATTAATCCCCCATGGAGACCGAGGGACTACAGTTTTGAGTATTTTTGTTTTCTTTATTGTTTAATCTGTCCCTTTGACACATTTTTGTGCTCAAAGAACTCCTCAGTACCTTGCTTGATGGGAGGAGAAGAGAAAAAGGTAACAAAGTGTAGGATATTGAAGTACTTTTCATTTTCTTTAATTAAAAGTAATTACCAAATAATGTATTCATTGTTAATGATAGTTTAAAAGTGGTGAAACAAAAAATTCCTCCAACTTTTCCTAAGACAACAATGATTATTTTCTTTCTGTATCTTTATGTATCACTTGTCTATCCTCTTTTATAACAGTTTTTTTTGCTTTGCTTTTACAGTTTGTGTGTGTGTATGTGTATGTGTAATGGATTTAATAAACAAGCTTGTGATTTTCATTTATTTATTTATTTTTTTGAAATGGAGTTTCACTCTTGTTGCCCAAGCTGGAGTGCAATGGCATGATCTCAGCTCACTGCAACCTCTGCCTCCCCAGTTTAAGTGATTCTCCTGCCTCAGCCTTCCAAGTAGCTGGGCTTATAGGCATACACCACCACGCCCAGCTAATTTTTTGTATTTTTAGTACAGATGGGGTTTCACCATGTTAGCCAGGCTAGTCTTGAACTCCTGACCTCAAGTGATCCGTCTGCCTCGGCCTCCCACAGTGTTGGGATTGCAGGTGTGAACCACCACGCCTGGCCCATAAGCTTGTAATGTTCTACTTCTGGAGATGGAATTTTTTAAAAAACGATTGCCTTTTTATTTTATTTTATTTTGTTATTATTATTATTTTTGACACAGGATCTCACTCTGTTGCCCAGGGTAGAGTTCAGTGGCACGATCATAGCTCACTGCAGCCTGGACTTCCCAGACTCGAGTGATCCTCCTGCTTCAGTCTCACCCAGTAACTGGGACCACAGGCACCTACCACCACACCCAGCTAATTTTTGTACTTTTTGTAGAGATAGGGTCTCACTGTGTTGCCTAGGCCTGTCTCAAATGCTTAGGCTCAAGTGGTTTGCCTACCTCAGCCTTCCAAAGTGAGGGTTACAGGCATGAGCCACCACGCCACACTGCTTCTGCAGAGCCGCTTGACTTGTGTTTTGTCCTCAGTACTGTTCCTATGCGGCTGGTGGGCGCCTGCACATATACAGGCCAGCTTTCCTCCTTGCTGGGGGGCCACAGGTCTGGGAGCACCTTGTTACCAAGGCTAGCCTTCCTCGGCTGAGGTGTGAACTCTGCCACCACCCCGTTCTAGTCAAGATGGGGATGGAATCTCAGAAAGGAAACCATCTAGGAGAAAAATGAAAGAAGTGTTTCTTTTCTGTTTGCCTGCCCTCAAAGTTGCTACTTTAGGAGCTCAGAGAAACAGTTATTTGTAAGACCAGATTAAGTAGTTTAGTAAGATTACCCAAAACCACCTCCCAGCGTTCCTGGGAAGCGCCTGATGCTGGGGAGAAAAGCCCCAGGCCTGAGCTGGCAGACCTGCCTTCAGTTTTGCCTCTATCTCTAGCTTCTCTCTGATGGTTTAGAAATGGAACGAAGGGATTCCTAAGTCCCTTTTGCTTCCTGTGGTCAACCAACATGCTCGGCTAATAAATTACCCCTGAAGTTCACTTTCATTTGGGCAATATTTTCTAGTTCTTTTGCCAACTCTAATTTATTTTCTTTAAAAGCTGCTTTAACTTTACTTGTATTCTTAATAATGTGTCTTATAACACATAGCATTTAAAACTTTTTTCAATGAGATATTTTTTAAAAATTCAACTTTTATTTTAGATCTGGGGGTACATGTGTAGGTTCGCTATGTGGGATATATTGCATGATGCTGAGTTTTGGGGCATGTTTGATCCCATCATCCAGGTAGTGAGCATAGTACCCGAGAGTTTTTCAACCCCTCTCCACATCTGTCCCTGCTCAAGTAGTCCCCAGTTTCTATTGTTTGTTTCTTTAATGTCCTGAGTACTCAACATTTAGCTCCCACTTGTAAGTGAGAACATGCAGTATTTGCTTTTTTGTTCCTGTGTTAATTTGCTTAGGATTATGGCCTGCAGCCGTATCCATGTTGCTGCAAAGGACATGATTTCCTTCTTTTTCATAGCTATGTCGTATTCCATGGTGTATATGTACCACGTTTTCTTTATCCAGTCCACTGTTGATGGGCACCTGGGTTGATTCCATGTCTTTGCTATTGATACAAATGGCTTTTAAAGAATGATTGTGAAGGCCACATGCAGTTTCTCACACCTATGATCCTAGCACTTTGGGAGGTCGAGGTGGGCGGATCACTGGAGGCCGGGAGTTTGAGATCAGCCTGGCCAACATGGTGAAACCCTGACTTTACTAAAAATACAAAAATTAGCTGGGTGTGGTAGTGCATGACTGTAGTCCTAGCTACTCAGGAGGCTGAGGCATGAGAATCGCTTGAACCCAGGAGGCGGAGGTTGCAGTGAACCAAGAATGCACCACTGTACTCCAGCCTGAGCAACAGAGCAAGACTTTGTCTCAAAAAAAAAAAAAAAGTATGGAGCCTGATTTTGGCCAGCACTCCAAGCACGCCGCTCAGGCCTGTCCCGTCGTAACGCCCTCAGAGGCTGCTGCTGCCTTGACTGCGACCCTAAGCTTGCCTCAGTTTGTAGTTTGCCAACAAGGTATATATCCCTAAACGTAAACAATTTAGTTTTGCCTATTTTTGAAGTTTTTATACTGCTTGTATTCTTTTGCTCAACGTTTTTGTCACATTCACTTATGTTCTGGGGTAAGTTTATTCTCTTCCGTTGCTGTGTAGCATTCTGTTGTATGAATGTCCATCATCGTTTATTCATTTTACCATTGACATTTTGGTTTATCCAGTTAGGGGCTGTTTTGAGGAGTGTTAGGACAACCTGTCCATGTCTTCTGTTGCCGATGTATATTTACTCTGAGTAATCTTAATTTTTTAAGATGATACGAAAACGCTCCCTTCTCATTTGTCCTTAGGCACACCCTTGCCTCAGCTGTGACTTAGCTCAGCTGTCTCTTTGATCTTAATTCTTAGTGACACCTGCTATTCTTCAGGCCTGGCTTTATTCCCAGAAGGAGGGAGGTTCATTATTGCTCTGGCTTTAAACGGAGCCCACAGGCCACAGTGCGAGTCTGTGCTTCCCAAAAGGCTTCTGGAAATATTTGACACTGTCATTCATGCTCTGTGTTACTTTCTGAAGAGTTGAATGTGTGGTGAGACAAAGCTGCCATCTGAATATCTGTCCGACTCTTTTTGGCAAAGCCACCCTTGGGGCACAGACCTGGATGTGTTTTGTTTTGTGTTTTGTCTACTGTGTTTCAGAAATGTCCCTTCTCAGCCTGGCCTTTCGTCCGTGGAACAAGGGGAGAGAAGATGGGACAGGAGAGTGGAGCGTGCTGGGGCTGCCTGAGTGCTGCAGGCCTCTGCTCTCCCCAGGGCGGCATCTTTGAGTTCCAAGAAGGAAGCCAGCCCCTTGCCACCCTGCTGGTTCGCATTGAGAACTCAGGGTGCTGGGGACAAACCGGTGCTGTGCTGCCTGCAGTGTGGGCTCCCGGTCAGGGTTGGGAGGAGCGGGGTGCAGGGGCTGCTGGTGCTGTGGCAGAGGCATTTTGTATGGATCATTGAGGCCAGGGGTCAGCAAACCTTTTCTGTGAGGGGCCAGATATAGTAAATATTTTAGGTTTGGCGGACCTCAAGGCAGTTATGTAGGTACTTACATAAGACAGGTGATAAATATCTACGAATTTTTTATTAATGAAATTCAAAATATAAACATAATAATGGAGTACAATTTTTTGGTAATGCAGGTCTCCTAGGGGAAAGAGAGGAATTATTTTGAGGGGTATAATATTTATCTTAATTAATTGGGGTTCAGTTGGTCTTTCCTGTGACCCTGTCGTTGCGTTCATTGGAAACATTCATCTGGAAATAGTCTTAGCTCACGGTTGGATAAAAGCTGGCCCGCAGGCCCCATGTGCCCACCCTGAGCCAGGTCATCTCCTCAGATAGTGGGCTTGGCCCGCACCATCCAGCCTGTGGTGACACAGGGTGGAGGCCCCATAGGGTTCTGTGGGGACCAAGAAGAGGTAGAGGAGCCCCCACATGGAGGAGGGTGGCCACGGGGTGATGTTGACGCTGAGCCCACGGAGGAACCATGGCCAGGGCCTCCGGGTGACCCCAGAGGTGTTGGCACCGCCCTCAGGGATACAGTGGGGCCGACGAATGAAGGAAGAGAAGCATGAGGTTGGGGACATTCAGAGGCCACTGTGCTGCGTGAGTGGCTGTAGCTCTTGCAGAAGGTAGCAAGACCTGAGGAAATGAATTTGAAATTTTAATGAATCTTGACTGAAACATTCCTCTGTGGCTACCCTGTTGGATAGCACAGGTGTGGAAAATGAGTGAACAGCTTTGTGGTGGTCTCTCCTGTGGTGGACTTTGCTTACCCGCACTGCACGCCATCCTTACTGCCCCCACACACTGTCCCCGTCCCCTGTCCTGGCTCTGGCTCAGCTGAGCAGCAGAGATTGGAAGAGGCCCCTCGGTAACTAGAGAGGAACCTATAGAAGAGTTTGGGAACTCCAAACAGATGCTTTAAAGTGGTTGAAAACAGTGGTTTTCCTTGGAAATATTTGGGACACCTCCCCACCTCTTGTTTTTGTGATGAATTCACTCTGTAAAACTTGTTTGACAAACTGAAGGTCAGCTTCCACCTGGCCCCTGAGGATTAATGAGGTCTGGCCAGCCGGCAGCTGCAGTGCAGGCCCTGCTCCGGTCTCGGGGTCCATTCGGTTCTTGCTTTTGTTCGTGGTTTTTACACCTAAGTTCCCGTGAAAGTTGCTTTCTTCCCCACTCCAAGCTAGTGTGGAGTTTTCATTTGGGAAGCAGGGTAGTGGAGTGCCTGAGTCTGGTTAGAATTCTCAGCCTGGTGGGTAGACACCTTTGCTTCCTGGAGACTCAAGCTTTGTTATTTTTTGTTGCTCTAAGATTTCAGTATTTTTCTTTTAAGTTTTAATTATTGTGGGTACATAGTAGGTGTATATTTTTATGGGGTACATGAGATATTTTGATAGAGGCAGGCAGTGTGTAATAATCACATTAGGGTAAACGGGGCCTCCATCACCTCAAAGCATTTAGCCTTCTTTTGGGTTACATCTCATTATACTCTTTTATTTTTAAATGTATGATAAATTATTGTTGACTTCTGTCACTCTGTTTCTATCAAATACTAGATCTTATTCATCTATCCACCTATATTTTTGTATCCATTTACCATCCCCACTCCCACCCCAACTACCCTTCCCAGCCTCTGGTAACTGTCCTACTCTCAGTCTCCGTAAGTTCAGTTGTTTTCGGTTTTTTTAATGGCTGTTTTCAGTTTATTGCATGAAGGAGTTACACTAGTCCAAGTTAAAAGCGGACCCCAAATGGTTACATTATACAAGCTGTGAGGTTTTTAGACTTGGGACAAGGGACAGAAAGGAAATTCTACTCATTGCAAGGAAATCCTTACTTAAGCTACGGTGAGCCACAAGCGTTTAAACCCCATGAACCTTCAGCTGATCGTCCTTAGCCAGTCCAGGCTCTACGAGGAATTGGCATAATATGTGTTCTTGCGCTGGTCACCCTGTAGCTGAATTACTTCTCCATATTCTGGATGTTCAATTACAGTACCATTGCAGGCAAACTTCTTAAACGCCTTCACTGGTTTCTTTTTGTTGTAATCATCAGCGATCCCTTGGACAGTAGTAAGGGTCTTCCTGCCATTTCTCTGTTGAATTCTTATGTGGATATAATCCTCAGTGCCAGCAGGAAGCAGGTCATCACCCTTACTTGCATCAGCAAAGGAGTTGAAAGTGGAGGTTCTGGAGAGTGGACATACGACACGATTCCCTTTCCTCAGTGGAAACGGTCTGCAGAAGGTGGCGGGCAGGGGGTACGGAACGTGGGGAAGCAAGGGGACTCAAGGGGGAGGCTGCTGAGTCCTTGGCAGCGGCTCAGTGACTGGGGCTGTTTTAATTTTTTTTTTTAGCTCCCACAAATAAGTGAAAACGTGGAGTGTTTGTCTTTCTGTACGTGGCTTATTTCCCTTAACATAATAACCTCTATTTCCATCCACGTCATTGCAGATGACAGGATGTCATTCTTTTTTATGGCTGAATAGTACTCCATTGTGTATATGTGCCACATTTTCTTTATTCATTAATCTGTTAATGGACACTTAGGTTGTTTCCAAATCGTGGTCATTGTGAATAGTACTACAATAAACATGGGAGAGCAGGTATCTCTTTAGTATACTGATTTCCTTTTTTTGGGTATGTATACAGCAGTGGGATTGCTGGATCATATCATAGCTCTATTTTTAGTTTTTTGAGGAACCTCTATACTGTTCTCCGTAGTGATTGTACTAATTTACATTTCCACCAATAGTGTACTGGTGTTCCCTTTTCTCCACATCCCCATAAGCATTTGTTATTGCCTGCCTTTTGCATGTAAACCGTTTTAACTGGGGTGAGATGATATCATTGTAGTTTTGATTTGCATTTCTTGGATGATCAATGATGTTAAACACTTTTTTGTATGCCTGTTTGCCATTTGTATGTCTTCTTTGGAGATATGTCTATTTAGATCTTTTGCCCATTTTAAAATTGGATCATTAGATTTTTTTCCTGTAGAGTTGTTTGAGCTTCTTACATATTTTGGTTATTCCTTGTCAGATGGATAGTTTGCAAATATTTTCTCCCACTCTGTGGGGTGTCTTACCACTTTGTTGATTGTTTCCTTTGCTGTGTAGAAGCTTTTTAACTTGATACGATCCCATTTATCCATTTTTGCTTTGGTTGCCTGTGCTTGTGGGGCATTACTCAAGGAGTCTTTGCCCAGACCAGTGTCCTGCAGTTTCTCCATTTCTTATCAGAGTTTGATAGTTTGAGATCATAGATTTAAGTCTTTAATCCATTTTGATTTGATTTTTGTATATGGTGAAAGATAGAGGTCTAGTTTTATTCTTCTGAGCATGAATATCCAGTTTTCCCAGCACAATTTATTGAAAAAATTGTCCTTTCCCCAGTGTATGTTTTTGGCACGTTTGTCAAAAATGAGTTCACTGCAAATGTAAGGATTTATTTCTGGGTTCTCTATTCCATTAGTCTACGTGTCTTGTTTCTATGCCAGTACCATACTGTTTTGGCTACTATAGCTCTATAATATAATTTGAAGTCAGGTAATGTGATTCCTCCAGTTCTGTTTTCTTTGCTTAGGATAGCTTTGGCTATTTTGGGTCTTTTGTGGTTCTATATAAATCTTAGGGTTATTTTTTCTATTTCTGTGAAGAACAGCATTGGTGTTTTGATGGAAATTGCATTGAATCTGTAAATTGCTCTGGGTAGTATGGACATTTTAACAATATTGATTCTTACAATTCACAAATGTGGAATATCTTTTCATTTTTTTGGTGTCCTCTTCAATTTCTTATATCATCGTTTTATAGTTTTCACTGTAGAGATCCTTTACTTCTTTGGTTAATTCCTAGGTATTTAATTTTATTTGTAGCTATGGTAAATGGGATTGTTTTCTTGATTGCTTTTTCAGATTGTTCGCTGTTGACATATAGAAATGCTACTAATTTTTGTATGTTGATTTTGTATCCTGCAACTTTACTGAATTTATTTATCAGTGTAACCACCCAACGGGTTCACCTTGCCTGCTGCTGCCTAGACAGAGCTGATTTATCAAGACAGGGGAATTGCAGTAGAGAAAGAGTAATTCATACAGAGCCAGCTGTGCAGGAGACTGGAATTTTGTTATTATTCAAATCAGTCTCCTGGAGAATTTGGGGATCAGAGTTTTTAAGGATAATTTGATGCATCAGGGCCAGTGAGTTGGGAGTGCTGATTGGTTGGGTCGGAGATGAACTCATAGGGAGTCAAAACTGTCCTTTTGTGCCGAGTCAGTTCCTGGGTGGAGGCCACAGGACCAGATGAGCCAGTTTATCGATCTGGGTGGTATCAGCTGATCCATTGAATACAGGGTCTGCAAAATATCTCCAGCACTGATCTTACGTTTTACAATAGTGATGTTATCCCCATGAGCTCAGAATCTTGCAGCCTCCAGCTGCATGACTCCTAAACCATAATTTGTAAACTTACGGCTAATTTATTAGTCCTGCAAAGGCTGTTCAGTCCCCAGGCGGGAAGAGGGATTCATTTTGGGAAAGGGCTATTGTTGTCTTTGTTTCAAAGCTAAACTATAAACTAAATTCCTCCCAAAGCTAGTTCAGCCTAGGCCCAGGAATGAACAAGGACAGCTTGGAGGTTAGAAATAGGATGGAGTCAGTGATGTCAGATCTCTTTCACTGTAATAATTATGTCAGTTATAATTTTGCAAAGGTAGTTTCATCAGTTCTGATAGTTTTTTGATGGCATCTTTAGGTTTTTCCAAATATAAGATCACATCATCTGCAAACAAGGCTAATTCAACTTCTTCCTTTCCAATTTGGAGGCCCTTTATTTCTTTCTCCTGTCTAATTGCTCTAGCCAGGACTTCTAGTGCTGTTTTTATATATAGTTGGCATAAGACGGTTTCTGGCACTCAATCTTTTTTTGTTTTGTTTTGAGAGAGAGGCTCATTTTGTCGCCCAAGCTGGAGTACAGTTGTGTGATCTCTGCTGACTGCAGCCTCCGTTCCCGAGGTTCAAGCGAGTTGCCTGCCTCAGCCTCCTGAATAGCTGGGATTATAGGTGCACACCACCATGCCCAGCTAATTTTTGTATTTTTAGTAGAGACAGAGTTTTACTATGTTATCCAGGCTGGTCTGTGGAACTTCTGATCTCAAGTGATCCGGCCACCTCGGCCTGCCAAAGTGCTGGGATTACAGGCACGAGCCACTGCGTCTGGCCTAACACTCAGTCTTAAACAGTCATTCTAGCTTCTCGTCCTGACCAAGTTTAATTTTAATTGTCTATAAATATGCACTGTAATGAAGGGTGTGTTTCTGAATAGGGAGGTAATTGCTTTTCCTGCTTGCAGTTTTAATTAAAAATTACCTCTTCCACCTACCTCACCTGTATAACAGATTGTAGAAAAGCAAGTTTATGCACTCGTCCCTGAGTTCAGGAAGCACTACTTCCTCTTCAGTAACAAAGGTACAAGATTCCATATGGTGACCTATTTTTTCAAGAGTTTTATGCAGTAAATGATCAGGGAGGGATGTATCCCGTGACATAATATGGGAGGAAATTTGTCAGTTCAACTGTGTTATTAAGGTATGTTGTCTGTGATCAACCTTTTACATTGAAGGTTACCACTGCTTCCAGTCCCATGTTTTGTTTTTTCGTTTGTTTTTTTTTTTTTTTTTTTAAGAGACAGGATCTGTATGTCACCCAGGCTAGTGGGCAGTGGCGCAATCATAGTTCACTGCAGCCTCCAGCTTATATTTTAAGTGATCCTCCTTCCTCAGCCTGGGATTACAGATGTGTGTTCCCATGCCCGGCTAACTTTTGTTTTTATTTTTTGTAGAGACAGGGTGTCACTAGGTTGGCCAGGCTCGTCTCAAGCTCCTGGCCTCAAACATTCTTCCCTCCTTGGCCTCTCAAAGCGCTGGTATTATAGTAGGTGTGAGCTACCGCATCCAGTTTAGTCCTTGTGTTTTTAGCACAGTTGACCCAAACTCCTGTAGACACAAGGTCACTCTATCATCTGTGGGAGTATCAGAGGCAGGAGGGCTGGAATCTGGTTGAGAGAGGCAGCACAGATCTCCCTGGCTGGCTTTTCCAGAACGGTTACTGCCCAGCTTGAGTCCCGAATGGCTTTTGAACCACGGGTTCCAGCCAGTTCCCTCTTCTTTGCGTAGCCTCTCCCTGAATGCACTTCCTGCCTGCCCTGATCCATTACCCTCCCTGTGGCCTGAGTAACCTTCAAACACAACTCTCCCCTATCCCCTCTGGGTAGCACTGTTGCCTGGCACTTGAGCCCCTGCCTTTTGGGCTCATCGTTCTTTCCTGAGCTGCTTCTTGAGTCCTGTTCTGTGGCAAGCTCTCTGGTAGGCACTGGGGATACAATGAACAAATATCAGTGACTGACCTTAGAGGAAAGCATTAAAAAAACTAAAAAGAGGTGGTATGATTAATTTTGTTGATATTTTCTGTAACCTAAGATGTCTACAATATTGTTTTAACGTGGCCCTTAGCCACATTTCAGGTGCTCTGTAGACATGTGCTGGTAGCTGCTGTAGTGGACGGCGCAGGTCTAGAAGCAGAGCTGGACAAGTTCAAAAAGCAGTTTTGTGCGTGTAGTAAGTCCTGGGCTCCTGTTTTCATTGTTAATTTGTGTTTCTCTAGGGGTTTATCTTTTGCAAGATTGTGAATTCCAAGAAGGCACAGGCATTGCCTTGTCCTGTTTTCCTCACCATTGTGTCAGTAATACCTTGCAGGTAGAAGGTGATCGTGCCATTTTATCCAATGAAATGCTAAGCACAGGGTGTTACGGGAAAAGCTAAGATGAGAACCTGTCACCCTGTCATGGAGGTGGGGAGGCATCAGAGTCCTTCTCAGGAGGAGGAGACCCCTCTGAACCAATGAGTTGGATCAAGGATGATATTCTCAGGAGAGAGGAGTGTGTGCACGTGCTGGGAAGACAGCAGGTGGAGGGGGAGCCACAGGTAGCTCGTTATGTTGGAAGCTTGGGGTACATGTGAAAGTGGGGGAGAATGTCAGGCGCTGACGCTGGAGAAGCAGGCAGAGCTCAGATGATCAGGTTTTTAAAGCTTGTTAAAGTTATTATTCTGAGAACATCAGGAAGCCTTATATGGTGCCTGGGCTGGGACCTGCCCCTCAAGCTGTCCTGTGTCGTCTTTTTTTTTTTTTGAGACAGAGTCTCACTCTGTTGCCCAGGCTGGAGTGCAGTGGCATGATCTTGGCTCACTGCAACCTCCATCTCCCAGGTTCAAGCAGTTCTTTTGCCTCAGCCTCCTGAGTAGCTGGGATTACAGGCACCCACCGCCACACCCGGCTAATTTTTGTATTTTTAGTAGAGACAGGGTTTCACCATGTTGGCTAGGCTGGTCTCGAACTCCTGACCTCAAGTGATCCGCCTGCCTCGCCCTCTCAAAGTGTTGGGATTACAGGCGTGAGCCCCTGTGTGTGGCCTCTTTCTTCTTTATTCATGAGGTGTTTTCTCCCTTTACACTTCCTGGCCCATGGAAGGTGCTTAGAATGGTGGCTGACTTCTAATGCTTCCAGAGAACCTGACAGGCTGGCATTGGTGTCTTCCACTGTCTGTGGGGAGGCTTAGAAAGAGGAGCGGCTTTTATTAATATTGTAAGTGTGGATCAGATCCTGCTGTAGCCAATGGCAAAGCCTGGGCAGGCCCAGATTCTGCGAGAGTGCTAGGCTGCACGGTCCCAAATCAAATGTGCTTTTCAAGAATGGCCCCTCACCTGGGACACGGAACTGTGAGCTCTGAGGAGCACAGTGAGCTGGCACCTCTATGTGTGAGAGCTGTGCTCTCTGACCTGTGGTCTAAGCTTTAGGACCTGGTGTTTCTGGCACAGCCCTGAGCACAACCTCAGTCTGCCCGCTGGTGCTGGCCGAGCCTGGCCTGGGCCCCGCAAGTCTGTGGCTGGCAGATTGGGGAGGAAAAGTGATGAGACTGCATGAGAAAGAGAATTTAATTGTGATTTTCCTGAGTTATTTACTGTTTCCAAATCCCCTTTTATATCTTGAAGGAAGTTAGGAATGGATCAGAGATGACCACTTGGGAAAATACGAGTTAACTCCATATAAGAAATCTCGACTCATCTTGTATCAGTAACTCTCTACTCTTTAGTGTGGCAGAAAAGAATGCCTTTTTTATTTAAATAAACATTTTTAGTTTTAGGTTTATAGCAAAAATGAATGGAAAATACAGAAACTTTCCAAATACCCCTGCCCCTTGACATGCATAGCCTTCTCCATTATTTTTATTTTTATTTTTTTTTGAGGCGGAGTCTCGCTCTGTCGCCCAGACTGGAGTGCAGTGGCGCAATCTCGGCTCACTGCAAGCTCCGCCTCCCGGGTTCACGCCATTCTCCTGCCTCAGCCTCCCGAGTAGCTGGGACTACAGGCGCCCGCCACCTCGCCCGGCTAGTTTTTTGTATTTTTAGTAGAGACGGGGTTTCACCATGTTAGCCAGGATGGTCTCGATCTCCTGACCTCGTGATCCGCCCGTCTCGGCCTCCCAAAGTGCTGGGATTACAGGCTTGAGCCACCGCGCCCGGCCGCCTTCTCCATTATTAACATCCCACACTACAAGTGGTACGCTGGTGACCCTCAGTGAACTGACAAGGGCACATCGCTGTCACCTATATCTTTACTTCACGTTAGGGCTCACTCTTATACATTCCAAGGGCTTGGACAAATGTGTAATGACATGATTATAACTTCTCTTTGTATTGCAGCCACTCCGTCAAATGTCTGGTGCCTTGTGATCATTTTTCCCTTTAAAATTGTCAGCACTAATCATGTCTGTTTTTAGCATCCAATAAAATTATCATCGTGGCATTAGAACTAGGGCTTACGATTCTGCTATTGAAAACTGGTTCAAAAGGTGAATTCAGGAAGGCTGGAAGTCCAGAATCCATTGCTCTGAGCAGCTGTGCTGTGTTTCGGATGATAGGTCGTTGCAGGTTTTTATGATCTAAACTCACTATGGGGTAATAATGGACACTCAATAGCAGTAGTTATTAAGTGCCAGTAGCTGTAGGGCAGGGTGCTCCCTTTAGTTTTTATAGGATAGCCTGTGATTGGCATCACTATCCCCGTTCACAAACGTTCTCTCCCTCCAGTCACAAGTCACCCTTTGCTTTTCTATGTTGTGTAAGTGGGTTAAAAGGACTTTTTACCCAGCATGTTGGGAGACTGAGGCAGGTAGATCACCTGAGGTCAGGAGTTTGAGACCAGCCTGTCTAACATGGTGAACCCCGTCTCTACTAAAAATGCAAAAATTAGCTGGGCGCGGTGGCGTACCCCTGTAATCCCAGCTACTTGGGAGGCTGAGGCAGGAGAGAATTGCTTGAACCCAGGAGGCATAGGCTGCCGTAAGCCGAGATCGCACCACTGCACTCCGGCCTGGGGGACAGAGCGAGACCCTGTCTCAAAAAAAAAAAAAGAAAAAGAAAAGAGGACTTTTTACCTTTGTATCTGTTGTGAAAGTCAAGGTGTAATTAAATTTCCAGGTGTGATTAGTCATTGAACGAATACTGTTTGAGTGTCTCCTATATGCTGGATATTGTGAGTGCCATAGACAACTGCCGTGTAGTAGCTGCTCCATAAATACTTGCTGAATATTATATATGTGAGTGCCTCTATCTAATTATTCAACCCTGCAAAGTGGGCATTGTTCCTGCTGGTTTCTGGAGAAGAAATCTGAGGCTTGGGAAGCAATAGGACCCGTCTTCTAACACAGTTTACAAGCTAATGATATTTGGATTTTTCCAAATCCAGAGTGGGGTTGCCTACACCTTGTTAGGGCTCTGTAGGGGGAAGGGGCGCAGGCACGGTGGGAGTCCCTGGCGGGCAGGCAAATCCCGGAGCCTTGCTGGTAACCAGGGAGAACTGAGAGTTCGGCTGGGGTAACTCACTTCACTGCAGAGGGCTCGCGCCCAGCAGGTGCTGTGGGCAGGAGACAGCTCGCATGCTGTGGGAGGAGGAGTTGGTTTTCAGTAATTGCCAACAAACTTCTGCTTAGTGCCGTTTGGAAACCAGTCTTCCACACCACACTGAGGGCTTGTCTCCCAGAAACAGGTGCAGAGGGACCTGGCAGAGGCAAGCAGGGCTTTCAGAGTGGCACTCAACGTGGTGCTTGCTGCTAGTGCGGTCTCAGCACAAACACGGTTTAATGACTGTATTCTCTACGTTTTAGGCTTTGGACGTGGACCGGATGGTTCTTTACAAAATGAAGAAATCCGTGAAAGCAATCAACAGTTCTGGGCTGGGTGAGTATGCATCCTTCCGTAGGGGTTTCTGCGTGGAAAACATGGCATTTGAAGTCCTGGTACCATAATATTGATGACCATTAACAAATGAGCAGCCAGACTCCTTTTTCGGGGCATGCAGATCACAGAGGTGAGCTGGGATGTTTCTTTTTCAGAAGTACGTTTTGTTTTGCCAGTCGTCTGATTCAGGTGTGGGATGTCATCCCCCGTGCTGTCTGTCCCACGTTGCGCTTCCTGTTTTCTGGAGCACAGTCCTGTGTGTACCCACTTTGTCAGCCTGGCTGATGGGGACCTGGATTCATTCCTGCCTCTGTCATTTGGTTTTTGCTGTTAATTGTGTCACAGTGCCCTTTCCGTTTCTCTCTTACCCACTCTTGCCTTTTCTAGTGTAGGAAGAAAATGAATAAATAGACAAACATAAAGTAATATTTGATGTAGATTTACACATATATATATTTTAAACCCATGCAACTTTTGGCTTAAAGATGACAGGTGGGTCACCTGTGGCATATCTTCCCTTGTACAAATCCTACGAGTGATAGAAAATATTTTTTAAAAGCCATTAAGTGACTATATAGTTTCATTCAGCAACAAGAAGGTGGCAGCCTTGGGGGACTAGAAACTGTGAGGAGTCCCTGAGAGACTGAAACGGGGCCGATGGGTTGCTAAGGGGAGCTTGCCCCCTGCTCAGGTACAGATAGAGTTTGGGTGACAGGGTGGGAGGAGGAGGGACCTGGGGTCTGCTCCTGTGGAAGTACTCAGGTCCCTTCATCTATACTGTGTCACCTCACCCTCATGGTGTCTTTCTTTAGTGAAAGGGGTGATTGGAGCAGGAGGACAGGGAGTGCCTTAGATGGTCATGGTGTCAGGAGGGAAGGGGAACGACCTGGAAGTTCACATTCCACCTGCCCACCCCTTTCCCCCTCCCCCCACAGTTACAATAGAGTGGGCACAAGCTCTAGTTGCTGCTCTTGACTCTCCCCCCATGAGAGCTGTGCCAGCCACAGTTGGGAAGAATCTATCGGGAAATCCCAAGTGCAGGATGATGTTACAGTCGGGCATTGCCAAGTGTGTTTAGGAACGAATTTGACAGAAGATGCACAGGAATCCTACATCAACAACTACAAAATGCTGCTGACCAAAATGAAAGAAGACCTGCGTGAGAAATATGTGATGCACATGGGTTAGAAGAGTCACCACTGTTAGTGTCAGGCCTCCCGAAACTGATCTGAAGATTCACCCCAACCCCAGTCACAATTAGAGCAGGGGAAACTGACAGGCCTTTTCTAAAACTGATACAGAAAGTGGCCATCCACCTCTAGCTTTTTTACCTGGGTTAAGTGTGGGGCAGGGAGCAATAATGGTAGTTTTGATTTTTTTGAACACTTACTATGTATCTTGTGCTTTCTGTACATTGTGCTAATCTTGTCAACAACTGATTCTCCTTATACAAATGAGGAACCTGCAGATCAGAGAGTTCAGGGTGTTCCCGAGGTGTCTGTGCAGCTGGAGCTCAGACCCTCATGGTCTTACTGCTGTGTCAGGGTTGTGTGCAGTGAGTGGCCCTCTCTGTTTCAAAGCCACCATGCCTTCAGTGTGTCTGTCACACGAGTGACATCTTGAAGACTTCAGTGAGTCGCTAAGAAATGGTACGCCCAGTTGCGTTGACAAGCACCAGATTTCGAAAAGTATCTAGGAAGTTTTTTTTTTTTGTACTGGGTTCACTTGGACTTTTTCAGTTTGTAACTTGAGGGATATTTGATATTCTGGTCAGACTCAAAAATGATTTTATAGTCGTATGGTGAAAAGGCAGCCCTTATCAGAAATAAAAATGAAATAATCTGCTTCTTGTGCAAACACTGGCTGTGTAGCTGCTGCTAGTCTGGAGGAGGGACTTGTGTGACTCCCAAGGCTGGCCCAGCAGCTAGCGGTGCAGCTTATGAACAGACCTGCCTTTGAAGGGAGAAGGCGCTAGTGCTTCAGTGGCAGGAGGCTGGCCTGCAGGAGTTGAACAGCACCTCTGTGTCATTTGCCTTGCTGACCCATATTGCTGAGCGTGTACCACAAACCTCATTCCTATTTCTGCCCACCCTCCAGCGTTGTTTCCTAAAATGCAGCCCCACTGGTGTTACTTCTCTGCCTAAAACTCTACAGCGTTTTTTCCTCACCCTCTTTGAAGTTGGTGGAAGTCAGTTCCAGAGCATGGGAGAGAGAAGGAAGGCCTCTTGTGGGCTTTAGGATTTTAGAGCAATTGGGATAAAGATGGTTCTCTTACTACAGAACCATCCAAAGATTTTAATGGGCTAGTAATGTGGATTGTGAGTGGTTATCGGCCTTAATCCTTTCCCAATTCATTTGTCTATGAAACTGTCCTGCCTCCCCTGATCACCCCACTGTGAGCCTCAGGTGAGTAAATGCTGCAGAACACCAGATGCGTTCCAAGCTCCTGTGCATTGTCTGGACTCAGGCCACCTGTCCCGACCCTCCCCAGCTGGACTCCTCTGTGCCCTTCTTTGAAATAACTTGCAGTTTTCCCCAGCGAGCCACATTTTGTGCCTTCTTCCCTCTGCTCATGCTTTGCTGTTTGCTTAAAATAGCATTTGCCACTTTATGAAAGAACACTGACATCCAAGGAAGTTGAGTTTGTTCAAAGTCACAAAGCTCTACAGTGACAGGGCTGGGATTTTAACGTAGCTCCTTGGGCTCATGTCCTTTCCAAGGCCCTGCACATAACAGCCTGGTGTGTGACCTTGGAGGGGGTCTCCTATTTTTGTCATCCTTTAGCCATATATTATGTCATGCCAAGTTTGAGTTATTCTAAGGTCATGAGTCTGAGTCCTGAAAAGTCCTAAGTCCTAAAACCAGAGCCTGATCCTGAAATCTTTATTTCAGAACAAGCGTTGTCTACTGCGAAGAAGTCACCTGAGGAAACGCGATACTTTCTCCTGTCATGTTGCTGACATTGTTCACAGTGTCTTTGGAACTCTTTAGAACTGCTTTTAGTAGCACGTTCTTTTGCATATATTTAGCAGAGAAGTCTAAGGATAGATTAAATTTTTTTAGAACTAGATGTCAGAAATAAGTCAGGCATATTCAAGAAGGGACTGAGTGCCGGCGACCACAGTTGGCTTAGGTGCCCTGTAACTACACAGACATGGGCTCTGAAGGCAGTTGGTTCCAAAGGAGAAGTCCCCGTAGTGTTTTGATCATGAGGATAAAGACCCAAGGCAATTCCTGTATAGGAAGAGCACTCATTTTATGTATGATAGAAAGAACAGTGAGAATAAATTAGCGTTTATGCTTCATACTGCCATATTCCCTTTCTTGTCTCATGTTTCTTAACTTCTTTGGGACCAGGATTTCCTCCACCTGCTTTCCTACTTTGTCACAGATTGGCCCCGTTTGACCCATCTCTGCCCCAGTGTCCCTCACTGCAGGCCACTGGCCTGTCACTGCTTCCTGAGTGTGTGCCAGCTGTACTTCTGTGGCTTCGCACAGCTCCACCCGGTCTGCAGACAGGCCTCCCCATCCCAGTCACCTGGAGGGGACCTGCCCTTGCCTCCCCACCCGTCTTCATCCAGACTTAGCCCTCTTTGACTTCAGCATAACCCTCTTTGACTGTCTTGTAATAGATTCTTTTTTTTTTTTTTTGTCTTTTTTTGAGATGGCGCTTCTCTCTGTTGCCCCGGCTGGGGTGCAGTGGCACGACCTCGGCTCACTGCAGCCTCTACCTCCTGGGTTCAAGCGATTCTCCTGTCTCAGCCTCCCGAGTAGCTGGGATTACAGGCATCTGCCACCACACCCGGCTAATTTTTGTAATTTTAGTGGAGTTGGGGTTTCACCATGCTGGCTAGGCTGATCTCAAACTTCTGACCTCAAGTGACCCACCAGGCTCAGCCTCCCTGTAGTAGTTATTGAGTTATTCTAAGGTCATGAGTCTGAGTCCTGAAAAGTCCTAAGTCCTAAAACCCGAGGTGTCTGTGCAGCTGAAGCTCAGACCCCGATGGTCTTACTGCTGTGTCAGGGTTGTGTGCAATGAGTGGCCCTCTCTGTTTCAAAGCCACCATGCCTTTAGTGTGTCTGTCACACAAGTGACATCTTGAAGACTTCAGTGAGTCACTAAGAAATGGCATGCCGTTGTAACAAATTACCATAAAATGAGTTGGCTTAAAATGGCACAAAGTTACCTTTCAGTTCTGCCGTGGGAAACCCAACATGGGTCTCACTGGGCTAAAATGAAGGTGTCAACAGGGCTCCTTCCCTGAGGCTCTAAGGGAAATCAGTTTCCTTTTCCTGCTCCTAGAGGCCACCTGCATTCCTTAGCTCACAGCTCCCTTCCATCTTCAAAGCTGGTCATGGCCGGTGATGTCTTTCTCACACCGCATTGCTCTGACACTTAGTTGGCTCGGGCTGCTATAACAAAATACCATAGACTGGTGGGTTAAACAACAGAAATTTATTTTCTCACAGTCCCGGGGGCTGGGAAGTCCAAGATCAGGGTGCCAGTGTGGTTGGGTTCTGATGAGGGCTGTCCTCTCCTTCCTGGTTTGCAGACAGCCGCCTTCTCCCTGTACCCTCACGTGGTAGCGAGAGAAAGCAAGCTGTCCAACTTTCTCCTCTTATAAGGACCCTAATGCCATCAGGAGGGCCTCACCCACTTGACCTCATCTAAACCTAATTATTATGCTTCCCAATGGCCCCATCTCCAAACACCATTACCTTGGGGGTTAGGGCTTTAATATATGAATTTGGGGGAAGGGATGCAATTCAGTCCCATAGCAAACACTGACTCTTCTGCCTCCCTCTTCTACATGTAAGGACCCTTTGTGATGACATTGGCCTCACCCAGATAATCCAGATAATCTCCCCATCTCATGTTCAGCTGATTAGCAACTTTATTCCATCTACAATTTCAATTCCTCTTTGCCAAGTAGCATCACATACTCACAAGTTCCAGGGATTAGGAGGTGGGCATCTGGTGGTGGAGGACATGTTATTCTCTCTACCACACCTCTCCTGAATTCTTAGGATTTGGAGGTTGAATCAGTTTCCACTGTTTCGTTCAGCTACAAATTAAAGGGTACCTAACATGCAGGCACTGTTAACACTTTAAGTATTGCTCCCGATTGTTCTCTAGCAGTTTTGTATCTGTTGATCTTTGCTCGGTGAAAGACCAATTCTGGGAGACGGTGTCGGTGTCATTTAGGATAAAGAAGACATAGATATTAGAATCCAAGAACCCTTGATTAAAAGCTAGCAATGCCACTGAAAAAGCCTGTGACATTAGGACGATTATTTTACCTTTCTGAGCCTCAATTTGCTCATGTGTAAAATGGGAATTTAATGGGTCATAGGATTGCTGGTGAAGGTTAAGTGAGATAACATGAAAAATTACCATGCATGGTTCTGGACATACACGTGGTAAGTGTGACAGCTGCGATATACCTCCTGTGTGTGTTTCTTGCAGTGGCCGCCATGCTCGTGGGCAGATAATAGGGGCCCAGTAAATACTTAGTGTTTATACATTATCAGGTTCCTGAGGTATGTTCTTACACTGCTTTCTTAGTGTAGGAGAGGTGAACTTACAATTTTAGATATAAGCGGTTTGTGTTATGACAGGCCCTGTATTCTCTTCTTTGAGGATTTATATGGATTTATGTAGAAGGAAATTTAAGATGCCTTAAAATGGAGGTTGGAAAACTGTGGCCAGACACCTGTGTTTTCACAGCCTGAAAGCTAAGAATGGTATCGTACCATCATTACCTACACAATAACCTCAGTATTGCCTCAACAACCCGCAGTGTGATGGTGTCTGGAGATGGGCCCTTTGGGAAGTAATTAGCTTTAGATGAGGGCATGAGAGCGGGGCCCTCATGATGGGGTTAGCGCCCTGCTTAAATATTTACTCTCTGACTTTCTAGGAAGAAGTTTCTGAATCCCTGCATTAGAGCAGTGGTTATAAAATTGAGAGCGTATCAGAATCCCCCTAGGGTCTTGTTAAAACAGGGATTGAGTGTCTGGTTCAGCAGGTCAGGGATGGAGCCTGAGTATTTGCTAATTGAAAAAGCTCCCAGGTGACAGCGCTGGGCTTTGAGAATCCTACCTTAGAACCCCCCATCCCCACTTTAAACACTGGACTGGGCCAAAAGGGTATCCGCATGTCCCACATGTAGCAAAACAGTAGTCTTCTTCCACAATAGCCAGTGTGTTATGTTTGCTCCCAGTCTTCAAAATGATGGCAACCCAGCCAGCTGTATTTCTGGAGAGTCTTACCTCAGGTTTGCAAAAGCAGTTGTCATAATGATTTATGAGAAACTCTTTGCCACTCAGTGATTGATTGCTATCTGACCCCTTTAAAAAAAGTTCATATTTATTTTAAAACTCTTGTCTAAAATTTCCCAAGCTCTGGCTCAGCCCAAAGGTGTTCCCTCCACACCCCAGGAAGTTGAAGCTAACATTTTTCAGCTGTTTGACATATCAGTGGGTGGAAAAATTCATCTCTATCAAGAAGGAAGCAACAAAAGATTTTCATTTTCACTTCTCTAGAATTACTCTGTCATAAGGACTTGTTAGAACATTCTTATTGAGAGTGATATTCCTACCCTCAATCAGAATATCCTAGAAAATTATCCCATTCTTGAAAGTACAAAGAAAGAAATGCTGATTTTCCCTCAAATCCTTACCATCTCCCACCTACAAAAGAAAATGAGAATACAACTTTGTGTGTGTGTTCCTGCCTGTTGTTTGCAGTGTTAGAATACGATATGAAAGTACACTTTAAATTCATACAGAAAACTATTTCTATTGTAGATATTATCAATTAGAACAAGGCAGTTCAGAACAAATATAATAGTTGAGGAAATGAAGTTTCACTGTGCAATAAGAAGATACTGGCCGGGCACGGTGACTCATGCCTGTAGTCCTAGCACTTTGGGAAGCTGAGTCAGATGGATCACTTGAGCTCAGGAGTTCAAGACCAGCCTAGGCAACATGGTGAAAACCTGTCTCTACAAAAAAATACAAAAATTAGCTGGGCATGGTGGTGTATGCCTGTAATCCCAGCTATTTGGGAGGCTGAGGCAGGAAGATTACATGAACCTGGGAGGTTGAGGCTGCAGTGAGCTGAAATTGTACCACTGCACTTCATCCTGGGTGACAGAATGAGACCCTATCTCCAAAACAGAAAAAAGGAAAATGATATTTTTTTGAAAAAGAAAAAAATATTTAAAAAAATATATAGATTGTGTCTGATTTCTACCTATTACATGAGAAAATAACAAGATCGGAATAATCCTTACTGTTTGGCAAGCTTACAGGAACTAGTACTGTGCTCTATTGTTGCGGCACTGAAAACGTGCACCGCAGAGTTTTTGGAAAGCAGTTTGGTGGTGCACATCAAGAAAAATAAAAATATTTTCGTGGAAGGAGATCCATGCACAAAGATGTTCACTGTCTTGTTGCACTGCTTATCAAAGTGAGAAATTGAATGCCTGCTATGTAAAGCTGAATTAGGATTTAGCTGCTTGCTGGAATTATGTTTATATAGCAACAGGAAGAAAAATGCTTATGATGAAATCTTCAGCAATAAAATTCAGGATACAAAATTTATGTACACCGTGTGTGTTTAAAAAGAAATAGATGATAAATGATGATAAAGAATATTGATATTCACCAACTTGAGGGTAGAAGCATAGTGGTAATAAATACTCATGAGGTATTTGTTAGAATATTTCTATTATAAAGCTAAACAAAAACTTTATGTGAATTCCATCCTTACAGTTTTGTGAGTTAGGTCCTGTTCGTTGACAGATGAGCTCACAGAGGCACTGGGCAGCGATTTGCCGGTGTCATCTAGCCAACAGTTGGAGGAGTTCAGATTCAAAACCAGGTGAGTGTACCCGTCTCTGCTTCTGACTGCTGCAGCATGCTGCCTGTTGCTGAGTCAGGAAGTTGCTAGGGGCACACTGTGGAGAAAACAAATGACAACGTGGGGAGCACCCTACGTGCCACCTGACTGAGCCATCGTAGTCCTTCTGAAAAATTCCAGGTGGTTTTGGTTGATTACAAGATCAGTGTGAGCCAGTACATGGCACATGTCCCAAAGGCGAGCCACACGTGACCTCAGTGAAGTCTTTGGTGCTTATAAAGAAGGTTGTTGTTTCATTATTTAGTTGTAAGAGCAGCATACAAAGAAGAACCTGAAAATCTTAGAGATGGAGAAATATCCTTGTAGGATGGATATCTGAAGGACATGGGGCTCTTAGTTTCGGAAGGGGTGGGAGAGGGCGTACATGAAGGGCTTTCTCTGGGCCGAGGAAGGTAGACGTAGTATTTGTTCCTCTCTAGAGGAGGCTTTCCCAAGAGCAAGCCTTGACTCAGGTATGAAGGAGAGGATAACTGGGTGAGCAGCCTGGGTGGCGAGCTGGTCGTTGGAAGGTTCTTGCAGCGGGTGGACGGCCCCTGTCTCTGAGGAAGTTGTAGAGGGAGGTGAGGACATGGGCTTGAAGGCCCTGGAGATGTCTTCCGGTTGTGAGGCTCTGGAGTCCAGCCGTCTCCCTGCTGCTGGCTAACAACAATGATTGGAATTTAGATGGTGATTTGTGGAATCCTGTCCAAAGTGACCACTGCATTAGTCATGGAAGGAAGGTACCTCTGAAGGAACGCAGAGGTCTGTGACTTAACTGACGTCCAAGTGTTGGCATGAATCATACTTCGGTTCAGAGGTATCTGCTATTTAATTTGGCCGGTGTTTATAGTCAGCCAGTCTGTGGGCCAAGCCAGTGGCCACACGCATCTGTAAGACATGGGGCTGTGGTTTCATCAGTGGTTCTTTAATCTTTTGGTTATCATAGACATCCGTAAAAATAAGAAGGCTGTTTTGGATGATCCCTCCAAGAAAAGGTACCTTTACATAATTTTGCATACACTGTTTGGGATGCACATACCCGCATAAACCTGTCCACAAACCCAACACACCAAGCGAAAAAGCTCAGACCTTGAGCTTAAATCTTCTACCCAATCAACACGATGACTTCATCTGTTTCCTCATCTGTAAAATCCTGCAGAGTTGTAAGGATGAAAGATTAGTTTTACATGTATGTCATCTCCACAGTGTTCATGGTAGCTACTGTCTGAGGCTTTAGAGACTATGCACTTTCCAAGGGCTGCTTGTCCCTGAGAGTGAGACCCCGGGATCTCATGGAACCACAGGAGTCAGCTTCCTTCCTAGAGGCTGTGCCCTGCATGGAGTTGGGTGGGGGCAGTGGTGTGTTCTTAAGTCATCACTGTGGTGAGCACGTAAGTCATGGGGTATGACATGGCAAAAATGAAGGGCTGAAATCTGCTTACCCTGGCTAAATGCACATTCTGTAATGTAGCGAATCAGATTGCTTTGCCAACATGAACTCTTCCCCCATTAAAGGGTGTGAATATAATTGGGAGTAAAATTTCTAATAGCTTGTACTCCCCATTCAACAAATGTTGAATTCACCTCTTGGCTTTGAATCCAAACACCTTGGGGTAGCCTGTCTCCAGGCTAAAGGAAAGCCCTGCCAGTTTTTCAGTGAGACCCCCTCCCCACCACCTCCAACCCCCTTCAAGCACCCCTAGGATGGAAGCAGCTCTCTGGTTAAAGAGAATGAGTCAAGCAGCTGGTAGCTCAGTTTTAGTCTCATGTCATACTACATTTTCAATGAGCAAATTCCTTTAAACGTCGTCTGCTCCAAGAAGGCTTTTCTGTTACCAGCCCCCAGAAAATGTATTCCTTTCCCCATAGAGTGCTCAGCCAATCAGTTCAGTGCAGTGACACAAAGGCAAGAAACAGAATGAGCTCTGGGGAATTCAAGGTGCTCACGCCTGTAATCCCAGCACTTTGGGAGGCCGAGGCGGGCAGATCACGAGGTCAGGAGATCGAGACCATCCTGGTTAACATGGTGAAACCCCATCTCTACTAAAAATACAAAAAATTAGCCGGGCATGATGGCGGGCGCCTGTAGTCCCAGCTATTTGGGAGGCTGAGGCAGGAGAATGGTGTGAACCTGGGAGGTGGAGCTTGCAGTGAGCCGAGATCCCGCCACTGCACTCCATCCAGCCTGGGTGACAGAGTGAGACTCCGTCTCAAAAAACAAACAAACAAACAAACAAACAAAATGCAGTAGCCCAGTCGCCACTCTTCACCCCTCTTACCTGCCTTCCACGTGTACTCCCTACAAGCAGTAGAAGCTTCACAGGGAGGTAATTGAGGTGACATTTAGTTATTCACACAGACTTTGAATCGTCATTGGAAGGATGGGGTCATTAATATAAGGCAGGATGAAAGAGGATGGGATGATCATAGACAACAGGTTTTGTGTTTTAATAGCCCACATCTTGGCCTTATTAGTGAACTCCATTGCTAGCTGCCTGTGCTGAACACCACCAGACTAGATGCATCCTGGGGTACTATCCACAAAGACTGGCGGTTTCTCAAGGAATCACATTCCAAGGGACTTCCTAGGAAACATGATGGAAATGGGTTTTGAAAGTGGAAGAAGCCTGGGGTGTTGGAGAAGGCAGAGGAAGTGGCAGGAAGAAGCCGGTGAGAGGCATCCTTTCCAGTTGCTCAGCCTGCGCGGGAGCTCGCAGGGTTTATGAACAGGGAGGACATTCTTGTTCAACCCCTTCTGGTTGTGGCTGCTTCTGTCTCGTCAAAGATGATACAGGCATACTCAGTTTCGAAGGCTGTCTCCCTCATGTTACCTTGTCCAGGGAAAGCTTTGGGAGAGAAAGACAGATTCTAATGTTATTTATTTATTTATTTATTTTCTTTTGAGATGGAGTCTTGCTCTGTCACCCGGGCTGGAGTGCACAGTGGCACGATCTCGGCTCACTGCAACCTCTGCCTCCTGGGTTGAAGTGATTCTCGTGCCTCAGCCTCCTGAGGAGCTGGGATTACAGACACCTGCCACCACTCCTGGCTAATTTTAGTATTTTTAGTAAAGACTGGGTTTCACCCTGTTGGCCAGGCTGGTCTCAAACTCCTGACCTCAAGAGATATGCCCACCTTGGCCTCCCAAAGTGCTGGGATTATAGGCGTGAGCCACTGCACCCGGCCTAATGTTCTTAATAGGCACAGTCACAGAGCACTGAAACAATCTGGCAGTTAGAGCTGATGCTTCAGAGTTCTTTATAAGTTTTTATTTATTCTTTACATTGTAATTATAAAGATAAGATAAGCTTAGTTTAGAAAATTTAGAAAGTTCAGAAAAGCACTAAACCAACCAAGTCTTGACCCTTTACCCTGATGGGATCTCAGTATCTTTATAACCAGCAGAGGCTCAGGTGAGCGCTGGGTCTGAGGCCCACCCCTGACTTGGAATGAGGCTCTGCCTCTTAGAAGTCGCATGACCCTGGGTAGGTTCACCCTCGACAGTCTGTTTCCTCGTCCACTCAGAGGAGAATAAAATAACATCTAGAAAGCACTTGGCCTGGGGCCTAGCATATAATGCCTTGCATATAACAGGTTATTGACTGCTAGCAAGTGCTCAGTTTTTCCCACTACTGTTAGCATTTTGATGTATTATCTTTTCAACCTCCTCTCTACGTTTTACTTTTTTGCAAAATTGAGACTAAATATCTAATTTTGTGTCCTGCCTTTTTTAAACTTGGCGTTCTGTTCCTACCATATTCCTATATCATGATTTTAAAAGTCAACATAATATTCCATTTTGTAGAAATACTGTTAATTTAACCATTTTCATATTGTTGGAACTTAGCACATTTTAAATTTTCACTCTTTATAAATGTTCTGTACACACATCTCTGATCACCTTGATTGTTTCCTTAGGATAGATTTCTGAAAGTGGGATTAGCCAGAATGATACACATTAGCATATTGGAAATGAAAATATGTTTTCAGACATTTAGTTGGGATGATTCTAGAAATAAAGTTCTGAAAATGGCCCTCTCTTGTGGGCTGTCCACTAGGTAGAGACCCTGTTAAGAAACAGGGATGATCTTTGATTTGAAGAAATTGCATTCCCATGAGATCACGCGCCACAAGTGAGGTTGGAAACAGGTGGCATGCAGAGCCGACAGCCGGAGGAAATGGTCTCCGCTATGCAGAGTTGTGCACAACATCACAACATTCATGTCGTGATACACATTTGAGGATTAATCGTCGTGTCATCCATCTAAGGAGTGTCTCCACCAAGCTGCTGCTGTAGAGAACATATGTCTCTCCTTAAACGCTCCCTTCACCAAGCTGTCTGCATGGAAGATTGGAATGTGGGGTGTCAGCAGATGATTTTTCCTCTGCCTGACTCCCAAGTAGCCTGCGGTCTGGCCTGGAGCAGGGGTTTGGAGGGTCTTTGTTGGGTCAGCACGGAGGCAGGGACTGGGCAGCCATGAGGCTGGTGCACCCTGCCTTCTTTCTGTTATGCTGGTTACATCACTTGGTGTTCGGGTTAATGGTACATGCACTTGACTGGAAGGTTGTACATCGTCACTATCTTCAGCTCTTAGCCTAGATAAGAGCTAAGAACTGAAGACAGCGACAATGTCATGAGCAAATGAAGAAACGATTTTTGCTGTGGGAGGAAGAGCATTGGACTCAGAGTCAGGAAACCCGAGTTCTTGTTCCAGCTCTGCTGCAAACTCACTGTGTGACCTTGAGCAAGTCATCACCCTCTCTGGGCTTTGGTTTCCATGTTTAGACTAGGTCACCTTTCAGGATCCATGGAATGAAAGGACTCAGCAGTGAGTACAGGAGCCCTAAGGAGGTGGGGACAATGAGACCTGTGTTACCTGTGGCAATTTTGAGAGTTGAGAGCTGGATGCCGACAGGGGCTTTAAAACAGAGAAAGTAGGCTGGGTGCGGTGGCTCACGCCTGTAATCCCAGCACTTTGGGAGGCTGAGGCAGGCAGATCACGAGGTCAGGAGTTCCAGACCAGCCTGGCCAATGTGGTGAAACCCTGTCTCTACTGAAAATACAAAAATTAGCCGGGCACGGTGGTGCGTGACTGTAGTGTCAGCTACTCGGGAGGCTCAGGCAGGAGAATCACTTAAACCCGGGAGGTGGAGGTTGCAGTGAGCCGAGATTATACCACTACACTCCAGCCTGGGCAACAGAGCGAGATTCTGTCTCAACAACAAAACAAAACAAAGGAAAAAACCAGAGAAAGTATTAATAGCGGGAACACATAGGACTCCCTGGTGTTCCCCTGGGGCTAATGCCTGTCTGTTTCTGTGATCTGCTGCTTCTCTACTCGACAAGTCTTACCTGTCCTTGGAGCCCGATTTCAATGTCTCCTTGCCATCTGAGTCCTCAGCACCTAGCCCATTGCCTGATGGCATTGTAAGTGATCAGTGCATGGACTGACATATCTTTCCCCAGGCATTCATCCCAGCCATGAGCATATGTGTCCCTGTATCTCACCCCAGCATACTGTCACATCCCTGTTGCAGGGCTGGAAATAGTGAGTGTTATGCTTGAGATGAAAGAGGAGGTAGTTGAAGGTGAGTTGGCCGTGGGACGCCCATCCTCTGCAGTGCTGTGCTGGTGGCTTCCTCACTGTGCCATGGGCCACACTGACCTGTCGAGAGCCGTATCTGCGTGTGTGGCCAATAGATGGGGCTCAAAGGAGCCATTCTTTGTCATTTTTGTATCCAGCAATTTTTGCTTAAACCATTTGTACTGGGCCTTCTCCTTGATACCAGTTTTTTAAATAACAGAATCCAGTAAACTAAAAAAGCACACAACAAAACCTAGTCATTGCCTCTAAACTCCGTTTGTACACATGCATGCTGGCTTCATGATTGATTTCTCTGCAACAGTCTCTCAGTTCATCCTTTTGCAGGGATTGGTGGGTTTCGTGCAGTGAGGTGGGGGAGATAAAGGGGTGATGGCTTAGAATTGAGAAGAAACGAAGTCTTGTCCTAGCGTGGTGTCTGTGACTCAGATTCTTATTTTCCAAAGTCCCTCCCAGGTCAGTGATTATTGGATCTGGATCATTAATGAGAATTAGAGTTTAAGATACATTTGAACAAGGGGGAGGTGAGAGTGTGAGCTCTTTTTAGAAGAACAGCTTTCACAATTCTGTAAATAAAAGCTGACAGACCCAGTTTGAGATCTTTCCAGAAGCTTTATTCCCAAGCTATTTATTTTAGGTTCCTGTTTTAAGGTTGTTTTCGGCAAAAGGAAAACAAACGCACTCAATGATTTTCTGTTCTGTAGTAGGAAAATCTTCATCTTGGGGTGATCCGGAGCAGTGGGTCAGTCAGTGCCATGTTATTCATGGAGGGATGGCTGTTGTCATGGTGGGCAGCATGCTGGGTGCTAGAGGAAGACACAGGGCTTATGGGCTTCAGCAAGAAGCTTCAAGTTCATTTGCGGGTTGAAAAATACATCTAAAAATCCCCAACTAGACCAGTGCAAAAAGATTCCCACTGACCTAAACTGGTACAGTGTGAACATCAGAAGATAGTGCTGATTGTAGTGGATGAAAGCACTGTAAATGTAAATCCGTGAGATGATGGTGATGACAAGCCAAAGAACTAATTGATCACATTGGGGTTGCTGGGGATCAATGCATCATTTAGAAGATATATAAGGACAAGATTTTTTTTGTTTGTTTGAGATGGAGTCTTGCTCTGTTGCCCAGCCTAGAGTGCACTGGTGTTATCTCTGCTCACAGCAACCTTCACCTTCTAGGTTCAAGTGATTCTCCTGCCTCAGCCTCCTGAGTAGCTGGGATTACAGGCATGTGCCACCATGCCTGGCTAATTTTTGTATTTTTAGTAGAGACAGGGTTTCACCATGTTGGCCAGGCTGGTCTCAAACTCCTGACCTCAGGTGATCCACCAGTTTCAGCCCCCCAAAGTGCTGGGATTACAGGTGTGAGCCACCGTGTCTGGCCAATAATTTTTTTAAAAACAAAAAAACTTAACCTATACCAGGTAGTCAGTTGAGGAGCCCAGAAGGAGGGATGATAAGGAGTACTTTCGTATTTCTTGGTGCTGGAACATGAAGCCTACTACCAGGGAGAAGGCTGGCTCCTCTCTCCTGCCAAGGGCTGGAGGCAGCCTGTGTGGTCCACAAAGTGCATTGACCCTCCTACCAACTCTATGGTCTGGGGCAGGTGACATGACTCTCTGAACTGCACTTGGTTCAGAAGAAAATAGGGATCATGATAGCCAACTCTTAGTGCTGTCAGGTTAAATGGAACAAAAGACTTACAAGCGACCTAGTAGGCATGAACCATATGCGAAGTCCCTTCCCGCTGGGTGTTCACTTAGAGCAGCACTGAGGGTCCAGTCCTCCTCGTGGTTTGAAGGACACCTCGAGGCTGGGTAGAGTCTTCAGCTTCTCTCCTGCCGGTGCTTTGTATTCATTGCCCAGCACCGTGAAGGAGGACACCACGGCCCGGCTCCCCTCTGTTGGTGTCTCTTGAAAGACCCATGGCTCAGAAAGCAGCGAGCGAGGGAGTGAGCAGGAGCATGGAGGTTGCGTTTCTGTTTCTGTCATCCAGTGGACAGACAGTATGTAGTGACAGATGCCTGCCTGTGGCCACCAGCTCCCTTCCTGAACCCACCGAAACTGCCCATGTCTTGATCACTAATTTTGAGATAGTTTAAAAATAGTATGTGGTTTGAAAGGACCTTGCCTTCACTGTTAACCACGCTCTAGAATTATAAATAGAGTAAAACAGAAGGAATTATTGATCCATCTGTGAAACTGGATTTTAAAAACCTAAAAATTAGATACTTTTGTTTGACAAGGTAAACTTTTTAACGATGAAACAAACATCGCGTGGTAGAGTAGGAGAGTGGACTTTGGAATCACAAGATTTGGGTTTGAATCCCAGCTCCGCCGCTTTCTGGCTGTGTTTCCTCAGATGAATTATTTGATCTCTTTGAGCCCTAATTTCCTAATAGTGTTATGAGAAACAATTCATGTCTTATGAAGTTTAGAAAAAATATATGTAAAGTTTGTGCTTTGAATAAGTGACACCTGTTGCTGCTGTTACTTTTGTTAGTGTTACTGGTTATGTGCCTAGTGTGGTAAACTAAGTCTCTTTACCTGGTTCTTGCATTCCTCCTCTGACCTTGAGAGCATCTCCCAGCAGGTCTTTATCCTTTATGCAGCTGATGCTGCAGGCCCAGCATCACTGTGACTTACCAAGGTCATACAGATGTTTGCTGGCGGACATAGGACTGGAACCTAGATCTTCCGAGGGCTCCTGAGGAGCTGTGTGTGCGGGTGTGTGCGTGTGCACGTGTATGTTTCTGTCTGAATTTGTTGAATCTGGTCTCAGAAATTCATTTAATTTATCTAGAACTCCCAGGCTCTTTTCTGGAATGTTAAAAAAAGAGAAAGGACTCAAACAGTGAAATGAGTTGTCTCTTGTGTCTGCTGGATCCCCATTAGAGCCCTCTAGTCCCCCAAATGCCACTAGAGGTCAAGGACATGGTGCTTCCCCCCTAGGATGGGCGAGCAGACCGTTCTTGGGTCATAGGGATTGGCTGAGGGTCCAGGACAACCCTCCAGGAACAAATGTTCCCTCGTTTCCCTCATTGTCAGGCCCAGCCTGGGCATTGGCATTAGCTGACAGTGGTCTCATTTCCCCGAGAAGGAATTTGGGAGCTACAGATGGGCTCTCAGGATCTGTCCCCTGGTGGAGGAGCTGCAGCACTAAGGCTGTCTCTGGTGGAGTTCACATCCAAGTTCACACCACAGGTCTGGCTGCTCCATTGTGCCTGTAAATAGTTGTGTTATATTTCCAATTGAACTGATGAAAACAGAAATTAGGTAGCCATGGAGATAGAAGTTGTTTTTTTATAGACTGGTTGGTTTCATTTGAAAGTGCCTGACCTAGTAGTGAGGGAATTATATTCAACCACATTAATTTACCAGAATCACCTGTGTCCCCTCCCCCATTCCTACCCACGGTTCTGAATCAGAGGTCTGAGATGGGACAGTGGTGTCTAGAGTTTGGTGAAAATCCATGCATGCTTTTGGTAGCCAGTATGGATTGAGAACCACTGTGCCAGAGACCCAGAGTCCAGATTTTTCACTCTTAACAGGTGCTACTTTGAGGCCTAAATAATAATAAAATGCTATGACACGTAGCACCTGGTTTCCTTTTTCTGCTCAAACAACATGTATGTTGTCTAATATTTCAGGCACACAACTTGGTCAAAGATGAATACAACTTAGTCTGTAAACTCTAAGCACGTCCAGTGTATGGGGAACACATTTACCAGACCATTTCAATATAACATGCTGAGTGCAAGGGTAGGAGAGGTGCCAGTGAAATACCCAGGGTGTAGGGCAGAGTCATGGAAGGCTTCCTGGAGGAAGCATGAGTCTGTAGGATGCAGAGGAGTTTGGGAGGGAAGGGCCCCTGGGTAGAAGTTGCATCCTGAGCAGAGCCACTGAAGCTGCAAGACCACTGCTGTTCCTGTGTGAAAAGGAGAAGGAGCTGCGGTGTGTGGCTCTGAATTAGAGTCCTGGGCTTCAGGCTAGAGAGGAATGGCGCATCTGTGGTTGAGTTTCTGGGAGGGGACTGAGTCTGGTGACTTCTGCCATCATTTGGTGAAGGAAGAGTCCTCGGAGGGGTGGACATGTTGTGTGTCCTCGGCCGTCTCATCTGGTAATGCTGAGGACCACTGGACGTGGGCAAGGGCTTCCCCTCTTGCACCCCACACTTGTTCTTTGGGATCTGTTGCCGGCACCACGGGTTGTTGTCAGGATAACGAAGCTATTTCTGTTCCTGGTGCAGCTTGATTTTTCTCAGATTTTTCTTCTGCTGATGTGTTCAGTGTTATTCAGAACCGAGAAGAACCTGGTGGGGAGTGAGGGTGGCATGCCTGAGACTCACAGTGCCTCCCTCATTCTGTTGCAGCTCACGTGGAAAATGAAGAGCAGTACACCCAGGCTCTGGAGAAGTTCGGTGGCAATTGCGTATGCAGAGATGACCCGGATTTAGGAAGTGCGTTCCTGAAGTTCTCAGTGTTTACAAAGGAGTTGACAGCACTTTTCAAAAACCTGGTAAGCAGCTCTGTGTATGAAATGCTGTGGTTACTTCAGATGGGAAAGAGGCTCAGTAGAGGATACTTAAGGTTTGTTTGATAAACTAGGAATGCATTTCATAGTTCCTTGGGTACCTAAAATAATTATGTTTTCTATACACATTGGGTCAATTTGGAATAAAGTTTAAAATTGTAATTTTTACTTTAGCAGGACTTAAAATTCAGCTCTGCAATTTAAATGTACACAGCTATGGGACAAAACGGGTAAATGCATTCATCTTCTTAAGGGCCTCTGATTTGAATTTTTAATAGTTTCTAAACTGTGTAGAATACTTTCTTTCTGGTAATTATAGTAGGCATTTAAGCTTATAATATTTAATAAATATGTTTCAGGCCCGTCTTACACAGCAAGGTAACCTGTAATCAAAGCACAGAAATTACCATGAATATTTAAAGGCCTTTTGTTCTCCCAAGTATAGAACCTAAAAAAAAAACCTGGTCTGAGAGCAGTGCCTGAGTTTTCAGCCGTGGGAATGCAGCGCTGGTGCCTGCTGCCTGTGGCTGCTGCTTGGTACTGTGGGTGAATCGCGCCTTTCTTGTGCCTGGCAGCTCTGTGCTGTCCTTGTGATAGGGACAACGTTTTGAAGAAGTGGGCAGCCCAAGAGGGCTGTTTGGGACCCTGCCCTGGTGGAATGGACCTTGGGATTGCCCCAGCTTTTCTTTCCTGTTTGTCTTCTCCAGTTTCTCCTAAAGGTCATGGAAGAGGTCAAGAACTCAGTAATGCTTTCTCTGTAGGCCACAAATAACAGCATCTTTTTCATGTCCTGTATTAGAAAGCTCATAACAAGTGAAAAACAGCTTATTCTTGAGATGGTGATGACAGTGGTTTTGTGAGACGGACCTAAGAAGGAGAGAAGTGAGGGAGCATCACGTGTGAGTTCCTAATGGGAAGGGGAAGAGCAGGAGCACTCGGGTCCTTGCTCTCTCTCCCCATCTTCACTTATGAACATTTCTGTAGGAAATGGTAAAAGTAAAAAGCTGTTGCTCCGCTTGAGCTTTTCACTTGGAGGAATTTGAAATCCCTTGGGGCTTTGGTTGAGCTCATCCCCCTTCATCCCTATCCTAGAGTGGCAGCCCACCTGCTCAGCAGTGGAGCCCTCGCCCTGCCTTAGCCCCGTGCCCTGGATGCTTCCAGGCATGCATGGTAGGGTCTCACCACCGGGTAAGGAAAGAGTGGAGATTTTTTTTAAACTGGAGAAACTGCATGTGCCCAGGGTAGAGATCCATAGATGCTGCCATGGAGGGCGTCTCCTGGTGGAAAAGTCAGTTGGCTGCCTGCTCTCCCCACACCTGGGTGGATAAGCCCTTTCCACACACACAGAGCTGCCTGTGAGCCTCCTGGTGCCTCACGCTTCAGTACAGATGAGCAGCCTCCAGCATGAGGGAGACCAGAATTAGAAAAATAAACGTACAGGAAGACTGGGATGCAGCTTGCTATTAAAGAAGGCCAGGGACATGACTAAGATAAGAAAATATAACTTTAAAAATCCAACAGGAAGGGTTGGAGTAGAGGAAATCTCTTAGAAAATAGATCCAAAAGACCAAAAAGTGGGAAACAGATAAAAGACAAAACAAGGATTAATTCTCAAGGCCCAGCATCCAACTGGCAGGTGTTTTAGAAAGAAAGTAGGATGTCATCAGTGCAACAAATCTAAAGGCAGTTTCTAAAAATGGAACGGAAGAGTCTCCAAGTTGAGAGGCTCGCAAGTGCCCAGCGCAATCAGGGAAAAGACCTGCCCTAAGCATCCCTGTGTGAACTTGCAAAAGATCTTAAAAGCTTCCAGACAGCACCCAGAGGATTCGGAATCAGAATGGTGGTGAGCTTCTCCGCAGCAGCACTGGAAACGTCACGGCATGGAGCAATGCCATTAAAATCGTGAGGAAACTAACTCAGCCTGGAATTACGCCCAGCCAATCAAATATGAGAGTACAATTAAAGATATTTTCAGACACGCAAGGCTCAAAAACTTTGGCTCCCATGTGTCATTTCTCTGAAACTCCTAAAGGATGTATTTTAGTAAAATGAAGGGGAAAGCCAAGAAAGAGGAAATTGAAAGTCGGGAAACAGGACCCAACACAGGAAATCAAGCAGTGGAAGGGAATTCCAAGATGATGGCGAAGGGAAGTCCCAGCGGGGCTGCCAAGCAGGGAGCCTAGAAAGCAGCCAGCCCACGATGGCCGACGATGTAGGAGATGGGTGGAGGCCCAGGTTCTGCTTCTCCCTCCGAGACACCTAGCCCTTTAGCTTTATTCACCTGATGGCTAGACCTGGACTGTCTCAGCTCTAACATGGAGAGACTAACGCCATACCTGATTCTGTGGATAGATTATAGCCAGCTGGTGACTCTTATACAGGATAGCTTATTTAATTCTTACGACAATCCCATAAGGTCAGTCAGTGTCATTCCCACTTTACAGATTAGATAACTGAGGCCCTGAATGGTCTGAAGAGCTAATATCTGGCCTGGCACAATGGCTCACATGTGTCATCCCAGCACTTCGGGAGGCCAAGGTGGGTGGATTGCTTTGAACCCAGGAGTTCAAGACCAGCCTGGGCAACATGGGGAAACCCTGTTTCTATAAAAATTACAAAACTTAGCTGGGCATGGTGGCTCATGCCTGTAGTCCCTGCTACTCGGGAGGCTGAGGCTGAGGCTGAAGAATTGCTTAAGCTCAGGAAGCGGAAATTGCAGTGAGCTGACATCACGCCACTGTACTCCACCTGGGTGACAGAGAGTGAGACCCTGTCTCAAAAAAAAAAAAAAGAAGAAGAAGAAGAAAAAGCTAATATCTCTCTTGGGAGGCTCAGAGTCCTTGCCTAGGCAAGCCCACTTGGAGCACTCCACACCATGGAATTCGGACGAAACTAACTTGTCTCAGTTAACAACAAAGGCAGTTGCGCGTAGTTAAATAAAAGCAATTCCTCCCTCTCCTTTATAAAATTTCCTGCAAAAGCAGAAAGCAGAGCAGGGCCTGCATGTTACAGCTGGTACATTGCTCACCACCCTGTGACTTTGCCAGTTTTTAATGCTTCACACATCACTGCAGGTCCTAGTTGCTGTCCAGCTTTCTACAGTGAGTAAAGGTATCAATAAAGGTATCCGTGGCAGTGATTTGATGAGCACCCAGGGTGTAGCAATCACTGGGCTATGCATGAAGGATACTCTGTTTCATTTATTCCACTTGGCACCTGTGCAGGATAGTTTGTATTACAATCATCTTAAGGCACACAGTCACTTACAGGGCCCTTAGCTAGTGAGGGACAGAGTTGGGATTCAAACCCAGGTATTAACACTCCAAACCCATGTTGTTGTCATTGTGACATTTAAAGGACCCACAGCCTCTTACCACCTTCTTGACTGATCATAAGGGTTCAAGTTTCAGCTTGCACTTTATGGAAGTCGGATTGTTGATCCTATTTCCTGGCAAAGATCAAAGAGAGAGAAAATTTCTTATTTGAGCCAAAATTAGCACTCACCACGCCTGATTTTCCAGGCCAGAGCCTGTGTGGAAGCTGCACAGCCAGAGGAAGGCCAAGTGGCGGCTCCTGCAAAGCTGGGTAGACGGGGAGTGGATTATAGGAGAAGTCTCCTTTTTTGGAATTTTGTATACCATTCTTCTTCCTATTTTTGGTCACATCTGTCTTATCTCATATTTTCCAAGCCTTGCTTTTACTTTCCCTCGGGCTTTTAAAAACATTTCAGTTCTGTCCAGCTAAGACTCACAGTGCTACCTCTTGTCCAGAAAGAATAACAATTACCACCTACCTGCTTGGAGGCGTGAAAGAATATTTATAAAGCAGTTGGAAGGTCTCCAGAGAAATGCCAGCTTAATATAAAGCAAGATTTTCTTCCTGATGGGTGAGATTCTCACCTGCAGAAGCCTGTGAATTTTCTCTGCGGTGATGCAGGATGAAAGGGAAAACCAGGCGGCGCCAGAAGTGTGACATGTGTGAAAATAAAGTGCTTATGAAGTCTGCCCAGTTTCAGGGCTTCTTTTCCTCTTCCCAGATGGATGTGAGAATCCTGAAAAGACTCCAAGGGTCACCTCTGTGCTGAGAAGTGGCTCTCTAATGAAAGGCTACATTTCAGGGCCAGTTTCTGAAAGGTTCGTTACAGATATGTAGTCTCTGTCTCCAGTGTTAGAGGATCGTTAGTGAAAGATGTCCTCACGGTCTGCAGAACCCGCTCTACATGAAGATCAGCATCTGTTGAAAGCAGTGGCCGGTGCTGACGAGAGAACAGAGTTGCAGCATGAGATCTGAGGTGACCCTGGGCTAAGGAGTTGTCCCTCACCCACGTTGATAGAGGAAATGGAAAGCTCTACCAAGCAACATGCTTATCAATCATCTTTTTTTTTATTTTTTAAACACAGATGATGTGAGTTAGAAGACTTATTTTTGAGACGGAGTCTCACTCTGTCACCCAGGCTGGAGTGCAGTGGTGTAATCTTATCTCACTGCAACCTCTGCCTCACGGGTTCAGGCGATCCTTCTGCCTCAGCCTCCCGAGTAGCTGGGACTACAGGTGCGTGCCACCATGCCCGGCTAATTTTTATATTTTTAGCAGAGATGGGGTTTCACCATATTCACCAGGCTGGTCTTGAACTCCTGACCTCATGATCCGCCCACCTCGGCCTCCCAAAGTGCTGGGATTACAGGCATGAGCCACCACTCCTGGCCAACTTTTTATTTTATCTTATTTTTTTTTTTTTTTTAGACAGAGTCTCTCTGTGTCGCCCAGGCTAAAATGCAGTGGTGCGATCTTGGCTCACTGCAGCCTCTGCCTCCCGGGTTCCAGCCATTCTTGTGCCTCAGCTTCCCAAGTAGCTGGGATTATAGGCACGAGCCACCACACCCAGCTAAGTTTTGTATTTTTAGTGCAGACAGGGTTTCTCCATGTTGGCCAGGCTGGTCTCGAACTCCTGACCTCAAGTGATCCACCTGCCTGGGCCTCCCAAAGTGCTGGGATTACAGGTGTGAGCCACCACACTTGGCCAGAAGACATTATAGCTAACCTTACTAGGGAGTTAGTAAGGTTCTGTTGGGATTAGTGGTAGTTTGTGGCTTTGTCCTATGTACTGCACCTGGCAGATGGGCATCCTGGCCTGGCTGCATTGGTACTAGTACAGCAGGACTCTGCCCGGCGCTGTCAGGCTTAGGTGGAGTGTGAGCTGATTAGTAAGGCTTGTATTAGTATTAGTAAGGCTTGTCTCATCATTCAGTGTAGACATCTTGCTACCAGAGGTCCTCACCCTCAGTACTTCCATAGACTTTCTCCTATGAAAATATCTTAGATTCTTAAATGTCTTACTTTTTTTTTTTTAATTAAACAAGAGCAATGATCATATCGTCTTTCTAGGGGGAAGATTTAAGTCACTGTTTTGGACATAAACTAATGGACTATGCTGAAATCTAGAGACATCATCAGTGGCTTGGGGTACATGGGAATATCTGCCCTTGGATTAGTCCTGTACTGTTATTAGGTGTCCATTTCTGACATTTGCTTTTTAATATTCTGACACTTTTTCTATTGGTTGCCCTTTTTCCTGCTATCAGTGCTTGGGTGCCTCTAACGTCTCTGTTTTACAGTGCTGCGAACTGAAGAACAAGATGACTTGTGTGGCTTGTTAGATTCGTGTGCAAATTAGGAGTCCATAGGCTTCGAGTGAGTCGGGCTTGAGGGCTAGGGCTGGCTTTGAGTGAGGAAGGGAGAGAGAGTACCATGATGGACTTGCTGACAGTCACTTTAGGCCCCTAGAAACCTCTGCCATTTAGATTTTAGTATGGCCTCACTTATAGTTGGAAATTCCTTATCTAAGACCCAAAAGACTTCAACGCTAAGCTGGTTCTATACTCACAAATCTCTAACCAAAAACAAAAGCACGTTGTTTGATCGAGACGATGAACAAATAAGACTGGCATCAGATATCTACATTTTGGTTGTGGCATAGCCACATAATAGGTTTCCATTGGACTTGGATACTGTTGCTTTTTGGGGTTGGGAGGGAATGCTACGATACTGTAACCCCCACACAGAGAAAGTGGGAAAAGCCATACATATTGGGCAAAGATAGGGTGGTGAGGCCTTGGACGCGGGAGGGTGAGCTCACGGAGACAAGGACTGGGCACCTGCTGAGTGCTGTCCATGTGCTGGTGACCTCGGGCAACTCCTGCCTGGGCAGGGGACACAAATGCTTTTATTAGAAGACAGCCTGTGCCGGGATGGCCACTGGCAGCCTGCGGAGCCCTGAGGGTACAGCATTGGAAGCAGGAAGCAGTGACTTCCCGCCCCGAACCCTGGGTCCCTGGTTCCTTGGATCCCTGGGGGTGGAGGGGCACTGCGCTATGGCACTTGTCCTTCTGCACACAAGCCTGCTTGCAAGGTTTAGAAATCAGTGTCTTCACAATTCTCAAATGTGTGTAGGACACACTGTTTCTGTCTGAAAGTATTAATGAACCTAAAACGGTTTGTTTTTCTTTTTGTCATTGTGTTTTCTCAATTGCTGGCTATTAAAGGGACAACTGCCATGATATAGGTTACCTCAAACTTAAAAAAGAAATTGTTTGCCAAATCTACAAGGTACTGTGTGGAATGGCTATAGTGGGGATGTAGATAGGGGGTGGAAGGGCTGTGGGAGTGTAGATATGGGGTGGAGGGGCTGTAAGGGGGTATAGATACAGTGGGAGGGCTGTAGGGGGATGTATAAAGGTGGGAGGGCTGTAGGGGGATGTATACAGGTGGGAGGGCTGTAGTCGTGGGAGTGTAGGTACAGGGTGGAGAGGGAGTATAGATCTTGTTGGAGAGGCTGCAGTGGTGAAGTTCAGATATTGGTGGAGGGGCTGTAATAGTGGGGTGTAGATATTGGTGGAGGAGGTTGTAATAGTGGGGTGTAAATATTGGTGGAGGGGCTGTAATAGTGGGGTGTAGATATTGGAGGAGGTTGTAATAGTGGGATGTAAATATTGGTGGAGGGGCTGTAATAGTGGGGTATAGATATTGGTGGAGGGGCTGGAGTAGTGGGCTGTAGATATTGGTGGACGGGCTGTAATAGTGGGGTATAGATATTGGTAGAGGGACTGGAGTAGTGGGGTATAGATATTGGTGGAGGGGCTGCAATAGTGGGGTGTAGATATTGGTGGAAGGGCTGGAGTAGTGGGGCGTAGCTATTGGTGGAAGAGCTGGAGTAGTAGGGTGTAGGTGTTGATGGAGGGGCTGTAATAGTGGGGTGTAAATATTGGTAGCGGGGCTGGAGTAGTGGGGTGTAGGTGTTGATGGAGGGGCTGTAATAGTGGGGTGTAGATATTGGTGGAGGGGCTGTAATAGTGGGGTGTAGATATTGGTGAAGGGGCTGGAGTAGTGGGGTATAGATATTGGTGGAGGGGCTGTAATAGTGGGGTATAGATATTGGTGGAGGGGCTGGAGTAGTGGGGTATAGATATTGGTGGAAGGGCTGGAGTATTGGGGTATAGATATTGGTGGAGGGGCTGTAGTAGTGGGTTATAGATATTGGTGGAGGGGCTGGAGTAGTGGGGGATAGATATTGGTGGAGGGGCTGGAGTAGTGGGGTATAGATATTGGTGGAAGGGCTGGAGTATTGGGGTATAGATATTGGTGGAGGGGCTGTAATAGTGAGGTATAGATATTGGTGGAGGGGCTGTAGTAGTGGGGTATAGATATTGGTGGAGGGGCTGTAGTAGTGGGGTATAGATATTGGTGGAGGGGCTGTAACAGTGGGGTATAGATATTGGTGAAGGGGCTGTAGTAGTGGGTTATAGATATTGGTGGAGGGGCAGTAACAGTGGGGTATAGATATTGGTGAAGGGGCTGTAGTAGTGGGGTATAGATATTGGTGGAAGGGCTGGAGTAGTGGGGTATAGATATTGGTGGAGGGGCTGTAACAGTGGGGTATAGATATTGGTGGAAGGGCTGTAGTAGTGGGGTATAGATATTGGTGGAGGGGCAGTAATAGTGGGGTATAGATATTGGTGGAGGGGCTGTAGTAGTGGGGTATAGATATTGGTGGAGGGGCTGTAGTAGTGGGGTATAGATATTGGTGGAGGGGCTGGAGTAGTGGGGTGTAGATATTGGTGGATGGGCTATAATAGTGGGGTATAGATATTGGTGGAGGGGCTGTAATAGTGGGGTATAGATATTGGTGAAGGGGCTGGAGTAGTGGGGTATAGATATTGGTGGAGGGGCTGTAGTAGTGGGGTATAGATATTGGTGGAGGGGCTGTAACAGTGTGGTGTACATGTTGGTGAAGGGGCTGGAGTAGTGGGGTATAGATATTGGTGGAGGGGCTGCAATAGTGGGGTATAGATATTGGTGGAAGGGCTGGAGTAGTGGGGCGTAGCTATTGGTGGAAGAGCTGGAGTAGTAGGGTGTAGGTGTTGATGGAGGGGCTGTAATAGTGGGGTGTAAATATTGGTAGCGGGGCTGGAGTAGTGGGGTGTAGGTGTTGATGGAGGGGCTGTAATAGTGGGGTGTAGATATTGGTAGAGGGGCTGGAGTAGTGGGGTGTAGCTGTTGATGGAGGGGTTGTAATGGGGTATAAATATTGGTGAAGGGGCTGGAGTAGTGGGGTATAGATACTGGTAGAGAGGCTGGAGTAGTGGGGTGTAGATATTGGTGGAGGGGCTCTAGGGGTGTAGAGAAGGAGTGGGAGCGCTGTAGGAGGGTGTAATACCAAGTGGAGGGTTGTAGTACTGGGGGTGGAGATACGGCCTGGTAGGGCTGTAGGGAATAGATAGATACCAGGTAGGAGGGCTGTAGTAGTCGGGGGTGTGAGTGAAGGAGGTCGGGAGCCACATCCGCAGCAGGGGTGCAGAAGAGCAGCCCTGTTGGCTTGGGTGCCTGAGAGGGCCTCATGGACGTTTCCCAGACTTTCTTAAAGGCAGAAGAGCGGCTGCTGCAGGTGGAGGGATAGGGACCACAGGTGTTCGCTGTTCTAAGAAAGGTTGATAATGGAAGAGGAAAGCCAGGTGGGAAGGGTTCCTAGGGTGAGAGGGGCTCGAGCCTGTTTCCGGGCCCCAGGGAAGGAACTGGAAGCTCAAGGTTGATGAGAAGGAAAATGGGGGGCTGTGAGCTATAGAGACCCTGTGCCCCTTTGTCCTCGGGATGATGGGCCCAGCCAGGAGTCAAGCCTCTGCCCCGGCTCACTGAGGGAATTGTCAGCGAATTGATAGAAATTCAGCATGTGCTTGTTTGCATTCCCCTTTCTTTGGGAACTTTCCGCTCTTTGGTAATCATTGCTTAAAATCTGAAGCCTGGCACCCCACATCAGTGCTCATATACTCCAGGTTCTAGCTTAGAAGGCATGTGGGCAGGGTTTGTACCATTGGTGCCACAGGAGCCCTGGCCGGGCACCCACAGAGCATCACTGGAATCGCTTGGGGCTTCTTAGAATTCCAGCCTCCCCAAGGCCTGTGAAGCCAGAGTCTTAGTGTGTAGGAGCTCCAGGCAATAGCAGGCAGTCAAGCTTGAGCAGCACTGCCCTGGAGCAGAGGTCCTCCAAGTGCGGCCCCTGGGCCAGCTGCACCAGCAGCACCGGAATTGTTAGAAATGCACAGCCCCAACCTCCACACCTCACCTGCAGGGTTGTGGCTCTCCAGCTGGGGTGCATCAGCATCACCTGCATGGCTTGTTAAACCACACCTGTTGGACTCCCCCAAGAGTTTCTGATTCCACAGGCCTGGGGTAGGGCCCAGGGTTTTGCATTTCCTGTTCCTAGTCATGCTGGCCTTGCTGGTCGGGAGCCACACTGAGAACCGCTGCCCGGAGGACAGCCTCGGTCCAGTGCTTCCGACTCTCACCCTTGGTGAGATGGAGACTTTGCGTGCCCCAGGTCCTGCGGAGGTCAGAGCTACTTCCTAAACCTGGATTCTTGGAGGTAATGCCTTTGAAAAAGTACTTTCGTTTCTGGTTGATGGCTTCAGCAAATGGTTTACCATCATCCGGTGTTAGAAGTAGTTTTGGGTGCCTGAGTCCTGGGTTCTCCAGTGCTGCCCTCCGGCTTCCAGAACCGGCCTTCAGTGGGTGTCCGCGCGGTTGTTGGCGGCCCACTGACGTGTCCAAGCTCTTTGTTTATTCTAGTGGAGAAGGGGGCAGGGGGCCCAGTTTTCTCTCCACTTAAAGCCTGAAAGATCAGAGCTGTTGACTGCCACAGCAGCGGCATTAAGAGCGGAAACCAGGTCAGCGGTTTTCCTCCTTGTTCTGGTGTGAAAGTTGCCAATGTGTTTTTGCCAGCTGGTTGGTTTTCATCTTTCAGTTTGTGTTAAACACTTCGGATCAGCATGGGCTCCCCCTCTCCTTTTTAATTAAACAATCAGCGACTCTGCTGCCAGGGGCGGGCTGGGTGCAACTGTTCAGGAGGGCCCTCTGTGAGAGTGCATAGACGGGAGTGTGTGCATCATGCATGTGTGTATGGTAGACTTCAAGGCAATCCTGTGGCCCAGGGGATCTGTTCACTTACACCAAAAATGAAAGGGGCCTAGATGATTGTATTGGTCAGTTCCTGCACTGCTATAAAGAAATGTCTGAGACTGGATAACTTATATATACATATATATATAAAGAGGTTTAATTGACTCATGGTTCCACAAGCTGTAGAGGAAGCGTGGCAGCGTCTGCTCTGCTCAGCTTCTGGGGAGGCCTCAGGAAGCTTCCAATCATGGCGAAAGGTGAAGGGGGAGCCAGCACTTCACATGGCCGTGGGCAGGGGCAAGAATGAGGCAGGAGGTGCCACACACTTTTAAACTCACTTGCTACACAGTACCAAGGGGCATGGTGCTAAACCAGTCATGAGAACTTCACCACCGTGATCGAGGCCCCAGCTCCGACACTGGAGATTACAATTCGACATGAGGTTTGAGCAGGGACACAGACCCAAACCACGTCAGTGAGTTTCCTCTTTAGAGTTCCCTGGTGTGTACCTGATGGGCTGCTCTGTGTCAAAGGGAATAGGAGGGCTTTTTGATGGAGACAGCACCTAGGATGGCAGCAGGTGCCCAGCCCCAGCTTAGCTTAGCCTGGCCTGGCAGGTGTAAACCATCTTGCCCTGTGACAGCAGGAGTTTAAGTCCAGCTGTCTTTAGTAGTGAGCTGATAGGAAGAGCTCTGGCTTCACAGTTCTAGCCAACTCTGCTGCTAATGGTTGTGTGATTTGGAGGCAACGTGGAGCACTCAAGCCTCTGTTGCCATACCTGCAAAATGGGGGTCACGACACTTATTTCTCAGAGTAATTGTATGGGTTAAATGGGATTAAATGGCCCTGTGTCGTTGGATGGTTTATTCAGGCCGTTTTACTCAATACCTTATGCTTCTCAAAAATACTTTCTGCCTGGATACCCATTCTTTCAGATAAGCAGCCTTTAGAAAGAACAGAACCTGCCAGGCATCCTGCTGCCCCAGGACCTTTGTGTTAGAGTCCCCTTGGCCCAGAGGGCCCTTCCCCCAGGTCCTCACGTGGCTCTCTGCCCACCTCCTTTGCAGTCTGCTCCAAGGCCACTGTATAACGAGGCCTGTTTGACAGTGTTTGAAAGAGTCCCCATCCCACAAATGATCATGGCGTCTTTATTTGTGATACCCGTAGTATCCCCCAAACTGGAAACAACATCTTTGTGATACCCGTAGTATCCCCCAAACTGGAAACAACATCTTTATTTGTGATACCCGTAGTATCCCCCAAACTGGAAACGACATCTTTATTTGTGATACCCGTAGTATCCCCCAAACTGGAAACGACATCTTTATTTGTGATACCCGTAGTATCCCCCAAACTGGAAACGACATCTTTATTTGTGATACCCGTAGTATCCCCCAAACTGGAAACGACTCAAACGTCCATCAACAGGTGTCTGGCTAGACAGCAGTGGAGCCATATGATGGAACAGTGCTGGCCAAGAAAAAGAAGTGAACTACTGGTACATGCAACTACGTGAATGAATTGCAAAGTCATTATGCTCAGTCCCAAAATCATTATGCAGGAAGCCAGATGAAAAAGCATACACGCTGGATGATTCCAGATACCGTATCTAAAATTCCAGAAAATGCAGTGTTCTGTGGCAAAGAAGCAGATCGGGGTTGCCAGAGACTTGGGAGTAAGGAGCTGGAGTTGCAAAAGGAGCACAAGGAAACATCCTCTCGGGGTGAGAGGATACTTTGGCAGTCTGGATTTTGGTGATAGCTTCATAGGAGTATCCATGTGTCATGGCATATCAAGTTGTACTTTAAATGCATGTGGTTTACTGTCTATCCATGACACTTCACTAAAGCTGCTTAAAACTTTTCAAAAGGCATTTGTTCAAAGTGTTGGTGCCCAGTAGAACTGTTTGCATTGATGGGAATGCTGTATATCTGCCTTACTGAGTCTAACAAGTCTCTAGCCACATGTGACTGTTGCATTTGATATGTGGCTAGTGCAACTGAGGAACTCCATTTTTAACTTCCTTTAAGTTTAATCAATTTAAATGTGAAGAGGGGCATGTAGCTAGTGTCTATCCTGTGGGACATCACAGGTCTAAAGCCCACTTTCCCCTCTTTAACGCCTGCCTCACACACATGTCCTAGGCCGTGCGCTCTGGTTCCTGGAAGTGGCTGGAAGCTTCCAGCACTGGAAGGCTGGTTCACACTTGCATATCCTTGTTAATGCTGCAGTCACTGCTAAGAATGCCCTTAACTGATACAGTGAAGTGTGAGGCCTTTCTGCAGCTGCCCACCCTTAGACAAAGTGTTGCCTGGCCTGTGCAGGTGAATAGGTGGTTTGCTTTCTTTGAGGCCGTGCTTTTTCCTATTTAACTCTATGACTGAGCAGCATTTGCTCGAGTTAAAAACTCCCCACATCTCAAAGCGTCTTTTCTACCTCTCGGGTTTCTCATAAACCGGGCATATTCAAATAAGTGACATGACGCAGGCAAGCCTCAGGTAAGATCCTTTGGCCATGTTTTATATTACATGGTGATAGAATGGCCTTTTAAAGGAAAAGCTGATTGTCCTCGAAAAGAGTCGGACTCTGTTAAGGGTTTTGGAGGTGAGCCCTGGGAAGACCTGTTATTTTTTAGACCCATGAGGCTAGAACTGGAAAGATTCTGCCCAGTGACCTTTTGCTGCTCCTTAAAAATAGCTATAAGGTAAGAATCCTGTCTAGCGGCAGGCTTCTAGATGGATCCTTTTGGGCAAGATCATTTGGCAAAGCAGAATGACTCACTGCCTAAGTCAAAGAGAAGGCAGCACTGCAGCTCCTGGGGTGGGGCTGCACCTCCACACTTTGGCTGGATCAGCGGCTGTTGGTCAGCGGCCGGAGAACAGAGAGGGTGGCCTGTGAACTGGGAGATGGGGGAAAGTGGGAAGTGACAGAGCTAGAGGCAATGAGTTTTAAGATCCCCCCACCACCATCCCCCCCCCACCAAAAAAAAATATATTAGGAAGGACATTGTGAAGCGATGACTGTTTGACTGGCTCTGTTCACCTCTCTGTGCCTTCTGGCTTATCTCTGTTTGCTCATCAGCTGTGACATTAGCATAATGATTTTGTTCTTTATGTCTTATAGCCCTGTTTACTGCCTGTTCCACTGACTAAATCATTTTATTTCTACTTGTGAGATCACAGACCTTTGACTACTTACCTTGTCAGACGTATCCAAGTGAACTCCAGGGAAAAACTAAGACAGGAACGGGGCTGCGGGGGATGGGGAAAGGGAGGATTGTTATTTGAAAGATTGCCTGGGCTGGGTGTGGTGGCTCATGCCTATAATCTCAGCACTTTAGGGGGCTGAGGTGAATAGACTGCTTGAGCCCAGAAGTTTGAGACCAGCTTTGGCAACATGACGAGACCCCGTCTCTACAAAAAAATAAAAATAAAAAAATTAGCCAGGCATGGTGTCTCATGCCTGTGGTCCCAGCTACTCGGGAGGCAGAGGTGGGAGGATCACTGGAGCCTCACTGTGTTCCATCCTGGGCGAGAGAGACCCCGTCTCCAAAAAAAAAAAAAAAATTGCCTGCTTGTCGGTCCAAAGTTAATAGCAGTGATTAAGATTAACAATTTGTATTCAGGTTGCACTTGATGTTTTAAAAAGCCATTTTACATAGTATATTTGTTAAAAGTGAGTCAAAACATGAGAAAGCCCCATGCTTTCTCAGTGCTAAGGAAAATATTCTGGTTGGGTTACCCAGGGATAATGTAATTCTTCTCATAGAGCATGAAAATGTCATTACTCATAAATTGAGACTGGAGCTGCCTGAGCACAAGGGATGTGTAATCATCTTCTGGCTGTGGTTTTCATCTCTCTCGGCCAGAACTCGAGGATGGCTCATTCGGCTGTGGACCTGAGGCTGCCAGACACACAGAGGAAGCCCAGAGCCTGCCCGACACTCAGGCTGCAGGGCACATCTGCCGAGAAGGGCGTCCGGCTCCCATGCACTTGTTCTCTGGCCCAGACAGAGACCAGAGTGGTGGCCGTGTCCTGGGAAATCCTCCCTGAGCCACGAGGCGTGTGTGCTGTGTGGGTTGCATACACCGAGCGTGGAAAGGCAGAGGCAAACAGGCTGATGTCCAGGAGTCTGGAAGCTTTATTAGTGAAGCCATTGATGGGGATTCTATTGATATTTGTGAGATTTTCTTTAAAAAGTAAACACCTTTGGTGAGGCATATTTTACATGTTATAAAAATTGCCCATTTCAAGTGTACACATCAGTGATTTCCAGTAACTTTACCGAGTGGTGCAACCGTCACCTTAAATCCGTTTTAGGACGTTTTCTTCTCCCCTTAAGGGCCCTCATGTTCTTTTACAGTTAATCCCATCTTCCCCTCCGCTCCAGGCAACCACTGATCTACTTTTCTGTCTCTATTGTAATAATTTATTTTCTGATTAGAAAAGTAATAGTTTCCTAATTTTGATAATTTAAATAATTCCAAAGAGAAAAACTGTGAATGAAGCCAGAATCCCCCTCATTGACCTGGCACCAAACTTCTTTCTCTCCAGCTGCTGCTTTCTGCTGACTCCTTGACTGCCATGGCTGGCAGGGTCCACACCAGCACTGTGACCACCCTCCACGCCGTTCCTTTTGCCCAACCTACCCCTGCCCCCACCTCACCATGCCCCATCTTTTGAAGGTCTGTCTCACATCCGCTGCTAAACAGAGATTTCCCTGGTGTCCAGGCTAGAAATAATGTTCTCTTCATGGAAGTTCCATGGCACCTCATTCCTGGCTCTCAGAGCTTTCACTTGGTAGTTTACTTACCCAAACGTGGCGTGTCTCCCGTTGACCCGCAGGGAGAGGCTCTCTGAGAACTGAGGTCCTCGCTTGCTTGTTTTTGCTTCCTAACTCATCCGTACACCCCCCTCTCCAGCCACATGTGGCTCCCTTACAGTGGTCATCAGAGCTGTCCTTGGAGCCTGGCCAACATGGTGAAACTCCGTCTCTACTAATAATACAAAAATTAGCTGGGCAGGGTGGCATGTGCCTGTAATCCCAGCTACTCGGGAGGCTGAGGCAAGGAATCACTTGAACCCGGGAGGCGGAGGTTGCAGTGAGCCAAGATCGTGCTACGGCACTCCCGCCTGGGCAACAGAGTGAAACTGTGTCTTAAAAAAATAAAACTAAAAAAAAGCTGTAGTTAGTTGTTGAGTGTCTCACTGCCCCCCAGGCTGTGGGCCTTGTGCCCAGCATCCAGAGGTCACTGCTGAAATGAACGAAGACCGAAAGCAAGCTGGCCAAGTGGGTCTGCATGTCCTTGCAGTGTTCACTCTTCTCCACTTGAATGTTTTGCTGTAGGTCCCAAAGCATAGTTGACCTCTTCTCACCCTAATCTATTATCAGCACCTAAGTTCTTACTGGAATTAAATAATGAATAATCTCAAAATAGATGGATAAACCACATTATGATGAATTTCTTTTTCTCTGCTGCAGAGAAGCTTGTTTTTCCCACTCACTCATATGTACACTCTCCCTTCATGAAAAACCTAAGATTCTCTTTAGAAATATGAATATTAACTTGTGGGCACTTTAACTTTCTTCCCCCCAACCACCTTATCCCTGGATGGTTCTGGTGCCTTTGACTCAGGCTCCCCCCGCCTGCCTGCCTGCCAGCAACTCTAATCCTCCCCTATAGGCTGCCAACTTTTTTGCACGTGCCTTGTTCTAGATGGCACGGGTTGGCTCCTGGCCAGGCGGGGTTCAGGACCAAATTGACCTGTGCCGGTGACTCTTGATTGTGGTTTTGTGTGATCGTGTAGCTGAGTGGGCAGTGAGCACTGGGACAGTTACCCTTCCTTCTTCCCAAGACCAGGCCAGCTGGCCTGACCACCTAAAACCTAAGTCACTGTTTTCTCACCTTTCATTCATCATGAGGAGCCATTGGTATCTGTACAGTGTAAAATATGCTACTATGTGGTATTCTTAGAATTTTACATTTTTGGTGTCTATGTATATAATTCTTCCTCTGAAAGGGCAGGTATCGTGTTTCATTTACCTTTGTAAAAAAAATTTTTTTTTTTTGAGACAGAATCTCGCTCTGTCGCCTAGGCTGGAGTGCAGTGGTGCCCTCTCGGCTCACTGCAACCTCTGCCTCCTGGGTTCAAGCGATTCTCCTGCCTCAGCCTCCCAAGTAGCTAGGATTACAGGCACGTGCCACCTCGCCTGGCTCATTTTTGTATTTTTAGTAGAGATGGGGTTTTGCCATATTGGTCAGGCTGGTCTCAAACTCCTGACCTCAGGTGATCTGCCTGCCTCGGCCTCCCAAAGTGCTGGAATTACCAATATGAGCCACCACACCCAGCCTCCTTTGTAAATTTACCTACTGTTGCTATCTGCAAAATAGGTGCTCAATAAACACACTTGAATGAATGAATTCACACATGCATTTGCTGTATTATGTTTGGTTTAAAGGTGTTAATAGAACTAACATTTTATCTGAAGCCCCTGTAGATTCTGTCTTTTATGTGTTCGATGCTCAGGAAAATATTTCAGTATACTGATTTCTTCCATCAATATTTTTCAAGCCTCTATTCTATGCCACGCCCCATGCTGAGAGCTCTGGGAAACATAAAATATAATAAAGGTGGATACCACCCTTTAGAACTTAGGGTGTGAGATCACTAAGATGAATGCAGGGAAGAGCCTGCTAAGTGCCTTAAAACATTTAGAAAAGGGGCTGGGTGCAGTGGCTCATACCCGTAATCACAGCTCTTTGGGAAGCCGAGGCAGGTGGATCACCTGAGGTCAGGAGTTTGAGACCAGCCTGATTAACATGATGAAACCCCGTCTCTACTAAAAGTACAAAAAGTTGCCAGGCATGGTGGTGGGTGCTTGTAATCCCAGCAACTCAGGAGTCTGAGGTGGGAGGATCACTTGAACCTGGTAAGTGGAGGTTGCAGTGAGCCGAGATCTCACCACGGCACTCCAGACTGGGTGAGACGCCATCTCAAAAAAAAAAAAAAAAAAGAAAATATTGGAGGATTTGGGGGAGGGAGGGATCACATTCTGCTGGGGTTGCTTAGTAGAGAAGGTGACATTTGAGTAACTTCTGATGGATGAGAAGGCTTTGAACACAGCAGGGATAGGGAAGACGTTTCCGTCAAATAGAACAAATTGAGCACATGCATAGAATCAGGGAAGGAGAGAGTTCAGTTTGGAGAAAGATGAAGATGAAACGTGGCAAATAAGGATGGATTGTGGAGAGTGTGAAAGGCAGGAATAAGTAGTTTAGTCTTTATTAGGGGCACAACCCCAGAGAAGCCTGCCAGAGCTCTGAAGGAGGGATTAGGGCAGGCAGAGGCTAGGAGGCGGTGGCAGGGAGCAGGGGATGTCATAGCCTTAGTTCCGAGAAGGAGCAGTGAGGCCCAGCTGAGGCAGTGGATGTGAGAATGGCATGTAGGGGATGTTGGAGGATGGGTCTGCGTACGTAGGGTTAAGACCTGGAATTTGTTGAGAAGCGTGCCGCACGGCTGGGTGGCAGCAGCGGGGTCAGAGATGACTCTTGGGTATCGAGCAAGTGAGGAGGGTGGGAGGGAGGACTCTGTAGGAAGGAAGAGTGTTGGAGGAAACAGAGCTGGCTCCATTCTTGGGTACTTGGGGCTGTCTGCAAGTGTCCTTGCAAGTAGAGGAAAATGTGGCCCCTGGAGGCAGGGACTGTGACGGAGTTGCAATTCCTCACTCACCTGTCTGGCTGCCAAGGCTGACAATGACAGTGGAAATCTAAGTGTGCTTGCTGTTGTAGGTTACTCATCAGCATGGCCTTCTGTTTGCCTTGTTCCATCCGGTCGTCCCGGAAGGAACGTCTTCTTAAACTGTGCTTTTCAGGATTTAAACATTTAATGCTTGAGGCTGATCTTAGCAAGTCATAGCTGATGACATTGTACCTTGGAGGAAGGCCAGGTACATGACAAATGTTGAGTTGTTTAATCCTAAGGCAGAAGTTCCCCAAAAAGGTTATTTCTGAAATGACAGTCATTAATTGATGATTTATTTGGCAGAATTGGCTGTGGATGCAGATGTTGTTACACACCTTACCAGTGTTTTCCAAGTACATTTCTATTTCTAATGGAAAATTTAGGCCAGGCACGGTAGCTTGTGCCTGTAATCTCAGCACTTTGGGAGGCCGAGGAGGGCGAATCTCATAAGTCCAGGAGTTCAAGACTAGCCTGAGCAACACAGTGAAACCCTGTCTACAAAAAATACACACAAAAAATTAGCCAAGCGTGGTGGCCTGTGCCTATAGGCCCAGCTACTCAGGAGGCTAACATGGGAGGATCTCCTGAGCTCAGGAAGTTGAGGCTGAAGTGCCCTCCAACCTGGGTGCCACAGTGAGACCATGTTTCAAAAAAAGAAAAAAAAGTTTAGTACACTGAATGGTGTATAAAAATCGGATCCCATATTGCCTTACAAGTGGTGCCATTTTATCTTCCTATTTAAGGTAATTATACTAGAAATAAAGCTTTCCTTTGCTCGATGGTATGAATGAATACACAAGGCCCCAAGTCCCTCCTCTTGGCCTTCTCCTTCTCTGGGCCTGTAATCTAGGAGCCCAGAGTGTCACAGAAGCCACAGGGGCCCAGCAGTGGGAACTGGCCATTGGATTGATTCAGGGGAGTGCTCCAAGCCTGGGAAGTGTGAAAGTGGGTTTCGAGCTCATTTTCCACTTGAGGGAGGGAATCTTTTCAGGCTCAGGGCTCTGGATCTGTACCTGAAGGCTCTTCCTTACTGAAGCTTTGCATCTCGAGTTGAGTCGCATTTGAACTGCTGTCATGGAGACTTGCTTGCTGCTCATGTGCCTGTTGGTTAGGAGGCTTCCCTTCCACCCAGTTTAATCCATGCCGACAGTGTGTGTCCCCACTCTCCTGCCTTCTTGCTTCAGGGAGAAGAATGGGGGTACCAAGGCTCTTGGCCTTCCTGTTCCCATTTATCTCCTTTCCCTAGGAACACGCCCCAACACACACCCTCACACACCCACCCACACCACCCCCCCCACAACCACACACCTCCTCACAATCACACCCTCACTCTCACACAGTCACACCCTCACACTCACATGCCCCCCACACAATCACACCCACTCATATCCACACTCATACAACCACTCTGAACACACAACACATGCAGTCACTCCCAATCACATCCACACTCAATACACACACTCTCACAACCACACTCACACCCCACGCATTCACCCACTCACATCCACACACTCTCAGCCACACTCAACACACACCCCATGCATTCACACCCATATCCATGCTCACCCTTACACCCTCACAGTCACACCCCCACACACACATCCACACTCACATAGTCACTCACATCTTCACTCAGTCACACCCTCACACACACCCTCACAGTCACACTCACAGTCACCAACTCACATCCACACACACACCCTCATACAGTGCAGTCACTCCCAACGCACATCCACACACACACCCTCAAACACATGCTCCCTTACACACACATTCATTCACTCATACACCCTCATGTGCATTCACTCATGCTCAAGACACAGTCACACACATATCCACTCACATGCCCACAATCACACACCCCCACACTCACATCCACACACAACCACATCCACGCACAATCACACCCACCCACATCCATACACAATCACATTCACACACATCCTCACATCCTCACACAATCACACCCTCATAAACCCACACACACTCATACACAATCACATTCACATACATCCACACTCACACAATCACTCACATCCACACACAGTCACATCCTCACCCACACACACCCATACACAATCATTCACACGCTCACATCCGCACTCACACACTCACATCCTCACACAGTCATACCCTCAAACCGTCACTTAACATGCTCCCTCACATACCTACACGATCACTCATACCCACATTCACTCACACAGACCCTCATGTGCATTCACTCTTGTACTCAAGACACAGACACTTACACCCTACACACCCACACACACTCTCAGTCGTACACACTCATTGACACACACTCTCCCTCCCCAGCACACACACATTTCTTTTATCATTCACACCCAGCATTCGCTCGTGTGCCTTTGCAGCAGACAGAAGACTTTGCCTTTTTTCCCCGTTTGGAGCTTGCTGTGGAGACTGGGGCCTGGGGCCCAGAGCGCCAACCCCAGTACAGCCCAGCTTATGAGTGGAGCCGTGATTGAGAGTCAGAAATGGGGGTTTCCTTTTATCCCAGGCTTTTGACGTAATTCTCTCTTGACTGTTTTGAAATATTTTTTCTTCACTGCAATGATTGTTTCCTTACAAACTTTATAGCATAAGAATATAAGATTGTTACTGTGAAAAATATACAGACCTGGACTTCTCATTCTTCCTCTATTCGTTTGTAAGATGAAATTGTTCCAAAGAATGTGTGACTGAATAAGGCACAGTACCTGCACCAGCCGGGTTTTAGGTGGAGGCGAATCGTTATCGAATGTTCTCTCGAATGTCCTTGCTGTCCTTACTTTAGATTCACAAGGAAGCTGAATAAGAATCTCCTTTTTGTTTTTGTTTTTTAGATTCAGAATATGAACAACATCATCTCCTTCCCTTTGGACAGTTTGCTGAAGGGGGACCTGAAAGGAGTGAAAGGGGTATGACATTGACACTGTGACACCGGGGGCAGCTTTTAGACCATATAGAGTCACGGTAACTTGGCCTGCCGGGCAGCAGCCACGCCAGTACGTTCTCATGGGGACGACAGGATGGCTCTTTTGTCTCCACTTCCTCTGATTTGCCATCTTGGGACCACCTTTCAGCCAGAACGGTGGTGACTTTTGGCCTTTCTGGCTGTCCTGTTGGTGCAACAAACTTGATGAGGGGTGGTGACTGGGAAGGGAAAGAAAACTGCTATTTTGGAAACAGTGAAGAGTTTTGGTCCCTCCAGGGAGGAGGGAAACCTGTGGGAGAAGTTGGGCTTTCTAACTGGCACGTTGCCCATTTACCACTGGGAAAGGATCCTAGCAAGTGTGTATTTTCCTGCTGGGAAGGTCGCAGTCTTCAGGCATGAGCTGACTTCGTCTCTCTGTCCTTCAGAGGATGTTGGCTGTTTAGGACATGCCTAGCCGCCATAAGCACACAGGCCGGGAGCTGTTTAAGGGGGCAGCAGACAGGGCTGGAGCGGCGTTTGCTCATGAGCACGCAGGCCAGGAGCTGTTTCGGGGGCAGTGGGCAGGGCTAGAGGAGTGTTTGCTGGGCAGCCTGCTGCTCCTGCCCACCGCCAGCCCTGACAGACATGCACCATGAAAGGGACATGATTGTGGCTGCCTTCTCGGGAGACTCAAATTCTGTGGATCTGCACACGATTCCTGGGTCCCATCTCCAGGACCTCTGCAGAGCCCTCTCAGGGTCTCCTTCACAGAGTGTGCCCAGAGAGAGCTGTTGAGACACATTCTCTATCGAGCCTTCAGGAGCTCGGAGAACAGGTCAGCGGAGTTAGCCCAACTCACGGGCGGGAGGGCATCCCAGGCAGAGGAAAGGCGCAGGTGCACACAGGGGGCAAGACTCAGTGCTGCATGTCAGGCTGCCAGGGTGCAGGAGGAACCAGTTTGTGCAGGGACTTATATGCCAGGCTGTGGCACTTGGGCCTTACCTGAGGCCATTGAAAAGCCAAAAAGTAGTCAACAACAACAACAACAACAATAAAAAGATTTCTGACTCCCTGAAGAACCCCTTTGAAAGGAGCATAAATAGGTGGGGACCATTTGATAGAATTTCCAGTGGCTCAGTAGTTTTTGAGGCAGGCTTTAGCAGAGCTTATGAAGTCCTGAATTGCAGACGAAAGTGCAGTAGGAGACCCCAGGAGCATGTGGTGGCCTTTCTGTTCCTGTCATTGGGCTTAAAGCAGGGTTAGATGTGTCGAGATTCATCTATCAATTAGAGTTCTTTTCTTTTAGAAAGACATCCTGAAATATTTGCAGATTAAAGGTTGTCTTTCAGGGTTTACTTTCAGATTAGGCCCAGGGCAGGGTGTAGGACACAGGTGACACAAGGTGGCCCATGAGTGTCATAACTGGGTGGCAGCACCTTGCTTTTGTGTGCATTTAGTATATTCTATATTATTTTAAGAGAAAGAAAGGAAATGCCACCGCTAGTCTACTTAAAAGCATTCTTTATTTTTCACGGGATTACATATGTCATTTATTGCAGACATTAATGCTTCTTTCAGGGCTAGTACAGGGATAAGTAAGTTTATCTTGCACGGAAGTGAATGATTAGCCTCGCCTAATTTATTACTCTTTGTTTACAGGATCTGAAAAAGCCTTTTGATAAAGCTTGGAAGGACTATGAAACAAAAATGTGAGTGTTCTCGTTTTTAAAATTACGTACAGGTAATTTGAGATTCCAAATTTAAACCAAGCTCTTACTGCTTAAAGGGATTGTCTAAATAAACGTTAATCCAGAAAAGAATTTTTATCAACCATGTTGTTATGGTTCGTTTTGATGACAGGTGTGTTTGGTGATGCTATCTTCTTCTTTTAATCTGTTTTCCTCCATTCCTTTGTCTATGATGTCATAGTGGTTATAGGATGTTATTTTCGGGAAAGTTCATTGAGGGAAGTTAAGACCAGTTTCTCTCAGGAGGTATTTCTTTCTGTTTTTGTTTTTAAACACTTTGTCCATTCTGTTACCATTTTTGATAACAGGGCAGTTTTCAGACTTCATCTTCCTGGTGATTGGTGAAAACTACTTAGCTTTGTATCTGTGTTTCTCTGAAATACCAGTTCCCTTGGTTTTTAAAAAGAGGGTTCAATACCTGTCTCCTTCGGATGCATCTGCCAAAAAAAAAAACCTGAAGAATGGAGAATTGATTCTTGGATGTGAACTATGGTTTCTATAAGAAATAGAATTGGTTTCCTGACCTGAAGTCAGCCAATAGACAAGACTCTGTTGGTCGACTTCAGGCAGTTGTAACTTCCCCAACCACAGTTTCCCATCCCTATTGTAGAGAGAGTTAAGCTACAGGGAGTTGATCAAGCAGGTAATTGTGGGGGGAATAATGGCTTCAATTATTTTAAATACTGGAAAGATATGAAATATGGTGGTGTTTACTTTGTAATCTCTGTGCCTTGGGTAATGTTGAGTGTTCTGATTGGAAGTAGAAACTTTCACATGAAGCTCTCATATGAAGCTCTCTGGTAAAGTAAAAGGTATTATGAGGAAGTCATTTCAAATGTAAGTACAAGTATTTCATTAGGTTGTTTGGTTAAAAACAAACAAAAAACAAAACAAACAAAAAAAACTAGCCCTGGATATCTTTTCAGTGGGGAAGGATCACAAAGCTCAACTCAGTGAGCCCTTCACCTTTGATACTCCTTCTATCCGTGGGAATCTTACATTTCCATACCCGAGGTTGCTTGGCCCTGAGTTCTGGAGTTTCATTGATGGTGTGCATTTATTCAGAAGCACAGGCAGAGTGTTGACTAGAGAACCCTGCAGGTCTGTTCAGCCCAGGGAGGCCCCCACTTGGGATCCCTGGTCTGTCAGCATCCTTGATCTGTGTGCCAGTTGGGTGAAATAAATGGGAAGGGATCAGTGGATTCCTGCTTTGCAGAGGGAAAACCTAGAGTCAGTGGTTTCTGCTGGTCAGCCAGTAAGAGTAGTTGAGCCAGGCCAGGAAGCAGCTTTCCTACTTCACTCAGCCACACTTGCTGCCCTCTCCGTGACTGATGGGAAGTGGTACTGTGTGTGACTAGACCAAGGGCAGAAAGGGCTTTCTGAAGAAGAGTGCCTGAGAGAGTCGTCTGGTTCTGAAAATAAAAGGTTTGGAAGGAGGATAACATCAAATTCTGTAAAAATGAGACACACATGGGTAGAAAGGGGACAGAATTCCTCATAAAACCCTAGAATTTAGGAGGAAGGAGCAGTACCCTTTAAACTTGAAGTCATTGTAGGATAAATAAAGGAAGTAATTTTTTATTAATGTGGGAGATTCATTTATCCCAAGAGGTTTAGTGATATGTAACAACCATAATAGGTTTTAGATGTCTTTTAAATTCCTGGGCAAATAATCCCATACCTGATTATTAAGAGAAATGACCAGTGTCTGGACGGTCTCTTGCCTGTGAAGGAGTGTCAGAGACACCTTGGAATTGTCTAATTCTAGTCCCAGGGACCCTCCAGTCACACTCCCTCCCGGATGCATAAACTCGTTAAACATCCCTCCCCAAGGGTCTCCTGTGTGTTTATTTTTCACTCATTCGCTCCTTCACTCCTTCAAATTGTTGAGAACCTACACAGTGCAGGACACACAGAGAAATGACATTTCTTGCCTCTTCTTAAACACTCTAGTCCTCCTCACCCTGATGACAGGGAACCCTCTGGAACCCCGCGTAGCCCATTTCATCATTGGATGCCTTTGAAAGAACATGCTATTTGGGTCTTGTGGTGTCTACTTGAGGCTCTACAGAGAGAGCTGCTTCCCTTGTCTTCATGGCAGCCCTTTCCGTTTTTTGAGTGCTTTCTGTTGGTTTTGTTTAGTCTCCTTTTCTCCAGAATAAAAACTCATGGCTATTTCAAGCCCACCTTAGCAAACATGATTTTGTGGCTCCTTTTTACCGTGGTGGCTCTTTTTTGGATTTGCTCGTTGGTCAGTTTTTACCCTGAACTGCACACTCGACATTTAGGTAATACAAGTTAGGCACGAGATGAATGTGGAAAGGATCATTAAGCCGACAGCATGGAAAGGTGGTTGGTCGTCTTCTACAGTGATGAGCGGTGTTGTAGGTCAAGGCAGAGAACTGGTGTGGCTTCACTGAGTGAGGAGGTGATGACAGAGACTAGGGAGGAAGTCCAGGAGGAGAAACAGTGGGTGGGGAAGAGTCAGACAGTGCCCTCGTGTTACTAGAGGGCAGGCAGGCTCCGAATGCTGATGCCGAAGGAACCCTCCAAGACCTGTGCAGACTTCCCACCTCCTCTGACCCATACCTGACTCAAAGCAGGTGCTTAGGAAGTACTTGGTAAGTGGGAAGGCCCAGCTTGACATCTTCATGAGGACACCCATTTTCCCTTTGAGGGAGTTAAGAGGCTGCCTATGCTGAAGCATGTGGTGAGCATTGGTCTTGCCAGGCTGGGTACTGGGGCAACTTCAAGGCTGTCCCATTGAGTTCCGTGCCAACAGGCATCTTGATTTATCCTTGCTTTCACACGTAGAACCAAGATAGAAAAGGAGAAAAAGGAACACGCCAAGCTCCATGGGATGATTCGGACTGAAATAAGTGGAGCGGAAATTGCCGAAGAGATGGAAAAGGAGAGGCGTTTCTTCCAGCTGCAGATGTGCGAGGTAAGGCGGTGGCGAAGGCAGGTCCTACAGCCCAGGCTGTGCCGGCTCTGCCGTCACCTGTGGGAGCGTCTCACCGATACCTGTGGCTTCAGAGAAAACGCCACATGCATTATTGGACTCCCTTTGCGCCCGTGTTGACATTTCTTTTACTAGGGAAGTGCTGGTTTCCTGGAGGGTCGAATGAGGTTACTTTAACACCAACATTTTCTTAAAAGTAGAGAAAAACCACTAAATGTATAGAATGTTCTTTCTGGCCTCACATACATACTCTTGCTAAAATACTTATTCCTTGGGTGTATTTAAATGAGATGTCTGAGTTCCCTTGTACCAGTGGAGTCAGTGACTGGCTTGTGGGAGGGTGAGAAGTCAGCTGAAAACACCATACAGCGATGACAGACCATGGCCTGGGTCAGTGTATGTGAGTGAATGGGAAGCCAAGTCACCCGCTTGACTTCCTCCTAGACCTCACTTGCTCAGGCGAGGGCACTCATCCAGCCTGAAGGCCCAGGTGGCCTGGGGAGCGCCTGTCTGCTCCACTCCATCCTGCAGCCTCAGCCCATCCCTTAGGGGGAGACAGCAGGACGGACATTCTCAGAGCATTTCTCTGAGATCAGAGAGCGTGGATCATGAAGGCCTTTGCTCACAGCTTTTTTATTTTTGTGCCTTGCTTGCCAGGTACGCATATACAGATGGCACATGGAAACAGTTGCCACCTCTGCCTGGGGTTGGTTCCTCCTGGCAGTGCCAGCGAAGCTCCCTCGCCCTGGATGGCATTTGTTTCCCTCTCATGGTCGTGCAAACTTAGATTTCAAATATACAAAATGCATGGGTCATGTTTGTGACAGGCATTGAAACTGGCATTGGCCAGCTCTTAATTCCGTCTAAGCAATCAACAGCAAAGCTAATCCAGAAGGCACTTTCTGATTTTGGAATGTATGTTTGTTAATTGCAGCAGGAGCTTAACCCTTGTAAATACATATGTCTTAGAAATGTATTTAAATGAGTTTTTATTCCCAGAGCAAGCTCTTAAGTGGTCAGCAGAGGGGAATCAGTCCCAGGAATCAGGGTAGCAGTTGAAAGTTAAGTCCATTTTGTCTAAGGTTAGAATATCTACTTATCTTAGTCTGTTTTCTGTTGCTATAACTGAATACCTGAGACTGGGTAATTTATAAAGAAAAGAAATTTCTTTCCTAGTTCTGGAGGCTGTGAAGTCCAAGGTTGAGGGGCTGCATCTGGTGAGGACCTTCTTGCTGGTGGGGACTCTGCAGAGTCCTGAGTCAGTGCAGGATATCACATGGTGGGGGCCTCACAAGAGACAGCCAAACTGGCTTTTTAATAAGAGACCCACTCTTCTCATAACTGTCCCACTCCCTCAGTAATCCATGAATGGATTAATCCACTCATGAGGACAAAGCCTTCATGACCCAGTCACCTCCCAAAGGTTCTACCTGTCAACACTGCTGCATTGGGGGGCCAAGTTTTTTTGGGGGCCAAAAATACAAGCACAAAGTATTTTTTTTTCAATCCTCCTTCTGTAAGGATATTGTTTCTAATTAAGTACTGTAGTAGCGTTTTACAAACAATCAGGGTGAAATTAAATAGTAGTGTTTTACAAAGGATGAATTTGGAAAGGGGTATTTGTGTTCAGGTCATGCTCTTTTTGGTTAGTAAAGTAGAAATCTATTTACCTAAACATTTTAAGACTACTTAAAATGCATACTGAAATTTTGAAATTCAAGTAGTGTGTGAAGGTTGTAGCCATGACTTAAGGAGTAACTGGGTTCCCCACTGGCTCTGTCGTTGCTTACTGTGGTATATGCACCTTGCACTGGTTACTTCTTCTCTTCTGTGTCCAGGTGAATTGATCCTGTGAACTGACTAAGTCATTTATTTTAATGGAAATACACTGTATAGATGATGCCTCTAAGTCATAGACTTGAGCCATCTTTTGAGCAGTCCTCAGGTAGTGCTGGGTCCTGGCTCTGCAGAGCTGGCACTTGGAGGGGTCAGGCACTAATGTTTCACAGTTGAGTGAGAGCTGTAGTATATGCATGCATAAAAGCAGAGGTGGGCTTATCTAACAGTAAACTCACAGTTTTCACAGGGGAAGACATCTAATGAAGAGTGTAGAAGTTGGCCAGATAGTCATGGGCTGTGAAGGCCTTTCTTTCCATAGGTGAGAAAGATCATTTGAAAAACAGTTCCTTGAGAATCTAACTCTGAAGTGAATTAGATTGCCTCCATTAAAATCATGTTAAAAGGCCTGGCAGGGTGGCTCACACCTGTAATCCCAGCATTTTGGGAGGCTGAGGTGGGAGGATTGTTTGAACCCAGGGGTTCAAGACCAGCCTGGGCAACATGGTGAGACCCTGTCTCTACAAAAAACAAAAACAGACAAAAAAAAGTGACTTTAAAATTATTTGACTGTTTCCGCAAACTGAAGTTCTCAAGCTTTAAGTGCTTGCTGTTGTTTAGGTGTTTAAAATTTTAGTTGCCCAGGATCTAATCTAGAAGAGTGGCTTTCAGGTTTTTCTTTTAAAGCTGTGGAGCCCTTTCTTCAAAATTCATTTAATAAAGAAATTCAGTATGTCAGATAGGTAATACAGACCTTCTGTGAGTGGAGGTGTGAGAGATCCTCTGTTGCTGTTTGTAAAAATAGTATATGCTTTTGAAGAAAATTGGTTAATATAAGAAAATATATATAAAAGGAATTAAAAATTGCACCCAAATTTTACTTACCCAAAGATAATCACTTTGACATTTAACTAAACATCTTTACATGTCCCTGTGTATACATTCAAAAAAAAATTTGTATAAGTAGATCTTTCTCTGCTGATGCTTTATAACCTATTTTCACTCTCTAGTATATTGATGTCCATGTCAGAAATTATGGGTTTTATTGGCTTAGTGGCTGCACAGTATTTTCTGTATGGATGCACCATATGTTAATTCCTACTCATTAGGTTTGGGCTGTTGCCATTGTTTACTTTTATAAACAAGATAGCAGTGTATCTTCTTTTCTGTTCATCTTTGTAAACTTTTGTGGTTATCTTCTTAGAATAAATCCCTGGGAGTAGAATTTCTAGGTCAAAATTTAAAAATTTGATACATTGCCAAATATTTAATAAATATCAAAGAAAGAGGGAAAGAAGGACCTACAGGTAGTTGTTACAGGCAGAAGGACAATTTGTAGCTTACAGTTTCACAGCAGCTTTCTACCTCCTCCTTGGGCTGCAGAGAGACCTCAGTGAGCATCTGAACTTGGGTACCCCTACCCCACCCCCGCCCATCGTTTACAGCTGATAGCCAGGGCATGAATCAGCAGTGCTTCCAGGGGACATTCCATCTCAGAGATCATCTCCTGACAGCGGAGGAGATGGGGACTCGTGAAGTCCTTCTATTTCCTGACACTGGTTTTGTAGCTCCCTGAGGCTTTCTGATATCTTCGTGGTCACTAATGAATTCTCCAAGTTAAAAATAGCTTTAATTCATTTCAATTAAACTTTGTTTTTTTCTAACAATCACATTATTTTACGTGTAAGGAAAATGTCTCAGGACCAGAGACACAATGCCAAGCATCTCAGCTACAATATGTTAGCAATTAGTGTTCTTAAAGAAAGGGACCTTGGGAAGAAGTATGTTTGAGATGGTTAGAAATCCCACTTATTTGAACCATCCATAGTCTTCCATGCAGCTAGAGTGAAGATTTCTCCTAGCAGGCTAAGATAGACTGTCTTATTACTAGGAGTTTTTGGCACTTAAATATTTAATTATCTGACTGTCAGATAATTCATATGGCCCCAAAATAAAGAAATGGTTGTGGAATCCAGGAGATACTAAGTGTTGATCATGCACTCTACGCATTGTGAAAGATGCCAAAGAAGTACAAGAAATCATCTCAGTCCTCAGAAGCTCCTTTTAAAATCATATTCTGCTTGCTTCTGTGACATTTCCTTTTCATTTTTCAACAGTATCTGCTGAAGGTCAACGAAATCAAGATTAAAAAGGGAGTAGATTTACTTCAGAATCTGATCAAATATTTTCATGCCCAATGCAAGTAAGTTCTTCTTTGTTATGATGTTATCTTAAATGTTTCTTCATGTATGGCAACTTCTGGGAGATCTATAGATAGCTCATAGGAAATAAACACTCATGTAGAAGTCTATAGTAAAGGGAATGAGGTGTTGACTCATGCAACAACATGGGTGAACCTTGAGAACAGACAGAACAGAGACAAAAAGCAGATGAGTGATTGCCGCAGCTTGGAGGAAGAAGAAAATGAGAAATGACTGCTCACGGGTATAGGGTTTCTTTGCGGGATATTGAAAATATTCTGGAAGTGAGTGCTAATGATTGCACAACTTTGTGAATTTACTAAAAATCACTTTAAAAGGATGAATTTTATGGCTTGGGGATTATATCTTCATTAAAAATAAAAGCATATATACAATATAAAAAATCTGTAGTCATTGCCAAATATATTTATTTTTGGCTCTTTTTGTAGAGGGACAAACTAATTTGACCTATTCCGCATCTCTCAGATGTTTGTTAAAAGAGAAATGATATGGTGTTAATGCAGTGTTTTAAAATAAGAAAACACTTTTATATATTACTTATCCTGTAGAGCCAAGGACTGTGATGAGCAAAGGAAGATGTTAGTAGAGGGGGAGGAGAGAATTCCACCTGCAGGGGCTGCTCAAGTACTCAGCTTTGCCATGTATGTCAGCACTTCAGTCTGACCCACGTCTCTCACCTGGCTTCTGCTCCTCGTCCCCCAGTCGCTGATACAGACAGGCCCCTGGCTCCTTCACTCACCCACCCAACACACTTCTGTGGAGCACATGCTGTATGTCAGGCGCTGGACCAGAGGCCAGAGGCACACTGATGCACAGTGCTGGCATAGTTCCTGCTTGAAGAGTCAAGTAGGGAAGTTGGACTGAAAGAGACGAATTTCTAATTAGATGTTTACAAAAGTGTTTTAAAGTATAGGAATCTGAGAAAGAATATAATAGAAGGACCTGATATAGATAAAGATTTAGGGTAGGGTTTTTTGGTTTTTGTTTTTCTATTTTGTTTCTGATACAGTCTCCAACAGCCAGCACGCGGTGCCCGGAACACAGTAGGTACTCGGCTCTTTCTTGAATGAGCGGCAGACCTCCCTGAGGAGACATGGATCTGAAATCTAAAGTATGAGTAGGAGCCGGCAGATAAGGAGTGGGGGAAGAAAGTTCCAGGCAGGGTCTAGGTCTTCAGGCAGGAAAAAGGACAAGGTGACGTCAACTCAGTGAAAAGGAGAGTGGCCTGAAACGAAACTGCATAGAAAAGCCTTAGGGATGTGGACAGTCCCAGACCTCTTGCAAAAGGTTTTAGATTTTATCCCAAATCTGTTGGGAAGCTCTTGAAGAGATTGAAGCAGAGGATCATTTGTTTGCACTCCTGGGATGTGCCAGGTGCTATTAGGGGTTTTGGTGATGCAGTAAGGAGGAAAGCAAAGTTCTTGCCTTCATGGACCCTGGGGTCTCATGGGGGAGGCAAGTAGGAAACACGAGCCAATATGTAACTGAGTTTATGAAAAGGCAAAACAGTGATGGGGAGAGAGACAGTGATGTGGGTTAGACGCAGCTTCAGGAAGCTTCTTGGCTGTAACAAGATTACTCTGCATGTTGCAGAGAAGGAACCAGATAGGACAAGGGTGGATGTGGGCAATTGCTTGGAAACACAGCTCCTGTCCCTGTGCAGCCCAGAGGTGACGATGGCCCAGCTGACCTCGTGACAGTGAAAGTGGAAGGTGTGGACTGACGAGAAATCTTTTCCTTGTGGAATTGCCATGCCTGTCTGCGTACCTTCCCAGAGCAGGCTATGCCGCCAGTGACCTACCTTTGTATACAATTGTTTCTTTTCCTAGAAGGCCTCTTTCCTCTGTGCCCTCCCTGTCTTCTGTTCCTTCTAGGACCCAGCTCATGGATCATTCCTGCTTTGCAATGCTTCTTCCTTTTGCCTTTTCTTCCTCCTGTGTTGCTGCCACACCTCTACTTGTCTCCATGATGACATCTTCCTCGTGTCTCTGTGCTGCTGAACTATACACTCCTAAGGAAGAGGCCATGTCATTTGTTTTATATCTGCAGTGTGTGGTGCATTTACCTGGCGCATATTTGCAGCAGTGAATTGCACTGTGCACTTAACTGAGCTCTGCTTTGGAATTCTTAATACAGCTTTGATGATGTTGCATTTCTAAAGCTCTTGAGATCAGGTGGCAAAGGAGGATGTGCCAAGTGGTTCATCCAAAGTTAAAAGAGAACTTCAGCCATTAAAAAAAAAAAAAAAGTGAAATCATGTCTTTTGTAGCAACAGGGATAAAACTGAAAGTCATTATCTTAAGTGAAACAAGCCAGCCACAGAAAGACAAATATCGCATGTTCTCACTCCTAAGTGGGTGCTAAAAAAGGCATACCAATGGATGTAGAGAGCAGAGTGACAACAGAGTCTCAGGAGGGTGAGGGGAGTGGGGATGATGAGAAATTACTAATACTTAATAGGTACAATGTATGTTATTCTGGTGTTGGATATCCTGAAAGCCCTAAGTTGACCACCAGGCCTATAACGAAACTGCACTTGTACCCCCATGAATTTATATTTAAAAAATTTAAAAGATAGCTCATCTCTACTTAGAGGGTGGAAAAGACCTTGAAATTGTATAGTTTTCAAGATGAATTATTTTATGGAGACTCAAAATTCTGACTTTGTGATGAACATGCAAATTACTTCTTCAGTTCTCATGTCAGGCAATTTAGGAAGTGGGTCGCTTCCTTGCTGATATTTTATTTTTAAGAAGAAGCTATTCTGGGATTTCCTTTTTTCCCCTCCCTTTATTTTGCCCAAACCAGTCAGTTGGGTAGCAACAGACCACTTGTGGAAAAGTGAAGTAGTTGGCCTTTTATGGACATGAGCTCAGTAACCTTTAAAAATATGAATCTTCCATGACTTCCTTTTTGGATATGAGAGAGAGTGTGTACGCTGCCTGCTCTTCAAATCAGTCAAGCAGCTTGACTTTCTTAATTCACGTTCTGGAGGATACAACGTGGAGCCTGAGCAACTCAGCTGCAGAGTTCGAGAAGAGCTTACAGCCGTGCGTGTTTCCACGTGTGGGGGCTCCTCTCATTCCCCCATCACACACGCCCAGTCTCCGCTTCTCGTCCCCAAAGGCACGGCTTTGCTGGTGGGTACTGTGCCCTGCTGGGCAGACATGGGCCTCTGCGTGCTGCTGTGCTCCGCCAGGGTGAAGAGGCCACTGTATAAACTAGATTCCAGGGCTCAGGTTTGGCTGTTGACCCTTGGAACTACTTAGATATGCGTTATTTTGCTTTTTCTTCATTTTTTTCTTTTCACTTTAAGTGTTCTTAAAGAATACTTCATGTTCTTTTATTTTTATTTCATTTAAGGAAGGCATTTTCATCTCAACCTCATTCCTGGAATATCTTGAAAACTTGTCTTACTAGCCTTTGCCGCTGAGCATTGCAGATCCTGTACTCTAGCGGAATCGAAGTAGGGCATTATAACATTAGAAAACAAAGACAGCCATGATTTGGCCAGGCACGGTGACTCATGCCTGAAATCCCAGCACTTCCGGAGGCCAGTGGGGGTGGATCACCTGAGGTCAGGAGTTCCAGACCAACCCGGCCAACGTGGTGAAACCTGGTCTCTACTAAAAATACAAAAATTAGCCGGATGCGGTAGTGCACACTTGTAGTCCCAGCTATTCGGGAGACTGAGGCTAGAGAATTGCTTGAACCCAGGAGGCGGAGGTTACAGTGAGCTGAGATCATGCCACTGCACTCCAGCCTGGGCGACAGAGCGAGACTCTGTCTCAAAAAAAAAAGACAGCCATGGTTTGAAAGGTGATGAGTGTTGAATTGACTTGTTCTTTAAGCCAATACCTGCTGGAAACCACTGTGACCAGCTGTTGCTCAGTGAACTTGGGGTGCATGGTCAAGATGAGCCTCAGCCCCGGATGCTGCAGAAGCTCGCAGAGGAGGGAGCAGCGGGTGTCATAGGCAGACCTCGTCAGCAGACACTGCATTGGAATGTGGTAGCGTGAAGGCTGCAGGAGGGGCCCCAGCACAGTGTATGGGGCCCAGAGATGAAAGGGGCTACTCTGCTTGGTGGGTTTGATGATTGCCTCTAAGTGGGCATATTTTAAAGGCTAGAAATACACCCCTTCTAGCCTGGCGGGGCAGGCTAGAAAATGTTTAATAGACAACAAAATTTGATTGGGTAATGTTGATGGTAAAAGTTCTGTGAAGCTTGGAAAAGTGTTAATGGGCTCAAGAAAATTTGCTGGGGCTATGTACTTAGGACTGTCATAGTGACAGCAGCCAGCGGAGAGGGAATAGTGTTCCTTTTCTTGAAGCTTCTCCTGATGCCAGGGCTGAGTGCACTTTGAAGGGGTGTCTGGGTGCCAAGACATGCCTCAAGGAGGGTACGGGAAGGTCAGCCCTTTGAAAAATCAGAGGGAGGAGATTTTCCAGGTAGGTGGATGGTGAAGGTTGGCTGGGCTATTACAAAGATGAATTCTAAATCTAAATCCAAATTCATATTGTTATTCCAAGTACACCGTTCAATGTCATGCTGGAAACAGTGTCCTGAGGAGAAGTCTCTGAGCACTTGATTCCGCTACAGGGCTGATGCTCACGCGCTCTCTCTCTCGCTCTCACACACACACTCTCTCTCGCTCTCACATACACACTCTCTCTCGCTCTCACACACACACTCTCTCTCGCTCTCACACACACACACACTCTCTCTCTCTCTCTCTCTCTCTTCCCCCCTCCTCTCTCCCTTCCTCCCTCCCTTCCTCCCTCCCTTCCTCCCTCCCTTCCTCCCTCCCTCTCCCTCTCCCTCTCCCTCTCCCTCTCCCTCTCCCTCTCCCTCTCCCTCTCCCTCTCTCTCTCTCTCTCTCTCTCTCTCTCTCTCTCTCTTTCTCTCTTTCTCTCTCTCTCTCCCCCTCCCTCTCTCTCCCCTTCTCCCTCCCTCTCTCTCTCCCTCTCCCTCCCTCCATCTCACTGTAGGGAGAATTGCCAGGTCGCAAAGGTTCTTGAAGCTGTACACCTGCTCCCTCTCCCTGGGTGGTTTTGCATTTATCACCTGTAATATTTTTCCTGTTCTTTATCTTAGGTCTTAGAAATCTCTGTCCTCCTACCTATTTCACAAGAATTTGAAGTGATTAAGAAAATAGTTACATAAAGAAAAACACGTAAATAAAATACAAGAATTAGATGAGCTCAGAAACATACTCTGTATTCAGAAAAAAACCTGTTAAAATACAGGAACAAGAGTATAACATAAAGAATTATGTGTCTATCTAACGATGAATGAGAACATTCTAGCAGCCTGACCTCTGTGACTCCTAATAAACACAGGTCAGTGTTCATGCCCCACGGCCTGTGTGTCCCTCCCCTTCCTCCTTGGAGTTGCTGCATTAAACATCACACTGCAGTGTTTTCACAGCGCCTTTTGTGTGTCATGTACTTGGTCTGGGAAACGCCCACAGAGCTACTGCTGAGTTTAAAAGAAGTAAACATCATTTCACATGATACGTACGAAACCCAGATCACTTTTTAAAGATAGTCTCCTTGTTATCCAATAAACTGGCTAAAGTTGGTGACAGTCCATCCTTCATTAAGTTATTTATTCATTCAATAAATGGCATGTGCTTGAAATATGCCAGACTTTGCGGGTGATTTGTGCCTCCTAGAACTTCAGATCTAATGAGGGAATTCTGTTTTAAACAATCACACTAGTGAATACATAATTGCAGTTGCAACAAGTGTTTTGAAGAAAAATACAAAATGTCCTGAGAAAGTATAGGAAGGCCTCTTATAGGGGAATAACTTGTAGGGGATTATGGAAGGCCTGGCTAACCAGGGTATGTTTCACCTAAAACTTGAAGAACGAGTGGGAATCAGCCAGGCGAAGCAGACACACCTTAGGAGAAGCCTTTAGAGAGAAGAAACGGAGTGCAGAGGGCCTGGGGCAGGAGAATTTGGTGGCCACAGAGGAAGGGAGAAAAGGCCGGTGTGTCTGGAACTGAGTAAACAAAGTGGGTGGAATGGTGTGGTTTGAGACTGGAGCTGCAGACAGGGGCCACATTACATGGGCCCTGGAGACCTTGTTATGGGTTAGAACTTTCTCCTTAGCTCATGGAAATGCCCTTTCTTCATTCCTCTCAAAAGGGTTACACACAGCACCCTCCAGAGGCGGCACTGAACACCAGCCCATGACTGCAGCGGAAAAACTTGTCCAGCCTCTGTTGCATTTCCTGAATCACTTGTTATAGGTGACCTCATGGCATTGAGTTCTCAGCCTTAAAAAAAAAAAAAATTCCTCTTGATACAAATATCAGGTTCTCCATCTACGGTTTCCTACCCCACAGATACAGAGTGTAGCCATCAAAGCTGCTTGATTCTTTTCTGCATTCTTGCTCTCTCTCTCTCTCTCTCTCTTTTTCTTTCTGTCTTTCTTTCTTTCTTTTTTTTTTTTTTGGAGGCAGTCTCACTCTGTCGCCAGGCTAGAATGCAGTGGTGCGATCTCGGCTCACTGCAACTTCCGCCTCCTGGATTCAAGCAATTCTTGTGCCTCAGCCTCCTGAGTAGTAGCTTTTTGTATTTTTGTATATTTTGTGTGTGTGTATTTTTAATAGAGTATTTTTAGGGGTTTCGCTATGTTGACCAGCTGGTCTTGAACTCCTGGTCTCGAGTGATCCTCCCGCCTCGGCCTCCCCAAATCCCTCACCCTGGGATTATAGGCTTGAGCTGCCACACCCAGCCTCTGCGTTCCTTCTCTTTTCCATGTAGCGGTCGCATGTTGCGGCACATTCTTTAGTGTCTTCCACTTGTGCCCCATGGCCTTTCTAGCCTCATATGCTTCTCTTTGGATGCTCAGAAGAAATCAATCAAAGCCCTTGCTGCTATTTGTCAGCAGAACGCGCTCCCGTTATAAATTGAAAATCAAGGCCTCATTTTATATGGGTTGAGAAAAATCTTAAATACTTAAGCGTATTGCAATGCCTTTTCTATTTGCTCCTGCTAATTTTGAGTATCATTTTATTCTTGGTTTGCCTGATATTTTAAAGTTCTGTTCATACAGTCTTTTCCCCCAGGAGTTACATAATGACTTCAGTCACTTTAAAGAAGTTTTTTAATCTGTCTGACAAAATTATTTTTTCCTGTGTGAAGTGTCATCTCTGTTTCCTCTTTTTCCCGCTAGTTTTTTTCAGGATGGACTCAAAGCCGTGGAAAGCCTCAAACCTTCCATTGAAACGCTGTCTACAGATCTTCACACGGTGAGTAGCTTCCCTCCCACCGCGATGTTAAAACCGTCTTACTGCAACAGACATTTTCATCTAAATGTTGCTTCTGTATAATCCTGTGTTTTCATGCTGTGCCGCCCACGTGGAGTGTGGCATTCCCACGCCTGTCCTCTGTCATGGTGGGAGGAAAGGTTTGACTAGCGAGGGAGGCAGTTGTCGCTTTGTGTGGAAATGGCCCCATGAGCGCCAACATTTCACTGTACCTCAGTCTTAATTTTCTGATTCGTTCTGTTGTGTGTGTGTTTTTAAAGATCAAACAGGCCCAGGATGAAGAAAGAAGGCAGTTGATACAGCTTCGAGATATTTTGAAATCTGCGTTGCAGGTTGAACAGAAAGAGGTGAGGGGATTTAATTTTGAAAGATTACAGTTTTAGCCCCATTCTTGGAGGCTTTGGGCCTGAAAAACGTGAAGTTCATGTCTTCTAGGAGCTCACAGTTCGCTCGGGCTGTGTCAGGCAGCAGTAAAACATTTAATGTATTCTTGCAATTTAGTTCTATAAAACCATCTTTTAAAATACGTTTATTTCAGGAGGAAGCATTTACTACATGCATGGCCTTAATGGCGGTGTGTAAACCCTGTGCTCTGTCAGTTGCTAGATAAGGAGCTCTTGGTGGCTTCGTCACAGAGACCATGTGTCCTTTGTGCCATTTATCCTGTACCTGGCCCTCTGTCGTTCCCCTACCCTGACATCCATGGACTCTGCCCCTTTGGGCCTAGGCACGTAGCAGGAGACCAGCTGGGGCTCTGCCATCCCTGAGGTTGTGTTCTGTACGACATGAGGCATGAGCTTTTCTTACAGCTGCCTCCATAGTGACAGACAGAAATCCTTAGTTCTCTTACTTTTCCTCTTTCTGTAATGCCATCTCTGTGTGCTAACATGTCAGCAGGGACAATTTGTGTTGTGGGGACTTGTTTTAAAAAAACCATTAAAAAGTTTTAAAGATAATTTTACTATATTTTCACTACAATGTGGGTATCATAATGTGAATTTAGTATAAATCCATTTCCTTGTCAATAAAAGGAATGTGTCTAAACGTATATCTAGTGATTTTAGAGGAATTGCTAAACTACTTGACAGAGCATAAAGTTCCCTGTAGGCAGTTTGGTGAGCTCTATTTTATTGTAAGTTCTTGTACTATAACTGAATATTGTTGTTTTTCTTCCAAATGCATTTACCTTTTGTGACCGAAGTCTAGGAGAGTAAGTAGTTCAGTATTTTAATAAATTGCAGAATTTTGCATGTTTTATTCATGAACATATATATATATGTGTGTGTGTGTGTGTATACATATATATATTCCTTTTATATGTTAATGGCTAGTAGCATTTTTTATTTTAACCCCTCACCTTTCATTGTTGTAGATTTTATTAAAGGCTGGAGAGTTTGCACAAATATTAGGGAAGTGGATATTTTCTGGGTTTACAGTTTACACTTTTGCTGCTGTTCCTTTGTGAAGATGAAGCAGGTCCCTCCCTCCCTCCCTTTCTCTCCCCTGACTGGCTGAATTCTACACATCTTTCTAGTCCCTCTGAAGCCCCACCTCTGGAGCGCTGCCTCTGATCACCCCAGCCCACAGTGATCTGAGTTCACAGAGCATGTCCTGTTTAAAAGCCCCATTTGAATCACAGCCTCTTCCTCTTTTTGAGTGTTGGCTGTGCCTTAAGTGCACAGGTGCCTTTTCTCCAGCCGGACCTCGAGCAGCTTGAGGATGCCACTCTGCCTTCTGAGCCATTCTTCCATTGCACTGTAGTGCCGCAGCACTCATTTAGTAGAATTTTGGTAAACATGGGTCAACTAAGTGAGACATTGGCAGAGCAAGGTTATATTTAGTACTAGAAATGACCTACAACACGGTGACTTCCTCCTTGTCTAGAGAATGTAGGCTCTGACGCTTTGATATTCCCAAACATGGGATATAAGCACTAAAAGAAAAAAGAACTTGGCATAAGGAGAAAATAGCGGCCTAGTTGTAATGAGGGGGAGGTAGTGTGAGGGCGGGAGCCAGAATGCCGTCCAAGGTGGCTGCTCCCCAGTGCGCCGTTGGAAATGATCGAGAACTGCCTTTGTCTAAGAAGGAGGATCCAACCCATGAAGCAAAGCTCAGGTTTAAAATAAGGCAGAGCAGCAGCTGGGGCCAAATAGCCCTCTGGGCACAGTGCAAAGGCTGTGTTTGCTTTGGCTGTGCAGAATTAGGAGGTTTGGGAAAATGGGCTGCTGTGAGAGAGCTGGTTATTTACAGCTTTGCAGGGAAGTATAACAAATTTACCAGCACAGACCAGAAGTTCTTTATAGTTTGTTGTTTTTTGTTGACCAGCCCATCTGCCCCTGATTGCACAGAGGGATCAAATGAACCTCCTTTACTATTTGTCTTTGGCTGTCTGCCCAGTTGGCTCTTTGTCAAGACCTAACTCAACAATCTCCTAGTTGTGGGGGTGTTGTGTTTTCTGTGTATCATGCTCTGCATTGCTTTTAGGTAATGGTATTCAGCAAGTTGGCAGTCTTTGAACACAATTGCATGTAATAAGCAGATGTGAATATGCTACATTTTCTGGCTTAAAATGATTTTCATGATGGGAGTTCCATTTTGTGTACCTCATATTTACAATAAGAATTGATCATTTGGTCATTATTGTTTAGGCTGTTACTCCTTTGGTTGGATTTTCTTCTGTGGCTTAGACAACTGAAGGTGTTAGAGGATTTTTATTCAGTGTTACAGAAATTCTAACCCTGCCTGTGTAATCACAGTTCATAGAAATTAAGTAACGTGGGCCGGGCGCGGTGGCTCAAGCCTGTAATCCCAGCACTTTGGGAGGCCGAGACGGGCGGATCACGAGATCAGGAGATCGAGACCATCCTGGCTAACACGGTGAAACCCCGTCTCTACTAAAAACTACAAAAAACTAGCCAGGCGAGGTGGCGGCGCCTGTAGTCCCAGCTACCCGGGAGGCTGAGGCAGGAGAATGGCGTGAACCCGGGAGGCGGAGCTTGCAGTGAGCTGAGAGCCAGCCACTGCACTCCAGCCTGGGCGACAGAGCGAGACTCCGTCTCAAAAAAAAAAAAAAAAAAAAGAAATTAAGTAACGTGCCCCAAGAAACTGTGTTGATCGTTGGTAGAAGCCAGTGCTCCTCATTCTCTTCCTGTAAATACCATGCATCAGTTATTGAAGGAATGAAGAGTGGCCATTCCAGTGTGGTAGCTTCAAGCTGCTGTTTCTTTGTGACCGTGCAGCTTTGTTTTGGTGTGGAGCCTGTGCCATTCTGGTCCTGGTGACCTCACACTTCGCAATCACTGGCCATTCATGTTTTGTTCTTGATATTTTCTGCTCTCTGTAAGGAGAATACAATTGGTATTTCCATTGTTTTTCTTTGTGAAGGTTTTCTTTTTTTTTTTTTTTTTTTTTTTTTTTTTTTTTTTTGAGATGGAGTCTCGCTCTGTCACCCAGGCTGGAGTGCAGTGGCCGGATCTCAGCTCACTGCAAGCTCCGCCTCCCGGGTTTACACCATTCTCCTGCCTCAGCCTCCCAAGTAGCTGGGACTACAGGCGCCCGCCAACGCGCCCGGCTAGTGTTTTGTATTTTTTTAGTAGAGAGGGGGTTTCACCGTATTAGCCAGGATGGTCTCGATCTCCTGACCTCGTGATCCGCCCGTCTCGGCCTCCCAAGTGAAGGTTTTCATACTTGGAGAAAAGTTGAAAAATTGTGCAGTGACCACCCATAGGGCAATATTATACAATGAGGACTGGTCTCTGCACCACAGTGTTCAATTTTTGGAGAAGATCCTATCTACAGAGTTAAACCCATTGGCACTGCTCATCTTTGCTTGGGCTCTCTCCCCATCAGCCTCGCCTCCTGCCTTTCCCATCCCACGTCGTCTATCCGATGGAGTTCTGCCAGGACGGACCCTGCTGGGGTGCTGGCGGATTTCCAAAGCCTCATCACTGGTGTGCAGGCTCTCTGCTGTTTGATATGGAGAACCCAGACTTATGCGCTTCTATGGGGAGGATCAGGCTCTGGGATGTGGTCTCAGAGGTCTGAATGCTGAAACCAGCATGGTTTTCTCCTCTGCATGGTTTTCTCCTCTGCAGATTTCAAGTATGGTTGGTCGATGTCTCTGTCTCTCTGTCTCTCTCTCTCTCTCTCCACCGCCTGCTCATTCTTTCTCTCTCTGTCATCTTTGCTCCCTGTTTTTCAAGCATCCTGTCTAGTAGGATGTGGTAGAACAGTTTGTGCCACCCAGGCAGCCAAGGTTCACCACGCCATAATTTTCTTCTGCCTCTGGGTTTGTGTATCTTACATGCCCAAATCTGGCCTTCATCAGAGATCTCTGTCAGTGACCACCTGCCTGCCTCTCCTGCCGAGCTGCTAGGTAGCCTGGCTCTGGCCTCCATGTCAGCCTCAGCGGAGGATTCATTGTTGATTCACACATCCAGCTACCCTTTCCTCCACTGTTACTCTAAGCCAGCGCTCCACAGACACAACAGAACAAGACGATCCAGTTCTCACCTCTTCAGGGACTCATCCTCTGGGGGTGGGGACAGAGAAGCAATTGGGGCGCAGTGTGGTGAGAGCACTCGTGGACATCAGCTCCAGGAAGCAGTGTCTGCCCAGTGCAGGCTGGGCAAGTGCCATCGGGGATGACTTCCCAGAGGCTGGGATGGGGCTTTGAAGGATGATTAGGAGTTAGCAGGCCAGGCGTGGTGGCTCACAGCTGTAATCCCAGCACTTTGGGAGGCCAAGGCAGGTGGATTGCTTGAGTCCAGGAGTTCAAGACCATCCTGGCCAACATAGTGAGATTCCATCTCTACAAAGAAATAAAAAAATTGGCCAGTTGTGGTGGCATGCACCTGTAGTGGAGGTTGAGGTGAGAGGATCCCTTGAACCTGGGAGGTGGAGGTTGCAGTGAGCCAAGATCACACCATTGCACTCCAGCCTGGGCCACAGAACAAGACCCCATCTCAAAAAACAAACAAACAAATAAAAAACAACAACAAAAAAACTGGGACCTGGCAGGGATTAGCAAGCAAGAGTCCCAGCAGGTGGGGCTGGTGGAGAGGACAGCTTCTGCCTATGACGGGGTTGCCTGGGTAGCTGTATAGCAGAGCAGAAGAGCGTGGATCTTGGCATTTGAATCCTGGATCTTCCACTTCCTACCCTGCTCAGTCCTGGACCTCTCCATGTCGTGGTCTTCCAGTCTGTCAAATAGGAATAATACAGCCAACCTCAAGAGAGTTGTCAGGAGATCTAAGAGATCATTTCTGTAAAGCACTTACCATATTATCTTAATAAACAGGGACTAGTTCGTTCATTCATTCAACAAATACTGAGCTCCTAGGTGGTAAAGATACCATAGTAACCAAATTCCCTTCCCTCATGGTGTCACCCTCTTAGAGGTTGAACATTAATGGATATTGCTGTTGTTGTCGTGTGTGACATATCCCTTAGCCTCCTCGTTGGTCCATCCTGTGGCCCCATGTCTTCATGGCTCGTGTCCCTCTTCCCTCCTCCCTATCTGACTCAAGGTGCTGTCATACCCAGCTCTAGGCTCCTCCTCTTAATCCTGACCCAGCTCTTCCAGCTTCACCTGCCTCTCACCCACCTCTCTGTGTCCAGCCTGCATCATATTCCACGGTCCCCTCACACTTGGGGAGGAGGGACCTCCTCCTGTCCATTGCAGGGCATTTCCTGTTTACCTCATTTTTCAGGTTTTCCAGGCACTTTACAAGTGTGGCCAACGATCCTTACAAACCACTTTACAGGGTAGGCAATGTTTGCCCATGTCTGCAACTTTTTGTTTGTTTGAGACAGAGTCTCCCTCTGTTGCCCAGACTGGAGTGCAGTGGTGCGATCTTCGCTCACTGTAACCTCTGCCTCCCAGGTTCAAGCGATTCTTCTGCCTCAGTCTCCCAATTAGCTGGCATTACAGGTGCGCCACCATGCTCGGCTAATATTTGTAGTTTTAGTAGAGATGGAGTTTCACCATGTTGGCCTGGCTGATCTTGAACTCCTGACCTCGTGATCTGCCCACCTCAGCCTCCCAAAGTGCTGGGATTACAGGCGTGAGCCACCGCGCCCGACCAGCCATGTCCACAACTTTATTCTGTGAGAAAAAGAGAATGAGTGCCCTTACTGGGCTCACACAGTGGCATCAAAGCCAGGATCTGACCCTGATCTATTCCACGTCAAACTGGTTCTCCGGAGTCTTTTACTCTTAAATAATGGAGAATAGGTGGCAATGATATTTGAAAGCACTGTTCTTAGACCATGGCTCAGTGCTTGGCTCAGCAAGGCCTCCAGCTCCCTGTTGTGCCCATGTGGGTGGACACACCTGTCATATCTTCAGAAGATGCGGAATGAATTGGACATCACAGCCCTCCTGGGCAGAGAAATTTTAAGCTTCCAGAAGTTACTCCTTGACAAACTTGTCAATCACAGGAATTCTCTGGACACTGACTTTCTGAGAAGTGGGCAAAATGTCAGTTTTTAAGCTATCCTAGAGTCTTAGCTCAAGGATTCTTAAATTATTTGTAAACCTCTATGAGATTTGTACTGCAGGCAGCATCCCCCTTTGACTTCCATTCCTGGAGATTTCAGATACTAAGTCTACTGGTCATCTGGGCAGATTCTATGTTGGCCAGACCCAATGGCTAATACTTCACAGGGCAACAGAAAAGTTAAAATCAAGGATGATGCCTGAGCTCTGAGAACTTGTCTGGGTGCCACAGGACAGAGGATATTGGACACTGATAGAATTTCATGAAAGCCTTTTGAGGTGCCACCAAGTGTCCGCTTACCCTGCATACTCAGGCACACAAACAGTCCCTGCACGTTGAGGCTTTGTCAGTCGAGTTTAGGTTATCTTTGTCTCTCTTAGGAAAGTGGAGAGTGCTTTGGAGTCTCTAGGAATTGGGGCAACATGGACCACCCTGGCCTCTCTTACTTCTTATGTTCTTCTTCTCTCCAGGAGGAGAGATTCTTTTCCCTTGAATAGTATTCTGAAAATCAAAACCTTGGTCATGTGAAAGGGCCGGTTTCCTCTGTCAGGCCTTCACCTGGTCGGGCGTTTTGTACAGGCCAACAAAGGCTATTGTTACCCGGTCGTCTCAGAGTCACCTGGAGGATGCTGAAATAATTCATGCTAAAACAGTTCAATTTTATGTTAAACAGATTCTATTCCTCTTTTTTGCAAATGTGAAGTTTTATAGGCTAGCTTAGTTCAGACTTGCCTGCATGCTTTAATTGGTCTAAAGAAAAGAATAAAACAGGGTGATTTCTTTGTCACCTTCTGGCATAGGGTCTGATTCTGTTGAGAAGAATGTCCCTTATCCTGTTCATGAGACCTGAAAATGGCTCTGATTAACATGCGCGGCACGAACAGTGTTAGCAGTATTGTCACATGATTTCACCACTTACTTTGTGCAGGGCTTTTTTTCTCCCCAAATCAATAGACATATTTCTTGGTTGTGCAGTTGAGTCTCCTGACAGGTTTATTTTTAGTCTTTCACAGAGACGCTGTACAGGTGAGCAATATTTCTCCACATTCCTTCCACACCGTTGTTCCCAGCAACGTTGAAGGCTGGATTTGCTCTAAATTTTGGTGCCAATGTTCTGCCCTTCTGAGAAAATGTGGAAACTGGGACCATCCTCATCTCATCAGTGTGCGTGTGCCCTAGTTTATCCAGAGGCACAAGTGCTGTGTGAACTTTCTGTGGAAATGGGTTCATTTCTCCCCTCCTGGGCTCTGCTTGTTTCAGAGTCGGTTGTCAGTTCAGTAATGGAGAGTGCCTCAGCACGTTACTGATTGCTCACGTGGAGTTTTTTGGTTTTTCTTCTTTGGCAGAGTTTAAAAAGTCAGTACTAGACACTCATGTGCATGGGGTGGAAGACTTACTCATATTGTGACGATGACAGTACTCCCCTAATTGATCTACACAGTCGGTGCAGTACCCATCAGAAATCCCAGCTGCCTTTGTGTAGAAATTGACAAGCTGATCCTGAAGTTCATGTGGAAATGCAAAGGACCCGGAATTGCCAAAACAGTCTTGAAAAAGAAGAACTAAGTTGGAGGACTCGCACTTCCCGATTTCAAACTTACCACAAAGCTGTAATAATCACGACAGTATGGTACTGGCATAAGGAGAGACATATAGACCAGTGAAATAGAACTGAGAGTCCAGAAATAAATCCTTACATTTAGAGACAGTTTATTTTCAACAAGGGTGCCAAGACAATGGAGAAAGAGTAGTCTTTTCAACAAATTGTGCTGGGGCAGCTGGATAGCCACAAGCAAAGAAGGAACTTGGTCCCTTACCTCACACCATAATCAAAATTAACTCAACATGAGTCAAAGACCTAAATGTAAGAGCTAAGACTATAAAGCTCTTGGAAGAGATTTTGTAAAGATAAATCTTCATGGCCTTGGACTAGGCAATAGTTTCTTAGATAGCACCCTTACAGTACAAGTGATGAAATAAACAGTAGGTAAACTGGACTTCATTAAAATTAAACAGTTTTGTGCTTCAGAATCTTTTTTCAAACTGTCAGAAATCCAAGAGGTTGCCTGTGCCTTGAGATGCAGTTGAAACTCTGACTCTAGCCCGTCTTGTCCACCCCCGGGCCTTACTGCCTAGATGCAGTATTTGTCCAGCTTCCCTGGTTGCTGACCACATGGCCTCCCCATGTCTTCTGTGTTCTGTCCACTTTGTCTTGAAGATCCTCCCCTGATTCTCTGCCATTTCTTGCCTTCATGTTTAAAACTCACTTTTTCCTGTGCTTTTCTCCCATTGACTCTTCGGTTCTTGAGTGCTCTTCTCAGCTTCTATCGCACTGATTTTCCTGCGTTAGTTCTTTCATCGTTTGGGGATGTGCTTCGTTCTCCAAGGATGGTGAGCTGCTCGGTGGCAATGATGAGAATGGCCCTAGACTCTGAGGCTGTTCTCTGGGAAGAGAAGACGGTGTAATGGAAGGAGCCTCAGAGTGGAAGGCAGGATTCCATTCCACTCTCTGCTCTTGCTTTAAGGAGCTCTGCGCCTGGAGCAAACCACTTACTTTCATTGTGTCCCTGTTTCTCCCATTATGGAATGAACTGGATAGGAGTTCACATTAAACACCTACAGGCAGACCTCAGCCCTTTCCTGGTTGACCTGTGAACACTTTGTTCACATCTTGCTCCCCTCTCATTTCCTTTAAGTCTCAGGGAAATAGTATTTCCTGCACTGGCACTGGTGGCCACTCCTACAAAACAAACAGTGTCTGATACTGTTTGTTTTGTTTGGTTTTTGTTGTTTTGAGACAAGGTCTCACTCTGTCACCGAGGTTGGAGTGCAGTGGTGCTATCAGGACTCTTTGCAACCTTGATCTCCCAGGCTCAAGCGGTCCTCCTGTTTCAGCCTCCCGCGTAGCTGGGACTACAAGTGCCTGCCACCATGCCTAGCTAACTTTTGTATTTTTTGTAGAAACGAGGTCTTGCTATGTTGCCTAAGCTGGTCTTGAACTCCTGGGCTTGAGCCATCCACCCACCTTGGTCTCCCCAAGTGTTGGGATTACAGGCATGAGCCATTGTGCCCAGCCTGATATCATTTGTTAAACACCAGTTGAGCACCTGTTGGATGCCAGACACTGGACTTGGGCCCTGGGTGTTCATTGCTAGTCCTCGCTTGCCCTAAGAAGCTGCTGGGCTGGCGATTCCCAGTTGTGGTAGGTTCAATCAGATTCTCAGCTGACGATGTGGATGGCTTGTCTGTGATTAAGCTCCCCTTCGTCAGGGTCAGACCCCCCCTTACCTAAGATTGATGGGGTGAGGAAGTGAGGATTTGTGTAGTACTTGTTGATGTTCACGTGTGTGATCCTACTGAGGCCTTAACTGTTTATTGACGTTACTGGGTATTCTTTTCTTATTGCCCAGGAAGGAAACTGAGGCAGAGAGCTTATGTGATGGTTCTGTAGTAAGGGACAGAAAGCTGGTTTTGTCGTTTTGCTTGGAAACCCCTGCCTTTCCACTCACTGCATCACCTCCCTCCTTAAGGGCTACTCTGGCCATAGTGGGAGCCTCATGTCATTGTCAGGGGGTTAAGGCTCATAATGAAATAAAACCTGGAAACTCCCAGGGCTCGTTCCTTCAGCCAGTTTGGGATATTGGTTTCCTGACATTTCCTTCTCTAGCCCGATAGATGACATTTATCAGTTCCTAGAGAGGAATCTGATGTCTCTTTTTTTGCTGTGTTGAGAAGGGGAAATTTCTCCAATTTTTTTTGTTGTTGTTTTTGTTGTTTTTTAAAAAAAAAAAAAGCTTATTAGGCATAAGTTTCCTTTGTGTACTGCTTTTCTAAAAATTGGGACCTGGACAAGATTAAAAACACTCTTCATTTTTTAGGACTCCCAAATGCGTCAGAGCACAGCTTATAGCTTACATCAGCCTCAGGGAAACAAGGAACATGGGACCGAGCGGAACGGCAGCCTCTACAAGAAGAGCGACGGGTACGTGAGGGGGTGTTGCTAGAGTTTAAATGTACGTTCGTTATCTCATGTGTCCAAAATGTCTAAACTCTTATTGTTTCTCCCACTTATCCACAAGGATCCGAAAAGTGTGGCAGAAAAGGAAATGTTCAGTTAAAAATGGTTTTCTGACCATATCCCATGGTACCGTAAGTATTCTCTTTTAATCCATGGTGTCTGCTGTATTAGATGAGGTTGGTGTTGGAGGACTTTCTGAAGTTAGAGGGCAGGAGTTGTTCTCCGTGTGTTATGGTATTAAGGATGCGTCTTGAAGACTTTCCCTGTCAGAAATGCTTGTTGGCCTCCATCTTGATTTGGTGCACCTGCAGCCTGTTTATTCTTTTTCTTTCCTTCCTTCCTTCCTTCCTTCCTTCCTTCCTTCCTTCCTTCCTTCCTTTCCCTTCCTTCCTTCCTTCCTTCCTTCCTTCCTTTCTTTCTTTTTTGTTTTTTTGCCAAGTGGAGCCTTGTGCTTGTTATCTTCCACTCCCTAGCAGAGTCAGGAGTAACTGATAAGCCAGGTTGTCTTTACTGAGAAGGCTGTGACTCCAGAAAGCACACAACAACAAACTGCTCCCCCAGCTCTGTCTCTGGAAATCAAACATCTCACTTGGGAAGAGTTCTACTTTTCCGTTAAGAGAAGAACATTTAAATGGGCAGGACTCTGGGGACCAGAAATCCATGGGAAGAGAGATTTCAGTAATTTTATTATCGAAATCTAACATACGGTGCCCAACCTTAAGGCCTCTTTCCATCATCCTGTTTATCAGAGTCCATGCAAGGAAAAACAGAGCCCTCGATGTTGAGCATATGAAAAGCCAGTCAGGATGAAGTTCCTTACCAATCTAGCTTTCAGAGGCCGGGAACTTTTATCACAGACACAGCCCTGCACGCCACACTGTTCTTTCCGTGGCAGTATTATGCGTACTGTTGCCTCACCTGGCGTGACCAGAGCTGGTGAAAACCACAGGGACCAGTAGACAGCTTTGGTGACGCCTCAAGGCTGAGGTCGTTGCCTTTTTGTTGCTAGTGAGGTGCTGAGAGTCGTTTGCATTCCCATTCCCCAAGCAGAGGCCTACTCGTGCATGCAGTCCAGCAGCCTTGGGCGTGTGAGTGGATGGTAGTGACCGTCTTTCCCGCCCCTTGTCCCTCCAGTCCCCTGGTGAAGGCAGAGCTGGGCAGGAGCTCAGAGGGGCTCTTCTGGCCCCTGTAGAAATGTCATCACTCAACGCGGGGTCCAGAGAAACGGCCCTGAGGTTCTTATGAATAAGGGAATAGAGTAAAACCCCAGTTGAAGCGTGTCACAGCAGCAAGGATTGTGTTCCTCCGGGGGTGCCTTCGTTTTTGCCGACTTCGTTTTAGAAAGGGAGAGAGAAGCTGGAATGGTATATACCCAGTATAGGGATTCTCGACGACCTCTGTTCTAGGGGATTGAATGTGTCTCTGAACTTGGAAATGAAGGTCATTTTCTATTTTCAAAACCCAACTTTCACTGGTCATTTGATCACCACCGTACCCCCCAGCGCCATGCAGTTTGGATCTGAATGGGATGGTCTGGGTAGGTGCGGTGGCTCATGCCTGTAATCCTAGGACTTTGGGAGGCTGAGGTGGGCAGATCACCTGAAGTCAGGAGTTCGAGATCAGCCTGGCCAACATGGCGAAATCCTGTCTTTACTAAAAATACAAAAATTAGCCAGGCATGGTAGTACATACCTGTAATCCCAGCAACTTGGGAGGCTGAGGCAGGAGAATTGCTTGAACCCAGGAGGCGGAGTTTGCAGTAAGCCAGTATCATGCCACTGCACTCCAGCCTGGGAGACAGAGCAAGACTCCATCTCAAAAAAACAAAAAAGACATTCTTTCCATGCGTGGATGTGAGGGTATGCGTTCTGTAGACCAAGGGAAACAAATTTATCCAGCCATCACTGTCTTTAATATTAGGAATGTTAGATTAGATGAGATTAGGCTCCCTTCTAAATACCTTCCAGATCTCAACACCTGTGGTTCTGTGGTCTGCTTTCGAATTGGTGTTCACTCGCTGTTTGTTTGAACTCAGATTGACTGCCTCAGTGCAGAAACTGTCATACAGCTAAGTTCTAGTTCATGCTTTTACCGCTCTGAAGTCAAGGGGCATATTTGCTTCATTGAGAGTTCCCCTAGATCCAGGCCTCAGGTTAAGCCAGGTAGTGACTCTTTCAATGGCAGGTGGAAAACAGGTCTGGTAATCCTTTGCTGACAGCATAAACTTCACTTCAAGTCACTTCCATAGCATGAACTTCTTTTCAAAAGACGTGGAGGCTTAGCTGTCTTTAAGTTTGCATGGGTTGCCCCAGTTTTTGGCAGATAGTACGGTTATAACCGGCATCACTGGGATGCTGAGAACTCAGCTTGTCACACAACGTGCATATTTAATAAGTGCTTTGTGTTTGGAGGGGAAACCCCTCTCCAGGGAATCTCCACTTCCAGAGGTCTCCTCCTGCCTTTAGCAGCCATTGCTGCCTACATCCTGCAGGGGGTGGCAGGTGGGGTTGTCTTGATTCACTGCCTCGCTGCCATGCAGCAAAATAAGTAGTTTTCCAGTGCTCCTTTCAGTGGCCGAGTGTACCTTTTCTCACCTTTTCCCTATTTCCCTGCGTGCTCTGGAAGTCAGAATCCAGAGGGCCCCTCTGTATTGACTGCATCTACAGAGGGGGTGCACGTGGGAAAGTGAGTTCGCCCATACCAAGGAAGAGAATGGAGAGACGCCCTTTTGGTTTGCTTTGGTTTTGACTTGATTTCTTGTTCAGCTCACCTGTTTCAGGAGCCAGCAGCTCCTGAGTGTGCTCATGTACAGTCAGGAAAAAAGGGCACATTTCCAAAGACTTGATTAAGTGGAAATCTAAGAGCAGAGCCTGGCACACAGCTGTGAAGCAGGTCTTTAAGAAATGAAAACACACAGGGTGTGTTTACACTGGTAGGAAAACCCTTCCCAGGAAGCTGGCAACCTTCGGGAAATGAAGTTGTTGTACCTGGTTGGAGCAGAGGATTGAGGATAGCATTCGGGAGATTCGGTCAGAGCCCGAGTTGAGTTTCCCTCTTAGCCAAGTCTGTTTTCTGGCCCTAGGAAGAAGTGATCCTTGGGACAAAATAACTCTAATTAGGTATCCTCTTTGCCAGACTCACAGCATTGCCACGCCACTGAGGGCAGGAGACTGTGTTACACTGGAAGGAATGTCCACCGGCTCTTGCACAATCTAAAATTTTAAAAAAATGATCAGTCATGAAGAAAGAAGAAAACATCTTCCTTCTAAAAGCCTGACAAATTGGAAAAAAAATAGAACGGCATGTTTAAAATGGAGAATCACTGATGATCTCTGTCTGCATGGCAAACTCTAAGGCTATTGCGTCGTTTTTTCACCATTCCTTCCTGAGTTTTCTAAACTAGGGCTTCTTAAATTAAATTCTCAAGAAAATACTGGTATTTTGTGAATTAGATGAAACTGTTCTATATCTCAGTTAACTGATGACACTGGTTTTTTTTTATTTGTTTTTTTCTTTTTGAGACAGAGTCTCGCTGTGATGCCCAGACTGGAGTGCAGTGGCTGATCTCAGCTCACTGTAACCTCTGCCTCCTGGGTTCAAGCAGTTCTCCTGCCTCAGTCTCCCAAGTAGCTGGGACTACACGCACACGCCACCATGCCCAGCTAATTTTTGTATTTTTAGTAGAGACGGGGTTTTACCATATTGGTCAGGCTGGTCTCGAACTCCTGACCTCAGGTGATCCACCTGCCTCAGCCTCCCAAAGTTCTGGGATTATAGGTGTGAGCTACTGCATCCAGGCGACACTGTATTTTTCCAAATTGCAACAGGGAAGGATTTTAATGTATAGAACTTTCTCCCATAAATTTGTCTAATAGCTTTACTGTTAGCTAATACTTAATCTGTATACTTAATATTTAACCTGAATAGCAAACAGTTATTAATGTAAAACAGAACTGCTGATGATCATGCTTAAGATCAGCTTGTATGTTTTGTGGAGCCATTCTTATGGTTGTCATTTTTTTAATATGTAGGCACATTTATGTCATTATAATTATTCCTACTTCAAATAAAGGCGCTGAATATTTTTCTCTATTTTGTGATATGCTGTGAAGTGAGAAATCTATCTTTTATGGTAGTTAAGAACGAACACCTTTCCCCATATCACAGGGAAAAAGAAAGACTACAAGGTGGAGGTGGGGAGGGAGGATGAGTGGTGTAATTTAAGTTGTGGTTCTTTGCTGCTCTTAAAGATAAGTCCAGGCAAGCGACTGCCTTCCGTGAATACCCAAGTCAAGAACAGGGAGAGTGGCAGTTGAGCCCCGAGCCCTGGAGCCAGCCTGACTTGTTGGAATCCTAGCTTCCCCACTCCCTAGCTGTATAACCTCAACCAAATTATTTGGTCTGTCCGGGCCAGTATCTTTAGCTACAGAATTGGAGTAGTTCCGACCTCAAAGGGCAGTTAGGAAAATTAAAGGAATTATTTCATGAAAAATGTTTAGAACAGCGCCTGCCTTGTGTAGGTGTATAATAAAAATAGCTGAGTACATGTAGCTATTGTTATTCAGAGTCATCATTTTGTCCATGAAGGTGCTTCTGTATTTATCAAAGTGCACAAACCTCGTTTATTATGTATCTAAGACCCACAATTGGGAAGTAGCCCTAAAATGTGCCCACGTATAGTTGTGTCATCACAGGGAGGTAACAGAAGAGACACAGGCTACGTACGGGTGGGTATACACCCGTGTTAAAGTACTTGCTTGCATGCATGGTGTGTAACCCATGTCTCTAGAAATAGATCATTTTGTGTGTTGGTTCCTGGATAAGTTAGGTAATCCGATTGGCCACAATCCACAGTCAGTGGTGCTTTCACTTGAAAGTGTCCAGATTTACAAGATTAGGCAGAGCTTGATATCTTCTAATACTGATTTCTGATGCTCCAGGAATTCTCTGAGATATCTACAGAGTATGGAGAGTATCTGACTAACCTGTAGAAGATAAGACCAACACAGCCACGAACCAGGAGAGTCTAGTACAACCCTGTTTATTGGACTTTCACTAGTTCAAACATACATTTATTAAACCCAAATCCTTCACTCTGCAAGGATGGGTTCAACTCTCCCACCCTAACTCTGTAGACTCACTGGAAGGAAGCTGCTGGGCCTGGAAGTGCTTGAGGGTTTCACAGGTCTGTCCAGGCATAGCTGCATATGTGTATGTATCTGGATTAATCCCAAATCCAGGTTTTTTTCATCTTGAAGTGACCGGTGGCCAAGGGAAGTGGGGCCCAAGAACGATGAAAGTTTAAGACATTCTTATTTGATCTTTCCTTTAGCAGCTTGGTGGGTGGGTAAGATAAGCCCACTCCTATTTGGATATTCTTCCAAGACTTCTAAGAGGTATTCTGCTGTTTGAAATTTTCGTTTCTGAAATTATCTTCTTACCCTCAGTCCTTTGCTTTTTTGGACTAAGTATGATCTATTTTTTGAAACTGTAATACAGTAGCCATTTTTGACACACCTCTGATGAAAGTATGTTGTGATCGCTTGGTGTCATGTATGGGGGAGAGGGTTTGGGGGTTACAGATATAAATGAAGTATATTTTGTTGAAACTTAAGTGACAGCGATGGTTGGCATTTAGGAATGTGAATCTATTATCTGTCATGACTTCAAACAGTAGGAAAATAATTCCTCTGCCATTTTTGTGCTGTGAAATTACCTTCCCTGGAAGTGAGGTTTTTGCTAAGAAAAAATGCTTTTAAGATCACCAGAAATTGAACTGGGTGGCCAAGTTACCTGGCGCATCATCTGTGTTGTCGGTAGGAATCAGAACCAAATGTTTTGGGCTTAGCCATGGCGGTACCTTGATCTGAAGGCACCCACTGCCAGCACCCTCAAAGCTGGCATCGCTTGTCCCCTTGTCCAGGTGGGTTTGTGTAGACCACCAAGGTGCCCTTGCAGGGAGGCAGTTGCCCTCTGTGGAGACGAAGTTCAAGGGCCTCTGTAATTTGTCTCAGTCATGCCTTCCTCTGTCAAGTCTGCCTTCTAAAGGCCACCTTTGCGAACTAGTGAAGAGCTTGCTCTTGCTGTATCTCGTGAGGATTGATACTGTATGATTTTCCATTCCTTCCACCCAACCCCAACCTTTTTATTTGTTTTTTGCTTTTAAACAGGCTAACCGGCCTCCTGCAAAGCTCAACCTGCTAACCTGCCAGGTGAAGACCAACCCTGAGGAGAAGAAGTGCTTTGACCTTATTTCACGTAAGGCTCCCTCTGAGATGCTGCACCACACAGAAACGTTGTCTTATGCTCTCTTCTGTGGCATCCTTCACATTTCAAACACTGCATTCTGAAGAATTGGTTTTTGAAGAAACACACCCTTTTTTCTAGCAATATGCATGCTTTGTGTTCCGTTAGTAACTGCTGGCTTGCTAGCCTTTCTAGTTGAGAGTTTGACTTTGAGGACTGGCCCTGCTCCTCAGGGACACTGTAGACCTGAGACATCATCACCTGCCTCTCTGAGCTCTTAGCCTCAGCATTCCTGTTCCTAAATAAGGAGATCCTATAGAGAAGCCCGCAAGCCTAAAACCCCTTCACTTTAAAAAGAGAAAAGAAGGACAATTCTGTTTTCAAAAGCTTACATAATTTGGGTGATGTTAGAAATGCTATAAAACTAAAATGAGGGTCTTCAACAGGGCCCTTGAAACTTCAGTGTTTGAAACTGTTTTTCTTCCTCACCACAGGATTAGTCTTTCTGCTTCTCTATGCTTTTCCTTTTTGTGGTGTTCACAAAAGAATCCCCATGGAACCATCCGTTGTGGTGAATGTTTACTCAGCACCCCCTGAATTGAAGGGCTCATAAAAGAAAATAAGATAAACCTTTTTTCCTTGGTATTTCTGTGTGGCAGGGTTACAGTCTAGGGGAAGAAAGGGCCAGTCTCCCCTTTGAAGAGGCAGTGTCTAGGGATTTGGGCGCAAGAGTTACATTTGCAGAGGACCACGCCGGACTGTGTACTGTAGGGAGGCGGTGCTGTTCTCTGTGCCTCAGTACCCCTGAGTGGGAGATGGCTGCCTTTTCAAATGTCTGTTGACCTGTATTATTGAGGGCTAGGAAGTCACCTTTTATGTGATTTAGCATTCCCAGCAAACTGCGGGTGATTAGCACTCCATCTTACCCGTAATGGCTTGCTCTTACCCTCCTTTTTTCCCTTCTTATACCCTCTGTGTCCATCTCTGGGGAGGGTTGAGCACTGTGATGTGTGCAGAGGGTTCCAGTACCGTTTGTTCTGTTCTTCAGACTCTAGACTGGTTTGTAAAATAAAATGGACTTTATCCTGCGTCAAACACCCATCCTAACTCAGTCTAGTAAGGTCCACAAACTCTCATCAAACTTGCCTTTCATTCATACAAGATGTTATAAAATGCTGAGTACTGGCCAGAGTTTAAAATGTGATTGCAAGCCAGGTGTGGTGGTGTGATCCCGTAGTCCCAGCTACGTGGGAGGCTGAGGTAGGAGGATCACCCAAGCTCAGGAGCAGACATCCAGCCTCGGTAACATAGCAAGACCCTGACGCTTTAACACACACACACGCACACACACTCACACAGTGATCACTGCTGGGTTACCTGTGTCTAGCTAGCAAAAAAGGCTTGAATTGAAGGGTTTCAGAAAACCTGATGGTGTAACCTGATGTCTGCCAGCGGCTGGGGCTAACTCAGAGGGTTTTAGGCCTTTCCGTTTTCTGAACTAGTAACACACAAGAAGCTCTGCGTTAAAATGCCCATCATTGACTGATAAGCAATAATAGTGAACCGATCGCCTGGAGGTGGGTGTAGGGACTTCTTCCCTCAGCTGCCCCAGGTCCCTCCAACATGCCCCGCAGGAAGACCCTGCTAGATGCCATATGTGCAGAAGCACTTGCTCCAATGTATTTCCAGCCTACACCTTTTTACAACACAGCAGGCAGCAGGGAGGATCGGTAGATGGCATGTGTGCATGCCTCCCTTCTGGGCGTGAGTTACTGTAGCTCTTACGTGTGTGGGAACGTGGTCCTCTGTGAATCTGGCCACACACAAGCTCTGTGGTCAACTGATATTTACCAAGATCCTGCCAGTGTCTTTGCTGCAGCCTGATGCACTTAGACATCTTCAGGAAGGACTTCTAGCCTCTGATGCCCAGAAAGGCTTGCTGAGCACAGCTGGGGGCAGTGTCATGAGTTTGCGAGAGTCCGTTATTGTCTTTGAAAAGAGCTCTTATCCCTCCTTCTTCCCTGCTTGTCTTCCAGTGGGTAAAATGAATTCCAGTCATGCAAATTCTTCATCCTCAGGGAGTTTTCAAAAGGTGCCTTCCCTATGAGTATCTGTAGTGAAAATGCTTTGTGCAGGGCTGCATAGGTTTGGGTTGAAAACTGGCCAGACACCCCAGAGAGTCATTATGGTAAACCTGGCTTCAGTGTAAGCCATGATTTGATGAATATCCTGAGAACGTGAAGGACATGGGGTCAGGGCCTGGTTCTGGCTGATTCAGGAGCATCTGTCTTCACCCCTCTCAGATTCCTCCTCTGCTTCCTGACCAGCCTCATGGGATAAGCATCACCAAGATGCTTTTGAACTCTCAAGATATTTGGGGGGGCCAGGCAGTGGCTCACGCCTGTAATGCAAGCACTTTGGGAGGCCAAGATGAGAGGATTGCTTGAGGCCAGGAGTTTGAGACCAGACTGGGCAACATAGCAAGACCTCCTACAAAAAATTTAAAAATAGCTGAGTATGGTGGCATGTGCCTTTAGTCCCAGCTACTCGGGGGCTGAGATGGGAGGATCGCTTGAGCCCAGGAGGTTGAGGTTGCAATGAGTTGTTATCGTGCCATTGCACTGCAGCTTGGACAACACAGCAAGACTGTCTAAAAAAAAAAATTGGGGCAGTTGGGGAAGTCAAGTGGAGGCACATGCATTGAGGCAGTGAGGGTGATATTTTCTGTGTGCGTCTGCCAGGCACCACATGGTCACCCATTCCTCCTCCTCCTCCTCATCTGGTCAGTTCATCTTGGAATCTGCCCAGAGAACTCAGAAGAGCAATAGACTGACTGGCTGATTACAGTTATTTCCTACAAGATGCTCCTTTATCGTCCTCCCCCCTAAACAGGGGCTTCCCATTCTCACGAAGGTGGAATTGGGGCTGGGGGCAGTGACTCACACCTATAGTCCGAGCTACTTGGGAGGCTGAGGTAGGGGGATCACTTGACTCCAGGAATTTGAGGCTGCAGTGAGCTGTGATTATGCCACTGCACTCCACCCTGGGTAACAGAGGGAGACCTTGTCACTTTAAAAAAAGAAAAAGATGTAAATGGGCATGGACTCTTCTAGGAGGATGGTTCTGTGGCAAGGCCAGCCTTTCTGGGAGCTCAGCCAATCCGTTGCCTGCAGACTGACCCCACTTGTAGCAAATTCAAGTCCGGAGCCATTATCCGCAAACCCCACTGGCACCCTGGGCAGGATGGAAAGAATAGGAAAATTTTGAGGTGACCCAAGTGAGTCCCCTAAGTAGGATGGAGCCAGAGGGAGTCAGTGACCTTCCAGGTCCACACGGCAGGCTAGTGGCCAGTAGAGCCAGAGCCCCGGCTGGAAGCTGCCCTTCGCTGGCCACCAGCACCTGAGTGCTCCAATTGCCCCCTCAGTCTCCTCCTGCTCTTCTCCCTCACAGCAGAAGCTGCTAGAAGCTGTCTGCTTATTTGTAGCATCTTTAAAGAGTGTAGTAGAGGGGATTCTTGCTTGAAGTTTTTCCTCAGAGGTTTGCCTCCTGCTTCTGCAGTTTTTACACGTCAGAATGCAGAAATTGGCCAGGTGCAGTGGCCCACACCTGTAATCTCAGTACTTTGGGAGGCTGAGGTGGGAAGATAGCCTGAGCCTGAGAGATCAAGGCTGCAGCGAGCTGTGCACTGCACGTTTGCACCACTCCACTCCAGCCCGGGCAACAGAATGAGACTCTGTCTCAAAAAAAAAAAAAAAAAAAAAAAAGAAAGATGCCATGGTGTTGTAGAAAGTGATGGGGCCAGAAGTCCAGGAACCAAGTTCTGCTGCTGGCTATGCTTGTTTTTTGCAGCTTAGCCTCTCTAGGCTTCAGCCCTCACCCAGTCACTTACCAAGAGTTGTTCTGAGAACCAATGTGCTTTCAGGAGTAAACACCAGAGAGAAGTGACATGTCCACTCACTTTTAGGAGCACAGATGTTGGTTGTGTTTCCCTAAGAACAGAATCGGTACTTGTCATCATTCTGCCATCTGCAAAAGCTGGATTCCCCCCGCCCCCGCTTTTCTTTATTAAATCTAATTTTATTTTTTGCTTTGGTTTTAGACTGCTTTTAGATAGAGAATATCCATATATCCCTCCCCCAGCTTTCCCTTCTGTTAACATCTTAATACAGTTATCCAGTAGTCCATGGTAGATTGTTATCCAATCATATTTATATAGTTATCAAAACCAGGAAACACTGGTTTAATGCTGTTAGCTAAAAATCTTACTCAGGTTTTACCAGTTTTCCCCCAAATGTCCTTTTTCTGCTCTAGAATTCCATCCAGGACCCCACGTGACATTTCGTTGTGATTTTATCCTGGTCTTTTGCGGTCTGTATCGGTTCTGTAGTCTTCACTTGTTTTTCATGATACCTTAAAGAGTGTTGACCTGGGTTTTGGTCAGACTCCGCTTCATTTGGATTTTTGTAGTGTTTTCTCATGAGTGGATTGGGGTTATATGTTTTTGGCAAGAGCAGCACAGAAGTGATGCTGCCACATCCCACACAGCCGCCTCCCTGCTGCACACACACAGAGGTCCACAGCCTGGCGAAACACTTGTGAAACAGTGCTGACGCCAGCAATATGTGAGTGTAGAATTTTATATTCGACCATTATTTAACACTCTTCTCCTGATTTAGCTGTATTTCTAGTACTCGATTCTCAAAGCATATTATTCTTAGAATTTCTCATACTAATGTTTTTCTAAGAAAGCCAGAAAACTTCTAAGATACTCTTTTCAAAAAAGGTTTTTATTATTGAAAGGGCTTTAACAATTACTTTTTGGGGGCCAGCTCTGTAGTGAGTTAAAATGAAGCGATTGAGAGGATAGTGATGGTTTTCGTGGAATAGCTTCAGTTTTTAAAAGCAGCATCTTTTAAAACTTGAATGAGGGAAAGGGCAGGTTTATTTTGCATTCCAATGCCACTGTTGGTGAAGGCAGACAGTTGGAGGATATGAGGGAGTGCCTGATTTTATACAAATCAGTAATTTCCTAACAGAGCTAAGATTCCAGAGGCTAATTAGAAACCACTTTCTTTTGGAATTGTGTATGGATTGCTGTCTGGGCTCACAGTTGAAATTCCTTTTGCTATGCAGATGACAGAACTTACCACTTCCAAGCCGAAGATGAACAGGAATGTCAAATGTAAGTTACATAGTGGTGGGACTTTGGGCTGGACTTACCTGTTGTTTGTGGGATTTAACGCAACGTCGCTCTTGTTTTTCTAGATGGATGTCTGTGCTGCAAAATAGCAAAGAAGAAGCTTTAAACAATGCATTTAAGGGGGATGACAATACTGGAGAAAATAACATCGTCCAAGAACTGACAAAGGAGATCATCTCAGAAGTGCAGAGGATGACGGGCAATGACGTTTGCTGTGACTGTGGGGCACCAGGTGACCCAGGGACCCCACCCAACCCTGGGCTCTAGGACATTTAAATCCCATTCTGATTCACAGAATCCATTCATTGATTTTCACTTTCATTTCAAACACAAAATTAAGTGCAGCTCAGCCTGAGTTCATCCCATTACACAAATGCTTAATGAACTGTGCAGACCGCGGCAGGGGAGAGGGGTGGGAAGACGTTTGCCTGCCGGGCCCCAGAGCAGGACTGAGTAAAGAGGGTTTGACAGAGCTGCAAAGATTGAAATGCTTTTTGAGAAATGAGAAATGAAGGGTACAGTGAGGGTGAACTCAAGGTCATGTGGGCTGAGAGGCTGCATGTGGCTGGGCTTCCTTGCTTGGAATCTGCTCTCTTCTCCCTTTAGCCTACTTTGCAGAACTTGTGAAGTAGCTTTAAGCCGCTGTCTGGCTCTGTGACCCTGGGCGAACCACTTGCTTTGTTAAACATCGATTTTCCTGTCTGTAAACTGAAGGGACAGGTCCCTTTCAGCTGACACATTCTGTGAAATAAGATTTTATTTTTACATTTTGATAAAGCATATTGGGGCTTTATAGTAGGATGTGGTTTAAGGAATTTACTTACTCTAATTGAGACAGAATGGTGGGGGTGGTGGGGGTCAGGGGGACTACACAGGTGCATTTTCTGAACACTTATAAAATGAAAAGATGGAGGCTTAGCTAGAATAGTCGGTCCCCTTTTCATTCCTCTAATTCTATGACAATTTTTCTTAAAAAACCGAACACAACAGAAGTAGAGTGGACAGTTGAGAAGTACCCTTAGGTTCCCATGACCCTGAAGACTGTATTTGGCCTTGGATCCATTAAAAACAAACAAACAAAAAAAACTGGCTGGGTGCAGTGGCTCATGCCTGTAATCCCAGCACTTTGGAAGACTGTGGTGGGTGGATCACTTGAGGTCAGGAGTTCGAGACCAGCCTGGCCAACATGGTGAAAGCTCGTCTCTATTAAAAATACCATAATTAGCCTGGCGTGATAGTGCGCACGTGTAGTCCCAGCTACTTAGGAGGCTGAGGCAGGAGAATCACTTGAATCCAGGAGGCGGAGGTTGCAGTGAGCTGAGATCATGCCACTGCACTCCAGCCTGGACGACTGAACGAGACTGTATCGAACAAACAAAAAAACAAAAAAACGAAAATACCTTTTTGGCGAGAGATGAGGTAGGGGGTCATAAGTAGTGAATCATGGTCTTTCTTGAGAAAGGGTAAAGACAGTCTATGATTTGGGTTTTTCATACACTTTGATAAAGAGCTCAGAGGTATGTACTCATTATTTTAAAATGCCAAGACAGTGTGGGAAATAGAAAAATGATGTAGAGTCACCTAAATGGACGCTTGTGCCTCCCCAAAGCACGTGGATACAGTGGAGTCGTCCTACAGAAGCTCAGACGCAGATGCCAAAAAGGTTTTCCAACGTGGATAACATTTTTAATAACTCGAACATTTAAAAAATAACTTCATCATTGTCTACTGACAAGTTGCGATATTTACCTACCGTGAGTTTCTGAGGGTAACAAACAATTCTGAAGAGAATTGTGTTTATGGGTTGTGATGATGTACTCAAGGACATCTTTTTAATTTCCTATGTTTAGCAAATTCCACATTCATCTGTCAGGCATTTTGTGGGTGCTTATCATGTTCTCAACTGATGGTAGGGGCATGTTAGGAGCCGAGCTGTGAGGGGAAAGCGTGGCTTTGAACGCAGTTAGAGGCAGGACCACGGTCTGCTCTGCACTCCCTGGCAACCTCGAGCCTGAGCACTGTGAAGCTGTCTCTGCCGTATAATGAGATAAAAATCCCTGCCCTGGCCATCTCATGGGGCTCTTAGATTTGATACAAAAGTGCTCTGTGATTTCTGAAGCTCTTAACAATGCAAACTATTGTTGCTACTACCAGCGTGCTGAACACAGCATATCATATGTACATAGTACATTCTCTGTTATTATCAGCATCTATAGAAGCGAATGTTTTAAGCCTATTCCCCTTTTACTAGTAGACTTTGGCTGGTCTCATTGTTTTCCTCTTGCTCCATTCTGCTAGTGTGACCAAGCTGGTGATGGGCGGGGTCTGTTTTCATGACCAGCCATTGAGGAGCCCTTGGTCACTGGAGTGTGTCCTATTTATTTTTGCACACACGGCATCTGTCACACGAATGGAAGGATGGGGAGATGGAGAGAGAGGGAAGAAGAGGGAGAGTAGATGTGTGCATATGTGGGTATTGCATGTAAATTGTTGGCAATTATGGACAAAGTTTCCAGCTGTGTTAAGGATCAGAAAATGCTCACGCTCAGAACTCCTTGTTCAGTAACTATGCAGGAAGAAAGTTGTGACTCCTGACCTTCTTTTTGACTGGAAGCTCAAATCTGCCCTGTTCTCTTTGGCAGATCCTACATGGCTTTCCACCAACCTGGGCATCCTGACCTGCATCGAGTGTTCTGGAATCCACCGAGAGCTGGGGGTTCATTACTCCAGGATGCAGTCCCTGACCTTAGATGTACTGGGAACGTCTGAGCTGCTGGTAATTTTTAAATCCTTGATTTGAGATTGGAAACAAATGAGCTGTAAGCTAAGTTTTACTTTTGGCATTCTAATCCATTTTGGTAAGCTAGTGATTGTTGATATATTACCAAATGGGTTTGGATAATTAGAAACTCATTGATAATTCTTCATTTTTAGCTACTGGTGGTTGAGGGCACTTCTTGTTGCAAAACTTTATTCTTAAATGAATAAAGAGGAGTGAAACCAAAACAACATTGAGAGTGGTGTGAGGTTCTGCAGAAATGGAATAAGATGGTGACATAGGCCAGCTCACCCCCTCCATTCGACAGATGGGGAATCCAACATCTAAAGACAGGAAAGTACTTATTTTCCCTCATCACCAGCGATTTCTGACAAGGCTGTGGTGACAGCTTGCCTCAAGCCTCTGACTTTTCCCTACCCCAGATTGTCCCTTTTGGGGGCACATATTGGTCTTCATTTTTACCGCCTTTGTTTCTTAAGTCTTTCATTCTTGGTTCAGTGATAACGCTTAAACCATGTGATAGAGATAGGAGGAGACTGAAGCATTTTCTCTGAAGTGGCTTTCAGAGTATCGAGACTATGGTCCCACAAGGTCCATCAGACAGGTTATGCTTTTGGCCACCTAACACATGAGCTTTCGTGACTGTCTTCCCTAGAAAGCAGTTCTTGAATTCTCTCCTGGGACAGCTGAGTGTTGACAGTAAACAGTGAGTAGATATTGATTGCTATTGATTTTAATGTTGAATTTAAAAGTTTACATGTAGGGAATGTAATGTTCAAGAGCAACAGTCGTGACAGAAAATCAATAGTTGTAGACCATGTTCCTCTCAAGGGGCCATCAGTCTTATTGATGACTTCGAATCCAGTGTGTCTGAACTTCGAGTGCATTTTGAACTCTCTTGTCAAACCTTTCCAGTCTTTCCAGGATGCCTTTATGGTCTTGAAAGACAAGAGTTGGGAGAAACTACCGTGGATCCTAGCAGCCTAGTTAGTAACATCCTTAGTTACTTAAAGTTTAAAACTAAGCTAGACTCACCTAAAGTTTAAAACTAAGGAACTCCAAGCAGTGCCTTCCTGGTTGCATACGGCAATTATTGTTCATGTAATAATGCACGTAACGTACATCTTAGAGAGGTGAACAGGTGTACATGTGGCATCTCTTGGATAACTGATGATGGCATAGATTGGAGAATGTCATGGTACATTTTCAAAGAAGCACAAAGTACTTCTTAGTAAACCCTGATGAACTGTGGCAGTTGTTTCTTCTACTGATTTTCTTAAAACAATGGAAAGTGTTAAGTGATTTATGATGAAGTAGTAATTGTTGATTTTGTACTATGTATTTTGCAGACCACTTTAGATATACTAGGCTCATTTGATCTCCAGTAACAACCTGATGACCTTGGTATATCATCCCAGTTTTACAGAGGAGGAAGCTGAGGCTTAAAATGTTTCAATATGCCTAGGGTTATGAAGCTTTTAAGGTGACAGATCTGGGGTGTGGGCCTCTTTAATCTGATTCCAGACCCTCACCCTTAAACCTTTGAGGAGCCTGGGACACAAATTGGCATTTTAGTGGGTTGTCTTGCTATGTGATAAACATTTAAACATCTCTACTATCCTTCCCTATCACCATCCCCGACAAATGTTTAACAGTCAACTCTGGAGAAGAAAGAACCCTGGTTTGCAACCTGCCTATTCTCGTGGTGTAAACACTCCCACAATGGCCAATTTCAAGCTACCCATGTGAATTACTAAATGTGAAGTTGGAAAAAGATGTTCATTATATAGTACATTCACCATGCAACACAGTGGATGTAAATAACTTCATGAACATGGATAATAGCAAAATGTAGTATAATTAGGAAATGATGAGTTTTGAGTATATACTTTAGTTATTAATATAACATAATTATGAGTTTATATAGTATAATTTTTAATAGTAGCAGTGTTTAGCAGTTGGCTTGCAAAATTCCTGAAATTTTAACAGTTGACTGTTATGAGCTGGTAGGAGCCTGACCCCACCATCTGTTATAATTTCTTAAATGTGTCTCAGAAATTTCATGTTCTTCGTGAGACTGAATTACCTACTAAAGAAGAAAACGCCAAAGAAAAGTGAAAGGAATATGTTGTTCTGTCTTGATGAAACGATGAGGTGACTTCTTATGCCTAATTAAATTCTCCATTTCTGTCTCCCTGAGCCTCCATCTGCATTCTTGTAGGAGTTTAAAGTTTGGTTGACTGTCACCCACAATGAGAAATCAGCCAGTGCCTGCTTAATCAATGTCTGCAGATATTTTCAAAATCGAATTGCTCCCAGAGTTTTAAACTCTCCCTTACCCAAGCCTTTTTTCCTCAGTGGTTATCAGGAAGAGGAGAGACAGCAGTGAGTTGTGTAGGATTTACTCCCTTCAACTCTGCTTGCCCTGTGCTCTGGCTGGTCCTCTGTGGTTCACAGGAGGTGGACGTCTCCTCATGGCTTCCCCAATCCATTTGTTGTGTGCTAGGAGTGTGGTCATGATGTCGTGGCTGTAAACCTTATTCCTTAGCTCTTTGGTTAAGTAGGGTGTCAGGTGTTAGTATTGATTGGCAAAACTGGGAAATTTCAAGGCTTCTTTTTTTTTTTTTTTGAGACAGGGTCTCACTCCATGACTCAGGCTAGAGTCCAGTAGTGCAGTCTTAGCTCACTGTGAGCTCACTGCAACCTCTGCCTCCTGGGTTCAAGCAATCCTCCCACCTCAGCCTCCTCAGTAGCTGAGGCTACAGGCAAGTGCTACCACGCCTGGCTAATTTTTGTGTTTTTGGTAGAGATGTATTTTTGTATTTTTGGTAGCCATGTCCAGGCTGGTCTCAAACTCCTGGGCTCAAGCAATCCTCCTGCCTTGGCCTCCCAAAATGCTGGGATTACAGGTGTGAGCCACTGTGCTTGGCCTCAAGCCTTTTAAAAGTACCCAGGTTGTTTGTTTTATTTTGCTTAGACAATCAGGTACTGGGATGAAGGCTTTCCTGAAGTCTTTACCTCTTTCTCTCTTTCTCTGCGTGTGTATGTGTGTGTGTATGTGTATTTAGAATTATGTCTGACACACCGTTAAGAACCGTAAAGAATTAGCTATCATTGTTACCTCCTTTAACAAAATCCTTTCAGAAAAGTGGTCCCCATGTGCTAACATGTGAACCCCCAGGGAGGCCATGCACGGTCTGTGCTTGTAGTCTGTTCTTATGAACCTTTTCAATTCAGAGTTGCATGGCATGCAGGGCCTCGGCTGACTTGCTCGCTGAAGTATGTTTTCTTGTATAGCAAGTGTTCCTTAGGCCCCTTGGTGCCTTGTGAAAGGAGAGTGGTGGGTGCAGTCTCACAGGAGTAGCATCTCTTCTCTTTTGGGTAAATAGGACAGCCTGTTTCAGGGTGACATGCTGTGACAGCAAGGGATTTTATTTTTTTAATTTTTTATTGTATGTATTTATGGTGTACAACATGATGTTTTAGTATATTGTATACATTGTGTGTGACTAAATCAAGCTAGTTAACACAACTGTCACCTCACACGCTTATGTTTTATGGTGAGAACACTTAAAATCTACTCTCTTGAGCCTGGTGTGGTGGCTGGGCTGGTGCCTGTAATCCCAGTACTTTGGGAGGCTGAGGTGAGAAGATTGCTTGAGTCCGGGAGTTTGAGACCAGCCTGACCAACATAACGAGACCTCCATCTCTACAAATAATTTTTTAAAATTAGCTGGGAGTGGTGGCAAGCACCTGTGGTCCCAGCTACTTGGGAGACTGAGGAAGGAGGATCACCTGAGCATCCAGGAAGTTGAGGCTACTGTGAACTGTGATCTTGCCACTGCACTCCAGCCTGGGCAACAGAGTGAGACTGTCTCAAAACAAAATTTTCAAGTATACAGGACATTATTATTAACTAGAGTCGCCATGTTGTACACTAGATCCCTAGAATTTCTTCATCCTAACTGAAATTTTGTATGCTTTGACCAAGATGCCCAACCCCGGTATCCATAGTTTCTACTCTCTACTTCTATGAGTTCACCTTTTTTGGATTTTGCATATAAATGAGATCTTGCAGGATTTGTCTTTCTTTGCCTGGCATATTTCACTTAGCATAATGTCCTTCAGGTTCATCCATGTTGTCACAAATGACAGAATGACCTTTTTTTCAGGTCGAATAGTATTCCATTATGTGTATAGACCACATTTAAAAAATCCGTTCGTCCATTGGTGGCATTTAGGTTGATTCTTTATCTCGACTATTGTGAATAGTGCTGCAATAAACAAGATGGTGAAGACATGTCTTCAGCAAACTGGTTTCAGATCTTTTGGGTAAATACCCAGAAGTGGGTTATATGGTGGTTCTCGTTTTAGTCTTTTGAGGAACCTCCATACCATTTTCTATAATGGTTGTATTATAATAATTTACATTCCCACCTGGTGTGCAAGGCTTCGCTTTTCTCCACATCCCTGCCAACACTTGTTATCTTTTGTCTTTTTGATAAAAGCCATTCTAACAGGTGTGAGATGATTGTGGTTTTAATTTGCATTTCCCTGATGATTTGTATGATTAATGATGTATACTTTTTCATACATATACCTGTTGGTCATTTGTAGGTCTTTTCTCTTTTTTTTTTTTTTGACAGGTTCTTGCTCTGTCGCCTAGGCTGGAGTGCACTGGTGCCATCTCGGTTCACTGCAGCCTCTACCTCCCAGGCCCATGCGATCCTCCTGGGTAGCTGGGACTATAGGCATGTGCCACCACGCCCAGCTAATTTTTGAAAATTTTTCCATAGAGAGGATCTCACTATATTGGCCAGGCTAATCTGGAATTCCTGGGCTTAAGTGGTCTTCTGGCCTCGGCTTCCCAAAGTGCTGGGATTATAGCTGTGAACCGTGTGCAGCCTAGCATTACTTTTTATCCAGTGAAATGGAAATTGCATAATTGAAGTATTAGTTCTGAGGAATCATGTCATCTTAACTACTTTAGCACACACTAGCTTAGTATCTTTAGATTCTAAAGCAAACCTACTTTGGAAAAACTTACTGGTAAACACAAATTTTAAAAAGGTAAATTTCCTTCTTAATGTAGAAGATCATGATTTCAGCTTTGATTTTTCAGGTCATATGAAAAACAGTATCATTGGTACTAGGGTGCTACTATCATGATCAGTTTCACTATCACACATGAAGGTAACAAAGGAATTCTTGATATTCTGAAATTGAATTTGAGTCAGTAATTTAAAAATCTTACGAGATCAGGCACAGTGGTTCACACCTATAGTTCCAGCACTTTGGGAGGCTGAGGCAGGCAGATCGCTTGAGCCCATGAGTTCAAAACCAACCTGGATCACATGACGAAACCCCATCTCTACACACACACAAAAAACCCAAATTGGCTGAGCATGGTGGTACATGTCCGTGGTCCTAGCTGCTAGGGAGGCTGAGGTGGGAGAATCACCTAAAGCCTAGGAGGTTGGCTATAGTGAACTGAGATTGTGCCACCGCTCCCCAGCCTGGGTAACAGAGTAAGACCCTGTCTCAGAACAAAACAAAAAAATATCAAATTTTTAAAAAAGCATCAAGAACCTTACCAAATATTTACTGACTCAACTGTCTGTTTCTTGACTTTCTTCTATTTCTGTTCTCATAAGGTTGTTAATAAGCTGTCAAATGTTAAAGCAGGTCAACACACAGTCTGATCTGAAAGAGCATGTGGAGAGGAAAGCTCCTCAAAGACCAAGAACTTATGACTTATAACTGTTGTTATAAGTTCACCTAGGACTGAAATGTGCCACCCAGATACTAAAAGCAATTGCTTAGGGCAACAAGACATTGACTATCAATGGTCATCTACAAAGGAACTGTTATGTTTCAGGCATTGTTGTAGGTGTTCTACATACATTATATCATCTAACCTAAATGGAGAGCTCCATTTTTAAAAAAAGACCAGAGAAGTTAAGAAACTTACCCAGTATAGGATTTACACTCCAATTATTAGACTCCAGAGCCCATCTTCTAGCCTCTTTTTTTAAAGCCAGGATTCGGAACATTTTTTAAACCACAAACTCTATCAGAAAAAATTGAGCAGCAAAGCGTATACTTACTTACGTATGATGTACCTACACTTACTAAGAAATATATACTTTGTAAACTACATCAAAAATATAACTTTTAAAGGGTCAGGTAAAGACAACATATGTAAACTTTTTCCCTGCACACCAGAGTGTCCTTTTGTGCTCTGTGCTTTGGAGGCAGCAATTTGGTCAAGCCCCTTCCCTTGCCTGAGCTTTTACCCTTTGCACTTTAGAGCTGGATCGCACTTTCCAGGCCCTCCACCCTTTGGGGATCCCAGGGACCCAATTAACATCAGGGAGGAGCTGACCTTGGGGTCTCCTCCTGAGCTCAGTAGTCAGGGAAGTCTGGTTTCTCTCACTTGCCTGTTCCTCTCCTGGGGTGAGTCAGAGAGGAATGTCACACCATTGTTGTCCTTCCCTGTGGAGACATGAAAATGGGACAGGAGGTTTCCCTCCCCCACCCCAAACTCTCAAAACAACTCCAGATAAAACCTAAAGCCTCATTTTGGCTCAGTGGGCCCTGCTCAGGTAGGTGCTAAGGATGTACCCGGTGCATGATTCTGTGTCCCTGTCCTGGACGTTGCCATCAGGGAGGGAGACGCCCACACACGGCTCCCTTGCTTGGTGAGTGCCAAGGAAAGGGTCCTCCTGGCCAAGTGACTGCTCTAGTCATTTGGGCCTGGCGCCGCTGTCCTCATAGTTCTCAGGATGAACTTCTTTTCCAGGGCTGCTTATTAACTCATCTCTGTCTTGTTCAAGTGAGCTGCTGTACAGCAGGAGGGTGCCTCCTGCCCCACGCCCAGCACAGCCGAGGGGCTCAGAGTGTGTTCTTGAGGCCACAGGAAGGGCAAGGGGCTGAGCTGAGCTGCCCTGCCCTGGGTGATACAGAACTTCAAAACTCCTTCCTCTCCTCCATCCAGTCTGGCTCAATTTCTGCCTCAGTGCAGCCCGCAAATTCCTTCTGGGTACCAGTGAGAAGCAGGAGATGCCAGGGCTCAAGTCGACACCCACCTTCCTGCCCCCCTGGCTTCTGCCTGACTGTCCTGCTGGCACCTGCAGCCTCCATTTGCAAATGCTTTTTTTTGTTGATGGGTCCAGAGGGGTTCTCTGTGGGCTGAAACGTAAACTGGAACTTGGCAGAACTGCAAGGTAGCACGTTTCTCTAGCTTTGGATGAGTGTGACACATGGATGCGGTGGCTCCCTGGACCAGCTGTCTCTCAGTTAACCAGCCAAGTCCAAGCAGAAGGGAAGCAGCTCTTCAATTCCTGGGGAATTCTCCTCCTCCCATCTCCCCACCCCCACCTGCTTAACACAGACTGTGAGGCGTCAGGGTGGTTGGCCCCTGGCTCGCAGAGGGGGCCACAGTGATTTCTGTCACTTAACTTGGGAAAACCATTGTGCTCACCTGGGGACAGTGTCCTCCTTGGATTGTATGATGCCTGGCTGTAAACCAGGGGCTCTGACATTGGGGTTCAGTGCTGGATCTGACACCAGCTGCCTGAGAAACCCTTCACAGGGCATTGGCTTCCTGGCACATAGGTACCTGTCACCTTAAGTGGTATGCCACCTGACCATTCTGTTGTCCTTGGGAAAATTGCAATGCAGCCTCTAGCCTTTTGCCTTCTGACTAATGGCTTGAGGTGCCAGAGCCAGGACTGAGCAAGGAGGTGGAGTTGGTTAATGTTTTATGCTGCTTTGGGCCGCCTAGAAAAAGCTTTCTCCACTTGTCAAGGGCCAGGTTGAATTAGGAAAGCTCATCATCCAACTATTAGGCTACCTCCCATAATTTTTTTGTTATTTAAAAAATTGCGTCTGCATTCTCCACTAGTCCCACTAGCCCATTTCACTGTGTGATGTTATTTGCCACCAGGAAGTTCCAGTGTATCTAACCCAGACCTCTTGGGCTGCTCCTTCAGTCAGTTCCTCCCAAGAGATAGACCCAATTTCAGGCTGCAGCAGCCTCTCCCAAAGCATCTCTGTTAGCTCCTTTGCCTGCATAATTTAAAAAAAAAAATTTTTTTTTTAATTTTTTTTTGTAGAGACAGAGTCTTTTTTTTTTTTTTTTTTTTTTTTTTTTTTTTTTTTTTTTGAGGAGGAGTCTCGCTCTGTCGCCCGGACTGGAGTGCAGTGGCCAGATCTCAGCTCACTGCAAGCTCCGCCTCCTGGGTTTCCGCCATTCTCCTGCCTCAGCCTCCCAAGCAGCTGGGACTACAGGCGCCCGCCACCTCGCCCGGCTAGTTTTTGTATTTTTAGTAGAGACGGGGTTTCACCGTATTAGCCAGGATGGTCTCGATCTCCTGACCTCGTGATCCGCCCGTCTCGGCCTCCCAAAGTGCTGGGATTACAGGCTTGAGCCACCGCGCCCGGCCGTAGAGACAGAGTCTTGCTGTCGCCCAGGCTGGAGTCCAGTGGTGTGATCTCGGCTCACTGCAACCTCTGCCTCCTGGATTCAAGCAATCCTCCTGTCTCAGCCTCCCGAATAGCTGGGACTACAGGCGCATGCTGCCATGCCTGGCTAATTTCTTTTGTATTTTAGTAGAGACGGGGTTTCACCCAGGCTAGTCTCGAACTCCCAGTGTTGTCCAGGCTAGTCTCGAACTCTGGAGCTCAGGCGATCCACCCACCTTGGCCTCCCAAAGTGGTAGGAATACAGGTATGAGCCACCGCTCCTGGCCTGCCTGCATAATCAGTAGAGAGCAGAAATATCACAAGCATCACTGACTCCCCAGCACAACGTGGAAATGAAAGTACGTTCTCTCAAAGCACTGAGCTTGCTTGGTGCTCTTTTTTATTGTTTCATTAAACATTTAAGAATCTGAGCTGACCGGGTGCGGTGGCTCACACCTGTAATCCCAGCACTTTGGGAGGCTGAGGTGGCCAGATTGCTCGAGCCCAGGAGTTCGAGACCAGCCTGGGCTACATGGCAAAACCCCATCTCTACAAAAACAAAAATCAGCTGGGTGTGATGGCATGTGCCTATAGTCCCAGCTGCTCGAGAACCTGAGGTAGGAGGGTCACCTGAGCCTGGGGAGGTCAAGGTTGCATTAAGCCATGATCTGGCCGCTGCACTTTGGCCTGGGCAACAGAGCGAGACCCTGTCTCAAAAAAAAAAAAAAAAAAAAAGGATGTGTTAATTTAATGTTTCACATGTCAGAAGACTGATTGATTGGCAAGTAAAGACCTTACATCTGGAGCTAATACATTTTTAGTGCTTCAGTTTACTGTTTCCACCTAAATTTTACCCATTTTTATCATTATTACAACCCAGAAGTGTAGGTATCATCCCATTTTACTGATGAAAACTTTGCCACTCGTGGAAACTGACTTACCTATGGTCACACAGCCGGTAATGGAGCTGTGATTTGAACCTAAGTCTTGGCTTTACTGGCCCAGTGCCGCTTTGCTCTACCAGAACGACCTCGTCGCTGGCATAAGTAAAGGTTGTTTGAGGATGTGAAATAGAGTCACTTTGGTTGAGGCACAGGTCTTTGGGAGGAGTGGGTAAGGATGGAAATTCACATTGGACCAAGTTACTGGTTCTCTCTCTCTCTCTGTACCCTATCCAGAGCGCATTTAATGACAATGCGCCTCTGCTAGGCATGCCGCTTCTTATCTGTAATTTTATGGGTACCTTTGGGCTTTGGGTTTTGTCCATCTTCATTAAAGGCAAACCACTTTATTGCTCTATTTCTTAGTGGCCATTAAATAAATCATCAGATGGGGATGGGTAAAGTATAGCAGTAGAATGTATTAATAATTGAGTATCCTGAAATAGACTTTCATTTTTTGCAGCTTGCCAAGAATATTGGGAATGCAGGCTTTAATGAGATCATGGAATGTTGCCTACCAGCTGAGGACTCTGTCAAACCCAACCCAGGCAGTGACATGTAAGTATGGGACTGGTTATTCTCATTTGCTGAGTAAAGATTTGCCTTTGCCTGAGCCCCGGGAGGCAGGGGAATAAGAAGTTTTGGGTGCATCCGTCCTTGCTTCTTTAGGGAATAAATCAGCCTGAGTTGGGTTTATTAGTCACTTTAACCTTTTGGGTGACCAAACAGAAATTTTTTTAGGTAGAAGCCAAAAGCAGGCAGGTTTCGCTGATGCTGTGCATGTGTGCGTGGGGTGTGTAGAGAGCCTCACTCGCCACTGGTGGGTGGAACACCCTGGACTTCTCACCTCTGCTGTTTGTCCTGCTGAATCACTTCCTCATCTTGGTCTCTCTGCTGCATAATCCTGAGCCACCGAGATGGCTGGTTGTGGTAGATACGTGATTATGTAGCTGCCTCCTTGCCAACGTCCTTGCATCCTTGCAAATGTGGAGTGTTTTATTTCCTTCAAAAAGTGTTTGTGTTTTTGTTATTGTTGATACAAAACTTGATGGAGAAGCTTTTTTTTTTTTTTTTTTTTTTTTTGGAGACAGAGTTTCACTCTTGTCACCCAAACTGGAGTGCAGTGGCACAATCTTGGCCCTCTGCAACCTCCGCCTCCCAGGTTCAAGCGATTCTCCTGTCTCAGCCTCCCAAGTAGCTGTGATTACAGGCACATGCCACCATACACGGCTAATTTTTATATTTTTAGTAGACGGAATTTCACCATGTTGGCCAGGCTGGACTCAAACTCCTGACCTCAGGTTATCCACTTACCGCAGACTCCCAAAGTGCTAGGATTACAGGCGTGAGGCACCGTGCCCAGCCAGTGGAGAAGCTTTTGTGTCTCTTGGTGCAGAGCTGACAACAGGGAATGTTCTTGCCTGTCTTATCAGAGTGTCAGTGGCCACGTCACGCTAGTCTTTGAGAAGAGGTGGATAGGGAGACCAGTGGGTTCCGGCAGTGGGTGTCCGGCCCGCCTTAGACTTCAGCTCTGTTTAGTATGATGGCTCTTATGTCTGTAGGGGGATGTGTGTGGTTTTGTTGTGATGCAAAGTGAAACAGACAGAAGGAGAGAGGCCACTGGGCCAGTTGACAGATCACCTGCATTTGAGTGGCGAGACTGGGTCATCGTGTCCTGGAAGGACAAAGAAAAATGAAAAATGTGCGATAAGAAAAAAATTTAAAAATTCATTTAGAGAAACAGCATTTTCTGTGGAATAAGACTGAAACAGAATTAATGACATGAGTCTTCCCAAAGGACAGTGAGCAACAGTGAACAATGTCTTTAAGGGCGGTTTCACAGAGAGCCATTAGTGTATGGGCCCTTTGTAAAGGCAGATCATTGAGATTTTTTTTTTTTCCCCTTCGAGATGGAGTCTTGCCCTCTTGCCCAGGCTGAAGTCCAATGATGCGGTCTTGGCTCACTGCAACCTCCGCCTCCCGGGTTCAAGTGCTTCTCCCGCCTCAGCCTCCTGAGTAGCTGGGATTATAGGCGCATGCCACCACACCCAGCTAATTTTTTGTATCTTTAGTAGAGACAGGGTTTCACCATGTTGGCCAGGCTGGTCTCAAACTTCAGACCTCGCGATCTGCTCGCCTCGGCCTCCCAAAGTGCTGGGATTACAGGTGTGAGCCACCGTACCTGGCCTAGATTTTTTTAAACCATTTTGTGTGATGTGTCTTTGAGAAACGGAGATTGCAGGAGCTGTTTTCTTTTTGCGTTTTGCTAATGTAACTTGATACAGTGAAAGAACCAGAACATTGCAAGGGAGTGGACAGGGACTGTGTCCATTACAGACTTTCAGGTATCAGGTATCTCAGGTGAGTGATCTGGCTGTTGTTGGATTAAAGTCAGTTTATGTTTGAATCCTGTAACAGATGTTTGTGGTGTAGCATTTCCTTGAGAATCGGATAACGTGTGGTTTTAGATACCAGGCATGAGGCCTACAATGTGATCATCCTTTCTTGATGAGAATCTAAGTTTCAAATCTGTATTTTTACCCAAACCTAGAGAGGCAGTAGGGACATAGATATATCAGTCCTTATCTGAGCCACCGGACACAGGCAGATTATTTAACTTCTCTGAGCCTCAGCTCTGTAATATAACAAGGGAGTTAATGTCCCCCCCACCTGCCGCCCGCCACAGAGGCACTGGGGGAATGAGCTGGATGATGGGGTCAGACATGTGGTGCTTAGTTTTAGTGCCTAGTCGGTGTTAGCTGCTCTGCTTGCTCTTCTTCCTGTGGGCGACAGAGGTCACATCTGTATCCTGCATTGATTCCATACACCCTGAAAGTGAGGGTCCTCTAGTTAAGTTTTGATGGAGAGTTACTCGAGGTGAAGGAGCTCTTCCTGGGCGAGCCTGAGGGTCCCGCTTGGTGAAGGAGACGTCGTGAATCCCGCATGGCGAGGTCAGCTCCTGCTGTGCAGTTGACACCTGCTCTTTCGGCTGCTTCATCTCACACTGACAGTACCAGCACCCTGTAATGCTGTCATATCGGTCAGTTCTGAACAAAGTGTGTGTCGTTTCTTCCAAGCACCAGGGTACCTTATAAAAGCAGGGCATTTGGTTGCTCTGGAGCTAGGCGATTCTAAAAAATGAACCCTGTCAATGTGGAACCCTTCAGTATGAATGTTCTGTCTGCACTGTAGCCCCCCTCCAGCCTTGGCACTGTTGAAAAGGAAATTTACATCCCCTATCCCCGGGCTTTTTTCAAAATGAGGGCGGATGACCCGTGTGATGGCGAAATGTCAGCTACTTCCATTCCTCCTCAGCTGAAATTACTTTCTTGGCTCTGTGCTCCTATAGCATTTGGCTCTATTTTAAAACATTTCATCCCACTTCATAGTATACTCAGGCATTTACATATATTTTTCTGATAAATTACTTGTTACTCATTTTGGTTTTTCCCACCGTAATGTGTTGCTTATGGTGAACCAGTGAATATTTAATTGAATCAGCAAGTCAAACAAGTACTCCCAGCTCTGTGCCTGCTTAAATAAGCTAATATTTTACTTTCAGATGAAAAGGAATACACTGTTTCTAGCTTTGTCTCAGAACCGCACACCATCTGCAGATAAACCTGTTGAAGGGGAAACCAAGGACACCCTCTAGTGGCCTGTGAATCCCAAGATGGATCTTGGGGGTGTCAGGAACGTGTAACTAGGGGAGGTGGAGCAGGGAAGCCAGGCTTGTGTTTGCTCACAGGAGCCAAACTGTTTCTCCCTGTGACTTGGGACTGTTATACACACCCTATCCTTCAGAAGTGCAAGGAGAGCCCCTCCTCTGAACACCAAATGTATCATTATGTTAAGTTAATTGTTTTTCTGCAAAAGCCTGTCATTAAAAAAAAGAGGGAGGGCTGGGTACGGTGGCTCATGCCTGTAATCCCAGCACTTTGGGAGCCTGAGGTGGGCGGATCATGAGGTCAGGAGATCAAGACCATCCTGGCTAACACGGTGAAACCCTGTCTGAAGGATCACATTAGCAAAGCAAACCTCCTTCACAAAACCACGGGGCATGTGTGGAGTTAAACAGATCTGTGCCCATGTTTGTGTACGAACTGCCTTCGGGGCCTCCAAGCCCTGGGCGGATGAGTAAATACATTAAAAAACAAGGAAGTCCACTTTCTCTCTACCCGCTTCCTGCAGAGGTCACAGTAATGGTTGTCCCACAGTGATTATTGAAAAGTGCATGAAACCGGACAACTGTCCAGTCTAACTGCCTGTCAGAAGAGGCATTTACATCATTAAATGGGCTGTCCACCATGACACCAGGCCAGGAATGGAGCATCTCCCTGGGTGTCACACTGTGCTAGAGGCCCTGAGAGGAGAACCTCCAGGAATAAAATGGGTCTTCCCTCGTTGGCCCACCAGCTGCCTGAGGAAACAAAATCCAGTTTCCCTCTATGGACTTCAGTGCATAGTAAATCCTCAGTGTTCCAGAAACTCAAAGGTTTCTGGAAACCTGTGACTTTAAGCAGAATGCTGTATAGGAAACCAGTTTCACCCTGCGCCAATTGATGTAAAGCAGAGTTCAGTTCCTGCCACATATTTCTAGATCGTGAAAACATCACCAAACTTCTGAATAAATACCCAGAACACTTCTGATATTAAACATTGAAATAAATATGAGCTATGCATACATTTAGGAAAGATTCTGGCTACTGAGTGGGATAAAGAAAGAAAGATTCATAAAAACAAGTAAGATAATCATTCACCCACTTATTCCAGTTGAAGGTCACAGGTGGCCGGAGCGTGTACTGGCAGCTGAGGTCCAGGGTGAGAACAAGCCCTGAACAGGACCCCATCCCACTGTGGGATGCGGTCACACCCACATCCACACTCACTCACAGTGGGGACTTGGAGACACAGCAGTTAACCCAGCGCACACAGCTTCAGGATGTCAGGGAGACCTGAGTGCCCAGAGAAAACCCAGGTAGACACCACACAGTGACCCTGCCTGGGAATTGATTTTTTTTCTTAACGTTATAACAAAATGATGTTATTCAAGGGCCTGTTGTGCCTGCAGGTGGAGATGAAAACTCATGGCCCTGTTGAGGGAATCTGTTGAGACCACGTATCTCACACAGAAGTCACCCAGCACCGCAGTGAGCTCAGTGCACGGGTTAGCGCTGTGTGGACGGGGAGCACGCGCTGGGGGAAGTTGAGGCACACGCCTTGACCGAGGCCCTGTAGAGTGGGCAGAACTGGAGCTGGAGCAGGAGGGAGGCAGTGTGTTGGAAAGCGCCAGAGCACAAGTTCACCAGGTGCCCCTGGAAGTCCTTCTTGGGCTGTGAAGCACACTGCCTGCTCAGGTGGAACGGGCATGGGACATGGTTTCCTTTCCAGCTGCACCAGCCAGCCTCATACTGTGGCGTGTCCAGGAGCCACATGCACCCAAGGGCAAGCAGATTATGAGGCCTGGCAAACGCTGGCAAGACACTTCTGTTCGCTTGGTTCTGTTTGGGTGCTGTGGCTTCTCATCTTAGGCTGGCCCATCTTCAAGGGACCCCAGGGTAGACAGGATCCACTCCCTGCCTCCAGTTGCATGTCCAGGGGGCTCAGACTCCCCTTCGGGGGGGCCAGTTGTTCCATGGGGATTTAGGGCAGGTACAGAAAAGTCAACAACTGCTCCAGCAGCCATGGCCCCTTGCTGTAGTCAGCTGAGTGACAGAGAGGAGATCCAGAGGGAACCATGCGGGGACTGCAGCTCGAAGGGGAGCAGCCGCATGTGTCCTCAGATTGTAGGCAGTGCTGTGTTACAAACGAATGCAACTGATCTGCCCCTGCCTGGCTCCTGCCTGATTCTCAAGATTCAAGGAGCCCCTGGGCAGTGACCCTCAACCTTCAGAATTGGGAATGTAAAATGCATATACTCTGTGACCAGTGAGCTGCTGATTCTCTTGCTGTCCCTCTTGTAAGTTCACTGGGTCTTTCCAAGGCCCAGGACCCCCTGTATGTGCTGTAGGTGTGTTGACGCACGTATGTCTCATGGTGCTACTGTGAGGATGTATTGTGCGCATTTTCACAAGTCTAGAGAGATGAAATACTTGATCAAGTTCAAAGCAGCAGTGTGTGGTGGGAGTGGGATTTGAACTCAGGCTTCTTTGGCCCCCTTCTGTTCCTGCTTCTCTAGGCTCTTTGGATGGGGTGGAGTCTGAGCATGTTGCCACATAAAGGACAGAAAGTAGAACACAAAAAGTAGGAAAAAAAAAAAATAGAGTAGGACTGACATTTCATTTTGGTTCATCTGATAGTGCCTTTCATACCAGGCACGGTGCCTACAAAAGAGAGGTCGTAGTCCATGCCCCAAGGAGCTTATGGGCCTGTAGCTTGTGGGCCTATCTGGCAGTCAAGCAAGCAGGCCTTCATGGAGAGAATGTTGGGACAGAGGTTGGCCAGGGCTGCCTGGAGGGCGGGGGCAGGGCGGCCAGCCTTCTGGGAGGACGAGGCGCAGGGCATGCCGAGTGGAGGGACCTGGGTAAAAAGGGCGTGGAGGTGACGAGGGTGACAGTGAGGTCAGATCACAGAACTTAGGAGTGAGGGGAGGGAGACAAGATAGAGGGCGGTGGGCCAAGAGAACATGGGGAAGTTGTCCCCCTGGCCAGCTCCCATGAGGTCTCAGTGAAGACCTGTGCAGCTGTTGAACCACATGGCGGCCACTCGTGCTTTGTGTTTTGGGGCCAGCGCTGCTTACCAGGGAGGTGGTGCGGGAACCATTAACATAGCCTTAGACAAAGGAATGCTGGACGGTGGGTAGAGGCCCTTCATGATTTGCAAGGCAATTATGTTTGGTTTCAGGAATGCAAGAAAGGACTACATCACAGCCAAGTACATTGAGAGGAGATATGCAAGGAAGAAGCACGCGGATAACGCGGCGAAGCTTCACAGCCTTTGCGAGGCCGTCAAAACGAGAGATATTTTTGGATTGCTCCAAGCTTATGCTGACGGTGTGGATCTTACGGAGAAAATCCCACTGGCCAACGGACATGTAAGAGTGTGGGTTGCTACTTTAAAAAAAAAAAAAAAAAAAGGCCAGGCACAGTGGCTCATGCCTGGGATCCAGCACTTTACTTTAGGAGGCCAAGGCGGGAGAATCCTTTGAGCTCAGGAGTTTGAGAACAGCCTGGGCAACATAGGGAGGCCCCATCTCTACCAAAAAAAAAAAAAAAGTAAAATTGGCCAGGCATAGTGGTGTACATTTGTAGTCCCAGCTGCTCAGGAGGCTGGGTTGAGAGGATCACTTGAGCCTGGAAATTTGAAGCTGCAGTGAGCCATGATTGTGCCACTGGACTCCAGCCTAGACGAGAGAGTGAGACCTTGTCTCAAAAAACAGAAAAACCGGGGCACCGTGGCAGATCAGTGGAATCAGCAATACTGACCAAAGCTGGGTAATTCTCCAGAGGAAGACAGCACGGATAGAGGTACTGCGGTAGAATAAACTAGGGGTTTTTCTTTTCAGTAGACAAATAATTTTATCTATATTTAGGGGGTATGGTGTGATGTTTTTGATCCATGTTTACATCATGGAATGATTAAATCAAGCTAGCTAACATATCCATTACCTCACATACTCATCCATTTTTATTGGAGAGCACATTTCAGATTGACTCAGTTTTGAAATAGACACTATGTAGTTCTTACCTGGAGTCACCAGGCTGTGCATTAGATCTCCAGGACTTATTCTGCTTGTCTAAAACTTTGTACCCACCTAGTGGTTTATTCTTACACCAAAAATGTCATGCCAGCTCTGGAAAGAACGCCCATCCCCAGGTGGAGGAGAAGACATCTCAGAAGCTAGGCAGCCTGAGAGGGACCCGTTTAACCTGAGCTTCATGCTAATGAGAGAAGCTCTCTGAGGGGGCGGTTCCCTGGAACCCACACCCCACCGTGCTCCCCCTCAGAGGGAATCGAGTAGGAGCAAGACCCCTCCTTTCCTGGGGGAGCTCTCTTGAGAGGGTGGGCATCCAGCTGGTGTGGGTTTGCAGTAACATACCAGCACCCAAGTGGGGTGGCATGTGTCCAGATTCTGGTCCACAAATGCCCTGTAGATGCACATTTGGTCGCCTGGAACCTCAGGACCTCAGGACTGGGCTGGCTGGTTATCATCAACGATGCTTCACGGCTGCAGCATCTTTTCTCCTGGTGACGGGCACGTCCATGCGGGCTCTGGGCTGGTCCCGCTCTCTCCCTAGCTTCAGAAAGAACTCATGCCCACCCATGCAGTGTGGAGAGTGCCCAGCACTGAGCTGTGCTACAGCCAGAGGGCCGAGCAGGTGGGGCAGGAGGCCTGGGAGGCACCTCCCCTTGCCCTCACCTCCTGTCCTCTAGATCTGTCCTCCTCTGGTTCTCTCGCCCACCCACCTGCTGAAACAATCCTTGTTCATGTCTTGTCCCCCACCTGCCAGGTGGACTTTCAGAAAAGGTCGCGGAGTTGGGGAAGTCCCAGTATGAGTTGTAGACAGCACAGTTATTAGCATTCGTAGCCTGGTGTGTAAGTGTAGAATGCAAAACTTTAAGCCTGCTTAAGAAACATATGTTTCTACTCAAGGAGCAGGTAAAGGGATTGGATTGTAGGTGGTCTAGGGGACCTTCCTGGATCCTTTGAACAAGATTCTTGCTTGCAGGCAGGGATCTTCCTTGTGGTGCTGATGCAGGGATGGGGACAGGTCAATTGAGAGGACTCAGAAATGAAACCCCTGAACTTCTCATTTATTTCCCATGGAGTCAGGAGAAACAGGACCAATCTCCAAATTGCACATTCCCAAGGGCAAAGAACTTGTGTAGAGATTAAAGAGACTCTAAGAGATAAGTTTCTCGAAGGGGAGGATAAAAGACTTTTGGAAGAGTTATACACGATTTCACCGGTGCTGGACACAGAATTGAATGCTCCTATTAGAATTCTGGAATGCCTTTGTTTGATTTTTCAGGAGCCAGATGAAACTGCCCTCCACCTTGCAGTCAGATCCGTGGATCGAACCTCTCTTCACATTGTAGACTTTTTAGTTCAGAACAGGTAGGTGTTCTGAAATGAAGGGAGGCACTCGCTTTCTCCTTGGTATTGCTAGGGGAGGAATCAGGAGCAGCTTCATCGCTTCTGATGTGTTGTCAAGAGAACCTTCCCAGGTCTAAACATGAATGATAGATAGAAAAAGCACCGCCAGGTGTGAGGTGCTCCATGGCAATCCTTTAAAAAAGCTCTAGAAACTCTTGTGATCATTGCAGGGTCCAACCTCTAGTGTCCGATACTGAGGGAGACACCAAGTAGATATGGCTACTGAACTTGGGGACCCCATGACTACCCTCTGTGCACAGGGGCAGTCCTCGCCTCATCGTGTGAGCCAGGTCATCACACTGCCCAAGCAGAGTGTCCTGAGCAGTAGGGAGATAGCAGGCAAGGACGGGATCCACACATTAGCCATGGTCTGAACCAGAGATTAGAAACCAGAGCACTGGGTTATGGGTGTTTTGTTTGGGTCGAGAAGTTGTTTTTATGCTTTGATTAGAAATGACCTTTAGAGATGTACACAGGCGGTTTACCACAGATCCGGGAGTCCCTGTGATTTGGTGCATATGGCTTCAGTCCTGTGGCAGCTGAAGGCTGGACTTCAAGACCCCTCAACATGTATTTTCACTCCCTGACCATGGTTTGAGCCATGTGTGTACTGGAGGAGGAGGTGCTGTTAAAAGCCCCAGAAATGTGTTCCAAAGGAAATGGAAAATTCCAAAATGCAAAAGCCATGGGATGGTTTGCATTTTGTGTCCCCTGCTTTTTCCTCCCATTTGGGAGCAGAGGAGTGAAGAAATGACCAGAAAGTAGGGGAGTGTGGGGTGGTCAGCCCCAAGACCTGCAGCTTCTTCCTGAGGAGCCTGAGTTCACTGGATTCGTGGTGGAAGCTGCCCTGGTGCCCTATGTCTGAGTGCCAGCCTGGCTCCTAGAACGCAGCAGGGGTTCCATAAACATTTGGTTGATAGCTGCATGATGCCTCTCCCTCCATTCACATTTTAAGGGGGCAGGAGAAGGAAAGTCCCAGTTTCTTTTTTTCAGAGTGGAAGGAGGACAAAAGTGGGGGAGAATTCTGGAAATGAAGCTCCCCCATGCCCCCAATTTGGTGAAAAAGAAGCTCCTTTTTTATATTGAAAACATAACTGGTTTCCTTCTGATGGAAGCAGCAGGTGCCACTTCCTGAGGTCACCCTTCTGTCCCCACTTTGTGCAGGGGCACAAAGCTCACTGCCCCTCCTCAGAATGTGACAGCGGCCATGCTTGCTAGGGCTGAGGGCCTGTGCCATGTCTGCCAAGCCTGAGCACCTTTTTTGGATGACTGGTCTTGTGATATGTTGGCAGAACTTTTGAAAAGCTCAAGATTCCCCTTGAGCCTGTTTTCAGAAGGTATTTCCAGGGCAAACAGGCTGAGGAGCCTGGGGAAAGTGACTTTGGGCAAGTCACTAGGCTTTGGGAAAGTGACTTTTCCCTTTCCTGGAGGGAATATCAAATAATGATAGAGAAAAGCTCAGCCCCCGTCCTCCCATAGGACAGGATGGGTGAGTCACACAGGCATCCAGAGGCCCTGCATTCAGCACAGCTGGCCAGCCTAGCACGGCAGCCTCTGGGCACAGCCGGGGGGATGTGAGAAGGATGCTGGGCTCCGGGTTCGCCCAGGCGGTACACTGCCTCTGCTTTGGCCCCACAAGCTCAGCAGCAGCAGGGATGAGGGATGCCCCCTTCCCCTTTTGACCTCTTCTGCCATCATTGTGTTATTTCCTTGATGACCTTCTGCTAAGGCTTCCCCAGCCACGTAGGCAAGGACGGTGCCAGGTCCCGCCACCGTGGGAATGATGTAGGGAAACTGTTCACTCAGGGACTGTCTGCCTCTCCTGTGCACATGCCCCAGGCTCCCTGCTGGGCAGTCCTGATCCTCTGGCCTGTGACACACTATGCTCTCTCTCTGTTCCTGTGCTCGGGCAGTGGGAACCTGGATAAACAGACAGGGAAAGGCAGCACGGCCCTGCACTACTGCTGCCTGACCGACAATGCCGAGTGCCTCAAGTTGCTCCTGCGAGGGAAGGCCTCCATCGAGATAGGTGAGTGGGCCTGGGCCCCAGGGGTGGGCTCAGCTGCACCCTGGCCTCTGCCTCCTCTCTGTCACCCAAGCCCTGCTCTTGGAAACAGGCCTGACCCTGTGGGCTCTTGTTAGTGCCAAGGAGAAGGAGAACCTACCACTAACGAGAAAGGGCCTCTCCCTGCCTGTTCCACGAGGCTGCATTCACCATCTGTTACTTAGACTTTGGGAGCATTTATAGGCATTTTACAGATCATAAGATAAGCAAAGGGTGGGTCTTGCAGCTCTCACGAATGCCAGGTAAATTTGGACAAGGCTGGGGAATTTTGACCTGTTCACACACTCTGAGCCTATTCACCCCCACCTGAGGCCACACTTGGCCCCTTTCTTGGCTCTGGGTTTGATGGATTATAGGGGGAGATGCTGTTTACTGCTCTGTCCTTTCATTTGCACCACTGCTTCCTCTATAAAGGGCGCTGGTTGTTACTTGGCCCCAGTCCCTCCCTCTATGGAGGACCCTGGCATGCCAACAGCCAAGGCACAGTTGTGCCTTGAGAGCATCCAGTTGTTACCCCGCAGGAGGAAGTATTTTTGAAGAATTATTAAAGAGGAAAGAATAGAAAAAAGACACACATCTGCCTGAGAGCTGTGCTTATCATTAAAAGACTAATAATCAGACCTCATTGACTGAGGCTTATTTAGAAAAAGTGTAGGCCGGGTGCAGTGGCTCACACCTGTAATCCCAGCACTTTGTGAGTCCAAGGCAGGTGGATCATGAAGTCAAGAGATCAAGACCATCTGGCCAACATGGTGAAACCCTGTCTCTACTAAAAATACAAAAATTAGCTGGGCGTGGTGTCATGCACCTGTTGGCCCAGCTACTTGGGAGGCTGAGGCAGGAGAATTGCTTGAACCCAGGAGGTGGAGGTTGCAGTGAGCTGAGATTGTGCCATTGCACTCCAGCCTGGTGACAGAGCCAGACTCTGTCTCAAAAAAAAAGGTATATACTTTCAAGGTTATAGACTGCTTGAGAGAAGGTATAAAAGTTTATTATATTCCAGTACATGGAACTAGGTTAGCAGTGCTTTTCGTTAGAGGTTTATGATGAATCACTTTATTCAATGACTTACGGTTTGGATGTGGATTTTAATTAGGTGGCTTCCTCAACAGTTTTAGTGTGTGTTTTTGGGTTTGTTTGTTTTTGTTTTTGTTTTTTTCTTTTTGAGACAGAGTCTTGCTCTGTCACCAAGGCCAGAGTGCAGTGGCGCGATCGCGGCTCACTGCAACTGCAGGCTCCTGAGTAGCTGGAACCACAGACACGCACCACCACGCCTGGCTAATCTTTATATTTTTAGTAGAGATGGGGTTTCACCATGTTGGCCAGAATGGTCTCCAACTCCTGACCTCAAATGATCCACCCACCTCTGCCTCCCGAAGTGCTGGGATTACAGACATGAGCCACTGTGCCTGGCCAGTTTTAGTTTTTTGATTAGTTCAAACTTTGTCTTTTAAAGTTTTACCTTCTGTATTTAGCTACAGTTCTATACAATTACAAGATACATTCAGCCTCAACTAGGTCAAACTCACTGTGGATTTCATTAACCAGGCCCAGTGTAATTTAGTGCTGCCTTTCTGTTCCTTTTAAAAATGTCCTGGATGTCATGCCTTTGCTGGGTTTTGCCTTAACGCCTCCTTTGCTCGCCCTTGACTTTTAGCAAACGAGTCAGGAGAGACTCCGCTGGACATTGCCAAGCGCCTCAAGCATGAGCACTGTGAGGAGCTGGTGAGTCTCCCGCCACAAGGACGGGGTGGGGCACCTGTCACGGGACAGGGAGCCATGCCCGTCCTCCTTGGGCAGGGTTTGCTGTGAACCAGTGTCCTGAGCAGAGCTCAGTGTTTCTGGTGGGATGAGCCCAGAATCAGCCTGCCTTGGAGAAAGCATGCTAGGGATTATATAGGGAAACCTAGGGGGACCCACCCCCTCGTAGTGAGACTTGGGGTGTGAGTCAGTGTTTGCTGGTTGGCCGTGTTGGTAACATCACTGATGTGGTGGGACAACTGGAGCAGAGGCCCAAGGCCACCACAAGGGCCTGTTCTCTGGCCTCCATAAGCTGTTTACTTGCTGCTTTGCCGGACATCAGGGCCAACCTCCTTTCTTTGTTCCTTAGCCCCAGATCGTGTAGGTTGCTCGACACCATCTTTTCCTGTTCAGTGTAGACTGTGTAGACAGTAGAAAGAGCCCACCAGGCCAGGCAGCCCTGACCTTGCCGTGGGCTCCCCCACTTGGCTTTGGAAGGAAACTCTCTTAGGCTGTTTCCTTATTTCTAAAGTGCGGTCAGTTATACCAGTACATAGAGTCGTTGTGAAAATTATTATCAAATGCTGTAATGCAGTCGACACACAGCACTCAGTAAATAGAAATATTAAGGCTGAGCACAGTGACTCATGCCTGTAATCCCAAAGCTTTGGGAGGCTGAGGCAGGGGATGATGGCTGCTGTAGGCCAGGAATTCGAGACCAGCCTGGCAACATAGTGAGACTTTCTTTGCAAATGGTTAAAAAAATTAGCAAGGCATGGTGGAGCATGCCTGTAGCCCCAGTTACCCCGGAGGCTAAGGTAGGAGGATCTCTTTGAGACCAGGAGTTCAAAGCTACAGTGAGCCATAATAGCGCCACTGCACTCCTGCCTGGGCAACAGACCAACACACCATCTCCACAAAAAAGTTTCAAATTAGCTGGGTGTGGTGGCGTGCACCTGTAGTCCCAACTACTTGGGAAGCTGAGGTGGGAGAATCAACTTGAGCTCAGGAGTTCAAGGCTACAGTGAGCCATGATTATGCCAATGTGCACCAGGCTGGGGGAGAAAAAAAAGAACTATTAATAATAAATGCTATACAAGTGTAAGATAAGTAACAGGACCTCTTTCACATCCACTAGCTCATTTAACTTGTTTTTTTTTTTTTTTAAATGGAGTCTTACTCTGTCACCCAGGCTGGAGTGCAGTGACATGATCTCGGTTCACTGCAACCTCCGCCTCCCAGGTTAAGCAATTCTTCTGCCTCAACTTCCCAAGTAATTGAGATTACAGGTAACTGCCACCACGCCCAGCTAATTTTTGTATTTTTAATAGATACGGGGTTTCACCATGTTGGTCAGGCTGGTCTTGAACTCCTGATCTCAAGCAGTCCACCTGCCTTGGCCTCCTGAAGTGCTGGGATTATAGGCGTGAGCCACTGCACCTGACCTAGCTCATTTAATCTTCATAACTACCTTACGACATAGTTTCTGCCGTTGTCCTCATTTTACAGACAAGGAAACAGGCACAGAAAAGTTAAGTGACTTGCCCAGGGTCATGTAGCTACTATCTGGTTATGAGGGAAATTAAGCCCTGAGGTTCTAAGACACCCATAGTGTGTAATGAATTAACTTCTCTTCTGCACATGTAGAATGGAACTAGCTATCTACCTTCCTTGAGAGAACTGAGAAAATAGCCACTCAGATCATTTTCTACAGCGTTTAATTCTCTCATCCTGGTTGAAAAGGCTGGGTTCACCATGAATGAGCACATTCGTTCTCCTGGGGTTGAGCTTTCTCCTGTATGGAATGTGGATACTTGCAGGCTGATCAGCATCCTTTAGATCTCAAATATCCTTTGCCTGTTGTTTTGGGGAAAGCTCTCTAGCCCTGTTTTTTCTCTACACTTACACTGTTGTCACAACGAGCAATACAAAAGCAGACTGCTGTGACCAAAGGTGTGGGTGGGGCTCCCCCAACCCCTACACCAAGTGTAGTCATCTGACAGGTTTGTCTTGCCTGCTGCATAAACCCAATTCATGGGACAGTGTTATTGCAATAGAGAAAGAGTTTAATTATGGCAAGCTGGTTGAGCAGTGGAAGGACAGGAGTTATTACTCAACTGTGTCCCTGCAAAGGCTCAGAGGTGAGGGTTTTTCAGGGATAGTTGGATGGGCGAGGGGGCTAGGAAATGGGTGCTGCTGATTGGTTGGGAGTGAAATCATACAAGTGTGAGAAACAGCCCTTGGCCACTGCATATCATCTCAGTGGGAGCCATGGGACTGGTTGAGTCGTGCATGAGTCAGGTTTGGTGGAGTCAGTTGGTCACCAGGATGCGAAAGTCTGAAAAAATATCTCAAAAGATCAGTCTTAGGATATGTTATCTATAGGATCAGTTGAGGAAGTCACAAATATTGTGGCCTCAGGTGCAGTAAACAATTTTTTTTTAAAAGACAGTGTCTCTCTGTTGCCCAGGTTGGAGTGCAATGGCGTGCTCATAGACAGCCTCAAATTCCTGAGCTTAAGCGATCCTCTCACCTCAGCTTCCTGAGTAGCTGAGATTACTGATGCATGCCACCACGGCTGGCTAAATAAGTTTTTAAATTTTTTGTAGTGATGGGGTCTCGCTATGTTGCCTGGGCTGGTCTCAAACTCCTGGCTCAAGCAGTCCTCCTGCCTCGGCCTCCCAAAATGCTGGGATTACAGGTGTGAGCCACTCCACTGGATGTTAAACAATTACATTAATAGAGAGGCAAGCTGCACCTACATTTTAGCGGAATTCAGACCCCTCCCATAATCCTCATCTTGAGGCCTTTCATTAGTCTTCCAAAGGCACTTTCAAGCTGCCTAACAAGAACAGAGTTTTCTTGTTTTCACATGCACACATGTTTATTGCGGCACTTTTCACAATCGCAAAGACTTGGAACCAATCCACATGTCCATCAGTGATAGACTGGTTTAAGAAAATGTGGCACATATACACCATGCAATACTCTGCAGCCAAACAAAGAGATGAGTTCATGTCCTTTGTAGGGACATGGATGCAACTGGAAACCATCATTCTGAGCAAATTATCACAAGGACAGAAAACCAAACACCGCATATTCTCACTCATAGGTGAGAATTGAACAGTGAGAACACTTGGACACAGGGCGGGGAACATCACACAGTGGGGCCTGTCGTGAGGTGGGGGAATGGGGAAGGGATAGCATTAGGAGATATACCTAATGTAAATGACAGTTAATGGGTGCAGCACAGCAACATAGCACATGTATACATATGTAACAAACCTGCACGTTGTACACATGTACCCTAGAACTTAAAGTATAATAAAAACATTGAGTCAGTTTTAGGGAGGGACTATTACCATCCTTGTTTCAAACTTACACCACAAACTAAATTCTTCCCATGGTTAGCTTGGTCTGTGCCCAGGAGTAAGGGAAGACAGCCAGCCTGTGAGGCTAGAAGCAAGATGGAGTCAGCCATGCTAGACTTTTATCACAACCATGTTCTTGAAAAGGCGGTTTCACAAGCAGCAGACACCAGCTGGCTGTCCTCCAGTTCAATTAGACACTGTCTACCTGGAGGTAGTGTCAGATCCCACAGACGGGGGGCTCAGTCCCCAAGACTGTCTCCCAACCCAGACACTAGTCGGAAATCAACCTCCAGAACTTCTGACCAACCGGCTTCAAGTGGGGGTTCCCACAGCCCCCTCTTTGGGTTGGAATAATTTGCTGGAGTGGCCCATAGAACTCAAGGAGACACTTGTGTTTACTGGTTTATTATAAAGGATATTGTAAAGCATGCAGATAGAGAGGCGCGTAGGGCGAGGTGTGGGGGAAGGGACGCGGAGGTTCCACGCCCTCCCTGGGCGCCACCCTCCAGGACCCTCTGTGAAGCTGGAGAACCAGTCCTCTTGGAGTTTTATGGCAGCTTCATGATGTCAGCATCTCTTCCCCCAGGGTATAGGGTGAGACCCTCTCTGGGGAGGGTCTTAAGACCTAAAGTCAGAAAAGTGGGGGAAGATTAGAGTCCTGCTTTGGGGCAGGAGAAGTTCAGAGAGATTCTGTCTCCTGAGGCCTAACACCCCACATTATAACCAAAGGCTGCAGGAAGAGCTTTGAGAGTTACAAGCCAGGAACTGTGGCTGAAAACTAATACAGTTTACAAAGCCTTTGCTGGGACATACCAGCTTTGAGTTTCAAGGTTACCCTGTGAATTAGGCAGAGGGGCGGGGGCTTCACCTGAGACCCAGAGATTTCCATGAATTTGCCTTGGACTAGAAGGCAGGCCTCCTGTCTGCACACCTCAGTGGGTCCAGGTGCATGGCCGAGTGTATGAGCAGCAGCACTGACCATCCCTCTGTTCTCTCAGCTGACCCAAGCCTTATCTGGAAGATTTAATTCTCACGTTCATGTTGAATATGAATGGCGACTACTCCACGAAGACCTGGATGAAAGTGATGACGACATGGATGAGAAATTGCAGGTCTGTGCCAGGTTGCTAACCATTAACAGTTTTGATCAGCTTCATCTAGAACAATGTGGGTCCTAATGTGTAAGTAAGGCAGAAAGCTGTTTTATAGAAATGAAAATGTAGCTTGCTTTTTGCTTTCATTGATCTCAGTAGGCTCTTGGTTTTATCCTTCCCACTACCATCTCCCGTCTCCCAGCTCCTGCCCCCATTAAGTTAAAGGAATGGCTAATTATGTACTTACAGGCAGCCTTTTGCTACAAAGGAAAGGGGTGTGGGGAGGAGGGGGCGGGGGGGATTTATTCCAGTGGGTTTAGAGGAAAAACTCTTGCTGTGGAGTCATGTCATAAAGACCAGATTTCTCCCAGTCTAGGTGATCACATTCTCCTGGTTGATCTTAAAAAAAATCAACTGAAATCTTCAGACGACCTGTAGAGCTCATTGGGTCCAACCCTTTCATTTATCAGTTTGGGATATTGAAGCCTCAAGGGAAAAGTTGACTTGGCCAAAGTGAAGCAGCTATTTAGAGGCAGCCTTGGGACTGCACAAAGGCTCTTGCCTCCTCCTCCAGCTCCCTTTTTACCATACTCACTGCCTCACACACGGGGGGTGATCCCCAGGAAGGTTGCTGCCTTCACGCAGGACTCGGAGCTGAGAGTCAGACTTAGGCCGTCTGACCCAAAGCCCTGATTCGTAGCTGCGACCCACTTCCATCTGTCCTTCAGCATGGTACTTCGAGGCGTGCCTGGAATGTGTTCTGTGCTGAATTAGTGGCAAATGCTACATTAAACACATTTTCATGGTTTGGCTTTTTTTTTTTTTTTAATTTTCTGTAATGCATTAATGTTCTGATGTGTATTGAGGATACCTAATTAGATAGATAGATGGATAGGTCAATAGGTAACCAGAAGGCATTTCTGAAACCTGTTGGACTGTCTTTGCTCATGGAGTTAACATCCATACTTACTGCTTCTTAGAATACAGAATAAGAAATTACTTCACTTAAGAAATTACTTCACTGAGTTAGCTACAAAACAGTGTCAAAGTGAGAAGAGTCGACTGATTTCACGCTTCACCTGCCTTAAAAGTTGGAAGCAGTCTGCCCCAGTGTGCCTCTTCGTCAAGCGATCGGACGCCACGTTCCCGTTTTATGAGCAGTGATGAAGCAGGTTGCGTCGTCCAAGGAAAAGCACAAGAGCAGAGGCTGGTGTGGAGTCCTAAGACTCATCCACACTGCTCACCTGATTCTCAGCAGACAGCAGCAGGGACCGTTTATCCTTTCACCCGTGGGCTTTGCAATTTAGAAATATGTGTGAAGAACCACTGGGTGCTTAGTTCTGCACACCTGAGCTGGGTTTGAAGCACTGGTTTGTCCCGAACCTAGAATGGGTTAGTGGTCATGTGAGGGAGAGGCAGGGCTGCCGCCGTTCACACTGAGCACCTGATAGGCACCTGGCATTGTGCTAGAAAAGCACTCGCCATATCCAGTGAACAGGTGAGAATGTGGTCAGCAAGGTGAGTCATTTGCTCACAATCATATGTAGTTTAATGAAGCTGGCATTTGAAATAGAAGTTAGATCTAAGTTACCTGAGTCATTATTCCATGCATTCACTTCTAAGAAAGCACATGACCAGCTGGGCGCAGTGGCTCACGCCTGTGATCCCAGCACTTTGGGAGGCCGAGGCAGGCGGATCACGAAGTCAGGAAATCGAGACCATCCTGGCTAACACGGTGAAACCCCGTCTCTACTAAAAATACAAAAAAATTAGCCGGGCATGGTGGGGGGCGCCTGTAGTCCCAGCTGCTCGGGAGGCTGTGGCAGGAGAATGGCATGAACCCGGGAGGCAGAGCTTGCAGTGAGCCGAGATTGCACCACTGCACTCCAGCCTGGGCCACAGAGCGAGACTCTCTTTAAAAAAAAAGCAGCCAGGTGCAGTGGCTCAAGCCTGTAATCCCAGCACTTTGGGAGGCCGAGACGGGTGGATCACGAGGTCAGGAGATCGAGACCATCCTGGCTAACACGGTGAAACCCCATCTCTACTAAAAAATACAAAAAACTAGCCGGGCGAGGTGGCGGGCGCCTGTAGTCCCAGCTACTCGGGAGGCTGAGGCAGGAGAATGGCGTAAACCCGGGAGGCGGAGCTTGCAGTGAGCTGCAATCCGGCCACTGCACTCCAGCCCGGGGCGACAGAGTGAGACTCCGTCTCAAAAAAAAAAAAAAAAAAAGCACGTTACCTTCAGCGGGAGCAGGGGTGGCCAAATTATTAAAGGCCTGATAGTAAATATTTTAGGCTCTGTGGGCCTAAAGTGTCACAGTCCATGTTATAATTACTTAGCTCTGCCAGGATGGCTCAAAAGCAGCGTTAGACAGTATCTAAATGACAGGATATGGCTATGTTCCAATAAAATTTTACCGACAAAAAGCAGGTGGCAGCCCATAGGCCACTGTTTGTTAACCCTGATTTGGAGGAATCTCAGGAGCTCCTGTTCATATGGGAAGAAAACATTGATTTCTGCTGAATGAGCCATATAGCTGTTGGAGATTGAGTGTAGCGGGCTGGCCAGAGCTGGCTACCCTGTGGGGTAACATAAGAAGTCATGTTTAGGAAGGGAAACTTCAGGAAAAATGCTGACTTAGGTTGAGATAACTTCGGCTGATAAGATAAATAGCTTATATTTTAAATCCATCACAGAATGGAGAATTTTAACTTGTAGTTCACAGCTTTTTTGGTGTGTGTGTGTATATACTAGTCTGTTCTTACACTGCTATAAAGAAATACCTGAGACTGGGTAATTTAGAAAGAGGTTTAATTCACTCACACTTCCACCTGGCTGGGAGGCCTCAGGAAACATACAGTCATGGCAGAAGGGGAAGCAGGCACCTCTTCACAGGGTGGCAGGAGAGAGAGCAAGTGACAGCCTTATCAAACCGTTAGGTCTTGTGGGAACTCACTATCACAGTAACGGCAGGGAGGAACCACTGCCATGATCTAGTCACCTTCTTCTCACGACACGTGAAGATTACAATTCGAGATGAGATTTGGGTGGGGACACAAAGCCAAACCATATCAATGTGTGTTTCCTTCACGAGACACGAGGAGGAGTGAGTTTTCACTCTTGCAGCTCTCACGCAACTTGTGGCTCCCAGGCAACAGTTGAGAGCTCAAATGGTACCCAGCCCAGCAGAGCTGGTGTCAGTGAGGTTTTCAGCCCTGTGTTGAATGTCATCACCAGGAGCAGTTCATTTCTGTGTCACGCCTCTGCCCCAATGTTCTCCTGCAGCCCAGTCCCAACCGACGAGAAGACCGGCCCATCAGCTTCTACCAGCTGGGCTCCAACCAACTTCAGTCTAACGCTGTATCTTTGGCAAGAGATGCTGCAAACCTTGCCAAGGACAAGCAGAGGGCTTTCATGCCCAGCATCTTGCAGAATGAGACCTATGGAGCCATCCTGAGTGGCAGCCCACCTCCCGCCCAGCCGGCAGCCCCCAGCACCACCAGTGCCCCCCCTCTTCCTCCACGGAATGTTGGCAAAGGTATGACGCTGTCAGTCATCCCTGTGAATTTACAGAGGGGCTTGTTTTGTGGTTTGGGAAGTTTGCAGCTGCCCTGCCTCCAACTCAGTGACCTTTGGGCTCTTCTGTTTTGTAGTTATTTTCTCTTTGCTTCCTAAAGGGATTCCGTCATTCTTATCAGGCCAGATGGTGGTAGAGTCTCTTGATTTGACTCTGATTCTGGGCAGAGTTGTGGCATCTGCCTGGCTTGGGTAACATGGGAACTCCCCCAGGGCAGCCTGAGGTGGTCATCTGAACTCCCAGGGCTGGGCCAAAAGACACACTCCTGCAGGTCTGCCCTCCGCGACCTTCTGTTTATCTTTCTCCACTCTCCCTCCCAGGCCTTCGTTCTTTCCTTTTCATTTCTCTTCTGCCTTCATCTGGTCCAGTTCATGGCCCCTGCGATTACTTCTTACCAGTGATCCCCATAAAATCAAGGATAAAATGCTACTAATTTGGGGAACAGTGCTCGGCCTAACTGTAAAATACAAAACCAGCTCTGTGGTCCTGCCAGTGTCTTAGGGCAAAAAGCTTCCTCTTCTTACCTCAGCTATAACCTGGAGGGTTTGACTCAACAGGTGACACTTTCTGTTTTTGGAAATACGTAAAGCAAAGCTCCCAAAAGTTAAGTAATTTGTCCTTCCTGAAGAGCAGCTGGCTACGGTGCTCCTTGAAGGCAGGTCCGGCGAGTGACCTGCTCAGCTCTAGGCTGAGCTCCAGTCATCACCGTGGCCTTCAGAGGGTTTCCCACATGAAGGGGGCTGCTGAGGCTTTGATGGGAGGAGGGAGGCCCAGGAAGGACAAGAGTCTGCACAGAGCATGTATCCAGGCGCTGTGACCGCTGTGAGCCGCTGATGGAGTGGGGCCTACGCCCCCGAATACGTTCCGAACTGTCCTTATGCGGTAGCTGCTAGCTGGGCAAGGTGGGTTGGTGTGTGAGGGTGACTGAAGCCAGGAGACCTGGCCCAGGGCTGAGCAGACAGCTGCAACTTTGTGCTGCACATACACTCGCCTGTGCGGCTGGGCCAGTCTTCCCTGCTGTCCTAGGTGTCTCTCAGACCCTCACATGGCTCTGCGCTGTCACTCAGGGAGGCCCAGAGAAGTGACAGTGAACCTGTCGTGTGAGTCACTGAGTCATACACCCAAGAACAAACCTGCTGAGAGCAGGCCTTTCCCCCAGGCAGGCCCAGAAGCCAGCTGCTTGCTGTCCTCACACACCCCACATCCCAGACCGCATCCATCCCTGGTTTGATGAGGATGTCCCTGAGCATGGAAGGCAGCTACAAGGTGAAGCCACAAAGTCCCACCTCCTTCCTGTCAAACCCCCAGGATGGCTGGTCAGGGCCCAGGGTAGGTGCGGCTTTCTTCCTGCCTCTCCCAGATCCTGTAGACAGGCATGAATTTTCTACAGCCCACAATCAAGATGATTTTGATCATCCTCCTTCTCAGCAGTGGCTTTTGCTGGCTGTGTATGTCATGTGAGGAAAGATTTTATTTTGTTCCGCTGGGTCATGGAGGGGTAAACTCTTAATCTCCTGGTTTCTCGAAGTCTTGGAATTCGAGGGTTTTGATTTTTTTCCCTTTTATTTTTGCCATTCCTGTCCCTAGCTTCATTTCTTCCAGTGATGTAGGTTTACCCCTTACCTGCTGTCTCCCCCATTCTCTGGGTAGCCCACATGTGGTCTTGGATGGAATTCTCACGTGCAACTAAATAAATAGCAAAGGGTTGACAGTGTCAGCCTTGCACTTGGGACAGACCTGGCTCCCCATGGGAGGAGCTCGAAAGCTTCCTCTGGACCCAGTGGCCTGGCCCATTTCTAGGCCCAGCCTTTGTCCTACGGGCTGTGCACAGCCTCCAACATGGGGTCACACCTGGCACCTGGGCCCTGTGCACCTGAGCTTGCAGGTTTGTCAGGCAGAAGAAGGGCTTGTGACCTGGGAAATGCCATCTCTTTTGTGGGTCACCTGAACCTGATTGGTGTCATCTGTGTCTGCTTCCAGCCAGAAATATGTTTGCGGGAGGGAGGGAGAGAGAGCCCCTCCTCTGGTGTCTGATTTGCACTCTGCCCTCCACCTGTGCCAGCTGGGCACATGGTACTCCTCTTCGCATGGTGGTGACTCCCACGGCCCATGGGAAGGACTCGATGGGAGGGTGGAGAGGAGCAGAAGTTCCAGAAGCTCCAAGTGCAGTGTTCGCAAGAGAGCATTGTGGCTGTTTATTTCCTTCTTCAAATGATACTGATGTTTGAGAAATAAACTCAGGAATTTTTAAATTTCATGGATTGAGAAAACCAGCTGAGAATAGTCCTTGAAGCATCTTTGGTTTAGTGGGTATCAGTGTCTATCTTCCACGTGCCAGAGACAGGAGTAAAAGAGTTGAGGGTTCTAGGTAGAAGGGTCATACCATTTCATAAGGGGGAGGATCAATAACGCAGTGTTCTGTTTCTGTTTTTGTTGTGTGTGTGCACGTGTATGTGTGCATGCATGCGTCTGTGTGCATGCGTGTGGGTTCAGTTCAGACAGCCTCCTCTGCTAACACCCTGTGGAAGACAAACTCTGTAAGTGTGGACGGTGGAAGCCGGCAGCGATCTTCGTCAGATCCGCCAGCTGTCCATCCACCGCTGCCCCCTCTTCGCGTGACATCTACCAGTACGTTTTTTTCCTTTTTCCTTTCTTGCCTGTGGGCTTTGTAGATCTGGATGGTGGGGGGTGCTCTATGGAGCCGCACAGCCGCCGGCACAGACACATGCCAAGTGCCCCGTGTTGTATGGCCCCCTGTGGCTCCTGTGCAGGGCTCCCAGCTCCCCCAGCCTCCTCCATCACAGCTGCAAACCCCTGCCTGTCCCCACACTGCACCATCAAGTAGCTTCCTCACTCCCTTCCTCTGTCTTCCAAAGCATTTCAGCAACATTTCCTCCCTTACACAGTACCCCAGGGTTTCTTTTTCCTTGGGCCATTTGGTGATTTTCAATATTTTGGGACAGTCACTTGGTTTAGAATCTGGCTTTTTGTTTTTCTTTTCTTTTCTTTTTTTTTTTTGTTTTTGAGACAGAGTCTGACTCCATCACCCAGACCGGAGTGCAATGGCACAATCTTGGCTCACTGCAACCTCCGCCTCCTTGGTTCAAGAGATTCTCCTGCCTCAGCCTCCCAAGTAGCTGGGATTACAGGAGCCTGCCACCATGCCCAGCTAATTTGTGTGTGTGTGTGTATTTTTAGTAGAGACAGAGTTTTGCCATGTTGGCCAGCCTGGTCTCAAACTTCTGACCTCAGGTGATCCACCTGCCTCAGCCTCCCAAAGTGCTGGGATTACAGGCGTGAGCCACCATGCCCAGCCTTGTTTTTCTTTGTCCCCTAGGCTGGAGTGCAGTGGCACAATCATGGCTCACTGCAGCCTCCAACTCCTGGGCTCACAAACGATCCTCCTGCCTTAGCCTCCTGAGTAGCTGGGATTATTGGTGCAAGTGCAGTGGCACAGTCATGGCTCACTGCAGCCTCCAACTCCTGGGCTCAAGTGATCCTCCTGCCTTAGCCTCCTGAGTAGCTGGGATTATTGGTACAAGCCAGCATGCCCAGCTAATTTTTGTATTTTTTTGTAGAGACAGGGTTTTACTATGTTGCCCAGGCTCAAATTCCTGGGCTCAAGTGACCCACCCGCCTCGTCCTCCCAAAGTACTGGGATTACAGGTGTGGGCCACCACGCCCAGCCTGGCATGTTTTCTTTAATGTCAACATGTGGTTGAAAGTCCTGAAACCCTTGGTGAGAGAAGCAAGAGGAGGTTTTTAGGAAGAAGTTTTTCTCCAGTGTGCAGAACTAGAGCATCTTTTTTCACTGGATCAGAGAAACGAGCCCTGGATGCTGCCCCGTCTCCTGCTGCTGCAGCAGCCCTGGAGTGGGGAGTCCAGCATCTCTGGGCTTCATTGCTTCCAGAGCATGAATGAGAATTCCTGAGCTGAGGTGCTCGTGACTTCCTTAGAATAAGTTAAAATTAAAAGCAGCCCAGCCCCAGCTAGAGTCAGTGCCATGTATGCACGTGCTGGCGGCAGAGCCGGGAGCAGTGGGTCTGGGAGGGTCTTCAAAGGTTTCCAAAACGAACACACAGAAGGCTAGGCCCACTTTCCTGCCTCTCCGTCTGGTGGCCCTGGGACTGCATGTGTGTGCTAGAGTCAGCCTTTTGACTTTTCCTTTAAATTGGAAAGAGGAAACAATAATGAAAAAAAGAAAGATCATCAATTGGATTCCTTCATTTTTCCCCACCCCAGGTTTCTCTTTGTTTAGCCGAAGGCCTCATTCTTCCTGGCTTTTCCTGGCAGAGGGAAACCAGCGCCTTATATGTTGTTTCCTGGCAGAGGCCGCCCATCCTGAGGCCCAGGATGATAAGCCTGCCATTGAGAGAGCGCTGAACACCCATCGGGGGAGGAGACAGAGGAAGGAGAATTGGGCTCACAGCCTCCCTTCAGGTCTTACCAACTCTGCCACCCTTGACGAGAGCTCTTCCCCTCCGTGGGCCTCAGCCTCCTCGTCTGTAAAACATAAGACACTAATAAAGCTCTGCACCCACCCACTCCGCGGACTGAGGAGCCGTTACTAAGTTCGTAGCTCCCATCTCTCCTCAGATCCACCCTGCCCAGCAGCCCGATGAAGTGCGTAGGGCCTCATCCCTTTGGCCACAGGTCAGTCGATGTGCAAAGCAGGCCCTGCTTCCCCAGGCAGAGCTGAGGGCCCCGGCCTCCTGCGGTTGGGTCTTAGAGTCCAGAGCAGGAAACTGCTGGCTTTCCCACATGGAGTTCTAGCTGAGAAAATACTCACTCACGGGCTAAGAGAATAAAATTGTCATCCTAACTTTAGGCTCGCAGCTTCCTTATTAGTTTGGAAAGGACTCCCTGCTTCCTCCCTGCGAATAGTTTTCTGAAAACCAGGAAGGAAATAGCAGGTTTTTCCTTAGGAAATAGCAATAGAAAAATGAAGCCCTTCTCAGAAAGCCTCCAGTGAGGAGGCCTGAGTGGGAAGCCTCGCAGCTGACCCTCTGCACGTCTGTCCTTTTCCTCCGCAGATCCCCTGACCCCCACGCCGCCCCCTCCTGTTGCCAAGACACCTAGCGTGTTGGAAGCCTTGAGCCAGCCAAGCAAGCCTACCCCGCCTGGGATCTCGCAGAGCAGGCCCCCACCTCTGCCCCCACAGCCGCCCAGCCGCCTCCCGCAGAAGAAGCCTGCGCCGGGGTAAGCCACCCCCAGCCAGCTCGGCCATCCGTGCTCCTGTCCTCTGACCTCACCTGCCACGGGGTCTGGATGAACGTTTGCAATCCCCAGGGTTCCTACTTCAGCGTGCGTGCCACACAACTAATTCCTCAGGTCTGAAGGGTCTTAAAAATAACTTGAGGATTTTTAGACTGTAAAAATGTCTTACAAATGTACATTTTAAGTCCACAGAATGAATTTAGACAACGTGTCCTCAACACACAAGGCCTCTGGGTTCTGTTTGCAGCTCACCACCCAGGTGGTCTCTGTTTTCTTTCTATTTTCCCAAGGTTGTTTTGAACACATAGACCCTCTGTGGTGTGAGGCATGGATTTCCCACAAACAAGGACATTGTCCTACATAACACAATACCACCTGCAAAGTCAGGAAATTAACATGGATGTAGGAACAGCACCCAATCCTTAGACCCAGTTCAAGCCTAGGTGTTTGTCCAAATAAGCCGTTTGTTGCAGATGGGTCCAGTTTGTGGCTCTTTTTTTTTTTTTTTTTTTTTGAGACGGAATCTAGCTCTGTTGCCCAGGCTGGAGTGCAGAGGCGTGATCTCGGCTCACTGCGAGCTCCGCCTCCCAGGTTCTCGCCATTCTCCTGCCTCAGCCTCCCGAGTAGCTGGGACTGCAGGCGCCCGCCAACACACCTGGCTAATTTTTTGTATTTTTAGTAGAGACAGGGTTTCACTGTGTTAGCCAGGATGGTCTCAATCTCCTGACCTCGTGATCCACCCGCCTCGGCCTCCCAAAGTGTTGGGATCACAGGCGTGAGCCACCAAGCCCAGCCCCAGTTTGTGGCTCTTAATCTGGATCTTTATGGTGGGAAATGGTTCCTTTTAGTGGAAATGATATTTAGAGGCCAAGTTCTGGGGGCTAGGTGGAGAGTCACTGCTCCCACACAGGCCCTCTGAGCTGTCAGAACTTGGAAATATGGATACATGTACGTGGATACATACATACACCATTTATCTCTCTATTCTGTATCTTTCTGTATTGAAATCCATGAGTTCACACTGACGTCTCTAATTTCAGTTGTTCTAGTAACAAACCACACCAAACTGACAGACATGAGGCACGGCCATTTTATTCTGCTGACAGATTGTCAGGAATTTGGATGGGACTGTGGGGTCTTTGTCTTTGCTCCACAGTATCTAGAGGCTTTGCTGAAAGGACTCGAAGCCTGGGGGTGGCTGGACACAGGAGGTGACTCGTTGGCTGGGAAACAAGGTCAGAGCCTTTCACCCACCCTGTGGTAGCTGATGCTGCCTGCCAGCCAGAGCCTCAGCTGGGCTGTGACTGGAACACCCATGTGTCCCTGGCATGGGCTTCCTCACATCATGGTGGCTGGGTCCAAGGACGGGTCCCCAGAGAGAGGCCTGGCCCTGGAAGCTGGCACAGAATGACCTCTGCCATACATTACTGCTCAAACAGTTACAAGCTCAGACACAGGGGCAGAGAGGAAGGCACAAGGAAGTCATCAGTTCCACCTCTCAATAAAGAATTTGGGGCCGGGCGCAGTGGCTCACACCTATAATCCCAGCACTTTGGGAGGCCGAGGTGAGCAGATCACCTGAGGTCAGGAGTTGGAGACCAGCCAGGCCAACATGGTAAAACCTCGTCTCTAATAAAAATAGAAAAAAATTAGCTGGGCATGGTAGCAGGCTCCTGTAATCCCAGCGACTCAGGAGGCTGAGGCACGAGACTCTTGAACCCAGGACGTGGAGATTGCAGTGAGCTGAGACTGTACCCATTGCACTCCAGCCTGGGCAACAAGAGCAAAACTCCATCTCAAAAATAAAAAAATAAAGAATTTGGGGACTGGGCACCATGGCCCACATCTGTAATCCCTGCACTACTCTTTTTTTTCGGGGCAGGGGGTGGGGGAGCAGCGGTGGGCTGGCCACCATGCCCGGCCAATTTTTTTTATTTTTAGTGGAGACAGAGTTTCACTGTGTTAGACAGGATCGTCTGGATCTCCTGACCTTGGCCTCCCAAAGTGCTGGGATTACAGATGTTGAGAGGTGACAATGTGCTAGCAGTCCTCACTCTCAGCGCCTCCTCGGCCTTGGTGTCCATTCTGGCGGCGCTTGAGGAGCCCTTCAGCCTGCCACGGCACCGTGGGAGCCCCTCTCTGGGCTGTCTGAGGCCAGAGCCTCCTCCCTCTGCTTGCGGGGAGGTATGGAGAAAGAAGCACGGGTGGGAACCGGGGCTGTGCTGGCGGGCGAGTGTGAGTTCCGGCGGGCCCCGCACATGGAGCAGCCAGCTGGCGCTACCAGCCCAGGGCATTGAGAGGCTTAGCACCCGGGCCAGCAGCTGCGGAGGTTGCGCCGGGTCCCCCAGCAGTGCCGGTCCGCGGGCATCGCACTCAAATTCTTGCAGAGCCTTAGCTGCCTCCCTGCGGGGCAGGGCTTGGGATCTGCAGCCCGCCATGTCTGAGCTGCCCACCCTGCCGTGGACTCCTACGTGGCCTGAGCCTCTCCGACGTTCGCCGCCCCCTGCTCCCTGGCGGCCAGTCCCATCGACAGCCCAAGGGCTGAGGAGTGCAGGCATGGCTCCGGACTGGCGGGCAGCTCCGCATGCAGCCCCCATGCAGGATCCACTAGGTGAAGCCAGCTAGGCCGCTGAGCTGGATGGGGACGTGGAGAGCTTTTATGTCTAGCCAGAGGATGGTAAATACTCCAATCAGCACTCTGTGTCTAGCTCAGGTTTTGTAGATACACCAGTCACTACTTTGTGTCTAGCTCAGGGTTTGTGAATACACCAATTGGTACTCTGTATCTAGCTAACTCTGTGTCTAGCTAACCTAGTGGGGACTTGGAGAACTTTTCCCTCTAGCTCTCTGTGTCTAGCTCAAGGATTGTAAACGCACCAGTCAGTACTCTGTCAAAATGGACCAATGAACTCTCTGCAAAATGGACCAATCAGCAGGATGTAGATGGGGCATAAAAGCAGGCTACCCCAGCCAGCCGGGGTCAACCGGCTGGGGTCTGCTTCCAGACTGTGGAAGCTTTGTTCTTTCACTCTTTGCAATAAATCTTGCTTGCTGCTCACTCTTTGGGTCCACGCTGCCTTTATGAGCTGTAACACTCTCTGCGAAGGCCTGCAGCTTCACTCCTGAAGCCAAGGAGACCACGAACCCACCGGGAGGAACAAACAACTCCAGATGCGCTGCTTTTAAGAGCTATAACACTCACCACGAAGATCTGCAGCTTCACTCCTGACAGCGAGATCACGAACCCACCAGAAGGAAGAAGCTCCAGACACATCTGAGGGTCTGAAGGAACAAACTCCAGACACACCATCTTTAAGAACTGTAACACTCACTGCGAGGGTCCACGGCTTCGTTCTTGGTCAGTGAGACCAAGAACCCACCAATTCCGGACACAGTGTGAGCCACCACGCTCAGCCCATCCCTGCATTACTTTAGAAGGCCGAGGTGGGAGGATCACTTGAGGCCAGGAGTTCAAGACCACTCTGGGCAACATAGTGAGACCTTATCTCTACAAAAAAAAATTAAAAATTAGCTAGGCATGGCAGCACGCACCTGTAGTCCCAGCTACTTGGGAGGCTGAGGCAGGAGGATTGCTTGAGCCCGTGAGAAGGCTACAGTGAGCTTTGATGGTGCCACTGCACTCCAGCCTGGACAACAGAGACCCAAGCTCTAAAAAAAGAAAAATAGTAACAAATTGGAAGGCAATGTTTTACAGTCACCATGGGGTTTCTTCTAGTTTTCTTCTTTTCTGTATACTTCCTTCCTTTCTGAGGGTGAGCAGTCTGGCTCCCATCTTTACTTCCTTGATCGGTGTCTATTTAGGAAACAGGTTCCCCCTCTCTACTGCCGCCTCTGCGCAGCAGCTGCCTTTCCCTGTTTGGGTCTGCCTCTTGTTCCAGGACCCCCACTGGGTGCTCAGGGGGGCTGTCGCTTCCCGCCACCTGGATGCTTTCCTCCTCCCACCTGGGCTCAGACGCTCCTGTTGGGCCACCATCTGCGGACATGCCCTTCTTGTTCACCTCTGGGTGACGCGCCTCCCCAGGTACCAGTGTGGGTGTTTTCATCCGCACTGCCAGACAGATGACAGAGACTTTCAAGGTACAAACTACGTCCTTCAATTTGGAGAAATTTCACTGATTTTTTAATGCTTTAAATATTGGGGTTTTTTGTTCTCTCTTTTAATGTTTCTTATTCCTCAGATGTCAGACTCCTTGGCCTTTCTTCTGAATGTGTCATCTTGTTTATTGGAGTACCCTGAGTGCTCTGACAAACTTCAGCATCACCATGCTTTCACATGTGGAAGTTAGCTTCCTGCTCACGCTAAGTTTAGTGTGCATATTCTTAGTTGTACCCCAGTCCCAAAGGTAGACCCAGACCCCTCCGATCTTCTGCTTCTACCATCTGTCTCCTGGGCTCAGAGTTAATTCTGAGGGGAAGGAGTTGCTGTGGGGGGCAGGCTGGATGCCCACACTCCCTCCTCCCAGGCTGGGGCTGGAAGTGCCACCCGGTGCAGGGGAGTCGAGCTGTCATCCTCAGCTAGCCCTCTGCCACCTTCTCATGGCCATCCCTGCTTTGCTTGCCTGCCTGTTTTGAAAATCTGTCTTCTGGAAGATTTTCTAGAGTTTATCTCCCAGTTCTTTTACTAAGGCGTTCATGCCTGTTCCCATATAATCATCCTCAAGTTTAACTCTTTTTGTAGAGATATTCTTTTTGTTTCCTGAGATCATTTCTCAGTCTCCTCCTTCTGAGAATGGTTGCGAAGGTGCTGGCGGGTGTGTTGCAGTTTTCGTGTTCGTGCAGAGTGCTGCCTCCACACCGTTTTGACCTCTGTGGGTTCCAGGCTTTTCCCTATAAATGGCAAGCTCGGTGTTTCCCCTCCAGGTGAGGCAGTAAAAACTGGCAGCCTGCACAGAGCCGCCCACACCAGTGTCACTGGAGTGGTCTGGCTGGGCCTCTTGTCTCGTCTGAAGTTTTTTTAGGAGTAGAGAAATAAAGTTAAGCTTTTACTTAGTTCCTCTGTTTTTCAAGATACTCCCAACAGCCGCACCTGGTGTCCCCCATCCAGATACCCTCTGTTTTGCCCTCTCCAAGAATAGAAGCTTCCTGTCCTTAGTAGGTTGGGCAGGGCAGCAGCTAAGGCTCATCAGACCTGGGCGAGATTCCAGGGATTCATGAGCTCCTTTACAGATTTTTGGCTAATTCTTCTGCTTACTACCTTGCCTTTCTCCCCTTCCAGAGGGTCCTGAGCCTTTTGGGGACACTACAGGACAGATAGGAGTATTTCAGAGCCTTCCTCACTGCTGGAGTGGGATTCCATTCTTGAGGTCAACTAGGTTGACTGTAATTGATCTTTTATTCTGTCGCCCAGGCTGGAGTACAGTGGTGCAATCACGGTTCACTGTAGCCTCGACCTCCTGGGCTCAGGTGATCCGCCCACCTCAGCCTCCGCATGGCTGGGACCACAGGCATGCACCACCATGCCTGGTTAATTTATTTTTATATTTTATAGAGGGGGGGGGGTCTCCTTATGTTGCCCAGGCTGGTCTCAAACTCGTGGGCTCAAGCAGTCCTCCCACATTGGCCTTTCAAAGTGCTGGGATTACAGGCATGAGGCACCGTGCCTGACCTCTTTTATGTTTAATTTTTTAAAATGCTTTTCCTTGGGAAGAAGTGGAAGTAAATGTACTTAAATCTGCCATTTTAACCAGAAGACTCCCAAAACTTTTTAAATGCTACTTTGCAAGATAACTTTTTAAAATATAACATGCAGGGCTGGGCGTGGCGGCTCACACCTGCAATCCTAGCATTTTGGGAGGCCAAGCTGGGTGGATCACTTGAAGCCAGGAGTTCAAGACCAGCCTGACCAACATGGCAAAACCCCATCTCTACTAAAACTACAAAACTTAGCTGGGCATGTTGGTGCACACCTGTAATCCCAGCTACTCAGGAGGCTGAGGCAGGAAAATCACTTGAACCCAGGAGGTGGAGGTTGCAGTGAGCTGAGATTGCACCACTGCTCTCCAGCCTGGGCAGCAGAACCAGACTCCATCTCAAAAAAAATAAAATAGAATATGCATATCTGTGCCTTCCTAGTCTTAAACAGCTACTGAATTACGCTGTAATAAATGGGCTTTCCAGTGCTAATTATTTCTGCCTCTACACCAAAGTGGCCACAGGTCATGCTTCCCTTGGCTTCTGGACTCTCTTCTGCCTTAAGACGCCCTGCGATTTGCACTTTCCAAGCTGCTGTTTTTCAAGAGAACAAATCATGTGTGGAAGTTCTGGCTAACGAGCCGTCAGCTCCCAGCAGTTATTGGGACTCAGAACCGTGGATGTCAGCTGTGAGGTGCAGGTTCCTGGTTCTCAGAAGTGTTCTAGCTGGGAAAAGCTGGACAGGTTTCCTCTCAAACATGATTCTACCTGGTTTCAGATCTGACTGGTAGGAAAAAGGGAAGCAGGGCCAGTGAGGTTAGAACTACCCAGGACAGATAAGGATGGACGGAATCATGTTGCCAGTGCCCAGTGGAGTTCTTACTCTAAAGGAATAGAGTGCATCCTCTTTGTAAAGGATACTATCCCTCCCCCACCGCCGGTAATTTTGTCTCTGGTATAAATGTGAATTTTCACACCTCTTCTCTTAGGGTAGGAGTCAGCAAACTAGGGCTCACAGGCCAAATCCAGCCTGCTGCCTGTTTTTTAGGGCCCATGAACTAAGAATTAAGAATGACTTTTGTATTTGTAATTGATTGGAAAAAAAAATCAAAAGGATATTTTATGGTGCATGAAAACTGTGAGATTCACTTTAGCGCTCATAAAATATTATTGGAACATTAGCCACACCTGTTTGTTTATGCAGTCTGGGGCTGCTTTCACGCCACAGTGGCAGAGTTGAATAATTGCAGCAGAGATGCTAGAATCCACAAAGCCAGCTGGGTGCAGTGGCTCACACCTGTAATCCCAGAGCTTTGGGAGGCTGAAGCAGGAGGATTGCTTGAGATGAGGAATTCGAGACCAGCCTGGAAAACATAGTGAGACCATGTCTTTACAAAAAATTTAGGAAGTTAGCCAAGCATGGTGGTGTGCACCTGTAGTCTCAACTACTCAGGAGGCTGAAGGGGGAGGATCACTTGACCCCAGGAGTTCGAGGCTGCAGTGAACTGACTGCCTCACTGCACTCAAGCTTGGGTAATAGGGCAGGACCCTGACTCAAAAAACAAACACAAAGTCCGGGTGCAGTGGCTCACGCCTGTAATCCCAACACTTTGGGAGGCCGAGGTGGGTGAATCACCTGAGGTCAGGAGTTTGAGACCAGCCTGGCCAACATGGTGAAACGCCGTCTCTACTGAAAATACAAAAAATTAGCTGTGCATGGTGGTGCACACCTGTAATTCCGGCTACTCGGGAGGCTGAGGCAGGAGAATTGCTTGAACCCGGGTGGCAGAGGTTGCAGTGAGCCAAGACTGTGCCACTGCACTCTAACCCGGGAGACAGTGTGAGACTCCATCTCAAAAAAAAAAAAAAAACAAAAAAAAAAACAGAGATATAGACCAATGGAACAGAACAGAGTCCTCAGAAATAATACCACACATCTACAGCCATCTGATCTTTGACAAACCTGACAAAAACAAGAAATGGGGAAAGGATTCCCTATTTAATAAATGGTGCTGGGAAAATTGGCTAGCCATAAGTAGAAAGCTGAAACTGGATCCTTTCCTTACCCCTTATACGAAAATTAATTCAAGATGGATCAGAGACTTAAATGTTAGACCTAATACCATAAAAACCCTAGAAGAAAATCTAGGTAGTACCATTCAGGACATAGGCATGGGCAAGGACTTCATGTCTAAAACACCAAAAGCAACGGCAGCAAAAGCAAAAATTGACACATGGGATCTAATTAAACTAAAGAGCTTTTGCACAGCAAAAGAAACTACCATCAGAGTGAACAGGCAACCTACAGAATGGGAGAAAATTTTTGCAACCTACTCATCTGACAAAGGCTAATATCCAGAATCTACAAAGAACTCAAACAAATATATAAGAAAAAAACAAATAACCCCATCAAAAAGTGGGGAAAGGATATGAACAGACATTTCTCAAAAGAAGACATCCATACAGCCAACAGACACATGAAAAAATGCTCATCATCACTCGCCATCAGAGAAATGCAAATCAAAACCACAATGAGATACCATCTCACACCAGTTAGAATGGCAATCATTAAGAAGTCAGGAAACAACAGGTGTTGGAGAGGATGTGGAGAAATAGGAACACTTTTACACTGTTGGTGGGATTGTAAACTAGTTCAACCATTATGGAAAACAGTATGGCGATTCCTCAAGGATCTAGAACTAGATGTACCATATGACCCAGCCATCCCACTACTGGGTATATACCCAAAGGATTATAAATTACTCTACTACAAAGACACATGCACACGTATGTTTATTGCGGCACTATTCACAATAGCAAAGACTTGGAATCAACCCAAATGTCCATCTGTGACAGACTGGATTAAGAAAATGTGGCACATATACACCATGGAATACTATGCAGCCATAAAAAAAGGATGAGTTTGCGTCCTTTGTAGGGACATGGATGCAGCTGGAAACCATCATTCTTAGCAAACTATCACAAGAAGAGAAAACCAAACACCGCATGTTCTCACTCATAGGTGGGAACTGAACAATGAGATCACTTGGACTCGGGAAGGGGAACATCACACACTGGGGCCTATCATGGGGAGCGGGGAGGAGGGAGGGATTGCATTGGGAGTTATACATGATATAAACGTCATGCACATGTACCCTAGAACTTAAAGTATAATAAATAAATAAACAAATAAATAAATAAATAAATCACAAAGCCTAAAAAGTTTACGAGCTGCCTCTTTAAAGAAAGTCCGCTGACTGCTGTCTCAGAGGATCAGGCCTGCGAGTGTTCTGTAGTTAGGGATGACCGCAGGCAAGGGGGTCAGCCTGGTCCGTGTCATGATGTCTGCTGAGGCATTTACACCCAGAGACATTGATGGAAAACAACTGGCCAGACTGGTCCCATGGGAGGGGTCTTTATGGAATAAAACAAAGTTCCTTTTCAGTTCCTTCAAAGTATGAGCAAAACCCATGTGATGTTCTCTCTTCCTTCGTTCTGGGACTGTAAGCATCGAGGCCTGACAGGGTTCATTCCGAGCAGCAAAGGGAGTGTCGACGGACAGGAGCGCACAGTGGAAAGAATCCCATCTTTGCCTTCCCTTCCTCCCTGGTCTTCCTCTTCTGCTTCTCCAGCCCCCGTCCTGTGCCTGGCTTTATGCTAGGTCCAGGAGATCCACGGGGGAACTGAAGCCAGAGGTCCTCACTGATGGCACTGCTCCTTAGCGCTGGAGTTGGCGGATCTTGTGTCACAGCTTTTGCAGATGAAAGCGCTGACTCTCCAGAACCCATTTATCCAGAGCTGCCGAGCAGCAGGTTCCAACGGAGGGACCCCTGTCTGCCAGCCCTGAGAACCACATCCTCACTCATGCGTTTCCACCTTGTGGCTTTGGGGCATGCTGGCCCAGAGGCTCATGGATGGGGCCTGAGCCCATGGTCAGCCACATTGGTTCCCAGAAGCAGGGACCGCAGAGGCATGGACAGCACTGACTCAGGGTGATCGGACCCATCCTGGCAGAGCCATCTGGGCCTGAGGTGAAGGTTCAGCCCCGCCCTTTCGTGTAGATGGGACCAAGGCAGGGAAGGGGCTGAGCAGACTCAGGGCGGGGCCAGTGCCCAGCATTGCTCCAGACCCTGGCCATCGGCAGGCTCACGTGGACAGAGTGCTCGAGAAAAGCCCTGGTTTTAGGATCAGAAACGTTGGATCTAGCACTTTCTCAGGGCCTCTCATTCTTCCTTTTCCCATAAAAAAGAGAGCTGAGTGACAGTGGAGGAAATCACCTTACACACTTTCAGCTTGAACTCAGAAGGTTCTCTGATAAAAGGGTATGAGAAAGGGGCAGGTACCCTCAGGTAGCAGTAAATTACTTTTTCCCTGTCTTTGTAGGGCTGACAAGTCCACCCCACTGACCAACAAAGGCCAACCAAGAGTACCTGGTAATTATTCAATTTGGGACTGAGTTTGTTTCTGCTTGATCCATGGGGGCAATGTGGGGACGTTCCCTGCTAGGTGGTCAGGCCTGAGGGAGGGCCCAGCTGTCTCCCCTCCCACAGCCCTTCTGCCCCCCTTCCCCCTTCCCCCCCACCCTCCTGCCCTCCTCCCCGACTCCTGCCTTCCTCCCCGACTCCTGCCTTCCTCCCCTGCTCCCTTCTCCTCTCCCGAATAGTCTCATGCCTTCTTCCTCCGCCACCTGCCTTCCTCCACCCCCCCACTCCTCTCCCCCTTTTCCTTGCCTTTCTCCTCCCTCCTGCCTTGTTCCCTCCTTCCCTTCTGCCATCCTGCCTGCTCCCTCGGCCTCTGAGACCCCTGCTCCTGAGCAGCTCAGTCCTGGGGCCCCTTAACCTTGTCCCCTCCTGCTGACAGGGCGGGCTCACTGGGGAACACTTGGCTGCCACACGAGCTCTGCAAGGGCTGCATCCAAATCAGAAGGTTCCCTTTTCCCTCAACAGATGAGAACACCTGGGGGGAAACCTGCTTTCAGACACACCCTGTGGCTTGTACATTGTTTACATCTCATGGTTATGATTGATGGGATGTCTTAAGTTGCTTCATTTTTGCCCTACAGTGGATCTTCCTGCAACAGAAGCTCTGGGTCCTCTGTCCAATGCTGTGGTCCTGCAGCCCCCTGCACCCATGCCCAGGAAGTCTCAGGCAGTAAGTGACGAGCCCCCTTTCCTGGCCCTCTGCTCTCGCCAGGAGGGTGCAGGCGGTTTCACAAGGGCTCAGGGGAAGCAAGCCTTCCCTCTTCCCTTGGTTGGGGGCTGGACAGGGGTCCTCTTGTACCTGATTGCTTGGATCTTGGCAGCTGGTGGGTTTGGCCCTCCCATCGCAGCTGCAGGACGGGCCCACTCACAGTGCCCTGCCCCGGCCGTTTTGTTTCCCAGCCCTTGGCCCCTTCTCTCTGCTTGGTGGGGAGCTCTTCCCTTTTCTCTGCCTGGCTCCTGAGCTGCACTGACCTGCCCCACCTTGGCATCTGCGGGCTTCTCAGGCCTAGGTACGGGGCTCCGGAGACCGGGGGGTGCAGGGTGCTTGAGCTGTCTGCCCTGAGAGCTGAGAGCTGCAGCCACGCTAACCTTTGTTCCCTCTCCTGACACAGACCAAGTTGAAGCCTAAGCGGGTGAAAGCGCTCTATAACTGTGTGGCTGACAACCCCGACGAGTTAACCTTCTCCGAGGGGGATGTGATCATCGTGGATGGGGAGGAGGACCAGGAGTGGTGGGTGAGTCAGGGGTGGGCCCGAGAGGTTCCTGGGGGCTGAGCTGCATCCCTGCCCACCTGGCTGGAGAGACTGGCTCGCAGGTGAGATCTTCTCAGCCTGAGCAGTCCAGACACAGTTCCTGGTGCCCCTGCCCCTTAGCACCCTCAGGAATCGCTTCCTCCATGGACACCCACTTCTGAGCAGGCCTGACTATTCCCCATGGTGGCTGCTTCCCCTGTCAGGGTGCAGTTTCCAGAGCACCCATGAGGGCCTGAAGTGAGACTCCTTTATTTTGAGGCCTTGAGTTTCTAGGTCATCACCCCCCATTGCTGGATTAGTGGGATCGGGTGTCTGGAAGGAGCTGACCTAGAGCGCAGAGCCCCAGGCGTGAGTCTGGTCCTGAAATGAGCTGTGGCCGCCCAGGCATCCAGCAGGGTATGGGAACAAGATGAGTGCCGGCCACCTAAGAATTCAGACTTGGCCACTCACGGGCCGGTGGCTTGGGGCTGGTTGCTTTTATCTTTAAGCGTTAGTGGGATCATCTGTGAAAGGGGGGTCACACACACAGTCTGGCGCACATGATCCGGTGAGCACCCACTAAGCGGCAGCTGTATACAGTGAGGGCAGTGGACGAACCGGTTTGAATGGGGCACAGGCAGACAGCCCCAGGCTGAGCCCACCACACAGCAGACGCAAGTGGCGTGGCTCCGCATCTGAGCTCAGAGCAGACAGTTCAGCTGGGAACTCACAGGATTTAAGGGAACTGCTTTGTCAAGTGCAAGGAGTCTGGACACTGTCTTTAGTCGCTGTCCCTCGCAGAGCTCCCACTAGTGTTGAAACTGCACGTCTTCAGCCTCCAGGGGCGCTGTGAGCTCTCGGGGTCAGGCAGCACTGCCTTCATTTGGCAGGGCTGGGTTCACCGCTCTTTCCTGTGGCCTCATTTGCCCTTAATGGATTAAAAGTGTCTGTGGGCTGGGTGCGGTGGCTCACCCCCGTAATCCCAGCACTTTGGGAGGCCGAGGCAGGCGGAACACTTGAGGTCAGGAGTTCGAGACCAGCCTGACCAACATGGTTGTCTACTAAAAATACAAAAAATTAGCTGGGCGTGGTGGCAGCCACCTATAATCCCAGCTACTCGGGAGGCTGAGGCAGGAGACTCATTTGAACCCTCAACGGGGAGGTTGCAGTGAGCCGAGATCACGCCACTGCACTACAGCCTGGGTGACAGAGCCAGACTCCATCTCTAAATAAATAAATAAAGGGAGGATCCAGAGTTCCTACCATCAGCCTCACTATAGCACAGGCACAGAGAGGGCCACAGCACCTGGGCTCTGGTGGGGAGAGTGCTCAGCTTGGCTGCATAGAGCACGTGAGGACCCGAACTTGCCCCCTCCCATCCACACACCCACTAGACCCACCTGCACACAGAACCAGCCCTGCCAGCCAGCTCCCACAGTTGCCTACAACTCACCATCCGGACAGGGCACCAGCCTGACCACAGGCTTAGCCATGTGGAAAATACCTGCTCATTTCCAAAACTGGAAAATAGAGGCATAAAGCAGAAAACAGAAGTTGCCCATGGCCACAGCAACCCCCCACCACTCCGCAAAAAGCCCACCGATCATATTTTGGCTGTTTTTAGCCTTTTATTTGCCTACATCATTTACACTCTTGAGATCACACTTGGATATAATTTACCCAAGAGCGAACGTAAGTGGATAGAGTGAGTGAAGCCTTACACAAGCGCTTGACTCAGTGAAATGGGGCCAACTTATACCTTTGCCACTTTCGGTGACTTTGCAGCTCACAAACTTGTGACACTCGGCTTCATTCATTCATTCATTCATTCATTCATTCAAAAAAGGCCAGCGGGGAGTAGCCGTCAGAGAGCTGACCTGTGTGCCTCCCAGGAACAGGTGGGGGTGGCCATCCCCGCCAGTGAACATCTGAGGCACGGCTGGGAAGAGCTCCTTACACAGGAGAGGCCTGCACTATCTGAAATGTGGTGAGGAAAAAAGGACAAAAATCGTTTGGATGTTTTGCCCAAGTAATTTCTTGTCGGAAGAGAGTCTTCTGAACCAATCGTGCTTTTTTTTCCACCAAATGCTCTATGTAATGCCCTTCAAAGTTTCCGCCAACATTTGGAATTTTAATAGCAACCTACACTTTTTTCCGTTTCAGATTGGCCACATTGATGGAGATCCTGGTCGCAAAGGCGCATTCCCAGTGTCATTTGTGCACTTTATCGCTGACTGAATTGCTACTGAACAAAAGCATTAACAGTTACGTTCCTGTTTTGTTGTTGGTACCAAAACTCTTGCCAGATAACCAGTTTCATGAACTGTTTGTACGGTAGCCCATGTTCTCTAATGCCACTGCTCTGTTTTAAAAACTGAGGCAATTTTTACATATCAGTAATTGTTTTTATAATTTGTGGTTTTCACGAAACATTGCTATGCATTTATTAGGAAAAACTGAATTTCCCAACAGGTGAACTGAAAAGTTATTTTAACTATTATACATAGTCAAGATCCTGCCTCTACGGAATTCGCTAAACCTAAAAATGTTTGCATCGAGTGTACTGGAAATAAACTCTTCCGGCAGTCCCTGGCCCAGTTCTGGAGTGGTGACCTTTAGCACGATTATTATTTTAGATGGCCAGTCAACTGCTGCTTCAGAAGTCCATAGCCCAGCTCTGGACTTTCTCGATAAAATGCCATCAGTTCACCTTCAAAGACACGTGTTACTTTGAAATCCACCCAGTGTTTAAAAAACAACTTGGAAATTTACACATTAGCATTGTACTTTCTAGCCCTAATTTGTGAGGTTGCAGCGATCACTATATTCTGCATGTGTGTATAACCTGTTGTGAACAATCATACTTAACAAAATTACTGATGGTTTTTGACAACGTAGGGTAACTACAGTTCATTCCGTTCCAGGTTATATAAAACTGCATTTCCTGAATTTGGTTAAAAACTAAGGATGATGGATTGCAAAACAGTTCTTTTAAATTAGTTTATATGCTTTAGATGTTTCAGAATTTGCCTTCTTGAACTTGCTGAATCACACAGAAAGCAACTGTACACAGTAGAATTCTGTGGCGCAGACCATGCTGTATTCACCCATCACTTGCTGTTTCCTGCTGAGTGTACCACTGCCTTCCCTTCTAGCCCATGAGAACGTTGACTCAGTTTAGTGTCTTGTATTTATATAATACTCCAACAGGAATGGTAGTCACACTGTCTTGAAATCGAATCTGTCCATCTGTTTATAATCAAGAACATATCAGAAATATATAGGTCCCAGATAATAAAATACTCCCAAACATCCCAGTTTTTACTATTTAAGGCCATCATATCATTCTTAAGCTACTTGGGGTGGTAGTAGGGGGGATTAGGTTGTATATTATAAAACCAAAACTCATTAGTTTAATGAACTTGACTGTCATACCTCTATTTAGTAATTGTGAGGGTAAGATTCATAGTAGGAATATTGGACATTTTGGCTGAGAATAAAGAGGCCTGTGATGCCCACTTGGACTTTTAACACAAGTAAAGGAATAAATTGAGTGTAGGCTTGGAAAGTGGGGCAGCAGTGCTGTTGCTGCATTTGTTGTGATGGTACATTTGATTGAAGCAGCTTGTCTTTATTATGCAAGACTCTACGTGTAGAGGTTTTTTTTTTGTTGTTTTTTGTTTTGGCATTGTACTTTTTTTGTTGTTACAAAGGAAGACAGAACAAACTGGAATGTTTTATGATGTATAGCAATCGCTTTTTGCCTTTCAAAGTTCTGGGTAAAAATGTGTTAGATCTGTAGTTTTTTGTTTTTTTTTAAAGCACTACATCTGTTTTCACTAATTGTTAATTTCTGTTGTTTGAACCCTTCATTTAATTTTCTCATAGATTTAAGTAAACAGATGTATTTTGCACAGTGCACTTATGTCTATTTTAACAATCCTCCTCCATCTGTATTTTATAGTCAGCCTTTGACCACCTGGTGCCAGCTATATAAGGAATAAAGTTGATAGACATCAACATTAGAACTCCAGTCCCAAACTAATCTATCAGGTTCACTGGTACATAAATATCTAGGAAATATTTTTCCAGTCTACAATTTGGTGCTATTGTGCAGTAACTAATAGTACTCTTAACAGAGGAGAAATTATATTAACGTCCCTGCTAATATCCTTTCTTAGTTATTTGCTCTTTGCAAATTAAAAAAGCAACTGAGAGAAAGAAAAACATTGTAGATATCTATTTATATTTAAAGTTTATGTTTCACATACTGCAGCTGCAGGATTCTGGCATTTTGCATGCCATTCTCCATCAGATCTGGGATGATGGCTCAGAATATGTACACAGACTAAGAGTTACTGTGTGATCTGTTAAGGGGTGGATAACATAATATGCAGCTTAGGATGCTATTTTGAGATGTATGATATTCAGTTCATTCACCTGATTACTTTGGTTGCAGCACAACTGTATATATTGTATAACCAAAATTGATTATTTTCATTGTCCTTAATGCAGTGATTTATAACTAGAGCATGTTTAATAAGTTTACTCTTCTTGTTAACTAGTCATTTGACTGGAAAAAAATAAAATACTTTTAAATGGGCATGGTTTTATTTTTAATGTTTTTAATCTTTAAAGTTTTATATATTGACAGTCCTTTAAAAAAAAGTACACTATCATACTGTACATGAGATCCTTTATATACTACTCTTAGCATGAGCGGTAATCCTTTAAGGTTCTCTTAACTCTAAGAATTGTGGTTTGCCAGCATGTTACCTTGACCAGACACTTGTGAAAATCTACTTTGTGTGTCTTAAGTTGGCAATGTCACTGTTCCAAACCAGCATGAATCCTGGTCTCCTGTCCACACCTCTGCCGGAGAGAGGTCCATGCCAGTGATCCCACGTCACTGGGAAGCCACTACTGAACACATGTCATCAGTCTTCCTCAGGCAGGCCTCCAGTGTTTGTCACTGAATGGACCTCTGGGACACCTAGGTTAAGCTTATTTGAACTTTGAAAAAGACAAATGAAGTTTTTTTTATCCCAGAAAGTAGATGACTTCATTGAGAGTTAACTCACTGTAATAGGACACATTTTAATAAACAAATGATCAGCATTTTACACAATCCATTTTCTTCAGAAAACCTAGAGCAAGGGATCATTTCATTATTTGCATAACACGTCAGCACTGCAGATTGAAAACAGCTGAACTTTCAGATGAAGTTGACTTCTTGATTGCAGGATTCAAGGTTTCTCAGATGTTAATACAGAGTCAAAAGCAGTGGATAAAACCTTGCAAATGGCTTGTGCTTGTTCCTACATTACGTGAAAAGATAGAGTAAGAGCAACATTCGCTGATCTCTTCATGAACTTAATTTGGCTAGCAGAGGCACACACCTAACCCTCTTAAGACCTCTCCTAAGCAAGCCGAGAACACATGCCTGCCCAGGTCAGTGGAACCCACACTATGAGCTTCCCTGCACGTGGGCCCTTTGCCCTCCTTCAGAGAGGAGCAAACAGCGACTGCAGCCTGAGAAGGCTGATCACGCAGTCTAGGAGGGCAACAGCTTTCGGAAATGGAGGGAGCCTTTGGCCCCTGGAGGATACACTTTTCCTCAGCTGCTTTGTTTACCTTTTAAATCCAGGCACGAGTGAGTGCTGCCACTGGCCCTAACAGAAATGGTTCACAAACCTGCACTGTCTTGCCAGCTGGCTGACCTCCAGCCTAATATTCATTCCCTATCCCCAGGCCAGATATTCCACATACAATGGATTGTATTTCTTCAACCTTCAAAAACAACAGTAGTCCCTGGGTTTTGCGGCGACGAGTAAGCAGCTAACCAAAGTAACAAAGTCTCACCAGGCTGTTGCACTGATAAACCCACAGGCTGTATTCTTCATTGCTTGCATCTGTGGTCTTCAGAGCCAGTAAGCTTTTTCCCGCCCCGAGACCATCATCGTAACACACCATCCGGATTATTAAGTAGAGAGCATGCCTGTGCAAAACATCCTGCAGAAGTCAGGAAAGATTCGGAGAGATCAGGACTCTCACATGTTTGTCAGTCCTAATGACACACCCTCCCAGGCAGAGTGAGGCTTGAAACAGCATATCCATAGGTTTCTCACCCCAAGGGATGTTCCTGTATGCTCAGTCTCGGGCAATTTGCCTTCAGGATCACGCCTTTTTCAATCCCAGCAAGACAGGAGAGGAGTGATCTAAACTGACTATCCCAGTGTCTGTGCCCACCTTCCAAGCTGACAGCTGCTCTTAATGGATGAGGGGCCCTTAGTTGAAAATGCATCCGGAGGCATCTGTGTGAGTTTGGGGGTCGGGGACAGGTTGCGTGGACCCTTCCAACACAGGAGAGAAAAGGAGGCCCCTATTCACCCTAAGAAATTGGTCACGTTTAAGAACAACTGCCAGGAAGATTTACAAACCAATCACTGCAAACAGGAGTGGCCCTAATTAGAAGGGGGCTCTTAATGGCCTGAATTCCCTGTTATCTAAAACATAATTTTCTTAATAAATTATATTACTTACATATTGATCTGATGTTGATACTTTTATGCCATACTTGGAAACTCCCATAATAAATTCTTCCTCTGGAGGAACAAAAGGTAACTTTCCGTCTTGCTTTAAAGTAAAAATAAATTATATGATAAAGATTAAAATTACATTATAGTCTTATTTCTGACTAGTCGAGTATCTGGCCATCACAAGCCCAAACCCTTTAAAGAACGTGGGGTACAGAGCCAGGCAAGAGTTTCTCTCCACAGAGGCAGAAGAAACATTTCCCCCCATTTAAAAAAAGTTTATTTTTGTTTCTGAGACAGAGTCTCACTCTGTCGCCCAGGCTGTAGTGCAGTGGCATGATCTCAGCTCGGTGCAACCTCTGCCTCCTGGGTTCAAGTGAGCACATCTGGCTAATTTTTGTATTTTTAGTACAGATGGATTGTATTTCATCATGTTGGCCAGGCTGGTCGTGAACTCCTGACCTCAAGTGATCCACCCACCACAGCCTCCCAAAATGCTGGGATTACAGGCATGAGCCACCATGTGGGCCATTTATTTATTTTTAAATAGAGATGCTATTGCCTTAGGCTGGTCTTGAACTCTTCTTGGCCTCAGGTAACTCTCCCAAGTTGGCCTCCCAAAGTGCTGGCATTACAGGCATGAACCACTGTGCCCAGCCCCATTTTTACAGCCCACAACTCTGAGCAAAATTCACATCCATCCCTTTCATGCATATTGTCTGTCTTGGTGTTAATCCTAATTACAAACTGAGCTGCCTCTCACAGATCCTGCTGAGGTTAAAATATCTACATTAGAAAAATTAAGGTCTTCACTTGCATAGCATAGACCAGTGTTAGCACGTGGGAAGCAGAGCCCACATGCCCTGCCCAGATGGGAAGGCGTGTCTGGTGATCCCAGGCCTCAGGGCTTCCGGCTGGCAAGTGCTGCTGATGAGCAGTTACTCCATTCACAAAAACATGAATCGGAGTTTTGAGCTACTCAGAAACGGCAGATAATCCCTGATGGCTTCCCTATTGGTTGATCCAGTCTCAGCTCCCAGACCAGAATACCACCTACTTCGTCTTCCCTAACATAAGACACTGTTGGCAACCTATGGATGTTCCATACTGTAAATGGTTTTGAGGAACCACTTGCTCACATTAAAGCAGTCATAGTAAATAAGTTCCATCCACAATTACAGTACCCTCTTCCCAACTGCTTCCCACAGTAGGTTTAAAGCAACTCCAAGAATCATGGTATGGGATAACGGTCATGCTACTGTCAATACTGGAATTTTAGCAAGCAAAAATTCTATGGTGATATGAGAAATTGAGCAGTCCTTATAGGAATGAAAATAATGCTGATGTATTTTTAAGAGGAAAATAATTGATCTTTCAGTACAACACTCAGACTGGTTGTTGCTTTTATGGTAAGACCACACTGAACGTTGAGGCTTCTTCTTGGAAACTACAACTTTAAGCGAAACCATGCATATAACAAAACCATTTTTTTTTTCTCTTCAACATCATAAAACATTGTAACAAAATGACCTTGCAAAATGAGATGCCGGAGGAACTAATCTAGATGGTTTTCCAAGAACCAATCAACGAGGTTACCCGAGGACTTAATGTAGTTTGTTGGAATGACTTTACATTTCCAACTAAATGCTGGATAGTAATTACACTCGTCCAAACTACCATGAGTTCTTTTTTTCTTGAGACGGAGTTTCGCTCTTGTCACCCAGGCCGGAGTGCAGTGGCGCGATCTCGGCTCACTGCAACCTCCGCCTCCCAGGTTCAAGCGATTCTCCTGCCTCAGTCTCCCAAGTAGCTAGGATTACAGGCACGCGCCACCACGCCCAGCTAATTTTTTTTGTATTTTTAGTAGAGATGGAGTTTCACCGTGTTAGGCAGGATGATCTCAATCTCCTGACCTCATGATCCGCCCACCTCAGCCTCCCAAAGTGCTGGAATTACAGACCTGGGCCACCATGCCCAGCCCGAGTTCTCTCTTAAATGGCAATTTAGATTCACTGATGTTGTCCTTCAGACAGAAGTATTTTCCTTTACTTTCATAAAGATATGAAACTTCATTTCAGATTTTTTGAGACAGTCTCACTGTTCTGTCACCCAGGCTAGAGTACAGTGATAGAATAATGGCTCACTGCAACCTTGACCTCCTGGGCTCAAGGAATCCCCCTGCCTTGGCCTTCTGAGCATCTGAGACTACCAGTGCATAACACCCCACTCAGCTGAATTTTTTAGATGTTTTGTAGAGACAGGGGTCTTGCCCAGGTGGGTGTTTTGTTTTGTTTGAGACACTCTCACTGTGTCACCCAGGGCTAGAATGCAGTGGCACAATCTTGGCTCACTGCAGCCTCTGCCTCCTGAGTTCAAGCCAGCAGTTCAACCTCAGCCTCCCGAGTAGCTGGGATTATAAGCGTGCACCACAACACCCAGCTAATTTTTGTATTTTTAGTAGAGATGAGGTTTTTGCCATATTGGCCAGGCTGGTCCTGAACTATTGGCCTCAAGTGATCTGTCTGCCTTGGCCTCCCAAAGTGCTGGGATTATAGGCATGAGCCACTGTACTCAGCAATTAAAAAATTTTTTTTTGTAGAAACGAGGTCTCACTGTGTTGCCCAGGCTGGTTTTGAACTCCTGGGTTCAGGTGATCTCTCCACTCTGCCTCCCAAAATGCTGGGATTACAGGCATGAGCCACCACACCCTGCCGCGTTGTATTTCATCTTCTCATTCTCCATGATTTAAGAGATTACACATTCTTCAGATTAACACTCTCTGAAGTTAAGGAATCTTTTTACTGCAGTAATAGCCCTCTTTTAATGCGCACATAAAAATGTAATTTTGTTTTCTAGAAACTCCAGAAACAATTTACTTTCTTTTTTTCTCTCATTACCAAATTCACTAAGTCTTTTGGCTCATGTACTTCCACCACTGGCAAGGGTACAGATTTTATAAAATTTCATGCTTATATAGTTTATACCTTATACTTTTGATTTAATTTTCCTTCATGATGATTATTTTTTATCGTCTTATCTTTTTGAAACCCACTCATCTCAATTCTTGTTGGAAACCTTGCATGAATAAACAGGTATGTTAGGTCGACATCATTATGAATTAGATGATTCAGAGACAGAACTGGTCTGATGGTGGTACGGTGAGGTTGTGCCAGATTATTTTAAAAGAAGAACCTAAGGAATATAACCAGTCACCACAATCAGCTCCTCATTTAAATAGGATTGATCAGCCCCATAAAGAAAGTATTAATAGGCCAAGCACAGTGGCTCAGGCCTGTAATCCCAGCACTTTCGGAGGCGGAGGCAGGTGGATCACGTGAGGTCAGGGGTTCACAACCAGCTTGGGCAACACAGTGAAACCCCGTCTATACTAAAATACAAAAAATTAGCCGGGTGTGGCAGCACGCGCCTGTAGCCCCAGCTACTCAGGAAGCTGAGGCAGGAGAACTGCTGGAACCCAGGAGGTGGAGGTTGCAGTGGGGCGAGATCACGCCACTGCACTCCAGCCTGGGTGACAGAGCAAGACTGTCTCAAAAAAAAAAAAAGTATTGGCCGGGCGCGGTGGCTCATGCCTGTAATCCCAGCACTTTGGGAGGCCGAGGCGGGTGAATCACGAGGTCAGGAGTTTGAGATGAGCCTGACCAACATGGTGAAACCCTATCTCTGCTAAAAATACAAAAAGCAGCCAGGCGTGGTGGCCAGCACCTATAATTCCAGATACTCAGGTGGCTGAGGTGGGAGAATCTCTCGAACCTGGGAGGTGGAAGTTGCAATGAGCTGAGATCGCACCACTGCACTCCAGCCTGGGCAACAGAGCGAGACTCCATCTCAAAAAAAAAAAAAAGAAAAAAAAAGTAAAAAGTACTGTGGGCCGGCCGCAGTGGCTCATGCCTATAATCCCAGTGCTTTGGGAAGCCGAGGTGAGCAGATCACCTGAGGTCGGGAGTTCAAGACCAGCCTGACCAACATGGAGAAACCCTGTCTCTACTAAAAATACAAAATTAGCTGAGCATGGTGACGGGCCATGTTGTAATCCCAACTACTCGGGAGGCTGAGGCAGGAGAATTGCTTGAACCTGGGAGGCAGAGATTGTAGTGAGCCAAGATCACGCCATTGCACTCCAGCCTGGGCAACAAAAGCGAAACTCCGTCTTAAAAAAAAAAAGTATCGTGTTGGAAGGAAGGAACAGCGCCCGTGTTCATATGCAGCTCAGCGCTCATGCACATGTGCAGTGGTAATGCGGCGGCTTCCAGTCCAGAGCAAGTGGAGCGGCACCCAGCGGACCCGAGCAGTGAGCCTTTTGCCCCAAAGCCATGCGCTGGCTCCCCAGACTCTCATAACCAGAGAGTTACAGATTTTTTTTTTTTTTTTTTACCTGGGCAACGTCTATATAATTTATCAGGTCTAATGGCCCTTCAAGGCCTTTTCCCTCAGAGAGTTTCAGTTTCTCAATGGCACCAACATATTTTATTCGAAATTCTGCGCAGGTATCTGAATTATTGTTGCTTTGTCCTAAAGATGAAAGAAAAGTGGTAAGACTTCAGAAGAAATATCTGCATTACAGGGTATCCTCAGTCCCTTCCCAAATAAAAACCAGACAGTCATTAGAACACAAGCACTAATTACAAATTTTATAATGCAAAATATTTGTATGTAATGGGGAAGAACTTAAAATTTCACTAACCCTTTCCTCTATGACTCATGGTACACTAAATATAATATACAAAGGTCTCAATAATAGGAATAAATATTAACCTTCCTTCAAAACAAACAGTAAAGGTTACTACCTAATGATTACCTTCATGATGCATGATATTTATTTTTGGTTCTTTGTCCCTCTTCACCATTTTTTTTCCCCTGTAGAGAAAGGGTCTCACTACATTGCCCAGGCTGGTCTTAAACTCCTGGGCTCAAGCGATCCTCCCACCTTGACCTCCCAAAGTGCTGGAATGACAGGCATGATCCACCGAGCCTGGCCTACCATGTTAGCTTTCTTTCCTCATTCAGGAAGCCTACTCTTCCTCTACCATTCCATCAGAAAAGACCACACTTACACAGTCCTTCTTTTTAATGTCAATGGGATAATGCCAGGCAGGAAGTCTCTTAACCTAACAGCAACTGTTGAAGAGTTGAGTGTGTGCCACAAAATCCAGCCAATACAAAAACTACTACAAACGACTTATAATCTCAACCATATTAAGGAAATACTATATGATTATTTTTAGGTTATGTAATAAAAAGATGCCCACAACTTTAATAATTTTAAAGGCATCTGGCAGTAAAGACAATGGACTTAATGCTCCAACATTCTCTGTTACAGATTCACTAGGACAATTCCTGACAGAGGAAGAGGAATTTGGACAAGAAAATGAACATATTTCCAGTTAGCCACCAGCTACTTAGGGAGCTTGGGTTAGAAGTCACCTCTTGATTTCTTTTCTTTTCTTTTTTTTTTTGAGATGGAGTCTCGCTCTGCCGCCCAGGCTGGAGTGCGGTGGCGTGATTCGCAGCTCACTGCAACCTCCACCTCTGGGTTCCAGCAATTCTCCTGCCTCAGCCTCCCGAGTAGCTGGGATTACAAGCATGCGCCACCACGCCCAGCTAATTTTTTGTATTTTTAGTAGAGACGGGGTTTCACCATGTTGGCCAGGCTAGTCTCAAACGCCTGACCTCAGGTGATCCACCTGCCTTGGCCTCCCAAAGTGCTGGGATTATAGGCGTGAGCCACCACGCCCAGCCTGTTTCTAAGGATCTTGGGCAGCTGCATACATATCTACAAGGGTCTGGGCCAGATCCTCCCCTTAGTTACTTGTGTTGGTGGTGGTCATGAGCTGGTGAATCTCTGGGTTCCTTGGGGTAAATGAATGGCTCCTTAGCCCTTTAATCACCAAGATATTTGCCCTATTCCCCATAGACAACGTAAGTCCAATGGAACTCACCTTCTGCCACCCCATTTCTTTTAATTTTTGTGGGTACATAGTAGGTGTATGTATTTATTGCCACCTCATTTCTTAAAAAACTATTTTGAAACTTCCAGTTTGCCCATGTGCCTGTGCCAATCTCCAAAGGCTATGTGGTTCCCCAATCATACCCACACCCTCAGCCCATGTCCCACCAAATCTGGGTCCACTTCTAAACTCTTGTCAAAAGTGGCAAAGGAGAGGAAGAAAGCCACAAATACTGAAGAACTCGTGCTACCCCAGTAACACCACAAGAACATCAATGAAAAGCACAGACAATCAATGACCCAACCCTTTTCTGTACCTGAGCTTTTGGTGGAATCTGTGTCGAGGCTGGCCACCGTGCTGGACCGTGACAGACCCCCAAGGCTAGAATCTACAGACTGAGAAACAGAAAAACAAGTAAAAAACCTCCACAGAAGCAGCCCTGTCTTCTCTGAAGTCCTCTAACCCATTCAAAGAATTTATTAGAGTTGAGCTGACATACACGAAATCATGCCAATTATTCAGGCATATCGACTGTGACAGATTTTTCTTAAGACAAATTCTGTAACAAACTTCAAAAAAAAAAAAAAAATCACATAATCCCAACTGTTCGTTCGTCCCACGACATAATATTGGATAAACGTGATGGCAATATTCTTAGTCTAAATCGAAGCCATTACCACCACCTCCTTTCAAGATGCCTTCTAAGAAGATTCTTGTGACCATCTTGCCTTGCTTTCACATTAGTTCTGCTGAACCCAAAACAAACCCTGTGCAGAAAGCCAGGCAAGGACCATGATCCCTGCTTAATCAATGAGGAAGGAGACTGAGACGTTTAGTGACTAATCCAAGGTAACATTTAGTAAATGGCTCCAATCTCAAACCTAGGTCTCTTAATTCTAGGTTTTGGTCCAGTGCTTCTGCAATTATTCCAACTCGTGTCTGGCCTGCAGCAGGAATTCACGGGCTAACTGGCAGAGAAGAGTAGACTATCATGTGAACTGCCAGAAAAAAACAACAAAACTGTTGAACAAAATAGAATCATATGTAAAGGGAGTTTGTTCCTCAGAGCTATACTCCCAATTTCTTTATATTCAAATAATATTCTGTGGCCAGGCGTGGTGGCTGACACCTGTAATCCCAGCACTTTGGGAGGCTGAGGCGTATGGATCACTTGAGGTCAGGAGTTCGAGACCAGCCTGGGCCACATGGTAAAACCCCGTCTCTAACCAAAAATACAAAATTTAGTTGGGTATGGTGGCGGGCGCTTATAATCTTAGCTACTCAGAGACTGAGGCAGGAGAATCGCTTGAACCCGGGAGTCGGAGGTTTCAGTGAGCTGAGATCGCGCCACTGCACTCCAGCCTGGGCAACAAGAGCGAAACTCCGTCTCAAAACAAACAAACAACAACAACAAAACACAATCCAAAAATTAGCCAGGCGTGGTGGCACATGCCTATAGTCCCAGCTACTTAGCAGGCTGAGGCAGGAAAATTGTTTGAACTCAGAGGCAGAGGTTGCAGTGAGCCGAGATCATGCCACTGCACTCCAGCCTGGGCGACAGAGTGAGGCTCTGTCTCCAAAAATAAAAATAAAACAAGACATTGGGCCACACAGATGAGATTCCCCTGTGGAGTCCTCACGCTTAAGGCTGAGGAAGTGGCAGTAGGGAGGTTCTGTGTTGACCAGTTCCAGGAGTTCAAAAACTTGCAAGAACATGGTTCGTTTCTCCATTCTAAGGCTGCACAGGACTCCTACAATGTCAGGTTTCTGTGCTTCTGGTTACAACGCCACCCACCAGCTCCGCCACGCCGAGATATGCCAGCTTACCCTGCCCTGACTGGAAACTGAGTGGCAGTCATATGTCTTTGTCTCATTCATGTGTGGCTGTTATTTAACAGCGTGGCACATGTGGGGCATGGGAGGCCCGGCAGGCACCCAGGACGAAAAGTCTAGGGAGGCATCTCCTGAGGGGGCCTTGTGCGACGGTGCGAGACGCCTCCTTCCATGCGGTGCCTCACCCTGGTCCTGGGACCGAGTGAACACACAGCTTTAAAATCAGAGCACCCACAAGGGTGGAAAACCATGAAGAGGCTGTTCAGACCGGACTCGGCCTCCAGCTTCCTGCCTGTGCCTAGAATGTCTAACTCCCTTCCTCATTTACGCCTATTTGACCCGTATTCCTCATTTACGCCTATTTCACCCGTATTCCTCATTTATGCCTATTTGACCCGTATTCCTCATTTATGCCTATTTGACCCATATATTTTAAGGTCTCATTCACTAACTGCGTTTTTCGGGAAGACTTCTGTGATGGTTAATTTTATAGATCAACTTCTCTGGGCTAAGTACCCAGATACTTGGTCAAATACAAGACATTGCCATGAAGGTGTTTCTTTAAATGAGATGAACGTCTACCCCAGCAGACACAGTGCAGCAGAGGACCCTCCACAGTGTGGGTGGGCCTCATCCAAGCAGGTGAAGGCGTTAAAGGAAAAAGACTCAGGCTCCCGAGGAGGGGAGTCTGCCTCCAGCTGCCTCCAGGCTCAGGCTGCCACTTCCACTCCCGGGGTCTCCAGCCCGCCCGCCCTGCAGATTGCGGACTTGCAGCCCCCACAGTCACATCAGCCAATTCTTCAAAATAAACCTTGAAAATACAACAAAATCTCTCTCTAGGATAGAAACACATCCTACTGGTTCTCCGGAGAACTCCAACTAATACAACTTCCTCCACAACGTCAGGCCGATAATCTCCCCAGTCTCGGAATCCCTGAAGCAGTATTTGTCATTACCTCACACACCTTCGCGCTCTCTGAATTATTCATTGTCTCTGGGTATCAATCACGTCTCAAATGGTATCTGGCATCCAGGCAGAAACACCTGGAGTGAATCACATTTTCTGCCTCCCACAGCACCTGGGATCTCAAGGCTTTAAGCTTGGATGACTCTTTTCCGCATACTCCACAAGCCATCGTCATCCATCCACAGGTCCCATGAGTGCCCACCTGGAACTCTCTGCAGAACCTGAGGTCTTAGCACTTTCTTCACACCCCGTCCAAGCCCCCATCATCTCTCAGGTTCTTACCACATCCTCCCCAGCAGTCTCTCTGCTTCTGCCCTTGCCCTGCTCATAGTGGCCAAAGTGACCCCCAACAAAACTGATGTAAGATTCTGTCACTCCCTGGCCCCAGGCGCCGCCTGCTTTACTTCTCAGAGTAAAATCCCAGGTCTTCACAACACCTGCACCTGTCCTGCCCAGGCCAGGCTGGTCTCCCTGCTGCCCCCCCCACACACAGGCTCGCTCCTCCCATGGGCCTTTGCTCTCTCCTCTCCCTGAACCACGATCCTTCCAGATCTTATCATGCCCCCACTTCTCCTCTAGGCCCCTGCTCAAATGCCACCAAGAAAACTAGGCCTTTTCTCGGGAGGAGGAGCAGCAAAAAAAATAAATTAAATAAGACCTTTTCTTTTCTTTTTTTGAGACAGAATCTTGCTCTGTCGCCCAGGCTGGAGTCCAGTGGTGTGATCTTGGCTCACTGCAACCTTCGCCTCCTGGTTCAAGCAATTCTTCTGTCTTGGCCTCCCGAGTAGCTGGGACTACAGGTATGCGCCACCACGCCCGGCTAATTTTTGTATTTTTAGTAGAGATGGGGTTTCACCATTTCGGCAAGGTTGGTCTCAAACTCCTGACCTCAGGTGATCTGCCCAAAGGCATGGGCCACTGTGCCCGGCCTGAAAATAAGACCTTTTCTACCAGACTGTTGAACACTGCCCCTCTCCCAATCTCCCACCCCGTCCATTCCTGTAGTTTCTTCCTCCCGTGTTAGTTTCCACCATCTGAAACTCTCTATTTTACTTATTTATTCATTATTCTCTCCCCATCTGAAACGGAAGCTCTGAGGCCAGGGATTTTTTTCTCTCCCTAATTGCTCTATTTCATGCCCCTTAAACAGAGTTTGGCATACAGCCGTGCTCAATAAATACTCGGTGAATGAATGAGTATTCACGTGCCATCGTCCAGGAGGTAGAAATAAAAATGCCATTCTTCTAAACACCAACAAAATTGGTGTCAAAAACCTAGAACAAATATAATGCCGCTATCTTTGTACTCTTATATTGAAAAAATCTGTCAGTCAAAAAGAAATTACTTTATTCTTTGAGACAAAAGTTGCCAGTTGAATAGCTCCTCAAAGGTTAGTTCTGCATGAACTAAACCCATGCTTACCTTCCAACAGCATTCAAACTCTCTAGTATACAGGTATCTGCCAACCTCACTCTTAAGTCAAAATAATTATGCACACCACAAGCCCTAGAATTCAAGAGGTCCAGCCCCTGAATGCCTGCAATTTCTATCATTTAAAATTTTTTTTAATTAGTGCTTATTTCAATGAGACCATTCACAGGTCATGTCCCATCTAGTTTAATGGATTTAAGAATTTCAGAAAACCTACCAAAACAGATAAAATGAAGCTAAGCATAGAATGCATCTCTAGCGCAAAAAGTAAATGTAAAAACACACCTAAAGATTATCAGGAGGTCTGCCCATGGTCGGTATCCTCCATACAGTATCAGCTAGAAGAAACAAAACTCTCCCTGCTTTATGATTCTGCTCCAAATTCCATTTCCCTACCTTGCTCTTAGTACTGATTTCGCTACTTTGGGAACTGCTACTACTGTGTCGTTTTTTGCCTTTGCGAAACATTTTTCACCACCATTTCTTGATCCAGAGAAGATCCCCTGAAAAAACAAATATTGGTGACAGTTACATCGGGAAAAGCACCTTTTTTTTTTTTTTTTTTAAGAGACAGAGTCTTGCTCTTACTCAGGCTGGAGTGCAGTGGCACAAACATGGCTCTCTGTGGTCTCAACCTCCTGGGATCAAGTGATCCTCCCACCCCAGCCTCCCCGAGTCGCTGGGACTACAGGCATGTGCCACTATACTCAGCTAATTTCATTTTTTATAGAGACAGGATCTTGCCATGTTGGCCAGGCTGGTCTCAAACTCCTGCTCTCAGGTGATCCTCCCACCTTGGCCTCCCAAAGTGCTGGGATTACAGGTGTGAGCCACCATGCCCAGACAGGAAAAGCAACTTCGATATTGGTTACAGCTACATCAGGAAATGCAATATTCAATCACTTTATGCATAATAGAAATAAAAATCATCAATTCCTTCCAGTTCCATGGGTGTGTTCCTTTTCTATAAAACATAAAACTTTTCCCTTGGATACTATTCCTTTTCATTCTTTCCTATTAAATTACAAAAAATTAACCCAATAAGCAAAAAAAGGCAGAAACTTTGTCCTAGAGGTGTGAAAAGCACTTTTCTCAAGTATCAGACATGTCGCCTAGTTCTCAAAATTTCAAAGCCCTTACTTCTCTTCAATGGATTCAAGATTTTAGCAAAATATGCTGTGACACATTGGATTTTCAGCCGAGATACTGAGATTCAGTAAGCCTCTCAGCTTCACATTCTATACTTGGTAGGGTTAAGATATACACACCTCTCAGAAATGTGCATTTTTCTGGAAGTTTTGAAACGCCTTTAAGTAACAGCTGACACAAAGACCCTCCTAGGCGCCAGCGCCTCACCCCCCTCTCTACTAAGGGCAGCTAAGGAGATGACCTTGCTTCCCAGAGTCTGTGTTACACATTTCTTTTTTTGAAATTAATAAATAATGCCTTGGAAACGTAAGATTCATCCTTGCCAATTGCATAGGAGAGCACAGATTATACTTGGCACATTAACTAACCTATATGAAGCTGCACAGCTCACAGAACTCCCAGGACAGTTACACTGTCACAGCCTCATGGTAACCTTGTGATGTATTCATTTGCTCTACTGATGCTTTTTCAGGGCAAACCATGTGCCACACACTCTGCAGGGCTCTAACCCTCCAGGGGCTCACAGGATGGGCTGGAATCTGCCTTTTACAGATGAGGGAACTGTGACATCTTTCAAGAGGATTTATGAGTAAGATAACCTGACCAACTTTTACCAAAAACTGTATTCTCCAGAGGGAACAAGAAAATCTGCTTGCTATAGAATTGAACACTATTTGACCGTCTTCAGAGTCCCACATACAGCGGTCTGCACAGAGAGTTTCCTTTCATTCTGACCTGGGCGATGCTTTTCAGAGAAACAATGCACCTGATGAAGGAAAAAGAACGAGTGACTCAGGCAGCAGTCAACGAAAGTCCCTGCTGCAACCCAGAGGTCCTCTGTATTTGGAGACCCCACTCTAAGCCCACTTACTAGGGGATGATATTAGGCCACTTGCCCAAGTCTGACCCCTGAGTCCAAGCTTTTTAATCAGCCTCATCATCAGATTTATTTCTATGTTTTTGCTGTGGGGTACCAGGAAAATCTGATTTAGTCCTTCATTTCTGGATAGTCAGTGAGCACCTACCAAATGCCAGGGACGCATCAGTGAACCAAACGAGGCCCCTGACCTCGAGAAGCCTGTTCTCAGCGGGAGTAGACAGACCAACAAGAAAAACACACATCAAACTTGTTATTAGGAAACAACTGCTATGAGGAAAACTAAGGAAAGTTAAGGAGACACAGACGGAAGGAAGGAAGGGGTGGGTATTCCAGAAAAAGATGCTCTGGATCTTATTCTGAATGAAGTGAGGGCAGCCATAAATAGCCTGGAGGCAATGCTGTGCAGGTGGAGACGGGGCCCAAGGGGACAGTCAAGGCTGTCCGGGAGCAGGAGGACAGCAATGGGCCCAGACAAAGTGCCACAGAAGGCCAGGCAGGCCATGATAACAGTGGACTTTAGTTTAAGAGGAAGACTCTAAAGGTTTTTTAGTTTATTTTTTGCTTATCTGCTGTGATCTTCCGGAATGGAGACTTTTAAAAAGCAGCTTAGCGCCACAATTAGGTGTCTTCTGTTTTTTAAACAATGACCCTGGCTGCCAGGTAGGGAACTAACTCCATAGGATAAGAGTAAAAAGAGAGAGATACGTTGGAAGACGACTGTGGGTGATTGCTGCAAAGGAGAACCTTACCAGCACAGGACACTAGTCAGTGAGAGACGGCAGGAGAGCCTTATTCCAAGGCCTGCACAAAACGAGGTTAATGTAGCAGCATAAAGTGCCATGTTAATGGCGCTGATAGGTTAAAATGTTGATGTATAACATATTTAAGCATCAGATACTTAAGTAAATATAAATACATATTTACATATAGGTAACAATTTTAAATATGATTTAAATTTTAAATCAAAACTTATTTTAAAAACAAAATGTGATTCTACTGTTAGTGCAATCCTGAAGTGTCTCTCAAATCCCTTGCTATGAAAATCATGACACTGGCCGGGCGCGGTGGCTCAAGCCTGTAATCCCAGCACTTTGGGAGGCCGAGACGGGCGGATCACGAGGTCAGGAGATCGAGACCATCCTGGCTAACACTGTGAAACCCCATCTCTACTAAAAATACGAAAACTAGCCAGGCGAAGTGGCGGGCGCCTGTAGTCCCAGCTACTCGGGAGGCTGAGGCAGGAGAATGGCGTAAACCCGGAAGGCGAAGCTTGCAGTGAGCTGAGATCCGGCCACTGCACTCCAGTCCCGGCCACAGAGCGAGACTCCGCCTCAAAAAAAAAAAAAAAAAAAAAAGAAAATCATGACACCACAATGCCTCAGCAACTCCTTAAGGCTTTCTTTTCAGCATCAACCCGGGGGCTTAGGAAAAAGCAGCATTTATTAAAGTCTTTGATACCTGCTGCAATTTTGATGCACGTTCTCAAGCAAATCATTCTTGCCTCAAAATTACTCATGCATCAAAATGATGCCAATGATCCTGATTGGCGACTGGGTGCTCCATAGGCTCGTCAAATGCAAAGATGTCTCAAGCTGAAACCATCATCCTCCCCTCCAGATCTGCTCCTCTCCTCTCCTCTCCCCGTTAGGAAATTCTATTATTGCTGGGGGAAGCCAGGAAATCATGAATTCCTTGCTGTCCTTCAGGCCCCATATCCAATCTGGCACCAAGACCCACTGTATACCCCACCTGAAGAGCTCTCTGAGCCAGCTCTCCACCAGGCCCCATGTCATCCTAGACCATGGGCACAGACACTATTTTTTTAGAATCTGATCAATGGGATGGATACTCACCCTACAAAAATACACATCCATACAAAATTTGGCATGAATTTAAGGAATTCACAAACCCAAGGATATTTCGTGGATAAGAGACCTTGTCCTACTGGATTCCCTAACACTTTAAATCCACCCCACACTGCAGCCAAAACGATTAAAATGATTTCTTTCAAACATAAATCTAATGCCACTAGCCTGCTGAAAATCGTTCACTGGTGCTCCAAAGTCAGAGACCAAAGTCAACCTTCTTCAGCAGGACACGCCAGGTCCTCCAGGACACAGCTCCTAATCACCTTTCCACTTCCATCCTCCACACCCGGGCACAGTTATCGGGTCTCAGCAAGGCAAAGCTGCTCGCGGTTCTCAGGGCGATGCTCCAGGTGCCCCTGCTTTGCAGCGCCCGGGACACCCTTCACCTTTCAGGCACCTGGCTACCTCTTACCTTTCAAGGCCCCTTTCAGGCTGTAGGCCTTCCTGGGATCTCAAGGCTGGGCTCAGGGACCCACAGCTTGAGTGCACCCCTGATCACAGCGCCACGATCTGTTGTGGTCTCTGATCTCACTCTCCCAGCTGCACGCTGGTCAAAGGCGGAGCTCGGGGACTCCTCTCTGCACAGCCAGGGCCCCTGGCAGGGGACGCGCTTACTGAAGTCGAGAACTTTCTGGGGTGTCTGTGACACCCCAACAGCAATTCCCAAGTACCAAACGCCTACCACGTGCCATGCACGGTGCTAGGTGCACAGATCCCTCTCACCCTCACTGACCAGCAAGGCTGAAGGATAACAGCCCCTTTCAAACGAGGATGCCAAAGCGCCCGAAGAGTCAGTGACCTGCCCAGGGTCACCAGGGTAAGGACGGATGGAGCCAAGCTCAGGGCTTAGGGAGAGCCGGCTCCAGAGTTCCTCCCAGACGCCAGCCTGCTTGGCACCTGTCTGTCACCGTGATGGAGCACCTTCCACGCGCTGGGTGCGGAGGATGTGACACCGAAGGGAACAGACAACCCCGACCCTGAGAGGCGGGAGGCGGCCGAAACGAAGCAGAAGAAGAGGCAGGAAAACGGCCCGCGCTGCCCGCCTTGCCTCCCCTCCGGGCTGGCAGCGGCTCCGGAAGCTGCAGTCCACGACGCCCACGCCCGACCCGCGGTTCCAGGCTCCTCCACCCGCGCCCCGGGAGCGCGGACCCGCAGAGAACCAAGCCCGAGCCCAGGCATCCCTCCTCCGCCCTCCCTGCGGCCCCACCCATCCTTCCCAGCCGTCCGCGCCCCTCTCAGGGCCGTGTTCCCGTCAGGCCTCCGCGAGCTCGGCCCTGAGTGGGACGAGGGCTGGGCGCTCACCTCGCAGCCGCGGGCCCATCCCCGGGTTGCGGATTTCGGGGTCCGCGTGGGAGCGCCGCGGCCTTCGGCACCCAGGCAGATACTCCCTTTCCAGCTCCAGCGCCGGCTTTTCCAGCGCTCCTGCCCACGTCCGCCGGGCCCCGCCTCCGAGACTAAGCGCAGGCGCAGTCCTGACATCCCGCCCCCGGTTCCAGGACCCCGAATGGTAGGAAGCTTCGCAAGCGGCGTCCCCCAACCGGAAGTCGAGGGGAGGAGTCTAGTGCCGCGGGCTCCGGAGTGGCGGAAGTTGTGCTCTTGGTAGATGGGGTTCTTCCTTCTTTATTTACCTTCCAATTTAGGAAGACCCCGGCGACCTGTTCCCCGCCCCCGCTTCGCCCTCACACTTTCGGGATGTCTGCGATTCCTGCTGAGGAGAGCGACCAGCTGCTGATCCGACCCCTGTAAGGGACCGGCGAGAGAGGGAATGAGGCCACGGGCTGTGAGGGGTGCGAGGGATAACCGGAGACTTTGGCCTCCTCCGTAGCCCGCGCTCCCACCTACCCCGGCAGCCTACCTTTGGTCCGCGCTTGCGGGCCAGGCTTCTCAGGCTCGAGGGGTTGGAGGACCACGGATTGGAAGGGGCCTGCTAGAGTGAACGGGATTTTGCTTTTTTTTCAGTTTCAGGGGAGGGTATGTTGCAGTAGGAAAAAAAAAATTTTCCGGGGCCACCGGGCGCTTTTCGTACACGCTAAAAAGCGTTTTCACTTAGCGCAAGCACGGATCTCTGCGCGTCAGGGCAAGCGGTGAGAGAGCCTGTGACGCTTATGACCGACGGGATGAGAGGAGGACCTGAATGAGGCTACAGCGGTGCGGGGAAGAATTAAGTCTGTCTCTTAACACCAGGGCTTCACATGTGCCAGAAGTTAGAAAATATTAGGGACTTGCCGTGAGTTTCGATCTTCTCAGCTCAGGCCCTAGTAGAATAAGGAAGGTGTAAAGCTGGAGAGGAGAAAGTGCAGAGGTGTTAGGGACAAAAACTCAGCCCTCGACTGTCCGTAAGGAGAGTGGCCTTTCAGTGGACATGGTCCTCATCAGTCGGGAATGCTGCTGAAGGGGAGATGCAAATGTAGAGAACTTGGATTCCTACAGATGAGCATTTCGAACCCACAACATGTTTATTGTTAGATATTAGTTGACACAACATGAATATACGCTTTCCAAAAGGTAGAAAGTATCTCCTTTACACATTCGTTCAGTAAGGCTTCATTGAGCACCTGCTTGGGACATAGTCCGTTTCCTTCTGCTTAGATCACACCTGTCATGTCTTCCTGTGATGAGCAAACACTGTCACTTGATCTGCTAACTCAATTCTTTAGCAAGTATCAAGTGTCAAGCACCACACGTGGGGATACAGATGCAACGGAGGGCCCAGTTAATTGCTCTCGCCCTTATGGAGAGAACTACAGTGCACAGTGGGAAGTATTGGAGAGATACTTTGAAATAATAGGAGACCATTACTTTGAAGTCAGACCTGAAATCCATTATCTACTTGACCACTTAGTAGGACAACAACCTCACTGAACCCGTTTTCTCGTATGGAAATAAGATAAAACTTGAAGAGTAAAGATCGCGGTTGGTGCTTTGTAAATAATAGCTAATCTAAGAGCACAGGTAGGCATTGCACTGAGCACTGTGAAAGCATGGAAAAGGGATTTCTGACAGGTTGAGGAAAAAAGGATACCTCATGCATCCTGAAAAATGTGATGCTTGAGCTGAGTCCTAAAGAAAATCTAGGAGTTGAAGACTGGGGCCCAGGGTGTTCTAGGCAGTGGAAGTGGCACATGTGAAAGTGAGAGTGGCCACAACTTGTGGCCAGATTCCTCATGGCTGTAGCTAAAGAGTTGAGTTAGCAGATGAAGCGATAGGCAGTTGAGGTCCAGTTTAGGAAGCACCTCATATACATAGGAGTTTGGACCTTTATCAGAGAGTCAATTACAGGGAGCCAGCGAAGGCTGTTAAGCAAGCATGGATATTGTGGGGAACTATGTTTTAGGAAAATCACTCCTGGCAGCAGTGTAGCAGCTGAATAAAAGGATGGATTGAGTAGAGCAGATTCAGTAAGATACCATTGAAAGATTCCAAGTCTAGGTGATCAGAGCCTGTAGTGAGTGACATGAGTGTGAGAGAGTACGCAAATGAGATCTTCAGGATTTTGTGGCTGATCAGCTGTATCTGGAAGGGTGGTTGTGGGGAGGGAAGGCAGGGCAGAGAGGATGTTATGATGACTCGGATTCCTAAGTTTGGCAGTTAGGAAAGGGTAGTGTTACTCACTCTAGGAGTATAGGAAGTGGGGCAACTCTGGAGTAAATTTGGGAGTTCGGTTGTTTCATAACAGCTTTATTGAGATACAGTTTACATACCATACAACTCACAATTTATATCCCATACAACTCTCAGTCGTTCTTAACATAGAGTTATACAATCATCACCCCCCTCTAATTCCAGAACATTTTCATCACTCCCAAAAGATACCTTGTATTCATTAGCAGTCATGGACAATCCCCACTACCTCTCCAGACCTTAGCAACCACTAATCTACTTCTCTATAGATTTGCCTGTTGTGGACATTTCATAGAAGTGCGATCATACAATACATAGTCTTTTGTCTCTGGCATCTTTCATTTAGCATAATCTTTCCAAGGTTCAAAATTGAGGAGTTTTATTCATTCAATAAGTATTTTTTGTAATGTACTACATGCCAGGTACTGTAGCAATACAGCAATGAATAAGATGGACAATGCCTCTGTTCTTAGGAAGCTTTCATTTAGTAGCCTGAAGCAAGACGTAAGTAGATACAATAACTTCATGTAGTTGTAAGTATTAAGATAACGTGATGCTGGGTTGTGGCTTGCTGTGAAGGGCAAATTAGAGGAGGTAGTCAAGAGAAAGCATCTGAGAAGGTAACATTGGAACTGAGACCCAAATGATACAAAGGAGCCAACCACGTCAATATCTGAAGACAAAGCATTTCAGGAAGAAAGCAGAGCAAGTACGGGGCATGTGGTGGAAACTAGTTGGCATGTTGAATATGAAGTCCCGGGAGAGATCCTAGTAGAGATACCTAGTGTCCCATGTATGTCTTAAAGGTCTGGAATTCAGAAGAGCAATCTGGGTTACGAATACGGGCTTGGAAGTCCTTAGCATGTCAGAAAGATGAGAATGAAGATTGAGAAATTGGCCAAGGAGCAAACCCTCGGAATATCAACATTTTAAGGGTAGGCAGAGGTGGCTGAATACGTGAAGCAAACAGGAAAGCCAGCAAGATAGGATGAGAGCATCAGGTCAGAGAAGCCAAGGGAGAGGTGCTTGAGGAAGGAGCAAGTACTCCTTATGAATGACAAAGGCTGCCAAGAGAACAAGATAGGGACTGACACCTATAGTTCCAGCTACTTGGGAGGCTGAGGCAGGACGATCACTTGAGCCCAGGAGTTGGAGGCCAGACTGGGCAACATAGGGGGACCTTGTCCCAAAAAAAGAAAAAAAAAAAAAAAGACTGAAATGACTACTGAGCAGCAAGGACAGTTTCAGAAAAGTGATTGGTAAGAGCCAGAGGAGAGTGAATTGAGTGAGTGGAAGTTGAGGAAGTACAGGAGGGTCTACTGCCCTAGGAGGTGGGCTGGGGAAAGAATGAAGTGGGAACTAAAGGAGATTAGAGTCAAGGGATTTTAATTTGGGGATGAACATGGCTGTAGTGTATTTCAATTTGGGTTGGATGGTAAAGAGCAGACAGGAAAATGTCAATGACACAGCAGTGTTCAGTTCCTCAGAAGGATGGAGGGAGCACATAGAGTAGAATGGTGGAAAGATTCGTCGTGGGAAGAGAGGTCTGTTCTATCTATAGAGGAGAAATGAAAGGAGACAGATATGGGCAGGTTGGTACCCTGTTGGTACATGCATTTTTAATTATTGTACCAACATGAAGTTGAGGAAATTTACAAATGGACTGTTTATTTTTTTGATGCAGAAGATGGCCCATACCTCAAGTGAAGAAGAGGATAGAGGGTTGGAAAATGGGGGAAAGGGGAGAAAGTTTGAAAATAGTTGATACGGAAATGAGATGGAGAAAACAGCTAGGCAACATTGAGGGCCAAAGTGCAAGGCCAGGGTATCCACAATAATTAAAAACAAAAACTGATTAAAAAGTGGCAGGCCAGGAGTTTTTGGCAGCTCTCGTCCACAGTTGTTTGATCTTCTGTATCAACACCTGCTCGGAGGTAGGATCTCAGTTTGGGGAGAGGTCCATTGCACGTCCATCTGAATGAGTTCCTTGAGGTCAGGGTCCCTGTAAGGCATTTCCATGTCCTACGCACTTAATAACACAGTGCTTGGCAAATAGAAGCTGCTTATTGTTGAGTGAGTGAGTGAATTGTGAGCTAGAATGGTTGGGGAAAGGCGTCAAAGAAGGTGAGGGATTTGAAAGGTGAGGTGTAACTTGAAGTGTGCCTTGTAACCATTGCTAATTATGGCTGAAATTATTGATTTAAGAAGAAACAAAAATTATTTAAGTACTTGTTATAAAATATGCTGAACTAACAGAAGGTAGAAGAAAAAGCGATTGAAATTCACAGTATGAATAAGTATTTAAATTTTTTTTTTTTTTTTTTTTAAGACGGAGTCTCGCTCTGTCGCCCAGATTGGAGTGCAGTGGCACGATCTCAGCTCACTGCGAGCTCCGCATCCCGGGTTCACGCCGTTCTCCTGCCACAGCCTCCCGAGTAGCTGGGACTATAGGCGCCCGCCACGATGCCCGGCTAATTTTTTGTATTTTTAGTGGAGACAGGGTTTCACTGTGTTAGCCAAGATGGTCTCGATCTCCTGACCTAGTGATCTGCCCGCCTCCCAAAGTGCTGGGATTACAGGCATGAGCCACCGCGCCCGGCCATTTAAATTCAAAAATTCAAACCATTTGGCAAATACACATTATGATCTTAAAGAAGATGACAGTGTTGATATCCTTATGACTTTCTACTTAAGTGCTAATTCTTTTTTTGTTTTTTTGATTTTTTTTTAGTAGAGATGGGGTTTCACCGTGTTAGCCAGGATGGTCTCGATCTCCTGACCTCGTGATCCACCCGCCTCGGCCTCCCAAAGGGCAGGGATTACAGGCGTGAGCCACTGCGCCCGGCCCTTAAGTGCTAATTCTAAAAGTATTATACATAATCTGCGTAACTACTATGTTACATTTTAAATACATCATAATTTAATCCTAAAATTCAGAAAATTGAATTTAAATCAAGCCCAAACCTTTGGGCTTCTTGGATCTATACCGCCTTCTCTCTCAGTTTTAACAGCTGCGAGATCCCTGGACTCCCAAGGATCGGTTTTCATCTTTTCCCATGTGGACACTGTTCTTCCCTGTCTTTGTGATTTTGTAGAACTCTCTTATGTCTCAGAATTTTTCAGTGAGGTGCTGTCGTCAGATGGGATATAGTGCACATTGTAAAAAAATAAGTTTATTGGACTTGGTTTTGATGTTTTTTTAAATCCTTTTTTTTTCTCCCCTTGAATATTTACAGTGGAGCTGGGCAAGAAGTAGGAAGATCATGTATTATTCTCGAGTTCAAAGGAAGAAAAATAATGGTAATTACTATTTTTGTACTCAGTTTAATAATATGGCTCTCTCTGTATTGGGTGTTAGTCTTTTCTTGTAGACTAGTTATCTTTTTAGCTCCCAGAAAAATGTTATAGTGCATACAATCTATGCTGTATAGTGTTAATGAAAAAAACTAATACATATTTCTACTTAGTAATTTAGTTGATTAAGAAGATATATTCTATGACTGTAAAATTGTCAGCTAGATCTGTTGAACTGTTATTTCTTCAAAGTCCCTCTTCCACTCCTGAAGGGTTCAGCCAGCCTAACTGCCCCACCCCAAGTGGAAGATCCAAGGGCCCAGTCACTAGCCACCTCCAGCATGTGGGGATCAAGCCTTGGCCTAGAAGGTTGGATGCCCAAGTCCCCCTGGGGCTGCCGGCCTTGGATAAGTCACTCTGCTTCTCTAAGCCTGACAAGTAGAGGGTTAGAGGAGATGGTTTCATTCTAAGGTACTCATTAGAAAGTCAGTTCTGTGTCTCATGTTCCTTTAATTCCTTTCTTCTCAACTCTTCCCAATCTGAAAAGAATATGAATAGGTCAGACATAGTCATCTTTTTAGTCATCTATTGTGTTAATTTGGTAGTAATGCCATAAAAATAAGTAACTTTAATGACCGAGTCTTAGGAATTCGTTCCCTAATGCCTTAAAAATGTTTAAATTACCCTGATCAGGTAAATTTCCCATTTCTAATTATGATCTACTCACAGGAGTCGATCTGGTAGTAGTAAATCTATAAACTTTTTAAATTTTAATCTTCTGATATCAAAGTTTTTGAAAAATATTTAATTCATTGTTAGAATGACGACCAAAAGTAGTTGGAAAGAAGCTGTTTTGTACTTTGCATCCTGTGACCCCTAAATGTGAGCTAAATTTTAAATTTGTTGGGAAGTTAGAATTGTTAATGGCATATTTGCCACATTTAATAAGAATCATGTTCCAAGTGCTAGTGTCTGGAGTCTATCTTGAGTATGTTAATGATAGATGTAGAATTATTGTCTATTTGCTGAATGAATTTTAATAAAATATGCAGGAGATTGTGATCTCTTTTCCTGTCTTTTTCAGCTGGACTGTGGGATCCACCCTGGCCTAGAAGGAATGGATGCTCTTCCTTATATTGATTTAATTGATCCAGCTGAGATTGATCTCCTATTAATTAGTCAGTAAGTTTTTCCCTTTATTAATGACACTGTTTTTCATGGACTTTTACTGTCAAGCTCATTCTTTACTAGATTTTGAGACTTTGGTTTTTTAAAAGAGTGTTTTTTGCTGGGAAGCATATTGCAGACATCTAAGTCTAATAGATAGACTCCATAATGTCATCACAGGCTAGAGAAGTTTACTTAGATAGACTCCATAATGTCATCACAGGCTAGAGAAGTTTACTATGAAAACCTTACCTATCTCTATATATAAGTTCAGCGAGTACGTGAGAAGGAGATAGTACAGAACTCGAATCATTGTAAAACTTGAGACTAAGAAAGCCCTTTTCCAGGGTTATCTCCTTGAGGTCACTGTTTTGTCACATGTTTCTATAAGAACACCATTTCAACTTTATTGAAACAATTTTTTTTTTTTTTTTTTTTGAGACTGAGTCTTGCTCTGTCGCCCAGACTGTGCAGTGGCCGGATCTCGGCTCACTGCAAGCTCCGCCCCCCAGGTTTACGCCATTCTCCTGCCTCAGCCTCCCGAGTCGCTGGGACTACTGGCGCCCGTCACCTCGCCCGGCTAGTTTTTTGTATTTTTTAGTAGAGACGGGGTTTCACTGTGTTAGCCAGGATGGTCTCAATCTCCTGACCTCGTGATCCGCCCGTCTCAGCCTCCCAAAATGCTGGGATTCCAGGCTTGAACCACCGTGCCCGACTGAAACTATTTTTAAATAGAGTTCATGTAGAAAAATGTGACAAGACAGTGACCTCAGGGAGATACCCATGTTTCTACTTTATTCTGCTAAGATGTTTGCTGTAATTCTGGCTGCCAAGAGTAGGTTGGGGATATTCTTCTTCGTCCCTAATTGTTCACTAATAAAGTTTTTTTGCTGTTTAAAAATGATACTTTAAACATCTTTCTTCCATATTAAAACTGTATGCGTTACTTCTTCCTTCTACACATACCTACTCTTGGTTTTCTGAAAGTGTCAGTACATAGTTGTTTATATAAAACTTGTTTTGTACAGTTAGCAACAGTTTCATTACATGGTATCCGATGGATAATAATTTTAAGAATTAATGCAGCCTCTTTCTTTTTAAGTTTCCATTTGGATCACTGTGGAGCTCTGCCCTGGTTTCTACAGAAGACAAGTTTCAAAGGAAGAACATTTATGACTCATGCCACAAAAGCTATTTATAGATGGCTTCTTTCTGATTATGTCAAAGTTAGGTAAATTACTTTATTAGATTATACACAACTTTGGCTCTTTATGGTACCTGTGGTTCAAGATATGGACCATTTTGTGTTTTAAAATGAGGTGCTCTCTTTTCATGTATAAGGAGATCAGTAATTTCATCATTCATTAACAAGGTCATTGAAACCTATTGTGTTTCTAGCACCTTCCTGACCTTGAAGGTTTTTTTGAGACAGGATCTTGCTGTGTCATCTAGGCTGGAGTGCAATGGTGCGATCACAGCTCACTGCAGCCTCAACCACCTGGGCTCAAGCAGTCCTTTCACCTCAGCCTCCCAAGCAGCTGAGACTACAGGTGTGTGCCACCACACCCAGCAGAGTTTTTTTGTTTTTTGAAGAGATGGGGTCTTACGTTGCCCAAGCTAGTCTCAAACTCCTGGGCTCACGTGATCCTCCTGCCATGGCCTCCCAGAGTGCTGGGTTTACAGGCATGAGTCACTGGCCTGGCCTTGAAGTCGTTATGTAGCTTTTGTGTCCTTTTAAAACTTCATTAGGCTGGATTGGAAGAGTTATGCTTAATTGTGGTAACACTCATTAACACTTCAATAATGCTTACCACGTGTTAGGCCCAATCCGGAATTCCTAATGTATATTAACTTCACACACAAAAGATACATGCTATATATATATTACATATATATATACATGTATATAATACATGTATATATAATATATATACACGTGTATATATATATATTTTTTTGAGATGGAGTCTTGCACTGTTGACCAGGCTGTAGTGCAGTGGCACTATCTTGGCTCACTGCAACCTCCGCTCCCGGGTTCAGGCAATTCTCATTCCTCAATTTCCCCAGTAGCTAGGATTATAGGTGCGCAGTGCGTGCCACCATACCTGGCTAATTTTTGTATTTTTAGTAGAGAAGGAGTTTTACCATGTTGGCCAACCTGGTCTTGAACTCCTGACCTCAAGTGATCCGTCTGCCGTGGCCTCCCAGAGTGCTGAGATTACAGGCGTGAGCCACCACACCCATCTGGGAGATAAATATATTTAATCTTCACACCAACTCAAGATGTAGGTTCTGTTATAAATTCCATTTTACAGATGATGAAACTGAGGCACAGCAAGGTTATTTGCCCAAAATTGTCACAGTAAGAGACAGAGCGAGGATTTGAACCCAAACAATCTGGCTCCCGAGTCAGTGTCCTTAACCACTATTCTCTCTTCCTTTTTTGTAAGTACATTAACATAATTTTCAGGAGAAAGGTTGTGCTAGACTTTGTGGAAAAATCTTTTCTCATCCTAATGTGAGAAATATCTGCCATGGTTCAATGTATGTGAGTGCGTTATATCTTTGGGGTGGGAAAAAAGTGTGAGAATACTCTCCTAAAGAGTATTTTGTCTTAATTTACTGTATGTATTACTGAATATTGAGAGCACTTTGAGCTCAGTATCTTAATTTCCTGTGTGGTTTGTTTAAAATCAAGTTTTGTAGCTATACACACAATAGAGTAAAAAAAAATACACAAAATCTCTAAAAAATGTTAAATAGCATAATTCATGCAGTATATTTTGAAGAAAGACCTTCCTGGATATGTTATCCACAATTTCTTTGTGTTCAAAGGCTTTTTAAAAATCTGACTTAATTGTTTTTGTTGGCATCTTTCAAAATTTAGTAACATATCAGCAGACGACATGTTGTATACCGAGACGGATTTGGAAGAAAGCATGGACAAGATCGAAACTATCAACTTTCATGAAGTTAAGGAAGTTGCAGGAATCAAGTTTTGGTGCTACCACGCGGGGCACGTCCTAGGGGCCGCCATGTTCATGATCGAGATCGCAGGCGTGAAGGTACCCGCTGGCTCTGGCGCTTTTCTCCCCACAGAAATCAGTACAGAGCTTTGTGCCACCAAGTACTATTAAAAAAAATATTCCCTAAGACTTGCAAAAGTGTCAGAACACTGAATCATAAAAATACAGTTAACACTTTTTCCTGTTAAATATCGTGGTTCCTACCTCCATTACAATACTTTCTGTATCAAGACTGAGAAAAAAAAAAAAAATTTTAAGGACTGAGAAAAGAGTAAAATAAACATCTCAGAAAGGAATTCCCTGACACTATAGGATTCAGTTTCCTTTAGAAAACTGGTTAGGGAAGAGGTGTCTTTGTGGCTTCATTCATTTAAAAATAAAACACAATTTGATATTCATGTCCCCCTGATGTCTTAGGATTCACAGATAAGCCCCTAAGCAGAGTGGACTGCAAGAGTAAAAGGGGTTAATTAGGAAAGATCTTTAGGGAACCCTTGAACTCCTGCAAATATGGGTGGACTACTAGGTTTCTAGACTCCAGAGCAGCAGCTTTGAACTCTGGCTGCACATGAGAATCTCTTAGGGAGCTGTTGAAAAGTAACTATTCAATCAAAATCTGGAGGTGTAGCTTGGCCTTTTCCTTTTTGAGTTTTCTAGGTGATTCTAGCGTGCAGCCAGAGTTGAGAACCGATGCTCTAGTGTAACGTCCTAAATTTTTCACAGCTGCTTATACATTTGGAACCTTTAGACGAATTGTAAAATATATCCCTAAATCACGTATTCTTGCAGTTTGCTCCAGGGCACAAAAAATAAGTAGCACAAATGCTGATGTGAATTCTCTTGGAATTTGATGCAGACCTTCTTAGGATTTTATCTCCGGTTTTAGACCATGTACCTCGGTGCACTCCTTTCCTTGTCAGCATGCCCTTTTTCTCTAAGAAGTCAGAGCACTTCTCAAGTGTATTAATGTTATATAGGTTATCTTTGTGAGATGATTCTGGGAATAGATTATTCCCATTTACTAGATGAAATAATTGAAGCATTGGACCGTTTCCTGACTGAACTACACATTTTGAATGCGACACAAGCACTGCATGTAAATTTCATCCGTTTTAGACTTTTTGAAAACTGTAACTGCACTTTTGGATTTCATGAGTTTAATCTATTCGCTAGCAAAATGAAGCCTTCCCCAAATCCTAACTTTCTAGTTTTATCTTTTTCACAGCTTTTGTACACAGGTGATTTCTCAAGACAAGAAGATAGACACTTAATGGCAGCTGAAATTCCTAATATTAAGCCTGATATTCTTATCATTGTAAGTATTAATGTGCTATATTGTAATCAATGTAATGTAAGGAGATTTTTTTTCTTTTGGAAAATAATATTGTGATCTCACTTTCATAACATGTTATTGGATATAAACTTATCTTTTTTTTAATATAAGAAAATTGGTGGCCAGGCACAGTGGCTCACACCTGTAATCTCAGCGCTTTGGGAAGCCGAAGTGGGTAGATCACCTAAGGCCAGGAGTTAGAGATGAGCTTGGCCAACACGGTGAAACCCCATCTCTGCTAAAAAAAAAATACAAAAATATGCTGGGTGTGGTGGTGCACACCTGTAGTCCCAGGTACTGGGGAGGCTGAGGCACAAGAATCACTTGAACCCAGAAGGTGGAGGCTGCAGTGAGACGAGATGACGCTGCTGCACTTGAGCCTGGGCTACAAAGCAAGACTCGGTCTCAAAAAAAAAAATTGGGGCAGGCACTTCTTTTTGTAGTGCAGCTTCACTTTCTTGGCGTTAAATGCATTAACTCTAGTCTAATATCAGAGGCAGCAGGCTGTCTTTGGGCAGGGCCATTTTCACTGGGTACGTCCTCTCCCTCTCTCCTAAATGTATTTTTCTGGATGAATGTGTAGAAGAACATCTATGGGTCATTTTGGAAATGGCGTGACCTCACTGCCTTGGCCACGGTGACTGTCCTCAGACCCTGAGTCCATGCTAACTTATCGTTTTGTTTATCTGTGTGTGTCCTGTCTGCCTATTAGGTTGCAAGTCCCAGGGGAGCAAAAAAATGGACTGTGTACCGAAGCTCTTTGGGGGCAGCTTGGGATGTGTGTTGCTGATGGTAGAGTCAGGGGTTGGGAGAGAAATCTTGCAGGCTTTGGTATATATAAGAACATCAGGTGTATGTGGTTCAAGGAGGAAGAGTTGTCTGTTTCTCCTCCACCACCTACCATGTTCCCCAGCTGCCCAGGCATGTGGGCCAGTACACACTGCAGTGCATAAGCAACACGTGAGCAGATTACATTAGACTCTGCTCATGGTATGCCCAGCATATAAACTTAATTTAAGGGAAGATTCATTTTTGAACCCTCAGAAAAAGTACTTATTTTCATAGTACCATACTTTAAAGCAGTGCTTCAAATTTTAATATGCATATAATCATCTGATTATATTGCTAAGGTACAAATTTTGATTCAGTATGTCTGGGCCGGGGTCTGAGATTTTGCACTTCTGATAAGCTCGAAAGGGATGTCAATCTTCTGGTCAGTGGACCACACCTAGTAAGACTTTAAGGATATTCTTAAACAGAAGTATAAGAAACAACATCTATTTCTCTTTTAAAAGCTCTGACTTATCAGAGGTGGGAGAAATAACCTTTTTCTTCCTAATGCAAAGCAAAATGGACATGGGAAGAAGATACAGTTTTGGACTATTTCCTGATTCCATTTTATAAAATGTTCTTCTTACTTAGATTTGAATTCTGGCATTCTTTTTTTGTTTTGTTTTGTTTTGTTTTGTTTTTTGAGATGGAGTCTCACTCTGGTGTGAGTGACGTGATCTCGGCTCACTGCAACCTCTGCCTCCCAGGTTCAAGTGATTCTCCTGCCTCAGCCTTCTGAATAGCTGGGATTACAAGGCGTGCACTACCATGCCCAGCTACTTTTTGTATTTTTAGTAGAGACGGGCTTTCATCATGTTGGTCATGCTGGACTTCTGACCTCAGGAGATCTACCCGCCTTGGCCTCCCAAAATGCTGGCATTACAGGCGTGAGCCACCATGCCTGGCCTTTTTTATTGTTGTTGTCAAATTGTATGTTTTTGAGATGGAGTCTTGCTCTGTCGACCAGGCTGGAGTGCAATGGTGCAATCTCAGCTCACCGCAACCTCCTCCTGGGTTCAAGGTATTCTCCTGCCTCAGCCTCTGGAGTAGCTGGGATTACAGCCGCCCACCACCACGTCCAGCTAACTTTTGTATTTTTAGTAGAGACAGGGTTTCGCCACGTTGGCCAAGCTGGTCTTGAACTCCTGACCTCAGGTGATCCACTTGCCTTGGCTTCCCAAAGTGCTGTGATACAGGTGTGAGCCACTGCGCCGGGCCTGAATTCTAGCATTCTTGCTTGCTCTTCCCAATTGCTATTGTGACAACACATTTCGAGTAAATGACATGCTAATGGAGAAGTGAATTGCGTAGCCCCTCAGCATTTCATTGATGTTTAACTTTTGAATTATTTGGGGATCATCGGTCTTAGTCTCACACTCCTAATATGTTATTTAGGAATCTACTTATGGGACACACATCCATGAGAAACGTGAAGAGCGAGAGGCAAGATTCTGTAACACTGTCCACGACATTGTAAACAGAGGCGGCAGGGGTCTCATTCCTGTCTTCGCTCTTGGAAGGGCTCAGGAGCTGCTCTTGATTCTGGGTATGCCATTTCCTTTCTATTTAGGAGATGATTAAAATCTTGTCATTTTATCAGGATAATAACGTGGTCTTCGATGAGTCATTCCACCATCCTGGACTTCAGTTTTCTTCATTTAAAAATAGGGATTTGGGGCCTGGCACGGTGGCTCACACCTGTAATCCCAGCACTTTGGGAGGCTGATTTGGGTAGATCATGAGATCAGGAGTTCAAGACCAGCCTGACCAAGATGGTGAAACCCTATCTCTACTAAAAATACAAAAATTAGCCGGGCATGGTGACGGACACCTGTAATCCCAGCTGCTCAGGAGGCTGAGGCAGAGAATTGCTTGAACCTGGGAAGTGGAGGTTGCAGTGAGCTGAGATTGCACCACTGCACTCTAGCCTGGGCGACAGAGTGAGACTCCGTCTCAAAAAAAAAAAAAAAAAATGGGGGCTTGGATCTAGGAATAACCCAGGAAAACACCAACTCTCATGCACTGCCGCTGGGAATGTGAACTGACGTCCCCTTCTGGTGGTCATCAGAAGTCTTAAAATATGGGTACCCTTTGGCCAGCAGTTCTGCTTCTGGGAAATAAATGAGATGTACAGAAAATTTTGTCAAGAAAGGTATTCATCATTTTAGTATTTTCAAAGAAATATCATGTCAGTAAATATAACATTATAGGAAAAAATTGTGTTACAGATGAGTAATTACATACTTTCACATAATAAGTCAACCAAAAAAGTAGAGTTCAAAACTATGTACTCTGGGCCAGGCGTAGTGGCTCACACCTGTAATCCTAGTACTTAGGGAGGCTGAGGTGGGCAGATCACTTGACGCCAGGAGTTCAAGACCAGCCTGGCTATCGTGGTGAAACTTCGTCTCTACCAAAAATAGAAAAATGAGCCAGGTGTGGTGGTGCACGCATGTAGTCCCAGCTTTTCTGGAAGCTGAGGCATGAGAATTGCTTGAGCCTGGGAGGCAGAGGTTGCAGTGAGCTGAGATTGCGCCACTGCACTTCAGCCTGGCTGACAGAGTGAGACTCTGAAAACAAACAAACAAAAAAACCTATATGTACTCTGATCCTAGTTAGGTAAAAAATGCACACACAAATGACCGAAAAGATACTAAATCTGGATAGTGAGAATATGGGTGATATTTTTTGTTTTCTGTTTTTCTCCATTTTACAAGTACTTCAGTGAACATGTATAACTTTTTGTAATAAGAGGAACAATGGTTGTTACTTTTTAGCATACATTTGTACTTAATGATCCTTTCTACCTCACATTCTGTGATCTATTTGGGAAAAGCACTCTTATTAAAGAAGAAAAGAAGGTACTTTGCAGCCAGTGGCTCACGCCTGTAATCCCTAATTCCAACACTTTGAGAGGCTGAGGGTGGAAGATCACTTGAGCCCAGGAATTTGAGACCAGCCTGGGCAACAAGGCAAGACCCTGTCTCTACAAAAAATGCAAAGAATTAGCTGGGTATGGTGGTGCACACCTGTTGTCCCAGCTACCTGGGAGGCTGAGGTGGGAGGATCACTTGAGCCTGGGAGGCAGAGGTTGCAGTGAGCTGAGATTGTGCCACTGCTCTCCAGTCTGGGCAACAGAATGAGACCCTGTCTAAAAAACAAAAAAAACAAATAATAAAATGGGTGCTTTGCATGTATGTAACCTCTGTGTGAAGCACTAGAAACGCTTGCATCTTACCTCTTCCTCTCTATTCTGCCGTCTCGGTGAGGAGGAGAAAAAAATAGTATCCCTGTCACACTGAAAAGGGAAACAGAAGGAAAGTTGGAAGAAATGACCCCAGAAGAAAAGCAAATCTGTAACAGATAGGACTTCTAGAAGCTGAATTTCCCAAATCCGAATCTAATTCAGTCTTTTGATCTTGATTAGTCCTCCTTCCTAACTGCAAGTCAAATTCGTCCTTAGAAGTCTTGAAGTCCAGGCCGGGCGTGGTGGCTCAAGCCTGTAATCCTAGCACTTTGGGAGGCCGAGACGGGCGGATCACGAGGTCAGGAGATCGAGACCATCCTGACTAACACGGTGAAACCCCGTCTCTACTAAAAACTACAAAAAACTAGCCGGGCGAGGTGGCGGCGCCTGTAGTCCCAGCTACTCGGGAGGCTGAGGCAGGAGAATGGCGTGAACCCGGGAGGCGGAGCTTGCAGTGAGCTGAGATCCGGCCACAGCACTCCAGCCTGGGTGACAGCGCGAGACTCCGTCTCAAAAAAAAAAAAAAAAAAGAAGTCTTGAAGTCCAAGTCGTTGTGACCAGTAAGATGAAGAGCAGAGAAGTTAGGAAGTTGAAACAATGTTGCCACCATCAAATTGGATTGCCAGATTTAGCAAATAAAACTAGAGGACAACTCATAAATTTTAGGTTCAGATAAATAATAATGTTTTAATATAAGTGTACCAAATATTTAATATATATCTTTTTTTTTTTTTTTTTTTTTTTTGAGATAGAGTCTCACCCTGTCACCCAGGCTAGAGACCAGTGGCACTATCTTAGCTTGGTGTGATCTTGGCTCACCACAACCTCTGCCTCCCGGGTTCAAGCTATTCTCCTGCCTCAGCCTCCTGAGTAGCTGGGATTACAGGCGTGCGCCACCATGCCTGGCTAATTTTTGTATTCTTAGTAGAGACGAGATTTCACCACATTGGCCAGGCTGGTCTCGTTAGTATATATTCTTATACTGAAAATCTTTTGTTGTTCACGTGAAATTCAAGTTTAACTGGGTATTTGATATTTTTATCTGGCAGTTGTACCATCTGCTCTTTGCAACTGGTTGCCCTTTTTCCTTAAAGTCTCGCTTGTAATAGAGTATAATAGAAAGGACAGCTGCTTTCAAATCTTATCTGTGTTTCAGATCAAATCTATCATATGGCTACAGCCATATGACCTTGGGCAAATGATTTAACTTTTTTTAATCTTCAAAATTTGTTCATAAAAACACGCACAACAAAACAAGAAATGGTGGTGTGGTTGTGGGATGTAATCCGCTTTAGGGTATCTAAGAAATCGTAAGAGAAACAAATCATGAATGGGATAAACTAGAAGAAAAGCAGGAAATTTATTTGTAACACACGTGACAAAGTTTTTGTCCTCATATAGAATTATCGTTGATACATCAAATGGAAGAATAAAATTCACACAATATTCAGCCTGTTGTTTTACCCTTAGTTTGCTAGGTAAGATGGTGATAAGTCTTCATAAGTTGTTTTGAAAATTAGAAATTAGGCCGGGCGCGGTGGCTCAAGCCTGTAATCCCAGCACTTTGGGAGGCCGAGACGGGCGGATCACGAGATCAGGAGATCGAGACCATCCTGGCTAACATGGTGAAACCCCGTCTCTACTAAAAAAATACAAAAAACTAGCCGGGTGAGGTGGCGTGCGCCTGTAGTCCCAGCTACTTGGGAGGCTGAGGCAGGAGAATGGCCTGAACCCGGGAGGCGGAGCTTGCAGTGAGCTGAGATCCGGCCACTGCACTCCAGCCTGGGTGACAGAGCGAGACTCCGTCTCAAAAAAGAAAAACAAAACAAAACAAAAAAAAAAAGAAAATTAGAAATTATAGATGCAAATAATATAATAGGCATATAATACATTTTCAAACCGCAGAGGCACCTATTAGAATAAAGGGTGGCTTTCAGCCATACTACCTTGATAAAATTTTGGGATTTAATGAGCGCTTTTCCTTTAACATAAGTCTTTTTTTTGAAGGTATATTACCCACTGCTTTCTTTAATTATCAGAAACTGGTTAGTAGTTTTTTAAAAATACAAGCATGGCTTGAGTGTGGTGGCTCACGCCTGTAATCCCAGCACTTTGGGAGGCTGGGCAGGAGGATCACTTAAGTCCAGAGTTTGAGACCAGCCTGGGCAACATAGTGAGACCCAGTCTCCAAAAAAAAAAAAAAATTAGCCGAGTGTGGTAGCACACTCCTGTAGTCACAGATACTCAGAAGGCTGATGTAGGAGGATCACTTGAACCTAAGAGGTTGAGGCTGCCATGAGCCATGATCACACCACTACCCTCGAGGCTGGTCAACAGCCTGGGTATAAAACACAAAAACAAAAAAAACAATAATAGCATAATATGACTACTTTTTTTTTTTAAGTGTTCAAAATCGATGAACTCTTGGCAATTCTATTTTGTAATTAGCACTCAATAAATCTGTTTGAAATGTTAATACTACATTTTTATTTAAAACCACAGAATTTTTTCTAATATGTTTTTCTAATACATTTAAATAAAAATGTATTATTTAGTGTCTCGTTACGGTAATAAGTTATAGACTTCAGTGTAAATTTATGCTAAGTCATTTTTAAAAGCCTCCACATCTTTGAACTATGATCACAGCATTCTTTTTTAGGTCATGTGCCATTTAGAAGTAAGTTTTGGTTTTGTAAATTTAAGTTAGTTACAACCAGGATAATTTTGCTTAAACTCTTTAAAATATAGTTATGTGCTTTATTTCTTGGTTGTGTGTGTATCATTTCTTGTTTCTATGTGTATCGTTTATTATTTGAACTTTTTACCCCATGTAACAAAGTGGTGTTTGTTTCTTGCAAAATCTCTCTAGATGAGTACTGGCAGAATCACCCAGAACTACATGACATTCCAATATACTATGCATCATCTTTGGCCAAGAAGTGTATGGCAGTGTACCAGACATATGTAAATGCCATGAATGACAAAATCCGCAAACAGATCAACATCAATAATCCCTTTGTTTTCAAACACATTAGTAACCTCAAGGTGAGTGCTTGTGGAAGAAAGACAAGGATGGATAAAACCAAATCAGTCATTAGGAGTAGGAGGTACGAGGCCTCAAGTGATGGCTCATGGCTGTAATTTTAGCTTTTTGGGCGTCCGAGGCAGGAGGATCACTAGAGCTCAGGAGTTTAAGACTGGCCTGGGCAAGATAATGAGACTGTGTCTCTATAAAAATAAAATAAAAATCGTAGGCAGTACGTGTCAGTGACTCTAACTGAATTCCTCTTGCTGGAGTCGTACCTCTTCTCTAGCCGGTGTTGTTTTTCTGCGAGAAATCAAAACTTCAGCAGCTGACATTCTTTTTTTGCTTCAACAGATTTTGCCATTTGCCCCAAGTAGCCGTGTGTTCTCAGTATTTATAATACTTATCTCTTGCTGTAGGAATAAAAAGTTCTGAGGAGAAAAGTATCTTGTATTATGTATTTAAGTTTCTCTTCTCACTCAAACCAAATCATCTTTTTGATTAGTGCTGCAAATTCTGTATATGAAAATTTTAATATACTTTTCTAGACGCATTCAATAAAATCTGATTTTATTTAATTTAAAAAATACTGTTTAACTCAATTGATGCTTGAATCATAATAAAATAATTGATATCTGAAATAATTTAAAAGTGATCTTCCCGTTGTAAATAGGCTTTGTTCATAAAGTATATATTTTAAGTTAACTGCTTAAGGATTATAGACAAGTTCTCCCTGGAACAGCATTAAACCTTTTGATTTCCAGGCCAGCTCAGAATATTCATGGAGCATGCAAAGCCATTGTGAGTCTTTGGGAATATTTTTCAGAGTTGTGTCTTGGGTAGGTCAAGACCTGTTTGACCCTTCCTCTTACTTGCCTGCCTGCCTGCCTGCCTGCCCTGAAGATGGTCCTCATGGTTCTGATGGCTCGCTAGCTACCAGTAGAAGCTTTTGAAGATCAGCGTGAACTGACTGCTTTTTATTACTTGGTTTTTCTACCATTCCTAGCCTAAACTGCATAGGAACTTGGTAACTGAACTTAAAATGTGTACCGATCTTGTGAAGGCCCTTTCAGTAGTGTGATTAATCTCTTCCTTAGCCTGTCGTTATTCTTTAAAAAGAAAGCATGCTGTGTCAGCTGCTGGTAGCTAACATACTTTTCCCATTCTGTTTTCTCTCTTAGAGCATGGATCATTTTGATGACATTGGTCCCAGTGTTGTAATGGCCTCCCCAGGCATGATGCAAAGTGGCTTATCCAGAGAGTTATTTGAAAGCTGGTGTACTGATAAGAGGAACGGTGTTATTATAGCAGGATACTGTGTGGAAGGGACACTTGCCAAGGTCAGTTATAGTCATAGGCTATTGTGTTATTCCTAATCAGAATTACGGAGGTGGTAGGGTCCTCACAGGTTTTTGCACTGAAGTAATTCTTTAAATAGTACAAGTTTTGATTTTTAAAAATAAGGATGAGAATAGGTAGCTAGATATGAGCGTAGGATGTGGAATTATGCAGACACTGAATGGCATAATGAGGTCCCAGGTGATTGATGTACAAATTAAAGTTTGAGAAGTGCTCATCTGGTTGCAAGTAGTGAATAATGGACAGGAACCTATTTGAGACAAACACGTGAATACCCTCCCTCATCTCATGAAGAACAGGTTTACTAATATGTATGACCTTTTTTTTTTTTTTTTTTTGAGATGGAGTCTCGCTCTGTCACCTGGGCTGGAGTGCAGTGGCCGGATCTCAGCTCACTGCAAGCTCTGCCCCCTGGGTTTACGCCATTCTCCTGCCTCAGCCTCCCAAGTAGCTGGGACTACAGGCGCCCGCCACCTCGCCCTGCTCATTTTTTGTATTTTTTAGTAGAGACGGGTTTCACCGTGTTAGCCAGGATGGTCTCGATCTCCTGACCTCGTGATCCGCCCATCTCAGCCTCCCAAAGTGCTGGGATTACAGGCCTGAGCCACCGCGCCCAGCCTGTATGATCTTAAAAAGCTGTAGAATGTGTTTTGGTTGACCACCTTCTACTGTTATGAAACATTGATTTTCAGCTCTTAGGGATGTAGAAATTGTAGAAAATACATGCAGAATTTGAGAGGCAGTTTCTGAGCATCCAGGTATCACATTCTCATCCTCTTAGCATTAACATCTATTTTATTTTTAAAAATATAACATGATTCTTTATTTTGATAATCTTTATTACTTTACCTTGTTCTATAAAGTTCTTTAGTGGCAATGTTGTATTTAAAATAGATTTCCAGGCTGGGTGCAGTGGCTCACACCTGTAATCCCAGTACTTTGGGAAGCCAAGGCGGACAGATCACCTGAGGCCAGGAGTTTGAGACCAGCCTGGCCAACATGATGAAACCCTGTCTCTACTAAAAATACAAAAAATTAGCCGGGTGTGGTGGCGTGTGCCTGTAATCCCAGCTATTCAGGAGGCTGAGGCAGGGAGAATTGCTTGAAACTGGAGGCAGAGGTTGCAGTGAGCCAAGATTGGCGCCACTGCCCTCCAACCTGGATGACGGGGCAAGACTCCATCTCCAAAAAAAAAAAGGATTTCCAGGCCTGGCACGGTGGCTCACACTTGTAATCCTGCACTTTGGGAGGCCACAACGTGTGGATCACTTGAGCTCAGGAGTTCAAGACCAGCTTGGGCAACGTGGAGAAATCCCATCTCTACGAAAAATAGAAAAATTAGCCAGGCATGGTGGCACATGCCTGTAGTCCTAGCTAGTTGGGGGACTGAGGCAGGAGGATTTCTTGAACCCAGGAGGTTGAGGCTGCAGTGAGCTGAGATCGCACACTGCATTTCAGCCTGGGTGACAAAGTGAGACCCTATTTCAAAAAACAAAGATTGTCAGAATAGAAATGTATCCACATATCTGGGAAATGACTTTGGAGAGCACAAGAATAGTTGGGAATACAGGTTTGTCTTTCCAGGCATGAGAGTTATGATTCTCACTGGCAGCACACCAGATAGATGAGTTTTAGTTAATTTGTTTACTTTTCTCATTAAATGTTTGCTTGATTGAGAACATGAGTATTTGATATTTACTGTCAGTTATATTAGAATGATTTTGTGCTGAAGGTCCTAAATTTAACATGAGTTTATGACTGCATGAAAAAATGAAAATGTACCTTTACGTTTATAACTGGGTAGTTTGTTATGTTATTTTTCTTCATTTTCCACAGCACATCATGTCTGAACCTGAAGAAATCACTACTATGTCTGGACAGAAGTTACCACTGAAAATGTCTGTTGATTACATTTCTTTCTCAGCTCACACGGATTACCAGCAAACTAGTGAATTTATTCGTGCTTTGAAACCGCCTCATGTGGTTAGTCTTATGAATTTGATTTATTGTACTAAAGGGAAAAGAAGTGCATACCCAGGAAACTGTGCAGCAGGCAGTTCACAAAGCAAGCATCACCACCTACTAATGCAATACCCCATGAGCAGAGCCTTCCACGTGTGCTCGGGTTTGGCCTTTACAACTCCCCTTTGATTTCAGCAAGCTGCACCCTTTCTCCGTAACCAACTCTTACTCAGACCTACCAACCCCAATCCTAATGTTTTTCTATTATTTTCTGCTGCCTCTCCAATAATTTAAGAGCCAGGCTTGGAGTATGACTGCTCATTTGGAATGCCAGCTCCATCTCTTACTTACTGTGTAACCCTTGGCAAGTTACTTAACCTCTCTGTACCTCATTTGTAATTAGGAATAATAATAGCTCATAAGGTTATTGTAAGGACGAAGTGAGAGAAAATATCTAAAGCACTTAATGTGGTGCCTGGCACATAGTAAATGCTTAATAATAAGAAATAGTACAAGGATCATTTGGAGAGAGGAGAAAGACAAGTCATATAATAGTATAAGATTTAAATAGATATGGAATATACTGTATAGCGTGGCCGGGCGCGGTGGCTCACACCTGTAATCCCAGCACTTCAAGAGGCTGAGGAGTGTGGATCACGAGGTCAGGAGATCGAGACCATCCTGGCTAACACGGTGAAACACCATCTCTACTAGAAATACAAAAATTAGCTGGGTGTGGTGGCGGGCGCCTGTAGTCCCAGCTACTCAGGAGGCTGAGGCAGTAGAATGGTGTGAACCCGGGAGGTGGAGCTTGCAAGGAGCCGAGATCATGCCACTGCACTCCAGCCTGGGCGACTCTGTCTCAAAAAAAAAAAAAAAAAGAAATATACTATATAGCTCCTTATTAGTATATGATTTATTTATTTGTTTATTTATTTATTTATTTATTTTTGAGATGGGAGTCTCGCTCTGTTGCCCAGGCTGGAATGCAGTGGCACGATCTCGGCTTGCTACGGCCTCCACCTCCCTGATTCAAGCAATTCCCCTACCCTAGCCTGCCGAGTAGCTGGGATTACAGGCACACATCACAACACCTGTCTAATTTTTTTGTATTGTCAGTAGAGACAGGGTTTCACCATGTTTGCCAGACTGGTCTCGATCTCCTGACCTCAGGCAATCCGCCCACCTTGGCTCCCAAGCAGCTCTCTGTCTCAGCCTCTAGGAACTGGGATTACAGGTGCCCACCAACACACCTGGCTATTTTTGTATTTTTAGTAGAGATGGGGTTTTACCATCTTGGCCAGGCTGATCTTGAACTCCTGACCTCGTGATACACCTGCCTCAGCCTCCCAAAGTGCTGGGATTACAGGTGTGAGCCGCTGCACCCGGCCAACTTATATTTTTAAGTATGATGTAACTTATTAAAAATAAATTAGATATTTTGATGGAATTGGAAAGGAGGGATAAGCTGAAAAAAGTGTGTATTTTTGATTAGAAGAACACTAATGAAGCATGTGTCCATAGAAAACAGATGAAGTGGCCTTTCCAAGTGTATTGGAAAGCAGAAGAAATGGCCTTTTGTTAGTTTTGTTTGTTTGCTTGTTGTGTTTGGTTTTTTTTTTTTTTTTTGGACGGAGTCTTGCTCTGTTGCCTAGGCTGGAGTGCAGTGGCGCCAATTTCGGCTCCTTGCAGCCTCTGCCTTCTGGGTTCAAGCGATTCTCCTGCCTCAGCCTTCCGGGTAGCTGGGGTTACAGGCACGTGCCACCACGCCCAGCTAATTTTTGTATTTTCAGTAGAGACAGGGTTTCACCACATTGGTCAGGCTGGTCTCGAACTCCTGAGAGATCCACCCACCTCAGCCTCCCAAAGTGCTGGGATTCCAGGCATGAGCCACTGCGCCTGGCCTTGCTTGTTGTTTTTTAAATATGTTTTACTGTGGTAAAATATCTAACATAAAATTTGCAGTTTTAACCATTTTTAAGTGTACAAACCAGTGGCATTAATTATATTCACAGTGTTGTACAACCATCACCACATTCTGTTTTCACAGCTTTTCATCACTCCAAGCAGAAACTCTGTACCGTTACACAGTGACTCCCCATTTCCTCCCCCCACCCTGGTAATCTCGAATCTACTTTCTGTTTCTATGAATTTGACTATTCTAGGTATTTCATCTAAGAGGAATCATGATGCCTACGATGTTTCCAAGGTTCGTCACGTTGTGGCGTGTATCAGCACTGCATGCCTAAGTCATGGTCCGTTGTATGTAGACCACATGTTGTTAATCCATTCACCTGTGGATGGACACTTGGGCTGTGTCACTCTTCAGCTAGTGTGAAATGGTATCTCGTGGTTTTGATTTTCATTTCTCTAATGACTAATGATGTTGAGCACCTTTTCATGCAGTCTTTTGTTAGTTTTTGAGTTCTTTTTAGCATGATAGGCCTCACAGGCATTTGCCACTGGCCCTTAATGAGCAGATTATTTGGTCGCGAAAAACCACTCTCCTGTCCATAGCATCACGGTGTGTAGAATTTAGTCACAGAGTAGGCTCCTCTCAGGCGTTTCGTATTGAATGTGTGCATGAACATTCCCCCAGATTCCCAAGCCAGGGAGGAAAAGCCGTGTTGCTCTTTCTGTGTGGTGTCACCACCTCATCCTCAGCCCCATTTCATCCTGTCACTCTCTGGTTCTACTTCTGCTGATAGTTTAAGTTCCTGGGTTGAACTTCATGCTCATTTTCCTGTAATAACTGGCTCTAGCAAAAGTATAGCTGCAGGATAAAATTGCAACACTAGTAGTGTTGGTGGTAGTAATCAGTACTAGCTTACATTGATTATTTACCACATGCCAGGCACCGTACATGTGTTTTATATGAACTGACTTGCTTAATTTTCATGACCGACAGCTGTTCTGCAGATGAGAACACTGAGGCGTGAAATCACTTGGTCAAGGTTACACAGCTAATAAGCAGCAGCACCAGGATTCTGCTCAGGCAGCCAGGCCCAGGCCCTTCCCCACCAAGCAGTAAGCCCTGCCACGTGCTGGTGCTGGCTATGCCCAGCCACAAGCCATCTACCATGTGTGAGATGCTACGAACAATCTATCTTGGCCGGGCACAGTGGCTCAGTCCTGCAATCCCAGCACTTTGGGAGGCCGAGGCAGGTGGATCACTTGAAGCCAGGAGTTCAAAACCAGCCTGGCCAACGTGGTGAAACCCCATCTGTACTAAAAGTATAAAAATTAGGTAGGTGTGGTGGTTCACACCTGTAATCCCAGCTACTTGGAGGCTGAGGCATGAGAATCTCTTGAACCTTGGAGGCAGAGGCTGCAGTGAGCCAAGATCACGACGCTGCACTCCAGTCTGGGCTACAGAGTAAGACTGTCTCAAACAAACAAAAAAAAGAACAATCTGTCTTGTAAGATAGAATTTACAAAAGTGAATGAAAAGGGACTGGTAGCTAATGCTGTTGTTGTAAATACCCTCTAAAATATATCATTTGGGGCTGGGCACAGTGATTCATGCCTGTAATCATACCACTCTGCAAGGCTGAGGTGGGAGGACTGCCCAGAAGTTTGACACCAGCCTAGACAACATAGTGAGACCTTGTCTCTACAAGAATAAAATAAAACTAGCCAACCATGGTAGCTCATGTCTGTAGTCCCAGCTACCTGGGTGGCTAAGGTGGGAGGATTGCATAAGCCTGGGAGATTGAGGCCACGGTGAGCCAAGATTATGCCACTGCACTCCAACCTGGACAGCAGAGCAAGACTCTGTCTTTCAATAAAGAAATATATAAAGCAATAAAATGTTCCATTTGGTTCTGAAATATTTTATTAAGACAGGCACAGTGGCTCACACCTATAATCCTAGTACTTTGGGAGGCCAAGGTGGGAAGATCACTTGAGCCCAGGAGTTCGAGACCACTTGGGCAACATGCAAGACCCTGTCTCTACAAAAAATACCAATATTAGCTGGGCATGGTGGCATATGCCTGTAGTCCTGGCTATGTCGGAGGCTGAGGCAGGAGGATTGCTTGATCCCTGGAGGTTGAGGCTGCAGTGAGCCATGATCACACCAGTGTACTCCAGCCTGGGCAACAGAGTGAGACCCTGTCTCCAAAAATATATAAATATATGAGGTAGGCCAGGCTCGGTGGCTCACACCTGTAATCCCAGCACTTTGGGAGGCCGAGGCAGGCAGATCACAAAGTCAAGAGTTCGAGACCAGCCTTACCAACATGGTAAAACCCCATCTCTACTGAAAATACAAAAATTAGCCAGGCATGGTGGTGTGCACCTATAGTGCCAGTTACTCGGGAGGCTCAGGCAGGAGAATCGCTTGAACTCAGGAGGTAGGGGCTGCAGTGAGCTGAGATCACGCTACTGCTACACTCCAGCCTGGGCAACAGAGCAAGACTCCATCTCACAAAAAGAAAAAAAAGGAAACTATGGGTGTTTTCTAAGACAGTGGGGTAGCAATAGTTTTGTACGAGTCATAGGCATTTAAAACTAGAAGAGATTATAGAAATCAGCCCTTTACCACTATGAACATAGAAGCAGTGAAACATGGAAAAGGCATGTATCTCATTAGTGACAAAGACTGGAGTAGAAAAGAAGTTTCTTGACTGGGTGCAGTGGCTCACCCCTGTAATCCCAGCACTTTGGGAGGCCGAGGCGGGTGGATCACGAGGTCAAGAGATCGAGACCATCCTGGCCAACATGCTGAAACCCCGTCTCTACTGAAGATACAAAAATTAGCTGGGCGTGATGGCACGCACATGTAGTCCCAGCTGTTCGGGAGACTGAGGCAGGAGAATTGCTTGAATCTGGGAGGCGGAGGTTGCAGTGAGCTGAGATCGCGCCACTGCACTCCAGCCTGCCAATAGAGCGAGACTCCACCTCAAAAAAAGAAAAAGGAAAAAAAAAAGTTTCTTTACTCTGTTCAAATAGTACCACATAAGGATCTTTTAAAGCCAAACAGAATGAATATGTGTATACAAGTTGAATTGGCTGGAGGTCCTAGTGGTAAAGTTTCATAACTTCCAAGTATGTCTCTATTTCATATACTTAATTAATTCAACTCAGGACCATGATTAATCTGAATAATGTTTCCCTATATTCTTTTAACATTTATTCTATATAGATTTTAGTCCATGGAGAACAGAACGAAATGGCCAGATTGAAAGCAGCACTGATTCGAGAATATGAAGATAATGATGAAGTTCACATAGAGGTTCATAATCCTCGGAATACAGAAGCAGTGACCTTAAACTTCAGAGGAGAAAAACTAGCCAAGGTAAAAGGTTATGGCTCCTGTCTATCCGATCCGTGTTTTTTCTTCATGAAAGACTGTACTTCATAAGAAAATAGATCTTTAGTCAAAAGAATATGCTTATTTCTGTCTACTTGTTATACTACAGGAATTTTATCCTTATCCTTTCTGGCTTCTTTTGGTTCTGGCCATTCATTTCTTCAGGTGGAAAATGTTCAGCTTGATTAGATCTTAATGCAGCTGAATCTCATAGATCTTTAATCCACATCTCCACTTGCTTTTCCTTCCCACATCTGAGGGTAAAGAACTGTTCCTTACTGTTTGTTACTGTAGCCATGTATGTTTGTGTAGATATGATGGAATATATGGAAACATTTTCTTTTTAAAAATTAATCAGTCAGGTACAGTGGCTCATGCCTGTAATCCCAGCACTTTGGGAGGCCGAGGCGCATGGATCACTTGAGGTCAGGAGTTGGAGACCAACCTGGCCAACATGGTAAAACACCGGCTCTACTAAAAATATAGATATTTTAAAAAAATTTAGCTGGGCATGGTTGCAGGTGCCTGTAATCCCAACTACTTGGGAGGTTGAGGTGGGAGAATCCCTTGAACCCGGGAGATGGAGGTTGCAGTGAGCTGTGATTGCGCCACTGCACTCCAGCCTGAGTGACAGAGTGAGACTCTGTCTCAAAACAAACAAAAAAGAAGTAATCAAGCCTGGGCACGGTGGCTCACTCCTGTAATCCCAGGACTTTGGGAGGCCAAGTCAGGTGAATCGCTTTAGCTCAGGAGTTCAAGACCAGCCTGGGCAACATGGTGAAAGACAGTTCTATGAAAAATACAAAAATTAGCTGGGTACGGTGGCATGTGCCTGTAGTCCCAGCTACCCGGGCGGCTGAGGTGGGAGGATGACGTGAGCCCAAGAGGTTGAGGCTACAGTGAGCCATTGTCCTGTCACTGCACTCCAGCCTGGGTGACAGAGCAAGACCTTGTCTCAAAAAAATAAAAAAAGAATTAATCATTTTTCAGTGAAATGTACTGTTTTCAGAATTTGAAGTTGAAATAGTTAAGGAAAGCCTGAGCTGCCTTTTTAGAGGGATTCTGTCAGAAGTCTGCATCTTTACTTCTGTTGATCACAACTCCTTTAGAAATACTTCTAAGGGAAACTTTTAAAAAATTACATATATAATTTTAAATTTTTAAAAGCGAATTGAAATCAGTATGTTGAAGAGATATCTGCAACTCCCATGTTCTGTTTTTTTGTTTTGAGATGGGGTCTCATTCTGTTGCCCAGGCTGGAGTGCGGTGATGCATTCATGACTCACTGCGGCCTCGACCTCCCTAGGCTCAGCTGATCTCCCATCTCAGCCTCCCAAGTAGCTGGGACTACAGGCACAAATAATTTTTTTTTTTTTTTTTGAGAAGGAGTCTCATTCTGTCGCCCAGGCTAGAGTGCAATGGCGCGATCTCAGCTCACTGCGACCTCCGCCTCCCAGGCTCATGCAATCCTCCTACCTCGGCCTCCTGATTAGCTGGGATCACAGGCGCCCACCACCACACTTGGCTAATTTTTTTTGTATTTTTAGTAGAGACAGTGTTTCGCCACATTGTCCAGGCTGGTCTCAAACTCCTGACCTCAAATGATCCGCCCATCTTGGCCTCCCAAAGTGCTGGGATTATAGGCATGACCCACCATGCCCAGTCTCAGGCTCAAATTTTTAATGATTTTGTTGAAGGCTTAAATATCAACATATGGGCCAGGAGCTGTGGCTTACGTCCATAATCCCAGCACTTTGGGAGGCTGAAGCAGACAAATCATCTGAGGTCAGGAGTTCAAGACCAGCCTGGCCAACATGGAGAAAACCCTGTCTCTACTAAGGATACGAAAATTAGCCAGTTGTGGTTGTGCGCAACTGTAGTCCCAGCCACTCAGGAGGCTGAGGCAGGAGAATCTCTGGAACCCGGGAGCTGGAGGTTGCAGTGAGCCGAGATCATGCCACTGCACTCCAGCCTGGGCAACAGAGCAAGACTCCATCTTGAAAAAAAAAAAAAGTTAATAGCAACTTTACAACACACTTTTAATACATAATGAGCCAAACCTGCAGATGCTAATTAATGAATATCCTTTCTTGAAGGTGAACTGGAGGAAAAAAAGAAATTTTTTTTCTTTTTTGAAGGTGAATTGAAGGAAAAAAAGCAAAACTTAGGGTATGAAGTTTTTGTTGTAAATGTTTGTGGTTACTCCTGAGTCTTACTGTTCAAAAACTTCTCAGGGGCCAATTTAATAGTATTTTTCTTATACCATATGTAGAAAAATAGACTCATTTGAGAATCTAGAACTCTATTTCCCATCCTCCACTGGTGGTGGATTTGTGGGAAGAAAAAATAAAGTTTTGCAGTCAGACAGTTTAGAAGATGAATTGAACTGAGTTCAGGAAAAGCTGGGTTTCTTATTGAAGTGTTCTGTTTCTCACCCATGATTTTAATGGTTTAAAATCATTACCTTTAGTTGTTTTTCTCTCTCAAGTACAACATCACTGTATTAAAATTAGTCTCCTAGGAGCAAAGGTTCTTTTCTGAAAGCTACCAGCAATTAAGGAGAAAATAACCCTAAGAAATCCTATGAAATACAACCCTCTGTGTTTATAGTTGTGAGAACAAGTATAGCACTGCCTGGTTGCTGTTTGCCCTTACTTGCTTAAAGGTAAACAAGTATGGAACACACTGCGTTTATTCCCTTGAGCTCATTTATGTGCAGTTGAGAGATGTTGTATTTAAGAATACTGGGTTTCAGTCAGGCGTGGTGGCTCACGCAGTAATCCCCACTTTTTGGGAGGCTGTAGCAGGCAGATCCCTTAAGCTCAGGAATTCAAGATCAGCATGGGCAACATGGTGAAACCCCATCTCTACAAAAAATACAAAAAAAAAAGTGGCCGGGCGTGGTGGCTCAAGCCTGTAATCCCAGCACTTTGGGAGGCTGAGACAGGCAGATCACGAGCTCAGGAGATCGAGACCATCCTGGCTAACTCAGTGAAACCCCGTCTCTACTAAAAAAAATACAAAAAACTAGCCGGGCGAGGTGGCGGGCGCCTGTAGTCCCAGCTACTTGGGAGGCTGAGGCAGGAGAATGGCGTAAACCCGGGAGGTGGAGCTTGCAGTGAGCTGAGATCCGGCCACTGCACTCCAGCCTAGGCGACAGAGCGAGATTCCGTCTCAGAAAAAAAAAAAAAAAAAAAAAAAAAGCCAGGCATGGTGGTACACATGGTGAGTGATGATTGCACCACTGCATTCCAGCCTGGGTGAGAGAGTAACACTCTGTCTCAAAAAAATAAATAAATGAAACTTTTTTTTTTTTTTGAGATGGAGTGTCGCTCTGTCGCCAGGCTGGAGTGCAGTGGTGCAATCTCAGCTTACTGCAACTTCTGCCGCCTAGGTTCATGCCATTCTCCTGCCTCAGCCTCCAGAGTAGCTAGGACTACAGGCGCCCGCCACCAGGGTCAGCTCAGCTAGTTTTGTGTATTTTTAGTAGAGACGGAGTTTCACCATGTTGGCCAGGATGGTCTCAGTCTCTTGACCTCTTGATCTGCCTGCCTCAGCCTCCCAAAGTGCTGGGATTCCAGGCGTGAGCCACTCCGCGCAGCCATACATGAGACTTTAAAAATGAATAGTGGGGGGGCCGGGCGCGGTGGCTCAAGCCTGGAATCCCAGCACTTTGGGAGGCCGAGACGGGCGGATCACGAGGTCAGGAGATCGAGACCATCCTGGCTAACACGGTGAAACCCCGTCTCTACTAAAAACTACAAAAAACTAGCCGGGCGAGGTGGCGGGCGCCTGTAGTCCCAGCTACTTGGGAGGCTGAGGCAGGAGAATGGCGTGAACCCGGGAGGCGGAGCTTGCAGTGAGCTGAGTTCCGGCCACTGCACTCCAGCCTGGGCGACAGAGCGAGACTCCATCTAAAAAAAAAAAAAAAAAAAAAAATGAATAGTGGGGCTGAGTGTGGTAGCTCACACCTGTAATTCCAACACTTTGGGAGGCCAAGGCGGGTGGATTACCTGAGGTCAGGAGTTCGAGACCAGCCTGGCCAATGTAGCAAAGCCCCGTCTTTACTAAAAATACAAAAATTAGCCGGGCATAGTGGTGGGTGCCTGTAATCCCAGCTACTTGGGAAGCTGAGGTGGGAGAATCACTTGAACCTGGGAGGCAGAGGTTGCAGTGAGCTGAGATTGTGCCACTGCATTCCAGCCTGGGCGACAGAGTGAGACACTGTCTCAAAAAAAAAAAAAAGAGCTGGGCGCAGTGGCTCAAGCCTGTAATCCCAGCACTTTGGGAGGCCGAGATGGGCGGATCACGAGGTCAGGAGATTGAGACCATCCTGGCTAACACGGTGAAACCCCGTCTCTCCTAAAAAATACAAAAAACTAGCCGGGCGAGGTGGCGGGCGCCTGTAGTGCCAGCTACTCGGGAGGCTGAGGCAGGAGGATGGCGTAAACCCGGGAGGCAGAGCTTGCAGTGAGCTGAGATCCAGCTACTGCACTCCAGCCTGGGCGACAGAGCGAGACTCCGTCTTAAAAAAAAAAAAGAATAGTGGGTTTCATGTTTGTAATATTTTTGTTTTTAAGTGGTTGTTATTTTATTCTCTTAAAAATGTTTCTCCCTCAATTTATGAGCTCACCTATAACCTGTTTTTATTGACCTTTTTATTCAAAGCCACTGCTGCTGCTTTTAGTGTTAGGTGCACCACAGTCTCCCAGACTTGTATCGGTGGACCTCACTCTCTGTTGTGAGTTTGCAGCCAGCCTGAGGGAGTGCGTGTGTGCGTTTCATGGGGCCTTCCCGGCCTTCCCGACTACAGTGCAGCTAGTGAGAGCTTTCTTAAACCTCAGCACCTAGGAAGTTCCTTGCTTGTTGAACTGTTAGAACTGAACTATGCCAGATCTGCCACTGTGACTCTTCCCTTTGACACTGGTAGCAATGTGACTGCCCTCATCATAGAGATATCACACATTTTATGTTTTTCATGGTTAAATCTGTATGTTGTTTTCATAGTTCAAAGATGATATGGTCATCATGATGATGAACTGCATTTTACTATCTGAAAAACTGCATTTTACCAGGTTCTATTTTCTCCAAGTATTTTTTTTTTTTTTTTTACAGGTTATGGGATTTTTAGCAGACAAAAAACCAGAGCAAGGCCAGCGGGTCTCAGGAATACTTGTTAAAAGAAACTTTAATTATCACATACTTTCTCCTTGCGACCTGTCCAGTAAGTATACTATTAAATGTCAAATCTAACTTCACCTTAGCACTGAAAGAAAATCTATGAAAACTTCTCTTCACCTTGTGGCCAAATTTTAAGTAACAGACAAATAATAACAAAGGAATAGGTGCAAGTTAGCGAATTAGCTTTGTACCTATAGTAGTTCACGGGAGGAGGAAAAAAACACATTTCCATGTGCATTCTTTGTCTTTATAAATTTACTGAGTCATCGGTAAGTCATTTTCCAATGAATATGGTATTATCTTCAAGTAAATGCTGTTCTCAAGGTGATTTACATGGTACTAATACATTGTATGTACTTTATGCTGGAATAGAAAATAGCAGTGGCTGAGCATGGTGGCTTACGCCTATAATCCCAAAATTTTGGGAGGTCAAGGTGGGCAGATCACAAGATCAGGAGTTTGAGACCATCCTGGCCAACATGGTGAAACTCCGTCTCTACTAAAAATACAAAAATTTGCTGGGTGTGGTGGCACGTGCCTGTTGTCCCAGCTACTCGGGAGGCTGTGGCAGGAGAACTGCTTGAATGTAGGAGGCGGAGGTTGCAGTGAGCTGAGATCATGCCATTGCACTCCAACCTGGGCAACAGTGCAAGACTGTCCCAAAAAAGAAAAAAAAAAGGAAAAGAAAAATAGCAGCAGTGGTGAGGTATTTACCTATGAGATTGCCCAGCTATCAGACTTCATAGTATCATAGGTCATTGTCTGACTTGTGCCTTCATTCTGAGTTACTGAGCTCTTACTCTTATGCCACATAGTCCCAGCCCTTGAAATTAGTCTAATGAGGGAAGCAGTCTTGGGAAGAGCTAGTCCCAGTATTGCTCCGCGGCATATAGAAGCGCATGATAAGTACGTGAAGAGAGACAGTGCACCTCAGCAGCTGGGAAAAGCTTGGTAAATGAGGCAGCCCTTGTGCCAGGTGATGAAGGATTGTTGGGAGTTACCAAGGAAAGAAGGCGGATGACGGCTGGCACGCCAGCTCTGCGGCACCCAAGAACCTGCTGTGTTTGGGGACATGAGGTGCTTTCTTTCCCTTTTTTTTTTTTTTTTTTTTTTTTGAGACCGAGTCTTGCTCTGTTGCCTAGGCTAGAGTGCAGTGGCACGATCTCGGCTCACTTCTACCTCTGCCTCCCAGGTTCAAGCAGTTCTCTGCCTCAGCCTCCTGAGTAGCTGGGATGACAGGCACCTGCCACCATGCCCAGCTGATTTTTGTACTTTTAGTAGAGATGGGTTTCACCATCTTGGCCAGGCTGGTCTTGAACTCCTGACCTCGTGATCCACCTGCCTTGGCCTCCCAAAGTGCTGGGATTACAGGCATGAGCCACCGCGCCTGGCCATGAGGTGCTTTCTTACTGCTGGAGCAGAAGTTAGCTGAAGGAGAGAGGTGGGGACATGGGGAGATCGGTGGGGAAATGTAAGGCGGTACCAAATTAAGGAGCCTCTTGTTAGCTTTCTGAAAAACATGTTCACATTTACTTTGCTTTTATTTCTTCTTTCTTTGCTCCTGGTATGTGTTTTGTAGGACTGGTATTGTTTCTTCAAGTCTATTCTAATTTTCTTTTCAGATTATACTGACTTGGCCATGAGCACTGTGAAGCAGACCCAAGCCATTCCGTATACTGGTCCCTTTAATTTGCTCTATTACCAGCTGCAGAAATTGACAGGTGTGTGTGTATTGAAATTCATTTCATTGTTTTTTGTCTTTTTAAAGATAATTTTCTACCTAGAAAAGAATGTTACTTAATTTTGATAATTGTCTCAGAATTGTGTAAGTTTTATTAATATATATGGTCATATTATTATTGCCTTTATGTGAAATTTTAGAAAATACACTCGTATTCTTGCCTGATGGTCCTGTGAAAAAAAAATTAGAAAAACTTAAAAAAAATTAAAAAAGAAAATATACTCAAAATTTTTTTTAATTCCGTAATACTTATCTTTTTTTTTTTTTTTTTTTTTTTTGAGGCAGAGTCTCACTCTATCGCCCGGACTGGAGTGCAGTGGCCAGATCTCAGCTCACTGCAAGCTCTGCCTCCCGGGTTTACGCCATTCTCCTGCCTCAGCCTCCTGAGTAGCTGGGACTACAGGCACCCGCCACCTCGCCCGGCTAGTTTTTGTATTTTTAGTAGAGATGGGGTTTCACCGTGTTAGCCAGGATGGTCTCGATCTCCTGACCTCGTGATCCGCCCGTCTCGGCCTCCCAAAGTGCTGGGATTACAGGCTTGAGCCACCGCGCCCGGCCCGTAATACTTATCTTTGACCCACTTAAAATTTAGTAGTCTTTGTTCCTTGTGTTTGAAATCTGTTTTACTTGACCATACCTAAAATTTTATCTGTTTCTTTTCTTTGATCAGTGAAAATAATTTTTCTGGCTCTATCGATACCAGTCTATACAGCAGGTTTTGTAAGAGTTCATGACCGCTGGCCAAAGGCCAGTGAGAAAATAAACCTAGTCTGTTTTCATATTAGACCATTCGAGTTCGAGATTTTGTGTATTAACATCATGAGGGGCAGTGACTAAATTAAAAGGTGTGGACTTTCTGATAAAGCAAGAATACTTCATATTACAAAATATATTTTCCATCAGTCACGCTCTTCATGACTCATGAAGTACTACCATAAAATAAACCAGTAGAAAGAACCTTTTTTTAAAACCTCGGAACCTTGCACTAGGATAATCTGTCATAACATAGAAGGTTAATAAAATATGTCTGAACTGTCCTTGAGTAAGAGGATGCTAGAAAGACCAGAAAAGTCTCTTCAACAATAGAATTTCGCTGTAGAATGTTGCAGCTTATGAAGACAGAAGGTAGACGAAACTAGTTGGCAACAATTGACTAATTTTATGTCATACGTTAAAAGATGCTAGTAGAAGGCTAAATCTCTTGTATACAAAACATAGATGTTTGAACACCACTTAAGTTTGCTACTGATAAAATGTTTGCTGTCCGAGGTAAATGCTACCTAGATAGATGAATGTTTGCAATACATGTTCAGACCTTTCCGTTGCTGTACTTTGCTGTTTAAAAATTGACTATACAAATGAGTTACTTACTTTTTCATTGTGTAGCTGCTTTAACTGTCTCTATAAACAAATGAATGGTCTCTGGAAGATTATCAGAAAAGTATATACATCTTATAGTTACGTCTTTCTTTCAGGTGATGTGGAAGAATTAGAAATTCAAGAAAAACCTGCTCTGAAAGTGTTCAAAAATATTACTGTAATACAAGAACCAGGCATGGTGGTATTAGAAGTAAGAAAAGATCATTTACCTAAACAATGAGAGAAAAAAGTTTTAAAAAGAGTTCATGAACAATTGTAGAGAATATTAGTTTCTTCCCAATTAGAAAAAGAATATTGTTGGAAAGCGTATATATATATCTCTCTCTCTCTTATAAAACCTGCTGTATATAAAACACATATATATATATATATGTTTTAAGGACCAGCATTAAGTATTATTAAGTAGATGAGCATTTTCTATGTAGTCACAAAAAAACCTAATAATAAATTAAGGGTTTGTATTTAGTATGTGTGGTAAGTATAGTCCTTTCATAGAAGTCTTACCTGATTTTATGGTATTCCAGGATATCTTTAGTTATATCAAAAGGTTTTATAATTCTTAAGGAAAAAATTTAATTATGTTAAATTATAACAAACTTAGGTACCACTCATTAAAAGAGCAGAATTTTGAAGATTCAAATAAACAACAATAAAGTGACCCAAATCTGGAAAGGACAGAAATTATTAAATTAAGTGATGTGGTTCCTGTTAGAATTTTAAACTCCAGCTTGTGGAGTTTGGAAGACAGATACCAAAGGAGTTGCATGGTTGATTTTGATAGATTGGCACCTGTTAAGTTTAAAGAAGGATTTTCAAAGTGAGTCCTACCGTTGAATAGTCCAGGGAGGCACCTTGTCTACTGCTATGCCCCAAGATAGAACTGTATATAAATTGCCAAGGTAGATGGTCAACTATTTCATTCATACATTCTAATTGTTTTTTCTTTTTTTGAGACAGAGTCTTGCTCTGTCGCCCAGGCTGGAGTGCCATGGTGTGATTTCAGCTCACTGCAACCTCCACCTCCCAGGTTCAAACGATTCTCCTGCCTCAGCCTCCCAACTAGCTGGGACTACAGGTGCACGCCACCATGCCCAGCTAATTTTTGTATTTTCAGTTAGAGATGGAGTTTCACCATGTTGGCCAGGATGGTCTTGAACTCCTGACCTCAAGTGATCCACCCACCTCACATACATTCTATTTTTAAAACAAAAAAGATTTGTCAGCTTTGGTCCCAATACAATCCTGTGATTTAAGTCTAAATTTGATTCATAAGGCTAAAAGCAACTAAAGAAAGTATCAGGCCAGGCCCAGTGGCTCACAGCTATAATCCCAGCACTTTGGGAGCCAAGGCGGGCGAATCACCTGAGGTCAGGAGCTCGAGACCACCCTGGCCAACATGGTGAAACCCCGTCTCTACTAAAAGTACAAAAATTACCCAGAAGTGGTGGTGGGCACCAGAAGTCCCAGCTACTTGGGAGACTGAGGCAGGAGAATCACTTGCATCTGGGAAGCAAAGGTTGCAGTGAGCCAAGATCACGCTACTGCACTCCAACCTGGGTGACAGAGTGAGACCCTGTCTCAAAAGAAAAAAAAAAGAAAGTGTGAAAAGGAGTAGTTATCTATAAACATGAAGTTACATACAACAATATGTAAAATATTAATATCAGAAAGAGGGAGAAAGTTATTAGAGACATTAATTTAGCTCATTCTACTAAATACTATTAGAGTCTGCGTATGATGGCTCACACCTATAATCCTAGCACCTTGGGAGGCCAAGGTGGGCAGATCACTGGAACCCAGGAGTTCAAGACCAACCTGGGTAACACAGCAAGACCCTGCCTCTACAATTCATTCATTCATTTATACATGCATAGTAGATAATATATTTTTGTTCCTAGGGTAAACATGTCAGAGATTGTTTACCCTAGGAACAAAAGCCAGGGGATCTGAGGCTCAGTGTGAGAAGCGAAAGTAAATATTTTAAAATATTACACCCTTGGCCAGGCGCTGTGGCTCCCACCTATAATCCCAGCACTTTGGGAGGCCGAGGTGGGCGGATCACCTGAGGTCGGGAGTTCGAGACCAGCCTGACCAACGTGGAGAAACCCCACCTCTACTAAAAATATAAAATTAGCTGGGCGTGGTGGTGCATGCCTATAATCCCAGCTACTTGGGAGGCTGAGGCAGGAGAATCGCTTGAACCTAGGAGGCGGAGGTTGCAGTGAGCCAAGATAACGCCATTGCACTCCAGCGGGCAACAGGAGCAAAATTCCATCTCAAAAAAAAAAAAAGAAAAAAATTATCCTCTTCACATTCTGTCTGTAGTCATATACTATACTAAATATAAGCATTAGGAATTTGAGCAGTCCCAGTACCAGTAATTATCCTGTACGAGTTACTTTTGAGTCAGTTTTCTCTTTTATAAAATGAAATTAATCATGCTATTTGTTATGAAAATTAAATGATAATGCCTGTAACACATTATGTCAAAAGGAAGTGCTCAGTACAATTTTGTTCTTTATGGAATATTAGAGGAGTATGGTAGTATTAATTTCAGTAAACAGTGAGTCAGTGAATTTCAGTGAAAATACTGGAAGCAGTAGTTCCATATGTAGAGTCCATGGTTTGGTGGGTTGTAGTCATAGCTTTTGTGGTTGGTCACTATAGGTAGGTAACTTCCTAATTCTGCCTTTTGCTTTCCAGTGGCTGGCAAACCCTTCTAATGATATGTATGCAGATACAGTAACAACTGTGATATTGGAAGTTCAGTCAAATCCCAAAATAAGAAAAGGTAAGAGTTCATTTATTTTTATCCTTTTTTTTTTTTTTTTGGAGACCGAGTCTAGCTCTGTTGCCCTGGCTGGAGTGCAGTGGCATGATCTCGACTCACTGCAACCTCCTCCTCCCAGGTTCAAGCGATTCTCCTTCCTCAGCCTCCCAAGTAGCTGGGATTATAGGTGCCCACCACCACGCCCAGCTAATTTTTGTATTTTTAGTAGAAACGGGGTTTCAGTGTGTTGGCCAGGCTGGACTTGAACTCCTGACCTCGTGATCCACCTGCCTCAGCCTCCCAAAGTGCTGAGATTACAAGTGTGAGCCACCACGCCCGGCCACTCATTTTTATCCTTTAACTGTTTCATTTTTCTTATGTTTCTGTGAACTAAAAAGCAGTAAATAGACTCCTAACAAACTTGATCATTTCTGTGTGATCTTTAAGATATAAAATATACACAGCAATGCGTATTGTTAGTATTTTGCTTATTTATGTCCTGGCTCTTCACTCATACTGCAAAAACCTGGCTGCAGTTAAGACTAAGATAAAATCCTTTTAGAAGCAGTCCTCTTAAAAATAATTGAATCCGAAATTCCAAAATATTGATGAATTGAGCCAGTTAGATTAGAAAGATATGCTACTATCTTCATATTTAATAGAATTTGTTGAATAGAATTGAATCTCCCTCTGGGACAATTTTCAACCAGAGAAAACAGTAAAGATATTTTTGTGTTGTTTGATTCTATTTTATGCTTAAGGCAACATAATATGTCTTTTTTTTCTTTCTTTCTTTGAGACAAAGTCTTACTTTGTTGCCCAGGCTGCCCTGAAATGCCTGGGCTCAAATGATCCTCTCACCTCAGCCTCCTGAGTGGCTGAGACTACAGGCATGAGCCGCTGTACCCAGCTCTTTACATGTTTTAAGCTGTGAGTCTCTGGCATATGGAGTAGTCCTATGTGCTGTGCTGGGGGAAGTGACCGTATGGAAAGTATTCTGGGAAGCCTCAGCCTTTACTCTTCACATGCCATTAGATCCTGGGCTCTGAGAGAATATTATTGTTCCTTGAAAATACACAATTAGTTAGTTCTTTGATTTCATGAGAAAAAAGTTTAGCAGACTACTTTATAATTCATTTCTTATGCTGCATCTATAATATAAACAAATACTTAGACAATCTAAATCTGTTATTCATTTGAGTCACTGATATTTGAATTTGTTTTCAGTAATTGTAAAAATGATCATTTGGACATCATTTGATAACTTGTTTTAGTTGAATTAACTCATGGGAAATGGCTCCTCCCATGTGCCTGTAACACAAGAGACAGCTGTGCGTTTATATAAGCCACAGAAGAATGCCGCACCCTTGATTCTTACATGATGCTTAGGGTCACAGTCTTAATCCTGGGGTACAAAATGTTGACGGAAAAAATGCAGTTGTCAGTTTTCTCTTACAGTTGGGCACGGTGGCTCACACGTGTAATCCTAGCACTTTGGGAGACTGAGGCGGGTGGATCCCTTAAGGTCAGGAGTCTGAGAGCAACCTGGCCAACATGGTGAAACCCCATCTGTTCTAAATATACAAAAAAAATTAGCCGGGGGTGGTGGCAGGCGCCTGTAATCCCAGCTACTTAGGAGGCATAGGCACGAGAATTGCTTGAACCTGGGAGGCGGAGGTTGCAGTGAGCAGAGATCACGCCACTGCACTCCAGCCTGGGTGACAGAGTGACACTTCGTCTCAAAATAAAAAAAAAATTGTTTTTCTCTTACTTATCTTAGGTGGTAAAAATAAAAGTGTGCAGGGTGGGAAGGAGGATCTTTTTATTTTTTTATTTATTTAATTTTTTTTTTTTGAGACAGAGTTTCGCTCTTGTTGCCCAGTCTGGAGTGCAGTGGCCCAATCTCAGTTCACTGCAACCTCCGCATCCTGGGTAGCTGGAATTACAGCCGTGCACCACCATGCCCAGCTAATTTTTTGTGTTTTTAGTAGAGACGGGGTTTCTCCATGTTGGTCAGGCTGATCTCAAACTCCCAACCTCGGGTGATCTGTCCGCCTCAGCCTCCCACAGTGATGGGATTACAGGCGTGAGCCACTGCACCCAGCTGAAGGAGGATCTTTTTATTTTTTTATTTTATTTTTATATATTTTGAGATGGAGTCTTTGCTCTGTCACCCCAGCTGGAGTACAGTGGCGCGATCTCGGCTCACTGCAACCTCCACCTCCTGGGTTCATGCAATTCTCCCGCCTCAGTCTCCTGAGTAGCTGGGATTAGAGGCGTCCGCCACCACACCTGGCAAATTTTTGTATTTTTAGTAGAGACAGGGTTTCACCATGTTGGTCAGGCTGTTCTCAAACTCCTGACCTTGTGATCTGCCTGCCTTGGCTTCCCAAGGTGGTGGGATTACAGGCTTGAGCCACCACACCAGGCCTAGGAGGATCTTTTTAAAAGATCATGAGTAAGGAGTGGTGCAGAAGTTAGGAAAGTGACGTGGGGAAGAGGGTTAGGTGCGGAGAGCAGAATCACGCCCAGGGGCTTTGAGCCACGCAGCTTTCAGCTCTAAGGCCTCCATCCTCTAAGAGCACAGCTGGCCTTCACTTCCTGTCTTAGTCTGTTCAGTTCAAGTAAAATGCCACCAAGGTTGCTTTCTCTTCACTATATTCTGATGCCCTTTTGTAAAAGGAAGTCTTTTTTGTAATAGTCAACTAATTAGAAATTGATATACTTTTCTGAAAAATGAAGTTTCTTTGCAAAAATGGCATTTTTTTAGGCCAGTTAGGATGTTGTGTGACTACAAGGTCTTTGGTGATGTTTAGGGTCTGAGCTCTGCCAGCCTGTTTTCCATTTGGCAGAGGAGGGATCACAGAGATGTTGTCAGGATGGCATCGGCTGTTCTGATGAGGGCTCTGCCTAGCGGTGGCGCTGAAGAGCAAGAGGTGCTGTGGTGTGACAGATCATCTCCACAGAGCTCATGTGTGTCTCATACAGGAAGGAATGCATGGCCTGTCATAGGTTGGTTTGCCTTTATCTTGATTATTTCTCTTAATGCTCCAGTCCAAAATGAAATATACCTTCACTCTGATCAGCAGTAATTGAATTTAAAATAATTATCACTATTTTATTAGTGATCCCTCTTACGCTAATAATAAAAACATTCATTCCTTTGGTTAGCCTCTGGCCATTGCAGCAGAGATTCATTGCAGACAGGTCAGAACTGGGCTGTTTCCATGTGTTCCGTGTATTTAGCGTTTGTTGAGCTGGTTGGGTGCCTTGTGTTTCCTAGTTCTTCCCCATTTTGTAGTTTATGGAGAATGAGGTTTTATATTCCTCTCCGATGATCAAGTGCTTGCATATTTTCATTAACATTCGACTGCATATTTTCATTAACATTCAACAGATACTTACCGAGCACCCAAAGTGCTGGGATTACAGGCGTGCCTCGAAATGCTTGCGAAACATCAGTGAACAAAGCAAACAGATCTGCCCCCTCCAAGGATCTGACATTCTGGTGTGTCCCAGGGCTTCCTGATAGGGTTTGGAGTTGGGCAGATCCCATAGAGTCTTGTTGGCTATTGTAAGGACCTCAGACTTTCAGTGTGAGTAAAATGAGGCAATGCTGCAGAGCTTTGAGTGGGGCTGAGACAGGATCTGACAGTTTTTTTGTTTTTTTGTTTTTTGAGACGGAGTCTCACTCTGTTGCCCAGGCTGGAGTGCAGTGGCCGGATCTCAGCTCCCTGCAAGCTCTGCCTTCCGGGTTTACGCCATTCTCCTGCCTCAGCCTCCCGAGTAGCTGGGACTACAGGAGCCCGCCACCTCACCCGGCTAGTTTTTTGTATTTTTTAGTAGAGACGGGGTTTCACCATGTTGGCCAGGATGGTCTCGATCTCCTGACCTCGTGATCCGCCATCTTGGCCTCCCAAAGTGCTGGGATTACAGGCTTGAGCCACTGCGCCCGGCCTAGGATCTGACAGTTTTTAAAGAATTACTGTGGTGCTTGCTGAAAGTAGACTGTTAAGAGGGCAAGCAAGAAAGTAGAGGCTCCAGCTGGGATCTGCTTCAGTCATCCAGGTGGCACACAGTGGCCCAGATTAGAGTGGAAGTCGTGGGGATATCGCAAAGTGGCTGGATTCTGGAGTTGTTTTCATAAAGCCAGCAGTATTTCCTGTTGGATTAGCTGTTAAGTGGTGACAGAAAGCGAACAGACAGGATGAACTTTAACATAACGATCCGGGTTATGTATGTGATACATTAGCATGGCGAGTTGTCACTCGCAGGGCTAAGTTTTAATAAGTAGCACTTGCTCCTTTCAAAGGTGACAAGTATTGCAAGAACTGGTACACATGACACTCACGCTGCTCAGGAGGAAGTTGATTCTGTATATGTATTATTTATCAAACTGACTTCTTCCTATCCAAACCTGGGATTTTCACACTGAGAGCAGAGTCAGCAACTGTGGGCCACAAGCCACACCTAGCCCGCCTGCTTTGGTAAGTACGGTGTTACCAAAGCACAGCCGTGCGCACTGGTTCATCTCCTCTGATGCCTCTTTCCTGCTACAGCAGCAGAATTGAGTCATTGCGACAGCGACCCTCTGGTCTGTAAAGCCTAGAAGGCCATCTGGCCATTTACAGAAACAGTTGCCCTCTTCTCAAGGCACCTCTGTGAAACAATCCCATTCTTCCTTGATGGCATTTTTCTCCCTTTTCATATCTTAGCCTCCTGACACTTCAGTCCATATTCTGGAAACAACTTGTATTTGTGTCTGCAGGGGTGTGTGTGTGTGTGTGTGTGTGTTTGAGTGTATGTGTCTCACCACCAACCTCAATTTATGTGTCCCCATTCTTAACCAAAGGGGAAATCTTACATATTTTCAAAATACATTATTTTGTTTTTATATTCCATAACATTCTTCTGTTTTACATGGCACCTGTTTTCAGCATGTGTGTGTCCTGTTTTGACACACTGACCTATTAAGGACAGGCATACGTGTCTGATTGTATAGTTCTGTGTTTAATATGATCTCATGTGTCTGACGAGTTTGTCTAAATATTAATGCAGGAATTTGCAAATATATATACACATACACATACACACACACATAAACTTTGGAAAGTTTCAATAGTTTCATACCTTAGATATTTATTTTTTAATATATTTTGTGAGACTGTTTTTACATGTCAATTAAGTGCTTATTTTAGTAATAATAAAACTAATAATTAAAGTATAAAAGTTCTATTACATAGCTTTCTTGGCTAGCACCTGGTTAGTTTTTTGTCTTTGTGGTTTTTTTATATTTTTATTTTACTTTATTTTTCGAGACAGGGTCTCACTCTGATGCAGGCTAGAGTACAGTGGTGCGATCTCAGCTCACTGCAGCCTTGACCTCCTGGGCTCAAGTGGTCCTCCCACCTCAGCCCCCCAAGTAGCTGGAACTACAGATGTGCACCAGCATACCTGGCTAATTTTTGTATTTTTTGTAGAGACAAGGTTTCGCCATGTGGCCTAGGCTAGTCTCAAATGCCTGAGCTCAAGTGCTCTACCCACCTTGGCCTCCCAGAGTGCTAGGATTAAAGGTGTGAGCTTCTGCACCTGGGCTTTTTTTTTTTTAAATGGAGATGGGGTCTCGCTATGTTGCCAAGGCTGGTCTCAAACTCCTGGGCTCAAGCAGTCCTCCCTTCTCAGCCTCCCAAAGTGCTGAGATTATAGGCGAGTAGTTAGTTGTATATACAGTTGAAATTCATGGATTAAAAAGAATTAGATGAACTATGGTTTGAATTATAGAATAGTTTAGGAGAAATGACAATTTTGGGTCTTTTCCATAGAGTAGATTGAAATAGGTATGTGGGAGTGCAGAATTGAGTTAATAAAGCTACACTTAGATGATATACTATTTTAAAAAGTCATAGTGTTACATGAGGAAGTAATTACTTGGGCTGAGAAATTGAAAGTGCATTGAAGAAATCATAATTTTTGAAGTCTCTTTGAAATGACAGAGTCTTAGCCAGGCATGGTAGCACACAAGTAGCCTAGCTACTTGAGAGGCTGAGATGAGAGGATCACTTGAGCCCAGGAGTTCAAGGTTACAGTGAGCTCTGATAGCACTACCGCACTCCAGCCTGGGCAACTCTTTCTAAGGAAAAAAAAGAAGAAAGAAATTGCAGTCTTATATTACATTTTCCTGTTGATAGGTAAGTCCATAAGATTATTTCTGGTATTTTCCCCCATTTCATACACACACACGCGCACACACACATACACATGTGTATATATATAAAAGAGGAAGTTGATTATGTATATTTATTATTTATCAAACTGACTTCTTCCTATCTAAACTTCGGATTTTCGTATTTGGACCAGCCCAGCTTTCAGCTCTAAGGCCCCCATCCTTCTAAGAGCTCAGCTGGTCTTCGCTTCCTATCTTAGTCTGTTCAATCCAGATCAAATGCCACCAAGGTTGCCTTCTCTTCATTATATTCTGATAGCCTTTTTGTAAAATGAAGTCTTTTTTGTTCATTTTATATATATATATAATATATATATATATATATATGAACATGAAATTAAATGGTAAAAATATCCATATATATAGGGTGTATGTGTGTTTTGTCTGAAGGATTTTAAAATTCTGCACTACTCTTTTTTTGTAACAACATTATTGATACATAATTCACATACAATTCATCCATATAAAGTGTAGAATTCAGTGATTTTTTTTTAGCATATTAAGGGTTGTACAACCATCACCACAATCAACTTTAAAACATTTACCTCACACCAGGCCAGACATGGTGACTCACACCTGTAATCCCAGCACTTTGGGAGGCCCAGGGGAGCAGATTGCTTGAACCCAGGAGTTTGAGACCAGCTTGGGCAGCATGGTGAAACCCCGTCTCTACACACACACACACACACACACACACACACACACACAAACAAAATTAGCCGGGCATGGTGGTGCATGCATGTAGTCCCTGCTACCTGGGAGGCTGAGGTGAGAGGATCACCGGAGCCCAGAGGTTAAGACTGCAGTGAGTTGTGATCACACCACTACAGTCCAACCTGGGCAACAGAGCAAGACCCTGTCTCTAAATAGATAAATAAACAAACACCTCCAAAAAGGAACCCCATATCCCTTACTTGTGATGCCCCAATCTCTGTATTCTCCCCAACTCAAAGCAACCACTGATCTACTTCCCGCCTCCCTGGATTTGCCTGTTCTCAGCGTTTCAGATAAATGGAATCATACAGTGTATAGCCTTTGATGACTGGCTTCCTTCACTATGCTGTGTTCACGGTTCATCCGTGTTCACATAAATTGGTACTTCATTCCTTTTTATAGCCAAATAATTTCCCATCGTGTGGACACAATGCATTTTGTTTCTCCATTCATCCGTTGATGGATACTTTCGTTGGCTCTGTTTTATGGCTTTTATGTATAGTGCCGCCATGGGGTTTGGCTGTCCGTTTTTCTGTAGATGCATGCTTTCATTTCTCTTGGATCTATACCGAGGAGTAGAATTACTGGGTCAAATGCTCACTGTTTAACTTTCTGGGGAAGCGCCAGACCGTGAGCTCTGCGCTCTTTTGCTACTGGTGACGCGCTGAGCTGTGGAATGAGGGGTCAGAGCATGTCTGAAACTCCGTATTAAGGGGGGCTCATCTTCCCAAGCTGTCAGGTTTCTTTGTTTTGGAAGGAAAGCTGTGTAATGTAATGGGCAAGTCACTTTAAATATTAATTTTTATTAAAATAATTATATCTAATAGAATGCTAAATTTATACCACATTTTAGATAAAAGACTTCATAGATCTCTGAGCTGGAATATGCCCCTAGAATTCCTGGAGTTATTTTAATTGCCCGTGGTCATAAATGTAAAGTTTGAGAAATGTGGGAAATTAAAAATAATATGAAGTGCCATTTTGTGGTTCTTTAATAAGAACATGAAATATTGGAGAAAGGGTGAAAAGATGTAATTGAAAAATTTTTTTTAAATACAAATAAAAAGAACATGAAATTAAATGATGAAAGTATCCATTTCCTTTAGCAGGCAAATAATACAAATCCATGCTTGTCACTTTAAGGATTCCATAGTTAATCACTTTATCAGTAACCAGATTCTGATTATTGATTTGGAAATTATTCTGAATAGGAATTTAGAAATTGAACTCTGTCGCTTTTTTTTTTTTCCAGGTGCAGTACAGAAGGTTTCTAAAAAATTAGAAATGCACGTTTATAGCAAGAGATTGGAGATCATGCTTCAGTAAGTTTTTCACCCATTATTCTCAACAAGGTAGTGACAGTGGGCTGGAAGGAGGCCTGGATTCGGCACTGGCTCCTACAAGGACTGGGGTGTGGCTCTGACCAGGCCACTGCACTGCTCTGAGGCCTGCTTCTCTGTCAGGAAGGAGAGGGGTTGGAACCGCTCCCTGCCAGCTCCGCACTCACCTGTGGCCTGCTAGGTCAGCCATTGGTGTTTCCTGTAATACAGTGTTTCAGGATGCTGGCACAGTCAGCAAGGGTTGAAGCATTCTTATCAAGGACAAGTACAGAAATCTTAGCTGAATGTTACTGTATCTTCAAGAATTATTTTATGTATTGTTAAATGTGAATTCTTTGTAAAATGGTGTTCTTCTAGACTCTTCTTAGATAGTCTGTAAACGATGAATTACCTTTAAACTAAGTATTTCTCTTTATTTTATTTTATGTTATTTTTATTTTTGGGAGGTAGAGTCTTGCTCCATTGCCCAGACTGAAATACAGCAGCGTGATCTCGGCTCACTGCAGCCTCAACTCCCAGGCTCAAGCAGTCGGCCTCAGCCTCCCGAGTAGCTGGGATCACAGGCTGGCACCACCATGCCCGCTTCATTTTATTTTTTTGGAGAGACAGGGTCTCCCTATGTTGCCCAGGCTGGTCTCAAATTCCTGGGCTCAAGGGATCCTCCTGTCTTGGCTTCCCAAAATGCTGGAATTACAGACATGAGCCCTCACCCCATTAGACATTTTAACAAAGTAAAGTGTCCTCCTAGTTTAGAAGGCTTTTTGATTTCTGTCCCTTCCTTCCTTTCCCCAAAATTCTACACTAACCTTTTTTTTTTTTTTTTGTAGACATAAACTTTCATTTCACTCTGTTGCCCAGGCTGGAGTGCAATGGCGCAATCTCGGCTTACTGCACCCTCCACCTCCCAGGTTCATGCGATTTTCCTGCCTCAACCTCCCAGCAGCTGGGACTACAGGCCCCAGCTAATTTTTGTATTTTTAGTAGAGACAGGGTTTCACCCTATTGGCCAGGCTGGTCACAGACTCCTGGCCTTGTGATCCACCTGCCTCTGTCTCCCGAAGTGCTGGGATTACAGGCGTGAGCCACCGCACCCGGCCCACTAAAGCAGCAGTTTAGTGGCTTTAAAAAAAGAAAAAAGATAGGCTTTACATGATGACTTTGCTTATAGAAGCTGTCATACATCTTCAAAACAGTATTCTCTGTGTTGTCACTTTGATTTTAAAGAACATTCCTCTCATACAAAACCAGCTAACAGTGCAGGCACAGTGATTTCCATGGCTGTTGAAAAGGCCACCGATTTTACTGGTTCCTACCCCTGGAGCCTCTGGTTCTCTCAACTCATTTCGCAGAGGACTTAACTGTGCCAGTGTTGACGTCTGAGTATCTTAATCGTTTTTAGATCCTTGGCCCCTTTGGCAGTCAGGTAAGGCTGTGGGGAGGCAGGAGACATACATATATGCAGTTCTACCTTGGATTTCGAGGGGGTTAGACAACACCCTCCCCACCGGCTATCCTGGGACCCCAGGTTAAAGAGCCCTATTGTAGATGGTGGGTGTTGGTGACCAGGGACTTGACTACTACAGTCCTGTTGGTGGCTCTGTTCCCAGGGGCTCTACAGAAATAGAAAACCTGTGTGACCCTGCACTGGCCCCGCTCTCCCACGTGCTGCAGTCGGGGTGCAGAGTGGAAGTTCCCATTGCTGCAGCTGGTCCTCGGGAGCTGTGGGGAGGGCAGTCTGTGGGAGGCTGTGGCTCTTCCACTGGACCTTCACTCTGGCCTTCTTCCCTGTCCTCCTGACGCCACTCCTCCCGCCTCCCCTTGCTCTCCCTCACCTCTCACAAATACACAAGAACTATTCAACTCTGAGGAGCAGGAGTATGACACAGCTTCCATTCGACCCAGGAATGGCAGGTTCCCATGTGCTGAAACTTCAAAGCCAATCGTACCCTTAAAAATGCAGCTGTTTCCCCAGTTGTTTATAATACTTAGGATTAGATAGGAGTAAATGTATTGGTTTCTTTAGACAAGCCAACAGTGGATCACATGGAAATAAAGCCTTTTTTTCCTATCCTTTTGAATACATTTCTGTATTTAAAATATAATCTTTTTGGCTGGGTGCGGTGGCCCACACCTGCAATCCCAGCACTTAGGGAGGCCAAGGCGGGTGGATCACTTGAGATCAGGAGTTTGAGATCAGCCTGGCCAACATGGCAAAACCCCATCTAAAGTATTAAAAATACAAAAATGAGCCAGGTGTGCTGGCAGGTGCTTGTAATCCCAACTACTCAGGAGGCTGAGGGAGGAGAATTGCTTAAACCAGGAGGCAGAGGTTTCAGTGGGCCAAGATCGTGACATATACTCCAGCCTGGGCAATAAGCAAGACTCAGTGTCAAAATAAATAAATAAAATATAATATTTTCCTTTGGGCTAGGGTCCCAGCTAACTTTATTCACACATATGATGAACAGTAACTGCCTGAAGATGCAAGCAGTTGATTCCCACTGCCCCCTTCCCCAGCTTACTATACGGTGTTGTCAGTGCTTAACTGTCCTAGGCTGACCATGGTCCGTGGGTTGTAGAGTCACTGCCTGCCTGTCTTACCTGCACTCAGCCTGCTGGTGGACTGCTATTTCCCAGCACCTCTGTGCCAGTGGGGACGATGTTGAAATTAATGATCGAAACTGTTTTTCTCGATGACAGAGGCAATGTCTTAGTGCTTTTTGTATCCCCAGCTCCTAGCACAGCACCTGCCACATAGAAGATGCTCAGTAAGTACCGAGTTTAATTAAAGTAGGAGTGGACAGCTAGTGGGCTTGGGAGCCGCTTAAACCTAGATACCTGGATTTGAACGCCAGCTCAGCTGCTGACTAGTTCTGAGGCTTTAAGCAAATCACTTAACTTCTGTGTCTTGTTTTCTTCACATGTAAAAGAGGATCCTTACCAAAATTATTCTAGGTTAAGATAGTGTATATAAACCACCTAGCATGATGCCTGCTAAATAGATCATTCTTGAATAATAGCTGTGCATTTTCCCTGTTTTATAAACTTAATAAGCTGTATCAAGGCAAATAAGAAGCTTGTCTCAAGAATAAATACAGGCTGGGCATGGTGGCTCAGGCCTGTAATCCCAACACTTTGGGAGGCTGAGGCAGGTGGATCACTTGAGGCTAGGAGTTCAAGACCAGCCTGGCCAACATGGTGAAACCCTGACTCTACTAAAGAGACAAAAATTAGCCACCTGCAGTGGTGCACACCTGTAATCCCAGCTACTCGGGAGGCTGAGGCAGGAGGATCACTTGAATCTGGGAGGCGGAGGTTGCAGGGAGCTGGACTCTAGCCACTGCACTCAAGCCTGGGCAACAGAGCAAGACTCCATCTCAAAAAAAAAAAAGTAAATACAGTGTTCTACTTTAGAACTAGGACCTATCTTCAGTTTTAATTTTTTTCCTCAAATATGTAAAGCTGGGCTTTTCACTAATCCTGCATTTCTGCTTATTTTAAGGGACATATTTGGAGAAGACTGTGTAAGTGTCAAGGATGACTCTATTCTTAGCGTCACAGTGGACGGGAAAACTGCCAACCTTAACTTGGAGACACGGGTATGTAGCTGCTCTTTCCTACGTTTCATAACATTTGGGAAGTAAAGTGAAGGCATAAATAATCTGTGCTCTCACTCAACAGTCTACTTTTGCATATTGGCATTTGCTTCCAGTGTTTCCAACATTTTTTTCACGTTGTTCTTTCTGTATTATTATGTTTGAAGTTTTCCGTGTTTTTGCGGGTCACTGCATAGTACAGGATTCCCGTGTACGCCACTCCATTGCTGTCCTGTTCCATAATACAGCTTACTTCACCTCAGACCTTCTCTAGTTTGGCATCTAGTTGACTCTAGCTGCTCTTCTGTTTGCACCAGCAAGATCCAAGTGGATTTTCCAAACAATAAGGTTTGAGAGGCCAGGTGCGGTGGCTTACACCTGTAATCCCAGCACTTTGGGAGGCTGAGGCGGGTGGATCACCTGAGGTTAGGAGTTCGAGACCAGCCTGACCAACATGGAGAAACCCCGTCTCTTAAAAAAAAAAAAAAAAATTAGCCAGGCATGATGGTAGCTGCCTGTATTCCCAGCTACTTAGGAGGCTGAGGCAGGAGAATCCCGTGAAACTAGGAGGCAGAGGTTGCAATGAGCTGAGAGATCACACCATTACGCTTCAGCCTGGGTGACAGAGCAAGACTGTCTCAAAAAAAAAAAAAAGATACCTGCATTCATATGTTAATTGCAGCACGATTCACAATAGCAAATATATGGCCTCAACCTAAGTGTCCATAAGCAGAAGGATGGAAAAGGAAAATGTGGTATATGTATACAATGGAATACTATTCAGCCATCAAAAAGAATGGAATTATGTCCCTTGCAGCAATATGGATGGAATTGGAGATCTTTAGTGAAATAAGCCAGGCATAGAAAGTCAGGTATCCCATCTTCTCACTGAGAAGTGTACTAAAAAAATGTACACACGTGGCCATAGAGAGTGGAATGATACACCATGGAAACTCAGAAGGGTGTCGGGGTGGGTGATGGGGACAGTGTTTGCTGTCCAGGTGATGGGTGCCCAGAAAGCCCTGACTAGACCATTGAGCTCTCTCTACATGTAACAAAACTGCACATGTGCCCCATACATTTGTACCAGCAAAAGATAAGGCAGGTTTATTCATGTGTAGAGTTGTCCACTATACATTGTTGAGTGAAAAAAAAAAAAGTTACAAGATAGTACATATAAGAAATTATCCTTTTTTTGTTTTTAATACATATGTTATATATATATATAAAATTATATATATGTGTTACTACACTGAAATGGTAACCGTAGTTATCATTAGGTCATAGGTGGTCTTTTCCTCTTTCCTTAGTTTTTAATGGGAAATGTTTATGGTATGATAAAAACCTTCTTTAGGCCAGGCGCGGTGGCTCAAGCCTGTAATCCCAGCACTTTGGGAGGCCGAGACGGGTGGATCACGAGGTCAGGAGATCGAGACCATCCTGGCTAACACAGTGAAACCCCATCTCTACTAAAAAATACCAAAAAAACCTAGCCGGGTGAGGTGGTGGGCGCCTGTAGTCCCAGCTACTCCGGAGGCTGAGGCAGGAGAATGGCGTAAACCCAGGGGACAGAGCTTGCAGTGAGCTGAGATCCGGCCACTGCACTCCAGCCCGGGTGACAGAGTGAGACTCCGTCTAAAAAAAAAAAAAAAAAAACCTTCTTTAAACAGCATATAGTGTTTTGTAGTTGAGCTTTAAGAAGTCACTAGAGGCCGGGCGCGGTGGCTCAAGCCTGTAATTCCAGCACTTTGGGAGGCCGAGACGGGCGGATCACGAGGTCAGGAGATCGAGACCATCCTGGCTAATACGGTGAAACCCCGTCTCTACTAAAAAAAAAATACAAAAAAAAAACTAGCCGGACGAGGTGGCGGGCGCCTGTAGTCCCAGCTACTCGGGAGGCTGAGGCAGGAGAATGGCGGAAACCCGGGAGGCGGAGCTTGCAGTGAGCTGAGATCTGGCCACTGCACTCCAGTCTGGGCGACAGAGCGAGACTCCGCCTCAAAAAAAAAAAAAAAAAAAAGTCACTAGAGGCCAGGCACAGTGGCTCACGCCTATAATCCCAGCACTTTGGGAGGCCCAGGCACGTAGATCACAAGGTCAGGAGCTCAAGACAAGCCTGGCCAACATAGTGAAACCCTGTCTCTACTAAAAATACAAAAAACTAGGCGGGCATGGTGGCAGGCGCCTATAATCCCAGCTACTTGGGAGGCTGAGGCAGGAGAATGGCGTGAACCCAGGAGGCGGAGCTTGCAGTGAGCCAAGATCGCACCACTGCACTCCAGCCTGGGCAACAGTGCAAGACTCTGTCTCAAAAAAAAAAATGCCGGGTGTGGTGACTCACACCTGTAATCCTAGCACTTTGGGAGGCTGAGGCAGGCGGATTGCCTGAGCTCAGGAATCCAAAAGCAGCCCAGGCAACACAGTTAAACCCCGTCTCTACTAAAAAAAATACAAAAAAATTAGCCAGGCATGGCAGCAGGTGCCTGTAGTCCCAGCTACTCAGGAGGCTGAGGCAGGAGAATTGCTTGAACCAGGGAGGCAGAGGTTGCAATGAGCCGAGATCACGTTAGTGCATTCCAGCCTGGACGATAGAGCAAGACTCCATCTCCAAAAAAAAAAAAAAGAACTAGAGGCCAGGCATGGTGGCTCGTCCCTGTAATCCTAACACTTTGGGAGGCCAAGGTGGGTGATCATCGGAGGTCAAGAGTTTGAGACCAGCGTAGCCAACATGGTGAAGCCCCATCTCTACTAAAAATACAAAAATTAGCCAGGCGTGGTGGTACACCTGTAATCCCACCTACTTGGGAGGCTGAGGCAGGAGAACCCGGGAATCACTTTAACCCGAGAGACGGAGGTTGCAGTGAGCTGAGATCACATCACTGCACTCCAGCCTGGGCAACAGAGCTAGACTCTGTCTCAAAACAACAACAACAAAAACAAAGTAACTAGAAGATTATTAGTGACTTTCAGTCAAATTCAATACCAAATGTTGAGTAGATAGCCACATCCATTCCTTGCCAAGTAATTTGTGTGGCATAGATGAACTTCCCTGGAGTATCATTTACTGGATCAAAATGTGGGCTTTGATGTAAATGTAGTTTACTAGACTTTTCCCCAGTCTTTCCTCCCTGCATCAAATCATCACTAATTAGGACCATCGTGTGCTGTCAGGAAGCACTGCACGCCCACAAGTGTGTAGGGCGGCCGTTCTGTTTCATGGTAATCAGTCCCACTGTGACCTCTGCCCACAGAGATGATTGTTCTTTTTTTTGACACCGGGTCTGGCTGTGCCGCCCAGGCTGGAGTGCAGTGGTGCAATCACAGCTCACTGCAGCCTCAGCCTCCCGGCTCAGTGATCCTCCCACCTCAGCCTCTTGAGTATCTGGGACCACAGGCACACGCCACCAAACCTGGCTAATTTTTTATGAGATGATGGTTTTTTAAGAGTATTCATTTATCTTCCATATAATGATGATAGACTTAATGCTAACAAAGTCTTGTTTGTGCCTCACTTTCAGACTGTAGAATGTGAAGAGGGAAGCGAAGATGATGAATCCCTCCGAGAAATGGTGGAGCTGGCTGCACAGAGACTGTACGAGGCCCTGACGCCAGTTCACTGAGACTGTTTCTGTATATGAACTTTTAAAAAATACTTGACTGTGCTTCTGTTACCTAAAATAAAATGCATTCGTTTCTCTGGGGGAGCCTGTTTACTTTTGATGTCAAATGGCCTTTATTCCAACAGCCTGAATATTGCTAAATTGCCAACTAATTTGTGCATTATTCTAGAACTACTAAATAAACTGCCCATTATTTTAGAATTTATGGATTCTTCTTCCAGGCATATATGTGCAGTTCCCATCGAAACCATCAAGATCTGCCGACAGCAACCGCTGCTGGTTACCCTCTCCCCTGGGGTAACCAATTTGAGTTCATAAGAAGGATTCTAAGTCGCACTTGAATCTCTGTCTTCATCTCCACTGCTGCTGTTCAAGTCCAAGTCTTCTCTCCCCTCGGAATTCCTGCAACCCCCTCCGTCTCCTCCCCTACAGCTGATTCCTGGAACACACTTGGCCTCAAGCCTCAGCTGCTTGAAGGCCTTAATGAAGCCCTTGCGATAAAGATGAAGTCCAGGCGCCTTTGCTTGCTCTAGCAGGGGCTCTCAATCTGGGCTACCCGTGGGAATCACGTGGGGTGCATTACAAGTGCACCTGTACCCAAGTCCTGCTAACAGGAGGTGAGTTAGTCGGGCTGGAGCAAGGGCCCTTGGTTGGATCTTAGTTGTAAAGCTCCCCCAGGTGATCCAAAGGAGCTTGGGATGAGTAACCTAAAGACGGTCGAGCTCTATACCCATCGCCCCGACCCAGGGAGCGGGGTCGGTCTCTGCGCCGGCTCCCCTGGCCCTTCTGTTACTCATCTACAGCCCTGTGATTTCAAAGCATCCTTCCCACCCGTTTTTAGCTCGGCCGCCGAACTTCACTGAACAGTTGAGGTAAGAACGTTGCATTACAACCACGTTTTAACAGATGAATCCCTTGGAAGTAACTCAGTGCTCTGTATCCGCGCATCCACCCAACGGCGGGAAAAAGAAAAGCGGCTGCGCGCGCACTGAAGGTGCAGCTGCCTTCCCTTATCATTCGCAGAACCACGAGGTACTGCCAGGGTTTCCGCAGTGACTACGTCCTCTTGAGTGTTACAGGCCCTCCAGAGTGACGCCCGGCGCAGGAGGCCGCGCGCGCACCCCACGACCTCTTCCAGGGGGCCCTGGAGCAGCCCTCCGCCCCACCGAGGGCCAGCTGTGGTTCCCGCCGCGCGTCCTGCGGACACACTCCTGCCCTTTGCCGAACGCACCTGCACCCGCGCAGCGCGGGGTGCGCTTAGGGCGGCCCCGAACCGCTTTTCTTCTGGGAACCACGCGGCGGGACGCGGGTTTCGGATTCCCTGGGGGCAGCCTTGCTGTGAGTGAGCAAGCGCGGAGGCCGAGCTTCTTGCAAACGGACTCCGGACTCCGAGAGGCAACGACTTTTGTGCCTCACCAAAGTGCTTGGGTGCCGGCCGAGCCCTGCCCCTGGAACCCACGGGCGGCCACTGCGCAAGCGCCTCTCCCGGCTGGCGGCTCCGCCCCGCCCCGACCGGCGGCTCCATGGCGCTGTGCGAGGCCGCGGGCTGCGGGAGCGCCCTGCCCTGGCCTCGCTTGTTGCTCTTCGGGGACTCCATCACCCAGGTACCGCCGCCCCGACGCTCGGCCTTCCGCTCCGGCCTCTCTGCGGGGTCGCTGCCGAAGCTCCTCGCCGTCCTTTTCGGCCTCTGAGACGGCTGGGCCGGAGGCCTGGCCACGCCCGTGGCGACCCCGGAGGAGCGACGGGTCCCCTGGTGGCTGCGCCTTCCGCGCCCGCGGCGTCTCGGAGGCCACGACGGTGTCCTCGAGAGCCCGGGCTCCCGGCACAGACGCGAGGGAACACGGCCGCGCTGGCCGCCCCGCGCCGCCTCCCACCGGGTCGATTTGCGCGGTCGTCCCCTCAGCGCCCTCCTGGGCAGCGGCCTTTCCCCTTCGGGTCCCGGTGAACGGCTCCGGGCGACCGCGCGCTGTGTCCCAGGAGGCCCCGCGGTCGGCTCCGGGTGGAGGCGCCGTGAACCCGCTCGCCGCACTCCCTGCGGGCACAGGTGGGGCCGTTAGGGGTTGACCTTGGAAGTAAAATGCCTTCAGGAATTAGGTAGAAAAGGACCATCCCTTCATCCAAGATCCCCTCACCTCCCGTGAAGGGAACGGTCTTCTAAATGCAGGTTCTTACTTCGGGGAGGGAGTAGAAAGTCCATTCCTGCGTGTGTCCTCCTCTTAGGATCTGTGTACGCCCATAACTGCTAACATTAGTTTTAGGCATATGCGGCAGTCGGGGCTTCCCGCATTCCACGGGAATGTGTATGAAAAAGTGTTCATCCTCAGCCCGGTAACCAGCAAAGCAGTGAGGCGGCATGGCCTTCAATTTCCTCACTGACCTTTGACTTTATTTCCTGAACTTAGATTTCTGTTTAGCTTCCTCCCCTCCACCCTCCCGGGGTTTTTTTTTTTTTTTTTTCTTTGAGACAGAGTGGCTCTCTATCGCCCAGGCCGGAGTGCAGTAGCGCGATCTCGGCTCACTGCAACCTCTGCCTCCCGGATTCAGGCGTTTCTCCTGCCTCAGCCTCCCGCGTAGCTGGGATTATAGACGTGCGCCACCACACCGGGCTAATTTTTGTATTCTTAGTAGAGACAGCGTTTCGCATGTTGAGCAGGCCGGTCTCGAACTCCAAACCTCATGTAATCCACCCGCCTCGGCCTCTCCAAGTGGGATTACAGGCTGTTTAGCTTTATGATTGAGAAAAATCCCCCTCTGCTAAAGTGTTGCCAGGTGTTCTTACCTGTAATCCCCAAAATGACCTCACAGGGAAGCAATCAAAGCCAAGAAGGGAGTGCCGAGAAAACAGAAGTTGCCAATCAGAGCTGCCCTTGCTGAGATGCCCCGTTACAGTCATTAGTAATAATGGGCTTTTCTTCCTCCAGTTTTCCTTCCAGCAGGGTGGATGGGGAGCATCGCTGGCTGACAAGCTGGTCAGGTGAGAGTGGTTTCCCATACTTGAGTACTTGCAGATGGAAAATGTCTTAGGGACCCATCTTACGGATGGATAGTTCTGAACAGAGCATTTGTCCTTTGTTAATTTTGCTTGCCTTCCCTAATCATACATAGGAGAAGGAACTGAAAAAATTTAGTCTTCACTCAGTCTGACCAATTAGATATTTTAGGGTTGAGCTCTGATGGCTGGGTAGACTCAGACAAATCAAGTAAATGGCCAGTGCCTCTTTGCTGGTCAGCGGCAGACAGATCCAAGTCCAGCTGCTGGATCGCAGAGCTTGCAGTTTTACTGCCACACCACACTGGTAGGAAGCTACTTTGCCTTTTTTTTTTTTTTTTTTTTGGTCACAATTCTGCCGCACTTTATTTTGGGTTTTGATGGTTTTTGTTTGTGACGGGGTCTCTCGTTACACGCGTCCATGTGAAGAGACCACCAAACAGGCCTTGTGTGAGCAACAAGGCTGTTTATTCACTTGGGTGCAAGTGGGCTGAGTCTGAAAAGAGCAAAGGGAGATGGGCTGGGGCAGTTGTGTAGGATTTGGGGAGGTAGTGGAAAATGACAGTTAAAGGTGGTTATCTATTGTTAGCAGGGAAGGGGGTCACAGGGTGCTCTGTGGGGAGCTCCTGAGACTCACTGTCCAGGGGAGGAATGTCACAAGGTCAACTGATAAGGGTGGGGCAGGAACAAATCACAATGGTGGAATGTCATCAGTTAAGGCAGGAATTGGCTGTTTCATTCCTTTTGTGGTTTTTCAGTTGCTCCAGGCCACCTGGATATATACGTGCAGGTCACAGGGGTTACAATGGCTTAGCTTGGGCTCAGAGGCCCGAAAACTCTCCCACAGGCTGGAGTGCAGCAGTGTGATCAGGCCTCACTGCAGCCTCCACCTCTGGGGCTGAAGCCACCATCATCTCAGCCTTCTGTGGGAGGCATCTGAGTTGAGGCTGGACATGAAGGAACACAACTGCAGTAAGAGGAATTCTTGCTCCCTACGAGAAAGATAATATAGATTACAGGCATCGGTAGAGCCTGCACGTTAACCATCTCAGCCTTCTGAGTAGCTGGGACCTACAGGCATTTGCCCCCACACCCAGCCCAGCGCTTCATTTTAACGTATCGTGATTTCACTCTGTAAAGTGGCTCGTCACCGTTTTATCATCATTACAGACAAAAGCAATCTCTGAAGGAAGGCTGAGTTTTGGTTATTGTTCTCCAGTTTATAAATGTCACCTGAGAACTTTGAGTAGTGTCATAAAAAGTGTCCCCTTGTGCTGCTTTGGAGCCCACTGCCTAACGCTGTGGCCTGCAGTTCTCCACTAGTGCTCCAGCTTCTCTGCTTGGTTATGCACATATAGGAATGTGAATACACCAAGATGAACCATATTGATTTACTAATCGTAAATTGAACCCCAGGAGTCATTTTAAGAAAACTTGATGGACAACTTTAAATATCTACAGAAGCAAAGAGTGAAATGAGCCCATCCATCCCTCCTACTATGGATTATTCTGGATTATTCTGAAGCAAATCCCAAATCATATCATTTTACCAAGACTAAGAAAACAAGAGTCCCTCTTATGTGACTGGTACTCTCTGAGGGGTTTTAAACCTACTTCCTGTTCCTTCACTGGAAGTCTCCTCACATGACATGTGAGGAAGGCTCGCAGCACGCCCAGGGTCACGCCTAGTCAAGACAGAGCTGAGAATAAATCCAGGCAACCTGGCTTTTTTTTTTTTTTTTCCTCCATTACACCTACAGTACTGTGAATCCAACTATTTTTAAGAAGGAAACAAAAAGCCTACTAATGAACCGGTTTAAGTTGAAACACAATACATTTACTAAAACTAATCAAAACCAGAAATCTCAAATATTCTATAGACTATTTAAATATAAACTAAACTAAGTTCCAGGATATTAGTGACTTTACCTGAGATACTTGCTGAGATTCTCTTTTGTGAACTCCATTTTAAAAACACCCGACTATACCATGCTTGAAGTCAAATAGGCTGTAGACTTCATCACAGCCCCTTTATATAAAATTACTCCTCTCAAGGAGGAGTATGGCGTATTTATGTATATCTTTGAAAGGCTTAAGATTAGCATGCTTCAACTGTGTTCTTACTCCTATCAAAGTGAAACCTGGGGGTGGCTCAGAGACATGTGACGGGCTCAGAATCCCAGAGAGCACACCCTCACTAAAGGCTAGTTACTGGGACCATAAACACTTCTTGCCCACAATTCATCTTTTAAAATTTTTCGTTTCAGAAAATGTGATGTTCTGAATCGTGGATTCTCAGGTTACAATACCAGATGGGCCAAAATTATCCTTCCAAGATTAATCAGGAAAGGAAACAGCTTGGACATCCCAGTAGCAGTTACAATTTTCTTTGGGGCCAATGACAGTGCATTAAAAGGTAAAAGCATTTTTTATGTTCTTCTAGCTCACTTTTAATCATTTTTATGTTACAGCAAACTTACATTTAATATACTTTTTTCAACTGTTTACTTTCTCCCAATAGATACAGTTTTGCCAAGCTTATGAGTTCCTTGAGTTTATATGTATTCCTGGCTTTAACACTGGTGGGTTTTATTCCCCACCTGGTTTCTACCTGCTGGCAGTCCTCATCTTGCAAACACTGAAATATTTTGTAGTCTGTTAGTGCTATGCTAGGTTTGTAATGTTTTTCTCTTTAGTTGATGCATTTGGCAGCAGAAAGCTTAAGGATACCTTGTGGCTGCATCACACGGATGGCAGCTGGTGGTGTGTCTTAGGGAGGGTATCTCGGGGCAGCCACCCTGACCTCAGTTAGGCTTGAATCCTGGGCAGTGGTTGAGTGTGGGTTTGGAAAAGGAGATGGTCTCTCCTTGATTGCTGAAGAATTGCTGCTGTGACTAGAGGAAAGCTAGCTGTGTAAGAGGCCTTTCTTCCCTTTCTACTCGTGAAGAAAGCCTTCTGCGTTCTAGAAACAAGAAAAACCAGCCTTTGTTTTGGGAAGTTAGGTAGTCATCTTCCAGAGATTTCTTTTGTGCTCCTACTTGTGTCACAGAAGTGGTGTGGTCTGCTGTTCACAGGCACACTGTGGGAGGCATCTGAGTTGAGGCTGGACATGAAGGAACACAACTGCAGTAAGAGGAATTCTTGCTCCCTACGAGAAAGATAATATAGATTACAGGCATCGGTAGGGCCTGCACGTTAACCATTATATTTGGGAAGAAATTAATCTTCACTTTCTATCTTGTACCAAAAACCATAAGAAAATTCAAAACAGAATTTTTTAAAAAGATACATTCTTATAAAATTTAGGAGAAGGAAAAACACTTCCTAAGTATAAGAGCAGTGGAGGAAGCCACAGAGGAAGAACAGGTTTATGAAATGAACTTAAAATAGCTTAGGCTAGGAAACAACTGAAAAAGAAAATGATGTGTTAAGGAAAATACCCGAAAAATGTGGCAGACAAGAGAGTAATGTCTTTAGTGTAGAAATCAATAAGAAAAATACTAACTCCAATAGAAAATATAGGCAAAGGACAGGAACAGATAAAAGGAGAAATTTAACAGCAAATAGATATTTGAAAATGTGTGAAAACTTTAAAAATGTCAATTAAAACAAGGTATTTTGATTTTTGACTCATAGTAGTAAAGCAATATGAAGCAGTAATACATATAGCTGACAGGCATGAAATAAGATTGGAACTCTTATATTCCTGGTGAGAGAATAGCTTGTAATCCTCTGGAAAGCTGTGAGGCGGTATGCGCCAAGGGACTGCCCACGTGTAGAAATTCAACCTAAGGAAATATTCAGATATGCAGCCAGATGTGTGTGCAGAGATTTCTGTGTATTGCTTTTTATTTTTTATTTTTTTATTTTTTTGAGAAAGTTTCACTCTTTTGTCTAGGCTGGAATGAAGTGATAACGATCTCGGCTCACTGTAACCTCCACCTCCCAGGTTCAAATGATTCTCCTGCTTCAGCCTCCCGAGTAGCTGGGATTACAGGTGCTTGCCAGCACGCCTGGCTAATTTTTGTATTTTTAGTAGAGACAGGGTTTTGCCATGTTGGCCAGGCTGGTCTCGAACTCCTGACCTCAGGTGATCCACCTGCCTTGGCCTCCCAAAGTGCTAGGATTTCAGATGTGAGCCACCGCACCTGGCCGTGTATTGCTATTTATAACAGCAGATTAGAAGCTGTACAGTAAGGAAACGAACATCGTGTGGTCACCCTACAACTAAATACCATTTTTTGAGGACTATTTAGGGACACAGAAAAGCTCATATGTTACGTGAGCCAGGCATGGTGGCTCATGCCTGTAATCCCAACACTGGGAGGCCAGGCCAGGAGTTTGAGACCAGCCTGGGCAACAGAGTGAGACTCTGTCTCAACAGCAACAAAGTTTGCCGATTGTGGTGATGCATACTAGTCCCGGCTAGTCTCAGCTTAGGAAGCTGAGCTGGGAGGGGAGGGTTGCTTGGGCCCAGAAGTTCCAGGTTACAGTGAGCTGTGATCACACTACACTGCAGCCCGGGTGACAGAGCAAGAACCTGTCTCTAAAACAATCTGTAGAGAAAAGCAAAATATAGTCTTCAGTGTGAATATAATCTTCAGTGCAAACTCATTTTTGTAAAAGTATACGTATCTTCATGAAAAGACTGGAAAGATATACATCCAAATGCCAACAGTGGTTTTCTGGGTGGTAGGATCATCGGTGACTTTTTTTTTTCTTGACACTGTACTTACATGTGGTTAGCAAATGGTATATAATGACCCTTGTAATACTTCAGTGAGAGCCTGTCTAGAAAATACTCCTTTGCAGTAACAGTAGTAGTAGTCATGGGTGCCATTTGTTTAGACTGAGTACTTGCTTTGTGAAGGCACCTGCTCTCAGTGCTGTAAACTCTTAGCTATTTTGATTTTCAGTCCTAGGAGGGAGACCCTATTACTGTCTTCCATTTTACCAATGAGGTACAGAAAGGCTAAGTATCCGTGGTTCTGTGGCGAGGAGTGACAAAGCCAGGATTTGAACCTAGGCCGTCTCACTCAACAGGCTGGGATCTTTAATTTCTGTATAAATTCAATGTAATTAATAACCATCTGGATACTAGTGATGAAAAGACAAGAGTACTTACAGTGCCCCTAGTTAGAGCTTTTGAAGTCTTGTTTTATGAAGAACTATACAATTGAACTCATTAAGGAGAAAACCTTCTCTTTGTGTCCTTGGTGTTAAACAGTCCCCCAGTGACATCATGAATAACAGGCATTTGCAGAAGCGTGTTCACCTGAATGGTCACTTATAATAAATATGCATCTGGTGAGTACTCATGTGTCTCTTGAGCAGATGAGAATCCCAAGCAGCACATTCCCCTGGAGGAGTATGCTGCGAATTTAAAGAGCATGGTGCAGTACCTGAAGTGTGTGGACATCCCTGAGGATCGAGTCATTCTCATCACGCCGACCCCACTTTGTGAAACAGCCTGGGAAAAAGAGTGCATCACACAAGGTAAACAAACCACAGCCAATCTCAGCAAATCTGGATAGCAATGCTGAGGGAAGAACTCTGATAGAACAGTGGTTTCCTGCCTGGGGCTTCTGTTTCTTAGGGGCTCAGTATGTCCATTTCAGTCTGTTTTCAATCATCCAAAATTATTAATAAAAGTATAGGCCGGGCGCGGTGGCTCAAGCCTGTAATCCCAGCACTTTGGGAGGCCGAGACGGGCGGATCACGAGGTCAGGAGATCGAGACCATCCTGGCTAATACGGTGAAACCCTGTCTCTACTAAAAAATATAAAAAATTAGCCGGGTGAGGTGGCGGGCGCCTGTAGTCCCAGCTACTCGGGAGGCTGAGGCAGGAGAATGGCGTGAACCCGGGAGGCGGAGCTTGCAGTGAGCCGAGATCCGGCCACTGCACTCCAGCCCGGGCGACAGAGCGAGACTCCGTCTCAAAAAAAAAAAAAAAAAAGTATAGCTTCCAATATGTCATACCTGAGACCTTTTTTGACATAGAAAAGGGATTCTGGCTTTGGATGGTCAGGAGGGAACCGGGAGCCTGGCATCTGCTGACCTTCACAGTTGCCAGGCTCCAAGGTGCACATGAAGGCCACTGACAACTCTGCAGAGCTGTGGTGCTCTGTGGGGGCTGGGCCTGGGGGCTAATGTGCCTTGACTTGGAAGTCCACACCTGAGGCTTTTCCTGGCACACGGAAGCTGGGATAGGAATGATCGCATAGGAGTCACCAGCTCTCCATATACTTGGGTCTCACATCCCTCAAGTGCTGTGTTTTCCATCCACCTTTGATTGAAAAACTTCTGCACATAAGTGGACCTTCACAGTTCAAACCTGTGTTGTTAAAGGGTCAGCTGAATGTTAATGTTGAAAATGCACATTATGGAAGATTTTTTTTTTTTTTTTTTTTGAGACAGAGTCTTGCTCTGTCAGCCAGGCTGGAGTGCAGTGGCATGATCTCAGCTCACTACAACCTTAGCCTCCTGGGCTCAAGCAAATTCTGCCTCAGCCTCCTGAGTAGCTGGGATTACGGGTGTGCACCACCACACCTGGCTAATTTTTGCATTTTTTTTTTTTTTTTTTTTTTTTTTTGAGACGGAGTTTCGCTCTGTCGCCCAGGCTGGAGTGCAGTGACCGGATCTCAGCTCATTGCAAGCTCCACCTCCCGGGTTGACGCCATTCTCCTGCCTCAGCCTCCCGAGTAGCTGGGACTACAGGCGCCCGCCATCTCGCCCGGCTAGTTTTTTGTATTTTTTTAGTAGAGACGGGGTTTTACCGTGTTAGCCAGGATGGTCTCGATCTCCTGACCTCGTGATCCGCCCGTCTCGGCCTCCCAAAGTGCTGGGATTACAGGCTTGAGCCACCGCGCCCGGCCAATTTTTGCATTTTTAGTAGAGACAGGTTTCACCAGGTTGGCCAGGCTGGTCTCGAACGCCTCAGGGTATCTGCCTGCCTCAGCCTCCCAAAGTGCTGGGATTACAGGCATGAGCCACCCCGCCTGGCCTGGAAGTTTTCTAAGCTACCCAGAACATTCTAGGACAAATTATTGGCTCTGTAACACAGAACAGCTATTTCTCAAAGTATGGTCTGACTCAAAGTTAACTATTATTTTTAGGTAGATTTCTGGGCCCATTTTCAGCTCTCTGGATGTTTCTTATACACACTAGAGCACACATCCCATAACTTCATGGAAGACTGCTACTGTCCCTACTTTACGAGTGGAGAAATTGAGTCTCAGGCTAAGACAGAACCTGCCCAAGATCACACAGCCAGTAACAGAACCAGGAATCAAATCCAGAAAGTGTGACTTCAGAGCTAAGTCCTTACTGTTAGACGAGTTTATAGTTCAGTTGGGTTGTAGCTATGTCACTTGCTTTCAAAGGGTCTGTCATCCTTAGAGGAGGATCCAATACATTCTCAAGTCACAAACAGCGTATGTCAAGGGGTGCCACACACTGGAGGCACAGACAAACTTGGGGAGAAACCCCAGCCCGTGGGATATGGTGACAGTAGGCTCTGGGCATCACATCAGGGCAGACGGGCCCTATTGCTGTGAAATACCAGAGTGTTCTGCAGGGGAGGCGTTTAAGGCCCACAGAGCTCCACTGGAGACAACTGCAGACCCCCAGCTTGTTTCTGGGCCTGCAGCCATAACCGATTGGGGGGCACTGTCATCTTGGCTTTCACAGAAGGGAAGAATGTTACATAACACGGTCCACAGAAGCTGTTCAGACTTCTTTTTGTCTTGTTTCCCAGGAAAATAGTCTATATGAAGTTCTGAATGTTTAATTTCATTTCCCCTTTCTAGCCTTGAAGATAGCCCAATGCAGACTTTTTAAAAGGTCAGCGATGGGCAAAGCAGGTAGAGGAGGGGTCTCGATAACTGGTCCCCTAGAGATTCAGCTGTCACCCAGGCTATAGTGCAGTGGCTTGCTCAAAGCTCACTGCAGCCTCCACCTCTAGGCTCAGGTGATCATCTTGCCTCAGCCTCCCAAGTAGCTAGAACCATAGGCATGTGCCACCATGCTTAGCTAATTTTTAAATTTTTTTTGTAGGGATGGGGTAGCTAGTTATAATCTAGGTGAATTTTATAAACAATTGATCCCAAGTATGAAAGCCGGCGAATAGATCTCTGTGACGCAGAGCCTGGGCCAGCATAGGTCTTCCTGTGGCCCGTGTCCAGTTGCCCATAACCTCATGCTTTCTCTTTAATACCATTCTGTAGTCCGCCTCCTGCCAGCCCTCACTGTCCTGTTTGCAGCCTCCTGAGCCTTCTCCCCTAGCCCCAGCCCCACCTTCCAAACCAACCTAGCACAATCCCCAGATACTGCACTCCAGCCTTCCCTGGTGCCGCTCCCTGGGAGGATGAGGCGGCCTGCGCTTGTTAGATACACTCAGTCGCTCTGCTAGTTGCTTTGCTGGAGTTTAGTCTCTTAATCCTGTCAATATTCCTGCAACTAGGTAGGCACTGTCATAAGGAAGCAGAAAGCTTCAGGACGGTTAAGCAAGCTGTTAAGACACACAGCTATTTAGTAAAAATTGTAGGCATCAAAATGTAGATCTTTGTCTGAAGCCTACAAATGATTTTGCTGTGCTGTGGTGCAGCTGTTTCATGTAAGAAGCCAGCGGTGTCCGCACAGCATTCAGCTTCCATGGCCTGGCATTTCCTACCAGTGCAGACCTTACCCGCCCCCAGCCCAGCTCCTGCAGCCGGCACTCTCCAAGCAGCCCAGCCCTCCTGGGCCTTTTCTGCCTCTGTGCCTCTGTTCAAGGTGTCCTCTCAAACATCCTCCCTGGCACTTCTGAAGGCTCTGGTTACCACTAAAGGCTCCTTACAACTGTACCTTGTCCTCTGCTGGGTAGAGCAGCACACCAGTAACCTGTGAGGCTCATCAACATACACCCTAAACCCTGGGGCTGGCCCAAGTGGGGTCAATATTTAATGGCATTTCGAAACTGTCTAGATGAGTGGAGTAGAACTTACACAAGGGCCAGCACTTGGGTTTATCAACTGCCACCTCGATTTCTTCTCTTCAATAGGTTGCAAACTAAATCGCCTGAACTCTGTTGTTGGTGAATATGCCAATGCGTGTTTACAAGTGGCCCAAGACTGTGGGACTGACGTACTTAACCTGTGGACCCTGATGCAGGACAGCCAGGTACGGTGGCTTGCTCAGTCCTCTCGGGGTAAATAGGATCACACAGAAGTAAACCAGGTGTGTGTGCAGCAGCTTTCCCTAGAAAGGTTCTGCTTAGCTAAGACAGTCATCCCTTTAAGCCAATGAAAACAAAAAGGCTTGGGGGAGGGGAGGAATGGAGGTTTCAGGACGGTCACAAGTCCAGCAGCTTATTCAGCCAGGCTCCTTGGCTAGGAGTTAGTACACAGTGGCGTAAATGAGCAATACATGGCTCATATTTATGAACATCGAGGCCAAGTTCCTCTTTCATATAGAGAATGGCAGAAAGCTAAAACTTGTTAATAGGTAAAACAATGAATTTAAATATAGTATTGGTTAATAAAACTGTGGGAGATATGTAGTTCTAATTAAGTTACTTTGTTTTAAAGTCTGAAAGCACAAATATAAAAGGTAAAAAGCAGGTCCCATAGAATGGTGCACCCACTCAGGAGACAGCTGGTTTCTTATGCAGTCACACATAGACTTAGGGAGGACCTGGCAGTCCACTCCTGGGTTATCTGCCCCAGAGAAATGAAAACTAGGTTCACACAGAACCTGGGTGTGACTGTTGACAGCAGCATTATTCCTACCTGCTGGAAGCACCCCAGTGTCCTTCCGTGGATGAATAGGGAAACTGGTGTGCCCATGGATGGGATGCTACTCGGCAATAAAGAGGACAGACTGACATGCACAGCAATGTGGGTGGCTCTCAGAGGTGTTGCACTGAGGGAAGGAAGCTGGTCTCTCAAGGTTACATACTACATAAGTCAATCTGTTTGGTATCTCAAAAAGGCAAGACTTGGGCCGGGCACGGTGGCTCCCACCTGTAATCCCATCACTTTGGGAGGCCAAGGCAGGCGGATCACCTGAGTTCAGGAGTTTGAGACCAACCTGGCCAACATGGCGAAACCCTGTCTCTACTAAAAACACAAAAATTAGCTGGGCATGGTGGAGGGCGCCTGTAATCCCAGCTACTCAGGAGGCTGAGGCATGAGAATCGCTTGAACCTGGGAGGCAGAGGTCACACCACTGCACTCCAGTCTGGAGGACAGAGGGAGACTGTCTAACCCCACCCCACCCCCCACAAAAAAAGGCAAGACTGCAGTGACAGAACAGGTCAGTGGTGGCCAGAGGTTAGGGCGAGGACAGGTATGGCTAAATTCAGGTTCCACACAGATACTGGTGAAGAGGGGTAGACAGCCACTGGTCTTTTTAAATTTTTCTGTGACCTTGCACTATTTTGTAAAGAGTTTGTTCAGCAGGGCACATAAAAGGCCATTTCATTGCTGTGCTGGGATCCAGAGAGAAAGCTCGACGGGACTGATGATATTTGAAGTACTCAGGGAAGGAAGGATCCAGTGTGCGGAAAGCTCTCTGGACAAACAGGAAGACTCACAGCCCCACCGGTTTCCTCTATTCCTAGCTGTTAGGTTTAGGCTACTTGGACAAAGCAACATAGAAAACAACCAAGAATTACTAACCCAAGTGCCAACTTTTTCCTCTCCCCTAAATATTAATCCATACCAATCCTTCCAATGACCTACACATTTATTACACATCTGCAATAGGAAAATAGTCACCAGTGGGAAAGTCATACCACCACGTGGATGCTGAGTCACTAGTCACCTTTGGAGGCTCTGAGAGCCTAAGTAAATCTGGACCCTAGGCTTCTAGTCTTCCTCTGAAATCCTGAGTGCACTGGAACCTTCCAGAATTCCCAGATCAGGAGGGGCCTTGGCAGCTTGAGTGCCAAAGGGGTCAACATCCAGAGTTCTGTTGTCTAAGAGTCCACCTTAGATTATGTAGAAAAGTTATGCTACTAGAGGAAAGGAAACTGCAAACTACTGGGCTAGTTTTGCTCACGTCTTTTTCAATCTAATACAAAACTGGGAGGGTCGTCCTTAGAGATCATCTCATCTCCAACTGTCTCGACGAGAAAACCAAGGCCGAGGAAGAAGTGCTAGTATTATATGATAGCATCTAAACTTCTGGTCTATTAAAAGTCACATAAGGCCGGGCACGGTGGCTCATGCCTGTAATCCCAACACTTCGGGAGGCCGAGGCGGGTGGATCACCTGAGGTCAGGAGTTTGAGACCAGCCTGGCCAACATGGTGAAACCCGATCTCTACTTAAAAATACAAAAATTAGCCAGGCGTGGTGGCGGGTACCTGTAATACCAGCTACTTGGGAGGCTGAGGCAGGAGAATTACCTGAACCCAGGAGGCAGAGGTTGAAGTAGGCCGAGACTGCACCATTGCTCTCTAGCCTGGGCAACAAGAGTGAGACTCCAGCTCAAAAAAAAAAAAAAAAAGTCACATAAGCTAGTTGGCCACCCAGATTCTAACAGAGCTCTTGGCTAGTAAGATTCTTCCCGAAGAAAGAGATGGCTATATGGATAAAATTCTTGAGTTCAGGGCTTGCTCATGCCTGTAATCTCAATATTTTATGAGGCCGAGGTGGGAGGACTGCTTGAGCCTAGGAGTTCAAAACCAGCCTGGACAACAAAATGAGACACCCATCTCTACAAAAAGCACAAAAATTAGCCAGGTATGGTGGCACATGCCTGTAGTCCCAGCTACTCAGGGACCTGAGGGTGGAAAGATCGCTTGAGCCCAGGAGGTTGAGGCTGCAGTGAGCCATGATCATGTCACTGCACTCCAGCCTGGGCAGCAAAGCAAGATCCTGTCTCCAAAAATACATATATCTTTTTAAATATATACTCTTGAGTTCAGGGGAGCGGGAGGGAGACTGGACTCCCGTGTCCCAGCAATTACTATTCTACGTTAGATGGTACAAGTTCTTTCCACCTAAAAACCTGCCTAGAGTCAAAAACAATATTGACTCATGGGGCCCCTGAACACTCCTAATACCAAATTTTTCATTTTTTGCTGATTGTTACTAGGCCATATTTACCTGTTAAGGTTCTTTGAAATAACCTGAGAATCATGTCATATGACTCGGAAGACCTGGAAGGAGGTCCAGCTCACTTAATGGTGAGTGACTTTCATGAAACTTAACTCTATAATATGGAGATAGCACTACAGCACTAGTAAGGGTTCTGTGTGTGTTCAAACACCTATGTAAACACATCAGTGCTACTGTAGTCCAGGACAACTCTGGTCAGATGCCTACAATGAAAGGGGCTGGTGATCTTTCTGTCACAGGGCCACAACTGAGAGAATGGTACACGCTGGCATTTAGAAAAGTTCTACCCTCCCTCCCCCACTTTTTTTTTAAGGTGGGGGGAGCGGGGAGACAGCCACTCTGTCACCAGGCTGGAGCTCAGTGGTGCGATGATAGCTCACCGTAGCTTCGAACTCCCAGGCTTAAGTGATCCTCCCATCTTAGCCTCCCAAGTAGGTGAGAGTACACGTGTTTGTTTGCCACCACACCCAGCTAATTGTTGTATTTTTAAATTTTTTTATAGAGACAGGCTCTCAAACTCCTGTCCTCCAGTATTCTTGGCCCCAAAGTGTTGGAATGACAGGGGTGAGCTACCGCACCTGGCCAGTTACCCACCTTTAACCAATTTCTCTCCCTTCTAGGACTTCTCATCTTATTTATCAGATGGACTACATTTGTCTCCAAAGGGGAATGAATTTTTGTTCTCGCATCTCTGGCCTGTGATAGAGAAAAAGGTCTCTTCTCTGCCTTTGTTGCTTCCTTACTGGCGGGATGTAGCGGAAGCAAAACCTGAATTAAGTCTGCTGGGAGATGGAGACCATTAGCCAATCACAGGAGACCCAAGTCTGCTTGTTAATCTACAGAACTCCGAGTTGCCAATACATAGAGGTACCCTTTTTCCCTCAGGCTTAAACCTTTGCCACTGATAATAAAAGTATCAGGATTTTTCAGGGAAGTTTTGTACTTAGGTCCATTGTGTTTTGACAGTATTTGTTAATGCAGGTATCAGTGCTACAGCTACAGAATACACCCTGAGCAGCTTGTTAATTCTATAAATGATGAAGTAAAGACTATTTTTTTTTTAAAGTCACAATTTTATAAAAATGGTTTTCTTACATTCTTTTGAGAACAGTTTCACTCATACATATACACCCACACACCCCACTCACCTTGTATCAAATTCCAAAAGTGTGAAGCACAAGAATATCATGACTAGTTAAAAGATAGCAAATACCATAAGGTACAAGTTCAAGTATTAGTATAACAAGTATCTGAGTAACAAATGTCCTTGGAAATGGGGAATGGGAGGAGATATGATTAGTCACAGGCTTGGTTAATTGCCCTCAAAGTTTACAAGTTAAAATGTTTTAGCTGGTGAGCACATTCCAGTTCTTAGGGGGAAAAGCTTTTAATGGCAATTTATAGAAATTAGAATTCAGGTTAATGATTTTTATCCTTCACACAGTAAATGCAGCCCATCCAGAATCCTGCAGCAATAAAGTAAGAGTAATTCAAATATCTGCTTGTGGGGACAGCCCCCAACCCTAAGAGCAGGTAGTATTCTGTCTCCTGGCTGGCTCATCACACCTCAGCCTATTCAAAACAACCTGTTGTTGTTAAGAAATATCTCACCCTCGGCCGGGCGCGGTGGCTCAAGCCTGTAATCCCAGCACTTTGGGAGGCCGAGACGGGCGGATCACGAGGTCAGGAGATCGAGACCATCCTGGCTAACATGGTGAAACCCCGTCTCTACTAAAAAATACAAAAAACTAGCCGGGCGACATGGCGGGCGCCTGTAGTCCCAGCTGCTTGGGAGGCTGAGGCAGGAGAATGGCGTAAACCCAGGAGGCGGAGCTTGCAGTGAGCTGAGATCCGGCCACTGCACTCCAGCCTGGGCGGCAGAGCGAGACTCCGTCTCAAAAAAAAAAAAAAAAAAAAAAAAAAAAATCTCACCCTCTTATTCACTAGTGTTTGAAAACAGGCAATCTTTGTATTTTAAATATTCTAGGTTTTGTAAATAGTGAATTTTTTTTTTTTTTGAGGCAGAGTCTCTCTCTGTAGCCCAGGCTGGAGTGCAGTGGCACAACCTCGGCCTCCCAAAGTGCTGGGATTACAGGCATGAGCCACCGCGCCCCGCCAATAGTGAGTTTTCTAAGAGCATGTATCCCCTATCAGTAACAGGGATACATGAAGATACTTATATAGAAAAATTGCCCAGCAAATCAGGGCCCTAAACAGCTGGTAGATTCCATAAATTCAATTGGCTACCATGTATAGCCCTCACTGTAAGGTAGGTGGTTAGATTTCTAGAGAGCATTAGTCTTAGAATTATGAAGAGCCATAGTAACCCAAATGATTTCTAAATTTAGATGTACATTTTCCCTGCTACTTAAAAACTCTGGGTAATAACTAGAAATAGACCCACAATTTAGAGACAATGTAGAACTTAAAGGCAAAAAAAAAAAAAAAAAACCTCTTGTATTCCAGTTGTCTTCACAAATAAATGCCAAATGCCTCATATTCAACGGTTCATTACAGTGTATAAAAAAAAAAGATCATTTCCCTAGTCAGTGCTGTTATCAATATAAAAGATTAATTTACAAAAACATAAATATTCATAACCCAATCCAGCTGTATTTTCTGCTTTTGTACCACAGGCCAAAAGATATTTTAAAAACTAAAACCTGAAAGCCTCAAAATAAGCTAGATTCACCTTCACCTTTTTCAAAAGGAGTAGGGCCAAACAACACAAGCACTGTTTACCTGCAGGAAGTTCAAACACATGACCAGCATCTGCTGTTAAGTCACTTCCTTACTTCCCAATCTTCACAAAATATAAGCTGTGATTGTAGGTCAAATCTATAAAGAGCTCACAACTAAACTAGCACTCTGTTTCTTTGCTGTCAACACGATTCTGACGCTGCAGTTTAAAGGAGGCAGCCTTTTCACTTCTGGTGACCGGATGGTCTGTGAGATCCTCAAATGACTTGGCAGCTGTGCTGCTATTTGGGAAGGGGTCTTTCTCAAACCCATCCTCGTCCATATGTGAGTCTGTGCTAGGGTCTTCCTGGATGGTGTCCATTCTCTGGTGGTCCAGTTTCGGAGCTGCTGGCGCCGAAGGGATCACAGGGGCAGGCTGCAGGCGGCCTGGAGTCTGGGGTGCAGGAAAGGGTTTGATAATGCGAACCGATGCAGAATCCATGCTGCTCAGCATTTCGACATTCTGCAAAGACATGGGTTCATTTGATGGGAATAAAAGACTAATCAGAGGTCCTCACAGCTCCAACCTTACCCATCAAACAGCCTCTTATTCTGTTGGTACTGTGATGCCTCTTGCTTAAAAAGTGCTAGGTGAGGCTCACTCAACCTAAGAAGTGACTAAAAAATACTAGGCTGGTGCAAAAGGAATTAATGACATTACTTTTAATGGCAAAAACTAATTACTAGCTTTCAAGCATCCTGAAAACTTGCCATTTGAAGACCCAAAAGAGGATTCAAACCTCTCAAAGTAAGAGCCCAAGAGATTGATCTCAAAATATTAAGTGTTGAATGGCTAAATTGCTCCTTATAGCTTGGGAAGGGGACAGCACGGCTCTTTAAATCTCCATCCATGCGACTGATCAAAGCTCACCATCACTGTTGTCAGGAGGGTAAACATTCCACCCTAGACCCTTCCTGCTGCAGGCATGACCTCCCATCAGCCAATGAAAGCTCTTGCTGGGTCAGTTGAAGGTCTTTGCCTAACAGGGCCTCAAAGACCAGGCGAAGATTATGTTTCTTTCGTATGGTATACTTACACTGGGGTGAAACAGAGACAGAGATTCATACTGCTTATCCAATTTCTTATCCTAGAAAGAAAGAGCAAGAAGAAAGGTCATTCCCTACAAATACAATTTAGTTAGTGAGTACTATTTCCTCACAGGCTACTCCTAACACTAACTGAAGAACTTAGAACCTGAGTTGTAGGATAGCAGGCTCAACAGATAATCCATTCTCACGCAAGCTTTAGTTATGCCACCAGTCTAGAAGTGTTTGCTTTGCACTCAAAGGAAATGCATTTTGGCATTAAGTACATAAAGAGGCAAGGTTTAAGTGCTATGTTTTCTGAGAAATGTATCCCTCTGTGGGCAGGGGAGTAATAAGGGCATCTTCCTATGCATGAAACGACAAATGTCCCGGATGCTGGATACACCAGGACCGCACTGACTGGGACGGTGACTGGTAGGAAGACCTAGGTGGCTGGGCCTGCAGCCTCCCTCACACTGCCCTAGCCCACAGCCTCACTCTCTTCTTAGCTGTCTCTAGTTTCTGTGGACCATGCTCTGCTGGAGGAACTGGGCCTCAGTCGCTACGTCCTACTTCTGCAGAAGGCTGACCACATGGCCATCTGCTGCCCCATCCCTGCCTGTGGCTGAAGCATAATAGGCAACAAAGGGCAAGGACCTCTGTCCAGGACTAGGCTTCCTGTCTGGATACCATCAATGTATTCTATGGCCAGAAACAAGCCATTGCCCTCCCTCCTGTCAGAGGCTTTGCTCTGAAATCAAGGGTCATGCCTTGTCCACGTGTGCAACTTCCCTGTAAATAAAATAGGTTCCATCCTCCAATAAAAGCAATCATGATGGATGGCACTGTCATCCAGAGACATCTGTCAAAGCCAAGCACATCACCTTCAGCTTTCTTCAGCAGAAGTGCTCCCTAGAGATCTTCCTCCCTACACCCATCATGCTCACCACCCCGAGAAAGAGCTGCTCTGTGAGACGGCCCCCAGGCAGGAGAAGCCAGCAGGAAAGGAAGACAGCATCAGAGTTGTCATGAACTTTGTCATCAGAGTTGTGCTGGAATTTTTTTTTTTTTTTTTTGAGACGGAGTCTCGCTCTGTCACCCGGGCTGGAGTGCAGTGGCCGGACCTCAGCTCACTGCAAGCTCCGCCTCCCGGGTTCACGCCATTCTCCTGCCTCGGCCTCCGGAGTAGCTGGGACTACAGGCGCCGGCCACATCGCCCGGCTAGATTTTTGTATTTTTTTTTTTAGTAGAGACGGGGTTTCACCGTGTTAGCCAGGATGGTCTCGATCTCCTGACCTCGTGATCCACCCGTCTCGGCCTCCCAAAGTGCTGGGATTACAGGCTTGAGCCACCGCGCCCGGCCTGTGCTGGAATTTTTAAATGCTCATAGCAAAGCCACTATGAAAGAGTTTGGGAAAACTGGAAGCCAGGGCCGGGCGCGGTGGCTCAAGCCTGTAATCCCAGCACTTTGGGAGGCCGAGACGGGCGGATCACGAGATCAGGAGATCGAGACCATCCTGGCGAACACGGTGAAACCCTGTCTCTACTAAAAAAATACAAAAAAAAAACTAGCCGGGCGAGGTGGCGGGCGCCTGTAGTCCCAGCCACTCGGGAGGCTGAGGCAGGAGAATGGCGTGAACCCGGGAGGCGGAGCTTGCAGTGAGCTGAGATCCGGCCATTGCACTCCAGCCTGGGCGACAGAGCAAGACTCCGTCTCAAATAAATAAATTAATTAATTAAATTAAATAAATAAATAAATAATCTGGAAGCCTAGGTCTGACTTTCTCATTTCTACAGCAGACAAATCCCCATTCCCCACAGATGCAAGTGAATGGATTTGTAAGAACAGTTATGAAAGGGGGCCTCAAATTTATAAAGGACCAGGAGTTCCTTAGTCAAAGCCCAATTCAACTTGTAGCTGTTACTGATTCTGAATGAGAACAGAAAAGACTGCTTACTCCTATTTTGGGGGGAAGATGTAAATATTCTATATGACAGCTGGGCCCCAGTCCTTACATCCTACTTCTGCAGAAGGCTGAAGACACAGCCATCTGCTGCCAATAATCTATATGATATATGGGGAACATCTGAAATGCTGAAGTTTGATATTTGCTCTACTGCAACAGTCAGCTTGGAAATGCCCTTAATTAAGGGCTTTACTCATCAAAGGACCTGGACAAATCCAGTTAGACAGTCTCCTATGCTTAGAAGTATAAAATTCCTAAGAAATTTATATATTAAAACACCAACACACAAAAATAGTATTTTTTTTAAAAAGACCATTAGTTAAGCTTTCCATAAGACATGTTCCCCTAGGAATAACACCAAACAAAGTTATTGGAAATATCAGCCCAGACTTTGCTAAGAAGAAGTTTTATCTTTTCCAAAGATTACATGGTTGGAGTTGATCAAAATTTAAATATTTAATTACTTAAAAGTTGGTGACTTACCACACAATGGACAAGAATGCTGAAAGGAATCCAAAATATCAAGGAGAAAACCAGGACAGACCCAACGATGTTGTCTGCTAAAAACTTTCCTGTGAACAATTCCAAACAGTGAATGTCTTGACCAAGTACTTCACAAATAAATCTAAAGTGAAACACTGTTAGGATATTACCATTGTGTCAAATGCCGAGCTGCTGGCTAGACACTCCTACCGACACAGTATTGAGAAGAGTGTCCATGCTGCCTATATTACACCAGACCATCTCTCCTTACCAAGTGCTTTTAAAGAAACAGCCCTCGTATCCTAGCTGATAGGAAGAGATTGCAGAATATTCAACATGCTACCTGGAGTAACTGTGTCAACAGACTAATCATATAGAATGCTACTACTAGTAAATGCTTAAGAAGACTTTTTGTTACCTGGATATTATTTGTGATTAAATGGTGGACCTGTGAAGACATGATATAGCCTGCTTCTGCAAAATATGAGGCCCACTTTTACATCAAGCAGGATTCAGTATATAGCATTCAGTCAAACACTCTTACATCAATCAGGATTCAGTCTATAGCATGAAACTATGCTTATGCTAGTCACATGTATATTTTTGGGTAAAGAAGGAAGCCAATATTTTGACTTTATTTCCCTTGTCAGAAAATCTGTGCCTCCAAGCTCCACGGGGACAGACTATGAGTTCATTTTATTCTAGCCAACAAAGTTGTTTCATAACAAAAGCAGTGAATATTTCCACCTTCTACTGCAGAATTAGAGCATATCACTCTGAAAGCACACTTTTCTAATGTCATCACAGAAATCAACTCAGCTCTCAGTAAATAATCTGGGGAAATCACCTACCAAAAGTATTGATGCTTAGCTGGTCAATGAAATCCCAAAATCGTTCAATTACATCCTGTACTCGTTTCTCACATTTGCCCTATGAAGAAAAAACATACAGCATCATTCCCAAACACAATGTATTCAGAAGCAATGTAGCTTTATAAAAATAACTGACATGTAAAGGGCTTCATTAAAATCAAACATTTTTCCATCTCTGATACAAGGCAATAACTTCAGCGTAATGAGTACCCCAGAAAGTAGGACATGCTGTCATTAACCCTTTGATAATTAGTCCATTTTTACAAGTGATTTAGAACTACCAGGAGACAAAAATCAAGAAAACCAGTTTGCTAAAGATGAGGCATTCCAGTAAGGACTCTACACATACACAGTGCACAGTGAAGAACACAGCCAGACTCCCTGTGAAGACTCTTAAACCTTGAAACCCTCTCCCATCATTCTGCATGAGAAAAATTATGCTGCTCTAGAGAACAAAAGGGTCTGGCTTAAGTAAGTCAAGCAGTCTTCTACGTCTTTCCTACTCATTCAGCACCTGTTTCAAAATCACACCTTGAATAATTTTGCAATCTTAGTCAATTCTGTAAGTAATCCAGGAAAACATAATTAGGACCCACTGCCTAAAACCAACCAACCTTACCATAAAGTCCCCACCCCAGTCCTTCTCAGTCTCTGGGCTGGAAGCCTCCCACTATGGAAGGAAACTACAGGCAGGGACCTGAAAGCACTCTGTCTTCTCCTCCTAAGTAATACCCATAGATACAATGGACCAGAAGGATGTAGCCCCATTTGTGTTTTGATTTCTTTTTATTTGCAAAATCAAGTACTTACAAAATAAAAACTTCCTATCTGGCTGTTACAGAAAAAGCTGGACATAAATACTCACATTCATATCACAAAATCCTACTGTACAGGGCTTTCCTTTCCTCAAAAATAAGTTCTTTTGTTCAGCATCGACATAGGGCACACAGCGGCCAGAAAGGTCTCTGCAGCACACCTTGCAGGAGTTGTCAGTTTCTGGAACAGAGAACACGCATTGACAGCTGGATTTTCTGAGACCTCCTGTCTCGTCTTTTCTCCCTGACCATGGTCCCAAAGAGGCAAGAAATCACATTTATTTTTTATTTTAATAGCTAATACTATCCATAGCCCGCACCAAGGAGTAGTTTCTGAGGTCACACTCCTCAGCCTTCAGTGACAGAGGCCACAAGGTTTAAAAAAAAAAAATACAGAGAAAAATCCATTCTAGATTAAAGACGTCTCTTAAAAGTCTAACTACGGCCAGGCGCGGTGGCTCAAGCCTGTAATCCCAGCACTTTGGGAGGCCGAGACGGGCGGATCACGAGGTCAGGAGATCGAGACCATTCTGGCTAACACTGTGAAACCCCGTCTCTACTAAAAAATACAAAAAACTAGCCGGGCGAGGTGGCGGGCGCCTGTAGTCCCAGCTACTCGGGAGGCTGAGGCAGGAGAATGGCGTGAACCCGGAGGCGGAGCTTGCAGTGAGCTGAGATCCGGCCACTGCACTCCAGCCCCGGCGACAGAGTGAGACTCCGTCTCAAAAAAAAAAAAAAAAAAAAGTCTAACTACTCTCTCCACTTCAAGCCTCTCACAATGCTCTTCTAAATGTTTCCCTTTGTCCCAACATTCTTGTTACCCTGCCCACTTCAATCCTTGGCTTTTCAGTCTGAAGTGTGCCCCTCAGGGCCCACACTGGCTCCCTGAAAGGGAGAGCAGCTGGGACACAGCTGTCCACCCTTGGGTGGAGAGCTAAGTGACCCCGGGGCATGAGCCCTACAGCCAAAGCTCCACAACTCCTCCGCCAAGAACAGCTCTGACAGATCACGGAATAAAACACTGGGCATCTGTGAGCCGTGTGGGCATACATAGGAATGGCAGAAATGCCAGAAAATTAAACCATATTTATACTTAGGAGAAGAAATCAATCAACTAGAACACAAAAACAAGCAAAAAGAAAACCTTTTCAGAAAAGGCTGGGAGCAGTGGCTCTCACTTGTAATCTCAGCACTTTGGGAGGCCAAGGTGGGCGGATCACCTGAGGCCAGGAGTTCGAGACCAGCCTGGCCAACATGGCAAAACCCTATCTCTACTAAAAATTAAAAAATTAGCCAGGTGTGGTGGTGCTTGCCTGTAGTCCCAGCTACTCAGGAGGCTGAGGCACAAGAATCACTTGAACCCGGTAGGCGGAGGCTGCGGTGAGCTGAGATCATGCCACTGCACTCCAGCCTGGGCAAGAGCGAGAATCCATCTCAAAAAAAAAACAAAAAAGAAAACCTTTCCATCATTCACTAATTTATAAAATATTTCTTGGGCTTTTACTGTGTTGGGCTCTGTGCTTCCAGAGCACCCCAAGCCTCTTGCCATTCAACAGAACAGATTTTTTTATTTGGCATCTATTATGTTATGTGGTAACACATCTATTATGTGTTACCTTTTTTTTTTCTTTTTTTAAGAGATGAGGTTCCACCATGTTGCCCAGGCTGGTCTCAAACAACTCCTGAGCTCAAGTGAACCACCCATCTTGGCCTCCCAAAGTGCTGGGATTATAGATGTGAGACACTGCCCTCAACCTATCTTCTTTACCTACACATTATTGAACTTGGAAGAGTTCCTTACTCAACTATATGGATGGTAAGCTTCCAACCCAGTGATTTAACTACTGGGTTCTTTGTCTTTTATTTTATTTATTTATTTATTTATTTTTTTGAAACAGAGTCTCGCTCTGTCACCCAGGCTGGAGTATAGTGGCACGATCTCAGCTCACTGCAGCCTCCGCACCCTGGGTTCAAGCAATTCTCCTGCCTCAGCCTCCCTAGCAGCTGGGATTACAGGTGTACACTACCACACCCGGCTAATTTTTTTATTTTTAGTAGAGACAGCGTTTTGCCATGTTGACCAGCTGCTCTTGAACTCCTGACCCAAAGTGATCCACCCACCTCGGCCTCCCAAAGTGATGGGATTACAGGTGTGAGTCACCACACCTGGCTCTTTGTCTATTTTGAAAACAACCTTCATCGACTCCCATATGCTCCATGGTTTAAGTGGGGTGGGAAGCAGAGTCCAGCCAGTCCCTGACCAGTCCATGAGGATGCCCTCAAACCCAGAAGTTCCAAAATAGCACAGAAACCTAAGGAAAACTGACAGGCCAGCAGGAGAGAGGCTCCTGCCCCAGGCTGCTCTAAGAGATCAGAGGGGAGCAGACTCAGCCTTCTTGATAACTGCAAAAATCCTCATCTAGTGGGGTCAGATCCTGGAATCAGCTCTCTCTGGTTCAGTTCTTGCAGGAGTATTCTAGTTCCATGCCAGTGTAATGTAGATAGCTACTGCTGCTTTCGTGGTTTGTATGATATGGAGCAGAGGACAGCTAGGACACACCTCTACCTACTCACTCACTCACCCACAACAAAATTCCCTCCTCTCCCATCTCAAAGCCTGCCATATGGCCTGAAAATGCAGCAAGAAGAAACACCAACAGGACAGGTCTCCCACGTACGGTGGAGGAGCCAGGATCTGCATGCAGAGATGCCTGTCTCCAGACACTACCCTGCCTTTCCCCCTCCCCTCATGCTCGGCTTGGATCTCACCACTGCTCTCATTAGCACAACCTCCAAATGGAGGAAGGGAACCTGGCAGACAAAGGCCATGTTTTTTCCTGCTGCTGGAGTGGGCATAAAACTATGCTCACCATTACATGCACAGGACTCCAGCTGCTGTTCCCTCTCGCAGAAAGGGATGCATTTCCCATCCTTACACTTGCCAAGATCCAAGCAAACAGTGTCATCTTCAGCATTTCCTGGAGGTGGGCACTCACTGCTATTACCTGGAAGCAAACACCAGTCATAACAAAAAGAATGAGCTGCAGGTCCACCAGTTCTACAGGTGCATAATATGCTGTTTCTCATACAAGTGAGCATCTTACCTTGCAAACAGCAAAAAGTGACCTACAGAGAGCTAGGACAAGAGCCTGCATCTCACCAGCAACCAGCATTTAAATGGGAGTGCCTGGCTATGTGCCAGGTTAGGCTGCATGAGTCCCTGACCTCCCAAGCCCCGGTTAGAATGCGTGGTCTCCACTTCAGCATCTCACAGTCATATATAAAAGAATATCCTATGTGCCATTAGAATAAATGGCAAACTTGGTATGAAGGCTTAAAAAAGCCCCATGGCCTTCCCTGTCTGGCCCTGACTTCACACAGCTCTCCCACAGCCCAGTGCTTTGGCTACCACCTCCGTTCAGTGCCTTCAATGTTAACAGACACGATTCCTTCTACCTGGAATGCTGGTGTTTCCACTTTTGGGGCAGTTAGCTGACTTTTCTTATGGATTCAGTTTTGTCTCAAAGGTTTTCTGAGATATCCCTGAGGATGCTGTCTAAGTGGATGTGGCCTCCCACTTCCATTTTGCACTATCACACTCCTTCTCTCCTTCATTGCATATGTTTTGCAATTTATATATATTTAATGTTATTTTATGTGTTCCCTCTACTAGACTGGTAAGCCCCATGACAGCAATGATCAAATCTCTTTATCAAGTTATCTCCAACCCCTATCATATTCTAGGTATACTACAAATATTTCTTGAATAAACCAATTATTCTTTTTATTTTCCTTTTGAGACAGGGTCTCAGTCTGTCACCCAGGCTGGAAGGCAGGGGTGTGATCATAGCTTACTGCAGCCTCAGACTCCTAGGTTCAGGCAATCCTCCTGCCTCAGCGTCACAAGTACCTAGGACTTCAGGCGTATGCCACCATACCTGGCTAATTTTCTTTCTTTTCTTTTGAGAGATGAGATCTCCCTGTGTTGCCCATGCTGGTGTCAAATTCCTGGGCTCAAGGGATCCTCCCACCTTGGCCTCCCAAGTACTGGAATTATAGGCATGAGCCACTGTGCCCAGGCCAGTAATGCCAAAGAAAAGCCACCAAAGAAAGTTAAACTGGGAGAGACAGGATGGAATGAGCGAATCATTCTGGAAAATGAACAGCACAAGCAGCTAAAAGTCAACTCAAATAGAGGAGGAGAAAAAAACCACTTTATGAAAGCAATGGACTATATCCACAGCTCTGGACTGGCCTTTCAGCTGAAGAATGAAGCCAATCAAAAGAATTCTGACTTAAAGGGCTTCAGAGCAGTAACACAAAATGTACAGATATTTGGCCAGTTTCAAACAAAAGTGATGGTTTACTAAGTACCCAACAGATAACCAGGCACTTTGCCTCTGTTCTCATAAAACCTTTCTTGAGCACTGGGCATTCACTGTGTCAGCAGTCATTTAACAAACTATTACTGAAAGTATGATGTCCAGTGAGCTCAGGGAAGGTTTATACTGTGGATCATTATTGTATTTTTGGTATATTATACTCCCCTGATAAATATAAAAAATGCTCAATAAGTATCTGTTGAGCATGTGTTCTTAAAAGACTAAAGTCAGAGTATTAGACAGGTAGGAAAATAATTTTGAAAACAGTATCATCTATATAGCATGGTCCCCAAAGTTTAGCATGCATGGAAATCACCTGACAGAAGGTTGCACAGTACAGACTGCTGGCATCCCTTCCCACATTTTTTGGTGCGGTAGATCCAGGGAGCGGACTGACAATTTCCATTTCTAATAAGTTCTCAGGTGATGTTGCCACTGCTGGTTGTGAAATGCTAATTGCTTTTTTTCTTTCTTCTTCTTTTTTTTTTTTTTTTTTGAGGTTCTTGTTCTCTACCTTCTCTTGTTAGAAAATACTGATTCCTATGGCCGGGCGCGGTGGCTCAAGCCTGTAATCCCAGCACTTTGGGAGGCCGAGACGAGCGGATCACGAGGTCAGGAGATTGAGACCATCCTGGCTAACACGGTGAAACCCCATCTCTACTAAAAAAATACAAAAAATTAGCCAGGCGAGGTGGTGGGCGCCTGTAATCCCAGCTACTCAGGAGGCTGAGGCGAGAGAATGGCGTAAACCCGGGAAGCGGAGCTTGCAAGTGAGCTGAGATCCGGCCACTGCACTCCAGCCTGGGCGACAGAGCGAGACTCCGTCTCAAAAAAAAAAAAAAAAAAATACTGATTCCTTATCAGGAACTTATCCTCTGCTATCTACTATTTTGTATAAAATATCAAGGGAACAAAAGGCTGTTTGATAAGAACAAACATGTTTTCAAATTGTTTTACTTACTTACATTTATTTAAAAGAAAGCATTTTTCTAAATCTGTTTATTATTATAGTGAAGATGAAACATTGAGCATAGCTAGCAAATGCTTCTTTAAAGCTTGATTTAGATATTCAGGTTCCTAACATTTGGCAAAGTAATGTGATAGTGACAGATCCCAGAACATAAAAACATGAGCAACACGTCATAATATGCACACTTAAAACCAAAGTCAAGCCAAAATAAGACATAACTTCATTCACTAGGTCCCTGAAGACCTCCAGCTTTCTGTTTGCATCCTTATCACAAAACCTAGGATGATTATAATAAAAAAGACAATAACAAGTGTTGGTGAGGATATGGAGAAGCTGGGACCCTCATACAATGCTGCTGAGACTGTAAAAGTGGTGTAGTCATTTTGGAAAACAGTCTGACAGCTCCTAAAAAGATTAAGCACAGTGACCATATGACCCAGAAATTCTATTCCTGAGTAATATCCAAAGGAATTGTCCACACAAAAACTCATACAAAAATGTTCACAGCAGCATTATTTGTTATAGCAAAAAAGTGGAAGCAACTCAAATGTCTATCAACCAATGACTGAATAAACAAAATGTGGTATATCCATGCAATAGAATATTACCAGCAATAAAAGTACATGAAGTACTGATACATGCTATAACATACATGAACCTTGAAAATGTTATGTTCAGTGAAAGAAGCCAGTCATACAATATGTGGTCACGAAAGATGACATTTTGTATAATTCCATTTATATGAAATGTTCAAAACAGACAACTCCATAAAGAACAGGGTGGTTAGTGGTTGCTCTGAGTTGCGGGGAATGGTGGGACTGGAGGATCACAGCTAAAGGATATAGGGTTTCTTTCTGGAGTAATGTAAATGTTCTAAAATTAATTGTGGTGATGACTGCATAAATCTGAATATACTAAAAACCATTAAACTGTACACTTTAAATGGGCAAACTGCATGGGTGTGAATTATGTATCAATAAAGCGATTACAAAATCAAACCAACCAACCAAGAGAGACAAATTTTGAAAAATGTAAGAATGGGATAGATATATCAGAGGAACAAAAAAACTAGAATAGCAAAGTGAATATTGCTTTTTGACAATTTAAGTCAAAAAACATCACAAGGGTAAAAAAAGAACATTATATACTGGTAAGGAACAGCAGATAAAGATGTAGAGATATGTCCGTTTATATACCTAGTAATAATGTAGCTTTGAAATTTTTAAAGCAACAATTGAAAGAACAACAGAAGATACTGGACACCTGGAAAGGTTAGCTCCAGAAAGATTCAAGTCCTGAATGTAAAAGGAAAACTTATGAAACTAATAGAAACAGCTGTGGAAAATATCTTTTTAACCATCCATCATGGCTTTTCTGAACCATGTGTTTAAGAAATAAACATAGGCCGGGCTCGGTGGCTCAAGCCTGTAATCCCAGCACTTTGGGAGGCCAAGACGGGCGGATCACAAGGTCAGGAGATCGAGACCATCCTGGCTAACACGGTGAAACCCCATCTCTACTAAAAATACAAAAAACTAGCCGGGCGAAGTGGCGGGCGCCTGTAGTCCCAGCTACTCGGGAGGCTGAGGCAGGAGAATGGCATGAACCCGGGAGGCGGAGCTTGCAGTGAGCCGAGATCCGGCCACTGCACTCTAACCCGGGCAACAGAGCGAGACTCCATCTCAAACAAACAAACAAACAAAAAATGGATTTGATTATGTTAAAATTAAAGATTTATGTTCTGAGAATGGCAACAGATAGGAGGTATATGCAAACCAAATGGATGATTACCTAAGAACTCCAAATCCACAGTAGTGAAATAACATGAAACCCAATTTTTAAAAAATGAACCAAATATATGAACTGGCTATTTACAGGAGAAATCTGAATAGCTGAAAACTATAAAGAGATGCTCAAGAAAAATGTAAGTAAGTGCATTAGGACAAGGGCTGTTAAAAAAAATGTAAGAACAAGAGATTACTTTATACTCATCATGCTAATAGGACAGCAGGGTAATTCCAAGTGTTGGCCAGAACATTGGGATACAGGAGTTCTCAGACACAGGCAACCTAGCAGTGGTGCTCTAGAGACCAGCGTATCCTGCCTCTGTGACTACACAATTACACTCCTCAGTGCCCAGAGAAACACACGGGTTCCTGAAGGGACGTAGGAGGGTACTGTATGAATATCAAGGGGATGAAGGCAATGGAAGTAGCTACCACTTGGTGAACTGTAAGTAAAATACAGCCAATCATATAAGTAAACAATATGTAGGTGCCCCCAACAGTGAAATACATATAGATACATATAGAAAAACTGGGTAACCTTCTAACTTATAACCTGCTTCCTCCACACTATTCCAGTGTACAGATTCATGATAACATTCATTATCCCAAGATTGTCATTTTGATTGTTTCCAAAATTTTGCTATTAGGATGTAGCCATGAAAAACCTTGTTAAATTATCTGTGGCACAATACAGATAATTCTTTAAAACATGATACTGATTTTTTTAAAAGTAAATGTAACGTGGAATATCATGTTGGCACATTAAAAACACAAAATAACACTATATGGTCTTTCAAGGATACACACATATCCAGGCAAATATTAGCCACAGTAGAGTGGATGTCCGTGAGGAGAAAGAAGAGAGTGATGGAAATGAAACAGAAATAAAAACAGGTCTTAAACCCACCAAAGCCAAGTGTCACAAACTAAAGAGTGCCAGAAACTCAACCCAGCATATGAGGTTTTTAAAACAAGGTGGGTTTCATCTGAACAAAACATAATCTTGTTTTCAAAGACATGCACACACTTGAACCACAGCATTCCAAGAAAGCAACAAGAACACGAACCTGTGCAGTAGGACACGCCTTTGCAAGTAGCATTAATCGCCTCCTGGCACTTCTTCTGGGCAGTCTCAAATTGACAGTTTTTACAGCAAGGACTGTTCCTATCACTGGAGAAGAAGAGCAGACAGGAACAGAGCAATTCAAATTACAGCCCCATATCAAACCAAATGCTACTGTTACATTACAGTGACCTGAATATCACAGGGGAAGACCTCCTGGCTCCGTCCCCACTCCTACATCATCAGACATCCCCACTGCTAGAGCTACCTGTACACACTCTGTCCCTTCCTAATGTGCATCAATGGTGGTCACATCAATGCCACGCTGTAGGAGAAAAGAATGGGAACACAGCAATCACCTTTGAAACATCTTGGTATCCTTGGTTTTCATTCATTTAACGCATTAATTTAAAAAAGACCAGATGGGCTGGGCGAGGTGGCTCATGCCTATAATCCCAACCCAACACTTTGGGAGGCCGAGATAGGTGGATTACCTGAGGTCAGGAGAGTTCAACATGAGCCTGGCCAACATGGTGAAACCCCATTTCTACTGAAAATACAAAAACTAGCCGGGCATGGTCATGGCATGCTCCTGTAATCCCAGCTACTTAGGAAGCTGAGGCAGGAGAATCGCTTGAACCCGGGAGGCGGAGGTTGCAGTGAGCCAAGATCACGCCACTGCACTCCAGCCTAGGCGACAAGAGCGAAATTCTGTCTCTTAAAAAAAGGTAAGGTGGGTGGATCACGAGGTCAGAAGTTTGAGACCAGCCTGGCCAACATAGTGAAACCCCATCTCTACTAAAGATACAAATTAGCCAGGCATGGTGCCGCACGCCTGTAATCCCAGCTACTCAGGAGGCTGAGGCAGGAGAATCGCTTAAATCTGGAAGGCAGAGGTTGCAGTGATCCGAGATTGCACCACTGCACTCCAGCCTGGTCAACAGGGTGCGGACTCTGTCTCAAAAAAAAAAAAAAAAAAAAAAAACCACAAGGCAATCCATAGCTAAGACACTCAGCAGCCAGAACTCTACTCCCCATCAGCATCTACAGTGTTAATATGCACTATATCCAGTTAAATCTCAATTATTCACCAGAAAACTGAAGTTTAACCCCTTTTACTTCTAAGCCAGGCAGTGGTCTAACAGTGGATATAAAAATGAAAAACTGGGTAACTTTCTAACTTGTAACCTGCTTCCTCCACACTATTCCAGTGTATAGAATCATGATAACATTCATATCCCAAGACTGTCATTTTGATTGTTTCCAAAATTTTGCTATTAGGATGTAGCCATAAAAAACACCTTGTTAAAATCTTATACATCTGTTTCCTTAAAAGATTCTTTGGGCGGCCAGGCATGGTGGCTCACGCCTGTAATCCCAACACTTTGGGAGGCCAAGGCGGGCAGATCACGGGCAGATCAGGAGTTCAAGACCAGCCTGGCCAACATGGTGAAACCCGTCTCTACTAAAAACACAAAAATTAGCTGGGTGTGGTGGTGCACACTGTAATCCCAGCTACTGGGGAGTCTGAGGTAGGGGAATGGCTTGAACCCAGGAAGCGGAGGTTGCAGTGAGCCGAGATCAGGCTACTGCACTCCAGCCTACGTGACAGAGCAAGACTCTGCCTTAAAAAAATAAATAAATAAAAGAAATAAAAAAGATTATTTGGGCCAGGCACGGTGGCCCACACCTAGAATCTCCACACTTTAGGAGGCCTAGAAGGGTGGATCACTTGAGCCCAGACTTTATGACCAGCTTGGGCAACATGGCAAAACCCCATCTCTATAAAAAATACAAAAAAAATTAGCCAGGTGGCACACACCTGTAGTCCTATCTATCTGGGAGGCTGAGGTGGAAGGACTGATTAAGCCTGGGAGGTTGAGGCTGCAGTGAGCCATGATCGTGCCACTGCACTCCATCCTGAGCAACAGAGTGAGACCCTGTCTCAAAAAATAAAATAAAGGCCGGCACGGTGGCTCACCTCTGTAATCCTAGCACTTTGGGAGGCCAAGGCAGGCAGATCATGAGATCAGGAGATCGAGACCATTCTGGCCAACATGCTAAAACCCCGTCTCTACTAAAATACAAAAAATCAGTCAGGCGTGATCGTGCACACCTGTAGTCCCAGCTACTGGGGAGGCTGAGGCAGGGGAATCACGTGAACCCAGGAGGCGGAGATTGTAGTAAGCTAAGATCGTGCCACTGCACTCCAGCCTGGCAACAGAGTGAGACTCCATCTCAAAAAACAAAAATAAAGTAAAATAAAATAAAAAATATTTTTTTGCCAGGCACAGTGCCTAACACCTGTAATCCCAGCACTTTGGGAGGCTGAGATAGACGGATCACAAGGTCAGGAGTTGGAGACCATTGTAGCCACCATGGTGAAACCTCGTCTCTACTAAAATACAAACAATTAGCCAGGCATGGTGGTGCCTGCCTGTAGTCCCAGCTACTCAGGAGGCTGAGGCAGGGGAATCACTTGAACCCGGGAGGCAGAGATTGCAGTGAGTCGAGATCGCGCCACTGCACTCCAGCCTGGCGACAGAGTGAGACTCCATCTCAAAAAAAAAAAAAAAAGATTATTTTAACTATAGGACTGCTAAACCAAGGAGCATGCAAGGTCAAGGATTTTGTTACGTAATGTCACACTGCTTTCCAGAAAGCTTCTTGTTTGTTTGTTTGTTAAGTAACAGTGTCTCACTATGTTGCCCAGGCTGTTCTCAAACTCCTGGGCTCAAGCATTTCTCCCACCTCAGCCTCCCAGAGTGCTGGGATGACAGGAGTGAGCCACCGTGCCCAACCCAGAAAGCAATTTCTTGCTGTGAAGGGCAAAAGAGGTAAATGTAAACAAACACATACATGCCCCTTTCAGCTGATTCTAAAACCCCTGCAAGTTCAGTCTTCTATTATTTTGGACATCTTGTTATACCAGCTTCCCAAAATCCCTGTGGAAAGACTCCTCACCTGCACTGGACACCTTCCTTCAATGTGCAGTCGCTGTTGCAGCAGGTGTCGTTGTTCAGATACATGATGCCAGGATCACACTCTTCTCCTTCATCCACCCTCGAGTTCCCACACACCTTATTGCTGCGTTCTTGGAAACACTCCTGGGCCTTACTTTCAATAGTCTTATAGATTGATTGTTTACTGCAGTTTGAAAACATCTTGAGAGAAAAAAGGCAATAAGGACCCAAAATAACATCATAAAAATGTATTCCCATGCAATGTTTGTGTCTTCTCTAGAGACAAACTCTTAATGTAAAACCACCATCAGAGCCACCCTGGAGTGATGGCAAGGCCATCACAGTCCCCGCCAAAGGCCACTGATACGGAACTGAGAACCTCCTTCCATTGAATGCTAAACGGTTGGTGTGAACTTGGTTAAGGATCTATAATTCTTCTTATGAAGATAAGCAAGCTATACAAACACTGAGGCCAAACATCCCAGCCAAAGTCCACTTGAGGACAAGCAGAATAGCACAACAGAGAGCTCGTAGCTCCATCAGACTTGAAATCTCCCCACCTCAGGCATGCCACTCACGCAGTGACAAGAATTAAGAACCTCTGTAGGGTGCTGTTGTCCCAGACAAAACGATTCAGAAATGCAGGAGAAGGGGTTTCTTCTCTTTCCTTGGCTACTTACGTGGATGATCCAAGTTTAAAGTTGTTTAAATATCTGAGCTTAATAACAGGCATGATAGTACATTTTACATAAATTAAATCCCAAAATGTTACCTAAACATTTTCATCGACCAGCAAGACCAGTGTGTCAAAAAAATTCTCTACACTAGCTTCCCACCCTGCAGTACAGAACCACTAGGATAACTCCCTTTTAAGGCTGAGGGTTTTATCAGGAGCTCTAAAACTGAAGTCATTTTCCAGACCTCCTGAAGTTATAAAAAAGAGGCTCAGGGAAAACTGAGCATAGTTACTTCTTAGGCCGGGGTCTCCAAAGTGCTCTGCAGATGCCAAAATGGCTTCACTTTCACCCCAGACAACAATCATGGAGCCCCTGAGAGCCAAGTGTATGAGACCCTCCAAAGGTGCCTGTAACTACCAAATCAGACATCAAAGGAGCTACTTTCAGAAAGATAGCAAAGACCTCATCTTAAACAAAAATACTAACTGGCTTTTTAAAAAAATCTTCAAATCTGGTTGGTTGGTTTGGTTTTGTTTTGTTTTTTGAGATGGAGTCTCGCTCTGTTGCCAGGCTGGACTACAGAGGTGCAATCTTGGCTCACTGTAACCTCTGCCTCCCGGGTTCAAGTGATTCTCCTGCCTCAGCCTCCTGAGTAGCTAGGTCTACAGGCGCACACCACCACACCCAGCTAATTTTTGTATTTTTTATAGAGACGGGGTTTCACTATGTTGACCAGGATGGTCTCGATCTCTTGACCTCATGATCCGCCCACCTCGGCCTCCCAAAGTGCTGGGATTACAGGCGTGAGCCACTGCGCCCGGCCCAAATCTATTTTTACAGTACAGATGTCTAAGGGGTCTGGTTATTCTAATCTGGGCCTCAGGTAGTTGGCATTTTGGTGGGTTCATTCATCAACATTATGTATCTCTGGGCTCCATTTAATCAGGTTAAAATGGAGTTAAAAATCACAGTGAACAGATAAGAAGACTTCTTCACTGACTTGTCAGAGTTACAACTCCCAAGCAGCTGGAGAGCAGTAACGAAAAAAGGACCAGCCCTCAACTCTGGCTTTCTGCCTACACATCCCTGAAGATGTGGCAGCTTCTGTTTGTATCCTTGTCATATGACCTCCTCTTCCCTCCAGCAAACCTTCCTAAGAAGTTACAATCTCAAAGGTCCTACACTCCTTTTCATGAATGTCATCTGTCCACGGAGGAAGCCCACCCACGGCAGACTGCTCTTCACAGGCTTGCCTAGTTGAGAGTGGCAGGTTCTGTCTTTCTAGGTCAAGGAACTACTTTAGTTTTGTCCTGTAAGCCCTTTTCATCTAGTTAAAAATATTTTTATTAAGGAATTCATTTAAAACATAGGCTGGGAGCAGCGGCTTACGCCTGTAATCCCAGCACTTTGAGAGGCCGAGGCAGGTGGATCACCTGAGGTCAGGAGTTTGTTGACCAGTCAGTTGACCAACCTGGCCAACACGGTGAAATCCCATCCTACAAAAACTACAAAAATTAGCCAGGCATGGTGGTGGGCGCCGTAACCCCAGCTACTCGGGAGGCTGAGGCAGGAGAATCACTTGAACCCGGGAGGTGGAGGTTGCAGTGAGCAGAGATCACACCACTGCACTCCAGCCTGGGCGACAGAGTAAGACTCCACCTCAAAAAATCATAATAGCCGGGCGCGGTGGCTCACGCCTGTAATCCCAGCACTTTGGGAAGCTGAGGCAGGCAGATCACGAGGTCAGGAGATCGAGACCATCCTGGCTAACATGGTGAAACCCTGTCTCTACTAAAAATGCAAAAAATTCGCCGGGTGTGGTGGCGGGCGCCTGTAGTCCCAGCTACTTGGGAGGCTGAGGCAGGAGAATGGCGTGAACCCAGGAAGGGGAGCTTGCAGTGAGCCGAGATCACACCACTGCACTCCAGCCTGGGCGACTGAGCGAGACTCGATCTCAAAAAACAAAAAACAAACAAACAAAATAATAATAAATAAAACATAGAAGATGCACATTATCTTCTTACAAGGGGATTCCTACTTGGGCAACCAAACTAGAAAAACACAGACTAAATATGATGTACTCAGGAAAAACCAAGTAAATTGTTCTTTGTTGATACAGACTGGCAGCTCCTGGAAAAAAAAAAAAAACAAAAAAAACCCAGTTCTTCCCAGGCCCCATTCTCATTAGCAAGTTCTTTTTTTTCTTTTCCTTTTTTTGAGACAAAGTCTCACTCTGTCATCCAGGCTGGAGTGCAGTAGCACAACCTTGGCTCACTGCCACCTTGAACTCCCCAGGTTCCTCCTACCTTAGCCTCCTGAGTAGCTGGGACTACAAGCATGTGCTTCCATGCCCAGCTAATTTTTGTATTTTCTGTAGACATGGGGTTTCACATGTTGCCCAGGCTGATCTTGAACTCCTAGGCTCAAGTGATCTGCCCACCTCGGTCTCTCAAAGTGCTGGGATTACAGGTGTGAGCCACCATGCCTCACTGGCAAGTTCTTACAGGGCTGTTTTGAAGAGCCCCAGAACTGGTAGCAGGAAGAGTTAGCAACATGCATGTCCACTCAGGCAGTATGCAAAGTAAAACATTTCCCTCCAAAGTTCTGACACTATCCTCATAACCAAGAAGAATATAACCTATTACTCAGAGAAACAGGATGCAATATGGTAGCCACCAACCATATGTGGCTACTTAAATGTTGTTCCTAGTCACATATTTTACACTTTCTATTACAGAAATATTCAAGCATCTATGAAGTAGACAGGATGGTATCATGAATGCCCCGGTGCCTCTCACCAGCTTCAACAATGATCAACTCATGGCTTCACAGCTCCTCTACATCTGCACTACTTTTCCTCTGCTCCCACACTGCTGTTTTTGTTTGTTGGCTTATTAACAACTTTATTAAGACATATTTCACATATCACACAATTCACCCATTTCAAGTATATAACTCAGTGATTTATAATAACTTTACCAAGTGTTGAAACTATTGCCATAAGTCAATTTTAGGACATTTCCATCTTTCCAGGAATGTCACTTACGTCCTTTTACAGTTAATGCCCATTTCCATCTCCCATCACTGGCAAACATTATTAAAAATTTAAATAAAGGCTGGGCGTGGTGGCTCATGCCTATAATCCCAGCACTTTGGGAGGCTGAGGCAGGCGGATCACGAGGTCAGGAGATCGAGACCATCCTGGCTAACCCAGTGAAACCCCGTCTCTACCGAAAATACAAAAAATTAGCCGGGCGTGGTGGTGGGCGCCTGCAGTCCCAGCTACTCGGGAGGCTGAGGCAGGAGAATGGCATGAACTCGGGAGGTGGAGCTTGCAGTGAGCCGAGATTGCGCCACTGCACTCCAGCCTGGGCGACAGAGCGAGACTCCATCTCAAAAAAAAAAAAAAATTTTTAATAAAATAGAATTTACAATTCAGGTCCTCAGTTTCTAGCCACATTTCAATTGCTCCACTGGGCAGTGGCTACTATACTGGGCAGAGCAGACGCAGAACATCCCCCATCCCACAGCAGAAAGTTCTATTGGACACCACTGAGCTATAGCAAACACGATTAGAAATGCAGAGACTTTGAAAAGAGAAGGAAAATTCAACAGTTTGACAAGTTGGAAGAATAGACAAAAAGGGGTAGAAAAATGTTTATCTGGCACAAGTTGTCAGGCAGAGGAAAAATAAAACATAACATGCAAAGTAACAGAGGAAGGAACTGTTTACACATAATAGCCAAAGAAAATGAGATGCAGAAAATATACATAAAAAGCCAAAGAAAATGAGATGCAATAATCAAAGATCACAAAAAGAAGTGGAGGCAGAAATTTTAGAAAGCAAGGTGTCAGAGCCAGGGAAAAGCAGAAGTAATCCTTCCCTCTATGTCCAGGGTAGGCTTGCACAATAGCCCACAGCCTGGCTCAAAATAGGAGTCAGGACAAATACTTCACAGTCTTTCGTGATTAGAATCAAACTCCTTTAAACTCTCCCCACCAACCCTCTTTAACTCAGCAGCGCAGCTATTGTTTTCCTCACACTGCTTTATGCTGTTTAACTTCAAATAAAATGAAAAAACGAGGTATTTATTAACATAACTTTTAGTTCGGACTCTAAGAGTTAGTCAAAGCACTCTTAAAGTCTCTGAAAGTGTTTTACAGTATCCCAAATCAACTAGTATACTCTATCAGAAGCCCTCAATAGTAAATGATTCAATTAATTATTCAACAAATATTTGTTACATGCCAGATACTCCTACTAGGCACTAGAGATAGAGCTATAAATAAGACAGACAAGGGCCTTTCTCCCATGAGGCTTGTAGTAAGGCAAACTATGTGTTTATCTGCAAAGTTAATAAAAAACATGTAAATTGTACAGTAGAGTTAAAATGAATCACAACTTGTAAATGAAATAATGAGAAATTTTTAACATAAAGCCTGAGCCCACCAGACCCTGAAATCCAGAACTCCAACAAAGGCCATTATTATAATTTTTCCTAGAGCTCAAATCTACACATTAAACTTGACAACAAAGTCCAAATGATAGTTTTAACCAGATTTAGATGGACTGTGCTTCACCCCAAAACATACAGCCACGTTTCAAGGTACTCTGTAATTTGCAGATCCATCCCTAGGGGAACACCTAGGAATGGAATACGTTTCTGAGCTCTCATTATGATCATTACACACAGCCTCTTTCCAAACCACATAAAAAATTCTCAACATACACATACCTTGTTGTTCTCGTGATCACCACTCACAGCTATGGGATACATGACATATTTTCCTCCCTGGTCCTCATTCGGGGCACATTCTGCTAGACCATCCGGATCATGTTCTGCTCCAAAATTGTGTCCCAATTCATGAGTTGTAACCAGGTCAGCTTCCTTAAGGATCATGCAAAGAAAACATTATTTCTCAATATCCAACCATCACTTACTTCTGCCAGCTGGGCCTATGCTGTCTTCAATAGAGCCTTATAATCAGATCAGCAAGAGAGTAAGAACTGCATGCTTATAATACCAGCACTTCAGGAGGCTGAGACGGGAGGGTTACTTGACTCTAGGAGTTTGAGGCCAGCCTGGGCAACACAGGGAGAGCCCATCTCTCCAAAAATAAAAATATTAACCAGGCGAGCCGGGCGCAGTGGCTCAAAGTCCTGGAATCCCTGCACTTTGGGAGGCCAAGGCGGCCAGATCACTTGAGGTCAGGAGTTCAAGACCAGACTGGTCAACATGGTGAAACCCTGTCTCTACTAAAAATACAAAACCTAGCCAGGCATTGTGGTAGGTGCCTGTAATCCCAGCTACTTGCGAGGCAGAGCCAGGAGAACTGCTTGAACCCAGGAGGCGGAGGCTGCTGTGAGCCGAGACAGGCCACTGAACCCCAGCCTGAGCAAAAGACTGAGAGTCTGTCTTAAAATAAATAAATAAATAAAATAAAACAAATATATATAAACTTAAAATTCCTGATTTCTTTTTTCCTAAGAGGGGGAAATCACTCCATGGAACCTGAAAAAATAACACTTTGCAAGTCATTTTTCTATACAAGAAGTCTTGCCACACGTTCATATTAAAACAATAGTGGGGAAAAAAAACTTAAATTTTTAGCAAAAGCACTCAAATCCCAAAGGTGTAATGTAGAGAAATATCTCCTAACTGCTTGGAGAAAATTCATCAGTGGATTTGCTAATGACTCTAAAAAATCTCTCAAAAATTTCAAATCAAATTTTGTTTTTGCTCTATATGTTTTTTTAAGAGGAAAGTTCTGGAAGACCAAAGAAAATATGTCATGAAATCAAGCCATTAAGAAGTTGTGACTCCAAAAAACTAAAGGAGCATGAGCTATTATACACACATATATGTTTCCGTCCATGGTTCCTGGCTTATAACCCTCCAGAGCCCTGGTTACGGTCTTCTGTTACAACGTTGGGGTGCTTTAGGGCTCAGGAGCAGTCCTCGGGAAACAGATTCTCTCTCTCTGACCTTCTCCTATCCTCCTTTTACCTGATCCAAGGCGGGACTCTAATTTGACTGTGGGTCAAGAGATCCCCATTCTCATTCTAGAGAGGGTCCTGCCCTTTACTGTGGAGGAAGGAATGCTGCACAGAGAGGTCAAGGAGAACCTGGACAGGCTTTGGTGGGTTTCCCCACTCAGTTGATTAGTATGAGAACATACCCATTTTGTTCAATCACATTTCTACACAGTTGTCATTAATGCTTATGTAATGAAGCCTCCATAAAATCTCAAATAACAGGATTCAGAGAGCATTCTGAATATGTGGAGGTTGACAGGAAGGTGCCGAACTCATTCGCGTGCCAGGAGAGCGGTACATCCCAACTCCATGGGGACAGAAGCTCCTGTATTCGGGACCCTTCCAGACCTCGCCCTATGTATCCCTTCATTTGGCTATTTCTTTGAATCCCTTCTTTTTTTATTTTTTATTTTTTGAGACAAAGTCTCCCTCTGTTGCCCAGGATGGAGTGCAGTGGCGCAATCTCAGCTCACTGCAATCTCCGCCTCCCAGGTTCAAGCAATTCTCCTGCCTCAGCCTCCCGAGTAGCTGGGATTACAGGCATGCACCACCACACCTGGCTAATTTTTATATTTTCAGTAGAGACGAGGTTTCACCATGTTGGCCAGGCTGGTCTCAAACTCTTGACCTCAGGTATCTACCTGCCTCGGCCTCCCAAAGTAGTGGGATTACAGGCATAAGCCACCGCACCCGGCCTCTTTGCATCCTTTAAAATATCCTATGTAATAAACCCGTAAACTAAGATAAGTGTTTCCCTGAGTTCTGTGAGCCACTTAAGCAAATTAATCAGACCCAAAGAGGATATCGTGGAAACCCCAACTTGAAGCCAGTTGGTCAGAAAGTTCTGGAGGCTCAGACTTGTAACTGGTGGGGAGGAGGGAACAGTCAGTCTTGAGGAGCTGAACCCTCAAGCTGTGAGATCTGACACTATTTCCGGGTGGAGAGTGTTTGAATTGAATTGGAGGACACCTAGCTGATGTCTATTGCTTGAAATGTGGGGGAAAATCCCCACACGTTTGGTCTGGTCACACAAGTCTTCTGTGTTGATGATAATTGTTGTGATGTGAGAATAGAGGAAAAACAGTTTGAGAGATTTTTTTCCCCTAAAACAAAGTACCATAAGAAAAAAATAAATTTAGAAATTAAGGCCAGGCACAGTGGCTCATGCCTGTAATCCCAGCACTTTGGCAGGTGGATCACCTGAGATCAGGAGTTCAAAACCAGCCTGACCAACATGGAGAAACCCCATCTCTACTAAAAATACAAAATTAGCCGGTCATGATGGCGCATGCCTGTAATCCCAGCTACTCAAGAGGCAGAGGCAGAAGAATTGCTTGAACCCGGGAGGCAGAGGTTGCAGTGAGCCAAGATGGCACCATTGCACTCCATCCTGGCCAACAAGAGCAAAACTCCATCTCAAAAAAAAAAAGAAAGAAAAAAGAAAGAAATTAAAAGGTTCCCCAAAACTAATTAGTGTCTTTTTCTTTTCTCATACCACTACATTGTTGTTTTTGTTTCTACTTTAAGAGACAGGGTCTCGGGCCAGGCGCAGTGGCTCATGCCTGTAATTCCAACACTTTGGGAGGCCAAGGCAGGCAGATCACAAGGGCAGCAGATTGAGACCATCCTGGCTAACACAGTGAAACCCCTTCTCTACTAAAAATACAAAAAATTAGCCGGGCATGGTGGCAGGTGCCTGTAGTCCCAGCTACTTGGGAGGCTGAGGCAGGAGAATGGCATGAACCCGGTATGGGGAGCTTGCAGTGAGCCAAGATCATGCCACTGCACTCCAGCATGGGACACAGAGCGAGACTCCATATCAAAAAAAAAAAAAAAAAAAGGATCTCGCTAAGTTGCTCAGGCTAGAATACAGAATAAAGTGGGTATTTTCACAGACGCAGTTATCACACTACAGCCTCTAACTCTTGGCCTCAAGTGATTCTCCCACCTCAGCCTCCCGAGTAGCTGGGACCATAGGCTCCTGCCACCACGTTTTTAAATCGCCCGAAGTCCACAGTTTATGTTAGGGTTCACTCTTTGTGCTGTATATTCTGTGTTTCAACAAATGCATATCTTATACTGACTATTAAAGTATCATACAGAGTAGTTACCCTGCTCTCTACCTATTCTTCCCTCCTTCCCCCGACATCTAGCAATCACTGATCATTTTATAGTCTGCATAGTTTTGCCTTTTCCAGAATGTCATATATTTGGAATCATATAGTATGTAGCCTTTCAGACTGGCTTATTTCACTTAGTAGTATGCTTTTAAGGTTCCTCTATGTCTTTTCATGGCTTAATAGCTTTTTATTTTTTTCTCATTGTATGGATGTGCCAGTTTATCCATTTACCAACTAAAGGATATCTTGGGTGCTTCCAAGTTTTATCAATTATGAATTAAGCTGCCATAAACATTCTTATGGCCGGGTGTGGTGGCTCACACCTGTAATCCCAGCACTTTGGGAGGATGAAGCAGGCGGATCACCTGAGGTCAGGAGTTCAAGACCAGCCTGGCCTGTAACATGGTGAAACCCCATCTCTACTGAAAATACAAAAATTAGCTGGGAGTGACAGCAGGCACCTGTAATCCCAGCTACTCGGGAGACTGAGGCAGAATCGCTTAAACCTGGGAAGCAGAGGTTGCAGTTAGCCGAGATCATGCCACTGCACTCCAGCCTGGGTGACAAGAGTGAAACACCATCTCCAAAAAAAAAAAAAAGAGAGAAAGAAAAAGAAACTGCCAACTGTCTTCCAAAGTGGCTGTTACATTTTTGCATTCCCACCAGCAATTAATGAAGAGTTCCTGTTGCTCCATAGCCTTGTTGGAATTGTGTTGCCAGTGTTTGGGATTTTAGCCATGCTAATAGGCTACTAGTAATAGCGTATTGTTGTTGGGTTTCTAAAAAAGTTTTTTATAGAAACAGGGTCTCACTAATGTTGCCCAGGATGGTCTCAAACTCCTGGGCTCAAACAATCCTCCCACCTCAGCCTCGCAAGCAGCTGGGACGACACGCATGTACACCTGCACCCAGCTTCGTTGTTAATTTGCAATTTCCTAATGACACATGACGCTGAGCATCTTTTTGTATGCTTCTCTGCTATCTGTATATCTTTGAAGGTATCTGTTCTGCTCTTTTGTCTATTTTTAAATTACGTTGTTCATTTTCTTACTGTTGAATTTTAACAGTTCTTTATACATATGGAAATTTTTAATTTTTTTTTTTAATTTTGTAGAGACAGGGTCTGACCATCTTGCCCAGGTTAGTTCCAAACTCCTGGGCTCAAGTGATTCTCCTGCCTCAGACTCCCAAGGTGCTGGGATTATAGGAATGAGCCACCATGCCCGGCCTCTTTGTATATTTCAGATAGCAGTCTCTTCCCAAGATGTGTCTTTTGCAAATATTTACCAGTACCCTACACCAAGTATAAACATACACAAAGTATAACATGATAGTCAAAATAGCAGTATACCAACCAGCCCTCTGGGAAGCCATGGTGAGTGGATCACTTGAGGTCAGGGGTTCATGAGACCAGCCTGCCCAACATGGTGAAACTCTATCTCTACTTAAAACAAAAATACAAAAATTAGCCATGCATGGTGACAGGCACCTGTAATCCCAACTACTCAGGAGGTTGAGGCAGGAGAATCGCTTGAACCTGGGAGGCAGAGGTTACAGTAAGCCAAAATGGTGTCACTGCCTTCCAGCCTGGGCCATAGAGCAAGACTCTGTCTCAAAAAAAATAAAAATTAAATAAAAATTAAAAATCAATATATCGGATACTAATATTTCCTACCAGTATCTCTCTCCCCTTCTTCCTTAATGAGCCCTAATTTTGTTCAGGGCAGCAATATACTCAGCTAAAACAGCCACCTTTCCACATTCCGTTGAGGCTAAGGGCAGCCACGTGACCCAGTGCTGTACAGTAAGTTGTAAACAAAAGCCAGGATGCAGCCTCCAGAGAAGCTTTTTAGAAGGGCCAGACTAGGCTAGCCATGTTCTCTTTCTCCTCCTTTCTCTAACACAGAAGAGAACCATCTTAAAACCATGAGGTGACATGCATGAGGACAAAGACCTCCTGCTTGTTCTTGAGCCACTGAGGGCACCTCTGAGTTGCTGTACCACCCGGAAAATGCTATCCCTGAACTTCTTGTTGACTGAGACAAATAAACCCCTTATTTAAACCACTGCTTATTTAATTTTCTGTTATTTGTAGTCAAACACATTTCAACAGACATAGCTGGAGAAAAACAAGATCTTAAGATCTTCCAGAGAAAAAAACAGGTGACATACAAAGATAAGAACTCAAAATGACTTCAGATTCTTTAAAAGCAACATGCACAGAAGACCACAGAGAACATGAGAACTAAGAATATACTCAGCCAAAATTATCAATCAGGCTTAAGAGTGGAATAAAGACATTTTCAGATATGTGAAATCCCAACAATATGCAGGTCATATACCTTTTCTTAGGAAGCTCCTGCAAGATACACTACACCAAAATGATGGCACTGAGAAAGAGGGAGACCATGGGGTTCTGAAAATAAGAGGGTGTGGGATGCCTTGAATGACGGCTGCACTGCAGGACTAGGAGACAGGGAGCTCTAAGAGTTGCTGCAGGTCAGAGGGCTCCAGGACGGAGGGTTCGAGAAAAGCAGTGGTCCTCACATGTTTCAAAAGAAGGCTGACAGGCCATTTTTATTTTCTTCTTTATGCTTTTTCATATATCTCACAAAAATATATACATTTTCTTTAGGCAGAAATGAAAAAAACAGTATATATTACATTTTTTAAAAAATATCTACATAAATATACAACTGAGGTTCTACTACAATAAACTCTTAACACTATTCTTTTAAAAATAAAAGAACATACCTTTGTAAGGATAGTTTTACCATAATTCTTTGTGCTCGTCAAACCACTATTCAAATAGATATTTTTCTTCCCAACTGGGCTATAATAAGCTAAAGTCAAAAGGAAACAAAAATAAATTGCTTATTAAATACAGAATTATAATATAATCCAATCAGCTGATAATCCCAGCATCATATTCATATAAGAAATGGAAAAACTTACCCTTTGGACAAACGCCTCCATGGCTGTTTGCTCTGGGAGAGCCAACATAAGCTAATCCAAGAGTTCCCATATCAAAATCTTGGTATGTGAAAAGGTGTGCCAAGCAAACTTTAGATGCTTCCTCAGCTATATCAAAGCTAAATTGCTTTGAAAGACAAAAAAAAAAAAAAAAGCATTCTTAGATTAACAATTACATCAGACCAAAAGATGTAATCGAAATCAACTAAACATTCCAGAACAGAACCATGACAGCATGCAGCTCAGCACCAGCAATCACAACCCCGTGCAGTGCTTTGCTCTTTCCCTAAAGTGCTCCTCCACCTGCACCGGTGAGAGGCCGACACTGTCATCTGGCAAGGGGTACAAAAGGGAAGATTTCGGGAGCTTGCTCCAGCTGTTCAGAACTAACTCACTGCTCCTCCGAGGGCTGTTCTGAAGACATACAGCCTAGGACTAGAGATGCTCCATTTCGTTAAGGGGATTGCAGCACCCCAGACCAAAACAGATCCCTCTCAAGTATTTCAAGGATTCATCTGGTTTTATAAAAATTTTAATCTTTAAACTTTTTTGAGCATCATAATATATAGTCATTTATATAAATATACACTTATAGAAAAGCATATATACCCAGTTTTACGTTACTAAAATAAAGATTTTACATCCATTTGAGCCAACGCTGCAGGTTTGAGAGGATTTTTTTTTCTCAATTTAAAAGGGCTTCATACATTACTTTAAAAACCTCTACCATAACCATCCAGCATCTCCAAGTTTAAAAAACCTTAATTTTGGGGTTTTTTTTAATTTGTTTGTTTGAGACAGGGTCTCGCTGTGTCACCCAGGCTGGAGTGAAGTGACGCAATCACAGCTCACTGCAGCCTCGACCTCCCAGGCTCAAGTGAAGCTCCCACCTCAGCCTCCCAAGAAGCTGGTACCAAAAGCATGCATCACCATGCCCGGCTGATTTTTGTATTTTTTGTACACCATGTTGCCCAAGCTAGTCTTGAACTCCTGGGCTCAAACAATCCACGAGCCTCATCCTCAGCCTCCCAAAGTGCTGGGATTACAGGCATGAACCACCATGCCTAGCCAAAACCCTCAATGTTTAAAATGCTTTAAATGAGAGGCCAGAGAGCCCTATATGAAGAATGAAGTGCGGTTACATGGGGATTCTGATAGTTCCGTGGTAAAAGGGTGAGGCTTCTAAGAATATTCTAGGAGCCTTAGGGAAGAAAATTGGAGAGGAGTATCTGTCAATGTAAGTCATTCTTCTCTTTGGTTCCTCCCCTGCCATGGGCTGTCTGGAGGCTCACAGAAAAGCACACAGGCACAGTGGTTCAGCTGTTCTAGGAGTCAGGAGATCTGTGCTCAATTCAATCTCTGCCATTACCAGTTGTATGACTAACCAGACAAGTCATTTAATCTTCCTGTTACTGGCTGAATTGTGCCACCCCAAAATTCAAATGTTGAAGTCCTAACCCTCAAAAGTACCCCAGAATGTGACTCTATCTGGAAATAGGGCCCTTAAGGAGGTAATTAAGGTACACTGAGGTCATATGGGTGGGCCTTAAACCAATATGGCGGGTGTCCTGATAAGGAGATCAGAATATACGCACACACTGAAAGAAAGACCATGTGAGCACACAGGGAGAAGACAGCACCTACACCACAAGTACCGTGGCCTCAGAAGAAATCAACCCTGCTGACCCCTTGATTTTGGACTTCCAGCTTCCAGAACTGTGAAAACCCCAACTTCTGTTAAGTCCCCCAGCCTATGCTGCTCTGTCATGTCAGCTGGAATAAACAATAACACTTGCTGAGCCTCTTCACAACAATGATGCTGTCTCAACCAACCTTTCAGGTGCTCAGCAGATCAAATTAGACAGGGTATGAATGCGTATCACACAGGTGCTGCACGTTATGCTTCTCCATCTGGATGAAGAGTTATAATATCCTTTAATTCTATTAAAGCTTTGAAAACCTGATTTCAGCCTCATGAGACTCTGAACAAGAATCCAGATGAGCCACACCATACCTGGACTAGCCCATGCCAACTATGAGATACATAAGTGTTGTTCTAAGCTGCTCCACTTGGGATAATTTGTTAAAGCAACAACAGGAAACTCATACACTTACCAACACATTAAAATATAACTACTATCACTTCATAGAAAGTCATTCTACACCAAAGTAATAGCACACACAAACTCAAGACACTGGAATCACATGGCAGTATCCTGTTATACAGCAAGACTCCAAATGACGTAAAATGATTAAGTTAGCCATCTTTAGATTAATCGCCAGAATAAAAACACAAAAATTTTAAATTCCTGTAGAGAACTTTCAGATCTCCAAGCTATATTTCTACTGTCCAATAAATGTTCATAACCTGTTTGATAATTACTGCCCTAAAAGATAAATTGACAAGCTTCAGAGAGCCCTGAACTAAGTGTCCCGAACTAACGAAACAGTGTGCAAAAACTCTATATATTCGGTATCCATGTTATTTTCTAAAGAAGATCCACTGATTGCCTTATTAGATCCTCAAAGATATTAAGGTTAAGAAGCACTGCTTTCGCCGGGCACAGTGGCTCACACCTGTAATCCCAGCACTTTGGGAGGGCGAGGCAGGCGCATCATCTGAAGTCGGGAGTTCGAGACCAGCCTGACCAACATGGAGAAATCCCGTTTCTACTAAAAATACAAAAATTAGCTGGCTGTGGTGATGCATGCCTATAATCCTAGCTACTCAGGAGGCTGAGGCAGGAGAATCGCTTGAACCCGGGAGGTGGAGGTTACAGTGAGCCGAGATCACACCATTGCACTCCAGCCTGGGCAATAAGAGTGAAACTCTGTCTCAAAAAGAAAAAAAAAAAAAAGAAGCAGCATTGCTTTGTAACATTTTTTTCATGGAGTTTTTGTTATTTGTTGTCTACGCTGTTACACGCGATGAGGTTCCTGCTGGATCAGCTGGGGGAGATTGCTTCTGGGTTTCCATCTTTTCCATTATGCTCCTTCATTAAAACACATACAATCCACATAGCAGAAATCATAAAGTGGTGTTAATATCCAGGGTTCCAAGACCTACCTCTAGCAACATCTTCACATCCCAAGCATCCTTTTCTTCATTTGGGTAACTTTTTGCCATATTGTAGTGCTTTTCACCAGGTTTTACCTCTTGTGGAGACTTGAGAATGCGAATCTATACTTAAAGAGATAATATACTCAGAACACTTCCAAAATAAGTCAGAAGACTCTGAATACTGCATTATTTTATCTGTTCAAAAAAAGAATCATTCTAGAAAAAAAATTTTAAAACTAAAATTCATAAATTCTTCAGTTCTAATATTCAATGTTTGAAACAAACAGAAGCATATGGTATGGAAAACATATGTCAATTAATTATTTATAATAATATGAATGTACTCCTACATTTTCATATCCTCTATGTTTATTTTTAAAAAATAAGAACTTGGGTTACAGGCGCCTAAAATAATTATTACAACTATAGTCAACAGTTTAGGAAAGAAAAATAAAATATACATCTCTTTGTGCATCAAAGGAATAAAAGACTAAGAATAGAGGCTTCTTCTTATATGTGCATTTCAGACAAATTCATATTAAACCTGCAAAGAAGGGGAAAAAAAGTAACAAAGGCTCCCATTAGTAAGTGTGAGATAAAGAAAGAAGGAAACTATGCTCAGCTCAGAGTTTCTGTGTGTCTCTCTTCCCTGCCTGCCTGCCTGCCTGTTCTGGTCTCCTCTGCCACTGTGTGGTAAGCTTACTGGGGTGGACTCTGCAGTTTTGATGGTGGCTGGTCAAGGTCAAATCTGGGACAGAACTACTTAGAAGACCACCATGATGCACATCTAAACCACATCCTCCAATCCATCCTTCATCAGATGTAAAGAAGTTAATGTTTTAATCTCCTATATTATTCCTGTGTTCTATAATTGGTTCCAAATGCCTAAAGCAAAAAGAAAATTTACAGGTTCCCTAAAACTCAAACATGATGCAGCTATTTATAATAAAACAAGTGAGGCAGCTTTACATGCATGAACATGAAGTACTCTCCAACATACTGTGAAATGGAAAAGCGAGGTATAAAAGTGTACTGCATACAGCACCATTGTGTCAAATACAGACATATACATACACTATACATGCATACGACATCTCTAGAAAGATACATATGAAACTAGTGACATGAATGTCTTTGGGGAAAGGAACTGGTTTAACAATAAACAGGTTGCAGAGACTTACTTTTCACTGGTTTTTGTACTGTGTATATGTTACCTATTCAAATAATAACTTAAAAAGAAAATGCAAAACAGTGAAAGAGAATGAAAAGGGAAAAAATCTCTTAGTTTTATCCAAACAATATCAAAGTTTAACATTTATAAACATGGTGAATGATTTTTTAAAAAAATTTTTCAACCTCTAAATTCTATACTATAGAACTTATAAAAATATGGTTTATTACAAAAAGCCTGGAAAAAAATAGAGATAACAATTTATATAACTTACATATCAAAATGTCTCTCTGCCCAAAGTAAAACCCTATGTCAGAAGTCTTTTTAGTCTTAGCAATTTGAAATAACTCTTCATATGAGATATTAAGGTGACACTAATATAACATTGCTAGACATACTCTGTTAAGAGATTACAAGAAATCAGAAGGAGATATCTGAGGGGAAAGAACCTAAAGGTTCTGTATATATAACTACAGCCTTGCAAAAATACCCAGTATTTTTTAGTAAATTTTCTGACTAAGGATTCAACGGTACGTGCCACAGTTTTCACGAAAGACTTAAATATAATCAGAGGGGGAAAGAAACTACAGAGAATAAAAAGGCCATGAATTCAAAGAAGGAACAAAGCACAGCAGCGTAAAAGGCTTTCTACCTAAAGCAGGACTAAGGACAGAAAACTTCACAATCCAGAACTAATTAACATCAAAAATACTGCACAATTCATCAGAAAAAAAATCATTGGCATTTGAGAAAACTTACTTACAATTATTGTTAAGGACAAGTTTTTGGGTTTTGGATACAAGTGACAAATATTTATAGTACATAACTTAAGTGAGTAATATAAGCCATATCTATTGATAAATACCTGCTCTATCTGTATTCCATAGCCTTTAAAACCCGCATTATCCCATGAAGTGTTCCGATAGATGTCATCAACTCTGTCAATTAGCTCTATCTGTGTGTATTTAAAAAAGAAAAAAGACATTATGTAGCTCTTTACCTCTCCTGGCAATGCAATATAAAATCTATGGAGGAAAAAAAAAATCTCAGTTTAGAGGCCATTGCAGAAGTTTCTACTTTCACAAAAACTAGCATTAAGATGTTACTGTATCTGAGTATTCCCAACCTTTGGCCCCAAACTTAAAGTGCTGTTACCAGAATAAAACAATGGTATAGTTTAACCTAAATTTCAGGTACTCAATTGCACATGGAACCAAAATGACAAGTAACAGGCTTTTGTAAAACTACCGTTTCAATCAATAATAAAAATTAAATTTAAAAGTCAATCAATATACCTGAAATACAGTTGACTCTTGAACAACATAGATTTGAACTTCAAGTGTCCACTTACATATGTGGATTTCCTTGAGCCTCTGTCACCAGAGACAATATGACCAACTCTTCCTCTTCCTCCTCAGCCTACTCAACATGAAGACGATTATGATGATCCACTTCCACTTAGTGAATGGTAAATGTATTTTCTCTTCCTTATGATTTTTCTTTATTTTTTCAGAGACAGGGTCTTGCTCTGTCACCAGGGGTACAGTACAGTGGCACGATCATAGCTCACTATAGCCTGCATTTCTGGGCTCAAGCAATCCTCTCACCTCAGCCTCCTGAGTAACAGAAGACTACAGGCGCACACCACCATGCCCAGCTTTTTTTTTTTTTTATGATTTTCATCATAACGTTTTCCTTTCTCTAACTTACATGATTGTAAGAACACAGTAATAATACATATAAAAAATACGTGTTAATCGGCTGTTCTTTTATTGGTAAGGCTTCTGGTCAATAGTAGACTATTAGTAGTTAAATTTTTGGAGAATCAGAGTTATACAGGGGCCGGGCATAGTGGTTCACGCCTGTAATCCCAGCACTTTGGGAGGCTGAGGCAGGAGGACTGCTTAAACTTAGAAGTTTGAGGGCATCCTGAGAAATTCTCCATCTCTACTAAAAATCAAAAAACTTAGCCAGAAAGGGTGAACACCTGTTGTCCCAGCTACTCAAGGAGGCTGAGGTGGGAAGACTGCTTTGTCCCAGGCAACAGAGGCTGCAGTGAGCTACGATTTCGCCACTGCACTCCGGCCTGGGCAACAGAGTCTAAAAAAAAAAAAGTGACATGAGGATTTTTGACTGCAGAGGGAAGGTCAGTGCTTCTAACCCCCACCCCCTGGCACTGTTCCTGGGTCAATCGTATTCCCTTCTAAAAAGAATTCCATCTTCACTCTGTCTCTTGGTGAGTACCTCAAATGTCTTCCCCAGAAACAAGTAAGGAACAGTGGCAGACAACTGCCAACCCTATTCCCCTACTCTCACCCCGAAAAGTTCAGCACTGAGGAATGGGTAAGAAGACAGCCAGAAAGAACAAGGTTCATTTCAGCAACCCTCCTTCTTTTGCTCTCTGATTTGAGAAAACTGGAGAAGGAAGGCAGTATTGTTTCCAAGGAAAACGACATGAGAAAGAACAAAATGCTAATTACCTATCTTTTTCTCAAAGAGAATATTCTACTATTCAAAAACTGGGTTGATAAGGTTTGTTCCAGCAACTGTGAAACAAGTTATGTCTCAGAAATTGTAAAAAACACAAATTTTAAGACTAGATCTCTCATTATATTCATATTTGTAGTGTAATGAACAAAGAAGTAATATAAGAGGAGCCCCTTAATACAAAACCCAGATTAAGAGAGAAGCTTTTTAAAGGAAGAATCTCTCTCTTAGGAACAAGAATAACAGTGACTCTTACTAGCCTCATAATAAATTCATTTGATATGGGGCCGAGTGCTGTGGCTCACACCTGTAATTCCAGCTACTTGTGATGCTGAGCCAGGAGAACTGCTTGAACCCAGGAGGTAGGGGTTGCAGTGAGCTGAGATTGCACCATTGCACTCCAGCCTGGGCAACACAGTGAGACTCTGTGTCAAACAAACAAACAAATCCACTTGACATGGAAGGGAAGGGAAAGAAGGGTAAGGGAGGGTACGAATAAAATGGACAGCATGGGAAAAGCAAGGCAATGAGAAAGGTATCTTTACCGCCCCAGCTTCTTCTTGCTTCATGAATAGCTGCATTCTCCATTACTCCCTCAATAACAACATTTTGGTCAGTGCCAAGTAATCATGACGAATGAGGTCATACTAGCAAAAAATGTCAATGAAAAATGATTTCCCAGACTTTAAAAATGGTAATAGTTCGGCTGGGTACAGTGGCTCATGCCTGTAATCCCAGCACTTTGGGAGGCCGAGGAGGGCGGATCACGAGGTCAGGAGATCGAGACCATCCTGGCTAATATGGTGAAACCCCGTCTCTACTAAAAACACAAAAAAATTAGCTGGGCATGGTGGTGGGCGCCTGTAGTCCCAGCTACTCAGGAGGCTGAGGCAGAAGAATGGCGTGAACCCGGCAGGCAGAGCTTGCAGTGAGCCGAGATAGCACCACTGCACTCTAGCCTGGGCAACAGAGCGAGACGCCGTCTCAAAAAAAAATAATAATAATAATAGTTCATGCTTAAAAATCTAGTATCAGCACTTCTTACATCTTGCCTTCACTTCTGTGCCCTAGAGCTAGTTATGACCATGAAAGTCCCACCTATTTCAAGCGAAGTCCAATGACTAGGTCTTTAACATGACGAACAAAACTCACCTTCCTCTCTGAAATATACATATAAGCAAAAGATAAACATGGGTTCATGTAAATACATATTTTTACATTCACATGTGACACCACAGGTTCACTTCCATGATAGCAGTAATGTTTTTAAAGAGCTCACTTATATCAAGGAGGAAGGACTACATCATAACCTCTCCCAAACCCTATATGCATAAATTCTAACATGCAGAAAATATTAGTTCGAAGGTAAAATGGGTTGTCATAAATTTGAAACTATAATTTCCATACAGTAACATAAAAACCTCAGAGAATATCCCTCAAATATTTTAGGGAAATAACAGAGTATCTGGAACAGATCTGGTTTCATTAAGTTTCATGGAATGTACCCACCCACAAGAATTTTTTTTCAATTACTTGATGCAATATCAAATACTTACTAAGTAATTTGTAGTTGTACTCTCTTCCCCTCTGCCCATGTATCTGTAGAAGCGATGATCTGCTACCACCAATAATTTACACGTGTTCTTCATGGGATCTGGGTCAGCTCTTCTCTTCACTCGATGAACAAGCTCTAATATGAATTTGTATGCACTATTAAATCAAAATTCACCAAAACAAGGAGTTTTATGGTAACACTTTAAATCTAATATATTTTTGAAACAAATATTATGTGAGCTTAACATCACTAAAGGATCTTGAACAACAAAAAAAACAATTTGGAGCAAGACAGAAAAGTGACAAGTAACATAAAGTTTAAACACTGTAGAATTCAAAACCAAGGACAAGAGCCGCCTTAATTTTTCAAATACAGAAACTTTAAAAAGTGTTCAACAGAGTAAGGCCGGGCATGCTGGCTCAGGCCTGCAATTCCAGCACTTTGCGAGGCCAAGGTGGGTGAATCACCTGAGGATGGGAGTTCGAGACCAGCCTGGCCAACATGATGAAACCCCATCCCTATTAAAAATACAAAAATTAGCCAGGTATGGTGGCGCCCGCCTGTAATCCCAGCTACTCATAAGGCTGAGGCAGGAGAATCACTTGAACCCTGGTGCGGAGGTTGCAGTGAGACAAGATTATGCCATTGCACTCAAGCCAGGGCAACAAGAGTGAGACTCTATCTCTACATAAATCAATCAATAAATAAACAAATAGTGCTCAACAGAATAAAACATTCACCTAATGCTGGGCTATGAAGCTGTCAGTCATATTCTACAACAAGAAGTTATGAATTAACCAAAGTAACAGTAAAAATGTCAAAATATTCACATTGAAAATTAGTTTGTGTTAATAGGACAACTTTTGTGAAATAAATTAAGAATTTATTTATATATTAAAATGCTAATATATATTTTAATAATATTTTAACAACATAACCATCTTTGGCCTGGCACGTTGGCTCACGCCTGTAATCCCAACACTTTGGGAGGTTGAGGTGGGCGGATCACTTGAGGCCAGGAGTTCGAGAACAGCCTGGCCAACATGGTGAAACCCCATCTCCACTAAAAACACAAAAATTAGCCAGGACTGGTGTCACGTGCCTATAATCCCAGCTACTCGGGAGGCTGAGGCAGGAGAATCGCTTAAACCTGGAAGTCAAAGGTTGCAGTGAGCCGAGATTGCACTGCAAAAAAAAAACAAAACAAAAAAACCTAACCAGAGGTGTTTTGGGCAGTAAAATTCCAAGATGGTTATGTTTCTTAAATGACCCTAAATAGATTGTCCCAAGATGGATATAACCTTCTTGTATTCTAAGCAGTATATACATAGGTCTCTCCTGCTACCAATTAATTTCTTATAAACTCTAAAAATTGTCTTTCCACCATTATTATTTTATCATTTCTAAATATCTGCAAGAATATTTTCCCTCGGATCAGTCCATTTCCCTTTTCCCTAATCTTTTTTAAAGTCTAATCTTTCTTGTTCCCATTATTTTCTAGAGTTTTCAACTCTTACATTATAGACAAAAGAAGCTGAAAATTTCTGGAATAAAACTCTTATTTTCATGCCAAATACTACAGTTACTTGACAATCATGTTTTTTTTTTATCAAATAACAACCACTCCTATTGAAGTCAATTGTAATATGTTTGTTTCTTATTTGAAATACACTCTTTAAGCCTTACCTTCAGGTGGTTCTCTGTCTACTAACCCTTTTGGGAGCAACTCTTCATTATCCACTTTTAAATAACCACACACTTTTGGAGACTGCAAACGTGAAACATTCTTGATATCTTCAGATTTATAAACTAACATTCTTTTGTCTTTGGTATCATTAACAAATCTCCAAAGTGGCTAAAACAGAAAATATATACGACTGAAATGGAAAAAATAACAATTCCTAAACACTAAATTCTTCTAACATCCTTTCCTTGTTCTTAGATAACATTCATTTCTAGGTTAAGTAAACTGATTAGTCATGTTATTAAAATAAATAATCTCAATTTTTAATCATACGGAGTTTCTAGGCTGGTAAGTAAACACGTAGATCATAAACTCTGATTATTTTATCTGTATACAAATAAAGCCTTACATACTTTGCACGTTATGAAATCTTTCAGAGGATGCAGAAGAGAAAAACGCATATCATTTTCCACTCGTTCATTCCAAAATATTATGTAATATCTACTGTATACTGGCACTGTTATAGGTGATGGTGCTATAGTAATGAAAATTGGACAAGATTTCTGTTCATGCAGTATTTTCCTTTTAGCTTCCTTAATACTTAGGTGTTTGACACCTTTTTGCCATGTTAGGCTTTATCCACACAAAAGAACAAATATATTTATATGAAAGAAAACTCAGAACTTGCAACAACAGGTCTGAAACTTATTACTGGTTTCAGCGAATGCAGTTTTTTTAAAAAATCTCCACTTACAATATTACAAGGCTAGAGTAAATCACAATTAATATATTCCAAACTTTACCCAAGTCAAAAGGTTGTTTGTTTTGTTTCAAAGCAAAGTTATTCTCTGTAAGAACACTGGTCTCATCAGAACCAGGCGGTTTGTAGAGGACACACAAAAAATATATTTATCTCCATCAGGGAAATGCAAATCAAAACCCCAGTGGGAAAAAAGAACCCACAATGAAACACCCCTGTATCCCCACTAGGATGACTATGATCAAAGACAAATACTGGTGAGGATGTAGAGAAATCCAGAACCCTCATACATGCTGATGAGAATGTAAAATGGTAAAACCACTTTAGAAAATAGCAGGTCCTCAAAGGTTAAAAGTAGAATAACCGTATGACCCAGCAATTCTGCTCCTAGTATATAACCAAGAGAAATGAAAACACAAGCAGTAATGTAAATAATAGCTAAAAAGTGGAAACAACCCAAATGTCCATCAACAACTAATCAATGAATAAACAAAATGCAGTTTATCCATACAATACAATGGAGTATTATTCAGCAATAAAAATAAATAAGATACAGATACATGCTACAACATAGATGAACCCTGGAAACATTATTCTAAGTGAAAGAAGCCACACACGGGCTGGGCGTAGTGACTCACGTCTGTAATCCCAGCACTCTGGGAGGCCAAGGCAGGCGGATCACTTGAGGTCAGGAGTTTGAGACCAGTCTGGCCAACACAGTGAAACCCTGACTCTAGTAAAAAATACAAAAATTAGTCAGGTATGGTGGCAGGCGCCTGTAATCCCAGCTACTCGGGAGGCTGAGGCAAGAGAATCAGTTGAACCCAGGAGGCGGAGGTTGCAGTGAGCCGAGATCATGCCACTGCACTCCAGCCTGGGCGACAGAGCAAGACTCCATCTCAAAAAAATTAAAAAATTAAAAAGAAGCCACACACAAAAGACCACATATTATATAATTCCATTTATATGAGATGACCCAAATAGACAAATCTAAACAGAGAGTAGATTCCTGGTTGCCTAGAGCTGAGGGAGTTAGGGAGGAAGGGGGAAGGATGGCTAAAGGATACAGCGTTTCTTTTTCAGGTCATGAAAATGTTCTAAAATTGAACGTGGTGGTGTTTGCACAACTCCATCAATATATGAAAACTGCCTGGCATGATGGCTCACGCCTGTAATCTCAGCACTTTGGGAGGCTATGGTGGGTGGATAACTTGAGGCCAGGAGTTCAAGACCAGCCTGACCAACATGGTGAAACCCCATCTCTACTGAAATACAAAAATTAGCCAGGTATGGTGGTGGGCAACTGTAATCCCAGCTACTCAAGAGGCTGGGCAGGACAATCACTTGAACCCAGGAGACAGAGGTTGCAGTGATAGTGCCGTTGTACTCCAGCCTGGGTGACAGAGTGAGACTCTGTCTCAAAAATACACACACACACACACACACACACAACTACAAAACTGTATACACTAAAGGGGTGAATAATATAGTATGTGAATTATATCTCAATAAAACTGTTAAATATTATATGCATACACATCTTTGGTAATCTATGTGTGAGGTGGATGTAAGAAATGATGGTTAATCCCAGCACTGTGGGAGGCCGAGACGGGCGAATCACGAGGTCAGGAGATCGAGACCATCCTGGCGAACACGGTGAAACCCCGTCTCTACTAAAAAATACAAAAAACTAGCCGGGCGAGGTGGCGGGCGCCTGTAGTCCCAGCTACTCGGGAGGCTGAGGCAGGAGAATGGCGGAGAAGCTCGGGAGGCGGAGTTTGCAGTGAGCTGAGATCCGGCCACTGCACTCCAGCCCGGGCGACAGAGCAAGACTCCGTCTCAAAAAAAAAAAAAAAAAAGAAATGATGGTTACAGAATTTCAGGGATGGCAGAGGCCTCAAAAGTTAACTAACCCAACTTCTGGGCTACAGGAATCTTCCATATTTAGTAAAGTTCATTTAGCCTATGAATAGAAGTGAAAATTTTTTTATTTTGTGTCAAACATTTCTAAGTTCACATTGATTGTTTCCTAATATAGCCAGTCAAGCACAGAAAAAGACAGCTGGCTTTGGGATCAGATGTATCTGAGTTCAAACCTCAACGGTACCTCACTATGTGCCTTGGACAAGTACCCTGAGCATAACCTCCCTCATTAGGTAAAGCAGTGATAATACCTAACTTGAAGGTTATGAAGATTATGTAGGTAATAAATCTAGTTTTATATTAAGATTTCAAAAGAAAAGCGGTCATTAATAAAAGCTAAGCCTGTTGCCACTATTACTAGTAAGTTGCTGGAAAAAATCATTTGATGAGTAATTGACTAAAAGGCAGAAAACTTGATTAGATCCTGGATTGGAAAACCAAAAAAAAAGTTTACGAAGGAGATTTTGAGGATGACTAGAGACTTTGACTATGGCATGATTATTAGATAATACTGTAGAATTCTTTTCATTTTCTCAGGTATGTTACTTTTATTACAGCTATAGAAAAGAGTGCCTTTATTCCTAGGGATGCATACAGAAGTAGTCAGGGGTGAAGTGTCATGATGTTTGCAAACGATTTGCATATGATTCAGGAAAAAAAGAAAGTTAACATGACATTATGTTAGAAATTGTTTAAGGGCTACAGGGTTTTTGTTTTTTGTTTTTTGTTTTTTTAATCTTTCTGTAGCTACAGGGTACTTTTTAATCTTTCTGTAGATTTGAACATTTTATTTATTTATTTATTTATTTATTATTTATTTATTTATTTGTGAGACACAGTTTCACTCTGTCACCCACGCTGAAGTACAGTGGAGGGATCTCAGCTCACTGCAACCTCTGTCTCCCAGGTTCAAGCGATTCTCCCGCCTAGGCCTCCCGAGCAGTTGGGATTACAGGTGCAAGCCACCAAGCCTGGCTAATTTTTGTATTTTTGGTAGAGATGAGGTTCCACCATGTTGGCCAGGCTGGTCTCGAACTCCTGGCCTGAGGTGATCCACCCACCTCAGCTTCCCAAAGTGCTGGGATGACAGCCACCACACCAGCTGAACATTTTCAAAACTAAAAGTTGAGGGAGGCCAAGCACGGTGGCTCATGCCTGTCATCCCAGCACTTTCGGAGGCCGAGGTGGGCAGATCACAGGTCAGAAGTTCAAGACCAGCCTGGCCAACATGGTGAAACCCCGTCTCTACTAAAAATACAAAAATTAGGCCAGACGCAGTGAGTCACGCCTGTAAGCCCAGCACCTTGGGAGGCCGAGACGGGTGGATCACCTGAGACTAGGAGTTCAAGACCAGACTGGCCAACATGGCAAAACCCTGTCTCTACCAAAAATACAAAAACTAGCCAGGCACAGTGGCGTGTGCCTGTAATCCCAGCTACTTGGGAGGCTGAGGCAGGAGAAATGCTTGAACCTGGGAGGCGGAGATTGCAGTGAGCTGAGATTGCGCCACTGCACTCCAGCCTGGGCGATAGAGCAAGACTCCATCTCAAATAAATAAATAAAAGTTGGGGGAAATACTATCTCACCATGCAAGTTTAACCCAGGATTATTTATATAAATAGTAAGCTATGGTAAAGTCAGTGACGGTTTAAAATATTTAATGGCTGTGCACAGTGGCTCACACCTGTCATCCCAGCACTTTGGGAGGCCAAGCGGAAGGATTGCTTACAGCCAGGCATTTGAGACCAGCCTGGCCAACACAGTGAGACGGCATCAAAAATTTGATGCACTCTACAAAAATTTAACAAATTAGTTGGGCATGGTGGCATGCACCTGTAGTCCCAGCTACTTAGGAGGCAGAAGAGAGGGATTGTCTGAGCCCAGGAGGTCAAGGCTGCAGTGAGCTATGATGGCACCACTGCACTTCAGCCCGAGTGACCGAGTAAGACTCTGTCATAAATAAAATATTTAATGATGACACGTTAAAAATAAGATATATATTTTTTCCTGCTCACTTATACTCCTAAGATCTTAGTGCAGATGAACAATGTTTTTACATCAAGGTAAGTGTAAAGAATTTTTTTTTTCATGTCAGACTTGTAATGTGCTAACATTGTAACAAGGTTCTAGGGTGGCACATCTCATACATGTGTGTGAACAGCCAATCACCACACTTATGAACTATAAAAGTATCAAAAAGAATTATAAAGAGTATGAAAATCACCACTGTAAATAACAAATCATTTTTCAATAAAAATTAATTTCATGCAAAAATCCCTCAAGGTATCTGATGAGTATACTTGTAAGTAAACATCTTTGTGTGTGTGTATGTGTGAGACAGGGTCTCGCTCTGTCACCCAGGCTGGAGTGCAGCAGTACAATCTCAGCTCACTGCAGTCTCTGCCTCCAGAATTCAACTGATCCTACCGCCTCAGCATTCTGAGTAGCTGAGACCACAGGCATGTACCACCACGCCCAGCTAAGTTTTTTTTTCTTTTGTGGGGGAGTAGAGACAAGGTCTCCCTGTATTGCCTGGGCTGGTCTCAAATCCCTGGACTCAAGCAGTCCACCTGCCTCAGTCTCCCAAAGTGCTTTTTACAGGTGTGAACCACTGCGCCTAGCTAAGTAAATATCTTATAATGAAATATTAGTTATACTCATTTTTATTCTTAGTGAAACAAAGGTATGGGTGGAAATAGAATTCCTATTTTTCCAAAAGGAAGTATTTGAAAAAAATGAGTAATCTGGCTGGGTGTGGTGGCTCATGCCTGTAATCCCAGCACTTTGGGAGGCTGAGATAGGTGGATCACGAGGTCAGGAGTTCAAGACCAGCCTGGCCAACACAGTGAAACCCCATCTCTACTAAAAATACAAAAATTAACCGAGCATGGTGGCACACGCCTGTAATCCCAGCTACTCAAGGGATTGAGGCAGGAGAATCGCTTTAATCTGGGATGTGGAGGATATGGAGAGCTGAGATGGCACCACTGCACTCCAGTCTGGGTGACAGGGCGAGATGCCATCTCAAAAAAAAAAAAAAAAAATTGTAATCTGAGCAAATTTAACTTGGATCCTAAAGACACACATTTTAGCTTAAGAATAAGCTGGCCAGGCACAGTGGCTCACGCCTTTAATCCTAGCACTTTCAGAGACCGAGGCTGGCAGATCATGAGGTCGGGAGATTGAGACCATCCTGGCCAACACTGTGAAACCCGTCTCTACCAAAAATACAAAAATTAGCTGGGTATGGTGGCACGCGCCTGTAATCCCAGCTACTTGGGAGGCTGAGGCAGGAGAATGGCTTGAACCCAGGAGGCAGAGACTGCAGTGAGCCGAAATCACGCCACTGTACTCCAGCCTGGCAACAGAGCAAGACTCAGTCTCAAAAAAAAAAAAAAAGAATAAATTATTCTAAGGAAATAAGCAAACATATGCACTGCAGCAAAAACAATGCTGTGCGTTGACCACACTGCTTTCTTTCTGAGCTCAAATTATGACTATCTTTCCCATTCTCTTTTATAGCAGGTCAGAGATAAAGTGTTCTAGAATGTATTGAATGGAAGGTCATTTCCAAGCCTGGCCCTTAATATCCTGTCTAATTCTCTAGCTCTGTTTCCCTTCTATGAGAACTACAGAGGACATGTATCCAAAAGTCAAAACCACAAAGTAGAGGAGAACCACCTAACCCACATCAAGCCACAAGAGAGTAAGAAAAATCCTTGCTTGTGTTAAGCTACTCAGCTATGGGAGTTTATCTGAAGCCCTGGCACAGCCTAGACAGAGCTTCCTACAGTTTCTTCATTTAACTTCCCAGACTATTCCCTATCATCCAGACTATTCCAACTAAACACATGCACCAAAAGGTGTGCCCAAGGCTATTCACTACAATACCTTTTATTTCAAAAATTAGAAACAAAATAGTTGAGGCCAGGCACGGTGGCTCACGCCTGTAATCCAAGCACTTTTGGAGGCCGAAGCTGGCAGATCATAAGGTCAGGAGATCAGACCATCCTGGCCAACATGGTGAAACCCCACCTCTACTAAAAATACAAAAATTAGCCAGGTTTGGTAGCACGCACCTGTAGTCTCAGATACTCGAGGGACTAAGGCGGCAGAATCACTTGAACCCGGGAGCCAGAGGTTGCAGTGAGCTGAGACCATGCCAGTGCACCCCAGTCTGAGTGACAGAGTTATACTCCATCTCAAAAACAAAAAACAAAAAAATTAGCCGGACATGGTGGCACACGCCTGCAGTCCCAGCTACTTGGGAGGCTGAGGCAGGAGAATCGCCTGAACCAGGGAGGCAGGGTTTGTAGTGTGCCAAGATCACACCATTGCACTCCAGCCTGGGTGACAGACTCCATCTCAAAAAAACAAAACAAAAACACCCAAAACAGTTGAGCATGAAGTGGGATTGGTTAAATAAATGTTACAGTGTATCAACGGAGCAATAGGCAGCCTTTATAAAAACCCTAATTGGCCCGGTACAGTGGCTCACACCTGTAATCCCAGCACTTTGGGAGGCCGAGGCAGGCGATCACAAGGTCAGGAGATCGACACCACCCTGGCCGACATGGTGAAACCCCACCTCTACCAAAAATACAAAACTTAGCTGGGCGTGGTGGCATCTGTCTGTAATCCCAGCTAATAGGAAGGCTGGGGCAGGAGAATTGCTTGAACCAGGGAGCAGAGGTTGCAGTGACCCAATATCGCGCCACTGCACTCCAGCCTAGTGACAGGAAAAAAAAAAAAAAAGAACCCTAATTAAGGCCGGGAGTGGTGGATCACACCTGCAATCCCAGCACTTTGGGAGGCCAAGGCAGGCAAATCACCTGAGGTCGGTAGTTCAAGACCAGCCTGACCAACATGGAGAAACCCCATCTCTACTAAAAATACAAAATAAGCCGGGTGTGGTGGAGCATGCCTATAATCCCAGCTATTCGGGAGGCTGAGGCAGGAGAATCGCTTGAACCCGGGAGGTGGAGGTTGCACTGAGCTGAGATCGCACCATTGCACTCCAGCCAACAAGAAGGAAACTCCACCGCAAAAAAACAAACAAACCTGGCCGGGCGCGGTGGCTCAAGCCTGTAATCCCAGCACTTTGGGAGGCCGAGACGGGCGGATCACGAGGTCAGGAGATCGAGACCATCCTGGCTAACACGGTGAAACCCCGTCTCTACTAAAAAATACAAAAAGCTAGCCGGGCGAGGTGGCGGGCGTCTGTAGTCCCAGCTACTCGGGAGGCTGAGGCAGGAGAATGGCATAAACCCGGGAGGCGGAGCTTGCAGTGAGCTGAGATCCGGCCACTGCACTCCAGCCTGGGTGACAGAGCAAGACTCCGCCTCAAAAAAAAAAAAAAAAAAAAAAAAAAAACAAACAAACCAAAAAAAAATACCCTAATTTAGATCTATATTAACATGAAAAGGTTCATAATCATATTGTTAAACGAAAAATATGTGAAGACAAACTGTACATATTGTATAGTCCTACTTATGCAGGAAAAAATAGTGGGTATATTTATTTGTATATATACACACACAAAAAAAATTTGGAAGGATGTCAAAATTCAATAGTAGTTATCTGTCCAAGTACAGATAATCTAGTTTCCAAATTTTGCAATGAGCATATATTTTAAAATAAAGGTATTCTTAAAAAATAAATTGATTTGAAAGAACAAGCAAATTTAAGACATTCCGGGGATGCTTTGCCTATTCTAGAATGAATGCATTTATAATATTAGTTCCTTTACTTTCTACTAAATTTCTGACTCTTTCTGGTAAGCTAGACTCCTCAAAACATTGACATTAAATAGTTTAAACATTAACAAACTATAACATACTGCAAGGCCATAGGTTTCTTTTTCACAATAATGGATAATCAAAAGACTAACAGTTGCGTAGTTCGGATATAATTAAAATATACAGTATTTATACCTCCAGAAGACTGTTTTACCCCTATCGATCACTCAAATACACCTGAACATTTCATTTTGACCTATCTGACTCAGTTTTCCCACAGGTGATCCATTTTAGTGATATCACCACCACTACCCAGAGTTTTCTCATTTTTCAAGAAACACAGAATCAACTTCAATCCACAATTACGTAGTAAACGTTTTGTTTTGTAGACTAGCATCTGACAGATAGATATGTGTCTTTTTTTGTTGTTGTTGAGACGGAGTCTCGCTCTGTCGCCCAGGCTGGAGTGCAGTGGCCGGATCTCAGCTCACTGCAAGCTCCGCCTCCCGGGTTTACGCCATTCTCCTGCCTCAGCCTCCCGAGTAGCTGGGACTACAGGCGCCCGCCACCTCGCCCGCCTAGTTTTTTGTATTTTTAGTAGAGACGGGGTTTCACCGTGTTAGCCAGGATGGTCTCGATCTCCTGACCTCGTGATCTGCCCATCTCAGCCTCCCAAAGTGCTGGGATTACAGGCTTGAGCTACCGCGCCCGGCCGATATGTGTCTTAACCAATGCAGCCACTGTGGTCTTGATTTCTACTGCTACTCTTTCAGTGGAAGAGCAACCACAGCCTGATTTTCCTTTTTTTTTTTTTTTTTTTTGAGACGGAGTCTCGCTCTGTCGCCCAGGCTGGAGTGCAGTGGCGCGATCTCGGCTCACTGCAAGCTCCGCCTCCTGGGTTCATGCCATTCTCCTGCCTCAGCCTCCTGAGTACCTGGGACTACAGGTGCCTGCCACCACGCCCAGCTATTTTTTATATTTTAGTAGAGACGGTGTTTACCGTGTTAGCCAGGATGGTCTCGATCTCCTGACCTCGTGATCCACCCGTCTCGGCCTCCCAAAGTGCTGGGATTACAGACGTGAGCCACCACGCCCAGCTACAACCTGACTTTCCTAGCTTCCTCTTTAACTTCTCAGACTATGAACTATCACCTTTCGGTGATCTAGCATTTCCAGTGTGTCCAGCAGAAAAACAGAGAAACTGTTTCTCTTTCATTTCTGAGGATGTTTACACTTATTGATTATTTGAGAAAGAATTAAAAAATTAGTCAGGAGGGAAAGTTTTCTCTTCCTATTATCCATCCCAATTATGGTACTTAGAAATACAGGGTATATCATAAGACAGCTTCTTAGAGATTATCCTTTTTAAAAAATCTACGTTCCTGGTAAAAGACTTCAAATAAAAAGAGAAAAGAAATAAGTATAATTACTTTTCACCTTTGCAGAACTGAGCAGCTTTTTGAAAATCAGAGATATAAGCTACTGAAAAAAAATTCACATATAAATTTACCTCTATGTTATATTCAGCCCCATCTGTGTTGATTCTGATTATAACATCATCATCTCTTATATGAGCTAGAACCCTAGAGTCAGGTTCACCTTAAGAGAAAAAAAAATTTATTATTTAAAGATACTTACATCAAATAAGAAACAATGCATTACTCTCAATAAAAATTAAATCCTTCAGGGTGGAATTTGCCTAGTACTGTGACAGCTCTGCAAAACAAGAAATAAAGGCCCAAGAAAGCAGCTGGCTAATCTCACCTCCTAAGGGGTAGCCTCAAGTTTAGTCAATTGAAACCTATTCCTTTCCCAAAACAAACAAAATACTAAGATTTTCTTCTGGAATAATTTTATCTACTTTTAGGTAAAGGAAGAACTAAGAGAGACAGAAAGCATGATTTGGAATGTACAGGCCTAGGAACTGTACTATTTGTGGATTTGAATGCCATTTGTTTTTTCATTGCAGAAAAAGGTCAAAAAGTAAACTGTAATTGCTTGTTTGATAGATTTTCTCAACTACATACATAATAAGATCACAAAGTATTTTATCTCCAAGCTTTCCTGTTTAAAATATAAAGAAAGTTTACAGTCACTGATGAAAAGAAAGGTTAAATTCCTATCACTTAAGAGGAATTTAATTTTAATCATTAAACCAGCCAGTTAGTATGACATTTAGATAATACTCATTTCCTCCTATTAGAATATTTCCACCTCTAAACTTATGTACCTCAAAGAAACAGGCAAAGAATAGCACTTCTATGACACCCCGTCCCCACTACCCTGCACCAGAAAAGAATATGCAATCAAGTTAGATTTGGAGACCCAACACACCAGACACAGGGGCAAACCAACAAACATACTAACCAACCACGTGTCCAGTAAAGAAGTCCTGCCATTTCACAGTGTACTCGCTTTCATTTTTACCATCCACCACCACGACCTTGAAATTTTGTGAAAAACGTTCAGTACTTGATGTCAGGTATAATTTAAAATGCCTAAAGAAAAATGCATTCATATTTTACTCTAAGCACACAAATTATGTCTCATTTTCATATAATTAAACTTTCTTAAAAACCAGAAGCGTTGACATTAATAAGACACTATGCAAGTTACAACTAAAGTCTTATTAGGTACTTAGAGCAATATATCTCCTGTAAAGACAAACGGACTAATTTATTTAGCTATAAAAACAGCAGACCAAAATAAACTCACACTAGGGAAAACATACTCAAAGAACTTACACATTCATCTCTCCTGGAAAATACTGAAGAATAAAGAAATACACACGACTGAACAGTTAAGTTGGAATCCTAATTATCTAAAAAATTATTATTAAAAACTAATCCAATTATACACCATTTACTGAACACCTACTTGGTGTTAGGTACTATGCATCTATTACCTCCACTTCACACAAGTACAAATTGAGGCTTGGAAGCTAATCAACCTACTCAAAGTTACACAGCTAGTAAATGGTGAAACTGGGAAATAAACCTGGTTTATTTCAAAACCCTGTATTATGCTGTCTCTATCAAGCTGGGTGGACTATGCGAAAATTCTTATTGCTGTGCAAAATTAATAAATGCTGCTTTCTATATTTAAAAATACTCATGTGGCCTCGCGCGGTGGCTCAGGCCTGTAATCGCAGCACTTCGGAAGGCCGCGCTGGGCGGATCACGCGGTCAGGAGATCGAGACCATCCTGGCTAACACGGTGAAACCCCATCTCTACTAAAAATACAAATAATTAGCCGGGCGTGGTGGCGGGCGCCTGTAATCCCAGCTACTCGGGAGGCTGAGGCAGGAGAATGGCGTGAATCCAGGAGGCGGAGCTTGCAGTGAGCGGAGATCCTGCCACTGCACTCCAGCCTGGGCGACAGAGCAAGACTCTGTGGCAAAAACAAAAAAAGTACTCATGCTTTTTTCCTCCTCAAAACCACATATCCCGCAAAACAGTAATTACCACAATTACCATTAGGAAAATAAATACAAGGTATCCAAGACAGAAGTTAGAATATAAACTCCATCAGCACCAGGAAACAGGAAAGAGGGGAGGGGAGGGGAGGGGAGGTATAAATTCCAGTTCTTTAGTGGGCTTACTATTCTTTTTGTTTTCTATGACTTTAGGTCCTTACATGAACTAGGAGTGGTAAGCAAGACTTTCTCCATTATTATTTATAGCCTTTCAGTGTGTCCATGAACACCAAAGACAAAGAAAGGTATATTACTCATCTCACCCACAGAAACAAATTTTGTCAGCTGTGGTACTGAAAATATATTACTTCCCCATGGGATTGCGAAAGTCTTTAAACTACCGGAAAGAAATCTAGACTGGGACTATCTCCATGGCAACAAATATTTTTAACTTTTTGAGCATAACAAGGTAATTTTAGTTTGCTTGCGGTTTTTTAATGGTCAAAGGGAAAAGACAACAATAGAACATTATTTCATAAATCCTTGGAACATTTTCTTCTGCTATCCTAAAACATATCTTCCCACACATTCTCAGTTACGATTTTTCCCTCCAGTTATGTTGAGAACTTTCAAAAGCATACTTATTATAAATGTCTTATTATTTTGTTTGAAAGCTAAGAGTTGCAATATTACTTAATGTTCTTTTCAGAAAGAAATCAATGGAATTGCATTTTTCATTTGCTACATTAAGAATCTGCTCTAAAGATAAAGACCAAGCAATGATAAAATTCATGTTTTTTGATTTTCCAGTATTAGCTTTTGAGTCACAAAACTTCCAACAGAATATGTCAAAATTTCTTTTGCTTTATCCTCCCAAAATTACGTGAAGTCATTTTCTTACAAATTTCTTTAACATTTTATCTTTCTGACTTTCAACTTAAGAATTTACAGTAACTGGCCGGGCGCGGTGGCTCAAGCCTGTAATCCCAGCACTTCGGGAGGCCGAGATGGGCGGATCACGAGGTCAGGAGATCGAGACCATCCTGGCGAACACGGTGAAACCCCATCTCTACTAAAAAACACAAAAACTAGCCGGGCGAGGTGGCGGGCGCCTGTAGTCCCAGCTACTCCGGAGGCTGAGGCAGGAGAATGGCGTAAACCCGGGAGGCGGAGCTTGCAGTGAGCTGAGATCCGGCCACTGCACTCCAGCCTGGGCGACAGAGCGAGACTCCGTCTCAAAAAAAAAAAAAAAAAAAAAAAAAAAAAAAGAATTTACAGTAACTAAAGACCAGCTAACCAGTTTGAATTAACATTATTTTCCTAATCATTTTTAATGGTCCATTTAGTCAGGTATATCACTTTCATTTCTTTATCAGTTCTAGACCTCCTCAAATAATCTGAGATATTTCACTTTTAGGAGAAACATTTAACTTTTTCCAAAAAACTTCAGGCAACATCAAAAAAGTATCAAAACAGTATCTGCAGCTTATTTAAAATAACATAATTTCTTGATTTTTTTATTTTTTGTTTTTTTGAGACAGAATCGTGCTCTGTCACCCGGGCTGGAGTGCAGTGGCGCAATCTCGGCTCACTGCAAGCTCCACCTCTCGGGTTCACGCCATTCTCCTGCCTCAGCCTCCCAAGTAGCTGGGACTACAGGCGCCTGCCGCCACGCCCAGCTAATTATTTGTATTTTTAGCTATATTATTTGTATTTCACCGTGTTAGCCAGGATGGTCCTGACCTCGTGATCCACCCGCCTCGGCCTCCCAAAGTGCTGGGATTACAGGCATGAGCCATCTCGCCCAGCCTGTAATCAATAATTTCTTGATTTATCTAAATCAATAATTTTCTAAATCAGTAATTTATCTAAAATCAATAATTTCTTGATTTATAACAAAAAGGAAATGAAACCTGTAAGGCAAATTTTAAACAAGTTTCTTTTTTTCTTAAGTTACGTCAACTCTTCATACAACCTTTCAGTATTTCCAAGCTTTTTGAACCTCTAATAGTTACGTCCAAATTTAATGCAATGAGCTTAGTTTGAATTACTTTGCCTTCCACTGCTATCAAAAAACAGAATCTTCTCATTTACCATCAGGTAATGAGTGGTTTCAGAGTTAATTCAGCCCTGAAACAAACTGATTATTTCAGCTATCTTTGTTTGTTTTTGTTGTTGTTTTAAACTTTAATAGCACAATATGATAGAAAAGAAAGGCTTGGAGTCTGACAAACTTGGCTTAAGTCCTACCTTCATTTACTCACTGTCTGACTTTGGCCTTAATCTTTGAATCCTAAGTATTTATCTACTATCTACAAATGGAAATAATATCACCTAATAACTGAATGGTTTTGGGGATTAAAGGAAATAACCTATTTTAAAACACCTGGTATAAAATTCCATAGACTATTAGATAAATTTCCCATTAAATATTTCGTATGGAAACTTTGTAAAACAAATTACATACTTCCCTGCTTTCTTACACAGAGAAAAGATAACAAGTGGCTACAACTTAATATTTTCTTAAGGAATCAACGTCATCTACCAAATTTGAAAGAGAAATATATAAGGCTATGGAAGTTTTTGCCTCTAGAACACGGATTCTACAGGCCACCTCAAACCCAACTTTAAAAGAAACCCAAAAAGCTAAACTTTGAGTTATTTTCATTTTATAGTTTCCTCACTCTTCCTTTGCTCCTACTCATCTCTTGCTATTATATCCACTTCTTCACCAAATTCCCCACCAGTATAGCAGAAATAACACAAGCTTCGGAGTCCAACCTTTGTTCAAATCTTGTATCTGTCATTTACTAGCTGAGTAGTCTTGGGCAAGTTACTAAGCTCTCTAAGCCTTAATTTTGTTTTTGTTGTTGTTGTTGTTGTTCCTTCAAAAAAGGAATCACTTTTAGAGATAACTTATGTAAAGTGCCAGTAAATTACAGAAAATAAGCACCTGATTAACTGTAGCTATTACCAATCTGCTCAAATTTGGTGTTAAGTTGAAAGCTAATAACCAATACTGTAATATTCTGACATAAAATCTAATAGAAAGAAGTCATTAAAAAATAACCTAAGGATAATTACAATAGCTAGGAAAAATTAAACTAATTTGCATTTAAAATTTGCCTAAAATAACCATATGACAATGGACCAATCTCCTTAATATACTAAGCACTGCTACAATTCAGTAGTTAGACAAATTCAATAGAAAAACAGTCAAAAGATATAAAAAGGCAGTTTACAGAAATATAAATTACAGAAATATAAATTAAAAAGATGCTCAATGTCACAAAAAATGAAAATCAAAACAACTATAAAATACCATCCCCTTTAGAGGGGTGAAAGTTAAAGGCTGATAAACCTAGTATTGGCAAAGATAACAGGAAACAGGTAAACTCATATATTGCTGCTGGAAGAATAAATTGGTCAAATCTCTTTGGGAGGAAAGAGTAATATCAATAAACATAGTATACATATCCTTGTCCCAATAATTCTCCTTCTAGGAATATATCCTATAAAAACACCTCACCAAGGTATACACTTACAAAGATACTCACTAGAGCATTGTTTGTTATATTAAAAAAATCACTTTGGTTAAACACTATCCATCTGTAGTGTATTAGTCAGTATGCTGTTACAGTTCTATGCAATAGGAATATTTATGCAGCTGTTTAAAATGAGGTAAAGGCCGGGCGCGATGGCTCAAGCCTGTAATCCTGGCCCTTTGGGAGGCCAAGACGAGCAGATCACGAGGTCAGGAGATCGAGACCATCCTGGCTAACACGGTGAAACCCCGTCTCTACTAAAAAATACAAAAAACTAGGCGGGCGAGGTGGCGGGCGCCTGTAGTCCCAGCTACTCGGGAGGCTGAGGCAGGAGAATGGCGTAAACCCGGGAGGCGGAGCTTGCAGTGAGCTGAGATCTGGCCACCGCACTCCAGCCTGGGCGACAGAGCTAGACTCCGTCTCAAAAAAAAAAAAGAAAAAAAAAGAAAAGAAAAGAAAATGAGGTAAAATATGCTATCTATATCACCTATACACACACACACACACACACACACACACACACACAGAGACCTATAGGCAAAAAATATGCATTAAAATATTTTGGGCCGGGCACAGTGGCTCACACCTGTAATCCCAGCACATTGGGAGCCCGAGGCAGGTGGATCACCTGAGGTCAGGAGTTCAAGACCATCCTGGCCAACATGGTGAACTCTCATCTCTACTAAAAATACAAAAATTAGTGGAGGGTGGCAGTGGGCGCCTGTAATCCCAGCTACTAGGGAGGTTGAGGCAGGAGAACCGCTTGAACCTAGGAGGTGGAGGCTTCAGTGAGCTGAGATCGTGCCATTGCACTCCAGTCTAGGCGACAAGAGCAAAACTCTGTCTCAAAAAATAAATTAATTAATTAATTTAATTTAATTTAAAAATCTGGAAGTTTACACAGGAAATCCCTCTGGGTCTGAGAAGTGTAACTGAGTTAGAAGTAAAAACTCTGTATATCCTCCATGGCTTGTTTATTAAACCAGATGCACATATTCCTTTTATTTTTTTTAACACAGTTGAGAAGGCTTGTCCTATATAAAGAATAAAGATGGCCAGGCGCAGATGGCCAGGCGCAGTGGCTCATGTCTGTAATCCCAGCACTTTGGGAGGCTGAGATGGTGGATCACTTGAGGTCAGGAGTTCAAGACTAGCCTGGCCAACATGGTAAAACTCCGTCTCTACTAAAAATACAAAAATTACCCAGGCATGGTGGTGTGCACCTGTAGTCCCAGCTACTTGAGAGTCTGAGGCACAAGAATCACTTGAACCCAGGAGAAAGACGTTGCAGTGAGCCAAGATTATACCACTGCACTCCAGCCTGGAAAACAGAGCAAGATTCTCAAAAAAATAAATAAATAAATAAATAATAATTCAGTCAATTTACATTCTCCATGTGTCTGTTTTTTGATACTGAATAAAGCTTCCTAAAGACTTTTAAAAGAGGCCTGCAATTATCTAACATTTCAATGTGCAAAACAACACATGGTATTAAAATCACCCCTGAAACAGAACATATCAATCAATTTATGCTAAGAAGTAAGAAGAACTCAATGTAGAAAGAACATTAAATTTGGGCCAGGCATGTTGGCTCACACCTGTAATCCCAGCACCTTGCGAGGCCAAGATGGAAAGACCACCTGAGTCCAGGAGTTCAAGATCAGCCTGGGCAACAAGGCAAGACCCTGTCTTTAAAAATAAATTAATATGAAGCAGGTTAAAGAATCCTGGACACTAACTAAAGTAAATAAATAGAACACGAAATTCTAGACCCAGCTCGCCACCAGGCTGTGGAGTCCTGAACAAAATCTTTATCTTTTCATACATCAAGTAAAGATAATATTTAGCACATGGCTGATGGTTCTAAAGTAGCAACAAAAACGAAAGGTTTTATAAGCATTCAATTAATTAAAATTATGTTAGAATTTTCGAAACATCATTACCATCATTAAGACCTCTGCAACACCTATTTACTTTTTTAAAAATACTCATCAGTATGAACTTTATTTTATTTATTTATTTATTTATTTATGTATTTATTTATTTTTGAGATAGAGTCTCACTCTGTTGCCCAGTCTGGAGTACAGTGGCACCATCTCGGCGCACTGCAGCCTCCACCTCCCCAGTTCAAGCGATTCTCCTGCCTCAGCTTCCCAAGTAGCTGGGATTACAGGTATATGCCACCATGCCTAATTTTTGTATTTTTAGTAGAGACGGGGTTTTGCCATGTTGCCCAGGCTGGTCTCAAACTCCTGAGCTCAAGCAATCCACGTCTTGGCCCCCCAAAGTGCTCGGATTACAGGCGTGAGCCACTGCACCCAGCCCCAGTATGAATTTTAGAATAAGCATTATACTTCAAAACCACTGTATATATAACAGATTTAAAGATTAATTACAAATCTTTAAAATGTAATTTCCCAAGATTTCAGTAGATACCCTTACTTTTTTGTTTTTGCTAAACCAAGCCCCCAGTGCCCCAACATTATTCCATGAATAATTCAAATTACCTTTTCAAAGCTGAAAAAGTTAGTAGTGTTTCTACATGTGTTGAAGTCTGTAGATCTCTTTTTCTTACAGAATGCTGCTGGATATTAGATAAGGAGAGAATATCGTAGTCTGAGAGCAAAGAATCAAGCTTCTCTGAAATAAAGGTAAAAAAGGTATTAGCATCTAAACCTAATAATCAATTGTAATATCGTTAAAATGAGAGTGCCAGACAATAAATCTTTCCTGATGTAATCCATTAGGAAGTGCCAAGCACAAACTAAAAATCATTTTTTAATCAACAGAAACTCCACTGCCTCTTCCAAAATTAGAAGGATTTTTAGAAAACAAATTGGGTGACTTGAGTCTCTTTAAAAACTGTTTAAAAATATTTGCACTGATGCTTTCCCTTTCTTTCAACAAATATCACTGCAGACACTACGGTATTCAAAATCCTTCCAATGGACTTAGAAGGTCCTCAAAATACAGCAACAGCAGCTGAAAATACAAGTTTATTGCTACTAATGTTAAATATGCTCACAAAACCAGTTTTAAAAGAAAGACTCTCACTCATGTGTGGAAGCTAAAAAAGTGGATCTCGTGGAGGTAGACAGCAGAATGATGGTCACCAGAGGCTGAGAAGGGAAGTGGGAGTGGTGGAGATGAAGAGAAAGTGGTTAGGGTTACAAAAATACAGTTTGATTAATAAGTTCTAATATTTGATAGTACAGTACAGAAATTATAGTTAATAATTTATTGTATACTTCAAAATAGCTAGAAGACTTGTAATATTCCTAACACAGAAAAGATGTTTCAAATGATGGGTATCCCAATCACCCTGATTTGATCATTACACATTGCATACAGGTATCAAAACATCGCATGTACCTGAAAAACACCCATCAATAATAAAACAAAAACTCAATTTAACCATACAACTGCCAAGAGACATCCCCTACCCCCGCATTTCCCAAACCCCTTCTTTATCCTCTACCCAATACCCTACCCTCCTACTCTAACTGGCTTCCAGAATGCTAGCAATTAGGCCTTCACCTTCCAGAGGAATAAGGAAATCTGGCAATCTCTAATGAAAAACCTAAGATTCTGATATCAAAAGTTTCCTCAAATGAGGCCGTGCCTGGTGGCTCACGCCTGTAATCCCAGCACTTTGGGAGGCCAAGGATCACCTGAGGCCAGGAGTTCCAGACCAGCCTAACACGGTGAAACCCTGTCTCTACTAAAAATACAAAATTAGCCGGGCGTGGCGGTGCACACCTGTAATCCCAGTTACTCCAGAGTCTGGGGCAGGAGAATCGCTTGAACCTGTGAGGCAGAGGTTGCAGGGAGCTGAGATTGCGCCACTGCACTCCAGCCTGGGTGACAGAGCAAGACTCCATCTCTGGGGGGCGGGGGGAAGGCCGGGCTGGGCGTGGTGGCTCAAGCCTGTAATCCCAGCACTTTGGGAGGCCAAGGCAGGGGGATCACAAGGTCAGCAGATCGAGACCATCTTGGCCAACATGGTGAAAACCGGTCTCTACCAAAATACAAAAAATTAGTCGGGCGTGGTGGCGCACACCTGTAGTCCCAGCTACTCAGGAGGCTGAGGCAGGGGAATCGCTTGAACCTGGGAGGTGGAAGTTGCAGTGAGCCGAGATCACGCCACTTCACTCCAGCCTGGCGATGGAGCAAGACTCCGTCTCAAAAAAAAAAAAAAAAAAGGGCCAAAAAGGGCTATATTTTATTCATTACAACATCCTTGCCTCACAATACTCAGCAAAAACCTTGCACATATCAGCACTCACATGTTCACAAACTGCACGAATTCTCAGTGCTGAAATGCAATATGGTCCTTTAGTTCTTCAACTTCCCTGATACAGGTTGGTACATGAACTCAGTTTCATTCAAGATCATAATCACTCCTACTGACTTAGGAACTTAACCTCAACATTGTAATTTCATTGTCAATAATACAGCCCAGTCGTTCTCAAAGTGTAGTTCCCAAACCAGCAGCATCATCACCACCTGGGAATTTGTTAAAAATGCAAATGCTCAGGTCTCCCCTCAGACCTACTCAAACAGAAATTCACCCAGTGAGATCCAATAGTCTGTGTTTAACAAGGCTTCCAGGTGATGCTGACACACTCAAGTATGAAAACCACTGAATTGGCTGGGTGCGGTGGCTCACACTTGTAATCCCAGCACTTGAGAGGCTGAGGTGTATGGATCCCCTGAAGTCAAGAGTTCAAGACCAGCCTGGACAACGTGGCAAAACCTTGTCTCTACTAAAAATACAAAAAATTAGCAGGGTGTGGCAGCAGACGCCTGTAATCCCAGCTACTCGGGAGGCTGAGGCAGGAGAACTGCTTGAACCTGGAAGGTAGAGGTTGCAGTGAGCCGAGATGGCACCACTGCTCTCCAGCCTGGGCAACAAAGCGAGACTCCATCTCAAAAAAGAAAGAAAAAGAAAAAAGAAAACCACTGAACTAAGCTAAAGGAAGGAAACAATTCAAAGTAAAGAAAAAAACTTTAGCCACAAAGATGTTCATTATTCAGCCTTGCCTTATTTTCAAGGACAAAAACCAGAATGAAGGTAAATTAGTAACTGTGAAATGGTTGGATGTTGTAACACTTCCAAAGACAGGGGAAAAAATATGTAACTATTTTAAATGTCGTTTACAAAAGGTTTTTAAGAACATGGCGCTGAGGGTGGTGGTTCGCGGCTGTAATCCCAGCACTTTGGGAGGCCAAGGTGAGAGAACTGCTTGACCCAAGGAGTTCAAGACCAGCCTGGGCAATATGGTGAGACTCTCATTTCTCCAAAAAGTAAAAATAAAATTAACCAGGCGTGGTGGCATGTGCTTGTAGTCTCAGTTACTCAGCAGGTTCAGGTAGGAGGATCGCTTGAGCCCAGGAGGTCAAGGCTGCAGTGAGCCAAGATTGCACCACTGCACTCCAGCCTGGGTGACAGAATGAGACCCTGTCTCAAAAATAAAAAAAGAAAAAATGAATGAATGAACGAACATGGAAAAATACATATGTTATAATGTTAAATATAGATTTCAGAAATACCATATTGTATAATCTTAACTATGTATAAAAACAGGTCTAGAAAAAATAAGCATAAGACAGTAACATCATTGGTTATTTTGGGTATATTTTCTATAATAAGCACTTTTTAAATGTAGCTTGCTAAAGCACTTTAAAATAACTAATGCATTTCAACTGTAATTTATTCTCTTTTAATAACTGGATATCTCAAATTAGAGATTCTGAAGCCATTACAAACTACAGTAAAAATAGTTCTTCCTTCGGAGCCAAACTGTAGCTACGTACTACTGCTATTGTGTTTTCACTAACAAGTAACCTCTCTCGGGTACTCAATATTTTACTGCACTTCACTTCCAAAATTCTAACCATTAGTAATCTCAATTTTTTACAGCCTTTCCAACAGAATTTATATTTCTCCCCATTTCCCAAGAGGTTTTTTTTTTTTTTATCTCTTATCCATATCCAATTCTCTCAATAAACTTAAGTATAAACCACCTGCTTCTTACAGTAGAGTTTATTACAGTTAATACCAGACACTGCCACACTGTCTATCTCAGCTCAGTGTCTGGCCATATACTGTTTTTTTTGTTTGTTTGTTTGTTTGTTTTTTGAGATGGAGTCTCACTCTGTGGTCAGGCTGGAATGCAGTGGCGTGATCTCAGCTTACTGCAACCTCTGCCTCCTGGGTTCAAGCGATTCCCCTGTATCAGTCTCCCAAGTAGCTGGGACTACAGGTGCACGCCACCATGCCCAGTTAATTTTTGTATTTTTAGTAGGGACAGGGTTTCACCATGTTGGCCAGGATGGTCTTGATCTCTTGACCTCGTGATCCACCCGCCTCAGCCTCCTAAAGTGCTGGGATTACAGGCGTGAGCCACCAAGTCCAGCCCATATTCTCTCTTTAAAAAACTACAATGGCTGCCCACTTCTCTCTAGAATGAGAGCACCTTCCTTACTTTCTACAAGTTGCCGCGGCAATCATCATTTTGTTATCTTTTTTATTTTTTGTCATCTGCTTTTTGTTTTTTGTAGTTTTTGCTATTTGTTGTTTTATGTGCTTTTGTTATCTTTTTCATCCCCCTTCCCCTCCTTTCTTGCACACACATTCTACACTTATTTTTTCTCTTTTCCACCAGACTCCATTTACTTGATTATTCAACGAATATTTATTAAGAAGCTCCTACCTTTCAGGCACTAAGGATACAACACAGAGAAAAAGAAACAGATTTCCGGTATTGTGACAATGAAGGAAAGACCAAAATTATTATAAAGTACATCACAGACCAAGACAGAAGTAGCCTCAGAGAGTTATGCACAGACAGAGCAGGAGCATGATCCCTGCCTGCTGAGTCAAAGATGTTTTCCCAGGGAAACAGTTTTGAAGACCAAAAGGATGAAGCAGCACCCCAGAGCAGGAAAAGAAAGGAGAGGCTTTAAGTCAAGGGCATAACATATGGTGAAGTTCACAAAAAAATAGAACACAACACTTAAAGAAGTGAAAGCAACTCAAGGAGGCTGCAGTGCAGAGCAATAGAGAGAGAATATGATGAGGTGTGAGGCTGGAGAGTCAGGCACAGGTCAGGTCACGGAGGACTATGGAAGGAAATCAGGGATTCTGGGTTTTGGATAACGGCAATAGCTGTAAGTTAAAAATTTCATTATGGGCCAGCTGTGGTGGCTCATGCCCGTCATCCCAGCACCTTGGGAGGTCAAGGTGGGCAGATCGCTTGGGCCCATGAGTTCAAGACAAGCCTGGGCAACACAGAAAAACCCCGTCTCTACCAAAAACAAAAATAAAATAAAATACAAAAATTAGCCAGGCATGGTGGTGTACACCTGCAGTCCCAGCTGCTCAGGAGGTTGAGACGGGTGGATGGCTTGAGCTCAGGAGGCAGAGGTTGCAGTGAGCTGATATCGTGCCACTGCACTCCAGCCTAGGTGACGGGGCCAGATTATGTCTCAAAATCCAAAAAAAAAAAAGAGGGAGAAAGAGAAAGCCGAGGCGGGCGATAACTTGAGGTCAGGAGTTAGAGACCAGCCTGGCCAACGTGGCAAAACCCTGTCTCTGCTAAAAATACAAAATTAGCTGGGCATGGTAGCAGGTGCCTATAATCCCAGCTACTTGGGAGGCTGAGGCATGAGAAATCACTTGAATTCAGGATGTAAAGTTTGCAATGAGCCGAGATCACGCCACTGCACTCCAACCTGGGCGACACAGTGAGACTCCATCCCAAAGAAAAAGAAAGACATTTCATAATGAATGCAGTGTGGAAAATGCGCTAGAGGGGAAGAAGACTGGAATGCAGGAAATCTGCTAGTAGGCTGCAAAGCAAACCAAGTAGAAACCACTAAAAGACTCCTAGGTTGTGGCTCACTGTGATTTAAAAAAAAAAAAAAAAAAAAACAAGTAAGAGAGGGGCTGATATCGGGAGGCAATTGGATGCTGAAAGATTCTGGAGTTTTGAATGACAGAGCCTTGGGAAAAACAGAAATGAAAAAAAAGATTCTGGAGTTTCATATTCTATTTTGTTCCTTATATATAGTTGCAATTTCATTGCTCATTTACATAGGACTTCCTTTGCATTAAGTCATCATGTCTGCAGTTGTGTTACTGATGAGCCATATAGTGATTTTCAGCAGGGAGAGTAAATCTACATAATCACAAGATTCTTAACACTGGCATCAGTGGTAAAAAGTAACCAATACTTTGTTCCTTCTAAAGTTTTTCAAAGAAGAACAAAGAGAAAATCAGGCTTTCAGGCCTGTAACAAAATAGCCTTCTGGTTGTAGCTGTGGAGTTGCCTACAGAAGATGTGATAAATCTTCCACTCCCCCACTTCTATCTGAATTGTTTTATCTCTGGGATAAGCTTTTGTGGCCACTGACTTTAATGCACCGACGTAAAGTATACCCACATTTTCTTCAATAAGCCCAGAGCTGACATTTTTAAGCTCAAACTAATCGTAAAACTTTTAAAAATTATGTATATGGCAGGGCACAATGGCTCACACCTGAAATTCCAGCACTTTGGGAGGCCAAGGTAGGTGGATCACAAGGTGGAGAGTTCAAGACCAGCCTGGCCAACATGGTAAAACCCAGTCTCTACTAAAAATACAAAAATTAGCCAGGCGTGGTGGCAGGCACCTGTAATCCCAGCTACTCAGGAGGTTGAGGCAGGAGACTCGCTTGAACCTGGGCGGCAAAGGTTGCAGTGAGTGAGCTGATACCGCACCACTGTACTCCAGCCTGGGCGACAGAATGAGACTCCGTCTCAAAAACAAACAAGCAAAAATTATGTATATAATTTTGTGTGTATATCAACACATATACACATATGTATAGTGGTATGTATATAACTGTCCCAAATGTATTTAAGAACAATGTAAATAAAGTGCTATATGAGAAGGTTCTGGAAACGTGTGGGTTGTTTTGTTTTGTTTTGTTTTTGAGACAGGGTCTCGCTCTGTTGCCCAGGCTAGAGTGCAGGGCACAATCACCACTCACTGCAGACTCAACCTCCTGGGCATGAGCAATCCTCCGGGTGGCTGGGATCACAGGCACATGCCACCACACCTGGATAATTTTTGTATCTATTTTTTTGTAGAGACAAGGTCTTGCCATGTTGCCCAGAATGGTCTCAAACACCTGGGCTCAAGTGATCCTTGCCCTTTAGCTTTCCAAAATGCTGAGATTACAGTTGTGAGCCACTGTGCCCGGCTTCTGGATTTTTTATATCAATTTCTTTTATTTTTGCAGCAAACTGCATTTTCCTAAAATACTACTTGCAAGTGTACTGCAGAACCCCAAGGTACTCAGCTCACTCTTCACTGATCTGCTGCATAAAGTACAAAAAGTTCCCCCAAAAAGACACTATCAGTGTCATGCTCCTACTTCTGATATCAGAAATGGAAAACATAAACCCCATACTGCTGTGAGGTGTTTACTGTGTTTGTGCTAAGGATACAGAAGCCTTCCTCTTCAGCACTCCCCAAACACACAGGACAGGGAAGCAGGCCACGTGTAATAAGTGTCAGGTGCGGGTTGTTGGGACTAAGGAATGAGAAAAAGGGAGCAGTGCTCTCTGCTAGGCCAGGGACCCCAGAGCCTGGGAACTAAACAATTTTATGAATTTATACCAGTAAAGGAGGATGGCGTGTGAGCTGCTTCAACTAATTCTCTATCAAGAGCTCCTCAACAGACCCAGGACTTAACCTGAGCCAAGGCTCTTCAGCAAGACAAGTATCCAGGATGCAAGTTTCAGGTTAGGCAATGAGACAACTTCCACAATTACCAGCAGCCCTGCCTAGTCCCAGGCTAAACCTGTATCCGATACTCATTCTTTTTTTTTTTTTTTTTTTTAAGATGGAGTCTCCCTCTGCCACCCAGGCAGGATTGCAGTGGCTCGACCTCAGCACACTGCAACCTCCGCCTCCTGGGTTCAAGCGATTCTCCTGCCTCAGCCTCCCCAGTAGCTGGGCTTACAGGTACATGCCACCACGCCTGGCTAATTTTTGTATTTTTAGTAGAGACAGGTTTCACCACGTTGGTCAAGCTGGTCTTAAACTCCTGGTCTCAAGTCATCCGCCGGCCTCAGCCTCCCAACGTGCTGGGATTACAGGCATATGCCACTGTGTCCAGCTACTCAATCTTGTAACCAAAAGAACAGGTAACTGGCAAAGACAGTGGTTCACGTCTCTAATCCCAGCACTTTGGGAGGCTGAGGCAGGTGGATCACCAGAGGTCAGGAGTTCAACACCAGCCTGCCCAACATGGTGAAACTCTGTCTCTACTAAAAATACAAAAAAGGCCGGCTGCAGTGGCTCATACCAGTAATCCCAGCACTTTGGGGGGCCGACGTGGGCGGATCACGAAGTCAGGAAATCAAGACCATCCTGGCTAACATGGTGAAACCACGTCTCTGCTAAAAATACAAAAACAAAATTAACCGGGCGTGGTGGCGGGCGCCTGTAGTCCCAGCTACTCGGGAGGCTGAGGCGGCAGAATGGCGTGAACCCAGGAGGCAGAGTTTGCAGTGAGCCAAGATCGCACCACTGCACTCCAGCCTGGGTGACAGAGCAAGATTCCTTCACAAAAAAAAAAAAAAAAAAAAAAAAAAAACTTAGCCAGGTGTGGTGGCCGGCGCCTGTAATCCCAGCTACTTGGGAGGCTGAGGCACGAGAATCACTTGAACCTGGGAAGCGGAAGTTGCAGTGAGCCGAGATTGTGCCACCACACTCCAGCCTGGGTGACAGAGTGAGACTCCTTCTCAAAAAAAAAAAAAGGTAACTAATTTTGGACATGTTATATTTGAAGTGCCAAATGAGCAGCTGAATATGAGCTCCAGAGAATGAGTCCAGGTCAGAGACACATGTCTAGTCATTAGCAGAACACTGTCAAATGAAGTGAAACCAGTACAACTCATGTAACAACAACAACAACAACAACAAAGGAAACGGGGGGAACAGAGAGATGCCCATTTCCTTGGCTGATTTTAGGAGTAAATAAAGAGATACAGATTGAGCATCCCTTATCCAAAATGCTTGAGACCAGAAATGTTTCATCCTTCAGAATTTTTAAAATTTTAAAATATTTGCATATACATAATGAGGTATCTTGGGGATGGGACCCAAATCTAAATATAAAATTCTTTATGTTTCATTTATTTATTTACTTTTTTTGAGACAGAGTCTCACTCTATCGCCCAGGCTGGAGTGCAGTGGCCCGATCTCCGCTCACTGCAAGTTCCGCCTCCTGGGTATACGCCATTCTCCTGCCTCAGCCTCCCAAGCAGCTGGGACTACAGGCGCCTGCCAACACGCCTGGCTAACTTTTTGTATTTTTAGTAGAGACAGGGTTTCACAGTGTTAGCCAGGATGGTCTCGATCTCCTGACCTCATGATCCGCCCAGCTCGGCCTCCCAAAGTGCTGGGATTACAGGCGTGAGCCACCACGTACGGCCTCAACAATATTTTTAAGTAACTTTTTTTCATGAAAAAAAGTCTGTGTACAATGAAGCATTCGAAAGCAAAGGTGTCACTGTCTCGGCCACCCACATATATAATCTGTGGTTTGGCATCACCATCATTCCTGACTGATTCTACATGCTACCAATAAGTAATCATTTTCTTATACCTATTCACACATAAGTACTACACAGCCAAAAATATACCATTAATATGGTGAAAAAATCGTTTGTTCGGGGAAATGTGTGGTGTCATGCCAGCACTCAAAAAGTTCCAAATTTTGGAGCATTTCAGATTAGGGATGTTCAACCCATATATGAAAAGCCCTTCATTTCACTTCCGTTACCTCAATGAAGCCCATTCTTGTCCTCCTTTCCTATCAATCTTTCACAGACTTTCTTCACATTACACTTCCAGCTGTACACATTTATATTCTCACAAAAGAAAATAGTGAAGGATCCAAAAATCAACCACAATTGGCCTTGGAGGAAACCTACATTTAATGTTCTAGGAAATCCTGTGAAAGTCAAAAGGATCTCTCCAGTTTCCCCATCACAATTCTCTGCTTAACTCCTCTCCTTTCTACTCTTGAAATACGGTTTTTCTCTTAGACTAGTATAAAACAGAGTTACATTAAATCTCCCTTGGAACAGTTAGGGCAGTTAAGCATTTAGGTTTCAAAGGAATGCAGCCAGTAAGCAAAATTAACATCAAAAGAGAAAGCCAGATGTCAAAATACTGAGTAAAATGGTGCTGTCAATAATGAAATCGGCACTGCAATATGGAGAATCCCCATGCCAACAACCTCAAGGTAAAATCAAAATACATGTTTCAGATATAAACTTTCTCATCCCTCATGGTGACCTGTATTTTTTCCTCCCACCCACTACATCCTCTTTTATTAAAAGTAACACAAAGGGAAAACAATTTTGAAATCAAAGTGAGACTTATACACCCCAGCTGCAACTTCAACAAGATATCATCATGACTAAGCTTTTATGACTCATAAGTTTCCTAAATTATGCAATTCATAACAGGTCAATTGAAATCATTATTGGTGACCCATAGAGTACTCTAAAAGCCAGGCTTCAATTATTATGTATTTTTTGCCTTTCAGAAAAATGTTGTCATATGCCTAATCAATATTTAGTACTGCAGTATAGTAACATTTGTAGGACAATAGACATAAAAAATAAATAATAAACCATGCTTTTCAACTGTGAAACTATTTGCTAGTCTTGACCAACTCAATCTAATGGTGGGGTTAAGTTAAGCAACAAATTATATTGTAAGCTGTCAAACAAACTGGAAAAAAAAGTCATTCTTCAAAAGAAAAATACCCACAAGGCCTATGTTCATCACTGAGTGAACCTGACAACTGACAGCACCTTCCTGAGACTCACTTTTCTTCCTCCTTTATTTGAAAACTAGACTTGATCTCTAAGGTTCATATCAGTCTCTAAGTCCTAATAGTCTCTAAGTTCCACCATCAGGAGTGCCCTTATCTTCCCTCTTCATCTACTTAACCTTAAAGTCTGGGCTCAAGTATCACCTCCTCCAGGAAGCTTCACTAAGCTTCCTAGGCTGGGTGCAGTGGCCCTTGGTGATAATACTTGCTATAATATACTCTAGCACTCTCCTCTTTGCTGTTTTAGAAATGTCCTAAATGGATGTCTATTTCACTATGCCACAACCATTTGAAGATGGATATCGTCTGATCTTTGTATTTCCAATGCCACATATAATACTTAGCAGACAGTATGTGTTCTTCAAACACTTCGTTTAAAAAAACAAAAGGAAAGTCTATGCATTCTTGTGCACTTTGCAAATAAAAAACATATGGGCCAGGAGCAGTGGCTCGCGCCTGTAATCTCAGCACTTGGGGAGGGGGGGGCCCAAGTGGGCGGATCAGGAGGTCAAGAGTTAGAGACCAGCCATGCCAACATGGTGAAACCCTGTCTCTACTAAACATACAAAAATTAGCCGGGCATGGTGGCACATGCCTGTAATTCCAGCTACTTAGGAGGCTGAGGCAGGAGAACTGTTTGAACTCGGGAGGCGGAGGTTGCAGTGAGCTGAGATCCTGCCACCGCACTTCAGCCTGAGCAACAGAGCAAGACTCTGTCTTGGAGGGGGAGAGGTCTAAAAAAACCTTACGATCTGCAAATGTTATGAATTGATCTAGAAAGTAATGTTTTTCTTTAAACTGTATGCTTCCTTAGGAGTCATGCGAACAACAGATTAATAATGTAAGTGAAACAGTTGTGTCAGGGTGGTGCAAATATAATTTTAATATCTCAAAATAGACATTTATTCTTTTTACTAACATTTATCCTTAAAATGAAGACTCTTACCTATCCCTCCATCCTAACCACAACCCTACTTCAAAATGTCCTTCAATTTGTACTGACTTACCACTTCTCAGCACTTCCTAACTAGATCCCTTGCCTTTCATGAGTCACTTGTAATCCATTTCAATCGGAAATAATCATAAGGCAGCTGTACAAGTGATAACATTCTCAACACCTTTAATATCCATATCAGGCCGGGCGCGGTGGCTCAAGCCTGTCATCCCAGCACTTTGGGAGGCCGAGACGGGCGGATCACGAGGTCAGGAGATCGAGACCATCCTGGCTAATACGGTGAAACCCGGTCTCTACTAAAAAATACAAAAAACTAGCCGGGCGAGGTGGCGGGCGCCTGTAGTCCCAGCTACTTGAGAGGCTGAGGCAGGAGAATGGCGTAAACCCGGGGGGCGGAGCTTGCAGTGAGCTGAGATCCGGCCACTGCACTCCAGCCTGGGCGACACAGCGAGACTCCGTCTCAAAAAAAAAAAAAAAAAAAAAAAAAATCCATATCAATCCATTACAATTTCTGTCCACTAAATACAAAGAAAAAAATACTACACATGTTATCATGGTGAAATTTGGGGACCAGTATAACCATGCAAGCCTACAATTTCACACTGGGAAAACATTATTTCACACTTTATTACTACTAATCAAAGTGTCTTACATGTCAATTTTTGGAAGACAAAAGGATCTTAAAATACACTAAAAGTTCACACAAACTTACTTCCACCAAAGTTCAGATCCCTTAATGCATGTCCATCTTTAAAATCCAATCTCTCTGGAAAAATCTAATGAAATAGGAACCCTATACTTTCTAGCCTCTAAACTGATCAAACTCGTCATTCCTGATAATTTCTTTGTTTAAAAGTGCAAGGAAAGCGTTCACAGTGGCAGCATCAAGAGTTGGCTTAGCAGGTTTCCGCCTTCCCCCATCTCCCAAGCACCTCCAATAAGCTACAATTGAAATAACCAAGAACGTGCTTAGGATGTTCGCAAAAACACAACTCTTAAGACTCCAACTCCAATCTCCGCCTCCCAACCAGATTACTGCATAAGTACCTCCTACAGCAGAAATTCTAGTTCCCTCCTCAGAGGACCAGGAAGAATTCTGGAGCTTTGGGCCCTTCCTTTCTGCCTCTGGTAGAAACACACAACACTAGATTTGTTCCTTACTAAGGCAGGAACCGTGACCACATCTCCCTCTCCAAACAAGATCCAGCCGCCCCACTCCTTACCGCTTTCCCAACACCCTCCCCAAACACAAACCTAGGGAGCAAACCCCTCTCAGGCGCTCAGTCACTACATGGAGCCCGTCCAGTAGCCCTTTCCCACTCAGAGATATGCCCATCTCCTTTATTCTTTCCCCAAACTCCGAGAGCCACACCCCCTTCTACACTGAAAGCTTAAGGACGCGCCACCGTCGCCAATACCCCGCCCCCAAACACCTGATAGACCCAGCTCCCCTGCTCTTCCCCTCCAACGAGCGCTCCATGAGCCGCCTAAGCCAACTCGCCTGGATCTTTACCGAGTCTCTGGTGGGGGACGAAGCCCGGGTCGTCCGGAGGTCGCGGCGCCAGCACGAAAGGAACCACGCTGGTCAGGAATAGGAGAGACTGCCTCATGTTCCCGGCCCGGCTACCGGCTCCACCTCTCTGGGCAGCCTTCGCCTGACGGGGGTTCGGAAAACTGCTCACATCGGGGGAGGACGGGATCCGCCCGGCCTGGCCCCTCAAACCTCTTTTCCCTCCCGCGCCGCCTACTGGGAAGATTCTACCGCCAGGCTCGACGCCCCCGGAAGTGCAGGTGGCGTTACCAGAGGCCGGCTCAGCCCGCTTCCGGCCGCTGCTGTTCCCCCACACCACCCACAGCCGGAAGCCGGCCGCCGCGCGGCATCACGGGAGGCTCCGCTTGCCACGCCCCATGCCGGTGCGCCGCGGGTCTCTCTGGTCGGCTGCCGCGTTCGGCCCCGCCCGTGGCGTCCAGCTGGGGCTCGCCCGGCGCCTTACTGGACGCAGACGTAGACGTCCCAACTCCACCCAGTCCGGCGTGGCCTTTGTCCCCGGGTGACCGCGGATTGGGGAGGCGGGAGCTAGCGAGCAGGCCTTCAGGCGCGTCTGCCACCTCCTTTGTCTTGGTGCCCACGTCTGGTTAGGATCCCTGCTGTCCATTTTATTAAAGGAGCTGTAAAAAGCGGCCTGGGGCCCAGCGACCGGCCCAGGGCGGATGAGGAGGCGCGACTAGCCTGTTGCCGCAGGGTGTCTGCCCAGTGTGCTCAGGTGGGAGGGCGGGGACATGAATCGAGCTACAGAGTGCCCTGCGGACGGAGACCCCCCCGGGCCCCGAACCCAGCCTCCGAAGCCCTCGCCACTCGCCAGCTCCTGCGAGACGAGCCTTCCGAGCGCAGCTCAGGCATCTGGTTCAGGGTCTGACCGCCAGAGTCGTCTGAGGCCTCCATCCGTCTGCTGTCACGAAAAAGGCTTTGGGGGGACTAATAAGCACTTCCTGAATGCACATTTGCTCCATGCCCCTGCTGTAGGGAGTGGGTCTGGAGACATTTCAACAAATAGAATCCTGGGACCTTACCTGTGAGTACAAGAGCTGGAATCTTCCCACCAACTTCTTAAAATTCAATCCTATACTTAGTCCATTTAGCTTAGACTGGAAATTTCCCAAGGCAGTTTGTTCTGCAATCTTTTGCATGATTTTAGCTCTGTATAGTTTAGTGTTTATGGTACTGAATAAAAGTCTAAAAACGTTGGGTACATGTTGCTGTTTTATTTAGTTCAACCAAAGTTTATAAAAGTAGGACATAATATGTTTTCCTCTTAAGAGTGAGACAGCCTTTATTATGAAATGGTAAATTGTTAGGAATAAAATACTAGTCCTATTCAAGTTTCAAGCCTTATTCCTAATAAAATACTCAAACTGTGGTTAAAATTTATGTTAATGGTGGTTTGCCGCAGTAAAATAGCATCTTTTTCAACAATACGTTGTTGGCTAAAATCAACCAGACCTGGTCTGTACATCTGAGATATAAAATGTATTAAACATACTCAGTGGCATACCTAATTAAAAAGTAAGCAAAATTTCACATGCAAATTGTATACAATCTTTAAAAATTGTATTCCATAAAAATGTGACAGTTGAGTATGGTTTTTGGGGGGTTTTTTTTGGTGTACAATAATAATGTCATCTGGTTTCTTTTCTGAACATCCAGTCACCATACTGCCCAGCTTATAACTTTAGTAGATTGTAGATTATGTTATTTTGGTATCCTCAACAGCTCTTGTACAGTGCCTTGCTCATAGAAGGTACTTAGCTGGTTAGTAAATGCCGTTTAAAAAAAAAAAAAAAAGCTCCCGATGCATTTTCTTTTCTTTTCCTTTTTATTTATTTATTTTTATTTATTTTTTGTTTTGAGACGGAGTTTCGCTCTTGTCACCCAGGCTGGAGTGCAATAGTGTGATCTTGGCTCACTGCAAGCGATTGAACACCTCCTGGTTTTAAACGTTTCTCCTGTCTCAGCCTCCCAAGTAACTGGATTACAGGTGCCCGCCACCACGCCCGGCTAATTTTTGTGTTTTTAGTAGAGATGGGGTTTCACCATGTTGGCCAGGCTGGTTTCAAACTCCTGACCTTAGGTGATCCACCCGCCTCGACCTCCCAAAGTGCCAGGATTAGCGTGAGCCACCGCGCCTGGCCTGAATAACCAGAAATCCTAGATTTCCAGGGACATTCCAAATTTCAGGTAATCTTTCCAATTCACAAATCAGGACCCAAATTATTCCAATTTGCAGTTCATCTTTCATTTATCAATTGTGCATACTTTTAAGATAAAAGAGCGGCCGGGCGCGGTGGCTCAAGCCTGTAATCCCAGCACTTTGGGAGGCCGAGACGGGCGGATCACGAGGTCAGGAGATCGAGACCATCCTGGCTAACACGGTGAAACCCCGTCTCTACTAAAAATACAAAAAATTAGCCGGGCGAGGTGGCAGGCGCCTGTAGTCCCAGCTACTCGGGAGGCTGAGGCAGGAGAATGGCGTGAACCCGGGAGGCGGAGCTTGCAGTGAGCTGAGATCCGGCCAGCCTGGGTGACAGAGCAAGACTCCGTCTCAAAAAAAAAAAAAAAAAAAGAGCCAAGGAATATGGTAAGAGGGGGCACTGGACAGATTAATTATTTTGTCTTTTTTTTTTTTTTTTGAGACGGAGTCTTGCTCTGTCGCCAGGCTGGAGTGCAGTGGCGTGATCTCGGCTCACTGCAGCCTCTGCCTCCCAAGTTCAAGGGATTCTCCTGCCTCAGCCTCCCGAGTAGCTGGGACTACAGTTATGCACCACCACGCCCAGCTAATTTTTGTATTTTCAGTAGAGACAGGGTTTCACCATGTTGGCCAGGCTGGTCTGGATCTCCTGACCTCGTGATCTGCCCGCCTTGGCCTCCCAAAGTACTGGGATTACAGGCGTGAGCCACCGCACCTGGCTCTGTTTTATCTTTTGAGACAGGATCTTGCTCTGTAGCCCAGGATGGAGTACCATGAACACAATCAGAGCTCACTGCAGCCTCGACCTCCTGGGCTCAAGCAATCCTCCAGCCTCACCCTTCTCAGTAGCTGGGACCACAGGCATGCACCACCACACCTGGCTAATTTTTACATTTTTTTAATAGAAATGGAGTCTCACGGCCGGGCGCGGTAGCTCAAGCCTGTAATCCCAGCACTTTGGGAGGCCGAGACGGGCGGATCACGAGGTCAGGAGATCGAGACCATCCTGGCTAACACGGTGAAACCCCACCTCTACTAAAAAATACAAAAACCTAGCCGGGCGAGGTGGTGGGCGCCTGTAGTCCCAGCTACTCGGGAGGCTGAGGCAGGAGAATGGCGTGAACCCGGGAGACGGAGCTTGCAGTGAGCTGAGATCTGGCCAGTGCACTCCAGCTTGGGTGACAGAGCAAGACTCCATCTCAAAAAAAAAAAAAAAGAAATGGAGTCTCACTATGTTCATCAGGCTGGTCTCAAACTCCTGGCCTCCCAGAGTGCTGAGATTACAGGTATGAGCCACTGCACCCGGCACCAAAATAATTTTTTAAAACTATATACCCCCTGGCTGGGCGTGGTGGCTCAAGCCTGTAATCCCAGCACTTTGGGAGGCCGAGGTGGGCAGATCACGAGGTCAGGAGATCAAGACCATCCTGGCTAACACGGTGAAACCCCGTCTCTACTAAAAATACAAAAAATTATCCAGGCGTAGTGGCACGTGCCTGTAGTCCCAGCTACTCGGGAGGCTGAGGCAGGAGAATCACTTGAACCTGGGAGGTGGAGGTTGCAGTGAGCCGAGATAGCGCCACTGTACTTCAGCCTGGGCGACAGAGGGAGACTCCATCTCAATAAAAAAAAAACAAAAAAAAACTATATACCCCCTAGGTATATCTTTAAAGTTTTTCATCATTAATGTAGTAGTAGCAAAGTTTGAAACTTTCAGCACAAATACCAACATTTAAAATTAAAGCTGTTAGGTCATTATTTTAAAGTTTTCCAATACAGTATAAATACCTCAAAGACTTGACAGCCACGGTAGTAGCCCAGCCTCCAAGATGGCCCCCATTGACACCTGCTTCCTCTTCTACACTGAGCCAGAGTTGGTCTGTGTGACCACTAGCATGCAGGCGAAGTAATGTCACTTCTGAGGTTAGGACACAAGAAACTGTGTCCTCCATCTCAGGTGCCCTCTTGCTTGCTTGTTTCCTTTTGTATCACACACTCTGGGGGAAGCCAGCTTTCATGTCATGAGAACACTCAGGAAAGCTATGAAGAGGCCCAATAGAACAGGTCAGCAGCCACAGACACCGAGGAGCTGCCAAAGACTCTGTGAGTGAGCTTGGGAGGAACTCAGCCCCAGGCAAACTTTCAAATCACTGCAGCCCCTGACCTACAGTCTGACTACAACTAAACTCCTCCCAGATTCCTCAGCCTCAGAAGCTGGGAGATAAATGTTTGTGGTTCTAAATCTCCTAAATTAGGGGTAATTTGTCACACAGCCACTATCATCTGTTCAAAACAATATGTAAACAAGTTGACCTGATCCTGGGTTCTTAACACCTGAAGTGATGCTTTTCATTTAGGATTTAATAAAGAGAATTAAAAATATTTCTTGAGGTTCCCCAATCCCATGCTTGTGGAATTAATTATTCATAATTTAGATACTACAAGTGAATTTAAGAGTAAACATTTGCAATTATTAAACACATATAGGCACATATGGTTCTGCAGTTAACTACCAAACCCACACAAGTACTGGTAAAACCTTGTCTAAATGACAAGAGAACTAACTGGTTCTAGCTGGGTTTTTTGTTTCCTTCTGTCTATTTCTCTAGCTCTATTTCTATTATTAGCCAATTCTGTCTTACACCAACCCCACCAGTTCTTGTAGATGGATAGAGCCATCCTCACTGTTTCTAAAATGCTAATTATTCCTACATTTGTATGCTTTTTTGCTGATGAACAAATCTGTGTAAAGCGATCCCTTTAAGAATGAGTCAACCCACAAATAAGACAACAGATGCCACTTAATGAAAAATAGGACTTGATACAAAGTCATGTACCAAGAACGCTAGTTTCCAAGGTTTTAGTTAAGAAATTTCAACCTATTTTAGAAAAAAAAAAAAAATCAATCTTTTTTTTTTTTTTTTTTGAGATGGAGTCTTGCTCCATTGCCAGGCTGGAGTGCAGTGGCGCGATCTCAGCTCACTGCAGCCTTGACCTCCTGGGCTCCCCCTCCCGGGTTCAAGTGATTCTCCTGCCTCAGCCTCCCGAGTACGTGGGACTACAGGCATGCGCCACGACGCCCAGCTAATTTTTGTATTTTTAGTAGAGATGGGGTTTCACCATATTGTCCAGGATGGTCTCCATCTCTTGACCTTGTGATTCGTCCGCCTCAGCCTCCCAAAGTGCTGGGATTACAGGTGTGGCATAAGCCACCGCACCCTCCCAAAATCAACCTTTTAGAAAAATGAAAAATATGCATGGGACAAAGCACAGACACTTGCAGATCCTTGCTGATGAGCAGATTTTTGGGGGGGAATTTTTTTTTAATTGTTTTTTGTTTTTTTTGAGACAGAGTCTCGCTCTGTCACCCAGGCTGGAGTGCAGTGGCGCGATCTCAGCTCACTGCAAGCTCCGCCTCCTGGGTTCACGCCATTCTCCTGCCTCAGCCTCCCAAGCAGCTGGGACTACAGGCACCCGCCACCACGCCCGGCTAATTTTTTGTATTTTTAGTAGAGATGGGTTTCACCGTGTTAGCCAGGATGGTTTAATTGTTATAAAGTCTCTTCCTTCTTTCCTTCTTTCTTTCTTTTTTTAGAGACAGGGTTTCACCATGTTGCCCAGGCTGATCTCGAATTCCTGGGTTCAAGCGATCCAATCACCTTGGCCTCCTGAGGTGCTAGGATTACAGGTGTGAGTCACCACATCCCACCGATACGGACCACCATTGTGTGCAGAAAGTATCATACCTCCTACGTATTGTATGCCATATAAAATATGGAGCTGTAGGCCGGGCGCGGTGGCTCAAGCCTGTAATCCCAGCACTTTGGGAGGCCAAGACGGGCGGATCACGAGGTCAGGAGATCAAGACCATCCTGGCTAATACGGTGAAACCCTGTCTCTACTTAAAAATACAAAAAACTAGCCGGGCGACGAGGCGGGCGCCTGTAGTCCCAGCTACTGGGGATGCTGAGGCAGGAGAATGGCGGGAACCCTGGAGGCGGAGCTTGCAGTGAGCCGAGATCCGGCCACTGCACTCCAGCCTGGGTGGCAGAGCAAGACTCCGTCTCAAAAATTAAAATAAAATAAAATAAAATAAAATAAAATATGGAGCTGTGTCGGTTCTTTTCCTTCCTAAATCCCTGCCTCTCTCCCTTGAGATCTCAGGGTAATTGAACCACATGAATAACTGAACATAGAGGGCAGAGTAGATAAAGAGAACAAATGGAAACTTGTGCTGGTTTGAAATTACCTCAGGTCTGAAGTGGCCAGAAGTCATTACTCTGGGGTTGACAGGCCCCAGAGAGGAGACTCTCACCAATTACCCTCCAGTTCCACAGCAGCCAGAGACCTTAATTGAAAAGCTGTTCTACTTAGGGCTTTTCAGAAAAACCCAACTCAATTGTTCAATGTTTAAATTCTGAAAATTTTACTAACATTTTAAGAATTTTACCAAAGAGATACACATTATACCTTTGGCCTCAAAGGAATTATACTCTAAAAGATAGATATATATAAACACACAAACACCCAAATGCATCAGGACAAATAAGGATCATGGATTTTTTTCACATTAACTTTTTGGGTTTGTGTTTTTTTGAGACAGGGTCTCCGTACCACCCAGGCTGGAATGCAGTAGCATGATCTCAGCTCACTACAACCCCTGCCTCCTGGGTTCAAGTGATTGCTTGTACCTCAGCTTCCAGAGTAGCTGGGACTACAGGCATGCCCCACCATGCCCAAATAATTTTTATATTTTTATAATAGTGGAGATGGAGTTTTGCCATGTTGCCCAGGCTGGTCTTGAACTCCCGGCCTCAGATAATCTGCCCACCTCAGCCTCCCAAAGTGCAGGGATTATAGGTGTGAGCTATCATGCCTGGCCCACATTAACTTTTTAATATAAATTTTAGATTTACTGAAAAGTTGCAAAGATAGTACGGAGTTCCTGTTTCACCCGGCTTCCTAAATGTTGACCATGATGATCATGGTATGTTTGTTAAACTAAAAAAATAACATTGGTACAATACTAGTAACTAAACTGCAGACATTTAGGGTTTTTGTTTGTTTGTTTGTTTGTTTTTGAGACGGAGTCTTCTTCTGTCGCCCAGGCTGGAGTGCAGTGGTGCGATCTTGGCTCACTGCAACCTCCATCTCCCGGGTTCAAGCGATTCTCTTGCCTCAGCCTCCCAAGTAGCTGGGACTACAGGCTTGCGCCACCACACCTGGCTAATTTTTGTATTTTCAGTAGAGATGGGGTTTCACCATATTGGCCAGGCTGGTCTCGAACTCCTGACTTTAGCTGATCCACCTGCCTCGGCCTCCCAAAGTGCTGGGATTACAGATGTAAGCCACCACACTAGCTGGATTTTTTTTAATGTGTCTTATGGTCTTTAAGAAATGATGAGGCCAGGCACAGTGGCTCATTCCTATAATCCCAGCACATTGGTAGGCTGAGGAGGGATTGCTTGAGCCCAGGAGTTCAAGACCAGCCTGGGCAACAAATAAAAAAAATTAGCCAAGCATGGTGGCACATGCCTGTGGTCCCAGGTACTCAGGAGGCTGAGGCAGGAGGATCATTTGAGCCCAGGAAGTCAAGGCTGCAGTGAGCCATGTTTGTGCCACTGCACTCCAGCCTGGGCAACAGTGAAACCCTGTCTCAAAATAAATAAATTAAATTTAAAATTGTGATAAAATACACATAACACAAAAATTTACCATCAACATTCCATACATTTATAGTGTTGTGCAATCATCACCACCATCTGATTCCAGAACATTTTAATCACCCCAAAAGGAAACCCCATACCCATTAAACAGTCATTAGCCATTCCCCCTCCTCCCAGTCCCTGGAAACCACTGGACTGCAGTTTTGCCACTAATGTCCTTTTTCTGTTCTAGGATCGAACCCAGGATACTACACTGCATTTAGTTACGTTAATGTTTTACTCTTTAGGTCAAATAAAGCTATTTTAAATATTTCATTCTCGGCCAGGCACGGTGGCTCACGCCTGTAATCCTAGCACTTTGGGAGGCTGAGGCAGGTGGATCACCTGAGGTCAGGAGTTCAAGACCAGCCTGGGCAACATGGTGAAATCCCGTCTCTACTAAAAGTACAAAAATCAACCAGGCGCGGCAGCATGTGCCTGTAATCCCAGCTACTTGGGAGGCTGAGGCAGGAGAATCACTTGAACCTGGAAGGCAGAGTTTGCAGTGCCAAGATTGTGCTACTGCGCTCCAACCTAGGCAACAGAGTGAGACTCTGTCTCGAGAAAAAAAAAAAAATCTCTGCAGAAGCAATGGTTAATACACTTACTTGGTGTTCAAGGAAACTGTCTAGCTCAATCCTTCACTCTCTTGCCTTTGAACTAGTCCCTCACTGTCATTCCCATAATACCTGAAGTGACTTTCTTACCTCTGCTTCCTCTCCTTCCTCTCCGCCAGTGCCGCTGCCTGTCTTCCGTAACACCAGCTAAATGTCTCCTATCCGTGGACTTTTTCTTGGTTCTCTTATAGTTCGTCCTTCATTTTATCCTGCATCGTTGCCTGTTGATGGTATTTTGGTATTTTCTACCAAAGCATAAGTTCCTAAGGTGAGGACCCTTCCATATCAAATAAGTGTTCTGCATAAGGCAGTTAACAGTATTTATGAAACAAATATCATATCTGACATACAGCCAGATACCTCACAATTTCCCCCATTTAAGTAAATGAGACAATGTAATACTTATAGCAGGTAGAATTGTGTCCCCCTCCCCCACCCCAAGAAAATAAGTTCAAGTCCTAAGCCCTGGTATTATGAATGTGATCTTATTTGGAAACAGGGTCTTTGCAGATGTAATCAAGTTAAGATGAGGTCATACTGGATTAGGCTGGGCCCTAAATCCAATGACTGATGTCCCTGTAAGAAGAGAAGTGACACAGAGACACACAGGGAGAGCACCGTGAGATGATGGATGCAGAGATTAGAGTTACACACCTACAAACTAAGGAACACCAAAGAGCGCCACGACACCGGAAGCCAGGGAGCGGCAAGGAAAGACTTCCCCTGGGTCTTCAGAGGCAGCTTGGGCCTGCAGACACCCTGATTTTAGACTTCTGGCCTCTGGAACTGAGATAATAAATTTCTCTTGGTTTTTATTTATTTATTTTTATTTGTTATGTTTTGGTTTGTTTGTTTTGTTTTTTTGAGACAGGTTATCTCACTCTGTCACCCAGGCTAGAGTACAGTGGCGCCACCTCAGCTCACTGCAGCCTCGATTTCCTGGGTTCCAGCAATACCCCCACCTCAGCCTCCTGAGTAGCAGGGACTACAGGCACATGCTAGCCACCATGCCTGGCTAATTTTTTTAGTTTTGGTAGAGACGGGGTTTTTCCATGTTGCCCAGGCTAGTCTCAAGCTCCTGAGCTTAAGCCATCCACCCGCCACAGCCTCCCAAAGTGCTGGGATTACAGTTGGAGCCACCGCACCTGGCCATTTATTGTAAGCCATCCAGTTTGTGACAACTTATCACAGCAGCCCTAAGAAAACATTCCAATGCTTATGGAACACAGCCTAAGGTTACCTCCCCTTCTGCCCTTCCGCCTTTTCTCCTGAAATTCCTCTTGCCTGGAATATATTTGCTGTATGTATCCAGCTATGAAAAACCTTCTCTGGCATCTGAACATTCTGATTTGTAGATTGCAGGTCTCCATCATTTTTTAGTAGTCTTAATCTTGTAAAGAACCCATTTATTTTATCAGAGTTCTGGAGGCCAGAGTCCAAAATCAAGGTGTCAATTACATAAATATTTGATCCTTCAAAGCCATTCTTTGGGGTGATGGAGTCAGGTAACCAGCAGAGAACAGGGAGACCGTAAATTTACATCTTTTTCTACTCATGTCTACTTCTGAATTCTGATAGTAAATCTCTTGTGATTTAATCATTATTCTTTTCTGCTTTTGAGACAGGTCTAGCTCTGTCACCCAGGCTGGAGTGCAGTGGTGTGAACATGGCTCACTGCAGCCTCGACCTCCCGAGCTCAGTGATCCTCCCACCTCAGCCTCCTGAGTAGCTGTAACTACAGGTGCGTGCTACCACGCCCAGCTAATTTTTTTTTTTTGAGATGGAATCTCACCCTGTTGCCCAGGCTGGAGTGCAGGGGCGCGGTCTCAGCTCACTGCAGCCTCCACCTCCCGGGTTCAAGCAATTCTCCTGCCTCAGCCTCCCGAGTAGCTGGGATTACAGGAGCACCACCATGTCTGGCTAATTTTTGTATTTTTTCTTTCTTTTTTTTTTAGTAGAGATGGGGTTTCACTGTGTTGGTCAGGCTGGTCTCAAACTCCTGACCTCAGGTGATCTACCCGCCTCAGCCTCCCAAAATGCTGTGATTACAGGCATGAGCCACCGTGCCTAGCCAATTTTTTAATTTTTTTTTTGTAGAGATAGGGTCTTGCCTTGTTGCCCAGGTTGGTCTCGAACTCCTGGGCTCAAGCAGTCCTCCCGCCTCAGCCTCCCAAAGTGCTGGGATCATAGACATGAGCAACTGTGCCTGGCCTGATTTAATTCTTCTTCTTCACCGGATCCAGTTTTCTCCATGAAGTCCTGAGACCAAGTCATAGTAGGTTTGGACCCAAATGTGTGCTGCTCCTCTCCCCCCATGCTCTTTGCTTCTGTTCCTAGCTTGGGGTTCCTCCTTGTCTTGCACCAGACATACTGTCAAGAGAAAGCTTGGCATCAGGCTCACTCCATTTAAAGAACCTTATTTTATGAATCTGTTGCAGGAAAATAAAATATAGTAACTCGTTAACAGTTTTGAATGATTTGTTCTTTGCTTTTTGGCAAACTTCAGTTTATCCTTGCTAGAGGGAAAACAATAAAATCCACAAGTAATTCCCAGTTTTCAACCTAGCCCAGCAATTTAACCTCCTCACTCACTTTGCAAGGCTACTATCAAGGAGCTGTGTGCCTGGCCTGCTTTCCTTCTCTCCTCTCCCTGGTCCTGCCCATTGTGCAGGGAGCCTCTTGCGAGTCATAAGATGACCAAGAGATCACACGGAGAGAGACTGAAAGAAAAGCAGCAAACCCTGGGTAATCAAGGCCCTAAACGGAAAATGTCAGGATCTTGGGGGAAGTGGCTTTTATATCTTTGAAACTGCTCAGTAATTTTCCAGAGAGATGTTGGTTGGGACCCAGAGGAGTTGTGCCCCGCCCACAGTTAGTGCTCAGTAAGTTTATTGAGTCAAGAAACAAATTTAGGCTTGGTGAGTCCTGGCTGGTGACAGGCAAGCCCCTCCTTACACAAGAACGGATCATTTACCCACCTGGCTTAGGGAAAAAAGGCGGTTATGAGGTTGTTAAGAATCGGGACCGGGTCCAGGGCCAGGGCCAGGTGCGGTAGCTCATGCCTATAATCCCAGCACTCTGGGAGGCCAAGGCAGGTGGATCACTTGAGGTCAGAAGTTCGAGACCAGCCTGGCCAACAAGGTGAAACCGTCTCTACTAAAAATACAAAAATTAACTGGGCACAGTGGCTCATGCCTGTAATCCCAGCACTTTGGGAGGCCAAGGCAGGCAGATCACCTGAGGTTGAGAGTTCGAGACCAATCTGACTAACATGGAGAAACCTTGTCTCTACTAAAAATACAAAATTAGCTGGGCATGGTGCCACATGCCTGTAATCTCAGCTACTTAGGAGGCTGAGGCAGGAGAATCGCTTGAACCCGGGAGGCAGAGGTTGCAGTGAGCCGAGATGGCGCCATTGTACTCCAGCCTGGGCAACAAGAGCAAAACTCCTTCTCAAAAAAAAAAAAAAAAATTAACTGGATGTGGTGGCATGTGTCTGTAATCCCAGCTGCTCGGGAGACTGAGGCAGGAGAATCGCTTGAACCTGGGAGGCAAAAGTTGCAGTGAACCAAGATTGTACCACTGCACTCCAGCCTGGACAACAGAGCAAGACACCGTCAGGAAAGAAAGGAAAGAAAAAGAAAGAGAAAGAGAGAGAAAGAAAGAAAAAAGCGGCCAGGCGCGGTGGCTCAAGACTGTAATCCTAGCACTTTGGGAGGCCGAGACGGGCAGATCACGAGGTCAGGAGATCAAGACCATCCTGGCTAACCTGGTGAAACCCTGTCTCTACTAAAAAATACAAAAAAAAAAAAAACGAGCCGGGCGAGGTGGCGGGCGCCTGTAGTCCCAGCTACTCGGGAGGCTGAGGCAGGAGAATGGCGTAAACCCGGGAGGCAGAGCTTGCAGTGAGCTGAGATCCGGCCACTGCACTCCAGCCAGGGAGACAGAGCGAGACTCCGTCTCAAAACAAAAAAAAAGAGAAAGAAAAAGGAAGGAAGGAAGGGAAAAAAAAGAAAGAAAGAAAGAAAGAAGGGAGGGAGGGAGGGGAAAGGAAAAGAAAGGAAAGAGGAAGAAAGAGAGAGAGAGAGAAAGAATCTGGGCTGGACACAGTGGCTCATGACTATAATCCCAGCACTTTGAGAGACCAAGGCAGGAGGATCACTTAACCCCAGAAGTTCAAGACCAGACATAATGAGACCCTGTCTCTACAGAAAATTTAAAAAATTAGCTGGGCATGATGGTGCATACCTGTGGTCACAGCTACTTGGGAGCCTGAGAGGTCAAGGCTGCAGTGAGCCGAGATTGTGCCACTGCACTCCATCCTGGGTGACAGAATACAACCCTGTTTCAAAAAAAAAAAAAAAAAGAACCTGCAGACCCCCTGCCTTGAGGACAGTGGCATTCGCATTGCAGCTATTGTGAAAAATGTCCCTAGAATTTACAGGCTACAAGCTAACAGTGGCATTCCTACTGGGAGCCAACAGGTCAGGGTCTAGGATCCTGATCAATGAGATCTGCTTATGAAAACATCTTAAAATCTAGACTACAGAAAAAAGCACTCTTGTTTCCATGCTGTTCAGATTATGTACGCAAAATGAGTAAGAACAGCCTGTCCGGTGTGCCTCTCTGCCAATACAGGGCTTAGAAGTCCCCTAATTCTATTTTGTTTTGTTTTGTTTTCCGAGACAGGGTCTCACTTTGTTGCCCAGGCTGGAATGCAGTGGTATGAACATGGTTTACTGCAGCCTCGACCTCTCGCACTCAAGCAATCCCCTCACCTCAGCCCACAGAGTAGCAGGGACTGCAGGCACATGCCACCACGAGGTTTTGCCATGTTGCCCAGACTGGTCTGAAACTCCTGGGCTCAAGTGATCCTCTGGCCTCGGCCTCCCAAAGTACTAGAATTACAGGTGTGAGCCAGAAGTTCCCTAATTCTGATATGTGTGGTCACTATGCATTTCTGTGCTTTGCTTCCAAAGGACTGATCACCTTGAAGAACCAGAATATAAAGAGGTTATGTCAGGGGAACATTACCATTTATTTATTGGCTTACTCTGAAAGACAAGTAAGTTAGTGCAGAATCACAACATTGGCTCATCATTGGTATCCTGGGCAGCCTGCATTGTTTGATCATCATGTCTATCTAGTTATGTATTGATTTATTTACATTCTGCTTTGTTCAAGAAAGAATTTGAAAGCATACATCCATTACAACCTTCAGTCAGGCTGGGCAGTGGCTCACACCTGTAATCCCAGCACTTAGGGAGGCTAAGGCAGGAGGATTGCTTGAGCCCAAGAGTTCAAGACTAGCCTGGCAACATAGCAAGACTCCATCTCAAAAAATATTATAGGCCGGGCGCGGTGGCTCAAGCCTGTAATCCCAGCACTTTGGGAGGCCGAGGTGGGCGGATCACGAGGTCAGGAGATCGAGACCCTCCTGGCTAACACGGTGAAACCCCATCTCTACTAAAAATACAAAAAAACTAGCCGGGCGCGGTGGCGGGCGCCTGTAGTCCCAGCTACTCGGAGGCTGAGGCGGAGAATGGCGGGAACCCGGGAGGCGGAGCTTGCAGTGAGCCGAGATCGCACCACTGCACTCCAGCCTGGGCGACACAGCGAGACTCCGTCTCAAAAAAAAAAAAAAAAAAAAAAAAAAATATTATAATAAAAATAAAAACTTCAGTTAATAACATAGATGTGTATTTGAAATATACAGAGGAATGTGGTTGCCGTCTAGTCTAATGATGTTTTCAAGCCCTTGTGTTTTGTTTTGTTTTTTTCTTTTAGCTATAGCTCCCTGTCTGCAAAATAAATCTTTTGCAGAATCTTATTGTATAAAATTGGTCAAAGCGGAGCTATTGGGTTTGAAGTACTCCTGAACCATCTCATAGAACCCTATGTCTTCCTGGAGTTTACAGAAAAAGAGACTCAGGAATTTTCCCAAAGCACACTGCAAGTTAGGGGCAGGAATGACAGCCCAGACCTCCTGGTTTCCAGTCCGGGGCTCAGCTGCCCAAACAGTGGCATCTCTTCAGGCAGGCCCTGGCAGAGGCAGCTTAGTATTTTTATTTTACTTCTTTTTTTTGGTAGAGACAGGGTCTTGCCATGTTGACCAGGCCGGTCTCAAATTCCTGGCCTCAAGTGATCCTCTCACCTTGGCCTCCCAAATTGCTGAGATTACAGATATGAGCCACTATGCCCAGGCTAGTTTTGTTTTTGTTTTTGTTTTTTAAAGAAACTATCTTGCCCTGTCACCCAAACTGGAGTGCAATAGCATGATCACAGATCACTGTAGCCTGGAACTCCCCAGCTTAAGTGATCCTCCTACCTCCTGAGTAGCTGGGACTACAGGCACATGCCACCAGGCCTGGCTGTTTTCTATATTTTTGTAGATACAGGGGTCTCACTATGTTGCCCAGGCTGGTCTTGAACCCCTGAGATCAAGCGATCCTCCTGTCTTGGTATTCCAAAGTGCTAGGATTACAGGTGTAAGCTATTGTGCCCAGGCCTCCAGGCTAGTTTTGACTGCCACCTGACAGATGAGTTTGTGATCCAACATTTGCTAGTAACAGGATCATCCACCCAGCACAATATACTCAAAAGGAGCAGCTGGAAGGCTAGTCATTCACTAATTGCTACCTCCAGTGTCTCAATAACGAGGCATTCAAGTTGAGCATTTAAGGCAAAATTCAAGGAAATGAGACATCTACTTTGGGAGACATGAGAGGGCACACTGCTTTCCTAAACAGATGAGAGCTCTTAATGCTTTGTGAGGTAGAGGGATATTTGCCCTTAAGAAAGTAGGCGGATGAGGCCAGGCACACTTACGCCCGTAATCCCAGCACTTTGGGAGGCCAAGGTGGATGGATCGCTTGGGCTCAGGAATTTGAGACCAGCCTGGGCAACATGGCAAAACCTCATCTCTACAAAAAACACAAAAATTAGCCAGGTGTGGTGGTGTGCACCTGTAGTTCCAGCTACTTGGGAGGCTGAGGTGGGAGGATCACTTGAGCTCGGGGGGTGGAGGTTACAGTGAGCCGAGATTGCACCACTGCACTCCAACCTGGGTGACAGAGCTAGACCCTGCCTCAAAACAAACAAACAAAAAACCCTGGCCTGGCACAGTGGCTCACGCCTGTAATCCCAACACTTTGGGAGGCCAAAGTGGGCAGATCACTTCAGGTCAGGAGTTTTGAGACCAGCCTGGCCAGCATCGTGAAACCCCATCTCTACTAAAAATACAAAAACTAGCTGGGCATGGTGGCAGGTGCCTGTAATCCCAGCTACTCGGGAGGCTGAGGCATGAGAATCGCTTGAACCTGGGAGGCAGAGGTTGCAGTGAGCTGAGATCATGCCACTGCACTCCAGCCTGGGTGACAGAGTGAGACTCGGTCTCAAAAAAAACCCCAAAAAACAAAAACGAAAAACCCCAGAAAGTAGGAGAGTGGCACAGCTTAATTTGGGTATATAAGCACTCTTCATCTGATTTTAACCTATAAAGGACTGAGAAGAAAATCATTAGTACCCCTTTTTTACCTAAGAAGTAGTATATCCCCCCAAGCAATCAGGAACTTTCTTCACTTAGGACTGAATAGGTTAGCAGTAGGCTTTCTTTCACTTTAGGGAAGCTGCTCATTCTGCTGTCTGGACAGTAGGAAGGAATTCATAGCTGAAAATTCAGAAGTCAAGGGCAAGCCAAATTTTCCAAACCCTTACCACTTAGGCCTTCTAGTCATGCACAAAAGGAACCAATTCAGGCTAAGCAGAAAAAGAGCTTACTGGAAGGCTATCTAGCAGTTCACATAATTGACAAGAAAGCTGAAACGCCAGACTCAGAAAACAGGAGTTACGGGAAATGGGCAGCGGAGACTCAGCTAAAGCCATGCCCAGTGGTCTGGAAGGACATCACCACCAGCATTGCTACCAAGAAACACAGCCTTCTAGACACCACTGGACTGTCCATATCACCAAGAGCATATCCTCAAACATTCCTGCATTTTTGTATCCCTTCCCTCAGGATTCTGAGTCCTGGGTGGGAGCATCCAGTCAGCTGAACTTAGTTCACAAGCCTGCATTCCAATGGCCAGGTGATGGGACTCGGGCTCTGTCTCCTGCTAAGGCTCATACAACGGCACTGAGGAACAGAAAGTTTTCAGATGTTCGGTAGGCAAAGATCAGCAATGTCCACTAGAGTTCCTTCTAACTTTAAGTCCTACAGCCAATTGATCTGAAAACAGGAAAAGGATGAGAAATAACTTGAACAGCACTCCAGGGACCACGCTGTAGAGAATCAGATCCTATCTCTGGTGAATCCCTCCAATCATCTCCTAAAGATCTGATTAATTTTGCAAAACCATCATTAGCAAGGGAGACTAATGTCAAATGAGAATCCATTTCTCAGGCATTTCTTTTTGAGGCAGGGAAATGTACCAATCTAGCTTTTTTTTTTTGAGACAGGCTCGCTCTGTTGCCAAGGCTGGAGTGCAGTGGCACGATCTAGCTCATTGTAACCTCCGCATCCCGGGTTCCAACAATTCTCCTGCCTCAGCCTCCTGAGTAGCTGGGATTACAGGCACGTGCCTAATTTTTGTATTTTTAGTAGAGATGGGGTTTCACCATGTTGGTCAGGCTCATCTCAAACTCCTGACCTCGTGCTCCACCCACCTCGGCCACCCAATTTATTTTAAGATGGATTCTCACTCTGTTGCCCAGGCTGGAGTGCAGTGGCACCATCTTGGCTCATTGCAACCTCCATCTCCCGGATTTGAATCTTGACTCTTCATAGTTGAGTAACTTTGGACAAGTCCCCTAATCTGTAAAGTAGGCATAATGCTTCAAAGGCTTATTTTAGAACGATATGAGATCGTTTACGCATTTTGCATGCAACAAATATTTGATTACTCTGTGACAGACATTAGGCTAGGTGAACAAAACAGAAGGACCTTGTGCCTAGCACATAATAGGAACACAGTAGGTACCTCCTAAATGTACCTGGTTGTTTCATGCCTTTATAGCATTTTAATTTTTTTTTCATTTTGAGATGAATTCTCACTCTGTCGCCCAAACTGGAGTGCAGTGGTGTGATCTCGGCTCACTGCAACCTCCGCCTCCTGGGTTCAAGTGATTCTCCTGCCTCAGCCTCCCGAGTAGCCTACAGGTGTGTGCCACCACGCCCAGCTATATAAATATATTTATTAAACAAATTTATTTATATATTAATATATATTTACATAAATATTTGTTTCACCATGCTGGCCAGGCTGGTCTCAAACTCCTGACCTCAGGTGATCCGCTCACCTTGGCCTCCCAAAGTGCTGGGATTACAGGCATAAGTCACTGTGCTAGGCTGCATAGTTCTTTAGAAATGTATGCAGTTTCTAGTAGTAATGAGAAGTAGTAATGAGAAGACATAATGTCTGTTACCTGCTTTGAAATATCTCAGCAAAGAAAAATAAATTATTGCATAATAAAGAATTAAAGGCTCATCGCCATGGCTCACGCCTGTAATCCCAGCACTTTGGGAGGCTGAGGGGGGTGGTTCACGAGGTCAGGAGTTCAAAACCAGACAGACAAACATGGTGAAGCCCTGTCTCTACCAAAAATACAAAAATTAGCCTGGCGTGGTGGCACACGCCTGTAATCCCAGCTACTCGGGAGGCTGAGGCAGAAGAATCACTTGAACCCTGGAGGCAGAGGTTGCAGTGAGCCAAGATCACACCACTGCACTCCAGCCTGGGTGACAGAGCAAGAATCCATCTCAAAAAGAAAAAAAATAAGAAGAATTAAAATACTATAAAGGCATGAAACAACCAGGTGCATTTAGGAGGTATCTACTGTGTTCCTGTTATGTGCTAGGTACAAGGTCCTTCTGTTTTGTTCACCTAGCCTAATGTCTGTCACAGAGTAATCAAATATTTGTTGCATGCAAAATGCGTAAACGATCTCATATAGTCCTATAACAATCCTTTGAAGCATTATGCCTATTTTACAGATTAGGGCACTTGTCCAAAGTTACTCAATTATGAAGAGTCAAGATTCAAATCCAGAGACATCTGACTTCACTTTCCTTCATAACAAGCATCTAAGGAAGTTCCTATAACTTTGGGAACTCCTATTAGCAGCTGGTTAAAAAAAACTCCTGGACAACATACTATACTATTTGAATCATCCTACTTCTTATGCATTCCTCCAGGATGCACTCTTCTCCCATTCTGAAACTGACAGTTCTCTTTACAAACTGTGTCTATTTCGTTCCTGGATTGCATCTGAGCTGCCACCATGGAACGGCCTTGTGTTTTAGCATGTGTGATGTTTCTTGTGTTCATTTTGTCCCCCCACACCATAAACTTGAGAGGCAAGGCCAGCTCTTTTATGTCTTCAAATGCTTTGCTTCCAAACACAGGATTGGAAATGGCCAACAAAGACTTAAATACTACTTCTCTATCCTTTTCACAATTCCATCCACTGGAAATTTAAGCAAGACTTGCAGAGATCACTTCAGGTATCTGTCCCCCAACAAGAAACACTTGTGGTTTGGCCTGAACTAGTATTCTGCTGATTCTTTCTCTACCGCCCTGAACCCTAAAAACAAATGAAATGCATCAGCACAACACAATACTAAATGCATACGTATTATTTCTATTATGTCTTTAAAAAAAGAGTGAAAGCTTTTTCATGTTTGCTTTAAATCAACCACATAGGAACTGGAGGGACTGGTGAAGAGGAATAGAGGGAATGAACTCAAATGCTCTAAATTGCAACAGGGCACTTGGGCTCTTACTTTGACTCACCTGACCTTTACAACCATTAGCTAGCTCACACAAAGCCCAAACAAGTTGCTGAGCCTCCTGCCCATCCTCGGGATATATCCCTGACTTCCTGTCTCAAGCTTTAGGCCAGTCTCCCATCAACACTGACCTCACATGAATACTAAATGCAGATGTCTGACCTCACATTTCTCCGCCAGCCAGATCCCCGGCCTCTTTACCACAGACCTTAAGAACCAGTTCTCAAAATCATCTCATTGGCATCTTTTCACATCGTGAAATCTATCTGGTCAAGATTCGAATAAAACTATATTTGTACTTTAATACAAGAGAGTCAACGTGGGCAGTGACTAAATAAAGGGGGTGGGTACAGAGTTAACACAGGCCTCCTATGCTGTTTTATACATATAACCCAATTAATTTCAACTGGTGAAGAGGAAGACCCTAGGGCACAGATTTCAACAATGTGCTGGACTCAAACCCAAAATCCTTTGACTTATTTTTATTTTTTTTTAGGGATGAGGTCTCGCTATGTTGCCCAGGCTAGAGTACAGTGGCTATTCATAGGCACTATCATAGTGCAGGGTAGCCTTGAACTCCTGGCCTCATGATCCTCCCATCTCAGCCTCCCCTAGCAGCTGGTAGCTGGGACTACAGACACAACCAGTCCTCTGACTTATTTTTAGTACTCAGATGTGAATACCAGATCTTTACTTTGGCCTTCATTATTGAGGCTTCCTTAAAGCAGCGGTTCTCAAAGTACCAGGTCCTGATCAGCAGCAGCAGCATCAATTTGTTAAAAATACAAATGCCCTATGAGGCCCTACCTCAGACCTACCGAATCGAAAATCCTTAGTCAAGACTTCACTGCTGGTAAGTGACTGAGGTTTTGGTCAAAGGCATTTCCTTTTAGCACTTGTTCTCTGGGTCCTAATTTTTCTTCACTTATTTCAACAGAATGACCTTTCCCATTGTATTCCATCAGAGAGTGCTAATTAGAAGCAAAACCACAGCTTAATGGTTTTTTTCTTTTTTTTTTAACTTCACATTCCCAAGTTACACAGTCATTTTCTTTTTGTGACTATGTCCTTGAAAATCTAGGGCAATAGGTCTGCTCAGTGTTGTTGATTCTCTTATCCACAAGACTCGTTTCACTTTATTAGAACTTTCCAGTTCCAAAATTAGGCTATCCTGCTAACTTCCTTCCCACTTGAGTGTTCCACTACATATATTCCACAGCCCTTTACCCTTGGAAATACTTTCACACATTGGCTTGCAGGCTAGTTAGTCTACCTTTTATCTGTAAAAGGTAAAACGGAAACTCAGTGAGATTAAAGCCATAGCTATAAAGTAGTGAAGTTTAAAGTTCTAGTACCTAGTTCAGTCCCTGACTCATAACAAGCACTCAATATATTTAACAAGTATGTGAATGACCACAGAAGCCAGATCTTTGACTTCTAGGCTGGTTTTCTTTCTCTTTTTTTTTTTTTTTTTTGAGATGGAGTCTTGCTCTGTTGCCCAGGCTGGAGTGCAGTGGCACGATCTCGGCTCACTGCAACCTCCACCTCCCAGGTTCAGGCGATTCTCCTGCCTCAGCCTCCCAAGCAGCTGGGATTACAGGCATATGCCACCATGCCCAACTAACTTTTGTATTTTTAGTAGAGACGGGGTTTCACCATGTTGGCCAGACTGGTCTCGAAATCCTGACCTCAAGTGATCTGCCTGCCTTGGCCTTCCAAAGTTCTGGGATTACAGGCATAAGCCACTGTACTCAGCCTCAGGCTGGTCCTTTGTATCACTACATCACACCATCTCTCACTTTATATAGTTGTGGGTATAGACAAGTCTGACTCCAAAAAGGGTTAGTAATCTTGTCCCATTTATTTTCCTAGCTCCCAAGTTGTGGTGTTGCCACCAGTATTAGGACACAGTGGTCTCCAAATCTTTCCAATGAATCCTCCAAGGTGCCTACCAAGTTCCAAAATAACTGAAAGAACATCACATACCCAGGCTGAGTACAGTAGCTCATATCTGTAATCCCAGCACTTTGGGAGGCCGAGGTGGGAAGATTGCTTAAGACCACCCTGGGCAACATAGTGAGACCTCGTCTCTACCCTCCCCCGTACCCCCCAAAAAAAGTACCATGTGTCAAGGAGAATGGCATGGTGGCATGGCTGAAACACAGAGCCTTATCTAAAGACCCATAGGGCTAGAATGGAGAAAGAGCTCTCAGAACAAATTTCAGATGGGTAAAAAACCTGGTGATATCAGCAGAAAATGAGAAACAAATAGTCTGGCTTCCTTCAAGGACTAAAGGACCTGAATTACTCCCATAAAATGGTGGAGAGTAGAGTCCACAGGATAACTGAATGGCAGAGATCTTTGCAATGAATGCCAGCTTTCAGTACACACTTCCACAGAAAAGTGAAGGTTAATCTAAGCCTAATTAAGTGCTTTAACTTGTCTACACTTCTGATAGTAGAAAGAAAATCAGGCTACACTGCAATTTAAATCTCAGTTGGACTTAAACTTTTTCTAGTTTTTTTTTTGGGAACACGGAGTTTCACTCTTGTCGCCCAGGCTGGAGTGCAATGGCATGATCTCGGCTTACTGCAACCTCCGCCCCCCAGGTTCAAGTGATTCTCCTGTCTCAGCCTCCCAAGTAGCTGTGATTACAGGCACCTGCCAACACGCTGGCTAATTTTTATGTATTTTTTTTAGTAGAGACAGGGGTTTCACCATGTTTGCCAGGCTGACCTCAGGTGATCCGCCTATCTCGGCCTCCCAAAGTGCTGGGATTATAGGCGTAAGCCACCGCGCCCGGGACTTTTTCTAGTTTTCAACATTGTTAGCTATACATCCTCAAGTGTAAGCTGTCACAGAATTTTTTTTTTTTTGCTTGAGACGGAGTCTTGCCCTGTCACCCAGGCTGGAGTGCAATGGTACGATCTCAGCTCACTGCAACCTCCACCTCCCGAGTTCAAGCAATTCTCCTGCCTCAGCTTCCTAAGTAGCTGGGACTACAGGCGCCCACCAGCATGCTGGGCTAATTTTGTATTTTTAGTAGACTTTCTGATCCGCCCACCTCGGCCTCCCAAAGTGCTGGGATTACAGGAGTAAGCCATCACGCCCAGCCAACTCTTTTTTTTTTTTTTTTGAGACGGAATCTCAGTCTATCACCCAGGCTGGAGTGCAGTCATGTAATCTCGGCTCATTGCAACTCCTGCCTCCCAGGTTCAAGTGATTCCCTGCCTCAGCCTCCTGAGTAGCTGGGACTACAGATTCATGCCACTACGCCTGGTTAATTTTTGTTATTTTTAGTAGAGACGGAGTTTCACCATGTTGCCCAGCTGGTCTCAAACTCCTGACCTCAGGTATCTATCTGCCTGCCTCGGCCTCCCAAAGTGTTGGGATTACAAGCATGAGCCACTGTGCCTGGCAAAATGTGTAATTCTTTTACATGGGCAAGTTTCTACTATTAAAAAAAAATAACCATGACAGGGTATCCTAAGTAGCCTAGCTAGCAGTGGGAGCTACTACCCTCAGTAGCACGTCATAAGCAAGAGCAAAGTAAACATCCAAATAAAATGAACTAAGCCAGCTTGCCACAGCCCAGCACTGCAAGTCTATAGTATGCAATTTCACATGTCAAATCAGCAAGAAAATTCCTAAAGTCTTTAGCTAAAATTACAGTAATTAAACAACTCTTTTGATAAGCACTTGAGTAAGAACCCCAGATATTCCTGAAGAAACTGTGTTACAGCTCAAAAGAATTTAGGAGCCTAGCGTAGTAAGGCCCATTGTATTGCCTGATTTTTACTCAGGACTCAACCCAGTTTTAAGTCTGCTTAATAATTTGTATCCCAAGAAAGCCCTTATTAGCCTCTTTGCTAGCTGAATAAATTCTAACTCCACCATGGCTTCTGTGGAGGCCCAGGCTATGATATGTTGCAGAAATAGTGTCTGAGGACAAATAACAGATAAAAAATGAATCTCTGCATAACCCGTTCAGCAATGTGTAATGAAAATATCACTCTCAAAAGTGGAAGTCTCCCCTTTCTTCGAAAGCGCATTAAGGGATACTCATGGCTCAGCGAATTCTGAGGTAGAAATAGTCACAGTGCTGTAGGCAGAACAGACTCAACAATCCCATCATGAAAAAACCTCTGGAATTATTCACAACATTAAAATTAGGACCAATTTACAGTCCTAGGACACGGATTGCAGAAACCTTTAAGACCGTCCATAAGAAATGGCTTTCGGCCAGGCGCGGTGGCTCAAGCCTGTAATCCCAGCACTTTGGGAGGCCGAGACGGGCGGATCACGAGGTCAGGAGATCGAGACCATCCTGGCTAACACTGTGAAACCCCGTCTCTACTAAAAAATACAAAAAACTAGCCGGGCGAGGTGGCGGGTGCCTGTAGTCCCAGCTACTCGGGAGGCTGAGGCAGGAGAATGGCGTGAACCCGGGAGGCGGAGCTTGCAGTGAGCTGAGATCCGGCCACTGCACTCCAGCCCTGGCGACAGAGTGAGACTCCGTCTCAAAAAAAAAAAAAAAAAAAGAAATGGCTTTCAAACTTATTTGAAATCAATTTTTGACATCACAACCCACTTTTCATACATGTATAAACTGAAATTGGTTTCACAAAGTATAATTTCCCTTATAACATGCTACATATTTTCCCTTCTATTAAAAGTTGGCTGTCACCCATTAAGTTTGTTACCAGTTGGTCACGACTAGAGTTTTAAAAAGCACTGATCTATTGCTTTAATCTTAAAAACAAACGAACAGAAAAGGCAACATAACACAGTTGCTGAGAGTACCAACTTTGAAGTAGGACTGCCCAGGTTCAAGTCCTGACACCACTACTTGGCGATGAAGCCCAAGTCCTAGGTCATGTCACTAACTTCAGCGCTTCAGTTTCCCCCTCCAGAAATCAGGAGAAACCTTCTAATAAAACTTTGTTATGAAATTGAGTTTTACTTGTGAAGATGCCTACACGACATTCCTATTAAGGAGTGAAGATGCTGGCCCCAAGATTCCATGCAGCTTGCCAGGGAGTGGGAAGCTAGGCCTGGGGCCCTGGCTGATGGCCTTTCCACTATATCGCAGCATTGAGCATGCAAATAACATTGATTATATAAGGGCCTTCGGTGTAAAGCATGTAAAATAAATGTGACAAGCAATGCTGGACAATAAATGTTTATTTCCTTACTTTCGCAGAGCAACTAGAGGGCTCATGCATTTAAAAAATAAAATAAAATAAAAATTTACCAGATAAACATGAACTAAAGCCTTCATTTTCTGAGTGGCAGGGAAAAATAAAAATGATTTTCATTAAGAATTCTTTTTAATTTAGCCAGTAGAGATTGAGATTTGGAGTTATTTGCCTCTGATTCTTGTCTAGTTTCAGGCCAAACACTAGCTAGTTGCTAGGACCTTGGGCAAGTCTGCAGTCTCTTTGGGTTCATTTCTGTCATCGTAAGATGAGAGTTAGGCCCAGGATGTCATGGCACTGCCCCTTTCGAGGTTTTCCCCAAAGGGCAAAACTGACAGACTAAGGGGAAAGTCAAAGAAAAGAAAAACAAAAACCATCTCCAAAGATGCTAGGAAAAAAAGATAAACAGCATTATTTACTTGCTATAGTAAGGAGGGTGACGCACTCACAGCAGGCAACAATGACCCAGAAATGAACTTGGTATCTTGAGTTCAAACTCTAGTTGGCTACTTAATAGACACATACACAAATGTTTTTGTTTTAGGACAGGGTCTCGCTCTGCCACTGGGGCTGGACTGCAGTGGTGCAATCACGGTTCATCACAGCCTTGACCTCCCGGGCTGAGGTGATCCTCCTACCTGAGCCTGGCAAGTAGCTGGGACTACCGGCGTACATCACCATGCCTGGCTAGTTTTTTTGTAGAGGCAGGGTTTTGCCATGTTGCCCACTGGTGTCAAACTCCCGAGCTCAAAAGATCCACCTGCCTTGGCGTCCCAAAGTGCTGGGATTATAGGTGTGAGCTATGGCACAAGGCCCACATACCTAACTTTGAGCTAATAATTTTTTTTAATTTTTTTTTTTTTTTTTTTTTTTTTTTGAGACAGAGTCTCGGTTTGTCGCCTAGGCTGGAGTACAGTGGTGTGATCTTGGCTCACAGCAAGCTCCGCCTCCCAGGTTCACGCCATTCTCCTGCCTCAGCCTGCCTAGTAGCTGGGACTACAGGTGCCCACCACCATGTCCAGCTAATTTTGTTGTATTTTTAGTAGAGACAGGGTTTCATCGTTTTAGCCAGGATGGTCTCAATCTCCTGACCTCATGATCCCCCCGCCTCGGTCTCCGAAAGTGTTGGGATTATAGGCATGAGCCACCACGCCCGGCCATAATTTCATCTTTTCCTGGTCAGATGTTCTGTCACATAAGGGCACTTGAGAGGATTAAATATGAATGTGCATGGTACATGACCAGGTACCAAAAACACTTCAATAAACGTTGGATCCTTCTAAAAGGGCTGTATAAACATGCTAAAGTGTTATAATTTTAGGGGAAGTCTCCAGCATTTCCTCCCGGGTATTATTACTTGCCCCCTTTAAAGCGTTAGCTCTGAAGGCATAACTGTTTTTTTTTCTTTCTGAGAGACAGGGTCTTTGTGTTGCTCAAGCTGGAGTGCAGTGGCTATTCACAGGCATGATCATCAAGCACCACAGCCCCAAACTCCTGGGCTCAAGTGATCTTCCTACCTCAGTGTACCTGGTAGCTAGGACTACAGGGTCATGCCACTGCGTCTAGCTGGCATAGCCATTTTATTTTTGAGACACGGTCTCATTCTGTTGCTCAGGCTGGAGTGCAGTGGTGCAATCACTGCTCACTGCAGCCTCAACCTTTTGGGTTCAAGCAATCCTCCCACCTCAGCCCCCTGAATAGCAAGGACTACAGGCGTGCACCACCATACCCAGCTAATTTTTGTATTTTTCGTAGAGACGGGGTTTTGCCATGTTGCCCGACTGGTCTCGAACTCCTAGGTTCAAGCAGTCCATCCACCTCGGCCTCCTGAAGTGCTGGGATTACAGGCATGAGCCACAGTGCTTGGCCAGCATAGCCACTTTAAAATGAAGTGTGGGTTAAGGAGTAAATTGGAAAGTTTGCCCCAAATTGGATTTCCTGATGATCTTTACATCTACACAGTGGTGTCACTTAACAGGTATATGTTCTGAAAAACGTCTCATTAGGCGACTTCATTGTTGTGTAAATAGCACAGGATGTACTTAAAGAAGTACATGGTAGACCCTACTACACACCTAGGCTATGTAGTAAAGCTTGTGTTCCTAGGCTACAAACACGTACAGCATGTTACCGTACTAACTACTGTAGGCAATTTCAACAACACTAAATATTTGCTAAACATAGCTAAACACAGAAGACACAGTAAAAATCACCGTTGTATATTCTGTTCTCGATAAATGTAAACTGTTCAGCTAAGTAACATTAATTCCAGAGAAGGCAAAGCTTACCAAATACAAATTCTACATGGGAGAGTCATAGAGATATAAGGCAGAATAAAACATGCAAAACTGTGGCCGGGCGCGGTGGCTCACGCCTGTAATCTCAGCACTTTGGGGGCCAAGGTGGGTAGATCACCTGAGGTCAGGAGTTCGAGACCAGCCTGTCCAACATGGCGAAACCCCATCTCTACTAAACATACAAAAATTAGCCAGGAATGGTGGAGGGCACCTGTAATCCCAGCTCCTCAGGAGGCTGAGGGAGGAGAATCGCTTGAATCCATAAGGCAGAGGTTGCAGTGAGCCAAGTTTGTGCCATTGCACTCCAGCCTGGGGAACAAGAGTGAAACTCCAACTCAAAAAAAAAAAAAAAAAAAAAAAAGTAAACATGCAAAATTGCCTTTATCAGTTTAAAGTGAAAGTCTTTCTAAACCATAAACAATGATTGTTACTTTAAAATATATCTAATGACATGAACCTACAGTGAGACTCATCATTGGACAAAAAGTCACGTCTGTTCCTATAAAAGGCCTAATATTTCTGAATGACTGACTCAACTCCTAAAAATTAGCCCATCTCAAAATCAGTGACCAAGATTCTGCTCTTCTTAAATTTACTCTCCAGTTGTAGTTTTTATGCATCTTTAAATGGCCTTCCTAATATTTTTCACCATTTTTTAAAAAGTCTCTACTGACTTTTTAAAAAAGTCAGGCGCCCGCCACCACGCCCAGCTAATTTTTTGTACTGATACATGCTTAAGTTACAAGGTATGACTATATTCTACCAACCGTGTCAAAAGAAAACTTACTGATCTTCTTTGCCAAAGATTAACAAATGAATGTACAAATATGTTGAAATAAAAATGATTCTATTCTTGTTAGAATGCAATTTAAAAATTTACTACTATCTATCTAAATGCCATTTTAAAGAGAAAACTGCCAAGTAAGTTCTAACTACAAAATAGGTGCAATGTTTAAAATTTCTGATCTCAGAAAGTAGTTTAAAAAGCTAAAGACAAAGTTCCTAGATTTAAATCCTCCCCCCAGCCCAAAGCTTTCCTTACACTCTTTCCTCAGGAAAGGCGTCCTCTCTCCTACTGAGTTCTTTTTTTTTTTTTTTTTTGAGACGGAGTCTTGCTCTGTCGCCCGGGCTGGAGTGCAGTGGCCGGATCTCAGCTCACTGCAAGCTCCGCCTCCCGGGTTTACGCCATTCTCCTGCCTCAGCCTCCCGAGTAGCTGGGACTACAGGCGCCCGCTACGTCGCCCGGCTAGTTTTTTGTATTTTTTAGTAGAGACGGGGTTTCACCATGTTAGCCAGGATGGTCTCGATCTCCTGACCTCGTGATCCGCCCGTCTCGGCCTCCCAAAGTGCTGGGATTACAGGCTTGAGCCACCGAGCCTGGCCAGAGTTTTTCTAAAGCAAGGAGACATTTCAAGTTGGGACTAAATGTCGAGAATAATTTTTTTTTTTTTTGAGACACTCTGTCACCCAGGCTGGAGTGTAGCGGCATGATCTCCGCTCACTGCAACCTCCGTCTCCCAGATTCAAGTGATTCTCCTGCCTCAGCCTCTCAAGTAGCTGGGATTACAGGCCTGTGCCACCATGCCTGGCTAATTTTTGAATTTTTATTATTTTTTGAGACAGTCTTGCTCTGTCACCCAGGCTGGAGTGCTGTGGCGTGATGTCGGCTCACTGCAACCTCTGCCTCCCAGGTTCAAGCAATTCTCCTACCTCAGCCTCCTGAGTAGCTGGGATTACAGGCGCCCACCACCACGCCTTGCTATTTTTTTTTTTTTTTTTTTGGTATTTTTAGTAGCGATGGAGTTTAACCATGTTGGCCAGGCTGGACTCGAACTCCTGACCTCATGATCCACCTGCCTCAACCTCCCAAAGTGCTGGGATTACAGGTGTGGGCCACTCTGCCCAGCCTAATTTTTGTATTTTTAATAGAGACAGGGTTTCACTATGTTGGCCAGGCTGGTCTCGACCTCCTGATCTCAAGTGACCCACCTGCCTCAGCCTCCCATAATGCTGGGATTACAGGTGTGAGCCACCGCGCCTGGCTAGAAAATAATCTATTTTTTAAGGCCACTTTGATAACATAATTCGTTACTCAGCACATACCATTTTACTGGTCTTAAGACATGATCATTTTTTCCCAATTCAAAATGTTATTTTTACTAAGATTTTAAAAAAATAGTGTCCTGATCTAAATTTTGGGGTACCAGAGTCCTATTGAATTCTGCTTTTTCATTTCCCCTTAAAAACAAGTATAGGGCCTGGGCACGGTGGCTCATGCCTGTAATCCCAGCACTTTGGGAGGTCAAGGCAGGTGGATCACGAGGTCAGGAGTTCGAGTCCATCTCGGCTAACACAGTGAAACTGTTTCTACTAAAAATACAAAAAATTAGCCGGGCGAGGTGGCAGGCGCCTGTAGTCACAGCTACTCGGGAAGCTGAGGCAGGAGAATGGCGTGAACCTGGGAGGTGGAGGTTGCAGTGAGCCAAGATAGCGCCACTGCACTCCAGCCTGGGAGACAGGGCAAGACTCTGTCTCAAAAAAAAAAAAAAGAAAAGAAAAGAAATAAACCCCAACAAATATAGGTCGGGCGTGGTGGCTCATGCCTGTAATCCTAGCACTTTGGGAAGCAGAGGCAGATGGATCACCTGAGGTCAGACGTTCCAAGACCACCCTGCCAACAGTAAAACCCTGTCTCTACTAAAAATACAAAAAGTTAGCCAGGCATGGTGGTGGGTGCCTATAATCCCAGCTACTCGGGAGGCTGAGGCAGGAGAATCGGTTGAACCCAGAAGGCGAAGGTTGCACACCACTGCACTCTAGCCTGGGGGACAGAGTGAAACTCTGTCTCAAACAAAAAAAAAAGAAAGGAAAACAAGTATAAATGAAGCCTTGTTTCACATTCACATTTTAGGATCAAGAAGAATCCTACATAGCTATTTTTTCAGATTATCTTCTGACTTAAAAATCAGTTCTCAAGTCATTCAGTCTCAGTTATTTTTAGTAATCTGAGATCGGTTAGTAAAACAGCCATTGTGATACTATAAAACCAAAATTATTTTGAACTCACTAATAGTAAGATTGAATGTTTACCAACAGAAGTATAGAGTCCCCAACTTAATTTTTTGACTTTACAATGGTGCAAAAGTGACAGGCATTCAGTAGAAAGCATACTTCAGGCCGGGCGCGGTGGCTCAAGCCTGTAATCCCAGCACTTTGGGAGGCCGAGACGGGCGGATCACGAGGTCAGGAGATCGAGACCATCCTGGCTAACATGGTGAAACCCCGTCTAGCCGGGCGACGTGGCAGGCGCCTGTAGTCCCAGCTGCTTGGGAGGCTGAGGCACGAGAATGGCGTAAACCCAGGAGGCGGAGCTTGCAGTGAGCTGAGATCTGGCCACTGCACTCCAGCCTGGGCGGCAGAGCGAGACTCCATCTCAAAAAAAAAAAAAAAAAAGAAAGCATACTTCAAGTACCCGTGCAATCAATGTTTTTCACTTTCAGGGTTCAAAATTACACGAGAGATCCAACACTTTAGTATAAAATAAGTTTCATGCTCTTTGATTTTGCCCAACTGTAGGGCTAAGTGTTCTGGGCACATTTAACGTTGGATAGGCTAAGGTATAATGTTCATTAGGTTAGGTGTATTCAATGCATTTCTGACTTAGTATTTTCAGCTTACAATGGATTTATCAGGGTATAGCCCCATTTTGAGTTGAGGAGTATCTGTATCTGAACTCTTACATTCCTCTTAAATATCCACTGAAGCACAATTCTAATAACAGCCAAGGCACTCACAATCACATAATTAACTCTGCTAGTTTTAAAATGTCCACTTTATTCCATATAACACTTAACCAGATATCATTTACATCTGAGGAAGAGATGGCCCATGAGACTGATCTATAGTAAAACACTCTAAGAAACGCAGTCCAATTGTATCCATTTCCAGGCATCCCTAGACAAGTGCGTCACAATGCACAATGCAGAAATATAGGCATCACTACTACATTTTACATAAAAGGGAAGTATCAATAAACTTTAGAAAGTAGTAAATTCACCTGTCCCTTAAAATATGGGTATGCAATTGTTACAAAGCCATAGTAAATGGTTTATAAAATGTAATTTTATTTTATGTTACTCTGCTGTTACATAGGGCATAACATTTTCACAAGGCTTTTTTGGGACTACAGTCAATGATTAGCAACACACAATAGTGGTCCAACTCTCTAAATAACAATCACTAGACAAACTGGACACCCTCTCACATGTGCACAAATCTGCATGGAAAAGTACTAAAGGTTTAGACTTGGACTTGTGTACTTTATTTCCCCTTTCTAGTGTATTAAGAAATGACATGCACTTTAATTTGCCAAAAGCAATGCTTGTATTCTGGCAGCAACATGCTACTTCTATCACATAGTAAAGTGAATACCAGAACTACAAAGGCAGGAGGTGTAAGTGAATTTTTATTGGGAAGGGAGGTTGGCAACTTAAACAGCAGCAAATAAAGAGTGAATAAGGAAACTCCCTGTTGCCACAGATATACAAGACCTCCTTATGTGATACAGGAGCCATTTCAATTTGTGACCCCAGCCAGAGATGGCAAGTGCTTTTCCATTCAATCTAGTACTTCCGGATTCCTACTAAAAAGGAATACATTAAGAGCATGGAAAAGTTGCTTATTGAAAGGAAACCCCTGAAGAGTAAGGGAGGGAATGTAGAAATTAAGAAGTTATGTGGAACACTGTTTAAATTGTAATTAACTACATTTTCTTATCTTCACAGTAATACAAAACACAGTCACTTGCAGAACTGGTTCAGATTACTTAAATACCAGATACATTTTTAGTCCTCTACATAAGTGTTTGGGAGTTACTTATGTTTATATGAAATGAAGCTATTAATACTTTTCTACAGCAGTACTGCACACCAGGAAGGCCAAGACAAACACAAATCAAGGAATGAAGTTTTCCCAAAGCTGCAGTGTGAAAAGACTATAAACAGTTGATTCCATACACATGAATGGGTTTCTTTGCTATAGGAAATCCAAGTGGAATAAGGAATGGAGATGTGTAAAAAGGTTTCTTGAAGGAAAGAAGGATGACACCCTGTATGGATTTAGTTTTCAGCCCCTTCTGCCGCATCACATTCTTCTCCTGCACTGTCTGATGTCCAAAGCTAGAAAAAGAAGAATCATATTAAGTTATTATTTCTAGAGTAGGCAATTACACTAAGTATTATTGTCATATCAAAAATAACTACAAGAGTAGTAAATTCCTCAAACAATGGAGATCTTGACTAAGATTGAAGTTCTCTCTCAAAACCCCAAAGACCATCACATCCTTGCAGACTTTTCACTATGCATTTACAAAATGGCATACACACATATGTCATTGGATATATGGTTTTAGAGCTTCCTTTTTATTTAAAAAGCACTTGGCCAGGCACAGTGGCTGACGCCTGTAATCCCAGCACGTAGGGAGGCCAAGATGAGAAGATCGCATGAGGCCAGTTCAACACCAGCCTGGACAACATAGCAAGATCCCATGTCTACAAAAAATTTCAAACACAAAATTGGCCAGGTACGGGGTGGTGTGTGCCTATAGTTCTAACTACTCAGGAGGCTGAGGCAGGAGGACTGCTTGAATCCAGGAGATTGGGGCTGCAGTGAGCCATGATTACGAGACTGCACTCCAGCCTAGGTGACAGGGCGAGATCCTGTCTCAAAAAAAAGGTAACTTTTTAAAAAAGGCACTCTACTTTCATAAGCAAAGTGATAGTCTTAGAATTTAATGCTGTCTCTATTCCCAGTAGCCCAATGCTCTTCTTGAAAGCACTACTGCAGTATTATTACAGACTAATAAAGCAAAAAATTTTCACAGGGAGGAAAAAGCCACAATCATGGTTAACAATTTTAAAGTGTGTGAAGAGCTAAACTATAGCAAAAGCAGACTTACTTTGTGTTTCTCCAAGAATTAAATAGAAGTGGTTGATGGAAGCTACAGGGAAGCAATGTGTGCATGTATAGACAGGGTTCTTGAATTAGACAGAATGTTAAAACTAGGTGGATCTTCCATGATCTCTCTATTTTTAGGATAGAAAGATGAAGTGAAGAAGAGAAGTATTTATTGACTATAATTGTACTTTATTAGACCAACACCAAGACATTAGTGTTAATTTCAGAAGAGCTAGAATCTTACATAATCCTTAGGTTATTATGAAGATACTAAAATAAATAAAAATAAACAAAACAAAATCCCCCAAAGACCTGTCTCTATAATAAAGAAAACAAAACCGATTAAAAGATAGCTCCGCCGGGCGCGGTGGCTCAAGCCTGTAATCCCAGCACTTTGGGAGGCCGAGACGGGCGGATCACAAGGTCAGGAGATCGAGACCATCCTGGCTAACACGATGAAACCCCGTCTCTACTAAAAAAATACAAAAAACTAGCTGGGCGAGGTGGCGGGCGCCTGTAGTCCCAGCTACTCGGGAGGCTGAGGCAGGAGAATGGCGTGAACCCCAGAGGCAGAGCTTGCAGTGAGCTGAGATCCGGCCACTGCACTCCAGCCTGGGTGACAGAGTGAGACTCCGTCTCAAAAAAAAAAAAAAAAAGATAGCTCCAAGGTATACATCTGGGAAGAGGTATAACTGCCTAATTTGCTCTTCCTCTGCAGAACTATTTGCTGATCATCTTCCATTGTCCCCTCACAACCACAGGGACTTCTTATGGCTAGAAATGCAGGGTCTTCATTCTCCTTTCAGTGGATTCATAACTACTCTAGTCAGCAAAATTGAACAGACATGATGCTAATTTAAACAATACTATCTAGTAAATGATAAAGCACTAAACAAGGGGGCTGAGAGGACAAGATTTATATTTAAAGATTTGTTCCCTTCTTTTTCATTCTGTGAAGTCTAAGATTTTACCTAACAAAACTACTTGAACCTACAAAAGACTGTTCAAGTAAAGCTTAAGCTGTACTTTTTCTTGATTACTTCCTTTATCAATTGCCTATCTAAGAAGCAGGGAGAAAAAGACAAACAAAACAGAGACTTTGGCCTAGAAGCAGAGAAGGAGTAAATTTAGGTACAAGTTTACTCCCTAAAAATTCACAAAGTAAACTTATTAGAACGAGGTACTTCATGTGATTTTAAGAAAGCCTAGATATCTAGATAGTCCCTAACTGGCTATAGCTGATTTGCCCCAAAATATTGAAACTTCAGAAGCTCTCTTTATTAACATAATTTATCAACATCTTCATCCCAATGAAACAGTTGAGTTCCTATAATGTTAGTAACTTCTCAGGAAGGTCTGATAAAATGTCTATTCAACTTGAAAACCTGCCTACAAAATAATGTTCATTCTATAAAATACTAACACATATGTCATACTTTCAGCTCTTACATATCTGCCCTAAAAGACACGAAGTCCAAAATAAAATATATTTTTGTTTCTGAAAAGGAAATAAAATTAAAGAGTAAACAACTCACTGTTAGGTTGTCTCTAAGCAACTGCATGATGAGGGTGCTGTCTTTGTATGAGTCTTCATTCAGTGTATCAAGTTCAGCAATGGCCTCATCAAAAGCCTGATAAATATTAATATCCATGATAAAATATGTGCATTGACAAAAACTGGTTATTCTACAATTACAAACCATTTTTAAAAAATAAGTGAACACCCACCTTATGTTCTACCATCAACAAACTCAAAAGAACCATTCTCTCACACTCTCAAGTTTAAGAACTTACGAGTATAACTGGAATTCTATAAAACTATACATTTAAGTAAACAAGCATGTCTTGGTTCTTTCACAGGACAAACAGAACAGCAGCAATGCTTAATATACTTCTTTCCGATAAGTAGTAGTATTTATCTGTACAGTGTCCTCTTTATTCTCTCGTTTTGAGCCACTTTGAGGAGTGTGGCTAATGCACAGCTATTCTAGTGACCAAACCTGACAGGTATGACTTTCCAATCTTTTATGTTTCCTTCTTAATATCATTTATCCTTCTTTGATTACTCTGCTCAGTATGCTCTGTAGACGTATCACTGCTTATAATCATAGGGTAGAGTAAGGTGTCGGGGCAGGAATAAGGTAATCATGATGGTAAGAAAAAGAGGAGATTTCAAAATAAATATAGTAGAAATCATCCCTGGGTAACCAAGTAAAATACCTATAAATTAACATACCTGGTATCTCAAATAACTGTAGCTAAAGTGGGTGTTTCCTGGACACACATCTTACCGTTTTAGCCAGCGTGCAGGCAAGCTCTGGGTTATTAAGAATCTCATAGTAAAATACAGAAAAGTTAAGAGCAAGCCCCAGGCGGATTGGGTGTGTGGGTTGCATCTCTTTCTTGCTTATATCAAATGCCTCTTGGTAAGCTCCTTGGGAATTATCTATCGTTTCTGTGAAGAGAAAAAATAAGAAGTGCAATATTAAAAATAACAATCCAGTGCATAGTACATTAACAACTTGAACATTTGCTACTAGCTCTTGGTAGAACCAAGATTTTTCTCTGTATGGGTCTTTTAAAATCATGGTAGCTAACAAAAACCATTATCATGGCCAGGTGTGGTGACTCACACCTATAATCCCAGCACTTTGGGAGGCCGAGGCGGAGGGATCACTTGAGATCAGGAGTTCAAGACCAGCCTGGCCAACATGACGAAACCCTGTCTCTACTAAAACTACAAACATTAGCCAGGTGTCATGGCGGGGATCTGTAACCCCAGCTACTCAGGAGGCTGAGGCATGAGAATTGCCTGAAGCCGGGAGGCAGAGGTTGCAGTGAGCTGAGAACGCACCACTATACTCCAGCTTGGGCGACAGAATGATACTCTGTCTCAAAAACAAACAAACAAACACACGAAAACAATATTGTGTACTGGGTATTTAAGAACTTATTTATGGCCAGGTGCAGTGGCTCATACCTGTAATCCCAACACTTTGGGAGGGTGAGGCAGGGGCATCACTTGAACCCGAGAGTTCAAGACCAGCCTGGGCAACATAGGGAGACCGTATCCCTGTCTCTATGAAAAAAAAAAATAGCTAGGCATGGTGGTGCATGTCTGTAGCTCTAGCTATTTGGGAGGCTGAGGTGGGAGGACCCCTTGAACCCAGGAGGTTGAAGCTGCAGTGAGCCAAGATCATGCTGCTGCACTCCGAACCTGCGTGACAGAGTTTGTCACAAACAAACAAAACAAAAAACCAGTTTAGAATGCTGCTTACATATAAACAGCTTAATGGAAAAAAACATGAGATATTATAGTAAATCAGACTTTTTTCCATCCCTAGGCTAAAACGATTTTCTTATTTTATGTCTTTTAATTCTATTACTTGGAAATGCAGCAATGAAAAATAATTTGGATGGGGTGCGGTGGCTCACACCTGTAAACCCAGCACTTTGGGAGGCCGAGGCGGGCAGATTACCTGAGGTTGGGAGTTCAAGACCAGCCTGACAACATGGAGAAACCCCAGCTCTACTAATAACACAAAAATTAGCTGGGAGTGGTGGTGCATGCCTGTAATCCCAGCTACTTGGGAGGCTGAGGCATGAGCCTCACTTGAACCCAGGAGGCAGAGCTTGCGGTGAGCCAAGATCACGCCATTGCACTTCAGCCTGGTTAACGAGAGCGAAATTCCATCTCAAAAATGATAATAATAATAATAATAATTTGACTGGAATACCCTTTCCCGAAATAATGTAAACTTTATGAAGATCATCAACACCAAAATCTCTATTTTTCTGATTTGGAGAAATACTGATTCTTAGTATCAAGAGATACTATGTGAAAGGCAATATAAAAGTTTCAACACATAGGACAAAATCTGCTCTGACCTGAGTTTGATTACTGGCCTAATTAAAATGGTACTCTCCTTTCACAAAATGTTCAGTATTACCAACACTAATCTGATTATACCCATGTTTTGAAAAGGGTAGTTTTCTGTATGAGGCCACTGGCCTATTACAGCTTTAGAGATACTGATGTAAGAGAATTACGCTATCCCTTTATGACCTGAATCATGTTCATTTTCCTTCCTCTGAAATGGCACATTTATTGATCTAATCCTGACTGGTATAGCCCGCATGCAATAAGAAGTTCTTGCAGCCTGACAAATTAGGAAGCCCCAGTGTCTCAGCAATTAGGCTATAAAGACAGCCTATCTACGAATCCCAGACTATCAGAATGTAAATGCGACTACGTGTGAGACTGGAAAGTGCCAATGAGCTCCTAAGGGTTAAATCAGGTTAAAGCTACAGCTATGTCTCAATCTCCCAAATACTTCTCTTTGGCTTTCTGATACCTAAATATACAGTTATGTGCCAGTATCATGTCCAATTCTGCTTATCTTCATAGCAACAGAAATTACACATCAGTAACAGAATAAGTAAGTTTAGTATACAGATTTTGTTATAGCAAGGTATAATAGTTTCTCAAGTGCAAGTTCTCTTTATATATTCAGTTACACTGATATTTAGGATGGCAAAAACTCTCATTTTCAGGTCATAGTAACTATTTGTAGGGGTATATCTTTGTAGACAGGACAAAATTAAGAACAAAATAACAAACTTACTAGAAAAAATAAGGAATTGATACTTCTATTACCTAGAACTTGATAAATCTGGTAGCAAGCACATACACTAAATTTAATGAGCTCTATCTTACACTCAGCTACCAGTATCCCAGGAGACACTCATTGCAAATAAATTCACTTCACTTTTTTATTATCAAGTTAGGCAATTTGGTCACTTTTTCCCATATCCATGTTTTCTATGATAGTCTAGGTAAATAAATAAATAAATAAATATAGGTATTTAATACTAAAATCTATTTTTATGACCACTACTTGATTAATCAACAATTCCTGTGTATTCAACTTTCTCAAGTAAAATCTAACCATATGGGTCATTCAAATTTACTGTGAAGGTGGAACAAGTTATACACCAGCAGTAACACACTCATTTCACCTCTCCTCCTCAGAAATTTGATTATATGTAATTAGCAGTCAATGTTATGACCCCTTAAAATAGATGATAATGAATTAATATGACAAACAGAAAAAGCACAACAATCTGTTTCCATGTTCTGTATGTAATTTCCAGTGATCTGAAGTTTTAAGGCATGATGACAGAAAGGCCATGTGAAATGCAGAATCACTCATAAAGTTTACACAAAAAACTCTGGAGCTAAAAATATGGTGAACCAAAACTCTAAAAAGCATAAAAGATTAAGCCCGTTCTAAATAATACCATACGAGATTACAGAGTTCACAGATGTGCTTAATTTTTTTAAACAGTATATGATGTAAATTTACAACCCAATTTTCATTTTTGAGAACGTAAGCTAATACTAATTTTCTTGATATACATTGAATTATTTTTAAGTCACAAAGAGCCTGAAGACTACGTATACTGTTATAGTATCCCATTTATCCCCATTTCTTTTTTTTAATTCTACTTTTGCCCATATAACAAGTATACTCACGTTTTCGATCATCACCACATGCAACTTCAGCAAGGTACCGGAAGTAATCACCCTTCATTTTCAGATAGAAGACCTTACTCTCTGGATTAGTTGCATTGGCTATTAAATATTTATCCAACAATTCCTGAAATAAATAAGACAGAACATTAGGCACTAAACTTCTGCCTACTGCACATTATCATTAAATGATAAAACTTCTGCCTAGTGGGCATTTCAATCATTAATTACTATAGTAATGCTATACCATACCAGCCTGGACTTGAAACATGTTCTTACAGCAGGGGTTAGGTTGTTGCCACTAGTTGCCCTGGGAGGCTTTAAATGATGTAGCCTATAGTTTCTAATGGTAAGGCTAGATTCTAGATTACACCAAACATTGTAATTTGAAACAGCCTGTCTGTTCACTCATCCATTCATTCAACAAACATTTTCATACCTGCTAGGTGCTATAATGGATATAGAGAAGACTTAAAATCAGGCCCCTGCCCTCAAGAAGCTCACGGTCTGTAAGTACACCAACTACACACCAAGCATTAAGAAAGACGCAGATATGGTGCTAAGGAAGCACAGAGAGGGAGCATCTGGCTCTGCTGGAGATGGCCTCCAGTTAAGACAGGATTCCCTGGGAAAGAGTATTTGAGGTGTCAAGAAGGAAAAGTAGAAATGTACCAAGCAGAAAACAGGGAAGTGCACTCATTTTAGGGAGGGGAAACAAAATGTTTAAAACATCAAGTACGAGGGAGAACAGTGCTACTCGGTGTCCTCTGCAGTCAAGTGTGCATCTAAAATGAGGTAAATACGGGAATCGAGAGTAAGAGGTTTAGAAACTTGCACAGCAATTTAAAAGAATAATTTTAGGTCTACGAAATCTATTTTTTTAAAAAAGTTCTTGAGTATGTCTTTTGTTCCTAATTTCATACAAAGAAATTTTCACTTCTAGAGGTACAGGATATGGTATGCCTTGGAGTGTAAAAAGTCACAAAAGACAAATATGATAGAAATCTTCTTAGATTCAATTTTTCTTGATGCTAGGTCATCCATTTAAAAACCTTTTTAGGGACGGGTGTGGTGGCTCATGCCTGTAATCCCAGCACTTTGGGAGGCCGAGGTGGGCAGATCACAAAATCAGGAGTTCAAGACCAGCCTGGTCAACATAGTGAAACGCCATCTCTACTAAAAATACAAAAAATTAGCCGGGCGTGGTGGTGGGCACCTGTAATCCCAGCTACTCAGGAGGCTGAGGCAGGAGAATCGCTTGAACCTGGGAGGTGGAGGTTGCAGTGAGCTGAGATGACGCCACTACACTGCAGCCTGGGCGACGGTGCGAGACTCCTTCTCAAACAAACAAAAACAAAAACAAACCAAAAAAAGTCTTTTTGTATTAAATATTACAAAGCAAAACAGAATTCTCATAAAAATGTTAAGATACTAATACCTACTTCATTGGTTTGTTCTGAGAATAAAACCAATAACAGATGTCAAAAGCCTGGAATAGTGTCACATGTTAAGTACTCAGTAAATGTTAGCTAGTATCAGCCTAGGTACACAGTTTGCCTGCCCAGGGACAGAGTTTGAAAAGCACTGCTCTAGGAAAAGTAAAACTAGCGCACGTTTTAAAGCAGGGAAGAGAGAACATCCTTTTTACATTTTGGAAAAATAACCAAAGATACAATCAGTTAATATTACATAAAAATACTCTCTATGATACCAAACTGGCAAGTCTGGAGAATAAACAAGTAAGGTTGAGTCAAATTCACATAATTGGTAAAGAAAAGGAAAGCTGTTTATAAATTTAAAATAACAAAAGTTTAGAAAATACACTTCTAACCAAGAAGTTTCTTCTTGTTTATCTGACTAAAAGTGGTCTAACAAAATGCAATCACTGCATCCATGGTTGTTTTTTTTTTTTTGGAGACAAAGTCTCACTCTGCTGCCCAGTGTGAGTGCAGTGGTGTGATCTTGGCTCACTGCAACCTCCACCTCCTAGGCTCAAGCGATTCTCCTGCCTCAGTCTCCCGAGCAGCTGGGACTACAGGCACACACCACCACGCCCAGCTTATTTTTGTATTTTTAGTAGAAACGGGGTTTCACCATGTTGACCAGGCTGGTCTCAAACTCCTGACCTCAAGTGATCTGCCCACCTCGGCCTCCCAAAGTGCTGGGATGATAGGCGTGAGCCACTGCTCCTGGCCCATAAGTTATTTTTAAAGAAAATAAACAGAGGCCACGTGCGACAGCTCACGCCTATCATCCCAGCACTCTGGGAAGTAGAGGCGGAGGCAAGAGGATTGCTTGAGAGCCCAGGAGTTTGAGATCAGCCTGGGCAACATAATGGGACCCTGTCTCTACAAAGAATTTTCAAAAAATTAGGTGTGGTGGCACACACCTGTAGTCCCAGCTACTTGGAAGGCTGAGGCAGAAGGAAGGCTTAAACCCTGGGGGTGGAGGCTTCAGTGAGCCATGATCGTGCCATTGCATTCCAGCCTGGGAGACAGAGCAAAAGAGACCATGTCTCTAAAAGAAAAAAAAAACAGAAAAACATTTAAAATGCTTTAATTCGAAAAAGATTTTAAATATCTAGATAACATATATATATACACACACACACACACACACATATACCCATATATTTTTTTAAGGGCCTGAGGCCAGAGAAAGTTAAAACACACACACATACACACGTGTGCGCGTGCACAAAAAAAATTAATATAAAATTATGTATCAAAGTCCCAGAAGTTTATACATTATAAAAGTGATGAGTATCACAATTGTGGCTCAAGTTGGAAAGTTGCTGAGCCAGGAGTGTGGCAACAGAGGTCATTAGGGCCACACCCAAACTAAAGGCAATTGTGACAAGTGCTGCTCCAGCATCACTACACTCTTAACTGTAAAAAGAACAGACGAATCAGATTTTCAGAATTTATTGTGCTCAACATCACCAATATAATTTTAATAGTTACGTAATGAACCGAGACACTTGAATCCTTAAAAATTACATTACTTTAACTTTTTCCTCTATTACCATTTTTATGTATTATGGATGACTTTCATATTAAAAACTATTTTTATGAAATGAATTTAGGGTTGTGGTGGAAGGAGGGGGGTAGGAGGCAATAGTGAGATTGTCACAAAAAAGTTCTATATCTCAAACTGACTCAGTCATTGGAATCTTTAAATGAGTGGATTCTGAGAAGTAATATCAAAGAAGGCAAACATAGTATTTATACCAAGAGAAATACCACCTCTGCCTGTACCCACACACACCAAGGAACCCTAATGTAAAGTAAGATGCCTCTCACTTTTCTTGTTCCTCCAAGTGAGTCAGTCAGTTACAATGAAATTCCACAGGATCTCCAAAAAGGTGCCAGCTCTGGTGAAGATATTATTTATAGTCACATAAAAAGCTACTCAGTACTTTTAAGACCTGGTGTTCTGTTAACTGTGGTAGATGTGTAAGAGCAGGGGGTGAGAAAAGTCTGACCAGAACAAGGGCTTAGGGTGAGGAGTAGAGAAGAGAGAAACTTCCATTCTAGCACTAGTCTCTCCTGAGTCACGCATGCTAGATGTGTGGGTGTTCACAAGGACTGTGGACAAAGGGCCTTCCAAGCATTCAGAAAGTTGCCAAACAGCTACTGCATTCATTACAACACAGCCACTTACGAGCTAACCTTTCCTTTCTAAAATTATTAACTTTGACTACTAATTTGCATATAGCCATTACGTATGATTTACAGTGTTGGGCTTTTATAAACTGACTTGGGCATTACTTCCATCCTGGAGTTGTTCAGCCAGGTATCACGGTTCTTTGTCAGATGCCACTAGCTCTCTGTGAAGGAAACAACAGGTACAGAATAATTCTGTCTTTCCATATACTATCAGTAGTAAAGATGTATACTTTAGCTCAACTAAAAGACATAATGGATTCTGCTTCATGTCTTACCCAAATAATCGAGTTTGTATCTGTATTATCAATACCAAATATTATTAATACCAGATAGAATATAGGCTACAAATGTGTAATCTTTTAAAATTATTGTAAAAAATACAGATCAGAGACCAAAAACCCCAAACTGACACAACTCCCTGAAAGTCTTTCCAAATAAGGGTACTGGTAAGAGGTCAGGAGGGAGGGCCAGGTGCCATGGCTCACGCCTGTTATCCCAGCACTTTGGGAGGCTGAGGCGGGTGAATCACTTGAGGTCAGGAGTTTGAGACCAGCCTGACCAACATGGTGAAACCCCATTTCTACTAAAAACACAAAATTAGCCGGGCGTGGTGATGCATGCCTGTAATTCCAGCTATTTGGGAGGCTGACGCAGGAGAATTGCATGAACCCGGGAGGCAGAAGTTCCAGTGAGCTGAGATATTGCACTCCAGCCTGGGCAACAAGAGCGAAACTCCATCTCAAAGAAAAAAAAAAAAAAGTCGCCAGGAGGGAGCATAGTTAGAAGTTCCCCCACTGATTTCTTCTGTACATTATTCTTATCAATTAAGCAGGAGCTCTCCCTTGTAAACTCTTTAGCAAATTTTATTATCTTGGGAGTTTTGGTGGGCTGATATTGGAGGTCCCTCTGGTGCTGACAGTGTTACTTGACTGAGGAGTAAAACATGGATGGTAGTGTGTTCCTTTTTGAGAATGTGAAAACTAACACGTCAATCAATGTACTACCCACAATAACAAGATGAACTAGTAATTTAGAACACTTTAGACCAAAGAAACAAGGTAAGCAAAAGGAAAGAACGTAAGTTATTACAGAGGTTGCTTTAGGAAATGCAAAGGAACTCAGAATAAGTTTAATCTTAGAAAAACAGGATGGGGGCTGGGCGCGGTGGCTCAAGCCTGTAATCCCAGCACTTTGGGAGGCCGAGACGGGCGGATCACGAGGTCAGGAGATCGAGACCATCCTGGCTAACACGGTGAAACCCCGTCTCTACTAAAAAAAAAAAAAAAAAACAAACAAAAAACAAAAAAATTAGCCGGGCGAGGTGGCGGGCGCCTGTAGTCCCAGCTACTCGGGAGGCTGAGGCAGGAGAATGGCGTGAACCCGGGAGGCGGAGCTTGCAGTGAGCCGAGATCTGGCCACAGCACTCCAGCCTGGGCGGCAGAGCGAGACTCCATCTCAAAAAAAAAAAAAAGAAAAACAGGATGGGAACAATAATAGACTATAACACAAAAGTTGTAAAAAATAATATAAGAAATGAAACTGTCAAGAAATAACATTAATGCAAATTTAGAACAGTAACTATTCCTCCTTTCTCCCACCCCCATATCTTAGAAAAAAAGGCTTCCAGAAGAACAACAAAATCCCCATACGATTTTTAAGAGTTAACTACTGTATAAAACAATCCTACTTGCTACTTCAACCGCTTTTTCAAAATAATTTATTTGGTTTCAGCGGTAAAATTCTGTAACACTCAACAACTTAATCTTTTAATTCTAAATTCATTTATAAGTGATTTTCATTTTACAGACTAAGCTACTCTTGTCTCTCATTAAGCTTATTATGCTTATTTATAGTATTGATTTATTTAAGAAAGAGTAGATAACTGTTATGAAGAGCCTTAAAATACATGCAAAATAACAGGAAGCAAAAAAAATGTTCTAAGAAGTTTCAATTTCCTAATAGTTTACCGAGGTTCATTAGCAAACACTATTATCATGCTGAATCTCTAATTTAGGATACACGTATCAGTCATTATTTCTATATTATCAGTTAATCAGGATATGAACAGACCCTAAAATGGAGCATTTCTAATAAAGACAAGGCCAAATCTAAGCTAGAGATATTTTCCCCCCTTGAGACAGAGTCTCGCTCTGCCAACCCAGGGTGAAGTGCAGTGGCGCAACCTCAGCTCACCTGCAATCTTCGCCTCCCAGTTCAAGCGATTCCTCAGCCTCAGCCTCCCCAAGTACCTGGGATTGCAGGCACCTGCCACCACACCCAGCTAATTTCTGCATTTTTAGTATAGACAGGGTTTCACCATGGCTGGTCTCGAACTCCTAACCTCAAGGGATCCGCCCTCTTCAGTCTCCCAAAGCGCTAGGATTACAGGCCTCAGCCACAGGGCCCAGTTTAGAGATTTAATCAGTAAAACAAAAAAGGGACAGAGTAACTCTGTGTTATGTATCAGAATATTGAGTTTTAGAAATTAGATTATCATTTGTGGAACTTTTATACTATCACTAGCTCTATAATCTTGTGGGAAATCACACCTTCTCAAGTGTCTGTCTCTGTACTTATGTAATGAGACTACTATGATCTAAAGGTCTCTGGTCTCAGAAACTACCATTTTATGACTATACCTGCTAGAATTAAATCTCATAAAGGATTTGCTGCCTTAACCAAGGAGGCAGTGAATCACCTAAGACTTAATCCAAGCTGATCATATAACATCAACTCATCTATGGAAATATTTTCAATCATGAAAAAAAATGAATGCATTAAACAGTCAAATGTCCTTAAAATGTCCATTTTAAAATGTTACTAATTAAGAATTGTTGGGCCAGGCGCAGTGGCTCACACTTGTAATCCCAGCACTTTGGGAGGCCGAGGTGGGCAGATCACAACGTCAGGAGTTCGAAACCAGCCTGGCCAACACGGTGAAACCCTGTCGCTACTGAAAATACAAAAATTAGTCAGGCATAGTGGCAGGCACCTGTAATCCCAGCTACTCAGGAGGCTGAGGCAGAAGAATTGCTTGAAACCGGAAGGCAGAGGTTGCAGTGAGACAAGATCGCGCCATTGCACTCCAGCCTGGGCAAAAGAGTGAAACTCCATTAAAAAAAAAAAAAAAAAAAAAAAACGAAAATTGTTAAGACTTAGAATCCAAGAATCAACCCCATTCTGGTGCCCGTGTTAAGTTCATTTTCAAAAAAAACGAAGTATGGAATGAAGTAAAAATTTTCAGAGATAGAAGCAATCCTTTTACTTATTTATTTTTTTTGAGATGGAGTTTCGCTCTTTATTTATTTATTTAATTATTTCTAACTAGAGACGCGGTTTCTCCATGTTGGTCAGGCTGGTCTGAAACTCCTGACTTCAGGTGGTCTGCCTGCCTCAGCCTCCCAAAGTGCTGGGATTACAGGCATGAGCCACTGTGCCCAGCCAGAAGCAAACCTTATAACCAATGTGACTGATCCTATACTCTGTGGGCTTTAGCAGACACCACACAGCAGACATCAAACTCAAGTTGCAAAGCCTAATGAGATCCTTACATCCTTGCATCCCCAAGGTTAAAACTTTTCATTTAATCCTATACCAAATTCCAAACCTCTACAACCACATTTTAACAATGAAGTATACTGGAGGAGTAAAGCAACCATGTGATCTGGCTGCCCAGGACCATTCCAGTTTAAGCCCACTGTTCCAGCAGACAGATTTCATTTTATTGTCTTTTGCAGATATTGTGGTGTGTTTTTGTAGTTTTAACCAATTGAAGGTTTGTAGCGACACTGAATCAAGCATGTCTATCAGAGTCAATCTCCACCAGCATGTGCTCACTTCATGTCTCTGTGGCACAACCTGGTAATTCTCCCAATATTTCAAACTTTTTATGATTATTATATCTGCTATGGCGATCTGTGATCAGTGGTCATTAATGTTACTATTGTAATTGTTTTGGGGTACCACATGCATGCCCACATAAGATGGTAAACTTAATCGATATATGCTGTGTCTGTTCTGACTGCTTCAACAATAGGGTGCTCCCAATCTCTTCTATCTCCTCTGGCTTACCTATTCCCCGAGACACAAAAATAATAAAATTAGACCAATTAATAACCCCACAATGGCCTTTAAGTGTTCAAGTGAAAAGATGAGATACATGTCTCTCACTTTCAAAAGCTAGAAATAATTAAACTTAGTGAGGAAGGCATGTCGAAAGCCAAGATAAGCTAAAGCTGAGCCTCTTGTACCAAACAGCGATGTTGTAAATGCAAAGAAAGAGTTCTTGAAGGAAATTAAAAGTGAACACTACTACAGTGAACACACAAATGGTAAGAAAGCAAAACAGACTTATTGATGATATGGAGAAAACTTTAAGTGGTCTGGATAGAAGCTGAGGCCAGCCACAACATTCCTTTAAATCAAAGCCTAATCCAGAGCAAGGCCTTAATTCTCTTCAATTCGATGAAGGCTGAGAGAAGTAAGGAAGCTGCATAAGAAAAATTTGAAGCTAGGAGAGGTTGATTCATGAGGTTGACCAAAAGAAGCCACCACCTCCAGAACATAAAAGTACAGGGTGAAGGTGCAAGTGCTAATGTAGAGCTGCAGTAAGTTATCCAGAAGATCTAGCTAATATCACTGATGAATGAAGGTAGCTACACAAAGTACCATATTTCCAATGTAGAGGAAACAGCCTTACACCAGAAGATGCCATCAAGGACTTGACTCTTCAGGGCTAGTGCAACTGGTGACTTCAAGATGAAGTCAATGCTCATTTAGCATTCCAAAAATCCTAGGGTCCTTAAGAATTATGCTAAATCTACTCTGCCTGCACTCTACAAATGGAACACCCAACCAAGCCTGGATGACAGCACCTGTTTACAGGATGGTTCACCGAATATTTTAAGTTCATTGTTGAGACCTACTGCTCAGAAAAAAAAGATTCCTTTCAAATTATAATTGCTCATTGACAATGTAGACCCTGTTTACCAAAGAGCTCTGAGGGAGATGTACAAGATTAATGCTGTTTTCATGCCTGCTAACACAAAACTACATCCATTCTGCAGCCCATAAATTAAGGAGTAATTTCAACTTTCAAGTGGAATTATTTAAGAAATACATTTCATGGCCGGGCGCGGTGGCTCAAGCCTGTAATCCCAGCACTTTGGGAGGCCGAGACGGGCGTATCACAAGGTCAGGAGATCGAGACCATCCCGGCTAACACGGTGAAACCCCGTCTCTACTAAAAAAAAAATACAAAAACTAGCCGGGCAAGATGGCGGGTGCCTGTAGTCCCAGCACCTCGGGAGGCTGAGGCAGGAGAATGGCGTAAACCCGGGAGGCGGAGCTTGCAGTGAGCTGAGATCCAGCCACTGCACTCCATCCAGTCCGGGCGACAGAGCAAGACTCCGCCTCAAAAAAAAAAAAAAAGAAGAAATACATTTCATAAGGCCATAGCTGTCATAGACAGTGATTCTTCTGATGGATCTGGGCAAAATAAATTGAAGACCACCTAGAAAGGATTCACCATTCTAGATGCCATTAAGAACATTCATGGGAAGAAGTCAAAATACTAACATTAAAAAGCGTTTGGAAGAAGTTGATTTCTACTCTCATGAATGACTTTGAGGACTTTAAGATTTCAGTGGAAATCTTCTACCTGCAGATGTGGTGGAAACAGCAAGAGAAATACTAGAATTAGAAATGGAGCCTGAAGATGTGACTGAATTGCTACAAACGCATGTTAAAACTTGAACAGATGATAACTTGCTTCTCATGGATAAGCAAAGAAAGTGGTTTCTTGAGATCTACTTCTGGTGAAGATGCCATTAACACTATTGAAATGACAATAAAGGACTTAAAACATTGCATAAACTTAGTTGATAAAACAGTGGCAGGGTTTGAGAGGATTGCCTTTGATTTTGAAAGAAATTCTATTCTAGCTGAGATGCCATCAAACAGCATCACATGCTATATAGAAAAATCTTTTGAGGGTCGGGTATGGTGGCTCACGCCTATAATCCCAGCATTTTGAGAGGCCCCGGCGGGCGGATCACCTGAGGTGAGGAGTTCCAGACCAGCCTAACCAACATGGATAAACCCCGTCTCTACTAAAAATACCACATTAGTCAGGCGTGGCAGTGCATGCGTGTAATCCCAGCTACTTGGGAGGCTAAGTAAGGAGAACTGCTTGAGCCCAGGAGGCAGAGGGTTGTGGTGAACCAAGATCGTGCCATTTCCAGCCTGGGCCACAAAAGTGAAACTCTGTCTCAAAAAAAAAGAAAAAAAAAAAATCTTTTGTGAAAGGAAGCACCAATCAATGCAGCAAACTTCACTGTTACCTTGTTTTAAGCAATTGCAACAGCCATTCTCAGGACCAGTCAGCAACCATGAACATGGAGGCAAGACCCTCCACCAGCAAAAAGATAAAAACTTCTAAAGGCTTAGATGATCGATTTCCTGGCAATTATTTTCTATTTAAGGTACGTACACTGGTTTTTAGACAAAATGCTATCGGGCACTTAATAGACTACAGTATAGTATAAGCATGACTTTTATACACTCTAGGGAACCAAAAATTTGTGTGGCTTGCTTTATTGAGATAATTCACTTTACTGTGGTGGTCTAGAACCAAATCTGCAATTATTAATGCTATTTCTTTTCATTCTTAGAAATATCCCACTTTGGAAGACATTGTGTGGTCATCCTGTAGATAAGACTTAATATTATAATTCGGGCACGGTCTGAATACCCAGCTGTCTTGCCCAGCCTAGAAACTCCACCACAAACAAAAAATATAATTCAAAATTATTACTTCAATACTTAAAAGGTAAAAAATGAATCATCCTGGTGTACCATTTAACGTTCACATAAAAGGTAATAAAACTTCCTCAGGCACGCACTGAGAACCACACATGTGATGCCATCCATGACTAAGAGCAGTTCTTCAGATTTTTTTTATTTTTTTGAGACAGTCTTGCTCTGTCACCCAGGTTAGAGTGCAGTAGTGCGACCTCGGCTAACTGCAACCTCTGCCTCCCGGGTTCAAGCGATTCTCCAGCCTCAGCATCCTGTGTAGCTGAGATTACAGGTACCCACCACCATGCTCGGCTAATTTTTTTTGTATTTTTAGTAGACGGGGTTTTGCCGTGTTGGCGAGAGTGGTCTCGAACTCCTGACCTCAGGTGATCTGCCTGCCTCGGCCTCCCAAAGTGCTGGGATTACAGGCATGAGCCATCACGCCTGGCCGGTTCTTAAGATTATTAAAAGCAAAAAGTTGTCTATATGTCAAATGAACAGATACTAATTCAGACAACGAACCACAGTATTAACCTCATTAATGCCAAAAAATAAAGCAACTTTCATAATGATACGTTAGAGCTTTTACTTTTTAAATATTCTGTCCCTCCTCCTCTGTTCAATTATCCTTTAATATAATAACTCCTGGCCAGGTGTGGTGGCTCATGCCTAAAATCAAGGCACTTTGGGAGGCCAAGGAATGAGGATGACTTTTAGCCGGGAATTCCAGATTAGTTTGGGCAGCTAAGCATGATCTTGTCTCTAACAAAAATTTAAAAATTAGCCAGGCAGAGTGCCTCACGCCTGTTAGTCTCAGCTACTTAGGTGGGTTGTTTGCACCCAGATGTGCAAGGCTGCAGTGACCTATGATCACACCACTGCACTCCAGCCTGGGTGACAGAGCAAGACCCTGTCTCAATAAATAAATAAATAAAAATAAGTCCTTTTATAATATTTTATGCCTCCTTAACTAGGTTAAAATGAAATTAGTAGGTAATAATACGCCTATGCACATTTTTTTTTTTTTGAGAAGGAGTCTCGCTCTGTCACCCAGGCTAGAGTGCATTGGCACAATCTCGGCTCACTGCAAGCTCCACCTCCCTGGTTCATGCCATTCTCCTGCCTCAGCCTCCCGAGTAGATGGGACTACAGGCGCCCGCCACCGCGCCCGGCAGGCTAATTTTTTGTTTTTAGTAGAGATGGAGTTTTACCGTATTAGCTAGGATGGTCTCCGTCTCCTGACCTCGTGATCCGCCCGCCTTGGCCTCCCAGAGTGTTGGGATTACAGGTGTGAGCCACCGCGCCCAGCCTTTTTTTTAAATAGCTACTCCTGAGTAGCTAGGAGTACAGGTGAGTCCCACCATACCCAGCTGTCTTGCCCAGCCAGGAATGGAGTGCAGTGCAGTAATCACAGCTTACTGCATCCTTGAACTCCTGGACTCAAGGGATCCTCCCACCTTAGCCCTACTATAGGGACGGGCTACCATGCCCAGCTAATTGTTTTTATATTTTGGAGAGACAGGGTCTCATCATCTTGCCCAGGCTGATAACTCCTGGGCTCAAGTGGTCATCCTGCCTCAGCCTCCCAAAGTGCTGGGATTACATGTGTGAACCACCATGCCTGATTGATTTAAAAAAAAAAAAATCTATATATATACACACACACTTAAAAATATATATATGTTTTTAAAAAACATATATATTAAAAAAACATACACACACACACACACACACACACACATATATGTATATTTTTTGTAGGGACACGGTCTTGCTATGTTGCCTAGGCTGGTCTTGAACTTCTGGCTTCAAGTGATCATCCTGCTTCAGCCTCCCCAAGTGCTGAAATTACAGGCGTGAGCCACCTCACCTGACTGAGGAACACTTTTAAAATGTACATTTATCTCCTGAGGTATAAGGAACAAAGTAATTTTTAATAAAACAGTATTTTCAATAAACATTTATATACCTAAAGTACAAACACAATGTAGTTGGATATTTGCCTCTAAGAACCAACAACAATAAACAACCTTCAAATACAGACTTACAATTTGCTCAAATATCATGAATGGCCTGACCAGCCAAGTTACAAGCAAAACAAAGTACAATTCTCCCTTCAATTTTTTTTTTTTTTTTTTTGAGCCGGAGTCTCTCTCTGTTGCCCAGGCTGGAGTACAGTGACACAATCTTGGCTCACTGCAACCTCAACCTCCCAGGTTGATTCTTGAGCCTCAGCCTCCTGAGTAGCTGGCATTACAGGCACACACAACCATGCCTGGCTAATTTTTCTAATTTTTTTTAGTAGACACGGGGTTTCTCCATGTTGGCCAGGCTGGTCTCGAATTCCTGACCTCAGGTGATCCTTCCACCTCAGTCTACAAAAAGCGCTGGGATTATAGGCGTGAGCCACCACGCCTGGCTTCCCTTGATTTTTACACAGTAGATGCATTCCTGGTTAATTCTGTATGTTATTAAAACCATAAAATAGGCCAGGCACTTTGGGAGGCTGAGGTAGGAGGATCACTCACAGTCAGGAGTTCGAAAGCAGCCTGGCTAGCATAGTGAAACCCCATCTCTACTAAAAATACTAAAAACTAGCCGGGCATGGTGGTGCACGCCTGTAATCCCAGCTACTCGGGAGGCTGAGGCAAGATAATCGCTTCAACCCAGGAGGAGGTCGAAGTGAGCTGAGATCAAACCACTGCACTCCAGCCTGGACGACAGAGTGACACTCCATCTCAACAATAACAAAACCCATAAACTAAAACTTTGTCTTTAAATGTAAAGCCAAATTAGGCTTTGGCCTCAGATAGCTCCCTAAGTTTTTTACCTAACTGAAAGAGCAGCTGGACAATTCCTTACACAGGCCTGGACTTCTAAGTGTTAAAGGATGTGTAGCACCACTGACCTCTCTGTCCAAAGTCAGTGCTACCCTCCCCACCTGAGCAGAAACACTGAGAGAAAGGAATATACAAGTGTTATGGGAGCTCAAAATAAAAAATAATTATTTAGTTATGGAATTAGAAGAATTTTTCTTAAGAAGGTATCAAATGAGAGGCAGAAAATACAGGGGAAAAAGGCACTCCAAGGCAAAGACTGGCATTTGAAAAGGTTTATCTGCACAAAGATATAGAAAGTCACTGAAGGTGGTAATCTTTATAAAAGAAAGGAATTCTAACCACAAAGAGAACTAAAGACACTAATATTTCACAGTACTCACTATGAATTACATTTGACTGACTCCGTGGAATGAGCACTGGACCAGCAATTTGGTTTTAGAATATGAGTTTAGATCAAGTTCCTCAGTTTCATCTCCTCTTCTACAAAATACATTTGACCCTTGAACACAGGTTTGAACTTTATGGGTCCACTTTTCTGCGGATTTTTTCCAGTCAGGCCTCCCTATCAGCAGGTTCTGCAACCACAACCAAACATGGATCACAAACACAGTATTAAGGAGATGCAAAACCTGCATATAAGGAGGGCCGGCTTTTTGTATCCACAGGTTCCAGAGGGCTGAATGAGGAACTTGCGTATGTGTGGGTTTTGGTATACAAGGAGGTGCTGGAACCAATTCTCCTCAGATACAGAGCGATGGCTATAATAAAAAATATTCTCGTTTTAAGAATCTACAGTAATTCTGAAGCACTAAATCAAAAGGGCAAACTTTTTTTTTTTTTTGAGACGGAGTCTCGCTCTGTCGCCCAGGCTGGAGTGCAGTGGCCGGATCTCAGCTCACTGCAAGCTCCGCCTCCCGGGTTTATGCCATTCTCCTGCCTCAGCCTCCCGAGTAGCTGGGACTACAGGCGCCCGCCACCTCGCCCGGCTAGTTTTTTTTGTATTTTTTAGTAGAGACGGGGTTTCACCGTGTTAGCCAGGATGGCCTCGATCTCCTGACCTCGTGATCCGCCCATCTCGGCCTCCCAAAGTGCTGGGATTACAGGCTTGAGCCACCACGCCCGGCCAAAAGGGCAAACTCTTAAGCAGATGAACTCAATAAAAATGTTTCCTCAGGATTTGTCATTCACAAAATGTAGCACAGTGTCTATCACATAGGACTCATTATTTGTCAAATGAACATCAGCCATGGCCTGGCAACATGTTGAAACGGATGCAACAGAAATGGAATTTCATACACAATACCACTTTGAAGTGATACTTTAATTATTTTGATCAAAGTCATAATATGTAATAGGTAACTAACAACCACTCAAAAATTCCTAAGGAAAAATGAGTTTCCCCATCCTGTTTTTTTTTTTTGAGACGGAGTCTCGCTCTGTCACCCAGGCTGGAGTGCAGTGGCCGGATCTCAGCTCACTGCAAGCTCCGCCTCCCGGGTTCACGCCATTCTCCTGCCTCAGCCTCCCAGGTAGCTGGGACTACAGGCGCTGCCACCTCGCCCGGCTAGTTTTTTGTAGTTTTTAGTAGAGACGGGGTTTCACCGTGTTAGCCAGGATGGTCTCGATCTCCTGACCTCGCGATCCGCCCATCTCGGCCTCCCAAAGTGCTAAGATTACAGGCTTGAGCCACCGCGCCCGGCCACCCTTTTTCTTTCTTTTTTTTTTTGAGACAGGATCTCACTCTGCTGCTCATGCTGGAATACAGTGGCAACATCTCGGCTCACTGCAGCATCAACTTCTAGGCTCAAGTAATCCTCCCACCTCAGCCTCCCAAGTAGCTGGGACCACAGGTGCATACCACCACATCTGGCTAATTTTTGTATTTTTTTGTAGAGATGGGGTTTTGCCATTTTACTCAGGCTGGTAACTCCTGAGCTCAAGTGATCCTCCCGCATCAGCCTCCCAAAGTGTGGGGATTACAGGCATGAGGCCACCACACACCAGCTTCTGCTCTGTTTCTAAGCTCCTTCAGGGAGTACTTTTAAAAAAAATCCTCACTTGATATGTCCAATTCTTGCCCCCTGCCTAAGACAGTACAAGAAACATTTACTAGTTTCTTGTACATTCTTTTTGTTGTTGTTGTTGTTGTTTTGTTTTTGAGACAGGGTCTCAATGCATCACCCATGCTGGAGTGCAGTGGTGCGATCTCAGTTCACTGCAACCTCTGCTTCCCAAGTTGAGGCAATTCTCCCACCTCAGCCTCCCCAGTAGCTGGGACTACAGGCGTGCGCCACCACGACCAGTTAACTTTTATTTTTTGGTAGAGGAGGGTTTTTGCCATGTTGGCCAGGCTGCTCTCCAACTCCTGACCCAAGTGATCTGCCCGCTGTGGCCTCCCAAAATGCTGGGATTACAGGCATGAGCCACCGCACCCGGCCTCTTGTACATTCTTCTAAGGATTCAAAACGTTTAAAATCCATGTATGTTCCCCTCTCCCTCATGTTAGCACACTACACATTATTACACCTTAGCTTTTCCATTTAACAGTCCCTCTGAGATAATTCCATGTCCATATATTTAACAGCTGCCTCATTCTATGTATAACACTGTATGTACAGTATTCTACTGTGTGGGTACCCTAATTATTTATTTAGCTTCCTCTGAGGAACACTTAGGTTGCTTCCGACCTTGGTATTTCCAACTATGCACCAAATGATCCTCAAGATAAATTGTTAAACTGTCCTCCCTGGAGTTAATTTCACTCCCACAAGCAATGCATAAACGTTCCCATTTCTCAACATCTTTCTGAATCCAGTGTGTAACCAACTTTAAACACCTTTTCCGGCCAGGTGTGGTAGCTCATCCCTGTAATCCCAGCACTTTGGGAGGCCAAGGCAGGCGGACTGCCTGAGCTCAGGAGTTCGTGACCAGCCTGGGCAACACGGCGAAACCTCCATCTCTACTAAAATACAAAATACAAAATACAAAAAAAAAAAATTTTTTTCCAATCTAATGGGTGAAAAATACCTTACTACAGTTTTCTTAGCATCTTTCCTTATTATAAATTCAGGTGAACACCTGTATATTCTTTTTTTGTGTGATGGAGTCTCGCTCTGTTGCCCAGGCTGGAGTGCAGTGGCATGATCTCAGCTCACTGCAACCTCCACCTCCTGGGTTCAAGAGATTCTCCTGCCTCAGCCTCCTGAGTAGCTGGGACTACAGGCACGGGCTGCCACACTGGGCTAATTTTTGTATTTTTACTAGAGACGGGGTTGCACCATGTTGGTGAGTTTATATCCTTTGCCCTTTTCCTAGTGAGTTTTTCCTTACTGCTTTGTAGGAACTCTATATACTAATTAGTTCATTTTCTAGCTGTCTCTCAGATGAAACTATATGTAAACAGTCTGGCAACACAACTGCATTTAATATTTTTCTTTTTTTTTTTTTTGAGACGGAGTCTCGCTCTGTCGCCTAGGCTGCAGTAGAGTGGCGTGATCTTGGCTCACTGCAACCTCCACCTCCTGGATTCAAGCAATTCTACTGCCTCAGCCTCCCAAGTAGCTGGGATTACATGCGCGGGCCACCATACCCGGCTAATTTTTGTATTTAGTAGAGATGGGGTTTCAACATGTTGGTCATGCTGGTCTCGAATTCCTGACCTTGTGATCTGTCCGTCTTGGCCTTCCAAAGTGCTGGGATTACAGGCATGAGCCACCACGCCTGGCCTAATATTTTTCTATTACTTTTTTTTCTTTCTTTTTCTTTTTTTGAGACAGAGTTTTGCTCTGTTGCCCAGGCTGGAGTGCAGTGGTGCAATCTCGGCTCACTGCAACCTACGCCTCCCAGGTTCAAGTGATTCTCCTGCCTCAGCCTCTCGAGTAGCTGGGACTAACAGGCACATGCCACCATGCCCAGCTAATTTTTTTTCTTTTTGTATTTTTAGTAGACTTGAGTTTCACCATGCTGGCTATGCTGGTCTCCAATTCCCGACCTCCCGACCTCGTGATCCACCCCCCTCAGCCTCCCTAACTGCTGGGATTACAGGCGTGAGCCACCGCACCTGGCATTTTTCTAGTACATTAAATCAGATAAAACAGTACCAACACTTCTGACCAATACGAGAAACACAAGTGAATATGACTATGTGATTTCAGCACAAATAAAATACACAAAGAGGAGGCTTTTAATTGAAATGTTTTGAAATGCAAATCTGAATTTGTTTACTGTCTACCTGACCATATGAAATGGTAACACATTTTAAAGGTTACTAAATTCTTCTTTTTTTTTTTTTTTGAGACAGAGGCTCACTCTGTCACCCAGGCTGGAGTGCAGTGGCACAATCTTGGCTCACTGCAACCTCTGCCTCCTGGGTTCAAGCAATTCTCCTGCCTCAGCCTCCCGAGTAGCTGGGACTACAGGCGCCACTACCACGCCCGTCTATCTTTTGTATTTTTAGTAGAGATGGGGTTTCGCCATGTCGGCCAGGCTTGTCTCGAAATCAACGTAATCCGCCCGCCTCAGCCCCCCAAAGTGCTGGGATTACAGGCGTGAGCCACTGAGCCTGGCCAAGTGTTACTAATTTTAGAGCAATAAAGAGCAGTATATCAGATTAAAACACACTGCATTCACTCTCAGTATGGAGTACCTAAGAAATTTGTGACTCACAACTTTAAAATAGATTCACAGAAACATGACTTTCTGGTTCTGGCAACACAGACTGAGTTTAAGGAGAATACCTCTTCTACTAAAAATAATCTAAATGCTAAGTAGAAGTACATAAAAATAGAAAAAAACATACAGTAGAGCTTCAAAGGAAAGGGGAGATATATCCAGGCGCTAGATAAGAGGAGGAAAGAAAACTACAGCAATAAGTGAAAGTTTGCAACACAACAACAGTGTGGAGGCGGCTGCAGACCACAGAAAAACTTTGTCATCGCTGAGAAGTAGGCAGAAATCTACTTCCTGGGCTTTTTGTTGGGTGGGGACTTCAAGATAAAAAGTAGTAAGAAATCTATTTCCTAGGCTTTTTGGGGGGTTGTAGTCTCCTACGAAAAAAAGAAACTCCAACCTATGTTCTGTGCAGGTGCTAGTCAAACGTTTATTTCATGCATGATGTATGAAAACACAAGCTGAAAATGTTAAAAATGGGCTGGAGCACAATGTGCCCAGCACAAATAATCAAAACTACTGTGTAACAAAGAGAGAGACTCTCACAATCTAAGGTACACACAAGTGCCATAAAAAAAGCAACATCCACGCTATAAAAATAACAGGCTGGGCGTGCTGGCTCACACCTGTAATCCCAGCACTTTGGGAGGCCAAGGTGGGTGGACTTGAGGTCAGGAGTTCGAAACCAGCCTGGCCAACATGGCGAACCCCCATCCCTACAAAAATTAGCCGGGCGTGTTGGTGGGTGCCTGTAATCCCAGCTACTCAGGAGGCTGAAGCAGGAAGATCACTTGAATTCGGGAGGTGGAGGTTGCAGTGAGCCAAGATTGCACCACTGCACTCCAGCCTGGGCAAAAGGGCAAGACTCCAACTCAAACAAACAAACAAAAAAATACTCAAGGGATGGATTCTCTATCATGAGGGGTTAGCAGACACAAACAGGATGGTCAGTTCCCAAGAACTTTAAAACTGTGTATAATAAAACATAAATACGCTGAAAATAATTAAATAATCTTTTAAAGATGTTGAGGCTAGATACACAGGGTTATTACACGACTTTCTTCACCTCAGTTTAAGTTTGAAATTTTTCCTGACTGGACAATCAAAAATTAAAAGAAAAACAGAAGCCAGGAAAAATGAACAGTATATACAGAGAATTTTAAAAGGCAGCTTGGAGGTGGGAGAAGAGAAGAGGAAGGGCTTTTAGAATTAAAAAAATGAAAACAACTTTAAAATTGGAGCTGGACAAAGAAAATTAATAAAACAAAAGGCACATCTGAAGAAACTACTCAGAATACAGAATAAAGAATAAGATGAAAAAAGTGGAAAGAATAGAAAGAAAAGGTCTAAGGTAATAGCCAACAGGTATTCCAGGAGAGAACAGAAAGAACGAGGATGAGATGTTATTCCGGGATAATGGCCAAGACTCCCACTAATGGTATAAATACCTTCAGATTGGAAAAACACAATAAATCCCAAGCAAGACAAAATAAAAATAAATTCATACCTAGATCATGGTAAAATTGTGGAATGCCAAAGACAAGAAAATTCTTAAAAGTTACCAGAGAAATGACACATTGCCTATAAAGGAAGAAACAACAATATGACTGACAGTTGATTTTTCATCAGAAAACAATCAAGTATCTTCAAAGTGTTGAGAAAAACAACTGTCAGCTAGAATTCCATAACCAATTAAAGTACCACACAAAAACAGGTGCAAAAGAAAAGACATTTCCAGAAAGACAGACGTTCCCACTCATAGATCATTACTAAAAGAAACTTTTTTAGAGTGGGAAGGAAGAAGTAATGGAATAAAAGAAGTCATCAATTAGAGTACTAACAGTACCTAAAGTAAGAGTACTGCAAAGGGCTGAGTTGGCTATGAAAGCAAAGAAGCATGAAGAGGACACGTGGTTCCCACATCTCTTTCAGAGGATTATCTACATTTTTGAGGACAGTTACATGATTTTTTTCCTCCTTAATCTACCAAGTGTCTGCCTTTTAAGACCATACTTTCTAAAATCTGACAACTGAACTGTTGATTATTTGCTCCAGGAGAAAATGTTTCACTAGAATAATCAAGGATCCTAAATATTTCAATAGCCATCTTAAGGTAAATGACAAGACGACATGGGTCCATTTGAGATATTCACTGGCATGATTTAACCAATATCTACATGCTAATAACTCAAAAATTTGCTCCTTCCCTAGTTGTATCTCAGTTTCTTCATCTGTAAAATAGTTAATGACAATTCTTACTTCACAGAGTTGTTGTGAAGATTAAATGAGTTAACACAAACTCTGCTTGGTACATAACCCTCAATGCTGTCATGCAGCATGACACAAATCTTTCTCTTACATACCAGACCAAGTGCCTCCTACGTATATTGACATCTGGATGGACCACTGGAACTTCAAACGTTACTTTTTTTTTTTTTGAGACAAGTTTCACTCTTGTTGCCCAGGCTGGAGAGCAATGGCGTGATCTCGGCTCACTGCAACCTCCGCCTCCTGGGTTCAAGCGATTCTCCTGCCTCAGCCTTCCAAGTAGCTGGGATTACGGGCATGCACCACCACACCTGGCTAATTTTGTATTTTTAGTAGAGACGGGGTTTCTCCATGTTGGTCAGGCCAGTCTCGAACTCCCGACCTCAGGTGATCCGTCTGCTTCGGCCTCCCAAAGTGCTGGGATTACAGGTATGAGCCACCGCGTCTTGCCTACTCATTTTTTAAAATTTAAATTTACCTTCCTGACACGAGCTACCATTGATTCTGCTCCCCTACTCAATTTTCTGTCTTAGGAAAAGTACTCAGGAGCCCTAGGCAGAAACCTAGGTGTCACCCTACTGCTTTCTTTGGCCTCATTTCCCCTGCCTTCTATATTTAGTCACCCAAGCCCGTGGAAGTAGTTTTCTCCAGGAAGTCAAGACTAATTTGGAAACTTTTCTCAGACAAGTAAGCATAGTATACTTTGAGAACATATATCTCTCTTCTCTTTATAGCCCCTGAGGGAAAAGATATTTTCTTGTCTGGGTCTGATACATAAGGACACTGAAGGATCCAACATATAGTCTAAAAAAGGGTGAACCACTATCAACACACTAACAAATCTATCCCCTACAGTGGAGACGATGGTCATTCAACATATGAGCAGCATCCAACTCTTCTTTGGCATACCACACTTACTAAGCAACTTCCTGAATATGTCTTGATTCCTATGTGAGTCTATCTGCCTCCTGAAAGAGAACATACTGGTCATGTCAATACAGTACTGCAATATTTGTGCTAGTTATGGCTCACTGTAAATGAGTAAGCTAACTTTCCTGGTTTTATGCACCAGTCACATGAGCTTGATCACTGTGGATCTAGGCTTGAAAGATGGCTCCACCCTGGTATAGTTTATAAAGCTAAAGGCCACACCATGAACTGCAGTAAACTCACAAGAGTAATGCTAACCCTCTCACTCCATCTTTTGGGAAATACCCCCCCAACACACTCCTAACTTCTCTGTAGTGTTACATGCCTGAGTATCCTTACATATTTTGAAATATATATATCTACTAGATCCCAAACCTGTTTCTATAGTTTGTTGTTTTTTTTTTTTTGAGACTGGGTCTCACTCTGTCACCCAGAGGCTGGAATGCAGTGGTGCGATGTCAGCTCACCCCAATCTCTGCCTCCTGGGTTCAAGTGATTCTCATGCCTCAGCCACCCAAGCAGCTGGGATTACAGGCATGCGCCACCACACCCAGCTAACTTTTGTATTTTCAGGAGATGGGGTTTGGCCGTGTTGGCCAGGCTGGTCTCAAACTCCTGGGCTCATGTGATCCACCCGCCTCGGCCTCCCAAAGTGCTGGAATTACAGGCATGAGCCACTGCGCCCATCCCTGTTTCTGTATTATTTATTTCTACTAATTATTCTCTCACCCTCTGATCTCCCAGCCACCTAGGTTCATCCACACTACCTCTGAGTTTTCACTCTCCATTTCCCATTCCACTACGAGCTGCCAAAGTCCTACTGATTTCACCTTTGTTACAGTATTTTGAAAATCTATCTTCTCAGTATCATGCCTATTTCTATGACCCAAGTTAACCATATCATTTCACTTCCACTACTCCAATAATCTAACTGATCTACCAGGTTTTTGGGTTCTTCTTTCTCGGATCCAGTTTACACCTTGCTGCCAGATTAATCTTAAATTCCATTGCGGGCATGTTAACTCCTGCTCAAAACCCTCAATAGCCTGTTAAAGGATAAACTTAAAGCCAGACATTGTCCTGCAGACTCAAGGTCCTGCAGAATCAGACCCTAACCTAGAGCTTCCAGGTAATTTAAATGGTAAAGAGATATTGATCCCCTCAGTCACCACAACAGCAGGGTGAGAAATCCATTTTCCTCTGTACTATACAAATACGGTTATTCTGTGTGCCATTACACAAAAGGAGTTGGGAAGCAATCTCCTAACTGACTGACATCAACCTTATGTCTACTATGACCTTTTCTGGACCAGTAGGAGGAATGTGGAGCAACAATAAAGTGCCTCACAAAAACATAAGTGGCACTCTAAGAAGTAACATATATAAGTATTCTTTATGTCAGAATGCTAGGAATACAGCAGGTATTGGGAGGAAAGTTTAAAAAGCAACACTGTAAATATCTCCAGCACTACTCAAAGATAAAGCCACTTGAGCCCATGAATACAGTCTTTCAACAGTAAGGCAGCTACACTGAGGCTAGATGCAGCACTATTAAGAGTGACTGGTCATTAAAGTCATCCAACTACAGCCTCTTGTTGATTTCTGTGTTCACCACGCAATCTTCTAGTGGTAATTTGGGTCCTCCTGTACATTTACCAACAAACAATAAACACTGTTCGATCATGTCTCTTTCCCTTACTTAATCCTTGCAGCTCCTCTCTCAACAGACCAACAAATTAGATATGGGAGCCCATAAGGATGAGGGAGGGGACAAACCCTTAACCATGAATGTACACTACTATTTTACTCACCGAGCACCCTACTACCTCTTCCTTATCCTGATAAGAAGAGGGAAAATCCTTCAAAAATATATATTTTAAAAAATTTTATTCAGCCTTCATATGGAGCACTCATTAATGTGAATATGCCTTTTTGGATGAAAAAGGATTAACATCAGTGTGCAGACTAAAAATCATATCGCATAAAAGGTTTTCAAACTTTTGAGATTTAAGTCTAAAAGGAACAAAAAAAGCATAAAACCCAACACTAGCTGGAATATTTGTCTAATTAACGTCATGAATTAAACAATAAGTTGTCATGATGTCAGAGAATATGGGCTCCTCACACTCAGTGGGATATGTGCCACTGTAGTTATAGTGAAAGCAACAAAAAGCCAAAGGGTAGGTAGTCTATGCAATCAAGTGGTTTATTATTTTTGTGGGCTAAAGAAAACAAGGAGCTAAAACCAACAGGATAAATAGGCAAAAGAGAAAGGGAAGCAGCAGATGAAGAAAATCCAAGATTCTAAATACAAAGAAGCATTATCTCCATGACCCAAATATTTCTCAACATCTTTTCCCAGCCCATCTGATCTCTAGCCACCACTATCCCACAACCCAGGCAAAATTACATACAGTAATATTGCTATCAATATCTGCTATAGCACAGTGGTGTCTTACAGGGAAAGGGACAGCCTTTTTGTGAGCACAGTATTACCTCGCCCCTGATCCAAACAATTAACCACGTAAAAAAACATAAAGATGTAGCTGAGGAAAAATGTTCATCCTATCTTCCAACTCAGGTACTGAGGTGCTGTGACTGCAGTGGTGAAGATACCTAACAGAAAGATGACAGCCTCTGATAAGTCATGGGACAATAAAGTAAGAGTATGTGTGAGCTGCAATGTGCCAGTATTAGAGAGAATCAGAGTTTTTGTTCTTTCACTTCATCCAATGCAGCTTAACCAATTCCCGATGTTATTAGCAATAAATATAATGTCCAGTCTCTGACCTCCTATGTTATATCCCCACATTTGAGCAGCTGGATACTGAGTGGCCATAACCGCAACATAAAATGTTCTACCTTCTACTCCAAGATTCCCAGGATGTTCAGGTTTGGAAGAAAAGTTTAATACCTCGACTGGTGACACATACTACCTTTCCAATCTGTCCATCTGCATTAAAAACAATTACACATACATCACCATCATTTAGCAACATTTCCAGGACAGTGCTACAAAAAGAACCAAGGCAAATAAATGCCAATGTCTATACATACTTTATTCCCCTTAGAGAATTTACCATTTACTAGCACCCACGAGCTGTTTTAGCTACTGATTTGGGAAGGACATCAGTTTTAGCCATTAATTTGGGGAGGAAAAGGACAAATCATAATGAGGAAACAAAGAACTTTCCTTAAAATCGGGGGGAAAGTCAAATCTTGGTCTGGTCATAAAGTAATCAAAATGGACAGACATCCTGATACTTAACAGAAAGGATGTTCCCTCAAACAAAATTAGTTCAAAAATGCCTTGCTAACTTAGTATATATGGATCAAGTTTTGCTATATCCTAAGAAGACTACTAAAGATAGAAAACAGTTTATACTAGCAAGGACACAATTATACTTTGATTTGAGCTTTGCCTTTTCTATATGGCAAACTGAATTAAGCCACTACTACATTATAGAAATTATGTTATTATTTACAGGCTAACTTTTCCATTTATAACTAACACACCCCACATACATTTATCTCTGCAGCTGAAGTATATACAACCCCTTCCTGCCTCTAGTCTATCAGTTCTGTTATGGGGTACAAAGGGAAGAACAGAGTCAACAGGAATTTAAGAGCCTATGGTGAAGAAAATTATTTTGCATTTACAACTAAACTTATATGAGTTACTGATCATATTCAAATGAACCCCCAGGGACAACATAAAAACCCTGGAAATGAAGTAGTGTTTAATAGTACATAGAGGAAAAAATAAAGATGAAGTCCTTATTCTTATGTCCTTACAGCTTACCAATACTGATCTGAATTGGGCATAATTTACTTTGGGGGCAGTTACAAGAGCAACTTAGGAAACCGGTAAACTCCAGACAATATAGAACCGAACTGGGTCGGCCAGGTGCAGAGGCTCACGCTTGTAATCCCAGCACTTTGGGAGGCCGAGGAGGGCAGATCACGAGGTCAGGAGATCAGGACCATCCTGGCTAACACGGTGAAACCCCATCTCTACTAAAAAAAAATACAAAAAATTAGCTGGGCATGGTGGCGGGCACCTGTATAGTCCCAGCTAGTCGGGAGGCTGAGGCAGGAGAATGGCATGAACCCGGGAGGCGGAGCTTGCAGTCAGCAGAGACCGTGCGCCACTGCATTCCAGCCTGGGGACTCCGTCTCAAAAAAAAAAAAAACTGAACTGGGTCTCACTACCAAACTCAGTGAAAAAGAAGACACTATAGAGGCCGGGCGCGGTGGCTCAAGCCTGTAATCCCAGCACTTTGGGAGGCCGAGATGGGCAGATCACGAGGTCAGGAGATCAAGACCATCCTGGCTAACACTACTAAAAAATACAAAAAAACTAGCCGGGCGAGGTGGCAGGCGCCTGTAGTCCCAGCTCCGGAGGCTGAGGCAGGAGAATGGCGTGAACCCGGGAGGCGGAGCTTGCAGTGAGCTGAGATCCCGCCACTGCACTCCAGCCTGGGAGACAGACCAAGACTCCGTCTCAAAAAAAAAAAAAAAAAAAAGAAGACTATATAAACATAATCACACATTCTTATACAAGGTAGAAAATTAGGCCGGGCGCGGTGGCTCAAGCCTGTAATCCCAGCACTTTGGGAGGCCGAGACGGGCGGATCACGAGGTCAGGAGATCGAGACCATCCTGGCTAACACGGTGAAACCCCGTCTCTACTAAAAATACAAAAACTAGCCGGGCGACGTGGCGGGCGCCTGTAGTCCCAGCTACTCGGGAGGCTGAGGCAGGAGAATGGCGTAAACCCGGGAGGCGGAGCTTGCAGTGAGCTGAGATCCGGCCACTGCACTCCAGCCTGGGCGACAGAGCGAGACTCCGCCTCAAAAAAAAAAAAAAAAAGAAAATTAGAGCAGGCTGGTTCAAAGGTTATGAGTTATCTTGATTGCTCAGTCAGTTACAAATCAAACTCCTTGCTCCACTCTTCCCCCTTCTCACTACTGCACTTGACTACTCTTAAAAAGAATTTTTTTTAAATTCAGAAAGTATAAAAAAAAAAAGAACTAGAGCAGAGGTAAGAAAGTGAGCAATACAGGAGAGAACCATAGGTAGTTTCAAGTGGTTGGAGGACAGAGGGAACAATGAGTGAGAAAGGAGGCTGAAGAAAAACGCTGGAAAGTCTTAGAGGTCCTCTCAGGGAACCCAAACTCCATCTTACATGGTAATGATTGAGTGAAGAAGCAGTAATTATTCCCTCCCCGAGTCTTTATGAGCAATACCAGTATGTTAAAACAGATAAAAGGGAGCACACTGGTTGAAGGGTATATATATTTAAAGCCTAGATTCTTCCCCATTTACACACAAGAGAATTCAGATAAAGGAGAGATAATCTCAGAAGAATAGGGTCCTGTAAAGGAGGGCTCTAAAATGAAAGGCAGTAGAACTGAAAGAACACGTTTCTAGAAAAGGAGAATTGAGTTTCATAGCTAACTAGCTGTGGAATTGAGTAAATTAACATGCCTCAATTTCTTTACAATGTCCTTACCCATGTCTTATCTACCCATAACTGCACACTGGATGGTGCTAGGTAACAGAACTGAAAAGTATTAACAAGCTATAATTTGTAACTATAGAATGTAATGGTACCCAAATTGCATTTCATAGGATGGGTGTGATTTCAGCATGTAGAAAGGGAGAGGAAATACATTACAGTAGAGTAATGGAAACATAATACAGTGCTGCCAACTTGACTAGACCACAGGGAACAGAGAAATCCTGAGTTTTCCTTATACCCAATTAGTTCTTTTTTTTTTTTTTTTTTTTTTTTTTTGAGACGGAGTCTCACTCTGTCGCCGGGGCTGGAGTGCAGTGGCCGGATCTCAGCTCACTGCAAGCTCCGCCTCCCGGGTTCACGCCATTCTCCTGCCTCAGCCTCCCGAGTAGCTGGGACTACAGGCGCCCGCCACCTCGCCCGGCTAGTTTTTTTGTATTTTTTAGTAGAGACGGGGTTTCACAGTGTTCGCCAGGATGGTCTCGATCTCCTGACCTCGTGATCCGCCCGTCTCGGCCTCCCAAAGTGCTGGGATTACAGGCTTGAGCCACCGCGCCCGGCCATACCCAATTAGTTCTGATTATATTTTCTGTGAGAATTTCAGATCAAGGATAAATGAATTGTTATTTCAACAAATGGTGCCAGGGCAACTAGATATCCACATGCAAAAAGAATAAAATTGGACCTTTTCCTCACTCCATATGCAAAAAGGAACTCAAAATGGACTAAAGACCTAAACACATGAGCTAAAATGATAAAATTTAGAAAAAATCCTAAGTATGTATTTTCATGACCTTAGAGTAGGCAATGGTTTTTTTAGATCTTACACCAAAAATACAAGCAACCAAAAAAAAAAAGGACTTCAAAATTAACAATGTTTCTGCTTCAAAGGACACTAACAAGACAATCTACAGAACGGGAGAAAAACATCTGCAAATTATGTACCTGATAAAGGTCTAGTATCCAGAATATATTAAAAAAAAAAAAAAAGGATTACAACCTAATGATAAAAACACAAATAGCCCAATTTTAAAACGAGCAAAGGATTTGAACAGACATTTCTCCAAAAAACATATACTAAAGGTCAATAAGTACATGATACCATTTCATATCCACCAGGATTGGTGAGGATGTAGAGAAATTGGAACTCTCTTACACTGCGGTGGGAATGTAAAATAGTATAGTCACTTTGGAAAACAATCTGGCAGTTCCTAAAACATTAAACAGGTACATACACAAGAGAAATGAAAACATGCCCATGCAAATTATCACAGTAGCATTATTCTTAACAGCCTAAAGATGGAAGCAACCCAAATATGTCCATCGATGGACAAATAGATTTAAAAAGTATTTCTATACAGTGTAATATTATTCAGCCACAAAAAAAGCACAAAATTCTGATACATTTTTCAACATAAACATTATGCAAAATGAAATAAGTCAGACACAAAAAGACAACTATTCTATAATTCCACTTACATGAGGTACCTAGAGTAGTCAAATTCATAGAAAGTAGAATGGTGGTTGCCAGGGGGGAATGGGGAGCTTTTGTTGAACTGGTATAGAGTTTCAGTTTTTCAAGATGAAGAGTTGCAGAGATGGATGGTGGTGATGCCTGCCGGTTGCATTGCACAACAAAATGAATGTACTTGATACCACTGAACTGTTGTAGCTCAAGAAGGGTTAAAACGCTAACTGTTATGTTACGTGTCTCTTACCACACAACAAGAGTTTTATTTAAAAAAGGTCAGGTGTGTGGCTCACATTTGTAATTCCAGCACTCTGGGAGGCCACGCAGAAGGATCATCTGAGCCCAGGAGTTTGAGACCAGTGTGGGTAACAAAGTGAGACCCCCGTCTCAAAAAAATTAGCTGAGGGTGGTGGTGTACACCTGTAATCCCAGCTATTTGGGAGACTGAAGTAGGAGGATCCCTTGAGCCCAGCAGTTTGAGGATGCAGTGAGTCATGATCATGCCATTGTACTCCAGCCTGGGTGACAGAGTGAGAGCTCCTGCCAAAAGAAAAAAAGAAGGTCTGATGCAAGCTTCAACACAAATAAACTTTGAGGGCATTAGGGTAAGTGAAAGAAGCCAGACACGAAACACTACATATTATATGATTCTGTTTATATGAAACATCCAGAAGAGGCAAATCTATAGGGATAGAAAGCAGATTAGTGGTTGTCAGGAGCTGAGGTAAGGGGAGATGGTGAATGACTATTATGGATATACAATTTCTTTTCTTTCTTTTTTTTTTTTTTTTTTTTTTTTTTTTTTTTTGAGGCGGAGTCTCGCTCTGTCGCCCGGACTGGAGTGCAGTGGCCGGATCTCAGCTCACTGCAAGCTCCGCCTCCCAGGTTTATGCCATTCTCCTGCCTCAGCCTCCCGAGTAGCTGGGACTACAGGTGCCCGCCACCTCGCCCGGCTAGTTTTTTTGTATGTTTTAGTAGAGACGGGGTTTCACCGTGTTAGCCAGGATGGTCTCGATTTCCTGACCTCGTGATCCGCCCGTCTCGGCCTCCCAAAGTGCTGGGATTACAGGCTTGAGCCACCGCACCCGGCCTACAATTCTTTTTGTGGTAATGAAAATGTTCTGGAATTAATAATGATGACTGCACAACTTTGTGAATAAACTAAAAACCACAGAATCATATTTAAAAAGGTAAAATGTAATGTATTTGAAGTATATTTAATTTAAAAATATATGTAAACTGACACTCCAAGTTTTTAAATGGGACAACAAAAAACAAGATAGAAAGCTTCTCTAATAAGGACAGTATCTGCAACTAAGCCAAATTATTTTGTAAACATTGCTTTGAAACTTTAAGGAGATCGTTAAGTTTCCTTAGAGAAATGAATTCTAAAGAGGGAAATTATTTGCGTAGCAATCATCACTATGACTTTTAAATATATGTGCCTATACTTTTTAGAGTTGTCTTTGTTTCACTTTGTTCTTTGAGACAGAGACTTGCTTTGTCACCCAGGCTTGAGTGAAGCGGCAGGAAGACGGATCACTGCAGCCTAAACCTCCTGGGCTTAAGCAATCCTCTTTTCTCAACCACCAGTTAGCTCACAGGCACACACAACATACCCAGCCAATGTTTTGATTTTGTTTTGTTTTTTTTTGGTAGAGACAGCATCTCACACTTTGTTGCCCGGGCTGGTCTTGAACTCCTGGACTCAAGCAATCCTCCCGTGTTGGCCACTCAAATTGCTGGGGTTATAGGTGTAAGCCTCCCTGCCCAGACTATGTTTATTTTAGATGTTCAAAACGACAAACAAAAATAACACTCTAGACAAAACGATGGAGAATACGTATTAAATGACAAACAGTTTAGGGCTTTTATAAATTTGTGACCTCCACACCTCCCCTTAGTCCTTTTTCTCCATAAACTCTAATTATAAATTCTACTACCACAGGAAAAAAAAGGAATACATCCTTCTGAAAAAATAATATTTGAGAATCTACACTAATAATCTTAGTGGGTCCTTTAAAGACTCAACAGACTTGGCGGCTAAATATGTTGCTTTGGTGTCCTGATATAAACTTAAAAGAAAACTATAGTTTTATCAACAGATAAAATAAGTTTATGAACATCTATCAGGCCATTTTGATTACAAGCAGAAATGTTCAGTAACCTGTCCTGGACAGAAAATAAATCACTAAGTGCTTTCTGTTATCTGTATAAGAAGGATCACCTTCCCAGAGATGTACAGCTGACTGTAAACAACAAAACAGAGGTATACAACCTTAAATCCTACCTGCTGAGTTATTCAAACTGCATCAGTGTACACTACACTATTTAAAACAGCAACAAACAAGACCTGAAAAACCCTAATGAGAAATATGGGAATACAAGGCCGGGCGCGGTGGCTCAAGCCTGTAATCCCAGCACTTTGGGAGGCCGAGACGGGCGGATCACGAGGTCAGGAGATCGAGACCATCCTGGCTAACACGGTGAAACCCCGTCTCTACTAAAAAATACAAAAAACTAGCCGGGCGAGGTGGCGGCGCCTGTAGTCCCAGCTACTCGGGAGGCTGAGGCAGGAGAATGGCGTAAACCCGGGAGGCGGAGCTTGCAGTGAGCCGAGATCCGGCCACTGCACTCCAGCCGGGGAGACAGAGCGAGACTCCGTCTCAAAAAAAAAAGAGAAATATGGTAATACCAAAAAAGATATTAAATGTTTAAATGTTATATGTGTGCTTGAGCCCAGGAGGCAGAGGTTGCAGTGAACTGAGATTGTGCCCCTACATTCCAGCCTGGGAGACAGAGGGAGACCCTGTTTCAAAAAAGAAAAAAAAAAAAAAAAAGTGAATGAATTTCAGAAACATGCTAGGTGAAAGAAACTCTGCATAGTATTCCCATAGAGCAAGGTATAGTCTGGGAACCCCTAGAGGTCTCCCCTATACCCTTTGTGGGGTGGAGAGGAAACAAAGTAAAATCACTTTCATAATTCTAAGATGATATTTGCTTTTTTCCCACTGTCATTTTCTCACAACTGGAGTTTTCCAGAAGCTACAAGAGGTGTGATGCTACAATAGGTTGAATGAAAAGCAATGCTGCTATTCTCATTCAACTTTTTGTTAAAGTTATTTTATTTTCTAAAAAGGGGTTCTGAGATCAAGTTTGTGAACCACTGTCCTAGAGTATGGCCAATTGAGAGGTCTTACACAGCATCTGGTAACTCCATCAATCTACTTAGCACTCATCACCCAAACCAAAAAGTGATGGTGCCAGTCATGTCTCCTAAGTGGGGATCAAAACTTTTCTATACATTCTCGTATCTTGAGGACAACAAGACACAGGCTACACTATCTTCTTGCTATATGTATTAAAGACTCTCAACCAGTGATGTGAAATATCATAACACCCAATACATGGCAACCAACAATTACAGTGAATACCCATACACCCACCACCTGGATCCTACCATTAACCTTTTGCCATACTTGCTTTATCAGATATCCATCCATTTCTACCAGTTATAAACTGAAGACATCAGTACATACATATCACTAGTTTTTTCTTTCAAAGCAAAATTTACATACAAAATGCACAAATCTTGGGTGCACATTTGCTGAGTTTTGATGAATGTATAAAACTCAAACCCGTATCAACTAAAGAATACAATTATCCATTCTACTATAAAGACACACGCACATATATGTTTATTGTAGCACTATTCATAATAGCAAATACTGGGAACCAACTCAAATGCCCATCAATGATAAACTCAATCAAGAAAAGGTGGCACATATACACCATGGAACACTATGCAACCATAAAAAAAGGATGAGTTCATGTTCTTTGCAAGGACATAGATGAAGCTGGAAACCATCATTCTCAGCAAACTATCACAAGATCAGAAAACCAAACACCACATGTTCTCACTCATAAGTGAGAACTGAACAATGAGATCACATGAACACAAGGAGGGGAACATCACACACCGCGGCCTGCTGGGGTTGGGGGGCTAGGGGAGGAATAGCATTGGAGAAATACCTAATGTAGATGACGGGCTGATTGGTGCAGCAAACCACCATGGCACGTGTATACCTATGAAAGAAACCTGCACGTTCTGCAAATGTATCCCAGAACTTAAAAGTATTAAAAAAAAAAAAAAAAAAACAATTATCCTAGAAGCCTGCTCCTTCCCAATCAATCTCTGCCTATTCTCCCACAGAAGCCTTTATTCCTGATCTTTCTTTTTCCTACCATAAACAAGTTGTGTTTGTTCTAAAATTTCATAGAAATGGAATCACACACACTATGTACTTTTTCATGCAGAGAGTTTCTTTCACCTAGCATGTTTCTGAAATTCATTCACGCTGTAGTATCAGTGGTCTGTTCCTTTTTTTTTTTTTTTGAGACGGAGTCTCGCTCTGTTGCCCAGGTTGGAGTGCAGTGGCTGGATCTCAGCTCACTGCAAGCTCCACCTCCCGGGTTTACGCCACTCTCCTGCCTCAGTAGCTGGGACTACAGGTGCCCGCAACCTCGCCCGGCTAGTTTTTGTATTTTTTAGTAGAGACGAGGTTTCACCGGGTGAGCCAAGATGGTCTCGATCTCCTGACCTTGTGATCCGCCCATCTTGGCCTCCCAAAGTGCTGGGATTACAGACTTGAGCCACCGAGCCCAGCGGTCCATTCCTTTTTTTTTTTTGAGACGGAGTCTCGCTCTGTCGCCCAGGCTGGAGTGCAGTGGCCGGATCTCAGTTCACTGCAAGCTCCGCCTCCTGGGTTTACGCCATTCTCTCGCCTCAGCCTCCCAAGTAGCTGGGACTACAGGCGCCCGCCATCTCGCCCGGCTAATTTTTTGTATTTTTTTAGTAGAGACGGGGTTTCACCGTGTTAGCCAGGATGGTCTCGATCTCCTGACCTCGTGATCCGCCCGTCTCGGCCTCCCAAAGTGCTGGGATTACAGGCTTGAGCCACCGCGCCCAGCCTGTCCATTCCTTTTTAATGCTGAGTAGTATTCCACTTGTATATGCATCAGTGTTTATCAATTTTCCTACTAGTGGATTATTTCTAGTTTTCTGCTCTTAGAATAAAGCTGTTATTAACATTCTTGTACCTATGCGTCTTGGCCCCATGTATCATTCCCTCTTGCATAAACACCTAAGAGTGGAATTTCTAGGGGAGGAAAAACTTGTAATGGGAAATTTTAAAGGTACACAGGAGAACAGAGAATAGTACAATGAATTCCAATTAAAGCCAGCTGCAACTATATTACTTCATAGACACTCCTGTTTCATCTGTATTTCCCCAATTACAAAGGTACACGCATACCTTTTCAGAGGGCTATCTGGAAAAAAACACACATCTTTTGATTTGGAAATTCCACTTCCAAGAACTTAAGTAAATCCTAGCATAAAGCATGCAACAACGATCTTCTTCCCAGTGTTGTTTGGAGAAAAACTGTTTACAACCTAAATGTTCACCACTGGGTTAAAAGTCTGAACCACGGCCGGGTGCAGTAGCTCACGCCTGTAATCCCAGCACTCTGGGAAGCAGAGGCGGGAGGATCACCTGAGGTCTGGAGGTTGAGACCAACCTGACCAAGAGGGAGAAACCTCGTCTCTAATAAAAATACAAAATTAGCTGGGTGTAGTGGTGCATGCCTGTAATCCCAACTACTTGTGAGGCTGACGCAGGAGAATTGCCTGAACCCCGGAGGCAGAGGTTGAGGTGAGCCGAGACTGCGCCACTGCACTCTAGCCTAGGCAACAAGAGCGAAACTCCATCACAAAAAAAAAAAAGAAAGAAAAGAAAAAAGAAAGTCTGAATCACATATGCCAAGCTACTACGATGGAGGGGAGTATATTTGCCCTTCATCAATTTTCACTGCATTTATAGATTTCAATACAATCGCAGTGTGTGCAAAGTTTTTAAAAGAGCAAATCTCAAGGCTTTGGAGACAGCTACGAAGAGGTGGCACTTTGAAAATATAGGATCCGGCCAGACACAGTGGTCTGTTCCTTATAGTTCACGCTTGTCACCTCAGCACTCTGGGTGGATTACTTGAGCTCACGAGGAGTTCAAGACCAGCCTGGATAACATGGCAAAACTTCATCTCTACAAAAAACACAAATTAGCCAGGCAAGTGCCTGTAGTCCCAGCTACTCTGGATGCTGAGGTGGGAGGATAGCTTGAGCCCGGGAGGTGGAGGTTGCAGTGAGCCCAGATGGCGCAACTGCACTCCAGCTCAGGCCACAGAGCCAGACTCTATCTCAAAAACAAATAAAACCAAATGAAACAAAAAATAGGACCCACTGAATAAGTTTCAGTAAGGTGAACTGTAGAGTTTAACAGCATACACACAATAATGACAAGGGGAAAAATAACAAGTCTAGCTAGACAAGAGGTTCAGGTAAGATACCAACACGTTAGGAAGAAATCAAAGGACAGCATGACACAATCCAATACAACTTAGTACAGCTCATTTTATTTATGGTCTAATCCAAGGTGTTCTCAACCTTGGCATTACTGGCACTGGGGGGCTGGGTCCTTTGTTGGGGAATGTCCTGTGCACCACATGATGTTTAGTAGCATTCAGGCCTCCACCCACTAGCCATGAGCAGCACCTTCCTTCCTCAAGTCTGAACCCAAAATGTTTCCAGATGTTGCCAAAATTCCACTGGGGGCAGTGGGGAATGGGTAAAAATCACCTGGTTGGGTAACACGGATTTAACCTTAAACTTACAATATTCTATTCCACTTTTTTTTTTTTTAGACAAGAGTTTTGCTCTGTCACCTAGTCTGGAGTGCAATGGCGCAATCTCGGCTCACTGCAACCTCTGTCTCCCCAATTCCAGCAACTCGCCTCAGCCTCCCAAGTAACTGGGATTACAGATGCCCGCCACTACGCCAGGCTAACTTTTTGTATTTTTAGTAGAGAAAGGGTTTCGCCATGTTGCCCAGGCTGGTCTCCAACTCCTGACCTCAGGTCATCTACCTGCCTCAGGCTCCCAAAGTGCCACGATTACAGGCATGAGCCACTGTGCCCAGCCCATTTCATTCTTTAAAAAACAACAACAACAAAAAACCCTGGCCAGGCATGTCTCTACTAAAAATACAAAAAAACTAGTCAGGCATGGTGGTCATGCCTGTAATCCCAGCTACTCGGGAGGCTGAGGGAGGAGAACTGCTCGAACCTGGGAGACAGAGGTTGCAGTGAGCTGAGATGGTGCCACTGCACCCCAGCCTGGGTGGCAGAGCAAGATTCCATCTCAAAAAAAAAAAAAACACCCAACTCCCCCCCTCCCCAAAACTCTTGCCTCTAAGCAGCCTACAATCTCAAGGCAAAACCCTCAACGTCAATGAGTTTTTAAATCTTATTACAGTATTGTATGTATAAGAAAGTCTTCAATATTACAGACTGGGAGTTTCGCCCATCACGGATCTACCTTCCTTCCTCATTAGAAGCATTAATGTCTTGTATTTATTAAAATGCACAAATTCCTCAAAACAGAAATTCACATCATGGTCTTAAGTGAGCTACCATGCACTTAGGGCCTACTGTGGTCCATGTCATAAGCAGTTACGCCACTTGGGTTCAAATCCTTACTCTTACTACTTACTAGCTTTATAATCTTGACCACATTACTAACTTCTTTACGCCTCATTCTCCTCAACTGTGAAACAGAAATACTATCAACCTACCTTAGGGGAGCAAAGTGAGTATAAAATGCTTAAAATAGTGTTTAGTGTGCAGTGAATGCCTGGTAAACGTCAATTATGAGCCATTATTCTAAGTACAAGTCTATAAAAACAGGCACCATCATCATCAATTTACAGAAGAAAGAGTGTGAGAGATTAAGAAATTTGCCAGTGTCCATGAAACTAAAAGGTAATGGAGCAATGATTCAAAAACTGATTCAGAGTCCATACTTTTTCCACTGTGTCAATAAAATCACATTCAGATTCATTAACTATGAAGAAAAACGTATCAGTCTTACTCAAAAATAATGACCAGCATATGACATTTTTTTATTGAGATTAAATTTAAACACAACTAAATTCAAGCATATTACTCAATTAAGGTTACAAAGCTTTTACACTAAGACAGACAACTTTCAGAGATTCTCTACATATTATTTTAACTGACTCTTATTTTTAAAAATCATAATATGCACTTTAGTTTCTGAACTTGTTTATGCATTATGCTGAAGCAATTTACTGAAATTCTACTAGAACTGATGTACAGGAGAGGATAATATGATGTTTAAGATAGAAATTATCTTGTATACATTCAAACTGCCTGGTTCTTATTCCAAGGTCACTGACTTTGTAAATGACAGATTTTGTTCCCAAGTCCCAACGGGGCTTTGTGAACCCCTCTAACTTTTTACATTTGCCCTTTCCTCACACCCAAGTCCTTCTTAATGACTCCTAAACATCTTACCTGTAATATTTAAGCCCAGGGTTTTGTTTTTGTTTTCAGACAAGAGTCTCGCTCTGTGGCCCAGGCTGGAGTGCAACCTTCACCTCCCAGATTCAGGCGATTCTCCTGCCTCAGTCTCCCAAGTAGCTGGAACTTGGGAGTGTGCCACCACACCTGGCTAATTTTTTTGTATTTTTAATAGAGATGGGGTTTCACCATGTTGGCCAGGCTGGTCTCCAACTCCTGACCTCAGGTGATCCACCGGCCCTGGCCTCCCAGTGTGCTGGGATTACAGGCATGAGCCACCACAGCCAAAGCCCAGCTTTTTTGGCCTAGATTTTGCTCTGCCCAACACTCAGTAAGATCACCAATGACTTCTGCTTCACTTCCTTTCTGAAGCCATTTCACTGAAGTCACCAGTTTTCAACCTGTTATGTATTCTTCACATTCTTCAATCTGGACTTTAAAAATTACTCATTTAAGAGGTGGAAGGATGTCAGAGCAGAGCAGAATGGCTAGGACCTACTTACCCTACAGCCCCAAACTATGAGAATTGGAAGAGACTTAGAAAGTTTAGCCCAAAGTCTTCGGTTTTACAATGACACTGACAGACAGCTCTAACTGGATGAAATCTTCTCTAACTCCTCTCATCTTAGAGAGTTTGGTCCACTTATAGTTCCTTACTCTTGGATTTTAACATTTTTTTCTGCTTCTACGGTTCAGTAACCTCTTTCAATACAATGATTATCAAAAGGGTTGAGAGTTGTTCACAGAGTTATTTTGAATACATGGTTCAGGTAATTCTGCCCCAATCTACTGTATGAAAGGGAAAGAAGAGGCTGAGAATATCTGCTCTTTTCTATCAAAATTTTGGCTATCCTTCATGTTAACTTCTATTAGTCTTCTATAACCACCAAGTCAAGTCTCACCTCCTCCACACCAAATTTTTCTTCCTGTTCACCAAAGGAAAAAAAGAAAACCCTGTATTAGCATGCATGTTCAGAAACTTTTAGGTTTTACTCTACTTTCCTAGACTCCTTATTAAATTACTAACTCATCAATTATCAGACTCTTGTTCACTTGTCTATCACTTCCTTGTCCATCAGTTCAGATCAGACTGGTTAGTTAGCACTCAAACCACGAATTCTAGATGCTGCTACGTGTACAGTGGTGGCTGACATCTGTAATCCCAGGACTTTGGGAGGCTAAGTCATGAGGACTGCTTGAGGCCAGAAGTTCAAGACCAGCCTGGGCATAACAAGACCCCATCTCTACAATAAATAAATAAAACTTTTAAAAAACTCCAGTTTCCCAACAACCAAATGAAGAAACCCCCTTACTCAACCTTCTATAAATGATCATTCCTGCCTTCCTTTCCAGGCTTGTCTCTTGCAACAACGCTACACATGAACTCTGCTCCAGCCATGCCGACACACTGTTTCCTGAAAAGGCCTATCCCAGATATTCAGGTATTCCTTCGGCCTTTAATACTGACACCTCCGCCAGCCTCTTTCCTCAATGTTCAGCCCCCAAAAACCTATCTTTGTGAAGCCTTTTCAAAGGTTTCTATTTCCTTCAGACTCCACAGCACTGTGTTCATTAGCCGTCTGATGGGAATATTGTGTTATTTATGTTTGTGTGTCTCTCACATGCTCTCTAAATTATGAATCATCAGAGGGCAAAATCCACGATTCTGTTTTGTACTTCCCCATATTGCTTAGAGCACAATGCCTGGCACACAGAAAGCTCTCGATACAGTTGCCAACTTGAAAAAGTGCTTTCCCAAGATATTTTTTTATAGGTTGGCCACCAAGCCCCAGTTAGCTTCTTATGCCATTTTATGAATATTTCATTTACGCCTTGGTGTCTCAGATTCATCAAGCTAAACTATTCTATTTCTTCTCGGTATATAGAAGAGACTGTCCTAAATTCAGGGGTTGTCCCCATTGAAATGGTCTGTATGAAAGTTCTATTCTAATGTCACCTGGTCTGTCTCTCAAGCTACATATCAACTAAGCAAAACTCTTCCCCTACTAATGCCATCATAAAAATCAGAATTTATAAGAGCCACAAAATAAAACGAATATTCCTTCGGCTCAGAGTCACCTTGCTCGAGAAAAAGAAAAATCATGTGGTGATTATGAATTGCTTCAAGATAACTAAATGAAAAGTAAAAAACTGAACAGAAAGAGATTGAAATATGCTGTGAGAGCACCCAAAATACATATATAGAAAGCCTTAACATATGTAATTCTTGTGAGTCTTCCCTTGGTAACAGATAACGCTGTTAATAGCCATTACCATATGCTACTCAAGTTGAAGTCTACCATTACTTTCAAGTTGGCAACATTTTTTAATACAAGCAATTCAGTCCAAAAAGCTTTTACAAGTGTTTCTTCAATGCCAAGCAGGGACTGGAAGCTAAGAGCACACGGATAAATACAACAAAGTTTTGACTTCATAAAGTAAATAATCTCAAGTTTTCTCCACTTTAGTACACACTCTGTCTACAATACTTTCTTTCCCCCTTTAGCAGTTATTTCCATCAGCCATGATTTTGTCCGGATCGCCTGTCATCGTATTAGAAAAAGAGGTTAAAAAGGTTTCATGGAATTTTTTTTTTTTTTAAACAAGGGGTGGGGAACATATTCCCTGCCCCACCATTCTGATGACATGAAGAAAGAAAGCTTCAGGGGTGGAGGAGGGGGCCAGGGAGAAATTATTTCTTCCACTCCCTTTTGAAAAAATTGCCAGTCTACTATGCTTGTCTATCAAAGCCCACCTAAAATATGATGTGCACAAACACATCAAAAATAAGTAGGCCTCTTGTAAAAGTGACACTTAAAGAAAGGCAAACCATATCAGATTATTTCCTATTTTATCCATAGAAATGACTCTTTGCCGCACTGAAACATTTAAAAACACTCCTAGATATAATGTTGGTATTTCAATTTGAAAAACTTATCCTACGGATCAAAAGATCCGTGCAATGACAAAGCTAAAAATGTTCTCTCTCACTAATAAGGGTGAATCACAGCAGCCACCTACTCCACCCAACAATCGTCCTTGCTAAGACTGGACAGTTCAAAACCTGGAAAGCTTTCCTTGTCCGCTCCACACTAGAAACGAATTCACTTCAACACTAGTGTTTAAGCACAGCTGTGCAACAGCAAGGAAATGTTATTAAATGTTGAAATTTACCAGGACATTGTGTTCTTCAGGTAGAGCTGTGCCCTTTTCACATTTACCGAACTCCCCTCCTCTCCTGTTTATGGGGGGTGGGGGGCAGCGCAACAGACACACTTGCTTGAAAAATAAAGTCTCTGTTCAGATTTTCGAAGTAAGTTTCCATTACTGGGTTTGCGAAAAAATCCCTACTACATTGTCTAACAAAAAGGTGCCTGCGCCTTCTTTCAACTGCCTGAAGCCATTAGACAGCTCACAGATCTCCCCGCACAAGAAACTTAAAAACGCCTTTCAGTCTCGCAGAGACCTACTTGGATGTTTCCAAGTTCCATCGTTTGGTAGCTACCCAGCATCTGGGGGAAAGAAAAAAAAAAAAAAAGAACTTATCCTTGGAAAAGCGTCTTCTTGACTCTCAAGAACCGGAGAGGGACAGTAGGGAAGTCAGGGCTCACCTGAAACCGTCCACCTAGGCAGACAGTCCGGTAAGCCCCGGCTCACCTTTCTTTCCGTGCCCGCGAAACTCTCAATGAAAAGTATCGCACAAAAGGCCTCCCCTGCTCCCCGCGCCGAGGACTCACCAGGACCGTGGTGCAGATGGATCTCAGCTCGGACTCCACTTTCTCCCGATAGTCCTTAATCAGCTGCAACTTCTTGTCGGAGGTGTCGGTCTTCTGCTCGATGCTCGAGATGACCCTCCAGGCGGACCTGCGGCCCCCGACCACGTTCTTGTAGGCCACGGAGAGCAGGTTGCGCTCCTCGTTGGACAGCTCGGCGCCCTGCTCGGTCACTGCCTTCATGCAGGTGGCCATGTCGTCGTAACGCTCGGCCTGCTCGGCCAGCTTGGCCTTCTGGATCAGCTCAGTCTTCTCCATGGCGGGCGCGGGGCCGGGGCCGGGGTGGAGGGCGAGGAGAGCAAGGGAGAGCGCCGACCCGGAGCGGGAGGAGCCTGGAGAGCTGCGGAGGGGCGGGGCGGCGAGGCGAGAACAAAAAGCAGGGAGGGAGCGCCGTCAGACAATGCGGCCCGCCGCCCGCTTTTGTCTCCCGCACATGCGGCCGCTTGAATTTCCCTCTCCCCCGCCCCCGCCCCGCCGGGCGCCCGGGGAGGCCGCGGCCCGCGGCGGGAGGAGGCGGGGGCGGCGCGGAGGCCCCGCGCGCAGGGAGCCCGAGCCGCGGCCGCTCCCGCCACCCCCGCCCGGCCGGCCCAAGATGGAAGCGACCGTTGGCCCCGCACCTTCCCGCCCAGAGCCGTCCCTGAGGGGAGCGGCATCGACAGCCGGCTGCTCCCGAGGGCGGCACCTCCGCCCGTCCCTCAAGCCCAGAGCGGCCGGAGGACGCCCGCGGGCCGACCCAGGCGCTCACCTTCACGTCTCCGCGGCCGCGACGCGAGTCCCACCACTTTGATCTGCTTTTGGCTTTAGCTAAGGACCCTCCCGTCTCAGCCTACCCCGGAGCCGAGGGGCCGTCCGCCGCCCAATGATGCGCCGAGCTTGGCCCGAGAGTCCCGCCCCCCGACGCGCCGCTGGCCAATGAGGACCGAGCGCGCGGAAGGGGGCGAGGGGGGCGGAGCGGGAGGGAACGAGGAGGCTAGGAGGGTGGGTCGGCGCGGGGAAGTTCGGTTGGCCGGCAGGCTGCGGCTTCGGCCACGGGGTTTCCTCCAATTAGATCCAGGGTAAAAGGACGTCACTGTTGCCATGGCGATGCCGTTACCAACTCCCCTCAGCCTCCCCACCACCCCGGCACTTCTGGGTGCGGCACGAGACCCAGAGGCGCGCACAACCTCCGAAGCGGCGACTACGTCTCCGGGTGCGGATGGTGCATTGCATCTCAAGGTCTCTGGACGAGTCTGGACTGGAGGGTGACATATTCAGCTGTTTTGGAGCACAGGGGCCTTTCTTTCCTCCACCTTCCGATCTATGACAAAGGTTTGGATCCCAAGATACTAAACCCAGACCTTAATCACGTTGCCGTTAGGTCTGGGAATTAAGCAAACCGCATCCCTATTAAAGAATAATTGATTCCTGGAGACTGGGCACCTACCTGGTGAATTCAGGTGTTCAGATGGGCACCCTAAAACAAAAACTTCCCTTGTGAAAAGGTAGGTCCCAGAAGATCCAGGCGAGTCTCTGTGACAATGCCAAGTATTGTGGTTTTCTTTATAATGGGAAATGACATTCAGCACAATCTGCAGGAAAACACCTAGAACCACCCCTTCCCACCCCCCCAAAAAAACCCTGCCCATAACATCGCTCCCCCTAAAAAAGCAATTTTTATGTTGCTTTCAGGCTTTCCAGGTTATGCATCTACATCTATAATTTTTCACATCATTGTCACATGCGCACACGCTTTTTGTTTCTGGTATTGTTTGTAAGAGCACACTTGAAAAGCCGAAATCCTCTCCCTGGATGTCGATTTCTGATTTTCTCCTCCTGGGGAACACCCTGCTGAAGTGAGAAAGATTTCCCCAGGCCCCTCCCATTCAGGGTAATCCCTGGCAGCTCCCGTTCCTTTTAAACCACTCCTGTCTCTCCTGGCACTCCACTCCCTTAACTCCATCCAGGTAGGGTGGCTGTCCTGCCCGTCTGGCGAGTGGCCTTTGTGCCATCTTAAGATGAGAATTGCCCTCTGGGTTCACGCTGCTATGATCCCGATTCCAGCAGGTCTAGGAAGAATGGATCATAGAAGGCCCAAGAATGCCACAGGCAAGAAAGAATTTCCCATTCTCGGTGGAGACCTGAGCGAATCCGGAGAATCTCTAGAATGGGAGATCTGAGAGTGCAAACAGATGGGAGGAGAAGGTGCCGACTTTCCAGAAATTCAGACTCCCTTTTGACTGCCCCTCCCTGTCCTGACTTGTAAAGGTTGCTTTGTGCTTTGACAGACAGGAGCGGCCTGGATTGGAAAGGGCCTGTGTCTTAAGGCAGAAATGCCTTACTATGTTCCAGCCTTATAATGGAGGGCCCTGCTGTTATTTCTGGAATCCCTGGGGCCCCACTGCAGACACATGAGTGTTTATGGCCCTGTGGGCTGGGGTGGAGCTGGACACCGAGAAATCCCAATGGAAAGAATTTGCATGTGGAAGGTCAGATAAAATGCCTTCTGTATGACCAGTGAATTTCAAGCTTACCAAAATTAGAGGCAACGCGGGCAAGGGGAGAAGCCAGTGGAGGTGGATGGGGGATAGAGACCCTGGAGAGGAAATCGTCAGGGGATGGGACCTCTGTGGTAGGGAGAGGTGCTACCAGAAGGAGCAAGCACACTAAATTCTTTGTCAGAAAGTCTAGGCTGTGCTGCCGTCTCCCCAGTGACCTTGGGCAAGTTTTTGCTGCTTTCTGTACCTCAGTCTCTGAAATTTCTGCTTTCATTCAATCAAATATTTATTGAACACCAACTCATCTAGTTGCAGTCATCTGGAATCATGGGTAAAAACTGCTTCCAACCAATGATGCAGTATAAAATTGCATTTTAGGAAGATTCAGAGGACCCTCTGCATAGCTAAAGGCTTCTGTGCCTGAAAGGACTCGGGTTGGAGAGAATAAGGCTCTAGGAACTTTAAGTCCCTGGACACAGAAAGAACTAATGTGTGTTGAGTGATTGCATGTGTCAAGCACTATTTTAAGTCTTTTAGCAAGAATTAACTTATCCAATCTGCTTAATGCCACTACAAAGTAGGTGTTATTATGCTCACCGTCTGTATTTCACAGACGAGGAAATGAAGGCACAGGGTGGTCAAGCATGATGTACAGGGCCACACAGCTAGAGAGCGGCAGAACTTGGATATGGACCCCATGCAGTTTGGGTGCCAAAGCCCATCTTTTTAACCACTGCTGAGGCTGCCTCACCAAGTCTCCCCAGATCTCTGCTAGATACTGTAGAGAACCTAGGACAGATCAGACCCGCCTCTGTCTTCTAGGAGTTTCTCCCTAGTAAATATGAAACCTGTTAAGCATCACATCCAACATATTGGGAAGAAGTGCAGGGAACAGACAGCTAGCAAAGGGAATACTGAGAAATTATTACCTTATTCATGAAGTTCTTATTATTTTTTCTAAGTTACCTGGTATGAAGAAACTCCTGGAACAAAAAGGAGCACATTAACACGGAGCCAGAAGACCCTAAAATCCAGCCCTGCTATTTATATGTGATTTGAGCTTGGATACCTTGATCTTCTGTGAAACTCAGTTCCCTCTATCTGTAATCTAGAAAAATAATCCCAGCTGGGCACAGTGGCACATGTCTGTAATCCCAATACTTTGAGAGGTTGAGATGGTAGATTGCTTGAGCCCAAGAGTTCCAGACCAGTGTAGGCAACATGGCAAAAACCTATATCTACAAAAAAATATAAAAGTTATCTGGGCATGATGGTGCACATATGTAGTCCCAGCTACCTGGGAGGCTGAGATGGGAGGATCACCTGAGGCCAGAAGGTTGAGGCTGGCATGAGCCATGATTGCACCTCTGCACTCCAGCCTAGGCAACAGAGTGAGACCCTGTCTCAGAAATCATCATCATCATCATCATCGCAACATCAAAGAGTTGTTTGGAGATTAGATGAACTGTCACATAGGAAAATGCTGAGCATATAGCAAGTGTTCAGTAAGTAGCATTTTCTTTTTTCCTTGTTTCCCTCTGCTTGGGGATGGGGTACAGTGCTGGGGGGATGCTATCCAGCTGCAAGGAACTTTAGAACTTTATTAACTGTTTAGTGAAAGCTTATCTCTCGAATCATTGTTGTAATTAGTGCAGTTAATGGTCTACAGAATGACTGCATTCCATGTACATTTCAGAATGAATGAGACCTGGTTGAGCTCACTCTCATAAATTGTTTCAGTGATTTATTTACTCAGACCAGTGGATCACCAGAAACTTCTTCCTTTCCTGCCATATGGCAGCTAGTTTAGTGACAAGCAAACATTTGAGTGGGACTTTTCACCCAAAATCTTCATATAATTACTATTGGTGCTTCTGTGCAGTGGGCAGATAAAGAGTTGCCCCCACCTGGCCTGTGGGTGCTAAATGAGGTTTCGTAGAGTCACAGATAGGTGGGGAAATCAAGGGAGGCTGGTCAAGGAAGTCTTTCTACATATTTCTTAGTTTGAAACGTTATTCACTTTGTTCAGGGTGATGGTTAGTTGTATGTGTCAACTTGGTGGATCACGATACCCAGATACTTAGTCAAACACTGTTGTGGGTGTTTCTGTGAGGGTGTTTTTGGATGAGATTAACGTTTAAATCAGTGGACTTTGTTGTTGGTGGTGGTTGTTTTGGTTTTGTTTTTTGAAACAGTCTCACTCTGGCACCCAGGCTGGAGCGCAGTGGTGTGATCTTGGCTCACTGCAGCCCTCACCTCCCGGGTTCAAGCGATCCTCCTGCCTCAGCCTCCTGAGTGGCTGGAATTATAGATGTGCACCACCATGCCTGGCTAATTTTTGTATTTTTAGTAGAGACAGGGTTTCACCGTGTTGGCCAGGCTGGCCTCAAACTCCTGACCTCAAGTGATCCACCTGCCTCAGCCTCCCAAAGTGCTGGGATTCCAGGCGTGAGCCACCGCGCCTGGCCTAGATCAGTAGACTTTGAATAAGCAGTTTGCACTCCCTAACATGGGTGGGCCTCATCAAGTCAGAAGACCTGAAAAGAACACAAAGAGCATCCTTATTTGAGCAAGACGGAATTCTCCAGCAGACTGCCTTCAGACTCCGTCCGAAGCGCCGGCCCTTCCTGTGTCCCCTGCGGATGCTTTTAGAACTAGAAAGGGAACATGAGCTCTCCTGGATCTACATCCTGCTGGCCTGCAGGTTTTGAACTTGCCAGCATCCATACCTGTGTGAACAAATTCCTTTTAATAAATCTCTCTCTCTACACACATATACATACATATAAATACGTGTGTGTATTCTATTGAATGCATTTAGTAACCTTTTTTTTACCCAACAAATGATACGCATATCTTTTTCTTTTCTTTGGAGCCTCACTCTGTTGCCCAGGCTGGAGTGCAGTGGCATAATCTCGGCTCACTGCAACCTTTACTTCCCGGGTTCAAGCAGTTCTCCTGCCTCAGCCTCCTAAGTTGCTAGGACTACAGGCACATGCCACCACGCCTGGCTAATTTTTGTATTTTTGGTAGAGATGGGGTTTCACCATGTTGGTCAGGCTGGTCTTGAACCCCTAACGTCAGGTGATCTGCCCACCTTGGCTTCCCAAAGTGCTGGGATTATAGTGTTAGCCACTACGCCTGGTCAGATATGGATATCTTTTAATAGCTTTTAATGTGTGTCTGCAACATACCAGTCTCTCTTCTCTCCCTTACCAGACCATGAGCCTCTTGAGGGTAAGGGTTTTTGTTTGTTTGTTTGTTTATTTGTTTTAAATCTTGTATTCAGTGACTGCTCAACAGCTAGGTAAACTTAGCTATTATAGTTCCCACTGGCTGACTAAACTGATGCTCAGAGAGGTTAAATTACCTATCCCAATTGGTAAACTTTAGAGTTAAGATTTAAAAACAGGTCTGTCTGATTTCAGTCTTCTATTACAACAAGCAAGAATCTGTGCTACCTGCAATGGAAGACAGAAGCTCCAGTGTTTGCTGGCCTGGGAACAATGTTTAGTTATTTGAGGCTGGTGGGCGGCTGAATATGTATCTACCCGTGAGTCAGAGGCTGATTTTATTTTCATGTGGAAGGCTCTGTTTCTATGCTCAACACATCCAGCAACGAAAGAGGTGCTTCCTTGTCCCTTGTCTGTTCCCTTTAATTGTCTACATGGTTCTCCTCCTCTCCCACTACCACCATCAGACTGCTACCTCCCAGTGGGAGAAGTTACATCTGACCTGCATGTCCCTGGTGACTTTACTGGGCCACAGAAGGCATTCAGTGAAGACTTGTTTGGAGAGTGGATCCATACCATTCAGGATGCGTTTCCAATAATGCTGACCATTGGCCTTGTGTGCTTACTATGTGCCCAACCATATGCAGAGTCACTAGAATAGTAAAGCCACAGGAGGAAAGCACACAAGGCGGAGCTGTGTCTTCAGCAGATGTTCCATAGATACAGGATTGCCTCTGCGTGGAAGAGTATACCCAGGACCTTCAAGCCAGCACAGAAGGTCCCTGAGCCATCAGAAAACTGTCACAGGATCACAGACTGATGCTCACACGTACAAGACTTAGAGGAGCATTCTCCAAGCCCTCGCTCAGACTCAATTTCCTGCTAATTCATTCCACAAAATGTTTGAAGGTCTTCACATGCCAGATGCTGTCCTAAGGGCTGGGGTTTCCAGCATGATTAAGACACAGTCTGTGCTTAGAAGGAGCTTGACTGAGAGCAGAGAGGTGGGTGCCTAACCTGGAGGTCAGCAAAGGCAGGGAAAATCCCCTTTCTCTTCAGTTGCAAGTTGTTCAGTTACCAGGTTTCCGAGTCCACAGCAGTCCAGAAGTGGCTACTTAGAAGGTGGGAGCAGAATTATTCCCGATACTTCCTCTGAAATCTACTCCACATTTCCGCAGATGACTTTGAGTAGAGTGACAGGTAGGGTTTTGGGGAGCCCATTTCTATGGTCTATGCAAGGCAATCGGTGGACAAGGCAGAGACGACAAACCCATAAAGAGCTCATAAAAAAGCTGGAGAGGCCAGGGCCAAATAGTGTCGAGGTACATGGCCCATATGTCCCAGGCAGGCCCTTGGTACGCAGCAATTAGCCTTAATCATCACAAAAAAATGGTCATTATGTTTCGTATTTTTATGCTTCATACTATATGTAGACATATACCTTCTCTCTCTGTCTCTCTCTGGACATATATGAGAGTTGGGATTTTTTTAAGTTTTGGTACATAATCATCTCCCTAATTATGACTCATCTCCAGACAATTCGAGATAGTTGAAGAGATGAATGACCACAAAACAGCTAGAGAACAATGCACACAGGAGTTGATTGTGTGCTTCTCACAATAAGTGCTATGGGAGTTGAGAGAAGGGAGACATGAGTGTGGGCTCAGGCACCAGAAGGCTATGGAGTGAAAGGGACCCCTGTGGGGACAGCCACTGAGGTCATGCCAGTCTGTGTTTCCATCCTTCCCGCTGCCCCTGGAGGGGCCCCTGGGAAGGGAGGAAGGCACAGGTGTTTCTCCTTATGCTGGAGTTTCGTTTGGACAGGGCTGACTCCCGAAAAGGTGGATCTGGATACGAAGTTGGAATGTGACTAGCCAGGAGAGCTAGGTAGCCATGGTGCAGAGGACTCTTCTACCTCTCCTCCTCCTGCCCTAACCAGCTCAGCACCAAGCACATGGGCACTTTAAAAGCACAGGACATGCTGGGAGACTCGCTGTGCTACCCTCAACCCCTTCAGCAGGAGCAGCTCTGTAAAAAACGCAAGTGTGACCTTCATTTTGCTTTGTGACTTAAAACCCTTCACCGTTATTCAGCTGCAGCGCAGCATGGTGGTTGGACTCAGGAGCCAGATGACCTGGGTTCAAATCATGGCTGCACTCCTCACGAGATATGTGACGTTGGGCAGGTCAGCTGGCCACTCTGTGCCAATGGGGATGATGGTAGTGAGAGTCCTAGCCCGCAGGGTTGTTAGGAAGCTCCAGGGAGGAAGGCTGGTGAGGAGCTCCCCGACTCCTCTCTGTCTTCTCTTCTGGCTCCATTCCTTCTCTCTGCTTCAGCCTCTTCTGGGCTTTGCTCTGCTGCCATCTTCCCCTGGCTACCCGCTCATCTCTCAGGTCTTCGAGGAAATGGCACTTTCTCCCTGGGGTGTTCTAGGGCTCCGAGCCCCTCTCAGCTAGGTGAGCTCCCCCATCCTGGACTCCCCAGGCAGGTAGTTCTTTGATGTTGCTTCCCCTGGTCCACTTGTCCAAGAGCTGAAGGTGTCTCAGAGAGGGGGTGCTACATCCATGCGATTTGCCTGTGTAGCCCCAGGGCCTAGCAGAGTGCTTGGCAGATACGCTGGGTGCCAAGAAAGCAATGGCCAAGTGGCCGAATTCACAAAGGATGGAAGGAGGAGTCATAGGCTAGTGCACAGCACCCAAAGGACAGAGCTGAGGCTGCTAGTCAGGACAGCTTCAGGCTCTGGCCAGGCTCCAGCACACAGCTGGAGGCACCCGTGACTCTAGCTGGGAGGGGCTGGAAGATCCAGGCAGCCCCTGACCGCCCTCCTTCCCCTTAGTCATGTCCAGTTCTGTGAACAAATTCTCAACTGCACCAGAAGGCAGCTGAGAGAACCCAGAAGAAACCTTTTGCAGAGAGAGAAAAGAACCCTTTTGAATGTGATCAATCACCCTGATTTATTTGGATGATTTCTCTTCTGGATTTCCTTAAACCAGGGAAAACCCAGGTAAGATATTTGGGGCCCTCATTTATCTAGACAAAAGACATAAAAGCTTGTTGCATCAAAAGCCACTCCTGGAAAAAAACAGAGTTTCACCAACCCACTCAGCTATTAATATGAGATGCTCTCTGCCTGGGGACAGCAATTGCTGTAATTGATGCAAACGGTCCCAGCCACACTCACTGATTGTGGTTCTGAAACTCAGAGCTGCAGCTGACCAGACTGATGCGGCCAGCCTCACTCTGAAGGATCCTGCAGCAGGCAAATTGCTGGAATGTGTTCAGACGGAATCCAGCTGCTGCCACCGTCACACAAACTTCCTAGAATAGAGGACAAAAGGTAGCAACTTGTTGCTGCTTGAGCCAAGAGATTTAGAACATAAGACCAAATGAGAGAGATTCAAATAAAAAATACAAGAAGTCGGTGAAATGAAGATTTAGCTCACCAGGCCAAAGCAGGCAGTCTTGGGTCTTTGCTGGACAGTTGTAGCTGCCATATAAGCTGTCCCTGCCAGAGCTGGGATCTGGAGGCTGATGCTGAAACCTCGGCCTGGAGGTGATGTTGATGAAGCAGGGCTCACAGCCCCTACACTGTCAGAGGTCTGGGCAGTGCAGATGAGATTATCACTCCAAGATCCTCAAAGCATCCAGGAAAAAAGCACATCTAGGTACATTAGCTGAATTTTTTAGAACACTAGTAAGCACCTAGTAGATGCTCAGAAAATGCATATTTTCTTTCCCTTTCCTGAAGACCGGGGGCCTAGCTTGGTCTGTATTAATTACTATATCAGAGTCCTTATTTGCAAGTGAAAGAAACCAACTCTAGTGGATTGAAATATAAGACTATTACTTCTTACTGATGGTGAGGCAGGTTGGTGAAGCAGGCTTATCGAATGAGCAGGCGCTGGGAGGGTGTGCAGCTAGAACCATGGCCCAAATCACTGTGCAGACCTCTCCCAGGGAGATCCCTGTTGCTTCTGCCACTGAACAGCAGACCTCACAGCATGCTGCACTGACTCCATGGCACCAGGTCCTGGAACCTGGACGCCAACACAGTCCAGTACCCTCTACTCTCATTGAAATCCATGACACCAAGCCTTGCTGCTGCCCCACAGAGGAATTCTCCACAGTCCCTGCTGCTTTGGATCATTCACTCCAGATTCAAAATCCTGGCTGTGGTTTCTGGCCGGGCCCAAGTCACGTGCCATGCCAAGGTTCAAGATAAGCTAGGGGGAGTAAGTATCTAGAATGTACACCTTTCAAAGAGGAAAGTGGGCTCCACTTCCCACTAAGATTCATAAAGTGGGGGATTCTTCCAACAAAGAAAGGGGCTTCAGAGGCTGGGCAGCCCAAAAATAGCACATCCCCTGCGGTTATACTTGGATTTCCAGTCTACATGGCAGAAAAAGGAAGCAAAAGCTATGCATGGACAGTGTGCAGAAGCTGGAGCCTGGGAAAAGCCTTAGCCTGGACTTCATCTTTCTCTCTCTGGAAAAGGTTGGGGGAGCTTTACTGTCATTGATGCCCCTACCTGGAAGGCTTTTCTCTCCCCAAACTTGCCCTCCTCCGAGACCCACAAAGATCTCCCTCTTGTTGAAGATGCGATTCTACCTCTAGATTGCATCACACTTTTTAGAAATGAATTACTTCATTTATGTAGGTCTTGTCAAGCTCCCCCAGATGAGGACAAAACTCATATTCATTAAACAGTTAACAAACATTCACTGAGTGTCTGCTAGGCCTTGGGGAGACCTAGGGCACAAAGACGTGGCCTGTGCCTTTGAGAAGAAGGTCACATTGGGTGCCAAGTGTGTGGAGGTGTGAAGGCTTTGCAGAGGAGGTGACTTATTTAAATGGGTCTTAAGATGTTCCCAGCCATTGGTAGAGGGAGAGGTGCATCCCAGAGAGAAGGAACAGCATGTACAGGGCAAGGAGTCATGAGAAGGCGTGGCGGTTTTGGAACGGATTTGTTGGGATATGGTGTGTGTGTGGGCAGCAGGCAAGGAGGTGAGAGGTGAGGTCGCTGCTAAAGATTGGGACCACATGGCCAGGCACGGTGGCTCACGCTTGTAATCCCAGCACTTTGGGAGGCTGAGGTGGGTGGATCACGAGGTCAGGAGTTCGAGACCAGCCTGGCCAAGATGGTGAAACCCCGTCTCTACTAAAAATACAAGAATTAGCCGAGCGTGGTGGCGGGAGCCTGTAATCCCAGCTACTTGAAAGGCTGAGACAGGAGAATCACTTGAACCTGGGAGGTGGAGTTTGCAGTGAGCCGAGATTGCGCTACTGCATTCCAGTGTGGGCGACAAAGTGAGACTCCGTCTCTAAAAAAACAAAACAAAAAAAACAAAGATTGGGACCACGTTCTTTTTACCCCAATCTTTAAAACCTGCTGGGTTTTTTTGTTGTTGTTTTTTGTTTTTGTTTTTGTTTTTTTAACCCATTGAGTTTTACATTTTGTTTTATTTTCTTATTTTTGTAGAGACAGAGGTCTTGCTATGTTGCCCAGGCTGGTCTCAAGCTCCTGGTCTCAAGTGATCCTCCTTCCTCAGCCTCCCAAAGTGCTGGGATTACAGGTGTGAGTCACTGCGCCTTGCCTGAAACCACATTCTTAGGACCCTTGAGTATCTCCCTGAGGAAAAGACATTGTATCCTGAGACCATTAGAAATCATCAGATACTTTTTAAATCGATGTTTTTATTGTGGTATATATACATAACATAAAATTTGCCATGTAAACCATTTTTAAGTGTACAGTCCAGTGGCATTAAACACATTCAAAATGCTGTACAGCCAGCACCACCATCCATCTCCAGATGTACAGCCAGCACCACCATCCATCTCCAGAATTCTTTCATCTTGTAAAACTGAAACTCTGCACCCATTTAACACTCACCCCCCATGCTCCCCTCACCCTAGTTCCCTGCAACCGCCACCATCCTACTTTCTGTCTCTATCATCAACGCTTTTAAGCCCGAGGGCCACCTGCTGGGATTTTTAAGAAAAGTCCCCACAGCTACGTTGTAAAGGATAGGTTGGAGGATTTGGGGTAGGAGGCGACTGCAGAGAACTCCAGAGGTGACGATGACAGTGGCAGTGGGTTGGGGGGGTGCATGCAGGAGGGTGACGAGAGAGATTGCTGAGATATTGATTAGATGCAGAAATCAAGAGGCATCCAAGGTGACTCCAAGACATCTTTTTATTTGTATTTATTTATTTATTTATGTTTTTGAGACAGAGTCTCACTCTGTTGCCCAGGCTGGAGTGCAGTGGTGTGATCTGGGCTCACTGCAACCTCCGCCTCCTGGGTTCAAGCAATTCTCCTGCCTCAGCCTCCTGAGTAGCTGGGACTACAGGCGCGTGCCATCATGCCCAGCTAATTTTTGTATTTTTGGTAGAGACAGGATTTTGACATCTTGGCCAGACTGGTTTTGAGCTCCTGGCCTCAAGTGATCCGCCCGCCTTGACCTCCCAAAACGCTGGGATTACAGACGTGAGCCACTGTACTCAGCCCGAGGTGTCTTTTTCTATTTTATTTTCATGATGTTAACCCCCACACCCATTCTTGTGTGAGACAGAGAGGCGATTATGATCGTACAGGAGTTTTAAATAATCCTCTGACCCTATCAATTCATAAATATTTCAAAATTACAGGCTATTTAGAGGGTGTCGGACATCCTCCCATATCATTCCCGTAAGATGTGTGAGAGGACTTTAGGGTAAGTTTGACCATTGCATGCTCTAATCCATTTCATAAAAGAGAAATCATTTACAAAAGTAGTTTATGGTCATGAAATGTGCAATGGCAATTCAGAACAGTTCCTGTGCTAAGAAGAATTATCTAAGCTTGCATTCAAAAGACAGCTGACTAAACACAGGATCTGAAGTGATCAGAAGACCCGGGTTCCAGTCCAGTCTGCCACAAACTCGGTGACCCTGGGAGAGTGGCTTAACTTCTCTGTATCTCTGTTTCCTCTTTAGCACAGTGGTTGCTGTGAGGATTAAATGAGATGCTTTGTGTAAAGCCCTGCGCAGCATGTGACCCACAGTGAGTGCTCAGTTCATAGTGGTTGCTGTTGTCTGTTATGATAACATTGATCATCATCATTATCTCCAAGGACTCATTCAGCCCTGACGCTCTGCGCTTTGCAGTTGTTCTTTTTTTTTTTGAGACGGAGTCTTGCTCTGTCCCCCAGACTGGAGTGCAGTGGCGCCATCTCAGCTCACTGCAAGCTCTGCCTCCCGGGTTCACGCCATTCTCTTGCCGCAGGCTCCCAAATAGCTGGGACTACAGGCAACCGCCACCAAGCCCGGCTAATTTTTTTGTATTTTTAGTAGAGATGGGGTTTCACCGTGTTAGCCAGGATGGTCTCGATCTCCTGACCTTGTGATCCACCCGCCTTGGCCTCCCAAAGTGCTGGGATTACAGGCATGAGCCACCGCGCCGGCCTGCAGTTGTTCTTGAGAGGGAGATGAAACTGTCCCTTCCTGGTTGTTCTGAAGAGAGTGTCCCACCCTCCCTGCGGGGCCTCCCCCATCCCTGTAGGCTAAGCCTCAGTTTTTCTGGAGTGTGACATTTCCACCAGCCTCATTCTCTTCCTTTCTCACTTCTCCCAACTTACTCTGGTCCCAGATCACCCTGTCTAGTCTTCCTTAGCAGCTGTGCTGTTTCCTTTTCTGCACCCATGATGCCAACATCTCCTCTGAATCTGGGCGCACTAGAGGTAGAGAAGGGGTGAGACCTTCTTCTCTCTCCTCTCTTAGGCCATAGACCCCTCCCTGAAGCTCCTCTGCCCCCTATCTCTGAGCCTCAGAGCCTTCCTTGCCACTCGGAGCTCCCCTTTGGGTGCCCTCTTGAAAGCTGTGTTCTGGGTACAGAATCTTGTCTAGAGCCTCAGATATTGGGACTTTCCCTGTGGGAAGCCAGGCTGAGGGACACCTCTGAGCTCTGAGGGGGCTGCTGGGCTGTGATTTGGTGCAGGGCTGACATCTGTATTTGAAGCACAGAGTGGACCAATGTGAACTCGATTGATTGAGAAGAGACACAGGTGCTCGAGTGAAGGTGCATGGATTGGAGGCATCTTGGAAACCCACACAGTAGGAAACGGCTTTAGCCTGGACTGTTCCCACAGGGCTGGGCGCTCCCTACCTGAGAGAGAAGCCACATGTTTTTCTTCTTTGCAGTATGTAGTTTAAACTCATTTACTTTGGAGACAACAATCCACAGGGCTAGGCACATACCCGATTGACTGATTGGTAAGAGTCAAATATTTGTTGATGGAAAAAGCTTCAAGTTGTGTTTAGAAATTGCTCATGAAGTTAAACATCTATTTTGAAGTTACTTTGGTTGTGAGGCTTGAGGTTCTGTATCACCCTATAGTTTTAGGGTCCTTTACATTTTTCAGTGTTGTTGAAAAGCAATTTATTGTTCACCATGTGCCATGGTAGTTCCCCAACTTGAAGGCAGAGACTGTGTTTGTGTCTCTCCCAGCACCTAACAGAGTGGTGAATGTGTAGTAGGTATTCAATAAATATTAATTTCGAGCATCTTTTGTAGCACACATTATTTATTCTAGATCATTAACCTCAGAAATTCCAACTTAGTCACCTGCCAGGCCTAATTCCTTGTTTCAAGGAAGTGAGACACCACTCGGGACTGCCTGTGATCAGTGCATGCTGTACGTTTTCGTGCGTGTCTGCCTGGATTCCCATGTGGCCAGCTGATGATGATTGAAAAGTGAGTATCCAGCAGGCATTGCAGGGACCAAGGTCTCATCAGAGACCCTGTTCACACATGCTCTTCACTTGGTGACCGGTTTTACAGGTTTCCGATGACAGCAAGTATTTGTCTGTATTTCCCGGTGCAGAATTCTAGGCTCCTGGCAGCTTTTGTGAAAAAGCATAGGCAGGAACACCATCGCGTACTCCATGTTCTTCGAAAGTGAGTTTCATCACTGACCAGAGTTTCGAGTACAGAGTCATTCTCTTGGTTAGCGCAGAAGTAACTGCGCTACAGTAACTGACCCACAAAAGTGCCTTCCAGTTCAAAGTCAAGTTTAGTCTCACTTGAGCCCTCCGTCACTTGGTTTAGGGGCCTCCCTGTCATTGCTGGAAGGGACTTCAGGAAGCATCTCTTCCAGGTCTTTACCTAAGGGCCGATGTGGACGGTGTGTGGCCCGGACAGGTGTGTGGGTTGTGAACATACTGAAATAGGCTGCTCCCGTGAGTAAAGATTTGCTGCCCACAAGCATCATGAGTGCCCCCCTGTTGCTCCCATTCTTTCCTGGAACCCTATAAATTCTCCACACCCTGATCTAGCAATGAAAGGGTTAATGCCTGGCCCAGCCCTGGGGGTGGTGGGTGGGGGCCTCCAGCTCTGCTGCTTCTGGGACTCTGCCACGTTGGGTCGTTGGGTCGGAGGTGAGGTATTTTGACTGTCACTCCTGGCAGTGGGGGTTCGGACCTGATGCACTGGAGAGCTGCATCGATGGGTTCCCAGTGAGGAAAGCTGTGCGAGGACGTGGCTACTTCAGGAGAGTGAAGCTGGCTGCTTCTGGGGCTAATCCTGAGGAGGCCTCAGGAGGCTGAGAAACTGAACACATGGCATGTGAGTAGTGTTTGTGGCTCTACCTACAGAGAGCCTAGAGGTTCTGGGGGACCTAAGTAGAAGGAGAGGCAGATGATGTCACCCCCACATGTGCACCCCTTCCATGGCTGTCCACCTGCCCAGGATAATTAAACCCCTGAGCGTGGCATCAGCCCCCAGTCCTGGTCCTTGCCCACCTCTCCGCTCTCTCTGGCAGTCCCCCTGCTCTCCAGCCCCTCCTCTGCCCTCCTCCCTCCCTGGATCATGCTCTTCCCTCTACCTGGAATGTTCCGCTCTTCGTTACTAACAAAGGTCTACTCATCCTTTAAGACCAAGGTTCTCCTTTTCTAAATTTTCTCTAACTCTTTTCCAAACAGCCCTGACCCCAGGGCCACCACTGCTCACCATGGTGCTTTTGCAAGGTTCAGGAGACATCCAGAGAAGAGGCACAGCAGAGGCAGCCCACCAAGGGTGCAGGCTGTTCTTGAAGCTCCCTCCCCTGTTCAGCCATCTGCACAGTGTCTGCCCTCGCCCTGCCCCTTGCTCTCTCATTGCATGCTGGCACCTGGTGGACCTCAGCATTGCATTTCCTGCCCTCCCTTGCCACCATAGGTTTCCTTCTGTGCTTCCTCCCACTGGCCCATGAGCTCTCCCAAGGCAGGGCCTGTGACAATGGTTTCTGTATCCCAAGTAACTGTGAGAAGTAACTGTGGATCCCGTGGTAAGCTGACCACAAATGTTTTTTTAAAGGAGAAAGAGAGCTAGAGGGGAGGAGAGGGAATGGGTGGAGGGGAACTCCCTATAACCTGTCTACTCCTCCGGCTCCCTTGGTCCTCTGGGGCAGTGCTGCTTTAATGGACAATGGCAGCAATGGAGGAAGAAGAGGAAGGGTGGGCTTGGGGTGTCCTGGCTGCAAAGAGGGCTCCTCAGCAGGCTCTTGCCAGCGCCCAGCCCCCATAGACCCAGCCTCATGTTTACTTGCAGGGAGAACATATCTCTGGGGAGTGTTTGGGGAAGGGATCTCCCGGATATAGAAAAGCCTGGATTCTTCAGGGGAGCAAAGCCCCCCAGATAGGATGTCTGGCACATCCTCGGGCCTCCTTAGAGGAATAAGGTGCTGTGGGACAAGTTAGAACCATAGCCTTCCTGAGCACGGTCCCAGGCTGGGGCCACAATGAGGAACAAGGAGTCCCTGCCCTTGGGGAGTCCCAGTTCAGTAGAGATAAAAATCAATTACAGTACAATTCTCTATACACAGGGAAAAAAGTCTCCACAGTGCTGAGGCAGCCCCAGAGAAGAAGAGATCAATGCTGTTTGGGGATGGAAACTCACTCATAACATACAGGAAGGGAGGTCAGGAGTAAATGACACCTACCTTGGGTTTTAAAGAATGAATAAGGGTTAGGCAAGCCAGTGCAGGATGGAGGGGAGTTTTAGGCAGGAGAAACGGCATCTGCAAAGACAGTCATACATGAAAAACAGCGTGCTCAGGAAGACACAAACAGGGAGATAACGTTGGGAGCTTCAAGTACCAGGCAGGGAAAGTGAGAGATGGGGCAGAGGAGGTGGGTGGGAGTGAGAACACAAAAAAATGGTAAATGGAGCTCAGAGGGATCTAGAATTTACCTGTTACCTTCATTCAATTTACAATCCCTTATTAAGCTCCTTCTATATGTGAGATATTTTTCTTCGAATCTTCCCAGCAATCCTGATTCCCCCTTGTCACTAAGGAATGGGCACACCTTGGACATCACACGTCATCCAGACCCACTTTATAGAAGGGGAAACTGCAGCTTAGACTAGGTAAATGGGGTATCTGAGAGCTCCCAGTTGGTTAATGTCTGAACCAAGACTTGAATCCAGATCTCTAACCTGGCTCTGGTTCCAGACCCTTGCACTATGTGTGTAAAGCAGGCCCTTCAGAGCTGAAACCATTTCTTATTTATTGACACCTGAAGTGGTTTGTGAAATGATACTCAGTCAAAGGAAGCCAGGATCTCTTTTGAAGCTCCGAAAATCAAAGAGACTCATGATTTGGTAAAGAGACTTCCATTACATGTGCATAAGCAGAATTTTCTGCTTGAAAAAAAAGATGGGTTGGGGAGCTTTTAAGCACCTCCCTTTATGTTCCCATGGATGCCCACTTCTGAGGCTGGCTTGTCAGTTGCTCAATAGTGGTTCTAGTTTGCAAACGGTTCACCTTCAGGATATTGATCCCTCTCTAGTTCTCTCATTGATGTCCCTGTCATTGAGTGAGCTGTTTCAGCAGTGCTCCTGTTTTTTTTCAAAGTCACCCTCAGTTGCCATCGATTCCATCAGCATTCTTTGCAGGCTGCGGCCTTATTGGTTTGCAAGGACAGCAAATATTGGGAGTTTGGAAACAGCATGCTCCTGGCTTTCCTGGGGAGGGCTGGGCCCTGCAACCAGGTGGGCTTTGCTGAGACAGAAATGAGTGGCAGAAAATGATTGTCTCTGGGTTATAGCTTCAACCGCTAGGCTCCCTTGTCTTCTTGGGTACAAGTCCTCCCTCCAGGACACACAGACTGCATCCTTCTGCCTCCCTACCCGACCCCGCACCCGCTGAGTGCCATCTTCATAACCGGAAGAAGTCATGAGCTGGAAGTCAGCAGGCAGCCCCTCTGCCCAGGCTGTGCAGGATGCAATGTTCCAAACCACACCCAGATCTGCACCCTGAGGCCCCTAGTTGTGTGGGGTAGTGGGCAACGCCCAGGTTTGGTGTCAGAAAGGCAAGGTGCATACCTCAATGCTGCCATTTCTAGCTATGTGACCTTGCGAAGGTTACCTGCTTTTCCTAAGCCTTTATTATTAAAATTTTATTATGAAATTTCATTTCAAAATGCACTAATATGGTAGCCACTAAGCACACGTGGCTATTGAACGCTTGAAACGTGATGAGTCTGCATGGAGATGTGCCGCGAGTGTAACACACCTGGATTTCCTCCCTCCCCAGGTGCAACAGTGACCCGTGGTGCAGTAGGGAGGGCTGTTTTCCATGCCCAGTGAGGCCTGCTCAGCTCCCATGAGGTCTTTATGGATGGCCTGCCTCCCAACTGGTACCTACCTGGTCCTGTCACAGTCCCAGGACTCTAGACCTCAAGGCAGCCAGGCGGGTGCTACAGATGGTGACCTGTCAGTGGCACGGCCTGGCCCTGCAGCAGAATGCAGGGTTGGGGGGGTGGTGGTGAGGAATGGAGTGTGGATTGTGCCAAAACAGGAGTTTCTATGTCTAGTCCTGCCACCGACTGCACCTGCATTGCTGCGTGACCTTGACGGCTACTCCTTCTGCACCTGAACGTCCTCATCTAGAAACTGGACTTGCCTCCTGGGGTTCCTGCAAATATAAAATGAGCTAACACCTTTGAGGTGTTTGGCATTGTCCTGCCACTTGGCAAACACATGATAAATATTAGCAATCACTTGCAAGGGGTTGTGGGGTTGGGGGGAGCTTTGCCCCTCTCCTGCCTCTCCAGGGCTGAGCAGCAGTGAAGAGCTTTCTGCATAGGAGAGAGCAAGAGAGATAAATAAACCCACATCTTCCTCTGAAGGAGGCTCCTGCTGGCTGGCTGCTCAGCTGACCAAGTCTCCCTCCTAGCCTCTCTTCACTCTCTGGTCCGCCTTCAAGGGAGCCAGGTCACACAGCCTCAGCACCTCTTACACGCCAATCTCTAGCTGGTGCCTTCCACTGGCTGAACCACATAGAGGGTGGCCGGGCACTATGGTTCATGCCTGTAATCCCAGTGCTCTGGGAGGCCAAGAGTTCAAGTCCAGCCTGGGCAACACGGTGAAACACTGTCTCTACAAAAAATACAAAAATTAGCAGGGTGTGGTGGTGCTAAGCTTGCAGTGAGCTGAGATGGTGCCACTGCACTCCAGCCTGGGCAACAGAGCAAGACTCCATCTCAAAAAAAAAAAAAAGAAAGAAAAGAAAAAGAAACTAGGGCCAGGCATGGTGGGTTCATGCCTGTAATCTCAGCACTTTGGTAGGCTGAGGTAGGTGGATCATCTGAGATCAGGAGTTTCAGACGAGCCTGGCCAACATGGTGAAACCCCATCTCTACTAAAAATACAAAAAGTAGCCAGGCGTGGTGGTGCGCACCTGTAGTCCCAACTACTCGGGAGGCTGAGGCAGGAGAATCATTTGAACCTGGGAGATGGAGGTTGCAGTGAGCTGAGATCACACTACTGCACTCCAGCCCAGGAGACAGAGTGAGACTCCGTCTCAAAAAAAAAAAGAAAAAGAAAAAGAAACTAGAGGACAACGGATGCACTGAGGTAGCTGGTATGCACCAGCCTCTCTGGGCACAGTGCAGGGTGAAGAAGGGTGGGGACAGCGCTGGAGGGACATAGCACCTGTCCTCTGATCCAGATGACAGAGAAAGAAGTCACAGTCTAGGTGTCAGAAAACCTGAGCTCTATCCCCAGGGTTTCCCCTGACTGATTGCATGAATGTGGGCAAGCCCCGGTCTGCTCTGAGCCTTTGTTTTCCCATCTAGAAAATGACAAAGTTGGAGCAGTGACATCCAAGTTCCCTCCAAACCTAACACACTGTCTTTTACTGATACTGCTGCAGATGAAGTAACAAGGCAAAGCTATGTTTGCCATTAGCTCTCAGGGAAATGCAAATGAAACCCACAATGAGACACCACTTCACACCTACTAGGATGCATCAAAAGACAGCTACATATCAAAAAGACAGATCATAATGTGTTGAGGATGTGGAGGCACTGGAGCCCTTGTGTGCTGCTAGTGGGAATGTTAAATGGGGCAGACACTTAACAGTGGCTGGAAAATTGTCTAGCAGTTCCTCAAAAGGCTAAACAGAGTTACCACATGACCCTGCCATTCCACGACTGCATATATTTCCAAGAGAAATGAGAGCATATGTACACACAAAAACTTGCACACAAATGCTCATAGCAGCATCCATAATGCATTCCAGATAAACAAGATGTAGTATATCTACAGGATGGAATGCTACTAGACAACAAACGAAATAAAGTACAACATGCATAAACCTTGAAGACATTATGCTACACAAAAAAAGTCAGAGCATGTTCTGAGAGCTGGGAATTGAACAATGAGAACATTTGGACGCAGGGTGGGGAACATCACGTACCGGGGCCTCTCGTGGGGTGGGGGAGGGGGGAGGATAGCGTTGGGAGATATACCTAATGTAAATGACAAGTTAATGGGTGCAGCACACCAACATGGCACATGTATACCTATGTAACAAACCTGCACGTTGTGCACATGTACCCTAGAACTTAAAAGTATAATTAAAAAAGAAAAAAGTCAGAGGGAAAAGGCCACACATTGTATGTGTGACCTGCCTACTTCCCTCTCCCTGATGCTTCCTCTCTGGTCAGCTCCTCTCTTTGGGTTCTGGTCATTATTTTTTTCCCTTTGTCCCTCAGGACTAGGGGTGGTAACTGCTCCTTCTGTTTCTTACCCCAGGAAACTGCATCCATTACTGATTGCCATAAACATTTTCCTCCACTTTGTGAATAGTTCTTGATTAAACTTTCCTACTGTTTCCCAACTTCTGTATCTGTATCTTGATGCAGTGCCTTACTCTCCACCCATCCATCCATCCATCCACCTATTCATCCATCCACCCATCCATCTATCCATCCATCCATCCATCCATCCATCCATTCATCCCTTCATCCATCCATCCAGTCATCCACCTGTTCATCCATCCACTCATCCATCTATCCATCCATCCATCCAACCTCCCACCATCCATACCCTCATCCATCCATCCACCCAATCACCCATCCACCGTTCATCCATTCACTCATCAACCTATCTATCCATCCATCCATCCATCCATCCATTCATCCCTTCATCCATCCATCCAGTCATCCACCTGTTCATCCATCCACTCATCCATCTATCCATCCATCCATCCTTCCACCCTCCATCTATCCCCCCATCCATCCATCCACCCAATCACCCATCCACCGTTCATCCATTCACTCATCAACCTATCTATCCATCCATCCATCCTTCCACCCTCCATCTATCCCCCCATCCATCCATGCACCCATTCATTCACTCTTCCATTCAGAAGCACAATGCAGCGTTCATTCTGGATGCTTAGTACATTCAGCAAACACTGAGTCCCTACTGCTCAGTAAGTGGCCAGTGCTAGGCCCTATGCCAGGAATATAGGTAATTAAAGCACAGCCTCTGTTCTCCAGAAGTTGATGATACAGTCTGGGGATAAAAATAAAATATACATATCTCATGTCCTGTCTAGTGAGCAAAAAAAAAGAAAGTGAGCCAAAAAAAAAGAAAGAAAAGAAAAGAAAAGGCCTTAGCAATTACTTAGCAAGATTAGCAATTACTTAGCAAGATTTGGAGACTTAGAGGGTACATTATGGGTTCTATTATTTTTAAGTTTTGAAGCAGTTTAGGAACATATGATTCTTCACCCTCCACAGGCTCAAAAAACCACCAAGAACTGAGCCTGCTATGAGCTGTCACTAGGCAGGGACCTATCCTGCTTTTCTTTGTATATCCGGGGCTCAGCACATAGTAGGTGCTCTGGGAAGTCAGCAGAATTTAATTAATTCTGACCTGAAGACAAGGCTCTACAAAAATGGAGACGTTGGGAACAGTCTGTGTTCAAAATGTTATAGTAACAAGCAGTCAGCCAAACTGCATGGTGGAAAGACTGCTCCGCCTCCCTCTCTTCTCCATCTCTATGGTGACTGTTAAGGGAACTGGTCAAGGTCAAACATGGTTAACCAAGCAGGAATATCCCAGGGACTCTGGCAGCTGCAGCTTAGGTTTATACCACTGCGTGGAGGTCTTCTGTATTTCAGATTATAATATTTGTGCATTATATGAGAATCTTTTTTGTTATTGCACAAATATGATAAAGACATTAAATACATTTTTAAGAAAGAAAAATAAACCATCCCTTTGCCATTGAACTGATTGAATGTTTGCATTTCCCTTCCAGCCTTTGTCTATTTCCATATGCATTTCATCCTCCTCAGTGGTGATCACAGTGAACCTCTAATTTTGTATTCTGCTTATAATGCCTTTTTTAAAAAAAGCCTTGTTCTTTCATGGAGATTCTGTGCTTGGGGCCAATCCTTGTTGGCACATCAGTTTTCCTCTTAGGAGCACATCATGGAAAACAATGGGAGATGTTTTCATGGCTTCTATTGGGTGTCTGTGAAATGCTTTGTTTCCACAGACTAAGGAGTTAGCATAAGAACAGAACAGAACAGACTTTTCATACAGATTATTCGTATTGTTAGCTCAATGGGGTGTTTTATTTCCCATATAAATCAAGTGGACACAGCATGGGTGTTAGCCTGAACAACCAGGATTTTTATTCCGAGATGCTCACTCACTGTGTGACCTTGGGCCACTAACCTAAATCTCTGGTTGTCAGTTTCTATCTCTGAAAGTAAGAACATCTATCTACTAGGACCGGGGAGAGGAGAGAATGACATGAGATAGAGATTGGGTTCTGTCTGTGAGACTCTATAGAACTATAGTTCTCTGAATGATACTGAGATTAACCTTAGGCAAGCCTCTCTGATCCTTTGCTTATATATATGTGAAACGAGAAAGTAAAGGTCCCAGCGAACCTGAATGAGATCATGAGTATGAAAGTGCCCCGTTAATGAAAATGCCTCTGGTCATCGTTCTGCTCCATCTTCCTGTCTCTGTTTTCTCTTGGCCCTAGAAAGTGGTGGAAGTTTGGGGGTGAGTTCTGAAGTGCATTCCACAACTGGCATCAGAGCAGCCACTGACTGCCTTGGGCCAGCAGTTTCCAGAGCCCAAACGTGGACCTCTGTGTCCCTGCTGGGGCCCCAGCTCTCAGTACTGAGATATGGTGCTGAATGGGGCTGGGAGGTTGTCAGCTTTCCTAGCTGCCTGTGTATGCTGCACTCTCTCCAGAGCCCAGTTCTCCAGGAGCAGCAGCAGGTATGCTGAGGACTCCAAGACAGCCACCCTTCTGAATTGCAGCAAGTTTGTGGGGGCACCTGGGGACAGGGTCTGGGACAGCGCAGTCCAGCCCAGGCAGGGGAGACTGCAACAGCAGCAACTCTGCTAGAAATGACATGCAGGTGTTGGCTGAAAGCCATCTACCCTACCTCCTTCCTTTTCTTTTCATCTTCCCTTTCTTTCCCCCTCTCCCTCCTGTCTTCTCTACTCCACTTTTCTCCTTTCTTCCACAGTGCTTATGGCTGCCTATGTGGTGCCAAGCATCATGCAGTATTAGCAGCCACGTGCTGCTCACCCAGAAAACTGGACTTTTGTGCTCACAGGCTTTCAGAGAAATGGGGACAGCCTGGACTGCACGCAGAGGGAGCCACTAGCTGGTGGGGAGGTTCAAGACATGTCACAGGAGATACCTGAAGGACTGAGGCTATAGCTTGGAGGAGGCTCTGAAAACTGTTATCATATATCTGAAGAACTATCCATTGAAAGAAGAACAAAAAAATTTTTTTTTCTGGCTGGGCATGGTGACTCACCACTGTAATCCCAGCACTTTGGGGGGCCAAGGTGGGCAGATCAATTTGAGGCCAGGAGTTTGAGACCAGGCTGGCCAACATGGCGAAACCCCATCGCTACTGAAAATACAACAAATTAGCTGGGTGTGGTGGTGTGTGCCTATAGTTCCAACTTGGGAGGTTGAGGCCTGAGAATTGCTTGAGCCGGAGAAGTGGAGGTTGCAGTGAGCTGAAGAGCGTGTCACTGCACTCCAGACTAGGTGACAGAGCCAGAGCCAGACCCTGTTTCAAAAAAAAAAAAAATTTTTTTTTCTGTGAAACCCAAAAGGAACAATTAGGTAAGACAGTTTCAGCTCCGTATCTGAGAGTTCTTTCATAATCTGAATTGTCCTAAGGTGGAAGAGGCTTCCCTGGAAGGTGAGTTCCTTGTCACCAAAGACCCTCAAGGACAGCAGGGACCACTCGGTGGCCAGAATGCTGGAGAGGGGTATTCAAACTTCTGTTGCAGTGGGAGCGCGTCAGACTCGATGACTGTCAGACTCTGGGCTTCCTTTCGATCTTTGAGCTGAGAGTGGAAGAAGATGAAGTGTGACTCAGCTATTCAACCACACCACAACCCCAAGCGTCTTTAGTTTTTGTTCTGATTTTTATCTTCAGTAGCTGACTGACTGGGCATGAGTAATTCCAACTCCCCAGACTGGGTGCACTTCACAGGCACGGGTCAGCATGAAATAGAATCTGTGGCTCCAAGCCCACCTTGACTGTGGTCACCAAAGATTCTTACCCTGACCCTGGGGTAAGAAATGAGCCCTTGGAGGGTCCTGGGTGTGCCCAGCCCCCACTGATGTGACTGGCAGCCACTACCACAGTCTGCAGCCCCAGGTAGGGGAGCCTCCCCTTCCAAAGTTCTAGAGGATTTAAAAAAATGTTTAGCGTCATTTACAGCAAAACAAAATCAAGTATCAAGTTTCGAGTCACCTCTCTTACAAACAGAAACTTTTCTGTAAGAACTGCTTCTACTAGGCTGGGTGTGGTGGCTCATGCCTGTAATCCCAGCACTTTGGGAGGCCGAGGTGAGCAGATCATGAAGTCAGGAGTTTGAGACCAGCCTGGCCAACATAATGAAATCCTGTCTCTGCTAAAAATACAAAAAATTAGCTGGTTGTGGTGACATGCACTTATAGTCCTAGCTGCTAGGGAGGCTCAGGCAGGAGAATCGCTTGAACCCGGAGGCAGAGGTTGCAGTGAGCCGAGATTGCACCATCGCACTTCAGCCTGGGCGACAGTGTGAGACTCTGTCTCAAAAAAAAAAAAAAGAACTGCTTCTACTGGGAAAGAAAACTAGGGAGAAAACCATTTATAGATTATCTCAGATTTACAAGTGAGAACCACAGGCCTGACCCCAGCTCACCTACGCCAGGGCTGAGTCTACACAGTCAACAGCCTCAGGATGCAGGGATGAGTCAGTGTGAAACAAAGGACTCATCCCCCATCTGACAGAGCCCCTTCCCTGCTGTGCTCAGCCTGCACAGAGTCTGCTTCTAGACAACCCAGACAGCCAGAAGCCAATGCATCTGACTGAGAGGAGTGGCTAGTAACTTCCCTTTTTAAAAACTTTCTTATTGGCTGGGCGCGGTGGCTCATGTCTGTAATCCCAGCACTTCGGGAGGTTAAGGCAGGTGGATAGACTTGAGGTCAGGAGTTTGAGACCAGCCTGGCCAACGTGGCGAAACACCATCTATACTAAAAATACAAAAATTAGCTGGGTGTGGTGGTGCATGCCTGTAGTCCCAGCTATTTGAGATGCTGAGGCACGAAAATTACTTGAGCCTGGGAGGCAGAGATTGCAGTAAGCCTGGAAGACAGAGCAAGACTCCATCTCAAAACAAAAACCAACCAAACAAAACACCTTTCTTATTGATGGATAGCACATCTGCCACCAAGCATGCTTCTGATGGTCCCTCCAAAAGCCTCTTTCCCGGTGTCTGGATTTGAGTGGGGTGACAAAAAGGCTGAACATGGCTGGAGCCCGTCCTATGGCTTCAGTCCCTAGGTCCCCAGAGCTCCTCTGGTGTCTTTCCTCTCTGAAGCTTGGTTCTTGAGCTTTTCCATTAGGACTGTGAGTCCCCTCACATGCGGAGGTCGCTTCTGTTGTACTATCAAAGAACCTTGACAAAGAGAACGTACCCACTTGGTCTCCGTAGCTCCAGGGCCAGTGTGTGGCCTGACACACAGTAAAGTTCAAAAATGTTTAACTGAGTTGAACTGTGATGACTCCCCGCTTTCAGTCTGGGGATCAGAGACAGAGTTGCCTGGGTGTCCTCGATGGAAGAAGCTCTTCCTGATCACTTTGGCTTGAACAGCACTTGCAGGAGAACCTGCTCGGTGCCCTTGGACCCAGGCCGGGGGTACCACGTGACTCTGTGCAAAGCTTTGCAAAAACTAATGGGACCCTCACCCCATCTTGAAAGCTTGCTTCCTCCTTGCTGTTAGGCATGAGCCCGATGCCAAGGCCCTGTGGCATTCTGACCCAACTTGCTCACTTCCAGCCTTCCCAAAACAAAGTTTCTACTTCTCTCCTGCCTCTCTGTTCAACCCCTAAACACCCAATTCTGCTTCTTCTAGGCGTTCTCAAAACACTAATAATAATATTTGAGTGCATTAGCTGACTGAATGTACAGGAATCTTAAGAATCAAAAATCAAATTGAATTTTATAAAAATGAGGGTTTAGAAGGAAGGTTTTAATATAGGTGATTAAGCTGTAGGCTCCAGAATGGGGATAGGTGTGAAGCCCCACACCTTTTCTCTCTTCTCCAGTGCAGGCTCCACCCAGCACTCGCTGTCAGTATTACTCCCATGGAAGCTGGTTCATCACTGCTGGGAGGCAGCCTCCAGGGGTGGTGTGGTATTGCTTCTTAACTGTGCACAAGGCTTGAGAACTTAGCTCCTCTTTGTCCCTCTACCTCTGCTCACAGACAGTAGAGACGATTTCACTCATCTTTGAACACACAAAAATGCTACTCAATAAACAAGCAGTGGATAGATGATGCCTCCTGGAGCCTATCATTGCTTTCCTTTTTTCCCCAGATGTAACCTTATTTAGAGATATTTCTCATAAAAGTAGAGAAAATTGCATACTACCATATTATACCTACAACCCAGCTTCAACAATGATCATCATTTTGCTATTCTTATTTCATCTGCACTCGCACCAACATTTTGTTTTTGCAGGTGTCTTTTAAAGCAAATCTCAGTCATCATGTAATTTCATCCATAAAGATTTCAGTATAGATTTCTAATAGGAAAGGACTTAAGAAAACAAACTCAGCTACATGCCATTCTCAGACCTAACAGAATATATTTCTTTTTCTTTTTTGAGGGTGGTGTGTGGGGGAAATGGCATCTTACTTTGTCTCCTAGGCTGGAGTATCACAGCTCACTGCAACCTCGACCTCCTGGGCTTAAGCAATCCTCCCACTTCAGCCTTCTGAGTAGCTGGGACCACATGCACATGCCACCACGCCCAGCTAATTTTTAAATTTTTTGTAGAGACAGGGTCTCCCTATGTTGCCCAAGCTGGTCTTGAACTCCTGGGCTCCAGTGATCTTTCCACGTTGGCCTCTCAAAGTGCTGAGATTACAGGCATAAGCCACTGCACCCAGCCAATACATTTCTTAATATTATCTCACATGTAGGCCACATTCAGTTTTCCTCAGTTGTCTCAAAACAGTCTTTTACAGTTGGTTTGTTCAAATTAGGATCCTTAAAAGAGTGAATGTGGCATTGGATAGGTGTGTTTCTTATGTCTGTTCCCCTTCTTTCTTTTTAATGCCATTTAATTGTGGAAGAAACCAGGTCATGAGTCCTGCAGACATTTTCCACAGTTGTTTGGATTTGGCTGACGGCATCCACACGGTGACACTGCACACTCCTCCGTCCCGGGGTAGCAGAGGTTTGCATGCCACACTGCCTGGGCATGCCTGGTTTCAGCATTGCTTACATTCTGGAAACTGTGGCCCCACGTTAAGCACTGCAGCTGTTATTCTGCTTCACTGACTCATGGTTTTCTCCTGAACATTGTGTGTGTTCATCAGGAGAGGGAGGTAATAGGGAAAGGACTGACGCTCCTGGGACAACCATTAACTGATAAAATGGCTGGAGACAGCGGCTCATGCCTGTAATCCCAGCACTTTAGGAGGCTGAGGTGGAAGGATCACTTGAACTCAGGAGTTCCAGACCAGCCTGGGCAACATAATGAGACCTTACCTCTACAAAAAAATAAAATAAAAATTAGCTGGGCATGGTGGCATGCGCCTGTAGTCCCAGCTACTCAGGAGGCTGAGGCACGAGGATCCCTTGAGCCCGGGAAGTCGAGGCTGCAATGAGCAGTGATTGCAACACTGCATTCCAGCCTGGGCCACAGAGTGAGACTCTGTCTCAAAAAAAAAAAAAAAAAAAAAAAAAAAAAAAAAAAAATCAAAGAAGAAGAAGAACAACAAAAAAAAAACAAAACTCCAATGGGGCCAGGCACGGTGGCTCATGCCTGTAATCCAGCACTTCGAGAGGCCGAGGTGGGTAGATCACTTGCGGCCAGGAGTTTGAGACCAACCTGGCCAACATGGTGAAACCCTGTCTTTACTAAAAATACAAAATTCAGCCAGGCACAGTGGCACATGCTTGTAATTCCAGCTACTCAGGAGGCTGAGGCAGGATAATCGCTTGAACCCAGGAGGCGGAGGTTGCAGTGAGCAGAGATGGTGCCGCTGCACTCCAGCCTGGGCAACAGAGTGAGACTCCATCTCAAAAAAAACAAAAAAACAAAAAACGCCAAAAAACCCAGTGGTACCTACATTCTCCAACTTCCCCATCCTCTGGTCGGATAACTCTGAGGTACATTCTGCATGGTTCTTCAGAGGGTCCCTAACAAGACTGAGTCTCTATTACCCACAATAGTAACCATCCTTTGTGGGCCTTTAGTATTATTATTATTTTGTATCACCATACATGATACTTAACCTTTATCATTAATGTATTAAAACAGGGTGCCCACCCTTTGTCAGTAACACACACTCATTGTCTTTTCTTCTGGGTTTTCCCCCTCCCACACTCCTTCCTGAGACCATCTCCCAAATAAATGACCTGCTCCCAAATCCTCCTCCCAGGCTCTTCTCTCAGTGGAACCCAAGCTAAGACACCTTCCTGTGTCTAATAAATCGTGGTTAGCTCCAGAGCTCAGCTGGATGCAGCTTCCTCACCTTTTCGTTTTGGCAGGTTGGCATCTCTGGCGCTGCCGTGTGCTTCCCATTGTGTTGTGCCTGCCCGGCGGGAGCCTGCTATTCAGTGGCACTGACCTGCTATTCAGCTGGTCAGTGGCAGTGGATCTGTGGGAGGAGCCTCTACTCGTCTTCTGTGATTTCAGCCTCATAATGCTAGGGGTCTGCCTCACACAGTCAGGGGCCTACCTCTCACGTTTCTTTGTCACCTGTTTGGTGCTGCTCCCTGCATTTATGTCTGAATCTTTCCAAAGCTGGTTGAATTCCCGCCTGCAGGTAGCGCAAGGGTGGTTCAGCAGCAGGAGGCTGGGGTCTGGCTGCCCTCATACCAAACTTGCAAAGCAGCAGTTTTGTTCCCTTTACCTCACCAGGGTCTCAGTGTGTGAGTCATTTCAACTGAGGGCGTTAGGTTTTCAAGTCCACAGGGTGGAATACTTAGTGTCACAAAAATAGAAGCTCATCAAAGGTGTGCTTTGCTAGGCTGGGTGGCTGCTCACCAATTCATAGGAGGCTTAGCACATTGTAATGGAAAAGCAGAAAGGGTGTGTAAGCCAGGTGAGTGTGTGAGTGTTGTGAGTGTGAGTGTGTGTGTGTGCATGTGAATGTGTCTCCAAGACCTCTTTCCCTGTCAACTGGCAGAAATCACTGCTTGTTCTATATGCCTACTCATTCTAACTTCTCCATCTGAGAAGCCTCCCCCGTTCTGTACTCCATCTCCCTGTCCCCAGTTAGTTTCCTGCCATCCTGCAATGCCTGAAATTGAGCCTGTGATGTGGGAGGTAGCTTGATAAGTGAAGATAGCTCGGAATTTCCAGTTAGAAGACCCAATGACTTACTGTGACTCTGGATCATTCACTGAGCCACTCTGGGCCCTATTTTTCTTATCTTTTAGTTGAACATAAAACATATAGGTAAGTTATAATGCTTTGACTTGACAAATCAAATGAGAACATGCATAATGAAAAAAGAATATTGTATGTAGTAAAGCTTTGTATGAATGAGAGAGGGTATTTTTCTGCCTCAGTGGAAATAGATTTTTAGTTCTCTCTTGGACAGGCTTTGATAGGAATAGAAAATGAGGATTGAACCAGTCTGTTTCTGTTGTCTCTGCAAACAACAGAAACAGAAACAGACTCAGGCTAGTTGACGCAGGAAAGAGATTTATTGACAGCATATTGGGTAGCTCTTAGACTTGCCAGAGGGCTGCAGAGACAGGCATGGGAAATAAACAGGAGCCGAGAACTGGGCAATGACCACAGCCTTGGCCAGGGCCACAACACGAGGGGATACGGCTGTGACCACTTCTGAACACAGGGCAGTGGGGCTTGCTGTTGCACTATTGCAGCCCTCTGGAACCATCCGTGGCTCCATTTGATTGCCATTCCTTTCAGGCCTGCCTGGAAGGGGCTGGGACTGTGGGCCTCTGGGGTTTCCCCCCAGAGACAAGGCCTCACTCTGTTGTCCAGGCTGGAGTGCAGTGGCACAAACATGGCTTACTGCAGCCTTGACCTCCTGGCCTCAAGCGATCCTCCTGTCTTGGCCTCCCAAGTAGCTAGGACTACAGGTACGTGACACTGCACTTGGGTAATTTTTTATTTTTATTTTTTATAGAGACAGGGTCTCACTACGTTGCTCAGGCTGATTTCGAACTCCTGAATTTAAGTGATCCTCCTGCCTCGGCCTCCCAAAGTGCTGGGACTGCCAACTGTGAGCCAGTGTGTCCACCTGGGGTTTCTACTTCTGTGTAGGAAATGGGCTGAGAGAGGAGAGACCTTATTAATAGGCAGAGGCAGCAGTGGGATGAGGCAGGAAACCTTGGAGGTTGACAAAGGCCAAGATGAATACTGATGCTGTCATGCTATTGAGTATTGATCTTGTACATGACGTCCTGACAGATCTGTTGAGGTTCCACTGTGGCAGAGCACCATGGTAGGTGGGACAGAGTTTCTGCTTTGAACTTAAAAAATACATGGTGTAGGCCGGGCGCGGTGGCTCAAGCCTGTAATCCCAGCACTTTGGGAGGCCGAGACGGGTGAATCACGAGGTCAGGAGATCGAGACCATCCTGGCTGACACGGTGAAACCTCGTCTCTACTAAAAAAAATACAAAAACTAGCCGGGCGAGGTGGCAGGCGCCTATAGTCCCAGCTACTCGGGAGGCTGAGGCAGGAGAATGGCGTAAATCCGAGAGGCGGAGCTTGCAGTGAGCTGAGATCCGGCCACTGCACTCCAGCCCGGGTGACAGAGCGAGACTCCGCCTCAAAAAAAAAAAAAAAAAAACATGGTGTAAATCATGATATGACATATGAGGAAATAGATTGTAGCCATTATTAATCTTTTTTTTTTTTTTTGAGACAGAGTCTCGCTCTGTTGCCTAGGCTGGAGTGCAGTGGTGCGATCTCAGCTCACTGCAACCTCCAGCTCCCAGGTTCAAGTGATTCTCCTGTCTCAGCCTTCTGAGTAGCTGGGATTACAGGCACCTGCCACCACACCCAGCTAATTTTTGTATTTTTAGTAGAGACAGGGTTTCACCATGTTGGCCAGGCTGTTCTCAAACTCCTGACCTCAAACGATCTGCCTACCTCGGCATCCCAAAGTGCTGGGATTACACATGTGAGCCACCATTCCCAGCCCCATTATTAATCATTTTTATGAAAATGTGGGAAAATGCTTTTGACATACCATTAATGAAAACAAAAGGGGAATACCATACTGTCTATACACTTGACTACAAGGTTATAAAACAAGTGTGGATGTGGAAGTTAGTGTGCAAAACAGGAAAAGGCTGTTTTGAGTTAGAATATTGGGATTATGGGTGATTTTGATTTTTTTTTTTTTTTTTTTTTTGAGACGGAGTCTCGCTCTGTCGCCCAAACTGGAGTGCAGTGGCCGGATCTCAGCTCACTGCAAGCTCCGCCTTTCGGGTTCATGCCATTCTCCTGCCTCAGCCTCCCGAGTAGCTGGGACTATAGGCGCCCGCCACCTCGCCCGGCTAGTTTTTTGTATTTTTTAGTAGAGATGGGGTTTCACCGGGTTAGCCAGGATGGTCTCGATCTCCTGACCTTGTGATCCGCCCGTCTCGGCCTCCCAAAGTGCTGGGATTACAGGCTTGAGCCACCTCGCCTGGCCAATTTTGATTTGTAAACCTTTTTTTTCCTTTAAGGTTGCTATCACATAGCTCTTTACTTTGAAAATAAATGCAGTAAGCATTTCAATGTATGTATATGAAGGCAACATAAGAGCGCTTTTGGATGATGTTAACAATACTGAAAACTTCAGTAGTATCCCCTTACTATACAAGGAATTAGTTATCAGGTTCCAGTGAGGGGAGAGCAAATGCAAGACAGTCAGGAGAAGGTGCTGGCAGTGTGGTCACCTGCCTCTCTTTCCTTTCAGAAAAGGTGGCTGCTAAGACTCCAGCAAGCAGCCTGTCTCTCATCAGTTCAATCCACTGCAATACTTCTTTGCAACCAAAAATGACTCCCCTACCGCTGGCTCTTTCAGTTCTCAGAGCATGAGTCTCTGACCACATTTGTGTGAATTGTCCTCAGTCTCAGAGGAGAAAGTAATGGAGACAGTCTTGCCTACTCCTCTGTCTCCTGGACCCTTGATTCTAAGCTCTTCCTGTCTTGTATCCTATTAGCCAACAAATTCAGCTTCTACTAGGATATACACAAGAGCTGCACGCTACATGATGATACGGGTTGTGAAATGTTGATCCATGCCCAGTTTATGGGCTTGTTTCTTTGAGAGTCGAGGCACGAGATAGGGAGAGAGAGGGACATTAGCCCTCAAGATGGAGAGCTGCTTATTGCAGAGTGCTAATTAGTGCTGGAAGTTTGCCACCTGTAACCCTGCTTCATAAAAAAGGGAGACACAGATATTCTTATTAACAGTGGCTTTAGCAGAAACAAGAGACATGCACAGGTTCACCACATTCTGTAAGACGATTGGGTTTTCTAGGTACAATCTGAGGGCATAGCCAAACGTTGTCCCAGTTTTCTGACCCCACAGCTTCCTGTCTCTTCTACCTAGTTCATAATTTGGTAGAGTAAAATGTAACTCACTGCCACTTGGATGTGCAGAGGAAAGAGAGTGCAATTTAAAATTTTTCCATCCTTAACGTGGTCTGTTCTGAGGTCCACCCACCCCGACCCACTGATTAGTGGAAACAATTACTGTTATATTCAATCCTGTATAAACATGGTCCGATCTGTTCACTGAAATGGCCCCTTTAGGAAACTGTCTTGCATTTGGATACAGATACTCAGTCTCTCAGTCACCTCTTCTGGCTCCAAGATGGTGTCTGGTGGTATCAGAGAAGGGTTTACATTTTCTTACAGCAACCGTAAACACTTGGAGTCCTCGATGATGGTGTCCACTCCCACTCTGTTCCCTAGGTGATGAGTTTGACCCACCTGAATTCCTCTTGCCCCATTAACGTCTGAGGCTGGAGTGCCTTGTGACTCGGTCTTCCCTTACGTGATTAGGGTTCAATAGGGGCACCCTAGCTGCAGCCCCAGAGTGTCTGCCCTGTCCTGCCCCTGCCCTCCTGCCCAGCTGCCCTCCCCAGCTTCTGCCATGAGCCACCTCATCTTGCCATGGCAGGCAGCCTGGATATGATCATCTGTCCTTGATGTCAACCTTGAACTTATTTAATGCTCCCTTTCCCTGTCCAAGTGCAAGCCTTGATGGGGACATGGGGGTTCCCACGCCTGCCTGCTTTATCTCCTCACTCTCTTTACTCTCTCTCTTCCATCCACCAAGCCAGAAAAAACGTGGGCTTTTCATTTACTTCTCCTACATCATATCTTCCTTCACTCTGCTTCCAGCTAAGCTTTAATGATGAACTGGGATCTCTCCTATGCACTGCAGGAGAACTCTGTGGGCTGAGTCCTCCAAGCCCACATGCTGACATGCCGAAGGAAGAAAGAAACTTGGGGGATCCTTTCTTTAGATAACAGTCTGGCTTGCAAAATGTGTTTTTGCTGCTTAATGCTATTTTTGAATATAGCAGCACAATATTACCTTTTTACCCTTCTCTTGGGAGTTCCATTTGTGACAAATTCTAATCCCTCTCCACAGACAGATGCCTAGGGTGAACTAGGGCAAGAGTTTTTGTATTTGTGGAAACTCTATTTATAATTCTATTCTGGGAATCTTTTACTTGGCATTCGATCTGCCTAAAACCAGGCTCTTCTTCCACCGCCAGCTTAGTTTTCCTGAAGTTATACTTTGATCGTGTCACTCTGCACAAAAGCCTTCCATGGCTCCCTGTTGCCACTGCATGAGCTTCTTTGGCTCTAACCCTCTCTGCCTTCACCTCCCCAGATTCTCCTTCATAGCTTTCTCCTTAGCAGGCCTGTCACCTCTTTTTTCTTGCCTTCCTCCAAGTTTCTGCTCACCTAAATATACCACCTCCCTCTTCTTTCTGCCTATTCAAATTCCAGCATCTTCCAAAACCTCTACCAATCCCACCCATTCCATGAAGTTCTTTGGATCAGCTGAGTAAAAGCTCTCCCTTCGACTGTTCCACAGCACTTGTTGGACATGTAGCTCAGCCTGCTTTGTTGAGTTGGCACAATGGAGGTCCTGCCTTGGAGGTGGCCCATTGGTGACCAGGAGACATGTCCAGAGACCAAGAGTCAAGCTATTAGGCAGTGCATGATAGATAAAATCAACTTCAAAGGCAAAATGTCTTCAAGAAAAGGAGCAGGTGGAGAAGGACTTACTGACTGAATTAATGAATCAGTACTCCTAATAGATTAAATAAGCAAATGTGGGCTAGGCGTGGTGGCTCATGCCTGTAATCCCAGCACTTTGGGAGGCCAAGGCAGGTGGATCACAAGGTCAGGAGTTCGAAACCAGCTTGGCCAATATGGTGAACTCCCATCTCTACTAAAAAATATAAATATTAGCTGAGTATGGTGGCAGATGCCTATAGTCCCAGCTATTTGGGAGGCTGAGGCAGGAGATTTGCTTGAACCTGGGAGTCGGAGGTTGCAGTGAGCCAAGATCATACCACTGCACTCCAGCCTGGGTGACAGAGTGAGACTGTATCTCAGAAAGAGAGAGAGAGAGAGAGAGAGAGAGAGGAAAAGAAAGGAAAAGAAAGAAAGGAAAAGGAAAAGAAAAGAAAAGAGAAAAGAAAAGAAAAGAAAAGAAAATGTGTCAGTGGAAGTGAAGGGTTAACGCGGACTGCAGAGCCATGTCCAGGCAGCATGTCTCTGGCCCTGACCAGGCGATACAACCCCATGGCCCAGGGTAACCTGTCCCTGCAGGGGAAGTGAGTGGCTGTGGCAGTCATTGTGGATGACACCGGCTCAGTCTCTGGCTCCTGCCTTTCACTGACATCTGTCTCCCCCGTGGACACCCCTAGGGGTGTTGACTGGTTGATCTAAACATTCTGGAATGCGAGTCCTCTTTCGGCCTACAGCTCACACATTAGAGACCAGCTAGTTCAGCAGTCTCAGGAGCTCAGCTGTGTGATTCAACGTCAAGGGCTTACCTTGGATCAGAGCCTGGGATGTGATGGCCATGTCAATATCCTGTCTCCAGGGGGCTCTGTGTGAACTAAGGTTATCTTCCCTGGGGAATATCTCTGCAGCGTAGGGAAGCATCCCCTCTGTTTTCCTAATAGACTTTAGGTGGGACAGGGCGGGTGATACTTCCACTGTTGGTTTGTACCTTCATAGCGAGTAGCCCCGTCCCTTGCATTCAGTTATAGACATACAATAAGTATTTGTTGAACTGGACCTGGAAACTGCTCCCCAAGAAAAAAGACATTGGGGAAATTCTTAACAACAACAACTTATGGACCTTTGGTCCAGAGGTGAGACCTGCGAAGATAACGGGGGTGAAAATGGGAAAGAATGCAGGTGTGTGTCCTCATGGGTGTGTCCCAGGGAAAGTGGAAATTACTGAAGAAGCTGGGGGAACTCCAACAATATTCCCTGGGCACTGCACCAGAAGGGGCACAAAGATGAGTAGCATATGGTCTCGAGCTGGGGACTGTAACAGCCCACAGGCTACTTGAGACAAAGAAATGTAGAAATACATTCTCCAGGCTGAGGACTGGTCCCCTCAGGGTATGGACAGGCCATGTCATGTTGTCTACATATCTCAGGTGGGCTGATAACAGGTCATCATAGATTAAGGACTGGCCCCCTCAGGGTGAGGACAGGTTCCTCCAGGCTAGGGAGGTAGGGGACATATCTCTTCTCTTCTACTTGGTCTCCCAGGCTCTTGCCCTCGGACAGGCTGTGTCCTCCAGCTGGGGCCTGGCTTTGCTTCTAGTGGACACTCATGGCCTTGTCGCTGGAGAAGGGTTCCTCTTTAAGATAATGCACCATTAGGCCAGGTGCAGTGGCTTGTGCCTGTAATGCTAGCACTTTGGGAGCCCAAGGCGGGCAGACCACCGGAGGTCAGGAGTTCAAGACCAGCCTGGCCAACATGGTGAAATTCCCGTTTCTACTAAAAATACAAAAATTAGCTGGGCATGGTGGCGCATGCTTGTAATCCCAGCTACTCGGGAGGCTGAGGCAGGAGAATCGCTGGAACCCAGGAGGTGGAGGTTGCAGTGAGCTGAGATGGTGCTATTGCACTCCAGCCTGGGTGACAGAGCGAGACGCTGTCTCAAAACAAACAAACAAAAAATACACTATTAGAAAAACACAATTCACAAAACCTAAAATATAGAGGGATTAAGCATTTGTACGACAAGGTATATTTAAATCTAAATAGACTCTCTGCAGAGTTCCTGTCAGATTTTCAATTTATAAAGATGTTACTTACATACAACTTTTCAGGAACCATTTTATTGATGAAACAGCTCACCTGATGAGCCTCCAAATGTTCACCGTGGGGTCTGGGTGTGTGGACGAGTCTCCCACAGGTAAGATTTGACCAAGGGTCTTCAGTTTCTTGCTGGGAGGGACCACATGGGCTGGTACAGAGAGGATATCCCAGTCGATCGGGGTAGGAAAGAGCAGAACTACAAAACCCTAGTGAGGCAGAAAAGGAACGGGGATGGTTCCTAGTGCTAACAATCCAAAGAAGGGACAATTTGATAAAGGAACACAGTAAGAAATCATGGGTCAGAGAAGGTCTCCCACTTAACTCCAGAATGCATCTTCCCTGCCTAAAGCCAAAGAGGTCTGTAAAAATATCTTTCAACCTCTGCAGATGTAACAGACATTCATAAAGGAAGATCTGCAGACTTGTTCCCATGGGTAGAGCGTGCCTGGAGAAAGACACCATCATTTCAGCTTCACGTGAACCCTGCAGGAACAAATGGACACAGGAATATCCAGAGTGACAGGACAGTGGGCTGAGTCTGTGCCGCTGACATGGGACTCTGCAGACAGAGAGAATAAGACCTCTCTGCACTTGTGTTGTTGACACCAACAAATGACTGTAATGTCACAGAACTTATGAGGCTGAAAATAACTGAAGCACAAAGAGAATGATGAGAAAAGTTGATCTGGACCAGAACCAGGGAAGACTATGCCAGACCTGCTCAGGGATTGAAGTAGCACCCAGTGGATGAAATCGGCTGTGAACTCCAGACTCCCTCTGGAGCGCTTTTTGTTGTTGTTGTTGTTTTTTAGACAGAGTCTTGCTCTGTCACCCAGGCTGGAGAATGCAGTGGCATGATCTCGGCTCACTGCAACCTCCGCCTACTGGGTTCAAGTGATTCTCCTGCCTCAGCCTCCCGAGTAGCTGGGATTACAGGCACTGGCCACCGTGCCCAGCTAATTTTTGTATTTTTAATAAAGATGGGGTTTCACCAAGTTGGCCAGGCTGGTCTCAAACTCCTGACCTCAGGTGATTCGCCCTTCTTGGCCTCCCAAAGTGCTGGGTGGAGTGGTATTTTTATATCTGGAAAGATATTTTTATTTTACGTGTATGTTTATATCTAGAATGATCTTTTCATTTTCTATGTATGTTTCTGAGTCTGCGTGCCTCTGAACAGTTCATTCTATAGCCTGGGTTCCGTTTTCTGCAAGTAAACTCTGGGATCCAACTGCAGTTGTCCAGAATGCAAGCACCTCTGAAGGAGTGTTCAGGCAAAGACAGGTCCTGGCTCTACTTTGCTTTCTAGAGAGGAGCCTGGAAGGGTGGACTCTGTTGGAAGAGGCCATGCCTTGTCCCTGCTCATGATTGCCCTGCATTCCCTTTTCTTGGGCTGGTGCCAGCCTGAGTAGAAGAATTGGGTTTGCTGCCTGGCAGACTCCTGGTTGGGGGCTATTGGCAGAACTTGACACCTGGGTGAAGACACTGAAGTAGCACCCAGACCCGGCTGCATCCAGTCATGGTGACTTAAGCTCCAGGGCTGGACAGCTACCTGGAGCCAGTTCTCGATTTTGAAAGTGTAGATAGGAGACTGCAATCAGCAGATTTGTAATCTTCTGCCTGCTTGCTTTGACTCCCTAAGGTTTCATTTACTCTTGAATCTAAAAGATGTTTACTTAAAAAGTAAACAGGTTCATGCAGCTGAGTAAATACTGGCAAAACATTTCACAAAACCTTCTGAAAGCCCAGATAGACTGTCAAGATGAAGGCTCCTGTGTAACAGAAACACCCGCCAGCCCCATTCATTCACTTTTGAGGAAAAAATGAATGATACGTATTTTGAGCACCAACTTAGGCTTCTGAGGCCCCTCTGCCTCAACTGCCTGGACTTGTTGGCTTCTGCTGCCTCCATCTTTGTCCGGCCCCCACCCAACCTTGCTCTGACCCCCAGCTGAGCTTCTACTCCTGGACTTCAGATTTCTGCCTCTTTCTGAGAATGCCTCTCCACGCCTTCTTGTCAGCGTACAGAAATAGAAGTTTTCATTTCTCATCATGACAGATTTAAGGCACTGTGAGTCTTGAATTAGAATTATTCCCTTGATACTCTTTAATCCTTCATAATACCCTTCTGGGCAGCTGCAGCCCTGGGGCAAAGCCATTAGTTATTTTCTGGATGTGACACAAAGTAGCTGATGGATTTCTCACAGCCCCTGTCATTTTTTAAATTTTTATTTTATTTTTTTTTATTCATTTATTTTTGAGATGGAGTCTCGCTCTGTCGCCCAGGCTGGAATGCAGTGGCGTGACCTCTGCTTACTGCAAGCTCCGCCTGCCTGGTTCATGCCATTCTCTTGCCTCAGCCTCCCGAGCAGCTGGGACTACAGGCGTCTGCCAACACGCCTGGCTAATTTTTTGTATTTTTAGTAGAGATGGGGTTTCACCGTGTTAACCAGGATAGTCTTGATCTTGTGACGTCATGATCTGCCTGCCTCGTCCTCCCAAAGTACTGGGATTACAGGCATGAGCCACCGCGCCCAGGCTGTCGTTTTATTTTTATTTTTATTTTTTTTTGAGACGGAGTCTCGCTCTGCCGCCCAGGCTGGAGTGCAGTGGCCGGATCTCAGCTCACTGCAAGCTCCGCCTCCTGGGTTTAGGCCATTCTCCTGCCTCAGCCTCCCGAGTAGCTGGGACTACAGGCGGCCGCCACGTCGCCCGGCTAGTTTTTTGTATTTTTTTAGTAGAGACGGGGTTTCACCAGGTTAGCCAGGATGGTCTCGATCTCCTGACCTCATGATCCGCCCGTCTCGGCCTCCCAAAGTGCTGGGATTACAGGCTTGAGCCACCGCGCCCGGCCAGTCGTTTTATTTTTTTAAGCCACTGCAGTAGCCAGTGAATAGTAAGCGTCACTATGAATTCTTTTTTGAGACGGAGTCTCACTCTGTCTCCCAGGCTGGAGTGCAGTGGCGCAATCTCACCTCACTGCAACCTCTGCCTCCCGGGTTCAAGAGATTCTCCTATCTCAGCCTCCCAAGTAGCTGGGATTACAGGCTTGTGCCACCACGCCCAGCTAATTTTTGTATTTTTAGTAGAGATGGGGTCTTACCATGTTGTCCAGGCTGGTCTTGAACTCCTGACCTCAAGTGATCTGCCTGCCTCGACCTCCCAAAATGCTGGGATTACAGGCATGAGCCACTGTGCCTGGCCTTCGCTATGAATTTTTGCTTTGTAACAGTTCAATTTAAGTGCAACTTTCCTAAAATGTGTTGATTTTATAAAGTGATGCCAACACATTGCATATCAACCCCCTAAATACACAAAAGGCCTTCCTTGTAAAAGGCAGATGAGAGAGGCTCGGGGTGGCCTACAAATTCCCTGGTGCGTAACCAGGTTGTTGCCACCCGGCAGCATTTGCAAAACAAACCCGTTCTCTATATTTCCCTTTCCTGGATTTTTTTTGGGGGCCATATTTCTATTTGTGTGTCAGGCCACCTCAGTGCTCCCTGCACTATTTATCATTTCCTCAATACATTCTTTATCTTAAAGGAAAACTTCCTATCAATACTATATATGTTACCCATATTTATTCTGATACATTTTTAAATAAAGAGTAGAATAAAAACATTCGTTTGTGTGTCACCTAAAATCTTTTCACATACTCCTAATATTATGCACATCTCAGTTGGATAAAGATCTATGTGATCACTGCAATGATAGAAGTTTGTACAAGGTGTAGGCTGGGTGCGGTGGCTCACGCCTGTTATCCCAGCACTTTGGGAGGCCGAGGTGGGTGGATCATTTGAGGCCAGCAGTTTGAGACCAGCCTGACCAACGTGGTGAAACCCTGTCTCTACTAAAAATACAAAAGTTAGCTGGGCCTTGTGGCACAAACCTGTAATCCCAGCTACTTGGGAGGCTGAGGCAGAAGAATTGCTCGAACCCGGGAGACAGAGCTTGCACTGACCCAAGCATGCCACTGCACTCCAGCCTGGGTGAAAGAGCAAGACTCTGTCTCAAAAAGAAAAAACAAAAAAAGTTTCTACAATATGTAGATTTAGTAAACAGGAAAGCGAAAAATGATTATTACACAGAGTCTATTCCTGGACTACCTTGTTTTAAGAATACTGTAGCCCTGGCCGGGTGCGATGGTTCACACCTGTAATTCCAGCACTTTGGGAGACTGAAGTGGGAGGATTGCTTGAGTCCAAGAGTTTGAGACCAGGCTGGGCAACATAACAAGATCCTGTCTTTAAAAAAAAAAAAAAAAAAATTAGTCAGGTGTGGTGGCACGCACCTGTGGTCCCATGAGAGGCTGAGGTGGGAGGATCCTTGAGCCCGGGAGGTCAAGGCTGCAGTGAGCTGTGATTGCACCACTGCGCAAAGCAAGACAGGTCTCAAAAAAAAAAAAAAAGTTGTAACCCCACCTGATATCAATTCCATATTAAGTATATATATATTGTTATAGAGCGAGACTTTATTTTTTAGAGCAGTTTAGATTCACAGCAAAATTGAGCTGAAGGTACAGAGACTTCCCATATACCCGCTCCTGCACAGACCGTCAACATTCTGCACCAAAGAGGTTGTTGCAATTGATGAACCAATATTGACACCCTATTATCACTCACAGTCCATAGCTTACATTAGGGTATATGTTTTGGCAGATGTATAATGACAGTACCCACCATTATGACATCATACAGAATAGTTTCACTGTCCTAAAAATCCTCCTTGCTCTGCCTATTCATCCCTATCTTCCCTCAAACCCCTGGCAACCACTGATCTTTTTACTGTCTCCATAGTTTTGCCTTTTCCAGAATGTCGTATAGCTGGAATTGTACCGTAAGTAGCCTTTTCAGCTTGGATTCATTCGCTTAGTAATATGCATTTAATTTTCCTCCATGCAGCTTGATAGCTCTTTTTTTAAAGCACTGAATAATATTCCATTGTGTGGATATACCACAGTTTATCCATTCACCTATTGAAGGACATCTGGGATGTTTCCAAGTTTTGGCAACTATGAGTAAAGCTGCTCTAAACATTATTTTATTGTTATTTTTGAGATGGAGGGAGTCTCACTCTGTCGCCCAGGCTGAAGTACAGTGGCATGATCTTGGCTCCTTGCAACCTCCATTTCCTAGGTTCAAGTGACTCTCCTACCTCCTGAGTAGCTGGGATTACATGCATATGCCACCATGCCTGGCTAATTTTTTGTATTTTTGGTAGAGGCAGGGTTTCACCATGTTGGCCAGGCTGGTTTCAAACTCCTGGCCTCAAACAATTCGCCCACGTCGGCCTGCCAAAGTGCTGGGATTACATGCATTAACCACCATGCCCAGCCTGCTCTAAACATTCTTGTGCAAGTTTTTGGGTGGACATAAGTTTTCAATTGTTTAGGTAACTACCAAGTAGCGTGATTGTATGTTTAGTTTTTTAAAAAACCCAAACTGTTTTCCAAAGTGGTTATGCTGTTTTGCATTCCCATGTTCCTGTTACTCTACATCCCCATCCCCATCTGAAGGGGTGGCCTGCCCCTCCACACCTGTGGGCGTTTCTCATTAGGTGGAACGTTAGGTGGAACAAGAGACTTGAGAAAAGAAATGAGACACAGAGACAAAGTATAGAGAAAGAAAAAGTGGGCCCAGGGGACCGACGCTCAGCTTACAGAGGACCCGCGTGGGCACCAGTCTCTGAGTTCCCTCAGTATTTATTGATAATTATCTTTACCATCTTAAAGATAAGGGAGTGGCAGGACAATAGGATCATTTTAGGGAGAAAATCAGCAGTAAGACATACGAACAAAGATCTCTGTGACATGAATAAGTTCAAAGGAAAATGCTGTGCCTTGAGATGCATATGCAAATATCTCCATAAACCTTTTAGCAGCATTGTTTCAGACTATCACATGGGGAGAAACCTTGGACAATACCTAGCTTTCCTAGGCAGAGGTCCCTGCGACCTTTGGCCGTGTACGTGTCCCTGGGTAGTTGAGATTAAGAGAATGGTGATGACTTTTAACCAGCAAGCTGTCTTTAGGCACTTGTTAAACAAAGCACATCCTGCACAGCCCAAAATCCATTAAGCCTTGAGTCACCACAGCACATGTCTCTTGCAAGGACAAGGTTGGGGGTAGGGTCACAGATTAACAGCATCTCAAATACAGAACAAAATGGAGTCTCTTATGTCTGCTTCCTTCTACATAGACACAGTAACAGGCTGATCTCTCTTTCTTTTCCCCACACAATCAGCATTTCGTGTTGTCAGTGTTTTGGATTTTGGCCATGCTAATAGGTGTGTAGTGGTATCTCATTGTTTTAATTTGTAATTCCCTAAGGATGTATGACGTTGAGCATCTTCTCATACGCTTATTTTTCTATCTGTACATCTTTGGTGAGGGGTCTGTATACGTGTTTTTCTTTTTCTTTTTTTCCTTTTTTCTTTTTTTTTTTTGAGATGGTGTCTCGCTCTGTTGTCCAGGCTGGAGTGCAACGGTGTGATCTCAGCTCACTGCAACCTCCACCTCCCAGGTTCAAACGATTCTCCTGCCTCAGCCTTCTGAGTAGCTGGGACTATAGGCACCCACCACCATGCCTCTCCAATCTTTGTATTTCTAGTAGAGACAGGGTTTCACCACGTTGGCCAGGCTGGTCTTGAACTCCTGACCTCAAGTGATCCACCCGCCTCGGCCTCCCAAAGTGCTGGGATTACAGGCATCAGCCACCGTGCCCAGCCTGTTTGAGTCTTTTTCCCATTATTTTTTTGGATTGTTCATTTTCTTTCTGTTGAGTTTTAAGGGTTCTTTGTATATTTTAGATAACAGTTTTTAATCAGAAGTGCTTATGCAGACATTTTCTCCCAGCCTGTGGCTTGTCTTCTCTTTCTCCTGATAGTCTTTCTTTTGAAGAGCAGGCCAGGTACAGTGGCTCACATCTGTAATCCCAGCAATTTGGGAGGCTGAGGTGGGTGGATCACTTGAGGTTAGGAGTTCGAGACCAGCCTGGCCAACACGGTGAAACCTCATCTCTACTAAAAATACAAAAGTTAGCCAGACATAGTGGCTCACGCCTGTAGTTCCAGCTACTTGAGGGGCTGAGCCAGGAGATTGCTTGAACCCAGAAGGCGGAGGTTGCAGTTAGCCGAGATTGTACCACTGCACTCCAGCCGGGGTGACAGAGAGAGACCCTGTCTAAAAAAAAAAAAAAAAAAAAAGAGAGCCACATTAAGTATTTAATTGGGGTTTTATTAAGAACATTTAGGCTGGGTGTGATGGCTCACACCTGTAATCCCAACACTTTGGAAGGCTCAGACGGGAGGATCCCTTGACACCAGGAGTTTGAGACTGGCCTGGGCAACATAGTGAGACCCATCTCTACCAAAAAAAAAAAAAGAGAGAGAGAGAGAGATACTAGCCAGGTGTGGTGGTGCACACCTGAGATACTCGCCAGGTGTGGTGGTGCACACCTGTAGTTGTAACTGCTCGGGAGGCTGAGGTGGGATGAACCCAGGAGTGTGAGACTTCTGTGAACTCTGATGATGCCACTGCACTCCAGCATAGGCAACAGAACCCTACAAAACAAACAAACAAACAAACAAAAATCCAGAAAGCTGAGGTCCAGGGAACAGCAGTCATGCTGTCATTGTTGCCATCACCATGATCACCATCACTGTCAACCATTTATCTAACACCTACCCACTGTGTGTGCTGAGGCTGGAGAGAAGGATAAGAGGTGGTCCTGCCCTCGGGGCTTGCAGTCTGCTGGGATGATGAGTCCTGCAGGAAGTTAGTGGCTGAGCTGCCACTAGAGCTCAGGTCTCTCTCTGGACTCCTGGACCAGGGCTTATCCTGTTATACTGTGGCCTCTTCTGTCACCACAGTACACGGGTGTGAGTGTCCTTAGGTGAGATGCTAATTTAGACTATCGATCCTAACACATAAAAAGATTATGTTTGGGTGAGAATGGTGATTCTGGCTCAGTGTCCAGTACAGGTGTCAGGGTGTTATCTGAACTGGGTGCCAGACAAAATGAGATATTAAAACTGCCTGGAGAAGGATCTGATAGGACCTGGCTTGGATCAGGTGTCCACCTCTGGGCCAGTCATCTGTGGCCAGGGGCAGAGTCATATAAGAGTTGGGAAGCTCCTGCTAAAATCAAAGGGTTAGAGTCAGAGGAGGAGCAGTTCTTCAAAGAAGGCATGCTTCCCAGAAGGGAGGAGGTATCAGGCAGACCAAGCAGTAAGTGCCCTCTATAATCATAGAAGCTCATTCAAAAAGATACTAAAGATGTTTAAAAAGGAGAGAGGCTCTGTCCTCCCCGGGGTCAAGGATGTCACAGTACCCACTCGCTTAGAATGGAAAGTGAAGGGGAACAAGTTTGCAAAGAACCAAGGGCCAGAAGGCAAAAGACAATGCGCTGTGTGGGAGGTAGTTGAACTTGCCTGCAAGCTAAACTGAGCACAAATAAGGGAACAGGGAGTGAGGAATGAAGTTTCTGGAGGAAAAAGTTAGGAAGGGGCTAAACCCTGGAGAACTGGATGCCAGAACTGATGCTTTAAATTGTAGACTTTGGGATTGGGTTGTCGATCAAATAAAGAATGCTCAGTTAAATTCAAATTTCAGAAACACAATGGATATTTGCATGAACATACTTATGCTAAAAGATTACTCATTGTGTATCTGAAATTCAAATTTAACGGGGCAGTGTTTTTTTTTCTTAAACCTGTTAATCCTATCTGAGGAGCCAGTGAAGGGTTTTGAGCCACAGCTTGCCTGAGGCCATTGACTCAATCCAAACTCCAGAACCTCTTACCTCCAAAATCTTGGGCAGTGAAACTGATGCCCATTATAGTGAATCAGGCTTTGCCAGCTACTTGGTTCCTTTTGAATTCTCCCAGAAAGACTGAATCTGCAGCATGGAGCATTAAGTACAGTCTTTTAATGTCTCAATGCTTTGGGCTCTGGCACATCTATCCTTTGTCACCGTGGTAACTCAATGGGAGCCATAGAATTCAATTAACCAAATGCCCCATTTCCTTGAGGATGACTAAGTAGTCAAACTACCCAGGCTTGCTGACATCATCCTTGATCTATTCCTTCAGTGAGCTTGGTTATAAACACAGATGAAAATTAAGAAACAAGTATCAGAGATTTGCAAACGTGTTGCTGTCTCTTCTGTCCCCATCCTTACTCTATGGCGGAGAGGTCGCAGGGCGGGGCCTTGGGAAGCCACACAGCTCTGGTTTCCCGGATAGCTGTGAGAAGCAGCACAGTGCGTCTTCACAGCCAGGACCCCGGGGGAGTTGTTATAGCACACCCAGGAGTGCACTCCCTCAGCAATTTTCACTTACAGCAGAGAGGAATCTGTCGGGAAAACATGAACCCTCTACAAAGGAGTGATTCAGATGACCTGGTCTCAGCTTCCAGCTCCTCTGCTCTCCAGCCCTTCACACACTCCCCATCACAGGAAGATTTGTTAAAAGCCAACCAAGAAAGAGAATTTGAGATCCTGCGCAAACAATCCTAGAAGGTGCCAGAAGTTGCCAGAAGCTTCTTCTCTTCCAAGAAGCCACCATTTTGACTGCAGCCACAAATGACGGCCCACTCCTGCAGGAGGACAGGAGGACCCCATAGCCCTGTGTGTTCTGCCCCTGTCTACAGACCTGCCTCTCACCACATGCCCACAGTCACCACACGCCCACAGTCACCATATGTCAGCCATAGCAAACTACCTGGGGACCCCCAAGTGCCCTGCTTGTGGGACTTCGCACGCTGGTGCCAGTTCTTTTTCAGCCTGAGCTCCTCCACCTGCTCTCAGTAGAGCCTTCAGAGCTCACACATCAGCTCCTCCAAAAATTGGTGCTGGACCCTGCCTCCTGTTCCTGCGAACCGAGCTCGCTGTGTTCCTCCCACCTCAGCCTCCTGAGTAGCTGGGATTATAGGTGAGCCACCACGCCTGTCCAGAAATTTAGCTTTATTTTATTTTTTTGAGATGGAGTCTCCCTCTGTTGCCCAGGCTGGAGTGCAGTGGTACATTGCAACCTCTGCCTCCTGGGTTCAAACAATTGTGCTGCCTCAGCCTCCTGAGTAGCTGGGATTACAGGCACCCACCACCATGCCTGTCTAATTTTTTGTATTTTTAGTAGAGATGGGGTTTCACCATGTTGGCCAGGCTGGTTTTGAACTCCTGACCTTAAGTGATCCTCCTGCTTCCACCTCCCAAAGTACTGGGATTACAAGTGTGAGCCACCATGCCTGGCCTGGCCAGCAATATAGCTTTTAAAACTTTCCATGGCAACATGTATAGATCTACTTTAATCTATCGATGCATAATATACCATAATAGAAGTCTAGAAAAGTCTATTTAAACAATCTCGCATTTTAAATTGCTTTTTTTCTATTTTAGACAGTGCTATATCCATATCTCTTTTTTTTGTTGTTTTTTGGAGACAGGGTCTCACTCTGTTGCCCAGACTGGAGCGCAGTGGTGCCATCTCAGCTCACTGCAACATCCACCTCCCAGGTTCAAATGATTCTCCTGCCTCAGCCTCCTGAGTATCTGGGATTGACTACAGGTGCCTGCCACGATGACTGGCTAATTTTTGTATTTTTAGTAGAGACAGGGTTTCACCATGTTGGCCAGGCTGGTCTCGAACTCCTGTCCTCAGGTGATCCACCTACCTCAGCCTCCCAAAGTGCTGAGATTACAGGCCTGAGTCACTGCACCTGGCCGTTATAATCTCTTTTTATATGCACCTATTTGCTCTTGTACATGGGTAGTTATAGGACAAATTTCTAGAAATGAAATTGGTAGGACATAGCAAGAGCATTAGAATTTGTCAAAGGTCTCTGAAAAGGTGGCAACAAATTAAAGTCCAAGCATAGAGCACGAGTCTTTTTCCCAAAACTCTTGCCAACACAATGTAGTCACCTTTGTAATTTTTACTAGTCTGAAAAATACAATTCAGTGTTCTGACTGGCACTAATTTGAGAAAAGTTGTATTTTTAAAATGTTATTATTGGTCATTTATATTTCCTTTTCAGTGAACTACTTAGTTACAATGTCCTTTTCTCATTGTCCTATTTGGTTATTTTTCACTTTCATATTGACTTGCCCAGGTCCTTTAGATTTTAATGAAATTAGCCTGTTTATATGTCATCTCCCCCCAGTTTGTTGTTTATTATTCCTTCTTATTTCTTATTTATTTATTTTTGCCTCATAAAAGTTTTAAATTTAAATTTAGTAGTCACATTTATCAATCTTTTCCTGGCTTCTGAGCAGATATGCTCATTAAAAGAGATGAGTAAATAAAAGAATAAACACATTCTTATGGCTTTCACTAATTATACCGTATTTTAGAATACACACTCATATTATTATTTTATGTAAGGTAATATTACTTCCTCACTGAAATTGAAAGCAGGAATTGTCATTTGGACTTCTCTGTCATCTCTACAGTACACAGTAGGCTGATATTCTACTAAGTTCTTGAGTTCTGCCAAGCGCAACCTGTATTAGTTCTTTCTCATGCTGTTGTAAGGAATGCCCAAGACTAGGTAATTTATAAAGGAAAGAGGTTTAATCAACTCACAGTTTCACATGGCTGGGAAGGCCTCAGCAAATTTACAATCACGGCGGAAGGGGAAGCAAACATGTCCTCCTTCACATGGCAGCAGGAGAGAGAAGTGCAGAGCAAAAGGGAGAAAAGGCCCCTATAAAACCCTCAGATCTTGTGAAAACTCATTCACTATCATGGGAACAGCATGGGGGCACCACCCCCATGATCGAATCACCTCCCCCAACATGTGGAGATTGCAATTCAGATTACGATTCAAGATGAAATTTGGGTGGGGACGCAGAGTCAGACCATATCACCACCTACGCCTCAAAGCCCAGCTCCCATGTCTCAGGCCCACGCAGATGTAAGACACCCTGAAAACCAAGCCCGGCCCAGTGCCTGCTTCCAGGCCTTCCTCCGTCTATGGCCTGAAAGTCTGTTTCCCCCAAAATTCCTATGTTGAAATCTAACTGCCAAAATGATGGTACTCGGAGGTGGGGCCTTTAGTAGGTGATTATATCATGAGACCACACCCTCACGATGTGATTAGTGCCCTTAGAGAAGAGACCCCAGAGAGCTGCCTTGCCGCTTCCACCTTGTGAGAACGCAATGAGAAGATAGCTGTCTATGAACCAGGAAATGGGTCCTCTCCAGGCACTGAGTCTGCCAGCACCTTAATCTTGGACTTCCCAGGTTCTAGAACTGTGAGGACAAAATTTCTGTTGTTTACAAGTCTATGATATTTTGTTATAGCAGCTGGAACAGACTACATGACAGGAGGCACAGCCCAGCCCAGTCCATAGGACCCATCAGATCCGAGGCTGAAAGAGTCCTAAAAGCTCATGCCCTGGCTGTAGCATGTGGTGGGACTGCAACCTCATGGGGGTCCTTCACCCATTCCTTCAGGCCCTGGACTGAGTGCATGGAACTCAGGGAAGACAGGCAGCATTCCTGCCTTCAGACTGAGAGCACATGTGGGTGCCTGCACAGGTCTGTCCAGCCCTGCCTGCCACAACCCCACGATAGGCTGCCTGCTGAGTTCTCTTGCTTGGGTCACAGGACCCTGCCTCATTTCCTGGGCCTGGGCCGGGGCTCTGTCCTGTGGACCTGCCTCATGCTCTGGGACACGCCAGCCCTCCCCATTCCACCTCCACAGGTGCTATAATTCTGTATCTGAACCCCAGGCTTGTTCCTGGAGCCCCAGTACCTGCCACCCTTCTTGCTGGCCTCCCATAAAGTGGCATGTCACTGACAGTACCCCAGTGGGACCCTTCTGTCTTAGTCTATCTGCTGTATTATCTGCTGTAATACAAGGCCATTAACTGGGTGGCTTATACATGACAGAAATTCATTTCTTACAGATCTGGGGTCTGAGAAATCCAAGGTCAAGGTAGATTTGGTGTTTGGTGAGGACCTGCTTTCTGATTCATAGACATGTCCTCACATGGTAGAAAGGGAAGGCATCTCTCTGGGGCCTCTTTTATAAGGGCATTAATCTCATTCTTGAGGGTTCTGTTCTCATGACCTAATCATCTCCCACAGGCCCCTCTACCTAATACCATCACATTGGAGACGAGGTTTTATAGGGGCTAAAGCAACTCCATCTTGGATGCTAGTCTGCCATGTTGACTTCTGATGGATTCCAGTTCCAGGAATGCCTCTAAGATTTCTGCTTTATCTACTGTTTACTGTAAATCCTCTACATGGGAAATTCTTTCTGAAGCACATATACCCTTTCTTTATGGTACATAAGCTCTGGGTCTGGGAGATGATAATGACTTGGAGATCCACCATCTTGCAGTTGCCCAAGACATGCCTTCTGTTCCTAAGTCTCTATTAGATATTTCTTTTCTTTTTTTTTTTTTTTGAGACAGAGTCTCGCTCTGTCGCCCAGGCTGGAGTGCAGTGGCCGGATCTCAGCTCACTGCAAGCTCCGCCTCCCGGGTTTACGCCATTCTCCTGCCTCAGCCTCCCGAGTAGCTGGGACTACAGGCGCCCGCCACCTCGCCCGGCTAGTTTTTTGTATTTTTTTAGTAGAGACGGGGTTTCACCATGTTAGCCAGGATGGTCTCGATCTCCTGACCTTGTGATCCGCCCGCCTTGGCCTCCCAAAGTGCTGGAATTACAGGCTTGAGCCACCGCGCCCAGCCTATTAGATATTTCTTTCTGAGAAACTGGATTTTGTCAGCCTCTTTCTTTGACCTCTCAGCTCACCTGGCCTTTAGGGGTAGGTTTGCATAGATCTGCCTGCCACAGAACAAGTTTCAACATATGGGTTTTTGGTGGGGGCACAGGCGCTCAGTCCATAGCATCTTCCCCCACATTTTACCTGATTAACACTTATTCTTAGGATCACACTCCCATTGAATGAGTGCTAGGTGCTAGACTCTGCTTGATCCTCTATACATTATTTCCTTTACTGTTCACCAACAACATTTTGCGAGTCGTGTTATATCCCCTCTTACAAACCGGGAAGCCAAGAGTCAGTGAGAGGAAGCCAGTTGCCTGAGGTCTCCTAACCTTGAAGGAGCAAGGCCAGCAGTTCAACCGTCTCTCCCTGAGGCTCCTGCTGGCCTCAGCTCCATCTGCTGCACTGTAATTCCTTCCAGCCACAGGCCTGCCCCAAGACCTTGCTCCCACAGACAGCAGTTCAGGCCTAGCCCTTCCCAGCCACCCTCAGCCACCACAGCCATCCTGAGGTAGAAGTTACTTCAGGCCAGGCATGGTGGCTCACGCCTATAATCCCAGCACTTTGGGAGGCTAAGGTGGGAGGATCACTTGAGCCCACAAGTTTGAGACCATCCTGGGCAACACAGTGAGAACCTGTCTTTACAGAAAGTTTTGTAAAAAATTAGCTGGGCATGGTGGCGCATGCCCGTGGTCCCAGCTACACAGGAGGCTGAGGTGTGAGGAATGCTTGAGCCTGCAATGTCATGGCTACAGTGAGCTGTGATTGTACCACTGTGCTCTAGCCTGGGTGCCAGAGCAAGAAGCTGTCTCAAAAAAAAAAAAAGAAAAGAAAAAAAAAAGAGTTATTTCACCTCCTTTATTGCAGATTGCTACAAATATAAACAAAAAGAAGTAAAAGCATTCCCTTCTTCTTCTGCTCCCGCCTGAGGAGAAAACCGGGACTGTTTGGTAAAAGCCTTGGCAGCGGAACATGTGCATTTGCTTGATCTCTTCAAAGCTCTCCATGCCACACTTCTCAGAGACCGGTTCCACGCTCACACTCCCTCTCCAGTCCCTCCCCAGGAAACAAATGTGGTGATGGCTTCCTCCTCTGCCTGCCATGGGCCCAGGCCTGAAGTAAGGAGCCATTAAGCTGAGAGAATGGGCTCTTTCCTCTCCCTTTGTTTCATTTAAAAAAATTGTTGAGTCATTGAATGAAACAACATATAAATACATTATTTTAGTAGATGGATACAGGCATAGAAAGTAAAAACTTGAGGCCGGGCATGGTGGCTCACGACTGTAATCCCAGCACTCTGGGAGGCCGAGGCTGGAGGATCACCTGAAGTCAGGAGTTCAAGACCAGCCTCACCAACATGGTGAAACCCTGGCCCTACTGAAAATACAAAAATTAGACAGGCGTGGTGGCACATGCCTGTAATCCCAGCTACTTGGGAGACTGAGGCAGGAGAATCGCTTGAACCTGGGAGGTGGAGTTGCAGTGAACCAAGATCGTGCCATTGCACTCCAGCCTGGGCAACAGAGCAAGACTCTGTCTCAAAACAAAACAAAACAAAACAAAATAAGAACAAGAACAAAAAACCTTGAAGCTCTCTGAAAGAAATTACTAACAGTATGGTATGCATCTCTCACACACACACACACACACACACACACACACACAAATGTGATTTCATAGTACATAGAATACTATTGTCCCATTACCTGCTTGTTTAAATTTTTATTTTTACATATTAAATTTGACTTAGAAAAAGTTCCATGTGAGGATATACAGCTCCACTTCCTTGTTTCTAAGGGTTATGAAGTATCTCACAGTAAGATTTATTTATTATTGTTTTGAGACAGGGTCTCACTCTGTCACCCAGGCTGGAGTGCAGTGGCGTGATCATGACTCACTGCAGTTTCAGCATCCCAGGCTCAAGCAATCCTCCCACCTAGCCTCTCAAATAGCTGGGGACACAGGCACATGCCACCACACCTGGCTAATTTTTAAATCTTTTTGTAGAGACAGAGCCTCATTATGTTACCCAGGCTGGTCACAAACTCCTGGACTCAAGCGATCCCCCCACCTCAGCCTCCCAAAGTGCTGGGATTACAGGTGTGAGCCACCGCACCCAGCCTAGTAGGGTTTTAAAATCTTAGCTGGACTGGCTTTCAAATTGTGGTCCTTGAACCCCTAGCGGAATCCAAAACCCTTCAAGGGTTTTGACCTTGAGTCCTCAAGGTCAAAATTATCTCTGTAATATAATAATACTGAGCTGTTCTGCCCTGTTCACTGAAGTGGTCTTTGCACTGATGGTACAAAAGCGATGGTGTGTAAACTGCTGGCACCTCGGCATGGATGGAGGCAGAGGCCCCAACCTGCTCTAGCGGTCGCTGTATTCCTTATCACCAGGCACTCAGTGAGAAAAAAGCCAGTTTCATTTAAGAATGTCTTTGACTTCAGCAGAACACAGACTCTAAAAATAAAAAAATAAAGAACAAAAAGAATGTCCTTGGTGAAGCTGTAGAAATTACTAATTTTATAAAATCCCAACCTTTGAGCACAGGTCCTTTTAATATTCTGCATGAGGAACTGGGAAGTGATCGAATGTGATGTTTGAAGGAAGCATTTGTGCAACGCAGTTGCAGGCTGAACTAGCTGCATTTTTCAGGGAGTGTCATTTTTACTTGCAAAGGACAACTGACAAACAAGTGCTGGTTATTCTGACTTAGATGTTTGACAAACATTTCCACAAAATCAATCAAGGAGCCTGTCGCTTCAAGGAAAACAACTGATAGTATTTGTCGGCAAATACAATTTGAATTTTCAACTGAAAAATTAGAATTTAGAAAATTTGTATCTGCCACCTTCAGCTAAGCCTCCCAGTACTTAAACACTGATGAGCCGTGGGTAAAGATGAATAGGTGTGGTTTTCATTTTTTAAATTGTTTTCTTTTTATTTGAGATGGAGTCTCACTCTTGTTGCCCAGGCTGGAGTGCAGTGGCGTGATCTCAGCTCACTGGAACCTCTGCCTCCCGGGTCCAAGCGATTCTCCTGCCTCAGCCTCTCAAGTAGCTGGGATTATAGGTGTGTGCCACCACACCTGGCCAATTTTTTATATTTTTGGTAGAAATGGGGTTTTACCATGTTGGCCAGGCTGATCTTGAACTCCTGACCTCGAGTGATCCACTCGCCTTGGCCTCCCAAAGTGGCTTACAGGCATGAGCCACTGTGCCAGGCTTGTCTTTTAATATTGTATGATGAAACATGTTAACATTTGGAAGCTCTATATCACTCAGTGAACCAATACTTTGCAAATAACAAATGCATTATGTTACAAAATCATGCATGGATAAGAGATGCATTGAAAGTAGCAGATAGAACAATGGATTTTAATGTAACCAAGCATAAAAAGTTCATTGATAGAAATTCAGATTCTCCACTGCAACTACCTCTAAGAAACTACCATTTATTAAAGTCTTATATAATATCAAGTTAGAGTATCCACAATTAACTGAAAAAGGCTATTAAAATATTCCTATTTTTTCAAACTACATGTCTCTGTGAGCCAGCTATTTTTTTGTTTGTTTGTTTTTTGAGACGGAGTCTTGCTCTGTGCAGTGGCACGATCTTGGCTCACTGCAACCTCCGCATCCTGGGTTGAAGCAATTCTCCTGTCTCGGCCTCCCAAGTAGCTAGGACTACAGGCGCTCGCCACCACACCCAGTTATTTTTGTATTTTTAGTAGAGACGGGGTTTCACTATATTGGTCACATTGGTCTCGAACTCCTGACCTCAGGTGATCCACTCGCCTCAGCCTCCCAAAGTGCTGGGATTACAGGCATGAGTCACTGTGCCTGGCCTAGCTATTCTTTAAATTCTGCAAACAAACCAAAATATCACAATGGATTGAATTTAAAAGCAGGTATAGGTTTTCCAGCTGTAAAACAGTGCTACTCTTCTCAGGAAATTTATTTTTGTTTTGAAAAATACAATTATATTTCAGAAGATATATTCATGTATAATGGATTAATCATTTTTTTTTCTTCTTTTTTTTCTCTCTCCCAGACTGGAGTGCGGTGGCATGATTGCCACTGACTGCAGCCTCCACCTCTTGGGCTCAAGTGATCCTCCCACCCCAGCCTCCCCAAGTAGCTGGGACAACAGGTGGGCACTACTATGCCTGGCTAATTTTTGTAGTTTTTGTAGAGATGGGGTTTCACCATGTTCTCCAGTCTGGTCTCAAACTCCTGAGCTCAAGTGATCTGCCTGCCTCAGCCTCCCAAAGTGCTGGGATTACAGGCATGTGCTACCATGCCTGGCATTATTTTCAATTCATTAATAAACATATATTTTAAAACTTTTATCTATTTTAATTTCCAATATGGTAAATATTGACAGATATAACCTGCATAATTGAAAGCTCTTTGGGTTTTTGGATACTTTTTAAGAATGTAAAGATGTACTGAGACCAAAAAATTGAAAACAATTGCTATAGGTAATGCACTTTTAGACCTGGAGGCTGGTTGTAATACTTGAACCTGCTTTGGCCAGAACAGGTAGCTTAAGAGTCATTCAGGGACCAGATATCTCTGGCAATTATCTATGTCCCTATCTCTGGCAGACCCTCTTCTACCCAACAAACACACACACTCCTATTCTTTTGTGTTCTGTGAAACCAGATAAATAGATTTGTTAAAATTAAGTGTAGATTTGAATCAATAGACTTCAAACAAGGAAAAAAGAGAGTAAAATGCAGAGATTCCCTATTTTTTCTGGGAAAATGTCCTCTATTGCTTTCCCACGCAGAATAGTGGTCCATAAAGCAGTAGGACTGGCAGCATCTGTAGCTTCTTAAAGATGCAAATTCATGATTTCTCAGCCCAGACTAAGTCAGGATATACATTTTAAGAAGATCCCGGCCAGACATGGTGGCTCACGCCTGTAATCACAGCATTTTGGGAGGCTGAGGCGGGCGGATCACTTGAGGCCAGGAGTTCAAGACCAGCCTGGCCAACATGGTGAAACCCCGTCTCTACTAAAACAACAAAAAACAAAAATTAGCTGGACGTGGAGGCACATGCCTGTAATCCCGGCTACTCGGGAGGCTGAGTGAGGAGAATTGCTTGAACTGGGACCCTGGAGGCGGAGGTTACAGTGAGTGAAGATCATGCCACTGCACTCCAACCTGGGCTACACAGTGAGACTCCATCTCAAAAAAGACAAAAAAAAAAAAAACAACAAACCCAATGTAATGTTTATGCACATTACAGTTTGTGAAACACTGCTCTAGTATGAGGATTTTATAGTCTAAAATTCAAAAAGACTTCTAATTTTCAGGATGATTGACAGGCTATTTGGAACAATCTTCCTACTGAACGAAACTAAAAAATATGGATAAGACGTGTCTTGATGAAAGCATTAAAGAAATATTAAGACACTAGGAAACCACCACATCAAAAATGAAGAGAGGTAAGCCTGAATTACAGATGTTCTTGTCGTGAGGTCATTTGCTAAATCCAAAAAACTAGAACCTAAGATTCAAGATTCTCGGATGAAAAATATAATATCAAAACCTGTAAATGGAAAAGCCCCTGTATTACCAGAGGACGGTCTTGACTACGAGTTGTCCAGGTTCTTGGTATTTTGAACAAAACATTGGACAAAATGCACACACAAAGCAAGGCAAGCAAAGAATGAAGCAACAAAAGCATAGATTTACTGAAACAAAAGTATGCGACACACAGTGTGAGATCACGCCAACAAGCAGTGCTCAAGAGTGCTGGTTACACCTTTTTCTGGGTTTTAAATACCTTCTAGAGGTTTCCCATTGGTTACTTGGTTTACACCCTATGTAAATGAAGTAGTGGCCCACAACCAGTCTGATTGGTTGTGGAAGCAACTGAAATGAAGTTACCAAGTTATATCCCTATGCAAATTAAGACTAGGCCCATGACCAGTCTCATTGGTTGCAGGAAGGGACCAATCAGAAGTACTTTCATTTTTCATCGGTGAGGCAGGAAAAGGGAAGAGGGGTTACAAAGGGAAGTTTTCTTTTTGATTAAGTTCTGGGAAATCAGTGTGAATCCGCCTTAGGTTCCCTGCCTCCAGACCTTATTCTCCTGCCTCACCTGGGTCAGAAACTCTCAAGCTTTGAACCTGGTAATGCTCTAGGTGCCTAGAAGGAACAAATATATATCCTCTTTGGGGAGACATCTTTATCAATGGGTGGCAAATTATTCCTACAGGCAATTTTTTTTTTTGTTTTTTTTTTTTTTTTGAGATGGAGTCTGGCTGTCACCCAGGCTGGAGTGCAGTGGCTGGATCTCAGCTCACTGCAAGCTCCGCCTCCCAGGTTCAGGCCATTCTCCTGCCTAAGCCTCCCGAGTAGCTGGGACTACAGGCGCCCGCCACCATGCCCGGTTAGTTTTTTGTATTTTTTAGTAGAGACGGGGTTTCACCATGTTAGCCAGGATGGTCTCGATCTCCTGACCTCGTGATCCGCCCGTCTCGGCCTCCCAAAGTGCTGGGATTACAGGCTTGAGCCACCGCGCCCGGCCTCCTACAGGCAATTTTTAAATACAATGAGCATGAGAGGTGACAACATGCTGGCGGCCCTTGCTCGCTCTCAGCACCTCCTTGGCCTCGGCAACGACTCTGGCCACGCTTGAGAAGCCCTTCAGCCCACTGCTGCACTGTGGGAGCCCCTCTCTGGGATGGCTGAGGCCAGAGCCGGCTCCCTCTACTTGTAGGGAGGTGTGGAGGGAGACGTGAGGGCGGGAACCGAGGTTGCGCAAGACGCTGGCGGGCCAGCGCGAGTTCCGGTAGGCGTGGGCTCAGTAGGCCCCACACTGGGAGAGGCCCGCTGCCAGCCCTGGGCAGTGAGGGGCTTAGTACCCAGGCCAGCAGCTACGGAGTGTGCACTGAGTCCCCCAGCACTACTGGCCCACCAGCGCTGCACTTGAATTCTCCCCGGACCTCAGATACCTCCCAGTGGGGCAGGGCTTGGGACCCACAGCCCGCCATGCCTGAGCCTCCCGCAACACCCTGCCTTGGGCTCCTGCACAGCCTGAGCCTCCCCAACAAGGGCTGCCCCCTGCTCTGCAGCACCGGGTCCCATCAACCACCCAAGGGTTGAGAAGTGCAGGCACACAGTGCAGGACTGGCAGGCAGCTCTGCCTGCAGCTCTGGTGCCAGATCCACTAGGTCAAGCCAGCTGGGCTCCTGGGTCTAGTGGGGGCTTGGAGAACCTTTATATCTAGTTAAGGGATTGTAAATACACCAATCAGCACCCTATGTCTAGCTCAAGGTTTGTAAATACACCAATCAGTACTCTGTATCTAGCTAACCTAGTGGGGTCTTGGAGAACTTTTCTGTCTAGCACTCTGTGTCTAGCTAAAGGATTGTAAATGTACCAATCAGCACTCTGTGTCTAGCTCAGGGTTTGTAAATACAGCAATCAGCACTCTGTGTCTAGCTCAGGGTTGGTAAATACACCAATCAGTACTCTGTGTCTAGCTCAAGGTTTGTAAATACACCAATCAGTATTCTGTATCTAGCTAACCTAGTGGGGACTTTGAGCTTTTCCATCTAGCACTCTGTGTCTAGCTCAGGGATTGTAAATGCACCAATCAGCACTCTGTCAAAATGGACAAATCAGCTCTCTGTAAAACGAACCAATCAGCTCTCTGTAAAATGGTACAATCAGCTCTCTGTAAAATGGACCAATCAGCAGGATGTGGGTGGGGTCAGATAAGGGAATAAAAGCAGGCTGTCAGAGCTAGCAGTGACAACCTGCTTGCAATCTGTAGAAGCTGTTTTCTGTTGCTCTACTTAGTAAATCTAGCTAGTGCTCACTCTTTGGGTGCACACTGCCTGTATAAGTTGTAACTAAGGCTGTGAAGGTTTGCAGCTTCACTCCCGAAGCCAGTGAGACCACAAACCCACCAAGAAGAACGAACAACTCCAGACATGTCGCCTTTAAGAGATGTAACACTCACCGCGGAAGTCTGTTGTTTCACTCCTGTCAGTAAGACCACTAACCCACCAGACGGAAAAAGCTCCAGACACATTTGAGAGAACGAACACTGGACACACAATCTTTAAGAACTGCAACATTGACTACAGGGGTCCACAGCTTCATTCTTGAAGTCAGCGAGACCAAGAACCCACCAAATCTGGACACAACCAGACCTGTAAAAGAAAATTAGGCTCTCACAGAAACTGCGCAAGAACCAGACCATAAAAGGCTATAGCGACTAACAAGGTCAAATCCAGGCTTGAAGATTCTTCAGGCAATAGGAATCTATGAAAAATCCCATAGAAAATTTGAGAAAGAATCTCATAGAACTTGTAGAAATAATAAAATGCAATAATTGAAATGAAAACCGAAAGGACGGATTTCATAGTAGATTGTACGTAGCAGAAGCGATATTAGTGAAATGTAAAAACGATTAGAAAAACGTTTGCAGAGTGCAGTGTGGAAAGACAAGATGGAAAATTATTCCAGTAACAAGGCAAGAGATACAGAGCGAAAAAGCCCAGTATAGGCTGAAAGCCTAGAAAGAGAAGAGAAAGACAGTGTGGCAGAGGTGATATTTGAGGAGATGATGGCTGAGAATTTTCTGGAACTAATAAAAGGCATCAATCCACAAATTAAAGAATCACAGTGAATCCTGAACTGGATAACTAAAATGAAATCTGCACTGCGGTAGCTGGGATTACAAGTGTGCACAACCAAGCGGCTAATTTTTGTGTTTTTATTGGAGATGGGGTTTCCATATTGGCCAGGCTGGTCTCAAACTCCTGACCTCAAGTGATCTGCCTGCCTTGGCCTCCCAAAGTGCTGGGATTATAGGCATGAGCCACTGTGCCCGGCCTAGATAATCTTGTTAAAGACAAAAATCGTGAGACTATTTGTTTTTTTTTTTTAAACCCACTCTGTGCTACTTACATCTAAATAAAAGGATTCAGGAATGTTGCAAATACATGATGGAAAAACATATGTAAATATTAACCAGAAGAAAATATGTGTAGATAATGAAAGAAAAAGGTATTTTACATACATGATACAGAAAAGGTGGACAAAGGTCTAACGCCAACAGCTTCTGCTTCCCAGGAGTTGGATCCGCATTTTTTTTTTTTCATTGTATTTTTATTTTTAGAGACAGGGTCTAGCGCAGGAGGACTGCAGTGGTATGATCACAGGTCACTGCACCCTTGAACTCCTGTGCTCAAGTGATGCTCCTCAGTAGCTAGGACTACGGGCATGAACCACCACTGAGTTTTTTCGTTTTTTTGTAGAGGGGGTTTTGTCCAGTTGCCCAGGCTAGTCTTGAACTGGCCTCGAGCGATCCTCCCACCTCGGCCTCTCAAAGCCCTGGGATTACAGGCATAAGCCACCATGCCTGCGTTTCCTTCTTCACCTAGTGAGTTAGGAGGAAACCTCAGCTCTGTTCACAAATGAAGAACAAGGGCTTAGGAAGCTGACTGGCTGGCCAGAGATGCTGCTGGTAAGGGACAGAGGCCCCAGCACTCAGAGGAGTACCCCTTCCACATGTCGTGAGGCCTTCCTAGGCCTGAGAAGGGGAAGGTGGGGGGGTTTCTGGGAAGGAGATGGAGGGTCAAAATTTTGTTAAGAAGATGGACTTCTTGGTCCTGTTACAGATAGAGCTTGGGGGTCATTAAAAGCAAGGGCAAGAGTGGGGAAGCACTGGCTCCAGTGTCCCTTAACAAACGACAACTGGAGAGGGACAAGGAAGACAGAATGCTGTGTGTGCCCCGTTGGTGTTCATGCTCCTTGAGCTCTGGTTGGTGGGGTCTTTCCTGGTGGAGGGCAGGGGGGAGGCAGTGTGAGGAGGGGCTGCTCAGGCCTTGGCCCCTGCCAGGAAGAGTGCAGCTGAGTTCCTTGGCTCCTTTGTGGACACTGTGGCCCTGACACCCCAGGACCCCAGGCAGGTCCTGAGGCAACCTCAGAATATTTTGTTTCAGGTGCTTCCTGTAAATCAGCCTCAATCTGATTTCACTCCGCACAGTCTAACGACAGAAAGGGATTATAGGAAGGAAATGCGGCCCCTGGGGGATTCAGAATTTGTGACTCATCCAGACCTGTCCAGATTCATCTGGGAGGAAACCAGTGTAGCCTCACAGCGAATCCCAGCAGATTCCTCCCCAGTTGTGCCAGCCTCCTCATGCTGGCCAGAAGGAGCTGGGATGCAGGATCCTGAATTGAAATTCAGCCTCACGGACACAAACAAAATTAGATTATACACACACAAACACACACAGGTACACAGCCCCACTTGGGCTTAGTCAAATAAATATACAGACGTTTTTGTTTCACTTCCCTCCCCAACCAAGACTTAAGTTTTAGCTACACACACACACAACCACTTGCATACACGGACATACTGTGCTATTCCAATAATAGGTGGGTTGGTGGTGGGGACCAGCTAGTGATGACGGAGCGGAGGTAGCATAGCCTGGGGCTCCCCCTAGCCTAGCAGAGTGGTCAGAAGCCCGACCTATCCAGGAGAAGAGCCACTCCCACGCTGCAGCCAGCAGCCTCGCTCTTCCCGGTGGGGAGGTACATGGAACCCATCATGCTTATTTTTTCCTAAAAAGGTTTCTCTTCAGATTGTATAAATCTTGCCTCTTACTAAAAAGCCAAGTGCAATGAGATCTCTCTCACATGAAGTCTATCGTAAGCCCAGTTTAGTCTGCGTATCCTTTATTTGATACCTGAGGGCAGTCGGTGCTGTGGAAAGCATAGGCTTTGGAGCTAAAACCACCAGACTTCTGACCTGGATTTGATGCTCTCCACCCTCTGAGCTTCAGTCTCATCACCTATAAAATGGGTATAGAAGAGCAACCTCATTCATAAAGGATGCTTCCTGGAACACAGTAGTTGCTCAATAAATGTAGATTTTATGTCTTCCCAAATTTCTGGCCTTCAAATGACACCTGCTCATCTGGGTCTTTAGAGCCAAGAATGGAGTCCTACGACCAGCAGAGACCTCACCTTTGACAGTTCAGGAATTGAATCTTGTCACCCATCTTCCTTCTTCCCACCATTGCCTCACCTGGCTTGGCCACCATCTTCACAGTCCCCTTGTCTAGCCCCTCTCCCAGATTAAACTCTGTGGTTCAGTGTGAAAAGGCCAAGGGGCAGGGAGGCAGTTTGAGTAGCGAGCCCAGGCCTGGCTGCTACTGGAAGGGACAAATGCAGGCTCCCCACGGCCAGACCTGACCCATGAGGGAGGGAGTGGGTGGAATACAGACTCTGGTGGTGTGCCCCCAGAGGTCACGTGAAGCTCTCAGGAGGCAGCAAACAAACATTCCCTCCAATTCTTATTTTTCTTTTTTTTTGAGATGAAGTCTGACTCTGCTGCCCAGGCTGGAATGCAGTGGTGCAGTCTTGGCTCACTGCAACCTCTGCCTCCTGGGTTCAAGCAATTCTGCCTCAGCCTCCCAAGTAGCTGGGACTATAGGCGCCCGCCACTGCACTCCACTCATTTTTGTATTTTTAGTAGAGACGGTTTCACTATGTTGACCAGGCTGGTCTTGAATTCCTGACCTCAGGTGTTCTGCCTGCCTCAGCCTCCCAAAGCGCTGGGATTATAGGCATGAGCCACTGTGCCCGGCCTCACAGTTTCTTTTGACATCACTGGGACACCTGACTTCAGGATCCAAGTGCAACACAGCCTTGAACACACAGGCACATTGGGAGGAGCAGGATGGTCAGGAACTTTGCATGAAAGGAGACTGCTGGATTAATGAAATTGCACCATCTTTTGAAAGGGCCTCAAGGAGAGTTCAGTCCTGAGTTAGCCTTGGCATTAAAAATAAAACTGTACTTCTGTTCAGACTTATCTAGCGAGAACGATCTGGGTGGGCTTCAAATATCAAAAGCCTCCAAAGGGAATGGGGAATGGCTTAGAGGGTGAGGAATCTGTGATCTCATGTGACAAGCAGTCTAGAGCCGTGGACTCCAGTTCTTTTCTTTTTTCTTCTCTGCTGTCCTTAGCCCTCAGGTCGAGGCCCTTCCTGGCAAAGCTGCCTTAGGCCCAGATGTCACATCTGCATGACAACATCTTGGGACCATTTGCCCCAGCAGATTGCCTTTCATTTCTGATTGGCCAACGAGTGACTGAGGATCATCTTACTTGCACCCTGGTGCTGGGCGCTGACCACCTCCGGAAGCACTTGGGCAAGGGGAGAGGGTGCTGGACACAATCAGGTTCTCCTGGGGGGAGGAGGGAGGGAATGGCTGCTGGAAGGGTTCCACCGGGGTCTTCTACAGCAGCTTGTTAGATCTCCTTCCTCCCAGAATTCCCTGAAGTTGGTGGAACAGGAAGAGGACGAGAAGGCATGTTTGTATGTTGTCTCCTTGGAATGTCTCAAAAATCCACAACATCCCGATTCGAGAAATGAGCATCACAGAGAAAGTAAAGCAGCAGGTGGAAGCTGCCAAGCTTGTGAGCAACGAGACAGAATCCACGCCCAGGGCTTTCTAACGGCAGGGTCACGCCCTCCACACTCCACCTCGGCCCTCTGCCCTGGGATGGCGCAGAGACAGGGTGTGGTCAAGGGGCCTAGGGTGAGGGTCCTGCCAGTACTTTACAGGAAACTCCCCTTCTTTTAGCCTCATTCGTCAAAGAAAGGGCTTAGACGCTACAATCTTTTAAGTTTCCTTCTAGCTCAATCTCTCTTTGATTTAATACACTCTAAAAAGAGATTTGGGGCCCCAGAAAAAAAGAAAGCAAGAAAGCAACTGGCACTTCTGTGGTTGACTCAGCACAGAGGCCTGGACAGGCATCAGGAGCCTGGGCTCCTCCTATTTCAGGCCTTGTGAGTTCATCCCGAGGCCTGTGCCAGTCCCTGTGGTTTCTCATCTCTCCATCCTGGTATGACAAAATGACTAAAAATACCGGGCTCCCCACGGGCCCGCCACCCGGCTAACGCCCTCCCTTGAAGCAGCTCATGTTTAAGTCTTAGGTATGCCGCAGATGACAGCCCAGGACAAGCCACCTTTGGAAGCTTTGACTCCCAGGAACCCCGCTTGGGTTGGTCCGTGTGCTCTGGTGGAAGGACCTCAACGCTGTCCACTTCCCAGGCAGGGAACTTGGCGTGTCTGAGCCTCAGTTTCCGGGTCTCCTCGTCCCACAAATATACCCACAGATTGTGTGAGTGGCGAGCCTAACCCTGCTGAGGGTTTGATCTGCGTCAGTTCGCGCTCTCCCTGGGCCCATCTCCTGCTGGGTCCTTACAGGAGAGCTTTCTCTCAAGGAAAACCTGGGCCTGTCATCGCTCGGGCCTGCACATTGACCCAGTTTCTCGCAGGCTTTCCTAAATTGCTTTCTGAGACAGTCACGAAGGTGAATTATTGTGTGCAGCCACTGCAGGGACAAAGGCCAGCAAGTTGGTCGTCCCATTTCAGGTCCGTGTGTCCCATTTCACTGCACTGTCCTGTGCCAGCGCTGCCTGAGTCTTCGAGAGCTCCATGGCCTCCCACCCCCGCCCCTCCATGGGTGGCTTCTGTGAGGCCTCCAGGAAGCAGGAATGAAAAGAAGCGAGGCTTGCTGTGCTCAGGTGAGAGCCGGCGCAGTGAGTTTGAGAACATCTCACTTCTACAAGCAGGAAGCCTGCGACTTTGGGACATTGTTTCACCTTCTGGACTTCCAATATATTGGTTTTGAAAAAACTATAAACAACTCCTTTATCTTGTCTGAAGAAAGGAATATGAAAAAAAACTCCACCTCCTTTACATGGAAGATGTGAGGACCAGAGGAGAAAGACACACATACCAAATTTATTTTATTATTTTTTCTTTTGAGACGGAGTCTTACTCTGTCACCCAGGCTGGAGAGTGCAATGGCATGATCTCAGCTCACTGCAACCTCTGCCTCCCAAGTTCAAGCGATTCACCTGCCTCAGCCTCTCAAGTAGCTGGGACTAGAGGTGCCTGGCACCATGCTCGGTTGTTTTTGTTTGTAATTTGAGTAGAGACGGGGTTTCATCATGTTGGCCAGGCTGCCCTTGAACTCCTGACCTCAGGTGATCCACCTGCCTTGGCCTCCCAAAGTGCTGAGATTACAGGTGTGAACTACCACGCCCGATCACACATACCAAATTTGAGAACTCAGTGTTTTGTCCATGACATGCATTTGCCAATGTTCAGAGCACCCAGTGGGTGCCAAGCCAGTGCTCAGGGCTGGGGTGGGCAGGGTAGGGGGAACTGCACTTCGCTGGACTGCGTGGTGCCCTCTTCCCCGGGAAGAGAGACTGGAACCGTGCACTTCCCATCACCGGAGCACGTCCTGTGCTGAGTGGCCTCGTACGCTCAGTGTGGTCAGGGGCTGATGCTACAGGGCCAGGCTCAGGGGCTTGATTCCCTCTGGTCTTGGGCCTCTGCGCTGTTGGCTGCCTCTAGGAAGCTTGTGTGGCAGAGACTCCGGCTCTGAAGTTGGACTCCAGTCAATCTGCTCGTGCCTCTTGGGTTCCCCAAGAGCTTTCCATTTAAGAATGCAACTGTTCTCACAGAGCAAAGACAGAAGTGAGGGCCACCACCCTCTTTTCTCCTTTTCTTTTGTGTTTTATGCACATATATTAAAGAGAATAGCTCTAGAAGGTGTCTTGTAGAAACACAACAGCAGATCCTGCCCCTGCTCCCTGTTTCACTCCTTGAAGTAGCCTCTTAAACTTTGTTTACCGATTTTTTTTTTTTGAGACAGGATCTCGCTTTGAACACAGCTGACTGCAGCCTCGACCTTCCAGACTCAAGCGACCCTCCTGCCTCAGTCCCCCAAAGAGCTGGGACCACTGGCATGCACCACTACTTCCAGCTAATTTATTTTTGTATTTTTAGTACAGACGGTGGTCTTGTCATGTTGCCCAGGCTGATCTCAAACTCCTGAGCTCAAGAGATCCGCCCACCTCCACCTCCCAAAGTGTTTTTAGGTGATTATCAGGATGGCCTGTCTATCTCTAGAAGACAGGTTTGCATAATTGCTTTTTTTTTTCCCAAGACGGAGTCTCCCTCTTGTCACCCAGGCTGGAGTGTGATGGTGCCATGTTGGCTCACTGCAACCTGTGCCTCCCAGGTTTGAACAATTCTCCTGCCTCAGCCTCTCAAGTAGCTGGGATTATAGGCGCCAGCACCGTGCCTGGGTAATTTTTTTTTGTAATTCTAGTAAAGATGGGGTTTCACCATGTTGGCCAGGCTGGTCTCAAACTCCTGACCTCAGGTGACCTGCCCACCTCTGCCTCCCAAAGTGTTAGGATTACAGGCATGTGCCACTGTGCCCAGCTGCATAATCACTTTTTAATTTTTCAGTGTGGACCCCATCACTGACATCTCCTCCTGGAAGGTGGAAATTAAGCTCATTTTCCATGCTCTGCTACCCCTAGACATGTGAATCCTTCAGTCAGGCTGAACCCCTGTTGACTCTAAGGGATGGTACCACACCATGTCCAGGAGGCCAAATAAGAGACCTGGAGCCAGCGAAGGAGACGTAGGGTTTATTGTGGGCTTACATACAGGGCAGTTCAGGAGTGGCAGCTGAACAGGAGAACCGCTACTGTTTGTAAAAAGTGTGCAGTTTATGCAGCATTTCACTTACCAACCTGCACCTAGCAACCTTCATTTAACCCAAAACAAAGGACCTCAATTCTTTGTATGACCTGTGTTCAAAGGAACGGACCAGGGGTTCAGACGCCCTTTATAGATAAGGAGTGAATTTCCAGGTTGGCCACTCCCGGATTCCTTAGCTCAGAACGTGAACCACATACAGCGTCATTCTCAGGGTGTGCTTGAGTTACTGCTGTCAGGTGCATCTGTGATAGACCTTCCTACACTCCTTCATCCCTATGGAATTATGAGATAATTTTGGTTAGATTCATAGTCACCATATATCATTAAGCCATGGAAATACTTTAGATCAGTTTAAAAATATCGTAAATGTCGTGAGTACTTTTCCTTTTCTACACAAATTTTTTGTTATCCTTGAAGTTAATAATTGTCTCTTTTTATGGTTTAATTTTCTGTGTATTTATCACCAATTCAACTCTGAACTTTTCACCAGTTGTCTCAAGGTCCTCTCGAGACATTCCAATGTACCAGGCACTGCTGGGTTCATCGTCCTGAAACAGTCAGTCTCTCCGGGCACTTTCCTACCTGCGCCCTGTGTCCAGAGTGCACCATTCTAGTTCCTATCTTTTGGAATGTGACCTGTTCCCCTCTCTGGAAGCTTGCATGATCTTCTGTTTACCCACAGTATTCTGAAATGTCTCTGAGATGAGCTCTGGTGTGGGTCTGAATGCCCAATGAGGAAAGGTGTCTTCCCAGCGTCTGCCTGTGCCTCATATAGGGACCACCCTCAGCTGCCTTTCCATGCGGGGGTGCTTGTTTCCTGTGCCCAGTGACTCTTTCTTGGGTTACCCTCCTTTTAAAGGGGGACGTTCTCTAGAGGTTTCCTGAGAAGGGAGTCCCTGCAGTTAAACCTTTTGGGTCCTTGCATGTCTGAACGTGTCCTGTTCTTACCTCTCCCTGATGAATAGGTTGGCTATTTGTAGCATTCTAGATCACAAACCAGTATCCCTCGAATTCTGAAGCCATTGCTCGCCTATCTTTTAGCTTCCAGGGTTGCTGTAGGATATCAAGCCCATTCTTGGCTGGGTGTGGTAGCCTGTAATCCCAGTAGTTTGGGAGGCCGAGGCAGGCACTTGAGGTCAGGAGTTCAAGATCAGTCTGTGCAACATGGTGATACCCCCATCTCTACAAAAAATACAAAAATTAGCTGGGCGTGGTGATGCGCGCCTGTAATCCCAGCTACTTTGGGAGGCTGAGGCACGAAAATCACTTGAACCTGGGAGGTGGAAGTTGTAGGGAGCTGAGATAGCGCCACTGCACTCCAGCCTGGATGACAGAGCAAGACTCTGTCTCAAAAAACAGGAAAAGAAAAAAAAATAAAGCCCATTCTAGTTCCTATCTTTTGGAATGTGACCTGTTCCCCTCTCTGGAAGCTTGCATGATCTTCTGTTTACCCACAGTATTCTGAAATGTCTCTGAGATGAGCTCTGGTGTGGGTCTGAATGCCCAATGAGGAAAGGTGCACTCTGTGGCTCATTTCTCTAGAGAAGACATTTCCAGTCTCTTCACCGAGGCAAAGACCCAGCTCCAGACCTCAGGCCCGCTGTGGGGGCAGTGGTTTGAGCATTCAGCATCTATATGTTCACTTAAACCTGCCATCTGTGGTTAGTGTATGTCCTCAACTGTGCGTGCATCCCCCAACCCCAAGAACCACTTTTACTCTTCTCCTGAGAATACACCTCCAGTCTTCTTCTGGGGAGGGGAAGGGCAGGTACTCATGAGTGAAGAGGGGACCTTGGGACCCAACTACTTTTCTGGCTCCTTTGAGTCAATCCTCCTTATTTTAGTAACCCTTTTACTTGAGTGCCAGAGGTTCTTGATCCTGTTGATTTCTTGAGAATTCTGAGTAGTTGGTTCTCAATTTTCTCTAGCGTGGGTTTGAGATTTTGCTTTCTGGGGTCTGCTAAGTCTGTTACCATTCTTCCATCTGCTTGCAAACATCGGGGTCTGCTCTCCTGTTATTTCTGTGTGTGCACCTACATGTGTGCATGTGTGTGTGTGTGCACGTATGTGTGTGCGTGTGTGTGAGTGAATCTGTTTACTATCATTCTGGTGGGCTTTTGGGAGGGAGTGAAATGAGATGTTTTGTCTGCCACCTTCCCCAGCAGCCTGGTTTCAATGTTATGAACAAAGTCCAAAGGCCTCAGAGCACAGAGTTCACGCCATGAACCACCCAGTGGTTTTTCCATCACAGAGAGATGGTGAGCGCCTTTTCAGGCTGGGGAAAAGAGTTTAGGGAGAGTCTGAGAAGGAAGAAAGTGGGTTGCTATTGTGAGTCCCTGAGAGAAGGGTCAGAAGGCTGGTGAGGGTTAGGGTGGGAGCAGCACAGACCCCAGGTAGGTTGAGCAGGTGCTCCGCACACTGTCTCGGACTCTGGGAGGAGAGGGCTGTGCAGGGCGTCTGTGCTGTCATGGAGACAGGGTGGCATGGTAAGAGCAGCAAGATAAGAGCCCGAGAGATCCCTGCTTGCCCGAGGTCCCACAGCTGAGTGTTACAGAAGACTGAGGGAGGGGACACCAATGGGAGAAACTAGAAAACCAAGCAGAGTGAGCCCCTCTTTAGGCTGAGGCCAGTGAGGGCAGAGGCCAGTGCTGGTATCAACAGGTGGGGACATATGCTCTCCAGGGCTCCAGATGACCCTCAAGAGAAGAGAAAGGGGACCCAGAGTCATGAAGGCATAAAGTTGTCAGAGCTGGGGGACCTGTAAGGAACATCCAGTGTCCCAATTTTATTGATTGATTGATTGAGATGGAGTTTCACTCTTGTTGCCCAGGTTGAAGTGCAGTGGCACAATCTCAGCTCACTGCAACCTCTGCCTCCCAGGTTCAAGCAATTCTACTGTCTTAGCCTCCCAAGTAGCTGGTATTACAGGTACCCGCCACCACGCCTAGCTAATTTTTGTATTTTTAGTAGAGAAGGGGTTTTACCATGTTGGCCAGGCTGTTCTCGAACTCCTGACCTCAGGTGATCCACCCACCTCGGCTTCCCAAAGTGCCGGGATTACCACAGGCGTGAGCCACTGCGCCCAGTCCCAATGTCCCCATTTTATAGAGGGGGTTCTGGGGTTCAGAGAGGGAAAGAGACTTGTCCCAGGACACTTAGTCAGTGCAAGACACTGTTCTTTTTGCAATGTCTCTAAAGAGGGTTGATAGAGCAATGGTTTACTCATCCAGGAATCCTATCCTTGGAGTGACCCAATTCTGTCTGTCCTGCTCTGTTTGTCTAGATCTTCATCAAAGTTATTTAGCTAAAGCTTATTTTTTTTTTTTTCGCCAGTTGCCCCAAGTGTACATCAGTATGGTCACGTGACTATACAAGGAGCTATTCTATATGGACCTTAGGGGAGGGGAAGGCGTTCACCAGCTGGAGGAGAAAGGACACCTGCAGCAGAAGGCATTCAAAGGTGTGCACAGAAGTAATGAACGGTATGTTTAGGGAACATAACTACCTCGGAGATAGGATCTTATGTTGTTCAGCATCCCAAGTGACACCCTGAGCGGCCTGGGGTGGAACCGTGTGTTGTCGAGCTGTATGTGTCATCACGGACCCACCTAGGGGGACTTCTGATCTACACTTCAGCAGAGAACTTTCCCTACAGCCATGGACCAAGGCATCTGAAGAAGGCACATGCCTATTTGTGACTGGCTCCACGGTGACTCATCAGGTCTTAAGTTTTTTTAAAAAAGACTGACTGAGGAGGTTTCCAGACCTGCACTTTTCCAGATGGCTCTGCGGGCTTTGGCCTGAGGTTGGGCTGAACCTGCTGGAACATGGGTGATTGGAAAGGTTCACAGAAGAGTGAGAACAACTCCAAACCTCCTTCTACCCACCCCTCCAACATGAAAAAGTAAAAAGGCTAGGAGAGGAAACAGAAGCTCTAGCACTTCTCTTTTGGTGAAACCTTATGAAAATAAGTCAATTTCTTGCCTTTGTGCTTCCTTTGGAAAGACTTTTTAGCCTTTGGAGTCTGATGAAGCTAGGTATGAGTTTGGCCTCACTGCTGTCTGGCTAAGAGACCTTGGACAAGTTACTTAACTTTTCTGAGCCTCCGTTTTTGGGAGAATTGAGACAATGTAGGTGAAGTGCCTTCTGGGTCTATACTTGAGGTAGGATAGGGTTTAATATCAGTGTTCCTCTTCGTATTCCACTAAGGTAGCTTTCTAACTTTCTTTGACAAGTCAGTTCTCTAGTTGTCCGTTTTCTCACTTGTAATTAGGACATTGGACTAGACATTCTCTAGGTTCCTCTCAGCGCCAGTATGCATAATATTTTTTTCTAAAATAAGGTTTGTGGACCACTTAGAACAGAATAACTTCAAATATGTTTAAAAAACACAGATTCCTGGGTTCCTCTCCAGACCTGCTGAAACTTGCACTTTCCTTGTGCTTCCTCATGCTTGGCAATCTCTGTTCTGTTTTACATCTTGTCTATCTTGCCCGTCTTTATAACTCAATCTAAAATCTCAGTGCTGGGCTAATGGTAGGGCCTCAATACGTCCTTGATTACAACTTGCTGCCTAGACTGGGAACTACCTTTGCTGCCATCTTGGTTTCTTTGAGGCTCAGTCCCCATGTCTTCAATGTGTGTAGTGATTCCCCCAAAATGGAAGACAGCTCAGGTCAGAGAAAAAGCCTGGGAGTCTATGAGGATGAGTGGGAAAGAGGGAGTCTGGAAAAGGAGAGTTTTGGATCACGGACCCTCAGCGGCCCCTTCCCAGTCTGGAATCCTGAGACTCTAGTTTCCATTGTGAGAACCAATTCCATTGTGCTAGTTTACATCACCTCCTCTGTTTGTCAACTCCCAGCTTCCATTTCCAGTCTATTCCTTTCTCTTCATTACTACCTATATGACAGACTGGTGCTGTGAGATTAGTGTGTTTCATGCACATCCATTCTTTTTTTTTTTTTTTTTTGAGACGGAGTCTCGCTCTGTCGCCCAGGCTGGAGTGCAGTGGCCGGATCTCAGCTCACTGCAAGCTCCGCCTCCCGGGTTCCCGCCATTCTCCTGCCTCAGCCTCCCAAGTAGCTGGGACTACAGGCGCCCGCCAACGCGCCCGGCTAGTTTTTTTGTATTTTTTTAGTAGAGACGGGGTTTCACCGTGTTAGCCAGGATGGTCTCGATCTCCTGACCTCGTGATCCGCCCGTCTCGGCCTCCCAAAGTGCTGGGATTACAGGCTTGAGCCACCGCGCCCGGCCGCACATCCATTCTTTATTACATCTTGAGATCTACTCTTATTTGTGCTCACATAACCCTAGTCTATTCCCCTGAACTACTGTCTGGAATTCCTCTGCAGGACCATTTCACAATTTATTTATGCCTTCTCCTATTGATGGTTATGTAAATAGTTTCCAGTTCTTCCCTATTACAGATAACACTGTGATCACCCCCTCATACCTGTCTCCTTGTGTACTTAGGTACAAGCATTTATCTAAACACCTAGAAGGAGCCTTGCTGGGTCACACTTGCAGTTTCACTAGATACTGCTGAATTGCCCTCCAAAATGATGGTGTCAATTTACACTCCCATCCGTTGTATATGGGAAGACCCATTTCCCTCAACCTTTCCAACACTCAATGTTTAGACTTTGTTTTGCCGATCTGATGGGTGACCCTGGTATCTTGTTGTCATTTGCCTGTTTCTGATTCCTAATTCTGTGGAGTAAATCCATTTGGGTGTCTTCTACTGTAAATTACCTATTCATGTATTTTGCCCATTTGTCTGTGCCTTGTTATTTTATGGGAGTTCTTCAAACATCCTTGATACCAATCCTTTACCTATCGTGTTTTGCGTATATTTTCCTCCAATCAATACTTACGTTTTAACTTTGTCTATGGTGTCCTTTATCAGTGACTTTTGAACAGGGGAGTTACACACGGTTGAATTCAGAAAGACCTCTCTTTTAAACCAGAAGTGTATTGATGTGCATATATAGACCCACAGAGCAATAAAACAGAATCAAGTCCAGGAAAAGACTCGTGCATATATGGGAACTGAGTTTATGACAGAATGGCATCATACATCAGAGGAAAAAGGACATACTATTTGATAAATGGTATTGAAGCAATTAACTATATGAAATTTTAAATTCTGATGTGGTCAAATTTGATACTTTTTAGGCCTATAATTTTTGCTTCTGGTGTCTGATTTAAGTATATTTTGTCTATGCCAATGTCATAAATATTGTCTTCAATGGGTGTAGTGATTCTGCCAAAATAGAAGACAGCTCAGGTCAGAGAAAAAGTCCTGTAGTGAAACTACAAGTCTATGCTTGATTTAAATTTTCTTCTAATTATTTTACAGTATTTTTGTCACATTTAGGTCTTGAATTTATATTTCGGATATGGTGTGAGGGAGGGATATAATTATACATCACTTCATATAGATAACTAATTGCTTCAATACCATTTATTGAATAGTATGTCCTTTCCTCGCTGATGTATGATGCCATTCTGTCATAAACCCAGTTCCCATATATGCATGCATCTTTTCCTGAACTTGATTCTGTTTTACTGCTCTGTGGGTCTATATATGCACTATCAATACACTACTGGTTTAAGAGAGTGGTCGTTCTAAATTCAATCCTGTGTAACTCCTCTGTTAAAAAGTTATCAAAGTGTTCAATCAAATGCCCTTTATCATCTAATCCCTGCCTATTTTTGGCCATCTTCTCTCTCTTGTCTTTCCTCAAGTCCCTGTGGCACTATCAAAATCATTTACCCTAGGCTTCATCTCAGTTGATCTACTTGCTGTCCTTCCAACCCATGCTGAGGTTTTGCCTTCCTGTGTTTGTATGTATTGTTCTCTCTGCCTAGAATGTCTTTCCTACTCATTTCTTGTCTGATGAAGTTTACCAAAATGCTTTTTCAATGCCTTCCTCAACCCCCTAGTTGGGGTTCTCCTAGGTGCTCCCCAGCATTTTGCTTATCTCTACCACGGCTCTCCAGATGTTCTGCTGACCTAATTTAGGATTCTAGTCAGGCTCCTCCACCAGATAGGCTAGGAGAACTTCCCAAGGGCAGGAGTGCATCTAATTCGTTTCCATGTCTGCCTTCCCCTCGTCACCCACACCCCAGTGGATCTAGCTTGTGTCTGACATGGAGCCAGACAATAATAGCTGTGTTCACTGAATACTGGTTATCTGCCATCTACTCTCCTATTTCATACTTATGGCAACCTTTGAATGTGGTAGAATAATTCCCACTCTTCAGATGAGAAAATTGAGGCTCAGAGAGCTGACATAGCCTATAAGGGCACATAACTGGAAACATCAAAGGTGAGATCCAGACCTGGTCTTTCTGACTTTAGAGCCCATGCTCTCCCACTACAATCTACATTGGGGCTCAGTAAACATTTACTGAGTGAAAGAATAAATACATGCAGAACCCCGCCAACACAGAGCATCCCCGAAGGTGGGGCCAGGGCCCCAGGCACTCAGAGGAGACAGGCCTCTGGCAGTAGCTAAGCAGATTCCCATCTCAGATGTCAGCCCTGCCCACCCTTCTGTGCCCCTTCCCACCCCCGGGCTGGTGTTTGTGGGACAGTTTCCACTGTGTTGCCTGGGAAACGAGGCATCCTGCCACCACCACTCCCCACCTCCGGGCTGCCAACACCCACTGCGCCCGGCTTGGGGGTTTTGGCTGGTTTCCCTTGTGTCCTAGTCAGCTTGAGAAACCCTCGGATGCACTCGCCGCTTTTACAGTGTGGCTTTGCTTACCCCGGTGGGAGGTGCTGCCTGGGGCGAGCTCATCACCCACTGACGTCTCTTGGCACTGAGTTCTTACAACTGGTTCCAGGGGATATTTGGTGGTTGATGGTCACCACCCATGTGTCATGGTCCCTGAGCATCCCTCGCCACCCCACTGCTCCCTATTTTGGCAGTTACTGTCACCCTCTAGGGATGCAGGGATGCAGTTCACCTATCTAGAGTGCGGTAATCAGATGGGGAAGTACAAATGGCAATTGACACCTAGAGAGCTGGAAACCTTCCCACTTGGCTCCACTCACCTGGACTCTGGGAGACCTCAGCTGCCCAACAGTGGAGGCTGGGGCAGCAGAGGGGCCAGACCTGGGAGCCCAGAAGCCTGGATCTGAGTCTGACTCACTGCTAGCCTTTGGCCTTTGGAGGCTTGGGCAAGACGAGGAACTTCTCTGGTCTTAGTCTCCACCCTCCTGCTGGAGCAGGTGAGGTCAGTAAGTGGGGGCATGTAACTTCCTCTTGGTAAACCCTGGGTTCCTGGAGACAGAAGAGGGAGGGTGGTTTTCCGGGGGCATTTGTTGACATTCCTAGAGAAAATCTGAGGCTTCGACAGAATCAGACCTCAGAAATGTGGGCCTGCCTTGCCGTTGTGGGGGATGGTGGCAGGAGAGTGGGGAAGGAGATGAGACCCCAGCTTTCTCTGGCTGTGGCCTGGGCAAGGGCCCCTACTCCCTGCCTGTGCTCCCTGTCTGTCCAGTAGCGGGCTCATGCGTGACTCTTTAGGGTACATGGATGGCTATGTATATTCCTAAATCAAATTAAATCCCATTCCCGGCCGGGCATGGTGGCTCACGCCTGTAATCCCAGCGCTTTGGGAGGCTGAGGTGGGCGGATCGTGAGGTAAGGAGATCGAGACCATCCTGGCTAACACAGTGAAACCCCGTCTCTACTAAAAACACAAAAAATTATCCAGGCATGGTGGCGGGCACCTGTAGTCCTAGCTACTTGGGAGGCTGAGGCAGGAGAATGGTGTGCACCGAGAAGGCGGAGTTTGCAGTAAGCTGAGATCATGACAATGCACTGCAGCCTGAGCAACAGAGTGAGATTCCGTCTCAAAAAAAAAAACAAAAAAAAAATTCCAATTCCTGCCCCCAACATCCTGTCATTTGGGGTACATGTAGTATCAGTTATTCCTTGGTTCTTCCCTTCCCTCTACCGCCTGTAATGTGAAAATCCAAGCTGGTTCCTGCTGCCCCAGCTCCAACCTCAGGCCCTGAGGAAGACTTGCTGCTTCTGAGCCTGTAGCCTAGGGCCTGGGGGTGATTGATGACCAGAGACCCTGGACCCTGAGCCCAGCCTCCCCTCCTCAGCGTCATTGTCATCAGGCAGGTTGAGGACCTGCCAGTCACATGGCCTGACTGGCTCTTCACCTGCTCCCTAGGCCCCTGAAGCTCTCTCCCCACCTCCTCCTCTAGAAGACATAGCACATGGACTCCCCAGGTCATTCAGGCTGTTAAGAAAACAAAGGTCAGGGAGGAATGAGGCTGTAACGCAAACTTCTGCAGCATAGGACAGAGCCTGGCTCTTCTGACGGGGGCAGCATGTAGGGATAAAGCAAGGGAGAAAACCCCTTTTTCCACTTCCTTACATCTAGAACCTCATTCCATGAGGATGCCCCATAGCCATGGGATGCAGAGAGCAAGAGTTTACTTCCTCCACCATTTTTTTTTTTTTTTGAGACGGAGTCTCGCTCTGTCGCCCAGGCTGGAGTGAGTGGCGCGATCTCGGCTCACTGCAAGCTCCGCCTCCCGGGTTCCCGCCATTCTCTTGCCTCAGCCTCCCGAGTAGCTGGGACTACAGGCACCCGCCACCTCGCCCTGCTAGTTTTTTGTATTTTTTAGTAGAGACGGGGTTTCACCGTGTTAGCCAGGATGGTCTTGATCTCCTGACCTCGTGATCTGCCCGTCTCGGCCTCCCAAAGTGCTGGGATTGCAGGCTTGAGCCACCGCGCCCAGCCTACTTCCTCCACTTTCTAGCTGAATGAGCTCACCAGCTTCAGCTTCACCAGATGTCAAATGGGGATGATGGTCAGGCCAACAGGCTAACTCAGTGGGGTGCTGATTCGGTTTAGCTGTGTCCCCACCCAAATCTCATCTGGAATTGTAGCTCACATAATTTCCACGGAAAGACCCGATGGAAGGTGATTGAATGGGGGGGGGGGGCGGGGGGGGGGTGGGTCTTTCCTGTGCTGTTCTCCTGATAGTGAATAAGTCTCACAAGATCTGGCGGTTTTCTAAAGAGCAGTTCCTCTGCACACGCCCTCTTACCTGCCGTAATGTAAGACGTGCCTTTGCTTCTCCTTTGCCTTCTGCCATGATTGTGAGGCCTCCCCAGCCATGTGGAACTGTGAATCCATTAAATCTCTTTCCTTAATAAATTACCCAGTCTCCAGCATGTCTTTATTAGCAGTGTGAGAACAGACTAATACAGGTGCTATTTGGCATTCTGAGTGGGATGATTTTAAAATTGCGTATCTTACCCATTTCAAAATATTTACCATGGGTACTAAATATCAGTAACACCCCCAGTCACTGTGACAACCAAAACTAAAAAATTAAATGCCCTCACATAGCTCCAAATGCCTCCTAAGGTAAGGGCAGTACCATCACCAGGTAAGAATAACCTTAAAAATTTTTTATATTGGCCGTGTGTGGTGGCTCACGCCTGTAATCCCAGTACTTTGGGAGGCCGAGGTGGGTGGATCTCAAGGTCAAGAGATTGAGACCATCCTGGCCAACATGGTGAAACCCCGTCTCGACTAAAAATACAAAAATTAGCTGGGCGTGGTAGCGCACGCCTGTAGTCCCAGCTACTCAGGAGGCTGAGGCAGGAGAATTGCTTGAACCCAGGAGGTGGATGTTGCAGTGAGCTGAGATTGCACCATTGCACTCCAGCCTGAGCGACAGAGCAAGACTCCGTCTCAAATGGTTTTTAATGTCTTTTTTGCCTAAGGAAAAAACATCAAATATTGCAACCATAGAGCAATACTTCTGTCCCTTGCACACACTAATTTATTCATTAAAACTTTATTAGCACCCACTGGATGTCAGGCATGGGGAAAACAGAAAATGTGATATAGCCTCCACTTTGCAAGCTTTGGCCAGGCATGACTCAAGCCCACGGGGGAGCCTCAGCCTGGGTGGTTTCACAGCCACCTCCCATGGAGCCCCTCCACAAGGGCCCTTCAGGGTCTGTCATCCAACCGTGTGTTGGTCCTTCCATCACTAGGCCCTCCTGGTCCTGTTCCTTCTCCATGAGTGAGACGGGCAGCCGTTATTGCAGAGTCTGAGCTTTAAAAGGGTCATTCTGTCTATGATGGGGATAGTCTGGAAGATGGAGGGGAGGGCAGAGTTAGGAGGTGGTGATCCCAGGGAGGAAGTTGGAGGGAGTGGCATGGAGGTGGGGATGAGGTTGAATTCTAGACACCTGCTGAAGGTACAGCCAACAGGGTTACACATCTGTCTTCTAGCTCCCCAGACCTGCAGACAAAGACTCGTTCCCGCCACAAAAGGCAGCACTGATGAGAGTGGGGGCATTGCCAGGTCCTGAGCCTCCAGCTTCCCCATCATGACAGCCCGCTGGGTGGCCAGGGTAACCCCTTTCATTTGGACTTTGATTTATTGCTGCCTGGAGATAACATATTCTGCTTAAAAAGGAGATTAATTGGAAATGCTCATGTTTAGAGTACAAATCTTTTTTTTTTTTTTTTTTTTGAGACAGAGTCTTGCTCCGTCACCCAGGCTGGAGTGCAATGGCATGATCTTGGTTCACTGCAACCTCTGCCTCCCAGGTTCAAGCAATTTTCCTGTCTCAGCCTCCGGAGTACCTGGGACTACAGGCGCCTGCCACCACACCTGGCTAATTTTTGTATTTTTAGTAGAGACGGGATTTCACCTTGTTGGTCAGGCTGGTCTCGAACTCCTGACCTCAGGTGATCCACCCGCCTAGGCCTCCGAAAGTGCTGGGATTACAGGCATGAACCACTGCGACTGGCCGAGGGCAAATCATTTTATTTAAAGACATTCCAGACAAAAGCCAGCACAGATAACAGTGGTGTCCTTGCCTCAGCTGAGCAGCCTCTCTTCTTTGCAAACAGACCTAGTTCCTATTTCTCTGGATGTGTTTGGTTTTGCCTGTGCTGACACTTCAGGCGGGGTCCCCTGTGAATCCTGCAGGGTTGCTCCTGAGCCAGTCACCTCCATTTACACAACAGTTCCATGGAAAACCTGAGAGAAGGCTGCAAATACACACACACACACACACACACACACACAGTGCAGAATGTTTTCCCTGACTGAATGTGAGCTTATTTCTGTGCGTGCATGCACTGTTAGAAAAAGCATTTGACTTGATATAATAACATCTGCTTTTGAATTTTGTCTTTACCATGACCTTTAATGTCTCTGGCAAGACATTAAACTCTTAGAGCCTCAGATTTTGCAGTTGTCAAGTGGGGCCAGGTGGGCTGCTGTACACATTAAACTGGAAGAGATCATGCATGTGAGGCCTGGTCCAGATGGCAGTGAGTGAATATCTGGTATGTTTCTCCCTCCTTTGGGAAATTGATCAGCTATTCATCTTTTGGTTTGGGAATACATTTTGGAAAATGCTGGCCTAAATGTATAGGTCATTCCTCCATCATGTATGCATTCAGGACAGGAAGCACTGATCCATCACCTACTGATGATTGGTCACGACCTTGGAAGGTCGTGACCAACATGACCTTTCCATGTTGAGGAAACAAGAAAGGCAACTGTCTTACTTTTTGGGGCTTCAAGGTGTAGTGGGGGCAGAAGATGAATGACCAGCATTTGACCAGCCCCCTCAGTTAGCCTCACACTGCTCCTGTGCAAAGTCCTGAAATGCAAAGCTCATCCACCAGCTTGGCTTACACTCTGCGTGGCTCCTAGGACCTCACAGTCAAGGCTTTGCTGACCTCAAGCCCTCGGGGCTTTGGCCCCCATTGGCCCTCCAGATCCAAATCCTCCTTGCCCTTCACCCTCCTGCAGAACCATGCCTCTAGGACACATCCTCTGTGTCCTTGCGTGTAAATCCCCTTGAACTGCCTGTGGGCTCTCTGACCACCCAGCTTGGATTCCTCTTCCCTTCCTGCACAATCTCACCTTTCCCACGTGTTCCTTAGACCCATCACAGGCCCTGATGTTTGTTAGGGACATGTCTCTTGCTGGAGGCCCCTTGAGGGCAGGGTCTATGTTTTGTTCATTTTGATTCCCCAGGGCCTGGCACAGGTGCTCAATCAGTTCATTTGAATTGTATATTTGCTTTAAGAAACAGCCTTCTTATTTAATTTAATTTTACTTTATTTTGTTTTATTTATTTTTCTAAGACACAGTCTCACTCTGTCGCCCAGACTGGAGTGCAGTGGCACAATCTTGGCTCACTGCAACCTCCATCTCCCAGGTTCAAGTGATTCTCCTGCTTCAGCTTCCTGAGTAGCTGGGATTACAGGTGCCCGCCACCACACCCAACTAATTTCTGTATTTTTAGTAGAGACGGGGTTTCACCATGTTGGCCAGACTGGTCTCGAACTCCTGACCTCAAGTGATTCGCCCGCCTCGGCCTCCCAGAGTGCTGGAATTACAGGAGTGAGCCACAGCGCCCGGCCCAGGCTTCTTCTTTTAATGCCCCTTATTAGCAGTTTTGGAAAGGGAAACAACCTCCCACAAACCTGTGACCCTCTCACAGAGCCTAAGGCCGGAGGCAGCCCCTGGGAGGCTGGGATGCTGCTGGGACCCACAGAGCCATGGTGCCTGGTGCCTGCTGAAGCCGAGTGACCCTGTGTGGCTCCTCCTGCCCCCTCCCCGGCCCCGAGTTTTCCATTTCCATTTCTGTTTTATACATCTTGCTGCCTGGGCCCTTTCTGGCAAGTCATTTCAGAAAGAGGGAAGGGACTTGTTTTTGAGAGTTACCGATACTCCCAGAGGGCTGAGGGAAGAGACTGAGGCAGGTTGAGTGCGATGGGACCGTTTCTAATGCATCGCTCTGCTCATGCCTGTCCACTGCCTGAGAGCCTTCAATATACAATAATGACAATGACATCACCATCGCCAACAATAATAAAAACAGTCAATGATTGAGAGCTTCGTGTGTGCTTGGCATAGAAATAAACTCACAGACGTGATCTCAAACGCCTACATTGTGAGTTAGAAATTACTACCCCCACTTTATAGTTGAGGAAATAGGAGGCTTAAAAATGAAGCAGCTTGGCCCAGGTTCCTCAGTGCAGGGGCCGTGAGCAAGGCCTCTCAGAACTCTGACTGTGGGAGCGTTGGTGACCAGCAGCCCTGCTGCTGCCCTTGGAAACCCATTTCCATGAGGCTACGCTTCCTCTGGGCTGCTCTTAGTCCATGGCTGGGCCTGGCAGGGACACGGAGGAAAGGTGGGAGATGCAGGCTTCCTGTGCTGGACGACTTTGGCTGGAGGATCCCTGGCTGTCTTGCTGAGCTCAGAACTGCATTGCTCTGTGAGATCCTTGCACACAAACTTCCTTCCTTCCCTCTTTCTTTCAACCAGGGCAGTGAGGGGCTTAGCACCCGGGCCAGCAGCTGCAGAGGGTCCACCAGGTCCCCCGGCACTGCTGGCCCACCCGCGCCAAGCTCAAGTTCTCACAGGGCCTCAGCTGACTACCTGCAGGGCAGGGCTCGGGACCTGCAGCCCACCATGCCCGAGCCCCCCCCCACCGGTGGGCTCCCGCATGGACCAAGCCTCTCTGACAGGCACCACCCCCTGCTCTGCGGCCCCTGGTCCCATCCACCATGCAAGGGCTGAGGAGTGCAGGCGCAGGGCGTGGGACTTGTGGGCAGCTCTGCCTGCGGCCCTGGCACAGGATCCACTAGGTGAAGCCAGCTGGGCTCCTAAGTTGGTTGGGGACTTGGAGAACTTTTATGTCTAGCTAGAGGATTGTATATGCACCAATCAGCACTCTGTGTCTAGCTCAAGGTTTGTAAAATCACCAGTCAGTGCTCTGTATGTAGCTAATCTAGTGGGGACTTGGAGAACTTTTCTGTCTAGCACTATGTCTAGCTAAAGGATTGTAAATGCACCAATCAGCACTCTGTGTCTAGCTCAGGGATTGTAAACACACCAATCAGCACTCTGTCAAAACGGACCAATCAGCTCTCTGTAAAATGGACCAATCAGCAGGATGTAGGTGGGGTCAGATAAGGAATAAAAGCAGGCTGCCTGAGCCAATAGTGGCAACCCACTCGGGTCCCCTTCCACACTGTGGAAGCTTTGTTCTTTTGCTCTTTAAGATAAATCTTTGCTGCTGCTTACTCTTTGGGTCCATGCCGTTTCTCATGAGCTGTAACACTCATGGCGAGGGTCTGCAGCTTCACTCCTGAAGCCAGCGAGGCCACGAACCCATGGGGAGGAACGAACAATTCCAGACGTGTGCTGCCTTTAAGAGCTGTAACACTCACTGTGACAGTCCGTAGCTTCATTCTTGAAGTCAGCGAGACCAAGAACCCACCAATTTTGGACACATTTTGGCAACCACAAAGGGCCTATCGTCTATTGCCAAGCAGTGAGACTATCATCAAGTGATGAGACCATAGCCTATCACCAAGCGGTGAGCACCAACGGACCCCTTTTGCTTGCTGTTCTGTCCTATTTTTCCTTAGAATTTGGGGGCTAAATACCAGGCATCTGTCAGCCAGTTAAAAGTGACTGGCATGGCCTCTGGACTAAAGACACGGGCGTCAGGCTTTCTGGGAAAGGGCTCTCTAACAACCCCCGACTCTTCGGAGTTGGGAGTGTTGGTTTACCTGGAAACAGCTTCCACTTTTCCTGTACTTCTGGGCTGAACCAAGGGTCGACAGAGAGGAAAGCCATGCAGCTCAGGGGTCCCAACAAGTTGGTTGACCCTGCGGCCATGAGCGGAATTCTCAAAGGCATGTCGCCCAAGCAAGACTCGCCCATCTATCCTATCTATCCTGACCCTTTTCCTCCTGGGTCCTAATGCTTGCCAGACAAACTTCCTCTCGCCTCTCTTCTGTGAGACTAGTCCCACTTCTAAAAACCACCCCCTGTCTCTGGTGCTTTAGTTTCTCCTATAAGAATGACTTCTAGCATAAACTCCAGGACTCTGCTGTCTTCTTCTTTAAGCACTGGGGCTCACCAATCAGAAAGACATAATTTTTACCTAAAAAAGGCTATTCCTAAAAGCTATTCCTAAAGCTAGGAGATGAGGAGCCTCAGAAATTGTATCCTTCCTATTCATGTAAGTGACAGCAAAAGTTGTCACTCTTCCAACCCTGGAAGATCCTTTCCCTCCCTCGGGGTATGGCCCTCTGCTTCATTTTTGGGGCATAACATCTCTATGGGATGGGGGTAAAGTCCCAATACTAACAGGAGAATGCTTAGGACTCTAACAGGTTTTCGAGAATGTGTCGGTAAGGGCCACTAAATCCCATTTTCCTCGGTCCTCTTTGTGGTCTAGGAGGACAGGCAAGGGTGCAGGTTTTCGAGAATGCGTTGGTAAGGGCCACTAAATCCAACATTCCTCAGTCCTCTTTGTGATCTAAGAGGAAAACTAGTGTTTCTGCTGCTGCATCGGTGAGCACAACTATTCTGATCAGCAGGGTCCAGGGACTGTTGCAGGTTCTTGGGCAGGAGGAGAAACAAAAACCAAAAGTGCAGGCGGTTTTGTCTTTCAGATGGGAAACACTCAGGCATCAACAGGCTCACCCTTGAAATGCCTCCTAAGCCATTGGGACCAATTTGACCCACAAACCCTGAAAAAGAGGTGGCTCATTTTTTTCTGCACTAAGGCTTGGCCCCCATATTCTCTCTCTGATGGGGAAAAATGGCCACCTGAGGGAAGTACAAATTACAATACTATCCTGCAGCTTGACCTTTTCTGTAAGAGGGAAGGCAAATGGAGTGAAATACCTCATGTCCAAGCTTTCTTTTCATTGAGGGAGAATACACAACTATGCAAAGCTTGCAATTTACATCCCACAGGAGGACCTCTCAGCTTACTCCCATATCCTAGCCTCCCTATAGCTCCCCTTCCTATTAATGACAATCCTCCTCTAATCTCCCCTGCCCAGAAGGAAATAAGTAAGGAAATCTCCAAAGGACCACAAAAACTCCCAGGCTATCGGTTATGGCCCCTTCAAGCTGTAGGGGGAGGGGAATTTGGCCCAACCTGGGTACATGTCCCCTTCTCCCTCTCTGATTTAAAGCAGATCAAGGTAGACCTTGGGAAGTTTTCAGATGATCCTGATAGGTACATAGATGTCCTATAGGGTCTAGGGCAAACCTTCGACCTCACTTGGAGAGATGTCATGCTATTGTTAGATCAAACCCTGGCCTTTAATGAAAAGAATGTGGCTTTAGCTGCAGCCCGAGAGTTTGGAGATACCTGGTATCTTAGTCAAGTAAATAATAGAATGACAGCTGAAAAAAGGGACAAATTCCCTACTGGTCAGCAAGCCATCCCCAGTATGGATCCCCACTGGGACGTTGACTCAGGTCATGGGGACTGGAGTCGTAAACATCTATTGACCTGTGTTCTAGAAGGACTAAGGAGAATTAGAAAAAAGCCCATGAATTATTCAATGATGCCCACCATAACTCAGGGAAAGGAAGAAAATCCTTCTGCCTTCCTTGAGCGGCTACAGGAGGCCTTACGAAAATATACTCCCCTGTCACCTGAATCACTTGAGGGTCAATTGATTCTAAAAGATAAGTTTATTACCCAGTCAGTCGCAGATATCAGGAGAAAGCTCCAAAAGCAAGCCCTGGGCTCTGAACAAAATTTGGAGGCATTATTAAACCTGGCAACCTTGGTGTTCTATAATAGGGACCAAGAGGAAAAGGCCCAAAAGGAAAAGTGAGATAAGAGAAAGGCTGCAGCCTTAGTCATGGCCATCAGACAAACAGACCTTGGTGGTTCAGAGAGGACAGAAAATGGAGCAGGCCAATCACCTGGTAGGGCTTGTTATCGGTGTGATTTATTAGGACACTTCAAAAAAGATTGTCCAATGAGAAACAAGCTGCCCCCTTGTCCATGTCCACTATGCCGAGGCAATCACTGGAAGGTGCACTGCCCCAGAGGACGAAGGACCAGGAAATTGACTTCCTCCTGGACACTGGCGCAGCCTTCAAGTGTTAATCTCCTGTCCTGGATGACTGTCCTCAAGGTCCATTACCATCCGAGGAATCCTGGGACAGCCTGTAACCAAGTATTTCTCCCACCTCCTCAGTTGTAATTGGGAGACTTTGCTCTTTTCACATGCCTTTCTTGTGATGCCTGAAAATCCCACACCTTTATTAGGGAGGGATATATTAGCCAAGGCTGGAGCTATTATCTACACAAATATGGGGAACAAATTACCCATTTGTTGTCCCCTACTTGAAGAGGGAATCAACCCTGAAGTCTGGGCATTGGAAGGACAATTTGGAAGGGTAAAAAATGCCCACCCAGTCCAAATCAAGTTAAAAGATCCCACCACTTTTCCTTATCAAAGGCAATATCCCTCAAGGCCTCAAGCTCATAAAGAATTACAGGATATTGTTAAACATTTGAAAGCCCAAGGCTTAGCAAGGAAATGCAGCAGTCCTTGCAACACCCCAAATTCTGGGAGTACAAAAACTGAATGGTCAGTGGAGACTGGTGCAAGATCTTAGACTCATCAATGAGGCAGTAATTCCTCTATATCCAGTTATACCAAACCCCTATACCCGGCTCTCTCAAATACCAGAGGAAGCAGAATGGCTCACAGTTCTGGACCTCCAGGATGCCTTCTGTATTCCCCTGCACTCTGACTCGCAGTTTTTCTTTGCCTTTGAGGATTCCACAGACCAAACGTCCCAACACGTGGACGGTCTTGCCCCAAGGGTTTAGGGACAGCCCTCACCTGTTTGGTCAGGCACTGGCCCAAGATCTAGGCCACTTCTCAAGTTCAGGCACTCTGGTCCTTCAATATGTGGAGGATTTACTTTTAGCTACCAGTTCAGAAGCCTCATGTCAGCAGGCTTCTCTAGATCTCTTGAACTTTCTAGCTAATCAAGGGTACAAGGCATCTAGGTTGAAGGCCCAGCTTTGCCTACAGCAGGTCAAATATCTAGACCTAATCTTAGCCAGAGGGATGAGGGCCCTCAGCAAGGAACGAATGCAGCCTATACTGGCTTATCCTCACCCTAAGACATTGAAACAGTTGTGGGGGTTCCTTGGAATTGCCGGCTTTTGCCAACTATGGATCCCCGGATACAGCAAGATAGTCAGGCCCCTCTATACTCTAATCAAGGAAAGCCAGAGGGCAAATAGTCATCTAGTAGAATGGGAACCAGAGGCAGAAACAGCCTTCAAAACCTTAAAGCAGGCCCTAGTACAAGTTCCAGCCTTAAGCCTTCCAACAGGACAAAACTTCTCTTTATAAGTCACAGAAAGAGCAGGGGTAGCTCTTGGAGTCCTTACTCAGACTCGTGGGACAACCCCACAACCAGTGGCATACCTAAGTAAGGAAATTGATGTAGTAGCAAAAGGCCGACCTCACTGTTTAAGGGTAGTTGCAGCAGTGGCCGTCTTAGTCTCAGACGCTACCAAGATAATACAAGGAAAGGATCTCACTGTCTGGACTACTCATGATGTAAATGGCATACTAGGTGCCAAAGGAAGTTGATGGCTATCAGACAACTGCCTACTTAGATACCAGGTGCTACTCCTTGAGGGACCGGTGCTTCAAATATGCATGTGCGTGGCCCTCAACCCTGCCACTTTTCTCCCAGAGGATGGGGAACCAATTGAGCATGACTGCCACCAAATTATAGTCCAGATTTATGCTGCCCAAGATGATCTCTTAGAAGTCCCCTTAGCTAATCCTGACCTTAACCTATATACTGATGGAAGTTCATTTGTGGAGAATGGGATACAAAAGGCAGGTTATGCCATGGTTAGTGATGTAACCATATTTGAAAGCAAGCCTCTTCCCCCAGGGACCAGTGCCCAGTTAGCAGAACTAGTAGCACTTACCCGAACTTTAGAACTGGGAAAGGGAAAAAGAATAAATGTGTATACAGATAGCAAGTATGCTTATCTAATCCTACATGCCCATGCTGCAATATGGAAAGAAAGGGAGTTCCTAACCTCGGGGAACCCCCATTAAATACCACAAGGAAATCATGGAGTTACTGCACACAGTGTAAAAACCAAAGAAGGTGGCAATCTTACACTGCCAAAGCCATCAAAAAGGGGAAGGAGAAGGGAGAACAGCAGCATAAGCAGCTGGCAGAGGCAGCAAAAAGGAAAGAGAGGGCCGGGCACGGTGGCTTAAGCCTGTAATCCCAGCACTTTGGGAGGCCGAGACGGGCGGATCACGAGGTCAGGAGATCGAGACCATCCTGGTTAACACGGTGAAACCCCATCTCTACTAAAAATACAAAAAACTAGCTGGGCGAGGTGGCGGGCGCCTGTAGTCCCAGCTACTCGGGAGGCTGAGGCAGGAGAATGGCGGGAACCCGGGAGGCGGAGCTTGCAGTGAGCTGAGATCCGGCCACAGCACTCCAGCCCGGGCAACAGAGCGAGACTCCGTCTTAAAAAAAAAAAAAAAAAAAAAAAGGAAAGAGAGAAAGAGAAAGTCAGAGAGAGCGGAAGAGTCAGCGAGAAAAAGAGGGAGTCAGAGAAAAAGAGAGAGACAATGAGACAATGAAGAAGTCAAAAAGAGAGATAGAAATAGTAAAGAAAAAACAGTGTACCCTATTCCTTTAAAGACCAGGGTAAAGTTCTGTCTACCCAGCCAAGGTATATTCTTATGTGGAACGTCGACCTATATCTGCCTCCCCACTAACTGGACGGGCACCTGAACCTTAGTCTTTCTAAGTCCCAACATTAACATTGCCCCAGGATATCGGACCTTTTCAGTACCCCTCAAAGCTCAAGTCCGTCAGCACAGAGCCATACAACTAATGCGCCTACTTATAGGGTTAGGAATGGCTACTGCTACAGGAACCAGAATAGTCGGTTTACCTACTTCATTATCCTACTACCACACACTCTCAAAGGATTTCTCAGACAGTTTGCAAGAAATAACGAAATCTATCCTTCCTTTACAATCCCAAATAGACTCTTTAGCAGCAGTGACTCTCCAAAACTGTTGAGGCCTAGACCTCCTCACTGCTGAGGAAGGAGGACTCTGCACCTTCTTAGGGGAAGAGTGTTGTTTTAATACTACCCAGTAAGGGACAGTACGAGATGCCACCCAGCATTTACAGGAAAAGACTTCTGAAATCAGACACCTTTCAAACTCTTATACCAACCTCTGGAGTTGGGCAACATGGCTTCTCCCCTTTCCAGGTCCTGTGGCAGCCATCTTGCTGTTACTTGCCTTTGGCCCCTGTATTTTTAACCTTCTTGTCAAATTTGTTTCCTCTGGAATTGAGGCCATCAAGCTACAGATGGTCTTACAAATGGAACCCCAATGAGCTCAACTAACAACTTCTACTGAGGACCCCTGGACCGTCCCACTGGCACTTTTACTGGCCTAGAGAGCTTCCCTCTGAAGGACACTACAACTGCAGAGCCCCCTCATCCCCCCTATCCAGCAGGAAGTAGCTAGAGTGTCATCGACCAAATTCCCAACAGCAATTGGGGTATCCTGTTTAGAGGGGGGATTGAGAAGTGACAGTGTGCTGGCAGCCCTCGCAGCCCTCACTCACTCTTGGCACCTCCTCGGCCTCAACACCCACTCTGGCTGTGCTTGAGGAGACCTTCAGCCTGCCACTGCACTGTGGGAGCCCCTCTCTGGGCTGGCCAAGGCCAGAACTGGCTCCCTCTGCTTGCTGGGAGGTGTGGAGGAAGAGGTATGGGAAGGAACTGGGGCTGCGCGCAGCGTTTGTGGGCCAGCATGAGTTCCAGGTGGGCATGGGCTTGGTGGGCCCTGCACTCAGAGCAGCCGGCCGGCACCACTGGCCCTGGGCAGTGAGGGGCTTAGCACCCAGGCCAGCAGCTGCAGAGGGTACACTGGGTCCCCCAGCACTGCTGGCCCACCTGCACCATGCTCGAGTTCACACCAGGCCTCAGCTGCCTCCCCACAGGGCAGGGCTTGGGACCTGCAGCCCACAAAGCCCAAGCCCCCCAACCGGTGGGCTCCTGCGCAGCCCGAGCCTTCCCGATGGGTGCCTCCCCCTGCCTGCTCCACAGTGCCTGGTCCCATTGACCACCCAAGGGCTGAGGAGTGCAGGTGTGCGGTGCAGGATTGGCGGGCAGCTCCGCCTGTGGCCCTGGCACAGGATCCACTAGATGAAGCTAGCTGGGCTCCTGAGTCGGGTAGGAACTTGGAGAACTTTTATGTCTAGCTAGAGGATTGTAAATGCACCACTCAGCACTCTGTGTCTAGCTCGAGGTTTGTAAATACACCAATCAGTACTCTGTATCTAGCTAATCTAGTGGGGACTTGGAGAACTTTTCTGTCTAGCACTCTGTCTAGCTAAAGGGTTGTAAATGCACCAGTCAGCACTCTGTGTCTAGCTCAGGGATTGTAAACACACCAATCAGCACCCTGTGTCTAGCTCAAGGTTTGTAAATACACCAATCAATACTCTGTATCTAGATAATCTAGTGGGGACTTGGAGAACTTTTCTGTCTAGCACTCTGTGTCTAGCTAAACAATTGTAAACGCACCAATCAGCACTCTGTGTCTAGCTTAGGGATTGTAAATGCACCAATCAGCACTCTGTCAAAATGGACCAATCAGCTCTCTGTAAAACTGACCAATCAGCAGGATGTGGGTGGGGTCAGATAAGGGAATAAAAAGAGGCTGCCCCAGCCAGCAGTGGAAACTGGCTTGGGTCCCCTTCCACACCGTGGAAGCTTTGTTCTTTCACTCTTTACAATAAATCTTGCTGCTGCTTACTCTTTGGGACCACACCACCTTCACGAGCTATAACACTCGTGGCGAAGGTCTGCAGCTTCACTCCTGAAGCCAGCGAGACCATGAACCCACCAGGAGGAATGAACAACTCTAGACGTGCTGCCTTTAAGAGCTGTAACACTCACTGTGACAGTCCGCGGCTTCATTCTTGAAGTCAGCGAGACCAAGAACCCACCAATTCCGGACACAATAGGATCTGAATGCAAGTGAACCCTGCAACTCCTAGATTGCATGCCCTCAAAGGGACGTGGTGGTGGGGCTCCTTCATGGACTCTGTGAGAAGGCGACACTTTGGGGGTGGCAGAGCAATCAGACAAAAGGAGACTGGGTCCCTGCTGACTTTGCAGTACAGAGGCGCCATGCCTTCTTAGACTTCTATGTGGGAAAGACAGTCTTGCGTCTTGTTTAAATCACTGGTACTCTGAATATCTGTTACACTTACACAGCCAAACTCAGTATCTCAACTGATTCAGAATTGAATTTTGGCTTGGTTGACAAAGCACTAGATTGTACAGGGCCTCAAAACGCACATCATTGGTAGAAGGAAGGTTAATTGCAGAAGCAGTCCCATTTGGCTCAACTTTATCAGTGACAAAATGATGAGCTGTTTTTCTGTTGAAACAGCCCCAGGTTGCAAGGCAGGTAACCTGAGCATGTCCAGATGAGCTAAGTGTGCCCGACTCATGACCCCAGAGCCGGATGGAATGGAAAACAGATGGAAACTAAGTACTAGAATCCAGGAATGGGGACCAAATGAGGAAACCAGCGGTGCCCTGTTTTGTTGCAGCACAGACTTAAGAGCCAAGAACTTTTTTTTTTTTTTTTTTTTTTTTTTTGAGACGGAATCTCACTTTGTTGCTGGAGTGCAGTGGGTCAAGCTTGGCTCACTTCAGCCTCCGCCTCCCAGGTTCAAGTGATTCTCCTGCCTCAACCTCTCACGTAGCTGAAATTACAGGCACTTGCCACCATGCCTGGATAATCTTTGTATTTTTAGTACAGACTGGGTTTCACCATTGTTGGCCAGGCTAGTTTCAAACTCTTGACCTCAAGTAATCTGCCCGCCTCGGCCTCCCAAAGTGCTAGGATTACAGACGTGAGCCACTGCACCTGGCCAAGAGCCAAGGACCTGTCATGGCCTCTTTGCATGAACCTATCAGATCATGCTTCTTTGCACCTTCCTGTCTCTTTCACTGTTACTCTCTGCCTATAAAACCCATCCCCAGACCCCAGCTCAGGAAGACAGATTTGGGTGTTGGCTCCTGTCTTCTTGCAAGCCAGCTCACAATAAAGCTTTTGCTGTTCTCAAAAGCGAGGGCCATCATATTGGCCTCTTTCTACTTCAGGCAGCAAGCCCATTGCTGGGTAACAGTAGCCCAGGGTGGAGGGAGAACGAGCAGGAGGCAGAGGAGCACAGTGGCCACGGGCACGGTGAACCGTTCTAGTGTGGTGCTTGGCACAGAGGAAGCCCTTAGGAAAGGCAGGGGTTACCCTTACGGCTATTACTATTGTGATTATGGAAGCCAGTCATGCAGGGGTGTAGCAAGATTAGGATTAGCACTGAGTGTGGAGCAATGTCTGCCGTGGTCTGAAAGTGAGGCAAGAGCCTGACCTAGGGCTGAGAAATAGTTTGAATCAGTTGTGGAGCGGCAAGCTGATTAGACAGCAGGGAAAAAAATCAACCCCAAGGCAGCAGAGAGGCTTTTCTAGCCCCACAGGGGAAGACTTTCGGCCTGCGAGGTAGGCACCATCCTGCTCGAGCCTTGAAGGCCCAGGGAAAACGGGAATCGGCCACCATGTTGGGTGGTTTGGGCCACTGCATCAGCACCCCTGAGCCCTGGCACTGCCCACTATGACTACAGGAGCAGGGGGATTTCTCAGCCAGAGTGACCCATTTTGGATGCCGGTACCATGGGAGGACTCCAGTGGTCAGCTCTTTTCTTCCCTTGTCCTATGTGTGCCTTGAGGTCGGCAGCCAAGTCACACCTGACCTGCCCCCCATGCAGGAGTCACTGGGAGGACAAGATAAAAGCAGCTCCCCAGCCTGGCACCTGGGGCTCTTCACAACCTGCAGCCCCCAGTCTAGCTCCTGCTTCATCCTCAGCCGGATGCTCCTCCCACCGTCACCATCCAAGCCCCATCCTTGAAACTGTGCTTTTGCCTGGGCCATTCCCTTGAGCCTTTCCCTCTTCTCCCTCTGGCCAGCTCCTATTCATTCTGCAGTGCTCAGTCTAACATCACCCCTGGGAAGCTCAGCTTTCTTGATTGCTCCCTCCTCTCCTGGGACCCTGCTCATAGGTGTCTTTTACTAGACAGAAGGCTCCCGAAGAGCCAGGATTCTCATCTATTTTTTTTCTCCATCCCCATCAGGCCGCAAAATGCATGGCACAGGGAAGGGTTTGACAACTTTTTGATGGATGAACAAAGAAGATTCAAGCCACTTGTCAACAAGCCCAAAGTGATTGAAAGTGGAAGCGTTTACCCACACGCTCATGCAGAAAATGACAGGAAATCATCCAGAGACACTTGTGACAGAGATGAGAACTGTCACTGTTGAGAGGTGCTGCGGAGATGGGTGTCCACGGGTGACTGTTGGGAGGCCAACTGTGGGGATGTGGCGCCATTAGCTCAAGAGTGGGCAACTCCCTACCACACTGGCGGCGCCGGCCAGGACAGGACAAGCCTACTGCAGTGACACGGCGCCCTGATCCCTGACCCCACGTGGGTGTTTTACTTTAGCTAATGCTGCAGAGATAATGCAGACAGGGAAATTGAGGCCCCAGTGCTGAGCAGACCAATCACCTCATTATAAGCAGTGAGGGTTTCTGGCTCCACTCCTGGGCCCCAAACCACTGTGGGCTCACGAAGAATCTTCCAGAGTTGGAGTCAGAATGTCTGGGTTTGAGTGTAGCCTCCACCCCTTAATGACTTTGCATTGATAATTCCATTCCCTGAGCCTCATTTTACCCATCTATAAAATGGGGAGAAACAGTCCATTTCCTGGTTACTTCACTGAGATGTTGTGTCAAAAAATAATATATGTAATAAAATGCTTTCCTAAGTAAAAAAAGATTTCCTAAGGAAAACACAGATTTTATTTTATATTTTTAGTTAAGGTTTGCAAAATGAGATGACAGACTAGGAAATCCGGACTACAGTGTGTGATCAGGAACGTTATGACTTCAAAAGAAAACATATTTTAGAAAAACCTTACGTGTGAGGCAGACATGATGAGATCTAATAACTGGTGGGCATTGGTTGAGTGAGTTCTGTCTTACCTTGTGTTTATCTTTTGAAATCCAGGTAAGCTTGGCCAGGAGCTGTGGCTCATGTCAATAATCGCAGCAGTTTGGGAAGCTGAGGTGGGAAGATCTCTTGAGCCCAGGAGTTCGAGACCAGCCTGAGCAACATAGTAAGCCGTCATCTGTACCAAAAAATAAAATAAAATAAAATCTAGATAATCTGACCTGGTGACTTAAGAACACACACACACACCACACAACACACACTATGCACAGCACACACACACACACACACAGCCTGGCCAGTCTTTGGCTCCTAGGATAAGTCTCAACACCAGGCTTTGTGATTCCACATAAGCTATTTCAAATTTTACCTTTACCAAACACAGTAGGTAAAATCCTACTTTCAGGCATAGCTTCTTGGACAGAGAGACATATTATTGTTACCACTAAAAATAAAAGTAGGGGAATGTTTACCTCACATATAATAGCTAATGGGTTTGTATACTCAATATAAAAGAATACTTATTAAAAAATAAATCAGGAAAAATATTCCAACAGAAAACATGGACAACAGACCCAATATAAGAAGTGTAAATATAGGCCGGGCGTGGTGGCGCACACCTCTAATCCCAGCACTTTGGGAGGCCAAGGCAGGCAGATCACCTGAAGTCAGGAGTTCAAGACCAGCCTGGCCGACATGGTGAAACCCCATTTCTACTAAAAAAAATACAAAAATTAGCCGGGTGTGGTGGCGTATTCCTGTAATCCCAGCTAGTCGGGAGGCTGAGGCAGGAGAATCACTTGAACCTGGGAATTGGAGGTTGCCGTGAGTCAAGATCATGCCACTGCCCTCCATCTTGGATAACAGAGCAAGAGTCCATCTCAAAAAAATAATAATAAGTGTAAATATGCAATAAGCATTCCTACAGACACTTAACCTCATTAATGATTAAAAATTCATGTTAAAATAACAGGAAAATACAATGCTTTGGCTATGAAACCGAGATTATAAATATGGCAATATAGGGCCAGGCACAGTGGCACATGCCTATGATCCCAGCACTTCGGGAGGCCAAAGTCGGTGGATCCTGTGAGCTCAGGAGTTTGAGACCAGCATGGGCAACATAGCGAGACCACACCCCATCTCTACAAAAATTAAAAATTAGCTGGGCATGGTGATGCACACCTGTGGTCCCAGCTACTTGGGAGGCTGAGGCAGGAGGATCATTGAGCCCAGGAATCTGAGGCTGCAGTGAGCCATAACTGTGTTACTGTACTCCAGCCTGGACAAGAGAGTGAGACCTTCTCTCTAAAAAAGAAAATACGACAATATGTATCAAAAGTCACAAAAGCGCATTTGCCAGTTTTATTTCTAAGAAAAATCTATGAAATTAGAAAACGCTCAAAGCTTTAGCTACAAGATTGTTCACTCCTAATAGCTCTGTCTGTAATAGTGAGTAATTGAATATAACTGACAGAATTAATAATAGGGCATAAGCACCAAGGCACCTTTTGAGGGATTAAGATCTCCACAGAGATGTTAGTGTACAAGCACACACACACATGCACACGCACACACTAGTCTAGCAGGATGTTCACAAATACGTTAAGTGGGCAGCTGGGTGGTAAGATTATGGGTGGTAAGACTTTTATGGTGTTTTCCCCCTTATCTTTATTTTGTACTTTATCTGCAGTGAGTATATTAAGCATATGTCATGGGAAAGTCTAAAGGTGCTCGTGGGTGAAAGCTCCCCGGTGCTGGGGCCTCCACGATGCCCTCTTCTTCAGTCCTCACTCGAAGCAGGGAGAGCTTGGGTGATGAGAAAGGGGCCTGCAGCTGGCCAGGGGAGCTGGGTGTGAACCAGATGTGCCTGGTTCCAAAGCCCAAGGTCTCGGCACTTGATGTGCGCAAGTGGCTGATGGGAAGTGGTATACATTTGGTACAGGGTGTTCTCTCTGGTTCTCTGGTATGTCCCTTCCAGGGCTGGAGTGCTTCTGAGTAAGGGCCCTCCACACTCTCTGGAGTGCTATTTAAACCAGTCTCATTAGGACTCACTGAACACAGTTCGGCTGTCAAGAGCTCTGCAACATCCTGGAGGCCCAAAGTGGCCCATCCTCCGAGCTGCTCTGGGGCCTCTGGAAGCCATGGTTTGGTACATGTGAATTTGAGGGCCTGCAACTCTGACTGGAAGAGCAGGAATCCAGAGCCTTGAGCCTGCCCTGCCTGCGTTCCTTACTGGTTGAGGGACTTTGGGAAAAGCAGGTTGCCTTGTTGAGTCTGTTTCTCCAACCTCCAGATCAGGAGAGTATTTCCTGTTCCACCTCCTCCAAGGGTGGCTTGAGGAGTGTACTAGGAGTGCAATAAGCAGCAGTACTTGTGGGAAGAATGGAAGTAAAAGTGCATGCACACTTAACCTCTCAGGCTGGTATGCAAGGTTCTTATTCTCCTTGAACAAGCGCCTTGACTACAAAGCCAGCGATGTATCTATCTTGCCCACCCTTTCCTGATGTGCACTCTTGTGGAGAGAGAATGGGGAATGGCTTACATGTGGGGGTTTTTAGGGGGGCCAATGACAGGTATCCAAATACACCAGTGTGATATCCTTGGCACAGAACAGGGGAATTTCGTATGGACGAGCTGGCAATTGAACTCCTGAATCATCATTTGTATGTGTGCAGGTGTCCATAGAATGACCGCATGGCTCTTTGGTGATGCTCTCCAGCCCAGGGAAGGAGATGAGGGAGATAGCCATGGTTGTGGGAAGATTTCTGTTTGTTACAAACACTGGCAATGTTTGATGATACCCTGTCCTGCGTGCCCTGGCACTGGGTTTAAATCTAATTTTATTTGGTCACCTACAGTGTTGCAGCATGAAGAAAGAACACAGGCTCTGCCCCTTACCAGGCGCAGGACTTTGAGTTATTTAATGTCTCGGGGACTCAGTTGCTTTCCCTGCCTCTTGGTGGAACTCTGGCCTCGTTCAGAGTCTTTCTGGATTTGAGGGAAATGCATGTTGGATTTGGGGTACACAGCCCAGAAGACACGGTTGCTTTTAGCACCTTAGATTTCTGACAGGCTCTGAGGGCACTGAGCTCTGGAATGAGGGCTGCATGAACCAGAGGCCCCCGAGATGTGGAATGTTGGCAGAGCACAGAAGTCACAGCTGATTCGTTATGCATTCACTAAGTCTCTGTCACCAACGTTTTGGGACAAGTATCTTGCGCCAGGTGCTGGTAAGTCTTCACTCTACCCCTCACTGACTGTGGAAGGAGGCACAGAGATCACCTCTGTAAACCTGAGTTTCCTTATCATAAAAATGGAAATGTGTGCACTTTGGAAAGCTGAGGTGGGAGAATCGGTTGAACCCAGGAGTTTGAGACCAGCCTGGGTAACACAGTGAAACCCTGTCTCTATACATAAGAAGGAAAAAGAAGAAAAAAATTAGCTGGGCATGATGGCACGTGCCTGTAGTCTCAGCTACTCAGGAAGCTGAGGTAGGAGTATCCCTTGAGCCCAGGAGGTCAAGGCTGTAGTGAGCCATGATCATGCCACTGCACTCCAGCCTGGGTGACAAAACTAGACCCTGTCTCCAAAAAAAAATAAGTGGGAGTGGGGGATGCCTTGACCAGCTCTGGTCTTATCCACCTTGCAGGGCCTTGTGAGGGAGAGAGTGGCTGTCTCGGGCAAGAGAACCTCAGGCAAGACTAGGGTTCTCCTATTTTTGGGCTTCTGTCTTGGAGTAATTTATTCCATGGCCTCAGTGGCTCATCTGTAAAATGGGGTAATAATCCTGTAATGACAAGGGGGTTGCTAGGAGTCCTGAGATAATGTTTGCAAAGTGTCTGCCCCAGCCCAGACCCCCAATCCCATACAACCCTCTGCACCACTGTCCAAGGGACCATCCTCCTCCCACCAGCTTTGTTGAAGATTGTGGGAGGCATTCTAACCTGAAGATGTGCTTTCAGCTAAATCTACCCTTCTGAGAGAGAGTGTTGCTTTGGCAGGATGGTTCCATTCAGCACTCTCAGTGGACAAGGCCCTGGATGCTAGTTTCTGGGTAGACACAGAGACGGATAAAACAACCTTGTGTAGCATGCAGTTTAAAGAGGAAGATGGGCTGGGCGTGGTGACTCATGGCTATAATTCCAGCAATTTTGGAGGCCGAGGCCGGTGGATCACCTGAGGTCAGGAGTTCCAGACCAGTCTGGCCAACATGGCGAAACCCTGTCTCTACTAAAAATAGAAACAAATCAGCCAGGCATGGTGGTGGGTGCCTGCAGTCCCAGCTACTCAGAAGGCTGAGGCAAAAGAATTGCTTGAACCCAGGAGGCGGAGGTTACAGTGAGCAGAGATCACATCATTGCACTCCAGCCTGGGTGACAGAGCAAGACTCTGCCTCAATTAAAATAAAAAATAAAATAAAATAAATAAAATAAAAATAAAAGAGGGAGATGGACAGACACATAGGACAGAATGACCGAAGGCCCAAAAAATGCAGAGGAGAGGAAAGGGTTTGAGTGGCCGGGAAAGGGGACCTCAGGGGTTGGATGCTGGGGGCCAGGGAGGCCTTTGATGAATGGAGAAAGTCGGAAAATTATTTCCCAGAAAAATACAGGAAGGTGAAAGGGTCCACGCCCCTCCCCAGCTCCTCTGGGGAGATTATCTGGAATAGAGGGAGGGTGGCAGTAGGTGGCCCTGGGAAGCAGTGTGGGGTCAGGGTCTTGAAGGAACTTGGATGCCACACTGAGGAGCTTAGGATTGATTATGATGGAGGAAAACCACACTGGTGGTTTTGCCAAGCAGAATCCCAAGGGACTCATTGCACCCACCAGGGTTCTCTGAGGCCCCAGCTGCAGAGGGCAAGGTGGAGCCTGAAGGCTTCTATATTAGTCTGTTTTCACACTGCTGATAAAGACATAAGACTGGGACGAAAAAGAAGTTTAATTGGACTTATAGTTCCACATGGCTGGGGAGGCCTCAGAATTATGGCAGGAGGTGAAAGGCACTTCTCACATGGCGGCAGCAAGAGAAAATGAAAAGAAGCAAAAGGAGAAATCCCTGATAAGGAAAGCCATCGGATCTTGTGAGACGTACTCACTTCCATGAGAACAGTATGGGGGAAACTGCCCTCATGATTCAGTTATCTCCCCCCAGGTCCCTCCCACAACACATGGGAATTACGGGAGCTACAATTCAAGATGAGTTTTGGGTGGGGACACAGTCAAACTATATTAGCTTTCCACTGCAAAGGTCAGAGGGAGGGGAAGAGGGGAGGGAGGGGAAGAGGGAAGCGAGGCCTCCAACTCATCTCCTCATCTCTGGCCCTGGACCACTCCTGGGGGTGACCTTGGGGTCAGGGAGCTCCAGCCTTCCTACTCGAGGGGTTTCTGACTTAGGAATCTGACAGTGGCCAAGGCAGAAGGGCTGAGCCCGTATCTGTGTGGTTATCCAGGCAGATGCTGCTGTTGGCCCTGTGGACTTGAAAGAGGAAGAATTCTCTCAGAAAAAAATTTCCTGATGTTTTTGGAGAATAGGAGCCATTTCTGAATAACTAGGGACTTCCTCACCAAAATCTCCATGGGCCCCCCTGACATTTTCTCTTATACACTGTCATCCTTCAGCGAGCTAGAGAGGTTTATTATTATTATTATTATTATTGATGGAGTTTCACTCTTGTTGCCCAGGCTGGAGTGCAAGGGCATGATCTCAGCTCACCATAACCTCCACCTCCCAGATTCAAGTGATTCTCCTGCCTCAGCCTCCCAAGTAACTGGGATTACAGACACGCACCACCACACCTGGCTAATTTTGTATTTTTAGTAGAGACAGGGTTTCACCATGTTGGTCAGGCTGGTCTTGAACACCTGACCTCAGGTGATCCACCCGCCTTGGCCTCCCAAAGTGCTGGAATTACAGGTGTGAGCCACCGCGCCTGGTCGAGATTTATTATTATTTTTAATCAGTGAGATATGGGAGCAGGAGCTGATCATCCCATTTCATGGGTGAGGCATGCCAAAACTTGGAAAAGCTGGATGACCTACCCTAGTCACAGCTGCTTCACGGTAGACCCTGCATTCTCGTTCTGCCCTCTAAGCTAGTGACTTTTTCACAGCCTGCCTGTGCTCGTGGTAATACTTTTAACCAAGGGCTTTTTTTTTTTTTTTGAGACGGAGTCTTGCTCTGTCGCCCAGTGGCTGGATCTCAGCTCACTGCAAGCTCCGCCTCCCAGGTTTACGCCGTTCTCCTGCCTCAGCCTCCTGAGTAGCTGGGACTACAGGCACCCGCCACCTCACCCGGCTAGTTTTTTGTATTTTTTAGTAGAGATGGGGTTTCACCGTGTTAGCCAGGATGGTCTCGATCTCCTGACCTTGTGATCCGCCCGTCTCAGCCTCCCAAAGTTTACAGGCTTGAGCCACCGTGCCCGGCCTAACCAAGGGCTCTAAGTCCTGAGTATAATGATGGCTTTTCCACTTACTGGTTGTGTGACCTTGATTGTGTTATTAATAGGGAGGCCAGACCAAATACAGGATGCTCAGTAAAATTTGAATTTCAGGCCAGGTGCAGTGGTTCACGCCTGTAATCCCAGCACTTTGGGAGGCTGAGGTGGGCAGATCACCTGAGGTCAGGAGTTCAAGACCAGCCTGGGCAATATGGCAAACCCCCCATCTCAACTAAAAATACAAAAATTAGCCGGGCATGGTGGCAGGCACCTGTAATCCCAGCTACTCAGGAGGCTGAGGCAGTAGAATAACTTGAATCCAGGAGGTGGAGATTGCAGTGAGCTAAGATTGTGCTACTGCACTCCAGCCTGGGTGACAGAACGAGACTCTGCCTAAAACAAACAAACAAAAATTTGAATTTCAGATAAACAATAAATAGTTTTTAGTATAAGAATGTTGCATGCAATATTTGCTAACTCTGGCAACTGTAGTTATTCTCGTCTGTAAAATGGAGCTGTTGTGAAAAGTAAATGGGATCATGCATTAAAAAGAACTTGCCACAAAGCAGCATCTGATGAATGTTAAAAAAAATTAAAAATGGGCTGGGCGTGGTGGCTCATGGCCATAATCCCAGCACTTTGGGAGGCCAAGGTGGGCGGATCATGAGGTCAGGAGATCGAAACCATCCTGGCTAACACGGTGAAATCCTGTCTCTACTAAAAATACAAAAAGTTAGCCGGGCATGGTGGCGGGTGCCTGTAGTCCCAGCTACTCTGGAGGCTGAGGCAGGAGAATGGCCTGAACCCAAGAGGAGGAGTTTGCAGTGAGCCGAGATCACGCCACTGCTCTCCAGCCTGGGCCACAGAGTGAGACTCCATCTCAAAAAAAAAAAAAAAAATTACAAATGAGGCTGGGCACAATGGCTCATGCCTGTAATTCCAGTACTTTGGGAGGCCGAGGCGGGTGGATCACCTGAGATCAGGAGTTCAAGAACGGCCTGGCCAACATGGTGAAACCTCGTCTCTTCTAAAAATACAAAAAATTAGCCGGGCATGGTGGCGGGCGCCTGTAATCCCAGCTACTCAGGAGGCTGAGGCAGGAGAATTGCTTGAACCCAGGAGGCGGAGGCTGCAGTGAGCCGAGATCATGCCATTACACTCCAGCCTGGGCAACAAGAGCAAAACTCTGTCTCAAAAAAAAAAAAAAACAAAAAAAAAACAGAAAAATATCAAATGAAAAACAAACCCTGGTAGAAGGCCATATAAATTATCTCAGGCCTCTTCCCTTTCCTCACCTTAAAACCCTTCACAACTAGGGGTCAGTAAACTTTTTCTGGAAAGCTCCAGACAGGAAATCTTTTAGGTTTTATGGCCCATGCAGTCTCTGCTGTGGTGGCACAAAAGCAGTCAGAGACAATATGTGATCAATGGATGTGGCTGTGTTCCAGTAAAACTTTATTTACAAAAGCAAGTGGGGGTAGGGTTCAGTCTGGGGCATTTGCCGCTGCCTGATCTCCTGTGGGCAACTGGGTACTCAGCGAGTGATTTGATCTTAGGTCTTCACCTTCCTTCTGTAGTTGCTCATGGTTGGCTCATGGCCAAGCACAGGTGTTTTGTTCTTGTCTGTCAGAAAGCCACACACACAGCCTTGACAACCACAGGCCTGGGGCCTGGCTTCCCTGGGAGCTTGCAGCCCCCTGGCTCACCACACCCAAAGTATGTGGACAAGGCCTGGTGTTACCCTAAAGCTGCCACAGACAGGAGGGCGGCCCACCCCAGCAGGCTGGCTTTCTAGGCAGACATGGTTCCATGCTCCATCGGCCAGGAATTGCCATAGCAACCTGGGTTGCTGCTGCCGCCTCCTGCTCAGTGCTGAAGAGGTGTGCTCCCTTGCAAATGAAGTCCCTAGGGAAAAGAAAAGAACCAATGTCTCCAATCTTTAAAGGAGTCATTATGTCTGGAAGGACCTAGTTCCTTTCAAATCCTTCCATGGCCATTTCAAAGTTACTGTCCTTGTAAGGCAGGGACGTGGAAAGATTTGAAAGAAATAAAATAAGACCAATAATAATGATGATAAAAGAAATATCCAAATGGTCTGTTGTGTATGTTCAGGATTTGCCTGTCCATGATCTCAATTTATCTTCACCATCTGGAGCATTTCGTCTAAGTCATTAGACTGCCTGACACCTACTGCGTGTCAGGAGCCATTCTAGGCCCCAGGGATTCAATGAAGCAGCAATCAGACATTGTCTCTGCTCTCATGGACTTTATCGTTTAATGCAGGGTTTGCCAGGGAGCCAAGGAAAGAGAAAATAAAATACTACAAACTGCAAGAAGTGCAGTGAAGGGGAGGCACAGGGCATGGAGCACTAAACAAAAATTATGGAAGGTCATTGACTTGGACTAAACTCCTGTACGAGGCCCCAACAAGTCAGACTAAACATCAAAGTGGAGTCACCCAGGCTAAAGTCCTGCATCACCCAACTGAAACTAAGTTGTTATCTGACCGCTCAAGAAATCAGCAGAGAGGTGACAGCCAATTTCCCAAACAGGCTAGTTTCAATCTTCCACTGACATGATAATAAAGTTGCCTCTATTTTAATCCTTACACATAAAAAGGTAGCCTGGCTGAAGTTAACAAATAAGTTAATTTCCTATTGTTCTGTCTCCCTGTCCCCGTCTTATAAGGACAGTGGCTTTGAAATATCCAATCTACTTTTTGTCCTGTGTCCTTTCTGTCTATAAAAGCAACCTCTGCTCAGCACATCAGAACACATACTCTGTTTCATGGACTCCTGTGTTGCTCAATTCTAGAATCACAAATAAAGCCAATTGAGATCTTTAACTAAATTCATTGTAATTTTGTCTTTTGACAGGAGTAAGAGATTAATGTGTCTTTGGGGTAAACCTACCTGGGTAGTAGTATGGTGAGGGCTGGCCTCTCAAAGGAGATAATATTGAAACTGAGGGGCCGAAGGGTAGCAGATGAAGTCAGAAGCAAGGGCCAAAGCCCAAAGCACCTTCTGGTCATGGTTTCCCCCACACTGTTCTCATGAAAGTGAATACGTCTCACAAGAGCTGATGGTTTTCCTTATCAGGGGTTTCTGCTTTTGCATCTTTTCATTTTCTCTTGCCTCCACCATGTGAGAAGTGCCTTTAGCCTCTGGCCCTGATTCTGAGGCCTCCCCAGCCTAGGTGACAAGAGCAAAACTCCGTCTCAAAAAAAAAGGGGACAAAATATAAATGAGTGGGGCAAGGATTGGAGGAGCAACGGGAGAAACGTATTGTTACCCAGAGATGAGTAAGAGGCTGATGCCCCTGGGCCCATGAACCCACATGCTTCCATCCTCATTACACAATTGAGCAACTGAGGCTAAATTTTTCAATAAAATGAAAGGCCTTGTTTTTATTATATACAGCCAAAAAAAAAAAAAAAAGATTTAGAAAAGTGTAACTAAATGGATGAAATACTGAATAAATGCTAAATATAATCATAAGAGCCCCTACAAGTCATTAAGAGAAACACTAACAACCAACAGGAAATTAGGTATTGGTTATTAACAAATAGTTCTCCCCAAAGGGAATATAGGTGGCTCTGAAATATATGAAAAGATGCTCACTTCACTGATGGTAAGAAGAATGAAAAATAAAAATCCAGGGGCATATTAAGGTTCTCCCGAGGAACAGAACCTACAGGGTATACAGTCATACATTGCATACCAGCCTTTCATTCAACCACGGACTGCGTATGTGACGCCGCTCCCAGAAAATCATAGTGCTTCCACAAAATTAAATACCGCATCATTACTGTACCTTTTCTATGTTTAGATGTGTTTAGATACACAAATACTTACTATTCATTGTGTTCTAACTGCCACAGTATTCAGTACAATACCATGCTGTACAAGTTTGTAGCCTGGGAGAAACAGGTTCTGCCATACAGCCTGGGTGTGTAGCAGGCTATGCCTCATAGGTGAGTGTAAGCTCTGACATTCACCAAACAACAAAATTGCCGAAGGAGCCATTTCTCAGACTGTATCCCTGTTAAATGACATGCGACTGGGTAGATGGATGGATGGATAGATAGATAGAAGAGAAGGGGTTAGGGGAATTGCCTCACAGTTATGGAGGCTGAGAAGTCCCGTGACAGGCTGTCTGCAAGCTGGAGACCCGGAGATGCTGGCAGCATGGCTCAGTGCAAGTCCAAAGCCTCAGAACCAGGGAAGCTCTCAGTCTCGGGGTGATGACCCGGGAACCTGCTCGAGGAGCCGGGATGCAGAGGGTACTACTGGCGTGCCGCACTGTACCTGGCTTTCTTCATTGACTTTTTAATCTACTCCCACTTCTATCTGAAAAAATAGGTGAACTAGAAATCATCTTTAAGTAGTCCTAGTCAAATGCCCAACTAAGTTATAAAACTTTGAAAGTGAAAACTTTTTGGTATAAAAATGAAATAAGTATGAACATTTGCTTAGCTGACATGTGGCAATCATTCGAAAAATGGCAGCTGTTAGTACAATACTAACCTATGATTAATGGAAATTCATGTAACAGAAAATTCTGAACTTAAGAAACTAATAAGTCTATTTTGTTCCCCACTTAGAACCCAGGGTCTAGCAGAGGCGTGATGTGTAGAAGATGCTTCATCTGTATTTGTTGAAGGAAGGAACCCCACCGTAGTCTCCATTCCCGTTATTAAAACCTAACCTTGCCATTACCAGCGACAGCAACCACCACTGAACTCAAATTCCGGCTGACTTCCCAACCACCGAACCCTTGAGTTGCCCAGCAGCCCTGCATGTCCCTAATGCCCTTCAGCTCCCCTGGGTGACTCGGCCTTGCCCCCTCGCATGTCTTGACGCTCGCCCGCATCTGCACCTGACGCTCTCCTTCCTCCACGGAGGGGCTGTCGACGCTCCTTCCCAACGTACAGATTCGTACCAGTCCCTAGTCCCCCTTCCCCACTTCATCCTGCATTTCCCCCACCAAGTAGATTCTTCTCATTTGCATGTACATGTGTTTTTTTTGTTTGTTTGTTTTTTTATCTGTAGTCAGAGACCCCAGCCCAGCTCCTTCCCTGAACTCCAGGCTCATTTTTCCAACAGTATCCTCAAAAGCCCCACCTGGGCGTCTAACAGGCATTTCAAACTCACCACGTCTGGAGCTGTACCTCTGAGCTCACCCTGACAAGGTCCCTTCTGTGCTAAGCTCAGGCTAAAAACCTGGAGTCACCTTGAGTTACCTTACCTGCTCACCTCCTGAACCCCCTCCCCTTCATTTCCTGCAGGCACACTGGCAACCTTGCCCTTCCTGGAGCACACGGATGTCCAGACCTCTGCCTGGCTGCCCCCTCACCATCTCCACTCAGACCCCAGCTTCTCAGGGCAGCTTTCCCCAGGCACCTCTCAAGTGGAACCTGGGCATGCGTATGCCCCAGCTGTTCCACTCCTACATCTGCACTCAGTAGGAACACCCTTGCATGTTCACTAAGAGACACGTCTAAGAATGCGTCCAGCAGCACTGCTCATGATACATTTTGAAAACATTTCTAATTTACCTTTGAGTTACTCCAGCACTTCTTCTAAACCTCACGCAGAGCCCCACAGGGGACTAGGGTCTTGTCGGGTGAAAGGCCTGCCCTGCCTCACCGCCTTTCCACTTCGCCTTCTCCAGAGCTGGGCGGACTTTCTCATTTGCCCTGGGAAGCAGTGCGGCCAGGGGTTGAGGGCCAAGTTCTGAATCCAGCCTGCTGGAGTTTGAAGCCAGCTCTTTCTCTTGCTGTGTGGCCTTAGCCAAGCTGTTTAACTTCTCCATGCGTGCCTCCTCATCTGTAACGTGGGGATAATAACACCACTCGCCTCCCAGGGCTGCTCATGAGGATTAGCCAAGTTCACACCTGTAACTGTTTGGAATGGCGCCTGCTGCAAGGCAGGGCTCAGTAACTGTTGCTCATTATTTCTGTAGCAAGGTCTGCTGGCTTAGTGGAGGCAAACGGGTCTGGGTCAAAGTGCAAGGCTTCCACGTGGAGTTACACAGCTGCATCCAAGTGGCTCAACCTCTCTGAGCCTCAGTTTCTTCATCTGTAAAGCAGTTAGTGGTACGTGCTTCTCAGTGTTTTCAAGAGGAGTGCCCTATGTTACTAATGCTTGGCAAGTTCCTGCTGCGTTTTTCGATGCCTAGATCCTCGCTCCCTTTTGCTCCCGCCACTGTCCTCATTTGGAAAGCCAGCTCCCTACGCCCAGGTAAGGCCATCCCTGCAATCCCTTTCCAATGGATTACAGAATGCCAGACTTGGAAGAGATGTTAGACCTGGACTATCTAGTCTAGGTTGCTCAGTTTACAGATGGGGAGACCGAGGCCTATAGTGGGCAGTGATAGTCCAGAGTCACACACCTCACGGTTCTGCTCACTTTATACCTCCTTCTCTGTGACAACTTAGACATATTCGGCCCCTCGAGTGACCTGCTGTCCCCACTTGCATGGGACCAAAGACATTCCTGGGACCAGGACTTTCCTGTTAACGCTAGGATGGGATGTTCACTCTGGCCACCTCCAGAAGAAACATGTGCTTGGAAATGTCAAATGCTGAAAAAAACGTAATGGGCTTTAAGAACAGTGTTTAAGAATCACTGGGTCACGGGTGTGCACATATGCCCGAGCTCATCAAATCGTACACTTTAAACGTGTGCAGTTTATTTGATATCAGTTATGTCTCAATAAAGCTGTAAATGAAAGAAAAGAAGAAAGAGATCCATCAATTAGCTGGCCCTGAAAGATAGCAATTGGTCATAAAATTGCAGTGGTATTAGTTGAACACGTGTTATGTGCCAAGCACTTTACATGCATTGCCTCCTCCTCATGGTGGCTGGAAATCTCTCTTTGTTGTGTCAAGAGGGAAACTGGGGCCCAGAGGGGTAAGTGAGTTGTCCAAAGGCCCACAGTCAGTCCTCCAGCAGCGTTTGCTTTATCTTCTATTTATCTCATATGTGTATTGAGAGATCTTCATTTCCTCATCAAGAAATGCAGACAAGGCCAGGCATAGTGGCTCACACCTACAATCCCAGCACTTTGGGAAGCCAAGGTAGATTGGCCCAGGAGTTCAAGACCAGCCTGGGCAACATGGAGAAACCCCATCTCTACTAAAAATACAAAAAATTAGCCAGGTGTTGTGGTGCAGCCTGTAGTCCCAGCTACTCGGGAGGCTGAGATGGGAGGATCCCTTGAGCTTGGGAGGCGGAGGTTCCAGTGAACTGAGATTGTGCCACTGCACTCCAGCCTGGGCGACAGAACCAGACCTTGTCTCAAAAAAAAAAAAAAGAAAGAAAGAAAGAAAAAAAGAAATGCGGGTGAACACAAGGAAGTTTATGACTTAAACTGCTTTATTATGCAACAGCCCATGCCAGAGACCCAGGAAGTGTCCTCCCAGACTCAAGGAAAGGAGCAACTGGAGTTCTTTGCTCAAGCCTGTCTTGGAAGCCACAGAGTACAGAGTCTACCAAATCTCCCAGGCTTGGGTTCCCAAGGGAAACGGAGATGGGGCCTCATGGAGCTCAGTTCTGGTAAATCTTTCCTAGTAGGGGGTGTCTGGGTCTCTGGATCACAGAGTTGCAAGATTCAGATTGACCTAACTTGAAAGCGGAAAGAGACCCTAATCCCCCCACTCCCCATTAGCAGATGGGATAAGTTAATGCCCAGAGGGGGGCATGACTTTCCAAGGTCACACAGCAAGACAGCAGAATCCCAGGTGGGCCTCCTGACTGTGCTCTGACCATTTAGTTCCCCTGAGCAGCACTGAAGGGGATGTCTGCAAGGCAGAGACTTTGGAGAACTTACAGCCTTGGGGTTCCCTAAGCTGGCTGCAGAATCACCTGAGAATCTTTGAAGAGATACCCATGTCTGGACCCCACCCCAGACCAGATAAATCAAAACCTCTGGGGGTGAGACCTGACACAGACATCCTTCTAAAGCTCCTCAAGTAATTCTAACGCGCAGCCGGCGCTGAGCACCACTGCTCTAGACAAACTAAGCGTGAGCCCCAAAGATGGGAAATGCCAGGCTGTAGTGACAGCTCTGAAGACCAGAGAAGAGCTCACCCCTGGTCTTCAACCCCACCTTTAGGGATTTTTTTTTTTTTTTTTTTTTTTTTTTGAGACAGGGTCTCATTCTGTTGCCTAGGCTGGAGTGCAGTGGCACAGTATCGGCTCACTGCAACCTCCGCCTCCTGGGTTCAAGTGATTCTCTTGCCTCAGCCTCCTAAGTAGCTGGGATTATAGGCCCCCTCAACCATGCCCCACTAATTTTTGTATTTTTAGTAGAGACGGGGTTTCGCCATGTTGGGAAAGCTGCTCTCGAACTCCTGATCTCGTGATTCACCCACCTCGGCCTCCCAAAGTGCTAGGATTACAGGCATGAGCCACTGCATCTGTCCCAGGGCTCTTTCCAATCCAATACACTGCTGCCTTCTACACAGAGTCTGATGTTTGATCCCCATCAGAGCAGCGCCAAGTCTGGCCGGGGAGGACGTTGTGCTCAGATGTGTTTGGAGCAGAGAGCCCCAGTGAGGAAGGCAGACTCCAGGTCAAGTCCCAAGCAAGTTGAGAATTCTAGTGTCACCATAGCTGAGTTCACCAATTTCCAGACTTGGAGAGACATAACCACCCCACTATCCCCTAAGTCATTCTGTCCACCCTCCCAGTGGCAAGACCTCTACGGTCTCTGTCATTCCAGCAGACCTGCGGTGTCCATTGCTAGTGCTAATTCACAGATGAACTGAATAAGGCCTCAGGGAGGTTAAGCAACTTGTCCATGGTCACAGGCCAATAAACAGGCCTTGGCCAATAATTTGAACCCAGTTCAGCATAAAACCAAAGAACATGTTCTTGTTCCAGTCTTTTGCCAACTCCATTTGGGTCTTTCCCGGATAGGCTCAGATTAGCCATTTGGTCATCATCCACCCTGGTGTCTTTCTAGCCCCAAGTGCTCCTTTCCTTGAGTCTGGGAGGACACTGCCTGGGTCTCTGGCAATGGGCTGTTTCCTCCTGCTCCTCCTTGCCCAGAAACCACTGGCCGGATTATGGACCAGGGGCACACACAGCGTCTGTCAGGGTCTGAGACTGAACCTGAGGCTTGAGACCCATTAAGAACCAGCTCTGGCTCCAAAAATCTGCCTCTTGATCTCTGCAAAGAGCTGGTATAGCTGGAAGAGAAACAATTAAATCAGAGCTGAGATTCTGTGAGGCTTATGTTGCAGCAAAGCCTGTCATCTGAAGCCTGGACTTTCTTTTTCATCTTCATTTAAAAGGAGGGTGTTTATGCAAATCTGTCATGAAGGTTTAGCAATCTTGGCTTGTCCTGGAGCCAAGCTCTGCTTCCTAATTGGATCGGGGGTAATTATTAATGCTTACAACCAACGTTCCTCTTAAAATCGTATGTTTTGTAAGAGTGGCTCTTGAAAACATATAATCCTGATGTCGTGAAACCATTGCATCAATGCAGAGTTTTGAAAACATGGAAAAGTTCACCAGGAAACTGAGGGGGTTGTTATTCTTGCTTGTGACAGTCTTGGATGTCACTGGTTGTGATGCTGTCTGGACATCATGGAGAAGGAGACACAGGCACTTGTGGGCTGATGTCTCAGTCATACAGGAAGATCGGTCATTCTGGGATGGGACACAAAGAAGAAAGAGAATCAGATTAGGAGGCCTGGCCATGCTGTGCCCCAGGCTGCTGAGCTGTCTGAGGCAAATCTTTGCATCCTCAATTTCCTCACCTGTGAAATGAAAGGGTTGGGCTGGATGCCCCCAAGTGACTTTGAGTCACTGAGAAACTTCACTTCTCTGGGCTTCACTTTTCCCATATGGCAGTCAAAGGTATTGACCTGGATGACTCAGAAAGAGCCTGGCACTAAAATTCCATCACCTCTGAAATGTTCTAGTATTGCTGAATGATTCCCAACCTGCAAGAGGTGTTGCTGGGCATCCCCCTTCATCGTCTTCTTCCCTTCCTCCCAGCAAAGTTAGTGGAATATTTCCTTGACTGCACGTGGCTTGATCTTTCCAGTGCTGGTAATACAGGTGGATTTAAGGAAATTTCATTTTCTCCTTTCAGAGTCAATCATAGTTTAGTCTTTTTCTATCCATTATAAATGTATCGATGGATGATGGGGGAGAATGAAAGGTGCACAGCAGGCTTACAGTCACATTCTTCCTTCTTTGCTTTGCAAAGAAATGAACCTCTGAGACTTCTTGCAGGGTGGACAGTCTGCCAGAAGCTTCCTCTCTGTGACTTTGATGCTTGCAAGTCTTGAGTCCAGGGCTGGGGAGTGGCCAGGGGTGCTGCTGCGGGACCTCTCAGTACATTGTCTTCTGTGAGCCTAAGAAGGCTCCTGGACAAGGCACGCCTCTCCTGCAGGCTCCGTGGCTGTTGGGGACCCTTGCAGTGACCCCTTCATGCTACACGGCTCTGTCAGCTGCAGCTCACAGGAGGGCGGGGCGGCCCCCTGCTCCCAGCTCCCCTTACAGTTCCCGGTGTATCCACTCTTGCACTTCAATGTCAAAGTTGTTCTCTTGGGCTCTGGGCTCTCATGAAACCAAGTCTTTTTTATTTCGGCTCCATCCCCTATTTTGGTTCCAGTTAAGGACTGGCTAATCCTACCCCCATTCCAGTTCTGTGGCACCTTGGATCTGCTAATGGAACCAGCTTGCATGATAATCTCTGTTTTAGTCTGACCACGGCCATTTAAACAAGGCTAGCCCTCCCATGCACTGCCTCCCACAGAATTACTCACGGCCACCAGTGCGCACTCTTGATACAGGTAAGGGCCACTGTCTTACACTCCTGACGTGTTGCTTCTGAGCGGCCCCTTCTTTGATCCCCTTCCTCTCCAGTCCTCCACTTACAACCCTGGCTCCCAAGATCTGCTTCTGTTCTGCCTGGACAGTAACCTATTCTGACCTCCTCTTTGTTTTCATGGAGGCAGCATTCTTTTAGGTACTTGGCTCTGAGTGTCTTCCTTATGTGAGTGTCCCTGAAACTCCAGATAATTCTCCTCCTACTGCCCTGGGGCTCCTAGAGCTCTCCAAGGCCTTGCCCTGGCTGGAGAAGAGCACAGAGATCAGGCTGAGCAGCCACCTGGATATGTGTTCAGGAGAAACTCTTCCAGCCAGTGTCCACCCCCGGGCATACGCTCTTGCTCCTGAGTCTTAGGATTAGTGGCTTTCACCTCAGACCCTTCCAACCTGATTTAGAAACCATTTCTTTCTTTCTTCTATTTATTTATTTATTTATTTATTTATTTATTTATTTATTTAGAGACAGAGTCTCGCTCTGTCTCCCCGGCTGGAGTGTGGTGGTGCGGTCTCAGCTCACTGCAACCTCCGCCTCCCGGATTCAAGCAATTCTCCTGCCTCAGCCTTCCAGGTCACTGGGACTACAGGTGCACACCACCACACCCAGCTAATTTGTGTACTTTTAGTAGAGATGGGGTTTCACCATGTTGACCAGGATGGTCTTGAACTCCTGAGCTCAGGTGATCCTCCCTCCTCGGCCTCTCGAAGTGCTGGGATTACAGGTGTGAGCCACGGTGCTCAGCTGAAACCCCCATTTATTTCTAAAGGGAAACATGGGAGTCTAGATGCCAGAATGCACACAAATCCTAGATCGAATTGGGGGGAAAACCTTGAAAAAGCAGGGCCAAATTGGCGGAAAGGTGGGAAATGTCACTGGAGGCCAGAAAGTCAAAAAAACAGAAATCCAGAGAGAAAAGTGGTCACTGAGGCTGGGGTTTGCCTGGACAGACACTGAGACACACAGGTGGGATCCCAGCGACTCATTCGAGGTAGAAGGTCACATTGGAGACCCACCCCCGACATAAAGCCACCACCACCACTTCCAAGAAAGGTGTTTGGGATTCTTGCCTGCCTGTGCCTGGACTCCAGCTTTAGGGGATAAAAAGAAAAACTCTTCTTCAGGAGAAACTCTTCCAGCCAGTGTCCACCCCCGGGCATACGCTCTTGTCCACTGAAAATATGTAGCATAAGCCCCAAATCTCACTCAGGTTTGGGGCCAGAATTCTAGCAACCTACTGCCACTTTTTTTTTTGTTTTTCCTTCTAGCTGCCTTTTAAACAAAAATCCTGTTGCTGATTTAAGTCAATGTTTGGCTTAGGGTTTTTCAGGCCACACAGATAGCATGAATTCCAACGCCTGGCAGGAGCAAACAGGAATCCTATCTGAGGGAGAAGCACTTAAAGCCAGGCCTCAGTGGATTTCCACAGATAAAGTTCTAAGGAACATGAGCTGTCAACTAAAAATCACAAGACACATGCCAAACAAGTAAGCAGAAAAATCAATTCCAGAACCAGACCCTTAAGACTGCACATATTGGAAATATCAGACCTGGAATACAAAACAGGTAGGGTTGAGGATTTATTTTTTTTATTTTTTTTAGAGAGAGAGGGTCTTGCTCTGTCACTCAGGCTGGAGTGCAGTGATATAATCTCAGCTCATTGCAACTTCTGTCTCCTGGATCAAGTGATCCGCCTACCTCAGCCTCCCGAGTAGCTGGGACTACATACAGGTGCACACTACCATGCCTGGCTAATTTTTGTATTTTTGTAGAGGCGGGTTTTTGCCATGTCTCTAAGACTGGTCTCGAACTCCTGGATTTAAGCAGTCTGCTCCCCTTGGCCTCCCAAAGTGCTGAGATTACAGGCATGAGCCACTGTGCCTGGTCCATTTTGTTTTGAGTTTATCTTTATTTATTTATTTATTTTTAAATTTTTGATCTTTTGTTCAGCTCATACCTATGATTGATATGTTTAAAGAAATTAAATAAATAATTACCAAAAAATATTAAAAATAACCAAATAGAACTTCTAGAAATAAAAAAAAAAATAAGAATTGAAGTTAGAAACTCAACAGAAGTCAGCAGTTAGATTCAGGTAAGGAGAAAATTTATGAGCAGGAGAATAGATCTGAGTTCTACAGAATAGCACGAGAGATATAATGTAGCCCAGAGGAGAAAAATGAAAGGAAAAAGTATGAAAAGGAAAGTAAGATTTGAGTGATGAAGCCAGCAGGTCTAATACACGTTTAATAGGAGTTCCAGGAAAGAATAGAGGGAAGGCAAGAGAGGCAAAGAAATAATGGGCTGAGAACTTTTCCGGGAGTAAATGAAAGACACAAATCCTTAGATCCAATAATGAAGATAAATAAAAATAAATACACTCTTGGACATATCATCACAAAGTTTCAGAATGTCAAAGGCAAGATCTTCAAAGCAGGCAGATGACCTACAAAGAAGTAATGATTAGATGGAGAGCTGACATGTCAGTAGCAACAGTGGAAGCCAGAAGACAACAAAGTGCATCTTAAAGTGCAGAGAGAAAATAACTGCCAGCCTAGAAATGATGCCCAGTGAACCTAACTTTTGAGAAAGAAGGAAAATAATTACATTTCAGTTAATAAAGGAAATAGCTCATTACGATTCTCATTAAAAGGACTTCTAAACTAGGCATGTACTTCAAGAGAGGGAAAATGATCCCAGAAAGAAGATCTGAGATACAAGCGGAAGTGAAAAACAAGGAAAATGATAAACTTTTGGGCAAATATAAACAAATATTGACTAAAAATTATAATTATAATACCAGGCAGGGCATGGTGGCTCATGCCTGTAATCCCAGCACTTTGGGAGGCCAAGGTGGGTGGATCGCTTTAGCCCAGGAGTTTGAGACCATCCTGGGCAACATGGCAAAACCCCGTCTCTACAAAAAATACAAAAATTAGCCAGGCATGGTGTTGCACACTTGTAGCACCAGCTACTCGAGAGGCTGAGATGGAAGCATTGCTTGAGCCTGAGGTTGCAGTGAGCAATGATTGCGCCACTGCATTCCAACCTGGGAGACAGACCCTGTCTCAAAATAATAATAATAATTGTTATTATAGTATCCAATGTGTGAAGTTTTAAAAGCTAAAACCATAGGCCTAATATACTGCCCAGCAATAGTATTTAGGCTGAATAAGAAAATTATAAGCATTCTGAGGTTATTTTGTTGTTTGGGAAGATGATAAAAATGTTTATTAATTAAATTAAATTAATTTATTATTATTATTATTATTTTGAGATGGAGTCTTGCTCTGTCTCCCAGGCTGGAGTGCAGTGGCATGATCTTAGCTCACTGCAACCTCTGCCTCCCAGGTTCAAGCAATCCTCCTACCTCAGTCTCTGAAGTAGCTGAGATTACAGGCGTGCACCACCACACCGGCTAATTTTTGTATTTTTGGTAGAGACAGGGTTTTGCCATGTTACTGAGGCTGGTCTCAAACTCCTGGCCCCAGGTGATCCACCCGCCTCAGCCTCCCAAAGTGCTGGGATTACAGGCATGAGCCACTGTGCCTAGCCAATTAATTTTAGATTCTATTTCAGAAATTATGCATATCAAGATATCTAGATAAGTACCAAAAGGGTAATAATTGGTGTGTAAACTTCCAAACCAGAAGGGGGAAAAAATGGAATAAGAAAATTAATCAATACAATACAAAAGAAGGTAAGAAAGTGGAAAAAAAAAAAAAAAAAAAGAAAAAGTGGGATGATTAGAAAGCACAAAATAAGATGGTAGGAATGATTCAAATATGTCAATTATTTCCCAGTAAATGTAAACAGACTAAATTATCTGGATAAAAGACAAAGATCATTGGAATGGCTGAAAAAGGTGGTTAGAAGAGATTTATTAATAACATAAGAACAGAGGAAAGTCAAAAGTAAAAGGATGTTTAAAGATGTAAGTAAAATACTAACCAAAAGAAATGATAAGAATATTTATTTAAAAATGAGAAAACAGATAATATGACCTCTATCACTATTTCTATTTTAAATTTCATGGAGTCTTAGTATAATAAAAATATTAAAATAAAACTTGTAAACACTAGAAAGAAAAAAATTGCCATTATTCACATATTACTTTATACATTATTCACATAATTGTCTTCAAAGAAAATTAAAAATATACTACAAATCTACTCACATGGTAAAAATTTAAATGAGTATTGAGTAAAAATTAACTTCCCTCTTATCCTGGTCACTAGCTCTCCTTCCCAGCAGCAACTACTGTTACTGATTTTCTAGAGTACCCTTTCAAAGATATTCTATCTATCTATCTTCAGACTTAATGATTTTACTCCAAGACCTCCTGTGTGATTCTTTTACAATCACACCCCCAGCAGCATTCTCAAAGGGCTTGTCTCCCATATTGTGCGTCTGGGGGAGCTGTATTCAATGTGTTGGCAAAGTTTCACTGAGCACCCACTATGTACCAGGTACTGTGCTGGGGACTAAAAGATGAAGAAAACATTATCCTTCCCTGAAGGTTCTCAGGATCTAGTGAGGAGAGACAGGGAACCAACTAAGCCTCATATGGCAGATCAAATGATAGATGTCAGATGTCATAATGGAGGTAGAGAGAGGTAAAGAAAGCCTGGGGAAGCCCAGAGGAGAGAGGAATGGACTTGGCATCAAAACAGGACTGCAGAGGAGGAACTTGAAGAACAAGTAGGATTTTCAGGTGTAAAGAAGGTGGGGAAAAGCACTCTAAGCTAAAGGAATAACGTGATGAAGTGCAGAGACACAGAAGAGCTTAGCATGTTTGCCAAAGCAGGGAAGTGGTCTGATGGGGCTTTGTGGTTTGGGGCAGGGTGGTGCTGGAATGGAGACGCCAAAACGAGTCAGATGGTGAAGAACCTCAAATGCTAGGCCAAGGGTTTATGACTCAGGCACAGGCACAGGGGAGAGAAGAGAAGGGTGATGTGAGCAGGTTCATGTTTCCAGATGCTTACTCTGCCTTGTTTAGGGGCCCCATGTCCCTGTCCATTCCCTCTTCCTAGGCCTCCCCTCCACCAAGGTGGTCTTTGTTTCCTGGGTGCACTGGCAAGTAGTGTGGGATGGATTTGCTCTAATACCGAACAGTTCCCTGCAATTTCAGAAACACCTATCATCAAGCTTGAGGGGGCAAAACTGCAGAAGGAGTTTCGGGGAGGAAACCTGACCCCTGTATCGGGGATGTTGTATCATAGTTTTATCCCACATGACTGTCATATTTCAAGGCCTGGGGTAAATGGCACCTCTTCCAAGAAACAACAATGTCACTATTATCTTTTCTGGAGAAACTTTCTTTACCTTCCTTATGCTCATCTAGCATGTCCCTACTGACTCTATTGGAACACTTGCTGGGCCAGCCCTTGTATGAATTTAGTTGGATTATATGAATCCATCAAGCAACTGCAGAGGTTCACCCGTGCCAGGACCTCAACCTAGCTCTGAGGATGTAGAAATGAAAACATTGAGTCCTTGTCTTCAAGGAAGGAAGCTCACCCCAGAGATCACCTGGGGATCTTTATGTGCATAGTAAGACAAAATTTGTTCCTGTGCAGCTCTGCCTCTTACCTTCCTGTGACTTGTCCCATCTAGCGCTGAAAGAGAATCAATTACTAACCATTGTCTGAGCACTGGGCCTAGTCATTTCCCCGCGCCCCTCTCTGTTATGAAGAGGGCATTAAGCCTCAACCATCTGGTCTCTCTTCGAGTTCATGTTTTGTAAACACTGTTGCACATGTGTGCACATAATACCTTTGTTAAGATTTTCTCTTGTTAACCTGTTTTTTTGTCATAGGGGTGTTGGCTGTGACCCTTTATGATGGCGAGAAAGAGGATCACCCCTTTCTGTACCTACATTTTCAAGGTTTATTTACATTCTAGCATGTGTCAGAATTCCATGCCTTTTTATGGCTGAATAATATTCCATCGCGTGACTATGCCACGTTTCATGTATACATTCATCTACTGAAGGACGTTCAGGTTGTTTTGCTATGGTCAATAATGCTGCTATGAACGTGAGTGTACAAGTACCTGTGTGGGTCCCTGATGTTTTGGGTAGATACTTGGGAGTGGAATGCTAGGTCACACAGCAGTTACTGTGCTGAACTGTGTGAGGAGATTCCTCCCTCTCAGCAGTTCTTATGCTCACCGTCCTTTCTGTGTCTACTGCTGCCTTCTGCCTTCAGAAGGCCCCTCCTTCTTTCTGCACCTGGGCTAAGACAGCAGCTTCCTATTTGGTGTCTGATTCCCACACCCACCTCCAGAGCTCATCCCAAAGAGTGATGGTGCTGTGGACCAAACTGCCTCCCAAATGCATGCATTGAAGATCTTATTTGTGACTATATTTGGAGATAGAGCCTTTATGGAGGTAACTAAGGTTAATGGAGGTTATAAGGGTGACCTCAGTTACCTAATCCAATAGGACTGGTTTGGAAACAGATTTCTGTTGTCTACGCTCCCAGCCTGTGGTATTGTATTATGGCAGCCTGAGCACATGAACGCAGGTGGTGAGCTGCTCTTCCCCTGAGCCACACTGCCGAGGCTGCCCTGCTCAGAAACCTTTGGCGTTGCTGCCCTGTAAGACGGAATCCTAACGCTTCATCATTCGAGGCCAGCCATTCTCAGCCTTGCCTGCAATTCTGGGACTCTCTCCTTGCTCTTCCACCCGCAAGCTCTTCTTCAGCTGAGTCAGTGTATTGGCTCTTTCTGGAATAGGTGTTATGCATTCGGCCTCTGTCCAAATGTCCCCCTACTCCCCCGAGTGCCCTACTCTCCCTAGTACCCCCTACTTCCTCTAGTACCCCCCACTCACCCAGTGCCCTACTCCCTTTAGTACTCCCCACACCCTCTAGTAACCCCCACTCCCCCAGTACCCCCACTTCCTCTAGTACCCCCAACTCCCCCAGTATCCCCCACTCCCCCTAGTGCTCTACTCACTATAGTCCCCCTGCTCCCTCTAGTACTCCCCACTCCCCCTAGTGCCCCCAACTCCCTCTAGTACCCCCACTCCTCCTAGTACCCCCACTCCCTCTAGTACCCCCAACTTCTCCTAGTACCCCCACTCCCCCAGTGCCCCCTATTCCTCCTAGTGCCCCCCACTTCCTCAAGTACTCCCCACTCCCCCTAGTGCCCCCAACTCCCTCTAGTACCCCCACTCCTCCTAGTACCCCCACTCCCTCTAGTATCCCCAACTCCTCCTAGTACCCCCACTCCCCCTAGTGCCCCTATTCCTCCTAGTGCCCCCCACTTCCTCTAGTACCCCCACTCCCTCTAGTGCCCCCCACTCCCTCTAGTACCCCTGACTCCCCCAGTACCCCCACTCCCCCTAGTGCCCCCCACTTCCTCTAGTACCCCCACTCCTCCTAGTACCCCCCACTCCTTCTAGTGCCCCTCACTCCCCCAGTACCTCCCACTCCCCCAGTACCTCACACTCCCTCTAGTGCCCCCCACTTCCTCTAGTACCCCCCAGTACCCCTCACTCCCCCTGTTACATCCCACTCCCCCAAACCCGCCACTTCCTCTAGTAGCCCCTACTTCCCCAGTACCTCCCACTCCCCCTAGTGCCCCCCACCCCGTCTAGTACCCCCTATACCCCAAGTACCTCCCACTCCCTCTAGTACACTCCACACCCCCTAGTCCCCCCCAGTCACTTTGGAATGCCTTCTGCTTTCTGCTTATTCCGCTCCTGTAGGAGCTGCCCTTGGGGGTGGGGTGCAGGAGTGCAGTGATGTCCACTCGAGAAGCTCCTTGGGACATTTGCATTAGTGCCATCTCTGTGCACATACAGTGGCGCACACAGTCATTCAGCCCAGAGACTTGTGAACACACAGCTACTACTGACCGAGCACCTATTCCATGCGGACTTTAAGAGGATACTTTGAGATATAAATAAGAGAAAAAGCTCAAAATGGCTTGTAATAGTCATAGCTGACCCTTACATAATATTTACAACATGCCAGATGCGATTTGAATACTTTCTACACATTAACCCCCTCAATCCTCACGATGATCTCATAAACCAGATACAGTTATTATCACCATCCCCATTTCACAGATGAGGAAACTGAGAAGAGAGAGAAAATAAACAAGCCAAAAGTCCTCGGTGGTAGTGGTGATGGATTGGGCCGTCAAGCTCCAGAGCCTTTGCCCCTGGTCCCCACTATCCCATGTCTCTGACCTTGGGACAGCTTTCTCTCACTTAATGAGATGTCTCAAGGTGGGGACATCCCAAGGGAAATTAATTCAACCGCTCAAGGCTGTCACCAAGGGCTTGGCTTCTTTTCACCTCGACACTCTGCCACCGTTAGCCTCTTGGCTTTTATGTTGGTTATTAGCCCTTTATGTCACAATATGGCTGCAGCAGTTCTAAGTATCATGTTCTCATCCAGCCACACCCAAAGGTCAGAAAGAGAGAAAGTCCCTTCTTTATGGCTCTTTTTTTAAGAGTAAGGGAAACTTTCCCCAAATTCACCCAGAGATTTCCCCTCGTGTCCTGTTAGTCAGAATGAAGTTACACGCCTGTTCATAAACTAATCACCGAGTCACCCTGACTGACTTAGACCAATCAAGACACTTGACTAGGCTCCGAGGGAGTCCTGCTTCTCCTGAAGCATGTGGCTGCCTGAAAACCTGAATAAAACAGGCATCTGGCTTGTTGCTGAGGGAGAGGAACTGGAAGGGTTGCAGGCCTGTCACACACCATCACTATTTCTGGCTGTCACATCAGCCTTGTGAGATCAGGACTTTTATCATTTTATAAAAAAGAAAACCAAGACTCAGAGACAACGAGGTGCTTGGCCAAGGTCAGCGGCTGGTGAGTGGAGTCCGCATGCTCAGCCCATCCCCAGCAGTCTGGCAAGGTTGGAAATTGGTCTTTCTTTTCCCATCCTAGACTGATTGCGTTGGAAAGATTCATGCTCCTGTCAGCTGGCTCTTGCTGTCCCTTCCTGACGGCTGCGCCTCTGAGAACAGTTTAATTTCAGAAACCCTCACATGGTGGCTCCTCTCCCTGCCAGGCATCAGGAGGCCGCAGAGGAGCAGCAGAGGCAAGACTCGCTGTCCAGACTCCCTTTTGGGGGACTGCGGTCAGGGAGCCCAGGCTGACCCTCGTGTTCTCATGCCTCGGTCCTGTTGATAAGAGGAAAGTCAGTGCTGGGTTCCTATCCACAAAGCCCTTGCGGGGAGTGGGTCCCACACGCTGCTTCTGCAGACCCAGCTCATCCTGTTTCCGGTGTCTTTTTTTTCTTTTTTTTTTTTTTTTTTTTTTTTTTTTTGAGACGGAGTCTCGCTCTGTCGTGATTCGACCCCTTCAGCCACCGGAGGTGCTGGGATTACAGGCGTGAGCTACCGTGCCCAGCCCTGTTTCTGGTTTCTAATTCTCTTAAGATGTCATTGCCTTTGATCTTCTGAGCCCCCGGAAGGGCTCAGCCCTCTCACCTCTGCCTTCCTCCTAGAGGTGTGGCGCCTGCCCTTCCACCGCGCAAGGGAGGGGAGTGACTGGGCGCCCAAGTCCTGTTGCCCGTCCCCTCTCCCTTGCCTGTGCTCAGAGCCAGGGACTCTGCTATTTGTAGGCCCTGCAGGCTCTGTCTGGGGTCTTTCCCCAGGTGAGGGTGTGCGTCCGGCAAGCAGAGGCAGCCTGGAGTTCCTTCTGGATGCCGGCCAGGGCTGCGCTGTTTGCCTGGAGAGGCCATCGGCACCACTGAGAAGGTCCCTGGGACTCGCTGCTCAGACACAAATGTGGCAGTCAGTCAGGAGCTACGTTCTTCTTTGCTGGAAACAAGCAAGGATAGACTGTGATTTTCCTCTCCCTCTGTTGTGTATTTTTCACTCCTGTCTCTCCACCCACCCATCCATCCGTCCATCCACTCATCCATGCACGCATCCATCCATCCATCCATCCATCCATCCATCCACTCATCCATCCACCCACCCATCCATCCATCCAACCATTCATCCACTCATCCATGCACCCACCCACCCATCTATCCACCCATCTATCCACCCATCCATCCATTTATCCATCCACCCACCCATCCACCCATCCATCCATCCATTCACCCACCCACCTATCCACCCATCCACCCATCTATCCATCCACCCACCCATCCATCCATCCATCCATCCATCCATTCACCCACCCACCTATCCACCCATCCACCCATCTATCCATCCACCCACCTGTCACATAGCATAGCAAATACAACAAAGACTCATGTATGGTTCCTGCCCCTACACCCTCAACACTCACATCCTAGTGCGGGCTCCTACAACTAACGAATGCATAAGTTTTTAGCTCCCTGATGGGCATTTGTATTTGAAGTTGGGGGGGGGGAGCTGCACAAATGTGCACAACTTAATAGAGGTCTCTCTGGCACTGTGCCAAAGTGAAGCTGAGAAGCAGTTAAATTTTTGTTTTTTTGGTTGTTCAGCCTCTGTGGAGTCTCAAAAATTCTCGATGCCAACTATATTTCAAGTTGTCATGGCAAGCTATTGGGAAAAGTTTTCAATTAGCAATAATCATGCCTCAGGTAAACCTCATTGGCTGTGGTACCGCCACTGCTGAAAGCTGAGGAGTTATTTTTAAGCAAGGGCGCTGCCTTCCCAGCATGTCTTAAATTTCTCCAGGGTGAGTCAGATCACCCCTGTTCTTGGGGACCTCTTACACCGGCTACTGGTCACCAGGTCTGTTGGAGGTTAGTGACCTTAGCCCTGGAAGGGGAGGCTCAAAGTCACTGGTGAGCCTCAAAAGAGGCTGGCAGGGCTGCCTGCCCTGACCCATCTGCTACAGTTATAATGGGGAGTGTCCTTGGGTAATGAACTGCTATGTAGAGCTCATGATTAAGCACTAATTAACTATTAATGCACTGTGTCATAATTTTGCCTGACCCTTTCTATGCCAAAGAATTGTATCCCACAGTTCCATTTCTGACCCCACATTTTCTGATTTGTGGCCATGGTGGCCCCTTTTCAAGCTCACCTGTCTCTGCAGTGGCTGGATGGAGCACTGAGGGTACATGCACTACGAGGTCATTGTCCACTGGTAGCAGGTGGTATAGATGACGACTCATGGGTGTAACGTGTGTAAACAACAACAGATACACCAGCTGGGGTCAGCCACACCTGGAATTCTGGCTGTAATGCTGCTATGGTTTGGATATTTGTCTCCTGAAACCTCATGTTGAAATTTGATCCCCGATATTGGAGGTGGGGGCTTATGGGAGGTGTTTGCGTCATGGGGACAAATCCCTCATGAAAGTCTTGGTACTGTCCTTGTCCTTGTTATAATGAGTAGATTCTCACTCTATTAGTTCCCTCAAAAGCTGGTTGTTTAAAGAGCCTGGCACATCCCCCTCCTCTCTCTGGCTTTCCCTCTCCCCATGTGATCCTTACACATACCGGCTTCCCTTTGCCTTCTGCCATGAGTGGAAGCAGCCTGGAGCCCTCACCAGAGGCAGATGCTGGCACCACGCTTGTTGTATAGTCTGCAGAACCATGAGCCAAAGAAACCTCTTTTCTTTATAAGTTACCCAGTCTCAGGTATATCCTTTATGGCAATGCAAATGGACTAAGGCAAATGTACTCACCTTGGTGTTACCTCAATCATGTTACTTAACCCTTTGAACCCTTCTCATCCATACAGGAAGGAGAAGAGTAGCACCTGCCTCACATGTTTCACCAGAAAGAGGACCTCAGGCTCCAGTGATGGATCGGGACATGTCTTGTCCTGAGGTTTCCTTTGCTGTACTTCACTTGGGGCCATCTCAGGAACCTCCGAGACACCACTTGGAGGAAGCACTCAGCTCTGCCTCTGGCCTGCACCTGTCCTTGGGTTTATGGGTGGGGTCAGTTGTTGGGACTATTTTAGTTACAGGTTCCAGAAATCCATCTTCAAGCTGCAAAGGGGAATTCTTGTAAGGATTTGGGGGTATCTCCCAGAATCTGAGGGTAAGAACTGAGCTGGCTTTCAGGAGCGATGGGAACTCATGGTTCGGCTCTACCTGTGTCTCGTCCTGGCTCCTCTTTGTGAATCTGCATTTTTCTTTTCCTAGAGATGAGATTTTCCTCCTTCTCTGTCCATGTGGCATGACATATAGTCACAAATGCTCCCAAAATTTAGCTTTTCGTAATCCCAACGCTTTGGGAGGCTGAGGCGGGTGGATCAGCTGACTTCAGGAGTTCAAGACCAGCCTGGCCAACATGGTAAAACCCTGTCTCTACTAAAAACACAAAAAATTAACCAGGCATGGTGGCAGGCGCCTGTAGTCCCAGCTGCTCGGGAGGCTGAGGCAAGGGAATCACTTGAATCCGGGAGGTGGAGCTTGCAGTGAGCCAAGATCTTACCACTGCACTCCAGCCTGGGTGACTAGAGCAAAGCTCTGTCTCAAAAAAAAAGAAAAGAAAAGAAAAGAAATGCAGCTTCTCTACTCAAGTTATTAGTTAAGACTGAGCTGACATGTCTTGGTCCTAAGTTCCAGATGTCCAGCTGGGGCCAGGGGTCTGTGACTGGCACATCACCTGCAGCCACAGGTGGGGTCTGAGAGAGTGGCGTTTGCTGGCAACACGCAAACAGTGAGAAAGCCAGGCCAGCAGTCCTCAATGAGGTGGGGTGGTATTGGGACGAGCAGGGTCCCAGGAAAAGGGGTTGTGGAAACTGCTCTACCGCCACCTGCCTGGGGCTGCTCACTGAGAGGACACAGTTTCCTGGAGTGTCATCATTCCCCCATGATGGCTTCCAAGAGGCGGAGTGAGCATGCACTTAGGGCACGAGCAAGGCCAGCAACAACATTGAAAACATTTTTTTTTTCTGATAAAAATTGTTTGGGTTTTTTTTGAGATGGAGTTCTGTCACCCAGACTGGAGTGTATTTGCTAGATCCCAGTTCACTGCATCCTCTGCCTCCTGGGTTCAAGGGATCGTCTTGTCTCAGCCTCCCAAGTAGCTGGGACTACAGGTGCACACCACCATGCCCAGCTAATTTTTCTATATTCAGTAGAGACAGGGTTTTGCCATGTTGCCCCAGCTAGTCTCAAACTCCTGGCCTCAAGTGATCCTCCTGCCTCGGCCTCCCAAATGCTGAGATTACAGGCATGAACTACCGCACACAGCCAAAATTTGTTTTTAAAAATCAAAGTCATCATAAGAAAAAAGTTAGAAACCTTCTGGACTTTTCTTACACTTCTTATAAAGTTGATGATTGTTTTTATCTTGAATGATATTATCGGGTGCATTGGATTGCATAGTGTCCCCCCAAACTTCATGTTCTTCCCAGAAGCTCAGAGTATGACCTTATTTGGAAATAGGGTCATTGCAGATGTGATTAGTTAAGATGGAGTCATACTGGAGTAGAGCAGGCCCTAACTCCAAAGAAGATTGATGTCATATGAAGAGGAGAAGAGACGGAGACACCACACACAGGGAGAGAGCCACACAGGGAGGCAGAGACTGGAGGGAGGCACCTGCAAGCCAGGGAACGCCAGTGGCTGCTGATGACACCATAAGTTACGAAAGTCAGGAAGGGTCCTCCCCTGGAGCCTTCAGCAGGATCACAGGCCTGTTGATGTTTGTATGTCAGATTTCTAGCCTCCAGTGTGTGAGGGGACACGTTTGTGTTGTTCTAAGCCATTTAGTTTGTGGTTCTTCCTCACAGCAGCCACAGGGAATCTCCGTTGGGTTGGGGAGTTTTACGCTTTTCAATACTTGCAGCATAAAACACCCCAAAGTTCTTAGTTTATTCCTGGATAGAGGTGAACAGCACAGGCTCGGGAGTTATCTGTGTCTGAATAAAAACCTTATCTTTGCTATTTACTAGTTATATTGCCTTGGCAGTTAATGTAACCTCTTTGTGCCTCAGTTTCCACATCGGTAAAATGAGGTGAATAATCCTACTCAGGTAATGGAGGTGTAAATCAGCTACTGCATGCAAAGGCTTGACAAGGTGCCTGGCATGTGACAAGGCCTCAGTGTAAAACACTTGTTCTCATCACATCCCTCAGCAGGTCAGATGATGGCAGGGGTGGCCAGTCCAGGGACTGTGGGCTCCCTTTCTAGTTGGGCAGGCTGAGAGGGGTCATCTGCAGGGACCTAGCTTTGTCGGGGGCTGCCTGGGAACCGTGAACTTCCTGCAGGAAGAGCTCTTTTCCTGGGGCAGGCTGCTGTAGGAGGGGTCCTCTGGCACTGGGACAGGAACTGAAGCTGGTCTGGATCTGCTCAGGGACTCAGCAGAGCTGCAGCCCCGAGCCGCCCGGCTGCTGGTATAGTGGGGGACGTGTTTACCACCAGGCCCTTTGCCCCGTGATTCTCTGCCCGACGGAGGATTGACCCCAGTCCAAGCCTTGCCCTGTACTTATGACCATTTTAAACACATCTGCAGATGCTGTCATATTCAATAAAATATATCCTTGGAAAGGCAATGTGAAATTTATAGTGGCTTTTCATTCTTGCACATTTTCTTAATTACAGATACTAAAAGCCTAATCATGATCATGTGAGGCTTTGTAATAAAATGGTTTCATAAAATGTTGAGAAAGTGTTTGAAAAACGTTGGAAGCCTGTCCCACTGGAGGGTGACCCCTCCGCAATCCCGACAGGAGGTTGTGCAAGCTGGAGTCCACACCTGCTACAGGAACTCCTGCCTCCAGGGGAACCTGTCTACAGGCAGCTCTGATTTTCAGAAAGCTGACAGCTACGCTGCCTATGACCCTGCCTGTGACCCTGCCTTTAAGCCGGCGACTACGCTGCCTGCGACCCTGCCTTCCTGTCACTGCACCCCACGGTCCTGTTAATCCCTCCTGGAGCGCCTGAGAACAAGGGTCCCTCTTTTCCCCACCACAGTCCTCCCCATCCCCCACTTCTGCTGACTGCCATCTTCAAGGTCACTCCCTGGGCCACCTCATCAGGGCCTTTAGCCCAGTTGAGCCTCTTCTGCAGGCAGCACCATTGGCGCTGGTGGCTGCTCCGACTCTCGGCTCCCTGTGAGTGTCCTGCCTTTATTTTGCAGCAGAAGAGGAAAGGATCCAAGGAGAAAGCCAATAGGTGTCCTCACGAATCCAGAAACGTCTCTCCCTTCCCACCACCTTAGAGAAGTGGTGCCTCCCCCTGCTACTGCCATCCTCTTTCCTCCCCACACCCACTGTGGGAAGCAGCACAGTGCTATGGAAAGGCCTAGAACTGGGAATTAGGGCTCATTGGGTGTGCATTCCTTTTGTACCAGTCACTAGCTTTGCAACCCAGGCAACTTCCTTGACCTCTGCTTTCAGTTTCTTCATCCAAAAATGAGATTGGCAATTCCAACTCCCAGGGCTTTTATAAGGATTAGGTGCATGGTAGTTAGTAATATGGTACCATGGTACTTAGGTGCTTTGTAAATATTAGATAAGCCTCGACCTCCTGGGCTCAAGCAATCCTCCCACCTCAGCCTCCAGAGTAGCTGGGACTATAGGTGCACACCATCACACCCACCTAATTTTAAAATTTTTTATAGTGACAGGGTCTCGTTCAAGTGATCCTGCCACCTTGGCCTTCCAAAGTGTTGAGATTACAGGCATGAGCCAAAATTCTTGAACAGGGGCCACAAGATCATATTACAACTTCATAATATTTACTTGGAGAGAATTAAGCTGATAAGCGGATATAACAGGTGTCAAATTTATCTTTTCCCTGACCAGAGCACCTGAAGAAGAAAACAGTGATCCCAATCACCATGACTGAAGCAAATCCTATCCTCTGGTTCTGTCTTCACCTGGAGGCCTCTAGCATCCTTCGAAGGCGCTTCTCCACAATTCCTTCCAGAAGTCTCGGCAGATGCTTGCCTGTGCTTGGCCATGCTGGAGTGACCACGTGGATCATGTCCCGGCTCTTCTTCTAGGTGCTCAGGACCGCTGGGGGTGGGTGTGGGGAAGTGAGAAATTGGAGGTTGATGCATTACCTACGGATCCTTAATGAGTACCCCAAAACCTAGCAGCTTACAACAGCTTTATGATCTTACACAGTTTCTGAGGGTCGGAAGCCCAGCTTAGCTGGGTGCCCCTGGCTCGGGGCCTCCTGGGAGGCTGTAGTCAAGTTGTTGGATAGATCCGCATCTCTGAAATCCTGGAAGGCTGGAGGATCCATTTCTAAGATGGGGAACTCCCATGGCTCGTGGCTGGTGTCCTCAGTTCCAGGATGGCTATTGTCTGGGGCCCCCAGGGAACCCCCAGCCACCTCCAGACTCCATAGAGGTGTCTCCAGGGCAGTTGACTCCACACAGTAAGTGATTTGGGAGCGAGCAAGTGACAGTGCCACCAAAGCAGAAGCTGCAGTGTCCTTTATAACCTAACCTCAGAAGTGACATACCCTCACTGTGGCTGTATTTACTGAGTTGAGTCCACACTCCAGGAGCAGGCTGTGAGGGCCAGGAAATGGGATCCCTGGGCACCCTCCTGGAGCCTGGCTCCCACGGCTGCTAAGCATAGAATCCAAGCAGAGAGGCCTGGGCACTCTTAAGTGACGTTTCCCTCAGTCTGGGCAGCCCGAGGAGTTGTCGTCTACTCTGAGTCGGGGTGGGGGAGCCATCTGCTCCCAAGCTTTTCCCGGGGCAGTGCCAGATAATCCAGGCAACCCCCCTTTTCGATAAAGTTTTTCCTAGGAGCCATTACATTCCTCCTCTTTGATCTAGAAATCGCCCTACTGTTGCCCTTAACATGAGCTTTCCAAACCAACAATCTCAAATTAATAATCAGTACAGCTCTCGTACTAATTACCATTTTAGTCCTAGTCCTAGTCCTAGGTCCTTGGTTCGGAACTCCCACCTGGGGAGGCTCAGCCAGTGACCCAAAGGACCCGTCCTCATGTTAATCTGCGCACCCCCCCCCCCCCCAGTTTCAGGGGTTCCAGAAGGCAGAGTGTTCCTCCTATGACCCACAAGGCAAACCTCCTGTCATGGCATCAGGACCAGGCTACATAGTTTGGAAGGCCCAGTGCTAAATGAAATGTGTGGACCCTTGTTCAAAAATTATTAGGAATTTTGGCAGGGCTCAGTGGCTCAGGCCTGTAATCTCAGTGCTTTGGGAGGCTAAGGTGGGAGGATCACTTGAGTCCAGGAGTTTGAGGCCAGCCTGGGCAATGTAGTGAGTAAGACTCCATTTCTACAAAAAATTTAAAAATTAGCTGGGTGTGTTGGCATGCACTTGTAGTCCCAGCTACCTGGGAGGCTGAGAAGGGAGGGTGGCTTGAGCTGGGGAGGTGGAGGCTGCAGTGAGCCATGATTGCAACTCTGCACTCCAGCCTGGGCAACAGCAAGATCCCATCTCAAAAAAAAAAAAAAAAAAAAAAATGTTTTGGCCGGGCGCGGTGGCTCAAGCCTGTAATCCCAGCACTTTGGGAGGCCGAGACGGGCGGATCGCGAGGTCAGGAGATCGAGACCATCCTGGCTAACACGGCGAAACCCCGTCTCTACTAAAAAATACAAAAAACTAGCCGGGCGAGTTGGCGGGCGCCTGTAGTCCCAGCTACTGGGGAGGCTGAGGCAGGAGAATGGCGTAAACCCGGGAGGCGGAGCTTGCAGTGAGCTGAGATCCGGCCACTGCACTCCAGCCTGGGCGACAGAGTGAGACTCCGTGTCAAAAAAAAAAAAAAATGTTTTAACATGATGACAACATCAAACCAATTGCAGGAGCCTTGTAAGTGTGGGGCTCTGTGCAACTCTGCGGGTCACATGGCCATGAAGCTGGCCCTGCACAGCACAGCACGCAGCAGGTCTGTTGGAGTGAAAGGTGTCACAGTGGGTTTGCGTCTCTGTCCCAGGGCCTGGCACCGGGATGTACCCCCTTGGCCAAGGCTGCTCATGTCCCTAGCCCTGGTGAAGATGTGGCTGATGGTCACAGCATCTTCATAGACCCCTCCCCTACCCCCACAGAGTCAATTCACTTCACTTCAAGGGTCATGGGAGTCTGAAATGTTTATGAAGCTGCCTGTTAATTCTTACTTAGTTTTAAATGTGGCCCCTTATTCTACAACTCAGACAGAAGTCACATCAGGCTTGAGGATAAACCCTGCCTACTTAATTTCAATTCTCTCAGACTCCTCAGCGTTTTAGAAATATATTTTATGTATGTATGTATGTATGTATGGAGACAGGGTCTCACTTTGTTGTCAGCAGGAGTGCAGTGTGATCACAGCTCACTGCAACCTTGAATTCCTGGGCTTAAGTGATTCTCCTGCCTCAGGTTCCCAAAGTGCTGGGATTAAGGGCATGAGCCACTGTCTTTCAACATATAGTAGCCGGTTTATTTCATAATTGCTCTGTTTTGAATGTGTCCCCCAGAAGTTAGGGCTTTAGAAACCTAATTCCTTTGCCTTCTTGAATGGATAAATGGATTCATGAGGGCTTTACCTTTACAAATGGGTCAATGTCACTATCACAGGAGTAGTTTCATTATCACAGGAGTGATTTTGTTATAACATGGAGCTCTCTCTGGCTCTCTCACTCTTGTTCTCTCACCATGTCCCATGCTGGGATGCATCGTCATGCAGCACAAAGGCCCTCGCCAGAGGCTGGTGCCATGCTCTTGGACTTCTCAGCCTCCAGAACTGTGAGCTAAATAACCTTTCTGTAAAAAAATAAATTACCCAGTCTGTGATATTCTGTTATAGCAACAGAAAACAGATTAAGACAGTAATTCTATGTATTATTTTATTTGATTTGTTATTGGCAGTCACCAAACTACCAAAGGGGTTCATGGCACAAAAAGGATAAGACTGTCAGGAGCAGATGACCTGGCAAATGCAGATGTGGAAAAGGAATAGGTTTGGAGCAAATGCAAGGTTTAATCGCTCTTTCAGGGTTTTATGCTTCTTGCCTCTATTAATTTAGTAAATGGCTTTGTCACGGGTGTGTTATTGTTTGCTTTTCTTTGATGGCATCCCTCATGTCTGGGCTGAGCAGGTGACTAAGCACTTGGGACTTGATGGGCTGAAGATGGGACATCCCCAAGCTCTCTGTTCTTGGAGAAACAGCTACAGTGGGTTCCTTGAATATGTGTCAGGATCTAATTTTCCTAGGAGGAAAAAAAAACCTGTGAAACTATATATGCAAATGTGAAAGAACAGAAGGGAGGTTATCTCCCTTGGGCGTTCCTTTCTCCTCCTAGTCATTTGTTGAGCATTTACATGCATCGCCCCCATTTAATTCTCATAGAGCCTGGGAAGTAGTTTTCTATTCCTACTTAACAGAAGAGGAAACGTTATAAGAGATATTTCAAGACTTACTCCAGGTAAAGCTGTTTGCAAGTGACAGAGCTAGAACTTGGTGGTCTCAAAGCCTGTGTCACACTGTTCTCACTGCCTCTGTGCCCAGCCTATGCAGGGCAGGGAGAAGAACACCAGGGTGGCCTTAGGCAACTCATGGGTGTCTGGGGAATCAAACAAGGCAGCATATACCTGATGAAAGGAGCCTCAGAAATTCAAAGCAAGTGATTGCTTTCATCTAGGGTGGTCCAAGAAGTCTTTCTTGAGCTGGATCATAACAGATTCAGACATGGAGAGGTGGAGAGAAAGCTGTGGGGCTGATCGTGGGGGGCAGGGGCAGCAAGGGGATGGGTAAGGACAGATCAAAGGAGGTGCAGGGGATCAGTAAGAGAGGAGGCTGGTGGCCTGGGATGGATAAATGCAAGCCTGATTCCCAAGTTGAGCAGTTTATACTTATTTCAGCAGGATATTGGGGAGCCACCAAAGGTTCTTGAGAGGGGAAGTCATACAATAAAGCTTCACTTTAAGAAATGAATTGGGAGTTGGAAGATGGTTTAGGGGGTGGCAGGCCTGGAGACTGTGAAACTGGTTAGGAAGTTATTGCAACTGCTTGGGTGAGAAATGCTGAGGACCTGAAATAAGGTGATGGAGGGGAGACAGGAAGGTCAGCAGGAGCTGGATGCCTGATTGCATGGCAAGGCATGGGTGGCTGGCATGTGGACAAGAGAGAAGTCAAGGGAGGCTGAGAGGACCAACCATATGACTCTTAGCATTGGAGTGACCGTGGGGAGTTTTAGCCCATTCATCCTGCAGTTTCCCATAGGTCCTGCAAGGGAAGTCCAATTGGCCTGTGATAGAGACCTGTCTGGAGCCCAGGCTCTCCAAGCTGTCTCCTGGTTTCCAGGAGAGATCAGCCCTTGCCCCAGGCCTGCTACATTGGCTTTCGCTTTTCCCACAGTTTAGCCCCAGAAGTGGTGGGAGCAAAAGCTTTGACCACAAACTGGAGCCATGAAGCCTGTTGTGGTGGCATGAAATGAACGGCCTCAGACCTGCGGAAGTATCGCACCTGTTCATAGATGATCAAAGGAGCGGCAGGTGCATATTCTTCCTCTTTTGCAAATGGCCAATTGCCCTGAGTTTTCCATGAAAGAAGGGCCATGGAGAGTAATGGTGCAGCTCTCAGACTCTGGAGCCCAACTATTACAGGTGGGCCCAAATCCCAGCTCTGCCGGGTACTTGCTGTAAGACTTTGGGCAAGTTACTTAATCTCTCTGTCCATCAGTTGCTTCATCTGTAAAATGGGAATAATATTGATATGCCCCTCCACGGACTACGGAGGATAAGTGAGTTAAAACACATAATGCTAATCGTGCCTGGTATGTAGTTGGTGCTTAATAAATAAATGTTGAATGAATTCCTTTTTTAGAAAGAAACATCCCAAAGAGAAGAATCAGAGGTGATTTTTTTTTCCCTTTTGCATGTGAAATGGAAAAATCTAGATAAGAAAGGGCCTAGCTTTTTTCTGTCCACTTCACAATAGTCCACTTGAGTTGGGGGAGAGGAGAGTTACTGGAGGGAGTATGCTAAAAACTCATGAAAAATGATTTCCTTTCTCTGCTTGTTGAAATTCTGCCTTCAAGGCCCAGTTTAAGTGTCACCTCCTCAGAGGAGCCCTCCTTGGTTTCCACCCTTCCTCAGCCCTGTCAAACTCGTGGCTTCCTTCTCTATTCTCCCCAGTGTTCAGCACGTAGGTTGATGGTAGCACTCACTAATTCTGCTTTGTTTTACCTGTACTCAAGTTCATGGCTGTCTCCTCTCTATGGTGGAGCTTTGCGTTGGATGGGTCTGGGAAGTCCCACCTACAGCTGACAAGCTGGGCTGGGCTCCAGGCCATCACAGGTCCTCCAGCAGCAGCTCTCTCCACCCTGGCCTTGTTCCTTCAGACAAATGTGGCCAATGCGTTGAATTAGCAGCACTTTTAGGATCAAATCACAAAGCAACTCCTTCCTCTGTCCCGATTTAGTCAGTGGAATCACCTCTTCCCTGGCCACTGCTGCAAACTCAGGCAATCCTATAACTTTTCTGGTTGCTCTTAGTTAATAAAAACTGTCTCACTGCAGGAAGGTTAAATGTCCCGTCCAGAATTTGAGTTAAAATGAAGGCTTCTTGCCTCTGCCGTCCTGAGCTTGCTGCAGGTAGGAAGCCTGCAGCTGGGAAGGGGCTTAACTTTTCCCTCCTTCCTCACCCAGCTCACTGTCCACATGCTACTCAGACTTCCCGGCATTTGACCCAGCGAACAGCTCCTGCAGGTGTCTCCCCTGGCTCCTGTGAGGCCCAGTGGCCTAGTTTCCACTCTTTCTGAGGCTGTGACGTTGGAGCTGTCTCTTTGGCTCTTCTCTGTGCATACTCTATCCCTGGAAAGCTGCACCCCAGCAACATTCCCATCTCTCCCTTCAACCCAGACCCTCCCTGAGTTCCAGACTCTGGTTTCCAGTGCTGGTTTCCAGTGTTCAACCTGACAACGGCCACTGGCTCCAAGGCTTCCTGAACTCAGTAACTGCCTCGCTTAATTGCTGAGATGAGAAACCCCTGGTGGTGCTTGTTTTCTCTCTTTCACTCCAAATCCACGCACAATCTAGCCCCAAGTTCTGCAGGCTCTGCAGCAGTGGTTCTCTCTGCAGCAATGGTTCTTTCTGCAGCAGTGGTTCTCTCTGCAGCAGTGGTTTTCTCTGCAGCAGTGGTTCTCTCTGCAGCAGTGGTTCTCAGCCCAGAGTGACTGTGGCCCCAAGGGGACATTTGGCAATGTCTGAAGACATGTTTTATTGTCTTAATTGGGGGTGAGTGGTGCTATAGGTGTCTAGTGGATTGAGGCCAGGGATGCTTCTAAACACCCTACAGTGTACAGGCCAGATATCACAGTAAAGTGTCTTCCAGTCCAAAATGTCAGTAGCAGCACCCCAAGAAACCCTGCTCTGCAGCCAGAATGCATCCTGCACCCTACGTTCCTCCTGCCTCCACTGCCGTGGCCCGGCCAGAGCAACATCTCGTCTGGCCTGACTGACTGCAATGGCCTCTTCCACTCTTGCCCTCCCATAGACTGCTTTCCACCGCACAGCCAGCAGTGCCTTTCTTTTTTTTGAGACAGAGTCTTGCTCTGTCACCCAGGCTGTAGTGCAGTGGTGTGATCTCAGCTCACTGTAACCTCTGCCTCCTGGGTTCAAGCAATTCTCGTGCCTCAGCCTCTTGAGTAGCTGGGATTACAGGCACGTGCCACCACACCCAGCTAATTTTTGGGGTATTTTTAATAGAGATGGGGTTTCACCATGTTGGTGAGGCTGGTCTCGAACTCCTAACCGCCTTGGCCTCCCAAAGTGCTGGGATTACAGGCATGAGCCATGGCACCTGGCCAGCAGCGCCTTTCTAAAGCAGGAATATCCTGCCCTTCCCCAGCCTGAAACCTTCCGGTGGTTTTCCGTGGCTCTTAGAACCAAACTCATCTCTGGTCAGCAAGGCTCCCGACAGTCCCTGCTGCCCATCATCCTCCAGGCTCAGTCTCAGGCATGGCTGCCCTGGCCTGTCTCTTGTCCCTTGCTGGGGGACTTTGCTCTTGCCATCTCATGGGCTTAGCATGCTCCTCCCAGACCTCAGTGCACCTCCTCATCCTTCAGGTCTCTGCTCCCACGACCCAATCTCAGGAAGCTGGGGGGTGCGGTGGGCGGGCTGTGGCCCAGGGCAGGTTTGGGGCTGTGCTTTGTGACTCAGCGCTGGTTCACTTCTCTGCACTGGGGTGTGGTGAGGGTGATGCTGCTTTTAGTCAGCACAGCTACAAAACTCTGAGAGCAAGTCAGCTGTTTTCTATGTCTGGAAGCTGGCCGGGCTCCTTCTCAGATTTATCGAAGGCAGGCAGCCACTGACCCCTCCCTTTGCTATTGGAGGTGAGGAGACTGAAGGGGACATGGGCCCTGGGAACTCGCCCCTGCTGAGTTACTCTACCTTTGGCAGCCTGAAGTTCGGGGCTCCTGGCCCAGCATTGCAGGTCCCCCACTGTCGGGATGGACCCCAGGCTCAGAACCCTCATCTGGTCAGGGCTCTGCCGCTGCCTGGAACCAACCCACAGACCTTCCATTCCCTCCCTTGACTCAGGCCTCAGGCCAGGGCAAAAGTAAGGGGCACAGTGGGGAGAAAACCTGTGGAGGTGCCTGCTTGGTGCAAGCTCAGGCAGAGGCTCTTGACAGGACACTTCCCCTTTAACTGACTCATCACTCCCAGCGTCCAGGCTGCATCATGGCCGTTGTGCAGAAAAGTCAACCAAATCGCAGAGAGTTCATTGACGGGACAGAGCCTCGCAGGGGAACAGATTCAATCGCAGAACTCAGGTCCAATGACTCCACACCACGTGTGCAAGTGCAGACACACACACACACACACACAGCCTGCCTGTGCTGCTGAGGGTGCAATAAGGACCAAGACCAAGAGAAAGAGTAGCCAAGGGAAGAAGGACAGGCCTTTGTTGGGACAGTCCTGGTGGCAAAGGGCATTTTGGCTGAGAAACCCCTAAAGTTAGATTTGACCCCATGACTGGGGTGGGGGGCACGAGCTTATCTCAGAGCCATCAACTCCCCTGCTCTGGGGTCTGGTTGATCCGTGCAGGGACACAGCCCTGTGTGCTGAGAGGAAAGCTGGCCCTGTGTTGGGGGTGGGAGAGGTACCCAAGGGCCCTCCCTTTTCTTCCCCAGGTGGCTGCCCCGCCCCAGAGGCGTTCCTGCCACCTGCCCCTCCGAGGGGGACACCTCCAGCCACTTGTCCACAGCCTCAGGAGTCTCCACAGCAGAGACAGACGTGGGAGGGTGAGTTCTGAGGAGATTCGGAGTTCTGAGGAGACTGGGATCCTCTCCAGGGATGAGGGAGCCGGGCTGGAGGGGCTCGCGAGGAGCAGGGGGACTCTGCTCCTGCTGATAGAAGAGGAGCGCGCTGTGGGCATCTAGTGAACTGAGGCTGATAGAAAAGAAGGCCCTGGCCAGGCTCCGTGCTGAGGGCCAGGCGCCTTTGTTGCTTTTGAAGAGAAAGAGCCTTGGGGGAGCAAGCCCGCGGCTGCCTCTTCCTCCCTCAGATAATCCCTTTGCCCTAACTGGACACCCGGTGGGGCTCAGAGTTGATGGGGTCACAGGGGATCTGCCAGCTCAGGAAAGAAGAAGGTGAGCAACAGGGACAACTTCGGTTCTCCCATTCAGGGACAGGGTGGCCTCGGGCAGGTCACCTCATGGTTCTGCTCCTAAGCCTCCTCCCTGGGAACCAGGCCAACACCTCCTACCTCATGGCAGGCCGTGAGAACCAAACCTCGGAGTCATTCGCCACCAGGAAATGCAAATGAAAGCCACAGTGAGATGCTACCACACGCCCACGGCTACAGTGACGATCGGTAATGGCGGTGGGGGGGCGGGGGGCAGACGCCTCCACCTCCCCACTCCTCTCTGGCGGGAACAGAAAACAGCGTAGCCCCCTTGGGAAACAGTTTGACCATTTCTTAGAAAGTTCCACATCACCTGCTTGTACCAGATGGAAGAAGCGTGTGTGCTGCACGATTCTATTTAGATACGTTTCTAGAAAATGCACACTCGTCACAGTGACAGAGGCAGATCGGAGTCTGCCTGGAGAGGGAGGGTGCGCAGGAGCAGGAGGGACACATGGCTTCCGGAGGCGGTTTCACAGGTGTAGACATGTCAAACTCATCAAATTGTACTACTTCATTAAATATCAGTTATACCTGGGTAAAGCTGTAGAAAACATCTTTTTGGAGGCAATAAGGGGCGGATTTATGCTGCAAAAAAAAGGCAAGGCAAGTGAGGCGCCTGGCACAGGACTGTTTAGTCAATGCCAGCTGCTGGACATGGGAGCCCAGACTAGTTTCTCACAACTTCCATTCATTCTTTCCTTCCCGAACACGGAAACGGAGCAAGGGGAGGGACGGGAGCCCTGAGCCCTGCCTGCAGGAGCGCCCAGAGACACGCATCACAGAACTGGGTCACGGTGCTGGGGATCGAGGACAGGAGGGCCTCGCAGACGCCCGGAAGGTTCAGAGGCAGCAGCTGGAGAGCAGGCAGAGAAGAGGGTGAAGGAAGATTTCACAGAGGAAATGGCATCTGGGGTTGTGAGGGACTCTGCCTCGAGGCCACTGCTTAGGGCTGTCCGGGCTGGTGAGTGGGGCCTAAGGGATCCTCTCCTCCACGTGGTGGGGTATGGAACATGGGACATGGGACAGGAGAGCTCAGCCCAGGAGAGTGTTCCCAGAGCCCCTGGGAGCAGAGCAGCCACAAGCAGATGAGGGGCCCAGAAGCAAGAGGGGCTGAAGGGCCAAGACTTTGGTGGGGTATCAGTTTCCCAGGGCTCCATAATGACCCGGTCAGGAAAGGCACCGGGTGGCACTGCTTTGGGAGAAAGAGCCTCCCGTGCCCCTAATCCCTAACCCTTACCCGGGGGCAGGGAAGCCACTGGGATTCCGGGATGAGGCCTTCGCAGGCTTCTTTTGGGAAGTGGCTCCCCTTTGAGAATGAGGGTGGAACACAGGGAGATGGAGGTAGCACAGTGTGGAGCACTGGCTCCACGGTCTGATGAAGTAGCTTCGTATTTGCCTCTGCCGCATCCTAGCAAGGTGACTTTGGGAACAGTACTTTGCCTTTCTGGCCCTCTGGGCGATCGGTTGTTACTTTTATTTTGTTCTGAACTCTCGGTAACATCTAGCATGCATATGAGCCTGACTAATGGTTCACTTCGTTCATTCATTCAGACACTCATTGATCAAATCTGACCAGCTCACACTCTCCTAGGTTAGCCGTTCAATCCCAGCACCTGTAGCCAGGTGGACGTAGTTCCCCACAGCTGGGCCCTGCTGGGGACTCATCTCCCTGTGCTCTTGCCACACGCCTACCTGCAGTTTCCAGAATGTGCCAGGCTCCCTGGTGCTTCTGAGCCTCTGCAAGTGTGGCTCCCCTGCCTGAAACGCCCCCACCCTCCTGCTGGTCTGGCCACCTCCCAGTCAGCCTTGTCCAGTTACATTTTCCTGCCTCACTTCCCCACTGAGTGTGGCCCCTCTCAGCTCTCCCAGCCCCTTACCCTTGGGCCTCAAGTTTGGCAGCTGTCACACAAGCTATAGTCACAACTGGTCTGCCACACATTGCAGACGGGGCTCCTGGAAGGGTGATGCTACGGCTCCCTCCACCTCTAGCACAGTGCCCAGCACAGAATGGGAACTGAGGAAATGTTTGTAGCAAGAGGTAAAACTGCTTCACAGTATGTGTTATGAGTTGAACTGTTTCCCTCAAAAAGATATGTGGAAGTCTTATGACCTGAATTGTGTTTCTCCAAAATCCATATGTTGAAGCCCTAACCCCTGTACCTCAGAATGTGACTGCATTTGGAGAAAGGGCCTTTAAAAAGTAGTGTAATGAAGTTAAAATGAGGTCACGTGGGTGGGCTGTAATCCCATCTGCCTGGAGTCCTTACAAGAAGGGAAGATACGGACACAGCCACACCTGGAGGAAAGGCCAGGTGAAGACACGGGGAGGAGACGTTCCTCTGCAAGCCAAGGAGAGAAACCTCGGAAGAAACCAGCCCTGCGAACCCCTTGGTCATGGACTTCCAGCCTCCAGAACTGGGAGAAATCCATTTCTATTTTTTAAGCCCCTGGGTCTGCAGTACTTTGTTATGGCAGTCCCGGCAAACAAATACAAAGTCCTAAGCCCCGGTGCCTCCAAAGGACCCTTATTTGGAATTAGGGTGATTGCAGATGTGCTAAGATGATGTCTTAACTTATCAGGGTGGGCCCTGATCCAGTATGAATGTATCCTGATAAAAAGGGGAAATGTGGACACAGACACGCACACAGGGGGACTGCCATGTGGACACGAAGGCAGAGATTGAGGTGATACATGTAGAAGCCCAGGAATGCCAAAGGTGGCCAGAAAACCAGCCGGAGCTGGGGAGGCCTGGAATAGAGTCTCCGTCACAGCCCCAGCAGGAACCATCCCTGCTCACACCTTGATCAGAGACTTTTGGCCTGCAGAACTGCAAGGCAGTGAATTTCTATTGCTTCAAGCCACCTAGTTTGTGGTACTTTATTAGGGCAGCTCTGGCAAACAGAATATGGAGATTAAAATATCACCCCACTACAAGTTCATCCAAACAAGGGGTTCTGCTGGCAGCAGTACAAAGCTACCATGAAAACACCTAACTATGAGAAATGAGCTCCCAGACCCTCCTGCCCGTCACTCCCTGATCTTATCAACTTCTGCCCCCTCCACTCACACAGACAACTGTTTACATGTCTGTGTTGCCCCCAAGCCAGCGACCCCCAGAACCATGCTCTGCCCATTGCTGGGCCCAGTAAATATTCTCACTTACGGCTAGGTCACCCATCCAGAATCGTCCTCTGCTCCCTGAAATCCCATCTCCAGGAAATCCAGACCCAGGCTGCACTGAGCCCTCCCACGTGGGTACAAGAGCACATTTAGACCAAATTTCAGTCGGTCCAGGGAGGCCCTAGATGCCAAACTTTTGCACCTTCTGGTGCTTCCCGACATGCCACCCGTGGCTGACTTGCATTCTCTACCTTGGCTGCTGCCTGTCCAGCTGCACACCTGTCCACACCCCAGCTCCAAATAAGGAGAGGAACTAAACCCAGCACTGCCCCGTGGCAAGCTGTGGAGAAGGAATGGGAGTGGGTGGAGATGTACCTCCCTGCTCCGTGGACGTGTGGTTAGGAAACGCCTTTCCTGGCCAGGAGCAGAAGCTGGACTGGGGTGAGCCGAAATCTCGGCCAAGACTCTTTGACCTTCAGGGAGTGCCTGAGACGCTGCACAGCCAACAAGCTGCGGGGCCAGGGACACTTGCAGAACGCGGATTGGCCTACTTTAGCCCCCTGCCCAGGGCTTCAATCCCCTCTGCAGTCTCCCTGCTGAGGGGACACCGCTGTGTGTGAACACCTCAGCTGACGTGGGACAGCTGGCATCTTTCCTGCCTGGACCTGAGAATGGCGCCGAGGCTGGGGCTTGGGGCGACTCATTCCCTTCCAAACTTGCTCATATCCGTGCAGTGGGCCACAGTTCCTGTCTGGGAGCCCCCCACTCCTGCAGGTCCTCCTCAGCAGTCTTCCCCATGGCTCCATGTAAAATTTCACCCCCGCTCATTTTTCCTGCCATATTTCTCTTCTTGTCACTTTCCACCCTCTAAGTCCTGTTTGTGTGTTTAACTGATTGCTTTTGGTCACCGTCTGTCTCCTCCCGTAGAGAGGCTGCCTGGGAGGGAGGGTTTATTTGAGGGCTTGGGGTTGCTATGGCAGGCACAAAGTCTGCAGCTGTGGCCTGCCCGAATAGAAGAGAGGCTGGAGCGTTAAGTGGGAGGCATTTCTGCAGTGGGTCCACAGCCATGCAGGGCTGGCTGAAGGGGGCTAGGCGGGGGTCCTACAGGCAGGCAATGGGTCCTGTAGCTGCTCCGGGTCTCCTGCAGAAGAGGTTGCAATTTCAGATCCGTGAGCTTCTCATTCCAAACACTGGCTTCCTCCACTTTTTTCCTCTCCTGGGAATAATTGGAAAAATGATTCCTAAGCTGTCAGGAGAAAATAAAGAAACCATAGCGACCGATTTGCAGCCTCTCCTAAATCAGCCAAATGAGAAATGGATTTGGAACCACCTCTGGAGGGGGCGGCTAACATCTCCAGGAAGGCGATAACCATAGATTGTGTTTCAGCAGGCGGGGAGGGGCAGGGCTGGGGTGAAGCTGCCGAAAGCCTCCCTCAGCCACCCCCTGCGCTTCTAGTCCCTTGCCTGGCTCAGGGCTGGCCAGAAAGACAGAGACATTTCATGCAGGGCTCCGCAGACGGCAGGCGTTCCACACCCATTCCCTCACTTCTCTGGAAATAGCCCTGGGAAGGAGGCAATGTTGCTGACTCCAAGTCACAGACCAGGAAACACAGACCTGCCTGTGGCCGCAGAGCTCGTTCGTGGGAGGAGGCTGGAGCCAGTGTTCACGCTGACATTGGCCTGGTCCCCACAACGGTGCCTTTTCTGTTGTGTCCCCAGAATTTTAACATTCTCCAGCCAGACACAGGCCAAGACCAACAATGCTTCACTTGGTGAAGACCATTTCATGTTCCTCCAGCAGCCTCTGTGACCTCGGGAGGGCCATTCTGTCAAGTAATCCTGAATTTACCCCCCAGTGACATTGTGTCTCTGGGTCATCATCAGACTTCTTTCAGGGTAGACCTGCGGGACTGTGGAGAAAAGGGCTTGAAGGAAGGAGGAGATTTGTGTCGGAGCCTCTGGTGCTGTCAAAGTCAAATAAAATATACAGACAAATCTCTAAGTTTAAAATGTTTTATCTGGGAAGCAAGAATTTCAGTTTGGGACATACACACAGACTGAGCGGTCTTCAGTATGTCCAAAGAGCAAAGAGAAGGTAGGAGGTTTCATAAAAATGAGAAATATTAACGGATTGTTAGGAAAGCAAGTTCATTTGTGCTGGAAACGTTTTGGGGATCCAGCAAGCTCTGATTGGTGGGTGGGTGAAACTAGTCTTGGATTTCCACAGGTTGTTTCAGTAGCTATTAGATCAAACTGGTTTCAGGTTGCAACACTTGTTCCAGCAGCCAGGGTTGGAGACAGTTATATTCTTGGAGCAATGTGCTTTTTCCCCCATCTCCTAACTCTGCTTGCCTATGACAACAGTGACCTTTGTATGATCAACTTTCACAGTGGCCACAGGAGGAGCCAGATCTGAGCCCACACCCATGCCTTCTGGCTGGCTTTCTCTCTCTTGCTCCTAGCAGGGACATGCAGGGTGAGTGACAGAAGTGGACTCAGCTACAGGCAACATCGAGTGATCTAGGTTCCAGGTTCAGCACTTTGTCCATTGTCATGTCAACATAAAGAATTGGTGCTTTGAAATTTTGTCAAGTTCAGGTTTGAGCGGCCTGATGCAGAAGTTCCCAGGTCAGGGACTCCAGGGCAGGGAGTTGGAGGGGTGAGCTGGCTGCAAAGTCTCTGGTCACTGTAGGTTCTGGAAAAGAAAGAAAGAAGGAAGGGAGTCTCCTCACTTTACCTCTCTGGTCTCTGAAACAGTATCCACCGTTCTGAGTCCTCAGCTGCCTGTAGCTCTTTACAGAACAGACCCCACCCTGCTGTCCTTACAAAAGGCCAACTTGGTATCCAGCATCTCAGATGTTACCACAAGGGGCAACACCAGGGGTTGGGTGACTCCCTAGCCAGAACTCCAAGGCCACACACAGCTATTTAGACAAAAGAAGTGTGCTTGTTTATTTGCTTTAGAATGCAGTTTCATGAGTGACATTTAGCATTTGTTGAGCGCCTATGTTTACAAAGTGCTTCCGCCCACATGGTCTCACCGGACCACCTGTGAGGGAGCACAATGTGACCTCCACCTTAAGGACTGAGGGTGGGACTCAGCCAGGAGCCCAGGACTGTCCAACTCCTATTCTAGGGGGTTCTTTACATCCACAGAGGTTTCGAAACCAAGGAGCGTGCCTTACGGAGCATTTAAATTGCATTTGATGTTTAATGACTCTTATTTACTTATCACAAATACGGTTTTTTTTTTTTTTTGGAGACAGAGTCTCACTCTTTTCGCCCAGGCTGGAGTGCAGTGGCACGATCTCGGCTCACTGCAAGCTCCGCCTCCCAGGTTCATGCCATTCTCCTGCCTCAGCCTCCTGAGTAGCTGGGACTACACGTGCCCACCACCACGCCCAGCTAATTTTTTTCTTTGTATTTTTTTAGTAGAGACGGGGTTTCACCATGTTAGCCAGGATGGTCTCAATCTCCTGACCTCGTGATCTGCCCGCCTCAGCCTCCCACAAATACGATTTTCAGTGATACGAGAGACAAGTCGCAAAGACGAGATTAAACATGTCCTCTCTTCTGTTGCACTGGCTTCTCTACATCATGGTAACAGGTTGTCAGGTTCAACTGCAGCATTGCTGTTAGAGGCAAAGGTAGGCAGGAAGCTCATTCTTGCAATCTCTGGAACTTTAGTAAAAATTCAAGCATATCTACTTTTTCCTTTCCCTAGAATTTTCTCCGCGTTCTCACTAACCAGATAATGTTAGCTTTATTTTGCATCCATTCATTTTCTGAAGCGTACATGTGTTTCAGTTACTATGCTAAAAGATCCTGTTTGTCCCTATTTAATGGCATTCTCAGTTCAGTGGGAGTTGGTGGCAGTGGCAGATATGTACAGTTACAAGGTGACAATGACAGCGGCAGGCAGAGGGAGGTCTGGGAGCACAGAGGGGAGGCACCTAATCCAGCCTGGTAATATCAGGGAGGGCTTCTTGGAGGAGGTGACATCTGAGTTTCTCAAAGGAGAGGGTAGCCAAGGGAAGGAAAAGAAGTTGCAGGAAGTAGAGAGGGGCTGTTGAAGGAACTGGGGCACGGGAGCATTGGGTACTCAAACAAGGAGGGGTCTGGGGAGACGGACCTTAGGGAACACAGTGGGAGTGGGAAAAGCTCAGCCCAGCCCTCTGACATGGGTTTTATATGCTGAGTCACTGGGAGACTTAAAACAAAGAAGACCTTTCTTAAAGAGCAGTTTTAGGTTCACAGCAAAATTGAGCAGAAGGTACAGAGAGTTCCCATAGAGCCCCTGCTCCCACTAGAGTTGTACATTTGTTACAGTAATGAGCCCGCATCAACACACCATTATCATCCCACTGGAAGATTCTGAGCAGGGAAAACATTTTCACATTACCTTTTACAAAGTCTTCTTCCTGGCACTGAGTCACAGTCGTTTTTAAAGAATTAATGGTGTAGGTTGTTACTTAGCATTTCCCCAGAGCAAATGTTTCTATGATCTCCAAAAGGCAGAGGCTATGATGTCTTCCTGTCCCACACTGTAGATCTGTAAACCTAGAACAATGCCTGGTATAGCAGATGCTTAGAAAGTAGAGGACGGTAGAGGCGGGAGGAAAGCAGGGGTAGAGGGAGGGAGGGAGGGAGGGAGGGAGGGAGGAAGATAGCAACAAGGTCTGTTGTGTATTTCCGAAACATCATTCTGGCAGCAAATAGAGGAAAGATGGCAGAGGGTGTGGCTTGTGGTCAGGGACACTTAGGAGGCTACTGTCATGTTCCAGGTACAAAGTGCAAGTGGTCTGAGTAGGTAGCCGTGGTGGAGAGGAGGGGACATTGAAAAGGTGGGCTCTACTCCATCAGGTGTCTGAGGACGTGAGTGCAGTAGAAAACCACCAGGAAGGTTTCGAGACGCAGGCCCAGCTCTCAGTCTTCTCTGAACCACTGAAGTAGAGGGAGAGTTTGTAAGGACTCCAAAGGGAAAGAGAACACGGGAGGGAAGGAGGGTTGGGGAGGGTCAGGTAGGATACTTAAGTTGGATTGAGTTTGAAATATACAAACTAAGAAAAATGTCAGATGGTTCTTGTTTATTGTCTAAAGAGTAGAGGGGAGAAAAACAGAAAACAGACGTTTACGTTGGTTGGGTGTTAGATAAAAGGCCCCGAGTCCTCTGCTTCTAAGTGAGAATGACGACGCGCCATAGGATGACAGGGCCCTTTGGAGGTTCTGTCTGCAAGGTAATCTGTTTGCTGATGAGCTCAGGCACGGGGAAGGTGCATGGTGTGAGTGTGGCTTGCTGAACTCACAGCGAGCCATTTCAGGGATGCTGGGACGGAAGCTGCCCTCCCTTTCCTGCCTCTGCTTCCAAGTCCTTTCTCTGCAGCCCTGTCAACGCTCCGCCTTTGCTTCATAGCACATTTCCTAATGGGCTCTGGCAGCACTGAGGCAGCCTTCATATTCCGTTTGTTCCTTGGATAATAAGCTTAGCCTCGAAGCCAAAAAGAGAAAGCTCTGATGATTGTTAAACACACATGCACAGGGCTGACTGCTCCCCAAAACCTCCAGTCAGACATTGCACCAGCTCAGCAAGGCCATTTGCATCCAGGCAAATGGCCCTCAATGACTAACAGAAATCCAACTCTATCTTGGCAAGGAAGGCCTTCAGTATGCAGCATTAATTTGGTTTGCACAGTAGAATGGAACACATCTTTAGTTCCTTTTAGGGAACCTGACTTAGGCTTTCTCCAAAGGGTGCTTCCTGGGGGCTCCCAGACATTGGAAATGCCGGCTGTAACTCATCTCAGGGTCTCCCTAGTCCCAAGCACAATCTGCCTTATTTTTTTTTCCAGTTTTATAGCTCAGAGAGGATTGTGATGACGAGGTCACCTGAATCCTAATCACGCTCTGAGTTATCATTAGGACTTGATGCATTTGCTCTGGCACAGACAGCACCGCTGCAGCTTATAGCCAGAATGATTCTGTCTGGCTTCCCGCTCCACACCAGAAGTCTGGAAATGCAGGCTGTTCTTTTCCATTTGGAGTCCTGGGATCTGGGTTATTATTGCCAAAGGCAAAGGAATGAGTTTCTAGAATTATCACTTGAAGGAGCAATGCACCAGGGAGTAAACCTAGGAAGTTTCCAGAAAACTAGAACGTGATTATCTCCACAGTATACTCTGAATGTGAAAACCCAACTAATAGAACATTCAGAGGTCAGTGCCGGACTCCTCAGCCTGTCTCCACCAGGCCTTTTAATCAATCTAGGAGGGCAAGAAAAATCACTTCAATTTTAGGATCTTACTGCGTTCTTGGGGCAAAAATAAGCCTGTGGCCTTCAGGAGTCTCCAAGACACCTGCTCAGTAAGGAAGTTTAGTCTCAACCTCCAGAATGAACTAGGCTCAATTCAAACAAAATTGGTGAGGACCCACTAGTGCCAGGTGGGAGGTGACTAAGGTGGGCATAGGGGAAGGGATACCCTCAGTCCTATGGTCACAGACTTGCTGGGCCCTCACCCCAGAGAGCAGCCGCCTAGGGGCTGCAGCAACAGAAAGCCTTCCCCACTGTTAAAGCCTAAGGCCTTGTCCAGGGAAGACTAAGGCCTGGAGGAAATCACCTGGGGAAGAACTGGGACTAAAGGGCGATGCTTTGTGCCAGGATCAGGCATATGGTTATGCGTGTTGTCCACTGTGCAAGGACATCCAGCTGAAAGGTGAGCAAGGGCTAGATTCCAGCATGCCTGCCGCCCACCACATTGTGTGCCCATGGTGTTGCGTCTGTCCAGAAGGGGCATCCTTCTCTAAGTCACACAGACAGACCCTGTGGGCTCACAAGGGCCCTGAACATGAGGAGAATGAAACAGCTCCGGGAAGGGGTCAGTGAAATTTGGCCAAGCAGCACAGGGCTGCAGACAGGATGGAAAATACTCCCTTTACCACACTGGCTGCCTTGCCTTTGGTGCTTTGGAAGGGAATTGAGGAATTAATAACCAAACTCACTCTATTCCATTCCTAGCACCTTGTACACATCCATGGCCATGTTAACTCTACCTGCGCCTCCTCCTGGACTTGCGAGCAGTTATTCCCAGGGAATCCCTGCAGGTGCTGTAAGAGACAGATCTCTGCATGGGCAGCTCATCCTGCCAGCTGGAGTCAAGGTTATCTCATCCAGGCTGGCTGAGACCCATAAGCAGTCCTCTTTCGGAATTCTGCCTGCTGTGCTAACCAAATGTAGTTCATGTTACCTGTCTTTTAAAAATATTATTTCTAGCCTTTTTTCCCCTGTATATTCATGATTTAATTTTGCATGCCACTTTTGTGAGTTGCTACATGCTAAGCATTTTCCATAGTGCCACATCATTTCCACACTGCCATGTGTCAGTATGGCGGTATTATCGCCAGTTAAGCAGGGCTCTGTAGTCTGACTAATCATTATCAAATGGTTTACTTAGCAGACACATGTGCCCCTGGTAGGAAACGTTGAGTGGTGGGTAGAAGATCTCTCCTCAACTCTGTTCCGTTCAACATTTTTGCTGATAGCCAGGATGAAGGTGTAGCATGCAGACCACTCAACAAATTGGCAAAAGACACAGAACTGGAAAGGGTAATACATGGTTTGGACAAGGTAGTCAAGATTCAAGATTGCCCAGCAATGCTTCCCTGGAAACTTTTTCTTACCTACCCCTATCTGCATAGGGTTTTGTCAGAAAACATTTTAAATGGTCCATTTTCAAGGCATGATAAATCTAAGCACTGGCAGCCAGCCTGTGAATGTAACAAACAGCACGGCTCACGCTCCTAGAAGGTCACGATACACGAACAGAATGTAGAAGAGGGGTCAGCCCATAAAAGGGAAGAAAGTTCCATTATTGGGAAATTGAAACTTAAGAGGGGAAGAGGACAGGGTGTAACCTTATAAGGGGAATAATGACACGTAGGCAACGTCCGGGAAGATTGTCATCCCACAGTACTCAGCCATGAGGAACTGGGGGAGGGACTTGCATGCTGGGCGATAAATTACCTGCTGGAGCTGCCCCAGGTGTGCCTACCAGCCACCCGATCTTGCAAGACCTCTATTAAAAGTCTCATTTTCGCTATTCTTTGTGCCTGAGTCCATTCTTTGGGTCTGGACAGGTGAGCATGTTTCTCACAGTTTTACTCAGCAGCTGCAACCACAGCAGGTGGCCCATCGGTGCAAGGTGGGCGAGAGACCTGAACTGGGCCAGAGAAACTTCCTGATGATTTTGGAATTGGGGCAGATTCCAGGCATCTCCAGGTGGCTTGAGCATAGCACATCAGCTAGGGAGACACTGTGGCTGTGTTTTGTCTTGTGACCCCGAAGTGGAGGAGGCTGGTTGGGAGAGAGACTCAGGGAGAAGGTGCAGAGAGAAGCAAGAGAGAAGAGAGGCAACTAGAACCCTGCTTCATTTGTTCCTGAAGCCCAGTCACATTTCTGCCCCCTTATTCAGAGAGTCCACATCATGAGAATACAATCCCCTCGGCCTGGGTTGCCATCTGTGTTCACTGTAGCTGAGAAGGTCCCAGTGAAGCCAGCCGGCAAATCTGCAGTCTTGGTCTCCAGTTGACAAAGTTCAATAGAGTCAATAGGCTGCAGAAGAATCAAGCCCCAAATTGGGGGGAAGACCACATTTGGAGGGTGACAGTTTTGGTGTGACCTTGGCAAACAGTAGGATGCCTAAGGAAGTCCCCTGGACAGTGAAATCAGGCTCTACACTCAATGGCTGAAAGAATCAGAGACATTTTGGCAGAGGAAGGGAAGAAGATTTGGCAGAAAAACACATTTGTCATATAGGGTGTGGAGAACCAAGGTCCGAACTAGGACAAACAAATGAAAGATGCTTGAATGCAAATTGGCAAGCTTTTTCTAGCAGGTATCTGCGAGTGGGCGGGGTTTCCTGGGAAGAGGCAGCCAACAGGCAGGAGTTTTAGCAGAGGCTGGGCAACCGCACGGTGGGTAGGTGAACTTCCTGAACAGAGGTGGTTGGACGCATCCTTCCAGCCCATGGTTCTGGGGTTGGCGTGAAGTGGGCATTTTCCCTATCCTCTGTAGACTGAGGAGTAACCCTCTAACAGATGTTTCAGAAATCCCAGGAGTAGAACGTTTGGCTTGAACTCCTCCTCCCAAGCAGTCCCTCATTTAGGAAATCATTCAAGTGAAATCATTCCTCACCCCAGTGGAAGCAGCAAAAGAAGCATTCTCTGAGTGAAGGACAGTGCCCACAGTGGCCCGCCAGGAGTAGGTGGCCCTCCCTGACTGTCCCTACCTCTGTTGGGAACCTAGAGGGGGCAGGAGGGCATATGAGTAAGTGCACCCCCTAAAGAAGGACACGGGGCTGTTGCCTTGCAGGGGGTCACATGCTGGGCTTGTCTGGTGAACTGGAATCTCTCAATTCAAAGTCCACAGGCAGACGGGGAAGTAATTTCCTAGAAATTAAATCTGAACACTCCACAGCCTCTCCTCAAAGAGTGAATATGGGCTGGCAGCTGGGGCACACGGGGGCCTTGTGTGTGCACGTGTAAGGGTGTGTACTGTTATGTGTGTGCACACCCTCATACACACACACACCTGCCTCTACACACCCACATGTGCACACGCTCACACACCAGTGCACATCAGAGGAAGCTTTCTTCTCTTCTGAGGAAGTCCAGGAAGCTCCTGGCAGGAGAGTTGAGCTGGACCGACCTGAGGCCTGCAGGCCAAGGAGGCTGAGGACTGGGAAATGGTGCAGGGCCCAGCGTAGCTGCAGAAATCTGACCCCAGGCTGGGCATGTCAGCACAGTGACCATGAAGCAGCAGCCCAGCAGGCGGGGGCTCCCTCCCCAGCCCAGAAGGTTCGCTATAGGGTGCAGAGCGGCCGGCCAACCTTGGGCCCACTCCAGTTAGAGCTGAGCCAGCAGCGTCTGTCCTCCACCAGCCCTGCCCCAGTGGCCCAGGCTTGCCGCTTCCTCCCGCTCCTGGAGCAGGGCCCTGACTCCTTCATACCTCTCAGGCCTGTCCCCCATCTCCCACTCGCTTCCCAGCACTGTCCACAGACATTCTTTTAAAGGAGACTTTGCTTGCATCACTCCCCTCCTTAAAACTCAAGTGACCCATTCCTCAGCAAAAAAGCAGGCATTTTTCAGCCTAGCATTGCCTAGCATTTCAGAATAATGACACATTTCTCAAGCCCTGATCTGAGTGCTTTTACATACACAGTTGACCCTTGAACAATATGGGTCCACTCATGCACAGATTTTTCTCCATTAAAGTTATACCATATGCCCGCCCTTCCTGCCTCCCCTCCCACCTCCTCTACCTCTTCTGCCTCTGCCACCCCGAGACAGCAAGACCAACCCCTCCTCTTCCTCCCCAGCCTACTCAATATGAAGACAACAAAGATGAATGTACTTCCCCTTAATGAAGGGTGGGCATGTTTTCTCTTCCTGATATTCTTAATAACATGTTCTCCTCTCCAGCTTACTGTATTGTTAGAATATGGTGTATATATAATATATATACTGTATAAAATATGTATTAATCAACTGTTTATGTTATCAGTAAGGCTTGTAGTCAACAGTAGGCTATTAGTAGTTCACTTTGTGGGGAGCCTAGGTTATATATGTATTTTCTTTTTTTTTTTTTTTTTGAGACAGGGTCTCCCTCTGTCACCTAGGCTGTAGTGCAGTGGCGTAATCATGGCTCCCTGTAGCCTCGACTTCCTGGGCTCAAGCAATTCTCTCACCTCAACCTCCTGAGAAGCTGGAGCTACAGGTGCAGGCCACCATACCAGAGTGGTTTTATTCTAATGTTTGTAGAGACAGGGTCTTCCTATGTTGCCCAGGCTGGTCTTCAACTCCTGGGCTCAAGTGATCCTCTCACCTTGGCCATCCGAAGTGCTGGGATTACAGGTGTGAGCCACCGCACCGGCCTTTACATGGATATTCAACTCCATGGCGGGGGGGCAGTGTCCCCTAATCCCCCCTGTTGTTCAAAGGTCAACCGTATTTGCCTCTTTGTCCTCACAATCACCCCCTTGAAGGAGGCATTATTATGATGATTATCCCCATATTATAAGTGAGGGAACTTGGGCAGGAGGAGGAGCTCATCACTTGCCCACTAGCACAGACAATAGGGGACAGATCCAAGTTCAAACTCAGACAGTCTGACATCTCAGCCCACACCCTTGCAGCTCAAAGTGTGGTCCCCAGACCAGCGCATCAGCATCACCCGAGAGCTTATTAGAAATGCAGAGGCTCAGGCCCCCAACCCTGCTGAGTCAGGAAGGTCCCCGAGATCTGGGAGGCTCTGCTTGGGCTTCAGAGCCAGGTCCCCTCTCACCCACCTGACTCAACCCTGTCAGCCCCATGCCTTTGCTTGTGCTGTCCTTCAGCCTGCAGCTCTCTGCCCTGGTGTGGGGACCCATCAGGCCCCCCACCACATCCACAAGTAGCTCGCATGCTCCCTCCTCTTCTGACCTCCCTGGTCCATGGCTCCTCCATCCCCTGGGGAAGGATCGGTCCCTCCTACCTTGAGCTCTTGATGTAAGGTCGTGCCTCAGTTATTGTTCTGACATTGCAGAGGGTATTTGTGAGTGAATTGGACTTGGACGAATTCCCCTTTTTGTGTGTACGCATGTATGAATGCACACATCTCGTGTTCCTCGTGGAACCGGACAGCTGGCCCCTGAACCCCAGTCCCTGTACCTGTCAGCCGGGGCTCCCCTCCTCTTTCCCTCCTCCTTGAATCCAGCACTGAGGACCTTGGTCCTCCATGCCTGGCCTGATCCCTAATGAAGCCCTTGATCTCAGAACTCAGTGCATCATTCCCCACCAGTCAGGAGAAGCTGGACAGCTTTGCCTGCCTTTTGCTTTTCCCTTCTGATACTTTCCTCCTTGATCTCGAGCCCTATCGGTAGCAAAGGGCAAGGAGGGGCCTCCCAGCAGAGCAGCAGGTGCCCCTCGCCACGGGTCACACCTCCCTGCCCCAACACCTGGCCTTGGTGGCTAAGGGCGATTGGGAGGGGTTGGCTGGGCAGTGGCAGCCAGCACAGAGGGCCCAATCTGGCCCGAGAGCCAGGTGGGCCGTGTTGGAGGGAGCAGGCAGGAGAAGAGCAAAGGCTTGGGAGCTGAATCCTGTCTCCACAGCATCCCCTGCGGCCTCGCTCCTCAGCACTTCGGCTCCCTCCTTCTCAGCTGGGGAGAATGAGACAGCCCACGAGGCTGAGGCCATTATGAGGATGAGAGGAAGCGCCTCGTGTCAAGAGAACTGAGTATTTAGCCAATCGCCATTTGATGGACTTCTGGACAGTCAGAACTGGAGTTCATAAGGAATCACTACCAGGCAGGGAAGCTGTGTCCTGTGTAAGGGGGCACAGCCAGCTGTTAACAGAATGAGACAACACTTCCCCCATCCTGGCATCCTGCCCGTGGCCCTCTGTGGCTCCCCTTCGTTGATTAGGAAAATGGAATCAGGGTGGCGCCTCGGGAGAAAATGCTGTGGATCCCAGGGTCAAAGCTCGTTGTGCCCTTGGTGAGCTGTTTGCCCTGAGAAAAACCCAGCAAAGATGGCTCCTGAGTTGTCTCCCTTGACCACTGCTGGGCCTGGATGTCCCTAGAGTGGGCTGAAGCCAGGTCATGTTCCCGTCGTTGGGGAAGTGGAAAAAAAGGGGCTGCCATCCCGCCTATCTGACAAACACAGGGAGGTGCCCCTGCGTCTCTGCCACTCTGCCAGGAATACAGACAGACACTCAGGCAGCACCACAGGCCCCAAGAGGCACGGGCACACCGACAAAAGCAAACCCATACCGGGGACACAGACACCACACACATTTAGTCATTGCTGGCGGCCCCCAAGTCTCAGAGACCCTCACAGAAGCTCAAGGACTCGAATGAGGTGTTGGTATGTTCAACACCCAGGCCCCCACACGCACCTGTGTATGCCCACACGCTGCCACTCTGACCTGTGGGTGGGGGGCAGGCACGTGAGTGGGCACTGAGCCTTGGCCTGAGCAGGTGCGTGGGTGTCCCCCACACTCAAATGGGCAGCTGGAAAGCAGGGTCAGGCCTCAGGTGCACAGAGCACAGCGGCTATGAGTGGGGGTGGTGGGCGTTGCCATGGAGATGAGAGCCGGAGAAGCAGCACTGCCTGCCAGCTCCGTGTGGGCGGGTGAGCCCACAGATCCACAGATCTCGGGAGGGACTGGGCAGTGCTGGAGGCTCCAGCACAGGAGGAGGCTCTTGAGGTGGGGGTGGGGCTGAGGGCCTCTGGAATGACAGGAGCAGCTGCTTGTGTTGCAGGCCTGGGTGTGGGGTCATGAACTTGTGGTCTTGGCTGGGAGCACATACAGACTATGGGGCCTCTGCCTCCCCCAATCAGTGCCACTCACTCCCACTCCTGTCCCCCACCGGCAACTGTGCTGAGCTCACAGCCAAGGCAAAGCTATCAGGGAGGGCGAGCAGAGGCGGGGAGCTAAGGATCGTGGCTGGTTTGGGGAAAACAGCTGAGGAGGGTCAGGCTGATTCTCCCCACCTCCTGGCATCACCTGACCTGCTCTTTCTTTTCCATTGGTCCCTCCTTTGCAGTCTAGTGGAATGGGAATCACACAGGATTGGGAGTTAAACAGTAAATCACGATGCCGGTCACTGTCGACCAACTCTGGGACGGTGAGCAACCTGCCCAGTGAATCCCAACCTGGGTCTTCACATCTGTAAAATGGGATGAGGAACCCCGATCGACCTACCTCCAGAGCTGCTGAGAAGGTCCAATGACTCTCAAGAAATTCAACTAGACCGATATGGACAGACGCCTACTATGCACCAGCACGCTGCGGCGCTCCAGGGACGGAGAGGAGCACACTCTCGCAGAGCTCACCAGCGAGTGGGTGGGAGAGGAGTGCGTACAAACAAGACAGCTCGGATAAGTGCCAGGACTCAGCCTGTTCCAGCAGCTCCTGGGAATGCCTGCTTAGGGCCAAGTACTGGGGTACAAAGAGGCAAGAGCAGCGGAGGAGCCCAGGGACTGCATGGGATTCAAATCACAGAAGAGCGGCAGCCTCCCCCAGAGCAGCCCTCACATGCATCCGACTCGTTCATCCTCATAACCCGCCAGGTGGAGCCACTGAATGCTCTCCCCATTTTACAAGTGAGAAAGCTGTGATCAGGAAGAATAAACAGCTGTCCCAAGTGCAAATGCACCCTGGGAAGGGGTGGAGCTGGGATTTGACTCCCATCGGGCAGGTCCCAGAGTCCCTGCTTTGGGCCACTGAGCTCAGCTGCTTCTCATGGCCTCACCCTTACGTGTCTATGGCCTCCGGGAAGGAGTTGCCTGGTGTCAAAGGCCCTCCCCTGCTCCCTGCCCCGACCCTGGCCTGGGCTGTGGTTCCACCAGCCGCTCACCCCTCCGCCTGCCCCGTTCCCTCCTCCTTGCCTGCCTTCAATAAGACAGTCCAGGGGTGCGGACAGATAGCACAGTGTCACAGAGCCCGACAGCACTGACATAGGCGTCCTGCGCCACCACTTGCGAGCTGTGGCAAGGCCATGGAGGCTCTCTGAGCGCTGTTTCCGTGCTGCAGTCCACACACGGGCAGTGCGGGGCATGAGCCGGGCCCTCAACACCTTCAGTGCTCACGAGGTACTCTGCATCCCCCTGTGCTTCCAGAAGGGGCCATCTGTCCCCTGTTTCCAGGCAGTGGAAGGTAGAGTCTAGCCTGGCAGGACAGGAGGCAGAGGCTGGGCCTTGTCTCCAGAGAAACCTGCCTCCTCCCTCACTCGCTGTGTGTCCTGGGGAAAATCACAAGGCCTCTCTGAGTTTTGTTCCTGGGGCCTCCCACCCCAGGGTCCCAGACAGGATGCAGCAGGACCCAAGGGCCATGGGTCTGAGCTGGCAGGATCTGAGCTCAGAGATCTTGCCCCTCTCCAGAGGACCAGCACCCTACCCAGCTCCTCCAAGTGGCCCCCTGGTAGCCTCCCTGGGCCCTGTGAATGGGGGAGGGGGAAGAAGCAGCTGTCACCTGGGTTTGAGGGGGCACTGGCGGATGGCAGAGGAAGCCTGCCTGGGCTGGGAGTGGGCACCCTACGGCTCCCCTCTCTGGGCCTGGCTCCCCCACTGCTGACAGCCTGGGCTGTGAACAGGCATGTGGGGCCTGCACGGGTGGGGATGCCCCCACCTTCCCAGGGAGGATGTGAGGCCGAGGCTGACCCAGGTCTCAGGCACAGCCTTACAGTGGGCAGCTTTGAGAAACCCTGTGAGAAGGGCCAGCTCTGGGCTCAGAGGCCAGGGAGGGCGTGGGAGAAAGAGGCAGTGCCCCCGCACTGGCTGGCATCTCTTGAGGTTTCTGTAGAAATGTTTGCTCTGGCAGGAAAAAAAAAAATCTGTTGCCATGGTAACCTATGTCTTCTGTCCCCAGCTGAGTCCTCAGAGGGAAAATCGTCTCAGAATTACCAGGGATGCGTGGCCGGCTACACTTAGGGGAAGCTTCCTGAACCCAGGCCTCCCTGCAGGGTGAAGGAGCCACATTCGCTCAAACCCTGGAGCCTCATTCATTCATTCATTCATTCATTCATTTGACAATCACTGAGACTGTACGCCCCACCCTGTGCTGGGCCTGGGGATATGGAAATTCATCCAACTCGGTCCCAGAACTCAAGGAGCTCAGAGTCTGATGGGAAGATGGGTGTGTAAACGTGAATCCACGGAGGTGGTGAGATCTTTGACAGGGAATGGAAGAATGCTGCAGAAGCACAAAGGGAAGGTGGGAGGGCTTCCTGGAGGAGGCCTGCTTTGGCTGGGTCTTTGGGCTGCTCTAGACCCTGGAAGCCCTTAGAGCCCGACCCCCTGCCTGGTGCTGCACCCATTTTACAGAAGAGAGCACTGAGGTCCAGATAGGGTGAATGACTTGCCAGTGTCATAAAAGGAAAGGCAGCTTCATATCTGACCTGAATAAATAATGTATTCTGGATTTTAGTTATTTAAAAAGCCTCCGTTTCACTGAGTCTCATCAAAAATAGAAACTCTCTTCCTTTCACTCTAGATTTCTCTTAAAGTGGCAGGTGGGCGCAGAGGCGGGGCCCGGGCCTCTGAAGTGTCCTGCTTGTGGCAGCGGCTGTGACGCAGAGGCCGAGAAGCAGAGGCCACGAGCCCCGAGCCTCTGCCGGAGAAATGACAAGTGACTGTCCTGGAGCCTCCCCCTTGCCTTAGGCCACTCCACACCTGGTCCTCAGATGGGTGGTCAGTGCCCCGCTGTTCCCGCAAGACTCGGGTGGTCCCCCCAAGTCCGCCAGCCTCTCTTTCCTCCCGGGCACAAGGGGATCATGACAGCACCTCTTGGAGATGTTGAAAGAATCTTGCATTGGGTGTCTGGGTGGGGGGGTCCCATCTCTGTGTCCCCAGACCTGACACACCGTAGACCCCCAACCTATGGACATTTCCATCCTTCAAGGACAGGCCTTAGAGAAAGGAAGAAAACCAAATCGCCAAGAGGTGTGAGAAGAAAGGGTTGGGGAGGGAAAGCCAGGACACACCGGCCTACTGTTGGCCACTGGGGTGATCTTATGGCTTTGAAAATCCGGATCAGTTCCCCAAAACTCAGCCAGTCAGGGGCTCCCCCTCGCCACTGTGCTCTGCAGCATTCCCGCCCCTTGTTCCTCGGTATCTTACCAAGCCCGCATCACACAGATCAGCTTCTTTTCCATGGGAAGCAGCCAACGACAGCTCCAGCCCAGCACCAGACAGAATCTCACTGAGGCTCCCAAGCGCCACCACCCCCATCTGTCTTCCTTGTCGTGTGCCCCTGGGGCTTAGCTCTGAACACAGACGTCACCCAAACAGGGTAGGCCACCACAAGTCAAGGTCTCGCTTCCAAACCAGAGCACACTCAACTCCAGTCCGCCTCTCCCTGCTTCGCTGTCCCCAGACCCCATTCGCTCATCCCATCCCTACCCGCAGAAGCCACTGCAGAAGCCACTGCATCTCCGTTGGAGAAGGTCGAAGGCCACCCACCAAACCCCACACCCCTCCAGCTCCTGCACCCGCCACACTGCCCTTGACATTCCTCCCTCACGCTCGGACCCTCCGCTGCGCTCTGTGATGAACAAGCACTGCAAAACTCTGGGGGCGCTGCAGCTCTCCAGGTGATTTCTATCAAATAAACACCGCCGGGCCCAAACCGTCTGGGAGGTAAATACTATTACTAAGTAACGGGCAAGTGGTCATGAGCTTTGGAGTGGCAGAAGCAGGGCAGAAATGGAGGTCAGCGTCTCCGCCTCCAATTCCCGCCCTTCCCTTCTCTCCAGCCTTCTTTATCTCATTTGATCTTGACAGCTGTGGAGAGCTACCACTCCCCACTTTACAGTCTAGGGAGCCTCAAAAAGCAAAGTGACTTGCCCAGAGCTCTAGAACAAATCCCTTGACCTCCACAGGGCCTGCATGAATGTCTTTGGTGGCTTAAACCACCAAAACGTGTTGTCTCCCAGTGCTGGAGGCCAGAGTCCAACAGCCACGTGTGAGCAGGGTTGGTTCCTGCTGGGGCTGTAAGAGAGACTGCTCCAGGCCTCTCCCTCCGTGTCTGGCGGTTTGCTGGCCATCTCCCACGTTCCTTGGCTTCTAGATGCATCTCCCAGTCTCTGCCTTCGTGCTCACATGGCCTGGGTCTGTGTCCAAATGTCCTATAAAAATAAGGACACTGCTCATCGTGGGTTAGGGCCCACCCTACTGCAGAGTGGCCTCATCTTCACAAATCACATCTGCAACGACCCTGTTTCCAAATACGATCACATTCTGAGTTCTGTGGGGTTAATGTCAACGTGGCAATTGGGAGACATAATTCAGCCGTAAGGGAGGCTCAGGGGTCATCCCCGGAGGCCATCCCTGAAGGCAGGGTGTGCTCATCCCATCCTGACCCACAGAAGCCACTGTGCTCATCCCATCCCTACCCGCAGAAGCCACTGCAGAGGCAACTGGCCTGGCCCCAAGAAAGCTTCCCGAGGACTCCGACTTCTACCAAAAGGCTGAGGAGCACTCGGAGCGGGAAGGAAGGAGCTCATGTGGAGGCCATCCCACTTCCCCCGGGAGAACACGTCATCCTGAGAGCCTGGACCTGGACTGAGGGCAGAGTCTGCAGTTCCAGTCCCCGAGATCCACTCTCCTGCCCGTGACTCCAGTCCCAGGGCTCATCTCTGTGGTCCTTAAAGGCAGTGGCTGCGGCAGCAGGAGTGGGGATGGCAGAAGGACGTCTACACAGGACTGCTTGGGATCCCAGTTCCCACGTGTTAGCTGTGTATCTTCAGACAACTGACTTTTCCCTTCTGAACTTGAGTTTTCTCCTCCAGGAAAAATGGGGCTTTGCAGGGTTGCTGTGGGGACAGCGCCTGAGCTCACCTAGGCAGGGACAGCAAGTTCCCACCTGGCCCCAGAAGAGACCAAGCTTGCTTTCCTAGTGTCCAAAAAGTCCCCAAACCAAGATGCCAACCCCACACCCAGCATGCCCCCATACCTGGCTCCAGGCACAATCTTCTTCACTGGGTTAAAAAGAAAAATCTCTTGGGATCCCAAGGCAGGTGGATTGCCTGAGCTCAGGAGTTCAAGACCAGCCTGGCCAAGATGGTGAAACCCGGTCTCTACTAAAATACAAAAAAATTAGCCGGGCGTGGTGGCATGCGCCTATAGTCCCAGCTACTTGGGGAGCTGAGGCAGGAGAATTGCAGTGAGCCGAGATTGCACCACGGTACCCCAGCTTGGGTGACAGGGCAAGACTCTGTCTCAAAAAAAAAGAAAAAAGAAAAGTATCTCCCGAAAATGAGGTCAGATTGTAAGTCACACTCCGTGTTCTTCCCCAGTGCCAGACAGAGTGAACCTGAGGGCTGGCTTCAGCCACTTCTGTCCAGAAGCCTTCAGACTGCCTCTGAGTGAGTTGGCCCAATCAGGAAGGTGGGGTTTAGATAAGAGAAAGGGGGACATCATTTCCAATGTATTCTGGGGGTATCCTTTTTCCTTTCTCTTCCTTGGCCAGAATGAGTCCCTCTGGGAGGGGGGAACAAGAGGACCTCAGAGATGGGCCCTGGTCGGGGACTCAGGAAACGGAACGTGTCGCCATTCTGCCTGCTCTCCGCTGTGGGACGAGGCCTCACTGCCATGGGACAAGTGAGGGTTCCAGACAAGGACCTGCCACGGACCAACCCAGCCACTTGGGGCAATGACTTTCTCTCCCTCAAACCTCCGTTTCCTCACCTGAGGTAGGGAGCTCTCTAACCTCACCCAGCCCCTTTCATGGAACCATTGAGGTGATCAGAGGACCGGTGTCAAATGTGAAAAATGTCTCGGATGCTGTGAAATGCCGCAGAGGTGTCAGCTTTGGGTGGGGCCACTAGAGTTCTCTGGCAACGAAGGGCTGCAGAAGCCATGCCAATGATCCACAGGGACTCTGAGCTCCAGGGAGAGAAGGGGGAAAGTTCAGTCTACATGGCAGGTGGGGATAGAGCAAGCGGGGAGCCCAGACCTGCCGACCCCCAGGCCTGGCTGAACCAGCCCTTCCTCTGGGCCTGCAGGGGGTGGGGAGGGGCTCCCCTTTGCACAGTAGAGGTGCTCCTGGGCGCAGCAGCCTGGGATAAAGCATTTTAAACCCAAGGTGTTTGGGGACAGGTCTTACTGTTGGTTATTTTCACAGGGACAAGTCAGACTCTGCATAACAGTGCGGACTGAGGAAGCTCCTGACTCCAGGGAAGGCTGGCAGGGCTTGGCTGGATCTTGCACTGCCTCCCGCCTCCCTCCTGGAGGCCAGGTACACTATCCTGCCCCCAGGGCCTTGGCCAGAGATGTCCCCTCAGCCTGGCTGTCCTTCCCACTCCTTCCCAGCTGGGGAGCAGCACCCTTCAACCACCTGCCCATGGCCTCTGCTCCGGGAAGCCCCCCTCACAGCCAGCTGGAGGTGACTCTGCCCTCCGGGCCCTGGCCATGAAGTGTGGAGCAGGGGAAAGGATGAGGCCCGGCTCTGCAAACCTGGCTTTTCCTCCCACCGCACCATGACTGTGAAACGCCAGCAAGCACTTCGCCTCTCCGAGCCTGGTTCCTTATCTATAATTGAGTCTAATTCCCAGGGGTGCTGGGGGGAGGAGGGTTAAATTTGTACATGGAAGAAATACTTTTGAGCATCTATTAAATCCAGGCTTAAAAATGCACACTTATGTGTGTGCATTTATCAAAAAAGACAAAGCCTGTATGAGTGAATATTCTAATGGAGGACACAGTGAACAGATAACCATGACTCAAACAAGAATAGCAGAGCAGGGCAAGGGTGTAGAGTCATCCACGGAGGGTGCTGTGCTCTCTCTAGACACCATAGGCACTAATAAATGCTGAATGCATGGGTGGGTGGATGGATGGATGGATGGATGAACGAATGCATTGATGGAGGGTGGGTGGGTGGATGGATGGATGGATGGATGGATGGATGGAGGCTGCCTCATACCCCCATCTCTCATAAGATGGTCATGGTTGTCACCCACAGTATCTCCTTCTCAGAAGAGCTTGCCAACGCCCCAAGTTGGGCCAAGGAGCAGCCAGAAGGGGGCTCTGAGTGGAGGTGAGCCTGGCGCCCCTCCCACACTGCCTCCTCCTCTCCTAGGACCATCTTGGAAGTGCCTCCCCTTGCAAGGAGGCTGGCAGGGCAGAGAGGGTCACCCAAGCCCTGGAAGGAGCCCCAGCAGCTGACAGCAAGTGTCCCAGGCACAGGGCGAAGGCTCTGCCTGTTTCCTGTCTGGACCTCACAATGCCCTGGTGTGGCAGGCCTTCCTCCTGGGAGCTGGTGCTGAGAGGGTGGCAGCGAAGGAGAGGAGGAAATCCCACCTCGGGGGATCGGGGACCAGGAGAGTCAACAGGGCCTTCAGAAGTCCCCTGATTCAGCTTTCTCACTTCTAGGTGGGGACATGGAGCCCTACAGAGGGTGAGGACTGCCAGAGGTAACACAGCATCAGGGATGGGGCAGAATTAAGCCAGGTCTACCTGAGTCCCTTTACAATTTACCTTCAAAAGCCCTCAGATTCTGCTGAATGTTTCTTCCCCTTTTAAATGCACCCTGCCCTTGGTATTGTCCTTGACTAGGCCCTTGGTCCTATCCTTGGCTTTGCCTTTGGTCTTGTCCCTGCCCTTGGCTCTGTCCCTGTCCCTGTCCCTACCCTTGACTATGTCCTTGGCCTTGTTCTTGGCTCTACCCTTGGCCCTGTCCTTGGCCTTGCCTTTGGCCCTGTCCTTGCCCTTGACTATGTCCTTGGCTTTGTCCTTGGCTCTGCCCTTGGCCCTGTCCTTGGCCTTGCCTTTGGCCCTGTCCCTGCTCTCGGCTCTGGCCTTAGTGGCCCTGCTCCCTGGCATGCCCCCTCCCTCACCCACCGCTCCCTGTCTTACTAATCCATGGCCACCCTGCTTGTCTCTCATGTCCCTCAGGCCTTTTGTCAACTGTGGAGATGATGACACTCAGTGGGTAACTATGGCTTATGGCTTGTGGCTTAAGGAAAGGCACTCCAAGTTTCCACCCCACGTGCTCGGTCTCTAGAGGGTCCTAATGTGAGACCACAGTCTCAGGCAAACCATTCCAGGGCATGAGGCTGAAGAACTGGCTGACAGCCCCAGGCCAGGCAGCACTGCCAGCTCCTCTCCTCAAGGTGGAGCTCTCCTCTCCGCCTCCGCAGGAGTTGGCAGTTCACTCAGCATGTGGGTACACGGGCACATGCGGGCACACATGGGCACACGGGCACATGCAGGCACACACAGGCTCACATGGGCACACACGGGCATACACAGGCACACATGGGCACACTCGGGGCACACACAGGCACACGGACTCACATAGGCACAACACGGGCATACACAGGCACATGTGGGCACACTCAGGGCACACATGGGCCCATGCAAGCACACATGGACACACACAGGCACACATGGACATGCACAAGCACACATGGACACGCACAGGCACACATGGACACGCACAGGCACACATGGACATGCACAAGCACACATGGACACGCACAGGTACACATGGACACGCACGGTCACCCACACGGGCTAACACTCCCAGTTACTCCAACCTACCTCCAGACCTTCCCGACCTGGATCCTCCCGATCTGGGCATCCTGGGTGGAAGGCAGGGCTCCCCCAACACCTGCCTGACTGAATAGAAAAAGAAAATAAATAAAAATGGAGCCTTTCCTCAGCTTCTTGGGGAAGTCGTGGGCTGGCCAGGGGTTGGCAGGAACCAAATGGGCTGGGTCAGCACCGCATGAATCAGGGGATTTGAGAATTGCTGGGTGAGAGGTTCTGCAAATCACCAGATCACAGCACTGTGGAGACACAGTGTTTAACATCACAGAATCTCAGAATCGCAGACTCTCAGGAACACATACAGCTGTCCCCAGCCTCCTCCCTACAGATGTCTCCAAATCCTGGGCAGCACCTCCTGAAGCTCCTGCCTGACTTCCCTGCTGCTGTCGGCTTCACTCCCTTCCTATCCACGAGGCCCACCCTCCCCAGCGACCTTCTGCCCAGCCACAGCCATTAGCTCCCTGCTGCTCAGAAGCCATAGCAGGCTCATTTTAGTGAGGAGGACAGAGTTCATTAGCTCATCCTCTGCCGACTCCCTCACTACCAAGCTCTTTTTCCTTCCAGTCTCCCCCAGAGAGGCCACACTATGCATGCATAGGAAAAAACGTCCAGGCACGAGCCCTGATACACATCTATCATTTGTTTGAAAATGATGTCCCTGACAGGGAAGATGACTGGCCTCCTCCTGGGGTGGCTCAGGGCTCCCAGAGAGCATGAAAGGGGCTAGTGGAAGCTGCTGGCCTCCTGAGGCCCAGCCTGGCCACCACCTGCCTTCCTTGGCTGCCTCTCACTTGCCAGAGCAACGAGAGAATCTGCCCGGATTCGGGGAGTGGCATGGGGTAGGGTGGGGGGGTGATTATGGCTCTAAGAAACAGCTTTGAAGACGGAGGGAGGGCCATGAGCTAAGGACCAGGGCAATCTCAGAAGTGGGAAAAGGCAAGGAACCAGCTTCCCCGCAGTCTCCGGAAGGAAGATGGCCTGCTGATGCTCCCGTTGCTGCCCAGGGAGACCTGCTGCGGACTTCTGACCTCCGAAACTATAAGATAGTAAATGTGTCTTGCGAAATAACAAATTGGTGGCTTAAAACCACGAAATTTGTGGTAACTTGTGACAGCAGCAATAGGAAATTGATACAAGTATGTATCCAACTGTTATTGTGTTAGTGTTGTCAGAGTGGCAAGAAACAAACATCAGCTTTAGCTACCTTTAGCAAAAAAAGCCCACAAAAAAACCAGAAAATGTATGAAAAGATACTGTCCCCGCTCACAGGACCAAAGTGCTGAGCAACCACTCACAAGAAGCAGGAAACACAGAGGCTCTGGGTGAATCAGCGGAGCAAGAAGTTCCTGCCCTGCTCTCAGGGCACCCGCCTGGTCGGGGCTCCATGCAAGTTCCAGGCTCCATGAACCTGGATCCCAACTTCACTGGAAGGGGAAATCCAGACCCAGCCTGCCTCCACCTATGATGGCTAGGAGGGGAAATTGCTGGGCCAGGAAGCCACCCCCGTGGGTACCTGCTGGAGCCCAAAGCCCCATTCTAGTTAGTAAGCTGCAGCGGGTGCAGAACTTAAACCTGCAGCCCCAAGGCCACGCCTCTCTCCAGGCCACAGTTGCTCTCAAAGGCAGGCCAGTCAGGCGGTGTGTTGGCCTAAGCAGGATGCTAGAGAGCCGGGGAAGGTGAGGCAGGAAGAGGCATTGGCTCCAGCTGGCAGAACCCTGGGGTCAGGAGGAGAAGACAGAGAAGGTCACGAAGTCCAGAGTCCGCATGCTAGAGACTCGCGAGCCCCATTTGGCCACAGACGGTTTTATTCAGCTTGCGTGGTTCTTGTTTGCCTATCTGTATAATGGTTACAATATACTGAAGACATTAACAAGATGGATTTGCAATTTCCTTTCAAATCACGTTTCTTTGCAGCCTCCCATCTCCAAAGTGAGGAATGAGTTTATGGCTTCAGAGAAGGAGCTGAGGTTTCTACCCAGTGCCAAATAAAAGGTCTTCACTTTGAGACTGAAAGTTCACTTTTTAGAGCACAGAGAATTTTTAGGGGTTGGCACATGTTTTTGCTGAGGGCTGGGAAGGAAATCTTTTAGGTCAGTGGGTTTGTGGTTGGCAGGTTTGTGGTCTCGGTTGCAACTCCTCAACACTGCTGTTGAAACACGAAAGTGAGCGGACATGGCAGTGATTCAATAAAACTTTATCGGTCGCAGACATGGCAGTGATTCAATAAAACTTTATCGGTCCTGGAATTTACACTCCATATAATTTTCACATGTTATGAAACATTATACTTGTTTTGATTTTTTTTCAACTATTTAAAAATGTAGCAACCATTTTTAGGCAGCTGGCTATACAAAAGACATGGCAGGCTGGCTTTTGGTCCCTGAACTACTGTTTACATGTCTTTATTCTAAGACTAGAGTTAGAGTGACCACTCATCCAGGCTTGCCTGGGACCTTCTGCTTTAGCATGAGAGTGCTCTGCTCTGTCGTTGATTAGATGGAGGGATGACCCAGGTTTGTCCGCCTCGGGTCTTCCCTGGCTCCCAGGTGACCTCACCTGCAGTTAGGAGGTTCTGAGGGGACAGGGGCTGTGCCCTTGTAACAGAGGCTGCTGAACAGATGGACCAGGCCCAGGATGGGTTGGGAGGCACAGCCAGACCTCAGGGGTTCCTATAGCACTGGTGAAAATGAAGGAGGTTCCTGTAAGAAGGAAGAACCTCGAACCTGACAGGGCTAAGAGACAGCAGATCTCAGACCTCAGACCTCTAGCCTCAGGCATCGCACAGGCTAAGCAAGGACAGGCAGACATGGGGCGTGAGCCTAGTGGCTAGAGGAACGAGCTCGACAGTCCCTAGCCAGTCCATGTCACTTGGTTTTGTCCCCTGCCTGACCCCTGTAGACTCCAGACTTCCAACCCCTGGTAGGCGGTTGGGAGGTATGGAAAGGGAGTACTGGGCGCCAGGAAAATGGGGTTCCCAGAAGATGACTCAGGCAGCCCCAGAATATGTCTCCATCACTAATAAAGTCCAGAAGCAAGCCTGTGCCCATCCACTGCAATGATGCTTTCTATGTGATGTTACTGTCATGAAGCCAAACCTGCAGTAACGCCAACCCTAAAGGCAACCAGGACTTCAGCCAAGGCCAAGTCCTGCATTGCACCAATACATTCCGTGGACTTTGAGCAAGTCAGTTCTCCTCTCTGAGTTTTACTATCCTTGTCTATATAATGAGGTGGGGTGGGTTTCCCACTGGATCTGAACATCTGTTTGTTTGTTTGTTTGTTTCTTTTCTTTTTTTGAGACAGAGTCTTGCTCTGTTGCACAGGCTGGAGTGCAGTGGCGCGATCTCGGCTCATTGCAACCTCCGGCTCCTGGGTTCAAGCGATTCTCCTGCCTCAGCCTCTGGAGTAGCTGGGACTACAGGCATGTGCCACCACGCCCGGCTAATTTTTGTATTTTTAGCAGAGACAAGGTTTCACCATGTTGGCCAGGCTGGTCTCCTGACCTCAGGTGATCCACCCGCCTTGGCCTCCCAAAGTGCTGGGATTACAGGCGTGAGCCACCTCACCCAGCCAACATCTCAGTTTTAAAATCTCAAGCTAGTACCGACTGGTAAGAAAGAAAAGCAACCTCTTCAAATGGCAAAAGCCTCTCTCCTAACCCCTGTAGAATATAAAAAGAAAATCAGCTAGATGAGCACGGAAATCCTGTTTTCAGGGCAAATTTCCTTTGGGTTATAAATAAGCAGTTCTTAGCGGAAGGTCCCCCACACTGGATCTGGGAGGCCCATACCACTTTACCCTTGACCCAGGCACGCTGGTGTTGGCCATAAAGGATGTGACATGCCAGAGGGAGCTGAGGCTCCTGGTGACAGCTGTTGCCAAGGTAACAGCAGGCCAGTCTGCAAACAGGTAGAAACAACGGCTCTTCTCACCTTGGAAATTGCCAGGAAGCTGACTAAGTCTTCTAGAATCACAGATGGGAGCCGAAAAGCCTTCTTCCCAGGAAACTCACAGCGCAAAGCCACCCTTGCTGGGCTGGGAATAAGAAGCCTGGGTTCTCATGTCTGTGCCGCGATCACAGGCACTCCTTACTTTATTGGACCTCGGATACGGTGCAGTTTTTACAAATTGAAGGTTTGTGGCAATGCTGTGTCAAGCAGGCCTATCGGCACCATCCTTCCAACAGCACCTGCTAACCCTATGTCTCGTGCCACATTTTGGTAATTCTGGCAATATTTCAAACTTTTTCCTTATTATTAGATCTGCTATGTTGATCTGTGATCAGCAACCTTTGGTGTTATTTGATGTTACTACTGTAATTGTTTCGGGGCACCATGAACCGTGCCCACATGAGATGGTGAATTTAATCCATAAATGGCATGTGTTCTCACTGCTCCACAGACCAGCCATTCCCCTGTCTCTCTCTCCCTCTTCTTCTCTTTCTCCCTCTCCTTGGTTCTTCTTATTCCCTGAGACACGACAAATATTGAAATCAGGCAAATTAACAACCTTACAATGGCCTCTGAGTGTTCAAGTGAAAGGAAAAGTCAGTCTGTCACTTGGCTTCAACAGCTAGACGTGATGAAGCTAGTGAGGAAGGCACACTGAAAGCTGAGAATGGCTGGAAGTTTGGCCTCTTATGCCATACAGCCCAGTTGTGAAGGCAGAGAAAAAGAAGTTCTTGAAGGAATTTAAAAGTGTTACTCCAGTAAACACATGAATAATAAGAAAGCAAAGCAGACTTATTACCAAAAGGGAGCAAGTTTTAGTAGCCTAGATAGAAACTCAAACCAGCCGCAACCTTCCCTTAAGCCACAGCCTAATCCAAAGCAAGGCCCTAACTCTCTATGAAGGCTGAGAGGGGTGAGGAAGCTGCAGAAGAAAAGCTTGAAGCTAGTAGAGGTTGGTTCATAAGGTTTGTATTAGTCCGTCTTCACACTACTGTAAAGAACTACCTGAGGCTGGGTAATTTATGAAGAAAAGAGGTTTGATTGACTCACAGTTCCACAGGATTAACAGGGAGCGTGGCTGAGAGGCCTCAGGAAACTGACAATCATGGCAGAAAGTGAACTGGAAGCAAGGACCTTCTTCACATGGTGGCAGGAGAGAGAGAGCCGGGGGGAAGTGCCACACACTTTTAAACCATCAGGTCTCATGAGAACTCACTCACTATCATGAGAACAGCAGGGGGAAAATCCGCCCCCATGATCCAATCACCTCCCACCAGGCCTTCCTCCAATTTGACATGAGATTTGAGTGGGGACACACATCCACACCCTATCAAGGTTGAAGGAAAGAAGCCAGAACATAAAAGTGCAAGGGGAAGCCGCAAGTGCTGGTGAAGAAGCTGCAGCAAGTCATCCAGAAGATCCAGCTAACATCCTTGATGAAGGCGGCTCCACCAAACAACAGGTTTTCAATGGAAATGAAACAGCCTTCTATTAGAAGAAGAGAACATCTAGGACTTTCATAGCGAAAAACGGCAAGTCAATGTCTGGCTGCAAAACTTTGGAGGACAGGCTGCCTGCCTTGTTAGGGGATAATGCAGCTGGTAACTTTAAGTTGAAACCAGCGTTCGTTTACCATTCCAAAAATGCTAGGGTCATTAAGAATTATGCTGAATCTCCTCATCTGTGCTCTGTGAATGAAACTCTCAAGCCTGGATGACAGCACCTCTGTTTACAGCATAGTTTATTAACTGTTTTAAGTCCACTGTTAAGACCTACTGCTCAGAAAAAAAGATTCCTTTCAAAACATTACTGCTCATTGACAATGTACCTAGTCTTTGATGGAAATGCTCCAAGAGCTTTGATGGAGATGTACAGAAGATTAGTGTTGTTTTCATATCTGCTAACACAACATCCATTCTACAGTCCAAGATCAAGGAGTAATTTCAACTTTCAAGTGGAATTATTTAAGAAATCCTTTTCTTTTTTTTTTTTCTTTTTTTTTTTTTTTGAGATGGAGTCTTGCTCTGTCGCCCAGGCTGGAGTGCAGTGGCCGGATCTCAGCTCACTGCAACCTCCGCCTCCCGGGTTCACGCCATTCTCCCACCTCAGCCTCCTGAGTAGCTGGGACCACAGGCGCCCGCCACCTCGCCCGGCTAATTTTTTGTATTTTTAGTAGAGACAGGGTTTTGCCGTGTTAGCCAGGATGGTCTCGATCTCCTGACCTCATGATCCGCCCGTCTCGGCCTCCCAAAGTGCTGGGATTACAGGCTTGAGCCACCGCGCCCAGCCAAGAAATCCTTTTCATAGGCTGTAGGTGTCATAGCTGCCATAGATAGTGAATTCTCTGATGGATCTGGGCAAAATACATTGGAAACCTTCTGGAAAGGATTCACCATTCTAGATGCTATTAGGAACATTCATGATTTATGGGAGGAGGTCAAAATATCAACATTGACAAGAGTTTGGAAAAAGTTAATTCCTCCCCTCGTGGATGACTTTGAGGGGCTCAGGGGATGAAGTAACTGCAGATGTGGTGGAAACAGCAAGAGAACTAGATCCTAAGCAAATAAATGTGGGAACAGAAAACCGAATACTGCACGTTCTCACTTAAGTGTGAGCTAACTATCGGGTACTCGTGGACATAAAGATAGTAATGGACACTGGGAACTACTAGACGGGGGAAAGAGGGAAGGGGACAAGGGTTGAAAAATGTTGGGTACTATGCTCAGTGCCAGGGTGACGGGATCAGTCATGCCCCAGTCATGCCCCAAACCTCAGCATCATGCCATGTACCCAAGTAGCAAATCTGCACATGTGGCCCCTAAATCTAAAATAAAAGTTGAAAAAGATAAAAAGAGAGAGAACTAGAATGAGAGGTGGAGCCTGAAGCCATGAGTGATCTCATGATAAAACTTGAATGGATGAGGAGTTGCTTCTTACGGATGAGCAGAGAAAGTGGTTTCTTGAGACAAAATCTCCCCCTGGTGAAGACGCCATGGACATTGTTGAAATGACAACAAGGGATTTGGAATATTCCTTAAACTTAGTTGATAAAGGCAGGGTTTGAGAGGAGTGACTCTAAATTTGAAAGCAGTTCTACCGTGGGTAAAATGCTACCAAACGGCACGGCATACTACAGGGAAATCTCCCATGAAAGGAAGCACCAATCGATGCAGCAAGCCTCACTGCTGTGTTTAAACATTACCACAGCCTCCCCAACCTTCAGCAGTTACCACTCTGATCAGTTAGCAGCCATCAGCATCAAGGCAAGACCCTCCACCGTAAGATTAGGACTCACTGAAGGCTCAGATGATCTTAGCATTTTTTAGCAATAACATATTTTTATTTTTTGTTTTGAGACAGAATCTTGCTCTGTCACCCAGGTTGGAGTTCAGTGGCACGATCTCAGCTCACTGCAACCTCCACCTGCTGGGTTCAAGCGATTCTCCTGCTTCAGCCTCCCAAGCAGCTGGGACTACAGGCGTACACCACCACACCTTGTTAATTTTTGTATTTTTAGTAGAGATGGGGTTTCATCATGTTGGCCAGGCTAGTCTCCATCTCCTGACCTCAGTGATCTGCCTACCTCGGCCTCCCAAAGTGTTGGGATTATAGGCATGAACCATTGCGCCCAGCCACATATGTTTAAATTAACGTACATTAGGTTTTTTAGACACAATGTGATCAATACTCTTGTACACTTGATAGACTATGGTACACTGTAAACGTAACTATTCTATGCATCGGGAAACTGAAAACATTGTGTGCCTTGCTTTAGTGCCATAGTCTGGAACTGAATCCGGAATATATCCAAGGTATGCTTGTATTTGCTATGTTCCTCCAGGAAATTACTTTTTCTCTGTTTCTCCAACTGGAAAGATTATATTAAACCTGGGGAAAGGCCCTTGAAGGATTTCATGGCACCCTCAGGGGACACTGTGGGCCTGAAAATGATATTGATTTATTTTTTTCAAGGGAACTCTTTTATTTTTATTGCATAAAATTTTGAAGCATTTAAGTGACAAAGAATACTATAAGCAGAATAACATTTATTTTTAAAAAAGAAATGTAAAACAAGAAAGTAATGGTAGGAAAATGTGAAGTCCTTTAGCCTATAAATTTGTTGCAAAATGAATAAAACTACTGATAGGTTCAGTTAGGAGTACCTTTTGGGGTTTTTTGGTAGGGTTTGCAAAACTCTTTTGAGGTAAACATTAGGGTGCTTTTGTGTAGTTCTGATACAGTACATAGCATATAGAAACGTTCTTTGTGGTTTCTCCTGTCTCCATCTGGGCATGTCAAAGTTCAATTATGGTTTAAGTCATAGAGGACTTGTTATCACTCCTCGGCCTTTTGGCTAAGATTAAGTATAACAGTGGATCTTTTGTCTCAATCAAATTACCATACTTGCATATCTCATTCGAGGGCCAATGAAAAAAAAGAATGTATTTACAAGGATTATATTAAAATCATCAAGTACATGGGCCAGGCGCAGTGGCTCATGACTGTAATCCCAGCACTTTGGGATTCTGAGGCAGACAGAAGGATTGCTTGCGCACAGGAGTTCGAAACCAGCCTGGGCAACATAACAAGACCCTGTCTCTACAAAAAATAAAAAATTAGCTGGTTATGGTGGCACATGCCTGCAGTTCCAGAGGCTAAGGCAAGAGGTTCGCTTGAGCCCAGGAGTTTGAGGTTACAGTGAGCTATGATGGCACCACTGCACTTCAACCTGAGCAACAGAGTCAGAACTCATCTTTTTTTCAAAAAGTTATCAAATATATAAAGAACACTATTTTAGGAAATATAGTTTTGTTTTTTTGAGACAGAGTCTTGCTCTGTCACGCAGGCTGGAGTGCAGTAGTGCGATCTTGCCTCGCTGCAACCTCTGACTCCCAGGTTGAAGCGATTCTTGTGCCTCGGCCTCCCAAGTAGCTGGGATTACAGGTGCCCGCCACCACGGCCAGCTAATTTTTGTATTTTTAGTAGAAATGGAGTTTCACCATGTTGACCAGACTGGTCTCGAACTCCTGACCTCAGGTGATCTGCCCGCCTCGGCCTCCCAAGTGTTGGGATTATAGGCATGAACCATTGCGCCCAGCCACATATGTTTAAATTAACGTACATTAGGTTTTTTAGACACAATGTGATCAATACTCTTGTACACTTGATAGACTATGGTACACTGTAAACGTAACTATTCTATGCATCGGGAAACTGAAAACATTGTGTGCCTTGCTTTAGTGCCATAGTCTGGAACTGAATCCGGAATATATCCAAGGTATGCTTGTATTTGCTATGTTCCTCCAGGAAATTACTTTTTCTCTGTTTCTCCAACTGGAAAGATTATATTAAACCTGGGGAAAGGCCCTTGAAGGATTTCATGGCACCCTCAGGGGACACTGTGGGCCTGAAAATGATATTGATTTATTTTTTTCAAGGGAACTCTTTTATTTTTATTGCATAAAATTTTGAAGCATTTAAGTGACAAAGAATACTATAAGCAGAATAACATTTATTTTTAAAAAAGAAATGTAAAACAAGAAAGTAATGGTAGGAAAATGTGAAGTCCTTTAGCCTATAAATTTGTTGCAAAATGAATAAAACTACTGATAGGTTCAGTTAGGAGTACCTTTTGGGGTTTTTTGGTAGGGTTTGCAAAACTCTTTTGAGGTAAACATTAGGGTGCTTTTGTGTAGTTCTGATACAGTACATAGCATATAGAAACGTTCTTTGTGGTTTCTCCTGTCTCCATCTGGGCATGTCAAAGTTCAATTATGGTTTAAGTCATAGAGGACTTGTTATCACTCCTCGGCCTTTTGGCTAAGATTAAGTATAACAGTGGATCTTTTGTCTCAATCAAATTACCATACTTGCATATCTCATTCGAGGGCCAATGAAAAAAAAGAATGTATTTACAAGGATTATATTAAAATCATCAAGTACATGGGCCAGGCGCAGTGGCTCATGACTGTAATCCCAGCACTTTGGGATTCTGAGGCAGACAGAAGGATTGCTTGCGCACAGGAGTTCGAAACCAGCCTGGGCAACATAACAAGACCCTGTCTCTACAAAAAATAAAAAATTAGCTGGTTATGGTGGCACATGCCTGCAGTTCCAGAGGCTAAGGCAAGAGGTTCGCTTGAGCCCAGGAGTTTGAGGTTACAGTGAGCTATGATGGCACCACTGCACTTCAACCTGAGCAACAGAGTCAGAACTCATCTTTTTTTCAAAAAGTTATCAAATATATAAAGAACACTATTTTAGGAAATATAGTTTTGTTTTTTTGAGACAGAGTCTTGCTCTGTCACGCAGGCTGGAGTGCAGTAGTGCGATCTTGCCTCGCTGCAACCTCTGACTCCCAGGTTGAAGCGATTCTTGTGCCTCGGCCTCCCAAGTAGCTGGGATTACAGGTGCCCGCCACCACGGCCAGCTAATTTTTGTATTTTTAGTAGAAATGGAGTTTCACCATGTTGACCAGACTGGTCTCGAACTCCTGACCTCAGGTGATCTGCCCGCCTCGGCCTCTCAAAGTGCTGGGATTACAGGCGTGAACCACTGCACCTAGCTCAAAATTACTTTAAAGAGAAAAAACAGGCAAACATCCTCTGCTGTGGGGTCAGCTGCTGTAAGTGCTGAGTTATGCCTGCATGTGGCTCTGGGTCTGAGAACCCCCATAGCTTGACCCACCTCCTCCCTGGGCACCTGATGACGCCTGGATCCCCGGTCATCCAGGGCTGTGCAGGGACAAAGGGCCCTTCAGGAAATGCTAGAACTTAAACTCTGCTTCCCCCAACTTCTCTCTGCTGTCGTCACTTTCATTTCTTAGTTTAATGAGCTTTTTCTCTGTGGAAAGAGCTGCCAGCCACCTTTCTTGAGTGGTTTGCGTAGGAGGAGGGGGTTCCCTCCAGGTCCTTCCCAAGGTCTTGGGCATCTTCCTGCAGAGTTGCACTTCTCGGGTGTGTGGCTGAAGCTTTCAGGCACACTGGAAAGTGTCTTCTCCATTTCTTAGCAGTAAATTTCCTCCTTGATGACTTTTCTGCGAGTTTCTCCTGATGTTCTTATTGTAGGGCAGGCAGGATGGGGAGTTTTGCCTGAAGCCTCTGAGTCTCACTTGCAAGCTGTGGCCTTGCAGACTGCAAAGATGCTGCCTCAATTTGCAGACTCTTCAACTGCAAGCGCTTCATTTGTTTGATTTTCTTCACGTGGCTTTTATCTGGCTTTTCTCCCTCAAGCCTCCTTAAAGAATCATCTAAGCTAACAGCATTGATTGTTTCTTCAAATCATTTTCTGACAGATTGTCTTGGTCTCCATTTTCCAGTGCCTTCTTTCTGTCTGATTCCAAGCTGCAATCTTCTCCAAAGTGAGCACGAAAGCTTATCTCCAGCATGGTTCAGTCAGAGGTCTCTGCGGGCTGTCACCGCATCCTGTCCCATGCACATGTTCTGGTTTCCAAGACTTCTCTCCATGCCTTCGTTCCTTCGTTCCTGCCCTCTCTCCTTCTGTGCCATAGGTGCTGGGGAGAGAAGTTGGTATGATCTGGATGTTTTATGGTGTTTTTTTGTTTTGTTTTGTTTTGATATGGAGTTTTGCTCTGTCACCCAGGCCGGAGTGCAGTGGCGTGATCTCGGCTCACTGCAACCTCTGCCTCCTGGGTCCAAGCGATTCTCCTGCCTCAGCCTCCCGAGTAGCTAGGATTACAGGCGCCAGTTACCACGCCCGGCTAATTTTTGTGTTTTTAGTAGAGACGGGGCTTCACCATGTTGGCCAAGCTGGTCTTGAACTCCCAACCTCAGGTGATCCACCCACCTCGGCCTCCCAAAATACTGGGATTACAGGTGTGAGCCACCACGCCCGGCCTGATCTGGATGTTTGCTCCCTGCACATCTCATGTTGAAATGTGATCCCCAGTGTTAAAGGTGGGCCTGGAGGGAGGGGTTTGGGTCTTGGAGGCAGATCCCTCATGAATGGCTCGGTTCTGTCCTTGCAGTAATAGTGAGTTCTCACTCCATGAGTTCATGCCAGATCTGATTGTTTAAAAGAGCCTGACATCTCCCCTCTCTCTCTCTTGCATCTGTTCTTGCCATGTGACATGCTAGCTCCCTCTTCACCTTCTGCCATGACTGAAAGCTTCCTGAAGCCTCACCAGCAGCAGATGCTGGCATTGTGCTTCCTGTTCAGCCTGCAGAACTGTCAGCCAAATAAACCTCTTTTCTTTTTTTTTTTTTTGACAGAGTCCTGCTCTGTCACCCAGGCTGGAGTGCCGTGGTGAGATCTCAGCTTACTGCAACCTCTGCCTCCTAGTTCAAGCCTCAGCCTCCCAAGTAGCTGAGATTACAGGTGCCTGCCACCATGCCCAGCTAATTTTTTTTTTTTTTTTTTTCAGTACAGACAGAGTTTCACCATGTTGGCCAGGCTGGTCTCAAAATCCTGACCTTGTGATCTGCCTGCTTCGGCCTCCCAACCTCTTTTCTTTGTAAATTACCCAGCCTCAGGTATTCCTTTATAGCAATGCAAAATGGGCTAATTCAGCAGTTTCAGGTTTTCCTGAAGAAGAGTGAAGATGAAGGTTTTTAGCCAAACCATTGGTATCTCCTTTAGAAGTCATTCTGTATTATTCGGAGATGCTTTCAGGATGTGTTTGGCATCAGTCACTTGGGATTGGTGGGATTTTGATGCATCATTCAGGGACCCTGTCTGTGCACCAAGGTGAGTCCATGTCACCACATGGAATGAAGATTTGGGGGTTGTTATCTATTTTTTTTTTCTAAAGGGTCTCCCTCATCGTCAAGTGAAGAGGCAGACCCGCCACATCTTCATCAAGTGCTGCCAGCTGGCTGTATCTCCAGGGACCTGATCTCCACAGCAGGGCATCGTGGGCTCCCCACCTGTGCCATCACTCCAAGCTGCTCCCTGACTTGACTCTTCAACTCAGGTGGAAAGTCTCTTGGCTAGTTCTTTTTCTCTTTTTAAAGTATGTCGGGTCTTTACATAAAGTCAATGATAGCAGCATTTACCAGAATCTTCCAAGCAAACCTAGAGCCTTGGGTCTCATCTTTCAGACCACACCAGCAGAGCAGAGCACAGCACAGCTGCCCCAGGCCCAGCTGGAAGGACACACGCTGGCCATCAGCAGGCCCTCCTCAGCTACGAGGGGCCCCGCAGCTCTGCCCGTGTTTGCCAGTGTCCTGTTGACTACAACTGACCACATGGAAGCCCAAACAAGTGCCCAGCCACCAGGGCAGCCTGCCATGGGCTGGAGAGCAGAGGCCAGGCTCCATGAGCCCATGCCTTCTGGTCGCTTGCTCTGGCCACTGCTCAAATGGACTGTGACCCCATGTCCAGCACACTGGGGAAGTGGGAAAGGCCGAGGCAGCACAGGCCCTCCTGGGCCTCCAGGAAACCTAAAGGAACAGCCAGGACCCCTTGTGTGCTCAAAAGCTCATGAGGGCACGTGGAGGGTGTGGAGGCCGCCTAGGGGACTTGAGTGCCATGTCCCCAGGTGAGGCTCCACCTTCTCATGTTAGCTGTCTCCTGCAGCTGGAAGCCTAACCTTCCTACAAGGTCACAGGGCTCTCTTTAAAGTCCCCTCTCTCCCTGCCCCCTCTCCTTGTTCCTGAAGGCCCCTCCCTCATTTGTGTCTGCTTATCTGCTGGGCAGGGGCAGAGGACCAAACGGCTTCATGGAAGGCCTACTTTTCACTCATGAGAAATAGGGAGAAATTCATGGAATAGGCCATGTCTTAAGGTTTTATGGGTGTTCAGTGGAGCTGCTTTGTCCCCATTCAATCCAAGCATTCCTGGAAGGTGAGAGGAAATTCTCCTGGGTGTAACCACGACCAGACCCCACCAGGTTTTGAGCATGCAGTCCCCTGGTTGCCTGGGGTCCACAAGGGCGCCAAGTCTTCAGAAGTGTGCTCTGTGGAGTGGCTGTCCCAGCAGTGGGGCCTTCCTTCCACTGAACTTGTCACCTCGTCTGTCTTTCTTTCGTCCTTTCTCTTTCTTTCCTTTCTTTCTTTTCTTTCTTTCTTTCTTTCCTTCTTTCTTTCCTTTCTTTGAGACAGAGTCTCACACTGTCACCCAGCCTGGAGCGCAGTGGCATGATCTCGGCTCACTGCAACTTCCACCTCCTGGGTTCCAGCGATTCTCATGCTGCAGCCTCCCAAGTACCTGGGATTACAGGCATGCACCGCCACACCCGGCTAATTTTTGTATTTTTAGTAAAGACGGTGTTTTGCCATGTTGACCGGGCTGATCTCCAACTCCTGACCTCAAGTGTTCCACCTACCTCGGCCTCCCAAAGTGCTGGGATTACAGGTGTGAGCCCGGCCCACCTCTTATTTCTTTAAACAACATCTCCCTCTCTAGGCCTCTCTGGCAGGCTCAGATCAGAACCCCCTTGCCGATCACGCGCCCAGCTGCAGTGATTTCCCCTTGGGTCTGGGGGACCAGATAGGCACCTAGAAGCAGGACACAGGTCCAGGGAGGACAGGCCACACTGCCGCAGCCCCCGCTCCCTGCACCTGCACTCTGCACCCCTGCTCCCAGCCTCTGGTGGAGGAGCTGGCCTTTGCTCCGGCTGTGGTTCCAGGGCTGGCAGTATGGTGATCAGTTTTATATCAGGCTTCTTCTCAAGATTTCATCTGAACAAATGTTTCCTCAGCTACAAAAATCAGTCAACACTGAACAGGACACTTGTAAATGATTAAACTGGTAAATCCTGTGTGTGTGTGTGTGTGTGTGTGTGTGTGTGTGTGTGTCTGTGTATATATATATACACACACACATATATATATACACACACACATATATATACACACACACACATATATACACATATATATATAAATACACACACATATATTTTCCCACAATAAAAAAAATCAATCAATCAAACATCAGACCAGGTCATCTCTAAGACTCTAAGGTACTCAGATTCTACACTGTAAAGTCTAAGATGTCACCTTTGGCCAGGCACGGTAGCTCACGCCTGTGATCCTCCATTTTGGGATGCCGAGGAGGGAGGATTACTTGAGATCAGGAGTTCGAGACCAGCCTTGCCAACATGGCGAAACTCCATCTCTACTAAGAAAAACACAAAATTTAGCCGGGAGTGGTGGCAGGCGCCTCCCAGTTACTCAGGAAGCTGAGGCAGGAGGATCACTTGAACCTGGGAGACGGAGGTTGCAGTGAGCAGAAATGGCACCACTGCACTTCAGCCTGGGTGACAGAGTGAGATTGTCTCAAAAAAACAACAAAAAAAATGCATAAAGAGAGGTGGGAGAGACATTTTGGCAACAGCAGCCAAAAATCAGAGAACAGCGCTTATCTTACGTTTTGTTGTCTCCAAATGCAGTCTCCCAAATAGGATGAGAAGTCAAAGGACTAAATATATACAAAGGTTAAATCCAAATACTTATATAACAAGATGAGAAGGATTTTTAAAAAACATCTCTTTAGCAATTGGCACCAGATTTCCTCTTGGTGACGGGGAGAGGACTGTCTTTGTCCAGAAAATACTATGAGTGGCGCCTGCTGTGGGTGACAGGCCAAGGCTCTCGGCCTCCAGGAGGGTGGGGGCTGTTCTGCATAAGACCAAGGGGACAATCTGCTATTTTTGTTCCTAAGCAGGGCAGGGGTAGAGGAGGCCCCTGAGATGGGGAGGAGGGGTAAGAGGGGGAGACAGAGCACCGGATGATGGAGAAGGCTGGCGGTGTGGAAGAGCAGCAACCTCAGTGCTGGGAACCGTGCCCACTGCACAGTGTGGAGGTGCTCAGTGCTGCCCAGGGAGGTCTTCTTGTCAGGATAGAGGCACTGAGAGGGGCTGAAATTCCTGGGCAGAATTCCTGAGGGAACAAAGCCCAGAGGCTGCTGCGGTCCTGGGAACTCGGCAAACTTGGGCAAGACCTTGAGCCTCCTCCAGCCATGGAGCACAGAGGGCGGAGTGGACACGACCCAGGTTTCCAGGGTCCAGGCATCTGAGTGACACCTAAAGAAGGTAGGGACAGCCCAGGCACAGTGGCTCACGCCTGTAATCCCAACACTCTGGGAGGCTGAGGCGGGTGGATCACTTGAGGTCAGGAGTTTGAGGCCAGCCTGACCAACATGGTGAAACCCGTCTCTAATAAAATACAAAAATTAGTTGAGCGGGGCGCGGTGGCTCAAGCCTGTAATCCCAGCACTTTGGGAGGCCGAGACGGGCGGATCACGAGGTCAGGAGATCGAGACCATCCTGGCTAACACGGTGAAACCCCGTCTCTACTAAAAATACAAAAAACTAGCTGGGCGAGGTGGCAGGCGCCTGTAGTCCCAGCTACTCGGGAGACTGAGGCAGGAGAATGGCGTAAACCCAGGAGGCGGAGCTTGCAGTGAGCTGAGGTCTGGCCACTGCACTCCAGCCTGGGTGACAAAGCGAGACTCCGTATCAAAAAAAAAAAAAAAAAATTAGTTGAGTGTGGGGGTGGGCGCCTATAGTCCTAGCCACACGGGTGGCTGAGGCAGGAGAATCACTTGAACCCAGGAGGCAGAGGTTGCAGTGAACCGCGATTGTGCCACTGCACTCCAGGCTGGGTGACAGAGCGAGACTCCATGGCAAAAAAAAAAAAAAAAAAAGGAGGTGGTGGGGACACAGCACCCCGGATTCCCGTGGAAGATGATCTTCCGCTGCCTAACCAGCCCCCAGCCAGACCTGCGAGCCTGGCTTCCAGATATACAAACCCTTGGAGGAAGTGAGGGGCCCCTCCCCAAGAGGGGAAATCCTGCCTCACCTTGACCACCCTCAGATGGCTTTGTTGTTTCCACAGCGGAGAAGGGGGGACCCTCTGGGCATAGGGGGTTTCCCAGGCCTTTCCGTACTAGGGACCTGCTTTCTTCTCAAAAACATCCGGTCAGCCCAGTACAGCCGCAGCTGTGCTCAAAATAACCTCACAGCAAGGGCTGGTGGAGCCTCCTCAGTTAAAAATAACCTGCAGTGGCCGGGCGCGGTGGCTCATGCCTGTAATCCCAGCACTTTGGGAGGCCAAGGTGAGCAGATCACGAGGTCAGGAGATTGAGACCATCCTGGCTAATACGATGAAACCCCGTCTCCACTAAAAATACAAAAACTTAGCCAGATGTGGTGGCACGCACCTGTAGTCCCAGCTACTCAGGAGGCTGAGGCAGGAGAACTGCTTGAACCGGGAGGTGGAGGCTGCAGTGAGCCAAGATGGTGCCACTGCACTTCAGCCTGGGTGACAGGGCGAGACTCTGTCTCAAAAAATAAATAACCTGCAGCTGCTGCATCCGGACAGAGCTCGGGGCCCCCACGGGACTCACGCTCTCCATGAGGGAAAGGCCTCCCCGCCCCCTGAGGCTAAGGGACAGACAGCACACGCGGGGCTTCCTAGGTGCCAGCTGCTGCTCTCCCTTAAACTCCGCATCAGCCCTGTGATGTGGGCACTGGCCTGGCTTGGCTCTATGTCCCCACCCAACTCTCATCTTGAATTGTAATCCCCACGTGGGGAGGTTGGGGGTGATTGGATCATGGGGACGGTTTCCCCCTGCTGTTCTCGTGATAGCAAGTGAGTTCTCACGAGACTTGATGGTTTTCTAGGGCAGTTTTCCCTGTTCCTGCTCACTGCCGCTCTCTCCTGCTGTCCTGTGAAGAAGGTGTTGGTTCCTCCTTCCACCAAGATTCTAAGTGTCCTTAGGCCTCCCCAGCCATGCAGAACTCTGAGTCAATTAAACCTCTTTCCTTTACTGGTCTCGGTTATTTATTTATCGCAGTAAGAGAAGAGACCGACACAGGCACCACTGTCATCATTGCACAAAAGAGGACGCATATGCACAGAGATGTTAATTAACCAGCCCAAAGTGCCACAGCTCCGGAGTGGCAGAGCCAGGCTCAAGCCCGGCAGTGTGGCCAAGTCTGTGGCCCTACGTGTTGCCTGTTCCTCCTTTTTTTTTTTTTTGAGACGGAGTGTCGCTGTGTCGCCCAGGCTGGAGTGCAGTGGCCGGATCTCAGCTCACTGCAAGCTCCGCCTCCCGGGTTCACGCCATTCTCCTGCCTCAGCCTCCCGAATAGCTGGGACTACAGGCGCCCACCACCTCGCCCGGCTAGTTTTTTGTATTTTTTAGTAGAGACGGGATTTCACCGTGGTAGCCAGGATGATCTCGATCTCCCAGCACTTTGGCTCGGCCTCACCAAAGTGCTGGGATTACAGGCTTGAGCCACCGCGCCCGACCGCCTGTTCCTCCTTCTGAGCCAGGAAATAGTGAGGGGCTGAGCCTGCTCCCTCTGCTTGGGTAAGTCGCTGCCCCTCAGCCTCACCTCACCTCAAAGTCAGGTAAGCAGCCCATTCACAGCTGGGGATGTGAGGTCAGGTGCAGCCAACGTGGAGACCTGGTCCAGGCGAGGCGCTTCTGAGCGGTAGCGACGCCAATTCCACAGATGGGAACGCTGAGGTCCACAGGGAGGGGTGGGGTGCGTCTGAGCGGAGAACCAGCTCCCCGGAACCCCAGCCCGTGCCCTTCACTGACATCTGTCCCTCATACCACTCACACTTTATATTTGTATTCTGTTTTGTACTTTTCAAAGCAATTTCTTGTCTACCTTCTGATTTGACCTTGATCACCCAGAGGACAGTCAGGAGCACAAACCTACCCTAGTGGCCTTGGCCTAAAGCTCTTCAATGGCTTCTTGTTTTCCTTGCCCCCCTCCCCACCCACCGCACTGCCGGGCCCCCTGCTCTGCCTGCCACCCTCTCCCACATCTCTGATCTCCCCTCTGTGTGTGTTGGACTGGTCACCCGTCTCCCTCCATCCCTCACTGCTTTTGAGCTCCCTCTTCCCCTGGCCTAGGACACTCTCTGCCCTCTACGCAGTAGCCCTGCTCCCCTTTCTCAGCTCAGCCCAGCCCACCCTGACACCCTCAGCCCCGCGGCCGCAGGTTGAGCCCCGTGATAGACTCCGCCCACAGATTGCCCTTCCTTCCCAACCTTCTCAGAGCTGCCAATGATGGCATTATTTGCATTTTGTCTACTTCTTAAAAAACTTGTGTTTTAGGTTTAGGAGTATGTGTTCAGGTTTGTTATATAGGCAAATTGCATGTCATGGGGACTTGGTGTAAGGATTATTTTGCTACCCAGGTAATAAGCACAGTAGGTGGTTTTCTGATTCTCGCCACCTCCCCCCCCCGCCCCGTTAGGCCCCAGTGTCTTGCTGTCTTCTTTGGTGCCTCCATGTGTACTTACATTTTACCTGTTTAACCTCAGTCCATCTCACACAGCCATAAGCTCTAGGGGGAGGGTTTGCATCTGTTTTTCTCCAAGCTCTGGCCCCCCAGTGCCCTGGGCCTAGCTCAGTGCCCACCATGCAGTCAGCGTCTGTGATAACGTGGACAGGCCTTCCCCACTAATGGACGGGGGCTGAACCCAGAACAATGAGGAGAGACTTGCCAGAGGTGGAGCTGGGCCCGGGGTGCCTGTCTATCCAGCCGTGGCCACAACAGCCAGCTGTGGAGTTGGGGACACAACCCTGGCACCTCCCATCAGGCAGGAGGGGAGCCTGCAAGTGCTCAGAGGACAAAGGTCAACACTCCTGTCTGTGGTTTCTGATGTGTGAGATGATCTGTGTGAAGGTGACTCAATCACAGACGTCACAGTTCCCTCCAGTCACGTGACACATGCCCTGTTTTATTCAGTCTCATGACGTTGTGGGTTAGGAATTCAGTAGGGCTGGACTGAGCAATTTTCTGCTCCTTGTGGCACTGACTGGGGTCACTGAGTGGTGTGCAGCTGGTGGAGGGGCTGGCCTAGAAGGTCTCAGACAGCGGCCCTCATGCTGGGCACTCGGCAGGGTGAGGAAATGACCGGGTCCTTGTCCCTCTCCAGGGACTCTCAGGGCCTCTCCACACCTGGGGGTTGAGCTTGCTTCAAGAGACCAAGGTGGAAACCACCCATCTTTGTAAAGTCCAGGCCCAGTCTAGGCTGGCACAGTCACCTCTGCTGTACCCTACACAGGCCAGCTTAGGCTCAGAGGACCAGACCCCACCTCTCAAGGCAGATATTATTGTCTCTTCTTACGGATAGGTAGGTTGAGGCTCAGAGACATGAAGTATCCAAGGTCACAGAACTTACCTGGGACTCACACCTGGAGATTCACACGTGGGACTGCAGCCTGGAGTGTAAACCTAAAGTCCGGGCTCTGGGCTGGGCACAGTGGCTCATGCCTGTAATCCCAGTGCTTTGGGAGGCCAAGGCAGGAGCATCACTTGAGGCCAGGAGTTTGAAACCAACCTGGGAAACATAGCAAGACCCTGTCTCTACAGAAATGAAAAATAAAATTAGCCAGGAGCGGTAGCGCATGCTTGTGGTCCCAGCTCCTTGAGAGGCTGAGGCGGGAGGATTGCCTGAGCCCAGGAGCCTGAGGCTGCAGTGAGCCATGACTGAGGCACTGCCCTCCAGCCTGAGCGACAGAGACCTAGACTCTAAACAGATAAAGCCTGAACTCCCCTCCCAGGCTGCCCTGCCTTCCTCAGTGCTTGCTACGGTGGCGTGGATGGGTCAGGACTGACTGAGCCAACGCCCACATCTCACCGGTGCTTCCCAGCCTGGCTGCTCAGCTAAACAACTTGTATGATCACAGGTCCCTTGGCCCTGCCTGTAGGGGGTTGACTTGAATTGGTCTGAGGTGGAGTCTGGACATTGGTATTTTTTAAAGTGCTCAGGTGATTTCCATTAAAGCCAAGGCTGAGCACCCTTGGTTACAACCAGAGGCTCCCCTCCCTTGCCTGCTCCTGCCTGGAGGGCCCCCCTGAGCGTCCAGCCCCTCCCTCCAATCACTGGGGAAGGGAGACTGGGACCTGCTCAGCAGTCGTCCCTGGTGCATACTTGGGGTACAGAGCAGAAGGGGGCAGATGGGGCTGGCCCACCCCACACCATTGTGTTGTAGTGCCGAACTCCCAGGAGTCCAAAAATACTAAATGTAAAGCTGACCTTCTAGATCCTTGTGAAGGCATATTTATAAGAGGCTGGAACACATTTTATTTAATAGTTTGTCAGCTATATGACTTTTAAATATTTAGACTCAGAGTAGGTGGGCCTCCAATTCTACCCTTGCCTCAGTGCCTGGAAGTATTAGGGTAAAGTCTGCAAAGTACCCAATTCTCTGAAAACACCCAGCTGAGGCATTGGTACAAGCAGCCCCCTTTCCGGAAGGCCCTCGCCCATGTCTGCCTGGTTGATCTGGTTCTTCCCTCAAGTTTCAGCCCAGATTCTCACTCTCCTGAGCAGACAGGCCTCCATAGCCTTTGTTCCTTCCCTCTCAGCACTCTCTGGCCGGCTTGTGCGTTTGCATGAAGACCTGCTAACAGCAGGAGCTGGGGACTCCTTGAAGACTCTGACCTTGGCCGACTCCTGCAAGAATTCTCAGGCCCTGGCATGCGTGCCAGCACAAGTGTTGCCCAGGGCAGGTTCGGTGGACACGTCTACAGTTCATTCGCCCACTTTAGTCCATTTGCTTAAGACACCCTTCCCTGGCAATCTGTAAGGGGCACACATACTGCCTGGGGCTCTCATTAAACTGCAGATTCCAGTTCTGTAGGTCTGAGAGGGGCCTAAGATTTCTGCAGTTCTAACCAGCTCCCAGGTGAGGCCAATGCTGCTGGCTCAGGGACCACACTTTGCGTAGTGAGGCTTTAGAGCTCATTATCTTCCAGGAAGACAAATGCAACACAGGTGTTGCCTGTAGTCAATCCTTCAGCAACTGCTATGGATGCTGCGACTCTGAAATCGGGCTGCACCTGTCCAGCAGTCCCGTGAGAGAGTCTATGAATAAGCAGCAAAGTAGACTCCTCACTGAGGAGGGCAATTCAGGGACTTAGGAAGTCAGGGATGCCCAGAAAGTACACAAGGGGACTGGGAATCCAGGCTGCAACCTCTGGGCCCAGAGGCCTGGGTTCCAGGCTCAACACAATTGCTGCTCGCCCAGTGACCTCGCGTGAGACACCTCCTCTCTCTGGGCCTCTGCACCTCCTATCTGCCATGAGATGGGAAACTCTTCCAAAGAAAGGAGGGCTGGACGCTGGTGAGCTGGCATTATTGGCAAGAGCAGGTGTGATCAGCTCTGACCATGAGCCAAACACCATTCTGCCCACGTTCTCTATATCAGTGTCTTTAACCCTCAGGGCGACCCTCAGAGGTGGGAACTGTTCTTATTACCTTTTCACCAAGAGAAAACTGAAGCCCAGAGAACACAATTGCTGTTAAGACCCCAGGCAGTCTGGCTCCCAGCCCTCTACTGAACCCTCTTGTCACTCTGCCTCTCCAGCCGGAGGCTGTGGAACCATAATAGGTTCATTCTGCAGGAAGTCAATATGCGAGACGCCGCATTGCAGCAGAGAGACAGGTTTAATCAATGTAGGGCCACCAAGTGAGGAGATGGGAGGAAACCCCCCAATCCATCATCTCCCCAAGGAGTTCGTGGCTCGAATTTTTAAGGGTTTTGAAGTGGGTCAAAGTGTGGAGGTCCTTGATTGGTGGAAGAGTGCAGTTACAGGACAGGGAGATGAAGAAACCGCAGATTCTGTTCCTCTGTGGGGGTCTTCAAGCTGGTTGGCATCAGCTGTTCTGATGGAATTCAGGATCTGCTTAAGCAATTCTTAAACAAAATTCCTATGACTCTAAGGTCAGAGATCCTATCAGTTGGAACCATGGGGATGTGAACTGTCCATACCTAGGGCTACGTGACTTTATGTTACAAGGAAGTAGGTCAAAGGACAGCCTGATGAATGCTTAATGATAGCTACATGACTGTCCACAATTCTTGTTAACCCTGTGAGAATGGCTTCAGCTGGGGCTGCACTAGGTTAAAGAGAGAAGAAGGGTAAGGACCTCAGCCCTTCTTTCCTGCCCAGACCACAGCCTGCAAACCTCCTCGGGTCCCCTCTGGCTCCAGGGCTCTGGCTGCAGACAGATCAGAAAGGACCCTGGGTCTGTCCCACCCCAGCCAGGCAGCCGAGAGCGCTCAGAGCAGGTGCTGCCCAAATGTTCCTGGATATGGTGGGACCTTCTGCTAGGCAGGCTCTTACTCATAGATTTGGGGGCTGCTTGTTTTAAAACACCCTGTTAGGTTTAAAACAATCTGAGCTTCCCCCAGCCAAGTCCCTATCTCATTGTGTTGTCTGTTTGCTTGTCTGTCTTGTCCTCTAAACTTTGCACTCTCAGAAACGGGGCTGTGTTCCCTCCTTAGGTCTCCAGCTCAGTGTCCGGCACACAGTGGGTGCTGAACTGACTTGCTCCTAGTTTCCCCTTTAGAAGTGCTGGGATGCAGTGACAACGCGCTTCCGAATCTTGCCACCAGAGGGCAGGCGCGCACAGCAGCCAAGTGTGAGCAGCGCGGCAGAGGGCAGGTGGGGCTAGGAGGGTCCCTGGACATCCAGCAGGCAGGGAAGGGCCAGGTGCAGAGGGTAAATGAGGACGGGGCCTTGGGGGAGTCTCTTCAATTCCCATACGGATTCCAGAGACTCCTTTTCTCTTCCTTCCCCTCCATTTCCCTGCCATCTCTTTTCCACTCCCTCCCTCCCCTTCAATGTTGACCAGGGTCCAGTTTTGACTTTGTGTGACTCTGGGCCAGAAACCTCTGCTAAGTTGTAGTTTCCTCATCTGTAAAATAAGGAAGTAGTGCTAATACCCAATTCGGTGCATTTCCCTATCTTTCCTTCCTCGGGCTTTGGGACTCTTTGTAGGGTCATGTTTCTCAGCTCTCCATGGGGAGCTCCAGACTGTGACCCAGGCAAAGCCAGGGGCTCTTTGGAGTGAGCTGCCTCCTCCTTAAGTCTCCTCTGCCCCCTGCCTGGGAGAGGACACCTGCAGGCCTGGCCCGGTGGGGCTGAGTGGGGCTGGCAGGGTGGATGGGCTGGGAGCTGTGGCAGCCATGCTGGGTACACGCAGGACATCAGCTGGGCCTGTTCCACTCAAGCATAAATGAGCAGGCAGGCATGAATGAATGAATGAATGAATGAGTGAATGAATGGGAGAAACTCAGGCCTGGCTTCAGAGTACTTGTAGCAAAGGGATTTTCATACCCACTGCCAGTGGAACCCGGAAGCCTCCTAAGCCTCTTGGAGCTCAGCTCGAGTGGAGTCCACTGAGGGCTTGCCCTCTTTTAGAAGCCTCTTGTCCCTTTTGGACTCCTCACTGGCAGAGGCCTGAGAGGACCCTTGGTCTAAGCTTTCTGGGGGTGAGGGGAGGAGTCTGCTAACTGGGAGGGTTTACCCAACGTCATGTATTTATTCCTCATCAAACAAACACAACCTAGCCACCCCTCCGGGACTGTGCTGTGTCTGGGCTGTGAGCATCCCGAGGGACTGCAGCGGGAAGGGGTGGAGGGGCCGGAGTGCTCTGAGGGGAGCCAGGGAAGTCCTCTCCGAGGAGGGGGCTTTTGAGCAGGAGGCCTGTGCTTTGAGCAGAGATCCCACAGAGGGTCCCAGGTCAGCTGGACCGGCACTTCGGAGAAGTCACTGACCAAAGAATCAGAGGCAGGGGGCCCCATGAGCCGAGCCAGTCCCGGCCCTAGGGAATGAGGGCAAAGTGGCAGCCTGTGGCCAGACAGCAGTGCTGGGTCCAGGGGCTTCTAGCTCCCACGCCCACTCACAGCATACTGTCTCCAGGGGAAGGGTTTCTGGGCGGGCCCAGGAAATGGGGATGTGTCATCGAGTGGGTGCTCAGTCCCCAGCAGAGCTCACGGCTGACAGGCAGGCCCAGTCTCTCCTGTCACTGGATCCCACCTGCAGGGACTTGCCCGGAGCTGACCTAAATTTCCTGGCCACTCTGTCGACACCTCCAGGGCGGGGCAAGGCATGGCTTCACAGAAGCCCAAACAGAATTCGTGACCAACAGCACAGAGACTCAACCTCCACCTGGCCTAGGGAGCCCAGCTCCACCTGGGGCTCAAAGGGCTGCTGCGGTGGCTTCCTGGGCACTGCCTGACCCTGACCTCTCCCAGAAGCTGGCCTCTCAGTGGGTGGGGGCAGACAGCACCCCGGGAGGATTTAGAAACATGGCAGGCGGGGGGATCTAGGGCAGAGGGTGCCGTGTGTGTTCCAGGCTTGTTTCCTCTTTGTGAGTCTTCCAGTTTGCTTTGCAGGGAAGTAGACTCATTTCAGACCCAGGAGAAACAGTGGGCTTCGGCAGGGCCGCCCCGGGCCCACCTCCTGGAGTCTTGCTCCCTGCTCCATCCAGGCTCCGGGCTCTCCCGCTGCTCTGGGGAAGTCAGAGCCTCCCATCTTGGCAGCAGCCCCCACCCCCAACCTCCGCACACTCAGTTCTCTTGCCACACAGCCTAGAAAATTCTGCCTCTGGCTTGGGGCTCCATTTGCTGAGCCAAGATGAGGCATGAATCACAGGGTTGCGAACTGCCTGAGGCTGTCTGGAACCCGCAGACCTCAGAGCCCGCAGAGCTGCAGCCCCTTCCCCCACCGAGTCCCTGGGCGCTGTCATCGTCGCTGGCTTCTCTGTTCTTCTCTCACTGAGCCTGCCGTAGTTAAAACAGTTTCAATCTCAAGGCAGGTCAGGTCTTGGGAGCCCAGACAGCTCCTGGGCACAGGGGTTTGTCAGCCTGATCAGAATAAGCAAATAGTATTCTTTTTAGATTTTTTTTTCTTGGATTACAAAGTCACAATTAAGTCTTTCTAGGCTGGGCGCGGTGACTCACGCCTGTAATCCCAGCACTTTGGGAGGCCAAGGCGGGAGGATCACTTGAGGTCAGGAGTTTGAAAGTAGCCTGGCCAACATAGTGAAACCCTGTCTCACTGAAAATACAAAAATTAGCTGGGCGTGGTGGCACATGCCTCTAATCCCAGCTACTCGGGAGGCTGAGGCAGGAGAATGGCATGAACCCAGGAGGCAGAGGTTGCAGTGAGCCGAGATCACACCACTGCACTCCAGCCTGGGCGACAGAGAGACTTCGACTCAAAAAAAAAAAAAAAAAAAAAAAAAGGCTTTCTAATAATTCTGGACTCCCAAATGCTCCCGCAAACAGATCCAGGCACTCCAGTTTGAGCCCTGTTGAGAGAACAGGGAGTTGGTGTGGGATCAGCCTGGGGCTGGCTGTGCAGCATTTGAGGGGCCAGCTTCTCTGAGCCAGCTATCTGAGGGGCTGCCTTCTCTGAGCTTTGGTTCTGAATCTAAGGCTCCTCATGCTCTGGCATCCTTGCCTCTGATTCCTTGGAAATGCCCCAGGCCCTGTGGCTGGTCAGACGCTGGGCTCCAGGCAAGGCTCGTGGCTGAGTCCAGAGGGGCTGTGGGCCAGCCTCCTGGCATTGGTAGGTCAGCAGCCCAGGAAAGCTCCGTGTTGTCCATCAAGGAGGGGACAGGGGTCTGGGCAGCACAGCGTGCTGTCCCTAGGGGGAATGCCAGCCTCCTCCTCTAGGGCCCTGGGAGAGAAATCCTGAGAGCCCAGTACTTTCTCCTCCACGGCCCACCTGAAACCTGGCCTCAGTTCTTCTCCTGAAGCCAGGAAAGGTGCTGCCTTAGTTTCTTACAAGAGGATTGGGAAAAAGAAATGTGAGAGCTGGACAAACGGCGCCAGGGACCAAGCCCAGAGCTTTCTCTGCACACACAGCCACTGTAGACATTTGGACCAGAAGGTCTTCAGTGCACACTTGGCCGATTGCTCCACATAAGAGGGCGGGCCCAGATTCAAGGTGCACTGTCAGGGACACCCGGGCTTCTTGGCTCCCGGCCAGATGTTGGGCAACAGCTCCAATACCTGTGCGCCTCAGCGTCCACATCTGCCAGTGCTCTCGGAGAATTAGGCCATGGAATCAACACCTAAGCATCCAGGCAGAGGTGGGAGAGTCGCCTGAGAAGCAGGGCTGGCCACATTGGCTACCTGCCTCCATTTCCTCTTCCTAACAGTATCCCAGGGTGCAAAATTGGAATGACCTCTTCCACACAGGAGAAGGTCTGGTGGGACCAGCCTTCAAGGCCCTCCATCCCCACCTGCTCCACTGCCCCTGCCGCCCTCTTGCAGGTAAGGGACAGGCTCCTGCACAGCCTGGTCAGTCACTGCTCCCTCCTGGAGTCTGGCTATTGAAAAGAGGGACAAAGAAACTGGCTGCGGTGCCTCACTCCTCTTGAGGGGCTAAGAGATAGCTGCCTGCCCTGACTGCTGGGCTCTGAGTCAGAGGTGGTGATTCCTGCTCCAAAGCCTCTGGAAATGTCCTGGGTGTTAGCCATGCCCAAGCCTGAGTTCCACCCTCCTCTGAACTTGGTTTCTGTTATTATCTCAATTATGTTCCGTTATGGTTTTGTTTTTGGTTTTTTTTTTGAGATGGTGTTTCGCTCTTTTTGTCCAGGCTGGAGTGCAATGGTGTGATCTCGGCTCACTGCAACCTCCACCTCCCGAGTTCAAGCAATTCTCCTGTCTCAGCCTCCCAAGTAGCTGGGATGACAGGCGCCTGCCACCACGCCCAGATACTTTTTGTGTTTTTAGTAGAGACAGAGTTTCACCATATTGGCCAGGATGGTCCCGAACTCCTGATCTCCGATGATCTGCCTGCCTTGGTCTCCCAAAGTGCAGGGTTACAGGCGTGAACCACCACACCTGGGCCCGTTATGGTTTAATTTGTCTTGCTGTGCTCTGAATGTTTATGTCCCCCCAAAATTAATATGTTGAAATCTTATCCTCCAATGTGATGGTATTGGGGGTGGGGCCTTCAGGAGGTGATTAGGTCAAGAGGGTGGAGCCCTTATCAAAGAGGGCCAAGGGAGCTCATCCATGCCCCCTTCCACTAAGTGTGGACACAGCTAGAAGGTGCCATGTATGAGCCAGAAAGCAGATCCTCACCAGCCATATCCGCCAGCACCTTGTTCTTGGACTTCCCAGCCTCCAGAACTGCAAGAAATAAATGTCTGCTATTTATAAGCTACCAATTTATGATGTCTTATTATAGCAGCCTGAACAAACTAAGATGGTTCCCTCAAAACTCATATGTGGAAGTTCTAACCCCAGTACTTCAAAATGTGACCTTGTTTAGAACTAGGATCATTGCAGATGTAATTAGTTAACAGTAAGTGGGCTCCTGATCCAATATGGCTGGTGTTCTTACAGAAAGGGGAAATGTGGACATACACACATATACAGGAAAATACCACATAAAGGTGAAGCTTGCCATCTGCAAGCCAAGGAGAGGGGCCTGGAACACACCCTTCCCTCAGAGCTCTTGGAAGGAACCAACCCTGTTGACACCTTGATTTCAGACTTCCAGCCTCCAGGACTTAAATTTGAGAGGAAATAGATAAATTGAAGAAGGAATTCTTGAAGCTGCAACACAGAAGTCCTGCCTGAGTTTCCAGCCTGCCGTCCTGTGGAGTTTGGACTCAAGCTGCAACATCAGCTCGCCTAAGGTTCAGCCTGCTGGCCAAATTTCAGACTTGCCAGCTCCCACAATTGTGTGAGATCATTATTAAAGTTGGTCTCTCTCTCTGCCTCGGTCTCTGTTTCTCTTGAGAACCCTAATACAATCTCCCACATATCCTTCCAATAAATTATTTTCTGCTTAAGTTCATTTAAGTTTTATTGGTTTGCAATTAAAAAAAAAAACCCGATATGACAGAATGAGAGATTCTTCTATTTTAATTGAACTTATTAACACAGCTTTTAAAAATGCTAATAAGAACAGCCAAGTGCTTATTTAAGTTTGGATAAAGGAGACGCACAAGGCTGGAGCTGGCAAGCTCCCTCCCACACAGAGCAAGCAGCTCGGTCAGCAACACTTCACACATCTGTCCAGTTGGCAGAGCCCCTCTGTCTGGGAGTATCCATGCAAGGGGACCCACATCTATTTCTGGCCAGGCGCTGCCACCCCTCACTGCTGCCTCCAGTACAACCTCCTCCCCATATAGATAATTGCATTTCAAAGCACAAGTTTCCAATCACACAGCAACCTTCTAGAAAGCCAGTGGTGCTACTGAAAAACCTTGGAGCCCAGGAGGAAGGCTGTAGCTCTCCCCACCCACCCGGAACTCTCTGGGCCTCGGTTCCTGTGTGCCCAGTGCTGGACACAGCCACCGCGTGAAGGGGTCCTTGGGAGTGGCCATGGGTATTCATGGTGCTACGTCTGCTTGCCATGAAGAGATGCCATGATCTTGCAGGGACCTTCCTGGATGTGGACAGCCAACCCCAGGCTTGGCATGCCAGGGTATCTCCTTCTCTGCAGCCCTCTCATCACCCCGTGTCCACTTCAACATCACCTCTTTCCCTTTGGTGTGACCCTGGGCAATTCCGGGTGTCCTTGGGGTCTTGGTTTCTCCTCTGGAACATGGAGGAGGAACATAGCAGTGAGGACACCACTGTTTACACCCCGCACAGGCCTGGCCACCGTGGGGGTCTTTGTTCTGCCGGTGCTGGAGGGCAACGGGTAGGCTTCCCTAGGACACAGGCAGAGTAAGTGATGCAGCCCCCCTGCCCCCCACCGGGAAGACACCCAGGTCGAGCAGGTTCGGGCACCCGGCAAGGCAGCGGGAGAGTGGCTGAGTCCAGAGGGGCTGTGGGCCAGCCTCCTGGCATTGGTAGGTCAGCAGCCCAGGAAAGCTCCGTGTTGTCCATCAAGGAGGGGACAGGGTCCCTAGGGGGAATGCCAGCCTCCTCCTCTAGGGCCCTGGGAGAGAAATCCTGAGAGCCCAGTACTTTCTCCTCCACGGCCCACCTGAAACCTGGCCTCAGTTCTTCTCCTGAAGCCAGGAAAGGTGCTGCCTTAGTTTCTCACAAGAGGATTGGGAAAAAGAAATGTGAGAGCTGGAGGAACGGCTCCAGGAACCAAGCCCAGAACTTTCTCTGCACACACAGCCACTGTAGACATTTGGACCAGGCCGGTGGCCCTCCAGTTTCCTCCTGGCTTTTCTCACCGACAGCACTGGCTGATTCCAGGAGACCCCTCTGCCCTTCGTGCTGAGACCCTCTCCCAGGCAGGGACAGAAAGGCCAAGATTGACAAGAGACCACTGGGTGCAGCAGGCAGCCCTGCTCCACTGCAGCCTGGCTGTGTGATGCTGGCCAAGAAACTCAACCTGTGCGCAAGAAAACAGGCAAAGCCTGCCAGGCCATTCCCGCTGACAGGATGCACTCTCGTGTCTGTGATGAGCCCACATGGTGCTGAGCACAGAGATGCCCCGACAGAGTGGCCGACATGCCCTCACCCTCAGAGATGGCCGAGCTGAATGCCTAAAGCCTCCCAAGCAGGCCTGGGATTCACTCTCATCCAACAAACATGGGTGTTAGGCACCCTAATTGTCTCTCTCCTCTGCCTTGAGAACCCTTGGAATCTGTGGGTGAAAACCAGCAGGCCTCACACAGCCCCCAAGCGGGACGCACCCAGCCTCTGGAGCAAACAGACAGACAGGCTGCCTGGGCCCAGCCCAGCTAAAGGAGACGGGACTCGCTGCCCTGACCCCTGGGGCAGGGGCTAGGGGGTCTCGGGTGTCCCAACATGATGTTCCTGAATCATGGCCTGGATTACCCCAGAGGGCGGGCTTGGAACATGCACAGGTCACAGCGCAGCAACCAGGCAGGTGCTCGCAGCTGGCAACAGGTGTCCTGGCTGCACCCAGCCCGGGAGGGGGGTCACAGGGCGTGGCCGGGTGACAGGTGAAACTCTGAGCAGACAGGCGGGGCTGATGGGCGGGTGTGTGTGCTTACACCCGCTTGCACTCTCAGTCTCTGTCTCTCTCTCACACACACACTGCACACCCACACAAGCAAACACACAGACATGCACCCAAGAACATGCGTGCACGCATGTGGACAGGGCGGTTTCCGCAGCCTTCCCTTGTTCTCCAAATGTTCTCTAGGACCCAGGTCACCTGCTGTGGCCGCTGCTTCTCCCTGTATGAGCTTCTGATGGGCAGTGACGGTCTCCTGGCACAGGTGCCCAGTAAGTTCTGCAGTAAGGATGGGTGGATGGGTGAAAAGATGATGTGGGGGTGGATGAAGGCAGTCATGGTGCCCCTCTCCTTAGTCCTCACGATTTCATTCAGATGGGCTTATAGCAGTGGCTGGAAACAACTCTCTGTTAACAACAACAACAACAAAACCCACTTCAATGACCTTTAAAATAACTTCCAAATAACAAGCAGAACTAAAATGTAAAAGTGCTTCCTTCCCTTCTGCATGGAAGCACCGAAGGGCATTTGTGACATGCGTGTTTGGGTAGATAGACAGCACTTGAATATGGTTGGCCTGAGTGGGTTTATGTTACCACTCCATGGGAAACTGTCCAACTGTGTTTTTATTTCAGAATTCCCATCCCTGCTTTTCATAACAGGCCTACAAATCTCTCTCCCAGGCTAGGGGGTGGTCACAATACTCTCTCTCTCTCTCTCTCCCTTTTCTCATCTCCCTCGTCATGCACTTAAGGTAAAAAACAAAACAGGCGGGGCGCGGTGGCTCACGCCTGTAATCCCAGCACTTTGCGAGGCCAAGGCGGGCAGATTGCAAGGTCAGGAGACCACCCTGGTCAACATGATGAAACCCCATCTCTACTAAAAATACAAAAATTAGCTGTGCGTGGTGGCGGGCGCCTGTAATCCCAGCTACTCAGGAGGCTGAGGCAGGAGAATCGCTTGAACCCAGAAGACGGCCGTTGCAGTGAACCGAGATTGTGCCACTGCACTCCAGCCTCGGCGACAGAGCAAGACTCTGTCAAAAAATAATAAATAAATACCTAAACTAACCAAGAAGCCGAAAAAGAACTGAATTATCACCTGGACCTCTCTACTATACCTATGAGGTATGACCTTAGCAGATTAACCCCTCAGTTTCCTCTTCTGTTAACTATGCATACCTCCCTGGGTTGTTTTGTTTGTTTGTTTGCGTTTGTTTGTTTGTTTTTATGAGATGGGGTCTCACTCTATTGCCAGGCTGGAGTGCAGTGGCATGGTCTCCACTCACTGTAAACTCCGCCTCCTGGGTTCAAGCATTTCTCCAGCCTCAGCCCCCTGAGTAGCTGGGATTACAGGCACCCGCCACCACGCCTGGCTAATTTTTGTATTTTTAGTAGAGATGGGGTTTCACTATGTCGACCAACCTGCTCTAGAACTCCTGGCCTCAGGTAATCCGCCCGCCTCAGCCTCCCAAAGTGCTAGGATTACAGCCCTGAGCCAACGTGCCTGGCCTGGGTTTTTATGAAAACGACATGAATTCATGTTAGTTTATGCTTTTCAAACTGGGGATAAATTCCCTTGAGAAAATTCAGAAATGCATTGAAGGTTATGGAGCCACGGGATAAACATGTTTCTTCATATTGAAGTGGCAAAGATTTGAAGAAATCATCCTGTATTTCCTGTTAAAGCAAACATGACTCAGAATAGAGGGTAATGCAGAAATGCAAGCATTTTTAAGCTAAAACTCAGGACTGGAAAGAAATGTCAAGCTTGGAACTCATAGTGCTGGGCTCTGCCCCTCACCACACCAACGTTCAGTTTCTCCCCCGTTCAGGTTGAATTGTGCCCCCCCAAAAGAGATGTTTTTGTCCTGACCCCCGGCACCTGTGAGGGTGAACCTATTTCGAAATTGAATCTTTGCAGAGTAATCAAGTTAAGATGAGGCCACTAGGATGGACTGTCATCCAATACAACTGTCCTTATAAGAGGAAGACAGTGCCACATGAGGACAGTGACACACAGGGAGATGCCTTGTGGGGACGGGCAGAGACCAGGACACCAGGGGCTCCCGGCCAGGCCAGCAGCTGGAAAGGCAGGCAGGATTCTGCCCAGAATATCAGAAGGCCTGGCAATGCCCCTGTCTTGATTTTGGAGCTCCTGGGTCCCGAACTGTGAGGGAGTAAATGGCGAAGTGTCAGCCACCTGAGTCTGTGCAGAGGTTCAGCACAGAGTCCAGGGAACAGATAATGCTGTGGGGGGGAGCGTGGGGGAGGAGGAGGTGGCGAGGACCCCTGTCCCCCATCCTGGTGGAGGCCCAAAGGTGTTTTAAGTGTCCCATCACTGCCATGACTGCTGGCAGAAAGTCCTGGCAATGATCTCGCATGTCGGGGGCTCAGGAAGGGAAGTCCACTTGCCCACACGAACGGGGTGTCCGAGTGGCCTGGCCAAGCTCTGCTCACATCTCCTCTCTGGCAGGACGCATGCTCCCCAGGCCCAGTCCTGATCCGAGGGCAGCACCCACAGGAAGACTACCAGTGGTTCTCTTGGAAGCAAAGACTCCAGTTGCCTGGCCTCTCCCTTCCCCGGGGATGCCTCTGTCCCAAGCCCTGGCCAGCAGGCTGCCCAGGCTCCCTGGAAACCCCTGGGTGCCATGGCGAGTGGGGGCTGTGGCCTCACCCCCAGGCATGCCCCTCCTCCAAAGGCCTGGCCAGCCCCAGCACATCCTGTGCTGAAACTCCCAGGGGACGGGTTTGGGACTGCCCAGCAGGTTCCAGAATGCTCTCTTTTGTCCACCCTGAGTTAGAAGTCTGTGTGGAGGCTCAAAGGTGCTTTAAGTGCCCCAGCACTGCCATGGCCTGGGAAGCCAGGACACACAGCCTGGAAGAGTGAGGTCTTCCCATCAGAAACCCTGAGCCCCCAAGCTTTACGATCAGCAGCATTCAGCGCAATGGAGGCGCGGTGCCACCAGGTGGCGCCGTCAACCCTCACGTAGGGTTAATCGCCCTGGGCCCCCTGGATGAACCAGCAAGGTTGGCGAGGGGCGCCTGAGAGGGAGACGGCCACGCTAAAGGAGCCCCCCGGCCTTTCAGGATGAGGGGCTTAGTGAGCCCAGTGATGGGGACTCTGTGAGAACTGAGCTATGAAAACGTGTTTGAGGCACACTACCCACCGCTGCTGCATCTGAACCCAGATTTGCCAGAAAGGCTCCTGCTTTCTCAGTCGCGGTTCCCCGGTCATCATGAATATCCTGTTCTGGTCACTTTGTGCATCCCCATTTTTGTTTTCCCCAAGGATACGGTCATGTGAGCAGAGCTGGAAAGACAGGATCCTAGACAGGCAAGTCTTGAATGCCAGGGCAAGGAGTTTGTTGAGGACTCAGAAGATCTTGGGAAGCCTCTTAAAGGCTCTCCACCCCTCCAGCTGCCTACGAGGGTGGGACTGGAGGCGGGAGGAGGCCGGAGACCAGGCGCAGCCCTCACAGGACAGCCTCAGTGCGGGGTGGGCACTAGGGGAGACCAGGGAAGGGGCTGCTGCAATATTCGAGGTGGGAGTGTCCTGCACTGAAACACCGTACAAGGAGGTGGAGAGGGATGGTTCCAAGAGCCACTGGCCACTGTCTGCTGCCCTGGCGCACCTGCCCAGTGTCCTCACTGTCTGCCACACCCTCCCTAGCAGGCCATACAAGGACATGTCCTCCCAATGTCCTGTCCCCCTGCCCCAGGTTCAGTCTTTCTATCAGAATTGGCCTCCCTAATCCCATCCTGTCCAGGCTCTGCTAAGAGGCAGCCAGGAAGGCTCACGGGTGAATGTGCGGCTATGAGCAGGCGTTGTGCATGCAGACGGCCCTGCTTGGTGATGCTGAGCATTTTAACAGGAGCCCTCGGCAATCAATCTCTTAGTCAAAGGAGTGACCCCTAGTGACATTTCAGGCTTTGGGGGTGACCAAATCTAGAAGTCTTCTGAAGTCCCTGAAATCAGAGAAATGGGATCATTCTAATAACCAGAAAAATCAGCTTCCTTTGACCCTAGGCGTCTTCTCGGGTCCCCAAGGACATCTCCTGCTTAATGCACATGACATCATGTTGACCCTCTGGCCCAGGGTTAGCCTTCAGCTCTGCCCCACCCTGGATCCCTACTATAGCTGGAAGGTGGCAACCATTTGAACCTGGGGCAAGGGACCATTTCTCCCCAGCAAGATGAAGTCACTTACTCAAGCCTTTGTGCATCAGAGCCAGCCCAGAGCTGCATCTCTTCCAGCCCTAAGACTGATGAGATAGATAGATAGATAGATATTTGCCTTCAGAAAAGGAAGCCTTTTTGTTAATGACTTGCCATAATAGTTTCAGGGAGAGGAGCAGAGGAGCTCAGTCCAGTATGATTGGCACTTGGTGAAACCTAGTGGCGCAAGTGTTCTGATTGGGATGTAACCAACACTCAGCCATCTAACCCCTCTCATGTAATCCAGAGGCGATGCACCGTCTCGAGTCTCCCTCTGTCTTCAACACCCCACCTACCTCGCGTCACTATGGAAATACCTTCATTAAGGATAATTACCGAAGGAACAAGTGCCCTGAAGAGTACAACCATGAGGATAACATACAAAAAGGAAAACTTAAAACTCTCTATGAAAATTTACTAAGCTAAGGCAACAGAACCTTCTGACGGGTCCAGGTGCGGGCACCATGAGGTCTGTGTGAGGAAGTCTGGTGACCCCTAAAAAGGGCAGCTGTGGAAGAGGCTCAGGCAGGAATGGCGGATCCACTCTCGGCCTCGCTCAGGAATCCGTCTTCATCTTTTCCCTTCTCATGAAGCTGTCTGTTGCCAGGCTGGCTATGGGGCTGCCTTATCCACACAGGAAGCTCACTTTTTGAGAAGGCAACTGACCTCCTGAGCCACGTGATGTCAGACGCAGCAGGGACTTCTGTTTTTCAGTGTCAACCACCTGGGAGCCAAAGCTGTTTCCACAACCACAAGAACCGGTTGAGATATTTTACTTGGATCTCTGGCTATTGCACACATCTGCGTTCCAGCAAGTGACCTCCATGCATGGAGGCAGCAGAGAGGGAGGGAGTCGGCTCTAGGAACCACAAAGCTCAGCACACTGGCCACGACACAGCCGGCTAATGACTCTAACGCCAAGAAGGGAACTCTAGAAGGGAGGAGATCGTAGTTTATGACTCTCTGTGTCCTCCACACAGACAGCAAAGCACCAACAAAGGCTAAAAAACAAAAACAAAAAAACCAAAGAGGCCGGGCGCGGTAGCTCACGCCTGTAATACCAGCACTTTGGGAGACCAAGGCGGGTGGATCACGAGGTCAGGAGATCGAGACCATCCTGGCTAACATGGTGAAACCCTGTCTCTACTAAAAATACCAAAAAAAAATGAGCCGGGCGTGGTGGTGGGCACCTGTAGTCCCAGCTACTCGGGAGGCTGAGGCAGGAGAATGGCAGGAATCTGGGAGGCGGAGCTTGCAGTGAGCCAAGATCGCGCCACTACACTCCAGCCTGGGTGACAGAGTGAGACTCCATCTCACAAAAAAAAAAAAAAGAAAAGAAAAGAAAAGAAAAACCAATATAACATTGATGAATTACAACTCCTTAACATACTCTGTATCCTGTGAGAGAAGTTAGTATTCTCCCATTCTCACCGATGAAAATCAGAGGCAGGAAGAGGCCCAGAGGTTTAACCACCCTGGAATGTTTGTGTGTGTGTGTGTATGTGTGTGAGACAGAGTCTCGCTCTGTCACTCGGCTCACTGCAACCTCTGCCTCCTGGGCTCAAGCAATTCTCCTGCCTCAACCTCTCAAGTAGCTGGGATTACAGGCATATGCCACCATACCTGGCTAATTTTTTTTTTTTTTTCATTTTTAGTAGAGATGGGGTTTTACCATGTTGGCCAGGCTGGTCTCGAACTCCTGACCTCAAGTGATCTGCCCACCTCGGCCTCCCACAGTGCTGGGATTACAGGCCCGAGTCACCGTGCCTGGCCAGATGTTTCTTAAGGACAGCTTGCTGATGTCCAATCTGCAGGGGCCTACAGTCCTGCACACTAGTCTGGACTATTCCGAAAATCCACCAGGCACTTTCTGGCCTGCAGATCTTGCCCGTGGACTCCCTCTCCCCGGCATTTCTTTTCCTTTTCTCCCCCAGTACAGTCCTGGTCCTGATCATTGTTTATAGGTTTTTATTTTTGTTTTTATTTTTGAAACAGGGTCTCACTCTGTTGCCTAGGCTGCAATGCAGTGGTGCAATCACAACTCACTGTACCTCCTGGACTCAAGCAATCCTCCCACCTCAGCCTCCCAAGTAGCTAGGACTACAGGCAAACGTCATTGTGCCTGGCTAATTTTTAAATTTTTTATGTAGCTGGGGAATCTCACTAGGTTGCCCAGGCTGGTCTTGAACTCCTGACCTGATGTGATTCTCTTGCCTCGGCCTCCGAAAGTGCTGGGATTATAAGCATGAGCCACTGTGCCTGGCCTATGTATGGTCTTTTTAAGGCCACCTTCTCAAGAACCTTCTATAATTCCTTTGGCCAGAGTTTTAAAAAATGATAGCCAAGCATGGTTGCTCACGCCTGTAATCCCAGCACTTTGGGAGGCCGAGATAGGCTGATCACCTGAGGTCAGGAGTTCGAGACCAGCCTGGCCAACATGGTGAAACCCCGTCTCTACTAAAAAATCAAAAAAATTACGCAGGCGTAGTGGCTGGTGCCTGTAATCCCAGCAACTCAGGAGGCTGAGAAAGGAGAATTGTTTGAACCTGGGAGGCAGAGGTTGCAGTGAGCCGAGATTGTGCCATTACACTCTAGCCTGGGCAACAAGATCAAAACTCCGTCTCAAAAAAAAAAAAACAATGATTGGCACTAAATTGAATATCTGCATACCCTATGAGCCAGCAAGTCCACTTCTAGGTTTATAGCCAACAGAAATGCATGCAGAGATGCCAAGAAACAAGTACAGTACTCAGCAGCCATTGCTCTTCCCATATGTCCATCAACAAGAGAATGGATAAATATATGTTTATAAAATGGAGTGCTATATGACAATGAAGGGAGGCAAACTATTAATACCACCACACACAATGACATGAATCCGGAGTCCAAGAAACCAGACCCTAGTGTGTATAAACTGTGACTACATTTATATAAAGTTCAAATGCAAACAAAACGAATGCATGGTACTCAGGAGACTGGCTACCTTTGGCAGGTAAGGACTGGATGATGATAATATTATAATGTCCTGTTACTTAACATGGGTAGTGATTTACATGATGTGTTCACTTTGTTAAAGTTTAACAAGTTATATACTTATGACGTGTGCACTTTTTGTATATGATTTGTGCACTTTGACATTTTAGTTAGAAAGTAAGGTGTGAGTGTGCTTCCTTCACAAACCCGCTTCTCCCAGCTGCTTGCAGATGATGATGAGACCATAGGGGATGGTGGAGCAAGAGGCTGGGAGGAACTTCAATCCTTGAGTCACTCGGTGGAGGAAAGCTGCCCACACCCAGGAACAGCCACCTTGACCAAGACCTGGCAAGTAGTAGACTTCTATCTACTATGTGTGTTTAAGCTAGAAAAAAAAAGGAAGGAAGGAAGGAATGAAGGAAGAAGGAAGGAAGGAAGGAAGGAAGGGAGGGAGGGAGGGAGGAGAGAGGGAGGGAGGGAGGGAGGGAAGGAGAAAGGAAAGGAAAGGAAAGGAAAGAAAAGGAAAGGAAAGGAAAGGAAAGGAGGAGGGGAAAGAAACAGTGCTTAATATTTCAATAACAATGATTAGGAAAAGAAAAACATTAGGGTTTTGTTGTTACAAAGGTGGCAAACTTGCACTGACTTTCTGCCTCCATTCCCCTAAAGCAACCCTAGTGAATTAAGAAGGCAGTTGAAAAAGGAATGAGTAAGAGCTCTATAAATTGTTATGGAATTATTTTCAGAATATGTTAGTAGGTAGAAAAAATAAAATCCACATGTGGTACATTACTTTTTGTGTAAGAAAGAGAAATACACGTATCTGTTTATTTTTCAAAAAGAGACACAAGAAAGGTAAACTGGACACTAATGAAATTAATTAGTTTACAGAGGTGGGAAGGAATGGAGTAGAAGAGAAAAGGGGAAAGAAGGATATTTCTCTCACTATACCTTTTTTGCATAGTTTCAACAAACTTTTGTAACATTGTTAACATGTTACATTTTCAATAAATAAAATTCAGCCAGATGGTATGGGGAGGGGTGATCCCTAAAACAGAGTAAGACCAAAACAAAGAAACTGAACTAAACATCAACCATAGGGGAAACAAGAAAGCATCCCCTGCATCTGTGTTTATCTTCACATGGCATTTTCCTGTGTGTTTCTATGTCCAAAGTGCATGCCCCCTACCCCTGATTTTTTTTTTAAAGAGACAGGGTGTCACTCTGGCACCCAGACTGGAGTGTAGTGGTGTGATCATAGCTCACTGCAGCCTCGAGCTCCTGGGCTCAAGCTATCTACCTGCCTTAGCCTCCCAAGTGTGAGAAATATTGAAAAGGGCTTCCTGGAGGTGGGGAAAGAGGATGTCTGCCTTTGAGGACCCGAGGCCCCTAAGTGGTTCCTGCCTTCAGAGAACTCTCTGCTCGGAGTCCCTGTTCCACAGGAACCACCCTGGGAGCTGCCATACTTGGCAATGTGTCATCCATTGGGTGGCTGGGGCAGAGAGCCAGGGAATTGAGTGATGTCAGAACCAGGCTTGACCATACCTCGGTGCAGCCATGGGTCCCCAGGCCTCCTCTGCAGCAACGCTGGGCCCACTAAAGATCCCAGGGTCCCTCCAGCGTTCTCGGCTCAAGCGTTTGGCATTCATGCTGAGGAGACATTAATGCTCTGCTGGTATGTGCGGATCTGGGGTTGTATATGCTTCTAGAACACAGGCCTGTGGGTTCCCAAGGGCCTGCTTGACACAGGGCCAACCTGGAGTCTGCTCTTCACACAGGGTTTGGTCTCAGGGAGACCCACAAGCCCACACAGGAGCCCTGGATATCAACCTGCCAGGTGTCAGCAGCCATCGTGGGCCTCTCTTCTCCCTTCATATACCAGGAACCAACCCAGCGAGGTTAAAGGACTTGCCCAAGGTCATGCAGAGGAGAGCTGGTTGGTGCCAAGTGGTTAGGAGAGAAAGGGTGAGATCATGAGAGCAAACCTAAAAGGGCTGCTACCGGCTCCCAGGACGAAATCACAGATGAAGTCACAGAACAGGAATGCTGGCTTTGGGAGCGACCGCCCTGCGCCTTCAGGAAGCTGGGGGTGGAGGTGGGGGTGGGGAGCAGGTGCAGGGGAAGGGGTAAGAGCTCAGACTCTGGACTTAGAAGGATCCGATTAATGATTCCAGATCCCAGTGGCTTCGTGAATATGGTTGAGTTACACAACTGCTCTGTCTCTTGGTTTTCTCCTTAGTAAAACAACGCATGCCCCGTGGAGGTGCTGTAAAGGCGGAATGACTCTGCAGACAGCGTTAAGCACGATGCCAGGCACCTCGGAGGTGCACAGTAAATACGGTTCATGGCATTTCAGGGAGAGGCCGAGCCAGTTGCTGCCACCCCGCCCGATGACTATGTCTGAGGCGGGATCTGGAAACCTCTCTGAGCTTCCATCTCCCCCACTGTCCCCTCAGGGTGAGGGAGCCCACTCTATAAGGAGACGATGCATGTGGAAGCACCTTGGAAAGTGCGCATGGGCCAGGACCCAGGGCAGTGGGCCCTCCTTATCCATGGATTCAACGAACTGCAGATGGAAAACATTTGAAAAAGATGTTTGAAAATAAAAAAATAACAATGTATTAATTTTTCTTTTTTTTTTTTGGGATGGAGTTTCGCTCTTGTTGCCTAGGTTAGAGTGCAATGGTGCCATCTTAGCTCAGTGCAACCTCTGCCTCCCTGGTTCAAGGGATTCTCCTGCCTCAGCTTCTGAGTAGCTGGGATTACAGGTGCCCACCACCATGCCCGGCTAATTTTTTGTATTTTTAGTAGAGACAGGGTTTCACCATGTTGGCCATGTGGTCTCAAACTCCTGACCTCAGGTAATCCACCTGCCTTGGCCTCCCAAAGGGCTGGGATTACAGGTGTGAGCCACCGCACAATTTAACAATTAAAAAAACATAAAAATGGCTGCGCACGGTGGCTCATGCCTGTAATCTCAGCTTTTTGGGAGGCTGAGGTGAGCGGATCACTTGAGGCCAGGAGAATCGCACGAGACCAGCCTGGCCAACATGGCAAAACCCCATCTCATTTAAAATACAAAAAATTAGCCAGAAGTGGGGCATGTGCCCATAATCCCAGCTATGTGGGGTGAGAGGCCCAAGGATCGCTTGAACCCAGGAGGCAGAGGTTGCAGTGAGCTGAGATCAAGCCACTGCAATCCTGCCTGGGTGACAGAAGGAGACTATCTCAAAACAAACAAACAACCCAAAAAGACGTGGATACAGGATAACAGCAATTTACATAGCGCTTACATTGTACTAGGTATCATAAGCCATCTTGAGAAGATTTAAAGTATACAGAAGACTTGAGTAGGTTGTATGCAAATGCTACACCATTTCCTATTGGTGACTTGAGCATCCTTGGATGTTGGTATCCACAGAAGGTCCTGGGACCAATCCCCCGTGGACAGTGAGGAATGACTTTGCGGTGATTACTCCTATCGGTGATCTGGTTCTAAGTACAGACCTGGGTGGCTGTGACTTGTACGTCTGTCCCTTCCGAAACTCATGTTGAAACTTAATCCCCATTGTTAACATATTAAGAGGTGGGGCCTTTAAGAGGTGATTGAGTGAGGGATCCGCCCTCCTGAGTGGGTGAAAGGATTAATGGATTATCCCGGGAGTGGGTTGGTTACCTGGAGAGCAAGCTCTCTTGTGCGCCCTTGCCCTGTGATGCCTCCTGCTGTGTTAGGAGTCAGCACGAGGCCCTCACCAGCAGCCCATCTGTCTGACTTTAATCTGAGAAGTCAATTCTAGCCCAAGGCAGCCCATGTCTGCACTGAGTCCCCACACCAACTCCTTCAAAGAGTCCCATTACTGGGTCACCTGTGCTTGGGGACAAGGCAGAGGCCTTGGCTGTGACGTGACAGCACCAGCTCATGAGGGCCTGGCTACCGTGCCAGCCGTCCGTGCAGGCAGAGCCCAGGGCAAGGCACAGGCTGGGCACTATGAAGAAGCTGAGCTGGTGTGAGTCAGGGCGTGGAAGATTCCAGGCCTTCAGGTTCCTTTCTCTCCTGCCTGCCAGAAATGCCAGAATGGGACCCCGGAGGAGCCCATCTGCATCTGTTGCGTTGGCCCTTTTTAAACAGGGCTGACGTGGAGGCTAACATCTGAGAACTTCGGAGCTGAAAGGAGGCTGGTTCAACTGTGGATATTCTTGATGAGAAACTGAGGCCCAGAGAGAGAAGAAAGAACTTACTCCGAGACACATGGCCCTGTGGTGGCAACACTCCATTCTCTCTCTTCCACATGGTGTCCTTTGTATGAAAATTCTGATATGTGGAGACTGCAATGTGGACGTGGTTCATTCTGAACTCACAAATGCTTATCCCCCCAAAATAGTCTTGTTTTTGTTTTTGTTTTTTTGAGATGGAGTCTCTGGGCTCTGTCTCCCAGGCTGGACGGAGTGCAATGGCACGATCTTGGTTCATTGCAACCTCCGCTTCCCGGGTTCAAGCGAGTCTCCTGCCTCAGCCTCTCGAGTAGCTGGGATTACAGGCACACGCCCCATAGCAGGCTGATGTTTGTACTTTTAGTAGAGACAGGGTTTCACCATGTTGGCCAGGCTGGTCTTGAACTCCTGACCTCAAGTGATCCGCCCATCTCGGCCTCCCAAAGCTCTGGGATTATAGGCTTAAGCCACGGCATCTGGCCAGGGTTGTGGATCTTAAACCCAGAATCATCTAACCTTAGTGGCTTAAAGATATTACATATTGACATTATTATTTGTATATTAACACTTGGTACATTATTTTACAGTTTTCCCTACATCACCTTGTTTAACTCTCCCAACAGCCCTACAGGGTAGGTATTATGGTTTCTGTCTTGCAAATGAGGAGACTGAGGCTTACACAGATGAAACGGGTCCCTCTGTTGGCAGCAATCTTTCCCCTGCACCCCAGAGGTTTTGCCCCAGTAGTTGGGTGTCAACAGCCTAGACTCGGTTGCCATCAGTCAGATGGATGTCCATCCTGGAAGTGGCAGACTACTGGACACCATGGTCAGACTTATTTTATTTGGCCTCACACTGTTCTAAAGCATCCTGAAACAGCATTTAAAAGTCCAAGGATGGATGGGTGCAGTGGCTCATGCCTGTAATCCCAGCACCTTGGGAGGCCAAGGCAGGCGGATCACCTGAGGTCAGGAGTTCAAGAACAGCCTGGCCAATATGATGAAATCCTGTCTCTACTAAAAATACAAAAATTAGCCAGGCGTGGTGGTGGGTACCTGTAATCCCAGCTATTCAGGAGGCTTAGGCAGGAGAATCACTCGAACCTGGGGAACAGAGGTTGCAGTGAGCCGAGATTGTGCCATTGCACTCCAGCCTGGGCAACAGAGTAAGACTCCTTCTCAAAAAAAAAAAAAAAAAAAAAAAGAAGTCCAAGGATGTCTTCAAAAGTAAGGACTTCTGTCTTTAAAAGCCTACCCGGGGCCAGGTGGGGTGGCTCATACCTATAATCCCAATAAGGCAGGTGGATCACCTGAGGTCAGGAGTTCGAGAGCAACCTGGCCAATATGATGAAATCCTGTCTCTACTAAAAATACAAAAATTAGCCGGGTGTGGCGGCTGGCACCTGTAATCCCAGCTACTCAGGAGGCTGAAGCAAGAGAATTGCTTGAACCCGAGAAGGGGAGGTTGCAGTGAGCTGAGATCGTGCCACTGCACTCCAGCCCGGGCGACAAGAGCGAAACTCCGTCTCAGAAAAGATAAAATAAAATAAAAACCAACCCTGGGAGCTCCGGCCACACGGAGTCCAGCCTGGGCTTTCCTCCCTCTGCTGGGCAGAGTCGTCCTTGTCCTTCAGTCCATATGCTTTGCTTGATCTCACCGTCGTGATTTTCACTGTTGCTTCTACCTGTAATAGACCATGGTGGCCAATGTTTGTAAATCACTTCATGGCTTACTGAGCCCCACTCCTGGATAGGCAGCGGGGTCTTTCTTGGCCTGGAAAGAATCTCTTCTGGGGGCAGTAGTTGGGTGTCAAGGAAAGTGACATGCTGATGTCTCTTTATGCACAGTTGTGTCCAGCAAAGATTCAGGGGGACCAGCTGTGGCCAGGCTCTGCCTGGTGCTGAGGGTATCAAGCAGAGTGGAATCCCTGCTTCCCTAAAGCAATCTCAGCCGAAATGAACACTTGGGTAGGCTCTGGTTCCAGTGCCAGCTAGCTGCACTAACTAGCATATGCATTTGGTAAGTTGCTTCCCCACTTGTGGCTTCAGTGCCCCCTCTGAGGAATGGGAGGTGGTGGCTGGCCATCCTCTCGGTGCTCCTGGAGTCTGTTCAGTTGATGAGGGTCACGGGCAGGTGGACTTGCACACAGGTTGTTCTGGGCATCATCTTGCTTAGAGAGGTGGGGAGTGAGTGACTCTGCCCGGGCCTCCAGAACCATCTTCAGTATACGTGTTTCTCTGGCCTAGAGTTTTCTATTTTTAATAAGACTGAAGTGCACCCCTGGGCTGTACCAGAATCCGTGGAATACTGGCCTGGGGATGGATGGCTTATGAAGGCCACAAGTCCTGGGAATAGCAGAGGAAAATCCAATCTTGATGGAAATCCTAGGTTCTCTGGAACACAGACCTTTGTGAAATCCCAGGTCTACTGTGAACATTTCAGGAGGCAAAGGGATTTTTGCTCTATTTTCAGAATTGGTGTAAGATTTAAATCAGCAGCCATTTGTTGAGTGGGGCATCATAGACAATGTGTGGTGACAGAGCCTCAGCCTCAAAGGGGACAGCTTCACACAGCTCACATTTCAAATGTGCAGCTCACATTCCAACATCCCTTTACAGTTTACAGAGCACATTCACGCTCTCTCATTTAATCCTACAAGGATTAAAACTCAGAGGGTAAAGTGATTTGCCAAGCCAAATAAATAACCAGAAACCTTATAATCCCAGTATGCAGGGGCCACCACTATACATTATTTACAGCGTTCCTTCCAGTTTTCTCTTTGCATTTTTTTCTTTAACTGGTTAAAGCTATACTCTCTGTGTAGTATACTTGAATATTGTTTACTGCTTTAACTTATTTTATTATATATATTTTGAATGGTTGAATTCCTATAGGAAGTGGTAGTGCGTGATTAGGGAATTCTGGACTAAGAATACAGCCCTTGAAAAGGTGTGGACCAGGGAACATAGGGTGTAGTCAGGAAACAGTGAGTAATTCTTTGAGGCCAGAACTCGTGACCCTGATGAATTGAGGCTTAGCAAACTACTCAGCTACTCAGGTCTAGAAAGTCTAGAAAGACATTTTATGTCAGATGATGGAGAGTTTGAGTAACATACTAAGGAATTTTAATTTATTCTGTTTTCTTTAGAGAATAATAATACATGCTACATTATACATATTTGGAAAAATACAAATGAGGGCAAACATCTAGAAATAATCCATAAACCAATTGCACAGAAATAATTGTTATAAATATTTTGATATAGGTGTAGCCTTCTGATTGTTTTCTTTTCTTTTTCTTCCTTTTTTTTAAATTTTTTTTTTTTTAATTTGAGACGGAGTCTTGCTCTGTCACCCAGGCTGGAGTGCAGTGGCGTGATCTTGGCTCACTGCAATCTCCGCCTCCCAGGTTCAAGTGATTCTCCTGCCTCAGCCTCCCGAGTAGCTGGGACTACAGGTACCCACCACCACGCCTGGCTAATTTTTGTATTTTTAGTACAGATGAGGTTTCACCATATTGGCCAGGCTGGTCTCGAACTCCTGACCTTGTGATCCACCCCCCTCGGCCTCCGAAAGTGCTGGGATTACAGGCGTGAGCCACTGCGCCCAGCCCTGATTGTTTTCTATACACATATTTCTTCTTTTTTCCCCCAAAAGGGACATAAAACACATTCTTTTGTAATCTGCTTATAATTCTATTATCATCTTTCTCAGTCATTAAAAATTCTTTTTCAATAATGACCTTTAAAAATTTTCTTCATTGGCGCTCTGTTTGAAATAACATTTTACTAGGGACCTCAAAAGCCAAAATGGGTAAAAATAGAGCTCCTGGGATTAGAGCAGAAGCAGGAGCCGTGACGCCTGCCTGACCCGGTGAGACACCCTGACTCCATCTGAAAGTCATTGTTGCATAATGTGATTTGTATGACTGCACTGCAAGAATAGAGCATCGCTTAGTTAATCAGCCCGTTCCGTTGTTTCCAATTAGTCCCTTTGTAAATTGATTATTTCCCATTAAAGGTTTTTGAACATGGGGTGTGATATAATTCGAAGGTATTATTGTGAGTACCAAACATGGTAAAATCTTACCTAACTGGAATTCGGCTAACCGCAATCCTTAATTAACCAATTTTCTTTTGCTCAACTTTCAGAACATAAAGGAACTTCTCTCTCGCTCTCTTGCTCTCTCTCTCTCTCTCTCTCTCATACACACACGCACACACACAGAGTTATGAAATAAGAACAAATTTAACAAATATGTGTCATAGGTATACTCTGAAAACCATAAAACATTACTGAGAGAAATGAAGGAAGGTGAGTGTAAATGGTAAGATATACCACACTCATGGATTGAAAGACTCAATATTCTTTAAATGCCAGTTCTCCCTAAAATTGATTCTCTAGATTCAACACAATAATATTCAAAATCATAGCAGGTCTTTAAAAAAAAAATTTAATAAGCAGACCAGGTGTGGTGGCTCACACTTGTAATCCCAGCAACTTTAAGAGGCCAAGATGGAAGGTTGCTTGAGCCCAGAGGTTTGGGACCAGACTGGCCAATGTGGCAAGATCCCATCTCAATTTTAATAAAAGAAAGAAAGAAATGTAATAAGCAATTTAAAAATTTTTATGCATAGAGTAGGCCACACTCAGTGGCTCACACCTGTAATCCCAGCACTTTGAGAGGCCGAGGCGGGTGGATCATGAGGTCAGGAGATCGAGACCATCCTGGCTAACAAGGTGAAACCCTGTCTCTACTAAAAATACAAAAAATTAGCCGGGTGTGGTGGTGGGCGCCTGTAGTTCCACCTACTTGGGAGGCTGAGGCAGGAGAATGGTGTGAACCTGGGAGGCAGAGCTTGCAGTGAGCCGAGATCACACCACTGCACTCCAGCCTAGGTGACAGAGCAAGACTCCGTCTCAAAAAAAAAAAAAAAAAAAAATTTTTTTTACACATAGAATAGCCAAAACAATTGTGAAGAGGAACAAAATTGGAAGACTTATGCTCTCTGGTTTCAAAACGTACTATGAAGCTAATAGTAATCAAGATAGTTAGGTATTCAAGTAAACTTTGACATACAGATCAATAAAACAGAATAGAAAGTTCAGAAATAGACCTACACATATGGTCAATTGATTTTCAGCAAAGGTGTCAAGACAATCAAATGAGGGGAAGGACAATCTTTTCAATAAAAGATAATGAAATAATTGGTTGACTCCGTGTACAAAAATGAATCTTAACCTTACCTCACACCACTTCAAAAATTAACTTGAAGCAGATCATAAACTGTATGTAAGAGCTAAAATTATAAACCTTCTTTAAAAGAAAAACAGAAGAAAATGTTAGTGATTCTGGGCAAGGCAAATATTTTAAAAATAGGGCACAAAAAGCAAAAACTACAAAAGAATACAAAACTACATCAAATTTGGACTTCAACAAAAATTAAAATGTCTGCTCTTTGAAAGCACCATTAGGAAAATGTAGAAGCGAGTCTCATTGGCTTGTACCAGACTATATATATGACTCGTACCAGAATATATAAAGAATTCTCATGGCCGGGCACAGTGGCTCACACCCATAATCCCAGCACTTTGGGAGGCTGAGGCAGGTGGATCACCTGAGGTCAGGAGTTTGAGACCAGCCTGGCCAACATGGTGAAACCCCTTCTCTACTAAAAATACAAAAATTAGCTGGGTGTGGTGGTGCATGCCTGTAGTCCCAGCTACTTGAGAGGCTGAGGCGGAAGAATCACTTGAACCCAGGAGGCAGAGGTTGCAGTGAGCCAAGATCACACCACCACACTCCAGCCTAGGCAACAAAGTGAGACTGTCTCAAAAAAAAAAAAAAAAAAAAGAATTCTCACAACGCAGTAATGATAAAAGACAATTAAAACTGTGTAGAAGATTTGAGCAGACATTTTATCAAAAAAAACACAGATGTCAAATAAACACATGAAAAAAATGCTGAACATCATTAATCATTAAGGAAATATAAATTTAAACCAAAAGGAGATACCACTACATACATACTGAAATGGATAAAATTTAAAAGACTGATAATGCCAAGCATTAGAATGAAACAACTTGAACTCTCATACACTGCTGAAGAAAACTGTACAATCATTTTAGAAAACAGTTTAGCCTAGGCTGGCACAAGAGCTCATGCCTATAATCTCAGCATTTGGGAGGCTGAGGCAGGAGGATCGCTTCAGCCCAGGAGTTCAAGACCAGCATAGGCAACATAGGGAGACCCTGTCTCTACAAAAAAAATTAAAATAAAAAATGAGCTGGGCATGGTGGCACATGCCTGTAGTCTTAGCTACTCAGGAGGCTGAGGTAGGAGGACTGCTTGAAGCCAGGAGGTCTAGGCTGCAATGAGCTGTGATTGCACCACTGCACTCCATCCTGGGTGGACAGAGTGAGACCCTGTCTCAAAAAAAAAAAAAAAGAAAAGTAAGAAAAAAAAAGAAAAAGAAAAGAAAGGAAAGGAGCGGAGGGGAGGGGAGGGGAAGGGAGGGGGAGGGGAAGGGAGAGGGGAGGGGAAGGGAAAGGAGAGGAGGGAGGAGAGGAGAGGAGAGCAGAGGAGAGGAGAGCAGAGGAGAGGAGAGGAGAGGAGAGGAGAGGAAAAGAGAAAAGTTTAGCATTCACTTATAAACTTAACTATTCACTTACCGTATGACTTAGAAATTCTATTCTTAAATATTTTCTCAAGTGTAGTGAAAACATGTCTACACAAAGATTTGTGCCTGAGTCTTCACAGCAGCTTTGTTCAGAGTAGCCACTGGAAGTGATCCAAATGTCCATCAGTTGGTAAATAGATAAAGAAAATATTACTAAATGGAATACTATTCAGCAATTAATAGGTATGAGCTGGTACACGCAGCAAAATAGATGAATTGCAAAGCATTACTAAGGCAAAAAAGACAACTCCCTGTATGCACCCCTATATGAAGTTCTAGAAAAGGCAAACCTATAGTGATAGCAGATCAGTAATTGCTAGCAGTTAGGGGATTTGGGGATAGAATTTAAAATTACATTTTTGGTACTGGTTGCACTGCTGTATACAGATGTCAAAACCCATCATTGTACACTTAGCATCGGTCAATGTTGTTGTGTATAAATTCTACTTCTGCTGACATTTGAATTCCTCTTTGTCTACTTTTTTGTCATTCCTCTAGCCACTTAGTAGCTTCACATTTAATGGTTCAGGACTGCCATGTCTGCTGTTTCAAGGATAGAGTTTGTGTTTCTGTTTAGTTACTTTTCTTACTATGGGGTAATTTTTCAGAGAAAAAATAAGTGGGAACTTTTTTCCCTCACCATCTCAAACTTGTAAGTCCTACAGATGTCAGTTAAAGTCATGGGGCTGGAGTTATCCCTATTCCTTCACATATTAGTGTACATTTGGAGACACTATGATTGAGTTCTCACAATGATGAATAAGGTTTCCGATCTCCCATATCTCCCCACTTCCTCTGCAGCACCATCCCCCCAATATAGTTATAAAACAGTGTTAGTTATACCAGTAGTTAGGATATACTTTATTATGATTGTGCAAATGTCATTCACTAGAAAACCAGTAACTTAATGCCCATGACACCTTTTTTATTCAGTCCTTCATTTTTACTAGAGTTGTTCATTCCCCACTTTTTCATTTGTCTGATTTTCTACACACCCACCACTAATTTTTCCTAATGCCCCAACAAGTCAGCCTCAACTCCATCAGTAATGTTCTCCATAATCTCAAACATGCATATTCCTCTAATTCCTGGAGACCTCTTTCTCAGAGTCAGCCCTCCTTCCATGTATTCCGTTGAGACTGGATGCTGGGTGGATGTCATCCTGGTTTCTAGTCCCCATCATCCTGAGGGTTCACGTTGCCTTGTATGTTTTGGATCCCTTGCTTCCTGATACCGTGTTCCATGTGTTCTTTTCTTGGTCACTCTCTTGTTTTTTGTTTTGTTTGTTTGTTTGTTTGAGATAAGAGTCTTGCTCTGTCACCAGACTGGAGTACAGAGGCACGATCTCGGCTCACTGCACCCTCTGCCTCCTAGGTTCAAGCGATTCTCCTGCCTCAGCCTCCCAAGTAGCTGGGACTACAGGCACGCGCCACCATGCCCAGCTATTTTCTTTGTATTTTTAGTAGAAATGGGGTTTCACCATGTTGGCCAGGATGATCTCGATCTCTTGACCTCATGATCTGCCCACTTCAGCCTCCCAAAGTGCTGTGATTACAGGCGTGAGCCACCACACCCGGCCAGTTACTCCCTTGTTTTGTTGGATCATTACCTCCAATAGGTCACTAGGTAAGGGAACAAGATAAGTAGATTATTTCAATTATTGCACGTCTGAAAATACTTTATGCTACCTGATTGGACTGATGGCTTGGCTGAATATAAAAGTGTAGGATGTAAATTAGAATATTGAAGGAATTGGTCCCTTATCTACTAGATTCCAGGGTTGTTGAGAGACCTGTTGACTTCTGATTTTCTTCTTTTATCTCTGCAAATTTATAGTCTCTTTTCTGTATCTTGGATATTTTAAAATTTCCCAGTGGTGTACCTGACACTGGATCTTTTTCATTTTCTGTGCTAACCCTTTTGATCTGGAAAATCATGCTTTAGTTCTGGGAAATTTCCTTTGTTCTCCTTCTAGCTTTTTAGTTGTTGGCTTTCAACTTCCCAGACTTACCCTCTTGCTTTACTTTATCTCTTCGCTGCTATTTTTCATCTTTTGGTCTTTTTGCTCTGTCTTCTGGAAGTTTCTCTGGATTAATTTTTTATACTAAGTTTTAATTTTGGTTCTTATATCTTTAACCGTGTAGAAATTTCCCTTGTTTTTAGGATTTTTTTTTTAAGCTTTCTGGTTCTTGTTTCATGGTTACAATATTATCTCTACCCGTTTTGTGGAAATTATTAGTTTGAAGTCGTTTCCAGTTTCTCCTGGTTATTTTCCCTATTCTTCTGTTTGTTGTGTTTTCTGTCTTTCAAGTCAGAAGCTCTTCCTGGGTATCTGCAGGTGCTCAGCCATCTGCTCTCATTTTTTACTTGAGCCTAGAAGCTCTTTGCACATGGCCAGTCTTGGGCCCTAGTGGGCTTTAGCCTCATAGGAAGAAGGAGCTTCAAACAGGCTTGTCATTGTGAAGAATCCCAAATGGCAGTCTCTGCCATCTACTTCAGAGAAGAGTAACTTCCTGCCTGGGGGGATGTAAAACTTGCTACGGGGATTCTAGAAAGGTAGATGGGGCAGCATTCAGATTTCCACTCAATTCCCATTTTCAATCCGGGGTTTCTCCTACCGCACCTGCCCCCACTGCAAACTCCTCTACAAATGACCATGCCTCCTCTTCCATTGTTATGGTCCTTGTGGACATAATCCTCCTTATTTTACTGCTATTTTAGTGGGGGTGGGAAGAAAAAAAGAAATAATGCATCTATCCAACCTGGCCTGCCCTGTTTCCATCATAAGGAGTTTGAATGGGATTCAGAGAGGGTTGGCTTCTCCAGAACTCCCCTCCTGCTCCTAAGTCACTGCTTCAGTCTGGGTCTCGATTTCCTCGTCTATAAAATGGAAGAATAGTGCCGCAGACACACTTCAGAGATACTGCAGGTTCCTTTCCAGACCACCGCAATAAAATAAATAATGCAATAAATGCGAGTCAAATATTTTGGTTTCTCAGTACATATAAAAATTATTTTACACTATGCTATCGTCTATTATTTGTGCAATAGCATTATGTCTAAAAAATATGTATCTTAATTTTAAAACACTGTACTACTAAAAAATGCCAACGATCCAATCAACGATCCAACCAGCAGGCTCCAATCCTTTTGCTGGTGGAGGGTCTTGCCTCAATTTTGACGGCTGCTGACTGGTCAGGGTGGTGGCTGCTGAAGGTTACAGAGGCTGTGGCAATGTCATAAAATAGGACAACAACGAAGCTTGCTGCATCGACTGGTGCTTCCTTTCATGGAAGATTTCCCTGTAGTATGCCATGCCGTTTGGTAGCATTTTACCCACAGGAGAACTGCTTTCGAATTTGGAGTCACTCCTCTCAAGCCCTGCCACTGCTTTATCAACTAAGTTTACGGAATATTCCAAATCCTTTTTTGTCATTTCAACAATGTTCATGGCATCTTCACTAGGAGCAGGCTCCATCTCAAGAAACCACTTTCTCTGCTCATCCATAAGAAGCAACTCCTCATCCACTTACCATGAGACTGCAGCAAATCAGTCACATCTGCAGGCTCCACTTCTAATTCTAGTTCTCTTGCCGTTGCCATCACATCTGCAGTTACTTCCTCCACTGAGTCACTGAGTCTTGAACGCCTCAAAGTCATCCATGGGAGGAGGAATCAGCTTCTTCCAAACTCCTGTTAAAATGGATGTTTGGTTCTCCTCTCATGAATCACAAATGTTCTTAATGGCATTTAGAATGGTGACACCCTTCCAGAAAGTTTTCCATTTTCTTTGCCCAGACCCATCAGAGGAATCACTATCTATGGCAGCTATAGCTTTACAGAGTGAATTTCTTAAATAATAAGACTTGAAATTTGAAATTACTCCTTGATCCATGGGCTGCAGAATGGATGTTGTATTAATAGGTAGGAAAACAGCACTAATCTTGTACATCTCCATCAGAGCCCTCAGGTCACCAGGTGCTGCATTGTCAATGAGCAGTTATTGTTTGAAAGACATCTTTTTTTTTTTTTTTCCTGAGCAGTAGATCTCAACAATAGGCCTTAAATATTCAGTAAATCATGGCATAAACAAAGGTGCTGTCATCCAGGCTTGGTCGTTCCATTTAGAGAGCCCGGGCAGAATAGATTAAGCCTAATTCTTAAGGACTCTGGGGTTTTCAAAATAGCAAATGAACATTGGCTTCAACTTAAAGTCACCAGCTTGTCTTAGCCTATAACAAGAGAGACAGTCTGTCCATTGAAGCTTTAAAACCAGACATTGACTTCTCTTTAGCTATGGGAGTCAGAGATGGCATCTTCTTCCAATATAAGGCTGTTTCATCTACATAGAAAATCTGTTGTTGTTTTGTTTTTGTTTTTGAGACAGGTCTCACTCTGTCGCCTGGCTGGAGTGCAGTGGTGTGATCTCAGCTCACTGCAAACTCCACCTCCCAGGTTCGAGCGATTCTCCCACCTCAGCCTCCCAAGTAGCTGGGACTATAGGTACTCACCACCATGCCCAGCTAATTTTGTGTGTGTGTGTGGTAGAAATGAGGTTTCATCCTGTTGGCCAGGCTCGTCTCAAACTCCTGACCTCAAGTGATCCACCTGCCTTGACCTCCCAAAGTGCTGGGATTATACGCGTGTGCCACCATGCCTGGTCAACAAAGAAAAACTGTTGTTTCGTGTAGCCACGTTCATCAATGATCTTAGCTGGATCTTCTAGACGACTTGCTGCAGCTTCTCCACCAGCACTTGCTGCTTCTCCTTGTACTTTATGTTCTGGAGGTGACTTCTTTCTTTCAACCTCATAAACCAACCTCTGCTAGCTTCAGGCTTTTCTTCTACAGCTTCCTCACCTCTCTCAGCCTTCATAAAACTGAGAGTTAAAGCCCTGCTCTGGATGAGACTTTAGTTTAAGGGAATGTTATGGCTGCTCCGATCTTCTATCCAGACCACCAAAAGTTTTCTCCACATCAGCAATAAAACTGTTTTGTTTTCTTAAAATTTGTGTATTCACTGAAGTAGCACTTTCAATTTCCTTCAAGAACTTTCTCTTTGCATTCATAACTTCTGTGTTTGATGCAAGAGGGCTAGCTTTTGGGTTAGCTCAGCTTTCTTTTTTTTTTTTTTTTTTTTTTTTTTTTTTTTTTTTTGGAGACGGAGTCTCGCTCTGTCGCCCAGGCTGGAGTGCAGTGGCCGGATCTCAGCTCACTGCAAGCTCCGCCTCCCGGTTCACGCCATTCTCCTGCCTCAGCCTCCGGAGTAGCTGGGACTACAGGCGCCCGCCACCTCGCCCAGCTAGTTTTTTGTATTTTTTAGTAGAGACGGGGTTTCACCATGTTAGCCAGGATGGTCTCGATCTCCTGACCTCGTGATCCGCCCGCCTCGGCCTCCCAAAGTGCTGGGATTACAGGCTTGAGCCACCGCGCCCGGCCAGCTCAGCTTTCAACATGCCCTTCTCACTAAGCTTGATCATTTCTAGCTTTTTATTTTGTTTATTTTTTAATTTAATTATTTTTCCTGAGGCGGGGTCTTGCTTTGTTGCCCAGGCTGGAGTGCAGTGGTGCGATCTCAGCTCAATGCAACCTCTGCCTCCCGGATTCAAGCAATTCTCCTGCCTCAGCCTCCCAAGTAGCTGGGATTACAGGTTTGTGCCACCACGTGCAGCTAATTTTTGTATTTTTCTTAGAGATGGGGTTTCACCATGTTGGCCAGGCTGGTCTCAAATTCCTGACCTTGTGATCCACCCACCTCCGTCTCCCAAAGTGCTGGGATTACAGGCGTGAGATTTTTATGTTCTGGAGGTGGCTTCAGCCCTAGATTTTTATTTAAAATGAGAGACCTACAACTCTTCCTTTCACTTGAACACTTAGAGGCCATTGTAGGGTTATTAATTGGCTTAATTTCAATATTCTTGTATCTCAAGAGATAGGGAGGCCTGAGGAGAGGGAGAGAGACAAGGGAATGGCCGGCTGGTGGAGCTGTCAGAACACGCATCACATTTATCCATGAAGTTTGCCAGCTTACATGGGTGGGGTTTGTGGCACCCTCAAAAGTTACACCGGTGACATCAAAGATCACTGATAACCATAACACATATAATAACAATGGAAATGGTTGAAATAGTGTGAGAATTACTAACATGTGACACAGACACGGAGCGAGCACGTGTTATCAGGAACGCGGCGCTGGAAAACCCGCTCAGCACGGTCGCCGCAAACCTTCGAGTTTTGTTTTTTTTAATGTAGTATCTCTGAAGTTCAATAAAGTGAAGCACAATACAACGAGGTATGTCTATAGATAAATTTTATTTTATTATTGTTATTTTTTGACACGGAGTCTCACTCTGTTGCCCAGGCTGGAGTGCAATGGCAAGATCTCATCTCACTGCAACCTCCGCCCCCAGGTTCAAGCAATTCTCCTGCCTCAGCCTCCCGAGTAGCTGGGACTACAGGTGCCCACCACCACACCTGGCTAATTTTTGTGTTTTTAGTAGAGATGGGGTTTTGCCATGTTGGCCAGGCTGGTCTCCAACTCCTAGCCTCAAGTTATCCGCCTGCCTCAGCCTCCCAAAGCGCTGGGATTACAGGTGTGAGCCACCAGGCCTGGCCGATAAATTTTATTTTATTTTATTTTATTTTATTTTATTTTTTAGAGAATGGGGGAGGGGGTCTCACTATGCTTTCCAGGCTGGTCTTGAACTCCTGGCTCAAGCAATCTTCCCATCTCAGCCTACCAAATTGTTGGGATTACAGGCGAGAGCCCCTGCACCCAGCCAAATTTCAGGAACTCTTTCTATTCTGAAATTGCATGTTTTAAGAAACCAGACCTGGTCTCCATGGGTATTTTATTTGTTTGTCATATTTTTGGTGCTCCCAAAATGTGCCGCCAGCCTCCTTTTCTGGATTTCTTCTACCTTTCTCCAGAATCAATGGATCCTTGAGCAGGGCTGGCTCCATGGGTTTTGTAAAGGCTACAGAGTCCCAGGACCTCGTATTCGGGAGGGCCTCGTGCTTGGTTTAATCTTTCGCTCTCACTGTCTTGAAATTCTTACTAATTTTTGAACAACGGGCTACATATTTTCATCTTGTGTTGGTTCCCACAAATTAGGTAGCCAGTCCTGGCCATGGGATAGTCACAAGCCAGAAGTCACCTTTCAAAGATCTTAACGCTCATGGCCAGAGACAGAACTTCTGTGGCTCTGTTACCCTGCTTCCTGGAAGGGAGGGAGGATCAAGACCGGTTTGCCCCAAGCCTATAAATGGATAAACCAGTCCCCAACAGGTTCTGCAACTTGCCTGAGATCGTATCGCTCATGAGTTTGGGAAACTCTTGAGTTATTTAAGCCACACTCTTAGAAGGTTGTTTTGCTTTTGTTTAACTGGGGCTGTGCCTTCTGGCTATTGAGCTCCTATGACAAAGTGATTTTGCATCCAGAGTACTTTATTCATTCATCCATTCACTCACTAAAGAAATCTTTATTAAGCACTTGGTCTGTTAGCAAAAAAAGTAGGCTCTTTGGAACAGGCAGAACGGAGTTAAGTTCCCTCTTGGCCTCTTGCTGGTTGGGTGACCTGATTATACCTCCTGAGCCTCAGTTTCCTTTACTATTTAATGACAACAGTTAAGAGATCATTTGGGTAATGGGCCTGGTACAATGCCTGACAGAGTCTGTGCCTAGAAAACCCACTCCTTAGCCTTCCTCAGGGCTATGCAAACTGCAGGTGGTTGCAGTTTTAGTTATGGACAGATCAGGCTACCAGCAGGCCTTGGAGCACCTGGAGGATCCATTCAGAGGGCAAGTGCTGGATACTCTCTTCTCTCCAGCAGGAACATGGAGGGTGGATGAGAAGCAGCAAGGATGATGTTTGCCTTCTGGATCATCCCTGTGCCTTGTGATTAGCATTTAATAGGCTCCCAGAAAGCTTTGAAGATAATCATATGTGTACCCCTCCCTTTTGATTGATGATCTTGACGTGATACACACTTATGTCAGTGAGGAAATTGGGAGGCCCTTGCAATGAGCCAAGAGTTGCTCTTTAGCTTTCAAAAACTTAAAGTCTAGTGAAAATTCAGCCCACAATGGAGTGGCACAGGAATTTGTCTTCAGAAATGCCTCCTCCACAAAGCTGTTTTGTGGGATGAATGGGGGACGATATGGTAAAATAAGGTTAATGACAATTTATGGTATTCGTACCTCACTTTTCCGTATACAAAGTTTTGACAAAGTCCTTGTATATCCATCATCCCATTCGTGCCTTCAAGCCCCATAAGGTGGTCTGATAAAGTTATCACTCCCAGACTACAGATGAGAAAACAGACTCATTGAAGTGATTCGTCCAGGCCATATAGCTAGCAGGGAAGTAGCAGGGCCAGGACTTAAATCTACTCTCTTGAGTCCAGAGACCCTCCTCTGTTGCCTCAAGGTAGTATTTAGCGATTGCCACACCTCTTTAGCTAAACTTTTAGCTGACTTGTTCTGAGTTCTAAGCCCTGGGATGTTGGCCATATCAGGGGGTGAGGAGGAGGCAGTGGGACCAGCTCCAATGTGGCCACACCCTGAATATCAGGGCAGCAGCCTAGTTGAGTTGTAGCCACATTCCTTGAATTCCTGTGACCTGGTCACATAAAAATAATGCAGCCCCTGGGGTGGTCTCATCAGAGCCAGATCTGTCCCTCTCACCACTCAAGGGCTCATTCCTGTAATTCTGCCTCTCTCCTATGTAACCCACGCTTGATTTCCATTAGCATACAAAATGCTGCAGTCGTTCATATTCCCTTCAACTCCTTTCAGCTCTTGCCCAAGTCTCTGCTCCCCATTGCAGGGAGTTGTCACCACTTGTGTCCCCTTTCCCTCCTCCCATTCTGCCTTAAACCTGCTCCAATTAAACTTTCATCCTTATCACTTTCCTGAAATCACCGTGTCAATGCTGTGTATCTTGCTAAGTCCTATGCTGAACTCACTCAAACTCTTAATAGCATTTGACATTTCTTTCTTCTTGAAACTTGCTTCATGTGGCTTACGGTCACCACACTCCTCTGGTTCTCCTCCTTCTCCATCATCTTTGCTGGATGCTTCTGCTGTCCCTGACTTCTAATGCTATGGTGTCCTGCGACTTAGCCCTGGGCTCTCCTCTCCCACCTGCCACCTACCGTCACTTCCTAGGTGTCTTCACTTTGTCCATGGCTTTATAGCCCCCATAGACACTGATGACTTCCAAATTCATATCTCCAGCCAGAACATCTCCTAGGAATTCCAAACTCATGTGTTGACTTCCTCCTCAATATTTTCTCTTGTATTTCCAATAGACATGTCAAATTTTGTCCCAGATCTTGAGTTTTCACCCTAACATCTGCTCACAATCATCTCGTAGTCTCCTCCACTCACTACAGTATGGCATCCTTGATTCCTCTCTTTTGCTCACAACTACATCCAGTTCATTGTTGGCTCCACCTTCAAAACACACCTGTGTCTCATTGCCCTTCTCTAGTGCCCTACACCAGGTACCACATACATCTTTAGGCTGGATTCCTGGTACAGCCTCCCAATTAGTCATCTCCGTTGTGCTCTTATCCTTTATAGTCAGCCTGAGTAAGACTTCAAGGCATAAATCAGACTGCATCATTCCTCTGTTCAAAATCCTTCAATGACTTCTCCACTGACTTAGAATTAGATCAAAATACCTAACCATGGTCCCAGACAGAATATTCAAAATACCCATATTTAACAACTGGTAGAGGAATGCATAGTCATATATAAGTTTCTGCATAAATCAAAAATTTTAAATATATTATCTTCTATTTTCCAAATGAACCAAACTATATTTATCTATATAATAAAACTGCTGGCTGGGTGTGGTGGCTCACACCTGTAATCCCAGCACCATGGGAGGCCGAGGTGGAGGAGTTCAAGGCCAGCCTGGCCAACGTGGGGAAACCCCATCTCTATTAAAAATATAACAATTAACTGGGCATGATGGCACAAACCTGTAATCCCAGCTACTTGGGAGACTGAGGCAGAAGAATCGTTGGAACTCAGGAGGCAGAGGTTGCGGCAAGCCGAGATTGTGCCACTGCACTCTAGCATGGGTGACAGAGTGAGACTCCATCTCAAAAAAAAAAAAAAAAAAAAACTGCTTACAAAATGATATTAATATAACACAGAGCATGCATCGAATCAGCCTAATACTGTAAGTCATTTATTGGTTTTCAGAAATAATTGGTGTGAACAGTTAACAATCTGAAAAAGAAATCAAAAAACTAATCCCATTTACAATAGCCAAAGAAAATTAAATACCTAGGAATTAACCAAAGAAGTAAAAGATCTCTATAATGTAAACTACAAAACACTGATGAAAAGAATTGATGAGGATGCCAAAAAATGGAGAGATATTCTATGTTCATGGATTGGAATAATCAATATTGTTAAAATGTCCATACTACCCAAAGCAATCTACAGATTCAATGCAATCCCTATCAAAATACCAATGACATTCTTCACAGAAATGCAAATAACTGCCCTAATATTTATATGGAACCACAAAAGACCCAGAATGCCAAAGCTATCCCATGCAAAAAGAACAAAGCTGGAGGTATCACATTAACTGACTTCAAATTATACTACAGAGCTATAGTAATCAAAATAGTATGCTCTTAGCATAAAAACAGACACTTAGCCCAACAGAACAGAATAGAGAACACAGAAATAAATCCACACACTTACAGTAAACTAATTTTTGACAAAGGGGCCAAGAACATACACTGAGGAAAATAGTCTCTTCAATAAATGGTGCTGGGAAAACGAAATATCCATAAGCAAAATAACAAAACTAGACCCCTGTATCTCACCACATACAAAAACCAAATTGAAATGGATTAAAGACTTAAATCTAAGACCTCAAACTATGAAACTACTAAAAGAAAACATTGGAGAAATTCTCCAGGACATTGGTCTGGGCAAAAATTTCTTGATTAATACCCCACAAGCACAGGCAACCAAAGCAAAAATGGACAAATTGGATCACATCAAATTAAAAAGCTTCTGCACAGCAGAGGAAACAATCAACAAAGTGAAGAGACAACCCACAGAATGGGAGAAAATATTTGCTAGCTATCCATCTGACAAGTGATTATTAGCCAGAATATATAAGGAGCTCAAACAAGTCTACAGGAAAAAAACTCTAATAATCCAATAAATAAATCAGCAAAATATTTTAATAGACATTTCTCAAAAGAAGACATACAAATGGCAAACAGGTATATGAAAAGGTACTCAACATCATCGATCATCAGAGAAATGAAAATCAAAACGACAATCTCGGCTGGGCGTGGTGACTGACGCCTGTAATCTCAGCACTTTGGTAGGCTGAGGCAGGTGAATCACGAGGTCAAGAGATAGAGACCATCCTGGTCAACATAGTGAAACCCTGTCTCTACTAAAAAAATACAAAAATTAGCTGGGTGTGGTAGCACGTGCCTGTAGTCCCAGTTACTCGGGAGGCTGAGGCATGAGAATCGCTTGAACCTGGGAGGCGGAGGTTGGAGTGAGCTGAGATTGCGCCACTGCACTCCAGCCTGGGCAAGAGCAAGACTCTGTTTCAAAACAAACAAACAACAACAACAACAAAACCCTACAATCTCATCCCAGTTAAAATAGTTTATATCCAAAAGACAGGCAATAACAAACACTGATGAGGATATAGAGAAACCAGAACCCTCAAACACTGTTGGTGGGGATGCAAATTAGTACAGGCATGAGGGAGAACAGTTTGGAGGTTCCTCAAAAAACTAAAAATAGAGTTACCATATGAGCCAGCAAGCCCACTGCTGGGTATAGACTCAAAGGAAAGGAAATCAATATATTGAAGAGATACCTACACTCCCATGTTTATTGCAGCACTGTTTACAATAGCCAAGGTTTAGAATTCACCTAAGTGTCCGTCACCAGATGAATGGATAAAGAAAGTGTGGTACATATTCACAACGGAGTACTATTCAGCCATGAAAAAGAGTGAAATCGGCCGGGCGCGGTGGCTCAAGCCTGTAATCCCAGCACTTTGGGAGGCCGAGACGGGCGGATCACGAGGTCAGGAGATCGAGACCATCCTGGCTAACACGGTGAAACCCCGTCTCTACTAAAAATACAAAAACTAGCTGGGCGAGGTGGCGGGCGCCTGTAGTCCCAGCTACTCGGGAGGCTGAGGCAGGAGAATGGCGTAAACCCGGGGGGCGGAGCTTGCAGTGAGCTGAGATCTGGCCACTGCACTCCAGTCCGGGCGACAGAGCGAGACTCTGCCTCAAAAAAAAAAAAAAAAAAAAAAAGAAAAAGAGTGAAATCCTGTCATTTGTAATAACACGAATGGAACTGGAAGTCATTATGTTAAGTGAAGTAAGCCAGGCACAGAAAGACAAACGTCACGTGTTCTCACTTATTTGTGGGATCTAAAAATCAAAACAATTCACTTTATGGAGATAGAGAGTAGAAGATTGGTTATCAGAGGCTGGGCTGGGTAGTTGGTCAGGGGCAGGGAATGGTGAAGAGGGAGGTGGGGATGGTTAATGAATACAAAAGTAATAGAAAGAATGAATAAGACCTAGTATTTGCTAGCACAACAGGGTGACTATAGTCAATAATAATTTACTTGTGCATTTAAAAATAACTAAGAGAGTATACGGCCAGGCGCGGTGGCTCACACCTGTAATCCCAGCACTTTGGGAGGCCGAGGCGGGCAGATCACGAGGTCAGGAGATCGAGACCATCCTGGCTAACACGGTGAAACCCCGTCTCTACTAAAAATACAAAAAAAGTTAGCCAGGCGTGGTGGCGGGTGCCTGTAGTCCCAGCTACTCGGGAAGCTGAGGCAGGAGAAGGGCGTGAATCCGGGAGCGGAGGTTGCAGTGAGTCAAGATCTCGCCACTGCACTCCAGCCTAGATTACTGTATGATTTATTTTTTCTCTTTTATTTATTTTTTAAATCTTTATTCTTTTTTCTCTACTTTTTCTTTTAACATTTTTTAATTTTGAGAAAAGGTCTTGCTTTGTCACCTAGGCTGGAATGCAGTGGCATGACCACAGCTCACTGTGGCCTCAACCGATCCTCCCACCTCAGTCTCCCTAGTACCTGAGACTATAGGACTGTGCCACCACACCCAGCTAATTTTTTAATTTTTTGCAGAAATGAGGTCTCATTATATTGCCCAGGCTGATCTCGAACTCCTGGGCTTAAGTGTTCTGCCCACCTTGGCCTCCCAAAATGCTGAGATTATAGACTTGATGTTAAACTAACCTTGCATTCCTAGAATAAACCTAACTTGGCTGTGATTTATTATCCTATTTATATACTGCTGAATACAACAGGATGTACATTCAATTTACTGATGTTTTGTTTGGAATTTTTGCATGTATGTTTATAAGAGGAATTGATCTTTAATGTTGACTTTTCTTGAAATATCCTTGTCAGGTTTTGGTGTCAAGGTCATGCTTGTCTCCTAAAAGGTGTTGGTAAATGCTCTTCTTTTTTCATTATTTGGAAGCATCTGTATAAGATGGGTGTTCTTTCTTTCTTTTTAAAATTATTATTATTATTATTGAGACAGAGTCTCACTCTGTCAACCAGGCTGGAGTGCAATGGCACGATCTCGGCCCACTGCAACATCCGCCTCCCAGGTTCAAGCAATTCTTGTGCCTCAGCCTCCCAAGTAGCTGGGATTACAGGCGTGCAACACCACGCCCAGATAATTTTCGTATTTTAATACAGACGAGGTTTTGTCATGTGGGTCAGGTTGGTCTCGAATTCCTGGCCTCAAATGTTCTCCTGCCTCAGCCTCCTAAAGTGCTAGATTACAGGCGTGAGCCACCATGACTGGCCTATTTCTTTCTTAAAAATTTGGTAGAATTTGGCCAGGCGTGGTGGCACATGCCTGCCAGTACTTTGGGAGGCCAAGGTGGGCAGATCACAAGGTCAGGAGTTCGCGATCAGCCTGGCCAGTATGGTGAAACTCCATCTCTACTAAAAATACAAAAATTAGCCAGGCCCATGCCTGTGGGTGCCTGTAGTCCCAGCTATTCAGGAGGCTGAGGCAGGAGAATTGCCTGAATCTGGGAAGCAGAGGTTGCAGTGAGCTGAGACTGTGCCACTGCACTCCAGCCTGGGCAAATGAGCCAGACTCTGTCTTAAAAAAAAAAAAAATTGGTTGAATTTTCACATTTATTGGCCTAGAGTTGTTCAGAATATCCCCTTATGATCTTTTTAATGTCTGTGGTATTTGTAGTAATGCCACTGGTATCAGTTTATTTTGATTTTCTTTGCTCCATTGCTCAGACTGGAGCACAGTGGCCCGATTATAGCTCACTGCAGCCTTGAGCTCCTGGGCTCAAGCGAACCTCCCGTCTCATCCCCCCAAGTAGCTAGTACTACAGGTGTGCACCACCAAGCTGGGCTCTTCTTTTCTTTTCGATCAATCTTTCCAGAGTTTATCGAATGTATTAGTCTTTTCAAAGAGCTAATGTTAGTTTGTGGAGACTCTTTTCTTAAAAAATATCTTTTAGGCTGGGCGCGGTGGCTCACGCCTGTAATCCTAGCACTTTGGAAGGCCGAGGCGGGCAGATCACTTGAGGTGAGGAGTTTGATATCAGCCTGGACAACATGGTGAAACCCCATCTCTACTAAAAATACAAAAATTAGCCGGGCATGGTGGCACATGCCTATAATCCCAGCTACTTGGGATGCTGAGGCAGGAAGGAGAATTGCTTGAACCTGGGAGGTGGAGGTTGCAGTGAGCTGAGTTTGTGCCATTGAACTCCAGCCTATAGAGATGAGGACTCAATATGTTGGGCAGGCTGGTCTCCAACTCCTGCCCTCCAGCAATCCTCCGGCCTTCACCTCCCAAAGTGATGGGATTACAGGCACCAGCCACCACAGCCTCTGTGGAGCCTCTCTAGCGAAGCTTGCTTTCTCTTTTTTAAACATTTCCTTCATCCCATTAGTTTTCAGTTTAACCTTTTTTCTAATTTCTTGAGATATATGATTATATCAAAAGATCTCTCTTGAACATCCCATTTCAGACTGAAACCACTCTCCTCTTTTTCTCCTTGGCACTCACCACCATTTAACATACCACGTATTTTCCTTATTTATTTTTGTCTCTCCCCATCAGAATGGAATCTCCATGAAGGCAAGGACTTTTGTTTACTGCTGAATCCCCAGGATCCAAACCGGTTCCTGTTTAATAAATAAAACAAGGAATGAAGGTGTTAAATGAAGAAACAATAAGAACTAAATTTATTGAGCAGTTACTATCTGAGACTCAATTATATTCACTCATGCATTTATTTATTCAGCTATTTACTTATTTAGAGAAGGGGTCTCGCTTTGTTGCCCCACAGGCCTCCAACTCCTGGCCTCAAGCAATCCTCCCAGCTCAGCCTCCCCAGGATTACAGGCGTGAAAAACCACGCCTGGCGAAGACTCAATTATAAGGGGCTCACAGATAACATCTAATTCTTACAGAGGAGGAAACTGAGGCACAAGTAAGCAGGAGAGCCGTGATTAGAAACCTAGGTCTAACTCACAGCCCGTGAGCTTTCCTCCAAGCCCCGAGGCTTCCCCTTTAAAAAGCCAGCGAGGGACGAGACCCGGAGGGCAGAACCCACGGAGGGCGGAGCCCACGGAGGACAGAAAACGCGCTCGCGAGCTCGGCCTTGCGCGGCCCCCTGCAGGCAGACGAGCAAGTCGGTCTTGGAATGAATGACCGTCGGAACGGAGCTTGATCGAATCACTCGGCAGTAGGCGTCGCCCACTTTCTTATTGGTTGGTTTTGGTTTTCAAGAGTAGGAAACGAAGACACTCCGCGAGGGGGCTGCGGGCTTTGCGGAGCCTCGCCCCCGGGCACGCCGGTTCCCTGCCGCGCAGGCGCACGGAATCGTCGGCTCGGTCTCGCGTTTCCGCCTCTCCCGGAAGCTGCGCTCGCTATCCGGGTAACGGGTCCCGTCTGTGGAAGCTTCCGCGGCACCGCGATGGACCTCGAGGAGGCGGTAAGGAGGCGGTGCGCCTGGCGGGCCCCGACTGCTGGGGCCTGAGGGGAGAGAAGCTGAGGAGGAGCGGCGGAGAACGCCTCGGGTTGGGGCGGCCACCGGCTGAGGAAGGCGGGGCGGAGGGCTGCGGGGCGGGGTGACGACTGGGCGCTGGCCGGCCGCATGCGCGCGCCGCGTTGATAAAGAGGCTGGAGTTTCTGGCTCGGCGAGGTTGTGGGCGAGGGAGTGTGTGGGGTTTGTCGTTATGGGTGTGTTTAAGGATGAAGTTGTGGATTTTGTGGGGTGGCCACCCACAGGGCTCATCCTCGAGACTGGACCACCCACAAGTTCCCTTTAATGCTGGGGTGGGTGAAGGGGGAGCAGGGTTTGGAACCTGAGATGCCACCGGGTAACCCCTGTCGATCTCTCCGGGAATCCTCGCCACTGTCCCCTGCAGGGATTCTGGATTCGGGTTTGGGAACTCCCCAAATTGTCCAGCTGTCATTCATCGTAGTGTTAGTACGGGGTCATTGAACACTTTACCAAGTTGCCAAAATTAATTTGGCATGCATTTTTTTGTTTTAGGTGCTACGTAAAATGACACATTTTTGTTGTTTCTTTTTGAGACAAGGTCTCACTTTGTCCTCCAGGCTGAAGTGCAGTGGCACATCACGATCACGGCTCACTGCAGCTTCGACTTCCTGGGCTTGAGAGATCCTCCCGCCTCAGCCTTCCAATTAGCTTAGTACTACAGATGTGCGCCACCAGGCCCAGCGAATTTTTTTTTTTTTTTTGTAGGGGCAGGGTCTCGCTATGTTGTCCAGACTGGTATTGAACTCCTGGGCTCAGGCGATCTTCCTGCCTCAGCCTTTGCAAAGTGCTGGGATTACAGGGGTGAGTCCCCGCACCCGGCCAAATACACTTTGATGGTATTAAATGGTACTTGATAATTAGATCAACGCTAACAACAAGTCAAACTCCAAAGGGTTGGGAATCAGAGAATTAGGCCTGTATATACGGAAGCAGTACGGCCTTATAATAGGAGCTTAAAAAATGTTTATTGAATGATGGTTGGCTAACTTCTGTAAATGCTAGGCTGATGAAATTAATAATTGTAACTCACCATTAGCTAGTGTATACCCAGACTAGGGACCATGTCTGGTCTGTTCTGCTCACCATTGAATCCCCAGCACTTAGTAAAAAGCCTAGTACACCTAGAGTTGATACTCTTTATGCTCCCAAGTGAATAAATCGAAACTTGAAACCAGTACAAACCTAGTTCCTCTGTGGTCTGCGCTTTTAGTGTCCTGGAGGAGTTCCAAATGGTATTTGCATTTTTAAAAAGTCTTCTGGGGCCGGGCGCGGTGGCTCAAGCCTGTAATCTCAGCACTTTGGGAGGCCGAGGCGGGCGGATCACGAGGTCAGGAGATCGAGACCATCCTGGCTAACACGGTGAAACACCGTCTCTACTAAAAAATACAAAAAACTAGCCGGGCGAGGTGGCGGGCGCCTGTAGTCCCAGCTACTCGGGAGGCTGAGGCAGGAGAATGGCGTAAACCCGGGAGGCGGAGCTTGCAGTGAGCTAAGATCTGGCCACTGCACTCCAGCCTGGGTGGCAGAGCGAGACTCCGTCTCAAAAAAAAATAAATAAATAAAATAAAATAAATAAAAATAAAAAGTCTTCTCTATACTTGTCATCTTTCTCACAGCATTTTCAAGGAGCTTTGTTTACTCATCTTTGGTTCCAGTTTACCCCTACTACTTCCTTTTCTTTATTTTTCCTCTCACACTGCATATTTCAATAAATTTTCTCCAGCAGTTTAATTCGATTTCATACCACTCCTCTCCTTGTTTGCAGATAATCTCTCTGATATATTTTCTATTGTGTATGATTTTTTATTTATAAAGTTGCAAGGAACACACTAAGTAGAACTGCAGGGTTTAGGTATGATGTATTGAATGTGGCTTGATGGGAGCACCTTTTCTGTCCTCTTCTCCCATAGGAAGAGTTTAAAGAACGCTGCAGTCAGTGTGCTGCTGTCTCATGGGGCCTTACTGATGAAGGCAAATATTATTGCACTTCTTGCCACAATGTTACAGAGGTAAGTAACAAATACCATTTATGAGTTTGCTTATGTTTTAAAAATTACCACTTCAGCCTGATATGTAGTCTAAGTCCCAAAGAATTTGGTTAGTTTTTGTCACTCATGCAATGCCAGCATTCCAAGGATGTGAGTGGTCTTGGGTACTTACACATAGGTTAAGGGATTTGTGAATTAGATTGAGGATGAGTTTTTGAAATTATGTTGGGCCACATTTATAAATGATTTCTTATTCAGAGTATATGGTTGAGGGAAATAATTAAAATTATACTTAGAAGATGATGCATTTCTTTTTATTAGTACTTATTACATTTTTTTTTTTTTTTTTTTTTTTTTTTTTTTTTGAGGCGGAGTCTCGCTCTGTCGCCCGGACTGGACTGCAGTGGCCGATCTCAGCTCACTGCAAGCTCCGCCTCCCGGTTTACGCCATTCTCCTGCCTCAGCCTCCCGAGTAGCTGGGACTACAGGCGCCCGCCACCTCACCCGGCTAGTTTTTGTATTTTTAGTAGAGACGGGGTTTCACCGTGTTAGCCAGGATGGTCTCGATCTCCTGACCTCGTGATCCGCCGTCTCGGCCTCCCAAAGTGCTGGGATTACAGGCTTGAGCCACCGCGCCCGGCCTTATTTACATTTTTTTAATGTGTCGTGGTGGCTTAGAGGTTTGGAAGATGGAATGTTAGAAAACTTGAGGACTGGGCTGGGCGCGGTGGCTTATGCCTATAATCCCAGCACTTTGGGAGGCTGAGGCAGGTGGATCACCTGAGGTCAGGAGTTCGAGACCAGCCTGGCCAACATGGGGAAACCCTGTCTCTACCAAAAATACAAAAATTAGTCGGGCGTGGTAGCATGCACCTGTAGTCCCAGCTACTTGGGAGGCTGAGGCAGGAGAATTGCTTGAACCCAGGAGGCAGAGGTTGCAGTGAGATGAGATCACGCCACTGCACTCCAGCCTGGGCAACAGAGCAAGACTGCATCTAAAAAAAAAAAAAAGCTTGAGGACTGTTGGGAATATTGGAACTACACCTCATTATTCTTTTATCTTTGTATAGTACCTTACACATTACAAAGTATTTTTGGATCCATTATCTCATTTCCTCCTCATCACCAATGTGACAGCCTATTGATAGGACTCACAAGTTGAGTGAGTTTGCCAAAGTTACCCAGGTTCCAGGACTTGAATGTGAGTCTTCTGACTTCAGTGTTCATTTTACCCATCATACCTGCCTGTTAAAGTAGAGATTGTCATACTGTCCTGTGTAACCTTGGTAAACGAGGCTACCTTCACCTTGTGAGGGCTAGGTCCTATTGTGGTGAACACACCTGCAGGCCAGCCTCACCAAAATAATAAAGGGTATAGAGAGTCTGCTACTGGACAGGCTAAATGTGCCAGGACTCTCCTCTGTGGAAAAGGATTTCCTCAAAGTCTACAGAGCCAGGAAGGAACAAATGTTACCTTCACCATACAGGCTTAAGAAAGGCAAATTTGAGACAATAAAAGTAACTGTGTAGACTTCTGCTTCTGGCTGAGATGGAGTAACAGAGACCAGACTTACCTTTGTCCCCTAAACAACGAAAAACCTGGACAAAATATATGAAACGAGTAAAAGGAAAAAAATTTTCCGTTGAAAAAACTGGTGAATTGAGCTTGCAAGTCTGTCACCCAAGTGCTTTTCCTTGAGACAGTGTTCTTGAGTCTGCAGCTGGAATGCTTATCTCTGCTTCCTGTTTAGTCACACAGAATATTAAAAAGATATGTGCTCACTTGATGAAATTGTTGGGGTGATGGAGATATTTATTATCTTGATTATAGTGATGGTTTCATGGAGATATATTTTGTGTGTGTGTCTGTGTATGTCAGATTGTGCACCTGACAGATGTGTACTTTGGTCCTCACCCTCAGTGTGTAGTAAGGAGCTAGCAGTTTTACTCACTGTTGCTTTTGTACTATAGTGCAGGTGTAAACACAGTGAAGAAAGGTTGTGTCTAATGGAGTATTTGCCGTTAGTAGATGAAGTCCACATACTATTTTTATAGGAGTTGAACTACATTAACTAATTGCTTTTCTATTTCTGGTTTTGATAGTTTCTGTTTGATTCTGTTTGATCAAATCTGCTGCAGTCATTTTTTAGTTTGAAAGATCCTAATACCACTACCTAGCTCCACATTTGAAAGACTGTCAACTCCTGTGGAGTAATTTGTCAAGAATGTAGAGTTCATGAAGGTGGACCACATCTTTATAAAGACCGAGAACCTAGCTCAGTGCCTTCCTTTCAGACAACGGGCTTAAAGGAAAACAAAGTTATGCGTTGCACAACTTCAGTAGTTATTCTCGGCTTTATGGTGATCCAAGCATGTTCTTCACATGGACTGTGAGAATATGATGTGGTTGGGGCTCCGGGGAGCTGAGCAGTGCGGTGATGGTGATGCTGAAATACAGTGGGCGGAGAATGACGAGTGAGACGGTTACAGCGGTGAAGAATGGAAGTCATGGTGCAGCTTGCCTTATTTTTCTGCCCCTTTTACTGCCCCCCCTTCCTCAGCATGTAACTGTCAAGTTCCAGACACGCTCTGGAATCTGGGAAAGGAATTCCGTGATACAGGAACCAAAATGTTATCCTGATATATTTTATCCAGGAAAAAAAAAATGTAAGGTCATAAATCTGTTCAATTTAAACAATAGATATTTTTGCAAGAGTTTCATGGATATTTAAAAAGGTGTAGGCTAGACTTGTGTGAGTTTAATAGATTTTTATGATTATAAGAGCAATGCATGTTTGCTATAGAAAATTTGGAAATTATGAAGATGAAAGCTAAAATCACCAGTAATCTCTACATTTGTCTCTTTTTTCCTGTGTATGAAATGGAGAAAGGGATGTGTGAGTACTGTTCGATCTGTTTCCATAACAATTTGGAAAACTACTTTATCTAAACATTTGCAGACATTTTTTATAGACTGTAAATATTCTGTAATAGCCATTCGGTAATTTAATTAATTATTGCTCTAGTTTTGGATGTTTTACTTTTTCATGTTTTTTACTCTTTCACATTTTGTCTAGTACAGATTTTAAGTCTTTTTTTCCTGGCTACCCTTTGTAAGTTTTATTGTCTTTGCTAGATAATGGCTTTTGTATTTATTTTGACATGTCTTACGTTCTCAGTGTGGCCAACCCAGTATACCAAAATTGCTTTGAATATGGTTTCTGTGATTAGAGAGGTTACATTTCAGAACTCCTGTTGGTAGAGACATGTCTTTTATTCTTATGGAGAGTTAAAGATAAATTTCATTCCAAATCTCTAAATTTAGAAAAGCAGTAATGTCCTCTGTTGGTTAAAAATCCTAACCTTTCTTCTGGCATGAAGACTCAATAATGGGGGCTGGGCGCGGTGGCTCACTCCTATAAGCCCAGCACTTTGGGAGACCAAAGTAGGCGGATCACCTGAGGTCGGGAGTTTGAGACCAGCCTGGCCAACATGGAGAAACCCCATCTCTACTAAAAATACAAAATTAGCCGGGCGTGGTGGCGCATGCCTGTGATCCCAGCTACTCGGGAGGCTGAGGCAGGAGAATTGCTTGAACCTGGGAGACAGAGGTTGCAGTGAGCTGAGATAGTGCCATTGCACTCTAGCCTGGGCGACAAGAGCGAAATTCCCTCTCAAAAAAAAAACTCAATAATGGGAACATCTATTCTACTTTATGGAATAAAGTGTGGCCTCATTTAAAAAAAAAGACTCAACACTTTATTTTTAGTTGTGAGAGAGCCAGAATCTTTGATACTTGCCCTTGAGAGCAGTTAGGATTGAAGACTCTGGTATGGATTATACTAACCATTTTAGTCATTCTAAAATTCTGTAAGTTTGATTAAAAATAAAAGGTAATACGTACTTTTATAATTTCAGAAATGAAAGCAGTTTTAGAGTATTATTCAAAGACATGGAAAAGTAGGCCAAAAGTAATCTGTCTGTAGTTTAGGCATTACCACTTACAATAAATACATAAACTGTTTTAATACCAAAGTGTATTTTGCGTGGAGAAAAAAGTGAGTAAATTTAACTTTTGGTTTGACTTGGTTTGTAAAAGTTAAAAAGTGATTTAAAATGAAAGTTTATTCATTTAACAAACACTTTATGGTTGCTGTATTCCAGGCACTGTTCTAGTTACTGAGAAATTTTGAAGGAAAAAACAACATCAACATTAACTAGAATGTTAAATGTTTATAATTTTTCCAAGATTTTACCATCCTTCCTGGCACTCATAATTTGGTTCATTATACTTTCCAGAAAATACTTGGAAATATGCTTGGGGGGATATAAAACTATCTTTTTAATGGTCTTTTTCTGTTTCTGCAGAGATCTCAGGAAGTTATAAACACTGATCTTATTCCTAATACCCAAATAAAAGCCCTCAACCGGGGGCTTAAAAAAAAAAACAACTCTGGTAAGTTCTTTCTTCACATGTGCTTAACATTCTTTATTCACATCTTCACCTTCATGTTGAGAACATGGAATGGAATTTTAAGTAGATTCTAGAGAAAATGCCAGATTTTATCTACTGGCATACGTTCTTCTGGCCTATGTTTGTTATTCATTGTGGTGAATATGATTTCCTGTACTTTTATGGGAAAAATGCTGACTTTCTGAAATAATTCAACCATGGAATTGTTAGGTTAGGTGAGTTAAATACAATATTCAACTTCTAGAAATCCATTTCTCGTATTGAATTTTGAACACATCCTTTTAAAATTGGGAAAATTATTTTCCCTTAAAATGGCCTCAGCATGAGTGCGCTTTGAGAGGTAAAGTCTTTCATTAATCCAGTGAGTACATATAATTAACCATTATTGAGAAGGATCTTAGGTCAAGTCTAACTGATGGTTTTATTTTTGACTAAGTACCGAGGAACAAATCCCCAAGTTTGAAACCAGGGTAATGATAATGGGGACTCTTCTACATGAGATAGCTTTAAGGATACACACACATTTTTTTAAAATGTGTGTATTTATTTGTGTGTGTTTATGAAATATATGAAATACGTTAACATTCTTAGATGAATAACAGTGAATGCCTAAATGCTATCTCATGTTTCTGTTTAGCCTTTAGTAGTGACTTTTTATTAGGCTAAAACCTGATTAACTTTTGTTAAATTTTATTGGAGTAAAACCCGATTAATTTTGCCTTGACCTACTTAAATAGTTAAAATGTGTAGTTTAAACGTGCAGTTCTTAAGGAACTTCAGGTGCTTTATATTAGGTGTTAAGTGTCTTTATAGTCAGCCTCATCACCCTTAGCTTCTTCATTTGTAAAATGAGAATAAAATGCCATCTATTATGGAAAATAGGAACACAGACTCAAAATTTAAAATACAACTTTATCAGTTTCTAAGAACAGTATGCAAGAAGAAGAGGGAGTATATGCATATAGCTTGAAGAGTTTAAACTTCCTCAGCTTATGGACCATTCAAAATTATTGGGTTTTCTGTTTTACTCTTACAACTTGAGACCCTTTCTGGGAAGGAATTGGGTTAGTCAGCAGAGGTGGGGAGACTTTGTGACATTTAGGTAAGGGAGAAGAGTTGAAGTCCTCTGGCATTCTGCAGAGAAGAGATCTTGAAGTCAGTAACCGACCTCAAGCTCTGTGTAAAAAGTACTGATAACAAGCTTTTGGAAGAATTACAGTATTTGTCCAGTGGTGAGGGGCAAAACGTAAGGGTCTTCATAGACTTTTCCTTCAGCTCATAGTTGTCATTAAACACGTATCTCTGTCTATTGTGGTGGCAGATTTCTTCACAGTCTCTTAGGGTAGTTTTGAGTATTCAAGAAAATAACCCACTTAAAATACCCAGCACACACTTGGCACCTAGGTTGAGATCAGTATTAGTACCTTGTTTTCATTTTCTCCCTATAACCTAGAACCATTTCAGGAAAAGCAGAATGCCATTGAGCAGTTTATTTTCTTTGAATGTTCTTACTGCCCTTTTCTGTACTCCTGTATCACGAGATCTTGACATTCGTCCGTTCATTCACTAGAAGTTCACCATTCCCTTGTGAGTTGGAACAGAAAAGCGGTGGAAGCAGTAACTTAGTACTTTCATTTAGGATTCCGCTGGGTATCGTTCGTCATTTAGGATTCTGCCGGGCATCGTTCGTCATTTAGGATTCTGCCGGGCATCGTTCGGGAAAACAGACATTTTTAAAACTTGTTTCACTTTTTTTTTTAACGTGGTGACTATTCATTTTTCTGCCTCTTAGGTTAGTATTTTCAGAAAAATACAGATAATGGAAAACATTTGAAATCTGAAATTATACAAAATATTTAGTTTCAGCATTTGTATACACATTTGCCAGGTTGGAAACAAGAATATAAGAATGGAAACCCTCTTCAGTGGTACAAAAACATTCAAGTTGTTAAGCTGCTAAGTTCTGGGTTAATTTTAAAAAAGAAAAAGAAAAATTCAAGTCGCAATGTGTAAAACACAAATTGTAACTGTAGTACAGCATTAAAGTTTGTAAATTAGGAATGTAAATGCTAAAACATGCTATTTGTCATTTAGAAAAAGGCTGGGATTGGTATGTGTGTGAAGGTTTCCAGAACATTCTTTGTCAACAAGCAGAAGCCTTAAAGAACCTTGGAATAGGTCCAGAGTTAAAGGTAAGTACATTTGTGACTAGATGTTAGCTTTACATATTGTTGTTTAAAGAACAGTAAGACTTAGAGTGGAACTAAGGAGAAATCAGTAATAACACTAGGGCTACTGGAAGAATAATTTTTCTGATGTTTTTGCTTTAACCTTTTAGTAGGTTAGCAGTTCTGGAAGTGTATTCTACAAGATGTAAATAAGCAATACATCCAAAAGAAAAATTTAAAGGTTTTAGTCTTCAGATACTTCAGAAACAACAGGTTAAACAAAGTAAAACTCAAATAACTTTGGGAGTTTATTAGTACCGTTTATGTGTTAATGTGCTTGTTTAATTTCCACGGAATGTCCTGTATGGTATTCACAATTTGAGAACAGAGTCATTTGGTGTACGTACATAACGTCTTTCAGGACTTGAGTTCCACAGAAGGCACTTTGGACAGTGATATGCTCAACCAGTCGTTCACCTGAGTGTGCATCAGAATCACCTGGAGGGCTTGATAAAACACCAATCACTGGACCTTAATCCCTGAATTTCTGAGTTAGTATGTCTGAGTAGGGCCCAAGAATGTGCATTTCTAACAAGTTCTTATGGGACACCGATGCATCCGGTCCGAGGACCACACTTTGACTTTCCTGCCTTCCTGGAGCAACGTAGTATTTCTGCAATTATTTGAATTTCACATTCGTTCATCTAGTGAAAGCCATTTAAAGAATCCTTTAGAAAGCCAGTTATGGCTGGGCGCGGTGGCTCAAGCCTGTAATCCCAGCACTTTGGGAGGCCGAGAGGGGCAGATCATGAAGTCAGGAGACCGAGACCATCCTGGCGAACACAGTGAAACCCCGTCTCTAAAAAAATACAAAAAACTAGCCGGGCGAGGTGGCGGGCGCCTGTAGTCCCAGCTACTCGGGAGGCTGAGGCAGGAGAATGGCGTAAACCCGGGAGGCGGAGCTTGCAGTGAGCTGAGATCCGGCCACTGCACTCCAGCCTGGGCGACAGAGCGAGACTCCCTCTCCGGGGGGAAAAAAAAAAAAGCCAGTTATTTAGCAACAAGTTGTTCCTTTGCTTCATATGCGTCATTGGAAACCAACTGTTGAGAGGTCCAGCCTAGTTGAGGAGAGGGATTTAGGTGTATGTGAAATGAATAGACATGAATTTATATGGTGATACACTCATAAGTGAATTTTTTTTTTTTTTTTTTAAGAGAGGTAGTCTCGCTCTTGTTGCCCAGGCTGGAGTGCAGTGGCGCAATCTTGGCTAACTGCAACCTCCACCTCCCGTGTTCAAGCAATTCTCCTGTCTCAGCCTCCTGAGTAGCTGGGACTACAGGCGCACACTGCTACACCTGGCTAATTTTTTATATTTTAGTAGAGATGGGGTTTCACCATGTTGCGCAGGCTGGGCTCAAACTCCTGAGCTCAGGCAATCCACGCACCTCGGTCTCTCAAAGTATTAGGATTACAGGCGTGAGCCACTGCACCCGGCCTTCATAAGTGATATTAAAGGCAAAAAGAGAACAGATAAAGATCAACATGGGCTGCAGTCACCAAGGAAAGATTTGTAGAGGAGCCTTTGCTGTTCAAACTGGTGGCTGGGGCAAGCCCAAACAGAACAACTACATTTCCAATGCATGGCCTAAATGGATGCTGGGCCTACCCTGAAAGGCGTTAAGTATTAAAAATTCAGAAGCATGAAGCAACAGAGGCTTACCCATAATAGTGTTTGCATTAGGTATGATAGCTGATAGTGGGGGTTTGTGATCTGGTTTCTGCTTACGTAGTCATTCTATGTATACATGTTTAGAAACAATTTTATATACTTACACTGTATAGCCGTGGCAGGGTTTATTCCTATGTAACTTTATGCTCAACCTCATTAGGGGTTAATTCTGAACACAATTTTTCTGAAATTAGCCAATGAGCATAACTGTTTAGACCTCATCAGTTGAGTGGCATTATGCCATGTACACAGGCTCCAGAATCAGAACTGACTCCACATCCTATTGATAGTTTTTCTACTTACCGGCTGGGTAATCTTGGACAAGTTACTCATTTTCTTCAATGGTAAAATGAAGCGAATAGCTATCTTACAATATTGTGTTGGAGCTAAGGGATGCCTGGTAACTAGTAGATGATGAATAAATGGAAGAGTCTTTTTGTTTGTATTTTTTTTCTTTGTGAGACAGGGTCTTGCTCTGTTGCCCAGACTGGAGTGCAGTGACCTGATCATGGCTCACTGCAGCCCCAACCTCCCAGAGTCGAGCAATCCTCCCACCTCAGCCTCCCAAGTAGCTGGGACTACAGATGTGTGCCACCATACCTAGCTAACTTTTTGATTTTTTGTAGCGATGAGGTCTCACCATGTTGCCCAGGCTGGTTTTGAACTCCTGGGCTCAAGCAGTTTCTCCTGCCTCGGCCTCCCAAAGTCTGGAGATTACAGTAGTGAGCCACTGCCCGGCCGGAAGAGTCTTTTGCTTAGTGTTACTTTCACTTGGGACTGGTTAGTAAACCTGGTAACAACTTTGCCCCTAACTAAAAGTGTAGTCATGTATCAGTTGCTTTCCTACTCTGATCCTTAATTTACTAATATGCAAAAGAAAAGGACTCAACTAGGTTATTTTAATGTCTTTCTCTAAAATCTAAAATGAAGAAGGATTTTTTCAGCATTTCTCATGTACCTGATACTATGATGATATTATAATTCTTTTTAAGGAAAAGCAGGTAAGAAGACATGTAGATGGAAGACTTAACCAGCCCTCCAGGTGATTCTGATGCACACTTAAGCTTGAGAACCACTGGTTCAACATATTAATCCCCAATGTGCATTTTGTGGAACTCGTGTTCTGATAGATGCTACATACAGACACCAAAGATTTTGTTCTCAAATTGTGAATACCACATAAAACATTTACTGGAAATTTATATGTAATATGTAAAATACAAGAGAGCTGTGCTATAGATGTGCCTGTACATTTGTTGTCATAACCTGAATCATCCCCCACTCATTTCCCTTCCTCCTTAGAATGACGTTTTACATAATTTTTGGAAGCGCTACCTTCAGAAGAGCAAGCAGGCATATTGTAAGAACCCAGTTTATACCACTGGAAGGAAACCTACAGTAAGTCACAAGTCTGAAAGCTGGATTAAAAAACATGTCTGTTGAGATGTAGAGATGAAGATGGGTTCCTGACCAGTTTGAGTGTCTGAGATTATGATGCTTGTCAGAGGATTTTCAGTTAAGAGGCTTCTGTTACAGTCCAGAAGGACAGGGTCACTGACATATAAATATTTTGGGGTTAACTTAAGATTTTTTTTTAAAAAGGTTTTGCTAGAGTTGAGTAAATTCTTGTGTAAAGAAATACTAGCATCTCGCTAAAATCTTAGTGAATAAATAAGCAGTAAGTAAAATATTAAGCTGATACATGAATTGGTAAGATAGTTTCTACTTCAATTTTGAAAGGAAATGGGAACAATTACTAAGAATCATAGTTTTCTCAGGTATATCCATTAAATATTTCCTTAGTGCTTTGGATATAACTGTTTTGAGAATAGTAAGAGGCCTGCTTCTGAATCCTGGTCCTTACTTTTGAGCTGTATTATCTTTCGTGAGGTAAATTACTGAAAATGTGCAGAAGAAGCAAATTAACAAGCAAATATAGAGAGGGGACAGTGGGGAAGGGTGCTATTTAATAAAAGGTTGTCATGGAGGCCCTTGCTGATGAAGGAGCTGAAGTGATGAAGAAAGTGAGAGAGTAAACCATGGGATATCTAGAGTAAGAAATGCAGAATTTCAGGTCTTACCAAGACCAGTTGAATGCAGGTATGCATTTTAAGAAGTCCGTGGGTGCTTCCTATACACAGTACACTGAAGTTTGAGAAGCACTGGTATAGATGAGAAGTGATGGTGGCTGGGACCAGGAGGTAGAACTGGAGATGTTAAGTGATAGGATTCTATATAAAGTCTGAAGATAGAGCCAATAGAATTTCCTGATGGATTGGATGTGAGGTGTGGGAGAAAGAGAGGAATAGAAGTCAATGATGACTCTTAAGGTTTTTGACCTGAGCAGCTGGAAGGAAGGAGTTGCCATCAACTGAAGGGTAAGTGGGTCAGGAAGATCAAGGGTTCCGTTTTAGACATGTTAAGTTTGAGACAGCTGTTAGCATCTGTGTTAGTCCATTTTCACACTGCTATAAAAATACTACCTGAGACAGGGCAATTTCTAAACAAAAGAAGTTTAATTGACTCACAGTTCCACATGGTTGGGGAGGCCCTAGAAAACATGTAATCATGGCCCAAGGATAGGGGAAGTAAGGCATGTCTTACATGGCAGCAGGAGGGAGAGAGGCAGAGAGAGAATGCGTGTGTGTGAGAAAGCACATACAGAGGGAAACCGCCACTTTTAAAACCATTAGATTGCATGATTGCATGAGAACTCCCTCACTATCGTGAGAACAGCATGGGGGAAATCACCCCCGTGATCCAATCGCCTCTCACCAGGTCCCTCTCACAACATGTGGAGATTACAATTCGAGATGAGAAATTTGATTGGGGACAGAGCCAAATCATATCATTCCACCGCTGGCCCCTGCCAAATCTCATGTCCTTCTCACATTGCAAAATCAATCTTGCCTTCCCAACAGTCTACCAAAGTCTTAACTCATTCCAGCATTAACTCATTAACTCAGAAGTTCAAATCCAAAGTCTCATCTGAGACAAGGCAAGTCCTTTCCACCTATAAGCCTGTAAAATCAAAAACAAGCTAGTTACTTCCAAGATGAAATGAGGTTACAGGCATTGGGTAAATGTTCCCAATCCCCATGGGATAAGTTGGCCAAAACAAAGGGACCACAGGCCCCATACAAGTCTGAAACCCAGCAGGGCATTCACTAAACCTTAAAGCTCCAAAATAAGCTTTGACTCCATGTCTCACATCTAGGCATGCTGATGCAAGGAGTGGTCCCACAAGGTCTTGGGCAGCTCTGCTCCTGTGACTCTGCAGGAGCCATGTGGTCCAGAGTTTCATGGACCAGAGTTGACTGTCTGTGGCTTTCCAAGTGCATAGTGCAAGATGTCAGTGGATCTACCATTCTGGGGTCTGCAGGACGGTGGCCCTCTTCTCACAGCTCCACTAGGCAGTGTCCCAGTGGGGACTCTGTGTTGGGGCTCCAATCCCACATTTCCCCTCTGCATTGTCCTAGAAGAGGTTCTCCATAAGGGCTCTGCCTCTGCAGCAGTCTTCTGCCTGGACATCCAGGCATTTCCCTTCATCCTCTGTAATCTAGGCAGAGGTTCCCAAACCTCAGCTCTTGTCTTCTATGCACCCACAGGCCCATCACCACATGGAAGCTGCCAAACTTGAGGCTTGCACCCTCTGAAGCCATGGCCTGAGCTATACTTTGGTGCCTTTTAGCCATGGCTGGAGCTGGAGTGGCTGGGATGCAGGGTGCTATATCCTGAGGCTACACAAAGTAGCTGCGCCCTGGACCTGGCCTGCAAAACCATTTTTCCTTCCTAGGCCTCTGGGCCTGTGATGGGAGGGGCTGTCTCAAAGATCTCTGACATGTCCTGGAGACATTTTCCCCATTGTCTTGAGTGTTAACATTCACTCCTCATTACTTATGCAGATTTCTATAGCCGGCTTGAATTTTCTCCCCAGAAAATGGGTTTTTCTTTTCTACCTTGTGGTCCGCCTGCAAATATTCCAAACTTTTATGCTCTGCTTCCCTTTTAAATAAAAGTTCCAGTTTCAGATAATCTCTTTGTGAATGCACATGACTGAATGCTTTCAGAATCAGCCAGGTCACCTCTTGAATGCTTTGCTGCTCAGAAATTTCTTCTGCCAGATACCCTGAATCGTCTTTCTCAACTTCAAAGTTCTACAGATCTCTAGGGCAGGGGCAAAATGCCACCAGTCTCTTTGCTAAAGCGTGTAGCAAGAGTAACCTTTATTCCAGTTCCCAATAAGTTCCTCATCTCCATCTGAAACCACCTCAGCCTGGACTTCATTGTCCATATCACTATCAGCTTTTTTTTTTTGAGATGGAGTGTTGCTTTGTTGCCCAGGCTGGAGTGCAGTGGCACCACCTTGGCTCACTGCAACCTCCGCCTCCTGGGTTCAAGTGATTTTTGTGGCTTAGCCTCCTGAGTAGCTGGGACTGCAGACGCATGCCACCATGCCCAGCTACTTTTTTGTATTTTTAGTAGAGATGGGGTTTCACCATGTTGGTCAGGCCCACCTCCACCTCTCAAAGTGCTGAGATTACAAGCCTAAGCCATCACACCTGGCCACTAACAGCATTTTGATCACAATCATTCAACAAGTTTCTAGGAAGTTTCAAACCTTCTTGGATCTTCCTGTCTTATTCTGAGCCCTCCAAACTGTTCCAATCCCTGCTTGTTACCCAGTTCCAAAGTTGCTTCCACATTTTCAAGTATCTTTATGGTGGTATTCCACTCCTGGTACCAATTTCCTGTATTAGTCTGTTTCCACACTCCTATAAAGATACTACCTGAGACTGGGTAATTTATAAACAAAAGAGGTTTAATGGGCTCAGAGTTCTGCATGGCAGGGGCCTCAGGAAACTTTTTAAATCATGGTGGAAAGCAAAGGTGAAGCAAGGCATGTCTTCCAGCAGGAGAGAGAGAGTGTGCAGGGGAAACGGCCACTTTTAAAATGATCAGATCTCATGAGAACTCCCTCACTATCACAAGAACAGCCTGGGGGAAACTTCCCTCCAGGTCCCTCCCTCCAGACATGGGGATTACAATTCAAGAGATTTGGGTGGGGACACAGAGCCAAACCATAGCAGCATCCAAGAGGAAATTTCAAGTATGCAGTTAGATATAAAAGTCTGCAGTTCGGGAGAGAGGTCTGGGCTGGAGACAAATTTTGAAGCTGTTAGTTTATATTATAATCATGAAATCTTAACATGCCATTGTTTGTAAGATACACCATTATTTTAAGTACTGTTAAGAAAGAAAAGAGTGCTGCAAATTCAGTTGTGACATGCCAGTGATTGTAAGATAAATCTCAATTTCTAGGATGTTAAAATGTGGTATGGGGGGTACATTTTACAATTTGAAGATAGTAGCTAGTATTTAAAACCATAAGACCAGATGACATCACCAAGGTGTGAAGACAGAGAGAGGACCAATAACTTAGCTCTAGGTCATTCTAGGGTTAAGATGTTTGGGATAAAAAGGAACCGGCAAAAAAATTCTTAGGAACAATGTGAAGTAAGAGGACAGCTGAGAGAATGAGCACTCTGGAAACCAAGGGAACAAAGTGTTTCAAGAAGAGAACAGTGATCCAGCTGTGATCAATGCTGTCACTAGGTCAAGAAGGAAGAGGGCTGCAAAGTGGTTAGTGGAGCAGTGGGATCAAAACCTTGATTGGAATGAAATATAAGGTAGACTGAGAGGAGAGAAATTGGAGACAACAAATCTGGACTTTTTCAAGGCATTTTGCTGCAACAAGTACAGAGAAATTCCATGGTTTCTGGGGTCAAGGGAGAGCCTTAAAAAAGTGGGATAAATGGTAGCATATTTGTGTAGTGATAGGAATGATGGAGGAGAGAAGAAAAATTTGCAATGGAGAGAAAGAGTTGATGTGAATCTTTGAACAGATATCTTTGAATATACAGAGAGGTGGGATCAAGTGTGCAAATAGAGAAACTGGGTTTAGACAGGAGTTTGAATCGTCCAGAAGAATCAGGCAGAGGCAGAATATGTGGTAGAGTTGCTGGCAGTGGTTACCTGTGGGAACCTGTGGAAGTTTTCTCAGTGTGTTCATGCTCATCAGCCAGCTTTCTGGTGTAGCCTCCTTCTGACGGGGCTTCCCTGTGGGGAGGGGATATGCTTGCCAGAGGACACAAGCATCTTACTTCATTCTGAGTTTTTTTTTTTTTCTTCATTGTCTTGTGAGCCTCTTTACCAAGAGTCTTATCTTCCTGTAATAAGATCAAGTTTATTGGCTTGCAAGGTTGAAATCATGGCTTTTTGACTGTGATTGGTTTGCCTAGATAATGTCAGCTAATGAGGTATTTAGGTAGCCAGCCAGCTGACCTTTGTAGGGACACTCTGTCATTTCAACAGTACATGTGTGAACAGTTAAACAGTAGTATAAGATAGTATATCCTTGTTGATTACATGTTACAAATCATATGTGCTATAGGAGTTCAAGGAAAGGAGAAATCACTGAAGAGTGGGTTGGAAAGATGGCATGATGAGTAAGTAATGAGTTAGAGGGAGGAAAAGGTTCAGGCGGGTGAACCAGAGTTAACAAAGATACCAAGCAAAAATTCCCCAGGTAGGTTTGGTAAAAAGAAGCCAGCCAGCGTGTGTGGAGTCACTGATGTGCAATGTTTTCAGTGGTGAAGATATTAGCGCTGTAAGAGAGATGTTCATGGAAGAAGGAGACCTGATGGCAGGGCTGGCAGCCGGTTTCCTCGCCCATCCTTGTCTGTGGTTCTTCTCCAAGAAGCACTGCTGGGAGCTGTCAGGAGCATGTTTCAGAAGTAAAGGGGACTTGGCAGACAGTTGCAGTTTTCTAGGAGTGGTTTCTTTTAGGGTGTTTGTGATAGTCGGGAGTTGTTTAAGTTCACAGAAATTAACTGTTTAAAACTGTTATGCAATGATTTTATTTATATTATTTTGCAAACAGGTATTAGAAGATAATCTAAGTCATTCAGACTGGGCTAGTGAGCCTGAGCTGCTAAGTGATGTCAGCTGTCCTCCTTTTCTTGAAAGTGGAGCGGAGTCTCAGTCTGACATCCACACTCGAAAACCTTTCCCCATCAGCAAAGCATCACAATCAGGTAAAAATGAGAACCAAACCATTTAGAATTTTGAAGCTGGTATGCCCCTTAAAAATAATTTAGTCTAATCTTCTGATAATCCAAGGAAAGGGACTTGGTCTAGCAAGGAAGAATGACTTGCTGAATCATATGGCTAAGACAAACTAAGTGAAATCTTAACGCAGGTTTTTAAAAGGCACATTGTCTCCATGTGAGTTTTTTGTGTGTGATTTTAGAAGGACATAAAGTTCAAGTGGATCCAGAAAGAAGGAGGCTACTTCAAAGAGATCATGTACGTGTGGGCTCAGAGTTTTCAAAGAAAAGTTGTAGCAGAAGAATTTTATCATGTATCCGTATAGTAAAATAGACAAAGATGATATGTCCAATTTCTAAGCATAGACTAAAGCAAGCTGAGTAAAATTTACCTTGCTACATATGTGTTTTACTTTCTGATGTAATCCCATAACTTGAAATAAATAAGGAATATATTTAAGATTAAAATATTAGGCCTTCTTCCTAAAGAATTCATTCATTTTAGTTGTTCCTTCACTACATTTTTTTTTTTTTTTTAGTTGATGGAAAACAGACCAGGCTTTCCAAACTCTCTGGTATTAGGAATTGTTTACTGCTATCCGGGTTAAGTGTAGTTATATAAAATTTCAACAAACATTCCTTGCCCTCCAAAGATTAAGAATTCCTTTATCAGTTTATCCACATCTGTTACTGGACTGCACAGTGACATGGATATCAAATAAGTTACTTTTTGTGTAAAGTGTTAGGATCATTGACTAACTGGGCAACAAGGAATTTCTAGAGTTTTCTTCTCCACCTTTTCAGAGAGGCCTGAGCTCAAATAGTCCCAGAAGACCGTGACTGTAAAACCATCGAACCTTTTTAAAAATATATATTATCTCCCTTTAAAGCATCATGATTGTTTTGTTCACCTATGTTTAACGGTTTTGTTTGCTTATTTGTTTCTGGTTTTGTTTTTGGTTTTTGGAGACGGAGTCTGGTTCTGTCACCCAGGCTGGAGTGCAGTGGCGCAATTTTGACTCACTGCAACCTCCACCTCCCAGTTTCACCTAATTCTCCTGCCTTAGCCTCCTGAGTAGCTGGGATTACAAGCATGCACCACAACACCTGGCTAATTTTTGTATTTTTAGTAGAGACGGGGTTTCACAGTGTTGGTCAGGCTGGTCTTGAACTCCTGACCTCGTGATCGGCCCGCCTCGGCCTCCCAAAGTACTAGGATTACAGGCATAAGCCACCATGCCTGGCCTGCTTGTTTTTTTGTAAATGATGATCCCTAGAGCTTTCTTTTAGTTTTTACAGTGAAAGTAATCATTGACCGGGCGCAATGGCTCACACCTGTAATCCCAGGAGTGTGGGAGGCTGAGGTGAGCAGATCACTTGAGGTCAGGAGTTCAACACCAGCCTGGCCAACATGGTGAAACCCCATCTCTACTAAAAATACAAAAATTAACTAGGCATGGTGGTGCGCACCTGTAGTCCCAGCTTCTTGGGAGGCTGAGGCAGAATTGCTTGAACCAGGAGGCAGAGGTTTTAGTGAGCCAAGATTACACCACTGCACTCCAGTGTAGGCGACAGAACAAGACTATCTCAAAAAAAAAAATAGTAATTATTAATGAAACTCAGTATAAAACTATAAAATGCAGATAGTCACAAAGAAAATGAAATCACCAGTTATTATACCCGCCAGAAATTACCACTACTGCTATTGTAGATCATTCCAGAAAGTTTTTCTTCATGTATGTATAGGGAGTTTATTTGGTTTTTGTAAAAATTTGAATTATTTCTTCATTCTTTAAATTTTTAAGTCAAAATTCTACAAATCATTCCATAAATCTTATTATAAAAAATTGCAAAAATAAAAAATTGGTTAAAGTTGTAGTCCACCAGTCATGGCCATGGACTACACCTGTTGTAATCCCAGCATTTTGGGAGACCAAAGAGGAAGGATCAGTTGAACCCAGGAGTTCAAGACCAGCCTGGGCAACATAGCGAGACCTCCATCCCTCAAAAAATAAAAAAATTAGGCCGGGCGCGGTGGCTCAAGCCTGTAATCCCAGCACTTTGGGAGGCCGAGACGGGCGGATCACGAGGTCAGGAGATCGAGACCATCCTGGCTAACACGGTGAAACCCCGTCTCTACTAAAATATACAAAAAATTAGCCGGGCGAGATGGCGGGCGCCTGTAGTCCCAGCTACTCGGGAGGCTGAGGCGAGAGAATGGCGTAAACCCGGGAGGCGGAGCTTGCAGTGAGCTGAGATCCGGCCACGGCACTCCAGCTTGGGCGACAGAGCGAGACTCCGTCTCAAAAAAAAATAAAAAATAAAAAAAATAAATAAAAATAAAAAAATAAAAAAATTAGCTAGGCATGGTGGTGCACGCCTATGGTCCCAGCTACTCAGGCGGCTGAGGTTGCAGGACTGCTTGAGCCAGGAGGTCGAGGCTGCAGTGCGCCGTGATCATGCCACTGCCCTCTAGCCTGGCCAACAGAGCAAGACCCTGTCTTAAAAAAAAATAAAATTTGTAGTCTACCTTCAGCTAATGTCCTATTCCCAAGAGGCATTCATTTTCAACTCTTTTGTAACTTCCGTATTTCTGTATCACATGCTTCTAGTATTACATCTTGATTTCTGGTTTGGGACATTAGCTATTGGATTCCATTTTAGCTCTTTCACACATTCCTCACTGTCCCTTATCTTCACATAGTCACCAGTACATGAGTGTACATTTCTCATTCTCTCTTCCCAATATAATTACTGTAATTTTTTACTAGATCAGTATTTACTGCTTAAATTATTATAAGTGTATAAACATTATTTAGACTGAGCCATATAGCTTACTGCGATTACTTTTTCTGTATATCCTGTGGTTTTCTTAGAGTTGATCATTGTTATTTACTTAGTTTTCTGTTTATCACTAATCTATTAGTAATGTATCTCCACACTTCCTCCCAGTTCTTATAATCTCTTAATACCTTACATATTCTATCAATTTCATCTTCTGAAAGAAGTCTCCCTGGAACCTCTGATCTGCTCTGATCTAGAATGATGTGTCTAGACCTGTGGCCTGGCTGACTTCAGGATCTCTCTGGGTTTTTTTGTTTTGTATTGTTTTTTTGAGATGGCGTCTTGCTCTGTTGCCCAGGCTGGAGTGCAGTGGTGCAATCTTGGCTCACTGCAAGCTCCGCCTCCCAGGTTCGCACCATTTTCCTATCTCAGCCTCCTGAGTAGCTGGGACTACAGGTGCCCACCACCATGCCCGGCTAATTTTTTTTGTATTTTTAGTGGAGACGGGGTTTCACCGTGTTAGCCAGGATGGTCTCGATCTCCTGACCTTGTGATACGCCCACCTTGGTCTCCCCACGTGCTGGGATTATAGGCATGAGCCACCTCCGCCTAGCCAGGATCTCTCTTTACCACCATCCTGAGATTCTATCATTTTTCTTTTGTTGGAATTTTTTATTTTCCACATGCCATTTCTGCTTTCCTGGATTACCTTCTCATTTTTGTGGAGCATCTTTTATTTCACAGAGAATATTAATGATATTTCACCCCTGACTTGATTGTTTTGGCCTCTGCTTTTTGTATGAAAGGCTTTAAATGTTTAGTGAGCCTAAGATAGCTATTCGTACTTAACCATGGAGACTAAAACGTTGATAGGCGGCTTTGTTTCCACAGTGAGACTTGTCAGCTGTGCTCTGTATGCAAGGTTATTTTCTCAGTGAACCCCAGCATTATCATCTTTAAATCTTTCCCCCCAGAACTGATCAGATTCCTCAGAGAAATCTCTTTGAGTCTTCTGTTTGGCAGGTTTGTAATCCTGGCTGTCACTGTTCTGGGAACTGGTTAGGAAGAAGAAGGCCCGAGGGGAATGAGGATTGTTTTAGTATTCAGTATGTAAACTTTCACTTACGCCTCCTGTTTTCACTTCTCGACGGTGCATGTGACTGGCATGCCTTATTCTAGAGACCCTTCTTTCTGGAGAAGAAATTTCCAGTTTTTGGCCAAGACTAAGGAGGGGCATCACTTGGCTGCATGGATTTGGGATAAGAATCTGGATGTCTGGCTGGGCGTGGTGGCTCACACCTGTAATCCCACCACTTTGGGAGGCCAAGGCAGGTGAATCACGAGGGCAGGAGATTGAGACCATCCTGGCCAACATGGTGAAACTTCATCTCTACTAAAATACAAAAAATTATAGATGGGCATGGTGGCACCCGCCTGTAGTCCCAGCTACTCAGGAGGCTGAGGCAGGAGAGTGGCTTGAACCTGGGAGTTGGAGGTTGTGGTGAGCTGAGATCACACCACTGCACTCCAGCCTGGGCAACCGAGTGAGACTCCATCTAAAAAAAAAAGAGAATCTGGATGTCTAACTGCTTCTTAATTTGGATTTTAAGCAGTCATCCTGGTGTTAGGCCTGGCTTCATCCAGTTTCTAGGGGTGTGAGTGTCTGCAATTCCTGAGCCTTCTTTAGGGATCCCCAGTGAAAAATGCTTTGTGGCATTCCCTACTGCTAGCTTTGAATCTAGCTTTCTCAGGACTGCTAAGCCAGTAATCACCTATCTGTATGCTTTCTGTCTTCTAAAATTTTATTGTTCTTGTCACCTTTTTCATGTTGTCCTCAGGTTTACGTGTTTCAAAAATTATCTTTATAATTGTTGTAGCAGGAGAGTGCAGAGGCTAACATGTGTTTTCAATTTGCCACCTTAACTGGAAGTCCTTACATATTATAAGGAATATACAAAAAATTGTGTATGTGTACGCACACACATTTGTTTTATGGAAATCTGTGACTTTATATATTCATTTAAAACTGATGGTCCTTAAACTTCAGCATCCATCGGAATCAATGGAAGAGCTTGTTAAACCTCAGTAATTTGCATTTCCATTAGGTTCTCAGGTGATACTAATACTGCTGGTCCAGGAATATACTTTGAGAACCACTGATCTAAAAGTATTATGGATATTGTTTTGTATTATACCATTGCATGGAATTATTTAATTAAACTTCTATTGCTGGCATTTAGGTTGATCTAAATTTTTTTTATATTATAAACAGTGCTGTGACAACATTCCTTGATCCTAAACCTTTGCATGGCTTTCAAATCATTTCACTGAGATGAAATCTTCAAAGTAGAACTGTTGGGCCTATTTGCACATTGGGTTTCTACTCTGTGCTAGAGACTGTTCTGGGCACTGGGACGTAATATGGTGGCAAGACCGTCCGCCTTCAAGGTGTTTATATTGTAGTAGGAGAAGATAGGCAATAAATGACCAAATAAAGAACATTTTAGTTGCTGATAAGTGCCATGAAGAAAGGACTTACAGAATTTGGAGAAAGGGATTTTGAGGAGTGATTTTGAGAGTTTGTTTAAGAAAGCGTAGATTCTCAGGGTCATTCCTAGTCCTGCTTCTTTATCTACCCTTACTCCTTATGTGACTTCACCTAATACCATAGCTTCAACCAACCACCAACTATATGCTGAAACTAAAATTCGTATCTCTAGTCCCACCTCTCCTCCAAAGTATAGATTCTTACATTCAGCTGCTGACTCAACATTTCTATTGATGTATTTAACACATGTAATTCTTTTTTGTTGTTGTTGTTGTTGTTGTTGAGAGGGAGTCTCGCTCTTTCGCCCAGGCTGGACTGCAGTGGCGCTATCTCACCTCACTGCAAGCTCCGCCTCTTGGGTTCACGCCGTTCTCCTGCCTCAGCCTTCCGAGTAGCTGGGACTACAGGCGCCCACCACGCCCAGCTAATTTTTTATATTTTTAGTAGAGACGGGGTTTCACTGTGTTAGCCAGGATGGTCTCAATCTCCTGACCTCGTGATCTGCCTGCCTCAGCCTCCCAGAGTGCTGGGAGTACAGGCGTAAGCCACCGCGCCTGGCCAACACATATAATTCTGACATTGTGATTTTGCTCATCAAACCTGATTTTTTTGTTTTGTTTTGTTTTGTTTTTGCCATCTTCCTTGTCTTGGTAAATGACAGTGCGTTCTACTTGTTGCTCAGGCCAACAACCTCAGAATCATACTTGTTTTCTCCTTTTCTCTCATGCTTCACATGCAATCTAGCAGCAAATCCTTTGACTTGGCCTTTAAAATCTGTCTAGAACCCAACCATTTCTCACTAGCTGCAATGCTACCACTCCAGTCCAAGTACCAGTCATGGCTTTCCTGGAAGAGTGGTCTTCCGTTTTTACTCCTGCCCTCCCATAACTCCATTCTTCCCACAGCAGCTGGAGTGACCTCATACATAAACGAGGTCCTGTTGTTTCCATGTTTTAAAACTCTCCAGAAACTTCTTATACTTAGAATAAAATCCAAAGTACAAATCATGACCTACAAAATTCTACATAATATAGTTCTTACTCTCTCTTCAGTATCATTCCTGCTACTTTCCCTCAGAAATTTCTGTTCTTATAAAGAAAAAGAGGTTTAATGGACTCACAGTTCCATATGGCTGGGGAGGCCACACTATCGTGGCAGATTTATGTAGAAACTGTATTTTGTAGCATCTCATGATGCTGTCACTACACTGGCCTTTTTGCTGTTCCTGCAGTTCACTCCTGCTAATATACTTGGTATTCTTCCCAACATCCTTAAGACTTACTTTCTGAATTAATTCAGGTCTCTGCTCAAATGTCACCTTCTCAGTGAGGTTTCTCTGACTTCCATATAAAATAGCACATCTCTCTTCCCTTCCCATCACTTTATATGACTCTACATTGCTATTTTTCTATGTAGCATCACTATCTGTCAATTGTAATTTTTTTTTTTTTTTTGAGTTAGGGTCTCTCTGTGTTGCCCAGGCTAGTCTCGCATTCTTGGGCTCAAGTGATCCTCCTGTCTCATCTTCCCTAGTAGCTGGGATTACAGGTGCACACCATGGCACCTGGCTCTGCCAATTGTATTTCTTGTTTGTTTATTGGTCTGTCTCCCATTACTAGAATATAGGTTCTAAGAGAGATGAGACATTGTTCACTTGTCATTTCCTGAGACATGGAAGAGTGGCACAAAGAATGAGATGAATAAGCATCTGGTGAATGAATGAAGATACCATAATGTCATATGGTAGAGGATACTTGGAGGATGGGGATAGGAGGAGGTGCTGCTCTAGCTAAGTTTTGGAGTTTTGGAGAGGCCTTGTAGAGAAGGGGACTTGGGCGTTGAGGCCAGAGTCAAAGCAGTTACACATCTTTTGCTGTGCATTGTAATTGCATATCCTTTCCTTTATTTAAAAAATTGTTTATGTTCACTATTAAAAAGATCAAACAGTTCAAATCCTTTTTTTAATTTTTTTAATTTTTTTATTTTTGAGACTGGAGTCTCGCTTCGTTACCCAGGCTGGAGTGCAATGGCACGATCTCGACTCACTGCAACCTCCACCTCTCAGGTTCAAGCAATTCTCCTGTCTCACCCTCCCGAGTAGCTGGGATTATAGGCATCCACCACCACACCCGGCTAATTTTTTGTATTTTTAGTAGAGACGAGGTTTCACCATGTTGACCAGGCTGGTTTCGAACTCCTGACCTCAAGTGATCTGCCCACCTTGGCCTCCCAAAGTGCTAGGATTACAGGTTTGAGCCACTGTGCCTGGCTCAAATCCCTCTTTAGAATCCTGTCCCATCCTACTCCCACAGATATCCTATGATTACATTTTTGGCTGATTTTATTCTAGTCCTTCATTATTCTTTATTGCCAAATGGCTCTTCGTAAAGGTTTTATAACTAGTTTTAAGATATTTGTTATTACTCTATTTTCTTACTGCTATGAAGAAATACCCGAGACTGGGTCATTTATACAGAAAAATAAGTTTAATGGACTCACAGTTCCACATGACTGGGGGTACCTCACAATCATGGTAGAAGGTGAAGAAGGAGCAAAGGCACATCTAACATGGTGGCAGGCAAGATGAGCGTGTGCAGGGGAACTACCCTTTATAAAACTATCAGATTTCGTGAGGTTTATTCACTCTGATGAGAACAGCATGGAAAAATCCCGCCCCCATGATTCAGTTACTTCCCACCAGGTCCCTCCCATGACACGTGGGAATTATGAGGACTACAGTTCAAGATGAGATTTGGGTGGGGACACAGCCAAACCATGTCAGTATTTAAAATGCCTGTTTAGATTTTTTGCTGTTTTTCTTTTGTTATCCAAGTAGTTACCTGGATTTTTAAAAATCTCCATTTATCTCCTAAGAAACGTCTGTCTGCTCTGGATCTCTGGATGGAGTTGAATACTCACAACGAAAGGAGAAAGGAATTGTGAAGATGACCGTGCCACAGACACTTGCCTTCTGTTATTTGTCCTTACTTTGGCAGAGAGAAGCAATAACACTTTCAGATCTTTTGAGGTTAGCTAGACCTCTTGTGTGATAAGGTTTTTGCTGGTTACTACATGAACTAAGTAGACAAACTTTGGATATTTTGATTTTTATAAGAAGGCCTAACTTGAGGAAGGAACTGGAAAGGTTGAGTAGCCTGAATTCTAATTTGGAAATGTAATCCCCTCTGGGCTAGTAATTCATCTTGATTTTCTTATTTATGTAGTAGAAATTATAGTACTTATCACACATGGGCTGTTGGAAAATTAAGTATCTAATCTTTTGAAGAGAAAAGTGACATTTAAGTACTTGAGTAATATTAGTAAATATTTTTCATTTCTAAGAAAAGATAAACATGATCTTTACATTAGCAAAATGGTTATTCATAGTTATACAAAACCATATGTTGGTGTTAAGAGCTAAAATATAGGTGGTCTGTGTTTATAAGGAAAAGTTGAAGACAAAACTGTTGAAAGGATGTGTCATCCAGATAGTAAGCGTTTATATTTTTCAGGGTAATCTACAGAGTGTTTTGGTTAATGTAAGAATTTCTCATTTAATAGATGTGCCAAAATTGTTAATATGCTGATTTTTTTCTCCTTGCTTTATATGTGTTCTGAATAGTAACATTTGGGTTTAATCAATGTGTAGAGTGCGTTTAAGAGCACAAATTATGAACCAAACTGCTGGGTTTGAATCCTGGCTCTGCCACTTATTTATTATATGACCTTGAGTAAGTCATTTAATTTCTCTCTGCTTTTGTTTCCTCATTGGTAAAATGGGGCTAATAATAATAACTGCCTCATAGGGTTGTAACTACTTTCAATAATTAGTGCTACATGGAAAGCACTTAGAGCAGTGTCTGGCACATAATAAGAGCTCAATGCTAGTCATTATTGTTTTTGTTTTCATCATCACCACCATCATCATCATTATTGGCACAGCCCCTTTGATTAAATATAATGCCTCCAGTAAATGATGATAGTGCCTTTGAATTTGGCCACATCAACCAAATAAAAACGCTTTCCTCAGGTCTGATTAACTCTGCAAGCAGATAGCCCATGATTCAGTGAATTTTACTGTTAATTTAAAAACCTGATTTCTCTTTGTATGCCCCCATTGGGTGATCTCATCTTTTCCCAAGGCTTTAATTACCACTATATGCTGATGACTCTCAAATTTATATCTCTAGCCCAGACTTGTCTACTGAGGGCCAGACCCATAGATTCATATATACAGCTGCCTGCTGGACACGGCTACTTAGATGTCTTTATGGTATCTCAGAATCAGCATGTCTAGAGGTTCATCATCTGTCTCCTTGATCCAGCTCCTTCTCCAGTGTTCTCTTTCTTAGTAAATGCCATCCACCCTGTTGCATCCTATCCAGAAGCCTAGGGATCATCCTTGACTCTTGCCCCTCTGTGTACACTGTTGGTCTTTATGTCCACTCAATTATATGTCCAAAAACTCAAAAAACCATTCTTCTCTGCATTCCCTCTCTCTCTGTCCTCTTTACCCTCATTTGGATTGCTTAACAGTCTCCCAGCTGAGCTCTGTGTCTGTAATCTTGTGTCATTTCTGTCCATTTTCCTCCTGATAACCAGAAGGATCTTACAAAAACATAAATCTAATCATGTCATTAGAGCTGGATGAAGGGGCTAGCCCTCCTACCCAGGACAATCTATAAGGGGCTAACAGAACTCTCCTAGAAGTCTAACAAGATGGAGAAAGTCATATTTACCTGGAATTCTTCTCAGGGAGAATATTATATGTGGTTGAAAGAACAGGGGTAAGATACTACCCACCCATCTTCTCTCCCTCACTCTTTTCTCTTCTCTCTCTTTCCCTCTCCTCCCTCACCAGCGGGAATTCTAAAATGCCTTCAAGGAGATTAAATCTAGTTAGCTGGAGGGCTTTTGTTTTGCCCTGTGGAATATACAAGTTTGGGAACAGAGCTTAGTTGCTTGGGGCAATAGGAGAAGAGACTGTCACCATATTCTTTCTTTGCTTTTCTCCCAGAAAGAGCTCTAAGTCATAAGGTCTCAAAATGTGGCCTTCTGACTTACAGCTTCAGTATCACCTGGGAACTGGTTAGAAATGTGAATTCTTAGGCCTCTCCTACACCTTCTGAATCAGAAACCCTGGGGTAGGACCTGGTAATCTCTGCTTTAAAATAAGCCCTTCAGGGGATTTTTTTTTTTAATTGTTTGTTTTTATTTTTTTGTAGAGATGGGGTCTTGTGATGTTGCCCAAGTTGGTCTCAAACTTCTAGCCTCAAGCAAGCCTCCTACCTTGGCCTCCCAAAATGTTGGGATTGTGGCATGAGCCACCATGCCTGACCCAGGGGATTCTTATTGATGGTAAAGTTTAAGAACCACTGCCAAACTTTGAAAAAATATTTAAAGAACACTGGTTTTAAGGGAGTACGTTATTAGCCTGGCCAAAGTACCCACATACCTTAACACTGTGCATGTCACTCCCTTTTTAAGTCCTCTAGCAGCATCCACAGTCCTTAGCATAAATTCATTACCCTGCAAATAGCCTGTAAAGGACCCTGCCTACCTAGCAATAATGGCATTAATAAATAAAAATAGCCAGCATTTATTCATTCTGTGAATTTGTATTGAATATCTACTATATGCAGGTGGGGTTCTGGCATCTAGAGCCTTATGATGCAGTTGTGAATCATATAGGTCCAGTCCTTGCTGTTATGAATTTCAAGACCAGAGGAGGATACAGATAAACAAACACATAAGTATGGTTGGTGCAAAGATCATTGAGGTTAATGGCAAAAACCACAATTACTTTTGCATCAACCTGATAAGTAAGAAAAGGATCAGACAGGGAAAGGCTATTCAGAAAATTGAAGTAGGATGGTGTGATAGAAGATGACTGGATAGCTACTCTAGGTTGGTTATTTGGGAAGGCCTCACCAAGAAGGTGGCATTTACTCTGCACCTTAAATGAAAATAGAGCCAGTGTGAATATCAAGAGTACGATAGACCTCACTTACCACAGAGGATATATTCCAAGACATTGGATGCCCGAGAATGTAGATAGCATGGAACCCTATACACACTGTGTTTTTTCCTGTGCATACATTCCTGCGATAAAGTTTAATTTGTAAGTTAGGCATAGTAAGACATTAATAATAAAATAGAATAATTATTACAGTGTACTGGTACTACTACTCTTGAGCTTTGAGGCTGTTATTAAGTAAAATATAAGGGGTACTTGAATGCAAGCACTGCAACACTCTGACAGTAGATCTGAGAATGAGCCAGTGAACTACAAGTAACTCGTGGCTGGGTGGCGCCTACAGCTTGGCTGTGCTGGACAAAGAGAGGATTCGCGTTTCACATGGGTCAGAGAGAGATGACGTAATATTTCATCATGCTCTTTAGAATGGCATACAATTTAACACTTATGAAACCATGCAACACAAAAAAGAGGATGAGTGGGGACTGCTGTACTGGCATTCCAGGTAGAGGGAGGTTGCTTTTGCCAAGCTCTAAAGCAAGAGCCGTGTGATGAAGGAGCAGAGGAGAGCTAGTGTGACTGGAGTCAGAATTCTAAGGCAGAGTAGGAGGATGAGAGTGAACAGATCATCAGAGGCAGATATCTGTCTTTGTAAAACAAGTTAGGAATTTGGATTTTTAAAAATTGAGGTATAATTTATATAATAATAAAATTCACCGTTTAACAATATACAATTCAGGCCGGGCACTGTGGCTCACGCCTGTAATCCCAGCACTTTGGGAGGCTGAGGCAGGCAGATCATGAGGTGAGGAGATCGAGACCATCCTGGCAAACACAGTGAAACCCCATCTCTACTAAAAAAAAAATAATAATAATAATTAGCCAGGTGTGGTGGCGGGTGCCTGTAGTCCTAGCTTCTCGGGAGGCTGAGGTAGGAGAATGGCGTGAACCTGGGAGGTGGCGGAGCTTGCAGTGAGCAGATCACGCCACTGCACTCCAGCCTGGGTAACAGAGCGAGACTCCATCTCAAAGAAAAAATAATAATAATAATGTATATATATACACACACACACAATTCAGTGGTTTTCAAAACGTTTTCAAAGTTTACAAAGCTGTGCAGTCTCCTGTTTTCAGGACACATCACTCCGGAAGGAAACCTCGTACCCAGGTGGACTCCGGGTTTTAAGTGTGACAGTAAGCCCCTGGAAGGTTGCAGCAGGAGAGATACAATCCGATTGATGTTTTTTAAAGATCATTCAGGCAGCTGTGGAAAATGAGTTCTAGGAAGGGAAGAGTGGAAGCATGGAGACCAGGTGGTCTTTTGCTATCCTCCAGGCAAGAGATGGTGGCTTGGATTATGGCAGTGGTAATGGTGACTGGGTTCAGGATCTGTTTTACAGGTAGACACGACTTAACTCTAATTCAGTGCTTTTTCAGTGATCTTAGATGAAGGATGAGTTTATTAAATTTCTAACCCTTCATAGATTGAAACTTCAGAAAATTATATAATTATAAGTAGAGACTGTTTCCAGGGGACAAGGCTAAAGTCTGTTGGTCAGGAGAGGCATATGAGATGCTTTTAATCTATGCCAATTTTTCTATCAACTTCCTGGACTGATCTAGAGAACCAGTTGATAATACCTAGGAAGGGAAATAGATTGTTCAGAACTTTGAGTAAGCAGCTTTTTTTTGTTTTGTTTTTGTTTTTGTTTTTGTCTGGGGAGGAGGGAAATACTTTTCTAAAAGGAAATTCAAAGTTAAAAAGAAAAAAACTTTGAATGAGGCTAAGAGCAGAACTGTTTATAAATGGTGAAAAAAACTGTTAGAACTCCAGATACCAAACACCTGCTCTTTGCGGATATTTCTGCTTCCCCTAGGCAAGTCTCATTTCTTCTGCTCCTATGGATCTGACTGTGCCTCTGTTGTGCTGCTTGAGACAGTGCCTCTGCTGACTCATGTACAGGCTGTTTGACCTATTAGGGTGGGAGTGCGGAGGACCCTTCATCTCTTACTTCTCTCTGCAGATTCCTAACACTTCACAGAGTCCTGGCATGTGTTATCACATAGTGAAGACTACATAAATAATGAGCACATTAACATAGTGGAATACTAGGTAGTTTAAAAAGTGACAGATACACGTTACATCTTGTATATAAAATAATATTAAACCAAAAATATAATTTCAAAATAATACAAATACTGATTACTACACATAAATACTTTTATATAAACTAAATATACTAATAAAAACTTACCTGGGGAAGCTTTAACACCATTTTTATATAAATATTTCATCTCAACTTTCAGTAGGCTAAAAATTAAAGCACATTTTTAATTTGAAATTAAAGTTGAGGCTGGGCCTGGTGGCTCACTTCTGTAATTCCAGCACTGTGGGAGGCTAATCAGGCAGATCACCAACCTGTTGAAACCCTGTCCCTACTAAAAATACAAAAATTAGCCAGGCATGGTGGTGGGTGCCTATAACTAATTCTAGCTAATCGGGAGGATGAGGCAGGAAAATCACTTGAACCCAGGAGGTGGAGGCTGCAGTGAGCTGAGACCAGGCCACTGCATTCCAGCCTGGGTGACAGAGTGAGACTCCATCTTAAAAAAAAAAAGTTGAATCAGTTTTGTCCTTTAAGTGCTACAAAGCTGAAAGCCAAATGTCAGCCCAGCTCTAGCAACAGCAAAGTCTTCAAGGCAATGCAGTTTTTATACTTATTCCTGTCTTTAGCTCACTTTCCTTAATTTTCTTATTTTAAATATCCTATATGTAGGTATATATATATATTTGACATGATCGCAAGACCCCCATTTCTCATTCTTAGTTCTCCTTTATTTTTCTCCTTAACATTTCACTCTACCTAACATACTATAGATTTTACTTATCTGTTTTGTATCTTTCTTTTCTCACTAGAATAAAACTCCATAGGAACAAGAATGTTTTTCTGTTTTGTTCACTGCCGTTTCCCTGCAGCCTAGAACAGTACTGGATATATATTCAATAAATTGTTAAATTAATGAATTGTAAATAAATATATTTGTCTATTTATGTATATGTGTTATTTTCTTCAAACTCAATAATTGACTCAAAATATTTAATCCACTGTATACCAGGCATTGGGGTGGAGTGGTGAGCAAATAGGCAAGGTCCCTACCCTTAATGGTTCTTTCAGCAACAAACATCTAACATGCACTATTGTAGGTATTGGAGACAGAAGGGTAGACAAAGGAGGTAGGCTGTCACAGAAAAGGGGGATCAAGGTAGACCTCCTTGTAGGAGTGATTTATGAGTAGGAGCCTATCACGTGAGGGGAGCTAGGGATACAGGGAATGCCATGTTGGAAAGCCTGGTGGTGAACTAACAAGTAGGATACACACTTCTTGGACACTTTTTTTGAGACTGAGTCTCGCTCTGTCGCCCAGGCTGGAGTGCAGTGGCGTTATCTTAGCTCACTGCAACCTCCGCCCCCCGGTTTCAAGCGATTCTTCTGCCTCAGCCTCCAGAGTAGCTGGGACGACAGGCATACGCCACCACACCTAGCTAATTTTTGTATTTTTAATAGAGATGGGGTTTCACCATATTGGCCAGGCTGGTCTTGAACTCCTGACCTTGTGATCCGCCCGCCTTAGCCTCCCAAAGTGCTAGGATTACAGGCATGAGCCACTGTGCCCAGCTGGACCCTTTTTTATTTTTATTTTTAAACACAGGATCTCACTCTTGCCCAGGTTGAAGTGCGGTGGCGTGATCATGGCTCACTGTAACCTCAAACTCCAGGGCTCAAGCAGTCTTACTGCTGCCGCCTCCCAAATAGCTAGGGGTACAAGCATGTGCCACTGTGCCCAGTCCTTCTTAGACATATTTATTTAGTCAGGAACTTAAGAGAATCATTCAGTAATTGGCTGAATAGGCCAACATATGGGTAAAGAGAATAATAGATATGATCAGATTTATTATCCTTAAAAACGTGGGAAATAGAATATGCTTAACTAATTCTTATCTTGTCTGTGAATTAAGAGATTTTCTTGGCCGGGCGCGGTGGCTCAAGCCTGTAATCCCAGCACTTTGGGAGGCCGAGACGGGCGGATCACGAGGTCAGGAGATCGAGACCATCCTGGCTAACATGGTGAAACCCCGTCTCTACTAAAAAAAATACAAAAAACTAGCCGGGCGACGTGGCGGGCGCCTGTAGTCCCAGCTGCTTGGGAGGCTGAGGCAGGAGAATGGCGTAAACCCAGGAGGCGGAGCTTGCAGTGAGCTGAAACCCGGCCACTGCACTCCAGCCTGGGCAGCAGAGCGAGACTCCGTCTCAAAAAAAAAAAAAAAAAAGATTTTCTTAAAGCATTTACTCTGCTATATCAGTATGTAGCTCTCGTTAAACCTTTTTCTTTTTAAAAATACAGATTTGTTGAAGAAGACCATATTCCTTACATAAATGCTTTTCAGCATTTTCCAGAACAGATGAAATTGTATGGGCGTGACAGAGGAATCTTTGGTATAGAGGTAAGTTATTTCCTTTTTTACTTTCTAGTCTCTGATAAAGAGTGATATGATAAGTTCTATTTCTTGCTTGACTTATTATTTGTTGTTTTGTGTTCTATCCAAATATGGAACATCAGTCATAATTTAGTGAAGAGTAGAGTTATTATTTTTTATTTTCCTTATGTGGATTCCTCTAATCCTTTAGGTTATCCTCAAAATATAGCTGTAATGTGATGTGTATGCATGGCAGATAGGTATATTGTTGAGACTAAACTTGAGAACTTTTATCTAGAGACCTTTAGGTAATTTCAATTTTTTTTTTAAATAAAAGATGTGTTTTGTTGTTGTTATTTGCACACTATATTGCTGTGGAGGAAAGAGAAGAAAGTTATTACCGTGTTTCTAAAGGTACTATTTTAAGTTCTTCACTTATGTTAGTTTATCTTTTTCTAGATCTGTTTTCAGATGTCTCCAATGGAAGGGTTTCTGTCCTTTGATTATGAGTTTGTGTCACTATTGGTGGTACTCAAAGGTTATTTCCCCTTGGTTCTTATTAGAAGTTTTTTTTGGTGTACTAAATGTTAAATATTTTCCTCCATTCACCTATTTAAGGAATTATTTTCACAGAACTTCATGAGCCTGACATTGTTGGCGGTGTAAGAGTCATTTGTTGAGTGCTGTTTAATAGTGGCCTGACTTTGATGAAAGATAACCTCTATTCAGATATCCTTTGATGTTCAACTTAATATTGAGGTTTATCCCTTTCCAACCTGTCATTGTTTTTTTTTTTTTTTTTTTTTTTTTTGAGATGGAGTCTTGCTCTGTCACCCAGGCTGGAGTGCAGTGGCCGGATCTCAGCTCACTGCAAGCTCCGCCTCCCGGGTTCACGCCATTCTCCTGCCTCAGCCTCCCAAGTAGCTGGGACTACAGGCGCCCACCACCACGCCCGGCTAGTTTTTTGTATTTTTTTTTTTTAGTAGAGACGGGGTTTCACCGTGTTAGCCAGGATGGTCTCCATCTCCTGACCTCGTGATCCGCCCATCTCGGCCTCCCAAAGTGCTGGGATTACAGGCTTGAGCCACCGCGCCCGGCTGTCATTGTTAATATAATACAGACATAAAGTGAAATTGCAAATTTTATGGAAGTTTCAGCATTTCATGTTATCTTTGAAATTAATGCAGGAGAATTACTAGCAAATCCATTGACAAACACAGAGCTGACAGAATTAGATAATTTAAAATTGAAGAAGAGAAAATCAATAATGAGGATGGCACAATAGGTGCTTCCAAAGGGAAAATTTGAATGTCAAAGGATTAAGAATACTCCCTGGCAAAGCTGATAGAGCCCCTGAATATTTTGTAAAATAATTCTCTTTGTAGTTATGCTATAATATCAAAGGCAATAGGAAAGATGTCATATTGTTGCAGGATCTTTGGGGTGCCGTTTTTCTGGCTGGAAACCTTTGTGACCAGTGGCATCTTTGCCCGAGTTTTACACTAGGCTTATTTCACCCACTCCACTTGGCAGGCTGTGATTGGCTCATGCTACTGGCCTGGTTCTCATGCCTGCCAAGGGCAAGTCAGGCACGGAATGGTGATGGGTGTGTGAGCAAGCATGGGGTCTGGCCACTGCACACAGTCAGATATGCCACCTGCTGCAGCGGGGCAGACAGCTCCAGGTGCCAGCATGATTGCCAGCTCTCTGCGAGGCTGCAGCCAGACCAGTCACGCTGCAAGCAGTTTCCACAGCTGGCACTAGGAGACATGGTGGTGCCTGGGAGCTTGGAGATGCCAGGAACCACAGGGCCTCAAAGAGGGAGTCACAGCCCTGGCTCGGGGAGCTCCCACGTCTGGACTCCCCAAAGGGCTGCGGCTCTTCGTTCCTTCTCTTTGCCCACAACATGGTGAGCAAGGGGCATGTCTCAACACTGTTATGTTACAGATGTTTTCGCCTTGCCATTCTGTGGGTGCTGAGTTCATGGCCTGCAACCAGGAAGAATGAGGTACACAGATAAGTGGAGGGTGAGCGAGATGAAGAGGAGCTTTATTGAGTGATAGAATAGCTCAGTCTCCCACAATGGGCAGTTCCTTTCCACAGCCAGGGTGTCCTGATGAGTGTTCAGCTCCTAGCAGAAAGGAGGCTCTGGAATGGGAAGCGCCTCTCTGCAGGCAGGTCATCCTATTATCTCTGCAGCTCTCTCAGCAGAGGGGAGGCCCCGGAGTGGGTTGCTCCCCTCTACATCCCATCGTCTCCCCAGCTCTCAGCAGAGAGGAGGCCCCGGAGTGGGTTGCTCCCCTCTACATCCCATCGTCTCCCCAGCTCTCAGCAGAGAGGAGGCCCCGGAGTGGGTCGCTCCCCTCTACATCCCATCGTCTCCCCAGCTCTCAGCAGAGAGGAGGCCCCGGAGTGGGTTGCTCCCCTCTACATCCCATCGTCTCCCCAGCTCTCAGCAGAGAGGAGGCCCCGGAGTGGGTTGCTCCTCTCTAAAGTTGGTCATCCCTTCTGAGTTGAGGTGGGAGCTCCCTGGGTGCTGCTGCAGCCACCCAAGCCACAGCCGTGGACCTGGGCTTCCTTGTGCTCTCAGGACGACCTGCCCACAGGGAGGAGCTTCCCACTCTGAATCACTCATAGTGACCTACATTCTAACTCAATGCAAATTCTGCCAGTATTTAATAACCTGAGATATAAAATGTTATGGTATGTTCCATGCATATTCAGCTGTATTTCTAGTCATCCATTTCCTTCTGGCTCAATGCTCCAAAATTAGTGCTTTATAGAAGTATAGTGTAACAAATACTTACTATATCTTCATAGAACCTATTTAAGTGTTTTGAAGAACAAGGATAGTGACAAGGGCAGAAAGTAGGCAAACAGGCTGAAAGATGGTACAATGAGTAAAAAGCCTAAATACTGTAGTTCCAAGTTAGACTACCATCTGTGTGACCTTGGCAAGCATTCTGTCTTTCCGAGATGTCTGCTTTATCTGTAAAATTGGGATATCAGCTGAACTATTTATCTTGCAGAGGTTTAGCAGGGATCACATGAGATCACAGGTGTGAAAGAACTTTGTAAACTATACATGACACAAATAGAGGGTGACACTGGTACAGAAAGAATAATTGATCCTCCACATGAAAAACATTGTGTAAATGTAATTAATTCATGGTTTATTTTGAATGTGGGTCATTATGAGTGATTTGTAGAAACATTAGATTTTTAAAGCAAAACTGGTTTCACCCTTAGAACAACTTGAGTGGGAGCACTTCCAATAGATTTGGAGAGCAGAAAGCAAGCTTGGGCGTTTGGTTCCCTCATTCTAGGTGTGTATCTTAATGTCTTCACAGTTACTCAGTTTTCCTAGAGTGACTAGTGGAACTAAGTTATTACTTTTGCATTAGCTATAAACTTTGTCTTGGTTAATAAAAATGTCTGTATTCTGTATGTCTCCCTTCTTTCTCCCCACTCCCTCTTCCTTCCCTCCACTTTCTCCTTCTCTCCCTTAATCTCCAACAATTCTCAGAGCTATTCACTACTCAAGTTATATTGATAGTTTTTGCTTAGTTAAGGTTATTTGAATGTTTTGCTAGTGCCTGAAATCATCATGTTGTTATCTTTAACTCACTAACCAAATTATAAGCTTCTTAGGAACAGACACCAGAATATTTTATGTAAAATCATGAATTATTAAAGCTGGAGGGAAATTTGGAAATCATTTAGTCCACTTTTGTTATTTTTCCAATAAGAAAACAAACCTAAGAAGAAATATGACTTGGGAATAAGTAAATCTATTCTTCATTAGGATTTTTCATGAGGATTATTTGAGACAGTATATTCAAAATGCAGATATATTGCAGATATTCAAATGGCAGTAGGCTCCCTTCCAGACTGGAAGAACTTTTCCCCCAAGATAGGGATTAAGACGGTAATTAAGCTGTTTGGATCCAAAAAAAAAAAAATGTACCATTTTGGAAAATAAGGGTTCCATTTTAAGATTCTGTTAACTTTTGAATGTGTTCATTTCTAGGTTTTCTCTTGATCTGCCGTCCAGTGCTCTACTTCTAAGCTATACCCCCTCCTTCATTTCTAGGTTTTCTCAAATTAGGTTCCAGGAAGCCCACGGATATGGGAAAGGATAATGTATCTTGTTTCTCATGATGGTATTTCATAATTTCAGTTACCATATATTCAACTTTTTGCAGAGGATATTGCTTCCTGTGCTGAGTTTGTATGCTTGGAAATGGTATCTAACCAGGAATTTCCTTTTTAAGAAGTTTAGTTTCATTTTAAATATACTCACACAGACACTCAAATTTCACTATTTAAAAGTAATTATTTTCAAAAATTTATTCTATGTGTTCTTTCAAATAGTAATAGATCCCATTATTACTAAATGTTTAGGGGACTGCAAGAGAGAGATATAATACACCAAATTAAGAGACGTTTCTGTGATAGCCATCGTGGCTTACATTTCCCAGAAGCCTAGCTCATGCCTTTAGTTAAGATTTACATTGCCGGCCAGGCGCAGTGGCTTATGCCTGTAATCTCAGCACTTTGGGAGGCTGAGGCAGGCGGATCACGAGGTCAGGAGATCGAGACCATCTTGCCAACGTAGTGAAACCCTGTCTCTACTAAAAGTACAAAAATTAGCTGGGTGTGGTGGCGCACACCTTTAATCCCAGCTACTCTGGAGGCTGAGGCAGGAGAATCGCTTGAACCTGGGAGGCGGAGGTTGCAGTGAGCCGAGATCGTGCCACTGCACTCCAACCAGGCAACAAAAAAAAAAGATTTACATTGCCCACCTATGGGCATTGTGGTCAGAAGTACCTACAGCTATAATAGCCGCATTTATTTCTGACAGCAATTCACAGTTTCAACCTAAAATATTATTTTCTCAGTATTGTATCACATCTAAACTGTTTCCTTCCTCTTTTAAGTTTTAACAGTTTGCGACAAGTTTTTTAAATTAAGAGGTTAAATGAGTTATGTTTACTTGCTGTTTGATCTGAAACCATTCAAATACTAATTGTTACTCATCTGTTACTGAGAGAAGAGTTTTGAAATCTCCAACTATGATTGCAGCTTTTTTTCACATCCTATCAGTTTTTGCTTCTGTTACTAGAACTCTGTTACTAGGTGTGTAACATTTGTAGTATTTTGTCTTCTTGATGAATTGACTCCTTTATCATTATATAATGTCATTTTTTTCTTCTGGTGCTGTTTCTACTTGTCTGATATTAATATAGCCACTCCAGGTTTTTTTTAATTGATGTTTACACAGCATGTCTTTTTCCAATCTTTTATTTTTGACCTATCTGTGTCTTTGTATTTAAAGTGATTTTCTGTAGTTAATATGTCATTGGGTGTTGATTTATCTAAGTGATAATCTCTGCCTTTTACTTTGTGTGTTTAAGCCATTTACATTTGATGAAATTATCAATATAGTTGGGTTTGAATCTACCATTTTGCTATTACTTGTCTCATCTCTTTTTTTCTTTTTTTCTTCTTTTCCTGCCTTCTTTTGAATTAAGAATTTTTTTGTTTTGTTTCTTTTTTTTTTTTTTAAGGGATAGGGTCTTATTCTGTCACCCAGGCTGGAGTACAGTGGCATGATCGTAGCTTACTGTAACCTCAAACTCCTGGGCTTAAGCAATCCTTTTACCTCAGCCTCCCTAGTAGCTAGGACTACAAGCACATAGCACCACAGCCAACTAATTAAAAAAAATTTTTTTAGAGACATGGTCTTGCAAGGATGCCCAGGCTTAACTAAGAATTTTTTTATAATTTCATTTTATCTTCACTGTTGATTTATTAACTATACCGCTTTGTTTTCTGTTTTATGTGGTTGCTCTAGGGTTTACAGTGTTCATCTTTGCCTTTTCTCAGTCTACCTCAACTAATAACATAACATTACTTGTATAGGATAAGACCTTACAACAGAATACTTCCACTTCCCTCCTCCCATCCTTGAGTGTCAAACATTTCACTTCTACCTTACTGTAAGTCCCATAATGCATTGGGATTTTTTTTTTTCTGTAAGCAATCATTTATCTTTTCAAGAGATTTAAAATGAGAAAAATCGTTTTATGTTTACCTGTGTATTTGCCATTTCTGGTAATCTTTTTATTTAGATTCCAATTTCTGTCTAAAAAAACGTCGTTTAACATTTCTTGAGTACAGATCTGCTGGCAGTGAATTATTGTGGCTTTTCTTGTTCTAAAAAAAGTCCTAACTTTGCCTTAATTTTTGAAAGACATTTTCAGTAGGTATAGATCTAGTCTCACACCTTTTTTTCAGTGCTTTAAAGATGTCATTCCATTATCTTCAGGCCTGCCTAATTTCTGATGTCAATCTGCTATAGTTCTTATCTTTACTGTTCTCTATATAATGTGCCTTTTATCCATTAGCTGCTTTTTAAGATTTTCTCTTTATCACTGGATTTCACCAATTGGATTATTATGTGCCTTGTCAGTTTTCTTTATTTTATGTTTCTTCTGCTTGGGTTTTTTTTTTTTTTTTTTTTTTTTTAAAGACAGAGTTTTGCTCTTGTTGCCCAGGCTGGAGTGCAGTGACATGATCTCGGCTCACTGCAACCTTTGCCTCCTGGGTTCAAGTGATTCTCTTACCTCAGCCTCACGAGTACCTAGGATTACAGGCATGCGCCACCACACCCGGCTAATTTGGTATTGTTAGTAGAGATGGGGTTTCACCATGTGGGCCAGGCTGGTCTTGAACTCCTGACCTTAGGTGATCCACCCTCCTCAGCCTCCCAAAGTGCTGGGATTACAGGTGGGGAGCCACTGCACCTAGCCTTCTGCTTGGGTTTTATTTACCTTAGATTTGTGGGTGTGCAGTTTTCATCAAACTTGGACATTTTTCATCCATTATTTGTTTAAATTTTTTTGTCCTCCACTTGCATTTTTCTGGGACACTAATTACATGCTAGACCACTTGATATGGTACCATAGCTCCCTGAGGCTTTTCCTTCTTTTAATTTTTCCGGACTTTGTGCTTAGTATGTTTTGTTTTGATAATTTCTATTGTTATGTCTCCAAATCCAGTGATCTTTACTTGAGGATCTTCTAATGTGTCGTTAAACCCATTCAATATGTTTTCATTTCAGATACTACATTTTTCATTTCTGGAACTTCCATTTTACTCTTATTTCTTCTCTTTCTCTTCTCATTATGTTGTTTTCTTTTATATTCTTGACTATATTGACAATATTTGTAATAGATGTTTTAAAACCTTTGTCTACCAATTCCATTGTCTTTGTTATGTCTGGGTCTGTTTTTTTTTTTTTTTTTTTTTTTGAGACGGAGTCTCGCTCTATTGCCCGGGCTTGAGTGCAGTGGCGCGATCTCTGCTCACTGCAAGCTCCGCCTCCTGGGTTCACGCCATTCTCCTGCCTCAGCCTCCCAAGTAGCGGGACTGCAGGCGCCCGCCACCATGCCTGGCTAATTTTTTGTATTTTTAATAGAGACACTGTGTTTTAGGATGGTCTCGATCTCCTGACCTCGTGATCCACCCGCCTCAGCCTCCCAAAGTGCTGGGATTAGAGGCGTGAGCCACCGCGCCCGGCCTGTTTTTATTGATTGGTTATGTATCATATTTTCCTGCCTCTTTGCATGACTGGTAATTTTTTATTAGATGCAGTCATTGTAATTTTCACGTTGTTGAGTGCTAGATTTTTTTGTTCTAGTATATAATTAAGTAACTTGAAGAACAGTTTAATCCTTTAGAAGCTTGTTTTTAAGTTTTTTGTGGTTTGTTATTAATAGTCCCTTTTTTCTGGGACTATTTTAGCCTTACTACTAAGGTATATCCCTACTAAAGACTCTACCCAGTGCCCCTGATATTACGAAGTCTCTGCACTTTGACTGTTTGCCTTCTGTGAGCTTTGGAAATTGTTTGCTCTACTGCTTTTCTGTTATTTTTTTTCCCTGGCCTCAGATATTTTCTCACACATGCACATATTGATACCCAGCCAAACATGTAAGAGGGCTCCTTTGCAGGTCTCTGGATCTCTCTGTCTGTGCAATTTTGTCCTTTCTGGTACTAAGCTTGCAAATTTTAGCCACCTCAGCTTCCAGAAACTCCAGTCTCTGTCTCCTCAGCCCATCAAGACCACTTAGCTCTGTTTCACTTTCCACCCTTGCACTGGACTGCAGTTTGGAAACTGCCTCCAGGCAGTAAGCTGGGGCCATTTGTTTCTCTTCTCTTAGGATTAGTGTCCCATGCTGTCTGTTGTCCAATGCTTGAACCTGTCCTTTCATATATATTTTCCAGTTCTCTGTTGGATACGGTGGAAGGTCAATTCCCATAGTCGGTAATCCTTTATGGGCAGAAACAGAAGTGTTTCAAATACTAATTTTTAGACATTTAGAAATAGAGTCAGTATTCAGATGCTTTTTAGGTATTACCCAAACATTTCTTTCTCAAATGCCTAAAAGCATCTTGTTGCTCATTCATTCTTAGATTTTTTTTTAATTGTAGTCTCTATTCATGAATATTGTCACTAATCTGATCTCTACTTAAATCTTTTCCCTAAATATCTGCCCTAGTAATAATCCCTTTTGTTGATCTATTTTTTTTCTTTTTTGAGGTAATGTTGTTTTTAATTGACAAATTATAATAATATACATGTACGGGGTACAGTGATATTTTGAGATATATATACCATGTGAAACGATTACATCAAGCTAATTAACACATCTGTCACCTCACCTATCATTTTTATGGTGAGACATTTGAAATTTACTCTCTTGTTTTATTTTTCATTTTATTTTTTTTCGAGACGGAGTTTTACTCTTGTTGCCCAGGCTGGAGTGCAATGGCATGATCTATGTTCACCACAATCTCCACCTCCCGGGTTCAAGCGTTATCTCCTGCCTCAGCCTCCTGAGTAGCTGGGATTACAGGCATGCGCCACCACGCCCGACTAATTTTTTGTAGTTTTAGTAGAGACAGGGTTTCTCCATGTTGGTCAGGTTGGTCTCGAACTCCCGACCTCAGGTGATCCGCCCACCTCGGCCTCTCCAAATGCTGGGATTACAAGCGTGAGCTACTGCGCCTGGCCTACTCTCTTACTTTAAATTATACAATACAGTCATGTGCTGTATAACTGTTTCAGTCAACAGTGGATCACATATACAGTGGTGGTCTAATAAGATTGTAATGGAGCTGAAAAATTCCTGTCACCTAATGATGTTGTAGATTTCATAACCTCTTAGCACAACACATTACTTGTGTGTTTGTGGTGATGCTGCTATAAACAGACCTATACTGCCAGTGGTAGAAAAGTATAGCATATATAATTATATATGATACAGAATACCTTTTTAAAATTACTGTCCTGTTTCTTTTATTCCCCAACTTTATTTCCTTCTAAGGTGTAAGAATTTTTTTTGGTATGCTTAATTTTTTTAATTAAAGATTAAAAATGATGCCTGATATATCTGCCTGTTTCTGGGGTACATGTGATAATTTCGTACATTTATATAATTTGGAGTACATAATACTTGATAATAACTATGTTACTGTTACTGGTTTATGTATTTACTGTACTTGTAATCCTTACTTTAGAGTGTACTTCTTCTACTTATTAAAAAAGAAAGTTAACAGCCTCAGGCAGGTTCCTTAGGAGATATTCCAGAAGAAGGCATTGTTACCACGGGAGATGACAGCTCCATGCGTGTTACTGCCCCTAACCCCATATAGGCCTGGGCTCATGTGTGTGTTTGTGTTTTAGTTTTTAACAAAAAAGTTTAAAGAGTAAAAAAATAAAAATAAAAATTTTTTAAATAGAAAAAAGTTTATTATGGAATAAGGATATAAAAAAACATTTTTGTATAGCTGTACAGTATGTTTGTGTTTTAAACTAAGTTTTATTACAAGAGTCAAAAAGTTAAACTTTTTTTTAAGTTTATATAGAAAAGATACAGTAAGCTAAGGTTCATTTATTACTGAAGAAAGCAGCATATTTTTTATGAATTTTGTGTAGCCTAAGTGTATAGCATTTATGTAGTGTGCAGTAATATTGTAAGTCTTCACATTCACTCACCACTCACTGGCTCACCCAGAGCAACTTTCAGTCTTAAAGGCTTCATCCGTGGTTAGTGCCCTATAGAAGTGTGCAGTTTGTTTATGCCGTGTTTTTACTGTACCTTTCCTATGTGTAGATACGTAAATATTTACTATTGTGTTACAGTTGCCTACAGCATTCAGCAGTATATAACATGCAATACATGTTTGTAGCCTGGGAGTAATAGGCTAGCTCATATAGCCTAGGTGTATAGTGGGCTGTACCATAAGTACACTCTTCACACAATGAAATTGCCCAATGATGCATTTCTCAGAAAGTATCTCTGCCATTAAGCTACGCATGACTATACATTATTATTGACTGTAGTCACTCTGCTGTGCAGTAGATCTCAAAACTTGTTCCTTCTGTCTTCTGAAACTTTGTACCCTGTGACCAACAACTCCCCATTCCCTCCCTCCTCAGCTTCACCCAGGCCTGGATTCTTCCTATAAGTGAGATCGTGCAGTATTTGCCTTTCTATGCCTGGCTTATTTTACTTATGGGCCTTCCAGGTTCACCCATGTTGTTGCAAATGACAGAATTTCCCTCTGAATTTAAGGCTGAATGGTTTCCCATTCTGTATCAGTACTGTTTTCTTACATTCATCCATCGATGGACACTTAGGTTGAGTCCATATCTTGGCTTTTGTGAATTATGCTGCAGTGAACCCCTTCAACATACTGATTTTGATTTTTTTGGATATATATCCAGCAGTAGGATTGCTGGGTCATATGGTGGTTCTGTTTTAAGTTTTTCCATGATGGCTACAGTAATTTACATTCCCACCAACAATGTACAAGAGTTCTCTTTTCTTTGCATTCTTACCAACGGTTACCTTTCATCTTTTTAAATTAATTTTGAGTGAAGAGACAGGGTAAAAAGGTAGAGAGACTTCTTAGAGATTTTGGTGGAAGATACAAGCATAGAAATAATATGAGATTATGTCTTGGTAGCAACCATTGCACTTTGCTTTTTTTCACTTACATCTTGGAGAGCACTTTAAAAACATTATTTTGGAATAATTTTAGATTTATAGAAAAGTTGCAAAACTAAGAAGAGTACAAAGAATACGCATGTATTCTGTACCCAGATTTGATTGTTGTTAGCATTTTATACCATTGTTTGAACATTTGTGCCATTTTCTCTATTTAACTACTTGTGTATCTGTGTAATTTTATTTCTGAATCATTGATTATAAGTTATATCCATCCTGACCTGATTATAAGTTATAATCATTGATTATAAGTTATATTACTCCTGAGTACTTTAAAAGACTAAAACAAGGTAGCTAAGTAATGAAAAAATAAGCCAAACCAGAAACAATCTTAATGTCTATCAACAGGAAAATGGATAAAATGTGATATAGTCATATAATGGTACATTAAACCACTATGAAAATTAATGAACTGCAGCTACAAGCAACGTGAATGAACCTAAGAAACATTATATAGAGTGTGAAAGGCAAAGCTCAGGCTAGACATGGTGGCTCACCCTGTTGTCTCAGCTACTGGGGAGGCTGAAGTGGGAAGATCGGTTGAGCCTTGGGAGGTCGAGGCTGCAGTGAGCTATGATCATGCCACTGCACTCCAGCCTGGATGACAGAGCAAGACCCTGTCTCAAATAATAATCATAACTTAAAAAAAAAAGGCAAAGCTCAGAAAAGTACATACTATGGTATAATACTGTCTTTTTAAAAGGCAAGTTAACAATGAGCAAAATTCAGTAAAGTAGTTACCTCTGGAGGGGGAGACAGAGGGATGGGACAGGGAAGAAGTACGCTGGTAGATAAAACAATATTGATGATGTTTTAGTTCTTAAGTTGGGTAGTGGATTCATAGGCGTTTATTATTATCATGCTTCATAGCTTACAGATATAGTGTATGTATTATTTTGCATTTTTCAAAATTTCAAAGGCAGCAAAGGATGTTGTCTAAATAGAATTTATAAAAGAGAGGAGTAAAAGAGAGTATGTCATGCATGGTTTGATTGTGTATGTCTTACATCCCTAACTAAAAGTGTAAATTAATTGAGCATAAAGACCATATTTAATGCTTCTATTTTATTATCTATATTATAGATTCTATAAAACCTGTAATTCCGTCTACAAAATAAGGACAGCCTGTGTTTATTAATTACGTGATTTGAAATAGCTATAAAACAGTAAGTTTAAACACTTTATTTTCAGAAAAATTCACATTGATCTGTTGGGGAGTTTTTCTCACACAGGTAGGACATTTCCAGACTGCTTCTGATGTATTTATTACACAATATATCAGAAAGCCACTAAATAGTGGCATTTGGTTAAGAAAAATTTAAAGAAAAAACATTTTGTTAAATTTTAGTGGTAAATATATAAGGGACATAACTTCTGCTTGTAAGCAAGGACATTTAAAAATAAGAGTTATGGGTGTGGGCCGGGCGCAGTGGCTCAAGCCTGTAATCCCAGCACTTTGGGAGGCCGAGACGGGCGGATCACGAGGTCAGGAGATCGAGACCATCCTGGCTAACACGGTGAAACCCCGTCTCTACTAAAAATACAAAAAACTAGCCGGGCGAGGTGGCGGGCGCCTGTAGTCCCAGCTACTCCGGAGGCTGAGGCAGGAGAATGGCGTAAAACCCGGGAGGCGGAGCTTGCAGTGAGCTGAGATCCGGCCACTGCACTCCAGCCCGGGCGAAAGAGCAAGACTCCGTCTCAAAAAAAAAAAAAAAAAAAAAAAGAGTTATGGGTGTGTCAGTATCATTCATATGAAAAAGTTACCAGTTCAGATTCTTACCGATATGCTGAAACCAATAGTGAATTACTCAGGCTAGAAAATATATCTGAGGCTACATTTATATTTCTTTTAGAATCATACCTCATGTTTGCTAAGTGAAGCCGATGATTTTGTGTGGATTACCTGTGATTTTGTTTCATCCTGGGCCACTATGCCCCAGTATCCAGTATGCCTGGGGTTCCCTCAGCTCTCCCTCCCAGGAGGAGAGAATGGGAACTTGGTTTTACACTAGCCTAAACTAAACCAAGTAATGGCAGAGGTAAATCTGCTGCAACAGTAATCATATAACCCTTCCAAAATCAAATAGAAATTATTTTGAGATTATCTACTCTCCTTGATACCATCTTTTAAACTTCATTGCTACAGATATGTGAAATTTCAACATGGCTATGCAACAATCAGCAGAGTGTTTGGAGAACAGACACATATTAAGGAGGACTCCAATAGGTTTTTACCAGCTCTGATCCTGGGGCCAAAACAAATTATTATCTCCTGTTCAGTTGGCAAATCCTCATTGGTCAGCAGTTCATAATTTTGTATTTGTTTATAAGGTTTGTGTTTGCCTGTGCAAGTTGACAACACGTTTCTAAAAAGGCCTCGTCCTCAGGGCCAAGACTATATTTCACATGAAGCAATATGTTCGCCACAAACCCCCAGAAGACTAGATTTTGAACATAAAAAAAAATATTTTTTGTGGTTGGGCATGGTGGCTCACGCCTGTAATCCCAGCACTTTGGGAGGCTGAGGCGGGAGTAGCCCTTAAGCCCTGGAGTTTGAGACCAGCCTGGGCAACATGGTGAAACCCTGACTCTACAAAAAATACAAACATTAGCTGGATGTGGCAGCACCTGCCTGTGGTCCCAGCTACTCAGGAGGCTGAGGTGAGAGGATCACCTGAGCCCAGAAAGTGGAGGCTGCAGTGGGCTGTGATTGTGCCACTGCACTACAGCCTAGGCAACAGAGTGAGACCCTGTCTCAAAAGAAAAAAAAAAACATTTTTTTCTACTACATGGTAGGTTTACTGTCATTAAGAAAAGTCTAGCAGATTAAAAATGCAAGGTTAACTATTTATGCATCATGATACATGTGGAATTCATTTTATTCTTTTTCCATAAATAATTACAGTGCTTTGTCATTACTTCTGGTAGTTTTATTCCTCGTTAATTTTCCTTTGTTATAGAGAGTCTTGATATCTGTTTGGATTAACAGGTGCACTTAGCATTAGCTTTTTCTCTGCTGAATCTTTGCCTCAAAACAACAATAAGAGTAAGTAAGGGTGAGGCACTGCACTCTTTTTTTTTTTTTTTTTTAAATAGCTGAGCAGGAAGTTTGCCTCTGACAGGGTATTGTAATCAGGTTTATCACAGGAGCCTGCTGTTGTGTAACAGAAACTCCAGCCTGTCCTTACCTGTCTTAAAGTATTGCTTCATGAAGGAAAATAAACTCGCTGTAAATTTGTGAAATTCAATAAAATGCTTTCCCAAGCACTCTGTTTTTAATGCATGCTGGAACAATTTATTGTAGCTTTGTGGTCTTTTAAAAAAAGTATTAAACTTGTGATTTCTTACTATTGTAATGAAATGGACCTGTATCACTCTAGAAGCCCTGTATGTGACATTTATTATACCTTTTAGACACATCCTCAGCCAAGTGTAGTAAATGTCCACACTCCCTCCCTACTTTCCTCCCTTCCTTCCCTCTTATTTCAAGAAGAGGTGGTTTGTGTTGCCTTCAGATGACTGTTGATTTAATTGACAGGCAGCTTTTCTTCATTGTGTGCTTTTTGCTCTTGCTCACAAAAGTGCATTCACTCTTCTATAGTATGTTGAAACTTTTAAATGGAAACGGCTTTTCATTAACAAAGGAAGCATTTTCTTCCCCCCTTCCATGCCTTAGCTTTCTCCACTAAGTCTTGGCTTCTTCAGCAGCTGTACCTCCACCAGAAATGACAAAAGGTGCAATTGTGCTAGGAGATGGCGATGAAGATATGCCAGTGGAGTTTTGTGTGTGGGCTGCTGGGGACTGTTTTCCTTCTATGTTTGGTTTTGTTTTATTTTTGTTATTCCAGAAAGTTGAGAGCACATCTAAAAACCAAAAAAAAAAAAAAAAAAACCCTTTTCAAACCTTTATCCCAGGTGAGCTGTTTCTTTCCATTAAGTTGTTGTGTTAGTATTTCAGTGGCCCCTCTGTCTTAATTACAACAAATCTGGCAAACCTCACTTAAAGCAGAGGGACATGGAATACAGAGAGTGTTGATGTGGTTTGTTTTCTTTTTCCAAGCAGCGTGAGAGTCTCAGTCTTCCTGCCATTACCCTGACTTAGGAGCAGAGCTCAGGAGAGGTGTGCAAATTAAATTTTAGTCTTTCCAGCCATCTCCTTTTTCTTAGTTGTGATTCGTGAGCCCAGGTAGATAGCCAGTTCGTTTCATTTACTTAAATTAATTTGGAGATAACCCTCTTCTCCTTTTTCTGCCTCTGCCTCTTCTGCTGCTCCATTTGTGACTCAACTTTCTGGAGTGTGGTGCTGACTTGAAGCCGTATTTACTTCTAGCAAAAAATATTTCAGTTTACCTCGTAGAATAAACTGAAAATCTGGTTATCTTTCAGGGGCACCATCTCTTCACAGCATACCAAATAATCAGATCATTGATTGAACCAAAGTATTTGGTCTAGACATACTTGTCTGTATTAGATACAATTTATTCTGTCAGTGACTTACAATAGGTCTACTTCTATCTTTTCAGCCTTGATTTTCTTTATATATTTTAAACCTACAGATCAGTTTAAAAATAGATAATATGTAACATAGATACTGTTCTACCACAGTCCTTGGCAGTGTTTCTCAATCCTCTCAAGAGTTAGTCATTTCGTCATCCCTCACTAGACTCAGCAAGAAGGGATAAAGAGGAAACTGGAAATTTATTCTGAAGTACATCTCCAATATTTTGAATGTTGATCAACAGCATTCTGATCTTCTCCCCGAATGAGTAAAAAGAAAAGATGTAATACTGGGTCAGCCAAACCCACTGCGTGGCACTTAGCCAGGATGATGCATTTTGCCTTGGAGCAATCTTACACCCTTTGTGAAACTGGGTTTCTTTTGGTTGAAGGAAGAAAAAGTCTCCTCCAGAGCTGTCAGTCACTTCTTAAGCACCTTCAAATGAAGGCCTTGTTGGATTGTTTTGATCTGCCCGGAGTCTTCAAACCTGACTCTAGATTTATTCACCTTCTTACTCTGTAGGCCACATGTAATGCTTGGGATTGTTTGTGCAATCTTTGTTAGCATAATAATCTGACAGGTTTCAAGTCTAGTTGAGGGAAATTGAGGTGAGCATAATGATCAGGTTCCCTCATTTCTACTTTTCCCTCCCAGACAGCATGAGGGAGAGAAGCTAGCTGGTGTTTTCTTGTGTTCCTGGCCCACTTCCCCATGCCCCGCCCGCCCCCTCCCCCCCCCCCCCCCCCCGCTACCATCATCTCAGCCTCACTGGAATGTGTATATGTGCCTCTCTTTCCAAACTTTGAGAGTTAAACTATCTGAGCACTTCCTCCTGTCTACAAGAAAAATAGCCTCTGCATTTTATTTTTTGTTTCCTGAAACTGACATATTCTGTTTTCTGGGGATCCGTAGTAATTTCATTAATCTCGACGCTCTCAGGCTTTAGTGTGCTTAAGAATATCCTGGAGAGCTGGTTTAAACTGCAGATTCTTAGACCCAGTGTCAGAAATTGATTCAGTAAGTATAGTATGGGATCTAAGAAGATGTTTTTTGGAAGCATCTTGCAAGGGATTCTGATGGAGATTGTGCTTTGAGCAGTGCACATAAGCCTTATCTGTATGTCTGTCTGTCTTTTGTTGTTTCACCTTGTCCCACAGAAGAGTTGAGGTAGAATTAGCAGATAACCAACAGGTCAGTATAAAACAAAATGCTGTTATACCTTATTAAGTATGTGTTGTTTTAAACAGGATTCTGTTTAAAACTGTTTGGGAACTATATCTATTGAGAGACTGGTCTATGAGTTTAACATGTATGAAAATAGTGAAAATCAAGGCTAAAAAGATAGAAGTATCCCTACTCTCTGTGTAAGTCATTGACAGAGTACATTGTGTCTAACGGATAAGATTCTGGCAGGCTTCTTCTTCTGGGAAATGTAGACACATCTCTTGGTGTTACATTTTTAATAATTATAGTTCAGTAACTCCATATTTCCCCCAAAGGTATATTTCTATTTATAAGAGGTTTTGTGTAAAATAAAAGTAGATATTAGCAAATGGTATAAATATTGAATGTCTGTAGATTTCATATATGCTGAATTTTTTTAAATTTTCAGCTTTATTACACTTCTAATTATGACCTCTTTAACATGTTGTGTGTGTGTTTTTTTTCCTTTAGACAGACATTACTTAGATTCCTTTTTTCTTTTTTCTTCTCCTGCCACTTTGTCTGATAACTTAGGTTCCATTTTATACTTTTTTTGGTGGCAAAATATACATAAAAGTTACCATTTTAGCCATTTGTAAGTGTGCAGCTGAGTGATATTGAGTGTATTTACATTTTTGTGCATCCATCACCACCATCCATCTCTAGAATTTTTTCATCTTCCCACATTGAAACTCATATGCATTAAACACCAGCTTCCCATTCCCCACTTGTTCCATCCTCTGGTAACCCCCATTCTGCTTTCTGTCTCTAGGAATTTGACTTCTTTAGGTATCTCATAAATGTAGACTCATACAACATTTGTCCGTTTGTGTTTGGCGTCTGGCTTATTTCACTTAGCATAATATCTTTAAGGATCACCTATAGTGTAGCTCGTGTCGGAATTTCATTCCTTTTCAGGCTGGATAATATTCTGTGATGTATATAAAACATTCAAAATCTATACTACTTGCTAATATCTAGCTTTATCTTATGTAAAATATATATACATTTATGTACATACATACCACATTTTGTTCATCCATTCATTGGTGTACATTTGGGTCATTTCTACCTTTTGGCTATTGTGAGCGATGCTAACAGGAACATTGATATACAAATATTTGTTTGCGTCCCTGCTTTCAATTCCAGAAGTGCTATTATTGGATCATATAGTAAGTCTGTGTTTAATTTTTTAGACAACCATAATATATTTTTGAATGTTGTTTTTTCTTATTATAAAAGTAATGTATTCAGAATTAGAAGAAATGTAGAAAATAATGAGAAGTGTAAAGAAGGAGATGAAAATTACAGTCTGAATTCTCATGAGTGCCATTAACATTTGCTGTTTTTGATTGTCTTATTTAATGTGCATAAACATATTTGCAAAATTAGGATTGAAGCATTTATACAAATTTGTCTCCTGCATTTTAAAAATTGAGTATTGTACTATGAATGTTTTCCTAAGTCACGAAACAGGCTATCAAAGCATGTTTTCTTAGCTGCTTAATATGATGCATGATATGTATTTCTAACATAAATATCCAGTAATAAGGAAATGATGGATTCATAAAGAAGAATATTTTACAGTCACTAGAAATGATGTTCTCACAAGCTATCTCGTGGCATTAGAAAATTCTCACAAAACATAATGTTAGGTCAAAATTCAGGAGATGAAAAACTATATTCTTAATCCAGTTTTTACAAAAGCTCTCAGACAGGCAGGAGCTTGGTCTAAGAGCAATGTAAACTATTAGAGGGATTTTAGTATGGGAAAGACATACCAGATTTTCATTTTATAATCTTACCCTGGGCTGGGTGCAGTGGCTCATGCCTGTAATCCCAACACTTTGGGAGGCCAAGGCAGGCGGATTGCATGACCCTAGGAGTTCAAGACCAGCCTGGGCGATATGACAAAACTCCATCTCTACAAAAAATAGAAAAAATTAGCTGGGTGTGGTGGCGCATGCCTGTAGTCGCAGCCTACGCAGAAGGCTGAGGCAGGAGGATCACTTGAGCCCAGGAGGTCAAGGCTGTAGTGAGTGTGATCATGCCACAGCATTCCAGCCTGGGCAATAGAGTGAGACCCTGTCTCAAAAAGATAAAATAATAAAATAAAATAAAATCTTACCCTGGCTCCCAGTTGCAAAGAGGTAGAAGCAGATATAGGGCTGTCAGGAGCTTTTTGATAGTTCGGGTCTGGGATAGAGTTGTGATGAGAAGGACTATCACTGAAGACCAAGCTTGCAGGTGGAGTGAACAGTCTATGGAATGGAATGAATGTGGTGTGTGAGGAAAGGGAGGTGTCAAGGATGTTCCTAAATGTTTGCTTTTTGTGACTGGGTAAGGAACACTGCTGGAGGGATTAAAATTTAGGGATGTGGAAGATGTTGGGATACATAAGCTTGCCATACTAGAGAGAGAATCCAAGTAGAGATGTCAAATAGGCTGTTGAATTTAAATCCCAATGTTATAAATATGGATGTGCCCAAATGAACTGAGAGGAAAGTCCACCCAGATCCTAAGAGAGAGTTTCTCCAAGTTGTCAGAGATTTTTATTATCTTTTAGTATAGAATTTTGTATTTCCTAAATTTTCTGTAATGTTGATGTGTTATTTTTATAATCAAATTTAAATGTTGCTAACATACATTCATCATGGCTTTATTTATACTGGTTTAAAAATGGCAAACAACCTAAATGTATAACAATGAGACAAGATTGGTTAAAAGAAAATGGGATGGGATTGAAAACCCTTTAGCCACCTTTAAAAAAAATATTTTGAGTGTTACTCAAAAAGGAAAAGTTAGTTCTGTTTAAAAATAAAAGAAATTTTAAAAAATGAAATCTATAATACTGATTTGAGACTAGCAGAATCTGGAATCTAATCTATAGGGTAAATAGATAAGCACACTTGATAATTATTTTCTCCTCAATTCATGTTTGAAAGAATAGTGGCCTCTTTGTCACCAGATGTTGAGTTTGATGTATGAGCTTTTAGTGTGGAAGTTTTGAAAATATGCTAAATCCTTTTAACCTACCAAGTCACTTTTCGTTAATGACTTTACACATACTTGTCATGAATTTATCATCCATTAAATCATTTTTTAGATGATTTTTTTTCTAAGGGGAACATTTACTGCTCTAGTGTTTTGTTTGCCGATAAAAGTACTTAATTGCATCTCTTACCTGCATTATTTAAAAGGATTAAGATTGCCATAAATCTTATTAGTAATGTTAAATTGTCTTAGCTTGAAAAGATGTTTCAAATTCTGTACAGAATGAACCAGAGGTCTAAATTAATTAATTTTATAAATAAAAAAGAAGGCACGTTCTTTTCAAAGGTCGCTGAGAACTTCTTTTTCTTTTCTCTTTTTAAAATTCACAGATTAAAATACAATTAATAGTATTTAGTGTACAAGTAGATTAACTGTATCCCAACATTAAAGAAAATCTTAAAATGCCACGTTGCTACTTTGGATTAACAGAAAATTACTTTGTATTCTTCAGCTACAGATCAATCGTATGTTGATAATACAACGTAAACTGAAGGCATTTTTCCTAAGGAAATGTAAGAGTTTAACTATTGAAATAGTTGTACCAAAATAAATATAATACAGAGAAGATTTTAACTTCAGGCAAAGGAAAATCAAGCATAGTTATAAATTCTAAAAATTAACAGTGTAATTGTTTCTGTATAAGCATATACCCCTGTACCATTGAGGTCTTTCCACCTTTGTATTTCAACGATGATTTCTCCCACAAAGGTGATGTAGGAAGTTTTTTTTTTTTTTTTTACTTTTTATTGAGGTCAAATAGACACACAGGAAAGTCTACACATCATAAATGTATATACAGTGTGATGAATTTTCACAGCCTGAACACAGTCACATCCCCAGCACCCAGCTTCGTGGAGAAGCATTACTAGCACCCCAGGAGCTCTGCTGCGCACTCCCTTCTAGTCCTGTCCTGCCCACCCTTAGGTAATCAGATCCTGCCTGCTAACAGTACAGAGGTTGGGAACAGAGTTACAGCACCCCAGGAGCTCTGCTGCGTGCTCCCTTCTAGTCCTGTGCTACCCACCCTTGGAGTAATCAGATCCTGACTTCTAACAGTACAGAGGTTGGGAACAGAGTTACAGCACCCCAGGAGCTCTGCTGCGCACTCCCTTCTAGTCCTGTCCTGCCCACCCTTAGGTAATCAGATCCTGACTTCTAACAGTGCTCCCTTCTAGTCCTGTCCTACCCACCCTTGGAGTAATCAGATCCTGACTTCTAACAGTACAGAGGTTGGGAACAGAGTTACTGAGTTTTATACTTTATATAAATGGAATTGTTCTCTTTTGCATCTGGCTTTTTTCTTTGAACATTATGTTTTGAAGATTGACTCATTGTTGCATGTAGCACATTCACTTACTGAATACTGTTCAATTGTGAGATTATATCACAATTTACTGATCTATTGTAGATAAGTAATTTATGGACATTTGAGTAATTTCCAGGCTAGAGTTGTCACAAATAGTGTTGTTATGAACATCCTAGTACATGTCTTTTATGGTCATGGGTACACATTTCTGCTGGGTATACATAGCTAGGAGTAGAATTCCCTTGACCTAGGAGCTACATATACTCAACTTTAATAGATACTGCAAAATGGATTTTCAAAATTTTTATATTAGACTCAATTTTAATAGTGTTCTACCATATCAGAAATGTTAGTTTTCTGAAATCCTGCAAGCACGTGTGTCATAACCCAATAACTTTCTATTTTGTACTGTAGTTATTTATCCAAGCCTTATCTCCTTTCTCGATTGTCAACTCCTTAAAGAAATTGTCTTATTCATCTTTTTATTTCTGAGATTATCTTATTCATGTTTTTATTTCCCAAAGTACTTTGCACAATTCCTTGCATAGAATAGCCTCTAAACTAATTTTTTTTTTTTTTTTTTTTTTTTTTTTTTTTTTTTGAGACAGAGTCTCGCTCTGTGCCCAGGCTGGAGTGCAGTGGTGCGATCTCAGCTCACTGTAAGCTCCGCCTCCCAGGTTCACGCCGTTCTCCTGCCTCAGCCTCCCAAGTAACTAGGACTACAGGCGCCCGCCACCACACCCAGCTAATTTTTTGTATTTTTAGTAGAAACAGGGTTTCACCGTGTTAGCCGGGATGGTCTTGATCTTCTGACCTCGTGATCCGCCCACCTTGGCCTCCCAAAGTGCTGGGATTACAGGTGTGGGCCACCACGCCCGGCCGCTCTAAACTAAAATTTTTTATGAGAATAGATGAGCAAATGAAAAATTACATGCAGTATTAATATTAGGAATGTTTATAAATTGCAAAAATACAAATGATATATGCAAAAACTTTGAGTTCTTAAAGCAAACGCTAGACAGAATTAATGTATTAGTATTTGTTTATAGCTTTCCTGAACTTTGTAAGAGAATCTTACGTACTTTTATGTGGGCTAGTTTAGTATAAAGTTGAATTGTGGATTTTTAACTACTGGACTTAAAGCCTAGCGTTACTCCCATATAGAAGCACGTGAATATTATGTAACAGTGAGCTGCATTTGTTAGCTCTGAATTTGAAGAGTAATGAGACAGTGCAGGTGAGAAAGGTGAGAGGGAAGTTGTGTATCAGAGCAGTCATGAAAACATTTTAACTCTGATTGGGTTGTAGCTTTCATCCTTTCTCCAGATTCTTCTAAGGCAAGAAGTGATTTTACCATGTCATGGGAAAACCCAGTAAGAGTTTTACGAGCCAAATGGAATTTTAGTGGCTTTTCACATTTAGTATCATTTAAAATTGCTGAGTTAAAATATTAAGGATTTATGGCGGTTTTCTCCCTTCATACTTTTCTCCAAATTCCAAATTTTTTTCAGTGAATGCATGTTTGTTTTATCTGTTCCTTTTTCTTTTCTTAAGCATTCCAAATACTCTGGCTTGGAACATATTACTTGCTAAATCAGAAAATTTTTTTTTCTTTCCGACTTTGAGTTTAGGTTCAAGGGGCACATGTGCAGGTTTGTTACATGGGTGAATTGCGTGTCGTGGGGGTTTGATGTATAGATTATTTTGTCACCCAGGTAATAAGCGCAGTAAAGGTAATTTTTTGATCCTCACCCTCCACCCTCAAGTAGTCCCTTGTGTCTGCTGTTCCCTTCTTTGTGTCCATGTGTACTCAATGTTTAGCTCCCACTTGTAAGTGAGAAATGCAGTATTTGGATTTTTGTTACTGCATTAATTTGCTTAGGATAATGGCCTCCAGCTCCATCCATGTTGCTGCAAAGGACATGATCTTGTTCTTAGGGCTGTGTAGTATTCCATGGTATATGTGAATCATAATTTCTTCATCTGGTCCGCTCTTGGTAGGCATTTAGGTTGATATTATGTCTTTGCTATTGTAAATAGTGCTGTGATGAACACACACATGCATGTGTCAATGACTTATATTCCTTTGGGTATATATCCAGTAATGGGATTGCTAGCTTGAATGGCAGGTCTGTTTTAAGTTCTTTGAGAAATCTCCAAATTGCTTTCTACAGTGGCTGAACTAATTTACATTCCCACCAGCAGTGCATAAGTGTTCCTTTTTATGCACAACTTCACCAGCATCTGTTATTTTTTGACTTTTTAATAATAGCCATTCTAAATCAGAACATATTTTTAAAAATAATTTTTGTTGCAAAAATTGCAACTATGATGATCTCTCTTTTATTTCAGTCTTGGCCTGACTACGAGGATATCTATAAAAAAACAATTGAAGTTGGCACATTTTTAGATTTGCCTCGCTTTCCAGACATAACTGAAGACTGCTATCTTCATCCCAACATACTGTGTATGAAATACTTGATGGAAGTCAACCTCCCTGGTAAGTGTATGGCATATATTGTGGGGACACTTTAACTACTAGAGTTATGGTAAGCAGACTTTTCAAATCAAAGACTATTAGAACCACCTGAAAAGGTCCAGGGTAACATGAAACTTAATTTCAAAATTCTTTCTTAAAATAATTCAGACCTTTTAAAATCGTTAAAGGAACAATATTCAGAAACAGAGTTTTCAGAAATAGAGTTCTGTTTTGGTGTGAGGGATTTATGCTTGAAAGAATATGTTTGATTTTTATGGTAAGTTTGCTAAGTGCAAGTAAAGTACCAAATGTTTCAGTATATGTTTTTAATGACCTGTCCCCCATCCCAAAACAGTACTTTTTAATTTGCATGAAGCATTATTATTACATAATGAATTCTAATTTTTAAAAAATCCTAGAAGCTAATCTCTGTAACATTTTTATTGTTTGATAATGTATCCAGTCCATAAAACAAATGGAGATCAAAGTCTGGTCAGATCATATTGAGCTCTTTAAGGCAGTGAAACATAAAATGTAAAAAGAGCCTCACTATACCTGGTTCATAGTATACCAACACACAGGTAACCTCGATGGAATCTGCTGGTGGAATCCAGTCCTGAATTTCTTGTTAGACTAGAAATATGAGAAATTTTGGACTTATATTCTTAAGAGAAAATACAAACATGGTGTGACTATACCATTGCTGAAGCAATGTAAAAAATGTAATTGAATGTGTTGTTAATAGGAGAGTAAAATATGTGTGTTATGTGAAAAAAGCAATATACAAAATTGTATGCACAGTAACTATAAATATGAATATAAATATGTAGTAACATGTATATAAATATAAGTATTGTCATAATTTAAAAATTTTTTTTAAACAGGAGCAAAAATAATTTAAATTTTTCAAATGTAACATTTCTAAAGCTAAGGAATATGGCTCTTATTGAGATTCCAGAAATCAGTAATTATTTAAGATTCCAGAATTTAGAAGATCTTATTTCTGCATTTGGACATGTTGTATATCAGAATTACTATTTTGGATTTTTTTTCTTTCTGCTTTTTTGATGGGTCTCTCAAGTACAGAAAGTTCTTGTATGCTGTCTTATATTCTAAATCCTGAGTTTATAGAGCGAATACTGGTCTATGGAAGGAATGCCAGGGATTATCAAAATATAACCGATGCAGCCTGGTTAATAGGAAGCAAGCATCTATAACTGATGCAGCCTGGTTAATAGGAACCAAGCATCTATAACTGATGCAGCCTGGTTAATAGCAAGCAAGCATCTATCTCACGTGTTTGTTGTTGGACAGAGAGGGGTTGATAGGTTTTCTGGCTGATATCTATAGTTTAACTTTTTCTTGCCTAACATTTCCTGTAAGGAGTAGAAATAAATCCATTACAATATGCAGAGAGACATTATTGTCATTTGATATTTATTAAGTGACTTTTTGGAGGCAGTATTATAAAAAATTGAGGTAGAAAAATTTCACTTCTCACTGTCTGTTCAATAGAAATAATTTGAAATATAGAAAAAAATTACACATAAATGTTATTAGTCTCGTTATAATATTGAAAAATCAGAAACAACTTAAATATCCAAAAGAAAGGGAAGGGTTGTGTAAACAGTGGTGTGTGCATTCAGTGGAACATTAGGTATGTAGCTTTTAAAATAATGTTTATGAAGAGTTCATAAAAGCATGGAAAATGTTTATGTTATAATAAAAAGTCAAGCCAAATTACAAAATTAACATATAACATAACCACAGCTACATAAAATGAAGACATTCATGAAAAGATTAGAAGTAAATATACTAAAATGTTAAAGTGGCTGTTTCTAAGTTAGGGTAACACATGTTATTTTTTTTCTCCTACCTTTATGTGTCTTATAAATATCCTATATTGAGTTGTATTACTTATTAGTATGCACGGGGAGTGCAATAAGCTTTTTCTTTTTTTTAAAGACAAGGTCTTTCTCGGTTGACGAGGCTGAAGTGCAGTGGCATGATGGTAGCTTATTACAACCTTGAACTCCTGGGCTCCAGTGATCCTCCCACCTCAGCCTCCCGAGTAGCTGAGACTACAGGCATGCACCACCATACCTGGCTAGCTTTTTTTGTTGCTATTATTTTTAATAGAGACGAGGTCTTGCCATGTTCCGCAGGCTGGTCTTGAACCTCCAGGCTCAAGCCATCTTCCTGCCTTGACCTCCTGAGGTGCTGGGATTGATACAGGCATAAGCCACCAAGCCTGGCCTTTTTTTTTTTTAAACAAAAAATAGATCTACAAATTAAGTTATGATACTCCCTATATCTTAGGATTTAGATTCTAAAATGTTTACAGTTGGTTTGCAAACCACCCATACATAAGATTATAAGAGTATTTCCAGAATGTGCCATTTGTAATTACAAATATTGCTCTCGGTAATGCCATCAGTTGTGCGGTGCCATTGATCAAAGAGATCTGTGTATGTGGTACTTTTACAAAGATAGGGTTTAGTGTTCCCAGAAAGCTAAAAGTGGTTTTAAACATGCTGGGGCAATAGCCGCCTCTCCTCAATGCCTTTAAAGGTGACCCGGTAGCCTCTGGGGCTCGGGGAAAGGTTTCGGCAAGTATGTCACACACGCCCTGCCTGAGTAAGCGCTGCCCCTTTGATGGCCATCAATGAGCTCAGATGCACTCTCCACCCTCTAGTATGGTTCCTCCCATTGTCACCCACGAGCCTGCTGGAGAGAGTTTCTGACGGTGTTCGTGATCATTTATGTAATTTCTGTTTCATGTGTGTAATTTCTGAAGTTTCCGAAGTGCCCATATATAAATTCTCTCCTTTGTGAAGGTGGGAAGGGAGGACAAGCAGGCTTCCCCTTGACAGATGAGACTTAGGGCGGTTTAGGGACACCCAGTTGGTAGATGGCAGAGTAGATTCCTACAACCCAGTCTCCCCCTTCCAAGGCCTGTGCTCTTCTCACGCTCTGCTCCCTTCCAAGACCCTATACTGTCCTTGCTACCATTCTCATCATTTCTTCCAGTTGCTTTTTAGTCTGTACTTTTGGCATAAGGGGAGCAGTTCAAGATCTTAATTCTTTTTTTTTTTTTTGAGACAAAAGTCTCACTCTGTCACCCAGGCTGGAGTGCAGTGGCATGATCTCAACTCACTGCAACCTCCACCTCCCAGGTTCAAGTGATTCTCCTGCCTCAGCCTCCCAAGTAGCTGGGATTACAGGCGCCTGTCACCATGCTCACCTAATTTTTGTAATTTTTTTTTTTGGCAGGGACAGAGTCTCGCTCTGTCGCCCAGGCTGGAGTGCAGTGGCGTGATGTCCACTCACTGCACGCTCTGCCTCCCGATTCATGCCATTCTTCTGCCTCAGCCTCCCGAGTAGCTGGGACTACAGGCGCCCGCCACCACACTCAGCTAATTTTTTGTGTCTTTAGTAGAGACGGGGTTTCACTGTGTTAGCCAGGATGGTCTCGATATCCTGACCTTAGGTGATCTGCCCATCTCGGCCTCCCAAAGTGCTGGGATTACCGGCGTGAGCCACCACACCTGGCCAAGATATTAATTTTAAAAGAAGAGAAATATTTCAAGAAATGTCATTTTTTAGAATAACAATACTAATATGGTTTTGATTTTTAAATTATCTAAGAAGAGACTATACCTTCTACAACCCAATATAAATAATGTTTAAAATTTTAGTGCATGTATTTTAAAATTAATTTTTCCCCATGTTTGAAGTGTACATGTTTGCGTGCAAGAGTCCTGTCTATCACTCATTTCTCTAATTTCCTCCATTATATTAATGCACAGTGTCTTGTACCTAGTAGATACTCAGTAAATGCTTATTGAATTGAGCTTTATTTTCTGTCTCCTCATCTTTTTGCATCTGAATGAAGTCCGGGAGTAAATTCAGGTGAAACCTGGAAATTGAAATTATCTTAATAGTATAATAGTCCAAATTATCTGCCTCACAAAGACCTGTACTGTCTGGCCCTGCCAATCTCTTCACATTCAATACTAAAGCCTTGTTGGACTGTTTGCATTTCCTGAAAGCACCTTCCCATCTTTGTCATAGCCTGTACCGTATTGCATTCTCATTAGGAAAAGGACTGTGTCTGTATCTTAAGTACCCAGAACACAGTAGTTGCTCAGTAAATGTTTGCTGGAAGAATAAAAGCCAAGTGAAAACTTTAGTCAAGCTATCAGAATCTGGTAGACATAAAAATTCTTTGATGCTGTATTTTGAATTATCATTGTTATATGTGTTCTGTTTCTATGTTAACAAAGCATTTTTTAATCAGCAAAAATTGTTTTTACTTAAATGTTTCAAGAAAGAAATTAATTTTGTGTTTTATTTATTCTTTATCATAAATATGTAATTAGTACCAATTATGTGTGGGTCGTAGCAGTTAGGAAGACAAATAAAACCAGATTGAGTCACCCTGAAGTTTAAGAGGGAAACAGAAAGATAAACCCTTAACTGAGTGCAATAGAAGGGTACATGCCAGGAGATCTGCTTTAGCACTCAGAAGAGGGCCAGTCACAGGAGGCTGTGGTATCATGTCTGTTCTTAGAGGAAGTCACTGGTATAACCAAGTTCTCTAAGATGAGTGAGCTTCAGCCAGGCAAAGCCTGAGATGAGGAATGGGGGAAAAAAACTGGCTTTCTAGGCAAAGAGGCAGAAGTAGCTGTGCAAAGCAGAGAGGCAAGTGAGAATATGGCTTGTTTGGGGGAACTATGGAGATTAGGCTGGGAGCTAAAGGCTTTAGTGAGTTCATGAGAGCAGGGGAATATGATGTTTGGGCCGCCACAGGAGAGTAAGACTAGAGAAAGGGAGAGCAGTTCTAAGAGTGGCCTGAGGAGCAACAGTGAAGGGAAGAAAGGGGATGGATTGGAAAGCAGTCAGCACTGATCCAAGTGCCTTAGGTGTATTCATTAATTCAGTCTTCACAATCGTTATGAAGCACGTACTATTCTTATTCCTATTTTAGATAGATTGTTTAAAAACTGAGGCACAGAAAGGTTATATAACATGTCCAAGGTCACAGAGCCAGTAAGTGATGGAGCAGGGACTCTAGTCCAGGCCGTTTGGTTCCGTAGTCTCTTCTCAACCGTGGTACTATATGCCACCTTGAGAGAATGGAATTAACAGGACATGGTGGCTGAATGCATGTAGGAGATTCAGTTCAGTTCCATACAAGCTCATTATCTCTTATAAATAATGGCTATCATACTTGAAACTGATTAGAGTAGGCTGTGGTCACATCTTACATACTTAGATTGGGAAGTACAGAAATTCTTTATTTAGTAACTTTAAGAGTTTTCAAAGTCTATTCACTGGAGCATAACTTCAATTTATTCTCATTATAACCCATTTTACAAGTGAAGAAACTGATGCTAAGTGACTGATCCAAGAGTCACAAAGCTAATGATTGGAAAGCTTAAATATAGGTCCTAGGTTTTCTGGTTCCAAGTCCCATGTTGTTCAGTCTTGAGTAATAGGTGTAGTCTATGCTGAAGATATAATTTCTTTTGGAAAGTAGTATATCTAGTTAAACACTTGTTGAGGGCTTCCAGTGTGCCAGCCAGGATGCCAGCCAGTGCACATACATTGCTAGAGAAGCTTTTGGTCTTATAAGGGAGTGGAGTTAGTTTTAGGTGAGCACACACTGCTATAGAAACACAGACAAGAGATGTGGATGAAACAGCTGATATGTGGCTGCCAGATGTCAGGATGTGTCCTAGAAATAGTAGATGTTTTAGGAAGTCGGAATAGGGAATGATACGCCATTTTAAGATTCTACCATTCATTTTTCTATGCGGATGCCATGTTTTGGTGTTTTATTCACAAAATGTGTGTCTCTGAGTTCTTGTATAGTGTTGTGTTTTAAGATAAAGGGTTTTTTATGGATATATACATTGGGGATGATCTAGTTGCCAAATAATTTAATTTACATTTTACTGTTTTGTTCTTCAGATGAAATGCATAACTTAACTTGCCACGTGGTGAAAATGACTGGAATGGGAGAAGTGGATTTTCTGACATTTGATCCTATAGCTAAAATGGCAAAAACTGTTAAGTACGATGTACAAGCTGTAGCTATCATTGTGGTGGTATTGAAACTGCTCTTTCTATTGGATGATAATTTAGAGTGGTAAGTGTACGTCAATTTTATGATAAGTAACGTTTTATAGTGCTGATCTTAGTTTTTTAAGAAAGCTTTAAATGTCATGGAAACACTTTAAAAAAAGAGATAAAGAAAAAATGTGTACTGTATTTACCTAATTATATGTTATCTCAAAAAACGGAAACTCTCAATTGTTATAGAACATTGACTAGTAGTCACAATTACTTCTTACACAGTACTTTGACTCAACTGATTGTCAGTTGTTTGATCATGTTTTATACCTGTTATTCTTTAGGTAGCGATGTTCCTCTTTGCTCTACTGAGTTCCTAGTTTTAAAGTATCTTCATAAATCTCTGTCTGTATCCCTTTAGGCTCCTGGCATTATGTGTTCTCAAAGATTATTTTAGAAAGTAAAGGAATCTTAATATGTCGCCCCTCCCAAATGCCAACAAAGAGTGACAGTATTTTATAGTGTCTCCTTCTCTGTTTCAGTGATAGCTTCTCCATGAAAACTTGGTATCAGTTTCAAATACTATTCTATACTTTTTTCTCAGAAGAATTCAGAATTTATCTTTCCAAATACATGACTTCTAAATAAATTGATTTGTTTATTGTTATCTCCAGGTCCTTGTCTAATCTTGCTGAAAAACATAATGAGAAGAACAAAAAAGGTATTTTAATTCTTTATCATTCAAATTCAAAGTGGTCATAGATGATAGATTAAAAGATGGAATAAATGTAGGCAAACACCTTTGAAAAATATACACATACACATATACATACACATGTATACAAACTGCATATTGTACCAGTATTGTTTTTTCATATAATTACCTACTTGTATCTCTAGGGTACTAAAAAATATCAGTGAGTCCCTATTATATGTAAGACCAGCTAGCTTTGTATTCCCAACTTCTACTCACCAGCCATGCTAGATCATGAATTTACAGGTAGCTTTGTGACCATCCTGTCTATTCTGATGCTTTCAGCCTTTGCTGTTGCTGGTCCCTCTGTCTGAAATGTTCTTTCCTTCTTACCCCAACTCCTGTTCAGTCCCTGGCAAATCCTTCTTTATGCTTCAAGATGCAGCATAAACACCACTCTTCTGTCTGGTCTTCACACCTATCCACTTCACAATGCTTCACCTCTTCCCAAATCAAAACTAATAACCTCTGCCACAGTCACTCTTGTTCAGACTTCTGCTAGATGTTTAGTACCTTGAGGTCTAACTAATGGCCTAAGTACATCTGTCACTGTTAGATTGCCAATATTTGTAAAGTGCTTAGAAGAGCATCTGGCATCTAATAAGTACTTTATAAGTGATAGACAGATAGACAAGTGAAGTGTGACCTTCTGGAGGGAGGGATCATATCTTTTTTTTCTTTTTTTCTTTTAATGTATTTTTAGTGCCTAACATAGTGACTAGCCTAAGAGCAACTCAGTGAAGTATGGTGAATATGTGAATTATTAAATTCAATTCCAGTTTCTTAATGTTCTCATTAGGATTTATGTTCATTGGTTTTAGAGGCTTGAATTTATTGGTAGCAATCAGTTTGTATGTTCTTTCCAGAATATGTGCAAAATAAAATACTACTTTCTGTACGTTGCTCATGTTGGCTTCTATGTAGAGTGAAAGGTTCAACTAGCTGTCTTCTAATATCCCCGCTAATGCTAAAAGGTGATAATTTACTACGCAGACGTATGGAATAAACAGAGTACTTTGACCTGTCTCCCTTGTAAGCCTCAAAATAAATCCATGCTGTCAGCAGGGCGAAGATCACTGTCATTTCTCTCTGCTCTGTCTGCTAATCACCATCCACTGCCCCTAGCATTGTTGATGGGGAGATTGAGGTTTAGAAAAGTTGTGACTTACTCCAGATCAAAGAACCATGAGTTCTATTGATTACTTTAGTTTTTCTCTATTCTTATAATTCTTTTGGTAGTTTTCTCTCCTCTGTGGCTGTATGATCTACAAGGTCATATTGGATTAAACAATTACTATATTGGCCAGTTGAAAAGATTTTTAGTTAGACATGGAAAGAGACTACCTTCCCAGAGAATAATGGAGAATAATCCCTATATGGAGTGAAAGAGTGAGGAGTGAGTTTTTATACTTTACTGCATTCAGTTCTGTTGTCTCTCTGACATCTACGTCTTAATCACACACTCACACCAACTGTCCAATGCAGTCCACTTTCTTACGTGTCTCTAGATTCTTTGAATTAAAATTAGGAGGAATGGGAATAGCAGCTGATGAAACTGGAAGTCTGGGTTCAGCTACTGTAGTATCATTTTACACATTTATCAATCATTTTTTCCCTAATACACATATTCATCATATTGGAACACCATTGTGTGCCAGGCACTGTGCTAGGTGTTGGCTTTGAGGGGAGGAGCAGGCCTTCTTTGTAGTGGCAAACAAAATATGTGTTCTGTTCTCAAGGAGGTAATCGTCAAGTTTAGGAGAAGCAGACATGTAAAAAGATGATTTCAGTATAATTTAATTAGGGCTACAGTATAGGTAGAAACTTAGAGGAGGGAGTGACAGATTTCTCAGGAGAGTCCTATTAGAGTAGAGAGACAATGACTCCATCCGTAGATTCCAAGAGCTAGTATATAAATGTTTAGCTATGTCGATGAATGAAAACTCAAATGAACAGTGTATATTACAGTGTGATTTATTTGGTTAATAATCTTGGATTTTATTTCTTTCAGATAAACCATGGTTTGATTTCAGAAAGTGGTACCAAATTATGAAGAAAGCTTTTGATGAGAAAAAACAAAAGTGGGAAGAAGCAAGGGCCAAGTATGTTCTCTTTCCTGGTTTAGATGCACCTGCTTTACTTCTGTGTCTGTTACTTTACATTTGAAAGCTGAAGCTTCATCAGTATACACTGATCTGCATTGTGACTTTTTTTTCTGGAAATATTAGCCCTACACTCTAACTTTTCTCTTTTTTATATTACTATTAACCAAACTTTAGATTTGATGTGAATTTCACCAGTGTTTTTATTAATGTCCTCTTTCTGTTCCATGATCCAGTGCAGGATACCACAGTATACTTTTTATAATTTATCTTTTTGTAATTTGCGTGAGACTTGCCTATATTTCTAATACTCCTCCCTCTTCCTCTTTCTCAAATATTTAGTCCTTTCTCGTCTATGCTTCCGAATATTAAAAAGATTACAAATGTTACCTTGCAACACGTGTAATTGGAATGTTCCCCCCAAAATAAAGACCCCTGTGAAAGTTAAAGCAAAGCAGACAGCAAGTCCATTTCATTCAGCCAGTGTCACTGCCTTTCTTTGAACTGTGATTCTGATGTGGGCTCGTTGTGGTAGAGTAGAGAGAGCATAAGCAGTGCTAGGTTTGAATCCTGTCTGCATTACAAGCTAGCTGTGTGCCCATGGGCCAGTTACTTAATCTTTTGTTGAGTCTGAGTCTCTGAGGCTTTGAAGAAAAAGGTATCATCTCTGTATTTAATGTAAATTCACTGTGATACTAATTCGACTCAGTAATTTTATATATCCTTTGAGAAAAATCAGGGTTCCCCAAATTAGTTGAAATGAGAATTCGTTCAGCTCCTATTTCTTCATCAGTAAAAAAAACATAATAATGCCCATTTATATACTGTCATTAAGACTCAATTTTCCAGTATGAGAGGAGAACTAGATTATTTTTCCTCTAAATTTCAGAGGGCTTTTAAATAGAAAAACAGACTCTTGGAATGGAAAAGGCACTGTGGAGATGATCCTTTCCAAAGCAGGGAAGTGTGACAGGTTCCCTGTTAGTATGCAGGATCGATGCACAATGAAGAAGAGGGGTGGAGGTGAATTTATCCCAACAGCCCATGGATTTCCAGGAAACCGGGCCCCCGTCCTCCTCATCAGAGAAGGAGTGGCTCTTCAGTCAGTGGCTCTCAGTGGGCACAAGAATAGCAGCAGAATGAGAGTTTGTTATGTGTCTTGGTCATTTTGGAGAATCAGCCTTCCTTTCTGTGGTGCTAGCTGGGGTTAGTCCTGACAGATCCTGAGGACTGGGTGTTTAGGAGCCATTCCACCCTGGTGTCTCGGTGGTGACAGGGCTTTCCTTACCCCAAGCCAGACACCAGCCTACACTTTAAAACATAGCTCTTGGAGGCCCAGTTCATTATTGCAGTGTTGTATCAGTTGCACGTTTAAGACTTCCTGGCTTTTAGCTACTTTTGGGAATAATTTATCCACCAAAGAAAGTAAGTCTGGTTATAAAAGGGCACTTTCCAGGGAGGTACCGGGCCCCAAGGTGGAGGCTGTCGAGGGGACCCCTTTCCAAGGTCCTTCTTCCTAGAGTATGTGCTGAGGGCTGACACACAGGTGCAGTGTGAGTTACTGCTGAGTAATATGCGAAGCACTACCAACTGCTGCTCAGGCACAGAGCTCTGGTGCATGGTGGTCCCCTGTCGGTTTCACCCTTCCCCACCCCCATGTTGACATAAATTTCCAGTTTTTCTCTGTTTCTCTGAACATTATCATTCATGTTGTCAGATGAAAATTATTAAAACATTTTCTATATCTAAGCACGGGTTCCTATGCATGACATTATGAAAAACACTAATAAACAATAGTTGAAAGCCTAAAACAGCATAAGAGGCTGCTTTGATGACTTCTAGCTGTTATAGAAGATGTTGAGAAGAACATGGAGAAAAATTAAGCCTGTGCAGAAAATCTCTATCCCCTAATTGGTGTATAGTGATATCTCATTGTGGTTTTAATTTGCATTCACCTGCTGATTTTTGCCTTACTTTTTGGGTTAGGCAGAAATGTCTTAGATGTGACACCAAGCGCATGATCTATAAAAGAAAAAAAATTGGTAAATTGGACTTCATCAGAAGTAAGAACCTCTGCTCCACAAAAGACACTTAAAAGAATAAGAAGCTACAGACTAGGAGAAATTAAATGTAAATCACATATCCGATAAAATATTTGCATCTAGAGTATGTAAAGAATTACTAGGCAATAAGAAAAAAACTCCATTTTTTTGAATGGGCAAAATATTTGAAAAGACGTTTTACCAAAGATGATATCAAGATGACATGTGAAAAGATGTTTAACATCATTAATAGGGAAATGCAAATTAAAATGACAATGACATATCATTATATACCAATTAGAATGGTTCAAAACAAAACAAAAACAAAAACTGATCATTCCAAGTGTAGGAATTCAAAATGGTACAGCTATTTTGAAAAGTTGGCAGTTTCTCAGAGTTAAACATACATTTATTATGTTATCCGGTGTTTTTCATTCCTAGATATTTACCCTAGTGAAATGAAAACAAGCTCACACAAAAATCTGCATAGGAATGTTTCTAATGGTTTCATTCATAATTGCCAAAAACTGGCAACAAACCACGTGTTCTTCAACTGGTGACTGGATAAACTGTGTTCTATCCATACGTGGCATACCATTTAGCAGTACAGACTTCTGATGCATCCAGCAATATGAGTGAATCTTAAATGCATTATGCTGCGTGAAAGACTCAAAAGGTTACTTATGCTGATTCCATTTATATAACATTCTGGAAAAGGCTAAAGAATAGGGACAGAAAAACAGACCAGTAGTTGCCTGAGATCAAGGATTGACTGTCAAGGGATGTGGGAGGTACTCTGGAGTGATGGAATTGTTCTGCATAGTAATTGTAGTGAATACACACGTGCAACTCTGTGTGTTTGTCAATGCTAGCAGAACTACACTGAAAAGAGTAAATTTTACTGAATGTAAATTATATCTTAATTTTTAAAAATGAGGAAACATGACATGCAGACAGACAAGAGAAGTATATGGATAACATCTAGCTGGAAAACATGGTTTGTGGTGTGTCTCTTTTTGTAGTTTTATGTAATGAGAAAAGGCAGGCAAGGTAAAGTCAATTTTGGAAGAAGCTTTCATTTCAGGTCTCTAAACACTTAGCGTAGTTTTATTTTAGATCACCCTTCCCATTCTTGGAGCATGCCCCCTAAGGACATAATACAGCTCTCTTGATTTACGGCGTGATTGCCACTTGTATAGGCATTTACTGTAAACGCATGAGAAACTTCTATTTAGATTAGGTATTCACAAGGAATGTTTAGCAGTAAGTGTGCCCAGGGATTGGGATTAGACTGTTTAGGGAACTTCTTTATCCTTTGAGATTTTATTATTTAAGAAAATTAATAGCAAAAAATATATTTTAAAGAATCGCTGACTCATTTACCATAACGTTAAATGACAAACTCTCTGATATATTTTTAATGTGGTGTGGTTCACTAAAGTTTAATTTCACATAATTTTCAGGAAACCATCTCCTGTATAACATTAATTACATCTCTACTGCTACCTAATGATTAGAAAAATTACCTTTCTGTTCTTTTTTTTTTTGAGACGGAGTTTCACTCTTGTTGCCCAGTCTGGAGTACAATGACACAATCTCGGTCTCGGCTTACCACAACCTCCGCCTCCCGGGTTCAAGTGATTCTTCTGCCTCAGCCTCCCAAGCAGCTGAGATTACAGGCATGCGCCACCACGCCCGGCTAATTTTGCATTTACTAAAGAGACGGGGTTTCTCCATGTTGGACAGAGTGGTCTCAAACTCCCAACCTCAGGCAATCCTCCCGCCTCAGTCTGCCAAAGTGCTGGGATTACAGGCGTGAACCACCGCACCCAACTCCTTTCTGTTCTTAACATTTAATATCATTGCAGAAATTCAAAATAAAAAGTCAACATCTGTTTTATGTATAGTCATGATTTTACTGACTTGATCAAGTATTTTTAAAAATTCTTGAAAAAAATCAGTTCTTAAATTGGTTAAAATGATTATTTGCTAAATGATATTACTAAAATATTGTTAAAAATGTGTGCTTTTGGCCGGGCGCGGTGGCTCAAGCCTGTCATCCCAGCACTTTGGGAGGCCGAGACGGGCGGATCACGAGGTCAGGAGATCGAGACCATCCTGGCTATCATGGTGAAACCCCGTCTCTCCTAAAAAATACAAAAAAACTAGCCGGCAAGGTGGCGGGCGCCTATAGTCCCAGCTACTCGGGAGGCTGAGGCAGGAGAATGGCATAAACCCAGGAGGCGGAGCTTGCAGTGAGCTGAGATCCGGCCACTGCACTCCAGCCTGGGCGACAGAGCGAGACTCCGTCTCAAAAAAAAAAAAAAAATGTGTGCTTTTATATACGTATTACTTCCTAGTATTAAAAATAAATGGTGAGAAATTATTACAGATACTACAGATTTTTTAAATATTTGTATTTCTGGCTTCCTATTTTTAATCTTTTTTTCTGGAAAGTTCAACAGATATTTCTTGAGTATCTGCTAGCCAGGCACTTTGTCAAGTACTAAATAATAATTCTAATTATTGTATAGGATTTAAAGAACCCATATATACATTATCTTATTCCTCAGAATAACCCTGTGAAAGTAGAGGATAAGTTTAGAGATACTAAATTCATTTCTTTGTTCATTTATTCATCCAGTTATTCTTCAACAAATGTTTAAATGAGTTCCTACTATCTACCATTCCCTGACAACACTAGGGGCATAAGGATGGCTGAGACAGTCGCTGCCTTTGAGAACCTCCATAATTTGTCATTCAGATTATGCTAGCTCTACCACTAGAAAGTGGTGGGCCAGGTCTTCTGATTCATTACTCTTTATTGTTGCCACAGTGTCTTTCAAAATAAGAAAATGGCCTGGGATCAAGAAGAAGGTGGATTTTTTAAATATATATATATAAGTTATGAAAGTCCTCTGCACTAGGGAACACAGAAATAATGAAAATGAGACTAAGAATGAACATTGTTATCTTTGTTCCAGAGCTGCAGTGTCTCCTTGGCAAAGTTTAGCAACAACCACTAGAACCAGAAATAGAACATGTCACTTCCTTTTGGAGTCTAGAACTGATCACCCTAATCTGTAGGAACCTTAGATGGCTCTTAGTGTTTGTCCTGGAGCCCAAGAGCCAGAGCAATCCAAGATCCCCATTTTACAGTGGAAACTCCCTAGCTGCCCTTCCCTTGGCAAGAATAGGCTGAGTCAGGACAGGGACTGTTGGGACTGTGTCATCCTGGAATCCAGTCTTTTCCTCTCCTTTATGCCAGGAATAGAACGATTTCCTGGCATCAAGTGCCAGAGAGATGCATTTATTGTTCACTCTGTGTAAGTTATTCAGAAGTACTACTAACAACTCTCAGCAAAAAGGCAGTGGGGCAAAGGCAATGAGGAACAGTTGTTTCCAGGTGGCTTCACTTTATGAGAACGAGCAGCAAGGGAAATTTATGGTGAAGGAAACTTTCTATGTTTTTTGTATAATTAATAGCTTCTTCAAGATGTCACGGCGTCTGGGCAGCTTTTGAGAGGAGCACAGCATTCTCTTGGCCTGGGCTCTCGGTCAGTGCTTCCTTCTAGGGCCTAAGTTCAATAGACAATATAGACATGTGCCAATAAGCCATTCTAAGCCAGAACTATAACAAAATATCGGAAATCTCAGATAGTGCTTCAGACAATGTGTTTATGTCCGTTTCATCTCCATCCTGCTCCAGCTGTTTCTTTACCATGTACAGGTACCTGTGGAAAAGTGAAAAGCCACTCTACTACTCGTTTGTCGACAAACCAGTAGCATATAAGAAAAGAGGTGAGTCCGGTTTTGTCTTAATACCAAGTAGCAACACAATTGTAGAAAAATTAAATATCTGGACTTGAAATGTTGAATGCTTAAGTTTTTTACTTTTTTTAAACAAATGTTCCAGGGCACGTATACATCCAAAGGAGCATCATGCTCTGCAAGAAATCTCTGCAGGAATCTACTTCAGGAACATGCCGTTCTTCAAAACAGAGCCTCAGTTCCTGCCAAAATCTAAAATCCTAAATCGTTCTGATTTTGGGAATTCTTTGCTTATAGAATTCTTTTTAGATTGTACATTCTTTTTGAAGTAGTTTTCCCCATGCACCTCATCCAGTTTCATTTTCTCTTTTTTTTTTTTTTTTTTTTTTTTTTTTTGAGACGGAGTCTCGCCCTGTCACCCAGGCTGGAGTGCAGTGGCCGGATCTCAGCTCACTGCAAGCTCCGCCTCCCGGGTTTACGCCATTCTCCTGCCTCAGCCTCCCGAGTAGCTGGGACTACAGGCGCCCGCCACCTCTCCCGGCTAGTTTTTTGTATTTTTTTTTAGTAGAGACGGGGTTTCACCGTGTTAGTCAGGATGGTCTCGATCTCCTGACCTCGTGATCCGCCCATCTCGGCCTCCCATTTTCTCTTAAGGTTATCCTGTTACATTACCGTGGTACATTTGCCAAAACTAAGGAACCAATATTGATACATTCTTACCAAGTAAGTTCCAGGCTTTATTTGTAATTTAATATTGTTATTTTGTTTCCTTTTTTTCTCCATTTCCAGAAATGGTGGTGAATCTACAGAAACAATTTAGCACACTGGTTGATTCAACAGCAACTGCTGGAAAAAAAAGTCCTTCAAGTTTTCAGTTCAACTGGACTGAAGAAGACACTGATAGAACATGTTTCCATGGACACAGCCTTCAGGGAGTCCTGAAAGAGAAAGGCCAATCACTGCTAACTAAGAATTCATTATATTGGCTTAGTACACAGAAATTCTGCAGATGGTAATCAATGCTTTTAGAAAAAGTCACATATAATTGAAGCAGTTGCCTATATAAGAGCCAGATAGGTTTTTTGTTGGAATTAGAAGCTAGTGAGCTTAAAGTCATGAAAATCAGAATTATACATTGAGTCTTGTGTAAGAGTTCTAGGAAAGCTGGTAAAAATCAAGAAAGAGAATGCAAGGCAATTAGCACAACTGTTGCCTCTAGCTAAATTAACCTGCAGTGCGGCAGGCAGGCGATAGAAGTGGCTGTAAATGCTGATCAGGAGAATGCGCTGTATTTTTTAGTACATATCACTTCTCTGAGTCAGTTACCTTTTTCATGTCTTTCTACCTCTTAATACTTCCTTAAGTATTTCCTAAAAATAAGGATATTCTCTTAAGTGACCACAGTACAGTTATCAAACTCAGGAAACTTAATATTGATACGATACTTTTATCTCACCCACAGTCCATATTCCAGTTTTCTCATTAGATCCCCAGTGTCCTTTTTTTTTTTTTTTTTGAGACGGAGTCTCGCTCTGTCACCCAAGCTGGAGTGCACTGGCCAGATTTCAGCTCACTGCAAGCTCCGCCTCCCGGGTTCACGCCATTCTCCTGCCTCAGCCTCCCGAGTAGCTGGGACTACAGGTGCCCACCAACTCGCCCGGCTAGTTTTTTGTATTTTTTAGTAGAGACGGGGTTTCACCGTGTTAGCCAGGATGGTCTCGATCTCCTGACCTTGTGATCCGCCCACCTCGGCCTCCCAAAGTGCTGGGATTACAGGCTTGAGCTACCGCGCCCGGCCCCCAGTGTCCTTTTATAGCAGGATCAAGTTCAGGAGTAGGTATGGCATTGATTGATTTTATCTCTTCGGTCTCCTTTAATCAGATTGTCCCTCAGCCTTTCTTTGTCTTTCATGACATTGACCTGTATTTTTCAGAAATGTCAGTGGTGTTATACAATGTTTCTCAGTATGGATGTGATGGTTCCTCATGTTTAGATTCAGGTTCTGCATCCATGGCAGCTTATGTCGTGATCCGTACCTTTGTGCTTTTTCACAGGGCATGAGGGTGGATTGTGGATGATCTCAGATTTAATACTGCAGTATAACACAGTGAGTGATACATAGAGCTTAGTGTAGTCAGCGATGAAAATGCTGAGATTTTTTTCTCTGCCTAAAGTATAAAACTAAATTCTGACTGTATGAAGTTTTAGTGATAGCATGACTTTAGACACCAAACTTATCTGTCAGCCTTCCCTGTTCTAGACCAGAGCCTAGCACTGCAGAGGAAGCAAAAAAGGCTTCAGCTGGGCAGTAAAAATGCCACAGAGACTGTAACTAAAACTCAGCCTCTTTCCTCAGAGAGCCCCTTAGCCCCTCACTCAGAGCCCCTGACTCTGCCCTTAGGCTGAGTTGTCTGATTTCCAAATTGCTCATCATCAAAGAAACAAAACCAGAGGTCCGAGAAGCACTCTGCTGATAGACGTCTTGACGGCAAACATGAATGACACCCTTGACAACAATAGGGGGGCCAGCATCAGAATCCAGAGCAGACAGAACTCCATTCGCAGAGCCTGAAGTTCATGGCTCCATGCCACTAAGTAAGGGGACCACATCCCTGCTTCAGCACAGCGCATGTCCCGAGACGCTGTGTGCCTTCGTGGTGGGTTTTATTAGCATGTTTTCTAATGTTTCTACGATAAAAACAGGCAACTGTAACAATATCATTGTAAAGGCCAAAATATGCTGAATATGCCCTAAGACAACCATCAAAAATGGTTACAATGAAAAGTGATGCTTTTGAGAGCAGATATTTAGCTATGTAGAGAATTTCATTAGGCAGAAGGACTTATTTCGGAGGGTTCAGAAGAAACAAAACATTTACTGTAAAATTGTGAAAACACTCAGAGCTTGGGAACTAGGCAGAGAAAGGCCACAAGAGTACTTCAGGTATGGGAGGCTATTTATTCTTCCTAGCTGAGGCAGAGTTAACAATTTCAATGAATTGAAATGCCCTTACTATTCCCAGTTGTTTTAACAGTTGGCTGGGTCAGAAGACCTGACTTCTTACAGGTGGTGGCCATGACCTTCCTGGGAGTTCCATAGATGAGGCAGAGCAGTGGTCTTTAGTTGTATTCCACAGGAAATGGAAGTGCTTTGGCTGCCCCACAAAAATTTGATTTGAATTTTTAAAAAATTATTTTTAACTATTTTTTAAAACTATAGTGAAAAAACAGTACTCAGGCTGGGCAGGGTGGCTCATATCTGTAATCCCAGCACTTTGGGAGGCCGAGGCAGGCCAGTAGCATATAAGAAAAGAGGATTATAAATCATGCTGCTATAAAGACACATGCACACGTATGTTTATTGCGGCACTATTCACAATAGCAAAGACTTGGAATCAACCCAAATGTCCATCTGTGACAGACTGGATTAAGAAAATGTGGCACATATACACCATGGAATATTATGCAGCCATAAAAAAGGATGAGTTTGCGTCCTTTGTAGGGACATGGATGTAGCTGGAAACCATCATTCTTAGCAAACTATCACAAGAACAGAAAACCAAACACCGCATGTTCTCACTCATAGGTGGGAACTGAACAATGAGATCACTTGGACTCGGGAAGGGGAACATCACACATCGGGGCCTATCATGGGGAGGGAGGAGGGGGGAGGGATTGCATTGGGAGTTATACCTGATATAAATGATGAATTGATGGGTGCTGACGAGTTGATGGGTGCAGCACACCAACATGGCACAAGTACACATATGTAACAAACCTGCACGTTATGCACATGTGCCCTAGAACTTAAAAGTATAATAAAAAATAAAAATAAAAATAAAAAAATAAAAAAAGAAGGGAGGGAGAGACAGAGAAAAAAAAAAAGTGTAGGTACTGTTATTTTTTTCCTGTTTTACAGATGAGAGAATCCATAGTCACAGCTGATGGGTGGCAGAGGGTTTTGCTTGGTTGGTTGATTGGTTTTGGGGTTTTTTGCTTTGGGGTGTTTGTTTTTTTGAGACAGAAGCTCGTTCTGTCACCCAGGCTGGAGTGCAGTGACACAGTCTTGGCTCACTGCAACTTCCCTGGTTCAAACAATTCTTGTGCCTCAGCCTCCCGAGTGCCTGCTACTACAGACATGTGCTACCACCCCTGGCTAATATTTGTATTTTTAGTAGAGACGGGTTTCATCATGTTGGTCAGGCTGGTCTCAAACTCCTGATCTTGTGATCTGCCCGCCTTGGCCTTCCAAAGTGCTGGGATTACAGGCATGAGCCACTGTGCCCAGATAAGTGGCAGAGTTTTGCAGTGCAAACACAGACATTAAGGAATTTAGGGCCATATATGTTATGTAAGTCATAATATCTCAATGTTTATAGCTTCTATATGTTATTTATTTACTTGCTTTTTAAAGTTGATAATGGGGAATTTCTGGTATACTCAGAAGTAGAGTAGTATAAAGAACCCGCCTGTTTCTGTCACCCAACCTCAGCAACTGTGACATGGCAAGACTTGCTTCACCCAGGCTCCAGCTTACTCTACCCCTCTACCCCCCATTATTTAGAAGCAGATCTCAAACATCATATTTTTAAAAGTAAAACTGTAATACCATTAATCAGATACAAAAAATTAATAGTAATTTCTTAATATTATCCAACATACAGTCAGTGGTTAGATTTTCCCAATTGTCATATAATTTTTTAAATGAGTTTAACTCAGAATCCAAACCAGGCCCATATATTGCAAGTGGTTGACATGGCTTGTAAGTGTTTCAGTTCTTCAGAACCCCCCTCTTTATCTCTCTTTTTTCTTCTTACAGTGTACTTACTGAGTAATCCTGGTCATGTGTCCCATAAAATTTTTCATAGTCTGGATTTTGCATATAGACAGTGACATGTGATGCCATTTAACCTCTTCCTCTGTCCCTGGATAGCCTATATGTTGGTGTAGTTAGAGTTTGAGATTGGCAGTTATGGCCGGGTGCAGTGGCTCATGCCTGTAATCTCAACACTTTGGGAGGCCGAGATGGGTGGATCACCTGAGGTCAGGAGTTCGAGACCAGACTGGCCAACATGGTGAAACCCCGTTTCTACTAAAAATACAAAAATTAGCTAGGCATGGTGGTGCATGCCTGTAGTCCCAGCTACTTGGGAGGCTGAGGCAGGAGAATCGCTTGAATCCGGAAGGCAGAGGTTGCAGTCAGCGGGGTGAGACTCTGTCTCAAAAAAAAAAAAAAATGAGATTGGCAATTAGCATTAGAGATTTGATCAGATTCAGGTTTAACTTTTTTTTTTATGCTTTAAGTTCTAGGGTACAAGTGCACAATGTACAGGTTTGTTTACATAGGTATCTGTGTGCCATGTTGGTTTGCTGCACCCATCAACTGGTCATTTACGTTGGGTATTTCTCCTAATGTTATCCCTCCCCTTGCGCCCTACCCCATGACAGGCCCTAGTGTGTGATGTTCCCCACCTCGTGTCCATGTGTCTCATTGTTCAATTCCCGCTTATGAGTGATAACATGCGGTGTATGGTTTTCTGTCCTTGTGATAGTTTGCTGTTTTAGCTTCATCCATGTCCCTGCAAAGGACATGAACTCATCCTTTTTTATGGCTGCCTAGCATTCCATGGTGTATATGTGCCACATTTTCTTAATCCAGTCTAATATTGAAGGACATTTGGGTTGGTTCCAAGTCTTTGCTATTGTGAATAGTGCCACAGCAAACATATGTGTGCATGTGTCTTTGTAGTAGCATGATTTATAATCCTTTGGGTATATTCCCAATAATGGGATCACTGGCTCAAATGGTATTTCTAGTTCTAGATCCTTGAGGAATTGCCACATTGTTTTCCACAATGGTCGAACTAGTTTACACTCCCACCAACAGTGTAAAAGCGTTCCTGTTTCTCCACATCCTCTCCAGCATCTGTTGTTTCCTGACTTTAATGATCGCCATTCTAGCTGGTGTGAGATGGTATCTCATTGTGGTTTTGATTTGCATTTCTCTGATGATCAGTGATTTTCATGTGTCTTTTGGCTGCATAAATGTCTTCTTTTGAGAAGTGTCTGTTCATATCATTTACTCACTTTTTGATGGGGTTGTTTTTTTCTTGTAAATTTGTTTAAGTTCTTTATAGATTCTGGATATTGGCCCTTTGTCAGGTGGGTAGATTGAAAACAATTTCTCCCATTCTGTAGGTTGTTCACTCTGATGGTAGTTTCTTTTGCTGTGCAGAAGCTCTTTAGTTTAATTAGATCCCATTTGTCTATTGGCTTTTGTTGCCATTGCTTTTGGTGTTTTAGACATGAAGTCCTTGTCCATGCCTATGTCCTGAATGGTATTGCCTAGATTTTCTTCTAGGGTTTTATGGTTTTAGGTCTAACATTTAAGTCTTTAACCCATCTTGAATTAATTTTTGTATAAAGTGTAAGGAAGGAATCCAGTTTCAGCTTTCTACATATGGCTAGCCAGTTTTCCCAGCACCATTTATTAAATAGGGAATCCTTTCCCCATTTCTTGTTTTTGTCAGTTTTGTCAAAGATCAGATGGTTGTAGATGTGTGGTGTTATTTCTGAGGCCTCTGTTCTGTTCCATTGGTCTATATTTCTGTTTTGGCACCAGTACCGTGTTGTTTTGGTTATTGTAGCCTTGTAGTATAGTTTCAAGTCAGGTAGCATAATGCCCCCAGCTTTGTTCTTTTTGCTTAGGATTGTTTTGGCACTGCGGGCTCTTTTTTGATTCCATATGAACTTCAGTTTTTTCCAATTCTGTGAAGAAAATCATTGGTAGCTTGATGGGGATGGCATTGAATCTATAAATTACCTTAAGCAGTATGGCCATTTTCATGATATTGATTCTTCCTATCCATGAGTGTGGAATGTTCTTCTATTTGTTTGTGTCCTCTTTTATTTCATTGAGCAGTGGTTTGTAGTTCTCCTTGAAGAGGTCCTTCACATCCTTCACATCCCTTGTAAGTTGGATTTCTAGGTATTTTATTCTTTTTGTAGCAATTGTGAATGGGAGTTCACTCATGATTTGGCTGTTTGTCTGTTATTGGTGTATAGGAATGCTTGTGATTTTTGCACATTGATTTTGTATCCTAAGACTTTGCTGAAGTTGCTTATCAGCTTAAGGAGATTTTGGGCTGAGACGATGGGGTTTTCTGAGTATACAATCATGTCATCTGCAAACAGGGACAATATGACTTCCTCTTTTCCTAATTGAATACCTTTTATTGCTTTCTCTTGCCTGATTGCTGTGGCCAGAACTTCCAACACTATGTTGAATAGGAGTGGTGAGAGAGGGCATCCCTATCTTGTGCCAGTTTTCAAAGGGAATGCTTCCAGTTTTTGCCCATTCAGTATGATATTGGCAGTGGGTTTCTCATAAATAGCTCTTACTGTTTTGAGATACGTTCCATCAATATCCAGTTTACTGAGAGTTTTTTGCATGAAGGCTGTTGAATTTTGTCGAAAGCCTTTTCTGCATCTGTTGAGGTAATCATATGGTTTTGTCATTGGTTCTGTTTATATGCTGGATTATGTTTATTGATTTGCGTATGTTGAACCAGCCTTGCATCCCAGGGATGAAGCCAACTTGAACGCGGCGGATAAGCTTTTTGATGTGCTGCTGGATTCAGTTTTCCAGTATTTTATTGAGGATTTTTGCATCAATGTTAATCAAGGATATTGATCTAAAATTCTCTTTTTTTTGTTGTGTCTCTTCCAGGCTTTGGTATCGTGATGATGCTGGCCTCAGGGAGGATTCTCTCTTTTTTCTATTGATTTGAATAGTTTGAGAAGGAATGGTACCAGCTCCTCTTTGTACCTCTGATAGAATTTGGCTGTGAATCCGTCTGGTCCTGGACTTTTTTTGGTTGGTAGCCTATTAATTATTGCCTCAATTTCAGAGTCTGTTTTTGGTCTATTTAGAGATTCAACTTCTTCCTGGTTTAGTCTTGGAAGGGTGTATGTGTCCGGGAATTTATCCATTTCTTCTAGATGTTCTAGTTTATTTGCATAAAGGTGTTTATATTATTCGCTGATGGTAGTTTGTATTTCTGTGGAATCGGTGGTGATACTCCTTTATCATTGCATCTGTTTGATTCTTTTCTCTTTTCTTATTTATTAGTCTTGCTAGCGGTCTGTCAATTTTGGTGATCTTTTCAAAAAACCAACTCCTAGATTCATTGGTTTTGTTTTTTAAGGGTTTTTTGATTTTTGTGTCTCTATCTCCTTCAGTTCTGCTCTAATCTTAGTTATCTTCTGCCAGCTTTTGAATGTGTTTGCTCCTGCTCCTCTAGTTCTTTTAATTGTGATGTTAGGGTGTCAATTTTAGATCTCTCCTGCTTCCTCTTGTGGGCATTTAGTGCTATAAATTTCCCTCTACACACTGCTTTAAATGTGTCCCAGAGATTCTGGTACGTTGTGTCTTTGTTCTTACTGGTTTCAAAGAACATCTTTATTTCTGCCTTCATTTCGTTATTTACCCAGTAGTAACTCAGGAACAGGTTGTTCAATTTCCAAGTAGTTGTGCGGTTTTGAGTGAGTTTCTTAATCCTGAGTTCTAATTTGATTGCACTGTGGTCTGAGAGACAGTTTGTTATAATTTCTGTTCTTTTACATTTGCTGAGGAGTGCTTTACTTCCAACTATGTGGTCAACTTTGGAGTAAGTGCGATGTGGTGCTGAGAAGAATGTATATTCTGTTGATTTGGGGTGGAGAGTTCTGTAGATGTCTATTAGGTCCACTTGGTGCAGAGATGAGTTCAAGTCCTGGATATCCTTGTTAACCTTCTGTCTCATTAATCTGTCTAATATTGACAGTGGAGTGTTGAAGTCTCCCATTATTATTGTATGGGAGTCTAAGTCTCTTCGTAAATCTCTAAGGACTTGCTTTATGAATCTGGGTGCTCCTGTATTGGGTGCATATATATTTAGGATAGTTAGCTCTTCTTGTTGAATCGATCCCTTTACCATTATGTAATGGCCTTCTTTGTCTCTCTTGGTCTTTGTTGTTTTAAAGCCTGTTTTAACAGAGACTAGGATTGCAACCCATGCTATTTTTGCTTTTCATTTGCTTGGTAGATCTTCCTCAATCCGTTTATTTGAGGCTATGTGTGTCTCTGCACATGAGATGGGTCTCCTGAATACAGCACACTGATGGGTCTTGACTCTATCCAGTTTGCCAGTCTGTGTCCTTTAATTGGGGCACTTAGCCTATTTACATTTAAGGTTAATATTGTTATGTGTGAATTTGATCGTGTCATTATGATGTTAGCTGGTTATTTTGCCTGTTAGTTGATGCAGTTTCTTCCTAGCATCGATGGTCTTTACATTTTGGCATGTTTTTGCAGTGGCTGGTTACCGGTTGTTCCTTTCTGTGTTTAGTGCTTCCTTTAGGAGTTCTTGTGAGGCAGGCCTTGTGGTGACAAAATCTCTCAGCATTTGCTTGTCTGTAAAGGATTTTATTTATCCTTCACTTATGAAGCTTAGTTTGGCTGGATATGAAATTCTGGGTTGAAAATTCTTTTCTTTAAGAATGTTGAATATTGGCCCCCACTCTTTTCTGGCTTGTAGAGTTTCTGCCGAGAGATTCACTGTTAGTCTGATGGGCTTCCCTTTTTGGGTAACCTGACCTTTCTCTCTGGCTGCCCTTAACGTTTTTTCCTTTATTTCAGCCTTGGTGAATCTGACAATTATGTGTCTTGGGGTTGCTCTTCTCAAGGAGTGGTGTTCTCTGTATTTCCTGAATTCTCCCTGTCACTTTCAGGTACACTAATCAAACGTAGATTTGGTCTTTTCACATAGTCCCATATTTCTTGGAGGCTTTGTTTGTTTCTTTTTACTCTTTTTTCTCTAAACTTCTCTTCTCACTTTATTTCATTAATTTGATCTTCAATCACTGATACTCTTTCTTCCACTTAATCGAATCGGCTACTGAAGCTTGTGCATGCATCACGTAGTTCTCGTGCCATGGTTTTCAGCTCCATCAGGTCTTTTAAGGTCTTCTCTGCACTGTTTATTCTAGTTAGCCATTTGTCTAATATTTTTTCAAGGTTTTTAGCTTCCTTGCGATGGGTTCGAACATCCTTCTTTAGCTCAGAGAAGTTTGTTATTACTGACCTTCTGAAGCCTACTTCTGTCAGCTCGTCAAAGTCATTCTCCGTCCAGCTTTGTTCCGTTGCTGGCGAGGAGCTGCAATCCTTTGAAGGAGAGGAGGTGCTCTGGTTTTTAGAATTTTCAGCTTTTCTGCTCTGGTTTCTTCCCATCTTTGTGGTTTTATCTACCTTTGGTCTTTGATGTTGGTGACCTACAGATGGGGTTTTGGTGTGGATGTCGTTTTTGTTGATGTTGATGCTATTCCTTTCTGTTAGTTTTCCTTCTAACAGTCAAGTCCCTCTGCTGCAGGTCTGGTGGAGTTTGCTGGAGGTCCACTTCAGACCCTGTTTGCCTGGGTATCACCAGCAGAGGCTGCAGAACAGCAAATTCTGCTGCCTGATCCTTCCTCTGGAAGCTTTGTCCCAGAGGGGCACCCACCTGTATGAGGTGTTGGTTGGCCCCTGCTGGGAGGTGTCTCACAGTTAGGCTACATGGGGGTCAGGGATCCACTTGAGGAGGCAGTCTGTCTGTCCTCAGAGCTCAAATGCCATGCTGGGAGAACCACTGCTTTCTTCAGAGCTGTCAGACAGGGACATTTAGGTCTGCAGAAGTTTCTGCTGTCTTTTGTTCAGCTATGCGCTGCCCCCAGAGGTGGAGTTTACAGAGGCAGCAGGCCTTGCTGAGCTGCGGTGGGCTCTGCCCAGTTCAAGCTTCCTAGCTGCTTTGTTTACCTACTTAAGCCTCAGCAATAGCGGATGCCCCTCCCGCTGCCAGGCTGCTGCCTCACAGGTTGATCTCAGACTGCTGCACAAGCAATGAGCAAGGCTCCATGGGCGAGGGACCAGCTGAGCCAGGCTCAGGATATAATCTCCTGGTGTGCTGTTTGATAAGACTGTTGGAAAAGCGCAGTATTTGGGCAGGAGTGTCCTTATTTTCCAGGTGTAGTCTGTCACAGCTTCCCTTGGCTAGGAAAAGGAAATCCCTTCCCAGGTGAGACGATGCCCCACCCTGATTTGGCTTGCCCTCCGTGGGCTGCACCCACTGTCCAACCAGTCCCAATGAGATGAACTAGGTACCTCAGTTGGAAATGCAGAAATCACCTGTCTTCTGCATCGATCATGCTGGGAGCTGCAGACCATAGCTGTTCCTATTTGGCCATCTTGGAACAGAAGGCTTTACTATTTTAAAATAAGGGAAATTGCTTGGTAAACTCTTCTCTCACAGTACATATAGTATTGCAAGCTACGTTATAAAGTCTAGTGTCTTATGTTGGGTGGAAGTCGGGGATTATTTGTTTTCTTTAGTTTGTTTTAGAAATATGTTCCGAATCTCTCCCTGTGTGCTTTTGTTTGCCTTGACCATGGTAAGAAGGTGGAGTGGTGCCCCGTCTGGAGTGAAGAAACTTTGAGCAGAGAGTTGAAGGACCAGCTCCTGGCACCACCTGTGGCCCTTGTGTGGTGGCCATGGACAGTGTGAACATGTTTTCCTTTGTGCAGTTAAGGAGTTACCAAATTCTTCTAGGTTTCCTTCCAGCTCGGGGTCCTGTTTTAAGCCTAACCATATATATTTGTTAAGTTATTTGGGGAGATGTTCAGGGGTTAGTGTGTGCCTTTCTTGGTTACCATCTAAAGAGAAATTCTTTTTTCTTTTTCCCTTCTAGCTATTGTACACACGTGACAACCTATGAAGAATCAAATTATTCTCTGAGTTATCAGTTTATACTAAATATCTTCTCCTTCCTGCTCAGAATAAAGACTTCCCTTCTCCATGAAGAAGTGAGCTTAGTTGAGAAGAAACTTTTCGAGAAAAAATATAGTGTAACAAAAAAGAAATCAAGATCCAAGAAAGCGAGACGACATTGAGAAAATGAAACTTTCTGGAAAAATATTTTAATATTGATAGTAACATCAGATTTTAATATAACATTCCAGAGAATTGTGGAAAATACTGCATATATATGTATATGCTCTGACACATATTTACATATATGTCAAGTGTGCTTAGAAAATTGTATATTATAAAGCAGGTGAGCTTTGTTTGATTTTATTTTTCAGAGTATGAATATTCTAAGAGAAAGTTAAAACAACAGTAAATTATATAATTGTATATATTTATTTAATTTTTTTTTGGGGGACAGAGTCTTGCTCTTCGCCCAGGCTGGAGTGCAGTGACACGATCTTGGCTCACTGCAAGCTCCGCCTCCCAGGTTCATGCCATTCTCCTGCCTCAGCCTCCCAAGTAGCTGGGACTACAGGTGCCCGCCACCACGCTGATTTTTTTGTTTGTTTTTAGTAGAGACGGGGTTTCACCATGTTAGCCAGGATGGTCTTGATTTCCTGACCTCGTGATCCATCCACCTCGGCCTCCCAAAGTGCTGGGATTATAGGTGTGAGCCACTGTGCCCAGCCAGTAAATTGTATAGTTGTATCCAAAAATGTATAGTCATTGTATTTTAAAGCTAAATTTATTTTTTAAAGTAGATCCCTTCCTTATTCTTTACACCCCAGAGTAAATCCCAGATGGATCAAAGATCTAAACATAATCTTTCATATTTAAAAATATAAAAGTATTAGTAGAAAACAAATATGAATGTTTTGCTGTTGGAATGGCATAGTCAATTTTTGCAGCATATGATGAACAAAGGAATAATTTCTTTAATGTGTCAATAGCTCTTGCAAAGCAAAAGGAAAAAAGCAAACTGAATAAGGGATATGAAAAATTAGTTTTCTGAAGGTCAAGCCAAAAAACATGATAGGATACTCGACCTCACTCATACTCAAGAAATACAAATTGAAGCGAATACTGTTTCCCACATACTGGATTGGCAGAGATTATAAAGATGTATAAAACCTGGTAAGGACATTGGAAAATCAGGCATTCTTGTTCTGAGTTCATTTATGCATGCAACATATAGCAACTCCTGTGTTCCAGACATGCTCTAAGCACTGGGGATACAGCACTGAACGAGACCCCCACCTTTAAAGATCGTAGGTTCCAAATGGGTGGAGGCTAATAGTAAAATATATATATAATGTTTTGGGGAACTCAGTACAATGAAGAAAAAGCAAGAAAAGAGATAAATGATAAGGTAGGCCATTTTATAAAGGGTGGCTGAGGGAGGATCCTCTGGGGCAGTGGCATTAGAGCAGAGACCAATTTGCATGGAACACAGTAGCGCGAGCAGCCGTGAGCCGTGCGGCCCATCCAGGGGGAGATCAGCACAGGCAGAGGAAAGACGTGCAGAGGCTGTGAGCAGGGGCATGCTGGGTGCAGTCAAGGACTGGCAAGCTGTCCAGAGTGGCTGGAGCAGTGTGGTTGAAGGGGAGAGGGAGAGCAGATGGGCAGATGGGATGGTAGAGGTTGCTCTGAGGTCATGGGAAGGATGACCTTACCATGGTTGACTTTTATCTCAAATGTTACAGGAAACCATTCAAAATTTTTAAACAAAAGAATGATGTGATCCAACCTATATCATAAAAGTATCACTGACTATTCTGATGAGTACACTGTAGTGTGGATGCGGGCAGTGGTTAGAGAGTTCATTTTGAATTGAATATATTTTGTTACTCTCTACCTGTTTCACTTACTGTAAGGTTTTCTTTTTTCTTTTTTTTTTTTTTTTTTTTTTTTTGAGACAGGGTCTTGCTGTGTCACCCAGGCTGGAGTGCAGTGGCGTGACCTTGGCTCACTGCAGCTTTGACTCCCCGGCTCAAATGCTCCTCCTGAGCCTGAGTAGCTGAGACCACAGGCATGTGCCACCATATCCAGCTAAATTTTTTGTTTTTTGTAGAGACAGAGGTCTCACTATGTTGCCTAGGCTAGTCTTGAACTTCTCGGCTCAAGTGATCCTCCTGCCTCAGCCTCCCAAAGTGCTGGGATTACAGGTGTGAGCCACCACGCCTGGCTGACTACAACTTTTAATATTTTTTAATTTTTGCAACTTTTTTTTTTTTTTTTTTTGAGACGGTGTCTTGCTCTGTCACCAGGCTGGAGTGCAGTGGCGTGATCTCCACTCACTGCAAGCTCCGCCTCCCAGGTTCACACCATTCTCCTGCCTCAGCCTCCCATGTAGCTGGGACTACAGGCGCCCGCCACCGTGCCTGGCTAATTTTTGTATTTTTAGTAGAGACAGGGTTTCACCGTGTTAGTCAGGATGGTCTCGATCTCCTGACCTCGTGATCCACCCGTCTCGGCCTCCCAAAGTGCTAGGATTACAGGCGTGAGCCACTGTGCCCGGCAACTTTTTTTTTTTTTTTAAACGGAGTCTCGCCCTGTCGCCCAGTGTACAGTGCAGTGGCACGATCTCAGCTCACTGCAAGCGCCGCTTCCCGGCTTCACGCCGTTCTCCTGCCTCAGCCTCCCGAGTAGCTGGGACTACAGGCACCTGCCACCACGCCTGGCTAATTTTTGTATTTTCAGTAGAGACGGGGTTTCACCGCATTAGCCAGGATGGTCTCCATCTTCTGACCTCGTGATCCACCCCCCTCAGCCTCCCAAAGTGCTGGAATTACAGGCTTGAACTACCACACCCAGCCTAATTTTTGCAACTTTTTATAATGAGACTTATACAATGATTTAAATTACATACAGGGTGCTCAGCCAGCACAAAGCTGTGGTGAGATTTGGGTCCAGGTCTCAGGCTCTAGATTCCAAACCACATTAAAAAAAAAAAAAAAAAAAAAATCACCTGCAGACTGCCTATAGCTTTAACAGTCTCTGTCTCCCGTTCATTCACATCCTTCGGGTAGAGAAAGGTTTGTATTTTAGTACATTTGATTCAATAGACATTTCTTGATTATCACATTGATTCTCAAAGTGTGGTCCCTGGACCAGCGACATCAGCATTACCTGGGCACTCATTAGAAATGCACATGTAGAATTTTGATTTAAAAATTTTAAGAATACCATCCTGGCTAACACGGTGAAACCCCGTCTCTACTAAAAAACTACAAAAAACTAGCCGGGCGACGTGGCTGCGCCTGTAGTCCCAGCTACCCAGGAGGCTGAGACAGGAGAATGGCGTGAACCTGGAGGTGGAGCTTGCAGTGAGCTGAGATCCGGCCACAGCACTCCAGCCTGGGTGACAGAGCGAGACTCCATCTCAAAAAAAAAAAAAAAAAAAAAAAAATTTAAGAATTAATAAATAGTTCAAGTTTTTACAAAAACAAAATAATAAAACTCTTTCCCTTTATATATACATAAAAAAAACTTTCTGGAATGATATAGCAATAGTGGTAATTTCTGGTTGGTACGATAACTATAGTGATTCTGTTTTCTTGGTGACTCTGCATTTTATAGTTGTGTATTAAGAGTTGTATTTTTTTTTTTTTTTGAGGTGGTCTTTTTCGCTCAGTCTGGAGAGCAATGGTGCAATTATCGCTTGCTGCAACCTCCACCTCCTGGGCTCAAGTAATCCTCCTACCTCAGCCTCCAGAGTAGCTGGGACTGCAGGCCCATGCCACCATGCCTGGCTAATTGTTTATTTTTTTGTAAAGCTGATGGGGTCTCGCTATGCTGCTCAGGCTGGTCTTGAACTCCTGACCTCAAGCGATCCTCCCGCCTCTGTCTCCCAAAGTGCTGGAATTACAGATGTGAGCCACTGTGCCCAGCCTGGTTTGGTAGTTTCTTAAAAGTGAAAATTAGACCTACCATGTGATCCAGCCATTCCACTACTAGGTATCTACCCAAGAAAGATAAAAGCATGTTTCCACACAAAGACTTGTATACAAATATTTATAGCAGCTTTATTTGGAATAGCAAAAGAAGGAAAACAACCCAAACAGCCCTCACCAGGCGAATGGATAAACACATGGTTGATATATCCATACAGTGGAACACTCAGCTGTGAAAAAGGAACCGACTATTGAAACAACAATAGCCCTGCTCAGGAGCAGGATTTGGAGGAGAATAGAAGAAGCATATCTTCATAATGTAAAAACTTGCTTTCTAAGATTAGAACTGAAAGGTCTTTTTTGAAGATGAGTGTCATGGAATTGACATGATTTGAAGTGTTATGGCACTTCATTTGAATAAAAAATCGAAGTTGCTAACAAGTTCCATGTACTTAAACATATTGGGACAGAGAGTTCAAAGCTATGAAAACTTTTGGGCCACCCATGAATATGAAATAAGATTAATAAGAGAGGAGAAGTCAGTGAAAAATGTGGCTTTCCATGCATTTCAAATTTTTTGAATTACCATTGAAGGCTAGTGATGAAATGTTACACTCTAGGCGTCAGTGTTTTCACATCTAACATAGTATCAGTCATAGAAAAAGCGTATCTGTCTACTGCCAAAAAGGGAAGAGGGTAATAGCACGTATTGAGCACCTACTATATATTCAGATGAGGTCCTGCCATACGAAATTCAGTCTCCGCTGCTCTGAGGGCCGTGCAGTCACTCATCCTTGGATAATAGGCGTGGAGCTAGGGGTTGTGCTGTGAAGTAGCCATCCTTCCCAGGGTGCTCAGCCAGCACAAAGCTGGGGCGAGATTTGCGTCCAGATCTCAGACTCCAGATTCCAAACCACATGTTTTTTAAAAAATCACCTGCAGACTGGCCTATAGCTTGAACAGTCTCTGTGTCTCCCTTTCATTCGCATCCTTCGGGTGGAGAAAGGTTTGTGAATATTTTAGTACATTTGATTCAAAAGACATTTCTTGATTATCACATTGGTTCTCAAAAGTGTGGTCCCTGGACCAGCGACATCAGCATTACCTGGGCACTCGTTAGAAATGCACATTCTCAGGCCTACTCCTCACTCCCAATCGGGAAACGCAGTGTGGGTCCAACAATCTGTTTTAACAGGTCCTCCGTTCGCTCCAGGCTCCAAGGTGGGACAGTCACTTGGTGCTGCTTCTGGCTGGGACAACAGGGCCCCACTGTGGCACTTACAGCCCTTGACCCCCTCCTAATGGCTCTCTCAGTTCCCATGGTCCCAAAAGTCCTCCATCCCCTGCAGGACTGCCCCACAGTGGCCTTCCACGTCCTCCTGGGAGCAGAGGTCCCCGCCACCCCCAGGGCGCAGCTCCTCTGCCCAGGCACCTGCACTGGCACGGAGCACCCTGTAGGTTGTCTGCTTGAGGCCTCTATGTAAATACTTGCCTCAGCTGTTTCTAAACTACAAAAGCACACAATCATGAAATGAGGCCGAGGTGGGCTGAGTGCCACAATGGATGCCAAGAGGAAGAGAGATGGACATGGTGCTGGGAGGCTCTTGGCGCCACTGGAGGGAGGCACTCAGTTCCCAGGCTGCCCCGGCTGGGAGAGGAGTCGAGTCTTAATCTCCTTTCAGGGGACATAATAAATAAACTACTTTGCCACTATAGTGATTTATATGTTGATTTGGGTGGAATCTGTTTCATGAACAAATTTTATGAAATTTGTTTGTTTTTTTTAAATTATAGATTATTCCTTGGCCAGGTGTGGGCACAGGGTGGCTCACGCCTGTAATCCCAGCACTTTGAGAGGCCAAGGTGGGTGCATCACTTGAGGTCAGGAGTTCAAGATCAGCCTGGCCAACATGGTGAAACCCCGTCTCTACTAAAAATACAAAAATTAGCTGGGTGTTGTGGCAGGTGCCTGTAATTCCAGCTACTTGGGAGGCTAAGGCAGGAGAATCGCTTGAACCCAGGAGGCGGAGGTTGCAGTGAGCCAAGATCATGCCACTACACTCTATCCTGGGCAACAGAATGAGACTCTATCTCATACATAAATAAATAAATAAGATCTCTTACCACTACAGTGAAGCATAATTTTATGATTTAGGCAACTACCCTAAAGGGAAATAAAACCAAGTGAGATTGCACATGGTCTCAGATTTAGTAACTACTGTAATACCTGTAGTTCAAAACCAAATGCTTATAGGGAGTGAAACAGAATGCAGCCCATACCTGTGGAAAAGGGTGCTTCAATTGCCTTATGTCTATGACCAGCCTAAGCTCATAGCCATACAAATATATATATACCATACATGTGCTGAAACTAAGTTACATTTCTTGTTTTTAATTGTCTTAAGTATCAAGCTTGGATCCTCAGAACATGTTGGAAAAACACGGCTCTGAAACCCACTTATTAAGCACTTGTGCTGTATCGAACGTTTTACATTTGTTCATTGAACATATCTAGATAAATCTACTTATTTACAGCTATAGCGGCCCAAGATTTGGTCACAGCAGATTAAAACAAAACCTTTAAGTTAAAAATAATGTTAAAATCAGTGAGTATTTTAATACTATGGGAGTCTTTGTCTATGAGAATACAGAACGTTGGCCCAAATATTTCATTAATCTACAGGGTTATATACATTTGGAGCACAGTTTTGTTGTTTGTGTGTTTGTTTTCAATCCTCTTCCCAAAAATGAGTTTCTTCAGGCAGCTTGAGACTCCTGTGTTAGACTTAAGAGGAAAAGGAGTGGGTGCCTCTCACCTGGGACCAGTGGACATTATTAGGGGAATATACCAATGGTGGCAGGTTGATGACCTTATCTCCCTGCAGGGTGGCACTTCTCGCCGGGCTCTCAGCAGGTCTGTCTGCCTGTCACTGTCACCCGGAAGTGGAGTCACCTTCTGAAGCCCAAACTGAGGAGGGAGAGCCCAGGGTCCTCAGGCACCTCGCAGCAGGAGACCGGGAGTTCACCCGCAGTGTCTAGTTCTTTGTTATCTTTTCTTTTGCCCTCTATTGGCACAAAGCCACCTAGAAAAAAAAAAAAGGGAGTATTAATTCATCCCTCTATTCACACGAAAAGACAAATTGTTTAAATAAGAAAGGAGCATGATTTCCCAAATCTTCAGCAAGACCTTGAATAGAGTTTCCAAAGTATGCCTGCCGTAAAAGTTCTGTGTGTTATTATAAACTGCAGATAGTTAAGAGTGTGTGTTTTTATCTTGAGTATATAGCTGGTGACTTTTAAAAAAATTTTAAATGCCTTTGTGTTCCTGAAAGCTGAGTAAATTCACACAGTATTAAGTCTCTCACAAAACGAATTCAAGAAGCTCTAAGTGTATGTTCCCTTGTTTTGTGCCCTTGTGAAGCGTTTAAGCATAAAGGGCTTTAGTGCCAGACTTACCTGATAATATGCTATGACTTCAGAAGAGCTTACAAAAGAGTGCTTTTATTGACTTTATAAATTAAGAACCTGGTATTTCAGCTCACTTGGCCTTCTGCCCTTCTGAAACAATCATTCCCTTCTGGGACAATTAGTACATGTTTTATGGATATTTGCGTTGAACTGGGTGACTTGCAGACACTCCCAAAGGAATTTTTAGTTAGAATAACGCTTCAACGCAGTTGCCTTTTGTCACCATTGTTGTCCACATTAATTTAAATTAATTAAGTTAAACATTACCTACAATGAAAAAGGTGGTCTCTGAATTTTAAAACTCCCCCCAAGGTTTAAAGTAGGAAAAAAAAATATGTTCTTTGCCATGTTCAAGGATAAGAAAATGTTGTAAAACATGATTACTTATTTTTACCTTTCTCTCCTTAGCAATTGACACCAGAATAAAAATCTCCCTGGAAATATTCCTCCGGTCCCAAGCAGTCACCCTGCTCAGGCCCCAGAGCCCCCGGGGGTAGGGAGGTAGGCCCTGAGCCTCTTCCCCCTCCACGTCCATCCTGCCACAGCAGTTTGCAGGGTCAGCTCCTCCACTCCAAAACTGGTTTTGGTTTTTGTTGTTGTTTTGTTTTGTTGCAATTGCCCCGTGCTCTCTAAGTGCAGCCCACGGCCCTCATGTGGAATGGGAATCAGGTAGTAAAGTCAGGAATGTTGGTTTCACCTGCCCCTCCTCACCACAGCCCAAGGGTCAGAGCTATGGAATGGCCTCTAAGAACCCAGCTCTATCACACCCTCCTATCTCCTGCTGCTTCCCAGGAAGGGTAGGGACCCAGGCTCCTGCACCCCTCGGATCGTTCTGTCTCCACTCACTTTCTTCAATTCCTCTGCACCTACAGCACAGCCTATTTTTGACGTTATCATAGCCTGCTTATGTGTGTCCTGGTTTACTAACTAGACAGGCTTTCATGAGACATGGCCTCTACAGAACCCTAAATCCAACAGATGTTGAGTAAATGCTTTGATGAAAGTAGTGATGAGAAAGGGGAAAATTACAAAAAGCTTCCCACTTTCTGATTAGCTACTGCTGTGCTGTTTTCATTATTCAGTGATTTCACCATTCCGTGAATGGGCTCAGTTGTCTGCCTACAAATGTTGGTTTTGAGTCAAACTGAAGTTATTTTAAGACAGAAGGAGGAAATGGGCCTAAGTTTCGCCCCTGGCGTTCCTGTGGCCATATCAAATATTTATATAGTGCTTAGAGTGGGCCAGGCACTTCACATGTATGGACTTTTATCCATACTTTTAGCAGCCCTACGGTCCTGTAATATTGTACGAAGGAGGACCTGGAGACACAGAGAGGTTCAATGACATGCCCAGGGCCATGTTGGTAAGCATGGAGCCAGGCTCTGATTCCAGGCTGTTGGCTGAAGTCTGTGGGCTTGACCAGCCTACCGCGCTGCCTCACCAAGACTCAACCCCAGTGATGTCAGTTTGGAATCGAAGGAGCCCAAAAGCTGCTCAGAAGAAAACTAGAGCATTTACAGCTAGCGTATATCCTCACCACCCCTCCTCCATACCTCCACCCCAAACCTGTTCTTCCTCTGCCTTCCCTGACTCTCAGTGACAGCCCCATCCACCTAATTGCACCAAGTCATAAATCTCCAGCCCCTCCCTCCCTGTCACCTCCAAATCTCATCCTCACTTCGCTGACTTTCTACCACCAAGCACCTCTGGACTCCGCCCTCCTTCGGCAGTCACTGCCTAGCTCTGATGCTCCCCGTGTTCTCCCCGGGGCTGCAAAGCTCACTGCCCTCCAACGCGCACTGCCCCTCTGCCAGTTTTCCCAAATCGGGTCTAAAACCCCTCAAGATGCAGCATCCTCCCACAGCTCCTGTTGCCTAGAAGCCAGACAGTGTGTTCTGGTTGAGCCATCAGAGCGTGGCCCCAACACTTTTCCCATCCCCCGCCGTGCCTTGCGCCCTTGATCTCGGGCAAGCCATGGCCCCTCACACCCCAAGGCCTTTGCCTGTGCTGCATGCTCTATCAGAAATGTCCTCTCTCTTCTTCCTTTAGGACCCTTGCTCAATGCCATCTCCATTCAACCTTCCCCACCTCAGCTCCCCAAGCAGAGTTCATGGTTTCCGAGCACAGAGCTCAGACCTCCGTAAGGGCATGCACCGCCTGTGTCACATGCCCAGGTCTGTAGATGGGGCGTCCTCGTGCTGGCCCATGAGCTTGCTGTGCATACAGACACCAGTAGTGACAGGGCAGATAGGCACTCAGGTTAGCGCTCCCTCCCCAACCTGATGGCTTGGTAGATTTTAAGATTAAGAAACTTGAGATCTTACAGGAAAAACATCACAATGATAATAGAGGCCACATGCCAAAGAAGCATATCTAGGAAATGTTACACGTCTAGTTTGTAATTACGAGTTTTATACAATTAATTTCCACTTACCAGCTCATCAGAAACTTCAGGTTTGCTCTTCTCTGCATTTTCAATGCAATGACTACATTTATTTAGCTTTATTAAGAATCCTATGCATACTAAGATTTGGCTTTTGCATTTTGGTCCTCCATCTACATGAACGGCCCTCTAATTTCATGTCAGAGTTACTGCCTGCCATCTGCTGATCCCCATAATGGCCCCAGAGCAGAGTAACTTGAGGTTTTATCATGCCTTGAGGAACTTTTATTAAAAGGACCACAATACCTAAGTAAATAATGCTCAAAGAGCTCCCCAATTCCAGACCAGGAGAGCGTGGTTGTGCCCATGATAATTTCAGGCCAAACACGCACAAGTCTCTGCCATTCCTGAAGAGCAATCCCAAGACTCCAAGACCTGCTGCCCTTCTTGTCCCTCACCTGATGCTTATCACAAAATTCTCCTGATTTGTCCAGGCACAGTGGTCCACACTTGTAATCCCAGCAACTTTGGGAGGTGAAGGCCGGTGGAACACCTGAAGTCAGGAGTTCAAAGAGCCTGGCCAACACAGTGAAACCCCATCTCTACTAAAAACACAAAAGTTAGATGGGCATGGCGGCAGGCGCCTGTAATCCCAGCTACTAGGGAGGCTGAGGCAGGAGAATTGCTTGAACCCAGGAGGCGAGTTGCAGTGATCCAAGATTGTGCCACTGTCCTCCAGCCTGGGCGACAGAGCTAGACTCCGTCTCGGGGAAAAAAAAAAACATTCTCCTGATTTTTCCCTTTACCTTTTTTCAACCTCTAGCTCTTCCTTTTTCTAATCATCACCAACAGTGATGCCCACTTATTTGAAAGCTCCTGTGCTGTATTGAACATTTTACATTTGTTCATTTAACACACTAGATAAATCTACTTATTTACAGCTATTGTGATTCAAGATATGGTCACAGCAGATTAAAACAAAACCTTTACGTTAAAATTAATGTTAAAATCAGTGACTATGTTAATACTATGAGAATCAACTCAAAAGTACAGATATTGAAATCTGTAGTATCATGGTTTAGAAAAGACAAATCAACGTGGGTTGCAAAAGGCTCAGACTTCAAGTAAGGGAGCTGGCAGCTGACGATGGATTGCTGTAAAACACAGTTAATAAAATGTCAATGCTGGGCCGGGCGCGGTGGCTCAAGCCTGTCATCCCAGCACTTTGGGAGGCCGAGACGGGCGGATCACGAGCTCAGGAGATCGAGACCATCCTGGCTAACACGGTGAAACCCCGTCTCTACTAAAAAATACAAAAACTAGCCGGGCGAGGTGGCAGGCGCCTGTAGTCCCAGCTACTCGGGAGGCTGAGGCAGGAGAATGGCGTAAACTCGGGAGGCGGAGCTTGCAGTGAGCTGAGATCCGGCCACTGCACTCCAGCCCGGGCGACAGAGCCAGACTCCGTCTCAAAAAAAAAAAAAGTCACTTTTGGCCGGATGAATTAATCCCTCTTTGCTTTTTCCCTACCTATAAAGCAAATATAAATCTCGCTTGTACTAAAATGTGGTGAGATGCTCCAACATTTTTTTTTTTTTTAGATGGAGTTTCACTCTTGTCGCCTGGGCTGGAGTGCAATGGCGCGATCTTGGCTCACTGTAACCTCCACTTCCCAGGTTCAAGTGATTCTCCTGCCTCAGCCTCTCAAGTAGCTGGGATTACAGGCATGCACCACCACGCCTGGCTAATTTTTGTATTTTTGGTAGAGATGGGGTTTCACTATGTTGATCAGGCTGGATGGTCTTGAACTCCTGAGCTCGAGTGATCCACCCGTCTTGGCTTCCCTAAGTACTGGGATTACAGACATGAGCCACCACACCCAGCCCCTCCAACAATTTTAAATGGACACTATTTTATAATAGAGATGTTTGATCACTAATAACCCTTTCTTCAAAGAGTGAAATATGCACCTGTGAGCCAGCAAGCCTCACCACGGCCTCTCAGCTCCCCTGTCTGGGGTGTTTGCTTGAAATGGCATTGAGCCTAATGGTTCTGCCCTGCTCGGTGTCAGTCAGAGGCAAGAGAGGTTCACTGGAGGTTAAGGCCAGGGCCTTTGAGCCCAGGGCTTTTTGGTAACTGTGTTGCAACTATTGAGCCTTCCTTGGAATGATCCATCTACAGTGAAGCCACAGGAAAAGAATGTGAGAGACCTAGGTTCTTCTAGCTGCCAGCAAGTGGGTGACACCCAACATGACATAGCTTCTTCTGGCTACATTCTGAAATGGGGAGAGCTGGCTGCTGGCTTCTTGGCAACTGGGTCTGGGTCAAGTCCCAAGTATTTGACAAGACTCACCTTAGACTCCAGTCATCGTGGCAGTGGCAGGCAGGTATGGTGGGGACGGGTGTCAAACTTTCATAAGCAAGCATGCTCAAGACAGTGTCACAGAAGACACAGGAAAACGGAGCCTGTGGATACCAAACAACCGAGAGCTAATCCGCAGAGTCACTGTGTTCTCTAAGTTTGAGAATCAACTTAGGGAGTAATCAAATGCCATCTTCCAAGCCAGACACTGTCACTAGCACCTGCCATGGCTGCCACATGCATCCAGGTAGTCTATAATGAGTGCTGTGGGCTGAACCCAAAATCTCATACAGAAACGCCCACTCACTGGCAGTACCACCACTAGAAGGAAAATACGGGGTTTGGAAACAAGATATCTGGGTTCTAGTCCCAAACTTATTGACTACGAGACTTACATACATTATTTGATCTCTCTGGACCTTGTTTCTCCATCTACAAGTTGGGTAGAACTCTGCCTACTTCAAAGGGTTGTGTTAAGAATCAAATGAGCTCAGGTATGTGATCACATTGAACACTGAATTCTGCCAGAGGAAGGTACATGTCATCATCATCTTGAATAACAACAGTGATTGTTGATCATCTACCATATGCTTGTCTCTATGCCAGATGATGAGGGCGTTTTAAAAATATGAGATATAGTCTTTGTCCTTAAGCAGCTTATGCTACAGTGAGGGAAAATAGGGAAATGGAAAGTTTCATATTGATTGAGTTCCTGAAATGTGCCTGGCATTGTCTGAGATACTTTTCTTAAACCAAAACAAACACAATCTTTGGTGATAGGAATGATTATCCCAATCCCACAGCTGAGGAAAGTGAGGCTCAGAGGGTAAGAAAGTTTCCTTGTCACAGAGCTGGTGGTGAGGGTGGAGATTTTACACTCCCTGCGTCCCACACCAGTTTCTCCAGAGCGGAAAGACTTTCATCTGGCACTGGCACGACCATGAGACCCCGGGTTCTGGTGAACTGGGGGGACAGGTGCCTGGATGTCAGGATGAAGGCTCTGCCATCATCTTTCAGCCCCCTGAGATGTCCCTTCTCAATATGAGCTGTTTCCTCAGGGCTGAAGTCCCTGAATGTGGGGATCCCACAAATGGATTAGGTAACATGTCCAACCCACAAGGATGTGGAGGAACTGGATGGGGCTCCTGCCGCCTAGTCTTTGAAGAAGATGAATGCTATCTGCCAGTGTCTCTCTGCCAGGCATTGTGTGAGTCTTTAAGTACTGTATCCATAGTTAACTCCACATCTCTTGATGTATTTTCCATGTTTTGCAGATAAGAAAAGCAAGGGCTGGCAGTGAAGTAGACTAAAGATAAAAATCAGAGGCAGCCCTGGCATGCGAATCGGTATCTGCCTCAGTTCCTCCCTCCGAATCGTGCAGAACCGAGTCAAGTAAAGGCAGAGCCACTTGCGATAAGTGGCTTCATGAAGGACAGCAGAGGTGCTTGGGGAGTCCTCCTACCGGGATGGGAAGGGTTCCTAGAAGAGCTGGCATTTGAAGTTGGTCACTAAAGATGTAACTTGGGTGGCAAGGGAGAGAAGAAAAGCACAGGTAATGCCAGGGGCCTGAGATTCAGGACGTGCTCAGAGAACTCTGTGACAGGGGCACAGTGACTCTACTGAGATCACCCTGCTGGTCAATAGAAGAACCTGAACTAGAACCAGGTCTTGTAACTCTAAATCTACTATCCACCTCCCAACACCACTCAATGCACCCATGAGCCTGTTAGTACTATACCATATGGTCTCCAATGGGAGTGGGGGTCCCAAATTAGTTCTCTACTCTGAAACTCATGACTTGGGAAGGTACCTTCAAAGATCCTCTTTCTTTGAAAAAACACTAGCTCGGAGCTTAAAAAGTTTATTGCCAAACAAATAAAAAGATGAAAAACGTCACTCATAACTTTAAAAAAAGCAAATGAAAACAACGAGATCCCATTTTTGAACTCATAGGCTAGCCAAGCAAATGTCGATGGTTCCCATGGTTGTCCAGGGTGTGGCATGGTAGGCAATCTCATACTCTGTGGTAGGAGTCGAAATGAGAGCAGCCTTTTGGAAAACAATCTGGCAAGAACCAGGAAAATGGCAGCTGTAGGCCGGGCGTGGTGGCGGTGGCTCATGCCTGTAATCCCAGCACTTTGGGAGGCTGAGATGGGTGGATCACCTGAGGTCAGGAGTGCAAGACCAGCCTGGCTAACACAGCAAAACCCCGTCTCTACGAATAGTACAAAAATTAGCTGGGTGTGGTGGCAGGTGCCTGTAATCCCAGCTATTCTGGAGACTGAGGCCTGAGAATCACTTGAACCCAGGGCGTGGAGGTTGCAGTAAGCCAAGATCGCACCCCTGCATTCTAGCCTGGGCAACAAGAGCCAAACTCCATCTCAAACAAAAAACCAAATGGCAGCCGTGCATTCCCTTTTCTCAGTAACTCAGATTCTAGGAATTTATCCTATGGCAATACCTGATCAAGTGTGCAAAAATGTAGTTAGAGGAATGTGTTATTGTGAATGTTTGTAATTAACAAAAGCTAGGGGAAAAAATCCTAATTGTTCGCCAATACATTCTAGCTATTGTATGGCCATTCAAAGAAACACTAGACAGCCATTTTTTAAAAGTGTACTGGATTTCTATGTGCTGATGTGGAAAATGTTAAACCATAGAAAGGAAAAACAAGCAAGCTGTGGAAGATTGTGCAGTCCGAATCCCATTTGTCTAAGAAAATAAAGCATGTGAGTGCTTGTACAGACAGAAGATATCTGGAAAGATAAACACAAATTGTTCATAGTGGTTATCTTGAGGACGAGGAGCTAGGGATGGGGGAGGCCAGGGACTGTATTCTGTATCTTTCTACAGAGCTTCGATTTCTTCCTTTCTCCCTTTCTTTGTCCCTTTCCTAATCCCTTTCTATCTTTTTTTTCTTTTTGAGATGGGGTCTTGTTCTGTCGCCCAGGCTGGAGTGCAATGGCACGATCTTGGTTCACTGCAACCTCCGCCTCCTGGCTTCAAGTGATTCTCCTGCCTCAGCCTCCCGAGTAGCTGGGAATATAGGTCCCCACCACCATGCCCAGCTAAGTTTTGTATTTTTGTTAGAGATGGGGTTTCACCATGTTGGCCAGGCTGGTCTCAAACCCCTGACCTCAGGTGATCCACCTGCATCAGCCTCCCAAAGCACTGAGATTACAGGCATGAGCCACCACACCTGGCCTTTTTTTTTTTTTTCCTTAAAAAACTATATGCACATATTACTTTTATAATTTAAACAAATAGTAAAGAACTTAAAAATGAAGAGGCTAGGCCAGGCGTGGTGGCTCACACCTATAATCCCAGCACTTTGGGAGGCTGAGGTGGGAGGACCATTTGAGCCCAGGAGTTCAAGACCAGCCAGGGCAATATTGTGAGACCCTGTCTCTAGAAAACACACAAACACACACACACACACACACACACACACACACACACACTAGCCGGGTGTGGTGTGCACGTGTAGCCCCAGCTACTCAGGAGGCTGAGGTGGGAGAATCACTTGAGCCTGGGAAGTCAAGGCTGCAGCGAGCTGTGATGGTGCCACTGTACTCCAGCCTAGGCAACAGAGCGAGACCCTGTCTCAGATAAAATAAAATGAAATAAATAGGGTTAATGGCAATAGGTCATAGATGGAGACTTGCATTTCTGTTTTAGAGAGCTATTAGAGACAAACTAAACAATCCCATATTCAAATTGACAAAATAGACCCAATGTTTTTAATTACTACAGCTATGGTTTAATAACCTCAGGCCTTTCCTGTTCTTGTTTTTGGTTTTATGATTTGAAATTTCTTCATTCATCCCCTATTTATTTTGTGCCTACCATGTATTAGGCTCAAGGGCTTTCATCTTCTGCAACGGGAGGGTCATTTAAAAGAGCCCCAGCTACACTACAGAAGGGAGGAGACTGAGGGCAGAATGCATGCCTGCAGAGGACTGGATCCATTCAGTAGACGTTTGCTGGTTATTTTCTATGTATATACCAGGCATCAGGAACATAAAATGAAGGTGGTGCAATCCCTGCCCTCTCTGGAAAAGCTCACACTTGGTGGAGACAGACACAAACAGGAAAGACAAACATGGTGATGGGTAATGCAGAAGGCGCTGTGGATCCCACAGGACACCTTGCCCAGCCTAGAGAGTTGGGAAGGCCACCTGGAGGAAATGAGCCACTCTGAAAGTTAAGTGGAGTGGGCTAAGCATGGAGGAGAGGAGCAGGGAATGGGGGACAGTGCTTGGGAGTGAGCAGTAAGGGAAGTGTTGGACCACCAAGGGGAGGCTGAGCTCAGGAGTGTGGACTTTATGGTGAGTATAACTGAGTGACAAGAAATCTGTGTTTTATAAAGGTCACTCCAGCGGCAGTGTGGAGCCGGATCAGAGGAAAAAGAGGAAAGGCAGGTGGAAGGACACTGTTCCCAAGTTAGTAACTTTGGCACCACCCTGATGATTCGTACCCTATTTGGGACCACCTATGCTGTTATTGAGTAGTATTTTTCTTAAATTAGCTTGCTTAGAAAATATAATGATTTGGCAGGCGCGGTGGCTCATGCTTGTAATCCCAGCACTTTGAGAGGCCAAGGCGGGCAGATCGCCTGAGGTCAGGAGTTCAAGACCTGCCTGGCCAACATGGTGAAACCCCATCTCTACTAAAAATACAAAAATTAACCAGGCGTGGTGGTGGGCGCCTGTGATCCCAGCTACTTGGGAGGCCGAGGCAGGAGAACCCAGAAGGCGGAGGTTGCAGTGAGCTGAGATCACGGCAGTGCACTGCGGCCTGGGCAACAGAGGGAGATTCCGCCAGAGAGAGAGAAAGAGAAAGAGGAGAGAGAGAGAGAGAGAGAGAGAGAGAGAGGAGAGAGAGAGAGAGGAGAGAGAGAGAGAGAGAGAGAGAAGAGAGAGAGAGAAGAAGAAGAAGAAGAAGAGAAGAAGAAGAAGAAGAAGAAGAAGAAGAAGAAGAAAATAATAATAATTGATTTAAACAGGAAACTAGTGATAAGAGCAAACAACAGGCTGCGTGGATCCAGTGCTGGGATCGGGGTCAGAGGACAGAAACTGCAAAGGGCGGCCTCAAATGAGGCTGCCGATTCGGGTCCCTGAAGGCCTAGGACCAGGGCACAGAGGAGGGAGCTGCTGGCTGCAGGAGGGCCCTGTGACCTCATGCTGCTCCTCACTTCACCTCCTTCCCTTGGCTTCCGACCTTGGTGTCCCGGTCTTCTGTCTCCTCCACTGGCTATTCTTCCCAGCCTTTCCGTGTCGGAGGTTCCTGGATCCAGCATGGGTCCCATCCTCTTTCCTCCCTGCCTTCTCATGGTTTTAAATGGCCTCTAGATGTGGGCGGCGCCCAGATGTGAGCTTCAGCCCAGACTTCTCCCCTGCACTCCAGCCTGGTACTCAGGAGCCCACCTGATACATGGATTTGGATCTCCCATACATCTTGAGCTTAGCACGTCCAAAATGGACTCTTGTTCTCCCCCATATCTTCTATGCCCTAGGTCTTTCGTATCCCAGGGGATGGCAAATCATTCCTCCAGTTGCCCAGCTGGAAACCCTGTAGTCATCCTTGATTCCCTCCTCCTCTCACACCCCATATCCAATTTTCAGACAATCCTGTTGGTCCCACCTTCAAAGCATATCCAGAAGTCGGCCACTTCCCACCACCTCACTCTATCATGGCAGTGGCCTCCTACCTGGTCCCCACCACGCAGCAGCAAAGAACTATTTTAAAATGTGAGATCCTGTCACTTCCCCGCTCCAAGCCCCTCCAATGCGTCCCCACCTCGCCCAGAGAAAAGCCACAGTCCTTACGGAAGCCGGCAAGGCCCTGCTCAATCCGCTCCCCCGCGACCACTATCTCTGACCGCAGCTCCCGGCTCCCTGTGTCCCTCCAGCCACCCGGGTCCCCTCACGGGTCACTGAACACACCAGGGTCCCTGCCTCAGGCACAGTCCCACCTTCGTGGTCCCTCATCTCCTTCAAGCCTGGCTCCTCCCCGCCTCCCCAGGGCCTGCCTGCTTTACCTTTCAACCAGCCGCACCATTTACTTATTTTTGTATTGCCCGTTACCCCAACTAGGAAGGCGAGGAGTTGTGTCTGCTCTGTTGACTGCCCTGTCCCCAGCGTCTGGGGCCGCGCCTGCCTTAGTGTCAGGTCCGACGCTGGGCGTGTGGGGACTCAGTGGGCAGACCCTGGGAAAGACCGCAGCTCGGGAAGGACAAGTGGGGGCTGCCGCAGTGGAGTGGTACCCGGGGCCGGCCCGGGGCGCGCGACTGTACGGGCAGCGTGGGGCGGCCCCGCGGGGAAGTGGCGCCCGGGAGGCTACGGGGCAGCGACATCGCGGAGCCCCAGGGCCTGCCGCCGAGGGGACCGCGGGAGCCGCGAGGGCAAGAAATGCTAAAAGCGCGCGGCCGCGGTGGGCCAGGAGAAGGGACATTCCGGAGACGGCTCTCGGGGGAAGCCACGGGACCCGGGTGTGACAGCCTGCGAGAACCGAGAGGTGAGACGCGCAACCGGGGAGCTCAGGGACTGACTGGCAGAGGCGCCCCGGCCGGGCGAGCGCAGTGGCACCGCGGGGCGCTGGGGCCGGAACAGTGGGCAACGTGGGCACGGGGTGCGGAGGCCTGAGTGAGCGAAGAAGGAGGCGGCTCCACGGCCCGCGCTTGTCGCGGAGGGGATGGCCGGGGACGCCGGGGGCGGCGGCCGGGCGCGAGCGGGGGCGCTCTCGATGTGCGCGGAGGTCGGCGGGTGCGCGCCGCAGCCGCCGCGCTCCCTCTCCAGTCAGGGCAGGCGCGTAAGACCGCGAGCCGGGCGCGCAGTCCCGGGCGCAACCTCGCGGAACGCGCGGCCCTTGCCCCCAGCCCGCGCCGCTCGACCCCGTCAGCCCCGCCCCAGCGCCCCCTCCGTGGCCAATCAGGAGGCGCGGCCGGCCTCCCATCCCCGAGGCCCCACCCCCAGCCAGCGCATCGCTAGCCAATGAGCGGCCGAGCCCGGCGCCCAGTGCGCGCAGCCCGCGCGGAGCCGGCTCAGAGCGAGAAAAGCGAACCCAACCCGTCGGGGCCGCCGCTCCGGACCCGCAGCCACCGCCGCCTCCTCCCCCCGGATCGGGTGTACTGTCCCAACCCGAAAGTCCAGTTCTGCGGCCCGGCAGCGGCGAGCGGGCGCGATGACACAGGAGTACGACAAGTGAGTGAGGCGCGGGAGTCCGGCCGCCGCGGGGGGGCCGCGCTGAGGGGCCGCACCTGCAGCGAGCGAGCCGGGCGCAGACCCGAGGCCTCGCTGGCGGGCGGGCGCGGGCCGGGGGCCGCTGTCCACTCCACGCCGCCACGGCCTCTACCCCTTAGCCCTGCCCGGCTCTTTGTTCGGTCGGAGCCTCAGGAGGAGAGACCCCGTCCTCGGGGAAACTCGACACCGGAGGGGCCGCCCTCCTCCCCTCCTCCCCGGCCAGGTGGGGCCCACTCGGGCGCGCACCTTGGGCTCGGGGTCCCCGGCGCGGTCGGGTGCGGCGCGAGGTCCGGGCGCCGCCAACGCCCCCGGGCCTCCCGCCCCAGTCTCCTGCCCGGTCGGCCTCAGGACCCCGGTGGGGAGCTCGCCGCGTCGGGACAGGTGGACTTCTCCAGGTAATCTGTGGTCTCAGGCTCGTCACTCGGCGACCTGCTGGAACTTCCAAAACAGAAATGTAGGGGAAGGTTGAAGTGCCCCGATGTCCGGGCGTTTACTTTTCACTGGCTGGCGGTATGAGTGGGAAAACGGCTGTAGGAGTTATTTTGCCACTTGCATCATTGATGGTAATTACAGATTACCGTGTTTTTAGTGCTTGAGAGAATCAGGAGGATGAAACTTTGAAATCCGGGTGTTAAATGAGAAAGTACTGTACAAGCTAATATGCCTTTTAGAGTTTGTGATTTAAAAGCATATTTCGACAAATGTAAGGTGGTAATGTAATAAAGCATGGGGGATTAACTGGGCGAGGGATATTTCTGTATTTGCGGCTTTTCTGAAAATATAAAATTGTTCTAAAATGTTAAAAAACTTACTAAAGGAAAAAAAAAGGGAAATCGCACCAAGTCAGTCAATATATTTCAGATCAGTAAGTTTAAGGCAGATAGGTTCCCCTGCCAGTTTCTTCGTTATTTGTGAAGGATCGGTTTTTGTCAGTGTGTTCTTTTTCTGGATGAGATAGATTTTTTTTTTTTTTTTTTTTTTTTTGAGACGGAGTCTCGCTCTTCCACCCAGGCTGGAGTGCAGTGGCCGGATCTCAGCTCACTGCAAGCTCCGCCTCCCGGGTTCACGCCATTCTCCTGCCTCAGCCTCCCGAGTAGCTGGGACTACAGGCGCCCGCCTCGTCGCTCGGCTAGTTTTTTGTATTTTTTTTTTTTTTAAGTAGAGACAGGGTTTCACCGTATTAGCCAGGATGGTCTCGATCTCCTGACCTTGTGATCCGCCCGTCTCGGCCTCCCAAAGTGCTGGGATTACAGGCTTGAGCCACCGCGCCCGGCCGAGATAGATATTTTGTATGCAGTATCTTAAATGGATTACTCTTGTGTTGTAGAACATGCAGTTAAATTATTGCCTGAAACATATTTCAGAAGTCTGAGAGATCGCTGACGCAGGGTTTAAGGCTCACCTGAAAGTGATGATGAGCCTTCAGCGACTGAAGCCTCCTTCCTGACTGTCATGAGGAAGTAGACAAAGGCAACTGGTTTTGTGTTTATTTCTTGACGTATAGTTTAGATAAGGCAAAATTTCCAAAGCTAACATTTTGGCCTTAGGCAGGCTTTGGAAATATGAAACAGCTTCAGGGTGATTCCAAACATAAAGCCATTTCTCTATTTTCTATTGCTTGTACAAATTTGGGATGTGGGTGGGAGAAGAAGGAAGTTGAAAACTAGCATTAAGGGAATTGAACAGCCAAGTGCTGTCATAGTCTTCTGGAGGTAGCTATTACGCTATTAATTATAGCTTAGCAATACACCAGTAAATCAGTCCATGGCACCACCCGTTCAGTAGCTGTTGTACTCTGGTACTGATGGCTCAGGGAATGCCACTTTGTATATTTCTTTATTTTCTTAAAAGTTGAGATTTGTGTAAGCAATCTCCATTTTTAGACAAATGATCTGCTCGCTTTGAACAGCCTTTTATGTTTGTTTTGTGTTAAAATAGTATACCACCTCAAGACTTCCTTACCAAATGTAAGATTTATGCCATGAGTGAGTAAAAATATTGGCTTTCAAATAACACTTCATTTTGACTGAGGATACATTGTTGGATTTTTTTCCCCCTTTTTTGAAGATGTTCTCCTTTTTCTAAATCTATCTGTTTTTAAAGGCCCTGGGTGATTCCCAAACCCTAACCTTTGTTGATTACTTGAAAAGATAATCAGTCTTTCTACATTCACTTTTAAAATAGGTAGGTCACCTTTAGGCCATTTACATATTTCATTTGTGTGTTGCAATGAGAGCCAGTCCTTCAATTCGCTTGTTAGAATAGTAATAATTCAGAGGAGTTCCGAACATTTAAAATGTATTTGTCTCCTTGAAAATAAACTGCTTTGTTTTGCTAGAGTCAGTGTTCCATTTTTTCTCTTTATTGACTTATTAAATAGTACCAACTGAACAGTTGTTGAGACTGTTTACATTTCAGGTTTTTGGAATTAGCAATGTTTGCTTTAATCTTTTAAATTAAATCTTCTATAAGGTTTCACTAAGATCGCCATTGATTTTTTTGGATTTTTCCCACCAAACTACAGTGTTAAAATGAAACAGTTCTTGTGCAGTGTGGAAAACTAGTAAAGACTTTTTAAAAGCCAGACTTTCCCACCTATTTTTTTTTTAAATCTTTTTGTTCAGTGGTTTCATTTATTGTTGGAGATTCTTAAGTGTTTATCTCTAAGATAAACAGTTAACTCCCATGCCAGAAAATTATGCCTCTTTATTGATTTACAGTCCCCTTTGGCCACATTCCATGCTCAATCTGCTGGTAATCAGTAGAATATTCTGGCTTTCTCATATACCCCCAAGGATTGCGTGAAGTATCCCTTTTTCCTTCTGCTGCTTCTCCCCTCCCGTGTTCAGGTAGGAATTTTTAAGGCATGGCAACCACAGTGGAGAGAGGGAATAACTTAGCAGTGTAATGAACGGCACATGCTCTTCTCAAGAGGGGACAGTCCTGATTGTTGTTGGAAGAGAACAGATATTCTCTTTTCCTTACTGTGTCCTCCTGTTTGTTTATGGAAAGTATTTGAATAGCGTGGCATTTTCTCAGGGATGGTTTTGTTTTGCCTTTTTGCCAAATTGTGTATCCTGAGTTCCATGTGTAAGTGAACTGCCAGTTCTCTGGCTGCCTGGACACTTTATGTCTTACTGTGGGACCCATTGGTCTGCACTTAATGTGGTTTGTCTTCTGGTCTTGTCTTAATTTGACTTCCTAGGGTCATTGATGAAACTGTTTTATAGGAATGTCAAGGAATTGGTAGCTTATGATGCCTTGCAGTAGAAAAGTATGTGTTTTTTTGTTTTTGTTTTTTTAATTTCTCTGAAGCAAACGGCCAGTGTTGGTTCTTCAGAATGAAGCACTTTATCCACAGCGGCGGTCCTACACTAGTGAGGATGAGGCCTGGAAATCCTTCCTGGAAAACCCTCTCACTGCAGCGACCAAAGCGATGATGAGCATCAATGGAGACGAAGACAGCGCTGCTGCGCTGGGCCTGCTCTATGACTACTACAAGGTGGGTTTGCCTGCCTTTAAAACCCTTAACAGCAGTCTCCAATACACTTGATTCAGCAGCATATAAAACAGTCATTTGCTGGTAGAATGCCATGCAAGTTGCTTCTGTACTGACTATAAATAGTTTAATGAGTACTTTGACTTACTGTGGTTCAAAGCTAAAAATCTGTGATTGTAGAATCAAAGGGTTGTTTTTAAAACATGCAAAGCAGTCAGCTGCTGTGGCTGTATCCAGAAGGTGAAACCACCATAAAAGAGGATGCTAGATGTGCCTTCTTGGGTTTGAGCATCTCACTGAAGGTGGTTCTCAGTGCCATGGAAAGTGGGCAGGGCTCATTTACCTTTCACCTTTATTCCTGTGTAGTCAGGATGATTTCCTTTCCCGAAATGATACTACAGAGCCTTTGAAACCATATTCTCTAGTCTAGGACTGTCTAGTTCCAAGATCAGGATATGTTTTGTTGCTTGTTTCTAGAGATTTGGAGTAGTCTTATAATCTATACTCTGCATGGAATTTTACATGGTTTTCATTATCTGGAAATGACACTACTGATCTGTGTCATCATCATCATTGTCCTGATAACACTAGCTGTCACTGTTATGCTAGACATGTTACCAGCCTGTGTGCGACTTCTCACTCAGAGGTCATAGCTAGGATGTGTGCATCTGGGGCCCCAGTCTGGTTCATGGCCAAGGCCACTGTCTTTCTAATGCAGGGTGCATACCGCTTTTCTTCTGGGTTCACCTCTCCATTCTTCCTTCTGACCAGGAACACACATTTGGGGGTGGCTACGTCTTTAGGGTGCTACTTAAAACAGCAGACTATGTTGAAGCACAGCTTTGCCATGGGGCCTTTGTCTCATTGTCACTCTGTGTGACTAACTTGTGTAATCATTGTGTTGTCATCAGTACCTGTATGAAAACAGGATCTGTTTGGGATTACCAGAAGCTTCTGAATGACAAGCATCTTCTCATGAATGTAGTGTATATTTTTTAGTTTATTTTTGCTATATTTTTGTTTTTAAAACTTTCAAACCTACATAAAACTTAACAGGATAATTAATTCCCGAATACCTTTACCCAGAATCGCCAGTTGCTGGCCATTGGCTACATTCTGGCACTGTATTCTTTCCTTAATATAAGAAATACAGAGGTGAAAAAAGCCTAGGAGATAGTTTTATTATTAAAATTAGGGTGATTAGCCTGAGCAACATGACAAGACCCTGTCTCTACCCAAAAATAAATAAATACATACATACATACATACATACAGAAATTCGCTGGTTAATACACGCATACCTGTAGTCTCAGCTACTTAGGAGGCTGAGGTGGGAGCATCACTTAAGCCTGGGAGTTGGAGGCTACAGTGAGCTGAGATCATGCCATATCCCTACACTCCAGCCTGGGTGACAGAGACAGACCCTATCTCAAAAAAATATATATATAGGGTAATTATTTCCTAGTATGAGGCCATGTGTCTAACTAAGTTGGGGCTGGGGATTGAGGTAAGCTCTTTTTTCTTTGAATATGAACAGAAACTTGTGTAATCACTAATGATGCTAGAAGAAACCCTTACCAGGGAAACATAGCCATGAAGAGTTCCTTTGAAGTGGAAATTATTATATATCTGTTCTTATAGCTTGTTTTATTGACTTATTATAAATTAAGTTCCTAAAACATTTATTATGAAGTTACACATTTTTAACTGAAACTTTTGAGAATGGGAGAAACTTGTTGGTACAAGTTTTGTGCCAGAAAGACCAGTGTAATAACACTAGGCATACTATTCCTCTGTCTCATAAGCAAATAAATCCTCACGTCTGTCTGTGAAGGTTGACAATTTTAGTGGTATTTATTTGTCAGACTTCTTGTGATAAGTGTAAATTTATTTTCTCTTCTTCTTCTTTTTAATTTTTCATTTAGTATTATTATTATTTTTAGCAGCAGAGTCTCACTCTTACCCAGGCTGGAGTGTAGTGGTGCAGTCATAGCTCGCTGCAACCTCAACCTCCTGGGGTTGAGTGATTCTCCTGCCTCAGCTTCTTGAGTAACTAGGACTACAGGTCATGCCTGGCTAATTTTAAAATTTTTTGTAGAGACGGAGTCTCACTATGTTGCCCAGGCTGGTCTCAAATTCCTGGCCTCAGGTAATCTTCCTGCCTTAGCCTCCCAAAGTATTAGGATTACAGATGTGAGCCACTGTGCCTGGCCTATTTTCTTTTGTAAATAAACTGAATTGTTTGTTTCAGGTCTTTGGTTGTAAGCATCAGTCATTATTACATAGTAATTTTGATAAAGCTTGAAAAGCATATTGTTAATAGATGAAGCAGTGGTTTTTTTGTTTGTTTTTGTTTTTTTGTTTTTTAATTTTTATTTTATTTTTTATATAGAGTCTCGCTCTGTCGCCCAGGCTGGAGTACAGTGGCACAATCTCAACTCACTGCAACCTCTGCCTCCTGGGTTCAAGCGATTCTCTTACCTCAGCCTCCTGCCTACAGGAGGCTGTAGCTGGGACTAGAGGCGTGCGCCACCATGCCCGGCTAATTTTTTGTATTTTTAGTAGAGACAGGGTTTCACGGTGTTGGCCAGGATGGTCTTGATCTCTTGACCTCGTCATCCACCCGCCTCGGCCTCCCAAAGTGCTGGGATTACATGTGTGAGCCACCGCGCCCGGCCAGCAGTGTTTTGTCTTTAATGGTGAAAACAAGGATGCAGGAATAGAATTCTCACGCTGAAAGCCATTTTTAAGCACCTTAGCCATTTTGGAGCGTGCAATGGTGTAAAATCTCAGTTGAGTTATTTCTACAGGACACTCACTAACGTTTGCCTACTTTTCACTTCCCTTGCAAAGAAAAGAACCAAAAAAGGAATAGAACACTGAGTTAGACTTGTCCTTTGGGTGATGGACGTATGAATCCCAGCATATCTAAAGACAGTGATCACATGAAGCCCTCATTTGGATCTTAGAAGAAATGAACGGTTAACATGGCTGTTCCTTCTGCTTTTGCATTTCATCTGAATGGAGAGTAGTAGGAAAGAGCCCTGAGAAAGTTGGAAGAGCTCTGTTGTGTTTTCATTAACTTCTTCTCTAATGTTGTGTAGATAAACCAGTAAAACCAGGGCAGAGGTATTTCTTTTTTTCTTTTTTTTTTTTTGAGTCAGGAAGGGTCTTGCTCTGTCGCCCAGGCCGGAGTGCAGTGGCGCAGTCTCTGCTCTCTGTAACCTCTGCCCCCGGGCTGAAGGGATCTCCTCACCACAGTCTCTCTTGTGTAGCTGAGACTATAGGCACATGCCACTACGCCTGGCTGCTTTTTACTTTTTTTTTGTAGAAACGAGTTTCACTATATTACCCAGGCTGGTCTCAAACTCCTGGGCTCAAACAGTCCTCCCACCTTGGCCTCCCAAAGTGGCTGGGATTACAGACATGAGCCACCAGCTTCGGCCAGTGGAAGTATTTCTTTTAAGAGATGAGACCCAAACTCCATGACAGAATAAATGTATCATGCCCTGAGTTTATTTGGCAACTCAATAACAGTTACTTTTCATTGAGGGCAGATACTGTCTTTTTCTTTGTGTGTCCCCATAGCCTGGTGTTTGTTAGGCAACCAGTAGATAAATGAATGATTGAATTTACTGAAAAATAAAAGGCTATATCTTTGGGTAAACTGTACTTCACTGGATAAGAGCTAAATTCTTTTCATGTGTGCTAATATCAGGTTCCAAGAGAGAGAAGGTCATCAACAGCAAAGCCAGAGGTGGAGCACCCCGAACCAGATCACAGCAAAAGGTAACATTCAGTGCATAACAGTGTAAAGAGTGCAGGGGGAAATGCCACGTTTCTGTAACAGCAAAATGGGAGTTTGTTTGAATGCACAACCACTAGTGGAAGAGATAGGTAAGCTGGACGCTTATTATCTAAATTCAGATTTCATCACTGATTTGCCTCTGTTGCTCTGAAAAGTTCCTTTTTTCTTTGGGCACAGTAGTTGCCTTTTCTAGAATGAAAGCACTAACTTTCTCCTCCTCCAAAGGGTTAGTTTTAGTAATAACTTAAGTATTTGCTTATTTGTTTTTGAAGTTTTCTTTAGAAGATGTGGCAGTGGTCCATTAAAAAAATTAAGTACCAATTGACTCTTAACAGCTGCCTAAGTAAAATTGAATAAAGCAAGTTAAATTGTATTCAAATTCCTGTTGAAATTATTTGTGAAATATTTTAGATTAAAACTTTCAGAAAATTTAATTAATGCTTGTCTTTATAGCCATGAAAAACTTTAAAAAGACACCTTTTAAATTGCCCTGTGTTTTATTATCAATCAAGGAATAAAACATATTTAAAGGAAGAATGATCATCACCCAGTATCCCATTATCCTGATGATTGCTTTATTCATTGTTTTGGTGTGCATGCAAATTTTATGTGGCTGTGGTTTTGTTCACAGATAGGATTTGGTGGTATACTTTCTTCTACTTAGTTTGTTTCATAAACATTTTCTCTGTGTTTTAATCTTCATAATTATCCTTTGGAAGAGGACTTGTGGCTTTTTTACTTTTCATTATGGGCATTTTCAAACATAATAAAAATAGAGAAATAGTACAAGCCCACATGTATCCATGACCAGCTTCAACAGTTATCAACACAATTCCTCGTTAGATGTATTCTTCTGTCTTCTTCAACTTTGAGATTAATTCATGTTTTTATTTTATTTATTTTTGCTGGAACGTTCTGAAGCAAACTCTAAATATCCTTATAATTGCCGCTACACCTAGTTTTCACTATTTTGAAGCCTTAAGGAACAACTTTCTAGATTTTTTTCTGTTTTAGGATAAATTCCTGGGAGTGAATTTATGGTTCAGGGTTCAAACAGTTTTATTGATCTTGAAATGTACAGAATTCCCAATTTGCCTGTTTCTTAAAGCTTCAGGCTATATGATTTCTGGGGGCTTTGAAAACTCATTCATTTTACCCACTGGAAATCATCTTGTATTGCTCAAATTATTTATCAAACCAAAATTGAATTTTATAAAAAGCAGATGTGTCTACTGATATAATATAACAATAGGTTTTCTTGGGTGCAAGAGAAATCCAGGCCGGGTGCGGTGGCTCATGCCTGTAATCCCAGCACTTTGGGAGGCTGAGGCAGGTGGATCACCTTAGGTCAGGAGTTCAAGACCAGCCTGGCCAACATGGTGAAACCTAGTCTCTACTAAAAATACAAAAATGAGCCGAATGTGGTGGCATGTGCCTGTAATCCCAGCTACTTGCGAGGCTGAGGCAGGAGAATCGCTTGAACCCGGGAGGTGGAGGTTGTAGTGAGCCAAAATCATGCCATTGCACACCAGCCTGGGCCACAAGGGCAAGACTCCGTCTCAAAAAAAAAAAGAAAAAAAAGAAGGAGAAAGCCAAATATCATAGGTGGTTGGAAAAGTGGTGACCAAGTAATAATGGCTCATACTTCTTGAAGACTGTGTGTCAGGCATTATTATACACATTTTAGTGTATCATCTCATCTCAACCTGATGAGAATGCATGCCATTATTGTCCCCATTTTACAGGTGAGGATTCAGTTACTAAAAGATGAAGTAGCTTGCTCAGGTGACACAGAACTTGAACCCAGGCAGTTTGACCCTGGCGTCTATGCTGTAACCCCAGTTGATCAGATCACATAGCTTCAGGTTTCTAGTAAAACATAGTAATTTTTTTTTTAGGATTATGGAAAGTAAAGCTTGTTAGAGGAGAGCTCTGAGTACTTAGTATTTCAAATGAAATTTTACTTAATATGTTTCGATTTTATTTGAACGATAACCAGAAAGCCTTTTCCCCTTTACCTAGTAATGGGTAGTTTCGATGTTTTCTGTTTATTCCCTGTCAAGTGTATTGTTATTGCACAGGACCGAACAGCCCAGTGCCATTAGGAAAATAAAAATTGTCAAAGAACTACATTAACATCGAGTTTGAAAGCAGTTTTCTTTTCTTAAAGAAACAGCATACCAATCGTGACAGAGCAGCCCCTCATTTCTGCTGGAGAAAACAGAGTGCAAGTACTGAAAAATGTGCCGTTTAACATTGTCCTTCCCCATGGCAACCAGCTGGGCATTGATAAGAGAGGCCATCTGACAGCTCCAGATACGACAGTCACTGTCTCCATAGCAACGATGCCTACCCACTCCATCAAGACAGAAACCCAGCCGCATGGCTTTGCTGTGGGAATCCCCCCAGCAGTGTATCATCCTGAGCCCACTGAGCGGGTGGTGGTTTTCGATCGGAATCTCAGTACTGACCAGTTCAGCTCTGGTGCTCAAGCCCCAAATGCTCAAAGGCGAACTCCAGACTCGACCTTCTCAGAGACCTTCAAGGAAGGCGTTCAGGAGGTACAGGAAGCAAACATCTTCCTAAGATGCCTGTGTGTTTGTATAAGTATTGGGTTCCACCTTTTCCTTGTTATGTAAGCGTGAAACTCGGCCTGAAATGAATGGATTAGGAATAAAAGATTTTTTTTTTTTTTTTTTTTTTAAGAGAAAAGGCCCATGGGTATAATTTGGAAGCTAAACCTATAAAACCAGAAGTTGTTATCAAGGGTGCATGGCTAATCTTACCAGCAGCTGAGTTAACAATTATGATTTCAGCTAAGTGATTTGCTGGAGAAAGAGAAAGAGAACCCCATACATAATCTTCTGTTGACCACAGGTAGATTCTCATAGTCTGTTTTTAGCACTTCTCCCAGCGCCAAACAAGCTCCCTGGAACTGGTCTTTATATAAAATGAGTTATGTCTTTGCTTGATCTTTCTTGGTTGGCAATATAGTCAGGGAGAGCACAAATGCATTGTGTGAAGTTTACAAATTAATTCCAAATAGTTCTGGGGGTTCTAGGGTGATGAATACCTCACTCAGCTAAAAGTTAGGGACAGGAGGTGTTAGAAACCATACTTAATGACTCGGTGAGGTAAAGAGCATCCATCTCTGCATGTGGAGTTAGGGGCAGAATGTTAGCCTTTCCCGAGAAAATGCACCACATCTCTTCAGCTGTGGTGTGAACTTGATGCTGTGTCTTAACTTGATATAATGATAGGGTGACTCTTTAAAGTCATGACATTTTGGTTGCAGATCCTAGTGTTTGAACAGAGTTGGGATGTGTGTGAAAGACAGAAAAGGGGGTCGTGAGTCAGAAGCACTTAGTGGGGATACCTACACAGCTTGTTGTCATTTACTTGAGTGGCATATAAAAGTGGATATTTTCTCTGTTTTAATTTTTTTAATATTTGTAGTTTCAACATTTTTATTCAAAAATATGGAAAGGGTAGTGGGTTGCTGTAAGCCACATACTTTTTTTTTTTTTTTTTTTTTTTTTGAGACGGAGTCTTGCTCTGTCGCCCGGGCTGGAGTGCAGTGGCCGGATCTCAGCTCACTGCAAGCTCCGCCTCCCGAGCTTCTCCGCCATTCTCCTGCCTCAGCCTCCCGAGTAGCTGGGACTACAGGCGCCCGCCACCTCGCCCGGCTAGTTTTTTGTATTTTTTAGTAGAGACGGGGTTTCACCGTGTTCGCCAGGATGGTCTCGATCTCCTGACCTCGTGATTCGCCCGTCTCGGCCTCCCACAGTGCTGGGATTACAGGCTTGAGCCACCGCGCCCGGCCGCCACATACTTTTATGCAGTGCCAGAGCTTGGTCTTTAGTGACCATGATAACCAGTTAAATAGTTGTGGCTTCATATACACCATGGAATATTATGCAGCCATAAAAAAGGATGAGTTTGCGTCCTTTGTAGGGACATGGATGCAGCTGGAAACCATCATTCTTAGCAAACTATCACAAGAACAGAAAACCAAACACCGCATGTTCTCACTTATAAGTGGGAACTGAACAATGAGATCACTTGGACTCAGGAAGGGGAACATCACACATCGGGGCCTATCATGGGGAGGGGGGAGGGGGGAGGGATTGCACTGAGAGTTATACCTGATATAAATGACGAATTGATGGGTGCTGACGAGTTGATGGGTGCAGCACACCAACATGGCACAAGTATACATATGTAACAAACCTGCACGTTATGCACATGTACCCTAGAACTTAAAGTATAATAAAAAAAAAAAATAGTTGTGGCTTATCACATTGATATTTCAGGTTTTCTTCCCCTCGGATCTCAGTCTGCGGATGCCTGGCATGAATTCAGAGGACTATGTTTTTGACAGTGTTTCTGGGTAATAGATGTCTTTTAATTTGATTTTTAATTTGCAGCTTTTATAACTTACTCCTTTCACATTAACTTGATAAATCAAAGGTGGCTTTAGCAGGCTTTCCCCTTATCTTACTACTTTTACTGTGGTACAGTCTTGGGTAGAGGACATCTGCTTCAGTGCTTTTAATTTTGAACTCTTTAAACTATGTTTCAAGTTTCCTTAATTCTTGGTGTTGGTGCTTTTTCTTTCTTTTGGTTTCTTTATGTGATGGTAGTAGAATGGAATCTAATAGGAGAGATGACGGGATTAAATTCGGTCTCTGAGGTCCTTTCTGTTGCCAAAAATATATAATTAGGTGAGAATTTAGGAGGAATATCAAGTGATAAAAAAGTGATAAAAGCTTTTTTTTTTTTTATCAGCCTCACTAACGATAAGATAAATGAAGTCAACTTTTTTCTGAGCTGACAACTTTCTTTTGACCTCACAAAATCGTATCTCACTCTGGCAATATGAATATTTTTCATGTTAATTGGGAACTCATATTTTGTTTTATGTGTTTTTTACATGTGTTATATTTTATGGTTTTAAAAGTGTCTAAGATTTTATGGGAACTAAGACTTCCCTTATAGATCTGCCTGAAGATGCAGGAGTCCCAAACGGAAATGACTTTAGGGTTTGGGATAGGGGTCAGCTAACTTTTTCTATGAAGAGTCAGAGAGTAAATATTTCAGGCTTTGTGGGCCATACAACCTCTGTGTGTTTTTGCAACTACCCTGGTCTGCTGCTGTGCAAAAGCAGCCATAGGTAATATGTAAACAAATGATGTGGCTATGTGCTAATAAAACTTTAGTTACAAAAATAGGTGTAATCTGCTGAGCCGTGGCCTGGGAAGGTTCTTAAATAACTTTAGGGGCACATATGAGTGGTAGTGTTAGGTAATAGGTAATGTTGAGAATTGGGGAGTGCCTGCTATTAAAGACATTTAAATTACAAGTAGAAACAACAAAAAAGTGCTGTATAGGCCGAAAGGAATTTAGTCAGAGGAACACCAGCCACCTGTCTGAAACCTCTGCTGGAGAAATACCAGATTGGCAGCATGTCTTGTGAGAAGTTCCTTCCAAAGTCCTTTCCACCTATTAGTATCTTTAATATCTCGAGCCCTCAAACTCAGGATGTCCGATTGCTAACATCCATCACATCATAGAATTTTTAATCGGCAATAATTTGTACTTCCACATCTGAGAGACTTGAGAATTTTCAGCTGCTGAGTACTTTTGTTTCAGATTTTCTTTATCATGAAAAGATAGCAAACGCTATTTATAATATGATGTATAGCAAACTTCCACGAGAGTAGATGTAGAGACCTGAGACTTTTTTTGTCCTTTAGGAACAACTTTGAATATACCCTAGAAGCTTCGAAATCACTTCGACAGAAGCCGGGAGATAGTACCATGACATACCTGAACAAAGGCCAGTTCTATCCTATCACCTTAAAGGAGGTGAGCAGCAATGAAGGAATCCATCATCCCATCAGCAAAGTTCGAGTAAGTTCTGATCTTAGTCCTGTTCTCTAGGAAAGCTAGTCAGAGTCGAACATTTCTAGGTCTGAAGCAGCTCTGAATGACTGCCTGAAATTGCAGCTTTAAGCCTTCACTGTAAAATATAATATTAAATACATTTTCAAAAACATACTCACCCTTCAATGTCTTTATGTTGTAATGCATTCTCTTTCACAGAGTGTGATCATGGTGGTTTTTGCTGAAGACAAAAGCAGAGAAGATCAGTTAAGGCATTGGAAGTACTGGCACTCCCGGCAGCACACTGCTAAACAAAGATGCATTGACATAGGTAAGCAGCTCAAGAGCCCGCTCTTATTCCCAGAGGTACAGCCATCCAGTTTCTAAATCCAGTTATTTTTGGCAGTGATCAGCTTCCTGCCGAAAGCATTTGAATTTTTATGCCAGCTACTGATCTGTTCCAAACGCTGTCCTCGGCCTCCTGGAAGCAGTGCGCTCACCATTCCTCCCATGCAGTAATGGGACATGTGCCCATGTGGTGGCTTTCCACAGGACACTAGGGCCAGAATCCATGTAGCTGGCTAACCTGAGAATGTCCCCACTTTTCAGTCTGCAATTGCTTTAAGGGGTAATATCTTCTTTAATAGATTCTGATTATTATTTGGACATGATGGAGATAGAGAAAAAAAACAAGTAAAAGAAAATAAGTAAAAAAAGATACTGCTGCCGTGCAGTTGCCTAACAGTCTTCCCTAGTCATGTGCTAAACTGTGTAACTAACCTATCTGTGAGCTGTAGTGGCAAACCTGTGCAAATTCGTATTTATTGAAGTAGCGTTACACAGACCTCTATCCTTGCTATGTATGTTATTTTCATGTAAAACCATTGTCTGTATCACAGATGGCTGTTAATATTAGTGTTGCTTTTTTCCTTTATCTTTTGTAATGCTCTTGTTGCCTTTTCAGGAGAATGAGAACTCAGTTCTAATCTTGGTTCTACAGAGTAGTTTTGTGACCTTGGGACTGTTATTTAAATTTTTTAGACCTAAATTTCCTAATTGTGACATAATGAGATTGAATTAAATATGTCTAAGCTTGCCTCTATTACAAAAACTCTGTGATTCTTTTTCTTCATATTTTTGAACTTCTTCTAACCAAACAAAATGTTAAGTTGTCCATAGGTGATAATGTTAAAAAATGGATCTTATTTTGAACTGCTGGGATCCCATGTTAAAACTAAAACTCATGAGTTTTCATTTTCTCTTCCCCTACTTCCTATAGCTGACTATAAAGAAAGCTTCAACACTATCAGTAACATCGAGGAGATTGCGTATAACGCCATTTCCTTCACGTGGGACATCAACGATGAAGCAAAGGTGGGTGGTGAGGTCTGGGCGCCTTATGTCCAGCCGTTTGAGAATGGGAGGAGTTTAATGATTTGACAACTGATTTTTTTTTTTCCCACAGTTTTATGTGTTTTCATTCTCAGGTGTTATGAAACTATCCTCTCCCCTTTCTATTCTCCCCTCGTCGAAAACAGATCATTTTTGTTGCCATCCTTTGCGTGGAGTCCAGTGTGCATGAAACACCGCGATTAAGTTGCAGTCTGCCACTCCTGCCTGTTCAGCCTTGAGTCTGACTCCCCATTCGCTTTGCCTCATTTCCTCATTTGCACGGTGGAGGTGCTTTCTGCCTCCTCCCTCTATTCAAGGAAGTGTAAGGAGTCATGAAACAAAGCCCATCAAACTGTTGGAGTGTCTTTGAGAAAGGCTCTTAAGTATAAGTGATGATTAATAGTATTCTGTTTCATATCATCACCCTGTAAATATGTTTCCGTGTTAAGATTCTTTTGTCTTGTGCTTTTCCCATTGAAGAATTGCCTCCAATTCAGATGGAGTAACTCTAATTGGCTAGAGTTACTCCATCTGGGTGACTCTAATGAGACTTTTTGTGCCCTTTAAGACAAATTCATCATATTCTTAAGTCCTTTCTGCCTTTCCTCTGCCTTCTTCCCTGTGAGTGTGACCCTTCTCTTCACTCCATTATTAAGAGTTCCTGTATTTCTTTCTTTCTTTCTTTGGATTGCTTTAAAAACTGGGAACTCAAGAAACTGAATAGAGGCCAGAAGTGGTGCTTCACACCTGTAATCCCAGCACTTTGGGAGGCTGCGGCGGGTGGATCACTTGAGGCCAAGAGTTTGGTGAAACTGGCCAACATGGTGAAACCCTATCTCTTCTAAAACTACAAAAAGTTGCCAGGCGTGGTGGCACACGCCTCTAATCCCAGCTACTCTGGAGATTGAGGCAGGAGAATCTTGAACCCGGGAGGCGGGGGTTACAGTGAGCTGAGATAACGCCACTGCTCTCCAACCTAGGCAACAGAGTGAGACCCTGTCCCAAAAAAAAAGAAAGAGAAAAAAAAAACTCAATAGAAACATAGATCATTTTTCAGACAGTTGTTAACAGAAGGCTGATCTTTAGTTTTCGTTACAATATTAGGTATAGCATTCTCTCAGAGACCTGGTAGAAAGAAGTTATGTTCATCTTCTTGTCCTTTTTAAGTCTCTGTTTTTTACTTTTTCTTTTATGTATTCAATAAGAATTTTAGTAACTTTAAGAATAAGATACTGTATTAGGCGCTATTAGGGTTTCATTTTATCCTGCCCAAGAATGCTTTTGAAAATCATGTGACTGGGTCTTGAGAGTCACGTTAAGCTTGTATTATAATTGCCCTTCTTTCTTATCATCGTCATCATGTCCAAGACAAACATGTGCCTTTCAGACTGCAGACTCTAGTCAGTTGGGCCCACCAGGCAATAAGGAAGCTTAGGTAATTGTAGCTTTAGATGGGTTTTCCTGCCAACCACCTCAGTCACATACAATTGTCAGGTGGCTGCATAGTCCAGAATTTGTTGCTTGACTAAGCAATAAATAGATAAACTTTCCATTTTATATAATTGTTGTTACGGTTGTTTTGAAATTAAGTATCATAATAGGACTGAGTCCACTGGCTACTAAGAACAGCCTATAAAAAGTGTTGGCCTTGTGCCCCAGGATGCTTTTATTCTTAAAGCAAACTGGAGTGTTACTTGCTATTTGCCATTGGGGCCTCACTGAGAAATTGTGGAGGAGGTGATAAAGAGCCCATGAGTCCTGAGTTCCCTTTTCCAACTTATCCATGACCTTGGGTTAGTCCCTCAGCTCACTAGCTCAGTCCTTTCCCCTTGATCCCCCAGGAGACTCACAAGGTTAGAGCGGCCAACTCTTCTTTATTGGGTGTTGTCAGGATTAATAAGTGCTTGTCAGAGGCTTGGAGATCTTGGCCGAAAAGCCCAGTGCATGGGCAGGGTGTTTTGTTTGTTTGATGTGTCACTCTTTGGGATGGGAGTAATGAAAGCCAAGATGACGGGTAGGGATAGTGGCTTGTTTTATTCTGAAGGCCTGCAGCGTATTTGTATTAGAAATGTTGTTGGGGGAGCGGCTTAAGTAGCCTTAATAGCATTGCTAATTGATGTAGGTAAACTCAGTTTCATTTCCCCTTTCAGACCCCCAGCACTGACACGATTTTAAGCCTTTGCCTGCCGCCAGAAGGGTGTTGTGCCATTTCTTAATGAGGCTACCGTCTTTTGAAGCTAATACCGGGCAGCAACTTCAAGCGCGTGTTCTAATTAAGTATCGAGGTTTTTTGCTTTCCCTGGCCGACTTGGTGTTTTCTGTTTTTATTCTTAAAGTAATTAATGCCTCAGGGCAGCAAGAGTGAACAAGTATACATGCAGAATCCTGTATAGTTGGGTTTTTGTTGTTGTTGTTTTTACTATTTTCTGAAAATATCTACTTTTCTTGTTCTCATTTAGGATACATTTGTTGATTTTTTTAATTTTAAGATTTATACTTGGCACATAATAATTGTACGTATTTATGTGGTATTTGTTAATGTGACTTCCAGTTCTTTCTTCCTCACAAACATAAGGGTTTATTGGAGCTATGTGGCATTTCCTCCCCTCCCCTTTTAGTGATCTCCAACGTACTCTTTTGGCCATGCCAGGATGAGTAAAACTGAAAATCTGGCCCAGTGTCAACATCTGAATCTTACCTGTAGCTTCTGCTTCTCCATTTGGAAATGATGATAGTTTGAGGATGTTTTGGGTTGAATCGTGAATGCTTTGGTTTACATTCCACTTTGGGAAAAACACTGACGAAGCTAGGACCCATCTACACTGGCCCTGTGTGCACTCTGTCATCACCATAAACACATGCCTACCATTGTCATGGAAACTTTTGGAAGTTTTGGAACTTGTGAAAATTTGTTCCTTTTCCAAGTGGTGGAAGAGAAGGAAGTTGCTTTTTGAGAAGCAGAAATGTCTCAGAAACAGGCCCTTAGTGGGATCTGTCTGTCACGTAGGTGTATCTCATTCCTTTCATGGTCCTCCCACAAAATTAGATTTGTTTGGGCAGTTAAGAGTCAGAGGTCTCTGGACAGGTTAAAGGCCATCAGGCATTCACATTTCATTGTGAAATAATCCGTTTTCTTCCTGATGCACCGCTGAGATTAGCTGCTCGAGGTAATTGTTGCAGGGAGAAAAAGCAATTGCCTTTGAAGCATTAAAAGCTGGAGCTCTGGTAAGATGCTGAAGTTTGGGGCTTGTAGGACAAGGTGAGGGCACTGGTCTCCTGCAGAAGAGAGGCCTATGAGCTGAGGGGAGGGCGCGTACAGCGAGGTGGGAGGAAGATACACACAAACTCAGCTGGATCAACGTTTTCTCTGGAGCCAGCGGCGCACCTTTGCAGGAATTCAGAACTGATCGCAGCACTTATCCCAGAGCCTGCCATGGACAAGGCGTGGGCTGGATCTAGGCTCCTGCCACTAGTTCCGCCAGCCAGGTAGATAGTGGCATAAGTTTGTGGGGACAGCCTGAGATCTTATATATGACATCGTGTTTTCTTAGGAAAAATGTTTTTATGCCACTTTAAAAATGAACTTTGGGAATGCAGTTTATAAATTGGGGCTGTTTGTTCTGCAACAATTTCAGTATTTTCTAAACCAAGCGAGTTTAGAATAGGCTGAACTGAATGGGCTGTGCATCTTGGCCTAGAGTGTAATTTCTTGCCTGAGTTGTAAATCTTAAGAGTCTACAACAGCATTGAGATTTGCTGAATGATAAGAAGCAAGGGCCTCTCGAAGCCTGAAGATCTAAAATAAACAGAGGAAAAAGAAGTTAGGGAAAGAGCATTAACTTCTTTGAGTGCCTGTTATATGCTAGGTGCTGTGCTATGCTGCCTCACCTATGTTCATAGTTAGTGGGTCATGGCTGCCTGCCCAGCACCCATAAAAAGCACTCAGTACTCCATGCAATTACGTGCTTGGTGCTTGGTCATCCAAATGAGGTCTTCTGAGGAAGCTAAACTCTAGACCTTGAAATGAATAGAAAACGTTATTGACAGGGAAGATTACTTAAAAATGTAGGTATTATTATTAATAGAACAACTTTATGGACTCACTAATATAAATGAGAGCACCTTTGCTCGTAAGAAATAATTTATGTTGGATTATATTATAATGTTTACGTTGAATGAGTAACAGTTAAGCACGGAAGATAAATTATAAACTAAAAAGCTGCTGTATTGGAATCCAGTGAAAACTGGGCCAGCCAGCTCTGAGGGAGACCTGTGAGCCAGCAGGCACTAAAGAAGGGGATGTCTGGGGCTGGTGTGGGGACACCTTTGGTAGAGTCAGCTACCCAGTATGGCAGATGGGAAAACAGCTGCGGTCAAAGGAAATTGCAGGATTTCTTTGATCATCTGTGCATAGGTATGATCTTCATGAATAGTAAGCACACTGTTAAAGGATATAATGAATCCTGGGAGTACAAAATAAGAGGTTTTTCCAGTGGTAACAGCTAAATCCTTACACTGTAAAATGAATTATGTTGTAGTTTTCATTCACACATTTAATTTTAAAAATAGTAACAGCAAGAACTTTCTGCCAGACGTGCGCCAAGCTCCCGCTGGAGTAAGTGACATCAGAGAAGTAGATAGATGTAGAGTCTGACTTGGTTTTACTGTGTTGTGCGTTCCATGGTAAGATACCCTGAAGATTTGGGCATTTCTCCTGAAGTGCTGTGTTTGGAACCTGGTTGCTTTGGAAAGTCTTTATCAAACCTTTGGAAGGAAGCTCTTTGTCCCAGTTTGTGAGCGGGTTGCTCGCAGACAGATGGAACTGCGTCTTTTTCTTGATGGCGTGATCTTATCTCTGGGTGTGCCAGAGCCAATTTCAACATACTTTTGTCTCTTCCCAGTTCAGTCCCTGTCCATTTTTTCCCTTCAATGTGGTGTCTCAGTCTGTGGAGAAGGAGAAGGGGCAGTCAGAGATAGGACAAAATCAGAGAGCCTTGTTTCCTGGGGGAAGAGAACCCTGTCAAATCAGAGGACGCTGTGCTTTTACTTTTAATTATGATCTATCAGCTCTAAGAAGGAACTCTGAGGCCTTTGGAAGGGTTGTCCTTCAGAGTCAAATGGTTTATGTCATGGAAAGACTCATGTTACAAAGGAAAGAGGATTAAAGTAGAATTTGGAGCCCAGCTAAGTACCAAGAAGCTTTTCTGTGAGGGAGTCTGTGTTTGGATGGGAAATCAGTATCTCTCTGTTTTGTCTCCTTGTCTCGGCAAAAGCCGATAGAGTTCTTGGTGAGGGATTATTGAGGCTTGTAGAGTCCATTCTGTAAAAGAGGGGTGTAACCATCCTAGTAACCTGAACAAAAGTCTTTCTGCTTGTGGGATGCAGGTTTATGAGTTTAATAAGTTTGTTGTTTTGTCTAAGCATAATATTTGGAATTCATTGTGAGAGTAATTTTTAGTTTGTTTGGACTGAACATATTGCTTGCATTTAGAAGGATTCCATTCTAGTGAAGCACCCATCAAGTGTGCCATTAAAATAAGGTGTTGCCACGTTTGGTTCCATTAGGCAGGGACAGGTTTGGTTTGTTTCACAACTTTAAATTTCCAGTGTGATGGGAGGAAGGAGGGGGGAGAGAAGTGAGTCAAACATCCTACTTGCAATTGCAATTAAATGAAGACAGGAGATTTAAAACTAAAGGTATACTCCCTGGCCTAAATAGAAAAAGATGTCAGGAAGCACTGTTACTTTTAAAGTGAAGGAGAAGAGGCTTTTAGTGTCTAGGCATATCACGAAGCTAACTAGACTGAGCTGGATTATTCATGCATTTCTATCCTTAAACCCCAAGGAAAACCCAAGGTATAGCCGTGGAGGCTTCTGAATTGAGATTTATTAGATCCCAGGGGTTTTCTCTTATGCAGTTTAACAATACATATCTATTAAAATAAAAAACGAAATGTTTTGTACCAGAGTCGAGATAGTCACATTCCTGTATTGGGAACGAATAGTCTTTAGAGTTGTAGCTTGATCAGTATTGGAAATAACAAGAAAACTTCCTGGATTGGAAATTTGTAGAGAATGCCTTTAATTAGCTGATCTAGAATAAAGTCTTTATTTAGCAATTGGACATTTTTCTTTGACGAAGCTGCTGTTTTCGGGGTGATTGTGAGGATGATTTCTCCTAGAAACTTCTCATTTTTTTTAAAGCTAAGTCTGTTGGACTTTGGCTTGAAGACACGTTCCATGCAGATGTAAGATAAAGTACATCGAACCACGGTAGAGCTTGGAATCCACAGGTAACGAAGCGTACATTTGTCATCGCACAGGCCGGGGGGTAAGGGCCAAGCAGAAGCTGTCTCTGGCCAGGGAGGGACTTGGCAGCTGAAGAAAGCTGTAGTTTGGTAGTGAAACTTGCGTCTTGTGAAACGGATTTCAAGCACCCATGTCTGTGTAGCCTGCGTCTGGGCTGCCACTGGAATTCTTTTTTCTTTTTTTTTTTTTGGTCAAATTGTCCCCCTTCCTCCACCCTGCCACTGTCAAGAAACAATTGACTCCTCTATAAAACTTTCTTTTTTGATAGCTTGTCACCTTAACCCTCCTTCTCCTAGGTCCTTCCTGGAAATTCTATCTGTGGTAGCTTTCTCAAGCTGTCTTTTCAACCAGTTTTGCTACTTGGAAACTAAAGCAGAGAGCTTGACTGTGACCTGACATCATTAGTAGTAACTGAACTTACCCAGCACAGCAATTTCAAGGCAGCATGGGGCCTTGGAGTTCAGATTTCTTTTATGTGGAGCTCTTCTGCACACAAGACCCTCAGTCCTTTAGTAAATACAGGGCACGCCCTACATTAACTTAGGGATTTTGTTTTTAGCTTTCCCTTGTAAATGAAAGAGAACTTCTGATTGGAAGGCAGCCTGCCCACCAGCTCTTCCTTTCTGGCCCATGGGCTTGCCTGCCCTGTTCCGTGCCTGGTGAGGATGGAATGTGGCCTGTGTGCCTTGTGTCACACCTGCATCCAGTTCTGCATATTTCAGAACAAACATTGTACTTACTTGGGACAACAGGTGCCAAATCACTGTATATGCCAAGTGTCCTTAGGTTCACCAGGTCCTGCTTACAGGACCGTGACACAGGGGAGAAGAGTGTGCAGGTACCGCCAGAGTGTTTTTTTTTTTTTTTTTTCTGTCTCTCTCTTTATCTCTGTGACTTTTTCCCTGGCTCCCTGCACTCCACAGAAACCAAGCCCACATGTGGGCGGTGTGGGAAGGTGGTGCTGAGGCAACAGCCAGGCTGCTGACTCGTTCTTGTTTTTCTTCAGGGAAACGCCCCACATAGATGTGGGAAGATTTCGAGTTAGTGCCTCTTTATTCCCACATCCCTGTCCTCCCTGCCCGCCTCCTGCCAATTCTTTTTCTTTTTCCTTGATGGTGATTGGACAGTCTGAGAAATAACACAAATGCTGGCTGCCACTGGAAGTCTTTTATTTCTTGGGGGTAGCATTCTGCCCTGGGATAGGCTGGTCTCCTCCCACCATCAGAGTAGGCATGCTGGGGTTCTCTGAGTGGGACTGGGTTCTGCTTCTGAGTCTGTGACTCAGTCCCCAATATCTTCTTGGGCCTCATGAATTAATGGAGCCCACACAGATGGAGGACTAGCAGGGGACCACAAGTCCCAGACAGAAGGAAGGTCATCAGTGTTTGTTTATTTATTTTGGGTTGGGGAAGGAATGCTATGATGATTATGTGTCTGCCATATCATACTTAGTAAAATGTGCCTGAATAATCTGACTTTGATTTGTTAAACTATTTCCCACTCTACTGGCTTCAGCTGAATTTTATAACTGTATATAAATGTCTTAGAAAATGGTGATTTCATTCTCTTTTAGTGCTGTTGGATTTGGGGTTAGAATAAACTACATTATGGACCTCACATTTTAATTTTGTTGTTAGGTTTCTATGAACTGTCTTAGAGCAATCTTTTTCACTGATTTAGAGAATTAAAGTAGAAATTTCCCTAGGGTTTCTACATTCAATTTAGTAGACAGATTACTTTCTGAAATGATATTATGTCGGCATTTGACTAAATTGAATGTAAATACTAGGATGGGTTAAAATGATAAAGACTCCCAGAGGCAACTGGGCCTGTGTCCATGACCGCTGCTGCTGTCTCATGGAGCCACGTCACCAGCTAGACTCATGACTTATGTGAAGTCAAATAGGAAGTTTGGAACAGCCTAGCTCTGTGGTTTGAAATGCAGAGACCTTTAATTTCATGCCTTGTGACCAAAAAGCAACCTGCTCAGAACCATTCAGGGTTCGCCCTTTTCTCTACGTTCGTCTACTTCACCAATTTTTCCACAAAGTACTTCTCTGGCTTTCTATTTGTCACTGTCGCAGT